>NC_088690.1:9870000-12498333 GCF_028017835.1 Emys orbicularis
CTCCACACATAGGACATGCTTAGAAAACTACACTCCCCTCAGTCACCAGCTTCTTTCTGTATCTTTCTATTCCTTAGGAAGACCGTAGACTAGCAAGAGCATTCTTTCTCATAGATAAAATTCATACTTGACCATGACAGTTGATTAATTGGCCATGTGGATATCCAGAGTACCCAAGGAGTAGATTTTCCTCCACCCTAAAAATAATTCTTTTTGCCATTGTTAGCAAAGAGACGGTGTGAATGGTCTTGGAATTCTCATCCTTTTATTAGCTGCTGCTATCACCAATGAGACAGGAGCAGAATGAAATAAGGAATACTGGGGAGCCCTGTTGTGGCATCTAATATAGGCAATCAATCATTCTTAGATGTGGCTGAGTTCAAGGTTGGTCTCAACCAGATATCCTTAGCTAGGTCCAACAGCAGAATAGGTAGAGTTTGTTTTCCTTTCTCTTTCATTTCTGGGATGTCAAACAACTGAAAATGTGGTGGAGACAGCACCTTAACTGCCTTGGGAGAGACAGAAGCATGAACAAGAGGTTGCATGTGATCTTAAATATGATGAATTTGAAAAACTCTCTTTACAAGAGTCAAATTAACAAATCTAAATGGACCTGATTTTAAAATATCATTATATAATTATTGTAATTTTTCACACAGAGTACAAATCTTTATTGCATTTGCATAAGATTCTTGTTACCCTGTGACTTTGAACCTTAAAATAGAATACCCATTCTGGATGGAATATTAGGTCACTACAGAACACTTTAAATTTCAACTATTAACCAGTTACACCAGTAAGAAAATGCAAAATCTAAAATCTTTATTGTGCATATTTTAAAAGTGCACAGACCTTATTCTCAATGAATTTCCTCATGAATGCACATAAAATAAAATGTATCTTATCAACAGTGGATAACTCTGATTTCCTCTGTTAATATGATGGTAACGGTGTGTTTCTAAAGTAAGTTGCACTCACGAGATCCTGCCTGTGAACCACTGTGCCTCAGATCAATTGACAATCAGTAATCAAATGTAAGACAAGAATATTAAAAAAGAAACTGTTTGGCAAGTACATTCTCCTTATCTGTTTCAGAAAGAGAGCAAATACTTCATCCAGAAAGTAACATCTCTCATCTAAGCAAGTTATAAGTAACAGTGGAAAGACCAAAAACCAGAAATATATTAAGAATTCTCTTATTCAATTATACAAACAATATTATGTTTCACTACTATGATGAATATTTCAAAATCTTTTACTGGAATTTGCTTTAATAACAGCTTGGCATGAAATTCCAGTGTTGGGCACTGTCCATAATGCCTTCCCAACCAAGTTGTAAGCATAATCACTGTAAAAAAAACGGTTACTTACCTTCTGTAACTGTTGTTCTTCGAGATGTGTTGTTCACGTCCATTATACATTAGATGTGCGCGCGCCGCGTGCACGAACGTCGGAAACTTTTCCCCTCAGCGGTTCCCGTCGGGCCTGCAGGGTCTCCCCTCCCGCCAGAGCGGCGCCCCGCTCTAGCGTATATATATCCCTGCCGGCCCGACCCTCCCTCGGTTCCTTCTTGCCGGTGACTCCGACAGAGGGGAAGGAGGGTGGGAAGTGTAATGGACGTGAACAACACATCTCGAAGAACAACAGTTACAGAAGGTAAGTAACCGTTTTTTCTTCTTCGAGTGATTGTTCACGTCCATTACACATTAGGTGACTTACCATTGGAGGAGGGTAGGAGTCAAGGAATAATAGACTGAAGCACAGCTCTACCGACCGCCGCGTCCTCTCTGGTCTGATGATGGATCGCGTAGTGGGCTGTGAACGTATGCACCGACGACCAGGTGGCCGCTTTACAGATTTCCTGGAGTGGAACCTGCGCCAAGAACGCCGCCGAGGACGCTTGGGCCCTAGTAGAGTGAGCCCTGATCTTCGGGGCTGGTACGTTAGCGAGCTCATAGCACGTGCGTATGCAAAGCACAATCCATGCCGACAAGCGTTGCGTCGAGATAGGTTGGCCTCTCATTCGCTCCACAATGGCAACAAACAGTTGAGTCGACTTGCGGAATGGCCTGGTCCGTTCCAGATAGAAAGCTAATGCCCTACGGACATCGAGAGTATGCAAGCTGCGTTGGCTTGGGTCCGAGCGTGGCTTAGGGAAGAACACCGGTAAACAAACGTCCTGTCCCGTATGAAACTGCGTGACCACTTTCGGGAGGAATTTCGGGTGCGGTCTGAGCTGCACCTTATCTTTATAGAAAACTGTATAGGGAGGTTCCGAAGTGAGGGCCCTCAACTCCGAGACCCTCCTAGCCGATGTGATGGCCACGAGAAACGCTACCTTCCATGAGAGGTGCATGAGGGAGCAAGAGGCCAGGGGTTCGAAGGGCGGCCCCATGAGCTTGGTGAGGACCAGGTTGAGATTCCACGCAGGGACCGGCGGGCGCGAGTCGGGAAACACCTTGTCCAGCCCCTTGAGGAATCGGGCTACTGTGGGGTTAGAGAACACTGAAGCCCCCAACTCCCCAGGGTGGAACGCCGATATGGCAGCCAGATGCACCTTAATTGAGGCGGGGGCGAGCCCCTGATGCTTGAGGTGCAGCAAGTAGTCCAGAATCGATGGGACTGAGGCCTGCAGAGGCTGGATGTGATGAGGCTCACACCAGTGGGAGAACCGTTTCCATTTGGCGAGGTAGGTCGCTCTTGTGGAGGGCTTCCTACTACCAAGGAGGACCTGCCGGACCTGGTGGGAGCACCTGTGCTCCATATCGTTTAGCCAGAGAGAAACCATGCCGCGAGATGTAGCGACAGTAGGTTCGGGTGGAGTAAGCGACCTCGGTCTTGCGTGATGAGGTCGTGATGGAGGGGGAGGGCGATCGGAGTGGTCACGGACAGTTCCAACAGGGTCGTGAACCAGTGTTGGCGTGGCCACGCCGGGGCGATGAGGATGACTGTCGCTTTGTCCCTGCGGGTTTTGAGGAGGACCCTGTGGATGAGCGGGAATGGGGGGAAGGCATACATCAGGCTCCCGCCCCACGGAATTGCGAAGGCATCTGCCAATGAGCCCGGACTGAGGTTCTGGAATGAACAAAATTGAGGGCATTGGCTGTTGTCCTTGGTGGCAAAGAGATCCACCTGGGGAAACCCCCACCTCTGGAAGATTAAATGCAGGACGTCCTGTCTCAACGTCCACTCGTGCACGTGATAGGACCGGCTGAGGCGGTCCGCTAACCCGTTTTGGGCCCCCGGGAGATATGTCGCTAGTAGGTGGACTGAATGGGCTATGCAGAAGTCCCAGAGGAGGAGCGCCTCGTGACAGAGGGGAAAGGACCGGGATCCGCCCTGCTTGTTTATGTAGAACATGGCGGTAGTGTTGTCCGTCAGAACTGACACGCTGTGGCCTTCTATGGTGGCGTGAAAGGTCTGGCAGGCAAGGCGAACCGCCCTCAACTCCTTCAGGTTGATATGAAGCAACTTTTCTTCCCTGGACCATAAGCCCAGAGTCCGCAGGTCCCCCAGGTGCGCCCCCCAACCCAGGTCCGACGCGTCTGTTACCAATGTCAGATCGGGTTGCGGGGTGGCGAAAGGGACCCCTGTGCAAACTTGCTGCCGATCGAGCCACCAACGGAGAGAGTTCGACACCCGAGCCGGGATCGTCACGACCAGGTCTAAGGGGTCTCTGTTGGGGCAATATGTTTGGGCCAGCCACAACTGCAATGGCCTGAGTCTTAGGCGGGCGTGTCCGACTACATGAGTGCAGGCCGCCATGTGCCCCAAAAGCTGCAAGCAGCATCTGGCCGTGGTCGTGGGGAATTGCTGGATGGAGCTCACGACCTTCTGAATGGCCAAGAACCGCGATACGGGAAGACTCGCCCGTGCCGCCACTGAGTCCAGGACTGCCCCTATGAAGTCCAGTCTCTGCGTGGGGACCAGCGATGACTTGGGTACATTGACCAGTAGACCGAGCTTGCGGAACACCTGTAGTGCCAACATCACATGGGAGCGAACCTCGGCCTCCGACCGGCCCACAAGGCCCGCATCCGTCTTTTTCGAAGAAAAGCTACCACCACGGACATGCATTTTGTGAATACGCGCGGGGCCGTTGCCAGGCCGAAGGGCAAGACCGTAAATTGAAAATGGCGCTGGTTGATAGTGAAGCGCAGGAACCTCCGGTGGGCCGGGCGGATGGCGATGTGAAAGTAGGCATCTTTCATATTGAGGGCAGCGTACCAATCTCCCGGATCCAGGGACGGGATAATAGCACCAAGGGAGACCATACGGAAACGTGTTTTGAGCAAGTATTTGTTTAGTTTGAGTAGGTCCAAAATAGGACGGAGGCCCCCTTTTGCTTTGGGAATGAGGAAGTATCTGGAGTAGAACCCTTTCCCCCTGAGGTCCGGAGGAACCTCTTCCACTGCTCCTACTGTGAGGAGGGTCTGTACCTCCTGCATGAGGAGTTGCTCGTGAGAGGGGTCCCTGAAGAGGGACGGGGATGGGAGGTGGGAGGGAGGGGGCGAGGAGAACTGAAGGGTGTAGCCCGCCTCCACCGTGCGCAGGACCCAGCGGTCCGATGTTATATGTGAACAAGCACGGTAAAAATGGGACAGGCGGTCCCTGAAACACAGAGGGGGATCCGGAATAGAGGTTGGTACTCTGTCCTCGATCGCAGCTTCAAAACCCTTGCTTGTTTCCCGGCTGCGACTTGCTTTGGCCATGATTCTGGCCCTGGTTAGGCGTGTTGTTGCGTCTACGCCTGTTATCCCTGCCCCTCCTGCGGTACGGTTCCTGTCTAGGACGAGGGTGGTACTGCCTCTGCGGAGGTTGGGGCTTAAAGGGCTTCCTCTGCGTCACTGGGGTGTGCATCCCCAACGACTTGAGGGTAGCTCGAGAGTCCTTGAGGCTATGCAGTCTGGCGTCCGTCTGGTCCGAGAACAAGCCTGATCCCTCGAACGGAAGGTCTTGGAGGGTGTTTTGCACCTCTGGGGGAAGGCCGGACACCTGTAGCCACGCCGAGCGCCTCATTACCACTCCTGACGCGATTGTCCTGGCGGCTGCGTCCGCGGAGTCAAGGGAGGCCTGTAGCGAAGTCTTGGCTACTGCCTTCCCTTCGTCTACTATGGCCGCAAATTCGGGTTGCGAGCCCTGAGGCAAGGCTTCTTTGAACTTGGAGACCGATGCCCAGGAATTGAAGTTGTGTCTGTTCAGAATCGCTTGTTGGTTTGCGATCCTCAGCTGGAGGCCTCCGGACGAGTAGACCTTTCTCCCAAATAAGTCCAAGCGTTTAGCCTCCTTGGCCTTGGGGGCCGGGGCTTGCTGGCCACGTCGCTCCCGTTCGTTGACCGCAGAGACGACCAGCGAACATGGTGTTGGATGGGAGAATAGGAAATCAAACCCTTTAGATGGGGCGAAGTATTTCCTCTCTACGCCCTTTGCAGTAGGCGCACTGGAGGCTGGTGTTTGCCATACTGTCTTATAATTAGACTGGACCGTTTTTATGAGCGGGAGCGCGATCCTGGAGGGGCCCTCCGGGCTTAGAATGTCGACCATAGGGTCCTCCTGCTCAACAGTCTCCTCTGCCTGCAACCCCAAATTGAGGGCTACTCGGCGGAGCAGGTCCTGGTGCGCCCGATGGTCAATCGGGGGAGGACCGGACACGGTTGTGCCCACCACGGCTTCGTCTGGCGAGGAGGAGGAGGTCATGGCCTTTTGCGCGTCTTCCTCCTCCTGCAACTCCTCATCGGCTGGGTGCTCCTCCGGAGTGCGTTCCCTGACGTGGGTCTGGGACGGTGCCGGGCTCGGTGCCGAGTCAGCCCTTTCCCTCTCTGGCGGCCTGGAGACCGTGGCCTCTTTGCGAGAGGGTGGGCGCCACTGTGGAGAGCGGGACTGGTATCCCGAGGGGCCAGATCTCGAGGTCCTGGACGGGGGGCCTTGTTGGTGGTAGGCCCAAGGGGTCCAGAATGGCCATTGCCCTGGGTGGCCCCACTGTGGGTGCCAAGTGGCTTCGTGCTCCCTACTGGTCTGTGCTCTGTGGGCATATCTGGTGGAATGGCCCGAGTCTACCTCCGAAACTACGGACGGTGATCTAGAGGGCCACGGTGGTGCCGTGGGACAGTGCCGGTCCGGGGTCGGAGAGCGGTGCTTTCGTGACCGGGACCGGGAGTAGCGCCTTGC
The DNA here is from genome assembly GCF_028017835.1 of Emys orbicularis. Taxonomy (NCBI): domain Eukaryota; kingdom Metazoa; phylum Chordata; order Testudines; family Emydidae; genus Emys; species Emys orbicularis. The sequence goes on from NC_088690.1 coordinate 9,876,169, forward strand.
TGACCTGGACCTGGATCGGTACCGGTGGCCCCGGGACCGGGAACGACTGCGGGAGGACGGTCTCTGGGATCGTGCAACCGATACGTCCCGGTGCCTACTCGAGCAGGGCTGCTGGGCCGGTGCCTTGCGCTTGTTGGGGCCCGACTGTTGTGCGGCCCTCTGCGCGGAGGGAAGCCGGGAGTCCACCGAGGCGGAGCTCGACCGGGACCAGCGCCGTGAACGGTGCCGAGATGGCGACCGTGATGGGCGCATCATCGCCGGCTTGCCTTTGGATGGCAGTCTCGGCGGAATGTCCTTAGTGCGGAGGGTGCCCTCAGCGGACAATTCAATGAGGTCCTTTGCTGCCTCAAATGTGTCCGGGGTGGAGGGCTGTTCCAAAAGTTCCTCCAGCCCTTCCTCCTCACTCGACGCGCCTGTCCCGGGGCTCGACGGGCCTTTCGGCGCCGAAGCCACTGGTACCGGGATCTGTGCTGGGGCCGCAACGGCCTTAGGAGCACTTGCGGTCTTCGCGGGCGCTACCCTCTTGTGCGGGGAACGTCCTCGGGCCTTGGGTTGGCCCTTCGATTTAGCCGGCGAAGACGACCGGTGCCGGAGGTGTTCCCGCTGATTCGGTGCCGATGGCGGGGCACTCCGCACCGAGGTTGACGATGCCGTTGAAGTGGAGGGCTGTAACGCCGTCTCCATGAGCAGCTGCTTCAAGCGAAAGTCTCTCTCTTTTTTAGTCCTAGGCTTGAAAGCCTTGCAGATCTTGCAGCGCTCCTTTTGATGTGCTTCCCCCAGACAACGGAGACACGAGTCGTGTGGGTCGCTTACTGGCATGGGCTTGCGGCACGTGGCACAAGCCTTAAAGCCTTGGGCGTGCGGCATGCCCCGCCGCCCAGGGCCGGTGCCGGGGTTGGTCAAACACCCGACACAAGAAGTTTAAGTCTTTCTAAATAGCCAGGGGCTTGACACTAACTACTGAAGAACTGATACTGAAGATAACACTGAGTACTATGCTAAGGGACACTCTCAGACGAGAGATAGAGTTGTTCCAACGTCGCCACGGGCGGTAAGAAGGAACTGAGGGAGGGTCGGGCCGGCAGGGATATATATACGCTAGAGCGGGGCGCCGCTCTGGCGGGAGGGGAGACCCTGCAGGCCCGACGGGAGCCGCTGAGGGGAAAAGTTTCCGACGTTCGTGCACGCGGCACGCGCACGAATGTGTAATGGACGTGAACAATCACTCGAAGAAGAATTGAAGTCTTCCAGTTAAATCCATGACAAGAAAGTTTAGTCTGGAAGTATTCCTCTTAAGTACTTAAACAAAAGGAAGAGGGGAAGGGACTGCGAAGAGGGCCCATGTGCCAGACCCATTCTACTGAATCTGAAGTCTTTGCTTTCCAGAGTATATGGATGTTTCAGACGCAAAGTGAACTATTAGGCAATAAATATTAGCTACAGAAAATGGACAAAATTCTAGTAATTTGTTGTTGGCAGAGTTACAGAGTTTGAGGTTGTTGAGTTAAATCAATTATCTCATCAGAATAAATACAAATACAGGCAAATTGCAATGTTCGGTTGAGATACAATTTCTATGAGACCAGTCACATCTTCAGTCAGATCAAATCAGAAAAAAAGGATTGTCAAAGTAACATAGAATGATACACATCATCCATCAAAATTAATTAAAATTACCAGGCTGTGTGTCTAAATCCTCTAGATTGCTTTGACATGCTCAATCAAAATATGCAGCTATTTAATCTCATTCTAGAAAGCCTAAATAAGGCCAATGCATTGCTTGAGGACTTCTTCTGAGAGCTTAAATGAGGGAAAGTATTGCCAATCCCAAATGTTCAAAACCGTGACTCAGACCCCCAAAATAATGAGATAAAAAACAATCTCATGACTGTTTGGCTTAACAAAAGATTAAGTCTTGTTTTTTTATCTGCCTTCTCTTTTAAACTCATTCTGCCCACCAACAGGGTATGAATGACAAGTACAATGTTGACAACCCTTACAAATTGATCACAAGATTTTCACCACTTCTGCCTTTCACTAGAGGACCCAAACATCAGTGTCCCATTGCGTTATATGCTTTACAGCCTCATCACACAGATCTTACAACCATGCAAAGTACAACAGTGAGTTTGTGATGTGGGAGCTGGAACTAGGGCCCAAAATTTTCCATGCAGAGTCTACCAAAGATTTATTAGACGGAACAGCTTCTACTTTCTGCTGAGAGAGGCTGGATTCAAATTGATGATATACAGGTGAAACGCTCTGTATGTCATTAACTATGCCCTAAAGCGTCTAGTCCCCCACAAGTGCTAACATTACACCTTCAAGAGTGAGATGCTCTAAGTTTGTTAATTCAAATTCTTATCTTTTTGTATCTAATAAAAGGCAAAGTTTTTATCTCTCTGGACACACAAGCAACATCTCCTACACACAGTTCTCAGTCTCAAACACAACAACCAACCAAGTGCCCCAGCCCGCTGTCAAATGTTATAGCTCCCATTAACTAAAATACAAACACTCAAATACAGTAAAACAAATATTGACAACTTCCAAATTCTCTTCTAAATACATTTTTCAATATAGAATTGTTCCCACAATTATTCCCAGACTTTATACTAATGTTTGTGGTGTGTATACACAAACACATCTTCATTCCCTCATGAGTCATCAGCATGGTTTGAACCTACAACCTTCAGGTCCGCAGCACAGACCCCTTCCATTTCCACAACAGTAAATGGTGGTGAGAAAGCATTTTTTTAACCTTCTGATTCATACAGGGAGATAACACACCCCTTACAAGTGGGTCACTCAACTATTTGTTATTCTCTATTAACTAATAACTATTGCATATTCTCACCAGCAACCACGCACCGCACCATAACAACTCTAACTCAGGAACCAACCCATGCAACAAACCTCGATGCCAACTCTGCCCACATATCTATACCAGCAACACCATCACAAGACCTAACCAGATCAGCTACAACATCACCGGCTCATTCACCTGCACGTCCACCAATGTTATATATGCCATCATGTTGCAGCAATGCCCCTCTGCTATGTACATTGGCCAAACTGGACAGTCACTACGCAAGAGGATAAATGGACACAAGTCAGATATCAGGAATGGCAATATACGAAAACCTGTAGGAGAACACTTCAACCTCCCTGGACACACAATAGCAGACGTAAAGGTAGCCATCTTACAGCAAAAAGACTTCAGGACCAGACTCCAAAGAGAAACTGCTGAGCTCCAGTTCATTTGCAAATTTGACACCATCAGATCAGGATTAAACAAAGACTGTGAATGGCTATCCAACTACAGAAGCAGTTTCTCCTCCCTTGGTGTTCACACCTCAACTGCTAGCAGAGCACCTCACCCTCCCTGATTGAACTAACCTCGTTATCTCCATACTGATTTATACCTGCCTCTGGAAATTTCCATTACTTGCATCTGAAGAAGTGAGGTTCTTACCCACGAAAGCTTATGCTCCCAATACTTCTGTTAGTCTTAAAGGTGCCACAGGACCCTCTGTTGCTTTTTACAGATTCAGACTAACATGGCTACCCCTCTGATACTTGACTCAACTATTTGTGAGTCAGCACTGGAATACTGGGCATCAGCATTCCTGGTGTTGATTCCTGGCTCTGGAGGCAAAGCATGATCAAGTAGGAAGACAAAGTAGCTATATGTAACAAAAAATTTTGGATCATCTGTGGAGAATGAACCAGGGAATTCTAGATCCAAAAACACTAATCTGTATGTTTACCTAAAGAACCAGATCTGTTAGCATGAAGACAGCAACCATCATAAACCTCCATATGTGGTCTAACCACTGGAAGGTGACACCAAGCCACACTGTGTTAGTGTGGGTTACACAAGTATATAATTTAGCATGTTCCTTCTGAACAACAAGATGTCAACGTGCATAAGACTTGGCACTGTTCTATTAGGGGTTGGGGTGGGAGGTGGGGGTCTATTCCCAACTTGTGCAAGCTGTCAGTTATTTTTATCTGTCTAATAGGTAAAGGATTGTTACATCTCCTAACATAGAGATATGGGGCCTTGAAGGGCACAGAAACATTAACAGCAGTCAGTAGAAGAGGTAGGACTAGCACTCCTCAAATCCTGGCTTGCAGCTCAGTACGCATTCCCTTTGGCAACAGGGCATTGTGTAGGAGAAGCCAGCTCCTTTTCTCTCTCTCAGTTTGTTTCCCCCAAATCACAAAGCCAGGAGATTTCTGTATTTTCACAAGAGCTCACACATTAGAGGCCAATTACCTGAGATAAATTCTTAGGAATTGGAAACATTGGATTTAAGTAGTGCATAGGCTTTGTGTATATTTCTACACAGGGTTGAATTTCACTTTGAGAAATCATCTATTGCCGTTTATGGGGAAAGCAGATCTTCCTCATAGCCATATTGGGATGACTTTCTTAAGCAAAACAGTGAACTCCTTTCTAGGAACGGCTTATCTCAAACTGTCTAGTGACATGACCAGGAATAACTTTGGTAACAAAATAACCACTGGGTACTAGTGGTTTCAGGTAAGTGAAAGTAGCACAAAAATCAGGGATGAAATTCTGGTCCCAATGAAATACACGGAAAGCCCACTGACTTCAACAGGGCCAAGATTTCAACCTAAATGTTCATAGGTAACCAGATGAGATAAGAGACTCCTGGAAAATTAGTATGAATTTTTTTCTTTTTTAATGTAAAGAAAATCACAATATTTTAGCATTTGAAAACTCTTACTAAAATACTAGAGTATTGACCTTGAGGGTGATTTTTATAAAGTTAGAGTTAATTTAAATGGGCGACTATGACAACGATCAGAACAATCTTAAAAGTTCATATATGCTCATATAACAAAAGCAAGTGTAGCACATTTTACACAGCTTTAGGTGGAATATTCTGTCTTGGTTCTGACTTTACAAGATGTGTAATGTTTAGATCTGTACAATCACCAGAAGTTAAAATAAACATTTTGCACTCCCTGATAACTTATTTACAATGAGCCATTAATTTTTAAACATTCTACCCTAATTTCTAAAAGTGCATTGCATCAATCAATCGCAAAGAATGGTAAATATCAGAAAAATAGATCAAGAACACTACAATCTTTAATATTAATTTTGTTCCATAAGTAACACCCCCCCAAAATAGAAAACATGATTTAAAAAACCTCATACATTAACATTGTTCCTCTAATTAAAATGCAAACAAACATAATTCACAGTGTTAAAATTATTCATACCCTCTTGTAACTAAAAATGTGTCCTTGTTAAAAGTGTAAAATGAGATTTCTGCAGGCTTGTATGTGTCTTGTTTCTCACAGTTAAACTGTCACAGCATGAAAACATTCCCCTATTTGTAGAGCTTTAGATACCTAGTTCCCTGGTGAAAGTGTGCAAAAAGAACTGGAAGAGTTATTGACAATTCAGATATTTATAGAAATATGGGGTACTAAAACTATAAGCAAAGAACCTATTTTAACTCTAAATGCAACAATGTATAAGTAACTATTGACTTCACTGAATTTCCTGATAATGCCAGAAGACTGAAGTCTATCTGGTTCATAAGAGACTCAAGATGATACAGGAATCCAATTATGGGAAGCCTATTTAGTTGTTCTGTTTGCTAAGCCAAAGGTTAACGAGAATTGCACTGAAAAAACCTCCTGTGGTATTACAAAGTATTTCTTATGCTGCATAAAATGTAAATGAAAAAAGTATTCTAATCAAGTCCTCCTTTAGCTCTTTAATTGTGAATTAGCACCATACTTGTATATAATACACCACTCTGAGAACTCTATATAGTACAATCAAAAGTGATTGAAAAAAATCTGCCATTAAATTAAAGAGCAACTTAAACAGATAAACTATTACTTAATATTTGTAACTGGCAAGTCGAAGTTTCCAGATAGTTCTCGCTAATGTTAAATCTTCATAGTATTAAGTTATGGCCTCTAATTTCAGATAGAAATTAATTATATTTTTGTTAGTAACACATACAGATCTGTTTACACAGCTGACATGTCTCAGCTGCACCAGATTTAAGCAGTGAGCTTTGAGGACTCTCCTGCCTTGGAGCAGATGACTCAACATTCGCCAATTTCATTAGACATGAAAAAGGGAAAAATTCACCTGCAACAATGTCACTTGTAAAAACAGACTTAAAAACAGATTTATGAGTTTTACACATGCAGGATATCCTATCTTGCAGGGTGGTTTTCTTTTTGTTTATTTTGCTTTTACTAAAAGCAGCTGTTGGAACCTGAAACAGAAATCCTGGATTTCTATAGCTTTTTGCTTAATTTTAAATGTAAAAGATTTTAAAATGCACCCACATTTCAAAGGTTGTGACTACCTGTATGGGACCATATTTGTTATATCAAATAATCATATCTAAAGTCTCGATTTCTGCTCTCCAATACCCAGGCAAAGATCCCTGCATGCATCTCAAAATTAGCTACTATAGCTGCAAGCACAAGCAAAGAGATATTTTGCAATTATGTTAAAAATGTGGTCAGTCTTTGTGTTGCTTCATTGGCTTAAATCATTTACACAACATTTTTTTAAAATGTAGCATTCACCATTCAAACAGCAGCAGTTATTTTAGGAGAACTTCACTAGAAATCGATAGGTATATCTTCAAAGTATTGTTATTTCAGTATTTACAGAAAGCAAATTCTTGTTTTATTTTCACTTTATAGAATGTCAAATTTAATCTGGTTTACACTGAACACTTTTAGAAATGTAGCATTTTGTTTTATGCGAAGATTGGTCACTCCCACAAAAGCTACATGCAAAATTAGTTAACTACAAGCTCCATTTCAGCTTCTTTCTACCTACAGCCCCACTCACCAGTATTAGCAATGTATTACTTTGGGGGAAATGGAAATAGCTAAAGCAAAAAAGAAATAAATGCTCTGAAATATATTGTAGGGAGCAATTGTGCATTAGCAGAAGGTGGGATATAATGTCTAACATCTTTCTACATTTAGACTCTCTATGATTATATGAAATGGTAGACAAAAATATCTAATTAACCAGTGAGTCAGAGCTGCAGAAGTATCAGCCAACAAGAACAAATGAATATTTTCCTCTGATTTTCAATACTGGGAATTTTAAAATTACCAGGTAGGAATTGGAAATAATGTCCTCCACATTCTAATCAGCTACAAGTTTATATGTATTCTGTGTATACGGGTGGCTTAATTTTGGGTGCAACCTTTTAAAGTCTTACAGCTGAGCATAGTCCTTGGATCAGCAAGATAGTGAAGTATATACTTAAACATGCAAGTAGTCCCATTGACTTCAATTGGACTATTCACCTGCTTGAAGTTACACATTTGCTTAAGTACCTTGGTGAATTGGGGCTCTGGGTCCAGTTCAGGAATATACATAAGCATGTGTTTTAAGTGCTTTCCTAAACAAGGGATGCTTTCCTGAATTGGGACCACAGTGCACCACAAGTACTCCCATTGCTTTCTCATCTCAGGAAGGACTTGATCCTTAAAAGTACCGAGCACTTTGGCTCCAACCCAACAATGCACGGAAGCATGCACTTACGTTTGCCCATGTGAATAGCTTCCATGGAACTACTTACATGTTTCAATTCATTGCTGGGAGCAGAACGAAGGGGCTCAAAGGATAAAGCCCTAAATTCCCTGCACTCTTACCATTGCTGTACTTTCTGAACAAAGGACAATAAAGGCTTTTACCTGAGTTGGATAATAAATCTGTGAACAGTCACATATTTACTGGAAAACGTGAAAAGAGGTGAAACTACTTACTGAGTCGTCTGTGGCAGAAGGAGGCCAGCCTTCCCACAATTGGTGACGAACAGGGATACTAGTTAGGTCATACACATTCCGCTTTACCTATTAAAAAAAAAGTAAACACATGTTTTCAAAATGCACTTAACATAGAATCATAGAAATGTAGGGTTGGAAGGGACCCTGAGAGGTCTTTCAATCCATCTGCTTTATTTTCATCACTAAAGGAGGCTTTTAATTTATATTGGGGGTTTTTTAAATTACTTAACGCAACATTCAAAAACTCAGATTTCTACCTGAAAGTAAAATGGACTGCTGTTGAAAAAAGAGCTAACCTGGAATCTAAATGAACAAACTGCATTAAACAAACACATTATAGTTTGTTGTTATTATTACTTAGAGTATCGTAGATATTTTAGTTAGTTACAGTTAATAACAATATAGTTACAGACAGATTTTCCAACCAGGTGAATTAAGATTGTAAATTAAGAAAGTATACCATGGGGGATAGGAAAAAGGGAGAACAAAAAGAATTTGTTATAAACACTGCTGGTTAACCTATTCTATTTTCAGCCTAGAAATCCTAAATTCCTGGTAGATTTAAGCAGCAATCAAACGTAGCTGGCTACCATGTAAATCTGTACATTTTTTAAAAAAGTAGTATCTAAATAAAAATGAAAGTATTAAAGAGGGAAACATGAAAATACAAATCAAGAGTAATATTTCCAGTTGGGAAGACAAATGTCAGATGTTTACTTTTTTTTTTTTTAAAAAGGACACATCTTTAAGCCAATTCATTCTGTGTTTTTACTTTTTGCTAAATACAACAACCACTGTGAACTAATAAGGTTAAGAAACAGGATTGGTTGTCAGTTTGAGAGAAGTGTGGAAACTGAAAGACAGTAGGCAGGACACCACAAAATATGACAATTTACAACACCACCAAAATTGTAACAAAACTGGCATTCTGTGCCTATTCAAAGCCAGATGATCCTTGTACATTAGTTGCAATTAAAATTTATTTAAAATCACAAACTCGTATCCTATTTTTTGGTTTAAAATAATTATACAATCTGTCTCACAGACAGAAAGATACCATAGATTCCAAGGCCAGATGGGATCACTGTAATAATCTAGTCTGACCTCCTGTATAACACCGGCCACAGAATTTCCCCAAAATAATTCCTACAGCATATCTTTTAGAAGAGATGATCTTGATTCAAAAATGGTCAGTGATGAAGAATCCACCATGACCCCTGGTAAATTGTTCCAATGGCTAATTACCCCTCAGTATTAAAAAATTATGTTTTATTTCCAATCTGAATTTGTCTAGCAGTGATGCATTTAATAGTTCCAAGTATTCTCACAGCCTATGGAATAATTGTTAGGGCTTATTTAGAGCCGCCTTATCACTGAATATGTGTAAAGACAGCCTGTGCATAAGTGTATGCAAACACTGCCCCTTCAGATCAGCAATTGGACAGGTAAAGTGCTTACAGCAGAAATCTGAATGCCAGGTTGAACCTTTTGTGGTGTAGAGACCAACAGAGAAACTGAGTTTCCTGAGTTTTTCTTGTGGTCTATCACAGAAAATCATCTTTTACCCAACAAAGCAAGTTACTATCACATCAACACAAATAAACTAAGAGGCATTCTTCACAACCTTCAAACTTCCCAGTGTGTGACATCAGTAAACAAAAGATGTAACACCTGTAATTTGTTACACAATGCACCATAACTGACAGATTATAAAGGCTTTAACGATAAAACGTGTTTTAGAGGATTTTTTTTCACACTGTGAGTTAAATACACCAGTTGTATTTTGTTTTTAAAACACAAAATAGGAAAAAAATGTATTACATGCAACCATAAGGTCTTCCCCACAATATGGGTTATCAGCAGGGTTTGAATCCTAGAATTTTGGACCCCAAGCACAGACCTCTGCCACTTAGATTACAGGAGCAAATATTACCCTCTAGATAGTGGTTTTCAATCTGTGGTCCGCAGACCGCTGAGGGTCCGCAGACTATGTCAAATATTTCCAAAGGGGTCTGCCCCTCCGTTCAAAAATTTTTAGGGGTCCGCAAATGAAAAAAGGTTGAAAACCACAGCTCTACATAGAACAACCACTAGAGGGGGATTTGACACTTTGCCAGTGGATTACACAGCTATTGACTGATCAGCAGTAGAATATTTGTTTTTATGCTGTCTGGACAGTGGAGAGGCCACCAAATGCATTACATGCCTCTATGGCGTTCAGTCCTGAACCAAATCTGGTACAATATGAGGTAGAATGCCTGTTGGCTTTCCCATTCTGTTTTCATTGGGTAGAAGTCAAAGATGGTTCTCACAATGAAGTTGGTAGGTATTCGGAACAAATGACCATACCACCTTAGCAAGCACTGGTTGACCATTTGAAAGAGCAGGACCTCTTTAAATTAGAAGACAAATCTGTTCATTCAACTTGAATTCAAATCATTTAAGAATTCAAGATTTCTGATCTCCAATATTCTTCATTAAAAAAAAAAAAAAAAAAGGCAGAATTCTGGAAATCAGAAATCTTCAATTCTGTTCCTAGATTTGGGAAGGGCATGTCATGTAGTGGTTAGAGGTAAGATCACTAAAATACATTCATTTGGCACATTCAATCTGAAAGGCAGTGTAGCTGAGTGGATAAGATACTGGAGACTTGCATTCTTATCCCAAATCTATTTGAAGTGGCCTCGGACACCTCTCCATTAGTTTGTTTGTAAAACCACAAGGGCTAATACTTAACTGTTTTCTAAGGTTGGGGCATGAGACTTAGATCAATAATAAGGTCTGTGAAGTGCATAGAAATACAAACAACAGTCAGAAGAAGAAATCTCTGACCTGGCTCACAACTCAGTGCACTCCCCTAGGCTAATGGGGTTCACTCTCTCTCACAACACTGCCTGCTCTTCTGGTGCAGTGGAACAGGCAGCTGGATTCAGCCAAAATGGAGACTATCCAGTGAAATCCGGTACACATGAAAGGTTTGCTAAGTGTATAGCGGACAAAAGATGCTTCTTAACAAACCATTCTGACAGAGGAAAAACATGTTTGTTTAACTGTAATGCAACAAAATAAACCAATTCCAACTACTCCGTAGTAGTTGAAATCAAATAATGTAATATATTTATCTGTTGCCTGTCATGACTCCATCACAGAGTCTTCATAAGTAAGAAAGAGGGTGAATCCCTGCTATAATGATGAGTTTTGTCATTATAGCAGGGATTCACCCTCTTTCTTACTTAGGAAGAATAGATAGTATATTCTCACCAAAATTATAGCATTTATTTTTTGAATATAGAAGGAATTTTCTGAAAATTTGTTAAATCTCTTAATTAGTTTGTAAATTACAATTAATTTTAAATTAATATTTAATTAAATATAACTAGTGTCAGACCTTTTTTGTATTTTTCTGGAATCATCTTAACAGAAGAAAAGCACATAGATGCGTCAAACTTTCCATATAGTTCAAGCTCATTGAAACCTTGTATATAAGATACACTTGCATAAATTAAGCTGTAATCAAGCGACGTTATTAATGATGGTGTACCTAATTGTTATGATTATTATAAATATGGAGAGAGGATTTTTACACACACACACACACACACACACACACACACACACACCCTTGAAAGGTTCCTCATGGCACTGCTGCTTCAGCTCCATTGCACACCAAGGCAGCACTGCTTGGAGAGCTGAGGCAGGAGCACACGGAGAGTCCTTAAAGCATGGAGTCACTTGTGTCCAGGGACTGCATCACCCCCATCCCTAGATCCACCCTTCATGGAGCCAGAACCAGATTAACCCATAGGCAACTAGGCATGTACCTAAGGCCCAGATTTGTGTTTTGGTTCCTTAGAGCAAACTAAAAAAGTTGCAAATGCCACTCACTCAAGTGAGTGAAGTTCTTTCAGTTTGCACATGCAAGTCTGCACCAGAGGATGAGTGGGCAGAGACAGTCCTCACACACAGCTAAAACTCACTTTCCCTTTCCCAACAAAGCCAAAGAGAGAGGAAGGCATGGGTAAAGAAACTACTTGCTTCTCCAACAGCAACAAGTAAACAGGCTGGGATGGGAATTTACTACAGTGGCATGTATGCAAGGGAACATCATCTAGGTATATAGTTTTCCCTTCTTCCATTTATCAGCTGTTTGTTGTTATTCATATTAGAAGGCAGAGGGCCCAGAAATGTATGTTTGCCTAGGGCTCAGTGATGGGTTAATACAGTCCTGTATGTAGCATTGGTCTTCCTAATAAAGTCCCTTAACCCACACATTAAAATGCATTAGTAAATAAATATTGATGGATTCTTTTATAGAGTTATGGATAAGTTTTAGTACACTTGTGTGGAGAAGTTAATATTCAGACTTAGTATGTGTATAATTTAAATTTTCAGTATACTTAAGTTAATGATAAGGGTGAGTAAAAATTGATTCTTTCCATTTCAATTAAATGATTATTTAAAAAAAAATAAACCTATTTGAAATTAAATTTAAAATTGACAACCCATTTTAGTCCTAAATGTTTTTTAATTAAAATCATTTAAATTAAATTAAAAAAAAATTATTAAAGCAGTTCATATTTGCTGCCAAATTTTAAAGAAAGACAAATCAGTGAACTTGTGGAAGTCATGGGCTAAGCACCTGAAACCAGAGTTCATTGAAGGTCATACCAGCTTTTGACAGCAGTAATTTCTTCTGCAGGTACAGAGTGAATTATAGAATATCAGGGTTGGAAGGGACCTTAGGAGGTCATCTAGTCCAACCCCCTGCTCAAAGCAGGACCAATCCCCAGACAGATTTTTGCCCCAGATCCCTAAATGGCCCCCTCAAGGATTGAACTCACAACCCTGGATTTAGCAGGCCAATGCTCAAACGACTGAACTATCCCTGCCCCCGTCCAGAATATTTTCTTCATTTCAGTTTATTCAACTAGTTCAGCTCAATGAGTAATTCATTCAAAGTTAAGAAACGAACTGGGAGTTTAAAAAACAGGAAAGCTTGTTTTCCTCTTCCAATCTCTGAATTAAAACTAGGCGTGAGAGGATGAAATCTCCTAGTTCTAAAATCCTGGTGTCCAGAAACAATCAGTTCAATTCACTAACTACAGATAAAACTCCCTTTGTTTAATAAATCAGTTTTGAATGCAAAATAACATTTTGATAAACATTTTTATGTATCCAGCACATTTAAGGTAGTTTTATTTAATTAATAAAAATTAAAATGCTGGGTTTTGTGCATTTTTAATTACATTTGAACTTCCATCCACAGAGAACTTGGCACGTCACAAGTAAAAAAAAAAAAAATGTAAAATTAATTCATTTCATTTTAAACACAGAATGTCAAAGTGTCATGCTGACTAGTAATTACAGCATTTTGTATCATATTACTCTTCACCATATGTAAAAATGTCATTTTTTCAAAGAAATAGGAATATATCTTCACTATTAAAAAAATGCAACTCAATCCATTTTTTAAATCTTCCCATATACACCTGTGAGAGATGAACTGATGTGTGAAAGCTGTGTAGCCTGGGACATGGTCTGATCCCCACGCAGTTTCAAACAAACAGCTTTTCTTCAGTGCTCCTTAACAAGAGACTAGCCTGCTGTGCAGCATTTATTTCACAGTCATATCAAGGTTAAGAGATGTCATTACTGAGAAATGACCCCACAACATCCCATCCAAATGTAACTACGCTAATCTGAGATCAATTTGTTGGTTCTTGCCATGCCAGTTTTACAGCATTAAATAAAAGAAAAAAGAATACCTTTTGTGGGACAAATATCCTTCAATCACACATGGAAGAGATCTTGTTAAATATAATTTCCATAAAATGAAAGTGTTTCAGACTCAGAATCTACTATTAACTATTTTACAATCACAAACAAAACTTATTTATGGTCAAATGTGGTCAATAAAACTAACATAAAATTGTTTTTAAAAAGCCCTCTGAAGTAAAAATAAATAGCTCTGGAGTTGGATTCCTTACATTCCATTTTAATTCCAAAGTACAACACTACGGCATTATGAAATAAACAGTATTTTCCTTTTTCATTAACTCCTCTGTAACTGCACTGATTTCAATAACATTCCTCTGCTATTCTAAGCTTGAAAGGCATGCTCTGGTTATAGTGTTATGTTGGTATAAAGCACAATGCCAGACTGATGTGCTGAACAAAAGTGATCAAAGTTGAAGTAATTTTAGCCAACGCACAAGCATTCTGCTGTATTATTCTACCAGAATGACATCTGTTGAGCAACTCGTCACAGAATAAACTAGTTGTTGTAGACAGGCCTTGTCTGGCAGGGTACCATGTAAAACATATTAGGGTAATGTTTGATTAAACAAACTGCTGGGGTTAAATTCATAACTGGATTTTGAAAACATGCCAAAATAGTCCATTTAAAAACCACAAGCAGTTAAAGGAAAAAATAAGTTTGTTTTTTAAATATCATGCCACCTTTATCAATGCTGTAACTATTTAAAGGATTCCCCTTTATTTGGTAATTCCAATGGGATTAAAAAAAGAAAAGCAAAAAAGATTCAGAGGACAGGAGAGTTTGCTAATAAAATGTGAAACCCCCCTCATATTTGTTAGCTGTTTCAATGTAAATCTGTAATTCTGTAGGGGCAAGAAAGACCTAAACATTACACATAAACCAAAGTAAAAATTATTTTAAAAGCAGCGTGCTAGGCCAGTGGAATAAAAATATACAGCTATATTCTAGATGCAACTGATTAATTTGAGTCAGCGTACAAATGGATAATAGACCCACTAGGTTTCCAAGAGAGAGGTGGTGGGTTGGGTTTTGCTAACAAGCTCATTTGCCATTAGTAGAGAGAGGGAAATCTTTACAGACTTGGTGAGCTTTTTGGTCATCCACATTTACTTTGATCAGTAAGAAAGAATAATTAGCAGTACTGGCGCAGCCCAAAAACTGTATTCTTTTCATAACATCTAGATACCATGGCGACTGCACATTACAGATGGTAGATATATTGAGATTATCATCTAGACATTGTATGATTATTTAAAACCAAATTAATATGTAAATGCTTCATTGGGTTCCAGAGGTTTAACTATTAAAAATATCAATTTTAATCACAAAATTAACCAAAAATGCTGTATTAACCTTTCTGCAGATGGAGACTCTTTGGGAACTGAGACATAATTCCTCTCAATGCATTCGACACAACCAAACCTCCCCACATCAGAACATTTTCATGTGGGTCGAGGTGCAGGGGGAACAAGATAGGCATGTTGATGTTGAGGAGCCCAAAGTAGGTAACAGACTGAAGCATGTTACAGGATTTAGGCACATTTCTATTTTATTTTCTCTTGCACTATTAAAAAAAAATATCATAAATATTTTGTCTAAGAAGGCATGTTCACAAAAAAATTCTTTGTTTGCAGATGCCAAATTGAACCAATATTCAAGGTTCTTCTTTGTCAGGACACAACAGGGTAAAATTCACCCCAATGCATAATAAAAGGGCTCTACATAAGGTTAAGTGATGTGAAAAGTCTTTTAAGGGTCTTCTGTACTTCGGTGAATTTCACCCAAAAGTAGTCAATTTCTCATCTTTTAATTAGAAAATTTGAAATCTAGCCTAATGAAATCTCTCACCAAATTTTAAAAATTAAAATTTTACAACTTAATCAGCAGAATTTGGCCATGCCTGAAACTACATCTTTGAATTAAAAAAATCACATCCAAGTCAAACCATAGTAATTTCCAGAGGGCTGTTTTCTGCATATATAGGTACAGTGTTATTTAAACAATGTACATAATGAACTATTGTTAGCTTTAATATTATTAAATATAATTTATGCAAAGCTTTAAATTGGCTGAGAAGCTGAAGGCTGTTCCAGGCATCTAGTCAGCATGAAAGACAGTGCCAAAATGAGAGCGTGAAAGATAGACAAAAGGAGCAATAAAGTGAGAGGACTTTGAGGAATGTGGAATGCGAGTGGGGGGTGTACAAGGAAATGAACTCATACGCAGCCAAGGCCAGATTGCATAGAGCACTGAAGGAGAGGATGAGTATCTACTTTGACGCTGTAACAGAATGGAAGCCAAGTCAATAAAGAACATTTTGGAGGGAGAGGGCAGGGGGAATGTGAGAAAAATATGAATTAAGCACCAGTATAGAAAGAGATGAGAAGAGGGGAGACCAAAAGGGATCAAGTTATAGTAATCAAGCCTATAGGTGACCAAACAAGGGTTTTAGCAATGGGGATAGTGAAGAAAGGGTGGATCTCAACAATATTACAGATGAAGGAGCAATGGGATTTAGCAAGAGTTTGATGTAGAAGAGAGCCACAGATGATACAAGCTCATGAGCCTATGAGACTGGAAGGCTAATGAAGTTAAGAGTTACAGATAAGGGAGATAGGTCAGGAAAAAAGGTTATAGTTGGGAAGAAATATTCGAGATGTACAAAGGACACCTAAGAGGATCTGATAAAAACATTTTGAGATCTACGAATGGTCAGAGGTGTTGGGCTAGACAGGTTGATTTGGGAGATATGCACACAGAAGTGATAGTTAAAACCCTGGGAGCAGATACAGACACACTAAGATACTACAGAGGCAAAAGATGTGGCAATCAGTAACAGAATCTTTAAGGACACGGAAGCTGGGGAGGAGGAGTCAAAAAGAATAGGATGTTGATAGAGCAGTCAGCAATATAGATAGAGGAATCAGGAAACAGAGCGTCAAAGAAGCCAGGAGAAAAGAAAGCGAAGAAAAGTAATCAGCAGTGCTGACCACAAAAGGAAAACTCAGTAACAGAGAAATCTTTTGAACTTGGTCAGGAAAAGGCGATTGGTGGTCAATCAAAAATAGAGTCATTTATCTTTAATATAAATATAAAGTATGAACTATAATGACTTCAGGCAGCTATCTGCTGCACAGGAATCACTGGTAACAACAACCAGGGCAAAACTTCCAGTTAAAAAAATGGGAGCTTTGCCTAAATAAAATGAGCATGATTCTGCCCAGGATCTCCCAGTTCAAAAATTTTGTAAAAATGAAAGACGGTCTCCTTGGTCTTGGCTTGGAAGAGCAAGGGCCAATACAGTCAAGGAATTAACCAATGACGCAATGAGAATGGGAGAGGGGGAAGAGAGATCAAGAGCACAAATTGGAGATACAAAGATTGGAAGGTCTAGGGAACAAGGAGAAGAGGCAAGGAAGCTAAATGCCAGGAGGACAGAAAAAGTCAGATGATTAAAGATTGTGGAATAATCGTATTCCTGCAGTGTGTTCTTATTATTTTTAATTTACAGTTTCTAAAAAACTACAAGTTTAAAATCCATAATTCCCCCCATACACTACACATTATATTAAGAAACTACATTAAATCCCTGACAATAAATTTAGCACATCAATAAATGTTTTAAAGCAATGCATTTCAAAAGATATACATATTACAGATTATCCTAGTGATGTTGCTAGTTTCTTAGGGCCAATGTCTGACCTTGTAAGTCTTAAAGTATAATCAGCCTCTGATTTCTAGCATCTTGCTGATATTTAAGTTATTTCATACAGTAAATCTTGTCACTATGACTTCAAAATCAGATTGCTTTAAAACAATTTTGTCCACTTCTGAGACAGTTCTTACAATTACAATTTTTGTTTGCTGTGCTGAAATTCTTAATTACAATTGCATTTGTATTTGATTCACTGTGTTGGAACCTAAAGAAGAAAATATCTCTAACAAAAAAAGCTAAAAACCGGACCAGATGCAACAGAGAAGAAAAATGATTATTAGATAAATGGCAATTGGCAATTTTTTGTTTTTTTCTTAACAGTGTTCTGTATCACATCCCACAAACCAGAATTCAAACAGTTGTTAAACTATAATATTTGCACTAATTAATGATTTATAAGATTAGGCAGCTCTCTTTCTTTAAATACATTTTTTGCTTTTAATATCTCTGATAAGACTTTATACTTTTCTGGTTTGTAACTTTTCCCCATTAATATGTGAAACTGCCTTTCTTGTTTAAGAGAGAAAAAATTACACAATGTATTGTTTGCTCTATTTTAACAATTTAAAATGAAATGAACAAAACCCTCAATACCTCTATACTATTTACATGTAGAGATATTTCCTTCACAATTAAGATTTTGTAACAAATTAACTAGAAAATTTAAGGTTTTTTTTAATCAAAACCCTAACAAGGTTTCATATTGCCTAAACTGAGCTCTCAAGAATTATTTTAAAATCCAATTTACTATTTCCACTAGCACTTCAGAAAATTACAACACAAAAAGTCATGAGAAAAATCTCTGCTAAACCTTCACATTCCACCTATCCATAGTTAAACAGTTTATTTTATGTACCACATTGTATGTCCACTTACAAGTTCAACGGTTACTTTTGATTAAACAGAAATATGTCAAATAAAATACAGAAAAACATTTTAAATTACTGTTACATACTGGGTTTTGCCACATTGTAGAACTCAGGTTGTATAAACATTTCCTTTGGAAAGCTTGTTGAGTTTATTACATAACTGTAACAATTGTCTCTGCTCTGGAAATTAGTATGCATGAATTCTGGCCAGGGATTCTTCCTTTTCACAATTTAAAGAAGCAGCTACACTTAACCAATCTAAGTTAATGAAAAAAAGAAATAGAAGCATAAGACACTTTTCGGTCTTTTCAATTCTCATGCTTTATGGGAAAATTATTCCTGGGCTCAGAATTTTGCTGGCCATTATTACATTAAAATAAACCACTGCCTTTGGGTATCTGGGGAAAGTTGTGCAATTTTACATTGTACATTATGCAACATTTCCCACAAAAAATATTTTAGAAATAGGTATACTGGGGAGGGCTGTCAAATGTTCCCAATATACTCCACAATAATTAACCGCGCAGATTTTTTATTTTTATTTTTATTTTTTGAGAGGGGAGAAGGAGGAGGTAGAAGGATATAAATACAGCATACATTTCTTACTTTGCCATTATTCTGGATTGACTTAAAAATCAGGGAGGGGAGGGCAAGGTTTTCAGAGAAGTGAATGCTTAGGTAAACGATAAACTTGGAAGGATTACCATGCTCTCAAGTTTTGGTGAAACTAATTTTATTGAAGAAAACATACTGGATATGCAGAAATGCCTATTCTATAAAAAAATCTGTATGCAAGCAGTCTGCTACAAAGCAGTGAATGATTTTTCAAGACACGCACTTGAAAGGTAGATCAACCTCAAGTTCACATGCACAATTACCTTGACTCAATACAGCATCACATCATCTGAATGACTATCAATGATCAGTACAGTGTAATTGTAGCCATGTTGGTCCCAAAGTATGGTGGGTTAGGTAACAGAAGTTGGTCTAATAAAATATATTACACCTCACCCACCTTGTCTCTCCAATGATCAGGACACTCAGAATAATCTAAATTACTTCCTTTTCACGTACTTTTTGTAGATTCCAGTTAACTGATGCAAAAACCTAGAGACTACAGAAGGCGCCTACATTTCTATTAATTTAAAAAGCCATTTGTTTACAATAAACTACATTTCACTTCAATGGTCCACTCACCTAAAATTTCTAAACTCCTCCCAGTGTAGTCACACTATTCCTCTGTATGCTATACCTCCTGCTTTGATGTTACCATCAGACTTGTATATAGCCAATATATTTAAAATTAATTACAATTTATCAACATCTTATACACAACAGTTACCTGATACTCCTTTCATCAGCAGAAATACCAATTATAACCTCTTGCAGTTTCCTGAACAAGTTTACTATAAAAGCTATTATACTTTTTAGTATCCCATTTCATTGTCTCTATTTGGTCTTTTGGCCCGATATTTAAAATTTTTTCTCATTTCTCTATCTGAGAGACCAACATATTTTTATCTAAATGGAACTCTGCTATATCATATACCAGAAGAATATTTTTATATATATATTGTGTGTGTGAGTGTGTGTGTGTGTGTGTGTGTGTGTGTGTGTGTGTGTGTGTGTGTGTGTCTGTTTTTATTTTATTTTATATATATATAATTATATTATAAAATAAAAACAATCAAAAACATAAATCCACAATAAAATAACCCATTGGTCATTCTAAACAAGCTTTGGAGAGACCTGTATAGAACAGCTAAATTGAAGACACATCCTAAAATGTCAGAGGAGAACATTTGAACTTTGCAAAAGCTAAAACTATTCTAGCACCTCTATAAGATGAGTAAAAGAGAAGAAAATAATCGAATAGTTCACTCTGTAGTCTTTTTTTTGCAGGGGGAGGGGGGGAAGAATATGACCCCAACTCCTGGACTGATCTTTTAAAAGAAAATATGAAATGATCTTTAAAAATAAAAAAAATCAAACTACTGTTTTGAATGACTTTTCCAGCTGATGTAAGAAGAGTATTGCTGTTATAATAGTTTACTATTAGTATAATGCCATAGATGCACATGGTACAGAACAAGAGGATGGCTGTGCCAAACAAATGACAGGTGCCCTGCCCCAAAAGACTTACTATCTAAGGGCACCTGCAGGAGCATTACAAAACAAACAGCACAATATAATACATACATGGAGCAATGAAGAGTCATTTTAGTTAGAATGCCTTACAGAACAGGTGAGCTTTAAAGAGCATAATGGAGCTTTGCAAATGTTAGTCAAGATGCTACTGAAGGCCTACCTGACAGTGTGTAAAAAGATTGGAAGTGACAAAGTGAAAAGGAAAAGCTTAAATTTATATAGAAACTGATGAGAAACCAGGTTCTCAAGAGACCGAGGAGAGGGGCAAGAGTGTTCAAAACAAGTGGGAAAGGAAACTTATTTTGGCAGCAACATGCTGGATGGATTCTAATGGGAAGACAGATGTGACGTTGGATTAAACAAGGTATGACATAATTAGAGTGCGAACTAGTCGTGGCACTGGGAATTGAAAGGAAAGGATGTTTGGGATTGAAATTTACTAACATGACCATCTTGTCTTTGTCAGATTATGTAAAAACTCCCCAAGCTACTAGTACCAGTTAATTTTGTTAACATAAATATGTAAACCATTTTCAAGAAACATGTGACTTTTTAAAGTACCGCCATCAGTAAATCTTGGTCATGTTAGTAAATCTCCATCTTGATTAACATACGCAAAGCTCTAAGTGAGGTTGCTTAATGGTACATTTTATCTACACGTTCAGGCATTTTGTGAAAGATGACAGGCAACTGGTAGCAAGTAGTCTATTACATGATAAGCACTCTTTCATATAGATCATTATCCAGGACTGACTGCCCTTTTTACAACAATTCAACACGCACCACAAAGCGGAAATTGCCATTTCAAACTGTCAGTCCATGATTAAACAGCTTCTAATTTGCTATAAAATTAAAACAGTTGCCAAAGCAAATTGTGATTGCTATTGTTACAGCTCCAGCTGTTTTCCTCTTCCCAAAAAGTCAATGAATTGCCAACCATCACACATATTTTGGTACAATATGACAAATTACAGAAGCAATGAAATGAAAACAAAGTAGGTGAAAAGATAGACTACAAATTTAAAATTCCATTGAAGTTGACAGCAAAAATTACTCTATTAATTGTTGAACAAATTCTGGAAGTCCACACTCAGAAAAACTACCATTGATTTCAATGAGAATCAGGTCCTCTGGGTATAGACCTTTACTATTACTATTAAAGACTTTATTTTTGTGTGGCACCTTTTATCAGAGTCAGCGTCACATAGTTTAAGGTCAGAATGTCAGGATCCATGGAAGACCAGTACCAGCAACCGAGATGAGGACAGTCTGGTCTGGTGGTCAGTACTGTGATCTGGAACCAGAGCCAATGGTCAGGTTCAGAGTCAGGAACCAGTTGTCAGAACGGAAAGTCAGAGCCATGGTCAGACAGGGAAAAGCCGAGGGTCAGCACTGAATCAGAAGCCAAAGAGCTGTAGCCTGGGGTCAGAGCCGGAGTAGTCAGAAACCAGGGTGATAGGGTTCAAGGACCAGAACGAGGCTGAGACAGGAGCTGGGAACTGGGCACTGTCAAAGTCAGAAACTGGGATGAGGCTGGGGGTCAGGTAGTGGGCAGCAGGGACTGTAGCAGCAGCAAGCCAGGATTCACCTTTTTGCACTGACAACTTCCTCTCTTTCTGGCTTATATAGTATACCTGATCCAATCAGGGACTCCGGAGCTCCTCCCATCAGATCTCTGTGGGCTGTACCTTTAGTGGAGAGTAAGGCCTAATGAGCAGAGAATGTTGGGCATACTAAACTGAACAGCGATTTTGTCACTTTGGTTAACAAGGAGATTAATGGCAGTTAGGCACCCAACTCTTATTGAAATTCAATGGGAGGTAAGCATCTAACTCCTATTTGTGCCTCTGAAATTCTCCCCCAGATCAAAATCGTTCTCACTTATGACCTAAAGGAGGATTTAAACCCTCATCCCCAGAAAGGACAGCAATGCAGCTGGCCCCAGTGGATTTACTTTCACATGAAACTGCACTGTTGACAGTATCCTTTTTTGCTGTCTTCAGGATAAAAAAATCTGACCTCAGTGACAAAGTTTCAGAAGCTGCTATAATCTGGGATTCCAGAAAATGTTTCTTAGAGACAAAGCGCATTTTAAGTAACAGGTCTATCCATTTTAAATTACAATCAACTGGAGAAATAGAGCATCACTAGGAACAATAGGATTTTGTCATTTGCTTTTACTTTCTAAGCTTTAGCACTGAGAATAAATACATTTTCAATATAAAAAGCATTTTATCTACTGGAAGGAACCTGAACACAAAACCTAGCCAAGGAAAATGGTCCAGTAACTATTCAATAATTTAATTTTTGTAATAGAAGAAAACTAGTTAAGAAAACTAGTTTAATCTACATACCTTGAGAACTGAAGTACTCTACAAGTAACTATGCTTACTGTGCGGGGAATCCTCCAGGACTTATTCTTCACCTTTTACTTCCTACTTCATACCACCTCCAGGCCTCTGGTCACAGCAATCCTCCCACTTAACAAAGACACCTGGACAGGTCTCCCTCTGGAGCCCAATGTTCATTCCAAGTACTAGCCAAAGTGAGATGTCAAAAGAGGGACACAAGGTACTCCTTTAAATCCACAGGTTTAACATGCTATATTGATTTTATTTATATTCACACAATCATAGAAATGTCAGCCTGGACGGGCCCTTGAAAGGTTATCTAGTGCCAAGTACACCTTGCACAGGGAACTGAACCCAATGGCCTCTCGAGGTCCCTATTTTGATGTTACTACAGTGGGGCAAATGTCTTCAAATAGTGAGAGATTCACATCCTCCTCTTTGTGTACCACTTGCAATGCCAACTGTATATAGAGGGAAAATGGGGTGTGACATGAGTGTATTGTCTGTAATGCCTTGCTGGTAATGTGAAAGCACATTAGAGAAAATGGACTACTCACAACCCTGCCTATCAATTTCTCCACAGTCCACTTGCTTTACTATAAGTTCTTGACATCAAGTACTTTGCAGGATCTTGTGTGTTATCAAGAGAAATCTGAACTCAATGCTTAAATATGTCTTGTAGTCTAAGTACATAGGACTTTTCTCATCAAAATGTTTCTTTTTGTAAATATCAATCCAAGAGAGCAGGATATTCCTCAACAAAAATGAATGGGGACCCATACATTCCACTTAAACACGCAGTCTATGGGCAACATTTTAAATTCAAAGTCAAAATTAAAGTAGGATTATAAGCTTTTGGTCAACTATTTAGTAACTGAAATAATGCTCTGTAGTCCCTCCATCTCATTTTCACATCTGACAACTCACTACTAATGCTGGCACTCTCAGGGTAGTAACACTCTGCCAAGGAAAGTATTTATTATAATTGAAATTTGTTTCCACTGTAATCAGGCAAAATAAGTTAGCTGTTAGCTTCATTTTGAATTTTTTTCTGCAGATGCATTATTAGTACAGCATACTGTAAAATCAAAGCATTACACTCCAACATACATAACCAATTACAAATGTTTCTTTATTAACACTGAAGTTTGTGCTTTTAAGTATGCATAAAGTGTCACTATTATGCCATTAACAAGCAGTCCTCCTGTATACATAGAAGTAATATTTAAAGAGAGAATTCAGTCTATTTAACTATTCACTAACAAAGCTATTCCTTAGCTCATCCCTGCCATAACGTGCTCTATTCAGACACATATGGGAAACGACATTAAATAACTACTGCAAACCATGGACTTCTGGTATTAGTGCTACACATTGCATACCCCTATTCATTATTCCACCTCCCTTGTTTAATCTATCATTAAGATTCAGTGACCCTACACTAAATTTAAAGCAGATCCTTCCTTCCTCCCATGCCTAAATTCACATACTTTTCTAGTTGGGGATGCCCTCGAGTATTAGCTACACTACAGGGTTTCTCTAATCTCAGCTCTGAACTATGTTGTGCTATAGAAGCAAGAAATTGCTGTTTTACATCTTTAACTATGGAGGCTTGCACCAAAAACCCTATCTCATTTACTTAATACGATAAAGAAAAAAATCCCCTTATTTAACATACATTTAATAAACAAAGATAAAAAAATATATAAAGGGTGATATTTTAATGTGCTATTTCTCCCCATCTCAAATTCAACACACCTTATTTCACTTGCAACATAATTCACAAGCTGTTGGACATTTACCAATAATGTTAGGTCATCAAAAGCTAGCTCCCTGTTTTAATTTAAAGAGGCTCCATTTCAACGAGAAAAAGGATTTTAATAATCAAAAATTAAAAGAGTAACAAGAGGATGAGAGTTTATTTAGTTCCATGTTTAAAAAAAATTACTAACGAAATGCAGGGCAAACACATCTGTTCCAAATCACTTCCCTTTTTAATGTTGCATCCCTCCCCCCATCCTCCATCTGGGTTTTTGTCTACACAGATTGTAGATCAGCAGTGGTGGGACTGCAGGTGAAATTGTATTGAAAGGTTCCAGCGCATGTGTCTGAATAAGAGAGAGAGAATGAATTCCATATTTAAACTATAAACTGTGCAACTGTATTTTTAGCAATGAGTCAACTATAAACTTACTTTATTTTTCATGAAAGGAAAAAAGTAAGTGAATTAGCTCATCATATTTAGTGCCTTTATAAAACAAAGTTAAAAGCAGTGTGGCAGTGAGTGAAGCACTAGTGAAACTTGCTTCCCTCTGATGTGATATGAGAAAATGACTTGAGCAAAAATGTAATTTAAATACAGTAGAACCTCAGAGTTACAAACACCTTGGGAATGGAGGTTGTTCATAACTCTAAAATGTTAGTAACTGAACAAAACATTCTGGTTGTTCTTTCAAAAGTTTACAACTGAACATTGACTTAATACAAGTTTGAAACTTTACTGCGCAGAAGAAAAATGCTACTTTTAGCTAGCTTAATATAAATGAAACAAGCACAGAAAGTCTCCTTACTTTCTCAAAAAAAAATTAAAACTTTCTCTTTATTTTTTAGTAGTTTACATTTAATACAGTACTGTAGTGTATTTGCCTTTTTTGGGGGGGGGGGTGTCTCTGCTGTGCCTGATTGCATACTGGTTCTAAATGAGGTGTTTGGTTGACTGGTCAGTTCGTAACTCTGGTGTTCGCAACTCTGAGGTTCTACTGTATAGCTTACTGATGTTTATTGAAAGCAGGATAATTGTGCATTAGTTTTCATGAAGAGTAAAGAAATATTTCTCATTTATTCAAATAAGTTCTAAGAACATTCCAAAATATCTGGAGGGGAAGATGGGCAGCCTGACCAGCAAGGAAAGAACGCATCCTATCCACGCTCCTATTTCTTTCACTTGATTAAAGTCTTTTTTTCTAGCAATTGCTCAGTTGATTTTGGCCTCACCTGGTGATAAGTGGGGGCAACTGTTGGATCCACTTATACGATGGGAAAAGATGAATCATTTTACAAATCTGCCTTGCACCTCAAGTTGTCACATTCATGCTCTGCTGAGTGTACACCACAAACTGCTCATTCCAACTCTCCTAATTGCAGCCTCAAATGACCAGCTATCATAAACGTTGTAGAAATAATATGCGAAGAGTGCTGGAATGAAAACCTTAAGTTTTGAAGTGAAACAGAAACATTACCTTTGCTGGGACTAATTGTTAAAGAGGAACCTCTTCGCCAAAGATACAGGCACATTCCTGCAAAAACCATTAAAGTGTGCTCTTCCAGCTGCAGTACATATATAGAAAATAATACACCAACAGCATGAAACCACTGAGTGTCTAGGCTTAGTATCTTCAGGCTTCCTAACCCTTGCACAAGATAATACTCTTGATTATTTGGCCAAGCACCAATATTCTTTTCTTAGGTGCACATAGTTTTGTCACAGAGGAACTAACTCCTGCTGTTAAGGCGTTAACTTCCACAAATCTTTAAGAGATGGAGTTTGTATTTGGGCTAGATCAGGGGTCTCAAACTCAAATGACCACGAGGGCCGCATGAGGACTAGTGCATTGGCCCGAGGGCCGCATCACTGACACCCACCCCTTGCTGCCCCCGGCCCTGCTCCCACTCCACCCCTTCCATGAGGCCCCGCCCCTGCCCCACCTCTTCCCTGCCACCATTCCAACCCCTTCCCCGAAGTCCTCACCCCAACTCTGCCCCCTCTCTGCCCCCAGGCGGTGCAGGAGGGGTGCAGGGTGTGATGGGGGCTCAGGGCAGGGAGTTGAGGTGCAGGAGGTGTGTAGGGTACGGCGGGGGCTCAGGGCAGGGAATTGGGGTGTGGGGTGCAGGAGGGGTGAGGGGTGCAGCAGGGAGTTGGGGTGCGGGAGGGTGTGGGATGTGGCAGGGGCTCCAGACAGGGGGTTAGGGTGCAGGAGGGGTGCGGGGTGTGATGGGGGCTCAGGGCAGGGAGTTGAGGTGCAGGAGGTGTGCAGCAGGGGGCTCAGGGCAGGGAATTGGGGTGTGGGGTGCAGGAGGGGTGCAGGGTGCGGCAGGGGGCTCAGGGCAGGGAGTTGGGGTGCAGGAGAGGTGAGAGGTGCAGCAGAGGGTTGGGGTGCAGGGGGCTCAGGACAGGGAATTGGGGTGCGGGAGGGTATGGGATGTGGCAGGGGGCTCCAGAAGGGGGTTGGGGTGCGGGCTCCAGCCTGGCGCCGCTTACCTAGAGCGACTCCAGGGTGGCAGCACCTCACTGAAGAGAGAGGCTCAGGACTAGGGCAGAAGGGCAGGGGAAGGGCAGCCTGCCCTGGCCCTAGTGAAGAGGGACACTAGGACCTGCTGGATGCCGGCAGCCTGCAGAGCGGAGCGGATTCAACGGGTGCTGCAGGCTCCAGGGCAGTGAGGAGGCAGCAAGTGGGTGCCGGGAGACACTCCGGGGGGGGGGGGGGCGCGTGAGGGTGGCAGGTGCCCCAAACATTGGGGAGCAGCGCACGGGGAGCTTAACAGGCACAGAAAATAACTCGGGGGGGCGGGGGTGAGGGGAGTTTGGCGGCAACAGGAAGTAATGGAGGGGGCGTAGGGAGCTCCACGGGCCGCAGGGAAGAGCTCCACGGGCCGCATGCGGCCCGCGGGCCGCGTGTTTGAGACCCCTGGGCTAGACCATATTGGATTCTTTGCTTCAGCACGTGTGTCACTACTGATTTAGCCTCACAAAACATTGTTAAAAACAATGGAAAAAGCAGCACCCAGAAGCTGTACAATAATGCTGAGGGAAAGAGAAAGAGGCTTCGTTAGTTAGTCTGTTACAGATGTCAATATGTAAAAACAACCTCAATTGTAGACACTACCTTGATCTGGAAAGAAAACACAAAACAGAGATCTCAGAAAATCTAAGAGTTCCAACTCAGAATTCTGCTCTTGACTGCTGCAGGCCAGAGAAATTACTTCGCTGCTAGAGATTGTAGTTCTTCCATTGAAGTCTATAGATTCATAAATTCATAGATTTTTAAGGCCAGAAGGGTGCCAATTAGATCATCTAGTCTAACATAGGGCCCATAGAATTTCATCCAATTACTCCTGTATAGAGCCCAAAATACTTGCGTTTGACTAGATCAGATCTTCCAAAGTTCACTGATTTCAATAGGACCACTCATGTGCTTAAAGTTAAGTACGTGCTTAGATGGCTTGCTGAACCAGGTCAACAGTGCTCAGCACACTGCAGAACTGAGCTATACATTTTAGTACCATGAACAGCATTATAGTCATTCAGTATGTTTGTTCCTCCTATATTTCCCAGTTTAGTGAATGAGTCTTAGATGTTTTGTTTTCAAACATGACTTGGCTGGGGAGATCTCTCTTATCAACAAAATTAGGCACCCCCTCAAATCCAACCCTGGTAAAACAAAAAGGGAAAAGACACCATGGAGGGGAAAGAAAAGGAAAAGGTTATGGGAATATGGCCTCCAAACACTTATAATCTGTTCTGGCTGCATGTTCTATCAGATCTTCTATATGCATGATTATGAAGCTGAACCAAGATAGTCCCAATTCTGTGTTGCTTAACCTGGCCGTTTAAACCATTAACACTTTCTATCGTGCTAAATTTGGGGAATTATAGATCTCACGTCTTTATCTGGGTGAGCTCCCACACCCACAACTTGGCTTTTTCAAATATATGGATTGACATGCATAGATGCTGAAGTCTTCTCTTAATCCAGAGCAGATAAACAATGGCAGTTGCACAGCAAACTTTACTAAACATCCTCCCGTGTGTTTAAACTGTAATCTGGAGGATCCCTTATAGTTTTGAGAGGTTGACTCAGTCTCCGTGCCCATTCAGTTCTTGACTTTTCTTCTGAGACTGCCAACAAGGGTGCCAGTGAGCACCTATTGTGATGGCAAGTTAGTTACTTGAATGCCAGTCAGTTACAAGCTGCATTGAGATGACAAATCAATTTAACACAGGCCTCCAAAATCAGACTTCAGAGATCAACAACTTTCATTCACTACTGAGCAATGCAACACTAACTGGTAACCTACAAGCAAAAGGCTTCATTTAATGAAACTTTGAGCCTCTTAATAGACATTTTAAGAAACGAACAAATTTAAAACAGGATTTGAATTCACAGTCTTTGCAATATGACAAATTAATCAGCCAGTAATGTGCTTTGCTGGACTGGGGCCTTAGTGAAACAGCATCGAGGCCAAAAGTCTAAATATTCTGTAATTATTTACATTTGTTATTATCATGTATTATTATTTACTTATATACTTGTAAGAAATATGTACAATTTAAGAATTAAGAACTTGCTTCTAAAATGCTGGAGAACACACTGAAAAGAGTGAAACTATAGCACCAATCCTGCAACTTGAAGTCAGTGAGGTTCTATACAAGCACATAGCTCTGCCTGCATATTTCATCTTGCAGGATTGGGACCTAAGTAATTTAAAACAAACTTACAATGTAAGATCACTTTCCCCTTTAAAGTTCAGGTTTTAACATAAACCTACACTACTTATTTCAACTAGAGAGCTTTTTTCAATGCAACCAGTTAAAAATGGCTAGAGCTTACGCAGTACTAGTAACTCCAACAACAGCCTTCTCCTAGAAATGTTTATAGGGTTAAGTAACCCAAGTAATTCCACACTGTTGAAATCACAATGTCAGTTTTATGAAGTCATGGATCAACAAATGTCAAATATGTATCTAAGGGCAATTTCATTAGTGCTTGACAACGGAGAATTCGTGCCTTCTGTAAACTTCAGTCTTCACAAAGCATACCATTAATATCAGTAGAACAACAGCAGAAGGACAAAGAAATGACCATTCAGGAAAAGGGACTAATTTGACACAGCTGTAGCAGTTACCATTATTACACTGTACGAACTTAAAACCTCACTAAAACAGAAGAACTAAAATAAAGGTTAACTCAACTGTTTAAATATACACAGATATATTTATTTTTCTCTACATTTTTCAATAAGTCTAATCTTACAACTAACTATTAAATAAAGCAATGAAGACTACAACCCATTTAATAAAGTAAATCACTTCTTACATTGTTGGTTATTAGAACTCTAGCTGCTCATTTCACAAAAATGCATATGATGTCATAGAGTAATTGATTATGATAACTCATCTTAGCCAATCCAAAATCCCAACCAGAATATTTCCTCTCTAAATCAAAGTGACAAGTCAGGCTATGATGATGGGTAACTGTAAGGGCTGTTTTATGCTAATATTTAAAAGTAGAAAAAATATGGACATATTAAAATTATAATACATTTCTACAAAGGAAAGGAACATCCTCCTTGGATATTTTAAGTTCCTACTAGAGAAATAGTTTTCAGATTCATCCTTCTTAAATGGATATCTGGAAGGAAAACAGTAATTAATTAGAACCTGTACATTTTTTTAAAATAGGATCACACATATTGTACCAGAGTGTGTGTGTGTGTGTGTTAATTACAGCAGCATCATAGGCAGAGCTACAGAATTGGGGATTTTAATGTTTCCACTATAAGACTCTATTTTGAGGTGATCTTTAAACACTGTAATCAAATTGGAAACATGGTAGAAGAGATCTCAGTCCAGGAACATTATCCAGAATTTCCAGATCTGAGTAACTTATGTTAATCAATTAAATCTATAATTGAGCCCTAAAGAAATGGTCTAATTTAGAGAGGTACTCAGCATCTAAAACCTCCACTGACATCATGGGAGATGCATTTCTTAGTACATTGGAAAGATCAGGCCACTTTCTTTGGAGCTCAAATATGGATTTTAGGCATTGAACTTCAGCCACCCTGGTTTAATAATTTTGGCCTTAAACAATTGTTTTAAAAAAAAATTAAAATTCAGGGAACTAGCTACATTCTTTAAATGTGTTTTTAAGTGTCTAGTTTGGATTCTCTTTCACATTTGTGTAATATAGAAATTAACTTGGCAACCACTGGTTTATAAAATGTAATTCTTTTTGGTTAAATGGCCATCCGCTGTTAACTTTGAAGAGGGGTCTGTACTGCATGAATAAGGTAACCACTCCAACAACAATTCAAACTAATTTCTATTGCACGTTCTGTAAGATATGCATCGTATTAAATGTGACTATTCAGTAAAATATATTTCACAACAGTGTACACTGCAGTGTTTCACAAGGAATATACTGTGAAGTCATATCTATATAATGAGATTCCATGATTGTCACCTGTGTGTCACTCTGAAGCCTACAGTGTCTGTAGAGTCAGTGTGAGGTAATGTCAACAGCTAGAAGCATAGGTGAGGTCTCTTTTTGTTCAGAATATCACGTTTTAATCATCACTGGGATTCGTGGTCTGTTACCATTCAATTTTTCTCACCTATTTTGACTTTACAAATTACACCCATGTGACAGCAAAGCATGTATCTATGCCATGCCAAGAATTCTAGACCACTGGAATATCAGAAATAACTCAACCAATCAACACCCTTACTGTACAGCTAATGTGCATGCAACAATTTCATTGGTTGTATGAGGGCGACTGTACATGGTGGATTACGTGGCCCCATTACCACAGTTTTTCAAAACCAGCCACACAAACAGAACCAGCACACACAGTAACCACAAACATTCAGAAACCCTCACTGGCGCATACACCCCTCATTTGCCACCCACATAAATCAACACAAGATCTCCCAAGTCAATACATACACTCAGTCAGACTTACCATAAAACCATAAACTTGAATGGCAAAGCTGCAGGTCATTACTAGTTAAGAACACTTTTCAACATTTCTGAAGAGTGGTTACAATCTGAAGAGCAACTGTGTAAAGAGGTACTTGCTTATTAAATTCCTCCCTTTACTTTGAATCATGCCTGTTTACGGAAGAACCAATATAGTTTTACAAGAGCAAACTGTATTCTGCTTCATGCATCAACATCACTGCCAAATTAAGTTCTGAATCTTGAACCTTTATTATTGCCCATTAGCTACTAACCAGAAAGGACACTACTGGATTTTCCGGGGGTCGCAGGCAGAGCTTGATATAATGGCAATTAGGAAAATCTTGTTTTGACTTGTCTACTGAGCAAACTTGATATGGAGGTTATCGGTGGAAAATAAATATGAAATACCAATGTGTTAACTTTTGTGACCACAATTAACACTTAAAAATAATAATAATAATAATAATAAAAAAGAAACATTGACAGGTCTGTCTGGTTCTTGCTTTCCATGCTGCTTCTCAGGTTCCTCTCCTGACTGGCTGTGTGACTCTTACAGAAGCCATGCTGTGCCACTGATCCCCAGTGGCTGCCTCCAAAGCAGCATCTGAAGGGCTACACAAGGCGTTAAATACAGCTTTAAGCTATATTAACCCCCGGCTAGGATTCTAAGCAGAGGTCTAGTTGGCCTATGGGCATGCTGCTGCCGAGAACCGCTCTGCTCCTTCCTCTCCCTCCCCCAACCTCCTGGAAACCCTTCTGCGAGGAGACTTGGCAGAGGGGATTCCAGGGGGTATTTGAGAGGAACCGTGGTTCTGTGGCAGCAGCACTCCCCATCTGTGCAGGCAGGTGACAGGCAGACAGAACCAGGCCTACCCTTAAAGAAAGGAAAAGAAAAGGGAACTAGCACAAGACATATCTTGTGAAAATAGACAGTCTCAACCTTATTTTGTTTCAACATCCCTCTCTTCCTTGTCTGAGGTCATATCTCTGTGTGCCACCCATGCTACGTCGTATCTAGGTTAGACTGTACCTTGACTCTTCCTATAAAACACCATATACCAATGGCACTGTACAGAATACTAATGCTTAATAAATAATAAGAATGATTTACAACTAGACTGGACAAAGTACTAGAAAATAAAGAGCAGGCAGCAATCCTGCAATGACACCGGGTGAGCTAGATGATTAAAAAGGTCTTTTCCATCTTTAATTTCTGTGAACTCCTTTTGACTTATGGTAGTTTTAAACACTGACATTTCCGGTCATTTTTAATTGGGGCTCTTCATTTTAATCACCCAAACATTCAGAGGACAGATTCCAAGGTCAAAACTTTTTTCTTATTCCAACTGCGTTATCTTTAAGCAGTAACATTCCCAAAATTGGTACTCTTACATATCTTTTCATGGCCACTCAACACAGACCTCCCATTGAAGCAAACAGGAGTGACTATGGGTGGAACAGCTCCAAAACTGCGTCCTACATTAAAAAAAGAACTTAAGTCTTGCATCTAAATTTCTTTTCTTTTGTAAATGTATCAGACTTTTAGAGCATGCTTCTGCTCCCAATGAAGTCAATGACAGAGCTGTTAATATTACAAATTTATTTTTTTAATTATACATACACACTTTCAATGTGTGCTTAAGTGAATGCACCTAAACTTTACATTTTTTAAAAGGCAAAGTGAATTCAAATCAAAGTTCTTATTCACTTTACTTGCTACTTTTTTGCTATAATGAACACAAAGTTTTGCTTTAAATATTATATGGATATTACAGCCAAGCACAAATACTATTTAATGTCTATCTAAACTACAGTACATTTCTAAACTTAATATATTTCTCAGGTCATACATCATTCTAAAGCATCTAGGGCAACCAACTTTAACTAAAACATTTAAAGTTATCATTTACATAAGATAATGTGAAATTGCAGTGTCAATATTATTTCTTTCTAACCCAATTAGTTCTCTTGCCCTCCAGCATCTATAAATCTTGCATTCTATTGCTTAAAGATCTGCAGAGATACCTACTGGATATACTAAGATAACTATTGCACTGAAGAAAGAAAATTGTGAACAGTAACCAACTAGATGAGACCAAACTAAACCTGAATCAATACTGCATGACTTCCTTTTTTCAGTGTCACCTATAATAATAAAAAGGTGTATTTTCCCTCAGAACATGTGTTACATCTATTAATGCTAATGAGAAATATATGAATACATCAGAAGAAACAGATTCACCCTACTTTAAAATTTTTTCCCAATATACATATACATATACACATTATCGTTAACATGGCTAATGTAAAACCACTATATAACCTAACTAAAAGTTCAGGGTGGGCTACTGCAGACTCTCAAAGCTCAAGGGATAACTCTGCTCTGGAATAGTAGCTCAGTAATTAAACAATTTATAATCATGTCACAACTGGTTTTTGCACTCTTGAAGTAACATGGTGATGGTGTTGCGGCAGTGTCCTGAACAACAGGAACAGTCTGTGATAGGGAATCAACTCGATCTGGTATGGAACCAACCGGATCTGGTCCCAAAGGTTCTTCCACCATGCTGTCGAAATTTGGAGTTGTAACAGAAGGAGATTCGACTGGAGGAACAGAAAGTTCTACTGGATCATCCCTGGATTCCAGTACTTGTTAAGGCTGCAACTGGTTCATATCTCATTTCCATAAAATACTGTTGGATAGTTTTACCACGAACAAAACAGGTCCCATGCCTTTTAAAAGTTCTCCAAGTACCCATTTCACTCCACAACCATAGTTACGAGTCCACACTAAGTCTCCGACATGAAAACAACAATGACAAAGTCTCCATTTTTGATCAATTTGCATAGCTTAGGATTTGGCTATAGGTGAGGCAATATCAGGACGTAGCAAGTATGCAAAGATCACGTCAAGAAAAGAGTTACAGGTGACTCCTGGATAGTAGCATCTGGTGTGTTCCTGTAGACAAGCAAGAAATTATCTAATGTCTGCTGAAGACTCAAAATAGATTTGTTAGTGTTTAAGGCATGCTTACGTATTTGTACAAACCAATCCACAAGTCCATTTGCAGGAGGATGGCATGGAGCACAGCATATGTGCTGAATTCCAGTTGATAGTAGGAACCTCTGAAATTCTTCAGAAAAGAATTGAGGTCCATTGTCACACGCCAACAGTAATTGTAAACCAAACAGAGTAAACAAGGTACAAAGATGTCCAGGGTCTTAGTAGCTGTAGAAGAAGTCATTCTGAAAACTTCTGGACATTTTGAATGGGCGTCAGCTATGACCAAAGAATGAGAATATGCGTCCTAGGAGTCTGAAGCCACAACCAAGGGTGTAAATGAGCTGGGCGAGGACCATGCTGAATTTGCTAACAAATGCTACAGTGCTTCGCCTTCTCAATGTCCTTGTCGATCCCTGGCCACCAGATATGACTCCAGGATGTGGCCTTGATACGTACAATGCCAAAATGACCTTCATGAAGAGCTTCCAAAACCTGAGATTGAAGTGATTTCGGAACAATCACTCGCATTCCCCATAAGATGCAACCCTGATTCACAGATAATTCATGTCAACATGATACGAGCTATGTAAATTGGGGATTCTTTTCATCCAGCAACGTACCTTTTAGTACCCTTCCATTCACAAGAGAAAGCACATCATCTTTAGTTTATTTGTTGAAATCTGTACTAGTAATGGGTAACGTATCCATCAAATTGAGATAGAACATATCATCTGAAGTTCCTTTGGGCTGATGAGAGCTTGGGCATGGCAGGTGCAACAGCCCAGCAGGACTGCCATGCCAAGTACCTTTGTGGAATTGAATTGCATAGGAATGAGCTGAAAGTAGCAATGCCCATTGTCGCATATGAGCAACAGCTAATGATGGAATTCCATGTTTCTGTCCAAAAAATGAAAATAATGGACATTGATCCATCAGCAAGGTGAAATGTCTACCATACAAATATGTATGGAACTTCCAAATTCCAGAGAAAATGCTGAGAGCTTCTTGCTTTATTTGTGCATAGTTCTTCTGAGGAGTAGCGAATGCTTGCGAAGCAAAGGCAATTGGTTTCTCCATGCCATTAGGAAAAATACTGTGAAAGAACTGCACCCACTGCATATGGTGAAGCATCATAAGTCAACTGCAATGGTAGCAAAACAACAAAATGTATAAGAACTTCAGCTGATGTCAAGTTTCTTTGCTTCCTTAAATGCACACTCACACTCTTTAGTCTATTTCCATTTTTTTCTTTGCTTGTAACAGTTCATATAAAGATGTCAATATGGTCACCAGATTAGGCGGAAATTTACCATAGTAATTAAGCACTCCTAAGAATGAACATAACTGTGACATGTTCCTGGTGGCCACGCTTGAAGAACTGCCTTCTCTTTCTCTGACAATTTCCTTACGCTCATAGCATTAATTACACGTCCAAGATATTGAAATGAAAGTTTGAAAATCTCACATTTGCTTCAATGTATCTCAGTCCAGGGTCTTCCAAACGTTGCAAGACAGCATCCAAATTTCAAAGATGATCCTCTTGATCCTTTCATGTAACAAGGATGTCATCTAAATAGCACAATTCAGCCCTTTCAGAATCTCATCCAGGGCTTTCTGGAACAAGGCAGGTGCCGATGGGATACTAAAACAAACCATAACAAAATACGCCTTTTTGTGTGCGGATTGTGAGAAATTTTTGAGATGCTAGATTAATCTTCACTTAGAGGTATGCATGGAGCAAATCCAATTTATTTATTCCAGCACTAAGAGTAGCAAACAAATCTTCAGTATGAAGTAGTGGCTAATGGTCTGCCCATAAAACTGGATTCTGTGTCACCTTGAAATCTCACAACTGCAGACAGAGCAATCGTTCTTGATCACTGGTAGGATGGGTGTAACTCACTCACTGAATGAAACCAGTGACAAGACTCCAATGTTCATTATATAGTCCAAATCAGCTTCTGCCAGAGGCTCCAGAGCATAAGGCCAAACTCTGAGCTTGCAATATTTTGGCAGACTGTCAGACTAAAGAATGAGCTTCAGTGACACATTGCTCAGCTATCCAAGCTCTTTTTCAAAAACGTTGGCGTCTCTGTCCAGTATTTTTTGAAGATTTCAAGGTGCTTTCATGATCGCCTTTGATCTTAGTCCAATTCACCTTGAACTTCTCAAGCCAAGATCTGCCAAATAATGGTGGATACTTTCCTTCAATCACATACAAAGGTAAAACAGCTGATTATCCATCTAGTTGAACTTTCACCTGGAGTATTCCTTTTTGGACCAATTTTTCCCCAGTATAAGTTTTTAAAACCATGGAGGTTTCTTCCTGAGGAACTTGTGAGAATATCTGGTGATAGGTAGATACAGAAGTCAGTGAGATAGGCAGCTCCACTATTAAGATTCATTCTTGTAGGAACTCCTTCAATCAAGGGTGTGATCCAGATGACATTTCTGACTCCAGCTTCTGATAACACATGTAGTGCTACGTTTTAGTCAGTGTCACTAAAACTCTTGTCTTTTTCCACATTATAAAATCCTGACTTCCGTCCTTTCTTAGGTTCAGTTTTCATAGATGTCTTCTTGGATGGACGGTTACTCTGTGTTGCTGGTTGCTTGACTGTGCAGCACGTCATGACCATGCATCCTTTCATCTGGCACTTTTTGCAAATAACCTGTCATGCCCAGCAAACCTTTTCACTGTGCATAGTTTCTGCACAATGCCCACATGGAAATTACTTATATTCCCATGGTCTTCTGTCTCACCGATGCACGAGATTAACTTTTTGGTTCACACTAAATTCCAGAGAATCCTCCTGTGTGGTTTCCATTGCAATAACTCTTCAAAAGCCTTTCTGAATGTAAGCACTAATACCGTCAGTAACTTGTTCCAGACCTGGTCATTGCATAATCCAGAAACTAATTGGTCACACAGGGCATCACTTCATGTTTGTCCAAACTGACAATGCTCTGACAACTTCCTTAGAGCAGCAACAAACTGTATTACCAACTCTCCACTTCCCTTATTGTTGCTGATGAAACCAAAATCGTTCTGCTATCATTGACGGGGCAGGAGAAAAATGTTCCTTCATTGCTGCAGTAATTGTGATGTATGTGATGGTTCCAAGCAAAACTGGAGAAAATAGATGAACGGTCATGACCTGCCTTCAGATCCATCGCTGTCAGCAAGATTGAAACTCTTTGTAACCTGCAACACCGTTTCAGATGGACAAACTGCTGAAAACTTTTGAGGTACATCCCCCATGATTCGCAGGTGTTGTTGAACTCACCACCACTGTCCCCCAAAGATGCCATTTCACTACTCTCCTGTTGAACATCATGCCTCCTGGACATCTCCTGCCATAGGAAAACTGTTCTTATTTCTTACTGCACTTTCTGCACTTGATCACCCTCTACTGGCTGTGTACTTACATTGCAAAATGCAGAATTCTTCCTTTGGCTGTACTTGGGCTCCCTCTGCTGGCTATAGACCCTCAGTACAGGCTACAGGCTGTTTGCCTGCCTGGCTTGCCAAAGGTCAGTCAAGATGGTTGCTTGCTTCCAACTTCACTGCTTTGTTTGAACAGCTCCAGCACCAGCAACAGCAGAAACCTCTTCCTTTGTTCTGCTTCTACTTGCCTGCTTCCCACTCTCTATATGGCTGATTTCAGCTGTACCTGAAGCAAAATGCAGCAGGCTTTTGCTTCTAGGGATCTTCTGTCCCCTTTTTATAGTATTTTTTTGCTAACTTTGTCTTCTTGTTGTTCAAGCAATGAGAGCACTGGACACTTGTGGGATATAAATCTTGCGTCGCCAATGTTATAATTGGACCCAGAAGGAGATAGACTGACACAGAAGAAGCAGATAGAAAGACAGCTCTCTGCTGTGCTCGCTTTATAGTTCTTGCAGCAAAACTGAAACCAGCACGAAAGTGAGGCTTTGCACTGGGGAGGCGGGGCAGTGCTCAAACATTTAAAGGGCCTGGGCATCACATTACGTTTTTATGCTTTGGGTTTTATTACACAGTAGGAAAGCAATCCTGTAGACTTTTAAATCATTAGGAGTAGGAACACATCCACTGAGTGAACTTAGTCCCCTGAAAGTAAGGCCTAGTCTACAGTAGAAAATTAGGTCAGTTTAACTACATTATTCAGGGGTGTGAAAAATCCATACCCCTGAGCGGTGTTGCTAAAATGTCCCTCGGTGGACAGTGCTAGGTTGACAGAAGAATTCTTCTGTCAACCGTCAACCTAGCTATCACCTCTCAGAGAGGTGGATTACCTACGCTGATGGAAGAACCCCTCTCACTGGCATACATAGTGTCTACTCTGAAGCACTGCAGTGGCGCAGCTGTGAGATGTAGCGTTTTAAGTGTAGACAAGCCCTTAGACACGTAATCTAGGCATAGAGTGGATAGGCACTAAGCTAAGTTTTTCCCCTTTTGTCCCCAAATAGCTCTTTCAGTCCATCTCAGTAGTTCTCTGCAGCATCTCTGCTATTCCAGACCTACCAACTAATCAGGTACTTACATGGCCCCTATTACAAAGTAGAATCTGAGCACCTCAGTCTTGGATGCATTTATCCTTATAAGACCACTGTGAGGCAGGGAAGTTCTATTATCATCATTTTTATAGATGGGGAGCTGATCCATGGAGACACTTAGGACTTGTCTATATGAGCACTAAGGTCCAGAGTGCGCGCTGATGTACCCAGCTTTGAAACAGAGTAGATTAAAGTGCACTACAGAACTTTTAGTGCATGGTAGCAGGGTTCATACTGACACTTTGGTGCAGCCAGCTAGTGTGGGGTAGATTTGCATCCCATCTTGGTGTGAATTAAGTGTTAATACAGACAAGGTCTAAGGCCGAGATTTTCAAATTCCAACAACTGTCAATGGGATTTAGACTCTTTGAAAAGGAGATTTGGCTCCTAAACCAGTTAGGCATTGTGATGCTAAGTGCAGCAACACCAAATAGCTTTAAAAATCTGGGCCTAAGTGACTTGCTCAAGGTCACACAGGAATTCTTGCAGAGGGTCAGACTTGACAGACCTAGGAATTGAACCAGAGAGTCTCCCAGGTCAGAGTCTAGCACCCAAACCAATGGAGCATCCTTCCTTTTGGTCTAGAGCTCTGCTGAGTAAAGTCTGCTATTGTGCCAGATTATGCAGTAATCTTCAAATGTTTCATTCTGGGTTTCTAGAGATGAAGAGCTACAACGTGCTAATCAATGATCCAACTGTCAATATATATACACAAGAGCTCATTTATAAACTCCAAGGAACAATGATTCCCAGAGTCCTCAATACATTAAAAAAAAAAAAAAAAAAAAAACTGGCAGTAATGTAAGCACATTAGGTGCTTTTAGTTCTCAAAAAATTACCCAATTAACACCAATGGAAACTCACAGAACAGTAGGTGGGTTTCTCCTTCCCCATCCACCAATGACTCTCAAACCCCTTAGTTGTCAGCTAGTGCCAGGCATGGTGAAGGTTTGTGATGTGAATACCAATTCAATATGAACAAGGCTGCAAAGATAAATTCATTTGGCCAAACAGCTCGCAAATGGCTTATCCATCCATTTTAGATATCCCTAATGCACCCCTGCCTTGGGATAGCTATAACCCACATACACAAATTAAAGGGTAGCACTAATATTGTACAAAAGGAACATCACTCTCCAACGCAGTGATTTGCCCACTGCATTTTCTCCTTCCTCTATTTCTACCTTTTCCTTCTCCCACCCGCCCCCTCTTTTTCTTTGATTTGCCTCCTTCTCTCTCAGATTCATAGATGTTAAGGCCAGGTAGGACCACCATGGTCAACTTGTCTGACATGCTGTATAATACAGGCCCTAGAATTTCACCCAGTAATTCCTGCATCAAGCCCATAACTTCTGGTTGAACAAAGCAGAATGGATTTTTTTTTTTTTTAAAGACATCCAAGTCTTAATTTAAATATTTCATTTTCATCTCCAGGTAGCCTGAACTGCAGTTGTCTGATCTGAAGATGGTAAAAGTACAGGTCAGAGTGACATGGCCCTCATCTGAAAAGAAGGGATGCATTCTCCTAGCTAACTAAAGGTGGACGAAGGAAGCCCTCAACACTGTTACAACCAATCTCCACAGAAGTAATGACAAATGCAGGCATCACAGGAAATGAAGGAAATCTGTGTCCCAGAGATATGTTATGACATCAAAAATCTAAGCTTTTATTTTTAAAAGATTCTGTTTCTAGCTCTCAGGATTAGGAAAATAAGGCTGAAAATGTGACTGATGTGCAACCAATGCAGCTATGTCTGCCCTAGTCTGCAGACACTTGTAGCAGGAAGCTGTAGGACCCCACACCCATTACCATAGCAGACCAGCCTCTTTCTGGGCTGGTCAGTTTTGTGACAAAAGGGGTAGACTCGGATGCCCAACTAGGCTCTATAGGATCAGCTCCCAGGGGGCTGGAGGGGGCAGCAGAGAGAGGAGGTGAAGGAGGGCTTAGATGCTCACTTGAGCATTACTCACCCCTTTCAATCTTTCACTGCCCAGGGTCAGACTGAGAAAAAATGGTCCTCTCACAAGTAACACCTAATTATGGCATCAAAATCAAACGTTAATCACCGAAGATTGTGCAGATCATAAAATCTTTGTTCCTCTCATTTCTTACATATTTTGAGCCACACTGAAAAATTAATTCAGATGCCCAATGATGATGATCTAACTCTGTTGTTAAATCCTATTAAGATGAATGGGGCAGTTCACACGCTGCAGAGTTATTGTTTCAGGCTGTCTGCACAAGAAACTTACACTGGTTTAAATTTGTTTTTAAACCAATTTACTTAAACGGGTTTTAAAATCCTGTGCAGACTCTTGGAGGGTGCATCCACACTAGGAAAACAAAGTGTTGGGTTGTGGTTGTAGTTTTTAACCGCATGTTAGCTAATACATGGCAAAATCCTGCTGTGGACAAGGCAGTTTGTAGTTTTCATACATGTTTAGCTGGTCAAGATAAACACCAGGGGCAACAGAGGGTTTACCTCAACCAGTTAAACACATGTGAAAACCTACAAACTGCCTTGTCAACATTAGGATTTTACCATGAGTTTGTTACCAGATATTAGCTATCACACGCTTAAAAAAAAAAAAAAAAGCCTCTTCCCACTCCCCACCCCCCTACTGAGGACAAAGCCTTTTTTCAATTTAACAAACTAATTCCTAACTGACTTAAGCTACAATGAGGCAAGCTGCCCTTAAACCAAAATAATAATGTCGATATGAGGGTTTGCACCAATTTAAACTTAAACGTAATTATCTTAAAATTACATCTTTAGTTAAATCAGTGCAATTTTCTTGTGTACACAAGGCCTAGAGTCAGTTCACTTAATGGTTACACTCATTCTGAAAATTTTCCTTACAACCATAATAACCAGGCAAAGAAAGAAAGAAAGAAAGAAGTAGGAGATTGTGAAGAACAAGATGGCAGCCTCAAACAAAAGTACCAAATCACTGACCCAGCACATCGTGTTTCAAGCAGAGAGCTGCATATCAAAGATTAACAAAGAACTATAATAAAAACCTTTTTAAAATCAATGCATTTAGAATATATTAATTCAAGATGAATAAAACAGATAACATTCAGAAATAAAATGTAGAGCACATCATATGTAAACGTCAAACACAAAATATTATTCACTATTACATACTTACCATGTATTTGTGCTACACACCCATTCCAAATGCAAATATTTGGAGAGAAATACCTACTGTGTAAGCACATACTGAAATACTTTGCCCTGCCATATTGCATCAATGTTTATTTGACAAGTTATAGCATCACACGCCATACATGTACATAGCCATTCTGTGGCTCTTCCCCCTGTAGTTGCTAATAAAGCCACTGTTTTTAGGATTCACGTTAGAGGCTCCCACTTTAGAGCATAGGGAGATACTTCCTGTTTATGACAATTAAGTGTGTAAAAACAAAAAAAGAAAAAGAAAAAATTATTACAACTAATAAAAGGACAGATATGTGAACAGAGTTTGTTTCCTAAAACTTAAGACATTTTAATTAACTTATTAAGTATTAATTCCAGAAGCAACAATTAAATGAACAGAGAAAAATATTGTGTAGCTATTGGGCATAATCTTTTGTTCAGAATTTGATCTTTTGTTTAAAAAGCTAATATGCAAAACTGACTGTAAAATAATATCTACAGCAGGACATTCATTGACGAGTTTCAGAGTTACAGTTCAACAGCCCTCCAACTTTGCAGAAAGTAGTAGTAATAACCATAGAACACAACCACCACATTTTAAATGGTGCTAACATACATTAAACTTCCTAGTATTATACTTTCACAAAGAGAAACTTAAAAAAAAAATAGCAACTCTTCTTGATCTTTTCTATTTTGAAAAGCAACAAAGGACTGTGTAAAAGAGAAGTCTTTTGTGAATGATAAAACCTTTCTTTGCAGAATCAAATGAATAAATCAGGGGATAAAAAGAGGGAATGGGGGAGGAATGAGAGAGAACACCAATGGAAAGGCTGAAAGAGAAAATAAGAAATACAGGAGAAAGAATAAAAAGACCCCAAAAGGAAGGGAAAAAGAGAAAAAGAAGGGAAAGAAGCTTAGCAAACAAGAGACAAATTTGACCCAAGGGAAAGAATATGATATACACAGATGACTACCAAGTTGTTAGCATGAATCAGGACTGAGTGATCCTGGATTTGATTTTTGATCTGAAAAAAGGGCTACGTGCACAGACCCTGGCGTTTGAGAAGGTTGATCTGTAGCTCGTTCTCCCTCTCTTTTGGTACAAGTTCCTTGAGCCAACAGTTGTTGAAATGTGAGCCAAACACTAAAGCTATGTCTACACTAGCACTTTTAGCGGTATAACTTATGCCGCTCAGGACTGTGGGGGAAAAAAAAACCCCTTTGAGTGACATAAGTTACACCGACAGAAACGCCGATGTGGACAACTCTATGTCGGCAGGAGAGCGTCTCCTGCCAACATAGATACTGCCATGTATTGGGAGTGGCTTA
This sequence comes from Emys orbicularis, assembly GCF_028017835.1. Taxonomy (NCBI): domain Eukaryota; kingdom Metazoa; phylum Chordata; order Testudines; family Emydidae; genus Emys; species Emys orbicularis. The sequence goes on from NC_088690.1 coordinate 9,919,626, forward strand.
ATTATATTGACAGGAGAGCTATCTCCCGTCGGCATAGAGCAGCCATACGGGAGATCTTACAGCGGCACAGCTGCATCGGTGCCGCTGTAAGGTCTCTAGTGTAGACATGGCCTTAGACTGGCATCTATGGTGATGGCTTTCCATTGGAGTTCCCAAAGAGGCACCTTTTCTGAAGGGCAGTTTCTGCTACAAACTGGTCTGAGAAATTGGGAGAGCGACTTGGTAATCTGTTCCCCTCAGGGTAGGACTATACCTGCATGGGGGCTCATGTGGGTTCCCACTTGAATGTTAGTTTATCATAGAAGCCCAACTATGCTGTGAGGATTCTCCTCTGGCAGTCTCCCAGAATGAGCCATGCCAATTGTTTAGCCACCATGACAGATGGGTAACCAGAGAACTTTTCTCCACATTGACTGGTTCCTGTGAAGAGCTACAGTCTTTTCTGGAGAACTTAGTGGACTGAGGACTTCAAAAGGACTGTTTATGTCTGCAGTACTGTTTGCATTCCTTCTGATACAGCCTGATCAGAGTAAAACTTTTTGGACTATCCTCTGTCATGACTCTGTCTAGCAATTTTCCATTTAGTCTTCTTTCCTATACTGTAGTAGGTGCACAGAAGTGAACACAACATACTAGGTACTGGCTCTCCAGAGATGTATAGAGAAACACTTTTCCACCATGCTCCATGATGTGATGCCTCTGCAGTTGAAAACTGGGAGGGGGAAGAGGAAGGTTGTGTGGTGTATTTATTTACATGCTATACTACATTGCAAGCTCATATTGAACCTGCTATCCACGATCATGCCTACATATCTTTTGGCATTCCAAGTATCTCAAGAATAGCTGCATCTTGAATTATTTCCCCAATATTTGTTGAGTTGATGTAAAGCTTGGTACAAATCCAAAAAATAGTGATAAAAATTTATGGTTAGCAAATTATTTGGCTAAATCTTCCATGTATGATGAAAGATTATCATTGTAATTCATTAGCAAATTACAGACTTTGTAAACAGGCAGTCACAGATTTGGCTTTGTATCAATCATTTTAGACCAGCTGGGTAGAAATACACACAACTCTGGAAAACAGAAAATGGATGGAGTGTTCTTTCATTTTTAATTTACTTGAAACTTTCAAGAAAAATAATTGTTCTATTTAAATATGTCAATATTTCAAGACTTTTGTAAATCATTCAATTTTACCGTCAGTACATACACTTTATATAGGGCTGTCAAACTATTACAAAAATTAATCATGATTAATCACAAGATTAAATAAAATTACGATTAACCGCCATTTTAATCGCACTGTTAAAAATAATAGAATACTATTTGAATATTTTTGAATTTTTCTACATTTTCAAGTATATTGATTTCAGTTATAACACAGAATACAAAGTGTACAGTGCCCACTTTATTTTTATTACAAAGATTTGCACTGTAAAAAAGATAAAACAGAAGAAATAGTATTTTCAGTTCACCTCATACAAGTACCGTAGTGCAATTTCTTAATCACGAAAGTGCAACTTACAAATGTAGAAATTTTTTTTTTTTTACATAACTGTACTCAAAAATAAAACAATATAAAACTTGAGCGTCCACAAGTCCACGCCGTCTTACTTTTTGTTCAGCCAATCACTAACAAAAACAAGTTTGTTTACATTTATGGGAGATAATTCTGCCTGCTTTGTATTTACACCTGAACATGAAAACAGGTGTTCGCATGGCACTGTTGTTGCCAGCATTGCAAGGTATTTATATGCCAGATATGCTAACCATTTGTATGACCCTTGGTGGTTCGGGTTCTCTAGTTTCTGCATCGGAGCGTTGTTCTTTTAAGACTTCTGACAGCATATTCCATAGTTCGTCCCTCTCAAATTTTGGAAGGTACTTGAGATTCTTAAACCTTGGGTGGGAGAGCTATAGCTATCTTTAGAAATCTCACATTGGTACTTTCTTTATGTTGTGTCAAATCTGCAGTGAAAGTGTTCTTAAAACAAACAACATGTGCTGGGTCAGCATCGAAGATTGCCATAACACAAAATATATGGCAGAATGCAGGTAAAACCACAGAGCAGGAGACATACAATTCTCCCCCAAGGAGTTCAGTCACAAATTTAATTAACTGATTTTTTTTTTTAAACAGGTGTCATCAGAATGGACGTATGTCTTCTGGAATGGTGGCCGAAGCATGAAAGGGCATAAGAATGTTTAGTATATCTGGCATGTAAATACCTTGCAACACTGGCTACAACAGTGCCATGCGAACGCCTGTTCTCACGTTCAGGTGACATTGTAAATAAGAAATGGGAAGCATTATCTCCCATAAATGTAAACCAACTTGTTCGTCTTAGTGATTGCCTGAACAAGAAGTAGGACTGAGTGGACTTGTAGGCTCTAAAGTTTTACATTGTTTTATTTTTGAGTGCAGTTATGTAACAAAAAATAATTCTACATTTGTAAATTGCACTTTCACGATTAAGAGATTGCACTACAGTACTTGTATGACGTGAATTGAAAAATATTTCTTTTGCTAATCTTTTACAGTGCAAATCTTCGTAACCAAAAATAATATAAAGTGAGTATTGTACACTTTGTTTTCTGTGTTGTAATTGAAATCAATGTATTTGAAAATGTAGAAAAACATCCAAAATATTTATAATACATTTAAATTGGTATTCTATTCTTGTTTAATAGTGCAATTAAAACTGCGATTAATCAGTACTAATTTTTTAAATCAAGTTAAGTGATTAACTCAAAACAAATTAAGTTAACTACAATTGACAGCCCTGTTTTATATAATTTAGGAACATAGGAACTATCTAGCTGTTAAGTTTACTTTAGTTGCATAATGAATTTTATAAGCAAAGATGTAACAAGATTAAAAATCACTTCTTCACATAGTCAAAACAATGTCTTAGACCAGTATTAGACTTATAATCATATCACTGTCATAGTAAGAGTATTCTAATAATTCTTCTAAATAAGCCTAAAAACTAATGCTCTGGCTATTCACAAGATACAACAATATCAACATTCCTGTTCTGAGCTTTTCTAGTCTACTAAGATGACCCCATACAAAGATGCTTGTTTTGGCTATGTCTACTTTGCTTAAGCTACAAGGCCACGTATGGGGACAGCTGCATTTGGGAGCAACTTAAAACAAATTTCATCTTGGTGGCACCTAATCCAGCGCCTGGTACAAGCAGCATGGAAAAGTCAGTGTCAAAATTAAACAATGCAGGCTTTTCTAGGAACAGATGCTTTTTCCTTGCAGCTGTAAAAACCTTAAAACAATCCTGTACCCCTCTGTCTGGTCACGCAACTACCACAAAGCAAAGCATAAATTTTGCCACTTATAGCAAATGTTTGCTGAGAGCTTTTATAGTGCTTTTTAAAAACAGTAACAGGGATTTATTGAGGGTGATTATGAGACTATTTTACACCTTAAATGAGTGCAGGGTTCTTGAATTTATGCCCATGATTCTTGATGTATTAACAAAGGAATAATTTTTATGTTAATATTATATGTACCACTTTACACAAAAATAGGAATACAGGACTTTTCAAAGATAAAAATCATAACAAGTGGCTTTATTTATAGAGGTAGTAAGCATTTTCGCACTGAATATAATGCACTGGCAAAAGCATATATATTTTATTTTAACAGCATTTTCATGGTATTTGTTAGGTATTAATTCATGATAACTGAATAAACATTTTGCATAATGATCAGATAATATTATAATATAGTACATTATACTAGTTTATTAAGACATAGGCTGCTTCAGTAATATATCATGCCTCTAGAAATATGAATGATAAATCAGTTAAATAATTGCCACCTTGCATGCTTGACCCTCCAAAAACAGTACATTGTTTTAAAGTTCTTTAGTATGTTTCTATGATATCAATGGATTAATATTTTTAACATGGATATAAACAAACTGCCCTTCATTATTGAAAAAGCTTCTGTAACTCAACGAACAGAAGTAAGCCATCAAACTCCTAGCTAAGTAAGTAATTTGCAGTGTCATCATTCCAGGACTGTTCTATATTAGCTGCAGATTTTTCTTTTATGCTATTTTTTATTGTGTGTAAAGTGACTAACTAGCTTTACATAGATAAAATATTTTAAAATATTCTCTAACAAAACCAATACTCTCTAATTGTTCGTTCTTTCCTTTGTTACTAAAGTTTAAAAACAAAAACAAAACAAAAAACTTTTCCAGCGCCTAACTTTTCCAGCATTAGCACCTATTTAGAAGTGTAACTGAGCTGTTTGATGGAAAAATGTTGCTTTATGCCCAGAATAATTTGAATAAATAAAGCTGATTGTATGAAACAATATTGCAATTCAGTTTTTCATTTTTTTACACATTTCTAAATTATAAAATCATAGGAATTCTATTATTTTAACCAATATACATGCAGAACAGGGAAACGTTATATTTTATACTGCCATACACGTTGATGTACAAGCTAAAAATAAAGAAATCACAATTTAAAAAGTCCTTGCGAAAACTGTGCCAGCACTTAGTTTTTGGTTTATGATTGATGTTGATGTAATGTATATACATTACAGTATTGTACGTAACATTATTTTGCTATCCTGAATGACTAGAGCTGGAAATGTAGGTGCTTCATATGCTCTAAATTGTGGCTTCTTACATTTTCTTGTTATTTCATGCTAAAATCTTTTCAATAGCTAGCATTATGCCAGCAGCTTTGCCCAAAAACACATTAACTCTTTGAAAGTAAGCTGTAGCAAATACCCATAAAACAAAATTACAATACTGAATTACATTTTTAATTTGAGCGGCTTAAAACCGCTCAGTTTGCTAAATTAGGGCCTGATCCAAAAAACTTTTAGCATCATGAGTTGTCTTAAATTACATGAGTAAACCCATTCACTTCAATATGATTACTTGAGAGTGTAAGGACAACTCACATGATAGCTCATTTGCAGGATATGATTTCTCATAAATTGATATTTTATTCTTTTGAGGGTGTCCCTGAACTCCAGTCCCCATTTATGGGCTATATAAATATATACACATACACACACACAAACTACGAGTGTTCACAAACCAAAAGCTAACAGATGTGTGACTTCTAATTAGTTATAATAATCTGTGCCTCAATGCTATTGGAACAAGCCTGTCTCTTTTCTTTGGAAATTAAATAGCTTTCTTTGGAGTTTTAAACTCTCAGGGTACTTCAAAGCCTATGTAAAAAAAAAAACTGCTTTGATTAAAATTTTAGACATCTACAGTGATAACTTTATGAAAGGAAAATATTAAATTATAATTATCCTAAACAGACACAGTCTTGTGAAACTAACCCTACATTCATATTAAAATACAAAGGATTGACTATAATGAATTTGATTCATCCTTACACACAAAGCTTTACCACAGTAAACTCAGTCAACTGTTGCTCTTGCTTTTATATTCATAGTAGTTAAATAGCGCACTTTAAAACAAAAAAAACTCCAATTGGCTTTTCATACATCCACCCTCCCCAAAAATAACGCACTTGAAAAACCCAAATGATATGAAAAGGCTTCAAGGCCTCTTTTCTCCCTTTCATAGCACTTTTTTAGCACTTTTTTTTATTTCTGTTTGCAGTAATCTGCCTTTCACTTTCTCATTGCTACAGAACAAACGAGGAGGCTCAGCACTTTGAAAAGGGGGCTCAATGTGTAATGGGTCCACTAGAATTAATTTAGTTGCACCAAATCCATTGAGCACTGAGTTTTTTTTCTCTTCTCAAATCATTTTGAGTCGGACGCAGCCCCCAGCCTTTGTAATTCTAGTAAAGCACTTAAAGTGCACAGTAGGTGTTCATCAGGACCATCTGGTCAAAAGCAAAACAAGCTGCTGATTTTGCCTTTGAATAGAATGAAGCAAGTGTGAATTAGTCTCTTCAATTAGCACTATTACAACCTGTCAAGTGCATATTGTAAAACAGGATTATTACAGTATTGGTCACCAGTGCAATTATTTACTCTCTGCCTTTTCTTGCATATAAAAATGTCCATGTTTATTAGTTTCTGATAACTGAAAATGGTTTCTTTAAAGCTATGCATTTCCAAACCGCCAAAATACAAATTACAGGTTATCAAACATTCTGTCAGCAATATGTTGTTTCATAATTAGTAGAGAAGTAAAATAATGCCCTTCATCTTATAGGCTTTGTTACTGCAGCTCAAAAAAGAAAAGGGATAACGGTTGTATAGATTTGCCTTTACAATCACTTAAAACCAGAACTATTTCCAAAACCAATTTTAAATGTCTAATAAAGCTGTCACTTCCAAACAGGTACACAGTGGATATTTTTTACACTGTCATTTCCTAAGGGACTCCTCTCTCATAGAACGTGTAACATGTGACCGTTTTACAAAATGATTAACACCAATTTATTCAGCTGACACAGCTTGGTTTAACAAATATGTTATTATTCCTCAAAAGTTAATAAGGCCACAGGAATATTTTAGAAAACACAACTCAGATTTGCCATAACAAAAATCTGATTAAGGGTGAAATTTATGACTCTTTAGTTTTAAGAAGAATCTTTTTTATTCTTGCCAACATGCAATTATGCTTTTAAGTGTCAAAAACATTAACTTGATATATGTTGCTTGTTTATTATTACACCACCTCAGGATAATACAGTGAAGGATGCTTTAAAAGTATGTGCTGTAATATTAAATTATCCAGTGTATATTAAAATCAATTTATTTAACTCATTTCTTTCACAAACAAACAAAAACTCAGTTTTAATAAATATAACAAATGAAATTAAAAATACTCAACTTAGACTCAATATCATAGTAAGACCTTTTTTAATTTATTGGATATTAAGAAAGTTATTGGCTAATCCCAGCAATATAGAATATATGTGCATTGCCCACTGGGTATTAACAGTTGATTACAATGGTTAATGATCTAGTATATTAGCATTAAAATAATTTACTCAAATATTTAAACAAAGCAAGTAAGAATTTTGACATTAGTAAAATGTTTTTTGAAAAGTAAACTAGTTTTTAATAGATGTAACTTATCAAACAAGTATTAGGACATCTTGATGTCTGAATCAACCGTGGGCTAACTTATGTCATAATTATTTAGCAGCAATATTAATATGATCAATATGATTGATGTATCTAGTTCATGTTCCTCATGCTAATTTCTGATCTTTACTATGAGTTGCTCTCACTCAAACAGTTGGTTTGAAAATGATTTCATAAAAGATCAAAACACAAAAAGAAAATGAAAAGGAAACAGTGCAAGAATTCCCTTCTGTTGGAGTAACTATTTTTCTGCACACAGAAAGGATTCCTCCCACGTCTATATTTATTGGTGTTATATAGATTCTTTTAATGAGGTCTCTGTCTATATTGTATGGTTTCATTTGTGTATGTTTTTGGCATCTATCCATTAACAACTAAAGTTAAAAAAGAAAGGGGCACAAAGAATTTTAAACAGTGGCAGTGGTTTACTGTCAATACACAATTATATTTTTAGCAATACAAGCCAAACACACTACAGAAAATACCAATGACAATGTATATGTTTTAAAGTATTAAAACTAAAGACAAATGTGATTGAAGCTCATCGATTTGAACACAGCTGCAATCAACATATCTCAGCTACTCTGTTAAATATTATGTTCCAGAGTCTCTGCACTTTAATTATCTGTACAAGCTCAGATCAATGAACCTGAATGAGTGACAATATGAAGTTAATGTACCGGAGGATAGTGTGGACTGTCAGAGTTGGCTAATAATAACTATAGCATAGCTTGTCCCCATAGAGCTGCACATACAGGAGTTGCTACTTATGCTTTTGGTGCTCTTGGAAACATTCCTATGCCAGCTTACCCATTCTAGTCTTTGGGCAGCAAAGAACAGACTACCTGTCACAGGTGGTAAGCTACTAACCAGCTACCCTCACTTAGATTAATTTATTGGCTAAAGGAACTGACTGGGGAGCAGCTGCAGGCATGCAAAGGAAGCTTTTATTTGGAATCTATCTTCTTTGCATTTTAAATGTAGATCTCATGTTCTACCAGGAATCACAATGCCTCATATACGTTTTGCCTGGTACTCTGGTCTGATATTTCCAGCAGTAAAAATACACCAACACAGATCTTTTTTCAGAAGGCCTTAAGGTTTCTGCACATTTTATTTTCTTCACCCTTTAACGGCCACAGCTTGTGTACACTAGGTGCTTCTTTTCTAGCCCTGCACACCAGGAATCACATTAGGCATCAAAGCTCAATAAAGTCAATAATATAGATAAATACAAACCATTACACGAAAGTTATTGAAAGTCTGTTCTTTTTAAAGTAAATTTATCTGGTTAAAAAGTTCTGAATAGCTTTTCATTTTTCTATGCGGTTCGTCTTTTTTAAAAACTGTGAAGCATGTACGTGTATTTTATGATCAGTCAGAAAAAGAAACAACCCCCAAAACCACAAAATTTGCCATCTAAACTGAGGCAGCTTTCATTTATGAACCCTATGTGGGTTGTTCCACCTTCAGATGAGAATAAAAATGTGCTTTTTAGGACAAATTTTAAGTTACTCCCTTTAAAGATATAAGAACCTCCCTGCCTCTCCTTGAGTAGCATGCCCACAATGTGAAATACATAGAGAATTTCAGATGGAAGGATTAACTTCATTTTAGAGAAACATCATCACAATTGAAACACCTCCGTTTAAAAAACAGAAGAAATCAGGTTCTTGGTGACAGACACGGAACACAGTGTATGTTGAATGTAGCTATGTCTTAGTCCATTCTTAGTAATCCCTACAAATGCAACTATAGACCCATTTATCTTTGTCACTCCTGGTCTCAAAATTCATACTACTTTAACTTCCAACGGCTGATAACTTTTAGACGTTATCACAGCACCATAAAAAAACAAAAAACATTTAGACTGAAAACTTCCGATTTTAGAGAATCCTCACCTCCTTTTCTTAGAGATTTCACTATATAGTACAATGAGAAATCTGTATTTGTATGTAAGTTTGTGAATTTAGAGCCTCTAAACAGATGACACAAAAACTGTTGATTGTTTTATTTATTTATTTATTTAATTTATTTAAGTAAGAGGGAGGAGAATTATTAACTTGGAAGCTTAATGATACCGTTAGCCAAAATTGCAAATTAATGTGTGTCACAAGTTTCAAACATGTGTTTGTTCTTGTAAAATTGCTTCATTAAATATGTCCTTACCGGATAGTGTATCAAGAAAAATCTTGATTTTATTTTTGAAATCTGATGACATTTTTATGTGACAAACAAGCAAACACACACACCCCTCCCCGCCGCTCCAAACATCATCTCTCACACATCTAAAAAGATAGAATTAAAACTGGAACTCAAACTATTTTTAAACCATCCCTACGGCCTGGCCTGGTGATCCCACATCAAATATAGCGGATATTCAGTTTTAGCACTATTAATTCCTAATTAAATCTTACAGTGTAAGTGGTTGGAGATGTGCGGAAAAACCCCCAAACTTACAAATGGACTCAAACCAGCCCCTGAAATCCAAACACCCAGATATTTTGGAAGGTATATAAGGGAGTGAGTATGGATCCAGATCTGAACTTTGTGACTCAAGTCCATCTCTACGGTAAACTTATCTGCCCAATTGTTTCTAGGTGGACAATATATATGTAAAATAGGAAGGTTTCATGAAATAACCATTTCTTCAATTTTTAGGTACTTTGTAACATACGTTCTAAAAGGAATTAGCACAGAGCTGAAACTAGAGTACATAGTAAAGCTTGGTAGTTAACCCAACAGATTTACCCTAACTCCTTGCAAAAATATTCATGACATGGTTTTAAAATGTTACGTGAAAAACAGCCTGGAAAAAATATTTACTGCTATCAAGTCACTGCAGCATTAAAATATATTTAACAATCCAAACAACTGGCCCTGGAGAGACAGTTGCATACAACTGTGGCAAGCAATGGAACATTTATAGAATTTTAAATATTTCTTTCAATAATTGATGCAGTCATTTTGAATCTTTCTGCATAGGATATCAGATGTCAGTAGATTGCATTAACACTGCTTAAACATTTCAACTTGTCAGTATGGCCAACTCGATTTCTGAAATATTTGCAGTATTTTCCCATCGAAACTGTAATAAAGGTAAAATAAATATATGCCACTGCTTTATAATCACTGAACATTAATGAATATTTTATGTCTTTTTAAATCTCCCTGTTTAATTTAAAAGGGTGAAATTAAGTCTCCTTCCTGCAATATGCCAATTATCTGTAAATCAAACAATAACTTGGCCATTATACTCCTTTTTGCTAATATACAAGAAGCTAATTTGAAAACACTGAATGGCATTTTTAGATAATAATTGAATAGTCCTTCCTGCCCTCTTGTGGTAGACAATCGCAACTTGCGTAAAGCATTTCAGCTACCACAAAAATATACCCAAAAGTACGTAAACTATTAATTTGTTGGTGTGTGAATGAGAAAAAAAAGTGGAAAAAGAAATCTTCCAACAGTCTTGAGAGGAAAAAAAAAAAATCACTGATCCCCCAAAAAGAAAAAAAAAATACTACACAAGGCAACTAAGTTCATCAATTGCTTGCTACAATTCTCATTATATGCTAAAAGTATAAAAATAATTAATAATAATTAGAAAGTTAGCACCCAAAACAAGCCTCTGATTCTGCAATTCGATCAATGTGAGCAGACCTTTCCATGCATACAAATCCCTACTGCTTGCAATGGGGCTCTGTACAGACTTAAAGTGACCATCCATTCAGATCCAAGTGCAGGCTCTTCTGCAGGCTTCTTAAAGTAAGAAGGTCTAGAGTTCTATTTTTCACTTTGACTTTAATGCATTTGGTTTTGCTCAGGAATTGCATGGATAATTTTATGCATCACATATGAAGCATTACCTAAGTACAGAAGCATAGCATGAGACAAAGACACTTGTTGTCGTTTATATGAGAATCCTGAATTATAACATTCTTTTTTAAATGGAATTGCTGTTATGTTAGAAATAATCCTGTCATTATCAATAGACAAAACAACTTCAGTGAACATAAAAATATCCAATATCTCATAGTCACTATATCCGGTCTCTGGCTCCTTCTTCAGGCTCAATAAAAGCCACTGAAGAAATTATAACGTGTTAACATTTTGTGTAAATAGACAAAAACAATACAAGAAACAGCTAATATATAGGTGATTGCCAACACCTAAAAAGTAGTTAATTTCATTAAAAAATTAAAATTAAAAAAGCACAAATCTAGAATCATAAATTACCAGCAGTCTTCAAATTAAGCAGTTTTTATTTATAGGAAGTCCAAAAGTTCATCCCCCCCAGGAAGTTGTGTTGCAACAGTGTGTTTGTGTAGTTATATTTAAAAGTAGTTAATTATGTTAAAAATCCATTTTCAAAGGGGGAAAAATGTGCAAGAGAGGGACGACATTTGTATGTTATGTTCCAGACAAGGGAATTTAAAATGACCCAACTAGAGATATCATGAAAAATAGTATTAATAATGATGGAAATGATGAAGGCCTCTTTACCATAGGGATATGGGTTACTGCTCCTGTAATACTACAGAATTTAGATTATGCTCTCTAGGGTAGGAATTTATAAGAAAATGTATTAAATCTTACAAACTTGAATGGGAAAAAAACCTCAAACCAAACAAAAACGTATTTAAATTGGAAATCAAATATTTCCATCTTCAGAATTCCCACCAGGAAATATTAAGGGTTCATACATGTTCCTAGAATACACTTGCCAGATTCTTACAAATGGGTTGTGCGCTGGATGTCACATGAAGTGAGGTAGTTGGCAATAATGTTTTGCTGTAGAAGAGAATTAAGAAACCAGACAAGGGTTTCCAGTTCTAAAATTGAAAGGGCAAGATGCATAACGGAGACTACCTTTGTTTCTAGGGGACATAATTCCAGCACTGTTCTTTGCAACACCACCCCTTGCTGGCCATTCTGTGGAACAACAGGACATCAGTTATACAAAAAACTCCACTTCGCTCCCAACCTAGACAGAGTGAAGGAAACAGAACAGCCAGTTGTGCCAAAGGTGCTTTAAAAAAAATGGGGGTGGGTGGGTGGGTGGGAGAGAGCAAGTTAAAAGGAAAGCAAGAGAGCAAGCGTCACTGGATTAAAAATAAAGCATACCTGGACTATAACTAGCTTTCCTCCTCACTCTTCAATAATTGCTTTCATAATAAACATTATTCATCTATTTTGCTATTAAAGTGTAAAGTGTGTTAGAAAATCTATTTCTTTTAAATATGTTGAAAATGAATACATTTCTTAAAACCTTTCTAGGTCTACTTAGTTAATCTACAGTAATCTTTGAGGATCAAGTTAATTAAAACTAAAAAATGAATAATCAAACATAAAGAAGTTTCCAACCAGAACATATAAGCCCTATTTAACACAGTTGACATTAGCTATAATGAGCTACATTTATTCTTCAGCTGTGAGACAGAACTCACCTCCTGAATGGTACTGCTTCCTGAGAAGTTGAGGTTGTACTCCCGCTGGACTTCTCGATGGGTGATGATCAGCATGAAGTTTTGATTTAATGACTCCTGCAGGGCACTGAAATGGTTGGAAGAAAAACAAGAAAATCAGGGATGAGCATGTTCTAGCTTGCTTTACAGTTAGTTGCAAAAACCCCAGGAGTACCCTAAACTCCACATAGACAAGTCTAGGCACAATGTTATCATCTCTCTTTTTGTTCCTAAAGGCAAGAAAGCATACTGAGAATGACCAAAGGGAGCTAACCTGTTAACTCCTTCTCTACTAAGGTGTTTGCAACCTCAAAGGCTATGTTCTACTCTTACGAATTTTCAAAATTGAGAGTCATATGCTATTACCACAAACAGTATATTTAGCACATATATTTTTGAATTAATATTGGGCTGGCATGTATACGTAACTATATCCAGCCAAGACATCAAACTACAATGTGCATTCACCACTGATTTTAAGTATACCAAGACAAATTTTGCTCTTCAGTAAGGCTGCCTGTAGTGTAAATCAGGCAAAATTTGTATGAATACACAATGAACAGACAGAAAAAAATAGCCAGTGTGAGATTACTTAGTGTGAAGCACCAAGCATTAAAACAAATACCTGGCATATCATGTAATCAGTACTAACAATGTGCTCTACCAAACTTTTTAAATGTACCATAAAATACCTCCAAATTCTTAAGCAAAAAAAAAATCTTCACTGATATGTGGACTAAATAAAACCACCACACAATAATTATTAACCATGTTATCACATAAACTGGATGTATTTAAAGCGCTTCTGTACTCTCCGGAGTTTCTATGGATTTGAAAAATATCCACTTTACTTAAAATGGGGAACAATGTGGGAATTGATAATTCTTTCAAAACAGAAGAAAATTTCTGAGTGAAACCACTATAGAAAACATCACAGCATACAGCGTATTAGATCCCAGTGCAATATTATGTTGGTTTGACCTCTTCTAAGAACTTTGGAATGAAGCTGTGTTTATTTGCTTTTTTAATTTTGTCCTCCTGATAACAAGTGATTGAATGTAGAAAACAACTGACTGAAACAGACTAAATAATAAGAATAAAAAAAATCTTACGAATGCTTTTGTACTGCCATAACAAGTGATAATCACAGGAAATTTGGAACAGAATGGAAAGTATAGACATATTAAGCCTGCAACTTTTTTTTTTTTTTTTGCTTTTGAGACTGTTCTATGCCATTAGACCTTCATGTTTTGCCATGATCACATTTTATTTTTTCCTTTCAAAAAAAAAAAAAAAAAAAAGTCTGCCTCTAAAATCCTCTCTCTTGAGAAGTATCAATCATTTCTGTTCTTCCAGCATGCTGAGAGATTAATACAAATATATATGTTTTTGAAACTAGTAATTCTTGATACAATGTTCTAATACTACCCACCCACCAATTTAGCTACAGGGATAGGAGCCAATCTCATAAATCTATTCATTCAAGTTGTCCTTACACATGCAAGTAGTTCTATTGACTACAATATTCCAGGCCACCGAACTTGCCTGTGTTGTGAGACGGACTCAGTTGTCCAGGCTCATGGGACCAACATCCTGGAGACTCACTGAGAATGTCAATGAGATTCCTTGCAAGCCACACCTAACATAAATCTATGTAATTGATTCTGACAATCTCAAATCAGCCATGGAAGAAATTTAAAGGCAATATGCAGCCCAAAGCAGTCCCTTCCCTGATGACCTCTGGAATGGCTCTGCCAGTGAGAAACTTTTGAGGACATAGCTAAGGTTGATAGATTTGATTTTGTTTCTGTCCAGGAGATAACAATGGGTTAGAAAAATCAGTATCTCCTGGTTAAAATAGTGTAGTGTTTCTTGTATCTTATTCTAGATAAAAACTATGGCCAATATTATAAAAATGGGTGCTGAAAGCTAGACGCCTAAATCCATATTTAGGCATCTAAATAAATGCCCTGATTTTCAAAGGTTTGAGCAGTTCCTCAGCACTTCTGAGAACCGGATAGATCCCACAGCTGACTGCTAGGTTCAATTTTGCCAGTATTTTGTATTTATTCTAGTTCAGTTCTACAAGATTTTATAAAATTCATTCAATGTTTCCCATTAGGCAAGATCTTTTTAAGGCATAAGGATTTTCCACCAAAAATATCTCAGAGTTTTAGATGGATAGATATGACACATGGTAATTAACATTTCCATTTTAAATTTTCAGATTTATAGACGCTCATGTCAACAGAAGTCCAAATTTACTGTAATTACAGATTATTTACATTAACACAAAATAAGAAATCAGTATGTAAATTTAATGTTTGTTGTAGCTAATGCAGCAGGAGATGGCAGATTAGATTCAAGCAGCAATCAGTTAGAAAATCTGGCTAACATGTAAATGAGCAGAAGCCCTTATGTTTACATTCTATTGCGTTTTAAACGTCAGGATTTTAAAACTGTCTCATGAGCAGATGTGAAAATAAAACATTAATCTTACCATTATTATTGAAGCTTTTAAAGTAACTAAAGCAAGCTCTAGCTCCTATCCAGCTAAACAGACAATACTAATAATTGCAGTTGCAGATTACATCATTCTTAATTAACACTCTGCTACAGTTGTTAACATACACCAAGACACCATGTCACAATCACCACCACTCTGTAACAATCTTAAAATTGCAGTTGAAAAATTGGCCTATTACTCTGTGGGTACTTTTTATTTCCTATCCATACATGTGATTAAATTGCTCAGATAAATTAGAATTTATACTAGAGGAAATACAGCATTTACAACAATCTCTTGAAGAAATCAGAAATTTTTTTAAATTCCACATGGCCAAGCAGCTTTTATCTGTTGTGGTCCAGTAAGTTAAAAATGAAACATTACAAACCTTTAAGTAGTTCACAGAACACTTTGCTATAAAACACCAGACTTCTGTTCACTAGGGGGGCAACCTGCAGAATCCAGTCAGGGGGTGGGGGGAGGGGTGTTTCACAGAGATGGCCTGGCAGTGAATATGTGGGGGGAAGGGAAGAAGGACAGGATGCTTGGGGCCACATGAAGTCTTGTGAAACCCCTTCCATCGTGTTTGCCATTGCCTCCTTTCTGCCCTTTGGCCAGTTGGGATGCAGCATTTTAGGGAGTAGAGGAAGGAGGGCCAGGGTAAGAGAACGCACACACAAAAACCCCAGAACTGGCAAAACAGGTGGCAGGGAATTTACTCACCGGTGAATTAAAAGACAAACATCCTCCAACTTCCTCCCTTTTTATTTTTTCTACAGGTTTTGGATGGCTGAATGTGGTAGTCTATACCCACTAACATCATTCAAACAGGACATGTAGATTTAATTAGTTCTATTTGTATATAAAGATTTCATTTTTTAAAAGTTACCTTAATACATCAAATAAGACTAGGCAGGTTTTCAGAAAAGTTAACTGTAAGAGGTATTTTTTTTTGTTAAACGTTGATAACTATGTCTTTTAAAGATAATTAGGGTGTGCTGAATCCAAATATGGTTGTTACCAAGCCATATGTTGTGTATTAAGATCTCTAAAGAGCGAACAAAGCAACACCCAGAAATTGCTGAAGTGTAAAACTTTATTTCCTTTTATTTTAGGATTAACATACTTCAGCTGGATCTTTATTAGCAGTAGAATGTAACAAAAGTGATCAAATAATATGCACAACCTTTTTCTAAAGCTATTATATGTCAGTTTCTTACTTGCAAGAGATACTACAAATATTTTAATGCATTATGCAACTATGACAGAGCGTGTTTACAGGGCTCTTATAACTTGAGCATTAGCACTTGAAACAAAAGTATACACAGTGATTAAACTATCAGAAATTTAAAACGAGTGAAAATATTTTCTATACTAAACATTAACTAAATATTTTACTGCACACAAGTTAAGTACACGTTACTGTTGTACTATTTCAAGAAACTTTGGTATACAGTGGAAGACAACATCTTATTAGGTCACTTCTTATATGACACATCTACTTATAGATATTGTCCTTAAGCACTAAGGGCAGGTCTACACTGTGGCTTAAGTTGATCTAACTTAAATCATGTTTCTAAATCCACAAATTCACAATCCTACCAGCTTCACAGGCAGTTTCTCCATGAAGCTGTCCAGTTGAACTTGTCCTAGGATCTTTGCATTCAAGAGGGTGTCTTGTATGGCTTCAGTAGCCAGATCTTTTGTTGTAATATCTTGCAATGAAGTGAGTGGTTCCTCCCCAGAGAAAACCTTAAACCTTTGAACTGTTTGTATGAGTGCATCCTCATTTTCATTGTTGTTGCTTCCTTGCCTTTCTTGACTAATTGTGAATAAGTTGGTCACCCAAGCCAATATGGAACATGGCTCTAGTATCTGCTGAGATATGGGCTCTCAGATTGTAAGACAAGGCCCATCTGCTGAGGGCTGAGTGAGTCTTGGTGATGTCTACAATTCCACCTTCTTTCTTTCCTATGCCATTAAGCCACTCTTGGCTCTGATCAGGGTCTACTTGGTTGAATTTCTGACATGATCTCTTGACAACAAAGTTAGCCTGCTGAAACTCCTTGAGCACTTCAGCCAGCAGCTGATGCATTTCTTTGATGTAGATGGCACCCTACCTTGCATAGCTTGTGTGGTCATATCTCAGGAAGAATGGCAACATGCATTTGAAGGTGAAGAGATGCAGCTCCCAATTTGCCTCTCTCTGGGCACAGTTGAACATGAATAATAGGGCCACCATTTCCATGTACTGTCACCAAAACCTGAAGTTCACAGTACTTTCACCTTTTCAGGTCAGAAATGTGGACATGAAATTTTGAAATCTTTGTGAAGTACTAACTGACATGAGCTCACCATAAAAGAATGTGACTGATCGGTTTTGCCAATATCCTTTTTGAGCTCTTGATCATGCGCGGCTATAAAGTCCAAGAGTTGTGGACGAATCAGGTACCACAGTGCTCACAATGTCAGTTTGTGAGCCCCACATTGCCCTGGCACATGACTTGCCATTCATAGTTTGTTTTACTGTGTTCCATCCAAGCATCTGCTAGTCCTGAAGACTGAGTGTGATGGCCTATAAGTTTTTGAAAGTTCACTGAGATATGGAGCCCTCCTAATTGTGGAATAAGCCAGCTCTGTACTCTGGAGTGACCCACTGTAGTTCCATAAGTTTATGGCACAGAACTTCATCAACAGTTAAAACCTCATACTGTTGCCCAAACATGTATGCATCTCTGTACAACAGTATGAAGGGTGTCTAACTCATGGGCAAGGGCTTGAATGGATTGGCAAGTATCCAATGGTAGTTATTTCTCATTCTGGTGTCATGTGCAATTGGTTGAAATGTGTCCATCCACATTCTGGGTTCTCATTTTGACATTTAATGATAAAGGCCATATCAGACGCAGTTGCCTGCACAGCAGCTTTGCAGTTTTCTTCAGATTCAGAGAATCACTGTTTTCAAATAGGGTCCTTGAATACTGGTTTTGTTTTACTATTTCTTACATTGGCTAGTATGTCTGTGTCAATTGTATTTAGGAACACTGAGTGGATGTTGTTTGATGGCTTTAGACCATTCAACATCACACCAGGGGCAGGTCCTCTTTGCCAAGCAGTGACTTGTGTTGCACAGAATGTGTTTTGCACAGAATGATGAGAAGCATCATTTATGTCAATATTGTCGGCTGTACAGTGAACAAACTTCCTGGGAACCAGGATGAGAGAATAACAATACCATTCTTGGCATCTATAGTTAGTAGGGTTTTCTCTGTTGGGCTATGTTCACTTTTAGGATTCCTTCATAACTAATGCAAATACATAGTGTGGTCAAATACAGCTGCCTTCATTATCTGTTCACACATCTTCAATGTAGTTACAGAAATGAGTCTCTGTTCGAGGCACACTTTTTGACAAAACATGCAGCAGCATCTCCAATCCATAGGTTTCCCTAAACAGGACTGTCTTGTATTACAACATTCGTATCTATACTGGGATGACTACAGCTTGCCACACATGATACATTGGTTGTCAATGCACTTGTTTTCTGCAACCTCTGTTTTTTGCCTTTGTCAGTGTACTGGGCATAGCAATTTCTGTGCTACACAACTAATGCTGTCTATTCTGAATGAAAGATGGACTCAGTTCTATCAATGGCCTCTCTGTATTTGGCATCTTGCAGTTTCTTTTTAATGTATGTTGCCTCCCTTATTCCATGCAATCTTTGTACACCTGCTTCATGCATATCTTCTTCACTTGATTACCAGCAAATAATGCAGAGACTGTAGAAAACTGGCATGGAGCTCCTGTGACCAATACAAGTGTAACCAGGCTCCTGTAACCAATACAAGTGCCATAAACCACCACCTCATCTAACTATTGTGCTCTATCTGTAAAAAAATACCACCACCACCATTTCTGTTAATTCTGTTCTAACAACAAAGCACTATGTACTATAAAACAAACACTAAGCATGCAAGAAAATGATTTCACATATTACAGGAAAAATAATGTCTATGTCATTATTAATTTATTTCTCATATTATGACATATGGATGACCAAATGGTATAAAAAGTTGAATATTAGGGTGCAACAGGTGTTAAAACTATTTTTGTTCTTAATAGACTGAAAAGGAATTATGCCAAACAGTTTGATTTTGCTGACAAGTTCATGCACATTCTGTTGGTGTATCAAACATTTCTGGTGAATTTTGGTAACCACACTTTGTTTGCAAGTTTGAGAGTATAAATGTCAGAATTCAGCTTGGTAACAACCATTTTCCAAATCAGCAGGTTCAAATTATGTCAGAAAAAGTTGTTACCAACTTTTAACACAATATGCTTCTAGACCTCTTTCAAAGGATCGATTCTGAGATTTCCATCAAATCTAAAATTGTGGTTACAATTGTCATACCACCAGTCTAATAAAATCTCATCCCACAAAATGATTCTATGGCTAAACTATAACCTTTATCCATGATTTTATCAACACTGAGTAGTAATTTATTGTGCCTTTGTTGACTTAAAAAAAATGTTTTTGTTGTTATATCTAGCACACCATGAATGGTTGTAGATTCAGATCCGATGAAACGTAAACTCCTTAAAGCCTATACTGAGGCTTTATTGCAGGCCAAGAAAACTGTCCTATTAGCCTCCACTGAGGCTGCCAAATCCCACCCCAAGGAGTTATCTAACCAAGTGGTTTACCGCCTTAATACTGAATGCCTACAGCCTGCATCAGAGCAGAGCACCAAGTGCTGCAAAGAATTAGAAGTATCATTCTACTTTGCTGAAAAGATCATGCACATTCAGTAAGGCATCTCAGCATGAATCCACTTTGCCTATGCCCACCAGCCAACAACCACCTGCATTCCCAGAGTTCAGCACATTCACTCATCAAGAAGTTCTGGACTCCTTAAAGTAGTCTCAACCAAAGACTTGTGAAACCCACCAATGTCCTTCCTGGCTTGTGAAAGAGAGTCATGAACAACTGATTGAAATAGCTAATACCTCATTCAGAAAAAGGAATCTTCCCTTCCTCCTTCAAACATGCAGTAGTCCAACTAACACTGAAGAAACCCACCATGGATGCTTCAGTCCTAGCCAACTACCACCCAGAGTCAAACCTCCCAATCGTGGGCAAGCTCACAGGGAAGTTAACAAAAAGGGCAACTACAAGCTCATCTAACTGAAGCTAACATTCTAAAACTGCTCATTCTGGATTCAGGCCAGGACATGGAACCAAAACCATCTTAGTGGCACTGATGGATGATCTCCTGTCAACAAACAGGAGACAGACATCCATTCTCATCCTCCTGTCCCTCTCTGCAGCATTCGACACTGCTGATCATGAGATACTGCTGTCTCACTTGAGAGAGGCACTGGGGTCCTGGGCAATGCACTAAAATGATTTGAGTCCTTCCTGGAGGGATGCACCCAATGAGCAGTGATGAGAAACTGCACCTCGACCAGAAGGCCCCTCACTTAGAGAAAGAGAATAGATCCTTGTGGAACTCTACGTTCCTTTTCAATCACTATGTGAACTGGTCAGACAACATAGACTCAAGTGTCAGCAACATGTAGATGATACATAAAAAACGGTTCCTCACTTTCTCATAACTGTTGTTCTTTGAGATGTGTTGTTCATGTCCATTCCAACCAGGTGTGTGCACGCCGCGTGCACGCCAGCCAGAAGATTTTCCCTTAGCAGCGTCCGTAGGGTGGGCCTGGGCACCCCCTGGAGTGGCGCCTTCATGGCGCCCAATATAAGGCCCTGCCGACCCCTCACCCCCTCAGTTCCTTCTTGCCGGCTATTCCGACAGAGAGGTAGGAGGGTGGGTATTGGAATGGACATGAACACCACATCTCGAAGAACAACAGTTACGAGGAAGTGAGTAACCGTTTATTCTTCTTCGAGTGATTGTTCATGTCTATTCCAACCAGGTGACTCACAAGCCAAAGCTTAGGAGGTGGGGTCGGAGTGATGCACTGATTGGAGCACAGCACGTCCAAAGGCCGCATCATCTCTGGCCTATTGTGTAATTGCATAGTGCGTCATGAATGTATGTATAGAGGACCATGTAGCCATCCTGCAGATTTCCTGGGTGGGGACTTGTGCAGAGGAGGCCTGGGCCCTGATAGAGTGGGTGGTAATCGGAGGAGCGGGCACCCTCGTCAGGCCGTAACACTCCCGAATGCAGGACGTGATCTACGATGAGATGCGCTGAGAAGAGACAGGGAGACCTTTCATTTTGTCCGCCAGGGCCAAAAAAAGTTGGATGGACTTCCGGAACGACTTATTCCTCTCTATGTAGACGGTTAGGGCCCTACATAGAGAGTTTAGGGCCCTGCATCCAGTGAGTGCAGCCTGTGCTCCCTATCGGAGGAGTGTGGCTTGGGATAAAACACTGGAAGGAAGATGTCCTGGCCCATGTGAAACTGGGAAACAACCTTAGGAAGAAAGGCTGGGTGACATCTGAGTTGGACCTTGTCCTTGTGAAAAACTGACGTGAGGGTCCTGAGCTCCAGTCTAGCCAAGGTAATTGCCACAAGGAACACAACCTTGTACGAGAGATAGAGCAGGGAGCAGGTCGCCAGTGGTTCAAATAGAGTGCCCATAAGTCTGGAGAGGACTAGATTAAGGTCCCAGGCCGGGACAAGCTGACGCATCTGCGGGAAGAGCCTGTCCAGGCCCTTGAGGAAATGACTGACTAGAGGGTTTGCGAAGACCGAGAAGCTGTCTGTGCCCAGATGGAAGGCGGAGATGGCGGCTATTGATGACAGGGACAGGTCTTGTAGTTTTAGGTGAAGGAGGTAGTCAAGTATGAACAGTATGGGGGCGAGCAACAGCGACTGACTGCATTGTTCTGCCCAGATGGAGAACCTCTTCCACTTGGCCAGGTATGTTGCCCTGGTGGAGGGCTTTCTACTACCAAGGAGGACTTGTCTGACCTGATCTGAGCATGAGAGCTCCACAGTGTTTAGCCATGGAGCATCCAGGCCGTGAGGTGGAACGACTCTAGATTCGGGTGCCAGAGTCAGCCATGGTCCTGCATGATCAAATCCGGGACCAGCGGTAAAGTGAGCGATGCCGCTACGGACATTTCCAGGAGTGACGTGAACCACGCCGGCGCTATCATTATGACTCGGGCTCGGTCCCTGCGGATCTTGAGGAGCACATTGTGGACCAGCGGAATTGGTGGAAAAGCATAGAGCAGTCGGCCCCCCCACGAGAGGAGGAAGGCATCCGCAATGGACCCCGGACTGTGACTCATGAGGGAACAGAACAGCTGACATTTCCTGTTGCCGTGAGTGGCGAACAGGTCTATCTGGGGACAGCCCCAGAGACGGAAGATTAAGCTCACCACGTCTGGCCGGAGGGACCACTTGTGGCCGTGGAAGGTCCGGCTGAGACTGTCCGCCAGCTCGTTCTGCATTCCTCGGAGGTATGACGCCTGCAGGTGGATCAAGTGCTCTACGCAGAAGTCCCACAGCGAGAGGGCTTCCCAGCACAGGGGAGAGAAGCGTGCACCCCCCCCCCCCCGTTTGTTGATATAGAACATCGCCAAGGTGTTGTCCGTGAGGACTGAGACGCACCTGCCTGCTATGTGGGTTTTGAAAGCGTGGCAGGCCAGTCGTACCGCTCTCAGCTCTCTGACATTGATGTGCAGAGCGAGGTCTGCCTGAGACCAGAGGCCTTGAGTCCTGAGGTCCCCTAGATGAGCTCCCCAGCCCAGATCCAAGGCGTCTGTCACCAATGAGAGAGAGGGCTGAGGGCTGGCAAAGGGCACTCCCGCACAAACCACTCACGGGTCGAACCACCATAGGAGGTAGTCCAACACCAGGCAGGGCAGGGTTATGATGCTGTCCAGAGCATCTCGGGCTGGCTGATACACCGATGCCAGCCAAGACTGGAGTGGGAGTAGTCGGAGTCTGACGTGCTGTACCACGTAGGTGCACGCAGCCATATGCCCCAGCAGCTTTAGGCAGTTCCTTGCTGTGGTCGTGGGGAACTGTCTGAGGCCCCATATGATGTCCCCAAGTGAGCAAAACCTGGCTTCTGGGAGGTACGCCCTGGCTTGAGTCGAGTCTAGGACTGCGTCTATAAACTCTATCCTCTGCACCGGGGACAGAGTAGAGTTGGCCTCGTTTAAGAGGAGACCTAATTCGAAGAAGGTCCTTCTTATGAATTCGACCTAACTCTCCACTTGGGCTCTTGAGCGGCCCTTGATCAGCCAGTTGTCAAGGTAAGGAAAAACCTGTATCTGGCGCTTGCGCAGGAACGCCGCAACGACTGCCATGCACTTTGTGAATACTCGGGGAGATGTCGACAGTCTGAACGGGAGGATGGCAAACTGATAGTGGCTGCTGCTCACCACGAATCTGAGGTAGCATCTGTGATGTGGGACTATTGCGATGTGAAAATACGCATCCTTCAAGTCGAGGGCGGCGTACCAGTCTCCTGGATCCAGTGAGGGGATAATGGAGGTTAGTGAGACCATGCAGAACTTGAGTTTCTGTATAAACTTGTTAAGCTGCCGCAGGTCCAAGATGGGTCTGAGGCCCCCCCTTGGCCTTCGGTATTAGGAAATACCGTGAGTAAAAGCCCTTGCCCCTTAGCTCCTGAGGAACCTCCTCCACTGCCCCCACCAAGAGGAGGGACTGCACTTCTTGAATTAGAAGTTGCTCGTGAGAGGGGTTGCTGAAGGGGGACTGGGAAGTGGGTTGGAGGGGCGGGGGGGGGGGGCACAGAATTAGATGGAATATCCCCTCTCTACCGTCCGGAGCACCCAACGGTCTGAAGTAATTCGGGACCAGGCATGGTAGAAAGGGGATAGATGGAACGAGAAGGTAAGAGGGGAAGGATCCAGAGTCCGTACTGGTGAGCCGTCCTCGACCGCACCTTCAAAAGGGTGGTCTAGGCCCGGGCAGAGGCTTGGGCTGGCCAGAGTTTTGCCCAGAGGAGGGATGTTGCCTTCTCCAACCACTCCTGTTTCGCCTACGCGGAGTGTCCTGGCGGCTCTGCGGCTGGTAAGGCCGAGGGGCAGGCTGAGGCCTAAAATGCCTGCGCTGGGTAGCTGGTGTGTGGAGTCCCAGCAAGCGCAGAGTAGCCCTAGAGTCCTTCAAACTGTGAAGTCTCATCTGTTTTTTCAGAGAAAAGGGAGGATCCCTCAAAGGGGAGGTCCTGTATAGTCTGCTGGACCTCATGGGGCAGTCCAGAGACCTGTACCCAGGAGCCTCGCCTCATCACCACCCCTGTGGCCAGCATTCGCGAGGCTGCATCCGCCGCGTCCAGAGCCGCTTGCAGAGAGGTCCGGGAAACCAACTTCCCCTCCTTCACAAGTGCGGAGAACTCCACCCGAGAGTCCTGAGGCAGGAGCTCCACGAACTTAGCCATTGCTGAGCAGGTGTTATGTCCGTGGTGACTTACAATGGCCTGCTGGTTGGCTATGCGGAGCTGCAGGCCCCTGGTCTAATATACCTTTTGGCCAAATAGGTCCGGCTTCTTGGCATCCATAGTTTTAGGGGTGGAGCCTTGGAACCCCTGGCGCTCTCTCTGATTGGCCGCATCGACCACCAAAGAGTCTGGGGGAGGATGGGTATAAAGGTGTTCGTACCCCTTAGACGGTATGAAGTAACACCTCTCGATTTTCTTGGCCGGATTGGCCAGAGAAGCGGGGGTCTGCCACAGATTTTTGGATATGTCAACTACTGTTTTTATCAGTGGCAGAGCAACCCTGGATGGGCCGGAGGGAGCCACGATGTCCACAACAGGGTCCAAATCCTCCTCCACCTCCTCGGCCTGTATCCCCAGGCTTTGGGCGTCCCGCCTCAAAGCTGCTGGAGAACACGGTTGTCCTTGAGAGCCGGGGCTGTCGATGTCCCCACGACCGCTTCATCAGGCGAGGACGAGGATGAGTAGCAGGCCCTGTTCTCTATCCTCAGCCCCTCTGGGGTCCCTCAGCACATGGTACTCGAGCTGCGGTGCCGGTGCTGATGGGGGATTCGGCATCGCAGCTGGTGCCAGGGCCAACAAATCCGGCGGTGCTGAGCCCGACGGTGCCAGCAGGGTCGAAGTTGGAGCCCTGGGTGGTGCCGTTGCCTGAAGAGACGGTGCCAGAGCTGGCTGGGCCAGCGGTGCCACTCCCTCGGATGACGGTGCTGCTGGCGGCAGTGCCAGTGCTGTCTGTGGCACGAAGGATGCCGAAGACGCCGACACAGTCCTGGATCTCGGACCGTGGACTTGGCCCTGGCTTTGATGGTAAGCCCAGGGTGTCCAGAAGGGCCATTGAGCAGACGGCTACCACTGTTGCTGTCACGGTGCCTGGTATGACTGGTGACTCCGTTGAGACCTGGACCTCCTGCTCCACGATCTGCTGGAGCAATAAGAGTCCGCCTCCGCCTCCGAGTAGGACGACCACGGAGGAGCAGTACCCTGGGTCGCCGGCGAGCGGTGCTGCAAAGCCGGGGAACGGTGCGGCCCTTCTCTCTGCGCGGGCGGTGCCAGGGGTGCTGGTGATGGAGACCGGTGGGCCATCATGGCTGGCTTGCCCCTGGAGTGGAACGGGGGGCGCATGGTCACCAGCAACTTGTCCCTCCTCTGTGGGGTGGATGGCACCGGGAGGCTCATCAGGTCTGTGACCGCCTCGAACTCCTCCAGCCTCGACGGTAGCTGTATGTCCTCTTGGTGGTCCGGGGACCGAGGAGGGTTCGGGCTCAACTGGACCCCAGCCAGGGCAGGAGTCGATGAGACCCTGGGCGGAAGCAAGGAGGGGGCGGTCTGTCCCGACACACTCGTGGATGCCGTAGACCCCTTAGGTTTCAAGAGGGGTGATCGACCCCTCACCGGCCTCTTCTTCTTTACCGGCACCGGGGATGGACAGCAGTGCCGTGCTGAGGCCGACTTCTTATGGCCTGAGCCGTGGCGGTGCCGGGGGGCCTTAGAATCCTTAGTCGGGGCCATTTCGCACGCCGTTGGTGCCAGAGCACTGCGCACCGATGAGGACGTGCTCGGTGCCGGTTCAGTGGGTTCCAGGTCGGAGTGTGGACTCAAAGCCGCCTCCATCAACAGAAGTTTTAGTCTCTGTTCCCAGTCTTTGAGGGTTCTGGGACGGAAACCCTTGCAGATACGGCACTTCTCCTTCTGGTGACTCTTACCAAGGCACCGCAAGCAGGAAGAGTGAGGATCACTCTTTGCCATAAACTTGCCACAGGCCTCGCAGAGCTTAAACCCTGGAGACCCGGGCATACCCCAGGAGGGGAAACATTGTTGGCAGGGGGCCCCCAAACCAACTAACTATAACAATAAGGAACAACTATTAACTGAGAAACCATATACACGATATGCTATCAGACACTGCTAAAGCGCTTGCTGCAGGAGCGAGCGAAGTTCCAGCTAGCCGTAACCAGCGGTAAGAAGGAACTGAGGGAGTGGAGGGTCGGCAGGGCCCTATATTGGGTGCCATGAAGGCGCCACTCCAGGGGGCGCCCAGACCAACCCTACGGACGCTGCTAAGGGAAAATCTTCCTGCTTGCGTGCACGCGGCATGCACACACCTGGTTGGAATGGACATGAACAATCACTCGAAGAACTCTACATATCCTCCACCACATATAACCATGCCACTACCACCAAGATGGACCAGTGTGGCTTGGATGATGAAGTGCTAGCTGAACCTGAATCCGAGCAAGACATAGGTGATGCTGGTGGGGAGAGGAGAGTATTTTGAAGAGCTTGCAGATACAGTGCTGTCTCCGTTGGATGAAGATACACACGCACAACTGATTAATTCAGTCTGTAGTCTAGGAGTACTCTTGGATTCCTTGCTGATGCTGAGGTATATAGTATATAATAGCATCCATGAATAACACTTTCTATCATCACCACTTGGCTAGGAAACTCCATCCCATTCTGGCAGATGAAGACCTGGCCTCAGTTATTCATGTTTTCAATCACCTCTCGGTTGGATTACAGCAAAGCTATATACCTGGGCATGAAGCCTTCACCACTTAGGTAACTCCAACTAGTTCAGAATGAAGTAGCACTTCTCAGCAACACTGGTTACTGCAAAAATATCATACCTGTCCCCCATTCTCTAAACTGGTTTCCCACAGAATTTTGACTCAAGTTCAAAGTCTTGGTCCATATAGATTCCAAGCCCAGAAGGTACGATTGTTATCCTCTAGTCTGACCTCCTGTATAATACAGGCCACAGAACTTCCCAAAAATAATTTCTAGAGAGCATTTATTTTAGAAAAGCATCCACTCTTGATTTAAAAATTGTCAGTGATGGAGAATTCACCACAACCCCTGGTCAATCATTCCAATGGTTAATTACTCTGTTAAAAATGTATGCCTTATTTCGAGTCTGAATTTGTCTAATTTCAACTTTCATTCACTGGATTATATGATACCTTCCTCTGCTAGATTGAAGAGCCCATTATTAAATATTTGTTTACAATCTAGAAGTATCTACATGGGGGTCAAGTCATTCCTTAACCTTCTCTTTGTTAAACTAAATAGATTTAACTCTTCAAACCACTCCAAGACCTGGGCCCAGGATAGCTAAAAAATCATCTAAAGCTCTGAGACAAAAAAGCATGGTTGAAAACTCTGCTCCTCTGGCTCAATGGAACTCTCTACATAAGATAAAGCTCATCTGTGCAGGAGACGGAACTGTCTCTAAGGGCAGTCCAAGACTGTGGAGCAAACTACCCCAAGAACTAAGGACCACCCCTGACCTCACCACTTTCCACTCCAAAAGCAAAGCACATTTCTTAGACCTTATCTTCTCCAATATAAGCACATAGCAACAGGTGTGTATGTGTGTGTGTGTGTTTTACACACACACACACACACACACACACACACACACACACACTATCAAAACAAGACACACTGCTGCTCACGCTTCTCCCTCAGGGGAGAGGATGAGAGAACAAACACATGACAGATGTGTAGTCATACTGCTTAATGCACTACTGGAAGGCACTCAGATACTATGGTGATGAGCGAGGTATAAAAACCTAGGGAGAATAGAATAGAAATCTTGGCAGATTTTGTTGCATAAACTATTCAACCACTTCGCTGTAATGTTTAGATACTAGCCCTGATCAGTGGAGATGTTTAGATGACTCAGCCAATCTTGAAGATTAGATTAGATCAAGAAAACTGTATGTTTGTAGGAGAAGCTGTGCATAAACCACACAGGAGATGGGAGGACCCTTAATGTCAAGAATAGGAACAAGGTGGGAGCTTGTAGAATTATAGTCAGATGCTTTCCTTGAAGAAGGACGCGTGTGTCAAATGACATAGGCGGGAATCTCAGATTTTTGAAACACCACATTACTCTAAAGTAGGGCTGTCGATTAATCGCAGTTAACTCATGCAATTAACTCAAAAACATTAATCGCGATTTAAAAAATTAATCGCGATTCATCGCCATTTTAATCACACTGTTAAACAATAGAATACCAACTGAAATGTATTAAATATTTTGGATGTTTTTCTACATTTTCATATATATTTATTTCAATTACAGCACAGAATACAAAGTGTATATTATTTTTTATTACAAATATTTGGACTGTAAAAATGATTTAAACATTTTTTTTAATTGACCTCCTACAAGTACCGTAGTGCAATCTTTTTGCCGTGAAAGTGCAACCTACAAATGTAGATTTTTTTGTTACATAACTGCACTCAAAAAACAAAACAATGTAAAAACTTTAGAGAAGTCCACTCAGTCGTATTTCTTGTTCAGCCAATCACTAAGACAAACAAGTTTGTTTACATTTACAGGAGATAATGCTGTCCTCTTCTTATTTACAATGTCACCAGAAAGTGAGAACAGGCATTTGCATGGCACTTTTGTAGCTGGCATTGCAAGATATTTATGTGCCCGATATGCTAATCATTTGTATGTTCTCACTTTCAGGTGACATTGTAAACAAGAAGTGGGCAGCATTATCTCTTGCAAATGTAAACAAATTTGTTTGTCTGAGTGATTGGCTGAACAAGAAATAGGACTGAGTGGACTTGCAGGCTCTAAAATTTTACATTGTTTTATTTTTGAATGCGGGGGGGTTGTACATAATTCTACATTTGTAAGTTCAACTTTCATGATAAAGAGATTGCACTACACTATCTGTATTAGGTGAATTGAATAATACTATTTCTTTTGGTTTTTTTACAGTGCAAATACTTGTAATAAAAAAAATACAAAGTGAGCACTGTACACTTTGCATTCAGTGTTTTAAACAAATTCAGTATATTTGAAAATGTAGAAAACATCCAAAAATATTTAAATAAATGGTATTCCATTATTAACAGTGCAATTAATCGCAATTTATTTTTTTAATCGCCTGATTAATCGCAATTAATTTTTTTCATCACTTGACAGCCCTACTCTAAAGATATTATATGTTATGATTATTTATCTCCAGTACAAACCAGTGCATTTGAAGAGACAGACAGAAAGGACGGTCCAGTGGTAAGGATGCTAGTCTAAGACTTGGGAGACCTGAGTTCGTTACTGCTCTACCACAGACTTCCTGTGTGACCTTGGGCAAGTCATTTAACCTCTGTGCCTCAGTTCCCCATCTGTAAGGGGTATTGTGAAGATAAATAAATTAAAGAGTTTGAGGTGCACAGACACTATGGTAACAGTCACCATATAAGTAGCTAATATAGACAGATAGCTATCCAGATGGATTTCATGAATACGTAGCAAAGTTCCTTAATGTCCATTTTAATGATAGAAGTTACCTGTATTTCTTAAAAGAGGGATGCTGTCAAACTAATCTGAATTGTCACTGACTTAACAGTAGGCAATAAATAGTGTAACTGGGTTTGGTACATTGCTTCAATTAAATGTGTTTTGATCTCCATTGATGCTTTAATTGGTGGCAAGCTTCCCCTTTCATCTAGAATTTATGACTTCAGGAGATGATCTCACTTCAAATCATCCACATTTAAGTAGCCACTAATTAATCATCATTTACTATCCCAAAGCTTCCAAATTTATTTTTAAAATACCCAGAACTAATTCCCACTGAGCAACAAGTTTAAATGGTAAAGTAGTGACAATAAACTTTGATTTTACCAAGCAATGCAATATTATTTTTAAAAGTGTTCAAATCAAGTGGTCATATAATATTATGATCACATTATTTTCATCCAAAATATAAAAGAGGACTCAGAACTCATATAAGCATTCCTTTAAACTCTGTTTATTTTATTTCAATTACAATAAATAAAATTTTAAAGTGGAGCAGCCATCTCAAGCTCTAGGCATCTTTACAACATTAAACACTTTTCAATACTACAACCAGAGCTGGTCAAAAAGATTTGAATTTTCTAAACGGATTGAAAGGCAGCAATTTTTAAAATCAGCTTATAGAATTGGTAAAAGATTTTTCAAAAATTCAAGACTGAAAGTTTTCCCACAATTTAACCATTTTTCAACTATATGCATGTATACAACTGTTCTCTGCCCTTGCACTTACAACTGTAATTGCTACCAACAAACAGAACTCTAATATAAATAATAATATCGCCCCTTTAACCCCTCACTGTGTGGCCTGTCCAAATGCCTGCACTTCTAAAACAGATGAGCTTTGCCATGTCCAAAAGGTTAACAAGTCTGACTCTGGTGGTCCAATGGGGTGAAGAGCATTCTAAAAGTTCACAAACTATCACAGAGTAGGTTACTGACAGTCCCCGCCCCCCATATTTTTTGAAAAAACTGCAAGGACATTCCTGTATGAGTGCCTCTACTTATCACAGCCATGGTGCTATAACACGAGGAAAGGCAGTTTTTCATGTAACCTAGTCCCAAGCTTCTAAGGCTCTAGATTCTGATTCAGCACGTTAATTAAACTCATACCTAATTTTAACCACATGAGTAGTCCCACTGACTTCAACATATAGCTCCGGTCACACTAGCTAAAGCTATTTTCTAATAGGCATTTTGGATATGAGACTTTGTGGTGCATGACCAACCTCCAACGATACATGGCTGAACCCTCAAACTATACAGGAATATCTCTATATCAATCCATAAAAGGGTGAGGAAAGGAGGGGAATTAATCTTTAGATTTTTAAAGATGATGTACAAACCTGTATTTTTCATTCCTTCTCTACCATCTAACCCCTTTCCTCCCCAACCCTGAAGCTGCTTTACAGTTTAGTTTAAATGCTTAATTGGGAGCCTTAAATCATTGCCCAATGCAGCTCTTAAGCACCACAACCACTAATATACCAGTGTGAAAACACCACATAGATGCTAAGATTGAAAGGGAATAAGCACCCAAACTCCCATTGAAATATTATGCAAATTGAGTACCTAACTCCCTTATGACTTTTAAAATCCAAGCCAGGGTATTATTCATTGCCTCTGTGAAGCAGACTTTTGTGAGCAAATGTCTTATGATAATATTGGAATATATATTGCTAGTAGTTAAGATACAAGACTTATTTTTCCAATTGATTCTCAATCATTATCATCAGTGACATGATTGTGTTGGCAACTCTCTCTTGCAGAGAGTCCAAAGTTCTTCTATCCAGTTACAAGGTTAGGTTACATTTCTTAAGACTATTAGAATAAATTGCAAACAAGTGGCAACATGTGGCTCAACTCACAATTCAACTATGTCTACTTTCTTGACTTTTAGTTAGACTACAATTATAGCTATTAGACTCAATTACTGTGCACCCCCTAGTGGCAATGTAATAATGTTACCTAGCTTTTTTTTTTTTTTTTTTTTTTTTTTTTTACTAGTTACATGTATTGTTCTACATTTTGGGAAAAAGAAATATCAATTTGGAAACAATTTTTGGCAATCAAAGTATAAGAATAATAACTACTTATGCTAAACAATCTGTTCCACCTTGTATTTAGTTGTGACACTCAGAGTACACTGAAGAAGTGCTGCTCTGCATAAGCTTGAAAGCTTGTCCCTCCCACCAACAAAAGCTGGTCCAATAAAGATATTACCTCACCCATCTTGTCTCTCCAATATTCATTTATGGCAGTGAGAATTACGTTTCACTTTTCAGAAAATAATAATTTATTAATTTTCAAAATGTTCCAATATCCACCGATGTCTCATTAAGCTATTTTAATATAGTACGTCTTTATTTGAGAATTTAAAACACTAAAGTGTAACATGGAAGAGAATTTAAATTTCCTTTAATTGAAGAGAATTATACAGCACCTCTACATACACTCAAATATCCACAAGTCGGACAGGGCAGCATAGTGTAACACTTTAACCATTTGGAAAGGAAGATGGCTGAACTGCTGGTGACCTGGTAATGATTTGTAGATATTTATGTTTAAAGTAACTGCTATCACGTGAGAAATCCTTGAACGCCAGCATCCACTATTGTGGGCACAAAAATTGCATTCATTCATACATTACCCACACTTAACAGTATGTACAATTTATACAGTCTGATCTTACGGCAGATGAGAGTTAGAGAATTTGTGTTTGCAAAATTTCTTTTCAATAAATGGGTTTTGAGGTTGTAAATCCTAAGACTTATACACAGTGGTGCAAGTAGGGCAGTACAGTACACCGTACCATTAAGAAATGTATTGCCGGTACGCCGTACTGGAAAGACACAGGAGCGGAACGTTGGGCCACTGGGTGGCCCCACGCCGGCAGCTCTTCCGGCACGGTTGTACCACCCCCAATCTCACCCCCATCTGTTCCACGCAGCTGCATCTCCTGTCTGGGGTCTGTACACCCCCCGCCGGAGGACAGGGCTAGGGCTGGGGCTGGGAGTGGTACAGCCATGCCGGAGAAGCTGCCTGCATGGGGCTGCCCAGTAGTGCCAGGTTCTGCTCCTGTGTCTGCTCCTTTCACTGCTGCGGTTCCGAAGAGCTCTGTGGTTCAGAAGTCTGTATCCAGCACAGCGGGAGGACAGAGCCCACACCGCCCCCCATCCTCCCTCCCTGGGGAGGAGTCACGTGGGGGGGGCACATGGAGAGGTCATGTGCCCCCCTTTAGCTGGTGCCCCCCCTTTGTGTCCCTCCCATGAGTTGCCTATGTGCAGCGTACCGGTAAGAAATAAATTCTACTTGCACCACTGCTTATATATTAAAAAGTGTTTGCACCTATTAAGTGCAGATGCATGTAAGTGCACACTCAGTTTTACATGCACGCCAGTAGAGACCTGGCAGATGCTCTTTTGAAAGTTTACCCCAGTTTTTCCATAGAGATAAAATAAAGCACCATCTAAATTCATAATCATAAATGTATGACAAAGAGCCTTACCCAGAATTACTTGAAGAAGGTGGTGGAAGATCAGGCGTTAGAACATAAAGACTGTTATTTTTTGGTAAGTGTAGAGTTTTTAATACAGTCTGCAGAAAAAAAAAGAAAACATTTGTTCAAAAACTGTAGATTATGGGGTTTTTTTTATCATTTGCCTTTTTTAAAAATTTTGATTTTTTTTTAATTTAGTTAAAATACACATATTGAAAATAATTCCTTGATCTGCCATAGTAAACTACTACGTTTGTAGGAGAATCCTTTCTAAAACACACAGACAGGCAGACAAAACAGCAGCTCCTTTAGGCTAAGAAGAACAATAAATGAACAGTGGTACAGACTTATATAGATAACTAAATTGGTTTACAGAAGTTGATTCTTTTCACACCAACATTTTAAGTGAACTGATTCTTTAATAATGTTACTAGAATCAAAATAATGTAGAAATCAACAGTCCTTGTGTTTTTTATGCTCACTTACAAGCACTTATTGGTTTCAAACATTTAAATCACTTCACTGATAAAGCTGTAGGAAACTTACACTATCATCTACATCTCCAGTCTTCCAGCCTTTTAACAACATTTTCGATACAGGAATCTGAAGTTCATTTTCTAAAATGTGTTTGATCTCTCCTGCAGAGAAGGCAAAGAAAAAATATCAACAAAATCATGTTCACATTCTTCTATATTTAGGAAAACAAAGCATCAGACCCTGCCTCACTGCAATAGAACAACATTATGGCTCCAAGGTCCAACGTTCAACTTCTTTGCTGTTAGATTATATCCATTTTCAAAAAGCATTTAATATTTGTGCATCTTTCTCCACTACATGCAATACCTTCACATAAACAAAAACAAACAAACATTATTTCAGCAGCCCAGGCGTCAAGACAAAAACTAAACTAAATAAAATGGGAAAAAACAGTTAGGGAAACTAATTTTCATTTAATGTTGCTAAAGTCCAAAAGGTCCATTTCAAATCAGGGGTGGGGGGAAAGGAGGGGATAGTAATACACACATACCCCTCTCACAGCAGTGTCCTTTGATTTCAATATAAAATTATCAAGATTTTCAAAGATGTCTAAAAGATATGGAGGAATTATCCTGTGCCCACTGACTTCAGTAGTGCAGGATCAGGACCTTAGACACACATCTTTCATTAGCAGAGCTTGGTCGGGAATTTTTTGATCAAACTCTTTTAGCCAAAAATGCTGATCCATCAAAACCAAAGCTATTCACAGGAAAGGGCCAGTTTCAAAAAATTTCTTATTTCAAAAAAAAAAAAAAAAAAACCCTTTTGAATAATTAAAAAAAAAAAAAAAAAAAAAAAAGGTTACTTACCTTCTGTAACTGTTCTTCGAGATGTGTTGTTCACGTCCATTACACATTAGGTGTGCGCGCGCCGCGTGCTCGAACGTCGGAAACTTTTTCCCTCAGCGACTCCCATCGGGCCTGCAGGGTCTCCCCTCCCGCCAGAGCGGCGCCCCGCTCTAGCGTATATATATCCCTGCCGGCCCGACCCTCCCTCGGTTCCTTCTTGCCGGTGACTCCGACAGAGGGGAAGGAGGGTGGGAAGTGTAATGGACGTGAACAACACATCTCGAAGAACAACAGTTACAGAAGGTAAGTAACCGTTTTTTCTTCTTCGAGTGATTGTTCACGTCCATTACACATTAGGTGACTCACAAGCTTACCATTGGAGGAGGGTAGGAGTCAAGGAATAATCGACTGAAGCACAGCTCTACCGACCGCCGCGTCCTCTCTGGTCTGATGATGGATCGCGTAGTGGGCTGTGAACATATGCACCGACGACCAGGTGGCCGCTTTACAGATTTCCTGGAGTGGAACCTGCGCCAAGAACACCGCCGAGGACGCTTGGGCCCTAGTAGAGTGAGCCCTGATCTGCGGGGCTGGTACGTTAGCGAGCTCATAGCACGTGCGTATGCAAAGCACAATCCATGCCGACAAGCGTTGCGTCGAGATAGGTTGGCCTCTCATTCGCTCCGCAATGGCAACCAACAGTTGAGTCGACTTGCGGAATGGCCTGGTCCGTTCTAGATAAAAAGCCAACGCCCTACGGACATCGAGGGTATGCAAGCTGCGATGGCTTGGGTCCGAGTGTGGCTTAGGGAAGAACACCGGTAAACAAACGTCCTGTCCCGTATGAAAATGCGTGACCACTTTCGGAAGGGATTTCGGATGCGGTCTGAGCTGCACCTTATCTTTATAAAAAACTGTATAGGGAGGTTCCGAAGTGAGGGCCCTCAACTCCGAGACCCTCCTAGCCGATGTGATGGCCACGAGAAACGCTACCTTCCATGAGAGGTGCATGAGGGAGCAAGAGGCCAGGGGTTCGAAGGGCGGCCCCACGAGCTTAGTGAGGACCAGGTTGAGATTCCACGCAGGGACCGGCAGGCGCGAGTAGGGAAACACCTTGTCCATCCCCTTGAGGAATCGGGCTACTGTGGGGTTAGAGAACACTGAAGCCCCCAACTCCCCAGGGTGGAACGCCGATATGGCAGCCAGGTGCACCTTAATTGAGGCGGGGGCGAGCCCCTGATGCTTGAGGTGCAGCAGGTAGTCCAGAATCAATGGGACTGAGGCCTGCAGAGGCTGGATGTGATGAGGCTCACACCAGTGGGAGAACCGTTTCTATTTGGCGAGGTAGGTCGCTCTTGTGGAAGGCTTCCTACTACCGAGGAGGACCTGCTGGACCTGATGGGAGCACCTGTGCTCCATATCGTTTAGCCAGAGAGAAACCATGCCGTGAGGTGTAGCGACGGTAGGTTCGGGTGGAGTAGGCGACCTCGGTCTTGCGTGATGAGGTCGTGATGGAGGGGGAAGGGCGATCGGAGTGGTCACGGACAGTTCCAACAGGGTCGTGAACCAGTGTTGGCGTGGCCACGCCGGGGTGATGAGGATGACTGTAGCCTTGTCCCTGCGGGTTTTGAGGAGGACCCTGTGGATGAGCGGGAATGGGGGGGAAGGCATACCTCAGGCTCCCGCCCCACGGAATTGCGAAGGCATCTGCCAATGAGCCCGGACTGAGGTTCTGGAATGAACAAAACTGAGGGCATTGGCCGTTGTCCTTGGTGGCAAAGAGATCCACCTGGGGAAACCCCCACCTCCGGAAGATTAAATGCAGGACGTCCTGTCTCAACGTCCACTCGTGCATGTGATAGGACCGGCTGAGGCGGTCCGCTAACCCGTTTAGGGCCCCCGGGAGATGTGTCGCTAGTAGGTGGACTGAATGGGCTATGCAAAAGTCCCAGAGGAGGAGCGCCTCGTGACAGAGGGGAGAGGACCGGGACCCGCCCTGCTTGTTTATGTAAAACATGGCGGTAGTGTTGTCCGTCAGAACTGACACGCTGTGGCCTTCTATGGTAGCGTGAAAGGTCTGGCAGGCGAGGCGAACCGCCCTCAACTCCTTCAGGTTGATATGCAGCAACTTTTCTTCCCTGGACCATAAGCCCTGAGTCCGCAAGTCCCCCAGGTGCGCCCCCCAACCCAGGTCCGACCCGTCTGTTACTAACGTCAGAACGGGTTGCGGGGTGGCGAAGGGGACCCCTGCGCAAACTTGCTGCCGATCGAGCCACCAACGGAGGGAGTTCGACACCCAAGCCGGGATCGTCACGACCAGGTCTAAGGGGTCTCTGTTGGGGCGATATGTTTGGGCCAGCCACAACTGCAATGGCCTGAGTCTTAGGTGGGCATGTCCGACTACATGAGTGCAGGCCGCCATGTGCCCCAAGAGTTGCAAGCAACATCTGGCCGTGGTCATGGGGAATTGCTGGATGGAGCTCACGACCTTCTGAATGGCCAAGAACCGCGATACGGGAAGACCCGCCCATGCCGCCACTGAGTCCAGGACCGCCCCTATGAAGTCCAGTCTCTGCGTGGGGACCAGCGATGACTTGGGTACATTGACCAGTAGACCGAGCTTGCGGAACACCTGTAGTGCCAACGTCACATGGGAGCGAACCCCGGCCTCCGACTGGCCCGCAAGGAGCCAGTCGTCCAAGTATGGGTAGACACGCATCCTTCTTTTTCGAAGAAAAGCTGCCACCACGGACATGCATTTTGTGAATACGCGCAGGGCCGTTGCCAGGCCGAAGGGCAAGACCGTAAATTGGAAATGGCGCCGGTTGATAGTGAAGCGCAGGAACCTCCGGTGGGCCGGGCGGATGGCGATGTGAAAGTAGGCATCTTTCATATCGAGGGCAGCGTACCAATCTCCCGGATCCAGGGACGGGATAATAGTACCAAGGGAGACCATGCGGAAACGTGTTTTGAGCAAGTATTTGTTTAGTTTGCGTAGGTCCAAAATAGGACGGAGGCCCCCTTTTGCTTTGGGAATGCGGAAGTATCTGGAATAGAACCCTTTCCCCCTGAGGTCCGGATGAACCTCTTCCACCGCTCCTACTGTGAGGAGGGTCTGCACCTCCTGCATGAGGAGTTGCTCGTGAGAGGGGTCCCTGAAGAGGGACGGGGATGGGGGTGGGAGGGAGGGGGCGAGGAGAACTGAAGGGTGTAGCCCGCCTCCAGCGTGCGCAGGACCCAGCGGTCCGATGTTATATTTGACCAAGCACGGTAAAAATGGAACAGGCGGTCCCTGAAACACAGAGGGGGATCCGGAATAGAGGTTGGTACTCTGTCCTCGATCGCAGCTTCAAAACCCTTGCTTGTTTCCCGGCTGCGGCTTGCCTTGGCCATGATTCTGACCCTGGTTAGGCGTGTTGTTGCGTCTACGCCTGTTATCCCTGCC
Source organism: Emys orbicularis (assembly GCF_028017835.1). Taxonomy (NCBI): domain Eukaryota; kingdom Metazoa; phylum Chordata; order Testudines; family Emydidae; genus Emys; species Emys orbicularis. Next base: position 9,957,712 of record NC_088690.1, read on the forward strand.
CCTCCTGCGGTACGGTTCCTGTCTAGGACGAGGGTGGTACTGTCTCTGCGGAGGTTGGGGCTTAAAGGGCTTCCTCTGCGTCACTGGGGTGTGCATCCCCAACGACTTGAGGGTAGCTCGAGAGTCCTTGAGGCTATGCAGTCTGGCGTCCGTCTGGTCCGAGAACAAGCCTGATCCCTCGAACGGAAGGTCTTGGAGGGTGTTTTGCACCTCTGGGGGAAGGCCGGAAGCCTGCAGCCACGCCGAGCATCTCATTACCACTCCTGACGCGATTGTCCTGGCGGCTGCGTCCGCGGAGTCAAGGGAGGCCTGTAGCGAAGTCTTGGCTACTGCCTTCCCTTCGTCTACTATGGCCGCAAATTCGGGTTGCGAGCCCTGAGGCAAGGCTTCTTTGAACTTGGAGACCGATGCCCAGGAATTGAAGTTGTGTCTGTTCAGAATCGCTTGTTGGTTTGCGATCCTCAGCTGGAGGCCTCCGGACGAGTAGACCTTTCTCCCAAATAAGTCCAAGCGTTTAGCCTCCTTGGCCTTGGGGGCCGGGGCTTGCTGGCCATGTCGCTCCCGTTCGTTGACCGCAGAGACGACCAGCGAACATGGTGTTGGATGAGAGAATAGGAAATCAAACCCTTTAGATGGGGCGAAGTATTTCCTCTCTACGCCTTTTGCAGTAGGTGCAGTGGAGGCTGGTGTTTGCCATACCGTCTTATAATTGGACTGGACCGTCTTTATGAGCGGGAGCGCGATCCTGGAGGGGCCCTCTGGGCTTAAAATGTCGACCATAGGGTCCTCCTGCTGAACAGTCTCCTCTGCCTGCAACCCCAAATTGAGGGCTTCTCGGCGGAGCAGGTCCTGGTGCGCCCGATGGTCAATCGGGGGAGGACCGGACACGGTTGTGCCCGCCACGGCTTCGTCTGCCGAGGAGGAGGAGGTCATGGCCTTTTGCGCGTCTTCCTCCTCCTGCAACTCCTCATCGGCTGGGTGCTCCTCCGGGGTGCGTTCCCTGACGTGGGTCTGGGACAGTGCCGGGCTCGGTGCCGAGTCAGCCCTTTCCCTCTCTGGCGGCCTGGAGACCGTGGCCTCTTTGCGAGAGGGTGGGCGCCACTGTGGAGAGCGGGACCGGTGTCCCGAGGGGCCAGATCTCGAGGTCCTGGACTGGGGGCCTTGTTGGTGGTAGGCCCAAGTGGTCCAGAATGGCCATTGCCCTGGATGGCCCCATTGTGGGTGCCAAGTGGCTTCGTGCTCCCTACTGGCCTGTGCTCTGTGGGCATATCTGCTGGAAAGGCCCGAGTCCACCTCCAAAACTACGGACGGTGATCTAGAGGGCCACGGCGGTGCCGTGGAACGGTGCCGGTCCGGGGTCGGAGAGCGGTGCTTTCGTGACCGGGACCGGGAGTAGTGCCTTGCTGACCTGGATCGGTAACGGTGACCCCGGGACCGGGAATGACTGCGGGAGGACGGTCTCGGGGATCGCGCAACCGATACGTCCCGGTGCCTACTCGAGCCGGGCTGCTGGGTCGGTGCCTTGCGCTTGTTGGGGCCCGACGGTTGTGCGGCCCTCTGCGCGGAGGGAAGCCGGGAGTCCACCGAGGCGGAGCTCGACCGGGACAGGCGCCGTGAACGGTGCCGAGATGGCGACCGTGATGGGCGCATCATTGCCGGCTTGCCTTTGGATGGCAGTCTCGGCGCAATGTCCTTAGCGCGGAGGGTGCCCTCAGCGGACAATTCAATGAGGTCCTTTGCTGCCTCAAATGTGTCCGGGGTGGAGGGCTGTTCCAAAAGTTCCTCCAGCCCTTCCTCCTCACTCGACGCGCCTATCCCGGGGCTCGACGGGCCTTTCGACGCCGGAGCCACTGGCACCGGGATATGTGCTGGGGCCGCAACAGCCTTAGGAGCACTTGAGGTCTTTGCGGGCGCTACCCTCTTGTGCGGGGAACGCCCTCGGGCCTTGGGTTGGCCCTTCGATTTAGCCGGCGAAGACGACCAGTGCCAGAGGTGTTCCCGCTGATTCGGTGCCGTGGGCTTAGGTTGCCCCGCCGGCGTCGGATCACGAACCGATGCCGGGGCACTCCGCACCGAGGTTGCCGGTGCCGTTGAAGTGGAGGGCTGTAACGCCGTCTCCATGAGCAGCTGCTTCAAGCGAAAGTCTCTCTCTTTTTTTGTTCTAGGCTTGAAAGCCTTGCAGATCTTGCAGCTCTCCTTTTGATGTGCTTCCCCCAGACAGCAGAGACACGAGTCGTGTGGGTCGCTTACTGGCATAGGCTTGCGGCACGTGGCACAAGCCTTAAAGCCTTGGGCGTGCGGCATGCCCCGCCGCCCAGGGCCGGTGCCGGGGTTGGTCAAACACCCGACACAAAGAAGTTTAAGTCTTTCTAAATAGCCAGGGGCTTAACACTAACTACTGAAGAACTGATAACTGAAGATAACACTGAGTACTATGCTAAGGGACACTCTCAGACAAGAGATAGAGATGTTCCAACGTCGCCACGGGCGGTAAGAAGGAACTGAGGGAGGGTCGGGCCGGCAGGGATATATATACGCTAGAGCGGGGCGCCGCTCTGGCGGGAGGGGAGACCCTGCAGGCCCGACGGGAGCCGCTGAGGGGGAAAGTTTCCGACGTTCGTGCACGCGGCGCGCGCACACCTAATGTGTAATGGACGTGAACAATCACTCCAAGAAGAACTTTTTTCCCCCCAAACATCCCATTTTGTCATTTTTAAGTGAAAATTTCCAGTTTTTTGTTTCAAAACAAATACTCATTTTCAAATTTAGGCTAATTTTATAATAAAACATTTTTTTTAAATCAACATCAAAATGAAACACTTGAAATTTTCAAAACAATACATTTTGATTGACCCAAACTGATTTTTTTTCTCCGGGGGTCTCTGAAAATTTGAGGCTGGGTCACAAATTAGGATGTGAAATTTTTTAAAATCTCAAATTTTTTCCCCAGGACAGGAAAATACATGAGCTGTTTTGAAAATATCAGCCAATAATTTTATGATGGAATTAATAATGTTATAAACTAAATTCCTAGTCACCAAGTTCATTCTGGTACAGTAACAGCTCCATCAATGTACAGACTTTGAATTTGAAGGATCAGTTACGTAATGAGGATTTGGCAGTTCAACCAAACACTTTTTGTTTTAGAAGATAGGTCAGAAATTTTAACCACAAGAGCAATCTGTCATACATATTTTAATTTGCATATTAATAAATAACACTGGTAGTTGACAACGAAAAGCAATTGCTTAGGAATTTCAGCAAAACAACTTGTTCTGAATCTTAATTTTAAAGCATGGTTAGGATGGTTCTTCGAGTAGAGCCATTTTAAAATTAGTGCAGTTAAGATTAGTTTTCCAAGAGAAAGATTGCTTCCACGTTTCCCTTTGGTCCTCCCCGTATTTTTCCTCAACTTTCATATTGCAAGCAAAAGCATTCTGCTGACATCACTGTGGGATCCACATGCAGTTTTAAATAAAAGGATATGATATGGCAAATAGATGAGGCAAGCATCAAGATGAAGTACTGGCTGATGTAAATCTTCAAAAAAAGAAAGATAGCTATTTCTATCAATAACTGTCTCCCAGACTAAAGATCCACAGCCAGCCATGAGCAGACAGAAATAATCACCCATAAAATGAGAGAGATTCAGGGCCACCTGGAAGGACAGGAGGGCAAGTATCCGGGGAGCTTTCCATTAACAACAGCACCAGCAGCATTAGTCAAAGGTGCAGAAGAACCCATTCTAAGGCTGAGATTGGGAATATGATTGGAGGGGAAAGGAAGTGCACGGGCATAACAATTCTAATACAACTAATTATTAATGCACTTTGCATGAATTTCCACTTTTTTTCCTTTTTAAATAAACATACTTATGTGCAGCACACCAGGAAGACATATAATGAGTATCTGGAGCTCTGCATGCTAAAATAAATGCTGCAGCAGCCAGTGTTTCTGTGTTCTAAAGCCATAGATTAATGCATCTCAGCAGGAAACCAGGTTGGCACTGCAGTTTGCAGGTAAGAAATTCCAATGAACAAAGAGGAGTGAAGGAACAAGAGGATATGCAAAGAGGAAGGAAGAATTATACAATTTATTACAGCTTTTAACTAACAGTTCCCCCCCCCATAAAACCAATTGTCCATTGACTTGAAAAAGGTGCCTTTTGTGGGTAAAAAGGTCTTCAAAAGTTGACTTCAACCATTACATCCTCACTGTCAGCCTATCACTTAATCAACCTCTACTTCAAGAATTAACTCTACTCCAATTAATATATTACACATAAATGTACCAAGTGTATGGCTATTTCAGTATATACACATAAATATACTATTACTATATGCATTGAGGAACCTGATTTAAAAAGGACAGTTACCTGTTCCGTAACTGGCATTCTTCGAGATGTGTTACTCAGGTGTATTCCGCCATAGGTGTGCGTGCTCACCACGTGCACCGGTGCCAGAAGTTTTTCCCTTAGCAGTATCCGTAGTGGGGGAGCACCGCTGCGACCCCGGAGTGGCGCCAACATATCGCGCCATAAAGGGGGCTGCGTGCTCCCCCCACCCTCAGTTCCTTCTTGCCAGACAACTCCGACAGAGGGGAAGGAGGGCAGGACATGGAATACACCTGAGCAACACAATTCGAAGAACGCCAGTTACGGAACAGGTAACTGTCCTTTCTTCTTCGAGTGATTGCTCATGTGTATTCCACTATAGGTGACTCCAAGCTATCCCTGATGGAGGCGGGTAGGAGTTTCAAGTGTAAAAAATTTTAGGGGTTACCGCCCTACCAAACCCGGCGTAATCCCTTGCTTCGGAGACGCTCGCATAGTGCGATGAGAAAGTGTGGACAGAGGACCACGTAGCAGCCCTACAAATGTCCTGAATAGGGACATGAGCCACATAGCCCGCGGACGAGGCCTGGGCTCTCGTCGAATGAGCCTTCACTATAGGAGGCGGGGAGACCCCCTGCCAGGTCATAGCAGGTGCGAATGCACAAAGTGATCCAGTGGGAGATCCGCTGGGTGGAGACCGGTCGCCCCCTCATGTGCTCGGCCGAAGCAATAAAAAGCTGGGGGGACCTTCTAAATGGCCTGGTTCTGTCCAAGTAAAAGGCCAGCGCTCTGCGCACGTCTAACATGTGCAGGCGGCGTTCCTCATTAGAGGATCGGGGCTTAGGACAGAGGATCAGGAGGAAAATATCTTGATCCATATGGAAAGCCGAGACTACCTTCGGCAAAAAGGCAGGGTGAGGGCGGAGCTGAACCTTGTCCTTATGAAAGACCGTATATGGTGGTTCAGAGGTCAGGACCCTGAGCTCGGAGACCCAGCGGGCTGAGGTGATAGCCACTAAGAACGCCACCTTCCACGACAGGTGGGACCACGAATATGTGGTTAACGGCTCAAAAGGAGGCCCTGTGAGGCGGGAGAGTACCAGGTTTAGATCCCAAAGCAGGACTGGGGGTCTGGCGTAAGGGAATGCCCGATCGAACCCTTTCAGAAACCGGGCCGTGATGTGATGTGAGAACACAGACAGGCCCTGCACCGGGGGATGGAAGGCCAAAATGGATGCCAGGTGCACCCTGATGGAGGAGGGCGCCAGGCCTTGGGTCCGAAGGGACAGGAGGTAATCGAGGACAAGCTGGATAGGGGCGGAAGAGGGAGAGGAACCTCTATCCCTCGCCCACATAGAGAACCTATACCACTTAGCCAGGTAGGTTCACTGCGTGGAGGGTTTCCTACTTTCCAGCAGGACCCTTCTCACATCCTCAGAACACCTCCCCTCCTCCTCATTCAACCGCGAAGCAGCCATGCTGTCAGATGGAGCGTGGCTAGGTTGGGATGGAGGAGGCGACCTTCCTCCTGGGAGAGGAGGTCCGGGCGTAGCGGCAGCCTGCAAAGAGGGGCCGCTAAGAGTTGCAGCAGGGACCCGTACCAATGCTGACAGGCCCAATCCGGGGCTATGAGGATCATCCTCGCCCCGTCTGACTTCACCTTCTGTAGGACCCTGTCTATTAAGGGGAAGGGCGGGAAGGCGTACAAGAGGGGCCCCGACCATGGGAACAGGAACGCATCCGATATGGCTCCTTCGCCCTCTCCCGCTCTGGAGCAGAAGCGGAGTGAGGACACTGTCGATTCTGGGCGGTGGCGAACAGGTCTACCTGGGGAGCACCCCACTGTAGGAAGATCCACCTGGTCACCTCCTTGTGGAGGGACCACTCGTGTTGCTGGGAGAATACCCTGCTCAGGCAGTCTGCGAGCGTGTTGCTCTTGCCGGGCAGATAAAAGGCCCGCAGGAGTATACTGTGGGCTATACAAAACTCCCACAGGAGCTGGGCTTCCTGGCATAAGGCCCAGGAATGCGTGCCCCCATTTGTTGATGTAGTACATGGCGGTCGTGTTGTCCGTGAGGACTCTGACCACCTTCCCTTGTATGTGCTGGCGAAATGCCACGCATGCCAGGCGTACGGCCCTGAGCTCCCTGAGATTTATGTGCAGGGTTAGCTCCTCTGGTGACCACATACCCTGGGTCCTGAAATCCCCCACGTGGGCTCCCCAGCCCAGGTCCGAGGCGTCCGACACTAGATCTAGTGAGGGATGGGGCTCTCGGAAGGGGATACCCTGGAGCATGTTGCTCGGGAGGGACCACCATTGGAGGTCTGCCATCACCCTGGGTGGCACTGTGACAACCTTGTCCAGGCCGTCCCTGGCCTGGGAGTCCCGGGAGGCCAGCCAAAGCTGGAGGGGCCTCATCCGAAGCCTGGCATGTCGCACTACATAGGTGCATGCTGCCATGTGGCCTAGTATTTGAAGGCACACGCGTGCCGTGGTTATCGGAAAGGCCGTGACGGAGGCAATGAGAGCCTTGAGCGTCTCAAACCTGTCCCGTGGGAGAGAGGCCGTGGCTACTCGGGAATCTAGCAGCACCCCTATGAATTCTATGCGCTGAACTGGAAGTAACGTGGCTTTCTCCTCGTTTACCAGTAGGCCTAGAGCCGCGCAGGTGTCTAGCAGGAAATTCATCTGCTGCTGCACCAGAGCGCGAGACTGGCCCTTGAGCAGCCAGTCGTCAAGGTATGGGAAGATCTGCAGCCCTTTCCTCCTGAGGTGGGCCGCCACCACCACCATACACTTTGTAAATACTCTGTGGGCAGTAGAAAGGCCAAAGGGGAGGACCGTAAATTGGAAGTGGTCCTGACCCACCAGGAAACGGAGGTAGCGCCTGTGACCCTCGAAAATGTGGATGTGAAAGTACACATCCTGGAGATCCAGCGCCATAAACCAATCCCCCTGGTCTAGAGATAGAATAATAGAGGCCAGGGACACCATGCAGAATTTGTAAGGCACCAGAAACTGGTTGAGGTTCCGCAGGTGGAGGATGGGTCGAAGCCCGCCCTTCGCCTTGGGGATGAGTACCATCCCCATGAGTACCATGAATACCTGGAGTAAAAACCCCTGCCCTGGTATTCCCGAGGTACCCTTTCCACCGCTCCCAGAGAGAGGAGGTGCTCTAATTCCTGGTAGAGGAGTAGGGCATGCTACGGGGCCCCGTCCGGGCGGCCGGACGGGGGACAGGTGGGAGGGGCTGAAACAAACTGCAGCCTGTACCCTTGGGAGATGGTACTGAGGACCCATTGGTCCGACGTGATATAGGACCACCGCAGTCGGAAGTCCGATAAACGGTTTAGAAAAGGTAACTTTATTAACTGGGTGGGGGGTACACTGGCAACAGGCCCGATAACCCCCCTCAACAAGTCAAAAAACGCCATTTTCCCTGCCGTTTGGCCTTCGAGGCCCCAGGCCGTGGGGCCGAGCGGGATTGGCGTTGGGACTGACATCTTTGATCCCTCTGCCGCTTAGGCGGGGGTTCATATCTGCCCCTAACTTGCGGAGCAGAGGGTTGAGGCCTGGGTTTGTCCTTAGCAGGTGGGACGTACAGGCCTAGCGTCTGCAGGGTGGTATGGGAGTCCTGCATCCCGTGCAGATGGGTGTCTGTCTGGTCTGCGAAAAGGGCCTTGCCATCAAACGGCAGGTCCTGCATTATGGACTGGGATTCTGACGATAGCCCCGAAAGCGAGAGCCACGACGCCCGTCGCATGGAGACAGCGGTAGCCATCGAACGAGCGGCTATGTCTGCCACGTCCGAAGCCGCCTGGAGAGCCACTTTGGCGGCGGTCGCACCCTCCTCAACCAACGCCCTGAACTCCTTCACATCTTTGTCAGGAATGAGGGGCTCAAATTTGGGGAGGGATCCCCACAGGTTAAACTCATAGAGGCTCAGAAGCGCCTGATGGTTGGCCACTCTGAGCTGGAAACTCGTTGACGAATAAACCTTTTTACCAAAGGCATCAAGTCTATGAGCATCCTTGTCCTTTGGCGTGGGCTGGCCATTCTGTTCACGGTGGTGGACCGACTGAACCACTAGGGAGTTTTGAGCTGGGTGGGTATAAAGGTACTCGAGACCCCTCGCGGGGACGAAGTACTTCCTCTCAGCCTTCTTAGAAATAGGCCCAAGAGAGGCCGGGGTCTGCCAAAGGCCAGTGGTGATGTTGGCAACTCCCTGATGGAAAGGGAGTGCCACACGCCCCAGTACCGAGGAGGCGAGGGCATTGAAGAGGGTGTCGGAGGGCTCCTCCATCTCCTCGGCCCAGAGCTCGAGGTTGGCTGCCACCCTCCGAAGCAGCTCTTGGTGGGCTTTAAAGTCCTCCTGGGAAGAGGGAGGCGGTACCGCAACCGAATCGCCCTGCGCCGAACAGGTGGACGGCACGGCGCCTTCGGCGGCCAACGGCATCGTGGGCTCCACGTCCGGGTTTGGTGCCGAAGTCGGTGCCGGGGGTTCGGCACCCACGACTTCATCCCGGTGCCGGGAAGGTGACGCGGGTCGGCAGTAAGAGGCTCCAGCCACGGAGCGAGGGCCTGGCTGCGCAGGTGCCTGAGGCCATGGTGCCCACTGGCACCACTGTCCCTGCCAGGGCAGGCCTGGAGCAGAGGCGCATCGGGCGCCGGCAGGGCAGGCTGGTCCTGCGGTGCGGCCCTGGGAGAGACGGCTGCGCGCCGACGCCGAGGTCCGGGAGGAGCGCACGGTGCCGTAAGAATGGCTGGAGTGGTCCCGATCGTGATGGCTCCTGCCCCGAGATTTCGACCTAGAGGAGATCGAGACATACATGTCCAAGGAGCTATCCCTGGACTCCGTGCGGCGCCTGTGGCCACGGTGCCTCGGTGCCGGGGACTCTCGGGATGGGCCATGAGCATGGCCTCCATGACGGTGGGCACTTGAGTAGGAGCGTCGGTGCCGATGGCGTCGCGACCTGTCCCTCTCTGACTCGCCGGAAGAGGAACGGCGCTGTCTCTTGCTGCCTCCTCGACGGCGCTCAAGGCCGGAGGAGTGGGATCCGCTCCTGGAAGAGTCCGGACGCGGAGTCGACGCGTCGCAGGGCTCTGATTTGCACCTCGACCCGGGAAGGTGCCTCGGCCTCCAACACCTCTGGAGAGTGCTGATGGGTGCCCAGGGGCGGCTTCCCACGGGACTGGGGGCCCGACTGCAGCGGCGCTTCCGGCACTGGAAGTGTCAGTATATCACACGCGGCCTGAGCTGCCTCTGGCATCAAAGGGATGCATACCTCCGGTGAGGCTCGCGCGGAGAGGTCTGAACTACTCCGCTCAGCCCAAGGTCTCTGTCCCGACGGGTATCGCAGGCTGCCCAACTCGGGTCTGGTCTCCCCGCTGTCCTTCTCTCGGCGCCGCTGAGACTTCCCTGGCTTCTTAGCTGGGGAGAGGTGCCGGGACATCAACGGTGCTTCGCTGCGCACCAAGGACGCGGTGCCGGGTGCCGATTATGAATTGCGCACCGGAGTGCTTCACCATGTGCCGACGACGCGGAGCCTGGCGCAGTGTCAGCTTGACGTGCTGGTGCCAGGGCCAACGCCAACTCCATTAAAAGAGCCTGGAGTCGGATCTCACGCTCCTTTTTCGTCCGCGGCTTGAAGGAGCGGCAGATCTTGCACTTCTCACTAACGTGAGACTCGCCCAGACAGCAAAGACACTGATTGTGTGGATCACTTCTGGGCATGGAGTTGCAAAGGAGTCACACGACTCGAAGCCTGGGCCACGGGGCATGCCCCGAGCCAGGGACTCGCGAAAGAAAGTTCAGTAATGGAAGAGATCAGTGAAACTGGATACCACTAAGCTAGAAACGCTGCAGCTACGCTAAGCTGGAGCAAGTTCCAACTACCTTCACTGGCGGCAAGAAGGAACTGAGGGTGGGGGGAGCACGCAGCCCCCTTTATGGCGCGATATGTCGGCGCCACTCCAGGGGTCGCAGCGGTGCTCCCCCACTACGGATACTGCTAAGGGAAAAACTTCCGGCACCGGTGCACGTGGCGAGCACGCACACCTATAGTGGAATACACATGAGCAATCACTCGAAGAAGAATAATTGTTTCTGTTTCAATTTTATTATTACTCCTGAGGGCATTCTGTGCCAAAAAATTAAAAATTCTGCACACAATATTTTAAAATTATGCCAAATTCTGCAAATTTTATTTGTCAAATCAATGTGGAGGCTCTGGCATGGCATTGGGGAGCACAGGCCACTGGTTGCACAGAGGTGGGAGATCACAGTGCAGCTCCCCCACAGGACACGGACTCAGCAGTGAGGCTGCACCCAATCCTGACACAGCACAAGGACCAGGCCTGCCCCAGAAACACCCCAGTGCCCTGCCCCTCCATGCCAGGTGCACCAGGTGTGGGCAGGTAGGCTCAGCATGGCAGGATCCAAGTGTGGAGGGGCTTAGTGTGGGGGGATCCAGGTGTGGGTTGAGAGGGTTCTGGGGGGGCAATCTGGGTGTGGGCAGCTCAGTGGGGAATCCGGGTGTGTGTGGGGATCTGGATGCACAGGGGCTTGTTGGGGGGGCTCTGGGTGCAACAGTAATGGGACTCTGCAGGGGGGTCCAGGTGAAGGTGGTTGGGGCTCAGTGGGGAGGGGGGCTGGGTGTGAAGGGGGATAAAGTTTGGCAGGGGGTCTGTGTGTGGGGGGCTCAGTAGGGGGTCCAGATGCTGGGGGAGTGGGGCTCAGTGGGGTGGGGATCCAGGTGCGGGTGACTTGTCAGGGTGGTTCAGGTGCAGGGGGAGTGGGGCTCATCGGGAGGGTTATGAGTGCAGGTGGGGTGAGGTTCGGTGGGAGGGTCTGGGTATGAGGGGGTCTGGATGCATGGGTTGGGTGGATGGGGAACAGCTCTCTGTGCAGGGATTTCCCCTTCCTCCCCCCCAGCTGAGAAGCGATGGGTGCAGGAGGTGGGGTGGGGAGGAGAAGAACTTCCTGCAGCTGCGGGAGGGTCTGACCCAGCCCCGGTTGCCATGCAGGGAAGAGGAAGTCCTGTCCTCCCCAGCCCAGCCGGGACTAGCAGTTGAGCCCGGCGCAGGGTAGAATCCACCAGTCTTGTCTTCCCCAGTCCCGCCACCTGCGCCACAGTGATTTACCTCTCTGCCAGCTGCCCTGGGCACCCGAAACATACTGCTGGGGAGGGTCACATGACCACTCTTGTGGCTTCCCTTTGCTTCCCCGTCAGAAAGTCATTTTTCTGCAGGAAAGCAAAGAAATATGCGGGGGACATAAATTCTGCGCATGTGCAGTGGCGCAGAATTCCCCCAGGAGTAAATAATTATTATAGATGCATTGCTTTTGGGGTAACGTATTGTTGAAAACTGAGCAAAATTTTAAATCAGTATAAATATAAAATCTGTCCTTTTACAGAATCATAGTTTCTGAACATAATGCTTAGTCACTTTTAGAAGATTACACCCACATTCCCTCACAAATATTTTATATACCATGTACAATCTCAGTGCATTATCAAGTAATTACAAGTAAACCAAATTAAATCTTTGCAGACACTGTAAGAATGTGGATGTAAAACTTTGAAAAAACAGCTGCTCGAGAATCCAGCTCTTTCCTCCAAGCCGCGAGGAGTTAATGCAGTAATTGGATACAGTGATGCATAATAATTTACATGAAAAATAGGTTATAGTATCCAATTGACTGAAATGCTGGCCAGACTAAACAAGGCTGTATTTAATTTATAATGTTTAATTAGTTTCCTTACCACCCCCAAGCTATTTATCAGGCAGTGAGTTTACTCTTTCTTGAAGATTTCCCAGATTTTGTTACTGTGGTTGATTATGTTAATATAATAAATACATTTCTGTGGATCCTGTAGTCAGCTGTTTTAAAGTTTATCATTTATACCCTTGTTTTTCCACTATATTTCAGTAATAGACCCAAAAGAATAAGGAGCTTTTATTACTAAGTTCAAAATCACAGTGTAGGATTTACATCCTTCTATTGTTTAGCTAGCAAACAATAAACCACCAATCTAGAGATAGACATCTTTCATCAGATTAGTCTTGCACCTACAGTATTCAGCTAATTTAGCATCAGAAGACCCAGAAACATTCCCTACTACCACATACTTGCTACTGATTCAGTTTCTCATTTGTGAGAATCAATTTTCTCATGTGCTGGAATCTTGCTTGACTTAGGGATTCATATGAGGATTTCTGTAATATTTTAACTCTGCTATCATCCAGTTTACCAATATGTACACAGAGTGGAATTTTCCCAAGCCCTCTGTGCATGGGCTGAATCTCACTATGGTTACAAGACAAGGGTGGATTTAAGATAATTAATCCCTCTGTAGGTGTGGTAAAAGATTAATTTATTTATATGCATGGCAAAAAAGTTAATGTTCTTGCATTTATATGTTATATAGAGAACCAAACAATATACTCACAGGAAATCTTAATATAATACAAACAATACAAAAGCCCAAATAACTAACCCTAGGAAACAACTTTCCTTCCTATTGCTGACACTTACGCATCATACATTGGGTGCCTTGCTCATTCCAACAGTTACTATTTATTCAACCTTCCTTTAAGTTCTCTTTGCTAGTTAAATGTCCCTTCTGTTTGGATCTCTAACCTGCTGTGGTGGTTGTGGCATATTTCCATCTAGTGGAAATTTGATATAATTGCAATATAAATTCAAGCAAACTGAGAAACAGGCTAGAGTCTAGACAGATGTGGAGCCTCAGAGAAGTTTTAGCCATGTCTAAATGATATTGAATGGTTATTTCCAGAAGACCATTTTTGGAAGCCTAGTTTAATAAGAGCCACTTTCAGATACTTTACACTCTGTGCTTCATAAAGAACACCGCACTTTGGTGATGAGCTATTGACAGGGCCGGCTCCAGGGTTTTGGCCGCCCCAAGCAGCCAAACAAAAACAACAACAAAAAAGCCGCGATCACGATCTGCAGCGACAATTCGGCGGGAGGTCCTTTGCTCCGAGCAGGAGTGAGGGACCGTCCGCCGAATTGCCGCCCAACAGCTGGACGTGCCGCCCCTCTCTGAAGTGGCCACCCCAAGCACCTGCTTGGTAAGCTGGTGCCTGGAGCCGGCCCTGGTTATTGATATGATGGCGATAGCTGAGAAAGATGGCAAGCTCCAGTTTACCACGATTCATGACTTTTAACAAGAATGCAGCTAATCACTACACAAAAAATATGATGTAAATGGAATCTTTCTATTTCTGTGAGATTGACTATGGATTAGATATAGTTAGAGCCAGAAAAATGAAATAATTGACATTAAACTCTAGGAGTCTCTCCATGAAGAATTTCCTCTAACTTATCAGGTTAGAAAGGTGCAGCTGAAGAGATGAACACAGTCCTAAATTCTCGTTTCACAACAAATAGAAATGTGGTTTCAAAGTAATGCAAATTTAGAGAACGATTGCAAATTGTTGATGAATCCACTGTCTCACATTAAGAAAAATCAGCTATTAGAATCTGATACAATTGAATCAAACATGGACTTTGATCTAATTCTTACAAAAGGGAGGTTGACCCTAGAAAAGGCAATTGAAGTATGTTAGGGCACTACCCTGGGACTCAAGAGACCTTGGTTCAATTCTCTGTTCCGCCAGCATTTTCCTGTGTGACCTTGGGCAAGTCACCAAGTCTCTGTGCCTAAGCTCCCCATGTGCAAAACGGAAATAGTATTCTCTGCCTGACAGAGGTGCCGTGAGGAGAATTATAGCAAAGATTGAGAGTCACGAAGGTACTACGGCAATGAAGGCCATATGAAGTACCTAAAACAGAGAGTACAGGAGGAATCCAGAGAGTTTATTCTCCTATGACTACAGATCCAAGCACTAATTGTTTTTAATCATACCCAAGAGCTAACAATTGCTTTAACCAATAAAATGAGGTTTCAGCACATGAAAAATACATTGCATATTACAAATGCAAACAACAACAGTGCCTGCTGTAGTCAGACAGCTCTCAGCCTAAGCTCTGCCATTGTCTCAGGCTACATCCTCACTACAGGGGGGGGGTCGATTTAAGATACGCAAATTCAGCTACGCGAATAGCGTAGCTGAATTCGACGTATCAGATCCGACTTACCCTGTTGTGAGGACGGCGGCAAAATCGACTGCCGCGGCTCCCAGTCGACGGCGCTTACTCCCACCTCCGCTGGTGGAGTAAGCGCGTCGATTCGGGAATTGATTGTCGCGTCCTGACGAGACGCGATAAGTCGATCCCCAAGAGATCGATTTCTACCCGCCGATTCAGGCGGGTAGTGTAGACCTAGCCTCTGTCTCTTGCCCCTGGTCCCCGGTCCCCGCTGGAACTCCCACTCCGGGGCATTCTCACTGCTCCCTGCAGGAGTTGGGCTCAGTCCCAGGGTCCTACTGAGTCTAATTATCTCAGTCCAGCTACAGGGCACTCTCAGAGCTGCAGTGTCCATCTTCCCTGATCAAAGGGTAAGGAAAAGAAAAGGATATCACTGCCTTGGTCTGGGATCCCCTGGCCATTGGGCTCCCTAGCCGTCTCTAGCAGCATCTCTTCTTGGGCAAACTTTCCCCCCTTGTTCTGTGGCTAGTTTCACCTTTTAAGCTGCTGTTCTCCAGGCAGAGAATGCTCTGCCGGTGCACCTAACTGGCACTGCCTGAATGCTGGGATTCCCGTGAGGCTTGCTGTCAGTGGGATGGGGCATGTTCCATCACATAAGAAACCTTTTCTTGGGGGTGGAGGGTGGCTGTTTGAGCATCAACCCAGTCCCGGTCTCCTGGGGCAAAAATTCTGCATTTACTTGCGCCTTTCTGGCTCGGTGCTGCACCTAGAAGTTACAGGGCTGAAGTGCCAGATAGCAGCACATAATCCAGGGATTTGAGTCCTGTACAAAGTATAGCTGTAGTAAGGGCCCATGGTCTGTGACCAGGGAGAAGAGACAAACCTGAGGGAGTCCACAGCCCACTTTATTCCCAGAGCCTCCTTCTCAATAATAGAATATGCTTTCTCCCCGGGGAACAACTTTTTGCTCAAATATAGGACAGGGTGCTCTTTACCCTCAAACTCCTGGGACAACACTGCTCCCAAGCCAACGTTTGATGCATCTGTATAGAGAACGAACTCCTGGAAGAGTTCTGGATTGGTGAGGACAGGTACCCAGCTCAGCTGCACCTTCCGGATGCTAAAAGCTTCATAGCACTAGTCATCTTACTGAACCTTTATTGATGTCTTTACCCTTCAGCAGATCACTCAGGGGTGCCATGATCCATGCAAAGGTGGGATGAACCAGCAATAGTATTCCACAAGGCTCAGGAATCAGCGTATTGGTCTTCTGGTTCATGGTGCAGGGCAGGATTTAATGCGTGGACTTTATCCATCAATAGTTTCCCAAGTCTTCCTCCTACCTGATACCCTAAATAAGTCACCTCTCTTATGGCCAACTTACACTCAGCAGGCTTACCTGTGAGGCCAGCCTCTTCTAGGAAAGTCAGTACTGCTTTTAGATCACTGAGGTGGTCTTTCCACATAGGGCTATAAATTACAGTGTCATCAAGGTAAGCCGCAGCATATTGCTGGTGGGGTCAAAGGATTCGATTCATCAGGCACTGGAAAATCGCCGTGGCCCCCGGCAGGCAAAACAGCATGGTTTTAAAGTGGAAACGGCCAAAAGGGATTGAGAACATCTCCTGACAGGATGCAGACAGGGGTATCTGCCAATAGCCTTTTGTAAGATCCAATGTGCTGAGATATTGTGCCAGGCCCAACTGCTCTAGCAGCTCATCATGTTCATTGCAGCATTGGATAAGTATCAAACTTTGTGATGGAATTGACTTTACAAAAGTCAATACAGAACCAGATCATGCTGTCCACTTTGGGGACCAGGACTAAAGGAGTCCTCCAGGTGCTCTTGGACTCCTCCATGACCCCCATTCTCAATATCATAGGCACTTCTACTTGGACCATGTTCCACATCTTCCCGGGCAAGGGCTGAGGATTTTCTCTAACCAGTTGCCCTGGTATGGTCTTCAGATGTTATATGGCGTACGTTCTCCCCAGGCTCGTGGAGAATACCATATTGAAGTCTTGGATCATTTGGAACAACTGGGTCTTCTGTTCAGAAGCAATGGCCTCATTTAATGGTAAAAGTCCAGACTCTAGGCTATCAGTTACATTGAGACCTAGTTCGGGGCTCGCTGGCCAGGAATCTATCAGGAGGGTTTCCCATGGCTTGAAAATGATAGACCTTTGTCTCCCTCCTCTTGCTGGGTAGCTTGATCTCATAATCAAGCGGATCCATTTGTCTCAGAACCTCAAACAGACCCTACCAGCGAGCCATTAATTTTGACTCAGATGATGGTAATAGGAGCAACACCCTGTTTCCGGGGTGGAAGGTTCATGCCTCTTGCTTATATCCCTGTTCTTGCCTCCATTGAGCCCGAAAAAGGTTCTCCTTTGTGAAAGTGCTCAACTTTAGATGTTCACATAGTCAGGTGATGATGTACTGGGTCGCCCCAAGTGTGTTTGCATCTTGCTCCTCCCAACTCTCACAATGCATCCAAGATTTCCCAGAGCTGGCATCCATAGAGCATTTTGAAGGGCAAAAAACCCACAGAAGTTTGGAGTACCTCTTGCACAGCAAATAGAAATGGTGGGAAGAGGTGGTCACAGTGCCTAGACTCAGTCCCAACAAAACTGCTTCAATATCTCAACATCTTGTTAACCCTTTCCACCAGGCCATCTGTTTGCAGATGACACTCTGATGTCCTCACGGCCTTTATTTTAAGAAAAGAACATAGTTTATGCATCACCTGCAAGGTGAAGTTGGAGACCTGAACAGTCTATATTTCCTGCAGGAAACTTACCCAAGCAAAGCGAGTCTCATAAGTTTGGAAGCAATTGCTGTCACTGTAGCCAAGTGCAAGGGTATCGCTTTGGGGTAGGGAGTGACATAGTCCACCACTACATGTATATACTGGTTTCCCAAGGAGCTCTTCTCTAAAAGGCTCTACCATGTCCATCCCTATTCTTTCAAATAGGGTTTCCACTTAGGGCATTGGGACCAAAGAGCCTCAGGACATTCTTAGCTGCCATCTATTGACACTCAGGGCAGGAAGAGCAATACTCCCTTACCTTATGGTGCACCCTCACCCAGAAAAAGTGAGTAAATACCCAACTCCAGGATCTTCTCATTCCCTATATGCCCTGTGCAGGGAATATCGTGTGCCAGCTGAATTATAGCCCTTCGGTATTTATGGGGTACCAGCAAATGAGTTCTTATTGCTCACAACTGAGGGTGTCTTTTCACATGATACAGATACTCTTTCTCCAGCAAAAAGTGGGCGTGGTGTCTCGGGTGCTAGGGGTCTGCTGCCTCCCTAAACATGGATACCACCTGTTCACAGACACTGCTCAGCACTGCATCATCATGTTCTTGGATGAAGCTTCCCCCTTGTAGTAAGGTCTTGAGGTCCACAGCCAGTGCCTGCCATCCCTCCATCTGTCTGGCCATCCCTGGTCACACGGGACATCCCAGAGGGGGTCTTCAGAGTCCCCCAGACTCACTAGGTCCATGGGGTCTGCAGGCCAAGGCCTGCTCTGGGGCTCAGATCATTAATGATTTACCAAAAGGCTGGCCAGTCTGAGCCTATAATCACTGGGCATGCTAATTTCTCTGCTAGCACGATTTTAATTGAGTCAGTGTGGGCCCCAACTGTCAGTTCCAGTCACTGACATGGGCATGGGCTTTACATCTCCATGTATACACTCCAGGCAAATAGTCCTCTTTGAGTTGATTTTCTTTCCTGCTAAGGCAGCTTGTATCACTGTCTGGCTACACCTCAAGACCCAGTACCTCCTTCCCTTGAACCCATTCTGGGATCATCAACATGGTGGGGGCAAGTCCTATTACGTGTCATCTTCTGCCGTCCAACCCTCTGCGTAGTCACTGTCCATCAATGGGAACTCTTTCCTCATATGCCCCTGTTGCCAACAGGAATAGCAGATCACTGAGCTTATCCCTGCAGGCGCTGGCAGGGGACAGACTACAAGGAAGACCTTTGGACTTCAGTCATTTGTGTCCCCGGATGGTTGGTTATCTGGGCAACACCTCATCCAAACTTGGCCGTGTGTCTTGCCACAGTCTTCCTCTCTACATGCGTGTAGCTCAGGTCGCCGTGGTGGGGTTTGTACACATTTCCTATTGTGCTTGGGGTTCGGCATCTGCTTGCGGGGGTCTGGTGTCCTCAGTGGCCCTCACTGGTGAATGGACTGAGGCCACGTGACCCATCTCCAGCAACCCTTCAGCAGTGATAAAATTTTCCATCAGCTGCATTACCTCTGACAACGACTCAGGGTGATGCCAGAGAACCCACTCCAGGTCCCTCACTAGAAGTATAGATACAAACTGCTCTGTGAGGACCTCTCTGCAACTTGAGCCCTGGAGCGCTCCAGGAGAGAAAGCCATCACCAGCAATGCTCTTTGAATCATTGCACCATTTCCTGGGGGTAAGCCTCTTTGGGGGAGGTCTCCACCCAAAAACACTGCTGATGAGTCTATTTGCTAATATCCAGATAATCTAAAATAGTGGTCTTCACCCAACAGTAGTCTCTAGCCTGTTCTGGGTCAAGGTTACAGTATACCAGCTTTGCCTCTCACATCATGTAGAGGGCTAAAACTAATGCCCAATGCTCTGGAGGCCATTGAGAGACCAATGCCATCCTCTGAAAGGTGAGAAGGAATGCTGCTGGATTGTCTTGGAGCCCATGTTAGTTAACTTTACTGACATAGGTGGCAGAGCTCCCTCTGGCCTACTGGGTCTCCCTGTGCAGAGGGCAGGTTTTTACTGCTGCAAAAAAGTCTCAAGTTCTTGCTGGTGGGTCACAACCTCCTTTAGCAGCTGCTGCTGCTATCCTGACTGGACCTGCTGCTGGGCTGCTGCTGGAACTGCTATTTCTGATTGGCCTGCTACTGTTGCCATTCTGCCATCCACTTATACCAGTGCTAATGGTGCACCTTGACTGATGCCCCCTCTCCAAGGACTGATGTGGAACCTATTACTGTCTCAAGGCCTTGTATCATATCATGCGTAGGGCATCATGCCTGCCTTCTCCATCACTTTCAGTGAACCAGCTCTCAGCTTGAGCTTGGAAGTCATCTCTAGGTCTCTTGCCTCTGGGTGCCCACCAGAACCCACACTCCTGGGTAAGCTCATTGTTCCCTGCAAGAGTTGGGCTCATTCCCAGGGTCTTTTCAGAGGCTAATTATCTCCAGTCCCTGGTACTGCTCCTCAGGTCCAGCTACAGGGCACAGACAGAGAGCAGACATCCATAGCCCCTCTCAGGGCTGCAATGTCTGTCTAACGCAAAAGGCAGGGGGTGGGGGAGAAGGGAAGGCTGGTCATTGCCTCAGGCTGGGCTCCCCTGGCTACTGAGCTCCTTAGCAATCTCTAGCAGCCTCTCTTCTTGGGCAAAGGTCCCCCCCCTTGCTCTGTGGCCAGCTTCACCTTTAAAGTTCCCCTTCTCCAGGCAGAGCATGCTCTGCAGGTGCACCTAACCGGCACTGCCTGAATGCAGGGACGCTGGTTAGGCTTATTGTCAGTGGGATGGAGCCGTCTCCCATCATACTGCTATTGTTGTGCACTATTCCAGTCAAACCATTTCCAGCCCTCACACCTCACTGAGATAGGAAGAAAAATGCTGGAGGGGAAAAAAAGAAGCCTGAAAAGGACAGACGGTAACTATTCTAGAGAGCAACAAATACTCGCTCAGAGTCTGAAGAGTTTATTTTGGGAACTCAGGAGTAAGAGATAATGTGACTGCTAATGGACAGAAATTAAAAATGGTCAAAGATACTGGATGTGAGAGAAAGGATGTCAATGTTGACCTTTTCTGAAACAAAATGTTTTGGGTTTTTTCTGTTCATTCTTCTGTGTAGTACTTATTTACAGTCACATATTTTGTTTTATGTCTGAATCTTGCAGATAGTTGCTGTATGATCTTTGTAGGAATTATGGGCATTTCTGTATGTAAAACTTTATTATGAAAGGAAAATAATTAAATACTTGGATTTAGAATTAGGTTGAGAGAATTCAACTAATGTACTGAGAGAAAGGCAGCCTTTTTAAAGCAAAACTGGACATTTCCACCTGGATAGAAGTAAAAATTATGAAACAGTAGCTCCCCAACTGTGGTCTCAGCACCATCGGGAGTCTGAAGAGACCTGACCAGTCACATGTGCTAGCTTTTCTCATTTCCAGCTGCTACATCACATTAAGAGAGTTAAGCATGCATTAAATACTGACCTAAGATTACTTTTCCACTTTAGTAATTGTTCTAGCTGACACAGGGATGTTATGCAATTACAAATAGGAGGAAAGGAGTCCTTGAGACATTTTCTGTAGTAAAAGGTGGTCCATGTAATGAAAAAGATTTAAGACCCCTATCTATAAGGTAATGAGTATGTGTTGTCTGAAGGATCATATACAGTTCAAGCAAACATATGAACTGGTGTAGATAGGCAACAACCACCATGGGATATGGTTCTGATGACTTATATTCAGATAATTATACATAATATGATCCCTTATAAAGGGTTTGTTTTGCCAAAGAAACAGGTAGTTCTTTGAACTAGTGTGCTAAGAAAACATGTACGGTACTTTAATGTACCACTTTCACATCTGGGCACCTGGACTCAAATTCTACCATATGAGAGAAGCAAAAGTGAGCGCAGTGAGCTAGTTGCTACTGGACAGTTTTCCAAGTCACATATCCATCTCACAGTTTGACACAATTAACACATTCCCCTCACAGAGGATGCCTAGGATTGGAATAGCAGGGAGATGCAGGTCAGGAATGTGGTGTATTGATGTTGTTTGCAGAAGCTTATTCATCACTTACCTGCATTAGACCTGGTTCTACACAGTCCTATTAATCCCTCATGCCAGGGCTTTGAATCTCCCATGGTACTAGTTCTCTGAGTTAGAATACTTGAGAATGGTGGCAGTGACTCCAAACAGAGAGATGGAGGATTTTTTTTTTAAAAAGCCTCTTTTAAAGACAATAAAGTCTATTAGAACATTAGGCTTTCAAATATCTATCATTCAAATGAAGAAGAGTATTACAATGAACAGAATATTAATTTTTTAATATTTTTAAATGTACCCAGATACAAAGTTTAAAATAAAATATGCACAATGTATTGAACTTGTCAACTAAGCAGAAGTTAGTCAGTCACCTTGTACCATAACAACAGTTCTTCAAGACGTGTGTCCACTGTAGGTGTGTCTGCATCCCTGCACTGCTGATTGAAGAACTTTGGTAGCAGTCTGTCCCGCCCGCGCATGCACTTCACCTCGCCTGCCACGAGGTTAGCCAGCATGCATGGGCAACCCTCAGTTTCTTTTCTACTGCAGAGTCAATGACAAGAACTCCAAAGTAGAGGTGAGGAGGGTGGGCTGGGGAGCACCCCCAGGGACACACATCTCGAAGAACCATCATTACTGCACAAGGTAACTACTACTACTTCTTCAAGTAGTGTCCCTATGGGTTCTCCACTGTAGGTAACTCCCGAGCAGTGCCCACCACTGGAGGCTGGGACTTTGAAGTTGAATCTGATATGGATGATAGCACCAAATTTGGCATCTGCAGCTGAATCCCCCAGGATGGCATAGTGTTCTGCAAAGGTAAGCGCAGATGCCCAGGTAGCTGTTCTGCAGATTTCTGAAATAGGGATACCCATGGAGAAGGCGACAGATGAGGAGATCGACCTCACAGAATGCAAGCATATTGAAGATGGGGGTGTTACATTACGCAATTGGCAACAAAGTTTAATACAGCCCAAGACCCAGTGGGAGTGTCTCTGAGCTGAAACCGCTGTGCCTTTTGATCTATCTGCAACGCAGAGGAAGAGTCTTGGAAATTTTTGAAGCTTCTTATCCTGTCCAAACAGAAGGCCAAGGCTCTCCTCACATCAAGCACATGAAGGATGGCTTCCCTATTATCCTGATGAGGTTTGGGATAAAAAGCTGGAAGCCAAATAAGCTGATTAATGTGGAATGCAGAAGTCACCTTGGGAGTGAACTTTGGATGTGGTCTCAGCATGACCTTGTCAGGGAATAACACAGTGAAAGGGGGATGCGCCACCAGAGCCGCTATTTCCCCTACCCTTCTTGCAGAGGTAATGGCAATCAGGGACACCATCTTCATGGAAAGGTGAGTTCATGAACAAGTGGCCATAGGTTCAAATTGCAGTCTAGTCAACCCTTTTAGCACTAGGTTGAGATCCCATTGAGGAGTGGGAAGTCTGGGTGGTGGGAAGAGGTTCGTTATGCCTGTGAGAAACTTCTTTGTAGTCAGATGGGAAAAGACTGCGTAACCTTCTACCTGTTGGTGGAAGGTTGCAACCGCTGCTAAATGAACCTCTAGAGAACTAACAGAGAGTCCCAATTTCTTGAGAGCCAATAGGTAGTCCAGGACTACTGGTAGGGTGGCTGTATTAGGGGTGACGTCTTTAGGCTGGCACCAGATCTGGAATCTCTTCCATTTTTGCAGACAGGTATGACGCATAGTTCCTACTCTACTGTGTAATAGCACCTCCTGTACCTCCTCAGAGCAAGATATCTCTATGTGCTGGAACCATGAAGGAGCCATGCTTTGAGTCACAAACTCTGTAAGTTGGGATGGAGAGTCACCAGTGGATATAATGTCAGCTGTGACAGGTAAGTGTACCACATCTGCCTGGACTATGTGGGATCATGCTTTTTCTCTGGTCACTTTCAACAGTATTTAATTAATAGAGGGAATGGGGGAAAGATGTAAAGAAGGCCCTTGTCCCATGGGAGGAGGAGAGCATCTCCCATGGAGTGTCATCTGATCCCCGCTCTGGAGCAACACTGTGGACATTTCTTGTTCTGGTAAGTAGAGAACAGGTATATTACTGGCATCCCCCATTGTCTGACTATGGGGAGTACCACCGACTATCTCCCATTTGTGATCGTCATGGGCAGTGAGTATAATAGGCCAGCCTCCCCTGGTGCTGCCGCAGCCGCCGGACCCCCAGTTGCGGGGTTTGGGGGTGAAGTTTTTGATTTCTTATGCCCCATGTAGGTTCTGGGGTGGCTGAGGAGGCAGTATGTGCTATTCAGCTTCCTGGGTTCATCGGTAATCTCCCTGAACCCAGGAAGCGGAGTAGAAAATACTGCCTCCTCAGCCGCCCCAAACCTGCATGGGGCATAGCAAAAGCTTCTTCTGGACCTGAGAGACGCTTTTCCCCGGGCAGCTTAGGGTCTGGTGAGGGGAGGCGCAGCTACAGCTGGCCCAGGACTTCTCTGGGCAGGGGTGGAGGTTTGGGGCATCGGCCAGCCCGGGGCTCCTCAAGGTGGGGGGTGTTGGGAGGGGGTCAGGACTTTGGCTGGTTCGGTGCTCCCCCAGCCAAAAGGGGAGGCGCTCGGGGCTGTTCCGGGCAGGGGGTGCAGGGGGGGGGGGGGTCTCGATGTTACCAGGATAGGCGGGAGGCAAACCCTTTCTTCTTCGTTTTTTTTCCTTCTGTTTTTGTTTTGTTTTAAGGCCTGGCTAAATCAAATGTAAATGAAGTAAAGACAAAAGCTTCAAGGGAAGCTAAATTTAGCCAATGTCAAGGGAGGTAATGATCCACGAACGGACAGCTCTAGTTCCGTCTCTAGCCGGGGCGATTGAGAAGGAAATGACGAGAGTCACCGGCTAACTCTGGCTAACCTCATGGCAGGTAAGCTGCAGCGCATTCACGGGTGGGACAGACGGCTACCCACGTTCTCCGATCAGTAGCACAGGGACGCAGACACGCCTACAGTGGAGTAACCATAGGGACACTACTCAAAGAACATATGTTTCTCAACAGTAACATACTAAAGGAAGATAAAATGGAGCTGATTTCACCTGTCCTCTATTTAATTCACTCTGGGAGCATAAAGGAGAGATAAACAGCCTATGTAAGAGGGTAGCCTAGGCAGCATGGAGTTGTCACAATCACCCTATACTACTCCAGAAGTATGGGATGTGCAAAGAGTAGGGAGTTGGAGAGGTGGTGTAGCCAGAGTATACTGCATTCTAGCTATCCTGGGCTGCCAGGAGGCTACCGCAGCCAGAACTCAAAATCAGAGCAGCCCTGAATTTCTTCTGAAGTACAACAAGGGCCTGGCAAGCCCCTGGACAGCAAGTATATAAAGGGAGCATAAAGGTGGTTTAAAGCCACCTTTGCTTCCCTCATTTCTTTCCCTGTTTCACTGGCAAGAAACAGTCAAGAATCTAGTCACTGTTCCTTTTTTACAGTAACACTAAGCCAATATAAACTGTACCTTTTGAACTAACACACATTTTAAAAAAAGTTTTAATGTATACAGACCCAGGTAGAAAATGTGGGATTTACATTGAACATCACATTCTAGGGTGCACCATTATGAGCTATATGCACATGGATGGCAGGCAGCTATTTCACAACAGCACGTACTATTCCTTTCTTATAAATTGGTTTGTGCAAAAACTTTCTGAAAATGGGGTGCAGTTAATATTTTATGGGATTCAATTTCAACTGGTTTGAACAGTTTTAGGAACTATTCAGGTCTTTTTAAGCAATGTTTTCATTTTCAAGATGTGTTCCCCAAAATATTCCACTCAACCCACAGTCAACCTGAGCCAATACTGCTCTGGGAGTTATGCCTGCAGTGTTATGGCTTACTACAAGAGGTAGTATCTGGGTCTTGACTAAGAATGCAGCCTACATGAGAAAAAAAAAAAAAAACACAGCTATATGTTTAAGAACACATCTATTTTCCCACCTGTATTCCAACTGGAATCCAGTTGAATGCTGAAAAATTTCCGTTTTGTTTCTCCACCAGCATTGCTAAACAATCTTTTATACTAATTGATTTAATATTGCTATTGAATTTAGCTTGTAACTTTTCAGTAAGACTATCTTGACAAAGTTCTGTATGTGAATAATACATTCTAAGTTCTTGCACTGATCTGATTCGCCACTGCCTTGGTTAGTCATTTATACCTGTGACAAGTGGGTGTAAAAGGGTATTATAGGTGTGAGTGCAGAATTCTGATTTGGTAATGTTTTTATAACTACCTTGCACAGATGTAAGTGACTGCACAAAACATAAGGAAGAGGAGAATCAAGCCCAGTATCTGAAATACCAGTACAGTCTCAATAGACCAAAATAATCACCACTAGGTGTCACCCTTTGATACTGTATAAAACACTATACATACGAACAACTGTTTCACTTTAAAATTATATGAGAGCAATTTTACTACCACACTGACTGCAATGTAGTAAAATCAGAAGAGATGCTGAATGTTTTATTCAGCATCTCTTCACTTTACTCCTAGTTTTGATTTTTAAAAAGTATCTCGGGTAAATGAATTAAGGAATTTGCTCCTACATCAGCTAAAAGGAATTCTTGTAGTCACAGTTTTACAGAGAATGTCAGTACATGACCCTTGCAACATGAACATATGTTGCAATATGCTAGAGGTATCAATGTATCATTCTTAGGTTACTTTTACAAAAAGGAGTCTTAAGGAAAAAGTGTAACTAGCAACAAAATAATGCATTTTTGAAGATGGGTAAGTAAATTACATTCTCCAATAGTCTGAATTCCTCCCACCCCTGAAAAGACAATTAAAATCTTTATTTGCAAAGAAGTAGGGTGCAACCATGCCCAGCCCTGCACAGATTCAGAGGGAGCCTGCCCACGAGTGACTGATCTGAAGTGAGAAGGAGCTATGCATCCAAAAAGTGATGGAGATCACATGCTCACTGGGGCACAATGGCTGGCAGTTCACACCTGCACCACTCCCTACTGTGGACTGTGCCTTAACGCTACAACGAACCATTAGTCTCAATCTGGTTTCAGAAGCAATTCTAAACAATTTGACTTCAAAACAATAGTTTTGCAGATTAATCATCAAAATACAGTGGTGCCATTTTATCTAAGGCTACACAGAGATTTGTGAATGATCAGTATTTGCAGTTGTTACTGTTCATCATTTTTCTTTTTATTATTGTACCACAACACATTTTTTATTCTAAATAAACCTTACCAACTGTGCAGCTGTCTTCAAGTACTACATCCACATTTCTGTCTCTGTATTCAACCCTGAAGTCAAGCATCCGTGGTTGTCTTTCCACTATTTGTCGGGATGGCACTACATGTCGAAACGCTGAGGATGAGGAAGGAGTTGAAGAAGATGCTGTAGGATGACTTGTGGGACCATAGGCTGGTCCTTGCAAAGTCTCTCCACCATATTCACTGAAAGATATATAGTTTAGAGAATTTAAATAGAACAGACTGATAACTGAAGAACTATTTGAAGAAACGCGAGGCAAGTGAGATGAGCAGTATATTCCCTTACTGTCATCCACAACTTGCACTTGTGACTGCTATATTGTATCACGTATCTGACATACAGGCTGTTTTACTAACAATGTAAGAAATTATAGTATCTACAACATTTTCTTAAATATTAGCAACTAAAAAGTTCAAAAGCGATTGTTTAAAAGCTGGTCCTACAGTATTTTAACAGTCTTTTGGGCCTCAAGTTTAATATATGTATTACAAATCACAGAATGACTTGTACAGTAAGGAACACAATATTGCAACCCCATGGAAGTACTACATATCCATACCAGAATCCCAAGGGTATCCCAGGCTTAAAATTCTACACAGCAGCCACCATTCTACTACTACATCATCAGGCTAGTGTCATCCCAAAAGAGTCTGGGAGAAAGTGCAGCAGAGATGCATCCCATAATCTTAGAGAGACAAACCTATTTGCAAATTAATCAGACAGGTTAAAGAGGAAAATAAATAATTTTTTGCTTCAGGCAGTTAAGGGAGATTATATAGACATCAGTGTATTCGTTTAAGACCAAAATCTAGAAATATATGTTAATTACAGAATGTTGAATTCCAGCTTCTCCTTGAGCCTCATCTCCCTCCCCACTACTCCTGAGCACTTGCATATGGACCACAGGATAGTGAAGTGAATGTAGCTTTGCACAGATTAATTTGGAGAACTCCAACTACAGGCTCTTCATTTAGCCTCTCTCCAAAGAGCACGGTGCTGGAGATTAGTAAGCAGAGTGATAAAACAAGGCATATTACGAAACACCATTCAGGCCAAAGAGAATGTGGAACCACTTTGACAAAATGAGCATTTTACATACTAAAATGAACATTCCACCAAAGGAATCCAGGAAATAATGTTTGTAAAGTATGGCTGGAGTTCTGCTTTGCAGATGTCCTCAAGTGGAAGACAGTGACTACAGACATACAGTGAAATCTGTATGGGAAACTATCCTTACTAGGCCGCTCCAGATGTCCTGATGGTTGGTGCACACTAACAGTGTGTGCTTCAAGGATGGAATTTGAATGAATGATACTTTAATTTTTTTAATAGGGCTGCTGAAATTTGGGATCATGCCAATTTCCTTTTTCTTTTCTTTTTTTTTAAGGGACCTTATTTAGAAGGCCATATTCCACTTTCTTAAAAAAAAGTCAAGAAGTGTCTTGATGCAAAAGCTATATTAAAAAAAAAAAAAAAAAAAAAAGTTAAATTTACCCCCTCCCCCCCCCCAGTGATGACATGAACTCAGTGAGCATAGCCAGTTGCTACACACACATGCTATATAATTAACAAACACTGTCTACATTCCCAACTGTCTGCTGGTGCAATTCCTATCATTTTACCTCCCACGTTCTGAAAAGAAAAAATTAAGTGTTATGCTTTTCTGGTAGTACAAAGGTCTCTTTTCCTTTTCTCTAGTCAGCAGACACACAAAGAAGAATTCTCAGCTATGTGAAACCTACAGGGATTTCAGAGTTCTAAAGTACACAAGGAATCTGTTTTGTTTTGTGCAGCTTTTAATTACAATACTAAGTACCACTAGGAATTTGTTATGCAGAGTTAAACAATGACCATATATTGATCCAGATTGTTTCTTTTAAAAGGGGGAGGGGGGAAAGATTACTGAATGTTAAAATTAAAAAAAGTGATACAATAGTTTCTGTGACAATAATTTTGTTAGTAATCCTAAATAGCATTCTCAGGACATACTTCTTTAAATCACAACTGTATTACATTTGGTGACCGAGAGGATATTTGTTCTCTGAAAATATTACTTGCATCCTGTTCACCCCATTAAATAACATTAATTGCATTTAAAAAAAAAAAAAAAAAAAAGACAGCCAATAAACACACTTGGCTACCAGCAGCTGGACACTCACATAATGATTCAATTTAGCAAAACCTTTGCTTTAGGAGATTATGGGTGAGATTTTCAAAAGAGCATAAGGGAGTCAGGTGTCCAACTTCCTTTGAAAGCCAATGGAAATTGGGTGCCTAACTCCCTTAGGCCTCTGAAATTCCACCTTATATCATCGGGGGGGACGACCCCACAACAGCTTGACACACATTCAACTGCCTAGATTTTTTTTTAAAAGAAAGAAAGAGATGCTGAAGAAACTTCAGAATTGATTTTTAACAAAGCCTTCACTTATTGCTGAACCAAAAGAAAAAAGTACTGCTAATCAGTCTGGTGAGTATTTAGATTGAAAATGCTTTGTATGCATATGTTCAGGGGGTCTCTGGGCCCTACACTAATACAAATAAAAAGTAAATATCCACTCACTGCACTGAATAAACAAGGATTTAATCCTGAGTGTAAAAAAAGTGACTGTTGACAACATACATTAAATAAGTTAAGACCTAATAATTAAATACAGCATAGCTGCCAAAATACTGGATTTACTTACATTATAAGTAGCATCTATCATAAGTTAAGAACATTTTAAAACATCATATTGAGTATTTGTCCTGAATGCTTTGTATCACAACATTCTACTGGCTCTCCCAAACAGCTGAATTCCTGTTCTGCTGTTTCCGATTGCCTCATCAGCACTTAGCAGATCATGCTTCGGTGACTTAGAATCACACAAGCCAAAACTGAATTCAAAAGTTTGAAAGAAAACAAGTGCACTGACTTTTTGAAGTGAGTAATCTACTTCCTCTGACACAGTATCCTTTACCTGCAACCCACTGAAAGGACACCAGTAACTCTAAGAGAGAGAAAAATTGTCACCACCTTTCATGCACGTGTGTGCATGCATCAAAAGAGAAAAAGAAAAAAAAATTAGCCAAGGATACGGGGGCAATTCCCAGCTGATAGAAAAAGTGCTTTGGGATTTTTTAGGTCCATGCAGAACAGATGGGACCTCACTTTTAGGGAATTATCTGACAGACTCAGACTTAGTCAACTGTATATCCTATAGGGACTGATCCCACACCTACTGAAGCCAGGGGTAAGAATTCACTGATGTTGATGAGGGTTGGATCAGGTCCTTGATCAGTCTTGGAAAGTTGAGGGGTTCAGTCAGCCCTCCCAGGAGTTGAACTCTTGGCTCTTGGGAGTCTAACTATTTCAAAATGATACTTACAGTATTACATCTTCCTCCTAAGGGATAGAATTGGAGATGAAGAAAGAAGAGGTAGGGGAAGAGAAAGTAAACCTCCCACCATGACTACTATTACACAGTACCTCTTTCTACACATTATTGCTCCAAGCTTCTTTACTTACCTTTGTAGAATGCCATTTTCTTGTGGTATTACACCATTTATAGCTGCCTGTAAACAAAAGATATACAGTAAGTCAAACAAGCCAGACAGCAATAAGACATCAGAAAAACTTGAGATATTTCTGCAAAGCAATTCAAATGGGCTTATACAAAAATGACTCAAATTTGCTTAAACAAAATCCCCAATGCTCCCTAAGCACATCGAATATTCTCTATTGAGTTCATACAGAAGCATCTGACAGTGCCACTAAAGTACACTCTTGTAATAAACCCTATTTCAAAAGGAGACAGGCCTGAAACAAGACTTTGGACCCAAACTGTATATATCTTTAACAGGTCAAAATAAAACTAAAACTTTCTAAATTTAAGGATTCAAAATGTTAGGGTGGTTAGATTTGTTTGATTACAGACATGTTTGAATTACAGTTTCAGAGCCAACAGAGATCTGAATGTAAGATGTTTGTTTATGCCCATTCACATATTTCAGTACTTTTAACACAGAGCGGACACTTAACATATCAAATCTCTATCTAGAAAGTATTTTTCCTCTTTAATATTTTTGTATGGTTCTTAATTTGCTATATGAATTTTATGGGTAGGTACCATGATTTTAGTTTGAATTCAGTTTCAGCTTCTATACCTGTTCCAAAAATTAGTTTATTGCACACTATCCCAACTAGGTTAGCTCAATTTCGCTGATCATACGTGTTTATTGCAATGAACATTTCTCAACATTAGTAGTAATGTTAAAAAAAAAAAAAAGCCACCCTCAATAGAAAATTTAGTTTCTAACAGTAAGAATGCCAATTCAGTTCAGGGAATGTTTGCAAAACATCATTAAGAAAGACAATACGATCTAGAGAACAAATGTGATTGAAAGGGGTGACAGCACAGGACTGAGAGCTAAGAGTTACAGTAAAACCTGAGAGTTATGAACACCTCAGGAATGGAGACTGTTCGTAACTGTGAAATGTTTGTAACTCTGAACAAATCATTATGGTGGTTCTTTCAAAAGTTTACAACTGAACACTGACTTAGTACAGCTTTGAAACTTTGCTATGAAGAAGAAAAATGCTGCTTTCCTTTTTTTGTAGTAGTAGTTTATATTTAACACTGTACTGTATTTGCTTATTTGTTTTGTCTCTGCTGCTGCTTGATTGTGTACTTCCAGTTCCAAATAAGGTGTGTGGTTGACTGGTCAGTTTGTAACTCTGGTGTTCATAACTCTGAGGTTCTACTGCACCAAATTCTACTCCCAGCTCTGATACTGACTCTCTTTACAACCTGGGGTAAGACTGCCAAATTTTAAAACTAGCCACTAATTTTGGGTTCCCAAATTTAGACACTACGGGCCTAACCTTCACAATTAGTGAACAGCCAAAACTGCAAATGAATCAATAAATGATAGAGGTGGGTGTTCAGCACCTCGGGGGGGGGGGGGGGGAAATCATGCCCCAGATACCTAAAGGACAGCCCTTAACAAATGGGCCTGCTTTCAAAATCTGACCCTTAACCTCTTTCCTTCAATTTTCCCATCTGGAAAATAGAAGTGATAATACTTACTCCTACAGTCCTTACCTACTTCCAACCCATTCGGATGAATTTTTGTAAATCACTTTTAAGATTATAAATTATGCAGTAATAAAGTGTTTAAGGTATCCATCACCATGGTATCTGGGTGCAGTATTTTTCGTTATTATATTATCATTAGTTGTCAAAGATTCTGATGTACATGTTGTGGGGATATTCCCTGTAACAGTCTAAAAAATTCTATACCAGATGGAACGGTAGTATGTTTAAACAAGGAGAGTAACTAAAGCCAATTACACTACCTGGTTGAATTATAAATTGTCTTCTGTCATGATTATAACATTATTCCACTCTATAGTAGCGAAGACACTATGTTCCCAAAACATCTGAAGCCTAGTATATGTAGGAAAATAATACTTAGAAAAGATTGGTATTGCGATAAGTGGATTTTGGGCATATCTGCATATAGTCTTACTTTTTCTAGGTATGTTACAAGTTGATAAAAACAGAGCATGGGACCTTATGCTTGACCAAAGCTTTCACAGTAATTAAAAAGGGGACAACTGTGTTGGAACTGGATTCCCAACATGGCTGTAACTGTAGCATAATGGCCCTTTAGATATAGTCTGCCACCATATGTGACTATGGATCCGGTGTAACAAAGAAGGGCCCATTTTCCTGAATGTTGGGCTAGCCATCATTTCTTAGCATGGGATGATTCAGGGATTGGAGGGTTATGTATTAAACAATACTTAGCATTTCGGTAGCATTTCAAAGCACTTGTCAAAGTCTAAATTAGTCCTCCAAACATACCAATGACATAGGTACTATCCTAATTTTTAAGATGAGAGACTAAAACAGTGAAGATAAGGAAATGTCAAGGGCCAGAGTGGAAGTCAGCATCAGAGTCAGGGACAGAATTAGAAAGCAGGAGTTTCTGGTTCCCTTCCCGTGTTCGGCTATTTGTGTAAACTTGTACACACACAAAAATTAAGACAATAGGCAGGAGTGCCAAGAAACTCCTCACATTATGTACCCACTCATGAACACAATCCGTACTTTACAAAATAAAGTACTGCTATATAAGTGGCTCCCTGTACTTTGATTCCAGTTAAGACAAAGGTATTTCTTTTTTTTTTTCCTAAAGCTGCTACGCCTGTCACTTGCCAGCAAAACTATTAGCTAACAAATATGCAATCATGGCACTGGACAAGAATTTTATATAGTCATGCTATGATTGACCAAATTAGCTTTTTTGATGTTGGCCCACATATGCAAGAACCCCTAGAAAATATGCTGTTCAGACTCCACACTCTACAGAAACATAAACAATCCGGAAGTCACTATACTTTGGATCAAGATTCTAGAAGAACAGACTTCTGGTCAGTGTGTGGAAGATATCTGGTTTAGGACTGCTTTGCACCACAAAAGGGTGCACCTTCAGGCCATCTCAACGCAAGGATTTTTCAGACTTGACATTCCCAGCTGTTGCACTGACAGATTTTGAAATGTAGACAACACTCAGGCATTTTACTACTGAATTGTTCCTGACCCTGCTCTGAGTAGGGGCAGAAGATATGGTAGTAAAAATGCCAGAATCTTGTCTACACTTCAGTCTAGCGGACACATCCTAAGACAGTTGAGTTACAGTGGATCAGCACAGGAGAGTTCACCAATTCTAATGGTCTTTGGTGAGGAGGAGAAAAATGTGTCTCTTGGAATGTCTTCATACCAAGCTGCTTCTGCACTTTATTGGTCTCCGTCAGGCTGAAATTCAGAAGTTCATTTTCAGTCTGTTGTGCATTCAGTGGCACTCAATTCACTGGACTCTGGGAAGCCAGTGTCCATCAAGATGGCTTTTACAAACTGATAGCATAGCTAGCCATATACTTACCACCTCTTTTTCTGTATTAAAGAGATGTTATATGTAGTACTGTAGTTGGCTAATGAATCATACAAAAACTATGAACTAAGATTTAAATGCTAACTTGTTTTATTCCAATAAACCTCCAATTTTGAATTTTTAATGTATATTGTGTTATAATTACCTTAGAATATCAACAAGTCATAACCCTATGATGCTTTTAACATTTGTCATGCATTTTTTTTAAAAAATATGCAAAGAACAATACAGTGAGTCAACTAGCTTGCCATCATTTAAGTGGTGGTGTTTTGATAACCATAAAATGCTTTGTTAACCATGTGTCTTGCACATATACATGGAGGGTTGCAGCTGTTTACAGCTACTGATCATCTTAATCTAATAAACCATCAGGAAAAGGTCTCACAATGCTCTTCAGCAATAGTCATTTTCTCCATTGTCACTTAATAGGACTGATATATTCTTCATTCTGTATCTTGGTGAATCAAAACACAGCAAGTGCAGTTCTTGTCTCATAGGAACAGTCACCACTGATAATGGTAATTTGACATCCTGGAATTCTCTTTACCTTGAGAAAAAAGTTGCATTGGCAATGAAAATCTAGTACAGTAATTGAGATATTTAGAGTTCAGCACTTGCATAGTTTGTGTGGTAAAACCTAGTTTTTATAAAAATCTCTGAGGATGAAACTAGCTCAAGATTTCCCAAATTCAAGTACAAAAATTATTAGATGAGGTGCGGGCTCCAAGTTATTTGGTCAAAGACTGAACAACCCTTCTAAGCCTTCTCTTATGTCCCAAACTATATGAACTAGACAGCATTAAAGGGTCAAAGAAATGAGAGAAAATAATGGCCATATTACATAATTTCTTGGTGAGGTGGCCTGCACTCGATAACTACAATGTAGAGTAAGACTGCGTAAAGAGTTTGGGCAATGTTTGTTAAGCGAGATAGAAATTGGAAAGATATAAGAGATCAGGAGAGGGGTGCACGTGTCTCTCTTGGTGTTTTGAGTAGGCAACCATTTCTGAGTCCCAAACTTGAAAATGCTGATAAAGGACACATGGACAGTCTAGGCTCTGATGCCTGAATGACTGTAACACAAAACTAAATACACACAACTGATTAATGATTTTCCTAACTAATTTATTGAAAAAATTAGTCTCCTCTATTAGACAATTAAGTCTTCATGGCTAAGCAAACATTTAATATACTGAGAGGACTCTCTAAAATATTCTTAACTTGTGTGTCCATCCAAATAAGACTAGTGATACATAATTTTAAAAAATTAAACAAAAACTGCTTCCCTTGAAACGATTTTAGTAAAGTTATAGTAAATCCATTCATTGCTATCTTTACATTAAAGTTTAACCAACCTTAAGCAGAAACATAGACACTTATAGCTGTCAATTCATGAAGCCAACAACCTCAGTAGTGTCTAAATCAGTGGTTCTCAATCCGCAGCCCACGGGCCCCTTGCGGCCCAATCAGCCAGGGCCGGCTCCAGGCACCAGGCAACCAAGCACATGCTTGGGGCGGCACCTGGTAAGGGGCGGCCAATCTTGGGGTGGCGGGGGGGTGAGGGGGGGCGGGGGCGCTCCGGCGGCGCGGCACTCGGTGCTCCAGCGTTGTGGTACTCGGCGGGGGGGGGCGGCGCGGGCCGCGGCGCTCGGGGGGGGGTCCCGGCGGCGCGGCATTCAGTGGGGGGGGCGCTCCGGCGGCGCGGCGCTCGGCAGGGGGGCAGCGCGGCGCGGCATTCCGTGGGGGGGGCGCTCCGGCGGCGCGGCGCTCGGCGGGGGGGGCGGCGCAGCGCGGCATTCCGTGGGGGGGGCGCGCTCCGGCAGCGCAGCGCTCGGCGGGTGGGCTCCGGCGGCGCAGCGCTCGGCGGGTGGGCGGCGCGGGCCGCGGCACTCGGGGGGGGGTCCGGCAGCGCGGCGCTCGGGGGGGGCGGGCTCCGGCGCCGTGGCGCTCGGCGGGGGGGGGGGTTCGGGGGGGGCGCTTTTTTTTGCTGCTTGGGGCAGCAAAAAAGTTAGAGACGCCCCTGCAATCAGCACACAGCTGCTGCTCGTGTGACATACTCAGGGCCTTACAGGTAGTATATATATTGTGTGGATGCAGCCCACATAGCACAGAGAGTTGCATATGTGGCCCACAATGGTAAATAGGTTGAGAACCACTGATCTAACTGCTATATTCATATACAAGCTGTATCCATTTCCATTTAATATTCTCATTCAAAATGCAATCTAAAATTTCAGCTGCTAACTTGCTTATTAAAATAAAAAGTAATGTCTCCACCACAAATT
The DNA here is from genome assembly GCF_028017835.1 of Emys orbicularis. NCBI lineage: Eukaryota > Metazoa > Chordata > Testudines > Emydidae > Emys > Emys orbicularis. The sequence continues at coordinate 9,993,396 of NC_088690.1, forward strand.
CAAAACAGGTAACTCACCCAAAGAGCTACCACCTTTGTCTTTGGAAATTATAAACAAAATGTAATTATTATTGATTTGTATATTTTGTTTCAATATATCAGTGATATACCCAGAAATTGATATGATATAAATTAGGAGCATCTGGCAATACAGGCACTGAAAATACATAACACCCAAAACAGGGGGTGAAGAAGGGGAGAACATACGGCATCATAAACCACAAGTGATCTATAAGACTATTTTCAGAGTAGCAGCCGTGTTAGTCTGTATCCGCAAAAAGAACAGGAGTACTTGTGGCACCTTAGAGACTAACAAATTTATTAGAGCATAAGCTTTCGTGGGCTACAACCCACTTCTTCGGAAAGCTTATGCTCTAATAAATTTGTTAGTCTCTAAGGTGCCACAAGTACTCCTGTTCTTTCTATAAGATTATATAATTGCATTATCAAATTTCAAGATCCACAGTAATGCTACTACTATGATTATGAACTCTCAGGCTATGAAACAACAAAATAGTTATTTAAAAACAGTACGTACAATATATTTATTTAGCCTCTATCATGCCAGAGCTGTTTCCTGGGAGAAACAACAATACCAAAAAGCTGTCCAACCATTCTAAATATCTGTCTAGTTTGAAACAGTGAAACACTACAAAAATATTACAATTATTCAAGATACCTATGAATCATTGTGAAGCATAGGGTGTTAAATTTTGAGTTTTTCCCTGGGAAAATACTGCCTTAACAGATTGAGACTGTTCTGAAAAATTCTGCCTGTCCCCTTACAAATACAAAATAGCATATGGCTTGACTCAAAATACACAATTACAACTGGTCACCAACAAACACTTAATTATTAACAATTACCACACAGAGGAAGGAGAGAGATCACGGTTTTTCCCTTTACTTAAAATAGAAAACAACTGTGGTATCTCTAATACCACTATGTGGTAACTGTTAATTTATGACATTTAATGGAAACCACTGTAGATTTCAAAACTGTTTGGCTGCACTGATCATGCTTACATAGTTTTAAAGCTAATACAGAGGTTTTATTTTATATATTTCATTCCTATCAAGTGGCATCCACTGCACCACACGCACTTTCAAATGGAAGACTGAGGATTTCCCAATCTATAAATGGGTATTTCTAGATATCAGGACAAAGGCTTAAACTTACCTTCTTAAGAACCAAACCCAGGTCCATACCTAAAGCCAAATTTAAGGGCTTTTGCACATGAGAAGCTTCCTTATCCCAGGAATTCTCTCCTAAGCCTTTAAATACAGTTGTCCTCCTGCCTCCCCACATTAAGCACTGAAGTTTTGCCTGGTGCCATGCTAAAAACTACACCGATAAAACGTGACCCGATATAACATGAATTCGGATATAGTGCGGTAAAGCAGTGCTCCGGGGTGGGCGGGGCTGCACACTCCAATGGATCAAAGCAAGTTCAATATAACGCGGTTTCACCTAAAATGCTGTAAGATTTTTTGGCTCCCGAGGACAGCGTTGTATCAAGGTAGAGGTGTATTTCTCCATGCTAATTTTTCCCCCTACTGTTACTCACACCTTCTTGTCAACTGTTTGAAATGGGCCATCCCGATTATCACTACAAACTTTTTTTTTCTCCCGCTGATAATAGCTCATCTTAATTGATTTGTCTCGTTAGAGTTGGTATGGCAACCTCCATCTTTTCATGTTGTGTGTGTGTGTGTGTGTGTGTGTGTGTGTGTGTGTGTGTGTGTGTGTGTGTATATCTTCCTACTGTATTTTCCACTCCATGCATCTGATTAAGTGGGTTTTAGCCCACGAAAGCTTATGCCCAAATAAATTTGTTAGTCTCTAAGGTGCCACAAGTATTCCTCGTTCTTTATGCCAGGGATAGAGGCCCTATACAACTCTCTACATTCAAACCTCCACCCCATGCACAACAGAAAAATGCTGGTCCCACTCCAATGTGTCAGGAATTATGGATTTGACTTGAGAAGGCATATGGGCATCATGAATTAAGATAAACCAATCAGTGGTCCATGTAGTCCAGCATCCTTTCTCTAATAGTGGCCAGTACCAGATGCTTCAGATGAAGTTGCAAGGAAATGTGATGAAAGTAACCTGTCCACAGGGAAATTTTCTTCCTAACTCCCGTAGTGTAGTGGCTGGCTTATGCATATGAGGGTTTATAGAGTTTATAATTTTGCTAATATTCTGTAACCAGTAACTGTGGATGTTCTCATTATACATATAAACGTCTAATTTTTTTTTTTAATCCTAGTAGGACCTTTCTTCAAGAAAATGACTCATTTTTATTAGGGCTGTAGAAAAGAAAGGTTAAAAAAAAATCAAAACCATCTGATTAAAAACAAAACAAAACCCTGAAGCTATACTGTAGCTCTTCTACTCTGCCTTAATTTCAAGGAATTTTTGGTGAAAGTTTTGAGAAATACATACTCCTAAGAATGGCCCTGTTTTCTTTGGCTCTCTAGCCTATTGAACAGAAGGTCAATCTTAATTTCCTTTTCTTCTACATTTCAGTGCTGCAGCTGATTGTGCAATAAAACAACACCTTCCAGAATTCTACTCACCATGTTTTTATTGCTTAATCCCCATTTCGTTTATAATCCAATACTACTAAATGTATCAGATAGTTACAGAAAAAAACATTTGGAAACTGAAAATGGATTATGCAAAATGCATTCAAACTGGCTTATGAAATCTAGAATAGATGAGAGAATATCACACATCAGAATATATATCTCAGACAGATATGAAGAAAATGAGGGTTGGGGCAGGAGGGAGGGATGTTCATGCACTGATCCAACAAATTTTGTAAATAAAAAGTTTCACATGGTCTTAAAGTTTGCTTTAGTTTTGACATCTGCACAAGGAGGATTTGAGCTAACCCTTTATAAACAAATTACCACAGAACCAATCAAAATAAAATATAATGGAGCAAGAAAAAATTTTAATGGTGAAAGTTGCATTTAAAAACTGTAGCTAATATGCATATGGTGTGCTTTTCTTTATTTTTTTCCCCACAGTAACTTCTCAGTAACTACCCCTCTACCTCAATATAACGCTGTCCTTGGGAGCCAAAAAATCTTACCACATTATAGGTGAAACTGCATTACATTGAACTTGCTTTGATCCACCGGAGTGCGCAGCCCCATCCCCCCTGCAGCACTGCTTTACTGCGTTATATCCGAATTAGTGTTCTATCGGGTCGCGTTATATCAAGGTAGAGGTGTACTGATAAAAGCTCTATTAAACATTTACCAACGCAAAGTCTCAAGTTTTATTTTATTTAGGGCTGTCGATTAATCGCAGTTAACTGACGCGATTAACTCAAAAAATTAATCATGATTAATCGTAGTTTTAATCGCACAATTAAACAATAGAATACCAATTCAAAGTTGTTAAATATTTTTGGATGTTTTTCTACATTTTCAAATATATTGATTTTAATTACAACACAACATACAAAGTGTACAGTGCTCACTTTATATTACTTTTGATTACAAATATTTGCACCGTAAAAATGACAAACAAAAGAAATAGTATTTTTCAATTCACCTCATACAAATAATGTAGTACAATCTTTTTATCGTGAAAGTACAACTTACAAATGTAGATTTTTTTTTTGTTACATAACTGCACTCCATAACAAAACAATGTAAAACTTTAGAGCCCACAAATCCATTCAATCCTACTTCTTGTTCAGCCAATCACTAAGAGAAACAAGTTTGTTTACATTTAAGGGAGATAATGCTGCTCGCTTCTTATTTACAATGTCACCTGAAAGTGAGAACAGGCGTTCGCATGGCACTTTTGTAGCTGGCATTACAAGGTATTTACGTGCCAGATATGCTACACATTCATATGCCTCTTCATGCTTCGACCACCATTCCAGAGGACATGCTTCCATGCTGATGATGCTTGTTAAAAAAAAAATGCATTAATTAAATTAGTGACTGAACTCCTTGGAGGAGAATTGTATGTCTCCTGCTCCATGGTTTTACCCGCATTCTCCCATATATTTTATGTTATGGTAGTCTTGGATGATGACCCAGCATATGTTGTTAGATTTAACAACACTTTCACTGTAGATTTGACAAAACACAAAGAAGGTTCCAATATCAGAGTTCTAAAGATAGCTACAGCACTCAACCGAAGGTTTAAGAATCTGAAGTGCCTTCCAAAAGCGGAGAGGGACAAGGTGTGGAGCATGCTTTCAGAAGTCTTAAAAGGAGCAACACTCTGATGCAGAAACTACCAAACCCAAACCACTAAAAAAGAAAATCAACCTTCTGTTGGTGGCATCTGACTCAGATGATGAAAATGAACATGCGTCAGTCCACACCGCTCTGGATCATTATTGAGCTGAACCAGTCATCAGTATGGACGCATGTCCTCTGGAATGGTGGTTGAAGCATGAAGGGACTTATGAATCTTTAGCGCATCTGGAACGTAAATATCTTGCGACACTGGCTACAACAATGCCATGCAAATGCCTATTCTCACTTTCAGGTGACATTGTAAACAAGAAGCGGGCAGCATTATCTCCTGCAAATGTAAAAAAAACTTGTTTGAGGGATTGGCTGAACAAGAAGTATGACTGAGTGGCCTTGGAGGCTCTAAAGTTTTAAATTGTTTTATTTTTGAATGCAGTTATGTTTTGTACATAATTCTACATTTGTAAGTTCAACTTTCATGATAAAGAGATTGCACTACAGTATTTGTATTAGGTGAATTGAAAAATACTATTTCTTTTGTTTTTTACAGTGCAAATATTTGTAATAAAAAATAAATATAAAATAAGCACGGTACACTTTACGTGTTGTAATTTAAATCAATATATTTCAAAATGTAGAAAACATCTAAAAATATTTAAATAAATGATATTCTATTATTGTTTAACAGAACGATTAATCGCATGATTAATCACGCTTAATTTTTTTAGTCGTGCGATTAATCAGGATTAATTTTTTAATCACTTGACAGCCCTAATTTTATTATACATAATTATATTTAAATTATTTTGAAAAGTTTAGTCATTGTTCTGGGAAGTTTTGTTAATATTTGGATTTTGTCTCTTCTATTTCTGGCCATATTCATCAATTTTTCCCAAACCCAGTGATAGACTGGTATTATTCTCCATGGTACAGTTTACTTTCCAAAATGGGTCCCTCTGCAGCACCATTGCGCGTGCGCACACACACACACACACATACAGTCAGAACTTGGTGGAGTCAAGAAATTCAAGATGTGGGCAGCAAGAATTTCAGGAAAATCTGCTTTATGAATACCTAATAGAACTGGTAATTTTAACAGGCATACACGAAAGAATGTCATGCTGTGCACATGTCATTTGACAATGAAACTCATGGGATGCACATTCTAGAAGTTTTCCTGAGAACGAGGTGTCAAGTCAGTTGCAGAAACTGGTAAAGGCTTTGAATCATAGAATATCAGGGTTGGAAGGGACCTCAGGAGGTCATCTAGTCCAACCCCCTGCTCAAAGCAGGACCAAATCCCAACTAAATCATCCCAGCCTGGGCTTTGTCAAGCGTGACCTTAAAAACCTCTAAGGAAGGAGATTCCACCACCTCCCTAGGTAACCCATTCCAGTGCTTCACCACCGTCCTAGTGAAAAAGTTTTTCCTAATATCCAACCTAAACCTCCCCCACTTGAAACCATTACTCCTTGTTCTGTCATCTGCTACCACTGAGAACAGTCTAGATCCAGCCTCTTTGGAACCCCCTTTCAGGTAGTTGAAAGCAACTATCAAATCCCTCCTCATTCTTCTCTTCTGCAGACTAAACAATCCCAGTTCCCTCAGCCTCTCCTCATAAGTCATGTGCTCCAGCCCCCCAATCATTTTTGTTGACCTCCGCTGGACTCTTTCCAATTTTTCCACATCCTTCTTGTAGTGTGTGCTGTGTCCAAAACTGGACACAGTACTCCAGCTGAGGCCTCACCAATGTTGAATAGAGGGGAATGATCACGTCCCTCCATCTGCTGGCAATGCCCCTACTTATACAGCCCAAAGTGCCGTTAGCCTTCTTGGCAACAAGGGCACACTGTCGACTCATATCCAGCTTCTCGTCCACTGTAACCCCTAGGTCCTTTTCTGCAGAACTGCTTCCTAGCCATTTGGTCCCTAGTCTGTAACAGTGAATGGGATTCTTCTGTCCTAAGTGCAGGATTCTGCACTTGTCCTTGTTGAACCTCATCAGGTTTCTTTTGGCCCAATCCTCTAATTTGTCTAGGTCCCTCTGTATCCTATCCCTACCCTCCAGCGTATCTACCACTCCTCTGCAAACTTGCTGAGAGTGCATTCCACGCCATTCTCCAGATCATTAATGAAGATATTGAACAAAACCAGCCTCAGGACCGACCCTTGGGGCACTCCGCTTGAAACCGGCTGCCAACTAGTCATGGAGCCATTGATCACTACCCGTTGAGCCTGACAATCTAGCCAGCTTTCTATCCACCTTATAGTCCATTCATCCAGCCCATACTTCTTTAACTTGCCGGCAAGAATACTGTGGGAGACCAAATCAAAAGCTTTGCTAAAGTCAAGGAATAACATCCACGGCTTTCCCCTCATCCACCGACCCAGTTATCTCCTCATAGAAGGCAATTAGGTTAGTCAGGCATGACTTGCCCTTAGTGAATCCATGCTGACTGTTCCTGATCACTTTCCTCTCCTCTACGTGCTTCAGAATTGATTCCTTGAGGACCTGCTCCATGATTTTTCCAGGGACTGAGGTGAGGCTGACTGGCCTGTAGTTCCCCGGATCCTCCTTCTTCCCTTTTTTTAAAGATGGGCACTACATTAGCCTTTTTCCAGTCATCCAGGACCTCCCCTGATCGCCATGAGTTTTCAAAGATTTCCCTTTGCTTGGGAAACAAAAGTCCCAGGCTCACCTGGTGAATGGACTGAAAGACTGAGACTCAGTTGTCCTTCCAAGGAGTGAAGAGCACATCAGGCTATCCAGGCTACAAAGGGATAGCATCTCCAATTTTCAATACAGTGACAGGGTAAAAGAATCAAATCACATGCTCTCCCCCCTGCCCCCGATTTGCTGCTTGGCTTGTACTAAGCATGCTTACACGAACTGAGCATGCTCAGCAAGACTGTTGAAGCCTGCTGCCCTCACTCTACCCCCCACCCCGACCCTCCCACTATCAGCATGTTGTCTCTGCAGCTCACTATGGCCCCTTTGCAGCAGAGCTGTTATTATCATCAGCTACACCAAGAACCACCTTCAGGTTTTACATCAGAGGGATTAGGAGGATACATTCAAGCTTAGATTAGCACTCACTTACCTCCTTAAGGGCTGCAAAATGAGTGACAGGATGCTATAGTACAGAGCAGCTGTCCCATCATATTCACTCACTTCCTTCCACTGAACCCAATACACAGGAATTTCACTAGGACTAAAGAAAGGGGAGTGGATGATTCTGCTGAAGAACCACTCCTCCCTCTGCATTTTCTCCCCAGTAGGGTTCTGCTTTGGATGGCCCCATCGATCCACAAAGTACATGCACCATTTATGTAGTGTGATCAGAAAAAAACTTTTGGCAGATAAACTCAAAATTTACTATTTTTGAAAATTAAGGTGCTGCAAACTGTAAAATGCCAAATTTACTTTCATCACACCAAGTGTCACAGAACATTGAACAATTCAGATGTTACTTAATGATTTAGTCCTCATCTACGGAAAGTTTTACTGGTATAGTTAGAATCATAGAATATCAGGGTTGGAAGGGACCTCAGGACAGCATCTAGTCCAGGGGTCTCAAACTCAAATGACGACGAGGGCCACATGAGAACTAGTACATTGGCCCAAGGGCCGCATTACTGACACCTCCCCCCGTGCTGCCCTCGGCCCCACCCCCACTCTATCCCTTCCATGAGGCCCTGCCCATTCCCTGCCCCCATTCCAACCCCTTCCCCAAAATCCCCACCCCAACTCCGCCCCCTCCCTGCCCCCAGGGGGTACAAGAGGGGTGTGGGGTGTGGCATGGGCTCAGGGCAGGGAGTTGGGGTCTGGGATGCAGGAGGGGTGAGAGGTGCGGCAGAGGGTCAGGGCACTGGGGGGAGCTGTGCGGGGTAGGTCAGGGGGTCAGAGTGCAAGGTGCAGCATGGGGCTCAGGGCAGGCAGGCAGGCAGGCAGGCAGGCAGGGAGCCTGCCCTGCCCCCGCTGCGCATCAGGCCCGAGCCGCTCTAGGTAAACACGGGGGGGGGGGGGCCGCAAGGAGCTCGCGGGCCGCAGAAAATAACCCCGCAGGCCGTGTGTTTGAGACCCCTGATCTAGTCCAACCCCCTGCTAAAAGCAGGACCAATCCCCAGACAGATTTTTGCCCCAGATCCCTAAATGGCCCCCTCAAGGGTATAGCTATACTGTCAAAACCCTACAAATGCAGACACAGCTAATACCAGAAAAGAGTGCTTTTGCAGAGATACCTGAGAGAAATAAACTAAATTAAACCAGCAAAAGCACTTTTATGCCAGTATAACTTGCATCTACGCTAGGGATTTTGCCAGTGTAGAAAATGTCACAAAACCCCACCCCTCTAAACAACATTGCTATGTCAGCTCAAGTTTCTAGTGTAAATCTGGCCTTGGACTTCTTACCCAACAGTTTTGGGGAACTGAAAGTCAGATTTACCTGTACATTTATTTCTTCTGAATTACAATATGTGGCAATTCAACACATGGTGGGTCTACTCACTCAGAAATTTTGCAGCAATTAGAGCTTGTTTCCAGCAGATGGCACTAGGACCTACCTACCAACTACTACTTAGCATGGACAATCAAATATTTCTAAAAAGACTACAACAGATTAATAATCTGAATACAAATGATTGGGTAATATAGGCCCAAAATGCTTTCCACTGAACTAGATGAACTTCCTACTCTGAATGATGATTCAAAATCCATGGAACTGCCAAATTTACTGTTTTGTGAGCAAAGAAATGCATGGGTAAGAAGCAAAATCTCTCTCTCTCTCTCTCTCTCTCAAAAGAATGTCTGCAGTTGCATTAATGTGGGATGTAACTAGCAGTGAATTCAGGAAGATTAAGAGAAGGAATATATCCTTGTGTTTCTTCCTCCCCACCCTTAAAACTATCTTTCTCTCTCGTGCACACACACATGTGCACACACCCCTTATGCTGCCTCCCCATCCCTCCTCCTTCCCCCTTCCCCATGACTCTGCTTAACAAATGCTACAACCAGCAAACTTAATATTTTCAGTTATAATGTTTGGTAAGCAGATGGATCAACTCCATATAATTGATTTCCATATTTCCTTGATTCCCATGCTCACCTTGCAGGAGTTCCCACTGATATTCTAGATTGTGCTTTGAGGTCTGGCAAAGAATTCTTCTTTTGCTGATGGTTCTACTAGGATTTATGAAAAATAATAAATGCCTATCCCATACTCTGTGCACCCTTTCATAGTTTATTGTCACAGTAAGTTGCAACAGATTTCTCAGCCTGCTTCAGCAAGTAATTGAATATCAATCATACATATTAAGTTCCCTCCACGGGGAAGCTACGTGATTGAATTGTACAGAAGGACGCATTACTCCCTGAGCCTTGTAGAATGAAGAATTCAGAAATGCATTTAGGCACCTTGTTCTTGTGAACAGCACATTATCCATCCACTATTGACTGTGCCCCCTTCAGACACTCCTGGCCAAAGTTATGGAGGACCAACAATGCTATTTTGATAGATTAAAAAGTCTAGGGACATGTAGTGTACTGGCTTCATTAAATCATGTAACACTATATATGGATTACAGGGTGGACCTTTCACCTCCAATAGATGACACATTGTAGCTTGTTTAAAAGGAGCTAGCAATATAAAAGAGGACTGGACAGAAGCTCTCGCAACATCCAAGTACTGGAATTCAAGGCTATTGTTAATTCTATCTTGCAATAGGTTGGCCTCAGGTCTGCTGACAGGCTCTTGAAGGAGTTGGTAACACACAGCAGACTGGAGGGTTCCAGTGTCTCAAACAGCATTCTGTATGCTAATGAAAAATCTGGGCATGTTCCTGCGTATTCTATTTTATTTTTCTTCAATGCTGTTAATAGATTAATTTCTTGTCTGGAATATTCCTGACTTTCCGATAATTCCTTTGCAGCATCAACACTGCTAACTTTCCGCAGAATAGTTCCACAAGGTGATTCATTCCCCATTGCAGCAGGTTTGGTCTGGTTGGCAAATTTCCAGGCCTAAAATTGGCACCAGGACCATTTTGGAGAACAATGGCCTTCTTGGCCAGTATGGAAAGGTTGAGGGGGTAAGATGGAGTTGGGAATACAAATTATTAGTTACATAGCCAGGTCTGGTACAATACTTCCATTACTACAGCTCTGTCGTTTTCGTTCTGAAATTTATTTTTCTCTACCTTATTTGCTAAGCACTGATATGAACCGGTCTATATTTGATATAGGGGCAGGTCCATAGATATGACATATATGTCTAACTACTACACTGACAGGCTCGCTGGAAATACAGGCAGATTAGATGGCTCTGATTATATAATCAGAACAAACATACAGTGAAAGAGACAAGTAGGAACATATATCTATAGATTTGGAGGGAGCATTTCTAGTACCCTATTTACATTACTATTTTCATGACAGGCAACGCCCCCATCACTAGTATGGATTAATGTAGGACCCCATTTTAAAGTATTTAAGAATATTACATATAGATCAGTATTATTTTAAGTTGATTTTGTTGCTTTCATGTGATAAATTATATTATACTTAAAAACCTAATTTTATTTGCACATTTCCTATTCCAACAAAATAAATGGGTGATAAAAATACAAATGAATAAAGTGAAGCTTTACTACAAATCTGCACAATTGCTATCTGGTCAGATCTTGGAGACAAGAATGAAAGAGAAGCAGGATTAGGACACAGCATGGATGAGAGGGCCAAGGGAAAGAGAGGAGTTGAAGAGGATTCCCAGGTTATGAACTTGAGTGGCAGGGAGGATGATGGTGCACTCATTAAGAGGACACCACCAAGTAATGTTTCATTATACACCTCTACCTCGATAGAACGCTGTCCTCTGGAAACAAATAATCTTACCACATTATAGGTGAAACCGCGTTATATCGAACTTGCTTTGATCCGCTGGAGTGCGCAGCTCCGCCCCCCCCCGGAGCACTGCTTTACCACGTTATATCCGGTCGCGTTATATCGGGGTAGAGGTGTATTTGTTTTAATATTTTTAGATATGCTACAAAAATATTTTAAAATAATGTTCCCTCAACAGTCTCATTTTCTATCTGTCAGATATTGGTTTTGACCTGTGTTTTAAGCGGAACTGAGACTAACATGGCGATGGTTTAACAACTATTGCTGGGTCTTTGCCATGTCAAAATATTTGTTCTGACCAGCTGATATTACTATCCAAAAAAAGGTGCGTGTTTTCACCCGTCAGTTTATAACCATGAAGCAGGGTAAAATTTTGGGGCTAAAACCTTTAACTGTCAATGTATAAAACAAGCATGGTAGAAGATGCTTAACTAAGCAGTTCTGAAATATTTACTGCAAAGAGAAGGCAAATAGCACAAGCAGCCTAGATTAATAATATTAGGATTTATTTAGTTCACCCGTAATAATACAATTTTTTCCTAGTCATTGAGGCTGCATTGTTAGATTCCCTGTAACAATGTGAAATCTTTTAAAACGGCTCCATGAGCAAATAAACGTCTGTAAACAGGCAAGTCTACAAAGATCTCACTGGCACAATTCCACAAGATGCCTATTAAAAAGGCCAGTTCTCTTATATCAGAGGCTCTTTGATTTCAATATACACATAAGAATACCTTAAAACACACCAGACCCACAAACTGATATTTTGGTACCAGCCCTTTAACAGCCTGACTTTTTCTAAGGTACAAATGTTATCGTCCATTCAATGCATTTAAATAAATGTAATAACCCCTGAAGCAAAAAGGACCAGTTGTCCTCTACAAGCAAACCAACAAAAGCAAATTCCATCTCAGGAAGGTTATGCAAGGCAAAGAATCGAGTCAGCTTATTCCTGTAGCTTGCGTTATACTTTGTTGGCATTCCCCTTACATCCCAAGTCTCAACACAAAGTATTTCCAAGTATTAGGCGTGAAGTCACACCCACAGTTTTTATAGAAAGCCAACATTTGTCCCCATCTTCTTTTTAAAATTCAACCGAAGACTGTAACTGAGCTACTCTGAAATGCCTTCCATGCCATCTGCTGTATTTCAATTTGTTGTTTCTTCACAATGAACACACTTCATGAAAAGCTGTAAGACGAACAGAATGACTAACAAAGCAAAATTAACATTTAAAAAAAAAAAAACCACCCCACACAAATATTTTCATATAGATTCCCTCCTTCATCCTCACCAATAGGAAAAGCGCACTGGAGTAACTTACAAATAGCACTCTAGGTACAGTTTTCTGTTTTTCCCCCAACTATATTGCGGGTTTCAAACAAACTTTAGCCAGATTCTTCGGTAGTTTCTATGACATAAGCAATGCATTTAAAACATCCAGCCAATTAGAGCTACCTTTATAAACCTAAAACCAAACACATGGTTCTTAAATACCCACTGTGAATTTTATATTACCATTGACAGTGGAATTATCCATACACCGCAACACTCTTCAGAAGACAACAAAATAACTTTTCCCCCCTTTTTCCTGTGAGCACACATACGGAAAGCCATAAGGAAATAGTAGAGATTAATCCTGTACCAAATTCTACAACTGGTTGATACATGTCTAGGGTGACCAGATAGCAAGTGTGAAAAATTGGGACAGGGGGTGGGGGGGGATAATAGGAGCCTATATAAGAAAAAGCCCCAAATATCAGGACTGTTCCTATAGAATCGGGACATCTAGTCACCCTATACATGTCACTACAGTAACTCCTCACTTAAAGTCGTCCCGGTTAACGTTGTTACGTTGATGATCAATTAGAGAACATGCTCGTTTAAAGCTGCGCAATGCTCCCTTATAACGTCGTTTGGCAGCTGCCTGCTTTGTCCACTGCTTGCAGTAAGAGCAGCCCATTGCAGCTGGCTGGTGGGGGCTTGGAACCAGGGTGGACCGGCAGCCCCCCTATCAGTTCCCCACTCCTCTAAGTCCCCTGTGCTGGCAGTTCAGCTGTCCCTCCCCTACTGCCACGTGCTGCTCCTGCCCTCTGTCTTGGAGCTGGTCCCGGGAGCCTCCTGCTTGCTGTGCAGGGGGGGAGGGAGGAATAGGAGGGCTAATATCAGGGTGTCCTCCTCCCCCCTGCTCCTGCCTCCCACTTACCCCATCTCCATAGAGCGGGGGGGACACGACAGGGCTCAGGACGGAGGGAGCTACTGTCTCAACTTGCTGATCTACTTAAAAAGGCAATGTACTTAGAGTGGGGTCAGAGTACTTAAAGGGGCAATGTGCATCTCTCTCTCTCTCTCACACACACACACACACACACACACAGGATGTGTGTGTCTGTCTCTGCCTGCCATGCTGTCTCCCCTTCCTCCATTTGTGCTGCCTTGTAGAGTGTGAGGCTACATTAACAACTATGTGTTAACCTTTGAGGGCTCAACCGAGTGCTAGTTCATCATTTAGCAGTAAGGCATTCCCTGGGAAATATTCCACCCTCTGACTCCACTACCTCAACCAAGCTTCACAATCATCATTGCTGTGTACAGTATTAAATATAATATAGTCTTTTATCTGGTGAAAAAAATTTCCCTGGAACCTAAACCCACCCTGCCCCCCATTTAAATTAATTCTTATGGGGAAATTGGATTTGCTTAACATCATTTCGCTTAAAGTCGCATTTTTCAGGAACATAACTACAACGTTAAGCGAGGAGTTACTGTATTTGGAAGTAACACATGCAATATCCAGTTAAAGTCCTCCCTCAGCAATCCACTCATTGAGTTTCAAAAATGGATGCATTTTACAGAATTTTTATAGTTCTGTATCAAAGGAAGTATTTGAACATACTTGTCTGAACGCACAGAGGAAGCAGTTGACCCATCTTCACCCAAGACTGAACTCCACTTGCAGGGACTCCCTTTAAGGCCAGTACCAGCCCAGCAACTATGGTCCTTTTATACATGAGAGGGGGGAAAGGGCAGGAGAAAAACAGAAACACCTATTCACAACCCATTCTTACAGAAGGAAAAGTGAATAGAAGCCTGTTTTTATGTACCATGCGGAATGAACCCCTGAAGAGGGGTACCACAGCTTTTTAAGCTAATGCCTCCCCACTTCCTGGGTAAGGAAAGAAAAGGTGCTCTTATGCCACCATACAGTGATCCACTTTCTGGAATCCTAAAAAATTAAACTAGGCAGCAGTAAGGAAAAAAACAAAAACACAGAGCTATATAGTGCAAAAGTGGTGCCTGAAAAATATATCTGTGCATTCAACCACCACATTTCCCCAGGCATTTTTATTTTTCCTCTCCTGAATTACTTCACATAAAATTTGAACATTAAAGTCAAGAAGTATAGAAAGGGGAGGGCTATCCTGTGACAAGATACTTTACTTTTAGCTTACAATCACTTCATTGTATAGTATGCCAGTTCTAAATAAAGATCAAAGGTACAGTCGTGCTGACAAGTTATGGCATGAGATAACTCAGAAAAGTACATAGGGTATTAAGAAGTATCGCACAATAATTCCCCTTTTACTAAATGGTACGACAACGTGACATACAATCTATGACAATAACTTCTAAATTACCTTAACCTGGATCAATACAGTATCTTGTCAAACAAACACACATTCAAAACCATTAAAATAATACTAAGAGTCTGGCTTCAATCATGAAAGCAAGGAAATTCAGAGCTGAATGCTGAAATCCAATCCTCAACCTGTTCCAGTCACCCCAAACAGTGGGTGATTATACATACTGTACCACATGGGCTGGGGTTGTAATCCAGAGTATGGTTGCCAAGTGTCCAGTTTTTGACTAGAACGCCCAGTTGAAAATGGACCTGGGTAGCTCCGGTCAGCACTGCTGACTGGGCCGTTAAAACTCAGGTTGGTGGCGCAGAGGGGCTAAGGCAGACTCCCTGCCTACCCTGGCTCCATGCGGCTCCTGGAAGCAGCCAGTATGTCCTTGCGGCCCCTACGTGGGGGTGGGGGCCAGGGAGGCTCTGCACGCTGCTCCCGCCCCAAGCGCCAGCTCCACAGCTCCCATTGTCTGGAAACCGCGGACAATGGGAGCTGCAGGGGTGGCACCTGTGGAGCCTTCCTGGCCTCCCCTCTGCAGAGTGGCCGCAGGGATGTGCCGGCCGTTTCCAGGAGCCACCTGAGGTAAGCACCTGAGGTAAACCCTAACCCAGGGTATGTCTTCACTACCCGCTGGATCGGCGGGTAGTAATCGATCTATCAGGGATCGATTTATCGTGTCTCGTCTAGACGCGATATATCGATCCCCGAACGCGCTCTCCGTCGACTCCGGAACTCCACCAGAGCGAGAGGCGGTAGCAGAGTTGACGGGGGAGCCGCGGCCGTCGATCCCGCGCCGTGAGGACCCGAGGTAAATCGATCTAAGATACTTCGACTTCAGCTACCCTATTCTCGTAGCTGAAGTTGCGTATCTGAGATCGACCCAACCCCAACCAGCCCCCAGAGGCATTCAAGGGCAGATTAAGGATGGATGTTAGTGTTTAAAAAAAATAAATCTACAAATTGAAGTGTTCAAAATATGGTATGGTACTACACACACACACACACACACACACACACACAAGTCTTTAGATATGGATTTATGTGGAGTTTTCACCTGATTGACCCACATGAGCTCTGGGCTCTGTGGTTACCAGTCATGGGGCAGTAATCTTACAAAACAGTAAGTTATTTGTGATGTAGCACAGTATCTGCAAAGATACTTTCCAAGTTTAATAACGTCAACTGAATTCATCCCATCCCCCACCCACATATATCCAGCATGATAAAGCAAGTGATTCATCACTAGTCAAATATACATTCATAAAATTAGTGCCATTTTAAGTTCAAACAGAGTTACAAAGAACTATTAGTTAACTATTTTTAGATATTTAAAAACACTAATTACAAAGTAATTTAAGTTTTAAAACGAGTTTTAAGACATTTGGTCCAGACTTGAATGTTGCAGGGCAAAGTAATGCTAAGTAGAAATCTTCATAGCACACGTATAAGCCACTGAAACTACGTATTAGTGATGGAAATGTTTTGGGGGGTTTTGTGGGGAGAGGGTAAGGTGAGGAGAGATACACTTAGGTATAGTTATACCTCCAAGTACTGCTATAATCTCAGGTGCTGCTTTTTGGGTATGCTCAGAGCACAAAGAACTCTCTGTTACAAGAAACAGATTAGTTTCTCCATCAAAAAAAAATCTACATTTATTAGTCCCGCTGCTTGTTTGATGACTATGCATTTCTTGTTGGCAGACATACAAGGAAAACAGAAGTAAAGGAGTTCATTTCAGTAGTCACTAAATTCCATCTATTATTTAGACAGGAGACACATGCTGCTTACATTATATGTTACATACGTTACTTCATAATGTTGATCCCAGAGTTCTACCTAAGGAAGGCTGATCAATCCAGCTGTCTTTCAGGCCACACATTAAAACTCCACATGCTACTTAACAGCCAAAACAGGCAATATGTGAGTATGCAAAACACTGTCTTACACCACCTATTCACATTTCTTATGCGTTGATAATCCAGAACTAACTTGTTATTCCATGGTGTCAAAGGCAAGCTTCTTCCAGAATCTCAGGGTTACATTTAAATCAAAAAGTGTGTACAGTAGAACCTCGGAGTTATGAACACCTCGGGAATGGAGGTTGTTCATAACTCTGAAATGTTCATAACTCTGAACAAAACATTATGGTTGTTCTTTCAAAAGTTTACAACTGAACATTGACTTAATACAGCTTTGAAACTTTACTATGCAGAAGAAAAATGCTGCTTTTAACCATCTTGATTTAAATGAAACAAGCACAGAAACAGTTCCCTGACCTTATCAAGTCTTTTTTTTTTTTTTTTTTTTTTTAAACTTTCCCTTTATTTTTTAGTAGTTTATGTTTAATACAGTACTGTACTTGGGGGTTTTGTGTGTGTCTCTTTCGTTTTTAGTCACTGCTGCTGCCTGATTGTGTACTTCCAGTTCCAAATGAGGTGTGTGGTTCACCAGTCAGTTCATAACTCTGGTATTCGTAACTCTGAGCTTCTACTGTATACAGAAAAGGTAGTTAAATATTTCATGCAGGAAATAATCATTTTACTACCTAGGAAACTGACAAACACTGCAAAATAGCCATTAAATTACTAGATTTGGGGGAGATGGAAAATATGGAATTACTTTTAGATAGAGAAGACGTATTATACTTTCAACAGGAAGGAGAAGGATGTTCATTCACACACAGGCTGGTGGACACTTTGCTCAGCTCTATGCAGCTATACCTATATATCAGTTTTCCCATCTGGGGAGAATATTTATTTACTTTCTTCCTTCATTCCATCCCTCTCTTCCTCTTTCCCTCATATGGCGAGATGAAAATTAGTTCTTTAGCTGAAATCAGTAAATCCTCAAATTTCACATGAAACAAGGGGGGGGGGGAGAGTACGAATAAGCAAACAAAGTAGGGATCTAGAACTGCTGAGATCTTAACTGTTTTACAGGAAACTTCCTTTTACTCCTTTTCCTTCCTTTCTTATAGGCCAGCAAAATTCTTGTCCCCAGAATAACTGACGTGTATTTGCAGTGTTTGGGAGAATCACAGCCTCTACTTCACAATTTACTTTTGAAATACAATGTAAACAAAAACATATTGCCACTATTCTGGGGGAAAGAACCTTTTTGATCTGCCCTATAGGCAGGGTGGAGAAAGGCAGTAAGAGGGAAGGTGAGGGAGAGTGGAGGAAAGAAGGAACAAAAAAAAATTAACACATTTGTATAGTTTCCTTTAATTTAAAAAGAGACTAAATAATTTTAAATCTCAGTATAATTATATATAATTCAATAGTAGCAGCAATATTACAGGCTAATATATTTAAAGGCCTTTGATACCAGAGCCAATGTGAACACCTCAGATGATTAGTTACCTTGTAAACCCAGCAGCACTTTCAAATTGTTAAACAAGATATGAAAATAAGACAGACTGCATATTGCTGCCCAGTAGGCAAGTTTGAGTCCATCTATACACTTAAGAACGGCCATACTGGGTCAGACCGAAGGTTCATCTAGCCCAGTATCCTGTCTTCAGACAGTGGCCAATGCCAGGTGCTCCAGAGGGAATGAACAGTACAGGTAATCATCAAGCGATCCATCCCGTTGCCCATTCCCAGCTTCTGGCAAACAGAGGCTAGGGATACCATCCCTGCCCAACCTGGCTAATAGCCATTGATGAACCTGCCCTCCACGAATTTATCTAGTTCTTTTTTGAATGCTGTTATAGCCTTGGCCTTCACAACATCCTCTGGCAAGGAGTTCCACAGGTTGACTCTGCATTGTGTGAAAAAATACTTCGTTCTTGTGTTATGAGAAGGAGTAAATAACACTTTCTTTACTTTCTCCACACCAGTCATGATTTTATAGACCTCTATCATATTCCCCCTTTAGTCATCTCTTTTCCAAGCTGAAAAGTCCCAGTTTTATTAATCTCTCCTCATATGGCAGACGCTCCATACCCCTAAACATTTTTGTTGCCCTTTTCTGAACCTTTTCCAATTCCAATATATCTTTTTTGAGATGGGGCGACCACATCTGCACACAGTATTCAAGATGTGGGCATCTCATGGATTTATATAGAGGTAATATGATATTTTCTGTCTTATTATCTATCCATTTCTTAATGATGCCCAACATTCTGTTCGCTTTTTTGGCTGCTGCTGCACATTGACTGGATGTTTTCAGAGAACTATCCACAATGACTCCAAGGTCTCTTTCTTGAGTGGTAACAGCTAATTTAGACCCCATCATTTTATATGTATAGTTGGGATTATGTTTTCCAATGTGCATTACTTTGTATTTAGCAACACTGAATTTCATCTGCCATTTTGTTCCCAGTCACCCAGTTTTGTGAGATCCTTTTTGTAGCTCTTCGCAGTCTACCTGGGACTTAACGATCTTGAGTAGTTTTGTATCATCTGCAAATTTTGCAACCTCACTGTTTACCCCTTTTTCCAGATCATTTATGAATATGTTGAATAGGACTGGGCCCAGTACAGACCCCTGGGGGACACCACTATTCATCTCTCTCCATTCTGAAAACTGACCATTTATTCCTACCCTTTGTTTCCTATCTTTTAACCAGTTACCAATCAATGAGATTCCCTTCTATACCTTCCCTCTTATCCCATGACTGCTTACTTTGCTTAAGAGCCTTTGGTGAGGGACCTTGTCAAAGGCTTTCTGAAAATCTAAGTACACTATATCCACTGGATCCCCCTTGTCCACATACTTGTAGACCCCCTCAAAGAATTCTAGTAGATTGGTGAGGCATGATTTCCCATTACAAAAACCATTTTGACTATTCCCCAACAAATTATGTTCATCTATGTGTCTGACAATTTTGTTCTTTACTATAGTTTCAATCAGTTTGCCCATACTGAAATCAGGCTTACTGGCCTGTAATTGCTGGGGTCACCTCTGGAGCCCTTTTTAAAAATTGGCATCATATCAGCTTCTGTACCAAATGACTGGAGGATAGCTAATTTAAATGATAGGTTACAGACAACAGTTACTAGTCCTGCAAACCACCTTGCAGAGATGTTTCTTAAGACCCTTTCCGGGGAAAACAGGAAAATGTTGCACTAGAGGAATATTTTTAAGAAATCAAACCTGGTTTCAATAAACTCCCAAACAACCTATGAAAATAACCCCTTAGGGATTCTGCCTTGCTCTGGTTGGAAGAGATGGTCAATTTTATATTGTAGTCTTTTTCTTAACTGCCAAGAATGCAAACCTATACATTGTGTCCAATATATAAAAATGTCTTTATTTTTATAAAGAAGGTAGCTTATAACCTCTCTTTTACAACAAAAACAAAGAACTTGGAAAGAAAGTAGGTGATCAATTCCAGAAACAAAATGACTCTCTGTGCCTAATATATGGTCTAGTTATTTATTCTGTGTTTGTATCTAGAGGTCCTAAACAGGATGTATGGGAATCTAACGATGAAGATGTTTGGAAAGCAGATTACATATGGGAAAACTGAGCCAGTGAGGTAAAAATCATTTGATTGAAGCCAAAAGGATTGTTGATATAAGAACTAGGTTTACAACCCAGAAACTCCTGATTCAAAGTCCAAGACTGAAGCCATTACAGTATACTTCCCTCCAATCCGCTCACTAATTCTAAGTATATTGCTACACAAGCTAGTGTAAATATCGAGACCCACACAAGCATACCAGATAGGCTTGCAACAATGAAAACTGTTATGGACTGCAAATATAAGTAACGGATTGGGTTTATTATTGTTGTTGGTTTTTTGTTTTGTTTTTTTTTTTACTTCCAAAGGTATGTGCATGTATTCCACTGGCAAAAGATATCACAATACCTTTTCAACAACCTATAAAACCATACATTGAGAATACTGGTATTTATTGATTTTTTTACTCATCACTGCACAAACATTTTTCACATTACAAAATACATTTTACAATAAGACCTTCAGTTTATGAAAGTCGGATGGCTCAAGGGATTGATAATGCAGTACAGTAGAACCTAAGACTTACGAACACCAGAGCCCCTGATTTGAGCCCAGGTTAGAAAATTCTTAATGCAGAGTTAAGCATCAGTGTAGACACTCAAGCCCTGGGCTCTCTAACACAGGTCAGCTGACTTGAGTCCGACTAACCCTGGGTTTACACTGCAGTATAGACATACTCAAAGACCAAGTCAGCCTGTCACTATTAAAGGTGGTCCTCCCACAGCAGTGTTAATGCACGCTGTTGGGGTGACATAAAGCAGGGGTTCATGTACCCGTGGGTATATGCAGAGGTCTTCCGGGGGTACATCAACTCATCTAAATATTTGCCTCGTTTTACAACAGACTACATAAAAAGCACTAGCGAAGTTAGTACAAACTAAAATTTCATATAGACAATGACTTGTTTATACTGCTCTATATACTATACACTGAAATGTAAGTACAAGATTTATATCTCAGTTGATTTAGTTTATAATTATTTGGTAAAAATGACAAAGTAAGCAATTTTTCAGTAATAGTGTGCTGTGACACCTTTGTATTTTTAGATCTGATTTTGTAAGCAAGTAGTTTTTAAGTGAGATGAAACCTGGGGGTACGCAAGACTCCTGAAAGGGATACAGTAGTCTGGAAAGGTTGAGAGCATAAAGGAAGCTGAAATAAAGGAAGCTGTTGGTTACTCAGTACCTGGTGCTGTCGATAGAGGACTTCAGTTCAGAGTTGCCAACATGGCCTTCTCATTTGCTTTAGTTTCACATATTTGTGCACACACACACACACACACACACACACGTGATATCTACAACAATTGATTATACATTCATTTTGCCATATCTTCAAAATATAAAATTATACACACATAGCATACTTCTCTACTTGTAATGGAAGCATTCAGTAGTAAAATAATACAAGGGATAGCATACTGTGCATTGCTGCAAATGGTTAGTGGGGGAAGACAAGAAGTCTCCATCCCCCGCTCACCAGCGGAGCTTAAATTACAGCACCTGCACTCCCTGGAGAACAGGCACAGCTCCTTCAGTAGTCCACATGTGTAGGGCACTTTAAAGAGTGGAAAGCAAGCAGGGACAAAATTATTTCTTCCCCTCACACCAGCCCACAAAGTTAGCTGGGCACACAGAGGGCATATGCTGCCCTCCAAAAGAGGTGTAACCATTGATGTTCTCCCCTTGTGGGCTGGGGAACTCAGAGAAGAGTTCTGCCTCTAAGACGGAATTCCTGCTAGTGATATCCCCATGAAGCAGCCATGGCCAGTGCTTATGTATTGAGTCCCCAGAAAGAAAAGTGCTTGTCAGACACGAAAAAAGGTCAAAATAGCACAAGCAGCTAATGTGGCCAATTATTATACATCTGTCATTACGCTTAAGCCGCCAGGTCAGCAGGTGACAGAAAGACCAAGTCTTCAAAAATGGTACTCGTGCAACAACAAGTCATTATTGCAATAATACAAAATGAAGCAGCTGTCACGGCGTTCGGGGCTGGAGAGGGAAGATCAGATAGCTCCCCTTCTTAGTGGTCTGAGGAGAGGCAAGTGGATCAGCCCTTCCCACAATAAAAAAGTAAGGGGAGCCTACAGTACCTAAGGCACACTGAGCCCTCCACAAAGATTTCATGCATTTGACAGCAGAGTGGAACCATTTAAAATCCTGGCAATCAAGACTTACATCACTTTTAAAAAAATAATTTCAATCACATGGAGGATTTGTAAAACGACGTTTGAAAGTGTTCTGCTATTACAACTTTAGATTAAAATTTATAATGCAACTAATTTACACATTTTTTTTCCCCCAATGTCACTACTGGTACAGTATCATTTAAAAATTCACAAAAAAAACTGTTATAGGCAACAACAAAAATTGAAAATTAAGGCCCTCATCCCACAAACACCCAGGAAGATATGTAATTTTACTCCCATGTATAGTCCCATTTTGACTACATCTGTGATTAAAGTTAAGCATGTGCAGAAGAGCTTGCATAAAAGCGGCTAAAATTGTATTTTTACTTTAAAAATTTCTCAATGATATAAAAGCTGTCATGTCAAAACACAATAGCTTCGGTACTAACTATGGAAGTAGTTTAGACTTTCTATCCATTAACTAAGTTACTGTAAACTTTCTTTAAAAAATACTCTCTCTTTCATGCCAGAGCATCTTCACAGACACAAGGAGCAGTACAGCATCGCTATTCATTCCTGTCTATGGCTCGTTCCTCTGTTAAGCCTAGCCTGGTCATGTCCCTGCACACATAGTCCTACTAACTAGTCAGTGGTCAGCCTCCTGGTCGGACTGACCTCAAGTGTGTTTGCATTATTTTCTTTAGTATCCCATCATCTATTTGTCTTCTACAGTGTCCCCATTATTGTAATCTTTTCAACTGCAGCCAATCCCATACCCTGATTTCAGTTCCTATTCTCCTTTTAACTTCTTCATTTGTCTTCAAACAATGAGTAGAGAGGAATGATTTAAAGAACTCTTATCTCTATTGCCCCCAGCCTTTTGATGACTGTTTAATTTAATGCAGCTGCTTTCAGATCATGACACAGAGTAATACTGGTAGTACAGTGGTTTGATAAGTTTTCACTCTGGTACCAAACGTCATGTTTACATCAGTCCATAATTTTGTCAATTTCTGTGCAACACGTGCCGCTAAGGCACATCTCCTTTTAACCTCATACTTGATAGAGCCATCAGCACCAATCAAGCTCCATAGGTACACATAAGAGTCCACTTGTTCTAGGACTTCACCGCTACCACATTTCAACACTTTTTCTATTGCCCCTTTTCCAAGATGCAACTACTTGGTCAACTTGGAATTTACTGTAAGTCCAAGTCTGCTACCTTGGAAAACTGGTGTAATCAACAGTATCATTATTAGACAGGTTGCACCGAATATCAGGGAATAAGGTGCCATGAACCAACAGTACCTAGAAGAAGGAAAGCTGATTTCAAAACAGGACAGACAGAACCCACTTAGCCTTTTCACACAAGACTGTCAAGAGAAGAACTGATTTCAAATCCAAGCAGTTCAAACTTGTTAGCCTTACGAACCAAGTGGACTAAAGTAGAACTATTGATACTTATTCCGAGTAGGCCAGCAGGCTATGACATGGTATTCCCGTGACCTAAATAGGATGGATTGGCCTAACAAACCATTAGATCCAAAACTCACTTACTATACAAACAGTATAGCAAGCCAAACTAATTTATAGATTTCAATGCCAGCCTAACAAGTAGAAAGGGTCATGGATTTTGGATAACAGCTAAACACAATATACGCATTGCAAGCTGGAATGTTAATTATTCACCCCAGGCCAGACTGAGCTAGTATCAGAGAGTTAAGGAAGTTACAAACTCCTCTTGCTGCCATACAGGAGACATGTTGGCTGGGTAAAGGAGAGCTGACAGTTGGAAGTTACACTTTTCTTTACTTGTCATTCAAAATGGACAAGCAAAGTGCAGAGATTTGGTTGCTAGAGCAGTGGCAAGAGAACAGTTATGTCAATGAACAGGTGGTCGGAGGAGATTGTCATAGCAAGGTGTTTGAGGTTTGTTTGTTTTATACCTAACAGGCCAAAATTTTCCAATATAAGAGCCTAAAGTTAGGCTGCTCAAGCGTGACAGAGTCATGCTGGAACTCTCCGAAACGCCATTGTGGCACTTTTTTTGGGGGGGGGGGGGGGGGAGAGAATCTGGAACAATATTCTGGTATTTCCAATACTCTCACTTACGAGTATGTTCCAACACTTCTTTTTTAGGACTGGAGCACTGCTCTAAACCCACATTTCGGCCCCTGTAGGTGGCATTTTCAGACGCAATTTAGAAACAAGTCCCACTGACTTCAAACCATGATGGAAAAGTATAGCCTGGTCGAAGCATATAGACTGGTCCAAGCATTTCCACTTTCTTGACTTGGGGAAATTCAATACATCTCAGAAGGTGGTGCTGGCTGTAAATATAGCACTGGGTCTTTGTGTTCTTCTCATAATAAAGAGGTTAATGAGCCCTTGGAACTGGTCTCTTACAATACATATGAGGATTATAGTGTGAAACTTCTTGGTTTTAAAAAACAAAAACAAAAAAACCCTCTATATAAATATCTAAAATTCTTCTGACAACTAGGGATCTAAAGAAACAAATTGCTAAAGTGGATTTCTTTTGCTTAAGATTATAAAGTGGGAACAAAGTAAAGAACTAGCAAATAAACATCTAATGTACAATTTTTAAATAAAAAAATATTAAATCATGGGTTTTATCCACCCTGTTTCACAGAAGAGTAGGGAAGTAAAAGCTGCTGCAACTGCCTTCAAATGAGGCAGAGAACAAACTGGAGCTGCAGCATAAGAAAGGATCTATCAAAGGTTGAAAAAATCTTCAAGTTTCTAATTGGTCAGCTGCTGCTTAGGTAGGGGACAGTCCAAAGTATGGGAGACAGATGCTACACATCATGATAGGGAGAACAGAAAAAACATTTGTTTTAGAAGTTTCTTAAATGAATCTAAAGAAACTTTTTCCTAAGTCATAACACCATGATTTAAAAGCCTGCTATCAAACAGCCTGCCACAACTAGAAACAAGAGCTGAATCTACTGGAAAGGGGAAATCCCAGATTTTAAATAAACCCTTCATGCCCAACATAGTCCAAGACTGAATATTGTCACACTCATACCATAGACCAATGCAATTCCGAAATAAACACATTTTTGATGCAGAGTTTCTGTTTGAGTGTTTAAAATTCAAGAAAGCTGCTCAGCGGTTTGGAGTATCTGAAGAACAGCATTAGTTCAGGGGAGGGTGTCAAAGATGTAAATTAAATCATATGGATCTCACCACCACAATATATAGACACACACACCACTGCCCCAACCACAGAAATGCAGCCAGCTGTGGCATGGAATGTACCAGCTGCTTAATACCACACACCTACACTGTCCCACACTAAAGAAAAATCCTGTGTCAATTTTAAACTGCACAGGTAAGTTGGGAAGGCAAAATGTAACTAACCAAACTAATATTTGCAAGAGTCAAGCCCTAGTAATCTGGGGAATGAAGGCTCAAAGGGATCTTTGATGCCAGAAGTTGTTAAAAGTTTTAATGTGACCTAAAGCTACATTTACACACAGATCAAAGGCACTATTGCTTTTATTTAAATGTTTAAGTGACAGAATTTGAGGCAGATTAATATATTTCTGAAGAGAAACACAGAAAGGTAAAATGATTAAAATAACATCTGAAAGCAGTGACAGTCAGTGGAAATCTCCACTGGCAACCAACGGTGAAACAGAAAGACCACTCAAGTGCATGTTACACACCACCTGCTATTGCTGCAATTGGTGGGAGAAGACAGCAGTCCTCACAAGTCCATCAGTTCCCACCAAGTTATGCAAGGATCTGTTACAAGTGGTATCTTTGGAGATTTTATAATTTCTAAATGTAGTTATTTTTTAAGTCTCAAACACAGAAAAAATAAATTCATAGTTTAAAAGTTAGACACTTATTTCAGAATGGTTCATTTTTTATTTAACTAGACCTCCCTCGAAATATTAGCTCGAACTTTTATTGAGCATCTTAATTCAAGCTCTTTCTTTTTAAATTGTCTACTAATGAAAAGCACTACATAAGAGTTAGGCATTATTATTCTAATAAATAGATCTATTAGGAGCATCCAGCCATCATCTTCCATTTCATAGAATTAAAATGACTTGAAACTATACACACCCTCAAATTAAAGAAAAAAAATTCATACATTCCATACAGCTCCTCCAATGCTCATCAGACAAAGCTCCAGCTATCTGTCTATAAGCCATTTAAAGGGTTATTTATGCCCTTAATAAAAAGGCTAAACAAAGGCCAACAGAGAGAGCAATAAAACTTACAAATAAAGATTTCTGATAACTGGCAACAAGGAAAACACCAATTTTCTATTCAGGAATCCCATCCATAACTGGAAGTCCAAGTTGCAAAATCAAAGTTCATCTTTTCCAATTCATTCCCTGTAGAAAGTCAAGGTCTTTCTCTTTAAAACAGTAAAAATAAGCTTAAGAGTGCATTCTTTATATATAGTATTTATCTGACCCTCCTACAAAGTCAGTTTTTAAAAGGAGTACTGTTTAAAAGAAAAACTGCAAAGAGAAATACTATTAAGTTAGCCATAAATATACTACAGGTGTGGAACTGAAGCATTATAAAAACAGGTGTTAAAAACCACACATTTTTTCTTTCCCAGAGCACAGAACAGTTTTTGTCAGCTGATTCTTGAAAGTCATGTAAGAGAGGAACTGCAAGTCATCACATTTACAGGTGCACTAAACCACTGTTTTACTGCAATTACACTGTGCTTTGAACCACTGCCAGCAGAAGGAATAAAAGAAGTTAAATACAGCAGCGAGGCACATATTTCTGCATATAGAAAAGCCCACTTTAAAAATGTATTTTTAAAATAGAGATGATCACTGCCATTTTGTGAGTTTTTGAAATTTATGAACATCACATTTATTCTGAAATAGCTATGTGAACTTAGAAAAATGAACCCACTATATTGATGAAACTGTAGTCTTTTTTAGAGCTAAATACTATTATGTTAAGTGGCGCATACATTACAATTTCTATCATTACCAGTGGGAAAAAAACAAAACAAAAATTATTTCTAAATTAGTGAGCTCTATTTTAGAATTGTATGTAAATTGTTTATCAATTTTTCTGGAGACAGGATCATAGAATCAGAACTGGAAGGGACCTCGAGAGGTCATCTAGTCCAGTCCCCTGCACTCATGGGGGGACTAATTATCTAGACCATTCCCGACAGGTGTTTGTCTAACCTGCTCTTTAAAATCTCCAATGATGGAGATTGCACAACCTCCCTAGGCAATTTATTCCAGTGCTTAACCACCCTGACAGTTAGGAAATTTTTCCTAATGTCCAACCTAAACCTCCCTTGCTGCAATTTAAGCCCATTGCTTCTTGTCCTATCCTCAGAGGTTAAGAAAAATAATTTTTCTTCCTCCTTGTAACAACCTTTTATGTACTTGAAAACTGTTATGTTCCCTCTCAGTCTTCTCTTTTCCAGAACAAACCCAATTTTTTCAATCTTCCCTCATAGGTCATGTTTTCTAGACCTTTAATCATTTTTATTACTCTTCTCTGTACTCTCTCCAATTTGTCCACATCCTTCCTGAAATGTGGCACCCAGAACTGGACACAATACTCCAGTTGAGGCCTAATCAGAGCGGAGTAGAGCAGAAGAATTACGTCTCGTGTCTTGCTTACAAAACTCCTGCTAATACATCCCAGAATGATGTTCGCTTTTTTTTTTTTTTTTTTTTTTTTTGCAACAGCGTTACATTGTTGACTCATATTTAGCTTGTGATCCACTATGACCCCCAGATCCCTTTCCGCAGTACTCCTTCCTAGGGAGTCATTTCCCATTTTGTATGTGTGCAACTGATTGTTCCTTTCTAAATGGAGTACTTTGCATTTGTTCTTATTGAATTTAATACTATTTCTCCAGTTTGTCCAGATCATTTTGAATTTTAATGTTATCCTCCAAAGCACTCGCAACCCCTCCCAGCTTGGTATCATCCACAAAGTTTATAAGTGTACTCTGTATGCATTATCTAAATCATTGATGAAGATATTGAACAGAACTGGACCCAGAACTGATCCCTGCGGGACCCCACTTGTTGTGCCCTTCCAACCTGACTGTGAACCACTGATAACTACTCTCTGGGAACGGTTTTCCAACCAGTTTTGCACTCATCATATTGCAGAAGGTAGGAAACTGAACACAACAAACCCTGCTTCCTGTTCTATTTACCAATAAGGGCTTGTCTACACTAGAAGTGCTACACTGGGGCAGCTGCACCAATGCAGCTGTCTGCTGTAGTGCAGCTGGTGAAGATGCTCTATGCTGATAAGAGAGAGCTCTCCCATCAGCATAATTACTCCATCTCCAGGAGAGGCCATAGCTGTGTTTGCAGGAGAAAGTCGCCCGCTTAGGTTGGTGTAACTTGTGTCACTCAGGGGGGTGGCTTTTTCACACCCCTGGGTGACTTAGGTTATAACAACGTAAGCAGTAGTGTAGACCTGCCCTCAGATTCTTTCTATATACACAGGACTTGTGCTTTTCATTAACTCTTATTACTAATATCTACCATGGAGGAGAGGGGCTTCAGAGTTGGTCTATTGATAGTGGATAACACTGTAAGTCCAAAGTGAGCATCTGATGCTGATTGTTGTTCTAAAGCATAGTGTTTAGTGAAAGTATGGACTGATGCCCAGGTAGCTGCTCTACAAAAGTCAGTAACAGGGACATTATTGAGAAAGGCCACAGATGCTGCCAGTGCTCAGGTGTAGTGTGTATGAACTCCCAGTGGAGGTTGTAGACAGGGCCGGCTCCAGGCACCATCCCAGCAAGCAGGTGCTTGAGGCGGCCAACGGAGAGGGGCGGCATGTCTGGCTCTTCGGCGGCGGGTCCCTCACTCCCTCTCGGAGCGAAGGACCAGTCACCGAAGACTGAAGCGGCAGCGGTAGAGACCACGATCGCGTTTTTTTTTTTTCCCTTTTTGCTGCTTGAGGCAGCAAAAACCCTGGAGCCGGCCCTGGTTGTAGATTGTTGTTTTGGTAGCACAAATGGATACATCCTGATATCCATTTAGATAGTCTCTGTTTTGAGATGGTTTGACCCATCGAGTATTCTGTTATGGAAACAAATAAATAGTCTAGGTGATTTTCTAAATGTTTTTGTTCTTTCAATGTAGAAAGTTAATGCTCTGTTAACATCCAATGTGCAGAGTGCGGCCTCCCTCCTGTCTACATGTGGCTTAGGAAAAAATACAGGTAAGTAAATGGGTTGGTTTAAATGAAAGGGGGAGGCGACTTTGGGTATGAACTTAGGATGCAGTTGTAGGGTTACTTTATCTTTAAAGAATGTTGTATAACGTGGATGTGCCATTAGGGCACCTACTTCTCCCACCCATCTGGTGGACGTGATGGCAACGAGGAAAGCCACCTTCATGGATAATTGCAACAAAGAGCAGGTTGCAAGGGGTTCAAACAGCTTTCCCATGAGTCCACGTAGAACAAGGTTGAGATCCCACATGGGTGTAGGGTTTCTTATTGTGAGATAAGTGTTTTCCTTTAAGAAAAGCATGTAATCATCGGGTGAGCAAATATAGTGACCCCGTTCACCTTGTCATGGAAGGAGGTAATAGCAGCCAAGTGTACTCTGATATAGTCCAGGATACTCTGTAGGGGGAACAATTGTGGTAAAATCTGTTTATCTTGGCATTAGGGACAGAATCGTTTCCACTTATGGATATATGTCTTTCTTGTACTTAGTCTCTGACTGCTCAGTAATATATCTTTTACTTCCTCAGAACATGACTTCTCGACCCCAGTCAGCCATGGAGTAACCAGGCATTGAGGTGGAGTACTGCGAGGTTGGGGCGATGGACACGTCCCGTATCTTGTGATAGAAGGCGAGGTACTAGGGGAAGGGTTCGAGACGGTTTCATTCCCATCTGACGCAAGTGTGGGAACCTCGTTTGTCTGGGCCATGTGGGCTCTATGATAATGACCCTGGATTTGTCCTACTTGATTTTGTGAATGACTCGGCTTAGGAGTGGGGTCGGAGGAAATGCATACATCAGTGGCGCCTCCCATTTTATGAGGAGAGCGTCGCCTAGGGTGTGGTGTCCCAATCCCACTCTGGAGCAATACTGTGGGCACTTGGCGTTCTGAGCTGTTGCAAATAGATCTATGGTGGGGTACCCACATACTTTGAATATGAACTTGAGAATTCCAGTATCCATCTCCCACTTGTGGGTTTGTGAGTAATCCCTGTTCAGTACATCCACTGCTGTATTCTGACATCCCGGCAGATAGGATGCCGATATCTCTATGTTGTTGGTGATGTACCAATTCCAAAGGCATATTGCCTCTGTACATAGGAAGTATGATCGTGCTCCCCCTTGGCGGTTTATATAAAACATGCATGCTATGTTGTCTGTGAGGATCTTGATAGCATGGTTCTTGATTAGAGGGAGAAAATGGTCGCATGCATTTTGGATTGCCCTTAGCTCCAGTAAGTTTATGTGCAGGTTGGACTCTGCTGGGAAGCAGTGGCCTTGGACCGTATCATTGAGTAGATGTGTCCTGGAACCTATTAGGAAAGCGTCTTTAGTGATTGTCATGGTTGGAATTCTTTGTTGGAAAGGGACTTGAGCAGACGTTCTTTGATTGTGTCCACCATGTTAACAAGTTTTTACTCTGCGTGGCATTGTGAAGTTTTTACTTTGCAGTCTGTTCAGAGAGTGTCTGTGCAGTATATACATTGTTCGAAGCCAAGCCTGCAACCATCTCATGTGGAGTCTGGGATGCTTCATAACAAACGCTGTTGCCAACATGTGCCCCAAGAGTTGTAAACGCATTCTGGTGGATGTTTGTGGGCTGTCCCTCACTGCTGAAATTAGACTGACTACAGTGAAGAAGCGTTGTTGGGCTAGCGTTGCTGTTAGACAGTCGAGACAGGCTCCTATGAATTCCAACTTTTGGACAGGAACCAGTGTGGACTTTTGCACGTTTATTTGCAACCCTAAGTTTGTGAAAAAGGTTATCATGCTCTGCGTGGCGTTTATCACTTCTTGCAAGGTTGGTGCCCATATGTGACAGTCGTCCAAGTATGGAAATATTATTCTGTCTGCAAAGGTGAACTGAAACAACAGCGAGAACCTTGGAAAAAGCCCTTGGGGCAGTGGATAGGCCGAAGGATAGTACTCTGTGTTGGAAATGCTGTTTGCTTAGGGTGAATCTCAGGAATCTTCTGTGTGACGGGTGGATGGTAATATGAAAAATAAGTATCCTGAAGGTCGAGGGCCGAGAGCCAATCTCCCTTCTCTAATGCCAGAATTATTGTGGTTAGAGTCACCATTTTGAAATGTTGGGTTCTCACAAATTTTGCTGAGTTTTCGTAAATCCAAGATGGGTCTCCACCCACCGGTCTTTTTGTGAGTTAGAAAGTATCGGGAATAAAAAACTCTCCCCCTATGTTGAGATGGTATGGGTTCCACAGCACCTAATTGTACAAGGTGGTTTATTTCCTGTTGTAACAGGGTGCTCCTGAGAGGGGTCCCTAAAGAGGGACAGGGGAGGGGGGATGGGTAGGTGGGATAGAAATAAAAGGGGATGGAGTAGCCCTTCTGGATAATCTCTAAAACCCATTTGTCTGTTGTGATAGTGTTCCAGACTGGGTAGTATGGTGACAGACAGTCTCCGAATGAGCGAGGGACCATTTCTGGTTCCGAAGTCAGAGAGTGTAAAGGTCTTTTGCCTTCGACCACACCTTCAAAATGAGGTGGATTGTTGAGATGTCGAAGGCTGATCTTGGTTCTGTCGACATCTGTTCTGTCTCTGTTTATGCCGTTGGTCAAACGGTCTTTGGGGCTGAGAGGATGGCGTAGACCGGAATCTCTGGTTATAAAACTTGCCTTGTTTCTTTTTGGTCGCAGATACTTAGATGCCCAGGGTTTTTAAGGTCGCCCTTGAATCCTTTAGGGTGTGTAAAAACACATCCGTTTTGCCTGCAAATAGTTTTTGACCCTTGAAGGATAAGTCATCAACTGTTGCCTGGACCGCCCTTGGGAACCCAGAGAGATGGAGCCAGAATGCACGGCGCATGACCACAGATGTTGCGATGGATCGTGCTGCCGTGTCTGCAGAGTCAAAGGACGCTGTAGGGCCATCCTGGAGATGAGGGACCCTTTGGAAATGTTCAGATATGTGACCCACAATGTGCTATGTGGGCCGCATCCAATACTACCTGTATGGCCCTGAGGATGTCACATGAGCCACAGCTCTGTGCTAATTGGGCCGCAAGCAGCCTGCATTGAGCCGCAGGTTGAAAACCACTGCCTTATATTGTTATATATTGCCCGTGACCTGTCCGTGACTTTTACTAAAAATATCCATGACAAAATCTTAGCCTTACCCATGGATTATAGATTTGCCAGGGCCCAGGCCACTGACCCTGTGGCCACATGCTTGCAGGTTGGCTCTGGGAAAATCTTGCTGGCTATGCAGGTGATGGTTGATCGCTGGTGGCCATCAACTCCTCACTCTCAGAGCCCCAGGAGGAATGGTCTTCCTCTGGTGACCACGGTGGCACCACCATAGGGTAGGCTTCCCCACTACGTCTGCCGGTCTCATGCCTGCCAATCAGGGAGTGGTATTGGGACCCCAATGAGCCAGGCCACCTATCCAGCGACCAGCAGCGCTGCTCATAGGCCGGGTAATAATTCAGAGAACAATGCCACCCACTTCAGGAACTGTGTGCAGGCTCCAGTGACTGGGAGCGCGGCCATCGTCTATGACGCTCCGGAGACTGGCATTGAGATGCCAGCAACCGGCATCCGGGCTCTGGCAACCGGCATTGCTCCGAAAACCGGCGCCAAGACTCCAGAGAGTGTCAAGGATGCTCTGGTGGGAACCAGGGAGCGGCACCTTTCAGGTGACTGCTGCCGGAATTCCAGGGACTGGCAGCATGCCTCTGTGGCCCGGTACCACAGATCTGGTGGCTGATGTCTGGATCCCGGAGATCGGTGCATGGAGTTCAGTGATCAGTGTCGGGAACCCACCAGGTGGCCACAGGTCTGTGATTCAAGACGCAGCTCTGGAGATCGTTGGCACAGTCCTGGTGAGTAGGCCGGAGTACAGGGCCGTGGGGGTGACTTCTGCAGGGGTGCCATAGAGGGCTTTCCCCTAGAAACGGATCCTTAGGCCTCTCTTCCCGAGGATAAAGCGACATCAGGAAGAGGAAGATGTCTTTTGCCCCTTGAAAGGCTTCTGGGGTGGATAGCACCATGAGGTACTGTGTATCTCTACCACTCCCTGGCGTAGGAGGCATGTCGCGGGGCGGACTAGGCCCAATAGGCGAGGCTGCCGTGTGGCTATGCTCCGGTAACAGCGAGATGGTCCAACTTGGTCTAGGCTCCTCTTCTCCCTTACCCTTACGGGACCCCTGGGAGCGCCCTCTCCTGGCGTGCTTTTTGTGTCTTTGGGCCGGTACCAGTGACAAGAATCGGTGTCAGGAGGAAGTCAGTACCGGGGGCGTACTTTTTGTCAATGCCGAAGTACTCGGCACCGAGTCCAAATGTGCCAGCGCCACGGCCAGTGCAAGAACTGACTCCACGAGGAGTGCGCAGAGCCTAATGTCTCTCTCTCCTTTTTGGTCTGGGGCTTGAATCCCTTGCAAATA
The DNA here is from genome assembly GCF_028017835.1 of Emys orbicularis. NCBI lineage: Eukaryota > Metazoa > Chordata > Testudines > Emydidae > Emys > Emys orbicularis. The sequence continues at coordinate 10,027,387 of NC_088690.1, forward strand.
CGGCACTTTTCATAAATGTGGGACTCACCCAGACACTTCAAACAACTAAGATGTGGATCGCTGATTGGCACGGGCTTCTTACAGCAATCGCACAACTTGAAGTGTGGGGAGCAGGGCATGCCCCGTCCCTGGGCTAAGTTCCTCGGGGAACTACAAATAACTAAAATATACTAACACTATTAGGAACTGTTAACTATTTTAACTGCAACTATTTACATAAGAAAATTTCCAAGAACCACTGAAAGAGAACCACTTGCTAGAACAAGGAGAGCATTCCAGCACTAACACTGGCGGTAAGAAGGAACTGAGGGAGGGAAGGGGCCGGTAGCGCCCCTTATACCAGTGCATACGCGCACCACTCCAGAGGGCACCAGAGCTGGTCCCCTACAGATATCACTGAGGAAAATCTTCCAGCACTGGTACATGTGGCAAGTACACGCACCTACAATGGAATGGACATGAGCAAGCTCTCAAAGTAGTACACCTCTACCCCGATATAACGCGACCCGATATAACACAAATTCGGATATAACACGGTAAAGAAGAGCTCCGGGGGGGCGGGGCTGCGCACTCCGGTGGTTCGATATAATGTGGTTTCACCTATAACACGGTAAGATTTTTGGCTCCCGAGGACAGCGTTATATCGGGGTAGAGGTGTAGTACTAAATTCATCATCACTTATTTTTAAAATCAAGATTGAATGTCTAAAAGATACAGGACTCAATAGTGTTCACTTACGTAATACAGAAGAATAATTCCCTCCACTGCGGGAATCACTCAGTGGCATTTTAGTGGATTTAAAATCACAGGCCTTAACAAAAATCAGAAGCTTCTCCCCCCGCTCCTCAAAAATCAAACAGCAATAATCGAATCATATGGTAGCCCATTTTACAAATACCATCCTTCACCACACAAAAAGACCCTTGTAAAAGCTTGTGTCAAGAGATAACCCTTGCAGTATGCCCATTAAAAAGCAAACAAAGCAAAAAACAAACCTCACCACACACACAACCATGGGTTGTTCTGGACTATGGGCTAATTCAAAGGTTGAGAGCCTCTCTGAGGCCACCCTTGCCACCAGCTTCTCTTTTATACAAAAGAGACTCCAGTCCCAGCACCTCTGCTACTAGCAACTGCAGCTGAATGGCACAGAAAGGGGGGCACTATCTATTTATGGCTTCATAAAACATATTAAACTCCATCTGGACACGAAAAGGTAGCCATTTAACCAATGCAGAAGCCAAAGCACTGATGTCACCCTGTTTATCTTTAGAAAAGCTGTAAAAATGCCTTCACATTTTTCTGAAGCATCTGCTCTTTGCTAGTTCCACCCACTCTGATTTAAATTCTCTCGGCCTCTACCAAGAAGTACTTGACTACTCCCATCTTGGGATCGTTTTGCATTCAGCCTCACTCTCAGTCCTTGCTTTCTTCTTGCATTGGCTGGTGTCCCAGAGTACAGGACACTCATGATCATAGCCTCATAGAATTCAGGAGGAAACAGGTGGCCATGAGTCATCCACCTCGTTTCCTCTCTACATAACACCTTTAGGGTGAAATGGAGCGAAGATAAAAAAGGTAGCCTGAATTAAGTCCAAATGAGCTTCCTGCCCTTAGACTAGAACTTCTTTGGCTTATGTTTGCTTGACTTGCATTTCTTAGTGTTGCAAGAGTGTCCTGGAGCAGAGATTGTCCATATTCTTGCATGACTCACTTGGCTTCCTATTTAAACACTTGAATTTCTCTGGATACCCTATTGAAGTTCACCTGACAACACACCAGGTGATAAGTTTTGAGCACAAGACTGTGGAGAGAAGGCTGCTCCTGAAGTTCTAGATGCTGCCCATTAGCACTATATAGTTGAGGAAGAAACTCTGAACATTTTGGAGACCTGCCTCAGAGCTGCCTTTGGGTCATGAAGTGACCTATGTAACAACTCTGATTCTATTTCTAGAGTCATAACTGGCAAGAGAATCCTTTCATGAAAGCTGATGGAAAACCTTCTCATGTGACAAGGTGCTATATTTTCCTTCATCATTTTTCTGAAAACAGCCACTTTCTAAATTCCTCCCTCACCTCTTTCCTTTGCCACTCCTGTTCATTCCATTGTTCCTCAAACCTAGCTTAACCTTGCGCCAGTGCCACTGAGCAACTCTGGAGTAAGCTCAGGGACCAGGCAGACTTCCTACACTACAAATTAATTCTATATTCCTTGTTAATTACAACTGAACTGCTGCCTTAACTCATAAGTCTACCCCGCCCCTTATCTCATCTCCACTTTTTACATCCTCTAGTAATCCTGCCCTTGACAACCTGACATTTGACCCTGCCTCTAGTAACCATCCCATTTCCCTTCTCCATTCCGCTTTCAAGCTTCTTAAACATGCTCTCTCACTCACCACCTTGATTTCCTCTCCTCCAATTCCCTACTAGCACACTGCAATTTGGCTTTCACTCCCTTCCCTCCACCAAGACTGCTCTCATCAAAAGGTAACCCATCACCTACTGCCACTGAAGTCCACGGGCCTCTTCTCCATTCTCACTCTTCTTGACCCATGCACTGGCTCAGAAACAGCTTATCACTCCTTCACAGGATACTGCCCACCTCTCTTCCCCGCCCCCCCATACTTTGCTTCAAAAAAATACCTGTTCTCACCCTACCTCTCCAATTTTTCCTTCAGGGTCTCCTTTATTAGCTCATCTTCCTCCCGCTCCAACTTTCCATCTGTCTCCTTCAAGGCTGTCTCCTGAATCAGCTCTTTTCCCCCATAAATTTTATTTCTAGGTAACTTTATGAGCCCTCACAGCTTCAACTATTCACTTCCCCCTTTCTGTTCAGTCTTGCATCTCTGACATTGCATCCTGGGATGTCCCGCCATCAAGTTAAGATCAGTTATAAGACTGATCTCCTTAGCTGTCCTCATAATTCTTCATCACAGTTCTGTCAGCCAGACTCACAAGCACTTGTAATACACTACAGTCCCCCTTTCCCACATCCAGACTTTAGGATAAATGGTTAATGCATCTGTTATAAACATACAGCTAAGGGTAGCATAAAATTCCTTCTTTACCTGTAAAGGGTTAAGAAGCTTAAATAACCCGGTTGGCACCTGACCAAAAGGACCAATAAGGGGAGAAGATACTTTTAAATTTGTGGGGGAAGGTTTTTGTTTTGTTTTGTGGTGTTCTTTTCGGGTCAGCAAAAAATTAGGGCAGGGAAAAATATATTTTTCAAAGCCATACCTAAATTAAGCATCTAAAATTACAAATTGTAAGTAATAGAAAGAAAATGCATTAAATTATTTTTTGGCATCAAACTTAGTATTTATTACCTGAATAAAATGCATAGGAGTCTCCTCCTGCTGCATAAATGGTGAGGCAAACAGACATTTACTTTCAAGACAGGAGACATGATGTCATGACAACATCCTATCACAGTGTCTATTTTTAATTGCACAAAATAATCAATGTAAAGATTTCTGATTACCCTGCTTGGATATATGAAACAGCTGTCTATTGGGTTTGGGGGGAAGGGGGACGGGGAGTGATCATTTGGCAAAAATCTTAAAATGTTTAATGTAAAGTTTAATTAAGAAAGGCCACTTTGTTTTATTTGCACATGTCAACGTTTGGCTATTTTACTCTATTTTGTTTTCAAAATGTGCTATCCTATCCTCATTCTCTTAAAAACCCCCAACAACCACCAACAGCCCTATATCTTAATAGCTCCATTTTACATTTTTCTCAGCTTTTCTGGACATGGAGAATCCAGATCAGTAGCTGCCTCACAGACTCACTACAAATGTGCAATTCTTCTATAGAAGGCAAATTGTTAAGTACTTAATTTTTTTAATTAACTTCTTTAAAATCTTCCCTAAAATCTTATTTTCATAATGACCTACCTGACTTTAAGAAAAAACACAATATTATTCCAGTTCTATGGCATCTATAAGAGAAAGGTATCAATGTCACCAGCGACAGAGAAAAGTCAAGGGGAAAAAACACCAAAAGGCCATGCCTCATGAATGGGAAAACCTCCCTGACAACATCACTGAGCCACTATCTTAGCATCCTTCAAATTCCTCCTTTTGACTAACCTCTCCTACAATATTTACAGAGTACTACCAGATCACTACACCTAAGCAGGCAGTGAGCCAACATCTCTGCTTAATACACTTCGATTTGCTTACTTTTCTGGTGCCTGCCTGCCTGCCCACTGCCATGTTTGTCTCATCCACACACTGAGTCTTGCTACAACATTGATTGTGACACTTGGGACAGAGTGTCTGGACACCACCAAGTCTGGAGGGAAAAGATGGGGGAGGAGGGGGGAGGAGGGTGAGCTGATTCTTGATCCAGTAGGCACTACTATAATACAAATAAATAGCAGCAGCAAAAAAATTGCAGTGGCAAAATTAAGCCATCCAAAAAATAGCTTATTTGAAGAAAGTGGTTTACCTCCCATTTCTTTCATGGGTACTAACTAAATCCTTGAAGATTCTTATATCTACAAGTTGTCGTTTTAAAAGGTTACCTTTAATTATTGTATACATACAAAGTTGAACTTGGATCTAATCAACAGGTAGTTAATTCTCCTATGAATTATGTATTTAACAGGGGGGAAAAGTCACAAATTCAATTCAAGTTTTGCTTAGACGGTACCAACAAGTATATGAACTTGTTCTACAAAATCATTTTCTTAGACATACTTACCACTAAATCCCAGTTATTTTGTTCAAGTAACGTAATAGCTTCATCAATATTTTCAATGCCGGTACATGCCTAAAAGGAAAAAAAAAAAAAAAGAAGTATTAAATGGGGGGGGAAGGGGGGAAATGTTGATTTAAACAGAATTCAGATCAATATTAATTCTTTAACGGTTAAGTAGCTGGGTACAGCCAAAGCCAAGGCATGGGTCTTTGAAGCCTAGAACCATGTGATGACAAGAGGAAAAGGACAGTTTATGTCAGAGGCTAGTGCAGGATTTGGGAAACCTGGATTCAAGCCCCTGCTCCACCACAGCCGTCTTGTGTGACCCTGGGCAAACCACTTAGCCTCTCTGTGCTTCAGTCACACATGTTAAAGATGGGGATAACAGTACTTCCCTATGCCACAGGAGTGTTCTGGGGAGACATACTTTAAGGACTGCGAGATGCTCAGATACTACCATAATTCAAGTAATATACAAGAACCTATGATGGAGAGTTCTGCCATATCAACTCAAAACATTTTTTAAATTCTTAGTAAAAACAAAAGCAGATTCTCCTGTGCAAAACAAAAAACACTAACCAACCAATCTGACTGTTAGACAAGGAAGTATGAAGAGAAAAAAAAAAAAAATCCTTCCTGACCTCTGATCACAAAAACTGACTAACACTCCTTTAGCTTATTCAAAAATACACCTCTACCTCGATATAACGCTGTTCTCGGGAGCCAAACAAACTTACTGCGTTATAGGTGAAACCGCGTTATATCGAACTTGCTTTGATCCACCAGAGTGCGCAGCCCCGCCCCTCTGGAGCACTGCTTTACCACGTTATATCCGAATTCGTGTTATATCAGGTCGCGTTATATCGGGGTAGAGGTGTAGGTCTAGTTGAATGTATAAGGTTTAAGTACTTCATTTAGGTAAATATATATCCATGTTGCTCTGTCCCTATACTATACCTTTCTAGACCCACACAATTTGCCTAATGAACCCATGCCTAATGATTTTTTATTATAGGGTATTATAGCAGAATCTTGGGATTATCATTACACTGAAGCCTTCACTTGGAGAAGATTATAGATTTGCCGGTGAGGCTAGAGAGAATTATTTTACTTGTGGTTGGGGGGTGGGGAGGGGGGGAGAAAGAAAAACAGCTTTACAAATACTGTATCTCCATTTGTATAACCTTGACAGTGTCCCCTTTAAAACAGGTTAAGAGTAAATATTTTTTAAATGATGGTAATAATTCACAGTGGAATGGTACTGTAGATTTTCGCTCAAACTCCCAATTCAAAGCAGGCGCTCTGTTCTATTTACAATCCACATGCAGCATGCCACTTGCTTTTAGATACATACATTTTTCTCAACTGTTCAACTTCCAAACAGGTAGGGTATCACTCTCAGCTTTGCCACTGAGAAGTCGCTTCTCGTCATACATTGCCAAATAACTGATTAATTCATTATTTAACGCAGTCTATCATACAAGTGTTCCATGCGGGGGAAGTGTGAAAGTTTTGTTACGCAATTATTTCTTTCTGGAATGAATCTCTTTATCACAATCCAGCACAAGTTAGTTTTGCCTCTCTTTCTACATACATGTATTAGCACGAGTGTTGTAAGCAAGAAACGACAAGTAATTCTTCCGCTCTACTCTGAGTATTGTGTCCAGTTCTGGGCGCCACATTTCAGGAAAGATGTGGACAAATTGGAGAAAGTCCAGAGAAGAGCAACAAAAATGATTAAAGGCCTAGAAAACATGACCTATGAGGAAGACTGAAAAAAATGGGTTTGTTTAGTCTGGAAAAGAGAAGACTGACAGGGAACAAGATTACAGTTTTCAAGTACACAAAAGGTTGTTACAAGGAGTAGGGAGAAAAATTGTTCTTCTTAACCTCTGAGGATAGGACAAGAAGCAATGGGCTTAAATTGCAGCAAGGGAGGTTTAGGTTGGACATTAGGAAAAACTTCCCAACTGTCAGGGAGGTTAAGCACTGGAATAAATTGCCTAGGGAGGTGATGGAATCTCCATCATTGGAGATTTTTAAGAGCAGGTTAGACAAACACCTTAAAATAAAGAGACCTGATTTTCCAGAGCTGTTAAGCACTCACAACTCCCACTAGTCAAAGTCAGGCCCAACATCATCACTTCTAAAACACTACAGTAGAACCTCAGAGTTACAAACACCTTGGGAATGGAGGTTGTTCGTAACTCTGAAATGTTCATAACTCCGAACAAAATGTTATGGTTGTTCTTTCAAAAGTTTACAACTGAACATTGACTTAATAAAGCTTTGAAACTTTACTATGCAGAAAAAAATGCTGCTTTCTCTTTATTTTTTTTAGTAGTTTATGTTTAACATAGTACTGTACTGTATTTGCTTTTTTGTTTGTTTGTTTGTCTCTGCTGCTGCCTTATTATGTACTTCCGGTTCCAAATGAGTTATGTAGGTCACCGGTCAGTTCGTAACTCTGGTGTTTATAACTCTGAGATTCAACTGTAAATCTAAATCACTTCTAAAAATGGTCTAATCCCAAGAAAGAAGTCGTCCTTGGTAGTTCTATCACAGGAGAGGACAAGTTTGTTTACTTACCTTTTCCAGTTGAAATTACAGTAATTAAGACAAACATCTCAATAAAAAAATATTGTGTGATTTTTAAGACATTCAAGCTTCTATACTGAAATCACACCACTTAAGACTATTTAAAAAAAAAAAAATCAAGCTAGTCACTGTTCAGATACTCAGAGTTAGGTGTAAAACAAGGTTGGGCAAACTTTTTGGCCCGAGGGCCACATTGGGGTTGCGCAACTGTATGGAGGGCCGGGTAGGGAAGGCTGTGCCTCCCCGAACAGCCTGGCCCCCGCCCCCATCCGCCTCCTCCCACTTCCCGGCCACTGACTGCCCCCTCAGAATCCCCAACCCATCCAACCCCCACTCCTCCTTGTCCCCTCCCGGGGCCCCCGCCCCCTAACCCCCTGCTCCTGTCCCCTGACTGCCCCAACCCCTATCCACACCCTCGCCCCCTCACAGCACCCCTCCCCGGGACTCGCGCCCCCATCCCTCTGCTCCTCGTCCCCTCACCACCCCCTCCCGGGATCCCCCACCCCTAACTGTCCCCTGGGATCCCACCCCCTTATCCAACCCCCCCTGCTCTCTGTCCCCTGACTGCACTCCTGACCCCTATCCATATCCCCGCCCTCTGACAGACCCCCCCAGGACTCCCACGCCCAACCCTCCGTTCCCCATCCCCTGACCATCCCCTGAGAACCTCCGCCCCCCATCCAACCACCCCCTCCTCCCTGACTGCACCCCAGGACCCTCCGTTCTCCGCCCCCTTACCAGCAGCAGGAGCTCGCAGCCACAACACCCATCCAGAGCCAACTGCGCTCCCCACACTGCCCAGCGGGAGCGGCGGGCCAGAGTGCGGCCCGTGCAGCGGCGGGGCCGGGGACTAAGCTCCCTGGCCGGGAGCTCAGGGGCCGGGCAGGACAGTCCCACGGGCTGGATGTGGCCCGCGGGCCGTAGTTTGCCCACATCTGGTATAAAACCTGAACCGTCAAATACAACTTAAAATTATCAAGGTACTTCCCTGGGCTACTGTAAAGTATCAAGTGCTAATGATAATTATTTACATTAAAAAGTGACTAATTTCTGTTTTCTCAGCACCTTATAAATGACATGTTGCTAAATTCCATTGAAGTTCAGTTCTATTCTGTCACTTTTGAAGTCTCTTTCCATTCTGGGATTCTGCTTATGAGTCATTGAACTACAATATCAAATTTGGTCAGTTTACAAGTAAAAATGTGATTTTTTTTTAAATGTCAACCCTGCAAACGCCAGGTGACATCTGAAAGTCAAGCTGTGGTCTGACAAATGTCTCTACCAGCACTACAGAGACTTCAGGTCCAATGTTGCTCTTGGATTTATGACTACAGTTGTCACACATGGAGTAACTGAGGTCAGAGTTTATCATGCAGTTGAAACTTACTTACGTATTTAACAGTTCTGTTGATGATATACAATTCAGAATAGAATCCTACTCATTTTCTCATAGTGATGTTTAGCCAATACAGGTAACAGGAGTACACGAGGAAGTAACAAACAGTCACTAAAATGAACAAATGTAACTCTGAATACACAAAGGAAGCAAAATCTGTCAAATAAAGTAGGGGCATTTTTACATAGGGCAGTCGTGCACATTGAAATGCCCTGCTTACATGATGCAAATCCTTAAAGCACAGTAACTCTGTATAGCCTGTACAGAGTCTCAAGGTGTAGTGAGTTCGCTATGTACGGAGTTAGTGCTGACTAGCATTCATGTGTACACAATGCTCTTTCACACTATTTTGACAGGCCTCCATCTGCCATTCCACACTGCTTTACGTGCCATCATGACCAATCCGTCTGTTTACCTGTGTGCTCTCCACTGTACCAGGGTCAAGCTGACTGGATGTAGCACCCCGTTTAAATGCTGGCATGCAGCCAGGACTGCATGCCAGCATACTGCATGCCAGCATACTTTAATGCCAAAGTATGCAAATTCAAAAGAATTTGCATACTTTGGCATTAAAGTAGTATTAATATAGCAGCGTTACACCATACCGCATGCATCTGCTTGGAGCCAAGTAGAGATCCTCGATCTCCTCATCATCTCAGGAGATGCAAGTGTGCAGGTAGCGCTTACCAACAAGCACTGAAAGATGCATTCACATCCATTGCTAAGTAGATGGCCGGGAGGGTCACAGCTGGGATGCTATGCAGTGCTGCATCAAGAGTGAAGAGCTCAGAAACCTTCATAGGAAGGTCAGGGATCAAAACCAAACCTCCAGTAGCATGCAGCTATAATTTGAGGCAGGTAGTGCTTTGCAGCCTATAACCTTGTCATGAGACAGCACCATCTACACTTCAACCTGCCAAATGCACACTCCACTGTCATCCTACAACTGCTCAGGCGATAGTTAAACAGCTCCTTTTGTCTATCCAAGTGCCCTATAGACGGCTTCAACAGCCAGGGAAGCAGATAGGATGGGTCTCCCAGATTGACAGGAGTGATCTCAACACCATTAATGTCCATAGTGATCCTGGAGCAAATCTTCCATAATTCATTAAGGCAAGCAGCTATGAATATCAAAAGCTCCTAGCATCATGGACGTTTCCAGACCCCTCTACATTTATGCATGTTACCCTGCCAATCAGGCCATGATGCACCATGGAGAAAAATCCCATCCTGTTTATAAACTCTGAGGCCTTGAGTGCAGGGGGCACATGGGTCCCATCAACTGCCCCAAAACAATTTGGGAACCCCATTTGTGCAATGTAATCAGTAACCTCCTGCCAAGCTTTATGACAAGCTGCATCAGTAACTTTTTCATAACAGCATACACCTGTATCACAAATGGCCCCGGTCAGTCAATCCATCCACGCCAAATTAACTAGCTACTGACCAGTGAGTCGGAAGTGGCCTCCAGATGGTGATGACGACTTGTTTCTGAACAGTTATAGGAACTCATATGTTGCTATGCTGCCTCTACAGCTTTGGGATGGGCTCAGCACTGATCTGTAGGAAAGTTGCTTTTGTCAGACTAAAATTCTGGTGTCACTACTGGAAACCACCCCAGGTCTATAGAACAATCCTTTCCCAGTCATTGCTTCTTTCCCAAGCCCAGAAATGGCACTGCACTGTGCGAAGCTGCTCCAAGAAAAGTTTGTGCAGGAGCACTTGCTCAATATCCTCCTCCTCCTCCTGGCACAGCCACTGTTGCAGGAAGTGCTTGGTTGCATGGTGGCTGAAATCCAAAACCAAAGCCACCCAGTGCAGAGAACTCAAAGAACACCGCCCCACCAACAGTTTCTGCATATTCACGATTGTCAGCATCACTGTGGGAAGCATCGCTTTCTCCACGCTGTCTGGCAGCAGTTTGAAAATGGCAGTTTCCTCTCAAAATGGCAGTAACAGACAGCAGGAGTGGAATCATGTGAGTTTTGGAGTTTGACCCCCCAAGTCTCAGAATACCATTGGCTTCCAGTGCATATCCCACAATGTGTCACGAGAAAAGTCTCAGAATACACAAGCCCAGCTGCAAAGCAAAGGACAGTGGAATACCCACCCAGAATGCCACACACTTACTTCACACAAAGTCCCTGTTGTGTGTACACAATTATACAGATTGAAACAGGAAATAGCTGTCTGTATGTATGCTACCATGACAGTTTATTTACTGCAGACTAGCCAGTGCGCTACAATTCAGTGCATATTAAAGCCCCCATGTAGACAAGATCAAAGTCACTTTTCAAAGTAGAACCTCACTTTTGGAAGTCTTAAGATTGAGTTTTCACGGTCTATAATAGCAACACAGCATTTTTGAAGGGCCGTAACATAAATACTGATGTAACAATGAAACGGGTAGTTTTGCTTAACTTCTGATTTAGACTTGCACCAAGTGAGACTTCAGAACTGCTCCCCAGCTGAACAGACAGCCTGTGAGATTACTAATACCCAGTTTGCTTCTGTCAGAGATTCCCCTGGAAAGGTTTTCCTCCACCTGCCACCATTCATCTATTACCCAAGTTTCCATTTGGCACTGTAGGTGTGTGTGGCACTTTACAAGGAAACAAAAGCATTAACCATGACCAGATTATCTTAAATTTTATATGACATGATAATGCAGGCTCAGATGAAAACATAAATCATAGGGAAGAATAATTAAATAAAGAGCTGCATAACATTGGGAGTCTACTTCTTTATTTGGTTAATGTGGTGGTAGTCAGGGTCATTGCTGGAGAGATTGTGGAAATAAGTAGACTTGGGTGGAGAGGAAGTTATGCAGCGTACAGCATCAGGAAAGACAATTCAGGAATAAGCAGAAGGGCAGGAGAAAACTGATGGGTGCTTATGTGATGATCCAAGAGAGTACAGCTGCTGTCTTGAGTTAAATCACTTAAAAGTTGGTCTGCGAAAATAGTTACAAGGTCATTCTGTACCTCTTTTGACCTTGAACACCACCAATTACAGTGTTCCCACTGACTAACCGTCAAGATGGGGCACAGAAAAAAAAGACCATTTCTGAGATAACTGGGGACTAGCTTCTTTATAGATCAGGACCAGGAGCACGAAGGATTTGACATAGGTAAGCCCCTTCATTTTCAGTTTAAACCAATTTTTACTGAAAAATTCCCGGGTTTTACAAAAAGTATTATTTAGTTTTTTCTCATTTTCACCCTATTTTTGTATCATTCAAATATATAAAAAATAACTTGTTTTATGAGGAATCCATTGCATGAGATCTAGGTATTACGACAACACATTAGTCTGTGTGTACATGCAAAGCTGCCCGTGGAAGTAAGGCTCTGTATTAGTCTAGAAGAGAACACAATTAACAAACAGGCACGCACGCAAGCTCTGAAGTGCGTGCGCATCTGAATGTACTGATAAATCTGATGCCCTCCACATACCCGTTTCAACTGTTAGCAGATAACAGTTTAAAGATTTGATACACTAAAATGGAAAGAAAATGGAAATCTGTATCAGAATACATTTCAGAACACAAGGAAGTATTCAAAAGTTTTAAAAAAAAACAGAGAAAAAGATGAAGTTGAGTGTATGCACTGCAAATGGTGTGGCCAATTATTAAATGTAAATATTTATCGGCTAATAGTTCTAAGTCTACAACAGTAAACTGTTTATTCAAATGAAAAGTTTTATTTGGGGATTAAAGATATATTGTTTTCTTAAACTCAGAGGTGGCGTGTTTTGAGTGCTGTTTTTGTTCTGCAGCAAACCACATTGATGAACATAATTCAAAGCATTAATCTACTGAATACTCCCCCCCCAGTCTGTTCCCCAAAATGAACCCCAATATTTACCCCAAAAAATTAATAGTTTTTTTGCACTGATTTTCACCTGTTTTTGTTGTGGTGGTAATAAACACTGATAAATTCCCAGAAAAAAAAAAAAAAAAAAGAATTAAAACTGAAAATGCAGCGCCCTAAACATAAAATAGAAGTCAGTGAACTGCACCATGTAGCACTATAATGTGCTCTCTCCACCTCCTGTTTGATCCATTTAGGAAGTTGTTCACTTTGTTATTAGCCATTGCAGTTTCTGTGTGAACTCTGCAGTCAAACCCAGTTAGGGCATGTTGTGGTAGCCCAGTCTGGAGGTGGAAAATAAGCAAATTAATGTGGCTAAATCTGCGTTCGAGAGAAAGGGCAGTTTTCAAATAGCAAGAAAATGAAAAGCATTTCTGGCCACAACTGCTATCAGGGTATCTACTCCTGAGGGGATTCTGCATGACTGAGCGCCTGCAGAATTCCTGTGCTTCCCTGCAGGCACGTGGGGGGGGGGGGGGGATTGCCCCCTCCAAACAGAGATGAGGCATGGGGTGCACACAGAGTTACGTGCCACTGCCCCCCTCTCATTTCTGGAAGCTCAGAGCTGCCCAGCTGAAGGAGGCTGTCTGGGCTCTGCTGACTCTGCAGCTGAAAGCTGCCTCCTGGGTCCTAGTGCCAGCCATGCTCCCCTTCTGCGTGCTGGTAGCCTTCCTTTTTTCTGTGCAACAGTGAGTGCCTGTGGTGGGGCTGGGAGTAAGCGGGGGGGGGGGGGGGGGGGAATGGAGAAGAAAAGGGGCTAGGGGAATCACAGGGGGAAGCAGGAGCCCAGCATGCAGCATCCCCTCGGCAGCAGCTGGGGCTCCCCCGTTAAGCAGGCCCATCGAACCTTCACCCTGACAAGCCCTACCCCCCTACACCTGGACCCCTCTGATGAGCCCCCCACACCAAGACCCCCACCCCACTGATCCCCAACCAGCTGCACCTGGATCCCCACCCCATAAAGCCCCACTGATCCCCCCACACCCAGCCAGATCCCCCCTCCCCCCGCCGAGACCCATCTCCCCACACTCAGACCCTCCCCCTCCCCCCCCCCCCCGCTGAGCCCCAACCACCTTCACCTGGATCCCCTCCAGAGTCCCATGGGCCCTGCACCCGGAACCCCTTCTCCCCCCATGAGCCTCTGCATCCAGATCTCCCACTGAGCCGCCCACACCCAGACTGCCCCACACAGAAATCTCTCACCCCACACCTGGATCCCCCCACACTTGAATCCTGCTGGGCTGAGCCTGCCCACCCAGACCTGGTGCACCCGGTGCAGAGGGGCAGGGCCCCAGGGGTGTTTCTGGGGCAGGTCCAACCCTTGCACTGTGTCAGGGTCAGGTACAGCCTCACTGCCGAGTCCCTTTGAGGTGGGGCTTCAGGGTGATCTCCCATCTCAATGCAGCCTGTTCCCTGTGCTCCCCACTGCCATGCTGGAGCCACATTCATTTATTGACAAATAAAATTTGAAGAATTTTAAAATATTGTGTGTATAATTTTTTGGCACAGAATTCCCTCAGGAGCAGGTATCAAGAGCAGCAATGAATCCAACAGACACCCTTAAGGGTGCGGTCATAACGCCTGCCAATTGCTCAGCATGTTTTCCTCTCCCTAGCAAAATTAGCTTCATCTCAACCAGAATACACTTAAGCCAACTTCCTTCCATCCTGACTTGGATTTCCTTCAGACACTTGGAATACAGAGCTGTCTGTGCTAGATGAGAAAAGGAAGAAGAGCGGTGTACAGTCAGCATGTTTTTGGCAGTATAACCCAGGGCATTTCACAATTTAACTTCTAGTCTTACATAAACGTTGACTAAGAGGCAACAGGGCTGAGCCCTGCAAGACTCCGAAGAGGAGACTGCTTGGGAAAGAGAAGAATCTGTCCACCCTTTGGGATCCATCAGAAGGGAATGAATGAAGTCAGCTTTAGTACAGCTCCATCCACTGATGCAAGATCTTGTTGGCGAGCCAGCAGCATTTCATGTTACACGTGTCAGAAATCGCTGATAATCTGAACAGAATCTTGGGCGGGGGGAGGATGTCTTGCCACGGCCATCATTCATCAATGCAACCAGCAACGTATCATTGCTATAATCAGGTCGAAGTGGAAGTGGTTAAAAAATAGTGGGAGAGAGCAAAAGTCTGCTCACCCCAGCTTTCTCAATAAACTTGCCCCTGAAGAAGAGATTAGTAAGCAAGCAGCAGTTAGAGACCAAAACATTAAAAAGGCTTCTTGATCACACAGTCCAGTTGGCCATAAAGGCTGGTAGAATTCCCTGACTAAGGGTGGTATTATTGGTCTTGGTCAAGCAGCAAGCTCTCACTAAACAAGAGGGACGTGGCTTTTATTTCACAGACGATTTCCCTGAAATGCAACCTAATAAATACAGAGTCTAGGGCAGTGGTTCTCAAACTTTTGTACTGGTGACCCCTTTCAAATAGCAAGCCTCTGAGTGCGACCCCCCTTATAAATTAAAAACACTTGTTTATATATTTAACACCATTATAAATGCTGGAGGCAAAGCGGGGTTTGGGGTGGAGGCGACCCCCCATGTAATAACCTCGCAACCCTCTGAGAGGTCCCAACCCCCAGTTTGAGAACCCCTGGTCTAGGGGCATAGAGTATATCAGTTTGAATCATGAAAAAGTTAAAACACGTACACCAGATTTCAGTTCTTCACTGGACCTCTCATCTCCAGTAGGTTAGCAACATGGTCTGCTTTAGGATCCTAGCACTATATAGATGACTGAACATGAACACTTGTTTACAGGATCCATGTACTAATGAGCCACTAATGTACATCACAATAACTTGCTAAAAAAATCCCCTGCAAAATTCAGCAGACTGGAGGGTTCCAATGATTCTATATGCCAATGATAAATCCAAGCTGTATCTTCAAGTATTCTCTATTTACTGTATTTAGGTAGATGGTAGTCCCACACTCCCTGATGCTGGTAATATTTCTGACTTCCCTATATTTCCTTTGGACCAACCAGGAGGCTAGCCTCCTGAAGAACAGGCCCAGATGGCAAACTGATCCCTGTTGTAAGAAAGGGAGCATATCGTTTTCATATGACCTTTGGTAGCAATGAGTCGGTGGCAAATGTAAGTCAGCTGGCCATGTCTCGTACAATGCTTCTGCTGCCAGAAACTTGTGATCCCTCATTCCAGAGAATTATTTCTGCACCTTCCTGAGGTGACCTGACAGGAACACATCTATCTTTGGCTCTTTAGGACAGAGGCTATCCAGCAAACGGTGACGTTCTTCACACTCCATAAACTTCACTTATGGATTGCCAGCTCAGCCAATTCACTGTAGTTTAGCAAGAAAAGGCTTGCTTTTATTTGTTGTCCCCATTGATAGAAATGGATAAGGGAGGATGGCAAACACATCCAACGCATTGCATTCCCTGTTCTATCTCTAAGGTCTGGGGAGAAATCTGCTCACTTTGAATGCCAAGTGCCTCAACTGTTCTGTGACCTGGACTCAAACTTATCAGGAGGCAGAGATAAGGCTCTTTTCTGGGACTTTTTCCTGGGCTTGTTGTGTAATATCAACTCTCTTCTTGCCAGCCTGGCCTGATGTTAATCCAATCAGGAATCCAGATTGGAAAGGGCTATGCATGTCCATTACGGTCCTTGTTACTAACCCATGGTCACCAGGAGTGATAGGAGACAACAAAAGATATAAACAACTGTCTCCCCAGATATAGCAGACGACTGAAAATCTGGAAATTCTCGATAGCCAGACAATGGATCACTTACCCTTAAATGCTCGTGAAATTCACGTCCAGTAGCTGTCGTGACTCTGCTTGAGCCCCTGCTGTCATCTACATGAGTGGCTCCACTATTATTTGCATTGCAGGAGCACTTAGAGAGCCCAACCAAGATTGGGGCCCTACTGTGCTTGGCTCTGTACATTCACATAGTGAGAGACAGTCCCACCCCTGGTCCCAGAGAACTTACAACATAAATACACAAGACAAAGGATGGCAGAAGAAAACATAGGCACAGAAAAGGGAAGTATGTCATCCAAGTCACATGGGAGGTCAATGACAGAGTCAGAAGCACAACCTACTTCTAACTCCCAGTCCAGGGCCCTGCTCACTAGAGAAGTAGTTCTCAGTTTTTTCCATACCAGGAACCCCTTCCCATCTCGGGAGGATGTAGCTCGAATCACTCTTCCACTTCCTAATATGGGAAGAACAGAGTGGTCACAAACCCCAGACTGAGAACCCATACCTCCAGAGGGGAGATGTGTGTATCTTTCTAGACAAGCGATATAGGACCTAACCACTCTACTAATCTATCTCTTGGTTCTGGGGTGCATCAGGATAGCTACACCAAGCATGCTGAAGGGCAGAGGCGTAGTTTTGCATTGGGCCAAGTCTCCTGATGTCTCTGACTCTGTTTTGGAAAACTACTCAGCAGAGAAAAGAAGAGCTCAGCACTGTGGCATCACAGCCAAATAAAGTTGTCTATGAGATGTCCAAAAAGTACCCTTTTATAGCAAGGAGACAGTGAAATCTGGTGAAAAATCCCATTCTATGATGCGAATTCACTGTTATAAATGCTCAAAGAAAAAAAAAAAAAAAAAGGGCTCAGCTTCCTGGAGACCAGATTTTAGAAAATTACAAAGGATTTACATGGTTTGCTGTACCTGGAGAAACTACTAATAAAACAACTAGCTACTTACATCTCCGTGAGATATAGGAGAGGAAGTCAGTAACAAGGCCAGTAATAGCAAGATCTGGAAGTTAGTCAATGGGCAATTCCCAATGCCATCTACTGGAAGTCAACTGTAACTACCTCCAAATCCTAAACTGGAGAATACCCACCCATATGCACCAAATTGCCAAACATACTAATAAGTGAGAATCCCTGCTTTCAGAGTCCATGCACTCATTAAAACAATGACTTTTGCAACAAGTCAACTAAAATAAAATAAAAACACAACTGACATTTTACTAAAGCAAGTAAAAGCAATGAATTATAGTAATTTGCTCAGTCAAGCAAGTTATTATGAACAACTTGTAAGTCCTAGTACTGGAATAAAACATATTTCAAATTAATCACTAAGCCCACATTTTCAAACTTGGGTCCAGATCCACAAAGGGATTTAGGCATTAGACTCAGCCATTGGAGCTCTAATCACCAGACTATGAATTTATTCTCACTCTCTCTCTGACCCAGTGATTCTTTAATTATTTATCCACAGTGGAACAGCTTCAACAGGGAGAGATTGAGGGAGCCCCACATCAGAATATCCCATAGCCCAGTGGTTACAGCATTCTCCTAAGAGGTAGGAAACCTCTGTTCATATCCTCTCATCCAAGCAGGCAGAAGGACAAATTAATCCTGGGTCTCCCACATCCCAGGGAAGTGCTCTAACCACTGGGCTAAAAAGGTAGAAGGTGGGCACTACCATTGCCTCCTCCAGACAGATTCTGAATGGGGCCTGGTCTGGTAGGCATGCTCAGAGCCGTTGCACAGAGCACACCTACTGGATTGAGCCCCGCAGGCAAGATAGGCACTCCTCCACCTATCTTCCACCAGTTTGTGGATCATGGTGGGGCTTAGGCAGGAGATACAAGTCCAGAAGCCTACAGTGAAGCAACAGTGTGCATGTCCAGGGACAGAAACCCAGGTGCCTAGGGAACTTTTACAGCAGAAATGTAGGTGCTGAGCAAGTGTAGGTATCTACAGGGTTCAGTGGCGGCTGAGGTTTTGTGGATCACAGTGGCACCTAAAACTGGCCTGAAGTTAATCACATAAATAAAAGTGGCCTGACTGGAAATCAGTGAAGTATGGATTTAATTGCCCAACTATAAGTACCAAGTTTGAAAATTGCGGTCTAAGAATATTTAGCGAGTAGAATAGCTAAACAGAAAGTTTGTCCTTCACAAACAAAATTTCAATAGAAATCCAACTAAGGCCTAAGAGTGGAACTGTTATTCTTGCAGTTGTAAACCAAAAACCTAATTTGTAATTCCATAGATTTACAATTACGTTTTGTATTGCAAATTTTAACAAGCCTACAGCACACAGAGTCCTCTTCAGTAATAAGTTCTCCAGTGTCAGAGCAGCCACTTCTCCGACTGGTCTAGGCAACATTAAAGAAAAAAAGAAAGGGAAGAATCCTGGAATAGACTCCATGAAAATAAAATGAAACATTCTTAGCACACACGAAGATGAGACTTACCAAAAAAGATACTTTGCTATTTTTTTTTAAACTAAAGTTAGACACTAATTTATCAATATCCACATGACTTAACATGTAGGTACAGCAAAAAAAGTATTAGGTGGCTGTACATTGTTTCCACTGAAGAACCTGACAGTAGGATTTAAGGTTTTCCAGTGAGTACTCAGTTACATTGTACACAAGAGAAGCAAATAAATGACAGGCCATTGCTGAATCACAAGTTGTTAGCAAGAACAATCATGGGATCATCATAAGATTGGTATAATTTCTTAGGTACCCCACAGGTGATCAGTACGCTGGATCTACCTGGAACTCTTTGTTCAGGATAGCTTACCATAGAAAACATCTCTTCAAGTCATGGTCATGGCATGGGTATGGGCATGGGGAGTGTACAAAGATTAGAAAATAAAAGCACACACACTCCAGCTGGCTGTCCTGTTATCAGAACACTAGAATACCAAAGCATACCAAATTTCTATTTGTAATTTAACCATTTGAAGAAGCATACACGAAAAAGGGGGGGGGGGTTTGTTTTTTAATTTGTGTCACCAACTACATTCAAAGACCCCGATTGCCTAATTGTTATTTAAGAGTTGAATCTGTTTGATAGCTCGACATATTAGTAAGCAAAAAATGGAGGAGGAATTCACCATTTAAGACATTCTCTGAACTCCAACATTTTATTATATATCAAAATAATATATATGTAGGGAGCTGTTTGGCTGGTTTTGTTCAGGTTTGTTTTTGTTTTTTTTAAAAAGATTTTATTTTTATCAGATTTATAGAGCTTTTTTCTAACCAATGTTTAGCAGGTGGATTTCAGCAGCACGTACAGAAACTGTTTGATCGTAACTGCTATGAATTATGTGTTTAATGTAGAAGCTTTTTTCCTTCTTGTCTAAGGTAAACATTAAAAAAAATTCTTCGTGACACACCAGCTTTGAAAGTCAAATTGAAGAGTCATCTATCAGAATCACCCAAATAAAGGGATCTGTGAATACAACAAAAGAGGCAGTTTGAAGACTGAGTCATCTGGTAAAGTAGAGACAGATTTGCAAAGTGTTCTTTAATAAAAATATACCAGCATACTTACCGGTATCAAACACTGACATTCTGGAGAACTGGAAGAGCGCCTGGAATTTATGCCAGGATAAAATTTTGCTTAGTGCTGCTCTTCTGCAACTGCTTACAAAGCTCTCATCACCACAATATCTGAGCACCTCACAATTATTAATGAATTTTACCCTCACAACAAACCTGTTGATTGGGGCAGTATTTGCTCCATTTTACAGTTGAGAAACTGAGGCACAAGGCAGTTTATGGTACTTGCCCAAGGTCACACAGAAAGTTTGTGGCTCAGCCATAAATTGAAACCACGTCTCCCAAGCCCAAGTCCAGTGCTGTATACTTTAGACCATCTGTCTCTGCGTTAAATTTAGTATAATTACTGCTATGCCTGCTTAATCTGGATTTTTTTAAAGACCTTCAGTACATAGTGATCAAAGTCAGAATCTGGAATGCTGTTCTACATCTGAAACCTTACATCCAAGGGTTGCAAAATGCTTTACAAGAAGAGGATAGGTATTAGTATTTCAATTTACAGATTAAGAAACCAAGGCACAGAAAAGTGAAGTGTCTTGCCCAGTGAACTTGAAGTGACAGTGGTAGAACTGGAAACAGAATCTAGGTCTCCTAACCTATATTCTTCTCCTCTAACTAGTATACTACACAGTCCATCATGAAAAGAAAAATAGATGGATAAGACAGTAGAGAAACCGTAGTTGTTCTGATATCAGACACTCAAGCACATTGGATGGTTCCAGTAGTAGCAAAGATGATAAACAAAAGCAGAACTCTACAAACAATACCGTGAAAGGAATAAAAATAATTTTTCCAGACAAGTCCAATATCTTTTTCCACTCTTAAAATATATCTTATCCAATATGACATTTCAGCCACTGTGGTATTTTCGGTATAATTTAGGGCAACAATTATCTCATTCCACTAGTATCTCATGAGGATGTTAAACATCATCTACTAAAGTTAGACATTTTTAAATCAACAGGCCCAGATAATTTGCACCCAAGCATTTTTATAAGAGCTGGCTGAGGAGCTCGCTGGACCACTAATGTTATTTTTCAATAAGTCTTGGAACTCTGGGGAAGTTCCAGAAGACTGGAAGAAATCTAATGTTTTGCCAACATTTAAAAGGGTAAACAGGATGATCTGGGTAATTATAGACCTGTCAGCCTGACACTGATCCTGGGCAAGATAATGGAGTGACTGATACAAGATTCTATTAATAAAGAATTAAACGGAAGGTAATATAATTATATCAATCAACATGGGTTTATAGAAACTTGATTTTTAAATGAGATAAAGTTTGATTCATACAGGTAATATTGATGTCATATACTAACACTTCTGCAAGGCATTTGACTTGGTATCACATGACATTTTGATTAAAAAAAAACTTAGAACGATATAATATTAAATCACTGATAAAGTTTGCATACGACACCATGAAATTACACCAAAACTGGGGGAGTGGTACGTAATGAAAAGGACAGGTCACTGATACAGAGCCACCTGGATCACTTGGTAAGCTGAGAGCAAGCAAACAATATGCATTTATATACCACTAAATGCAAAAATATATATCTAGGTACAAAGAATGGAGGCCATACTTACATGATGGGGGACTCTACCCTGGGAAACAGTGACTCTGAAAAAGATTTGGGAGCTGTGATGGATAACCAGCTCAATCTATTTAGCTTAACAAAGAAAAAGTTAAGGGGTGACTTGACTACAGTCTATAAGTTTTTATATGGGAAACAAATATTTGATAAAGGGCTCTTCAATCTGGAAGAGAAAGGTAAACATGAGCCAATGGCTGGAAGTTGAAGCTAGACAAATTCAGACTGGAAAGGCGAAAATTTTAAAACAGTGAGGGTAATTAGCCATTTGAACAATTTACCGAGGATCATGGTAGACTGTTTATCACCAGCAATTTTTAAAATCAAGACGAGGAGATATGCTCTAAGAATGATTTTGGGGAAGTTCTATGGCCTGTGTTATACAGGAGGTCATTTTAGATCAGGGGTGGGCAAACTTTTTGGCCTAAGGGCCACATCGGGGAATAAAAATTGTATGGCGTGCCATGAATGCTCAAAAAATTGGGGTTAGAGTGCAGGAGGGGGTGAGGCCTCTGGTTGGGGGTGCGGGCTCTGGGGTGGGGCTGGGGACAGGGCCGGCTCCAGGCACTAGCTGACCAAGCACGTGCT
Source organism: Emys orbicularis (assembly GCF_028017835.1). Taxonomy (NCBI): domain Eukaryota; kingdom Metazoa; phylum Chordata; order Testudines; family Emydidae; genus Emys; species Emys orbicularis. Next base: position 10,049,452 of record NC_088690.1, read on the forward strand.
TGGGGCGGCTCCTTGTAAGGGACAACCAATCTTGGGGTGGCGGGGGGCGCTCGGGGTTTGTTTTTGTTGTTGTTTTTGTTTCGGCCGGGCAGCGCTCAGGGGGCTGGGTTGTTTTTGTTTCGGCGGCATGGCGTGGTGCTCGGGGGCGGGGGGTGCGTTTCGGCAGCGCAGCGCTCTTTTTTTTGCTGCCCAAGCAAAAAAAAAAGTTAGAGCCGGACCTGACTGGGGATGAGAGATTTGGGGTGCAGGAGGGTGCTCTGGGCTGAGATTGAGGGATTTGGAGAGCAGGAGGGGGAATCAGGGCTGGAGTAGGGGGTTGAGGCGTAGGGAGAAGCTCAGGGGTGCAGGCTCCGAGCGGCACTTACCTCAAGTGGCTCCCGGAAGCAGTGGCATGTCCCTTCTCCAGCGCCTACTCGGAGGTGCGGCCAGGTGACTCTGCATGCTGCCCCATCCGTGGGCACCACCCCTGTAGCTCCCATTGAAGTGCTTAGGAGCCGCGGGGCCATGCTGCAGCTTCCGGGAGCTGCGTGGAGCAGCCCTCGACACTGCGCCCCGGCTGGAGTGCCAGAGCAGGGCCCAGCCGCATAGTGCACCCCCAACCCTGCACCCCGGCCTGAGCCGAGCGGCGTGGTGCAGCCCCAAACCCTGAGCCCTGGCCAGAGCGCCGGAGCAGGGCCCAGACACATGGTGCGCCCCCCAACCTTTGCCCTAGCCAGAGTGGGGCCATGCTGCGTGGAGCGGCCCCCGACCCTGCTCCCAGCGGGAGTTCGCGGGCTGGCTTAAAACGGCTCGTGGGCTGGATCCGGTCCGTGGGCCGTAGTTTGCCCACCCCTGGAGTAGATGATCACAATTGTCCATTCTGGCCTTGGAATCTATTAAAATTGTTTTAATAATCTGACCTTTTTAAAAATAGTTTTTAAATAAGGAACTCATTCTCTGAGATCCTGCTCTGTGAAACATTTATTGCAGGTCTGAAGTCTGAAAACCATATACAATATTCTGAAGTGCTAATACACTCATTTTTACAGTTTCAATGTGCTTTGTTTTTCAAAAAAAAGAAGGGGGGGGGGTAAGTTTAAGATTATTTCCATCCTATTTACCAAAATTGCTTTTAAACAATACTGGCCCCAAAACTGGAGGCTATATTTAAGCCAAGCCTTCACATTTTGCATAGGTAAGACTACAGGACTGGGGCACATGTGTGTCGAGGTCAGTGTGACATGCAGCTCATTTCTCCTTTTTAGGTTTACAGTTCATTTTCCAGAATGATTTGTATGGCAGCATAAGTGATCACAGACTAACAATTTTGGTTAGAGTTCTGTTTAATTTTTCCCCCTACTTATTACATTTAGACACAGTTGAAGTGGTAAGATTGGGAGAAATGTGATCAGCGTCTCTGACTTAAGTTCTCCCCACTGAACCCCTAAGCTTAAAAATGTGAGGAATGGTTATTTCCAGATCCTAAACTATTTTGAGAAAACCAGAATGTCAGCTGAGTATGCTATATTACTAACTTCAATTCTCCTTCCCCTTGTGTGTGTTGGATCTCACTCTGCCCATCAAACTCCCCTAAAAGGGGAGTCCAATCCTGCAATTGCTATACATCAAAATGTCCACGGGCTTCAGTGCGAGCTACGTGTACAAAAGGACTGCAGGATCAGATGTGCTTGTGAGATGGACAACATATGGCTCAATTTTTCTCTCTTCTTTTATTTGGAATGTTAATTAAAAACCCAAAAGAAGAAGAAGAATTTTCAAAATCCCATTAGCAAAGAAGATTTGTGATCCTCTCTCTGTAGCCCAAGCTATAATTGTCCTGCTTCAAGGCTTCTTGCCTGGACACCTTGGTATATTATAAAGTCTTTAAGGTGTACTCTTACCTACCTTCAATTACCTGAGTATTTGAATAATTAAGATAAGAAAAAAATATTTTAACTTTACACAACAGAAGGACAAAAGTAGGAGATACACAACAGACAGAACATAAAAGTAGGAGATGACTGGATATAATCACTTTTCTCATCATTATCTTTCATAACTATTTCTCTCAATATTTGAAAGTTTCTTGATTTAATTTTAAAGTACAGTGATAAATCACAGAAGACTATGAAAAAATAGCCAAACAAATTATTCAGGAGGGTTTCCTTCTAGAATAGTGTTGTAATGGCATTTCTCTCTCCATCCGCCCCCATTTTTTTGTAGTCTTGGCTATTTTTATAAACTCTTTGGATTAAAGATTTACCCATCTTCCTGAGAGATTTACAGAAGACATTTAACCTTTTGGGTTCTCCATAAACAAACATTCTACATTTCTCTTCACTTATCCTTCATTAGATTTACTTGGGTTTGATCCTGCTTTGAGCAGGGGGTTGGACTGGATGACTTCCTGAGGTCTCTTCCAACCCTAATCTTCTAGGATTACTAACAGTTGTATAGAAAGAGAATATGTTTTTAAGAGATCTTCTAATTCTTGGGATTTATTCTTCCTGTAAAATTATGCTGCTGTATATGATTAAATTCCCACAACCACTAATTGTTGTCACCAACAGTCTCAAGATTCCCAGTTGAGAATAAGAAACAGAGGAAGATTAAATAAAGACTGAAGCCGAACTGATGCTTTCCATATGCAAGTACCCTTTGCAATGGAGAAAAAGTATTTTTAAAGAAAGTAGAATTATTGTGAATTAAAGTGTCAGTTATTCAGTTACAGTACTGCAAAAACAAAGAAGTTATAGCAATACCATTTAAGGAGAATTCTGTCAATCAATTAAGTTTCGCAAACATGAATAGGCTATAACTGGTAAAAAAAAATCCCAGAAGCATGGTTGTGATCTGCTGAGGAGATAATAGACAAGAACACCGTGACTTAAGAAGCAACTGCTGCTCTCCCTGTGCTTCAGATTCTAATTTGGTGGACTGTAATGTTTGATATTAATTTAAAAACTATCCAATACAAGACAAGCAAGGAGTTAACTTCAAAACAAGAATGTAACTTTATAGTACATCTCCCACAAACTTCAGGATTTGCCTAAACATTTTCTGAAGGTGTTCTTGCACCCCTAGGAGAAAGAGCTGCTCAACCAGCCAGGCACACAATAAAGACTCAGATGGTCTACTCTGATGGACTGAAGATGTGTGACCAGTGTAAAAGGCCTTTGATTTCTGCAGGGCATGGTTTGGTTTGAACTGCATGTTGTCTATTCAAATCAATTCATTCTGAAGTTAAGGATAACTTATGGCTCTCTAGTCCAGCCAATTGTTGTGCCATTTCCTTTCATCCAGGCTATGTGGGACAAGTAACTACCTGAGGCTTCCGAGCCTTTTCATGCTGGCACTTTGTGGTAGTCATAAATTGAGGTTCACCTAATGGTTCCACCCATTAAAAAAAAAAAAAAAAAAAAAAAAAAAAAGTGGTTCATGTCCTGCCACCACCAGAGAGAGGCTTGGGCTTCTACAGAAAGAAGATGAATTCATGGATTAGAGGAACTTACTCCTGTTATACAATAAAGGCAAGAAACAGAGGTATGAAATGTAAGCTGAACCTTAGGTACCACTCCAATATTGAGGAAGTCACCAGGCTCACAAGATGCAGAACTTGGGTTGAATCAAAGAGGACCAAGAAAGCTTTCAATACTACATATAAAAATCAGATGTACTTAGCCCTTTCAGAGTGTTGAACAGGGCTCAAAACAAAGTAACAAGTTCTTTTCTTTATTTAATCAGGAATTCAGGCAGGGTAAGGCACCAATTACTTGAAACACAGAGTCCTGGGTTATCTACATGGTTGGCCCAGTCTCCAACCAGGTGCAGTCCTACTTAAATCCTGGACTCTGAGAGATACTGTCACCACCTTAGTGGCATTCCAATGCAGCATCACTAGTTATGAAGATAACAAAACAAGGCTCTCTCTCAGGAGTTTATTATGAAATTCCAACCAGTTCCTTGGCCAGCTCTTATTTTACACTAGAGAAGCTTTAGAGGCAAAGAAAGTATCAAGAATTATGTTAGCATCATCAAGTAACTAAATTTTATATAAGTAATGGCTGGCAAAATGAATACAGGACACTAAATGGCACAGCTTTAGGGATAACTAGACATCTGAAAGGTGGTCTGCAGTCCTGAGATATTTCTCCTAGGTGTTAAGATCACATTGCTGTACTCATGGGCACTCCCAAGAATATGCAAATAGCATCCTTATAAATCTCTGCTATAAAGTCCCTCCTGTGATGTAATTTGTCAAAGGCCTTTTGAAAATCTAAATAAATTATGTAGTTAGGATGTGAGATACAAAGTACTGTCATGGATCAGAAACTGGCTAAGAAACAAGTTCTATGCTAGGACTGGTGTATAATCTTTTTATTAATCATCAGAAAAGGGATTAGTGAGGAGGCAAAATTTGCAGGTGACAAAACTGTTCAGGTTAGTTGAGACTAGAGAAGACAAAAGCACTTCAGAGGAACCTAACAAAACAGAATATTGTGGACAACGCATACACCTTATTGGGTTATTTACTGATATGTTATTAGAGCAGACTCTCTAAAGGCTAAAAATCTTTCCCATAAAAGCAAAAGAGACACTTTGCAACCTTCATTTACCTTGGAATTCACTCTTGGTACATTTTGCTCACCCTTCAATAAGTTCTCTCAAGCTTCAAACATACGGAGAGAAGGAAATACAACCTTCTATTAACCCAACATTCTGTAGTTTCAAAAGTACATTTATAAAACATTTGTCTGGCCCCAACCTTGGTTTTTACAGAATGAACAACAATGTAATTAATCTGACAAGAAATACAACTCATCTAAATGTTAATGTAGGTCATCTACACAATTATATATTGGAAAAGAGAGAGATGAACCAAGCAACTGGTTATGTAACACACCTACATGTAATCACCATTGGCTCTGAGAAAGTATTTCAAATTTAGACTTTTCCCCCAGAGCATAGGAATGGCCATACTGGATCAGACCAATGGTCCATCTAGCCCAGTATACTTTCTTCATACAGTGGTCCGTGCCAGATCTAATGTTAATGCAAAATAGGACATATGTGAAGTAGGGCAACAGCCATCACTGCCTGATGTGACCACACAGGTTAAAATATAGTCTGTCTGATTAAGGGCTTGATCCTAGTCCCATTGAAGTGAGCATCAAAATCCCCCATTGACTTCAATAGCAGGTCTCATATTCCTCAATACTTTTAAGTCCACTTCGAGCCAGAGGTATTTGACTGTGCGTATTCTGGTGAGATTCTGCAGATAGTTATGATTAAATGCTTTGGTTTGTACAATTATATAAGTGTTTTTCTTCACTTTCCTGTACATTTTCCCCTACAAAGAAAGGGACAAGATTTTTGTTTAGACGGGTGCTTTACTGAACATGCAAACCACTTTTCCAGCATGCATATGAACTGCTTAAGAATGCAAAGATTGACATTGACCACCTATTGTACACTAAGACAATAACATTGTCTGTAGCCAATTAATCCTGTATCAAATCCCCTCCTCCTGTTTCACTCGTGCCAATATATTGGTTAAGTGCTAGTAAATATGAGACCAACCATTTTCAGACACCACTGCAGGGAGTTTGATTGAGACGCTGTTGAAGCATTTAACACTTGTGGGAGAGAAAATTAAAGTTCATTCTTATGTAAGTTGAAACCTGTTCTGGGAAGAAGAATTGGTCTTTCCTCAACCAGTCCCCCAAGGGACGAGTATATATTATGGAATTTGAATTTTAGAAACACAAAAAAGTCAAAAGAGTAAATTTTACATAGGTCACAAGCATATTTCCTGTTCCTTTAAGATAAAACCTGATGGCCTAGTGGCAATGCCCCAATTTATTCTTCAGCCAGCAAGGACTTCAAATGCTATGGAAATTAATCTCAGTCCTATGGGAAAGGAGTGCTTATACTTGTAGACAGCTCTCTCTTTTAAGAGTATAACCTTTCCCGTCTTCCTAGAAGTAACATGGGATATTAAAAGTGGAGAAAGTCTCAGGACTCCAACAGTGATGAAGCAGGCTACCTACCCTGCCCCAGCCAAAAAAAGAAATAAGCAAATTTGGTAAGTGTAGTTCCTTCACATGACTGATGGTTTCCAAAGTACTTTTCATACAAACAAAAAACACTTACGTTGTATTTTCCATTACCCAAACAACCTCCCACCCCTTTTTCACTCAGCGAAAATGTATACCTAGCTCCTGTGTCATGGATATAATCATGATATTTCTTTGTTGAAGGAATCAAAGCTAATTTCACTAATATAACAAGTGTTAATGGACATAGCATTTGAGGAAAAAAGCCTACTGCTACCACTCCTAAACCAGTATGATAGCTCTGTTTCAGTGACCTACTGCCCCAAATACCTACATGAGTGTGCTGGCAGACCTGATGACATGATTACTGTGGTGTGAAGAATCTCTTCAAGCAAGTTTAGTAAGGAAGCCACCATAAACTTCTTTCTGAATTTGAATTAGTGCTCCAGAGTGAATTACTATGGTTCCAATGCACACAAATCATGTAGTATTCTCATTCATCTCTATAAACATCAGATAGTATTTCTAATTAAATATCTACCATTGCATGGGAAAGAATAGCCAGCCTCACCATGAATAGTCAAAGTTGTTACAGTACAGTAACAGATTAGCATTCCAACTGCTCAGGTTTTTAAAAAGGACACCATTCTTACTCTCAGTCTTCTCCAATTTGTTATTCTTCTGGTTCTGTCTTTCAATTCATATCCTGTCTAAAGACCGGAGAGGTTACAAGTAAATCATACTAAATTTGTTCTGAAGAACATGAGCTTTAGGACTTCAGCCGAATAATGAAAGTATCTAAACAAGTTAAGTGTTGGTTCTTCAGAAAAGCATGAAAAACAAAAGATAATACAAGCAAGGTTTTGGGAGCAGACAGTGACAATCACAATAACCAAGCCAAAGAACACTAAGCGTACAATATGCTTTTGTAGTCTCTCTTGATATTTCATTTCTAGTGCTAATTATATCAATAAAACCATTTGTGCTGCAAACCAAAACGTTCAGTTACTAGTCCCAATGCTGTTCCTGTTCCCTAGCAGCACCAAAGCTGTAAAATGTAGGGCTGAAGCAGTAAGCAGGGAAAGAAAAACTATTATATATGTTAGACTCATAAGTATAAATTTCAATACTTTAAGGTTCTCTACAGTTCTTTCTTTTCAGAAGTTCTAAGCTTGTGCTGTAGCTTTTAACCTTAAAAATAATCTTTATACACACAGGAACTAATTAGAATTTAATTAGAGATCAATTTTTTTCATCCATAGACAAAATGTAATCTGTACTATCATCCCTGAAATCCTAACGAAAACACTTTAAATGGTTTGTTGGTGTGGGGTTAAATTGATTTTAAAAAAAGGAAAAGTCTGGTTTCTGATAGCACGCCCTTTAAATACTATGCTCTGCATTTTATTTGCTTCAGGTGTTTTGTTTTTTTTAAATGTATAAGGATTTTTCCAACTCCGCTTTTCATTTTTATAAGATCTTTTCAACAAGGGAGAATCTAATTTTATAGGGCAAACGGTAAAACTATACACAAAGTGCTATCAAATGCACAAAAACTGAAAAATGGAAGGAGGGAGTTTACTATATTTCTTTCAGTTTTAGTAATATTAGGTGTCACTTGTAGCAATACTAGGTTCAAAGTTTTCAGACAAGGGTGACTTACAAGTTGTCCCTTTTAACAAAACTGGAGTTTTATGGACAATTGCTAGAGTGCTAAACTGCAAACCCTGGCAACTGCAAAATTTTGGAGGGAATAATCATTTGAAGAGACATATATACATATACATATACACATATACACACACACACACCCAAGTAATGGAGAGTAAGCCACAAGAGAAACACCACACTACATTCACGCAATATTGTGGTTAGAAAGTTTCATGCACGTAAAAATTAGGAAAGAAAGAATCTGCAGTTATGATTCTACAGTAACTAATTCAATCATACTGCAGATTCTGTATATACTGAGGCAGCATAGTTATCACAGATAGCAACAGAACAACATATTGTAAAATGAAGGTAATAAATAATGATCCTCCTGTGAGGTAAGGATGAGAAGCTCTGTGTATTGGATATTATTATTAGGGAGGGCTATCTTACAGTTGCTATAGGAATGAAAAATATGAGTAGTCTGGCTTGTTTATAGATGGTTGAGATTTCAGGGAATGACTATTTACAGAGAACACTTATTTTATTGTATAGGTCTGATGAGGAACGTTGGTCTCATCCTGCATGTTGAAGTCTCTCCTTCTCATACTCTGGCTCCCCTTCCAAGAGTACTGTGACAGGAAACCCAAAGAACTCCCTCTTGTGGGGATACACAAAAACATGGAAAAGGGAGGCAAAAATGGGAACTGGACAAGAGGAGGGTCTGCACAATGACAAGAAAGAGGTCTTCGGTGGATTTGTCATCTCCAAGACAGCTTCATGCATGGTAAGCAGCTTTTTGACTCTTTGCTAGATGTAGACAGAAAATTCCTGGGGCCTTTCTGTTTTTCCAATATCCTCACTGGAGAAAACGTACCTAGGTACTTCTATTTCTCTCATGGCCTAGTACATGAGCACGTCACAAATGTTAATGAATTTATATTCACAATATCCCTTGGAGGTAAAGAAGCATTACTCCCACATCACAGTTTAACTGAGGTGAAGATTAGGTGACTTGCCAAACATTACACAGAAAATCTGCAACAGAGATAGGAATTGAATCCAGATATCCTTAGTCCTTGTAATGTAATAAACATAAGACCAATCCTTCCTCTCAGGAAGGAAAGCTAAGGATGCCAATTCTACTAGGTCTTCAGTGTCCTTGGTGGAAAGTTTTTTCTGCAGGGCTGCGATTGAGAGGTACTGTCCAGCCCCCAGTATAAGCAGCATGGTAGGAGTAGGAGGGAGTATGTCTACACTCCAGTTACTTTTGATATAGGAGGCTGTTTCAGCTAAATTTACGTTACAACAGCCCTGAGGTCGCTCAAATTTATACCAAAGGCTGGTGTCAGAATACAGGAGGTGCAGAAAATGGCTTAAAGACATCTCTTCCCACCTTTCCTCTACCCCAGATTCCTGCACTGATGATAGCTTGACTGTAACAGAATCTGGCCCAATGTGTCAATACATAGAAAGCTAATTAAAAATAAGGAAAAAAATTCAAAAGCCGGCATCTAGTCTTCTTTTATGCTGAAAACACTGTTTTGAAAACAAATGTACTTTCTCAGTTATAACTTCAGTGTGATACAGTGTGTGTGGAGTTACTAGTAAAACAAGAAAAGGTTCTCTGATTTTATTTTTAATAATCCCAGCAGGAAACTAACGATGTGGGTTTCAGTTAAATTATGTGAACATACTATTTGTCCTTACATAATTATACCAAGACCCATAAGAAACAGTTTAGTAATCTAAGCATCATGTTTATCTAGATGATATTCTAAGTATCTAGGATCCTTGGAACTGCAGGTTCCAATTCCATTAGGATTCACTCAGGCTTTTTTTTTTCCCCGTATCAGCCTCCAGCTAATAGGAACCCAACAAATTTGAAGACACCCACCCCTTCCAGCTGCTGGTAGGGAGGAGAAGCATTCTCTCTGCATGCTTCCCATTCATGCCCTGCAATGTCCTGGGTGCTATAAGGGTAGGTTGTGGATTTCTGTTGCTCTACCTCCATCCAAGAGCCTTTCATCTGCTGACATAGGAGTTTTCGGAGTAGCAGCCGTGTTAGTCTGTATCCGCAAAAAGAACAGGAGTACTTGTGGCACCTTAGAGACTAACAAATTTATTTGAGCATAAGCTTTCGTGGGCTACAGCCCACTTCTTCGAAGAGAGTGTATTTCTGCTATTCCAACTTTATTTAAACTTTCTCAAGCAGCAGCACCAAAGTGAAATTTACCTAACACTTTCACTGATGCCCCTGGGGTTCTGAATAGCTGCAGTGAAACTGACAAAATTCTGAAGCTTGAGAAAAGTATAAGAACAGCAACAGAAGCACCGGATTTGTCTTGTCTGCAGATTTTGGAGGTAAGCACTGCTTCAGTTATATGTGATTCACCTTTGGATATTTATCTTTGCAACCATAAGGACTAGAATTTTATTTTATTTTATTTAGCAATAGATGAGAGCTTAGATTCTGAAGAAGTTGAGGATACTTTCCCAAAATATTTTTTTACTCAAGATGGGCAAAAGGATCTTTTAAGATTTGCTCAATTACAACTGGTAGGACTAGGCCCAGTGTTACACCACATCTTTTCATAGAGAGCAAAAAGTACACAGAGACTTCAAGTACGCCTCTACCCCGATATAACGCTGTCCTCGGGAGCCAAAAAAAAAAAATCTTACTGCGTTATAGGTGAAACCGCGTTATATTGAACTTGCTTTGATCTGCCGGAGCGCGCAGCCCCGCCCCCCCGGAGCGCTGCTTTACCGCGTTGTATCCGAATTTGTGTTATATCGGGTTGCGTTATATCGGGGTAGAGGTGTATATTGGTTCTGTATATGAACCTCTAGCTGTGAGGAACACAGGTAACACCAGCTGCTCCCTACAATCAAACCTAGGGTGACCAGACGTCCCGATATCTAGGCATTTGTCCCGATATTTTGCAGTACTCTCTCTTGTTTTTTTCTCCGCCGGTGGCACTCCGCTTTTTTTGTTTTGCTCCGCCGGTGACCTCCCCCCCCACGTGTCCCATTATTTTCTTCCTCTCATCTGGTCACCCTAATCAAACCACATATGAAAGAAAACTTCCATATCAATTTGTGACTACTAGACAGTTTGCACAGTGAACACAGAATAATAAAAAACAAATGTAGAAAACTATCAAGAGGTTTGTTTTTCTTTGAGTGTAATAATAAATAATAATAATAAATTATTAATGGAGATATCCCATCTCCTAGAACTGGAAGGGACCTTGAAAGGTCATTGAGTCCAGCCCCCTGCCTTCACTAGCAGGACCAAGTACTGATTTTGCCCCAGATCCCCAAGCGGCCCCCTCAAGGATTGAACTCACAACCCTGGGTTTAGCAGGCCAATGCTCAAACCACTGAGCTATCCCTCCCCCCTGTAATAGTTTGCAGGGGTTTAATCAAACACAATCTGAAGTCCTCTTATGCTATATGTAAATAGCAGTGTTCTCTCAACATATCTTACTTCAGTCAAGAAGAGAGACAACAAGAAACCTCAGGTCCATCAATGCCCTCCTCCCATATCATCACGTGGTAGTACGTCCTACGTAGCATAGGACCACCTAGTACTAATTGGCAAGTCCAACAATTCTCCAGGGAACATTTAAAAACAAACAATTTAAAAAAGACAACAGCCAAGTCCTGGGTCAGGTCTACATTACCAGCACTTTATTGGTGTAGCTATACTGGTACACCTCTACCCCGATATAACGCTGTCCTCGGGAGCCAAAAAAATCTTACCGCGTTATAGGTGAAACCGTGTTATATTGAACTTGCTTTGATCTGCCGAAACGCGCAGCACCGCCCCCCCCCCCCCCCCGGAGCGCTGTTTTACCACGTTATATCCGAATTCATGTTATATCGGGTCGCGTTATATCGGGGTAGAGGTGTATACCATATAAACAGAACACTCATAGCCGCCCCCCCCACCCCCAAGCAAAATAAACTACACAAGTAAGATCACAGTTTTGCCAATATAAGTATGTCTACATCAGGGGCTTTTGCTGGCAGAGTTATGCTGGTCAAGGATCACATCTCTTCACATCCTTGACTGACAGAGCCATGCTGGCAAAAGTTTGTAGTGCAGCTCTAGCCTTGGTTACATTAAAGTCAGTGGGAGTTTTGCAACTTAAATTAAACTAAAATTGGCCAGTGTGCCTTTGGAGCAATTCTTTCTAGACCCCAAATTTCAGAGATGATCAACAGGGATGGGTTTGCATTTGTGTCACTCACCTACTTGCAAACAGAGTCAGTAGCTGAGCTCCAGACTGTTTGCTGCTTAGATCACACTAATGCTATGCAACATCCTACCCCCGGAAACCTAGAGGAACTATCTCTGGGGCCAAAATGGCAGACCTATCATTTTTTTGCTGAATAAAGTTGTTACACAGAAATACTGAATACCAAGAGAACCATATCACCCACCAGCACCTGTGCTTTTAAATTCAGGACATTCCTTTTTAATTTGATTGTAAGTTCTTAATTAAACTATAAACTATTCAGAAGAGGGACCTGTGGCACCTTAGAGACTAACAAATTTATTAGAGCATAAGCTTTCGTGGGCTACAACCCACTTCTTCGGATGCATATAGAGTGAACCATATATTGAGGAGATATATATACACACATACAGAGAGCATGAACAGGTGGGAGTTGTCTTACCAACTCTGAGAGGCCAATTAAGTAAGAGGAAAAAAACTTTTGAAGTGATAATCAAGATGGCTCAGTACAGACAGTTTGATAAGAAGCAAGTGTGAAAATACTTACAAGGGGAGATAGATTCAATGTTTGTAATGGCTCAGCCATTCCCAATCCCTATTTAGCCCTGAGTTGATTGTGTCTAGTTTGCATATCAATTCCAGCTCAGCAGTCTCTCGTTGGAGTCTGTTTTTGAAGTTTTTCTGTTTTAAGATAGCCACCCGCAGGTCTGTCAAAGAATGGCCAGACAGGTTAAAGTGTTCTCCCACTGGTTTTTGAGTATTATGATTCCTGATGTCAGATTTGTGTCCATTAATTCTTTTGCGTAGAGACTGTCCGGTTTGGCCAATGTACATGGCAGAGGGGCATTGCTGGCACATGATGGCATATATCACATTGGTAGATGTGCAGGTGAACGAGCCACAGATGGTATGGCTGATGTGATTAGGCCCTATGATGGTGTCACTTGAATAGATATGTGGACAGAGTTGGCATCCTATCCTTGTAACAAAGCCCGATGCCAACTCTATCCACATATCTATTCAAGTGACACCATCATAGGGCCTAATCACATCAGCCATACCATCTGTGGCTCGTTCACCTGCACATCTACCAATGTGATATATGCCATCATGTGCCAGCAATGCCCCTCTGCCATGTACATTGGCCAAACCGGACAGTCTCTACGCAAAAGAATTAATGGACACAAATCTGACATCAGGAATCATAATACTCAAAAACCAGTGGGAGAACACTTTAACCTGTCTGGCCATTCTTTGACAGACCTGCGGGTGGCTATCTTAAAACAGAAAAACTTCAAAAACAGACTCCAACGAGAGACTGCTGAGCTGGAATTGATATGCAAACTAGACACAATCAACTCAGGGCTAAATAGGGATTGGGAATGGCTGAGCCATTACAAACATTGAATCTATCTCCCCTTGTAAGTATTTTCACACTTGCTTCTTATCAAACTGTCTGTACTGAGCCATCTTGATTATCACTTCAAAAGTTTTTTTCCTCTTACTTAATTGGCCTCTCAGAGTTGGTAAGACAACTCCCACCTGTTCATGCTCTCTGTATGTGTGTGTATATATATATCTCCTCAATATATGGTTCACTCTATATGCATCCGAAGAAGTGGGTTGTAGCCCACGAAAGCTTATGCTCTAATAAATTTGTTAGTCTCTAAGGTGCCACAAGTACTCCTGTTATTTTTGCGGATACAGACTAACACGGCTGCTACTCTGAGAAGAGGGACCAGCTTTTACTCTGTGTTTATATCGGGCATCCCAATTCTGACTGAAGACTCTAAATTATATTATTGTGTTATTGTAGCTCTTTAGGTAACCCAGTCATAGATCAAGGTCCTGTTGTGTTAGGCAATTTAAAATAATATTTTCCATTTCCCACATGAACTGGAGATATGCCCTGTATTAGCTCCTTTAGCAATGCATATCCAATTCCCTCTTTAATGAATTTATGCTACCTACTTCAAGTACTAACTTTTTGCAGTTTGCCCCATATTCCAGTCACATAGTTAGTGAAAAAATTCTGAATTGCATTTATGACAGTAATTAACGCTGGTACATACTTAAATTTACTACCATGCATGATCCCACTGAGGTCAGTGGTACTACTCACAGCATATAAAGTTAAGCATATACTTAGTCTTTGCAGGAACAGGGCCTAAAAGTACACCTCTACCCTGATATAACACGACCCAATATAACACGAATTCGGATATAACGCGGTAAAGCAGTGCTCCGGGGGGCGAGGGGGGCTGCGCACTCTGGCAGATCAAAGCAAGTTCGATATAACACGGTTTCACCTATAACACGGTAAGATTTTTTGGCTCCCGAGGACAGCGTTATATCGGGGTAGAGATGTATCAGGCTAGGCAGGGTGCTTATGTAGCCTGTTTGCATTAATGCAGGGGTCGGCAACGTTCGGTACGCGGCTCGCCAGGGTAAGCACCCTGGCGGGCCGGGCCAGTTTTATTTACCTGCTGTCGCGGCAGGTTTGGCCGATCGCGGCCCCCACTGGCCGCAGTTCACTGTCCCGGGCCAATGGGGGCGGCGAGAAGCGGCGCGGGCGAGCGATGTGCTGGCCGCGGCTTCTCACCGCCCCGATTGGCCCGGGACGGCGAACCGCGGCCAGTGGGGGCCGCGATCGGCTGAACCTGCCGCGTCAGCAGGTAAATAAAACTGGCCCGGCCCGCCAGGGGGCTTACCCTGGCGAGCCACGTGCCGAACGTTGCCGACCCCTGCATTAATGCATCCTTTTCATTCACCCTGTGATGTACAAATAACCTCATTTATATCTTCTTAGAGAATTACAAGTTTAGATACTTTATCTTCATAACATGTGCCTTCTAAAACTATTTGAGTAGTCCTATTCTTAGCTACTGTTATCAGTTTTAATCTAACCACATGTAAATCTCACAATCAGGTAACTAAAATAATACAAAAAACTAGTGCTGTAGGACACAAAAGTAGTTAGAACAACCATAGTCAAATGGAAAATTAAATGTAAAGTATCGGGTGCTCTTCCCACTGAAGTCAACAACACAACTCCCATTGATTTCAGTGCAGCAAGATTACGCCCTTCGTGTCTCATGAAAACACCCAATGATAAAAATTTCTGAGTCCAATGGAGAATTTTTGTGGGGATGGGAGCGCTTACCATGTTAAAAATAATTATGATAGTGACCTTTGCTTGGTAATTTTTTTAAAGAGGTTTAAAAAACAAAAATCCCCTCCCAATTTAGCAAACACTAATTGAACAGAATTGCAAATAATTGTTTTAATAGTTTCCAGTGTATATAATGTATTATAACTAAATATCTTGCACGATCATCCTCAAGGATGAGAACAATATTTGTTAGTTACAAAACACAGAAAATATAGCAGAGACAGCATACAAGATTATTTTGGTGAATCCCCCCCAAATATGGCTTCTGTTTTGTTTTTTATTAAGTTGTTGGTGAATGACTAGCAAATTTAGAACAACACTAGATATTTAAAACAAAGCTGTCTCACCAATTCCTAGCATTTTAGAGATGCAGGTCAAATTTGGCATAAAAATTATTGACAATGTCCCTTTAACTAATGTAAACAGTATCATGCCATGGGAAGCAGGAAAAATTAAAAGAGGGCCAGAAACACAGTAGGTGGCTACTGAAATACAAAAGACAAATGAGAGGCTGGGGAAGAAAGGGTGATTTAAAAAAAAAAAAAAAAAAGGGCATTATGAGACAATCTTACCTGGAGATCTGGGTTCTGGCCTCAGCTCTACCATTCATTCATTATGTTTCATTTGAAGCACCACTTAACCGCTCAGTACCTCAGTTTTCCCATTTGTAAAACTGAGGTAATACTTTCTTGCCTTTATCATTTATAAAGGTACCCTTTGCTGCAGTTACTCAGCACACCTTTATTAAGAGCTTTAAGATCCTCCAAAAAAAGAGGTGCTATATAAGTGCAAAGTAGTAGTATTAAAATCTGCAAAGTGTATATGAATTAAGCGTTCTGTTTTACGACTCTGGTAGGATGCACAAACCAAGGCCCCAATCCTGCAGTTGGATTCACACACATGATCCTTGCAGCACCATGGAGTTCCAGCAACATCAATTAGGTTCTGAAAGTTTCTGCCTACATGGATATGATAGCAGGCCTGGGGCCCAAATTCATTTTCTGTGGTATGTGGGGTTACCAGAATCCTTTGAAGGAATTACAGCTTAATGACATATAATTGGGGGTATGTTATTCCTTACACAGTACTGTACACTCCAAATATCAAAAAAAATTGAGGTTACCTGTAGAGCTGTTTATTAAAATTTCAAAGTAGATAAACAAGTATCAATGTCACATAGTCAAAGTCCTATGAAAGGAAAATATCCACGCATCATCCCTTTAAGAACATGACCCAACATGTCACAGCAATAAACAATAACAGATTGCTTACTCTTATTGTTATTACCACCATAGCAACTAGGAGTCCTACCCCAGGACCAGGGTCTCATTGTGCTAGGCACTGTACAAACAGAGAACAAAGAGATAGATTGTAAACTCTTTGGGGCACAGACTAAGTATAAGATAAGAGACAGACAGAGGAGTACAAGGGAACAGTGAGACAGAATTGGTCAGCATGACAGGCAGTGGTCTCAGCACACCAGCAGCCTATTCGTTATCAAGTTTTTTGTAGGCATCTCAGCAGAGGAGAATATTTTTTAAAGACACATTAAATTATATTTGTTATGATCAAATAATTCTTATTAAGGAATATCTTTATGAATGTATGTGTATATACATGTATACACGCGCATTCGAAAAGAAGAGGTAAAAAAAGCTTTTTTTTTAAATAAATAATAGATATAATCACCAAATGAAGCTATGTTCCTAGTGAACTGCTCGATCTTAAATTTAGAGGTAAAGGCCTAGGCCCCAATCCTGAGAGTTAATTTAAGGTCTTTCCATTGACCAAACAATAGACATGGTTTAAGAATTTTTTTTTAAAAACATACACGAAACAAATACATGCAAAACACTGGAATCAGACACTTTTACAAGTTGTTTCACACATACACACACACACACTCAGAACCAATTTCAGTTTACTGTATCCTTTAAAAGGAGAAGGGAGAGAAGTAAATGCCTGTTTACTTGTTCATAAGGAAACAATATAGAAAAATAAAGCTACTACACTGAACTGATTAACTAAATACCTGCAAACCTGTTAAATATCACTTTCAATTGGAAACACTTGCTTTGGAATTGAGATTAAGGTATTCTGGGGATTTTTTTTAAACTTCCTTGTATGGTGAAAGACTTCCCAGTGAACATTTCTCTCTCTACAAATATATATATTTCTTCATTCTTATTTAAAAAAAAACTTCCTACACATTAAAGCTATCACAGGTGGAGGCAGCCATGGTCCCGGTGTGCTTAATGTTTACTTTATGATGGAAATTAGTACCCATCTCCAGCACAGCAAGTGGCCTATTGACAGCTAAGAGGTTACACACAGTGACCATTGGGAGAAGAGAAGTTTTGTATCCTCCAGGATTTTGCCTGGACTGGGCGAGCTGGGCTATCGCTTGTCTGAGGTTTGGGAATGGGGGCAGGGATGAAGGTGCCTTTATTAGCTGCGCGTTTCAGAGACACACCTCGAGTTCTGAGAGCAGGGCAGATTTTACAAGGTAAAACAAACGAGCGAACAGCTGTTGGGGGGGTGGGCTCCACGCCCGCAGAGCCGAACCCTGGCACAAAGAAGGGGTGGCACAGAAATAGGGAGAAAGAAAAGCAGAGGGGCGGGAGAC
This sequence comes from Emys orbicularis, assembly GCF_028017835.1. Taxonomy (NCBI): domain Eukaryota; kingdom Metazoa; phylum Chordata; order Testudines; family Emydidae; genus Emys; species Emys orbicularis. The sequence continues at coordinate 10,067,179 of NC_088690.1, forward strand.
TGAGAGACTGGGGAAGCGGGGGGGGGGGGGTGAAAGGTACCTGAAAATCTGCCAGTATCATTTCTCTGTCCATGTTGGACGCCATTGCAGCCGGCCGGGTCCCCTGCTCTTGTCTGCACTGTGCACCTGGAGCCTGCTGCTGCTGGGGACCGGGGATGGGAGGCTAAGAGCTCATGTGAGCTCCGAGCCGAGACAATCCCCCTGCTGCTCCCCCGCTCCTGGGGCCGCTCCTCGGGCTCGCTCCGGCGTCGGAGAACAGGGGGGTCCCGGGCGGGAGGAGGGGGCTCGGCTCTGAAGGGGCAGGGGCGCAGCCGGCCCCTCTGAGCAGCGCCCTCCGCTGCCGTGCCACAGAGAGGAGGAGGCAGCACTGCTTCCTCCCTGGCTCGCAAAGCGTCTGTCGCACATTTTGCCTGTCATTGAGGTCGCAAAGAGATGCTTTGCGGCTGCCACGTGACCCTCCTGTCAAGCGCCGGCGAGAAGAAAAGCCGGGGGGGGAGGGGAAGGGGGAGAGCGGTTGTGTCTTTCCGGCTGTCCGGCAGCGCGTGGAGGCTGCGCCGAGCCCTGGCGCTGCTGCTGGGCCGGCGGGCGCCGAGGGGAGCTGGGTTCCCGGGCGCGGGCGTTGCGGCAGCGTTGCACAGCTGGGAGCGGGGCGCGGAGCTGCCAGGCCCGGAGAACGCTGCAAAGGTGGCCCGGCTTTGTGCCGAGCTGCTGGGAGAGCCGCGAAGCCAGCCGCTGGCCTCGAGGGGATTGCAAGGGTCTCCCGTTGCAAAACACACACCGCAAACTTGTGCCACGCCTCGGGGAGTTTAGAACCGGCCTTAAAACCGGTCACAATCACAAAGGAGGGAGTCGCTCACTCCAAACCAGGGAATAAAGCTTGGTATGTCTAGGGGGCACTTGGCCCACGTTTAGGCCTTGCCTGAAGTCATGATCCGTTTCGTTATACAAGGAAACGTCGCCCTACAGTCCTACGTCTCAGTGTGCACTGTTGATGTAAGCCCTGGGGGTGCCAGGGTTTTAGAGCGAGAAGCTGGATGAGGTAATAGCTTTTATTGGACTAGCTTCTATAGGTGAGAGAGACAAGCTTTGCCGCTACACCGAGCTTGCCTTCGGGTCTGGGAAAGGGACTGATAGGGTTACAGATAAATACAAGATGATACAGATAGTTCAGCGTCTGTTCAATCTTGTATTTAGCTGTGACGCTCGGAGGACCTTTCCCAGACCTGAAGAGGAGCTCGGTGTAGCTCCAAAGCTTGTTTCTCTCGCCTACAGAAGCTAGTCTAATAAAAGCTATTACCTCACCCAGTCTCGGTGTCATTTGAGGGTTAAAAGCCCCCGTTGAAGTAGCTCCCATTGGTTATGAATGTGCTTTCTTTTTCAATGAGATTCAATATCTTGATTTATTTTAACTTCATCCGTTCTGCTTGGCATTTTGACATAGTTCTATATTAATGACAAATGTTATTTCACTTTTGAAACAATTGCTCATCGGTATGATGATTAGGCTATTTCTTTATACATATTTTCTGGCAATCACTAGTTTGACCTGGATTACCTGTTCCCATCTAGCATGACAAAGGCCTAGGTGTATTTATGTTGTGAACTATACTGTGTGTGCCTGAATTAAGGTGTAACTCAGTGGAGCTATGAGTCACAGGATGAAACATCAAATCATTATTGTCCCATTGAGGCCTAAGCAAGATACCATTTCTCCCTCCAAATACACTCCCACATGGAAATGCCTCTCTCAAAGAGAACACCCATAGAAGTGTTTTAGCTATCTGTTGTGTTTATAATTAATGCAGGACTGAGATAGTTTTGCCTTTCTGTAACACAATATCTGGTTGCTTTGTATATAAACAGATTGTTACTGATAAACAAAACAGGTGCTTTCATTGTGACATATATAAATATAGTGATTCAGCTCCAAGCCAGATTAATTGTTCCTTAAACATAATTTCCTTTTCCTTTGATAATACATGATTTTTTTTATACACTGGGCAAACAGTGACTTCCTTTTAATGGAAAAAAAAATACAAGGGATGGCTAGATGTGCAAGATTCATTTCTCAGTCCTTGTAACTCCTCTCATATGGGAAACAACCAATTTGTCATAGGTTTATGATCCAACAGATGTTAATATGCATAATAGCCCTTACTCTTAGGTTTCCCACAACAGTACTTTAGGTCTCAGCCCCATTACATATAATCACTAAGCTTGTTTCATAATATTTATGCAAGTCTTAGTTTTCAGCGTTGTTTGTTATTTTTAAATATATGTCCCCTAATGTTTTCCATCTCTCCTCTGGTTATATACACAGTTTGACTCTTTAACTGGCTAATTAATCCAACTTGTTTTATTCCACGCCCTACCTGATTTCTAGTTATTCGCTGACACCTAAGGTCAAACACAGAATCAATCACACAGCCTTCCTAACATTAAAGGATAGACAAGATCTACATTACAACATATTTACGATTCTAGATATTCTTTTCTATTTTAAGATATATAGAGTTAGTTCTTGACTGATTTTATTTTCGCGTTTGTAAGACGATATATACAAGCCTGTTCAGAATAGATGTGCTTCCTGCTGATCATCAGAAAAATAATGGCAGGATTGATACTAACAGGGAGGAGGGGGGAGAGGAAAACAGAGAAAGAATAAGTCACAATGGAAGCCATTAAAGAAAAGGAGGGTGATTTAGGGAAATAAACATTACATGCAAGTTACGAGCTGCAGACGAACATCGAAAAGTTTAACTGTATCTGTCTGCAGGTTAGACCATTTGCTCACAAGAAAGCGGTAAAATAGCAGGACATAGAATTATTAAGGCGCATTGCTAGATGCTAATAAGAAGGGTGATCTTTATGATACATTTGGCTTGTTTCATATACTAGACAATCGTTTTATAATTTCAAGGTGAACTATGACAATATCAAAGCCCTACTTGTGATGGAAAGCAAAATATGTCATTCAAATTGGATATTCTACTTTGTCCTACTCCTGTTCCAATTCATGTTGGCTGGGTTTGCAGTAAAGATTTACTACACGTTGTTCATTTAATAATTCTAGTTTAACTTTACAGAATTTATAGATGACACAGCTATTACTGCCACACTATCTCCTTTTTCCAGTGCTTGACATTACCGACAATTCTGTACTATATACACTATGTGGTTCAATACCAGAGACAGTATATACTCAACTAGAAACCAATCTACCCACATATAACGACAGAGTAACTATAATAAAGGCTGAAAGGCAAGTTTTGTAAATTGGATTAAAGCCAACTATTTTCTGTCAGTAATTTAAAATTGTAGTTTAGTAAATAGCGCTGCAATATTACTCACGGCCATCAGCTGTAGTCAAAGGTTAGTTACCTGGTACTTATCAAAGCAATATTTGAAGCGAAAAGTATCCATCTTAAGTTAAATAAAGAGCAGGATCGGGGCCAAAATGAGAAAAAGATGAAAAATACTAATCCTACGTTATGTCACATGCAGTCCAGATTACAATAATATAAATAACTTCGTTTATTCCCCTCACAACTCTTAAATGAGCCCCAAACTGGGCGTTTCCTATACATACTGGATAAATTATAAATGGTACTTGGAAGGTAGGGAAGTCAGGTGGGTACATGTTTGCAATACTCCGTGCGATGTCCGATGATTATATCTGTGTGCAGAGGGTTTGGGTTTTTTTGTTTTTTTACTGTTGTGTTGGACGCTGATACAGCTCTTTCTGTTTTATAAGATATGTCTCTTTATAATTGTTAACAGTAATTAATTACAAACAACATGCTCCTTCCTACAAACATTTTAAAAGGACATACAAGGCATCAGGTGGTATGGTGCTACTTTTCTGGCTGGTCAATTTCAGCTGCAAAAGAAAAAGAGGCCTTCACTGTCTCAAAGTAAACTATTTTTGTGACTATGACCAGTCACTTCTGTTAGCTGAAATTATTAACAAAAGAAGGATTCTTCTTCTTTAAGTGTCGTATGCAAAGATTAGTAAAAGAATATAATATTTATGGGTCAACTTCTGCAGTGACTTAACCTACATATAATTCAATTAAAGTTAATAGACTTGAACTAGGTGTAAGTCAGCGCAGAATGTATTTGCAAGCTACCTAGTGCAACACCCTATTCTAAATAATATTGTAATATAATGCCTGTTTTCAGAAAACCAGTGTTATTGAAAACATACATTTCTGGAATTAACGGTGAAGGTAGTTAAAAATCACACTTCTGCCTAGAAAATTGTTACCCCCTATTGTTACTTATAACACGTAGGTTTATTATAACAGAATTTTAATAAGTATTTGCTCTTTTTTCATCTTGTTTGCTTTGTGCATTTGACAACAATGTGACGATAGTCAGTTTTACTATTTCCTGTGCTATTCACTGTAACAGCCCGTTCATCAGCTTCCCTTGTTGCTTGTGTCAGTTTTTCACAAAACAATAGGGAAAAGAAAAACATTTTCAAAATAGGAAAATGTGGCTGTGAAGCCACGGAACTTTGCCCGGAGACTCAGAACCCTAAGCAGTACTTCTAACTACTTTTAACTTGCTTTTTGACTACCTATATTTCAGATTGACATGACCCTTTAAAAACAAAATATATTTCTAGCATTAGGCATCTTAAATCAGGCCCTGGATTTGCGCTGCCTACGCATACAAAACTTGCATTGTTGTCAATGGGAGTTTTGCCTAGTAGGGAGTGCAGGATCGTCTCCTTTAATTATCTGATATTGTTTCTAAACACTTCCATTTAACAACATCTATTGAGTTAGCCAGAGTGTGTATTAAAATGAACGTTTTGCTTATGCATGGAAAATAGATTGACAGATTATTTATCAAAGGAACATATTAGGTATACTTATGTGGGAGTCCGGAAACTGACGCCGAAGTACAGCCTACTTTTCAGAGCGATGACCTGTATGGAATTCAGGCTTCTAAGGCTCACCGATTTTAGAGCAATTCAGTATTTAAAATCATTTACAATTCAAATTATTTTAGTCACCTCTGGCAATAAAATCCTCACGCCCTCTCATCGCTACTTCTTTCTCCTTTCTCCTTTGACATACAAGTGGATCCCGCATTTCTTCCATTATAGTCATGTGTATTTTTCACTGAACATGGCACTTTTCAGTTTGTCGAGGATGCTAGAGACAAGAGCAGCAAAGGTTTCTGCCCTGGATTATTGCAGTTCACAGTTAGAATAATTTGACATTGACCCTTTAGCCATGACCTTGTCTTGTGAGGACCTGGAAACTGCCTCCTTTCGGGATGAGAGCTACACTCTGTTGGCCCGATGCTGCTCTCATTGACTTCAGTGGCAGGTCCCATATTTACCTGAATGAGAAAAAGGACCGGGCCCGGTGACCCTTCTAAGGCCTGCCCACTTGAAGGCTACTATGAACATGAACCTTTGTCCTTAACTAGTGTCCTGATATTACAGCAAGAGAGTGTGGCAGGAACGGTGCCTGTTGCTACTTCAGCGGAAGGCAAGAGACTACAGCATGGGGTGCCTGCCCACAGACACATGTTCACAGCCCTGGGGTCCTACGCATTGGCCCTGCAGCAGTGTCAAGGGAAATCTCCTCTTTAGGCCTCACCAGCGGCCCTCTTGCAAGCAATCTGGGGGTGGGTGAGGGGTTGTTCCTCTGGGGCATGATTTTAACCTTGGATGCCACACGAGAAACAAGAGGCTGAGTGTGCAAACTGCCGCTCAACGCTCTGCCCCGGGCTGCTGGGGCCTGCGCGGTGCGTAAAGGCGAAGGGGAGGGTGTGCGCCGACACAGGCCTTCCTGCTCGCCTGGAGGCGGCACAGCAACTCCGCCGGGCCTCCTTAAATCTCTGCCGTTAAAATGTGGGCGGGTATTTCAACTCAAAAAGCGCTCAAATTTTTTTTCTTTTCAAAAAAAGCTGATGAGGTTAAAACAGGAGAAGGGGAAAGAGAGAGACAGAAACCGGCCGGGTGTCGGGGGCGCGACAGAAGCCGCGACTGTCCGGGCAGCCGGCGGCGGGTTTGGTGGATCCTGGCGAGGAGGAAAGTAGCTGCTGTCACTGAGGCGGCGGCTGCTTTGCAGGGCTGGGACTGGGGCACAGCCGGTTAGCGGCCGCGGCAGCCGCTTGGCGCAGGGGAGCCGGACCTGCGCTTCCCTGCTTCGGGGGGTCTGGGTCACATCGCAGCCCAAGCAGCGCCCCGGAGAGCCGCTGCCTCCTCCCGCTCGCTGCGGAAAGCGAAAGAGGAACACCCAGATCCACGGAGCCCTGCGGCACGGCGAGCCATAGGCGGGAAGGGCTCACCCCGCGGCTTGCAGCTGTAATGCCGCCGTGTACCTCGGAGATCGCCCCGGCCAGCTAGATGGAGCAGACGCCGCTGCTGGGCTTCTCCCACTTTCCGTGAGCCCTGGCGGAGGTGCTGGCACCGGCATGCAGCCGCCCTCGGACAGCCACAGGACCCGGTGCCCTTCTGAATGCACCGAGCCACCATTGCTGGGGGCTGCCGAGCCTCCGCCTAGGGCGGCAGCCGCTGGGGACCACGAACGCGTTCTCTTCCGAGGCTCTGCGAGGAAGATTTGTTCTGCTGCTGAAACCGAGACACGTCAGGGTGAAGGCAGCTAGTGTGTGAGCTGTGCAGCGGATCAGCCTCCCGCTGTCTCCCCTTGGGTTTTTTTTGTTTGTTTGTTTCTTTTTCTTTTTCTGCATACTTGGCTTGGAATAAACGCAGCTGCCTGCGAGGAAGGGGGGAACCCCAACCGATAACGGATGCATACGGCTTAAGAAGATTTCTCTGCGAAGTTGTTCCCGCTGAGTCTCAAATCTCGACTTGAATAAGGGTGGGTTGTTTTCTTCTTCAGTCTGAGTTAGTCTCCTAGGTATGTGTATATATATGTTATATGTAACACATATAAGATATTATATATTAATATATTTCCCCTTTAAAATGGCCAAAGTCCATAATGTGAGTTACTCTACGTGTAGAAGCAAAGAAATATTCTTTCAAGTGGAGCTGCAGTTTTGCTGAATAATCACGTGTGAATTTAGGGGCGGGCTCTTGGCAAGCAGTTTTTTACGAGTATTTACTACAAGGTCTACTCCAGAAGATTAACCATCCCAGTCCTTCTGTCAGTCTCCGATGTCATGCCTGGTTAAAAAAAAACCCAAACTCACCTTTTTTTCGATCGTCAGTCACCTTAAAGAATGGCCGAGCCTTTGGGGAACGAGTTGGCGTCCGCAGCTGCAAGGGGGGACCTAGTGCAACTTACTAATTTGTTGCAAACGAATGTAAACGTCAATGCCCAAAATGGATTTGGGAGGACTGCGCTGCAGGTTGGTATCCAGAGAGAGAGAAAATATTTCATCACTGCTACCTACGTGACCCGGGTTGCTGAAAGACAACGTTCTAAATAGGCTGGTGTAACAAAATTTCTGTATTTTTTTAACCTAGTTGGTTGCCATATTTTATAACTTTAGTGGCTCTAACTCCCTAAAATGACGTACTTGAAATACAACTGGCCAAAAACCATTATTTTAAACGGGGATCATCCTCAATATCAAATAGACTGTGAGTTTAATCCAATGTTATTATTGGGGGAAGGGGAAGGAAGGCAAAGAAAAGGTTGGCGAGATGAAAAGAAACCATCCTAGCTGAGCACTGTTTCATAGATTTGTAAACACATACGTATTATTATTTGAGGTTTTGTGTTGTTTTTAAAAAACATACGGTAGAAAAATACATTAATGTTCTCGATTATTTATTCTGGAGTGGATGGTACTTTTCCTTTATACGGTGTTTGTGACGAATGACCTTTCTGCATTTGGACACATGCTGCACAGGCACTGAGTACCTTCTAGATGTACATTAACAGTTAGACGAATGAGTTAGAGTTCAGTCTGAATCACTTGCCTATCCATTCATAATTAAGGCTGAATAAAAATAGTATTTTCAGACCGGACACTAGTGGATGAACTCAAGATTTCATTTCGGAGGCTATACGATTGTATGTCCTAATTTACAGTATTTAGATTTAGAGGCAGTAGTTGGAACGGATCCAACCGCTAAATATTGGAATTGGTTAAAGTTTTTTTCTCTTAGGATCATCATAATGATGGTGAAAATGTTAGAATACAGACGAAAACGTGAAACTGGCAATTTTTAACTAGGGTGAAATTCTGTGGCTATTTATACTGTACACGGTGTAGGGAAATGTGAAACTAGAGTCATAGTTTTGTTTTTCTAAGTTCACACTTTTAAAAACATGTCTTTTTAAAAATACGAACTACTGTTCACTTCTGAAATGTTCTTTTCAGGCACTGTGTTGTTTGCGACTGAAATCCAGGCACTTACTGGGTCTTTGGCTTAAAATCAAAATGCAGGATCTGGAAAAGAGGAAATTCTTGTCTGAACACAATAATCATTCTTATTTTTCTGTTTCAGTTAAACTCAAGAACTATACGATTATCCTTGCACTATTATTATTATTATCACATAAGTAGGGGATTGTGTGACACTGCAGGCACCTTATAAGAGAATGAAATAACTTGTATCGAAACCTCACACAAACTAACTTCTGTAGGAAATCAGGAAACGTTTAGCCAAATTTTTTATCCTTAAAATGAGGCTGAAAAATTCAGTTGCGCTGCAGTAAATATAGGGCTTTAAAAAAATAACAATCACCGGACTTACCTTGAGAAATATTTTACACTGGTATACCACCCAGCTATATTAAACATAAGCATCCATCTGATAATATCCACTTTTATTGCAGCTTAATCATCACCGATTTAATGAACCATAACTCCAGTCAAAACAGAGTTGTCTGTCTACTTATTTTCAGTACGCATAAACCTGAAACATGCTGTGGGTAGGTGACAGAGATCAAGAATATTGTCAATCAACATTTTCAAATATTGTTCACTCGGTAATGAACCGGATGAAAGTGAAATTATATTCTCCTATGCAATTATGCTAATTTAAACAACTACTTATAAATATTATCCTCTGCACTTTTTCTTTTTGATGATGAGTACTCATGCAGGCCTCAGATATTGAGTTTCCAGTATGACCTCCTTCAGGTTTGTTCCACAGGTCTCTCTTACCCCACCCCCCTCAACGTCCCCCACCCCCAAATTACAATATCACTGATATTTGAAGCCACAATTGTATCCTAAATCCGACTAGCATTACTTTTTATATCACACTGAAGTTTTAGGGTGCACAAGGAATCGATGGGCTCCCCAAAAGAATAACAGTTACGCCCAGGATTTACCAAACAATAAGAAAAAAGGGGGGAAAAGAGGACGATGCCCTCACTTATTTTCCAGAGGTATAGCCGTACCTCTTACAATCTCTATCCAGAATTGAAAGGGATGGCAGGTAATGTAAAGGAAACATTCAGTTATCTCTTATCACAGATAACCTTTCCCCAATCCCAACTCTATCCTATCCTATAATAATATGTATTTTACATGTGCCTTTTTCACAAAGCCTAATACACATTTATTTTTCAATAACGGCAGATTTTCAACAAATGCCGTGTAGAATTTGTAATTTGTGGTGACTAGTGTAACTGTAATCCTTGTTTATGCTAGTAAAAGAAAGCTTCTTTGCAAGATTTTCAAGATATCGGTTGAAAATTTCTAAAGAAGTAAAGAAGGTATTTTTCCCTTATCTGATGTTGATAATAAATTTGTCTCCTGCTAGAGTAGTTGAATACTTGGTCTTGAAAAAACATAGACTGTAACATGGGAAATTATAAACGATCTATCTTGTTTCATTCTTTTAAAGGCTGAAGGGACAGAAGTTCTGGCGAACTTTGGGGTCAGGCCAAGCCACTCAAATGCCTAATCAGAGATGTCCCTGTGCTCAGTTATAATAGGTTAATGATGTGATCAAACAAGGTTAAAGAAATAAAGTTTTACTTAACAAAAAGAATCGTTAGGAACACTGATCGCTCTTCCGAAGAGGGTTATTTTTAACAACATACATTGACAGATTGCTTAGACAGAAATTCTGAAGCTCTGAGATAAAAATGTTTGTTTTACAAGAACTTATGTGAACTTTAAGTCATCGCTCTTAAGTTCTCCATTTTGGGCAGCACACAATGAAGCACAGATCTTGCAGAAAACGTTGAAGGATTATTTTCTTTATATAGAGAACTACGGGACATTTATACGGTCAGACTGACATTTAATGACAAGAAACAGACAATTTAAACACTTATTGGAGAGTTTATCCTACATTTTGTGTTACTGAAAGCGTAAATATCAGAGTTTCAGAAAGTTATCCATCTTTCGGTAAAACCGAATTATATATAGATTTTAACAATGAAAAAGTTGAGATAGAAGGCAACATTATAAAAAAGCATGATAACCTCAATATTCCACACTAGCTCATTTTGATATTAATCTCCTGTGAGATAGAAAGATATTTCTCACCGAAAGAATAAAATTATTCGTAAACTTACTGTGGCTAGTGTAGAAATTGGAAAGTTAAGTTTACCCTCACATCAGTTTTCTATCGGGGTCCCTCTGCATAGGTAAAATAGATCTCCAACAGTGACAAAGCTCGAATATAAAAATGAAGATTCTAAAACAAGTGAGTGAAACAAGCAGTTCTAATATTATTTGGAGTATTATAACTCTTATTTTTCCTCTTTAGGTCATGAAACTTGGGAATCCTGAAATTGCCAGGCAGTTGCTAATTACAGGTGCTAATCCTGATCTGAAAGACAGTACAGGGTTCGCTGTAATTCATGATGCAGCCAGAGCGGGTTTCCTGGACACGCTGCAGACTTTACTGGAGTTTAACGCTGATGTTAACATTGAGGATAATGAGGGAAACCTGCCATTGCACTTGGCAGCTAAAGAAGGCCACCTCCCAGTAGTGGAATTCCTTATTAAGCGCACAGAAAGCAAGGTGGGACATCGGAACAAGAAGGGAGACACTGCCTACGATTTGGCTAAACTGTACAAGAGGAACGATGTAGTTAAACTAATGGAAGGCAGCACTTTAAGTGCAGAAGCTACAGATACGAATTAAATCAAACACGAACAACTTCTTATTTGGACATTAAAGCTTATAGCCCTTGTTTTTAATAACATTTATTACAACTTTTTTCTTCTTCTTTTTTTAAATAACTAGTGCGTGAAACTGCAAAGGTGTAGATTTTGTGAAAATGAATATATTTAAAAATCACACCAATAGCATTTTCCTGCACCTGCCATCCGCACAATGCTAGAAGAGACACAAATGGACATATGTTGATCGCTTTTGCTTAGTTCCTGCAGTGTATAATTTTACACTTTCTTCGTTTGTTTTAGGTCACTAATACTAAAAAAGATAATGCTAAAATGCTTTATGTTTCTGACATTTACGTTTTTAAAATGTTTTACTGTGATATTTTTTCTTAAGATCATGCCTAGCAATTTGAAGCACTGCTTCTGACAAAACAGGATATTAAAGGGTGTAGCCCGTGGTTCAGGCAAAGCTTGGATTTAAAGGACGTTTGGCCTGTAAAGACAGCAGGACGGGGCCCTACAAGTGTTAGGAAATAGCTGCATTTGGACACTAATAAGAGCTTGTAGAACTAGGTAATTTGCTTTCTAAATTGAGATTATACTTTTCTTTTTCACTGTATTTAATCTTTCACAAATCTGCTTCTGAAATTGATGAACAGAAACAATGTAAGTGGCTTTTTTGTTTGCCAGAGGTTAAAACAGCTAAGCTTGGTTGTTCGTGTTTTCTGTGCACTGAACAATGCACTTTCCTAGTTTCAAAACAAGCAGCAGACAACCGTTGTCAGAGGAAAGGGTATAATAAGGCTGTGATACCAACAGAGAGATCCTAGTTTTCTGGTCATTCCACAATCGAAGAGAAGGTAGACGCTATTTAAGAAATATTTGCTTTCCACCAACTTTTTATTTTAATTAACCATTTTACTATAGCTGCATCTCACAAAACGTGGATATTTAAATACAATGGAATTTAAATACAATGGAATTAGAGGGTATCACGTTTGCTTTTAATAACATTATATTATCGCTTGCACGTGAAACGCAACACAAGCCTGAATATTCGAATTGGCAATACGGTTGGTAGTCACTTACCATCTGATGCTGCGCGGTGCTGAGCGCATTCTGCTTCCATGAATGCAATGGGCGCTGACGATGCTCAGCACCTTGTGGGACTGAATTTATTGTCAACATTTTATACCATGTTCTAGGTGTTAGTTGTTTGGCAGATCAGCAGTTTGAAGTGCTTTATTTTTAATATTCTAAACATTTTGACTGCATTAAAGAGATGGATTCAAATCATTGTAAAATGAACACCTTTACAAATATCAACAAAATAGCATCGAAAGGGGGAATATACTTTAGTTACGATTATTTTAACTTTTCAGCAAAGGTTTTACCCCCAAAATCAATAACCATTGTTTGAAAAAAAAAATTTCAGAAACTGTTTATCACATGTTTAGTATACACTCGCTGTCACATTGCTGTGTTCTTGATTAAAAACCTCTCTGACATATGGAGCTGTGTGCATTTATTTTCAATGTTATAATTTTTATTCATAAATAATCTGTAAATCAATCCCCTAAGTAGGACGGAGCATGTGGTGCACGTTTTATGAAAGAATCTACACGATAAATTACATGAAGATTAGTAAAAAACATATTTTGAGTTATTAAAACCTTGGAGTGCAATTCACAATCCGATAGGGTTACATGGCCACAAACAAACCCCTGCTGGTCCTCACAGAATGGCCTTGTCACTTTGCCACTCAGCCTAAAACATTGCGTGATGTCCTCATTCTTTTCCCATCTTTACAACTAGTCATTCACATTATTCATCGTTACACTATACAGCTGAGTCTCCACTATGTTTTCTCACTTTCTTCCCCACACCCACAGGGAAACATTCTCTAAATCTGAAGGCAAAGTTCATCTGTGGAGCTGCCTTGCTTCTATGTCATCTGCTATACCTCCCTCCGGAGCTCTACAAGCATCCAGTTTTAATTTAAACCGAACCGGTCTAATTAGTTCCTTACTAAAAACAGCCTCGGCTCCAAATCTAATGTCCCTGGGTTCAAAAATAGTGGTATTCATTGCAAGGAATATGGCTGAGTTACAACGGACTTCAGACCCCTTTTTATAGATGGAGGGTGTTTTCTAATGAGACCAAGCTCTAGCTAGCAATGTGTATAAATAAAATACAAAAGCACTCCCCTGATTTAACGTTCATTTTGTTTACTCTGACATTTCAATTGTAAACAGTTCTTTATTTCTCAGAAACAAGATTGAAAATTAAACTTCTCATTCTGATACTTCTAAAATACTATTGTTTTCCTTTTTTTACATCACGAAGTTTACAATAACTACAAAACGACTACTGGAAGGTAAAGACACATTTTTGCTACCGTAGTGGCACCCTATACCCTCTAGTTGGAGATAGCATCTGACTTGGAGAAGGGGGTTGTCAGTTTATCTTTTCTAAAAAACTCTAAAGTTTACTGAGCATAGACAAAAAAAAGGGCTGTACATTAATTAGGATCCTCATATTGAAAAAACATTGCTAATGTAATGTGGTTTCAGAAATGACTTGTGGTTCCCTACCAGTAGTCTACCAACAAAAACTAGTGTTAAAAATTTCCACGTTTGTGAATGTGTCAGTTTAATATTTACTAAGAGATCCAAAATAGTGTAGTGTAAAAATTAGAACGAAATAATATTGAGATAGTTTATTGGGTCCTGCTGATAGAAGCAGAGATTAATATAGCATTTGAGGAATGGGGAATAAACAACGTAGCACTGAGATGAGCACACAAATAGTAACACATTCAGCAAGCACAGACTAAATATAATGAAAAGAGCACAAAATAGCTAACTATACAGGGATAAACAAAGAACACGCAATGTACAAATACAAATTTGGGGGGCTGAGCCTATCCAAAGGGATTACACTGCTTTTAGCAAGGTTGCTGGATTTGGCCTTTGTTTTGCAATTGACTTCAGGACAATGACAGTGACTGCTGAATTCCATTTGAGCCAGGACAAATTTTAAAGTATTGTTGTATGGAACCAATATAATTAAAACTATTTTAGCATCTTTGTAATAGAATGAAATAACCAGTTTTATGTCCTGAGATTAACAGAGAATGAACTGTCCAATACTAATGCAGATAAAGAAACCCATTATGTGATTATGCTGGAAAGGTATAGAATCAATTCTTAGCATTCGGCATATTAAAATGAATTCAGCATCACTATTAATATAGTAAATGACTGCGTATTTAACTAAATGAATTAAATTTCTTCCTGTGGTAATCTGTGCAACTAGAGGAATGAAATAAATGTTTTATTCTATGGTGGGATAATAAATGAACTTACTATTAAGTGCCAATGCAAGGCTCATTAATGCAAAGTCGCAAGAAATCATTGAAAAATATATTTTTCAAGCTTTTAAAAATATAACGCACAGAAAATTATCTAATTTTAAGAGGTTTGGGCATATCACTGAACAACTAAAAGCAGACATACATTGTTATTATTTACTTACTAAACTGGTGAAACTCTCACCAAAAAGCCAGGAAAGGAAAAGCTTCTGTATTTTGCTTTGTAGAGACTGTTGTATTTTACATGATGGAGGGGGAGGGGGGTGAAGGCATTTCTCACCATGGAACCAGAAGCCAGTCTGAAAAATCTGCCCCACAACAAATGCGTTCAAAATGTCGGATTTGCTTACAAACCCCTCGAAAGAGAGAGTTAGATGAAGTCGGGTCTCAGAGGGATACCCTGGCTGAACCCAGCCACCCTGGTCTGCCTGGGGCAGGTCTGAGCAGCCCTTCGGGGCGGGCCACGGCAGGCGAGCAAACCCGCGCGGGAGCGGCGGGGGGAGACGCGCAGCTCCAAAACCGTTAGCTTTGCTCTACGGTTTCTTTTCCCTTTCTCTTCCTGTCCAAATATTTTAAATTTCCGCGCCTTAAATAACAGTCTGATTTATTTATTTAGTTTCCTCCGCGGGCCTTTCTGCGTCCTGGTTTCAGCCCCCCCCCCATCCCTGAGGGGCTCAGCGGTCACCCCTCTCCCGCACGCCGACCCCCTTTCTCAGTGGGCTCCGCAAGCCAAGCAGCCTGAGGGAGCGGACGGGGCGACCCCAACCCCCGGCACCCCCACCCCGGCTTTCAGACAGCTCGTGTTCATTATTGTTTTCCGCCGCCGAAGAGAAGGTGCTGCGTCTCCGATCTATAACCCTGATGCCTCCGCAGCGAATTAGTAGGGTGAGTATTTTAAGGGGACGCTGTACACGCGGCGGGAATGCTGATGACACTGGGAGGGTGCAAATGTGACTGCTGCTCTTCCTTCTGCAAGTTACAAAGCCCTGGGCATTTGCGAGCATCTCCCACTGTCTCCTCTTGAACGCTGGGTTCCCACCCACCTACCCCCAGATTTCGAGGCGGCAGAAGCATCTCTATTCAAGGTACCCTTTATGCCACATGGAGGTAGTAAGGAGATGGGTTTGGGTTCAGATTTCCATAGAAGTGGGGACTGACGTGTGTTTTCCTGTTCCTGGTTTTCAAGACCTTCCATAATGTGCTAAAATCATCTGCCGCCGAATGAGAAAAATATTCCCTGTGTTTCTTAGTCTCTTGACTAGAAAGTGAAAGAATCGACCTTTAGAAAGAATGTTAACTTTATTTTATTTGACTATAACCAGACGTGCCAAATCTTCCCCTGGAGAAGTAACTTCCATGGTGCTGCAAGATAAAATAAACCTCTGAGGTGACACCGAAAGTAATCTTTAGTATGATTTTAACCGTGGAAGAAAGCTACAATAATAAGGCTTCGCTTATTTAAAAGGCCTATAACTGGATAAATTATAATGATAAACGCGGGTTCTACGGTCTGTGCTTTTAAGACTATTTTAATCGCCTTCTTTAAGGGCAGGATCATTCACATTTTCTGCGAAGTTGGTCTTAATAAGCAATCAGGAACACTGGATATTTTTAAATAATCTTGACTTTTCAGTGTTGCTTCCAGTAAAAGCGAAGAAGTACTATGAGAAAACTAATCATGGCACCTGCAAAAGCACAAGTCAAATGTATTTATTTTGTCACCTGTGCTGTAAAATGGCTTCAGAACCATACAAAGACACAAAATGAATGGAGAAAAGGCAGAGTGTGAGGGGGATGCTAACTCAGCTCTTTTAGTACAGATAGGACATTAAGTTCACTGATTCAGCCCCAAACCCACTTTATTAGTCCATCTAGTCAGCTCTAGCCAAGTAAGTACTGCCGCAAAGAGGCACTGTTCTCCCTGAAAAAAATATTTAAAGAGTATAATATGCTTTTCGGGTGGAAGTAGAAAACTACTGAACCTGATTACCAAATGCATTTCTTTGTTCCCCTGTCAGTAACCAGTTAATTTCTACACTTACAAAAAAATTAGCAAGCTCACTACACTTAGCCAATGAGTAGTTTTAATAAACTTATTTTCACATAAGAAAGGACTAGATATTTCTGTGTTACTGCCACTAAGAGGTTAACATTAATTGATGGCATTTGAAAAGGTTTTTCTTTAGTAGATAGTGGCTAGCAAGATGGTCCTGTTCCTTGCCCACTACATCCTCAAAGGAAGAAATTCAGGCAGACATCATAATGTTAGTTCATCCCTTAATAATGTTACTATCAGCAAAATGATATTTTAGTCAGTTTTGTCCACACAAATAATTAAAACACAGATAATTAAAGTGCTTTCACACTTATCTTTGTACAACACAAACCACAGTAAAATGCTGTGTGGAAAAGTTCTTTTCAGAGTTTAAACCTTATGAAACTTCAGGACAAAACATAAAACACATCACATTTATATTTAGAAGACAGGGCAGGCCTGACTAAAAGCTTTTACCAGTCTGAGTAAGGACTGTAGTTTCGGGACCCCTCATTCACTCCCACATTATAATGTGGGAGTGAATGAGGGGTCCCGAAACTACAGTGATGTAAACAAGTCAGTTTGGGCCCAGTTCATATCAAATCAAGAGCATTTTCTCTCAGGTATGCTAATATAAAGGGGATGTAACATCATTTCAAATGCCCTCAATTCTAACAGAGATGTAAGACCTTAATATGTTGGTAATGAATTTTAAATCATGAACTTTTGCTTATATTTAGTGATGTTGAAGAATAGGTAGATGGGATTTTTTTAAGTCACTGATGATTAGACCATAAGTAGGCCTAGAAATTGAGCTACTGGTTACAAATGTTATGAAGATTTCAAATAGGCCAGATATTTTTAAAATCCATGAATAGGACAAATACATTCACTGGGCAACAATAGATATAAGTAACTAAAAATAAAATGCAATGATGCCTAAATCTGAATATATTATGACTCCAAAGAGTATATTTTTAAACATATGAACTGGGTTATTTTACTTTTCTTTATTAATGTATTTTGTATAAACTTCTTTTAAGACTTTTTTTTCTTTTTCATCAGTTTATGATCTGTCAGTCATTTTTTAAACTATGTGTCTCCTGGCATCAACAAAAAAAGCAGTGGCTAATATGATGCATATCAATTTTTCCTGCATCTTTTTGTTTCAGCTTTATAAAATAAGTGCAGTGTACTAAAGAAGAAGAACTAAACTACACTGTCATATGGTAACAATATTGACAACAGTATGTCTATGGGTTGAAATATACAGAAATTTCCTTCATGCATGAACATTCTAACCTAAAGAAGCATATTGCTTTGTGTAAAGAAGGTGGTAGATAATTAACAATATTCATTTAATCTAATTAGAGGCCTCCAAGGCAAAAAATCTGACTTTTCATTGTGGTATGTTCACAGAAGTTAACTGAAAAAACATTGCAGCCACAAAGCATAACATGACCACACTATGTGTGATACTAATTTGTTTTTTAAAAATTGGGTGAATTTGATAATTGTTAAATACAAGAATTAGTAGCAAGGCAGATTCTGTGTAAACTTCTTGCACAATACTGCCAATGCACTGCAATGTACCTGCAATTTCAGGGATCAGCAGAGACAGCTAATTATGCCAGACTGTGTGGTGGTTTTGAAATATGGACCAATATCTATTATGAATCAGTTATAAATTGTTTAGTAAGGGGATAATTCTGAAATACATTAATTTATGCTTTTGAGCCACCAAAAGTTCTATATGCAGGCCTAAATCAGCATATGCAACTCCCAATTACAGTACAAGAACCATTATTTGTATCACTAGAGTACATATAAATAATTCTAACTTCTGACAGTCTTTGAACACTGAAACTCAAAAGGAAATTGAAGCACTATGGACAAAACTCTGCAAAAAGTATCTGTGGCCTTTCAGAGGAAAGGGGAAATTATCCCTTTAGCTCTGCTGCTTGTGGGGGAGAGGTGAGTTGTTTATGTAAATCCAAAATCTGAGCACTCATGCTGGACTCAAATTCCCTTTCCTTCCCCTCTCCATTGCTGGAACTGTGAAATCCCCTGGAAATTTCTGTACTTCTAGTGGCTGCAGTAAACCTACTATGTAAGATTTCCCACTCAACCCTACCCCCAAGTTCTTAATTCCTCTGCATTCCAGTCAGGCTAGCTCTACTCTAGGCTTTCTGGGTGCTAGTGGGGGAACATCAAAAGCACATGAGACAGTTTTTCTGCTGTCACTTCTGGTGCCGCAGTGGCCTTCAGCAAGCAGGAGGAGCAATTGCAGGGACAGTCCTGCTCGTCTGTGAAATGGAGCATGCTCAGTTGCTGTGGGGATGGTGCATTCAGTCTAGTCAGTATGTAGACATTCTTGGATGTGTGTTACAGAGAAGCGTACAGAGAAATGCCATTAAATTGAGTGTAGGGCTTCACTCCGCTCAGCCAAGTGTAGGCACCATGAATAGTTTTAAAATTACTTTAAATATTTTAAAATAAATTTTGCATAGAGATTTCTGGTTAAAGAGGATGCATTTCAAATTGTAAGCAAATTGAAGATTTAGTCACAAAATTATAGGAGGCCTGAAAATTAGATTTATAATTTTTTTTACCTTATTTATGGAGCTGCTACTGAGCAGTTTCATAATATTTGACAAAGAAAGCTACTCTGTATCCAGACACAAAAGCAAGAACTAATTTGTTGCTATAAAATTTAGCAATCTCTCCCCACCCCCAAAGATAAATCCAAAGTTGAGCTGATTTATAGCTCATCAACTATTGATCCATATTTAGAAAGAACAAAATTTTGGGTTATAGTCTCTTAATATGGAACAGGAAGTTCATGAAGAAATTAATAATTCTGTATTCGGCGCAGGGATTGAATAGCATGCAGTAAATCAGGCATGCGGGGAATGAGGATAAAATAAAATATTTAATAGCTGCTCATTTTATAAGCCCCATCATTCTATCCTTCCTCCTGCACCCCATTCTCTCTGCTCCTATCCCTCTGGGTCTTGTTCCTCCACCCCCTCTGCTCCTGTCCACTGTTCTCCACCCTGGTTCCTGCTCTCCTTCCCCTCTGCTTCTATCTAAACCTCCCTCTCATAACAGCTCCTGATCTTCTCCTCTTCCTCTGTGCCTTTTCCCTCTCCCAGCCCCTGGTTCCTGCCCCCTCACTCTACAGCTATTCACCCCTTCATCCATGTGGTCCTGCTATCCTCCCCCTCTGTGCGTATCCACCCCCATTCTCCAGCTTCTGCCCCCTCTCATTCTTCTCCTAACTACCCCCACCCCAGCTTGACATACTTCTCACAAGAGCAATGACAAGTGCTGATGACTGTTGGACTGATCATCGCCTTATTTGATCCACAATGAAAATTAAGATCACTTCCAGTCATGGTCAACAGCCTCCTGCTGAGCCTGAAAACATCTGCCCTCATTGTAATAGAACTTGTGGTTCAAGGATTGGCTTTATTAGCCACCTAAGGACCCATAACTCCCATGGAAGATGATCATACTCAGTAACGAGTGATCGCCCATCATCATCATCACCCCTCCAGCTCCTGAACCCTAATCCCTTTTATGGTTATTCACCCTTTGCAGTTCCTGTCCCGCTCCCTCTCTGCTGCTATCCAACACCCATCATCCACTGGTCCTGTCACCTTGCTTCTCCTCACTCTCTGTCTTCTGAAACCTCTTCTCTCCCCACTCCCTTTTTCTCATCCTCTGCATTCAGATCAGTTTCTAGCTCAGGGGTCGGCAACCTTTAAGAAGTGGTGTGCCGAGTCTTCATTTATTCACTCTAATTTAAGGTTTTGCGTGCCAGTAATACATTTTAACGTTGTTAGAAGGTCTCTTTCTATAAGTCTATAATATATAACTAAACTATTGTTGTATATAAAGTAAATAAGGTTTTTAAAATGTTTAAGAAGCTTCATTTAAAATTAAATTAAAATGCAGAGCCCCCCAGACTGGGGGCCAGGACCTGGCACTCACACTGCCCACTGAAAATCAGCTCGCGTGCTGCCTTTGGCACGCGTGCCATAGGTTGCCTACCCCTGTTCTAGCTCCTTCTCCTCCTCCCTGCCTGGATGCCAACAGGGAAGACACTGGGAGCACAAGAGACAGCCTCCCTGATCTCAGTTCTAGTGTCCAGCACTTCAGCAACCTCTGGCAACCAGGAAGAGCAATTGAAGGAAAAATCCTGCTAATTCCCTACAGCCCCAGGTTGAAGCATGCTCAGTTGGTCTGTGAGAAAGGTGCATGCACAGTCCAGTCAACACATAGGAGTTGCGAGAGGATGGAAAATGGCCAGAACAGATAGAATCTTTGGAAAATTTAACTGCCAAACTGGAATAAGTCTGTACTGAACATGTACAAACAGATTTTTCAGGTTTATAATCTTACCAAATTTGGGCATATTTTCACAGGAACAGCAAAAGGCACATCCCTGACACCATGGTGATCCCCCACTAAATTCAAGTTCCTCCTCCAAAGCATGGAGATGCTAAAGACTCTCAAAGAAATAGTGGAAGATTGTTTTTAATATGGTAAAACAAAGTCTCTCCCCACTCTACCCTAGGGTGACCAGATAGCAAGTGGGAAAAATGGGGACAGAGGGTCGGGAGTAATAGGAGCCTATATAAGAAAAAGACCATCTGGTCACCCTACTCCACCCCTACCGTCCCCCTCTAATCTTGTTCTTGGAAATGGCTAAATTATTCTAGTTGAAATTTAATCACACAAACGAACAAGTCAGCCTAAGACAGACACCTGGCCTGGAAAATTTCATTCCAGAGCGTTAAAATTTGCCAAAGTTATAAACAACTGAAAACAAGATTTTGTATTGGAAAGTGAATATAAGCATTATGAACTCTGCCTATAATGTGAAAGAATTTAAGCCATTTGCACTGAATTTTTTATTTGGTAGAAACTTCTGTTGAAACAGGTGGAATCTAGGCAAGCTTCCCATTTTTATGAGAAGGGATCTCTTTAGAAACTGAGGAGTACAAGGCAAAGTTTACTCTCATGGAGGCATCAGTTACAACTTCATAGATTAGTGCTGATTTACCTCTTTGTAAGGTATGAAAAATAGAGTATATCCTCCCCAGATTCACAGTACTTAGTCTCTGAATACAGAATAAATTTTCTAAGAATTTGCAAGCAAATCCATTAGTTTATGAGTTGAAATTATTAAAAACTTGATCCTTTAAGGTAATTTATCATCTATACAGTGCTTTCTTTGTCCTAAATTACCTTAATAGTGGAATAACACAGGCTCTTCAAACTTTCTATATAATTAAAACTCTTTGAAATCTTATGCATAGACTATATTTGAAGAAATTAAATTGTAATTAAGCAGTGTTATTAATCATTGTTGTATCTAATTGTTATGATTATATAGCCTACAATTTTAATTGTGCCCTGTAGTGACACCAGGAGGGGTAAAATATGAAAAAAACAATCTAATGTCCTTAAAAATCCATTTAATTTATTCTAAATACTAAGATGCCACAATCACAAATGTATGGTTATTGGTTGATGTCATTACAGGGCAGAGATAAGGTTGTTTGGGTACCTTAACATGTTTAGATTTCTTTTAAGTGTACTTTGAACTCTGAATTTCTAGTTTGCCATGCTTAGTTTGGGATAATTACAACATCTATTTTTTTTTTTTACCCTTAAGTACTGATATGTACTCTGACTTTAACTCCCATTTTACATATTTTTTATCTGGAAATTAGGAAAAGATCTGTTTTAGGCTGACTATCAGGTAAATATGCCTGACAGCATGATCTACTAGATTGCAGAATAGCCTCCCAAGGGAAAAGGTGGAAGCTCTATCACACAAAGTACCAAAAACTAGACTGGACAAACCACTGGAAAGTGTACTGAACTTAACATCTTAATATGTAATGACTTTTCAGGGGAATATATTAGATTAGCTTCTGAACAAGTAATTTTCTCTCTAATATCTAGAGATATTACCTCTCTAAAGTGTGAAAAAGCTTCAGACTCCTATTTCTGAGAGGTCTGTAATTCTCACTTGAAAGACGCATGAATTAGGTGGCCAAATTATGGCACCACCTAGTGGTGCAATTGTGATATTAAGCCTACGATAAAGTAAGAAAAGGAATTTGAGGTTTAGGCTTGGTTGATTTTTGACCCTAGTGTAATAATTTCACAATGCAGGCATCCAAAGCAAGGAATCTGTTTATGACACATATGTAAAATTGAATATCTCAAGCACTTGAGGAAAAATAATGCTTCCTATGGAAATACTGGATGTTTTATAATTATTTATTAACATACAACTGAAGAATCTTTTTTTAGATAGTGTTCCAAAAAAGTTGCTTGTCTTTACTTATCTTATCTAAATGGAAGGAACCACATATTTCACATCTGCCTGTTGTCAGTAAGGGAGACCACAGAATTTACACAGAAAGATTTGACGAACACCTTCTTCAGATTCTTCCTCAAAAACTGTGGAACTTTCAATGAGATTTTATGTCTGAGTCTTTGGAATGTTGCTAGAGAGCTTTACAAAGGAGGTGGTTAAGAAAGGCTATCTTTTAGATTTTAAATGTTGTGATTGACTTCTTGGGTTCTATGACTTTTAGGATGTATTTGGGATATCTTTATCCTCCTCCTCCGAGAAGAGTGTAGTAAAATAAGAATTACATGATATTTTGTGAGCAAAGCTAGTGGGCAAACTGAAATTTCTTCTTCGGTGCTGGCAAAGTCCTCTATCTTATCTAAATTACCTTATCCCCTTCACTGCAATATCTGAGTGTCTTCCAACTATCTGAAAACAGAAACAACCTCTCTCTTCCTTCCTTTCCTCCCAGCTTTTAGGAGAAATAACTTTCTTCATTCATAATTTTGTTATTGATGTGTGTGTGTGTGTGTGAGAGAGAGAGGAAAAAACCACTTAGTGATGGGAAGGCAAGTAAAAAAAGATGAGTTTTGCAGCATTTAATTCTGAATGTAGTAAAGCCTATGGTTATTCTTAGGCCCAGTTTTGTGAACTCCCATGTTTGTGAGTCTCCCCAGATTGGTCAATTAGTTCATGGGTCTAATGGAACATGCCTGTTGTGGTAGTTCCTGGTTGTGGTGATAGTGGTGAACACTCAGGTAGCTTGGACCAATTTCCATGGAGAGCTTTGGATCTGAGGGAAGAGATCTTACATTAGACTCCATATACAATAGGGAGACAATGAAAAGCGCATAGTTTTCAGGTAATGTACTCACATGAACCTGTGTTGTTAAACTGACAGACTGGTACCTTTTGTACCAATTGTAGCCTTTTCAAGTTGTGTGGTTTCTGTCATAGAAATGAGTTAAACATATAATTAAGCATAAAGGTAACAAATACTTGGCCACTTTGGCCTTTATGGAAAAAGCATAATCAGCCTTGAATCTGGTGGAGGATTGTTTTTTATAGGATCTTTTAGGCTGCACTTAGAGTTTCCCTGTGACAGAGTATGAGGAAGAAACTCATTTCTCTTTATGGTGGGCAGAACTGAGGACTACTGACAGGTGGGATTTGACTCTGCTTTCTCTAAAGGCCTTGTATAACATACACACAAGCCTTTGATCAAGATCTTGCAGGGGCAAAGAAAACTGTAGCACTGATTGAAGTTTACCTTATTAGTTGCATGCTTACTACATCTTTGTTGGCCTTCAGGCCTACCATGCATTTCATTCCAGGGGATGTATGGGCTAGGAAAGGAGCCCAAACATTGCTGTTACTCACATATATGCCTACAATAGACTATTAGTGTTTCTCAAGCTCCCCCTTACCTATGTCCCTGCCATACAAGAGGGAGTCTGGAGCATGGGCTGCTTACACTACCCTGTCACACAGGTCCCTGTGAATGCTTGGCTGTATGCTGGGAATGATTCTGCCCATTTCCTGGGCCCTTAGAACAGGTTCTTTCCAACTTGTGCAAAGAAGGGAAAGTTCCAGGAGACCCTGAATGGTCAGAGGTCTGTTGCAGAGTAGTCTGAATTCTTATAGGATAAGCAGAATTCCACATTTGATGTTTCTGGCTTTTCTGATAAGTCTTGCAAACATTTTAGAAGATAAAAATGCAAGATAATGAAGCTGCACTGTCTGTGAGGCAAAGAGAAAACTCACCTCCACAGATGAGACACAATCAACCAGAAAGATTATCTAATTGGCTTTGCTTCTCACTATTATGGGGAATGAAAGGATTACAAATATAATAAATTAGAACGTAGAACAATTTTCCAGCACTAAATGTGAATTTTTGGAAAGTTAAATCAAAAATAAAAACTGGAGAATATGGTGGCCTCCCAGACAGAATTAAAGGGTAAGATGCCTGTTTGTTTACTAAAACAGTGGTTCTCAAACTTGGGACGCCGCTTATTCAGGGAAAGCCCCTGGGGGGCCGGGTTGGTTTGTTTACCTGCCGCGTCCGCAGGTTTGGCCGATTGGCCTGCGCCGCTTCCTGCAGCCCCCATTGGCCTGGAGCGGCGAACCATGGTCAGTGGGAGACGCAATCGGCCGAACCTGCGGACGCAGCAGGTAAACAAACCGGCCCGGCCCGCCAGGGGCTTTCCCTGAACAAGCGTTGGCCCAAGTTTGAGAACCACTGTCCTAAAAGACTAAGAAAAGAGCTCTTAACTTGCATTTCTAAATAGAAACGGAGATAGAGCTTACTGAATCCATATTAAAATTTCTAGTGATGAAGAAAAAAAATAAAGAAATGGGTATTCGATTTGAAACAAAAAAGATATGCCTAATACAACTAGCTTATATTTTTCAGTGAGACCAAGATGATTTTTTAAAGAAATCAAGGTCTCTCTAAAGTCACACAAGTGAAAAAATGAATTAATGTGTAAATAAATGTATTTGTTTCTAGACGTTGCTAATCAGGGGTGCTGGAGCAATTTATATAGTGGGAATGCTGAGAGCCATTTAATCAAACTGTAAACCCTGTATATAATGGAAACCACTTCAAGCCAGGGGGTGCAGCAGCACACCCAGCACTCCTAGTTCCAGCACTTATGTTGCTAATTCTATACAAGTCTATTGTTGGAAATAAAATATATAAAAAAGTAGTTGATAAACAAATGTTGGGGTTTGGCTGTGTGCTCCAGGCTGTCAGTACCGCCTATGGTAATACTCTGGGCTATAAAACCTAATAGCGAGAGTCCAAGGGCCACTTCATCTAGGAGTTTCAGTTCACGAAGTGTTGCCCAGTGGTGAGAGCCCCAAGGCCACTTTACCCACCGGTTACAGTTCAGGGAGTGTCATCCAGCTGCGAGAATCCCAAGGCTGCTTTACCTAGCAGTTACAATTCAGGACATGTGTGGAGGGGAGGGAAGGGGAACTCAGGCCCACCCTACTCCACTGGGCTTCGACCCAGAGCCTTTGAAAACAGTGGCCCCTGTGTGAGTCTTAGGGTCTGGTACCCTTAAGCGTGTTTCCTGGGTTGCTTCCTAACCTTGTTCTGGTCCCTCTGGCATCATCACAGGTTATACTGGGTTCCTTCCTGTGTTCCTCTCTGGTCTGTCTCTAAAGTCTTTTCCACTGGCAACAGCGAGTCATCACCCTCAGCTCCTGCAGTTGAAGGGCCTCCTGTGGCTCAGCTATGATGTTTGGTCCTGGTGGCATGGAGCCGTCAACTTCCTGTCAGAAGACTGCCACACCCAACTGCTCTTCTCCTCAGTCAACCCAGATTGAGCTGCACTTCTCCCTTTTGAACACTCCCACCCCTGGAAGCATCCCCAGCAGAGGGAAGGAGGCATGGCTTTCTGCCTCCAGAGTAGCTCCTTAACCCTTGCCTTGCTGGTGTGGGGTTGATAAACCTGTCACAACAAGTCATCATTTACCTCTTAGTACCAACCCAGGCGTACTTGTTTACGAAGAGATATATAGTATTTATTTCATGCATAATACCTAATAAATGTGTTAATTAGGAGACTCACTATTGAGCCTGATCAATTCACATGATTAGTGCCCAAACATTCTACACTTACTCATGCCTATTTCAGTGTGATATAAATGAAAACCCATCAAATCAGATCTCATCCACCCTGAGGAAAAGATGTTTCAGAACCAGACTACAACAAACTACTGTTTCATTTCTTTCAACTTTCCTGCCAGCTACTCCCTGAACTCCAATTGTTTCTGAACAATTCTTTTACTGGTTATACATACTGATTTATTTTTTGCATCTGAGTATATTGTCACTGAATTTGATATTGTACATAACTGTGTCACTACCTTCTGAACCCCCCCCCCCCTTGAAATGGGGTGTCCATTTCCTCCTCCAAGATGGGTCCTGTTGGTTCTCTCCATTCAATTCACTTGACCATCCCACTCAGTAAAAATAAAAAAAAACTCCGTGGATAACTAAAGTCCAACTAAAAGTTCAACTAAAAACATTTTTCACCCTCCTTGGGCTATTCTTCAACCTGCCTTCTGGAGTCAGTTCTTAGCTCCTTCTGGACTATACTTAAGTCCTTCCACATTCTGTTATAGAGTACTGACTCCCAAGCTGCTTTCCTTGGAGCATCTCTCAGTCTGCCACTCACTGAAGTTCCTTGCTCCCTACTGCCAGCCCCTGCAGAGTTTCTTCTTTCCTCTTTTAGACAAGCACTGCCTCCCATGGGATTCTCCCGGGAAGTCCTTTGTCCTAGCAGCTTCCCACTGCCTTCCCTCCCAGAAACTTCCTACAGACCCTAACTCAGGATCTCCCACAGGAGCCTAACCTGCTTTCTGTGCTTCCTCTCTACTGAGTTCTCTCAGCCCTTTTTCTGAGACCAGGTGTTCATTAGGCCTGACCCAATTAGTCCTGCCTCCTCAGGCTGGGAGGCAGGTATTTATGGCACAGGTGAATCTGGCCCTATTTCTCCTTACAGGAGCCAGTCACCCTGGACATATACACTCAGCATTTCTGACATGACTGTAAACGGATTCTTATATTTTAGCTGGATTTAAAATGTTAGGGTCTAATTTGTCCCTCAGAAAAACTAAGGGCCTTTCTATCTTTGCATATTTGGAGGGGGGAAATATTTCTCTTGAAAGTACAATTTATAGTATTGTGCTTGCACTTGTCTCTTTGTTTATACTCTTCACACTCTTCATTAAAGATGCTGAAATTTCTAAGTTGAAAACAAAATTATGGCATTATCTCTCATGGCATCATCGATCATTGCTTCAAAAATAAGTTCAGAGAAAGCTATGCCAAAACATCTTCACGTGACTCCATTTGATATTAAAAAAGGATCAGATACTAATCCTCATTATTTCATGCAGTTTAAAGATAATTTTTTTCCTGGCATCCAAACTTGTTGGAAATGTCTAGTCTTATTTGGTTAATAGAATTAAACAATCAATCTGTACTCCTTATGTGTGATCTGAGTCATATCTTCTTATTTTAATGATAAAATTAATTTTTTACTCCAGTTAGCACTGTAGAGTCCAGACATGTATGGAAGAGTAAGCTGCGTTCTTTTTTTGTCTTATGCATCTGTAGGAGCGGACTCACCCCTGCGGCGCCTCCTGCTGGTGACTCGGGAATTAGCTCTTCCAGCTCCTCGGAGCACCCTCTGCAGGCCAGTGGTCCGCCTCATGTCCCTCCCGGACCCCGGTGCCCTTGTATCTGGGGTGCTGCCCCCTGGCAGTACACCCCTCAGTACTAGGGTCTCCCCTCCCCAGGGAACCCCCACCCACTATCCCTACCTCACCTCAGAATAAGACCACTGCCAGTCACCAACTAGCCCCCGCTCCCTGGAACAGACTGCAGTATAGGCCACACATCACAGGCAAGGTTGGGTTTGGACCTGCTGCCTTGGCCTAGCTCTGGGCTGCCCTCTGCAACCCCCAGTACCCCTTGGCCTTCCACTAGGCCGCAGCCTGGGGCTTTCCAGGCTGGAGCTCCCCGGCTCCTCAGCCTGTCCCCAGCCCTGCTCCATTCAGGTACCCTGTCTCTAGCTTGCTGCAGCCAAGCCCTTCTCTCTCTGAAGGCAGAGAGAGACTGTTTGGCCTCTGGCTCCCAGCCTTTTTATACAGGCCAGCTGTGGCCTGATTGGGGCGTGGCCCTGCTGTGGCTGCTTCCCCAATCAGCCTAGCTTTTAGAGCTGCAGCCCTCTGCCAGGGCTGTTTTAAGCCCTTCCCGGCAGGAGCGGGGTAGCCACCCCGCTACAGCATCATTGTCAGCTATGTTCAAGTTATGGAAGCTTTATTATGGGTGATGACATGCAGAAAAAATACTACCTGTCCTTCAGATCCCATGATGTTTTTGCAGTGCTGAGAGAAAAAAGACAGTTACCTTTTTTGTAACTGGTGTTCTTCGAGATGTGTTGCTCATGTCCATTCCGTTGTGGGTGTGGGTGCTCGCCACATGCACCGGTGTCGGAAGTTTTTCTCTCAGTGGTATCCGTAGGGGACTGGCCCTGGTGCCCTCTAGAGTGGCGCACATATGCCACGGTATAAGGGGTGCTGCTGGCTACCCCCACCCTCAGTTCCTTCTTGCCAGAAACTTCGACAGTGGGGAAGGAGGGCGGGTTGTGGAATGGACATGAGCAACACATCTCGAAGAACACGAGTTATGAAAAAAAGGTAATTGTCTTTTCTTCTTCAAGTGCTTGCTTATGTCCATTCCATTGTAGGTGACTTCCAAGCAGTAGCACCGGAGGCGGATAGGAGTTCATGGATGTGTCGATTGCAACACAGCTCTGCCAAATCCAGCATCATCTCTTGCTTGCTGAGTGATGGTGCAGTGCGTCGTGAACATGTGTACCAAAGACCACATCACGGCCCTATGATAGGGACATGTGCCAGGACGGCTGCCAAGGATGCTTGAGCCCTAGTCGAGTGGGCCTTCACTATAGGAGGCAGCTTGGCCTAAATCAGCTCATAACAGGTCTGGATGCAGGTGGTGATCCAATTTGAGATCCTCTGCAAGGACACTGGGAGACTCTTCATCCTGTCCACTGTCGCAATAAAGAGCTGGGTCGATCTGTGGAAGGGCTTGGTGTGCTCCAGGTAGAACGCTAGGGCGTGCCGGACATCCGAAGTGTTTAGCCGCCTGTCCTCATTGGTTGAGTGCAGCTTCGGACAGAACATCGGGAGGAAGATATCCTGGTTGACATGAAAAGGGGACACCACCTTACACAGGAAAGCCAGATGAGGTCGCAGCTGGACCTTGTCCTTGTAGAATACCGTAGACGGAGGCTCCGAAGTGAGGGCCTTAATCTCGGATACGCGCCTCACCGAGGTAATGGCTACAAGGAAAGCAACTTTCTACGACAGCTGGGAAATGGAACAAGAAGCCATAGGCTCAAAGGGTGTGCCCGTGAGCCTAGAGAGGACCAAGTTAAGATCCCATTGGGCAACCGGGTCTGGACCAGCGGCCTTTCGAGGCCTTTTAGGAACTGGATAGACATCTAATATGAGATCATTGATTTGTCCTGGACACGTGGATGGAAGGCCAATATAGCTGCCAAGTGCACCTTGATGGAAGAAAGTGCGAGACCTTGGTGCTTTAGATGGAACAGGTAATCCAGGATGGACTGCAGAGACAACCGGGTTGGGGAGATGCTATGCGCCAACGCCCAGCAGGAGAACTGCTTCCACTTTACCAGGTAAGTCATTCTGGTGGAGGACTTCCTGCTTTCCAAGAGAACCTGCTGTACCTGGTTAGAGAAGGCCTGTTCCTCTGGGTTTAGCCATGCAGCAGCCAAGCCGTGAGGTGAAGAGAGGGAAGGTCGGGTGCAGGAGCCGACCGTGGTCCAGTGAGAGTAGGTCTGAGCGGCTGGGCTGTGGCCATGGGGTAGCCACGGCCAGATCCATGAGCGTGCCGAACCAGTGCTGGTAAGGCCACGCTGGGGCGATCATAATGACTCGCACCTTGTCACTTTTGATTTTTGATAGGACCCTGCTGATCAGCGGAATCGACGGGAATGCGTACATCAGATCCTCCTGCCCATGACAGGAGAAAGGCATCGGAGAGGGCGCCCCTACCGAGGCCTTGGAGAGACCAGAACTGATGACACTTCCTGTTCTGTTTGGTGGCGAACAGGTCCACTCAGGGAGCCCCCTATTTCTGGAAGAGTGCCTGGACGACCTC
This sequence comes from Emys orbicularis, assembly GCF_028017835.1. Taxonomy (NCBI): domain Eukaryota; kingdom Metazoa; phylum Chordata; order Testudines; family Emydidae; genus Emys; species Emys orbicularis. The sequence goes on from NC_088690.1 coordinate 10,097,720, forward strand.
CGAGTGGAGCAACCACTTGTGGCAAGAGAAAAAGGACTTGCTGAGGTGATTCGCCAGCATGTTCCACATGCCGGGGAGATGCAAAGCTTCCAGGTGGATCGCATGCTGGATGCAAAAGTCCCACAGGCAGAGTGCTTCCTGAGAAAGCTGACTAGCGTGCTCTCCTTTGCCTGTTGACATAGAACATTGAGGCTGTGTTGTCCGTCAACACCTGCACTACTCAACCGGACAACTGTGGCCGGAAGACACTGCAGGATAGGTGGATGGCTGAGCGTTATACATAATGTCTGCTCCTCTGGAGACCATGTCCCCTGGGTCCGCTGTCCGCAGCACACCAAGATGTGCTCCCCAACCGAGGTCGGAGGCATCTGATATCAGGGAGACCGTGGGCCATGGACTCTCGAACGGCACTCCTTCCAGCACCAACCTTGGGTCAGTCCACCACTGCAGAGAGGTAAGTACCTTCGGCAGGATCGTGATGACCTTGTCCAGGTGATCCCTGGATGAAAAATAGACTGTCGCAAGCCACAATTGAAGGGGCCACATTCTGAGCCTCGCATGGCGGACAACGTAAGTGCACTCTACCATGTGCCCCAATAGTCTGAGGCAGACCTGGGCCGCAGTGAGCGGATGTGCGGAGATGCTGTCAATGAGATCCGACATCATCCTGAATCTGTCCTGTGGCAGAAATGCCCTGGCCCGGGTAGAGTCGAGTACCACTCTGATAAACTCTATCCTTTGGACCAGGATTAACGTTGATTTTTGCTCGTTTATCAACAGGCCCAGGGCTTGGCACATGCCTTGCACCTCAGTGACACTGCACTGGACCTGGGTCCTGGAGCGGTGCTTGACAAAACAGTCATTGAGGTAAAGGTAAGTCTGGATACCCCGACACCTGAGGTAAGCCACCACTACCAACATACACTTGGTAAACACCCTTGGGGATGTTGCTAGGCTGAAAGGGAGCACTGCAAACTGGTAGTGAGCGGTCCACACCATGAAGCGCAGAAAACGTCTGTGCTCACGGAATATTGATGTAAGTGTCCTTAAATTGAGGGCAGCGTACCAGTCTCCCAGATCCAGGGAAGGAATGATGGAGGCCAGGGAGACCATGCGAAACTTCAACTTCTTGAGATATCTCTTGAGGCCTTGCAGGTCTAGGATGGGCCACAGACCTCTCTTGGCCTTTGGGATTAAAAAATAGAGGGAGTAAAACCTCTTGCCCCTTACATGCAGTGGGACTTCTCCCAAGGCTCCCACCTGAAGAAGGCCCCAGAAGGGTCCCTGAAGAGGGACGGGGTGTGTGTGTGTGTGCAAGGGAGGATAGAAATAAACTGGAGGGTATATCCCCCTGGTACTGTGCTGAGGTCCCACCGGTCCAATGTTAGAGAAGCCCAGGCAGGGAGGAAGGGGGACAGGCGGTTGGAAAATAACGGGGGAGCAGGATCCAGGATACAGGCTGGAAGGTCGCCCTCAAGCGCACCCTCAAAATGCCCGCTTATCACCCTGTTGGTTACGGGTGGAGCTCGACTGAGCAGAGGATGCTGGCTGGTGGCCTTGCTGGTGCTTATAGGCCTTGCCCTTCTTACGGCAGTGCTCCGATTGAGGTTGACTTCCAAACCTCTGGGTCTGTTGCAGCTTGAACTGCTTCCTAGGTGGCCCTGGGTGTACAGGCCCTGAGAGCGCAGGGTTGTCCTGGAGTCTTTCAGACCATGCAGTTTTGTGTCTGTTTGCTCAGAGAACAATGCCAGGCAATCGAACGGAAGGTCCTGGATGGATTGCTGAACCTCCGTTGAAAGGCCCAATGACTGTAACCAGGACGCCCACGTCATGGAGATGGCCGAGGCCATGGTTCAGGCCTCAGAGTCTGCCACATCTGAGGCTGCCCGGAGGGCTGCCCTTGCCACTGCTTTGCCCTCTTCAAGAATAGCCAGGAATTCCTTCCCGGATTCCTCTGGCAGCGAGTCCGAGAACTTGGCCATGGACTGCCTGGGATTAAAATCATAGTGACCAAGTAAGGCCTGCTGGTTGGCCACTCGTAGTTGGAGGCTGGAAGTTGAATAAACTTTTCTTCCAAAGAGATCGAGCCTCTTTGCCTCTTTGTTTTTGGGTATCACACCTGTTTGGCCCCATCTGTCACGGTCATTAACTGCGGACACAACCAGAGAGCTTGGGGCAGGATGCATGTACAAATATTCATACCCCTTAGAGGGGACATAGTATTTATGTTCTGTCCGCTTGGAAATGGGGGGCAGTGATGAAGGCGTCTGCCACAAAGTCTTAGTAATTTTTGCCACTCCCTCGTGCACGGGCAATGCCACCCAGGCAGGGACTGCCGAACTTAGTACATAAAATAGGGAGTCTGAGGGCCCTGCCAACTCCTTGGCTTCAAGCCCCAGGTTTGAGGCGACCCTTTTTAAGAGCTCTTGATGAGCCTTGGCATCATCCTGAGGAACTGGGTGAGAGGGGCCCGTAATTGCCTCATCAGGTGAGGATGAAGAGGAGGCGGGCACCGGTGGTTCTGCCACCTCCGTCGCTTCCTGCATGGGGACCTCCACTGCGGCTGAGTAACCCCGCTCTAGGGTCACATCTGTGTCGGGGGGGGGGGAGGGCAGGAGACTGTCGCTGACCACTTGTCTGATGCCCCTGAAACCGACCTATGCCCCTGCAAGGGTTGTGGAAATCCCCAGGGATTCCAGAGGTGCCAGGGGGCAGGCCACTGGCTCTGAGACCACGTTGTACCAGGAGATGCTGCGGGAAAAGCCAGTGCCTTCACTGGGTGGCCCTGACCCGCTGGTAGGGACTCCCCCTCACTGTTGGATCAGTCTACTCCAGGCCCTTCGGTGCCGACCCCAGAGCTCTGCTGAGGATTCGCACGAGGGCGATGACCCTGGTGCCACGATCCCAGTGACCGGTGGTGGCGTTTGGCGGATTGGCGACGGTAATCCGGCGATCTACAGCTGACGCTTAGTGAACAGTCCATCGAGCAGGAGAGAGTAGGCCAACGTGCACAGGACCAGCGGTGTGCCCGTGGTGAACCATACCGGCATTCTGTCAACCAGTAACGGGGCTCCCTGGACCAGCAGGTCGAACCGCCAGAGTGGTGCCAAACACTGGGAGAGTGGCTTGGGCGTTCCCAGCACTGGGGCAGTGCCATTCCACTGGCAATCGTCTCCTTGAGCCCAAGGAGCACTGCCCGGAGTCTGGGGATCCACACCATGGACTCTGATGGGTGGACCAACCCATGTCCAGGGCATCATGGCTCTGCGCAGGCAAGCACTGACGGGATACTCCCCACGGTGGACACCCCCATTAGAAGGGTCCCAAGGCAGGTTTTCCCCTGGAATGGGGTACCTCCGTGGCCAGCGTGGGCCTGAAAGGCCTCCGGTGGATGGCACCACCAGGTGCCAAATGCCTCTGCTGCTTCTTGGGGTGGCGGGGGGGCCTGGAGTGGGCTAGTCTGCTTAGCAGGAGCTGGGGCCTGACCTCTGTCTGGAGGTGAAGAGCTGCAAGACATGGTAGTGGTCCATTGATCCTCCATTCTCTTGCCTGGGTCCCGTCCTAGGGGAGGGAACTTATCCTCAGTCAGTCAGCATACTACCGGTCCTTTACTTACCTTTATATCACCTGTTGTGGGGGTCCTTGCTTTTCATGTGTTCCTATTCATTTGGTTTACCTCTGGTTTACCTTGTTTAGCACTGTTGATGGTTTAATAAATACCTTGGTTGTTTACACCCACACATACTTCTTGGTTTACCTTATTTTAAGGGACTAACAACAAACCCCGATGATAGATGCGGGTAGGGGGACATTCCTCTAGACTGGTTCAACATGGGTTACCAGGGACAGATAAGGGGGGAAAGCTGGACAAATCATCATCTGTAGCCAAGGCATCTTTCGGAACGAAATGTTTGAAAATATGACGTATAGGGCCAAGTTAATCCCTGGCACAACTCCACTGTCTCACATCTATTTTAAGTAGTTCCAGTGATCAACTGTTCTCCATGTCCACTGATGGCAGGACAAGAAGTAACAGGTTTAGTGTGCAGCAAGAGAGATTTAGGTTGAATATTAGGAAAAACTTTCTAACTATAATGATAATTAAGCTCAGGAGCAGGTTACATAGGGAGGTTGTGGTATCCCAGTCCTTGGAAGTTTTTAAGAAGAGGTTAGACAAATAACTGTCAGAGATGATCTAGGTATAGTTAATTTTGCTTCAGTGAAGGTGGATGGACAAGATGACCTCTTCAGGTCCCTTACAACCCTACATGTTTATGAATACATTTCAGAGGGAGTTTAGGTTGGGAGGTCCCGCCCTCAGTATTTAAGTCAGAAGGGCCAAGCAATGCTAGGCTGATTTGGAGCCTGGCAGTGTGGACATTTCATGACCCTGAACTGGAGACTAGCACTTGTGCCGGGATCAGTGATGCTAGATACCTGCTAAAAAGATTATAGTGCAAGTGGGAATAAGGACCACTAAGCTGCCAATGACAATTTGATAATAGTGGATCAAATAGTTTCCTAGGCTTCCAAGTCTGTTTCTCTCACCTTCTGACAGCTTGATTGCTAGGGAAATAGGTCTGCCACCTTGCCCAGGGGCCCCGACCAATTAGGGGTCCTGGAAAAATGGCCACTCCCCATACCCCGACCCACTCCACCTGGCACTCCGCAGCAGCAACGCCAGGTGGGCGGAGTGGGGAAAGCCCCCATGCCCCGACCCTGCTCCCTTGGCTGGAGAGCCAGGTGGGCGGGGGGAGTGGGCCCTGACCCTGCTCCCCGGCAGGAGTGGGAGGGGCGGGGGAGGATTGCAGGTGGAAGGGGCCCCACAACACCCTAATCCACCCCTCCAAGGTACAGGTGTTCTCCAAGAGTGTTTCTCTCCCAAACATTCTTCTGCCCAGCCATGGCTGACTTTCCCCTCAGTAAGAACCTTCCACAGAAGTACAAGGTGCTGGCTTCCCTTGTCCCTAAGCAGGTTTCTCACCTATATTCTGTTCCCAGAGGCTTCAATCCTCCCTGGTTGAATGATTAGTGAGTTATTAGTTTTCCAGTAACATATGACATGACACCTTTTTGATACAGATAATAACCAAAGTGAGTTGGGGTACAGTGAACTGGTTAGGTCAGCTGAAACTCATTACCTGACACCAGTGAGTCCTTGTCCTCTGACACTGGGATGCTCTTTGGGGTCACACCTCCCCACTCTCAAAGCTGCAGGAGTGTTAGCCACTGGCTGACCCAGAGGCAGCTGGTTAGAGCCCTCTTTCCTGGACAGTCTCTAAGGTGCCACAAGTACTCCTGTTCTTTTTGCGGATACAGACTAACACGGCTGCTACTCTGAAACCTTTCCTGGACAGGGCACCTGACACCATATTTTCTTTCCTCTTTATATAGAAGAAACCTGTTTTGTTACCTTTGTCTGTTTACAGTCTCCAGGATATAATATCAGAGTATCTGTGATTTCAGCTACAGATTTTTTAGACATTTTACAGTGACATTAATGACCAGTATTATTATACTTCAAATGATATATCACGTCACCTTTCAAATAAATATCATGAGACTAGTATGTGAGGTGTAGTACATCAGGCCTGGGACAAGAGCTGCTGACACAGTGTAATGAACCATAAATGGGCCTCTGTGTCACTGGTGGACCAACAAGGGCACAAAAAAGTCAAAACTGATGACTGTTGCTACCTCTTATGGATGATATGATAAAGTGTCACTGAATCACTTCTGAATTTTTATATTGAAGTTGTGGAATCTACTGTTTAGAGTTTAAAATGAAATATATCTGAAATATTAAAGTTTTCCCTCTGATGTTCTATTTATTTTCTGAAAAAAACAGAGGTTCTTATATACATCTATAATTTTCACATGTCCTTGTTTCTACTCTAAACATCATACATGAATTAGCTGTTTTATTAATAGTGGGATTGTAAAAATTAAATTTGGTTTTAATATAAATACCTTGTAACTACCCTGAAAATACAAACTAGATTTAGATGACATGGGATTATTTTCCTATGAATATGAGTACATTCTTTCCAACCTTTATCTTACTTTCTAATGGTTCTCTCTTTTCCAGGTATTTTAGGTAGAAAAATGATGTATTTAGCCCTGTAAGTTTCCTCCAGTCTTAGGAAAATAACACAAAACACTCAGATAGTAACAGCGGAAAAGTAAAATTAGCACTGTGTTCATTAACTGAAAGAAACTTATTAGATGGGACTTTTTCTTATGATTCTTTGATTTTAAAATTTGCATAAGTAAGCAAGCTACATTTAAATGATTAAAGAAAATACAATATCTAAGAACTATCAAGTCGAAGTCAAGAAAGTGGTAAATGCAACAACTCATGATCAGCCCACATGTGAAGTTGTTTGTCTTCAGCACAGATGTGTTATTGCAGCACAATGAATGCCTCACACTTGAATCAACAGAAAATGCCTGTAAATTCTGCATCAAAGCTTTAGAAACTATCTAAAAAAAACCCTCTCTTCTATATTTTGAGATCAATATTTATAAGTTAAAGACATAGTACATTAGGATATCTGTTAATCTATGCTACCATTATGTGGTAAGTACCATTCCTCTACATGTAAATTTAAAAGAAAATGTTTAAAGGAAAACCGAAATTGAAATTTACAAAAGACAGAAATTGGCTTCTTGTCAACTTTTCAGTAATGACTGTAATACATCATACATTTTAAAACTAGAGCAGCAGCTTATTTTGACTCATTTTATACCCAAGAGGTTTTCATCTATTAAATTCATTAAAAAAAAAATAATGACATTCTTAACCAGAAGTTCTCTAGAACATGTTGTACAGTCTGGTACAATTAGGTCTAAATAATTTACAAGGTTTTACTGGCAGGAAATCCTGTTACTGGACTTTGTTTAATACTCATACATTTCTGTAAAATGTCGATAATGATTTCCTCTTATAAATAAAAGTAGACAAATGTACGGGAGGAAGGCAAAATGGAAAGAAGAAGATTACATTAAACTCATATCAGAAACATAATTTTTGATGAGTCTGAAAACTTGTTATTTTAGGATTTGCTCATGTTCAGATCCATTGAAGTAAATCACATTTTTGCAATTGACTGCAATAACAGCAATATTAGTCCAATTCTGACACCATAAATCAGAACTTCCTCTAAAAATATATTTAACAAATTCACTATAAATTATTTATTTGCCATGCACTGTTTAGATCTTTCATTTATGTTACAGTCCCGCCCCCCACCCATAAATAAAACAGTTGAAAAAGGACACAATCACATTGGTTCAAAGAAAAAAAAAGTAATGAAAGATCGTTCCCAAGGGAAGTCAAGGAGATAGACTTTGAAATCTAATCTCTTCAGGCATGAAATATTTATTCACACATCACCCATTATTGTTTTATTAAGAAGTTTTTAATTTTTCTATGTATAAGCAAATGTAATGTAATACAGAATAATTCATGTATAGTCTAGCCAGGTCAAATTTGCTGTTTAACTGAAGAGTATAAGTTAATATTTCTTTTGTTATTATGACTCAAATACAGGCATATTTAGGTATAAGTAAACTTAAAAAAAAGCTTACCATTACTATTGGTCATTTTTAACTACTTAGAAAGTAAATCCATCAAAGACAAAATAAACTTAGCAAGTAATTTTCCTAGTATGGTCATAGCAGGGATCCCTGGCTATCCTGTGCCACTAAGGCACCAATCCAGCAATACACTTAAACATGTGGATAACATTAAGCACTGTACCATTGAAGAAGGGAAGTTGAAGTCAATGGAACTACACATATGCTTAAAGCTAACCACGTTGGCCTCAATTCAGCAAAGTATTTAATTACCTGCTTAAAGTTAAATATGTGCTTAAGTCTTTTGCAAATCAAGGACTTAATTAGCGGATGTCTCTTCCATAAGCCTGTGCTGTGGTATGACCACCAACAAAAGCCAAAGCATATGGATGTTATTTTAGAAGCATGAAAACCAACTATTTTTTCCTCATTTTGCTAATTCAAATGGCCATTTGAGATTGTACAAAACTTTCAAAAAATCCGTAGCTTATAACCACTGACAAATGTATTCTTAATGTAACTTATATTACAGATAGAAAATAAAAAAGCTCATCAGAAAATTTTGCGGTCATAAATCAGCCTTCATGGCAGTCTTAAGTAGGCAGGCAATACCACCATCAGGTGAGATGATCTGGCAATCCTCATCATATGTTGTTCAGCATCTCATTCATAATTATCAGTCTTTCTAAACCCATTATGCAATATATGGCACAATAATACTGAACCTGAAATGATTTCACAGGTCCCTAGACTATACCCTGGATAATAAAAACACCTGATCAAATGTAACTACAGCATCAATATTGCAATACGATAACAAGAAGACTGATTAGAGAACTAGGGGAAAGCAGACTTAGCCAAGGGTCAAAAATTAACCATACCTTTAAATTTCTTGGGTTTTTTTCAATTTATTCCAGAGCCCTAATGTTACCATTAATTTTTTTTCATTTATTAATAAAGAATTGTATAAAAGAGTAACAAATGGATTGTGTATCTGGAAGACCTTTTGAGATGATAGCATAAACAGTCCTCTATTCCAAAGAATTCCAGAGTGACAAGGCTGTTTCTTTTTCTTTCTCCCCAGTAGCTGCAAGGTTGCGCTGTGCTCTGGAGATGGGGATATGAAGAGGCTGACTAGCAGCTGGAGCCTCAGGAGGAATTCTGAATGGACAGCCAGAATTCCTCCTGTGGGCTCCAGAATGCACAGTGGAGAGAGAGCTCTGCCATCTGCAGAGGGTATAGTAGGCTCTCTGCTCGGTGCCCAGCCAACTCTGGACTGTTGTGGGGTGAGAAAGCACAGTTCTCCCCTCATCCCACCTCTCACAGCCACATTAACAACTCAGTGATATCAACTGGGGAAAAACTGGAGAGGATGTACTTTCCCTATAAAAAGAACAGGAGTACTTGTGGCACCTTAGAGACTAACAAATTTATTAGAGCATAAGCTTTCGTGGGCTACAACCCACTTCTTCGGATGCAGAAGTGGGTTGTAGCCCACGAAAGCTTATGCTCTAATAAATTTGTTAGTCTCTAAGGTGCCACAAGTACTCCTGTTCTTTTTGCGGATACAGACTAACACGGCTGCTACTCTGAAACCTTTCCCTATAACATTAGCATATGGATGTCTGGTGCCTTTCTGTGAATTTATGTAGGCCTTCCTTGTATTTTCAGATTGTACTGTTTCCTTTCTGATTTTGGATATGAAGGCAAGCACTCACTTTCTTTTTTCAAAAAAGCTTTTTGGGATAAAAGGTACTATGTAAATGTGAGATTATTATTAAATTATTTGTTATAAATCAGAACCTTATTTTTTATATTATTAACATTAAAAGTTTTCATAAAATCTTACTAAGCATTAAGTAGAAAACTGTGTATTCATTTCTGCAAATTCAATATTGTATACAAGCGTTTTAAACTAGAGAATGTTATCACGTTAAATGTGCATACATTTATTTCCTGTGCTTAGATGTAATGCAGTAATAATAATGCCACAATTACCAGAATGTACAATCTAAATTATAGTACTCTGTAAATCAACATGTAGCTGAATGAGTTACATACATCCTACAGGATACCACTACAGTTCTAAATTGTTTCCTGTTAACACTGTGCACACATACTATAAAATTTTGAACTGTGCTCAGCATACAATGTGGTAACTAACTAATAATTCTGAAAAACTATACCACTGTACAGATACATAAATGATGTATAGATACATAAATGTGAAATAAATAAACGTTATTCAGAGTTGCATAATGGGGAATCTAGACAATTCCTGTAACTTCTATTGAAGAGAAATATATGTACTTTAACTTATTAGTGAGATTTCAAATAAGAAAATAAAATCTTTACAAAACACAAATGTTCAAACAGGCTCCCATTTCAGTGTGAAATCATCAATATTATTCATGCTAGGATTTTGCATACAGTGGAAAATGGTATATACCATATCAGATGCACTATTGCTTTGTTTAGAATAGGACATTGTGTTTCCTCCTTAAATATGTATGGGACAGCACTGCTTAACCACTGGTAAACACTTGACAACTGGGCATTTTCAAAATAACTTATTTTTGCACATAATTTTTAAAAGTAAAAGAAAAAATATAAATCTCAATTACAACAGAAATGTCACTTCAATTACAAAATACATTGCTGTAGATGACTCAGAGAACATTCTCTCAGAAACCACTCCACTGAATACCACTGCCATATGTTTAACTGAATGAGACTTTAGATCTAGTTCACCTATTCATTGAATATGTACATTCAATGAGCTATTCAGCATTGCAAGTAGATTACTGACAACTATTAATACCAGTACATATTTTCTATAGCATTGTAAAGTAGTTTAAAATAAAACTGGAAAACACAGTCATTAAAAAAGGATACATTTGTTTTTACCTAATACCTCCTCTGTGAATTGCCAGGTTCATCAATCCTCTGATTGGATCTCATTCTACTTTACAGCTAGGAGGCATCTCCAGACTTGTCAATCATGGCTAAGTTTCAGCTTCACCTAATTAGGAAAGCCATTAGATACATTGGCCAAACCGGACAGTCTCTACGCAAAAGAATTAATGGACACAAATCTGACATCAGGAATCATAATACTCAAAAACCAGTGGGAGAACACTTTAACCTGTCTGGTCATTCAATGACAGACCTGCGGGTGGCTATTTTACAACAGAAAAGCTTCAAAAACAGACTCCAACGAGAAACTGCTGAACTCGAATTGATATGCAAATTAGACACAATCAATTTAGGTTTGAATAAAGACTGGGAATGGTTGAGCCATTACAAACATTGAATCTATCTCCCCATGTAAGTACTCTCACACTTCTTATCAACCTGTCTGTACTGGGCTATCCTGATTATCACTTCAAAAGTTTTTTTCCTCTTAATTGGCCTCTCAGAGTTGGTAAGACAACTCCCACCTGTTCATGCTCTCTGTATGTGTGTGTATATATATATCTCCTCAATATATGTTCCATTCTATGCATCCGAAGAAGTGGGATGTAGCCCACGAAAGCTTATGCTCAAATAAATTTGTTAGTCTCTAAGGTGCCACAAGTACTCCTGTTCTTTTTGCGGATACAGACTAACATGGCTGCTACTCTGAAACCTGTCATTAGATACAATGTTTCCTGCAGTGAAATGCGCTATAAAATGACAACCTGACTACTCAGAGAAAATAAATTATCAAGTAAAAACATATTTGTCCCTCTGTCATATCCAGGTCTATCATTGCTATGAAGGGATTTTAACAGCACTAAAATCCCATTAGTAGGGCCAAATAATGCCAACATCTGAAAGTTTCCTTCTTTCAAATATCCGGGTCTACCGTATGTAAATCCTTTTGTCTCTTCCTGATTTCAGAGCAAAACTAATCCTATGAGACAATGGCTCAGGGCTCAGTGCATGAAACCTAAATCCTGCCCACTGCAGAAGCTGCTGGAGAGGGTAGTAACTAAGCTGTAATGCCTTACTGCACTGCAGATGTAGGGAGCACGGATGGGATGGAGGAAGGAAGATGGAGATTTTGGTAGCTGGGTAAGGGACAGTTGGAAGCATGCAGGAAGCCACTTGCTAAATTGGGTCAATTCAAAATGCATTTTAATGAAGCCAAATGCAAAGTCATACCTCTAGGAACAAGGAATGTAGGCCATACCTTCAGAATGAAGAACTGCATCCTGGAAAGTAGGGAATGAAAAAGATTTGGCGGTCATAGTGGACAAGCAACTCATCCTGAAGTCTCAATTAAATGCTGTTGCAAAAACAGCTAAGGCGATCCCTAGATGTATAAACAGGGGAGTAGTGAGTAGGGAGGTGATTTTACTTCTACATGCAGCATTGGTGAGGCCAATACTGGAATATTGTTTCCAGTTCTGGCACCCACATTTTAAAGGATGTTGAAAAAATTGGAGAGACTGCAGAAGAGGGCCTCAAAAATAAATCAAGGGATGGAGAAAATGCCTTATAATGACAGACTTAAAGTTGCCGTTTACTTAATCTAAAAGAAGGAGAGGCAACTTTATTACAGTGCATAAGTACCTTCACAGGGAGAAGATATCAGGTACTAATGGGCTTTTAAAACTAGCTGAGAAATGCATAACAAGAACCATGGCTGGAAGATGAAGCCAAACAAATTCAAATTAGAAATAAAGCACCAATTTTTAACAAGTGAAGGAACAAACTACCAAGGGAAGTGGTGTATTCTCCCTCTCTTGATGTCTTCAAATCAAGACTGGATACCTTTCTGGAAGATATGCTTTAGCCAAACACCAGTTATACTTTATTAAACACAATGTATTGCACTTAATACAGGGGTAACTGGATGAAATTTAATGGCCTGTAATATACAGGAAGTCAGACTAGGTGATCTGATGGTCCCCGCTGACCTTAAACTCTATGAATCAACTTCCTCCACTCTGACAATAATGCAAGCCTTACTGTCTCATTTGCTCACTTCACCCACAGCCACCTCTTTGCCCTTCTCCACAATTCCTCTATTAATAGAATACAATCAGTTCTAGTCCACCAAGCCAGTACCCTCTTTTCATTCAAATTCCTCCTCAAGGATAACTTATTTTGAGATGCCTATAAGCAGGAACAATCTTAACCACATAGGAGTGCACACACACACAATCTTACTGTTGCAATAAGCTCTTATCTTACTGCTATATTGCTCCTAATGTATTATACAAGTAAATATGAACACTAAATGAAATTAAATAATTAGTATTAGTATATATATATAAAATCCAACAAGCAGATGTTGCAAGCCCATTGTATTTCCTCATGTTCATGGATATCATTTTAGGTTACCGTAAAATATCCATTATGAACTGGTAAGTTGCAATGATTTCAAAGAGAGAAAGACTGTGACATTTGCAGTTTAGATATAAAATACAAGATTAACTATTCATTTACAAATCCTATACATATTTTAGTTGGTTATAAAAAGCAGATGTAATCTACCAAATGTAGTCTTCTGCTTCTTCACTGGTTAGCATTGGCACCACCTTGTGGTCATTTGCTTAATAATACAAAAGTTATGCCATTAAAAGATATCACAGCTGTACAACTGTAATTTTGGAAAGAAAATTGCAATATTCAGACACACTGTGTTCAATTTGAATTCAATGTTTAAAAACACAAATTCAATTAAAATACATTTATGAAAATAAAAGTAACAAAAGTTTAAAATGTAATAATCTCTCCTTATAAAGGGTAGCTTTAGCATGGGTTCACAGGTTTAATTGCACTCACAGAAGTCACCCCACAGCATGGATCCTGTCCCACAGGGCTGGGCTCAGTTCTCTGTTCTAGGCATTGTGACTTGCCACACAGGATCACAGCACCACTCAGGTTTAGCCAGCTGCCCCTCTGTCATGACAGCAGGCTCGCTCTCCAGTCCCCCTGCCCTGCCTCTTCACATGGCTGGAATTAGGGTTGCAGTGCCAGTGTGGAGGCTACTGCTGCGGGTGCTCAGTCTTCCCTTGACAGTTGGTATAGTGCAATCATTTAATCAGGTGGCTACATCCACCTCTGCTCCTTATTCAATCTGCTCCTTTTGAAATCTATTCATTTTTGCTGGAAGTTATCACTGTGCCTTTTGAGCACCATCAATAAGCTGTTATGGACTGGTATGTAGGCAGTCTGGCCTAATAGTCAGAGCAGGAGTCAGGTCTAGTGGGCAAAGCAGGCATCCAGGTTGGAGAACAAAGCCAAAGGTCAGCACCAGAGTCAATTGACAGTTACCAGAGCTGGGGTCAAGCCAGAATCATAACCAGGAATCAAAGCTAAGGGTAAGAGCTGAGGTCGCATGCCAAATGCCAGAACCAAGGGTCAAGCCAGAGGCAAGATCAGGAATCAGAGGCTGGGATTGGAGCTGGGACTGGTAATTGGGGATAGGAGGCAAGGCATAAGAGCCGGAGGAGAGGCAAGGATTAAGCACAGAGCATGATCATGGTGAGAAAAGAAGCGAAGGCAGGGGTGAGGCAGGAGCACAGCAGGAATCAGGAACATAGTTGGGTGCAAGAGGCAGGCACAAGCAGGGCCCAATACAGCCACAACATGAAACCACCTTGTTGCCCAGACAAACTTCCTGCACCACCTTCTGGATTAAATAGCATAACTGGACCAATCAATGGAGCTAAGCAATCCTCCGATCACAGATGCCATGGGTGGGTCTTTGGCTGGCTATAGTCCTAGTAGCTTCTCAGCCCACCAGGTTCCACCAGATATTGGGTGGAGGCCAGGATGCAGCAGCTGTCGGGAAACTCCCAGGCCTAGGTTCCAGACCCAGGACATTACAGAAGAGTGGTCAAGCAGGTTTCTCCCAAAATTAGTTGTGCTGCTGCTTGATTGATTATCTAACAGTGCTTAGGGCCTAATCCTACAACCGCTATGCATATAGACCTTCATGCAAGTATTCACATTGAGCAAGGGTTGCATACTCAGGCCCATAGTACTAAAGATAAATCCTACTTTGTGGATATAAACTCATCAGTAAGGGAACTATCCAGACTGAGCCACACAACTATGAGAGCAGAATAATATTATTCTTAACACACTAGGAACCATAATAGTGAATTATATTACATACTAAATCTACACTAAAAGAACATAAAGGGCACCAATCCAAGCACTCAACAGTTGGAAAACGCCAGAATTAAATTTGTCCTTGCAATCTCAATTTGGCCACCTTAAACACAAGCATGGATAATCCTGCTGAACATTACATAGGAAGTCTGTGTCACAGCCAGAAACAGAAACAGAATCCTGATATCTTAGGTCCTATATGGAACTGATCAGAAAAAGGAATTTCCTTTCCACAGGCAACTTTGACATTTTAAAATTTGTATTTGTTCCGAAAAGTTCAATTTTTGAAATTTCTTACAGGAAGGAAATTCAGAAAAATTTTGATTCTGAAACATCAAAATGTTTAATTTTTATAATGTCAACACAATATATTAATTTTAGTATATAAAATGACAATTTAATATAAAAGTTGAAACATTAAATAAAAATAAAGACTAATCTAAACATTTTGACATTTTCAAAATGAAATAAGTTGAGACCAATCATTGTGACTTTTTCCCCATGGAAAATTTTGCTCAAACTGACGTTCCCATGAAATGTTTCGATTTCAACGAAACTGCATTTTTCAACAGAAATAATTCCATTGAAAATTTTTCAACCAGTTCTAGATCAGTGCCTTCACACAAGAGAAGATCCTTTCTCTTCTTACAACCCTTTACTTCATTCACTGTCTGTTTTGTTCACTGAATGGGGCCAACATCCTACAGAGCAAATAGTATGTGATCATGTAATTGATAACTGTCATAATGGATAAATAACCTTAATTCTGGCATTTCCTAACTTTTGAGTGTTTGAATTAAAAATCCTACTGTTCTTTTAATGTAGTTTTTTATATATAACACCCTAGTTTTTTAAAAAAGCAAACTGAACTAACAGATTCCATCATGTGGAACCATACTGACCCTGAACCTTTACATCTATAGCACTGACCCCTACCACTTGAGCTAAAGGAGTAACTGGTCTAGCAGTAATAGGCTGTTATCTTCTATGTGAACAAGCCAGAAGAGGGGGGGGCACGATACACACTTCACAGATGGGTACACAACCCTTTGCTAGACAGCAGCGGAAGGTTGAGAACTAGGAATCCAGTGTTCTGTTCCTGACGGGGGGGCGGAGAGTATTAAGCTACACATAACATAGCCAATTACATATCTGAAACATTCATGTAGAAAGGCAGCATTCTTAAGTGGATGAGACTTGAATCTACTATAATAGAACCTGTATTCTATTCCCAATTGTGCCAGAAGTGACCTTGCGCAACCTCTCAGGTACACTAAATGTTAAATAAAGAGGGAGGGTGTCACAGCCCAGGTTGAGCTCCTGCTTGTGGACAGTCACCAGGCTGCTGTATTGGACCTAATCTTTGGATCCCATCTGCTTTTTAGCCTGCTGGGTTTAAGCCATGTCCAGACATTGTCTCTAAGTCTGATCTCTCAGACACACTCAAAGGGTGCCGACTCCCTGTCTGGTACCTCTTCTTGTGATATTAGAGTACAGCTGTCATAACTATAAAGGGAAGGGTAACAGCTCTCCTGTGTACAGTACTAAAATCCCTCCTAGCCAGAGACTCCAAATCCTTTTACCTGTAAAGGGTTAAGAAGCTCGGGTAACCTGGCTGACACCTGACCCCAAGGACCAATAAGGGGACAAGATACTTTAAAATCTTGGGGGGGGGGAAAGGCTTTTGTGTGTGTCCTTTGTTTAAGGGGTTGTTCGCTCTTGGGACTGAGAGGGACCAGACATCAATCCAGGTTCTCCCCATCTTTCTAAACAAGTCTCTCTTATTTCAAAACTGTAAGTAAAAGCCAGGCAAGGCGTCTTAGATTTACTTTGTTTTTCTCAACTTGTAAATGTACCTTTTACTAGAGTGCTTATCTTTGTTTGCTATACTTTGAACCTAAGACAGAGGGGGTTCCTCTAAGCTCTTTAAGTTTGATTACCCTGTAAAGTTATTTTCCATACTGATTTTACAGAGATGATTTTTACCTTTTTCTTTAATTAAAAGCCTTCTTTTTAAGAACCTGATTGATTTCTCCTTGTTTTAAGATCCAAAGGGGGTTTGGATCTGTATTCACCAGGAGTTGGTGAAAGGAAGGAGGGGGGAAGGGTCAATTTCTCCTTGTTTAAGATCCAAGGAGTTTGGATCTGTATTCACCAGGGAATTGGTGAAAGGTTTCTCAAGGCTTCCCAGGGAGGGAATTCTTGAGATGGTGGCAGCGGACCAGAGCTAAGCTGGTAGATAAGCTTAGAAGTTTTCATGCAGGCCCCTACATTTGTACCCTAAAGTTCAAAGTGGGGATACAGCCTTGACAACAGCACTGAACACGAATAGTCTAAAAGTCACATTCTGGTTGGATGCTCCTAATGATGGACAGCTGAGAACTCACCTGTGAAAAAAAAAATCACTACCCCCATTATGTTAAATGAATGGGGGGAGAAGTTCAGGAGGCAACAGAGATAACAGAGGCAGTTTGCAGGATATTATAATGAAGAGAGGCAGCTCGGGTAGGAGACAGGGAGGGAATGTAAGAAAAAAATGATATTTTTAATGACTCCCTTTATTTTGGCAACACTATGTGGACTTCAAACTACTTTTAATCTAAATTCTATTGCAAGAACTAAGGGTAAAAGACTCCTTTCTCATTTTGCTAGTGTAGATGAGAACAAAGTAGTGGAACTGGGCCAAGGGTGAAGGACGGGAGTGCTGGCTTCAGAATAGGCTTCCCTTTTTTTCTTTGGAGCTTTTCTATAAATCATGGGAATTACGTTTTGTGCGAGGGAGGGGCCCAGGATCCATGCTGGTGCAAATTAATGCTGAATAGATCAGTAGGGATTTGGATTGCTTTTTCCACTGTACACTGACATATTTACCCAAGCAGACACAAAAAGGCTATCTGTGCAGATCCAATTACAGACCTTAGTTTTTCTATAATGAAGTGAAAATGGCTTTGGGCCAAAAACAACTGTCAAAAGGATAACTGGGACTCTGAGGGCAGGAAGGGGAAGAAGCACAGAGTCAAGGCAACTTGCATATAAGAAGCTAGGTAAATCTCAGGAGCAAAGGCATTAAGTGCACAGACATTAAACACCGTTAAAATATACCATATACTATCTGCTAACAATCACAGTGTCCTTCATTAACAAAAAAAAAATTAAACAAAAAATGCTTTGTAAGCATTAGCAACTAGCCTTATTCAGCCCAAAGGTGTTTCTGCTGCTACTTTACTAAAATTCTCAATAATGTTTGCTGATATGGAGTGGTGGTAGCACTCCATAACAAAGGTTGAAGCTAGCTTGTCATTACAAACCAGATTTTTCAATCACTTCTCTAACTCAACCAAAAAGGAATCTCCCTGAAATTTCAGATCCCACATCACCTTTTTAATGTTATTGTCATACAAGTTTGGAGGAAGGGGATGGAGACTGGGGAAGAATTTTACAGTAAAAGGGTATTAAAATATTTTATCATGTTTTTTGAAAATCTTCCTAACTTTAGCTCATCTCTACAAAGTGTCTACAAATTACAAATCTGTTGTTTTAATGGCCTTGCTGAGAAGTGCCTTTTGGTGGAGTTATTGTGGGAATTACAAAACTACATAAAGCGCTGGTCTACACTGGGGGGGGGTTCAATGTAAGGCTACGTCTTCACTACGGGGGGGGGGGGTCGATTTAAGATACGCAAATTCAGCTACGCGAATAGCGTAGCTGAATTCGCCGTATCCGAGCCGACTTACCCCGCTGTGAGGATGGCGGCAAATCGACCTCCGTGGCTCCCCCGTCGACGGCGCTTACTCCTACCTGCGTTGATGGAGTACAAGCGTCGATTCGGGGATCGATTGTCGCGTCCCGACGTGATAATTCGATCCCCGAGAGATCGATTTCTACCCGCCGATTCAGGCGGGTAGTGAAGACGTAGCCTAAGATACGCAACTTCAGCTACGGGAATAGCGTAGCTGAAGTCGACATATCTTATTTCGACTTCCCTTGGGTCCTCACGGCGCGGGATTGACAGCCGCGGCTCCCCCGTTGACTCCGCTACCGCCGCTCGCCCTGGTGGAGTTCCGGAGTCGACGGGAGCGCGTTCGGGGATCGATATATCACAGCTAGACGAGACGCGATATATCGATCCCCGATAGATCGATTACTACCCGCCGATTTGGCGGGTAGTCTGGACATATCCAAAGAGGCGGTTATGGGATGTAAAGTAGGCAGGGAATGGGATATAGATCCTGATATGTGGTGGTGGTGTGATGTGAAGCTGGGATGTGGATGTGTCTGTGTAGGGGTACAAGGGGGATGTGGTGCTGGCCAGTGTTTCCCCCAGGAATTGAAATTGGGGGGGGGGGTGTTCAAATTTACAGGGGGTGGGGTCAGGGCCGATGAGGGGTGAGACCGTGAGCGTGAAGGCTGTATGGCACCATAGTAAAAACTGAAAAAAATGTTTCATGACCATTTTATTAGATTTTAAAATCATCACACAAATTAAAGTTGGCTACTCAAGACTTCTATGAAGCACTACATCTACATCCTTCTTGGTTTCTTGTTATAATTTTGCACAACACTGTTAATGAACTTCTTGAATGCAATGCATTCATCTTTGGTGGCTTCTCGTGTGTCCGGTACTTCCATTCCTTCAATTGATATGCTCATTAGTTCATTCACATGATCAGGCAGAAGGCGACTTCTTTCAAAACACAAAATTCTATTCAACGATGAAAAAGAACGCTCAACTGTAGCTGTTGTGACTGGGAGTAGCAAGAGATGAATTCCTACTTCTTTCAGCCCAGGAAACATAGCATAAAGATCGGGTCGAGCCACTAGTGAAGATAAAAAAGAAGTTGAAGTCAAATCTTCATGCATTCGTCGTATGATATTCCACTCTGTGTTCAAATTCTCTATTCTGTCCTGAGCACATGGCAGCCCCATTACTGGTAGTGCCTCACTCCACTCAACTGTCGGTGTTTTATAAGACAGGCAGGGCCGGCTCCAGGTTTTTTGCCACCCCAAGCAAAAAAAAAAAAAGCCGGAGTGCAGCCGCCAAAGCAAAAAAACAAACAAACAAAAAAACCCGGAGTGCTGCCCCATGAAAAGGGCCGCCCCAAGCACATGCTTGGAACTCTGGTGCATAGAGTAAAAGCTACGTAGAGGTTGAGTAGAATCTAGAAGTCGCTGTTGTAGATTTAAGAATCAAGTCTGTGTACTTTTTCAGTTGTCTTAACAAACACTTCTTGTCCTCTTCACTTAAGGATTCAATATAAATGCCTTCATTAGTCAACTTCTGGACTGAAGTCTTTGCTTCTTCCAGTACTTTTTAAATGGATAGCTCTCTGGTTGATCCAAATGTAGCTTCTATTGCTGGACAAAGATCTACTACTGTTGTAGCCGATGCCTGGATGGCATTGTTTAATGACCCAAGTAGTTTCAACAGCAGACTTACACGAGAGAGAATGGCAATAGTCTTCTCTGAACGTAGTAGCAAAAGTAATCCACCAGCCTCATTATTTAGATCAATCCCATCTTGGGAGATACTTTCCAAAGCCAGTAATAATGGCTGGAGTAATTTTAAGACAACAGCCAAGGATCGCTCATGAGAAAGCCAGAGGGTTTTCCCAGGTTGGACTAATTTGAACTTCAGTCCCAGTGTATCTTCTACATTTTCCAAAATATTCAGTCTTTTTGGACTCTTGGTGAAAAAAATAATATAATGAAGATATTAAATTTATAGCTTTTTTAATGTCTTTTGAAGAGTCTGCAGCTCGTACTAGCGCTAGTTGGAGTAGATGACCTCTGCAGTGTGTAAAGGAGAGATTAGTGTTACACTTTTCTCTGAGCAAAGCTTGTGCTCCACCATGTCTTCCAGAGAAGTTTGCAGCTCCATCAAATGCACAAGCAGCCATCTGTTTGGGGTCCAATTGACAAGCATTTAACTCTTCTAAGATGTGGGTTGTCACAGATGCAGCCAATCTGTCTTCTATAACTTGAATATCTAGAAATGCATCTACTGGCCTACCACTGACATCAAGATAACGTACACAATGACTTAATACTTGATGCCCATTTGCATTGGTGCATTCATCAGCCATGTATGCAAATTTTTTGAATGTGGTGAGAGAGTTCTTCACTCTTTCAACTGTTGAGTCTTTCACTGTTGCACCACATGCATCTAGCCAGTCAGTTGAGTTTCTTGCAGAAAGACAGCGAGCATTTGCTGGTCTTGTTCGGAACCAGTGTTCAACTTCAGGATGAACAAGTGACAATGCACTTAACATTGGCCTCCAGTTTGTAGTGTGTGGTATCTCTTGCTTAAATAGAAAATATGATGACACAGCCATGTTTGTTCACATGAACTGTGTCGTGTCTCTAGCATTCTTAACAGCCTCATTAACACTCACCAGTGTTGTACTTGGTCAGTGGAGACTCAGCGTTCAGAGGTGCTTTCACATGAGTTCACCTCCCAGATGGGGAGCAAGAAGGTACCTTGTTCGTTCCTCCATCTGCTCACTGTTCGCTCTGGCCACTGTTGTTCATTGTGCCACCATTCACTCCATTGCTCTGTTGCCAATGGCCCTGCGCCATCACCTTCTGCTGCCACCTGCCACTGTGACCTCTGCAAGTTGGTCTCTTGAGGTTCCACCCAGCTCTTTGTGATTTCAGCTGAACTCTCAGTGGGGGAACCTCGCTGCTAGTGCAGACTGGGCCGTCTCTTCCACAGAAACACTGTCCCACAGCAGGTCTAAGCACTTAAACCTGATTATCAGTGATTTCAGCTGTAGTGGTCACTTAACAAAACAAAAGACTATCTATGAAGCCTAAACAGCTCTGTCTTTAAACAATGGAGAAGGACAGGTCAAATAGTACTTGTGACTCAGGCAGACCATCAAGCAAAACACCTGTCCACACCCTCTCTCTTGATGCACTAAGTCAGCAGAGGCTAAGTACAGTTCTACTGCCCTTTACTCATTCAAAAAGAAATGTTGTTATTCTTAACCCCCGCATTCAAGTGATTTGTAACCCAACCCCAGCCAAAATCTAGAACTTGGGCAACACAACTCTATTTGCTGGATACCTAGGGAGATTAGGTGTGAATGTAAATACAATCTGGTCCTGAAGCCTTTCCCTTCAGCCCCCAGCTCATCACTAGCTGTCAAGGAGAGCTCATTTAGACTTTGCTTATAAATCATAATTTGAAATTATTAGGTTGGCCAACATCACCGAAATGAATACACTGACATTGTCATAAAAAACAACAGCTGTATAAGGAAGCTGGTCTATGTTCATACTTTTCAAATCTATTATACTTTTTCAGATACATGTATTTTATGATACACTTTAGATGTTTTTAAAGTGTGTATTAATGTTTCAATTTCAATTCAAATTTCCAATCACTAAATTGGCAACACTGCATGTAACTAGTTCACAAAATTGGGGGGGGGGTGTTGGGGAAATTCAGGGGGGGGGTAAACACCCCCATAGGGGGGTGTAGGGAAATCCCTGGTGCTGGCTGACTGATGGGGTAATGTGAGGGATTGTGCGGCAACAGAGCTATGTGGTGTATCACAAGCTAGATCCCATTCACCCTCTAAATGGGGCTGCTTTGTTGGGGGGGGGGGGCTCTTGATAACAGGAGGAGAGGTGCAAACTCCCCCTTCACCCTGCCATGGGTTACGAGGGCATCAAGCGTCACACACCCGAGGGACAGGCAGCTTTCCCCTCCCGGGCAAAGAGCGTCAGGCGGACATCAGTGCGCGAAGGCGGGAATACAATGCCCTTAACCCTAGTGCCCTCACCTGAGACGAGTGGCGCTGCTGGCCTTTCCCCCACGCAGCTCCCCGATAGGCAATGCCAAGCGCGCGCCTTTTCAGAGGCGCGAGGCTGAGACGTTACCTTACCCCTAGAGGGACGAGGCTGAGGCGCTGCCCCCACCCCCGGAGGCGCGAGACTGAGATGTTACCCCTACCCCCAGCAGTCTCGAGTCTCAGGAGCTGCTTTCCCTTCCCCCTCCCACACTGGCGCGCGAGCTCGAGGCCCTCCCCGAGGCGCTTTCTCCGTCAAAGGCCGGGTCCAGCCAGCCGGCGGCGGCGCCGGCCACTAGGTTTATGGCGTTCGCTCATTCTCGTTCCTTCCTGGGCGGCAGTTAGAGCCCGAATTGCCCCTCCCCAAGGGGCCCGACCCCGCCCCTTCCACCCGCAGCCCATGGCGGGCGCGGAGGCGGGCGCCATGCGGAGGGCCGGAGGTTTCGGGTCTGTAGTACTGGCCCTGGTGCTAGCTGCGAGGCTCCCCGCGCTCGGCCGGCCGCCGCCGCCGCTGGGCCGACTCCTCGCCCTGTGGGAGCTGTGGCCAGGTGAGAACAGGGATGGAGGCTCCAAATAGCAGGCACCTGCACGGGGGTCGGTCGGCTACCGGTCTGTGATGCTCCCCGGTGCCTGAAGCTGATCGAGGAAGGGGAAAGGAGCCCCCTGTGCGACCCGAGTCCTTCCTTAGAGAAGTGATAAGAAGATAGAGAAGATGCGTCCTTAGAGAAGTGATAAAGGTCCAGTGTCCATGCTGAGGGAGGGCCTGAGGACCCAGGGCCATGTCTATGAATGGGGCCCCCTGTAAGTGCAAGGGCTTTGGGGTGATGATCAGAGAGGGTACCATGTCCCTTGATGATGGGCCCCCTCACTTTATACTTTATGAATGGGTCCCATGGGGACATGGAGCCTTCCGTTAATATTCACAGGCAGAGGCAGTGCTCACAAGGAGGACCCCCGTCAGTGTCCAAACTCACCGCTTTGCAAACTGAAGCAGAATGAAATTAAGGAGGCTGTGGTCAGCAGCAGTGAAAGTGCCAAGGATCGTGTTACTTTCATGCTGCTGCTTGGGAAAAGCTACAAGGAGCAGTAACCATGGTGGAATAGGAGCCAAAAAACAGGCCAGCTGAGTGGAGGAAGACCCTTCCCCTTGCAGCAGCTAGGAAGCTTTGGAGGGGGAGAAGAGACATAAAACATCTCCCTTCTATCAGTCAGAGCAGGGTGGATGTTCCACTGATCAGAAACATACTAGCCAGTGGTTCTCAAACTTCATTGCACTGCAACCCCCTTCTTACAACCAAAATTACTACATGACCTGGGGTGGGGGGTGGAGCCAGAGTCCTGCTGTCCCACGCTGAAGCCCTTGGGCTTTGGCTTAAACCCAGGGTGGCAGGGCTCAGGTTTTGGCTTCAGCCATGGGCCCCAGGAAGTCTAATGCTGGCCCTGGCAACCACATTAAAATGGGATCATAACCCACTTTGGAGTCCTGACCCACAATTTGAGAACCGCTGTAGTCCTATGGCTGTTAGCAACTCCATCTATTCCCCCCCAGCAGGATCCAGAAGCAGCTCTTTGGTAGAAACCATTCCCTTCTCAAGCAAATAGTGTCCAGTGGAGACTTTAATCACTTCAGAAGTGACTGACTTCTAGACCTTTGGTGAAAGCAAGGGAGGAGTCCATGGAATCAGCGATATAGGGTAGTGGAGGAGGTCCAGGAATCTCAGTTTAGATGCTTATGAAAAATGTAAACTATGAGGGCTAGGGGAGAATCTGAAGCAAATAGCCAAATACACAAACAAATAATAAAAATGTTTTCAAGTAGATTAGAAACAGGAAGCCTGTGAAGAATATGGGTCTGTTGGGCAGAGTTAAGAAAGAAACTGAGATTAAGGGCATTGCAAAGAATCTAAAGCCAAACTTATAAAAAACAGCCACTACTTTTGGGAGCCCAATCGGAGATGTTTTAGGCCTGATTTTCAGAAGCACCCACAGCTCCCATTCACTTCAGTTGTATTTGTGGGTGCTTAGTAGTTTTGAAAGAGCAGGTCTCAAATTGCACCTCAAAATTCATGGCCATTTTAAAAAGTTTGGCTGCATATGGTGTTGCATATGTAAAAGGCGATAGAATTAATTTTGTTTCTGCAACATTTACGTGGGTGTTTTGTGACATTTGAGTGCTTATCCAGAAAACTTTAATATTTACTTACTTTAGTTATGTTAATAGAATTTCCTAGATTTTCTTTTTAAAGAAAAAAAGTCAACCTGGTAATAATAGGCTAGATACCACTAGAATGTTAAGTTTTGAGGAACGTGCACGTTATCACACAACTGGGCTTCTGTAGACCCATATCTTGTTCAGCGTGCATGTCACTGTGCAATGAATGAGGTTCAATGCACATTTTAGGAGATACATATGTACATGTGTGGCCTGAAACAAGCCCATGAAGGCAATCGAAAGACTCCTATTGACTTCAGTGAGCTTTGCATAGTAAGTTCTGTGAGGGACACAACCTTTTATCATTTAATATATTGCTATAACGTGCTAAAAAAAATTGTACACTGCCTGTGTGAAATGTCATTTTCAAAACTTCAAAATTAATTCAAGTCAAAACCAATTTTTACTGGAACAGTTAAGCTTTTTTATAATTATATATTAGTATCTATTTTGTAAAAAATTAGAATTATTTTATTGCTGGTGTTGCAGGGTATATAAAAGAGTGTCAGCTACTATCAATGGTAACAGTAAACAATTCTTCAAATAAAACATCACAACTTGTGGACCCAGAACAATCAACATTGAAAAAAAATCTTCTAATTTCTCCTGGTGTTTGGCAGAACACTTCTACAATTGGAAGAAATTACAAAAATTTTAAAACAAAATCAGAAGCAACTAGAAGAAAAACTGACAAATACAAGCACCAATGGAAGCTGCTCAGAAATAACATTTTAAACATTTTCATGAATCAAAACAATCCACAACTAATTACCAGTGAAGGCATAAAAACACAAGTTTCCAAAAAGTGGACAGGAAGTGGAAAAATAACTTCAACTGAAACAAATGCAGAGCTAATAGAAAAAGCAAGAAAGATCCTAAAGCTTGGGAAAACTGAAAATACTAAGATAAGTCAACATAAAATTAATTCACATCTACAGAATGAATTTAAAATTGTTGAAAAGAAAACTGCAAATAAAAGAAAGCAACCACAAAAAAAGTTGTGTGACAATTCTGGTATATTTAACAAATGCTTTGGAACTAAGTCATCATTGGTTAATACATTTTTGACAGCAAATTTTCTATCAACTGTTAAAGGAAAATGTTGCAGAAAAAATCTGAAAGACTTACAAAGCATTTTGGTATTAAATTTAGTAAAAAATCAGATGGTCAATGAAAGTAGTCAAAATCAGACTAAAATAATGACAAAGGAAAAAAATAAGTGTACCAATGAAAGAAGTTTAGCATTTGTCAAACAAAAGGAATTAGCTGAAAAGAGTTCTAAAACATGGGACTGGGAAAGAATAGGTGCAATCAGCAGAGATCTCCTTCCTTGGAGGTTTTTAAGGCCCGGCTTGACAAAGCCCTGGCTGGGATGATTTAGTTGGGAATTGGTCCTGCTTTGAGCAGGGGGTTGGACTAGATGACCTCTTGAGGTCCCTTCCAACTCTGATATTCTATGATTCTATGATTCTATGATTCTATGATCAGCATAAAATATTAACTGATGCAAGAAAAGTGTTAATAAGTGCAGAAAAGAAAAGTCAACATACTAAACTTCAGAAATATGGACATATACCTAAAGAGTTTCAGGAAATAACTGGATCTGTAAACAATATACCAAGTGGAATAAGCAGTTGGAAAAGAAAATCAGAAAGAATGTCTACTAGGCCTTACAAGAAAAAACAAAACATTTTAAACTCAATGAAACAAAGATCAGTAGGATTACAAAAGGGTCAACCAAATATGAAAGACATAGATGGAGTGTACACAACAGGAAAATCAGACAAAAATAATGGGAGCATGGATGTATTGTTTAATAGCTTGCCTGAAGTAGGAATCAAAGTAATACTTCAAGGTAAAGAGCAAAGAACTAAAACAACTCCAAAATCTGTTGATGAAAATCAGAGATCTACACAAGCAATGATCTTGCAAAGAGGCAAAGAAAATGTGCAGGAAAAGTGGTCAATATATAAAACTGGTTCTTCTAGAACTCATGAAAGAAAACAAGATACTTTTAAAACTAAAGCTTCTAGAAAACAAAAATGGAGAGGGAATCCGGTTGAAGTACATATACCTAAAAAAGAAAGTACTGTGTGTAGAGTGGAAGGGTTGGAATATTCATCCAGAAATGACCACGTAGAACCTACAAAGTTAAATTCTGTCTTTCCAACCACAAAATATGCTGTAAGTGTTAAACAGGCATTATTTACACCAGAAATAGGACAAGCAAAGTCTTCAAGACACGTGGGGAAAATGGTGCCACATAGCATGTCAACTTCATGGAAGGTAAAACAGAAATATTTAAGCTTTGCTCTAAAGGATTTAAATGTTAAAGCTAGAAGAGCTGCTGTATCAAACAAACAAACTGTGAATAGTAAATATACAAAAATTAATAAAAGAGATTATTTACCAATACGTTCAATATATCCTTATAAACACACTTCTCAAAGTGTATCCGATGGTGAAAGAAGGAAACAATCAACACAGGGTGAAAGTGTAAAGGTATCTATAGGTAAGTTGACCTATTTTTTCATGCTATAGCCATAAATTGTAAATTAACCCGTTAACTTTTAAATGTGTGGTATTTTTCAATGAAGATCTATTTTGTTTACAAAGGAATTTTCTTAACCCTCTTCATAGGATGGTACAATAAAAGGAGAACAGTGAGTGACCCTTGCACAGATATGAAGGAATGTGCAAAAGGGGTGTCCTCTTGTGTAACAGTGCAAGGGCCTCCCACAGGACCAATCTCTGGGCTCTGGGGAGCACAGAGACTGCTTGCTCCTGCTTCCCACTTCATTCCACCAGGAGCAAGATGCTAAAAAAGAAGCATCGAGGAGGCAGGTTCATAGTCTGAAGCTCACCCCTTTCCCACACCAGCCTAATGGATGGAGCAGATTACACATCCTCTGTATCCTCAGAAAAGATCTGGAAGGAATTGTGTTTCAGGTAGACACAATCTGCTGTGTGATAATCCTGAGGCTCCACACACACCATCTTCTATGTAATTGCCCTAAAATTGCCACTGAACCTATAGACTTGTGATTGTGATATTGACGACAAATGGTGAGGTGGCAATGAATTACCTAGAATGGTAAATATATACATCTACAAAAGGATGTGTTGCAAGAAAAAAATTCATGTACAGACATCATACAATTGTTGTGTCAAAGAAATCTGAGCCAATTTTTCTCAACTAAGCAGAAACATTTTCATTGGATGAAAGTTACCCTAGTGACAGAGCCCACATAAGATCCAGTACACCTAAAGGGCGTAGGTGTTCGTTAGAGCCTTCTGTGAGCCCTGTTACTGGCAAAAAATGTCACCTATTATATATAAACTATATTTTAAAATCAAGTTTTAAAATTACAATGAGGCTGCTGAAACATTGCCACTAATCCTCATTAGAGAGGTTTAGTAATTTTTATAATCTATTTTTAATTCACTTGTTAGATATCTTTGTGTAAATGCAAAATAATATACTATATCAAAGGCTGAATGTTATGACCACAGAGCCAAATATCTCTCTTCCCCCACCAATGTCCAACTATGAACAATAAATTTTTTTCAGTTAAAAAGCTAGTTTGAACAAGTATATAATGTTCTGCATTCTAAAGGCTATTTAACATGGGCTTTGATAGACTGAATGGAAGTTCCATAAAATTGTTTCTCATGTCACCTGGAGTTCAACCCTGGGACCAAGGAGGATTTGAGTTGTGCGGATGAGGACAGGAAGCTGTCCCGGGGGAGTTGAATTCCATTCTGTTTAGTTCATTGCAGTTAATTATTAGCACAATGAATTGCATGTGATAACTAACAGGAAGCTAATTGAGGGTTTGGAGCATTGGTCTTCTGTGTTCATAGTGTCCGTGTCCTATTTAAAAGATAAATAGTTTCATTCAAGTTTAGGAAAACAGGAATATGGTCTTGCTGGATTATCTAGTCCTGTATTCTGTTTCTGACAGTGGACAGTACCAAATGCTTCAGAGAAAGATGCAAGGAGATTTTAATAGACAATTTTGAAACAACCTGCTCATAAGGAAAGACTCTCCCTAAATCTGATCAGGGATAGTTTATATCCCTTTTCTTTTTTTATCCTCTATAATATAAATATGGGTGATGTCATTATCCATATACACATCTACTTTTAAAAAACTCCAACTAAGCTTTTGGCCTTGACATTTTGTGGCAGAGAGTTCCTTTGATTAACTAATAGTCTTATGAATTGTGTTAAACAACAAAAAACAAAACAAAAATATTTAGTAAAATGTGTGTGTGTGTGTATATATATATATATATATATATATATATATATATATATAAAGAATCATTTTCCTGTGAGTACCAAGAAATTGTCTGTTCTTATTTAGTTTTCTGTACAAAGTATCATCAGCTGAATGGGAAGACACTAATAAAGGGCCCAGTCTTATGATGTGCCAAAGTCAAATGGAGTGGTGGATGTTCAATAACTATTAGAACATGCTCAGTAGCTTGTAGGATTAGTTGTATTGGGAAGAGATTTCAGTTTGATTGACCTTCCTATCGTTCAACCTAGAATGGAGTTTAGATAAGAACAAAGTGGTTTAGCATCAATCCAAATAGGACGGTGTTGCTTTTAGGTTTGGGGGAAATTATCGGGAGATAGTGGCAGAAATTGACTCCCTCAGTTGAGGTAATTTGCCCACCTTTTGTTACTCAACTTTGGGACCCTCTTGGGTCTCCTGGTGCTTCTAGGTGCTGAGGTAACCGCATTGGCCAAGAGTGCTTTTTTCATCTGCACTTGAATTGATAGATTATAAAGCTAGATGACCACTATGATCATTTAGATGGATCTCCTGTATAAGATAGGCCGTAGAATTTCCCTGAATTAGTTCCTGTTTGAACAGGAATTGTCAGTGATGGAGAATCCACAACAATCCTTGATAAATTGTTCCAATGGCTAATTACTCTCCCTGGTAAAAATGTTTACATTACTTCTAGCATGAATTTGTCCAACTACAACTTCCAGCCATTGAATCTTGTTATATCTTTGTCAGGTAGATTGAAGAGCCATTATCAAAAATTTGTTCTCTGTGTAGGTACTTATAAACTTTAATCAAATCATCTCTTAATCTTATTTTTGCTATCATTAAACAGCATGTTAAAGGGAGAGGCATTCTTATAAGTATAGATGAACCTGTATCTAAGAAGAGCTTCTACTTTTTATTGTAGAGTATATTTATACTTATTTTTTGCTAATTACATTTTTATTTGTGTGGGAAAGGTAGATCTTTAATGTATTTTGTTTGGAGTGAATAGCATGTTCATACTTAAATAGTAAGTTACTCTCTGCAGAAGTATATGTTCTGTTAATCTTGGCAATTTAGCATGCCTATCAGAGAGAGTCTTACTCAGGATATATGTAATTCAACAACTTGAAGTTCAGTCTATTCTTTAGCAAGGAAATCTTTTTAAAAGCTGGTGCCAGAATAAAGGTTTTAATTTCCCTTTGCTTCAGCATTAATTATTATATATATTTATATAGCGTAGACACCTTGGTCTCTTAGTAAATTTTATTTAATTTTCCATGAGTGGAAATATATGCAGGTTACTCAGATGGAGACAGTTGGTTTGTCATTATCACAATGAAGCTGGGAGACTTTGCTTCCATAGACTTAAAAACATATATTGGTGTCCCCCCTCATACAGCAACATTATAGGTTTTTGTGGTTCACTCTTGGTCCAGACTATTTTCAGTTTGTTGTGGTTCATTTTGGCTTTGCATTTGCACTGAGGGCTTCACAAAGACCATAGTAGTAGTATGCATTACTCTTTGTTAAAAGAACCACTATATCCTTCAAAACTAGAAGGCTTGCTAGTGAAAGCCCCATCTCTGCCAGGGTGATAGAAGATATTGGGGAGTCAGTGTTCCTTTTGGTATGACTAGATTTTTGTGATCAACTATAAGAATGGGCAGATACCTTTGCAGTAATTCACTTGGGAACAGTTTAACATAAAATGTATCATTTTCAAGTTTTATACCTGTTTAAAAATAAAATTGGAGTAAAAATCAAGACATTTCATTTTGAAAATGTCAAAACAAACTGTTTAGATTTTTTGTAAGGTTTTTTAAAATTGAAACAATTTGACATGAATACATGAAATGTTTCAGTCAACCTGAATCCTCATTCACCCCCCACTCCATGAGGGCATAAGTATCTGAGTGGGCCCAACCATCCCGCAGTTCCTTCTTACTGACCTGCAGTGTTCATTGCCTTCTTTGAATACTGTGCTACTGTGTAATCTTACTACTTAGGCTATGTCTACACTGCACTTTTGTCATTAAAATTTTGTTGGTCAGGGGTGTGAAAAAAACACCCCCTGACTGACAAAAGTTTTAACAACAAAAAACGCTGGAGTGGACAGTTTTTTGTCGGCGGGAGATGCTCTCCCCTGACAAAGCTACTGCCCCTCATTGGGATGGTTTAATTTTATTGGCAGGAGAGCTTTCTCCTGCTGACAAAGCTGCTCTGACTGAGTGCCTTACAGTGGCAAGGCTCTAGTGGCACAGCTGTGCCACTGGAACCTGCGCAGTGTAGACATAGCCTTAGTTGTTAGTGAGTTAGTTCATATAATTAGGTATATAGTTGTTGCACATTAGCTAAAAATGTAGAAAATTTTCTTGTTACGTTTCAGTTTTAAGCGAGTCACTTGAACACACCCCTCAGTAAAGGGGCACTAGCAACATGGCAGAAACTAAATCCCCAGGGTTCAAAACCTTCACCTCACATTAAGCTTCAATGCAGTTTAACAACAAGCATTGTGTGTGTCTTTTTTGCCTTTGAGAGGATCCAAGTTGCCATATGTTGCTCCTTTTCTAAGCAAATTTAGAGAACTAGGGAAAGTCCATCTGAAGTTGTTTCTCCTCAGGAGCTCAATGCAAGCCTCCTTGGACACCACAAGAAAGAACAGTTAGACCACAGTCCTCCAGTCAAGTCCTTCTGCATTAGTGCCCTGGTGAGCTGATATTTCACCTTGAGGTCCCTGACCACACATATTAAGAGGCCCAATCGTTTGCCTCCAATCTGGCTTCAATGTCTTCTGACAGTTGTAGAATTCAGCACTGCTTCAGGGATGAGCCATAGCTCATGTAAACTTCTCTGGTGCCTGGGAAGTCGAGACAAGACTTCTGATGCATCTCAGGCTTATCCTCCTAAGAGTCAAAAACCTGAACAGGCCTTCTTGGATGTCCTGGTACTGACTGCTAAGAGAACATCATCAGTATCAATTAAATCTGCAGAAGATGTTTCTCACAGTACCAAACTTTCATCATTGACCTCAGTACGGGATGTCTCAGTATCCAAAGCCTTACTATCCACAACTTCTGTGCCAGTTATCTCATAACAGTGTTCCTCAGTACTTAGAGCTTGGATACCTGCTGTCTTGATACTCAGAGTGTACAAGGTACCAAGTGATTTAACTGTGGATCCAGTACTGGAGTTACCTTTGCTAGAGAAACTGAAGGTGATGATGTCTAAGCCACCAAATACTGAACTGGTGGTATGGCAGTTCAAGGAGGTTATTTCTGGCACTGACTTCAGTGCTTTAGAGACAAGGCACTCCTGACAGAATGACCCCTCCCTTCAAGGAAGTGTACTCCTCCTCATCCCCATCTAGACACAGCAGGAAGACATCTCTCCTTCTCATCCTTGGGTAGCACTATAGAAGTCAGGAAGGGGCTTTAGGGAAGGTTCTATGGAAAAGACCTACAACTCATAGGTAGCATCTCTCCTGTTGTCCCCCTATATGTCCCTCTTCTCAGTACCCATATCCCCACAACCTTGACCCTATTGGATACCATGAGGTATGTAGCGATCTTCACACATGCCCCAGAGAGCATCCCAATCAGGTCAACTAGTGAAGCTTCAGATCCTGGAAAGTCAGGAGAAAAGTAAATACTGTTGGTATGCAAATTTTAACAACAATTTTTTCAATTAAAAAAGATTTGGCCAATGAAGTTTTTTTTTCTTACTTAAGCAAATGTATTAGACTTTAGTATATTACATTTTCCTGATTTATTTAAACACTTTGTATTTTAAGTTGAATAAAACAAGTACCTGCTTTTTGATTTAACCCTTCTATTTAATTTTGAACTAGACTGTCTTATGAAAATATTAAACCCAACAATTCTGGCCACAAGACAAACACCACAAGACAGGACAAAGAACACAAAAATAATTTCTATTGTACCAGTAAATGCATGGTACATTGAATGCTGTTCAGCTGGCATCCGTTTTCTCTGATGATTTGAAAGACAAAAGAACAGAGGTTTACCCCTTCTGGGTAGTCAGTTATTGCTTAATATATTTCCTTTATATACACATACTTTTGTTGATTTTAGGCAAAACAGAGGAATTACCCCATATTTTTTTGTATTTGTTTTATAGGCAGCCCAGGTTTTAGTGGCTTCTACCTTATTAGTTAGAAAATTGCATTAATACAGATGCTTTCTGGCTTGCTTCCAGATTTAAAGCTATCCACAACTTAAAAAGGGTCACAATTAACTTTCCCAGACTTTTGATTGCCTTTTACTTTTAACTCCTGCTTTCAAACACCCAGTGATCTGAAAGAGACAACACAACCTATATTGGTAGATTTGCATTTTTTTTACCTCTGCTACAATATACACTGCACATGTTCTGGGGAAAATGCATATTTTATTTACAATTTAATTTTTACAACACTAGCCACATTAATTTTTACACAAGGTGTAACTGTTTCTTTTGTGCTTACAAAATCTCTATGCACCCCTAGTAAAGTGACAGCTCGACCACACAGAGCCAGGGGCTCTTTTTTTTTTTTTTTACCAGATCTTTTATTTGCTATTTTGTTACCCAAAAACAAATTTAAATCTTTTATTTTTTCCTGAACACCGGGTAAAGGCCATTTACTTAACATATAATTCAAAGGGCTATTCTTAGAGGGTTTTACCAGAGACCCACCCATCTGCCTGCTGACACTTTAACAGAGAATTACACAGAGAACAGAGGGAATTATGGCCTAATAGGATTTTATTACAGGAATTTCTACTAATACCTACCGCTACAGGGGACGGGACAGAAGGATTCCAATTTAACCTCAGAGCTTTATCGCACGCGATGGCTTCCACTTTGAGGAATTACAAATGAGAGGCTTAGTTCCGTTCACACACCTAACGCTCAAATGTATAAGACAGAAATTTATTAACCGGAGTTGCCAGTAACTGTCACCGAAATATTGGGTTCACCTAGCTGAGAGCCAATAACAGCCAGACAGGGATAAGGAAGAGTTGCTTTATTTAGCAGAAGAAAGGAGAGCCTTGCACCTTGGTACAAAGACTCTGTCTTACACACATTTTACCATTTCAATTATTATTTTGGGGATTTGAAATCTCCATGCTTATAATTACTTACTCCTTTTCTTCCACTATGCCCTTAAAGTTTTCAACCTGTTTTTTAATCTCTCTATTTATTGCCTGCCCGCTTGGGCCCGATTCTGCTTTTTTTGCTGAACCGTCCTTTCCATGGGCACCGGCTTTTTCACTACCAATTTAGATAGGAGGGTGGGCTTTTTAACTAGCCCCCACCCTTCCTGGTCTTTTTTCTTAAACATTTTTACTCACAAGGCTACCCGAGTCCTCCCTCGTGAGGCTTGCCACTTGGGCAAAACGCATGGCCCATTGGCGTTTAACTATTTAATTTTTTCTTGTGGCAAACACACTGCTGTTACAGCATATGCAAACACAAATGGTTAAATTTTGACAAGTCCCTGAAGGACCGGTACTTGCTTAGCCAGTGCTTTCTTTTCTGCCTGGAAGTTCTGTCTTAAGGCTTGCAACTTGCCCTGGGCGTAGGTTTGAGTTGCTGCCTATTTTATGATTTATGCTTTTAATTGCTTAATTTTAGTTATCAAGTACACAACTTTTCCCTTTTTTTCAACTTCTCTATTGCCCAGTCCTGCTACGACTGGGGTAGATCCACCTGACACCCTTCCCGGTTAACCGGGGTGGAGAGAGGAATGCTAAATCCCTCTTCAGCTCTTAGACTTACTGCGGCTGAAAGTAGGCACACTTTCATACTTACACACGTACGTCCAGACTGGCCACATCTGTGTAGAACGTTCAGAGAAGGTGCTGTGCAATTTCCAACTTGCTTCCTCTCTTGGGAGGGCAGTTTTTTTACACCCTGAGGTTTTCTGGGGCGTCTTTTCAGTGATTTTAGTCCAGGCCGGCTGCCTGTGGCTTCTTTAGCGTTCCCAAACCACGCCTGCTCCAGGGTCGCAAAGGCAGACTGTTGGATTTTACTGGACAGTTAAGCTTTGCAAATGTAATTTCAGCACTGTAACTTGTATTGCCTTTGGTTTGACTATGTTTATATTTTTTTACAGCCAGCTGGGGCCGAAAGCAGTTTTTTTTTGTACTTAACCTGGTCTGCATTGATTTTTGACCTTGAACGCAGATTAACTTTCTCTTTATCTTTGGACCAAGCTGAATTTCAAATTAACCCGTTTCTTTTCTCAATAGACAAATTGCTCCCATTGTGTGTCAGAGGCTTTTTTTGGTGATTAAAAGCTTTTTTGAGATGTATGATTTTATTTAGATTGAAGGTACCTTTTAGTGGGCATTGTTTAGATGAATTTTCACGCGTGTAATGATTTTACTTTTCTAAATACCTGCAGGTTTTAGGACCATAATGTACGTACATGAAATAAGCTGGGGTACCCTTAGGGGGTGAGAGGGAATCCTTAGACTGTCCCCCATCCATTTTTCAATTACACACACAGGGAGGATGCCCTGTCCACTCTAGCGGCACATAAACTAAGGAGCTTTTCCTACAGGGTACTTACACAGGAGAGGCTAACGAGGATGGCCACGACCCTTCTACACCTCCCTTCAGCAAAGAGCGTCGGCTAGTCTCAGAGAGACGCCGCCGCTTACTTTGTTGCATCCAGTGAGATGATCAGACTGTCAGTGGCTTACACGGAGAGGAAAAGGGGAGGGAAGATGGGTTTACACACTTCTAGACCCAGGTAGCCTTTTCGCCGGACGATGCCAGGCCGAGTTAGCTTACGTGGGTCGGATCTTCTAAAAGATCCTCTAGTTACCGGGCTTGCGTTAGAGTAGTTCTGGTTACGAGCCAAAAGACTTCGCAGAGTACTCTGGGCGTCTTTCGGTAACACTTAATTCACACTGGTACACACACACACACACACACACACACACACACACACACACACACACACACACACACACACACACACACACACACACACACACACACACACACACACACACACACACACCCCAAGGCCTTATTCCAGGTACTATTCCCAAGTACCTCCAGGTACTATTCCCAAGTACCTCGATGCATCACTCGAGGCGGTAAAAACCCCTCCTGAGGCGGTAACAACCCCTCAACACCGGTGCATACCTATGCACCTCGCATATGCATACAGGGGGCGGCAACAATTCCCCTAAGCTGCTCAGCATCTGACCTTGCTGCACAGTCAATAAGTTCGGATGGCGTGAGCCCAACAGGGACAGACGGCCCCACGGACAGTCCTCCTTCGACACCCCAATAGAGATTTCAAAAGGTCTTCTACCTCTATTGTGGCGCCATGGGGTTCGAAGGGGAACGATCCGTAGCAGCTGCCGGTGCTTCTGTGGGCGTTGCCATCCCGGACGAGCCCCCAAATTGTCGGAGAAAAACAGAGTTCTCACTGTTTGTTTGAGTACAGCAAGTCAGATGCTTTATTAACTCTTACAATTGCGCAGAGGGAGAGAGCTAAGCAGGTCTCTTAACAGGTAAACAATTACAGCAAGCATTTATACCTTTTGTTACAGACAATGAGCAACAGCTGCATTTTGTTTATACATAGGTTATTTTGATATCTTGTTTTGCTTACTAATGTAGACTCTTAGTCTACATTCCATATTATTTACACATTATTTACACAAGGTCGCAACAACTTTTTACACAGTTTTTTTTCCACTTGCCTTACACATTCCTTGCTTCTACAAATCTCGCGTTATTAGGGTTACAGTTAGCCTAACTTTTGCTAACGAACTGTCATGCATTGCATCCCCTTCCTGTCAGTTCTTTCTTTGCTTCCACACTGAGGAACAACAACTACAAGGTGAAGAACAACTGGTCCCCGCTGTGATCTCATCCTCCCCTGGTAAGACAGTAAACCCTCTCTTGGCCTGCCTCAGTGAATGATTTTAAGACATTCCAGGACCTCTTCAAACACATGGCAAATATATTGGATATACCACTAGAAGTGGTGCAGGAGAAGCCCCACAACCTCCTGAATATCTTGCATTCTTCCTTGCCGGATAGGCTTTCCATGCCAATAAATAAATGACTATTGGAGCTTCCAAAGGATCTATGGCATACACCAATGTCAACACTGGCCAGATTCAAGCAAGTGGACAGAAGATAGCAGGTCCCTTTCAAGAGATTTGAACACTGTTATTCCCAACCAGTACTGGGTTTACTTGTAGAGGCTGCTATCCAGGAAATGTCAAAACAACAAGGACTTCCCAAAGCCCCACCCAGGGATCTGAAGAAACTTGACCTTTCTGTGTGCAGACTTTACTCAGCCAGATTCCAGATGCACGTAGCTAGTTATCAATCCTTCCTCTCTTAGTATGATTACTTGGGCTAAGCTATCTCAGTTTGTGGACAAACTACCACAGGAACATGGAGTGGAATTGAAAGTCATCATGACTGAGCAGTTGATAGCCCACACTTCCCTATAGGATTCACTGGGTGCATCTGACACCTTGCTGCATATTGTAGCCATGTTGGTGGCAACGAGAAGGTCTTCCTGACTCCAGACCCCAATAAAGACATACCCTCAGAGATTAAGTATGTCCCCATGTGTATAAGGCCTTGATAGGTGTTTGCCAGGTTAGATCCACCTAACCACATTAGAGCACATTCCTTTGGAGATCAGGAGGCCTCTGTTGCCTGTTTGAAGAATGTCCCCAATTTATGTCACATCCAGGTCATGGGTGGCCAGACCTCATAGTTGGAGCCAGAGTCTGCAGTCACAAGATCGGAGTTGAGTTGGCTAGGTCAGGATACTGGGGAGTTAGAAGCAGGAGACAAACTGGAGATCAGAATCATGAGTCGGGAACCAAAAGTCAGGCCAGGTCAGGATACCAGGGGGTCAGAGGCAGAAAACAAATGAGGTCAGGAACCAACTCAGATGCCAGGAATCAAGCCAGGTCAGAATGCCAGGAAATCAAGCTGCAGGAGCAGGAGCAAACACAAGACGCTCAGTCCTAAGCCAGGTGGAGCCCAGCTGTTTATACTGTTTCCTGTTCTTGCTGCTGGCTTAAGAAGGGCCAGCAGGCCAATCAGCTGCTCTGGGACTCCGCTTATCAGACCTCAAGAACAGAGCCTCATACTGGGGCTGGGATTCATGTATCTCAGGTAAGCTATTGTCAGCAAGTTGCCACATGGAGGGCTGGAGCATGGCTGCTCCCATGAACCTTGTAGGCCTAGGTTCAAGACCCATGGGTAATGACAGTAGGGCAGCTACGTGGAGCTTGGTGTCCACCTTTCCAAGACAGTACTCCTTGGTAGATTATTTGAGATTGGATGCCTGTTTGGGAGGTCTGTCCTGCAGTCATTGTTTAAGTAGGACTCCTAATTACCCACCTCCAAGAAACTTGCTTATGAGTCACCAAGAGTGGAATCCACATGAACAATCACTTGAAGGAAGAACAGTTATTTACTTTACAGTAACTGTGGTTCTTTGAGATGTGTTGTCCACATGGATTCCACAAACTGCCTGCCTTATGCAATACTCTGGAGCCCTACTCCAATGGGATTCTGTATTTGCAAAGGAACTAAAGGATGGTTGGGCCAGCTCAGCTCTTTCTGACCTCATGTAGGGGGGCACAAAAACATCTAGTCAAGATCCTGAAAGATACTGCTGGCTCAAAAAATCTTACACACATCGGGCAAGAGTGGAATCCATATGGACAACACATCTCAAAGAACCCCAGTTCCAGTAATGTAAAAAATAATCATTCTTTTTAGTGTGAGATGGTAAGAAACTTTTCAAGTAGAGAGCACATGTGGACCAAACCCATAGGAAACTACCTATTGTTAAAGAACTGAGTAGAAGTAAGTAGTCCATTCCATAGTGGTAGTCCTCTCAGGCAGTTCATCACGTATGATTAAAATCTCCTTTAGGATAATCTTTAGAAAATTAACTCACTAAAATATATTCATGTTGAATTCTTGATTATTGTTTGATATATAAATATATGTTATAGTTGTGAATATAGGAAAAGCATTTTTAATTAGCATATGATGGTACAGGGACTTTTTGTACCATGCAGTGATGGGAATAAACTTTTAAAGAGAAATACTTCCATTGTGATGTGTGACTATTAAGGCTGTGTGGAGGTCATGGAAAGTCACGGATTCCATGACTTTCCGTGACCTCAGTGACTTCCGCAGCGGCCAGCAGCAGCAGCAGTTTGGTTTGTGGGAGTGGGCTAGGGGCAGGGGGTTGGGGTGCAGGGCGGCGCTTACCTCAGGGTGTGGGGCTCCTCGGTTCCCATCGGCATGTCCCTGCAGCTCCTACGTGGAGGGGCCAGGAGGCTCCACGCACTGTCCGTGCCTGCAGGCCCCGCCCTCTCAGCTCCCATTGGCTGTGGTTCCTGGCCAATGGGAGCTGCGGAGGTGCTTGTGGTGGGAGCAGCATGCGGAGACCCCCTGGCTGCCACTCCTCCTAGGAGCTTCAGGGACACGCGGAGCTGGGTATGGAGCCCTCCAACCCCTCCGCCCCAGCAGGGGTCCCGGGCTGCGTGCCGCTGCCCGCCCCTCCCCCCCCCCCAGCACCAGTGGGGGTCCTGGGCTGCACACTGCCCATCTCCCCCCCAGCAACAGCATGGTCCCAGTCTACCACCTCCAGCACCCGCAGCGCCCCTGGACCACCCCCCCCCCCCGAGCACCCATGGCCCCCGGCCCAAGTTTTATTTAGGGGTATATAGTAAAAGTCATGGACAAGTCACGGGTTGTGAATTTACTGCCTGTGATCTGTCCATGACTTACTAAAAATACCCATGACGAAAACGTAGCCTTAGTGATGATATATCAGTTTCTATAAGAGTAGATGCTTTACTATGCCCTCTGAAATTTTAGATAATTAATCCCATTATGGTAAATCAGTACAATAAAGCATAACCATATTGTCTCAACACAGTAGATGTTAATTACATAAAATGTTATTTGGACATTAACCATTTTTGTTTGTTTGTTTCTGTAGGTTTTGTGAACCATTTAGTCTCCGTTCTAGTAGCAGGTGCTACTATTGTTGGAATTGCCTTCTTTGCTTTGGGATTAGCAGTGTTTTATCTGTTTTATAAAAGAAGGTAGGGTTAAAAATTACACTAATCTTTTTTTCTTTAAAGGATTGCAACAAATTAAACTTTGTTTTTTGTAAAAGTATGACTGATGTAAGATAAGATAATAGCAGGTAAAAGTAATAATGTGTTTTAAAGAACAGTAATGCCTCGATAATTTATTTTGAAACATATTCTACTACAAACAGTTCTCGCAATATGTCTT
Organism: Emys orbicularis; assembly: GCF_028017835.1. NCBI lineage: Eukaryota > Metazoa > Chordata > Testudines > Emydidae > Emys > Emys orbicularis. The sequence goes on from NC_088690.1 coordinate 10,138,021, forward strand.
ACTGAGGATTTTCTTTGCTCACTTTTTTAATTAAGATATTTGCATAAAAAGAAATCTCTCTTTCTTAGGAGTTCAGTTGTCCCTTCTGTTTATTCTTCAACTAAGTGAATACTTTCTAAAGCTCACCTAAGATGAGACAGCTTGTGAGGGCTGAAATAGATGTTCTTCTTTACCGGCTTACATTCAACATATTAAGAGTTTATTTTCCTTTTTACTAGTCAACAGTTTCTTATTCTAATTTCATTGCTTGTAAAATATTAAAGTGGTTGTAAATTTGTAGTGGTTATACTTAGAAAATTGATCATCAAAATGCATACTTAAAAGATACTTAACAAATCTGCTCTTTGTTTACAGTGAATATCTGCAGGGGAAAAAAGGGGTTTTGAGGGTTATTTTTGCTACTTTTTACTTCTGATAAGTGTGTTTTTCTTCAGGTCTAAGAAAGAAGGAGTTGAATTCTATTTCTTCTCATGGATCATCAATAGAATTCTTTACTATGTTTCAGTCAGTTATACCAGGGCAGTCCCATTAAGGAGAGTTGGAATATCCAGCCATCCTTTTTCATAAACTTTTAAACTTTTAAAGTGACAAAATGTAGGTGTAGTCATAACAAGTGGGTGGAACTAGGCCAAGATCTGTGTAACAGATTACACTAAGGGTAACTGTAACAGTGCGGGACTTACCCCTGCGGCATCTCCTGCTGGTCATCCATGGGAATTAGCTCTGCCAGCCTTGGAGCGCCCTCCGCAGGCCGGTGCTCCGCCTTACCACTGGCCCCATGTCCCTCCCAGGACCCCCGTGCCACCCCCTGGCAGTACCCCCACAGTTCTGGGTCTCCCCACCCACTGTTCTCACCTCACCTCAGTATAAGGCTACTGCCAGTCATCGTCTAGCCCCACACCCTGGGACAGATTGCAGTATCAGCCTACTTATCGCTGGCAAGGTTGGGTTTGGACCTGCTGCCTTGGCCTACCCCTGGGCTGCCCTCTGCAACCCCCAGTACCTTTTAGCCTAATGCTTTCCAGGGTGGAGCTCTCCAGCTCCTCTGCCTTTCCCCAGCCCTGCTCCACTCAGGTACCCTGTCTCTAGCTCCCTACAGCCAGCCCCTTCGCTCTCTGTGTACAGAGAGAGACCTCTGAGCTTTTGGCTCCCAGCCTTTTTAGGGCCAGCTGGGCCCTGATTGGGGCGTGGCCCAGCTGCGGCTACTTCCCCAATCAGCCTAGTAGCTTTTCCTTTGCCCCAGCCCTCTGCCAGGGCTGTTTTAAGCCCTTCCGGGCAGGAGCGGGTAACCACCCCGCTACAGTAACATTTTGCCAGGCATAATTTAGAAAGTTGTTTTATTGCTCTCTCTGTAGTGTGAATGGAAGTGTAGTTTGGTGACCATTTAGATATCTTGTTTTTTAAATAAGATAATTAGCTATGGAGAGGAAAATTAACCTTATGTAATTGGCATTTCTCTAATGGCATTGGTGTCCAGAGTTTTAGAATGAATTTTTGAATTCACCCTCTCCTGACAATCAGCCCAGTAGCTTGGTGAAACAGGTTTCTTTCCAAGGGTTCCTACAACAACCGATTTCTTTCTGAATTAGCATGTCAAGTGAAAGACCAATTTTTGTAGCATTAATAAATGTGTGCTGTTTTCTATGCCACAAAAGCAAATCAAAATTAGTTTTAAAGGAACACATCAAATCTACTCAATTTCAAACAAACAATGTATTCAAACTAATTTCAGGTCCTAAACCTGCTGCCGAAATCATGATGCTAAATTGTGAGAGTTTAAAATCACATTTCTTAAATTGTTTTTTCTCTCTGTTTTAACACTATGGCCCAGATCCTCAAAGGTATTTAGATGCCTAACTCCCATTGGAGTAAAGTGCCTAAAAACTTCTGAGAATCTGGACCTATATGGCATAGCCACACAAACAGGAAGATCTCTAACAGAATGACTATGCATACGAAATAGTGAACTAACTGTATGCAATTAGCTGTCAACTCTGCTCTTTCTGATTTTCACAAATCATCAATAATAAATATTGTGCATAAGAACATAAGAACGGCCATATTGGGTCAGATCAAAGTTCCATCTAGCCCAGTATCCGGTCATCCGACAGTGGCCAATGCCAGGTGCTTCAGAGGGAATGAACAGAACAAGTAATCATCAAGTAATCATTCACCGTTGCCCATTCCCAGCTTCTGGCAAACAGAGGCTAGGATCGGGACACCATCCCTGCCCATCCTGGCTAATAGCCATGAATTTATCTAGTTCTTTCTTGAACCCTTCTATAGTCTTGGCCTTCACAACATCCTCTGGCAAAGAGTTCCATAGGTGGACTGTGCGCTGTGTGAAGAAATACTTCCTTTTGTTTGTTTTAAACCTGCTTATTTATTTCATTTGATGACTCCTAGTTCTTCTGTAATGAGGAGTAAATAACACTTCCTTATTTACTTTCTTCACACCAGTCATGATTTTATAGACCTCTATCATATCCCTCCTTAGTCGTCTCTTTTCTAAGGTGAAAAGTCCCAATCTTATTAATCTCTCCTCATATGGAAGCTGTTCCATACCCCAGATAATTTTTGTGGCCCTTTTCTGAACCTTTTCCAATTCCAGTATATCTTTTTTGAGATGGGGTGACCACATCTTCACGCAGTATTCAAGATGGGGACGTACCATGGATTTATATAGAGGCAATATGATATTTTCTGTTTTATTATCTATCCTTTTCCTAATGATTCCCAACATTGTTAGCTTTTTTGACTGACGCTGTACATTGAGTGGATGTTTTCAGAGAACTATCCACAATGACTCCAAGATCTCTTTCTTGAGTGGTAACAGCTAATTTAGACCCAATCATTTGATATGGATAGTTGGGATTATGTTTTCCAATGTGCATTACTTTGCATTTATCAACATTAAATTTCATCTACCATTTTGTTGCCCAGTCACCCAGTTTTGTGAAATCCCTTTGTAATTCGTCACAGTTTGCTTTGTACTTAACTATCTTGTGTAGTTTTGTATCATCTGCAGATTTTGCCATCTCACTGTTTAAAGCCACAAGGGACTTTTTCTGACTGCTTACTTTGCTTAAGAGCCTTTGGTGAGGGACTGTAAGCGGGCAGACTCACCCCTGCGGTGCCTCCTGCTGGTCTCTGAGGGAATTAGCTCAATTTCCAGCCCGGAGCACCCTCTGCAGGCCAGTGTCCTGCTCGCTGCTGGCCCCCGTGTCCCTCACGGACCCCGGTGCCCCTTTCTCTGGGTTGCTGCCCCCCTGGCAGTACCCCCACACTCTCAGGTTCTGGGTCTCCCCACCCAGGGGAACCCCCACCTGCTAACCCCACCTCGCCTCAGTCTGGGCTACTGCCAGTCACCATCTAGCCCCACTCCCTGGGGCAGACTGCAGCATAAGCCACTCATCACAGGCAAGGGGGTTCGGACCTGCTGCCTTCCTCTACCACCCAGTACCTTTTTAGGCCTTAAACCAGGCCTTGCAGCCTGGGGAGTTGCCCGCCAGGAGCTCCCCTGCTCCTCTGGCTTTCCCCAGCCCTGCTTCACCCCTAGTACCCTTTCTGCTAGGCAGCCAGGCCCTGCTCCCTCTCAGACCAGAGAAAACCTAATGAACTCCTGGCTGCCCTGACCTTTATAGGGCCAGATAGGTCTGTTTGGGGCATGTCCTCCAGCGGAGGCTGCCTCCCAATCAGCCCAGCTTTTCTCTCCACCCTCTCTCGGGGTGGCTTTAACCCTGTCAGGGCTGGAGTGGGTAACCACCCCGCTACAGGGACCTTGTCAAAGGATTTATGAAAATCTAAGTACACTATATCCACTGGATCATCCTTGTCCACATGCTTGTTGATCCCCTCAAAGAATTCTAGTAGGTCGGTGAGGCATGATTTCTCTTTAGAAAAACAATGTTGACTCTTCTCCAACAAATATGTTCATCTTGTCGGAGAATAACACAGTTCTCACTCTTTGGTTGGGTACAGCAAAGTCAGATACTTTATTCTCTCTCTATCAATTGCATAGAGGGAAAGAGTGCACTAGGACACAGGGTCTCCCCCTCCTAGGCAGGTCTCTCAACAGGTAAACAATTACAGCAAGCATTTATACCTTTTGTTACAGACAATGAAAAGCAACAGCTGCATTTTGTTTATATATAGGTCATTCTGATATCTTGTTTTTCTCACTTATGTAGACTCTTAGTCTACATTCCATATTGTCTGCACATTATCTACACAAGGTCGCAACAACTTCTCACACAGTTCTTTCCCACTCGCCTCACACAATCCTCGCTTCTACAAATCTCGCGTTATTAGGGTTACAGTTAGCTTGACTCTTGCTAACAAACTGTCATGCATTGCAATCCCCTTCCTGTCAGTTCTTTCTCTGCTTCCACAATCTATATGTCTGATAGTTCTTTACTATAATTTCAACCAGTTTACCCGGTACTGAAGTTAGGCTTACTGGTCTGTAATTGCTGGGATTTCCTCTGAAGCCTTTTAAAAAAATTGTTGTCACATTAGCTATCCTCTAGTCATCTGGTACAGAAGCTGATTTAAATGACAGGTTACATACCACAGTTAGTAGTTCTGCAATTTTACATTTGAGTTCCTTCAGAACTCTTGGGTGAATACCATCTGGTCCTGGTGATTTATTACTGTTAAATTTATCAATTTGTTCCAAAACTTCCTCTAATAACACCTCAATCTGGGAGAGTTCCTCAGATTTGTCACCTAAAAAGAATGGCTCAGGTTTGGGATTGCAATTTGCAATTGAAATTTAGCTAACAGTTCCATTAAATTGTAAGCTTTTCAGGTCAGGGACCATCTGTTATATATGTTTGTACAGTGCCTAGCACAATGGGGTCCCACCCTGGCCTACCATAATACAAGCAATATTAATCAGTCAAAATTATTCAAAATATAATTGCATCAGTCAAAATATAATTGTTCTCACTCCTCCATACCTATATTGCCTCTGAAGTGGTAACAGAAGTATAAATTGCCTTTAGCTAGCAAAGTAAGCAGGTATGATTCTGAATGCATAAGTATCTGTTAAGAAAGAAAATGCAGTTTTTACACAGTCAGTGTGCTGACCATAACCAAACTTTTTTTTAATGTCACAGCCATTAAAGCAGGGAGATTTAACAATCAAGTGTGAGATTTGTCATATGTTATGCTTAGTTGGCCGACCGAATCGAGGTATAACACTCAACTTGATGGCTTTTCTCTTTGTCTGCCTGTTTGTAATGTGATAATTTTTCAATGCCGCATCTGATCAATTCCAGAATTTCAGGGAATTTTCTAGGCATCAATGGTTAGAATCCTATTGGTTTTGGTGAAAACTGGGAAAAAAAACAGAGAGGAGGATACCGGCAGCCCCTGGCATTTGGTTAGTAGAGCCAGGCGCTTGGGTCACCTCTGAAATTGTCTATAGATTAAAGAATCCGTTGACAGCCATTAACACATTTCATTTTAATGATACCCCCCAACTTAGTTCTGTCCATCCTCCCAGTTTAAAGTCATAAAGTCATAGGGCTGAGAGGGACCTCGAGAAGACATCAAGTCCAGTTCCATCTGCTGAGGCAGGACCAAGTAAACCTAGACCAGGGGTTGGCAACCTTTCAGAAGTGGTGTGCCGAGTCTTCATTTATTCACTCTAATTTAAGGTTTTGCGTGCCAGTAATACATTTTAACATTTTTAGAAGGTCTCTTTCTATGTCTATAATATATAACTAAACTATTGTTGTATGTAAAGTAAATAAGGTTTTTAAAATGTTTAAGAACCTTCATTTAAACTTAAATTAAAATGCAGAGCCCCCCGGACTGGTGGCCAGGACCTGGGCAGTGTGAGTGCCACTGAAAATCAGTTCGCATGCCGCCTTTGGCACACATGCCATAGGTTGCCTACCCCTGACCTAGACCATCCCTGACAGGTGTTTGTCCAACCTGTTTTATAAACCTCCAATGATGGGGATTCCACAACCTCCCTTGGAAACCTATTCTAGAGCTTAACTACCCATATAGTTAGAAATTTTTTCCTAATATCTAACCTAAATCTTTGCTGCAGATTAACCTCATTGCTTCTTGTCCTGCCTTCAGTGGCATGGAGAACAGTTGATCACCGTCCTCTTTGTAAAAGCCCTTAGCGTATTTGAAGGCTATTATCAGCCTTCCCGCCTCAGTCTTCTTTTCTCAAGCACTAAACATGCCCGGGTTTTTTAAGCTTTCCTTACAGATTAGGCCAGTGGTGGGCAACCTGTGGCCCGTGGTGTGGGCCTGGCCAGCACTTACTGCAGCTCCCATTGGCCGGGAATGGCGAACCATGGCCACTGGGAGCTGCGGACAGCCGTGCAAATGTAAACAAACGGCTAGCGGCCCACCAGCAGATTACCCTGATGGACCGCATGCAGCTTGCAGGCCGCAGGTTGCCCACCACTGGGTTAGGTTATCTAAGCTTTTTATTATTTTTGTTGCTCTCCTCTGGACTCTCTCCAGTTTGGACACATCTTCCCTAAAGTGTGGCACCCAAAATTGGACACAGTCCTCCAGCTGAGGCTGCACCAGTGCCAAGTAGAGCAGGATAATTTCCTCCCTTGTCTTACATGCGACACTCCTGTTAATACATCCCAGAATGATATTAGCCTTTTTTGCAGCTGCATCACATTGTTGACTCATATTCAATTTGTGACCTAGTATAACCTCCAGATCCTTTTCAACAGTAATACCACCTAACCAGTTATTCCCCATTTTGTAGTTGTGCATTTGATTTTTTCTTTCTAAGTGAAGTACTTAGCAAATGTCTTTAGTGAATTTTATCTTGTTGAATTCAAACCAATTCTCCAATTTGTCAAGGTCATTTTGAATTCTAATCCTGTCCTCCAAAGTGCTTGCAACCCTTCCCAGTTTGGTGTCATCTGCAGATTTTATAAGCATACTCTTCACTCCATTATCCAATGCTGATGATGTTGACACCCTGAAAGCCTTCTCTTCCAGAAAAACTAAATGAGAATGGTGAGGGAGCAGAGTGGGGAATGGAAGTACACACAGAGCCCTGAGAAGGGCGGGTGGGACGACAATGGAGGACCCTGACATGGAAGAATGGGGGTCCCACAGAGTCCCTGGCACAAGGAAGGGGGTAGGTGCCTTGCAACAAGTCCCTGAAATAGAAGGGGATGGGAGGGTGGCACACAAGGAATTTGTGAGGGGGAATGGAGAAGTGCAAGGAGCCATCTACTCCTAGGGTTATTAGGAGTTGAATTTATTTCCCTCTTTACTTTTGAAGAACTGGCTAAACAAGGGCAGCCAGATGCAGAGAGATACAAGTAAACTATGACAGGCTGATAAAGGGAAAGCAGCAACTGTAATGGGGGGCAAGGTTGTGGTAATAGGAGATACACTATAGGAGTAATAGGGCAGGAAAAATATGGGGAAGTTAAATAGGATAGGGAATTGGGAAGAAAAGGCAGCAGGAGTTTGTGTGTTCTTGATTATGCATTAGGGATCCATAGAGAAGCCAGAAGTGGGAAGGGAAGAGCAAGATAGTGTGTGGGGGAACATCAGAGTTGAGGGGGATGACACTCAAACTTTTGTTGCCTCTTAAAGAGAAAGAGACAGAAAAAGATAAAAAACACAATCTTTATATTAATAATTTACTGGGAATGCAAGTAGAGATGGAAATGTCTTTACTAAATAAAAAGTTCATGTAAAGGATTAATGTAGTTAGCTGTTGTGAGACAATCCTGTAGACTCAAAAATAAACCCAGTTAATTCAAATGATGATTTCAGAATGTGTGTATCTGAGGTCCTATATAGTTTTAGTTTGAGGACTTACCTCAGCATCACTGCTTGTTATTGAGTTTCTTATCAGTGGTAAAATACAAAGTGTCCTGACAAAGTTATCATAGGCATTATTCTCACTTACATGCATTCATGTCGTATTTTTAATGACCCTGAGGACCTCTGTACATTAGTATGAAAATAAAAGAAAAATATTTGCTTACAATTGTTACATTTATTAGCATGCTCTGAATTCAAAACTTTCCATAAACATGCATACTTTTAAATTTCATGTGTAATCTTATCCTTCTATTTCATATTCCTTTCAGGCAGCTTTTTCAGTTTCTCAAAACCATTATGAAAGATGAAGACCTTCCAAACAAATTTGTACCAACTGATGCTCAACATTATAAGCATATGTCTCTCTCTCAGAGTTTTCATGTTGGAAAATCACAGGTAAAACCTAGCATCTCTATTCTAAAAATAAAATGCAGCCCTAACATTATTTGAATTCCAGTCTTGTTCTCAGTCTGGTGGTATGAGGGTAGCTATACACTAGATCTTTAAAGTTCCACAAAGATACCTCTTTATGTAATAAAGTGTCTTAATTGTATCCTGCCCAGACTGTAAGTCACCTCATAGTTCTTGGGACATAGTAGAGATTTATAAAAAAGCATTGTTACAAAACAATTTTGTGGTTAGTTATAAGGAATATTTCTCTTTTCTGAGTAATATGTAACAAACCACTAAGGTAGTTCTTTAAGAAAAAGCACCATATATTTACTTCAGGAGTAAAGTACCTTAACATATCTTAGAGCAAGATTATGCTCATTCCCTAAATAGATGAGCAAGTAGGGGAGGGAAGAGTGCAAAGATCTACATAGGTAGTGTTGGTCTGGAGGCAGTCCAGGGGAAGTCGGAGCAAGTTATGGATGCTCAACACATCTGAAGATCAGGTCCCAAGTCACTTGTATCTTTAATTTCTAGACCAAAGTTATCTCTCTTATGATGAAACTGAGAATTTTAACAAGACGCACCATTTCCCACACCATCCACCCTGGTGTGCCTCCACCATTTGTCCTTATTCCTAGAATTAGGGCTTGACTACCCGGTACAGCAGTTCACATTAGAGGACTGTGATATCTTTCTCTCCTTTTTTTTAACTTCTTATTAAGGCAAAGTTATAATAAAACATACTACATTATTTATTCAGGATCAGGTTAACATTCAAAGAACCAGCCTAAAGATTCTGGCTTGCTGCCTGGGGAGCCCTCCTCCACTGAGTATGGTAAAAAAGGTTACCAAATGTCTAAATACCTATTCTCTGACACTTTTGTTATGTATGTATTTGGTGTGAAAGCTTTTCATAGATTCATAGATTCTAGGACTGGAAGGGACCTCGAGAGGTCATCGAGTCCAGTCCCCTGCCCACATGGCAGGACCAAATACTGTCTAGACCATCCCTGATAGACATTTATCTAACCTACTCTTAAATATCTCCAGAGATGGAGATTCCACAATCTCCCTAGGCAATTTATTCCAGTGTTTAACCACCCTGACAGTTAGGAACTTTTTCCTAATGTCCAACCTAGACCTCCCTTGCTGCAGTTTAAACCCATTGCTTCTTGTTCTATCCTTAGAGGCTAAGGTGAACAAGTTTTCTCCCTCCTCCTTATGACACCCTTTTAAATACCTGAAAACTGCTATCATGTCCCCTCTCAGTCTTCTCTTTTCCAAACTAAACAAACCCAATTCTTTCAGCCTTCCTTCATAGGTCATGTTCTCAAGACCTTTAATCATTCTTGTTGCTCTTCTCTGGACCCTTTCCAATTTCTCCACATCTTTCTTGAAATGCAGTGCCCAGAACTGGACACAATACTCCAGCTGAGGCCTAACCAGAGCAGAGTAGAGCGGAAGAATGACTTCTCGTGTCTTGCTCACAACACACCTGTTAATACATCCCAGAATCATGTTTGCTTTTTTTGCAACAGCATCACACTGTTGACTCATATTTAGCTTGTGGTCCACTATAACCCCTAGATCCCTTTCTGCCGTACTCCTTCCTAGACAGTCTCTTCCCATTCTGTATGTGTGAAACTGATTTTTTCTTCCTAAGTGGAGCACTTTGCATTTGTCTTTGTTAAACTTCATCCTGTTTAATTCAGACCATTTCTCCAATTTGTCCAGATCATTTTGAATTATGACCCTGTCCTCCAAAGCAGTTGCAATCCCTCCCAGTTTGGTATCATCCGCAAACTTAATAAGCGTACTTTCTATGCCAATATCTAAGTAGTTGATGAAGATATTGAACAGAGCCGGTCCCAAAACAGACCCCTGCGGTACCCCACTTGTTATGCCTTTCCAGCAGGATTGGGAACCATTAATAACAACTCTCTGAGTATGGTTATCCAGCCAGTTATGCACCCACCTTATAGTAGCCCCATCTAAATTGTATTTGCCTAGTTTATCGATAAGAATATCATGCGAGACCGTATCAAATGCCTTACTAAAGTCTAGGTATACCACATCCACAGCTTCACCCTTATCCACAAGGCTCATTATCCTATCAAAGAAAGCTATCAGATTGGTTTGACATGATTTGTTCTTTACAAATCCATGCTGGCTGTTCCCTATCACCTTACCACCTTCCAAGTGTTTGCAGATGATTTCCTTAATTACTTGCTCCATTATCTTCCCTGGCACAGAAGTTAAACTAACTGGTCCGTAGTTTCCTGGGTTGTTTTTATTTCCTTTTTATAGATGGGCACTATATTTGCCCTTTTCCAGTCTTCTGGAATCTCTCCCGTCTCCCATGATTTTCCAAAGATAATAGCTAGAGGCTCAGATACCTCCTCTATTAGCTCCTTGAGTAGTCTAGGATGCATTTCATCAGGCCCTGGTGACTTGCAGGCATCTAACTTTTCTAAGTGATTTTTAACTTGTTCTTTTTTTATTTTATCTGCTAAACCTACCCCCTTCCCATTAGCATTCACTATGTTAGGCATTCCTTCAGACTTCTCGGTGAAGACCGAAACAAAGAAGTCATTAAGCATCTCTGCCATTTCCAAGTTTCCTGTTACTGTTTCTCCCTCTTCACTAAGCAGTGGGCCTACCCTGTCTTTGGTCTTCCTCTTGCTTCTAATGTATTGATAAAAAGTCTTCTTGTTTCCCTTTATTCCTGTAGCTAGTTTGAGCTCATTTTGTGCCTTTGCCTTTCTAATCTTGCCCCTGCATTCCTGTGTTGTTTGCCTATATTCATCCTTTGTAATCTGTCCTAGTTTCCATTTTTTATATGACTCCTTTTTATTTTTTAGATCATGCAAGATCTCGTGGTTAAGCCAAGGTGGTCTTTTGCCACATTTTCTATCTTTCCTAACCAGCGGAATAGCTTGCTTTTGGGCCCTTAATAGTGTCCCTTTGAAAAACTGCCAACTCTCCTCAGTTGTTTTTCCCCTCAGTCTTGATTCCCATGGGACCTTACCTATCAGCTCTCTGAGCTTACCAAAATCTGCCTTCCTGAAATCCATTGTCTCTATTTTGCTGTTCTCCCTTCTACCCTTCCTTAGAATTGCAAACGCTATGATTTCATGATCACTTTCACCCAGGCTGCCTTCTACTTTCAAATTCTCAACGAGTTCCTCCCTATTTGTTAAAATCAAGTCTAGAACAGCTTCCCCCCTAGTAGCTTTTTCAACCTTCTGAAATAAAAAGTTGTCTGCAATGCAGTCCAAGAATTTGTTGGATAGTCTGTGCCCCGCTGTGTTATTTTCCCAACATATATCCGGATAGTTGAAGTCCCCCATCACCACCAAATCTTGGGCTTTGGATGATTTTGTTAGTTGCTTAAAAAAAGCCTCATCCACCTCTTCCACCTGGTTAGGTGGCCTGTAGTAGACTCCTAGCATGACATCTCCCTTGTTTTTTACCCCTTTTAGCCTAACCCAGAGACTCTCAACACTTCCATCTCCTATGTCCATCTCTACCTCAGTCCAAGTGTGTACATTTTTAATATATAAGGCAACATCTCCTCCCTTTTTCCCCGTCTATCCTTCCTGAGCAAGCTGTACCCATCCACACCAACATTCCAATCATGTGTATTATCCCACCAAGTTTCAGTGATGCCAACAATGTCATAGTTGTATTTATTTATTAGCACTTCCAGTTCTTCCTGCTTATTACCCATACTTCTCGCATTTGTATATAGGCATCTAAGATACTGGTTTGATCTTTCCTCCCAGTTTTGTCCTGACCCTCCTTTCTCTCTGCCAATATAGCCCACACTCCCTCTCGTTTCCGACCCATTACAAGGACAGTCCATATTTGACTATATCACAATTTCCTAAGAGGAGTAACAGACGGGTGTGATTTCTAAAGTGCACTGACGTGCTGCACACTAACAGGCCTGTGTAGACCCTGCTGGCATGCACTAAAAGTTCCCTAGTGCATGTTAACATAAGTGCTTCAAAAATCGCAGCCCACTAGTGCGCATTGCCACAAACCCTTACACTCTTTTCTTTGTTTAGAGCCCCCATATTGTCAAACTCCAGTTAACATGCTTCCTCAGTTCCAGCATTCTGTTTCAAATATTCCAATATAAATATTTCCAGGTACATCAATGCTTTGAGGGACCTTTTTGGTGTGGGACTTAATTGGCATATATGCGTCAAGGAAATAAAGACTGCACTAAACTGCTAATAAGTGTCAACAGGTACTTTGTTGGTCTTTATACATATGTACCGCAAAGACGTGGTCCATTAATAATAATACTTTGGGTCTAATATGCACCCGTAGATATGATGGTTCTTCTTTGAGTGCTTGCACATGCCCATTTCAATATAGATATTTGTGTATCCCGAGCACAGCTGCCAGCAATTTTTCCCTTAGCGGTACCCGTTGGGTCAGCTCTAGTGCCCTCTGGCATTGCGCAATCATAGCGCCGATATAAGGCCCTGCTGGTCCTGCCCTCCTTCAGTTCCTTCTTACCGCCCATGATGGTTGCTGGAACCTCTCATTGCTTAGGCAATCTCATCTTAGTGTTTTTTTCTCAAATTTTAGTGTAAATAGTTTAGTAGTTTGTTAGTTTTAGATAGTTTAAATAGTTTTAGATCAGAGGTCCCCAAATTGTGGGCCATGGCCCCCTAGGGGGGCACAAAGGAACATTCAGGGGGGCACAGTGGGGCCTGGGTGGCAGAGAGGGAGTGCCATCCAGCCCTGCTCTGACCCCAGCTCTGCTCTGGGCCCCTGGCTCACAGCCCTGACCAATTCTATTCCCACTACTTCCTAATCCCAAAAGCCAAGAGTGGGGTCTCAGACCCATTTTAGACCTGCTCGGTCTCAACCACTATTTCAAGATCCTGAAGTTCCGCATGGTCCCCTTGACTTCCATCATTCCCTCACTGGATCCTGGGGATTGGTATGCCACCCTCGATCTAACGGATGCCAGAGCTTGTGTCAGATGAGAACTTAGACACTGCAGACACTCCACCAAAAAATAGGATTCTCCTCCTCTCCCCATCCTACATTAACCTTAAACTGGCTTCTTTTTCTGCTACCCAGAGAATAGGGCCACCACCACAAGGACCATTTTTTTGCACTGGATTTGCAGTTTGTGCTGTTTCTCAGCCTCAAATTTTAATAAGTTGGAGACTGTCCCCTCAGGCTTCTTTCACCTTCCATTTTGTCTGCTCAATCCCTTCTTTCATTTAGATGTTCCATTGTGGAACTTTCCTTTGTGGGCCAGGGCCCCACTTTGACTTTCCAGTCAGTTGAGGGTTCCAGAGTTGCAGAAAATGGCTTATAGAAGAACTAGAAACTCAGCCCCAGGGACCTACTCCGAAGAGAACCTACACTCTTTAGTAGTATAAGGGCCCTACCGTCAATCAAACCCTAACCCCGCTCCTTGACCCCTTAAGTCCCGCCCCTTGACCCCTTGGTCCCTCCCACCTGTCACCGGAAGTCCCACCCCGCGGGGTATTACTTCCGGGGTCAAGGTGCCACCTGACCGGAAGCAAGGTGTGTCATGTGACCCCTCTAAGAACTCCCCCCACCACCCTCTACCAATCAGGAGGGGGTTCGTCCCGAAAGGACTGCCCCGAGAGGAGATTTTGACCAATCAGGGTGACTTCCGGGGCGGGGGTGACCCATCCGGAAGTGGGTCATGTGACCCCTCTAAGAACTCCCCCCACCACCCTCTACCAGTCAGGAGGGGTTTCGTCCCGACAGGACCTCCCCGAGAGATTTTGACCAATCAGGGTGACTTCCAGGTTGGGGTGACCCCTCCGGAAGTGAGTCGTGTGACCCCACTAAGAACTCCTCCCAAGGGCCTCCGCCAATCAGAGTGCAGCACCCTTACCCCATAAGTCCCAGCGCCAGACAGAGGAGGCGGCCATCTCTTACCAAGGACACGTGTTTTCGAAATCGCGGAAAGGCTGCTGAGAGGAAACATGGACTCCTTCACCACCCCCGTGAGAACTTCGGACTTTGTTTTAGGCCCGACCACCTTTGGACTTGTGTGGAGAAAGCGCTACATCAGTAACGGTTCCAAGGAGGACCCTTTGATCCAGCCGTTGATGGATACGTCGGAACCCGACCCCGAAACCCTCGTGAGGCAGCCCGATGAGCGTGACGGCCTCTCTTTGTCCACCCCCTCAGAGGTGGAAGGCGATTGTGGCTCAGGGGAGGCACCGGCGGACAAAGCGAACGGAAAAGACGGCGCTCAGGTAAAATGAATGATTAAGAAGCGGCGGTCGAGGAGGGGTGGGTAATGGGGTAGGAACCGGGGGTTGCATAAATTAAAAAACAAGCAGTAGGGGTGCTTACACGGTTTCTTTTCTGAAAATCTCTCAACAGGTCGACGATGCCTTTTTAGAGGCCTTTAAGAACTTACACATTGGAAGCCCTGTGGGAGTAAATATATGGTGCGTCAGCTGTTTTTGCTCATGTCTGAGAGACAGATCTCAAGCCGAAAAGGACAAAATGGAAGAATGAACCATCTGAGACTCCCTTATGGTAGGGGTCATGGCATCCATTTTTACAGGCGGCTGTAAAAGGTCGTGTTAAACCAGGCGATTAATAAAACTTATTTAAATGTGTCAATATGAATGTGTCCCCTTTCATACTCGTGGTAGTAAAAGACGGTACCAATAACAGTCATGTCTACACAGACGGCTCTGTTAAAGAAAATATATTACGCCCCCGGGGAAGTTGGGAGCTTCGGCGGGGTCAACCCTCTTTTTCAAGCGGCCAGAAAGCATAGTAAAACTTTAAACAGAAGACAGGTAACAGCATGGCTTTCAGACCAGGATGCTTACACTTTACACAAACCGGCTCGAATACGTTTTAAAAGAAACAAGACCATTGTTTCAGATGTGGATGCGCAGTGGCAGGCAGATTTGGTGGATATGCACCGGTTCTCCAAACACAACAGCGGTTTTAAGAACATCTTAACAGTGATAGACATTCTATCCAAATATGCCTGGGCCTTAGGCCTAAAAGACAAGACGAGTGGTGAGGTATCCAAGGCCTTTAAAGCTATTTTCAGTGAAGGTCGCGTGCCTCAAAAATTACAAACCGATCGGGGGAAAGAATTTTTAAACAAACCTTTAAGTGGATTGTTAAAGCGGCATGGAGTTCACCATTTTGTTACCAATAATGAAGTCAAAGCAGGGGTTGTGGAGCGATTTAACAGAACTTTAAAAACTAGGATGTGGAGATATTTTACAGCCCATAACACCTTTCGCTACATTGACGTCTTACCTGACTTTATAAAGAGTTACAACCAGAGCTTTCACAGAACTATACGTACCAGACCCGTTGATGTTAACCCTTCAAATTCTCTGAAGGTATGGAAAACGGTTTACGGAGATGGTTTTAAAATAAAGCCGGTTGTTGCCCCTTTTAGAAAAGGTGACCACGTGAGACTATCTAAAACCAAAGGCTCTTTTGAAAAAGGTTATGAACAGACGTTTACCGATGAGATATTCATAGTGGATGAAGCCTTAACCAGGGGCCAGAGACCTGTATACTGCTTAAAAGATTACGAGGGTGAGGCAGTTACTGGATCTTTTTACCCTGAAGAATTACAAAAAGTAAACCCCAAACGAGACAGGATTTACAGGATTGAAAAAGTTCTAGCAGAGAAAGGAAAAGGGAGAAAAAAGCAGCTACTGGTGAAATGGTTGGGGTGGCCCAATAAGTTTAACAGCAGGGTGGAAGCTTCTCGACTCTGTGACATCAAGACACGAACAAAAAAAGATTCCTTCTGCAAAGACAGAGAGAGAGAAAAATGAGCGACGGCGGGTTTTACATTACTTTGCCCAGCAATGCCAGCTCTGCAGTTTTTCCCCAAAACACCATCTCGAACTTTACAATACGGCTAATTAAGCCCTTGGATCTCCCGGGTGCCTGGGAGGTGGGGTTAGCGGAAATACAATACCCACACAGCTGGAATACTATCAACGAAGACACCCCTTTCGAAATCACCTTTGGAGTTACAACGTGGAATTTCATCCTACGACGAGGGTATTACTCGACCATACCCGAATTACTGGAGCATATGAACAGCAACGTGGCTCATCATCCTGGACCGCCTGAGGTGGTCATGAACTACGACCCTGTGGGTAGAAAAGTGAGCCTTAAATCTACCGATTTTATGTATGTGTTTTCTACTGACGGGGAGCTAGCTAACATTCTGGGTTTGGGCCACAAACGCAACGTCCAAAAATTCCCCTTCTCGGCAGACATCACAGGAGGTTTTAACTCCTTGTATCTATACACGGATATCGTAGAACACCAGTTTGTGGGGGACTTTTCTGTTCCCCTGTTACGCTGCGTCCCTGTCCGAGGAAGGAACAACGAGTTTGTTACCATCACCTACGACAAACCTCATTACGTCCCTGTCAGTAAACACCACATCGACACCATCACCATTGAAATAAAGACAGATCAGAACAGACATGTCTCATTTTGCTTCGGCAAGGTGATCGTCAAGCTGCATCTGCGGCCGCGGAGAGAGCGAGGTTTCTAAAAAAGCAAAACCCTATTATGGCGATCCCAAAAAATTATGGCGACCCCACCATCTACAGGAACTATTACAAAGCCCAGGCTGGATACGCCCTTCCTGGATATCATGGGGCCCCCGTGATGTACGGGGCGGGTGTGGGTGGAATATTTCGTAGCCTCTTTCGAAAAGCCGTACCGCTTTTGAGGAGGGGGCTAGAGATTATTAAACCCCACGTAAAAACCGCCGCTCAAAACATAGCTAAAGATGTGGTAGGTCATGTCTCCCCTGCTGTTCTGGAGAAGGTGGGGAATACAGCTTCACAGGAAGGATCGGGGCTGATGTACATTAAAAGGAGGAAGAGAAAGAGAAATACGTCATACCCGCGACGCACAGGTCCCCCGAAACCCTTTAAAAGAAGGGCTTTGACACGCAGGGCCGGCCATAAGCGAAAGTCCAAGAGGAAGCCTGGGCGAAAGAGGAGACGCGCTCTGCCTGGTAAAAGAGGCATATTTTAATCAACATGGCTTTTGTTCACTGCGGGTCAGAAGAGTGCACCAAATCCGAACTAGACTTGTTTCAAATAGCCCCTACGCAGACCAGCATCGAGAAAAGCATCTACATCGAGGTGCCGCCTCTATCGGCCATTACGGAGTCTGCCCCCATTGGCTTTTTTATAGCAGGGAATGGCATAGATTATATGGATTTAAACAACACGCTGCTGTACCTGTGTTGCAAGATTGTAAAAGGAGACGGAACTGAACTCGCCGTGGACGCCGAAGTGGGCCTGGTGAATTACCCCGTGGCCTCTATTTTCAGTCAGTTGGATGTCACGCTGGGAGATCGCCTCATAAGCCAAAGCAACAACTGTTACCCTTACAGGGCCTTTATAGAATCGGTGCTCAATTACAGCGACGACACCCTCGCCACGCAATTTTCTGCCGGCCTGTTTTACAAAGACACTGCTGGACAACATGAAGAAACAGAGTTGGATGGAGGGAATCTAGGGTTTGTGAGGCGTGCAAAGCTGACGGCCGAGAGCAGAACGGTAGAGCTGCTGGGCCATTTACACAGCGACCTGTTTTTTCAAGAAAAACTTTTGTTAAATGGAGTGGATGTGAAAATTAAACTGACGCGCAGTAAAGACGCTTTCTGTTTAATGGGCAGTGCGGCTGAAGGCTTTAAACTGCGCATTGTATCAGCGTCCCTTTTTGTGAAGAAAGTACGGGTGGCCCCGGGAGTCCGTCTGGGGCACGCGGAGGCCCTGCTTACCGCTAATGCTAAATACCCCGTGGACCGTGTGGGAATGAAAGTGTTTAGCATCCCCGCGGGCAGCAGGGTCAGTAACCAGGAGAACCTGTTCTTGGGACAGTTACCCAAAATGCTTGTCCTAGGGTTTGTGGATAACGATGCCTTTAGCGGAAGTTACGCTAAAAATCCCTTTCATTTTAAACATTACGATATTAATTTTGTGGCCTTGTATGTGGATGGTGAACAGATACCAACCAAGCCTCTGCAACCGGACTTCGAGGCAGGACGCTGCGTGAGAGAATACATGACAAATACAAAATACAAAAGTCATCTCTTTTTATAATGCCAAACACACACTGTCTGTTATGCCTGAGAATATCATGTGGTGTTACAGTTGTTGGCAACCTCTGTATAAAGAACTGCTTTGTAAATATCCCTTTATCAATTTTGTGGCGGGGCTGCCTGATGCTTTTGGAGTTGGAGCAATTAAGGGCTCCCCCTCCGGCAGAGGAAAATATCAGAACAACCGCAACTCGCTTACTGGATGCTGAAATGAAGTCTGTTCTTCAAAGAACTGACTTGGCCGAATACGAAAAGGCTAAACTTTACAGCGCCGTGCTTCAAAGGTACCTAATGTACGTGAAGCAGAGCGATGCGGATAAAGGGAAAATAAGTCTGTTTCTACCGGAACAGGAACAAAGTGTGACTGCCAAACCCCCAGAAACACCAAAGAACTCAGACTCTGTTGCTCAGGAGGTGTTGGATAACGTAAATAAGCGTTATAAGAAAAATGCAATAGTATTGCTAAATAAGCTGGGCCAGGATAAAAATCTCTCTTCATGGAACGATAAAGGGTCTTTTGTGTACAAAGGCTCTGTGGTTAATGGTTCTAACATGCTCGACTTAGTCAGGGCCGTCACCCAGACTCGCTCTGTTCCTAGCAGACATGTACCTAAAGGATGGGATGTGTTTATGAATGCCATGGCGGAACTGAACGTACCATCTTCCGTCATGGGCAATGCGGCCAACAGAGATCTTTTGGAACACCTCAAGGCCTCGACTGCTGACACCGGGGTGGATCGAGAAACCGTGACCCCTTTTTTGCCGTCTAAAAAACGAAAATTGGCTAAAAGAACCGAATGGCTCAGTGTGTAACGTTTTTCACATTCTAATTTTTTTTTTTAAAAACTGGTAATGTTTTGCTTTAAATAAAATATTTCTATAATTAAAAAAAAATCTGTGTACTTTTTCCTCAATTGTTTTTTTTTTTTTTTTTTTTTTTTTTTAAAAACCCACCAAACATCAATTGTCTTTAAACCCCCCACCTGGGGTGCTTTATTGGGTAACATGGCTATGAAAATCATTGCAAGATATACATGTCTGGGCTTGTTGAAACATGGTTTGAGCAAGGCTAGGCATGCCCAAGAATTTAAATTTATTTTTTACAAAATTCATCACCATCCGGTCGTTCTGCACTAAGTCGTTAGAATACAATTTTAAAATCCGATCAAAAGATAAATCCTTGCTACGATGATGTAAGAAAAACACGCAGTGATAGCCGCAGGCAACGGAGCGTGGGTCTTGTAATGGTCTATTGTGAAACACCATGTCTGTGGCATTTTTGTTTAAAAATTTCATAATGCTTTTAGGAAACAACACACTGTTCGGGGGGTGCCCATATGAGTCAAAAAATTCTCCACGGTTACGCTCCGCCAGATACAAGGTGAGCCAGTGTTCACCCGGTTGGTTGTGTGGATGCGTGTTCATCACCAAGCCTAGGGGTCTCTGAGACAGCTTGCCTCCTGGGAGCCAATCGCATGGGAACACATCTAAGAAATTGTTTTTCGTGTAAGGGTCCGTTGATAAGACACGTGAGAGCTGCACGGTGTCCATGTTCACATGTAGTCAAACAGTACGTTTCTCCTCTGATTTATTTCTATGACATTGTCAAAAACCCCATACACAATCATATTGACGGTAACCGTTAAAGCCTTCCCAAAACGTATTTCTGCTCTCAGGTTCCCGGTTTTAATCAGGGAATAGTGATCAGCGCATTCCTGGTCGGGAGACAGGTCAAAGGCAAACAAGGTGTAACCCTGTGCAAACTCCTCACGGTCGATTAACAGAGAACGATCTTTCATGTGTTTACCAGCTGTCTGTACCAAATTCATGTATTCTCTCACGCAGCGTCCTGCCTCGAAGTCCGGTTGCAGAGGCTTGGTTGGTATCTGTTCACCATCCACATACAAGGCCACAAAATTAATATCGTAATGTTTAAAATGAAAGGGATTTTTAGCGTAACTTCCGCTAAAGGCATCGTTATCCACAAACCCTAGGACAAGCATTTTGGGTAACTGTCCCAAGAACAGGTTCTCCTGGTTACTGACCCTGCTGCCCGCGGGGATGCTAAACACTTTCATTCCCACACGGTCCACGGGGTATTTAGCATTAGCGGTAAGCAGGGCCTCCGCGTGCCCCAGACGGACTCCCGGGGCCACCCGTACTTTCTTCACAAAAAGGGACGCTGATACAATGCGCAGTTTAAAGCCTTCAGCCGCACTGCCCATTAAACAGAAAGCGTCTTTACTGCGCGTCAGTTTAATTTTCACATCCACTCCATTTAACAAAAGTTTTTCTTGAAAAAACAGGTCGCTGTGTAAATGGCCCAGCAGCTCTACCGTTCTGCTCTCGGCCGTCAGCTTTGCACGCCTCACAAACCCTAGATTCCCTCCATCCAACTCTGTTTCTTCATGTTGTCCAGCAGTGTCTTTGTAAAACAGGCCGGCAGAAAATTGCGTGGCGAGGGTGTCGTCGCTGTAATTGAGCACCGATTCTATAAAGGCCCTGTAAGGGTAACAGTTGTTGCTTTGGCTTATGAGGCGATCTCCCAGCGTGACATCCAACTGACTGAAAATAGAGGCCACGGGGTAATTCACCAGGCCCACTTCGGCGTCCACGGCGAGTTCAGTTCCGTCTCCTTTTACAATCTTGCAACACAGGTACAGCAGCGTGTTGTTTAAATCCATATAATCTATGCCATTCCCTGCTATAAAAAAGCCAATGGGGGCAGACTCCGTAATGGCCGATAGAGGCGGCACCTCGATGTAGATGCTTTTCTCGATGCTGGTCTGCGTAGGGGCTATTTGAAACAAGTCTAGTTCGGATTTGGTGCACTCTTCTGACCCGCAGTGAACAAAAGCCATGTTGATTAAAATATGCCTCTTTTACCAGGCAGAGCGCGTCTCCTCTTTCGCCCAGGCTTCCTCTTGGACTTTCGCTTATGGCCGGCCCTGCGTGTCAAAGCCCTTCTTTTAAAGGGTTTCGGGGGACCTGTGCGTCGCGGGTATGACGTATTTCTCTTTCTCTTCCTCCTTTTAATGTACATCAGCCCCGATCCTTCCTGTGAAGCTGTATTCCCCACCTTCTCCAGAACAGCAGGGGAGACATGACCTACCACATCTTTAGCTATGTTTTGAGCGGCGGTTTTTACGTGGGGTTTAATAATCTCTAGCCCCCTCCTCAAAAGCGGTACGGCTTTTCGAAAGAGGCTACGAAATATTCCACCCACACCCGCCCCGTACATCACGGGGGCCCCATGATATCCAGGAAGGGCGTATCCAGCCTGGGCTTTGTAATAGTTCCTGTAGATGGTGGGGTCGCCATAATTTTTTGGGATCGCCATAATAGGGTTTTGCTTTTTTAGAAACCTCGCTCTCTCCGCGGCCGCAGATGCAGCTTGACGATCACCTTGCCGAAGCAAAATGAGACATGTCTGTTCTGATCTGTCTTTATTTCAATGGTGATGGTGTCGATGTGGTGTTTACTGACAGGGACGTAATGAGGTTTGTCGTAGGTGATGGTAACAAACTCGTTGTTCCTTCCTCGGACAGGGACGCAGCGTAACAGGGGAACAGAAAAGTCCCCCACAAACTGGTGTTCTACGATATCCGTGTATAGATACAAGGAGTTAAAACCTCCTGTGATGTCTGCCGAGAAGGGGAATTTTTGGACGTTGCGTTTGTGGCCCAAACCCAGAATGTTAGCTAGCTCCCCGTCAGTAGAAAACACATACATAAAATCGGTAGATTTAAGGCTCACTTTTCTACCCACAGGGTCGTAGTTCATGACCACCTCAGGCGGTCCAGGATGATGAGCCACGTTGCTGTTCATATGCTCCAGTAATTCGGGTATGGTCGAGTAATACCCTCGTCGTAGGATGAAATTCCACGTTGTAACTCCAAAGGTGATTTCGAAAGGGGTGTCTTCGTTGATAGTATTCCAGCTGTGTGGGTATTGTATTTCCGCTAACCCCACCTCCCAGGCACCCGGGAGATCCAAGGGCTTAATTAGCCGTATTGTAAAGTTCGAGATGGTGTTTTGGGGAAAAACTGCAGAGCTGGCATTGCTGGGCAAAGTAATGTAAAACCCGCCGTCGCTCATTTTTCTCTCTCTCTGTCTTTGCAGAAGGAATCTTTTTTTGTTCGTGTCTTGATGTCACAGAGTCGAGAAGCTTCCACCCTGCTGTTAAACTTATTGGGCCACCCCAACCATTTCACCAGTAGCTGCTTTTTTCTCCCTTTTCCTTTCTCTGCTAGAACTTTTTCAATCCTGTAAATCCTGTCTCGTTTGGGGTTTACTTTTTGTAATTCTTCAGGGTAAAAAGATCCAGTAACTGCCTCACCCTCGTAATCTTTTAAGCAGTATACAGGTCTCTGGCCCCTGGTTAAGGCTTCATCCACTATGAATATCTCATCGGTAAACGTCTGTTCATAACCTTTTTCAAAAGAGCCTTTGGTTTTAGATAGTCTCACGTGGTCACCTTTTCTAAAAGGGGCAACAACCGGCTTTATTTTAAAACCATCTCCGTAAACCGTTTTCCATACCTTCAGAGAATTTGAAGGGTTAACATCAACGGGTCTGGTACGTATAGTTCTGTGAAAGCTCTGGTTGTAACTCTTTATAAAGTCAGGTAAGACGTCAATGTAGCGAAAGGTGTTATGGGCTGTAAAATATCTCCACATCCTAGTTTTTAAAGTTCTGTTAAATCGCTCCACAACCCCTGCTTTGACTTCATTATTGGTAACAAAATGGTGAACTCCATGCCGCTTTAACAATCCACTTAAAGGTTTGTTTAAAAATTCTTTCCCCCGATCGGTTTGTAATTTTTGAGGCACGCGACCTTCACTGAAAATAGCTTTAAAGGCCTTGGATACCTCACCACTCGTCTTGTCTTTTAGGCCTAAGGCCCAGGCATATTTGGATAGAATGTCTATCACTGTTAAGATGTTCTTAAAACCGCTGTTGTGTTTGGAGAACCGGTGCATATCCACCAAATCTGCCTGCCACTGCGCATCCACATCTGAAACAATGGTCTTGTTTCTTTTAAAACGTATTCGAGCCGGTTTGTGTAAAGTGTAAGCATCCTGGTCTGAAAGCCATGCTGTTACCTGTCTTCTGTTTAAAGTTTTACTATGCTTTCTGGCCGCTTGAAAAAGAGGGTTGACCCCGCCGAAGCTCCCAACTTCCCCGGGGGCGTAATATATTTTCTTTAACAGAGCCGTCTGTGTAGACATGACTGTTATTGGTACCGTCTTTTACTACCACGAGTATGAAAGGGGACACATTCATATTGACACATTTAAATAAGTTTTATTAATCGCCTGGTTTAACACGACCTTTTACAGCCGCCTGTAAAAATGGATGCCATGACCCCTACCATAAGGGAGTCTCAGATGGTTCATTCTTCCATTTTGTCCTTTTCGGCTTGAGATCTGTCTCTCAGACATGAGCAAAAACAGCTGACGCACCATATATTTACTCCCACAGGGCTTCCAATGTGTAAGTTCTTAAAGGCCTCTAAAAAGGCATCGTCGACCTGTTGAGAGATTTTCAGAAAAGAAACCGTGTAAGCACCCCTACTGCTTGTTTTTTAATTTATGCAACCCCCGGTTCCTACCCCATTACCCACCCCTCCTCGACCGCCGCTTCTTAATCATTCATTTTACCTGAGCGCCGTCTTTTCCGTTCGCTTTGTCCGCCGGTGCCTCCCCTGAGCCACAATCGCCTTCCACCTCTGAGGGGGTGGACAAAGAGAGGCCGTCACGCTCATCGGGCTGCCTCACGAGGGTTTCGGGGTCGGGTTCCGACGTATCCATCAACGGCTGGATCAAAGGGTCCTCCTTGGAACCGTTACTGATGTAGCGCTTTCTCCACACAAGTCCAAAGGTGGTCGGGCCTAAAACAAAGTCCGAAGTTCTCACGGGGGTGGTGAAGGAGTCCATGTTTCCTCTCAGCAGCCTTTCCGCGATTTCGAAAACACGTGTCCTTGGTAAGAGATGGCCGCCTCCTCTGTCTGGCGCTGGGACTTATGGGGTAAGGGTGCTGCACTCTGATTGGCGGAGGCCCTTGGGAGGAGTTCTTAGTGGGGTCACACGACTCACTTCCGGAGGGGTCACCCCAACCTGGAAGTCACCCTGATTGGTCAAAATCTCTCGGGGAGGTCCTGTCGGGACGAAACCCCTCCTGACTGGTAGAGGGTGGTGGGGGGAGTTCTTAGAGGGGTCACATGACCCACTTCCGGATGGGTCACCCCCGCCCCGGAAGTCACCCTGATTGGTCAAAATCTCCTCTCGGGGCAGTCCTTTCGGGACGAACCCCCTCCTGATTGGTAGAGGGTGGTGGGGGGAGTTCTTAGAGGGGTCACATGACACACCTTGCTTCCGGTCAGGTGGCACCTTGACCCCGGAAGTAATACCCCGCGGGGTGGGACTTCCGGTGACAGGTGGGAGGGACCAAGGGGTCAAGGGGCGGGACTTAAGGGGTCAAGGAGCGGGGTTAGGGTTTGATTGACGGTAGGGCCCTTATACTACTAAAGAGTGTAGGTTCTCTTCGGAGTAGGTCCCTGGGGCTGAGTTTCTAGTTCTTCTATAAGCCATTTTCTGCAACTCTGGAACCCTCAACTGACTGGAAAGTCAAAGTGGGGCCCTGGCCCACAAAGGAAAGTTCCACAATGGAACATCTAAATGAAAGAAGGGATTGAGCAGACAGAATGGAAGGTGAAAGAAGCCTGAGGGGACAGTCTCCAACTTATTAAAATTTGAGGCTGAGAAACAGCACAAACTGCAAATCCAGTGCAAAAAAATGGTCCTTGTGGTGGTGGCCCTATTCTCTGGGTAGCAGAAAAAGAAGCCAGTTTAAGGTTAATGTAGGATGGGGAGAGGAGGAGAATCCTACTTTTTGGTGGAGTGTCTGCAGTGTCTAAGTTCTCATCTGACACAAGCTCTGGCATCCGTTAGATCGAGGGTGGCATACCAATCCCCAGGATCCAGTGAGGGAATGATGGAAGTCAAGGGGACCATGCGGAACTTCAGGATCTTGAAATAGTGGTTGAGACCGAGCAGGTCTAAAATGGGTCTGAGACCCCACTCTTGGCTTTTGGGATTAGGAAGTAGTGGGAATAGAATTGGTCAGGGCTGAGCCAGGGGCCCAGAGCAGAGCTGGGGTCAGAGCAGGGCTGGATGGCACTCCCTCTCTGCCACCCAGGCCCCACTGTGCCCCCCTGAATGTTCCTTTGTGCCCCCCTAGGGGGCCATGGCCCACAATTTGGGGACCTCTGATCTAAAACTATTTAAACTATCTAAAACTAACAAACTACTAAACTATTTACACTAAAATTTGAGAAAAAAAACACTAAGATGAGATTGCCTAAGCAATGAGAGGTTCCAGCAACCATCATGGGCGGTAAGAAGGAACTGAAGGAGGGCAGGACCAGCAGGGCCTTATATCGGCGCTATGATTGCGCAATGCCAGAGGGCACTAGAGCTGACCCAACGGGTACCGCTAAGGGAAAAATTGCTGGCAGCTGTGCTCGGGATACACAAATATCTATATTGAAATGGGCATGTGCAAGCACTCAAAGAAGAACCATCATATCTACGGGTGCATATTAGACCCAAAGTATTATTATTAATGGACCACGTCTTTGCGGTACATATGTATAAAGACCAACAAAGTACCTGTTGACACTTATTAGCAGTTTAGTGCAGTCTTTATTTCCTTGACGCATATATGCCAATTAAGTCCCACACCAAAAAGGTCCCTCAAAGCATTGATGTACCTGGAAATATTTATATTGGAATATTTGAAACAGAATGCTGGAACTGAGGAAGCATGTTAACTGGAGTTTGACAATATGGGGGCTCTAAACAAAGAAAAGAGTGTAAGGGTTTGTGGCAATGCGCACTAGTGGGCTGCGATTTTTGAAGCACTTATGTTAACATGCACTAGGGAACTTTTAGTGCATGCCAGCAGGGTCTACACAGGCCTGTTAGTGTGCAGCACGTCAGTGCACTTTAGAAATCACACCCGTCTGTTACTCCTCTTAGGAAATTGTGATATAGTCAAATATGGACTGTCCTTGTAATGGGTCGGAAACGAGAGGGAGTGTGGGCTATATTGGCAGAGAGAAAGGAGGGTCAGGACAAAACTGGGAGGAAAGATCAAACCAGTATCTTAGATGCCTATATACAAATGCGAGAAGTATGGGTAATAAGCAGGAAGAACTGGAAGTGCTAATAAATAAATACAACTATGACATTGTTGGCATCACTGAAACTTGGTGGGATAATACACATGAAGGAGTCCATGTTTCCTCTCAGCAGCCTTTCCGCGATTTCGAAAACACGTGTCCTTGGTAAGAGATGGCCGCCTCCTCTGTCTGGCGCTGGGACTTATGGGGTAAGGGTGCTGCACTCTGATTGGCGGAGGCCCTTGGGAGGAGTTCTTAGTGGGGTCACACGACTCACTTCCGGAGGGGTCACCCCAACCTGGAAGTCACCCTGATTGGTCAAAATCTCTCGGGGAGGTCCTGTCGGGACGAAACCCCTCCTGACTGGTAGAGGGTGGTGGGGGGAGTTCTTAGAGGGGTCACATGACCCACTTCCGGATGGGTCACCCCCGCCCCGGAAGTCACCCTGATTGGTCAAAATCTCCTCTCGGGGCAGTCCTTTCGGGACGAACCCCCTCCTGATTGGTAGAGGGTGGTGGGGGGAGTTCTTAGAGGGGTCACATGACACACCTTGCTTCCGGTCAGGTGGCACCTTGACCCCGGAAGTAATACCCCACGGGGTGGGACTTCCGGTGACAGGTGGGAGGGACCAAGGGGTCAAGGGGCGGGACTTAAGGGGTCAAGGGGCGGGGTTAGGGTTTGATTGACGGCAGGGCCCTTATACTACTCTCTTTCACTGGCTTCCCAGTCATGGAAAAGCTGCAGAAAAATATAGAAGAAAAGCAACCATTTTGCAGGAAGCAGACACACTCCTCCTAGTAACCCCAATTCTCTGTTAACCTCAAATCCAAGCTCTGTATGCAGAAATAAAGCCACTGGCATGAGCATATAAAAAGAAAAGGAGCCCTCCTTCCACCCCTTACTGTTCCCTTTCCCTGCTTTTGAGATCACTGAGAGCACTCAAACTGGATTCCTTCCATCTCTATGAGAGGGGGCTCCTGGGAGATTGTTCTCTCTGATGGACCCTTTCTTTTGGAACATTCTTCCTCCCTTTCTGCCATCCCAGTCCATAGTAGCCTGAATCTGTTGAATTCCAGGCACACTTCAAAGCCCATCTCTGTTTGGTGGAGGGCTGAGCAGTTGAACGTCTGGTGGGAATGTGTGTGGAGGTAAAAGTTTAATGTAAAACCTGCCAACGCTAAAGAACAGGTAGGTATTACTAGTTAAATAGCTAAATGGTAACTGCTTGAAAAAGTTTTAATTTGTTCTCATGTCTAATAAAAATAAAGGCCACTGTGCCTCAATCTTTGAAGTATCTCCTTCCAAAATGTAGTTCAGTCTCTTGTCCATTCAGTCCTCAGCCTCTCTGCCAAAATTACCAAATACAGCCATGTGGATTCATGGCCACTAGAAACTGGACTGAAACCATCAGTTCATTTCATGCATATCAAACAGCCATCAAATATTAATGTTTGGTTATGACTGCCTGGGCAAGATTTGAAGCAGTGATCAGTTCTATATCCCACATTGGGCACTAGCAAATAGAAGCTAAATGCAAAAGAGAGATCTGTTTAATACACCTACATTTCAGTATGGAATATTTGCTCTTGTCAACTAACAGAGAAATAAAAAAAAGGCTTTCCTAACTTTGGCTCAAAAGAAAGAATCCATGGGCAGACTCTGGGGAAACTAAAATAAAGTGGGGGCAGGGGAAAATAATAAATAGTCTTATTTGGCATACAACCCTTTGGTGCGGATGAAACCGTCAGTTTCCTGGGTTCTTCTTGCTCAGATCTTGATTTGGGAATCTCCTGGTTTCATTACCTCATTTTGATTAGAAACAGAGGGAGAAATAAAATCCCCTGATATAATTAAGCAGTCAGTTTTCCCAGGATCTTTAGGACTACACCATTTCTTCTGAATACCCCTAAGATATTTCCTCTTTTTATATACCTACCTTGATAGGACCAGGTGGAAATCATCTTTGCAACTGGCACACTGTAAGCTTGGTTCCCTTTGAAGGATATTAATGTTGTTCCTGCTTGACTTAGTGTAGGATATGTGTAACATTACAAATCCATTACCCTTGCCCCGAAGATTCCAAATTGAAGTGTTATTTTAAACAGCTGTCACTTAAAAATTAACTTTGTCTACTCTGTAACATGTTGAGAGAATCCCCATGGTCTCAGAGATAGTAGTGTATGGAATTGTGGGCTTGAATATGTGTAGAGTACTGTTTGAACACTGATCTGTTTATCAACTTTAACAAAATTCAGCATAATCTGAGGAGGAATTAGTAAGAATTATTCTGTAGCTTTAGTAAAAATGTTCACAATTATTTTAATTTCAACATTTAATGCTTACTACATTTAATTAACAAAATACATTTAAACTAATTACTATAACACTTTATGCTGTCAATCTGTACTCCTCCTGTACAGTTAAAATTTATCCTGTGGATTTTACCATATATAAATGTCAGCTTTGGAAAGTTTATTCCATCTTTCCTCTCCCCACCCCCCATAAGTTTGTACCTTGCTCAAAAACATTATCTCATTCAAATGCTTCATTTGGAATCTTGTCTAAAGTCTGTTGAGAAGTAATGATTGAGAGTTGGAATATATCTTAAGAGAAGTTACTTTTAAGAAAGCATTAAAGGTGACTATTAGTCTTCTTTTTCCTATATAATAATTTTACATAATTAGCAAAATAAAATCTATTGTAATTTGTAACTTGTTAGTGACTTGATAACATTTTGTTTTATGTATGACAGGAATCAAGCAAAAAGCAAACAGAGGCAGCAACAGGTACTATAACTTTCAGAGTCCAGCACACAAAAATCTGATTTACATTGTTGAAAGCCAGCACAAAATAAAGGAAAGTAAAATGCCAAAATTAAATACTAACCCTGACTGGAAAATACCATTATCAAGACATAGGAATTATAACAGAAGCCCCATAGCATAGGTTCTAAAAGTTAAAGAAAAAATATTTTCAACATTGTAATAACTTAATGTGTCAGGCCTTACCATCAGTTGGTGGAAATTGCCATAACTTCACTGAGGATCTGACCCCTTATCTTTTTGATGCTGACTGTCTTTATACATCAATACTATTAGTTCCCTTAAAAACTGTGATAGCAATAAGAATATTAATTAGCTTCAAAATAATAGAAAAGACAGAGGCAGCCAAAGAAAACTGTATTTTATTGAAAAAGTGCATACTAAATTAAAGAGATGAGGACAAATATTTACTTTCTTCATTAACCAACATAACCTTCCTGTTGACTAGCTACATGTTTTACAAACAGGTCAGCATATCCATAAGTATCAGTTTGGTTATAAATCATGGCTTTGAATCTCTTCTCACATCAATTTTTCAATGTAATGCTACTTCTTCAATGGAGTTACTGTGGATTTAGTGAACTCATAATCAGGCCCATTAGTTTTACCAAATGTGTAATGCAATTTGATGATGCCTATTGCTCTGCAGCATTAACAACCTAACCATCTGTTTACTGTATGGACCAGATTAAGAGATGATATACTATAATTGATTATTTAAGCACACATAGTGATAAGGCAATGTGCAGTAAGTAAGTGCGGTGGTCCTCCATGTAGAAGCAGTTTACTCTCCAATTTCCTGATAGAGCCACTGTCTCAATTTCCCTCCTGGGTCTGGGATAAGCATACACAAACAACTAGAGTTCCAAATACAGTCTCCTTTCCTGTGTCTGGTATATTAACATACAAAATACATCTCAACATTTGAACACTACTGCTTGCAAGCAGGAAGAAAAGGGAATGAATCAGTTAGGAACCCCTAGCAACAACTAACTTTTGCATCGACTAATTTTATAATTTGCCTACTATATTAAAAATAATATAGTTTTATTCTGTTTGCAACAAAATTAATGACAACATTACTCTATATGTGAGTACAACTACTTTATCTCAATTAGATCTATTTATTTTAGCAAGTGGTTGCTTTTATGAAATCCTGAAATAGAGCAAGGAGGGGTGAAAATCTTACTCAGCCACTGTTAGGAAAAAAAATAAAATGTGACTTCAGAACTCATGAAATTGACAGGAAAGGTTTACACTAAACTATAAAATGGAAGGAAGTATTTTTATATCAATACAATTTTGAGGATTAAAATATATAGGATTTGACATAAATCTATAGATTAAAACTTTTGTTCAGAGCCTTCCCAATATGTTTTTTGGGGTTATTCCTGTATTCTTTGACATCCCATCAAACAGATCCAATCAGAGTGTTTTAGTTTGAGGGGTCCTGTTGCAGCAGCGCCATCTTGCTGAGAACCAGTCTCTTTCCTGGTGAATCAGCTTTGTCAGTCAAGCAAGTGCTGATACTAGCAACCTCTGTCCTTCTTCCCCCATCCAACAGGAATGGGATGGCTAGATTCTCTCCAGATCTTCTGATGAAATAGGGTTTTCCCTGAGAAGGAAGTTATGTGCATGTGCACACACACAGCTGGAAATCTCCAGACAATTTCATTTTGGGGACTGAAACAGTATTATCTGCTTTGGACCTCTCTAAAGAGGACATTAGGGGGTTAAAAGTTTCCAGAAGAGGCCTTTTCAAATTCAGGTAGAGCTGAAGACCTGCTTCCCTATTGATGAGGACTTTCTGGAAATCAAGAAGAATCCTGTGATAAACCCCTCTTTCCTAAAGACAATGCAGAACCATAGGCTATCCAAATTGTGCTCTGACTCATGTTTCTTGTTCTCTGTTCTCCCTCCCCTCTTGCATAAAAGCAAAATGATATCCTAGTTAAGAAGTCCACTTTACCAGTGGAAGGGATCTCCCTTGAGAGCCTCTGGAACACAAAATTGAAGGCCACTTTCAGAAGAAACCACTATGATGTACGTAACAGGTGTACATTCTTCATCTAGGCCATGGCTCTCTACTCAAGTGCCTTGCCAGCCTAGTTACGAATACTGAATTTGAACTTGCCTCAAGACCACCTTGTCTAGTCTAGAAGTTCTGGAATAACCTACACAGTTGGTCATCCTCTTCTATTTACTTCTAAATAAAGTGACAGTGAGGGAAATGCTTAATTCTGACTCTTTAAAAAATAAAAGTTGTTTGGGGAGTCATTAGACCTCAGGGCTGTCTACCAAAAGTTCCAGTTGGCTTACTCCTGCTCTTAACAAGAGCATTCAGGATTCAAAAAATCCTCCCCTAAATTCTTATTCACCCTAAATACCCAGAGACTAGCTTTGTCATTTCCTGATTTTTGACGGCTTCACTTCGAAATCTTTAATTAGTTTATTTGTATGGAATTTTCTACATTTTTTTTTTAAATTAAA
Organism: Emys orbicularis; assembly: GCF_028017835.1. Taxonomy (NCBI): domain Eukaryota; kingdom Metazoa; phylum Chordata; order Testudines; family Emydidae; genus Emys; species Emys orbicularis. Next base: position 10,169,882 of record NC_088690.1, read on the forward strand.
AAGATTCCTTTATGTTTAACTTTTTGCTAGCCTGCAGTAAAATGCTTTGTATTGTGAAATATGTACCATCAATGAGTCCTCATTCTATACACACCTTTCTGTAGCATTGTGATGGGGCATGCGTACTGCATGCTGGGCCTGTAGGGGTTAATGAGGGCCTGTGGGTCCAATCAGCCTCACTCTGCTACACGTGCAGTAAGCATCAATCCTGGAGGGAGGAGATAAAAGAGGAAAAGCCCAGCTCAGTGGGGGTTGACTGGGAGAGAGAATAGACCTCTTGAGCTGGCCCTGTAAAGGAAGGCCTGGTTGGGGCCAAAGCCAGCTGAGAAGCTGCCTGGAAGGTAGGATCAGCTGGAGCTAGAGCCTAACTAGGGCCTCATAAGTGTTGGAGCCTTCTTGGGGCAGGTAGGCCTGGTGCAGAACCTTTTTTGTTTCTTTTGTTCCTTAACCAGTTTGGAGTCCCTTTGTTTCAGGTCCTGCACAACAGTCTATGGGGAGGAGACTGTGAGAAAGGCCTGTCTCCAGGGCATGGTAGGAAGCAGCCCAAAGACACTCAGCAAGGGGTTTGAACAAATAGACCCTATCTGCTTCATACTGGGTTGCTGAGCTGGAACTCAGAGTAAAGGGTGGGCGAGGGTTCCCTTACCGGCCTATGTAGGGTGGAGTTGTGAAGACCCTAGAGCAAAGGGCTGGCAGGCCCAAAAGCCTGAAGTTGGGCTGAACTTCTGGCATGATGCTGCCAGACCAGTGCTGTGTTGGACTCACGTTTCCCCAGAAGGGGCAGGACTAAAAGTGATCTGGCCAGAAGGCTGAGTTGCAAGAAGAAACAGACCATTATAGGGCAGGAATGGCTGTCAGCAGCGGCCTCTAAAGGAAGAGAGCCTGCTAGGCCATGACAAGCCCCCAAGGGATGCACTGGCCTGTGAGCCACATGCTTACAATAATATTCAAGGTCTCAGGATTTTAGAGGAATCCTGCCTTCTTCCTTATGCTCTGGCACTTATATGAAATAAGGTGGTACTCCTTTCAGGTAGAGAAAAAGACTCCTTGGGACTGCCACCTGATGTGCTGAGGCTACCTGTGAGCCCATTTTACCTGCCAGCTTGGGACTTCAGAACCCTGCCTTGTTGAGCCAGACACGCTAGCCTGCTGCAAACACAGACCCAGGTCTGACCCGTGTCCCCCAAAGCTGCAGGCTTTAACTAAAAACCACTTAGCAGGTATTCCTGTCTCCAGCACCCAGATACCCAGTTCTCAATGGGATCAAAACCCCAAATAAATTCGTTTTACTCTGTATAAAGCTTATATAGGGTAAACTCATAAATTGTCCGCCCTCTATAACACTGATAGAGAGATATGCACAGCTGTTTGCTCTCCCAGGTATTAGTCACTAACTCTGGGTTCAATAATAAGCAAAAGTGATTTTATTAAATATCAAAAGTAAGATTTAAGTGGATCCAAGTAATAATAGACAGAACAAAGTAAGTTACCAAGCAAAATGAAACAAAACACGCAAGTCTAAGCCTAATACATTAAGAACCTGCATATAGGTAAACCTCACCCTTAGAGATGTTCCAATAAGCTTCTTTCACAGACTGGACTCCTTCCTAGTCTGGGTCCAGCAATCACTCACACCCCCGTAGTTACTGTCCTTTGTTCCAGTTTCTTTCAGGCATCTCTTGGGGGTGGAGAGGCCATCTCTTAAGCCAGCTGAAGACAAAATGGAGAGGCTTTTTATATTTTCTCTCTTGTGGGCGGAAACCCCTTTGTTCTTCTGTTCAAAGTCACAGCAACAAGATGGAGTTTGTAGCCACCTGGGCAAGTCACATGTCTATGAATGATTCAGCTTTTTGCAGGCCGACGCCATTGTTTACATGTTAGTTTGAACGTTCCCAGGAAATCTCAGATGTGGATTGGTGTCTCCCAAAGTCCATTGTCAGTAAGCGTTTCTTGATTGGGCACTTACTGAGAATAGTCCTTTCTCAAGAAGCTGACCAAATACTTCACTGAGGCTACTTAGAATCAAACATATTGATATACAAGTACCTAGCTAATATTCATAACTTCAAATACAAAAATGATACACACAGACAGCATAAACATAACCAGCAAACTACAACCTTTCCATAGACACCCCACTTGACCTTCTCTGTACAAGACCTGGTGCAACCATAGGACCCTGGTTGCAACAATGATCTATATGGTCACAGTTCATGTCAATAACGTGACAAGCACTGCCTATGAATTTTCCTAAGCTATGTACATATGTGCAGAACCAATAAAACACTGGTAGGCTATTGAGATTTCATTATAAAAATGCACAAAGTACATTTTTAAAACTTTGACAAGCCACAGACCACTAAAAGGCATAGCTGTAACTATCTCCTAAACAATTTTCAATTTTTAGGAAGTGCTACAGCTATTCAAAAAAGGTCACAAAAATGTTTTTATTGAGTAAGTTATATTCACTCTCTTAATTCCTCAAAATGGCTGAACTTTTTTGCTCAAACATTAAAAAAAAATCTATTCTGGAAAGCAAAAAAACCTGCCTAATGTCAATCCAAAAAGTAAAGAATTTAAAGAGTTAGAGAATTGTAAGTGACCCTTTAGAATGGAGGCATTTGTGCAAACTTGTCTCTAGGCATAGCTACACTTTCTGCCCATATAACACTATAGGAGTAATAAATGATCCATTGGGGGCCATTGCATAGTCACTAGATTCTTCCAAGCAAGCACTGTCCAGTAGTGTCACCTTGATACTTAAAACTGGTTTTATATTCTGTATATGTTTCCCTGTTCTTTTTATCTATAAAGGTATTCTTCCTAGTAACTAGTACCTCAACTCACTAAGTATTGGAGTAGCCTGTCCTTTCTCATTACTTCATCTATGTAATCACACACTAAGAAAAAGAAGTGTCTCTAAGACTGTTCCTAGTTTTTCCAAACTAATTTCCCACAGATACCATGCTGTTCCTTCTGCCTGAATAGTTTCCTCCAAGGAAAAGGAATCCTGGTGGCTGAATGGTGCTCATGGCCCTTAATACTATATACATCACCCAGGAATTTGTCAAACAAATCCTAATTTGTACTATCTAAAAGTCACAGGAAAGGACAAAAAACCCCATACTGCTGGGATTCAAGGCTGAGTAGTAGCAGTCTCCCAGGCAAGAGAAAACCAACCTCTAATAAAAATCTACAGGTGGCTGCATGGCAATCAGTTCACATCTTCACCAGTCACTATCAAGTTGATGTTCGTGATTCTTCAAACAAAGCATTCAGACAGAGTTCTGAATGCCATAGGAGACAATACCCTTGTTTCTTGTCCTATTTTCCACCCCCTGCATAGCCCATTATTTCATACTGGGGAATGCATCTGAAGAAAGGGAATGGTGATTCCTACCTGTTAATTGCATTTTTGTGAAGGACTGCACTATATTTTGTTGCAGTGGTTTTAAAATGTTTCCTAAGTTTTACAGTTAATTTTTCCAGTCCTTGAAATGTTAATTGTGCTAAGGCAGTCATTGACTGGTTGTCCACAAGATGGGGCTTCTGCAACAGGGATCTTAATATCCAAATTATAGCATTCTGATTAAAGACGTATCTGATGATGTCACAGTTCACAGGCACAATCTGTTAGTCCATATTTCTGAAGCCCATCACAGAAATATAACAGTCAGGAAAAACAAAAATTCTTGTTTCTCAGGTAAGAACAGTGTTCTTTTATTGCAGTAGTCTTTCCCATACAATAATAAATGAGTTTACTTTGCCCTTCACACATATGTGGCGCTGGTGTATACTTTATTATTTTGAAAGACATTCAGCTATCAAGGTGATGGGGTGAGTCTAAGAACCTAGATCGATCAATATGTATTGTAGTTCAAATGCTGTGTAAAATCACTTTTGGCTTCAAGTGATTGTCCATATACACCCCATGCGCTGGAGTTTGAAGTCTTTTGGCCAGCAGTGTCCATATGGCACATATGTACCCAGAGAGTCTTTGTGCTCCGCGTTGTGGGCATAAAAGGGCAGATCATGCCATCTGCCACTCAGTCCCTCTCACCACCTCCTGTCTTCATTACAGAGAGGCTCAGTGTCTGTGTTTTCAAGCAAGCTGATTTCCAACCTGTATTTTGTACATGGTTAGTGATTTAGTCTAGTTAGCATAGTTTTCTAGTTGCCTATTGTGCTATTAGTTTCTTTAATTACCAGAACTAAAAATTATCTAGAACCGGCTTGGCTTCCACTAAGTATCCCAGGTTCATGTACTACCCCTGGTGGGGAGGCAGCTATACCTGCCAATGATGGTCATTTGAAAGTCCTTTACTAAAAGGACTTCCAGAGACAGGGAAGCCTGATGGGCAAATCCATGAATCTTACTTTGGACACAGGTGTGCAGAACCCCACTGCATATGACCTTTCAGAGCAGAACAGTTCCAGTGGTAGGTCATTTGATCACGAGCTGGATCACTGGACTCCAACTTCAGTGCAGGCTCTAAAGTTGACCAAATCTGACAAGACTTTGTCAGAGAAGGTACAGGGATAAAGAAGGTATTAGGGGTAGATCTCCAACAGAGATCACAAAAAGAAGAACTTCGCCTCCACACTACTTTTCCCCCAAGATTTCACAGCCCTGTGCATTTTCTTTTGAAACTTAACTTCACAGTAGTGCTGAGGATTCAGCACTGAGACAACTCTCAGATGAGCTGTTGAGACTGGTGCCGTTGAAAGGTCCCTCATGTAAGAGCTCAGCTCCATCAATGTCCGATTCTTCAACATCAGCACTGAAAAATGTTATTCTGGCCCAGCAGACCACAGCAACACAGTCTATGGCAGCAGTGGCTAGACTGGCACTCAGTGAGCTCATGGCACTGTCTTTGCTGGTGACCCCTTGGCATCACATGGCATTGAGAGTGTTAACAGTGCCAATGGACCTCATATTGCTTTAAGAGCTGGAATACCCCTGATGTCCATTTCTATCGCAATGGTGGCACCTGGGATTTCCCTGACTATGGCACCAAGCACCGCTAGTGCGTTACCAACATGAATCATGTCTCTCTCTGGTTCCAGGTGATTGGGATAAATTCACATCTCTTGACCTTTAAGATGAGTACTTCCATATATCAATAATCCCACCACACAGGAAGTACCTAAAATTTATGGTAGGCCATGACCATTATCAATACCAAGTCCTGCCCTTTGGACTGTTGATTGCATCGAGGGTGTTCACAAAGGTAATAGCAGTTGTACTCTTACTTGGATGACTGGCTGGTACGAGGAAGATTTCCTCATTAGGTGTCAGAAGCCATTTGTTATATCTTCGATTTGTTCCAGAGTCTGGGCCTGAAAGTCAGCATGAAAAGTCCAACTTGATTCCTGTTTAAAGACTCTATAGAAGCAAACCTGATCTCTACCAAATCCATGGCTCATTACTTCAGGACAGATTTGAGACTCTAATTGTCTTAATAACATAGCTGGAGTCAAATCTAAACACCACAGTAGGCACTTGCCTCACTCTACTAGGACACATGGCATCATGCACCTTTACAACACTGCATGCCAGACTACACATTTACTGCATGCAGGGCTGGTTAAAGTCGGTGCGTATCCCCATTAAGCATAATCTGGGCATGCCCCTTTCTTTGCCTCCACTAGTACTATCATCCATGAAATGGAAGAGGAATTCTGTGAACACCTGTGGAGGGGTTTCTTTTTCACCACCCCCAGACTATAGTGATGGACGTGTGTGTCTTGGGGTAGCGAGCTCCAGTAGATAGTCTTCGGGTCTATAGCCTTTGTATCACATAAGAAATGTGAATGCACATCAGCCTCCTAGAATTCAGAGCAGTGCATAGAGCTTGCGAGTCCTTTCTCCATCACATCAAGGGTCAGTCCAAAGAATGCATTCACCATGTTCTATAGCAACAAGCAGGGTGAGGCAAGATCTTCCCTGCTATATCAAGAAGCAATCAGGGTATGGAACTGGTGTCTCAGACACCAAATCTCCCTCTTGGTGGTACACTTACCTGGTCTGTAGAATCATATTGCAGACCGTTTGATTGGGCACTTCTCTAATCACAAATGGGAGATTAGAGAGTCTGTCCTCTGGGGCATATTTTCATTCTGGGGTTATCCTTGAATGGACCTGTTTGCAACACAAAACAGCAAGTGCCAGGTGTTCTGTTTGAGAGGGGAACACGAGCCCGGGATCCCTGTCTGACGCTTTCTTAATCCCATGGACTGGAATTCTAACGTATGCCCACCTTGTGGTCCCATTGATTCCCAAACTGGTATGCAAGGTCAGACAGGACTCAGCCAAGCTGATACGGATAGCAGAGGCAATTCTGGTTTCCAGACATCCTGAACCTGTCAGTCAGCCAGCTGAGACTCTTTCCTCTGCTTCCAGAACTATTATCACAGAGCAAAGGGAAAATCCTACGCCCAGATCTGAAGTCCCTTAATTTCACAGCTGGATTGATGGATGGATGTCAAGTATAGAGCAATTATCTGATTCACCTGTCTGGAATATCTTAGTGAACAGCAGCATGGGCTCTGCTAGGCACACGTAACTTGCAAGATGGACAAGGTTTTCTTGTTGCTGGAGTCAGAAATTCCTGACTCCCCAAGAAGCATCCATTATCACAGTTCTTGGAGGTTTGAAACAGGGTATCTGATTGATTAGTTCAGTCAAAGTCCAACTGGCAGCTGGTTTGGACCACCATCCACCAAACTGAGGGTCACCGTTTTTTCTCATCTATCTCCAGTTAGATTTCTTTAAGGTCTAGTTAAGGTTTACCCAGCTATTAAAGAACTGATCCCACTGTGGGACCTGAATTTAGTGCTCTCGACTCTCCTGAGTCCATCATTTGAATCAATGGCAATGTGCTCTCTGCTACTCTTATCAATTAAAACATCCTTTCTTGTTGCTCTTATTTAGCGAGATGAGTATGAAAGATCCAAGCACTAATGACTGACTCGCCTTATACACAGTAACTCCTCACTTAACGTTGTAGTTATGTTCCTGAAAAAATGCGACTTTAAGCGAAACGATGCTAAGCGAATCCAGTTTCCCCATAAGATTTAATGTAAATGAGGGGGTTAGGTTCCAGGGAAATTTTTTTCACCAGACAAAAGACTATATATATAAAGAGAGTGACAAAGTTCCTCCTCTATCTTGGTGGATCCTGCGCTTATTGGCGGATTTTTTTGCCTCAGAGATTCACTATGTGGGTTGGGGAACAGCCCAGAGACCTTCCCCTCTGGAAGAACCCACAGTCCAGGTCAATTGGGAGGTTTGGGGGGAACCCGGGCCCGCCCTCTACTCCGGGTTCCAGCCCAGGGCCCTGTGGACTGCAGCTGTCTATAGTGCCTCCTGTAACAGCTGCATGACAGCTACAACTCCCTGGGCTACTTCCCCATGGCCTCCTCCAAACACCTTCCTTAGTCTCACCACAGGACCTTCCTCCTGGTGTCTGATAATGCTTGTGCTCCTCAGTCCTCCAGCAGCACACCCTCTCACTCTCAGCTCCTTGCGCCTCTTGCTCCCAGCTCCTCACACTCGTACCACAAACTGAAGTGAGCTCCTTTTAAAACCCAGGTGCCCTGATTAGCCTGCCTTACTTGATTCTAGCAGCTTCTTCTTAATTGGCTCCAGGTGTTCTAATTAGCCTGCCTGCCTTAACTGGTTTTAGCAGGTTCCTGATTACTCTAGTGCAGCCCCTGCTCTGGTCACTCAGGAAACAGAAAACTACTCATCCAGTGACCAGTATATTTGCCCTCTACCAGACTCCTGTACCCCACTGGTCTGGGTCTGTCACAATATATATACTGTGTATATATATACATATATATACACACACACACGCAGTATAAGTTTTAAACAACCAATTTAATATTGGTACACAGCGATGATGATTGTGAAGCTGGGTTGAGGTGGTGAAGTCAGAGGGTGGGATATTTCGCAGGGAATGCCTTACTGCTAAATGATAAACTAGCATTTGGCTGAGCCCTCAAGGGTTAACTGGTTGTTAATGTAGCCTCACTCTACAAGGCAGCAGGGATGGAGGGAGGGGAGAGAGCATAGCAGACAGAGACAGAGACACACACCCTGTGTCTGAGAGTGAGAGATGCACATTTCCCCTTTAAGTAGCTGACCCCAGTCTTAAGTACACTGCCTTGTTAATTAGATCCGCTTGCTGAGACCGCACCTGCTGCCTGGAAGCTCCCTCCGTCCTGAACCCTGTCGTGTGTACCCCCTGCTCTATGGAAATGGGGTAAGCGGGGTGCAGGAGCAGGGGGGAGGGGGACACCCTGACATTAGCCCCCCACTTCCCCCCTCCCCCCGTACAGCAAGCAGGAGTCTCTGGGAGCAGCTCCAAGGCAGAGGGCAGGAGCAGCACATGGCAGTGGGGGGGAGGGACAGCTGAACTGCCGGCAATTGCTAGCCTGCTGGGCAGCTGCAGCACAGGGAACTTAGGGAAGCGGGGAGCTGATAGGGGGCTGCCAGTCCATCCTGATCACAAGCCCCCACCAGCTAGCTGCAATGGGCTGCTCTTCCTGCAAGCAGTGGGCAAAGCAGGTGGCTGCCAAATGACTTTAGAAGGGAGCATTATACAACTTTAAACGAGCATGTTCCCTAATTGATCAGCAACGTAACAACGAAACAACGTTAACCGGGATGACTTTAAGTGAGGAGTTACTGTACAATGTTTTACCCTGATCAGGTGACCCTAAAGAACTCAGTCTAAGTTTTGCCAAAGGTAGTTATGGAGTTTCATCTGAACCAACAAATTCACCTACCTATATTTTTTCCTAAGCCTCACACTTGCAAGATGGAGGCTGTGGTTTGCATCTTAGATGTCAGACATGCCTTGGCATTTTACCTGCAGAGAACAAGAACATTCAGATCTTCACCTAGATTATTCATCAGAGATGATGAAAGACAAGACCATCTAATCTCAGAGACTGTCAAAATATCTATCAGACTGTCAAACTTGTTAGGAGGTGGTGGCCACGGTGGATCCCCTGGCCATCCTGAGAGCTCTTCCAGAGTTCAGGCAGCCTTAACAGCATCATTGAAGAATGTCTGTGATGAGCAGTGTTCGCAGGTGGTGTTTCCTAGTGGTTAGAGCTGTGGTCTCCAAACTGTGAGGTGCACCCCTCTAGTTGTTCATGGAAGAACATTCAAGGGGTGCGGCGGGGCCTGGGTCAGCCTCCACAAGGGGTGGGGAGGGAGCGCCGCTCAGCCCCTCTCTGCCCCCAGCTTCGTTCCGCCTCCCGTAACCCTAGCGCTGGCCACCGGCTCCTGGCTCCACTCCTGGCCGCTGCCCCAGCCGCAGCTCTGACCGCAGCCCCACTCCTGGCCACGGCTCCAGCCCTGGCCCCAACTGCAGCTCTGCTCCCAGCTACGGCCCCACTCCCAGCCCCAGCAAGGCCCCCCTCCCGCTCCCAGCACTGCTCACAGCCACACAGCTCTCAGCCAACTCATGGCCACACAGGGACGCCAGAACAGGGGGTGGTCAAGGGGCCATGGCCCTCCCACTTTTTTCCATGGGCCTGGCCCCCTACTCCTCTTCTTCTCCCTGAGGCCCCACGCCCCCAGCCAGGCCAGAAGTTGGAGCTCATCATGGGTAAGAGCAGCCTGGGGAGCCCAGGCAGCTATGGGGAACTGCTGACCCTCCTCCTGTCTGGGTTGGGGGGCCAGAGAGCAGCATCCAGCCTGTGTCCCCACCCCCTGGGCCCCCCACCCAGGGCAGATGAGGGTCTGCAGCTCCCCACAGCTGCCCATGCAGCTCTTACCATGGCCCGGATGTGGCTCTTTGGTCCCCAAGGTCCCACCCCTAGGCCAGGCCAGAAGCTGGAACTAGGTTGGGGTAAGAGCCGCGTGGGCAGCTATGGGGAGCCGCAGACCCTCCACCTGCCCTGGGTGGGTGGGTGGGGGGGGCAGGGACATGGGCCTGGAGCTGTTCTTGGGGCCCCCCACCCCAGGCAGGTGGAGGGGCCTGGGCTCCCTGGCCCAGCTCCAGCTTCTGGCTTACCCAAGAGGCGGGCCTCAGGGGGAAGGGTCAGAGCAGAGGCCAGGAGGGGGGCCATAACCATGGAGGGGGGGTGGGGCCTTGTGCCCTCCCCCACTTTTAGGAAGAATCTGTTGCCCCTACAGCCACAGCCCCGCTTCTCCCAGCTCCTAACCATGGCTCTGGCCCTGGCTCCCGGGGTGGTGCGAATCAGGTAAAGGGGACGCAACTGAAAAAATGTGGGGACCATTGGGTTAGAGGGTGAGGCCCCTGGTCATCACATTTCTACTCTTCTCCCAGACCACCTTCACACTTTGTGTTAGTCTGGTTTGACTCAACACTATGGTCAGGTTACCACTTAGTCCTATCTCCCCCCAAGTATGACAGGGTTTCTAAGGAGATATGGGGTTTGGCTATTGACCCCCTATGAGTGTCTGATCCCAACCAGGGGTTGCAAAAGGTATTAATCCTCCAGGGAGAAGTCTAGAAGGTAAGGGTTTTCATGACCTTCTTGATGAGATGGGGAATTGGTACCCTCCCTCTCCATCAGGCTCTGGCCCACGGCCCTGTAAGGGTTACCAAATGTCCAGCACGAGGGGTGCCTGAAGGCTGCTTCCTTGGGCCACTTCCTAACACCCATTCTCTTGTTGGAGTCTTGCAGTCTGTCACGAAGTTGTAAGAGAAAAGATATCAATTGGACCTTCAGCCCCTCTGGGCTCTGCAGGCAGGCCTCTTCCTCTACCAGAGGAGGTTTCTGCAGCATCCTTCTTCCTGCCTTGTCAGGCTCCTTCAGACCTGTCTGGCTCCTTTTTAAGCTCCACCGCCCGCTGGAGCATGCTCTGCAGGTGCGGCTCTATACACCCCATCACAGTGTCTGTTTTAGATATATGGAGAGTAGCCTCCTGGGAATCTGTTCACACACTTAAGAGAAATTGTGATTACTGAATTCTCTAGGTCAGATGCTGCATTTGGCAAGGCTGCTCTGCAAGCTTTATTCTATTAAGACTGAGCTCCCATCTACTTGCAGCTAGTCCACTGCTTGGGAGTCACCAGTTGTGGAATATGCGTAAGTACAAGCACTTGAAGGAGAATGAGAAGTTACTTACCTGTACAATAATTGCTATTCTTCAAGATGTGTTGTCCATACGCTCTTTTCACAACCTGCCTTCCATCCCCTCTGCCTCTGAGTAATTTATTCCAGGATTCTGCAGTTGAAAGGAAACTGTGGCAATTGGCATACTGTCCTCTTATGCCTTTACACAGAACACAAGGACATATGGCACATGCATGCCATACAGCTACTGCTGGCCAAAATATTCTGAACTCGAGGGCATGGGGTACATGTGCACTATTAGATGAATATGTGTATGGACAACACATCTCGAAGAATTTGTTACTGTACAGGAAAGAAACTTCTCAGTCTTTTCTGAAGTAACTCTGATAAATAGCCACTGTCCAAATTCATTGATATTGTGGGTTTATCCCTTTGCCTTTAACATTTTATTTTGGTGAAGGTGTTTTACAGTACAGTAGTAATTTTCACTAAATTTTCAACAGTAAATCAACATGTAATAGTTTGTGTAGGACACTTCGACAACACAGTACCTCAAGTGTGCTAGAGAAAACAAGATTGTTTCCACTCTTTGCAGCCTTGGGGTAGTGAGAAGTAGTCAACAACCCCCAGAATAAGTGTGAGATATTATGCACCATAAAAAAATTACATGCCACTCTAAGAAGATTATGTAAAGCCATCTACAACACCAAAGGGATTACTTGGGGAAGTTCACAGTGTTGTGGAGGTGTCTTCTAAAGCAATCCATAGCTTTCTGTATGACTCTTTGAAGAAGTCAATAGCCCCATTGACTCTGTTGAGAAAATAACATCCCCAAGGAGGACTGCATGAAGTCATCAGTTGCTGAAGAGGGACTAAATAAGAAAGCTTTCAGTCTTAGAGAGACTGCATGGTGTAAATTTATCTATATACACCTCTACCCCGATATAACGCGGTCCTCAGGAGCCAAAAAATTTCACTGTGTTATAGGTGAGATTGCGTTATATTGGGGTAGGGAAAGGCGCCCCCCCACCAGCTCACCTCCGCTCCGCCTCCTCCCACGAGCGCACCACAGCTCCGCTTCTCCTCCCTCCCAGGCTTGCCGCGCCAAACAGCTGATTGGTGCAGCAAGCCTGGGAGGGAGGAGAAGCAGAGCTGCGGTGCGCTCGTGGAAGGAGGCGGAGGTGGAGCGGAGGTGCGCTGGGGCAGGGGAGCCCCGGGGAGGACCGCAGCAAGTAACGGGCAGGCGCAGAGGAACCGTTTGCGGTAACACAAATTCGGATATAATGAGGTAAAGCAGCCCCGTCCCCCGGAGCGCTGCTTTACTGCGTTATATCCGAATTCGCGTTATATCGGACCGCATTATATCAGGGTAGAGGTGTATATAAGACTTCCTGAAGCAGTGCCAGCCTGGGTATAGTTTATTATGCAGTCATAATCTATAAAGTCTTATAAAGAACTCGGACTACAAGGGTCTCAGGCATTTGTTTTCAATGGGACTTTGTGCAATATTTCTTAATTTTGCCCTCAGTGTCTCAGTACTGCTTTGATCCTCTCAACTCCTCCATGCCTCTCTAAGCTCTTTCACCTTCCTGGCCTCTTTTTCTTTCAGTACCCTCAAATTATGTTCTTAATGACATCTATGAATCACATTCTGTAACATTTTGATAAAAACTCAGAAGACGAAGTTATTGCATATGGTAGGCATATATATTTTAATCCATTAAAACCATTTCCCCCAATTTTAACTAAAATATCTAAACTAATTTTGGATTAAAAAAACTGATATATGCCATAATTCCATAAGTGAATTATACAGAAAAGATACTAGACCTCATTCCTAACCCACCTGCCAGTGTAAGGTGTTAGTTAAAATACAGACATTCTGTAATCTCAGGAATTATGGGGGGAAGTTTTCAAAAGTATCTAAGGGATTCAGAAGCTCAAGTCCCATTGAAAGTCAATGGAAGTCATGCTTTTAGATCTCTTGGTGCTTTCGAAAATCTGTAAGTGGGAAAATCTCCCACTTAATTACAATTCCTTAATGAGTTCTGCCAGAACACAGCAAGACGAACATGCATATAGTTATACATTTAACTTTACTACTACACTTTAAACTATTGCACTGAAAATACTCTGCTATGTACATTGGCCAAACTGGACAGTCACTACGCAAGAGGATAAATGGACACAAGTCAGATATCAGGAATGGCAATATACAAAAACCTGTAGGAGAACACTTCAACCTCCCTGGCCACACAATAGCAGATGTAAAGGTAGCCATCTTACAGCAAAAAAACTTCAGGACCAGACTCCAAAGAGAAACTGCTGAGCTCCAGTTCATTTGCAAATTTGACACCATCAGATCAGGATTAAACAAAGACTGTGAATGGCTATCCAACTACAGAAGCAGTTTCTCCTCCCTTGGTGTTCACACCTCAACTGCTAGCAGAGCACCTCACCCTCCCTGATTGAACTAACCTCGTTATCTCCATACTGATTTATACCTGCCTCTGGAGATTTCCATTACTTGCATCTGAAGAAGTGAGGTTCTTACCCACGAAAGCTTATGCTCCCAATACTTCTGTTAGTCTTAAAGGTGCCACAGGACCCTCTGTTGCTTTTTACAGATTCAGACTAACACGGCTACCCCTCTGATACAATACATAGTAGTGTGTTTTACAGATAATACAGAGTATTATTATTTTACAGATAATACAGACATAATACACTAATCTTTAGCTCCAGCTAAACTCTTCAGAAAATTCACCCCTCTGGACTGATGCTTGGTGGTCAGACTCCCCTATACAGGGCAGTTCAACCACGCCCACCTAATGGCAGACTGTAAGGGCTAGATTCACAAAGGAAATTAGGCGACTAGAAAATCATTGGATTACACAAAGCCTGAATTAGGTGCTTAGGTTCCCTGTACAGCGAATGGGGATAGGTGCCTCAGAATGGGATTCACAAAAGACAGCATACTAGGCAACTCCCAGCCTAATCTAGCCAATGGGAGATGCCAAAACGGGACTTATTTCCTAAGCCCCACCCCTCTCAGAGTACAGCACCTAAACCCAGGCTGGAGAGAGCCACCTCCCTCTGTTTGGGATTCTTAGCTGCAAACCCTCTTGTGGGGTTAGGCACCTATGCCATTTTTGCAAGAAGCTTGGGAGAGGGGGAAGGACTACCTCCCAGTGGTTAGCATGCTCACCAGGGATGTGGCAGACCCCCTGGATCCTGGGTCTCCCACTTTCCATGTGAGCTTTATAATATCAATAATATATGGAAATATACCTATCTCATAGAACTGGAAGGGACCCCAAAAGGTCATTGAGTCCAGCCCCCTGCCTTCACTAGCAGGACCAAGTACTGATTTTGCCTCAGATCCCTAAGTGACCCCATCAAGGATTGAACTCACCACCCCAGGTTTAGCAGGCTAATGCTCAAATCAGTGAGCTATCCCTCTCCCTAGACTAAAGAGTCATTCTCATGCTTGCGCTCTCTGGTCCAAAGACTAATAATTTATCCAATTTATTTATTTATCTAGTTATTTGTCCCTAATGTAGTCTGAGAACGCCACCTGAAATGGTCGATGAACCTACCCTTAGTCTTCCCAAAACTGCACTCAACGCAAGGGGAAAAGAAATTACACACTCTGGACATCTCCAGACTCTTAGTCTATTACGCTGACAGGACCATGCCTTTTAGGTTCTCTCCTTGACTCTTTGTAGGCATCTGGCCCTTCCAAGTACCAGGCTGTCTTGTCACAAAGGATCTCTAAATGGATCACACAGTGTGTTTCTGTTATTAGATGGTTGATGAGCTAGTCACTCCACCACGCATAGTCAGTGGTCAGCCTGCTTCAGAAAATTGCTGATGTCTGAGATCTGCAGGGCAGCAATGTGGAGCAACCTACTGACCTTTGTCAAACTTTATTCCATTATGCCCATACATTATGCTAGCTCAGATGGCAAATTTGGGGGCACAGTACTTTAAGCCTTATTTGATTAATACAACTGAAACTCCTCATTCCAACCATCCAATGAGCATACCGGCCACCTATAATGGGATTCACCTTTACCATCTTTGATACTGTTGAAATATGACCGGGGCAGCAGAGAGAAATAGCCGGCTTCTAGCAAGACAGTATCAACAGATCTTCCTCCATAATCTCCGATACCTAGCATCATGACTCCCTCAGTACCACAGAAGTTTAAGCAGCCACCTGAGACTATACTCTCTTCAAGGTAGTCAACATTGTCTGTCCCGACAGCTTCCACTGCAAAGGACTCATCCCAGCAGACTCCTTCCTCAGCACTGTTAACCTACCTCACACCACAGGAGTTTAGGTATTCCAAGGACCTGTTGGTTTCAGATGAGTCATTGTCCCCTCTTGATGGGTATTGGCATCGACATGGTCACCAAAATTACACCTCTCCTGAGTACCATCTGATTCCCCAGCATTTTCTGGGAGAGCTCCCCCTTGAACAATGAGGAGGACCTCTCTTCTGACTCTCACATCTCAGAGTAAGATTCCCCTACCTACCAGTATAGGGTCTCCCTCACTAAAATCTACAAGGAAAAGGATGTCTCATG
The DNA here is from genome assembly GCF_028017835.1 of Emys orbicularis. Classification (NCBI taxonomy): domain Eukaryota; kingdom Metazoa; phylum Chordata; order Testudines; family Emydidae; genus Emys; species Emys orbicularis. The sequence goes on from NC_088690.1 coordinate 10,185,539, forward strand.
AAGATAAATTCAGGGTTCTGCTCATGGGTATGAGCAGCAGTGGATGCCACCAACTATTCCTTATGGTCCCCATCAGTGGACATATTGGGACCCTGGGGCCACCACCTTTCTGAATGGGACCATCAGGACGGATAGTCTCTTACTCCATCTGTTCCTCCTCAGCTACCTGAGCTGTAGGAAGAAATCTTTGAAGAGTAAGAGGCTAGAGTAGACAAGGAGGTCACTCTACAGACTAACATTTCCTTGTCTTCCCCACATGAGGCTGTGATGCTTCCCTCCCCTTCCCTGGCTGATGCTTTAAACAATTTCAGGACCTAATGAAACAAGTGGCGGATTGTCTGTAGATCCCCCTTTAAGAGGTACGAGAGTCAAAGCACAAGTTCTTGGATATTTGCAAAGGACATCTTCTGATTGAGTGGCCTTTCTCATTAATGAGTCCCTCATGGAGCCTGCCAAAACCATCTGGCAGACCCTAGCAACGGTACCACCCATGTGCAAATGTGCTGATAAATATTATGTTTCAGCCAAGGATTCTGAATTTTTATTTTTCCCCATTCTTCACCTAACTCCTTGGTTGTTGACGCTGTAAATGAATATGGAAGACAGCACCACGCTAAATCCACCTTATATGACAAGGACCAAAAATGCCTTGACCTTTGTGGTTGAAAGAGATAAGTCTGTGATCCTACAGTTTAGGATCACAATTTACCAAGCATTTATCGTGAAATACAACCACTTTTATTGAACACCTTTCCAGCAGAACATCACAAACAGTTCCAGGCCATCATAGCAAAAGATCAGCTACTGACTAGAACATCATTACAAGCCTCCTTAGATGCTGCTGTCACTGCAGCTCAATCCATCTCCACGGCAGTTGTCATGTGTCAGGCATCTCGGCTCCAGCTGTCTGGGTTCCCTAAGGCAGTCCAGAACACTGCTGATGACCTCCTCTTTAATGGTCTGAAACTATTTGCTGAGGCCACTGATGAATCACTGCACACCTTGAAACACCCCTAGGCCATCTTGCGATCTCTTGGGATTTATACATTTCCTAGTAAACAGATATTTAGTTGATCCCAGAAGACCCAGAGATCCTGCCCCCTCCAGTTTTCTCGTTACCAAAGACCTACTGAGCCACCTAAGAAAAAATTAAACACCCAGTCAACCAATGGAACTTGTTACCAGGGGATAACTGGATCACTTGATAATTGCCCTGTTCTGTTCATTCCCTCTGAAGCATCTGTCAGCAGCCTCTGTCAGAAGACAGGATACTGGGATAGATGGACCATTGGTCTGACCCAGTATGGCCATTCTTATGTTCTTAACCAAGGTTTCAAAGAAAGATACCACCCACTACATCTGCTTCAACCACTCAACCTTCCTCATTGTCAAAACATACGTTTTGGTGGTCTGATCAAAGGCCTAGAACAATGCTGTTTCTTGTATCTCCAGCTGCACCAGTTTACCTGCCTCCCTCCCTTTGGGGACCATCTCTCCTACTTTCTGCCTGCACGGGAGCAGACTACCTCCAAACAATGGTTGTTGGACATTATAAAATTGGGTTACTCCATTAATTTTACCTTCCTCCCCCCACCCTACTTCTCTTCCCTGTCCTTCTTCAGGGACTCTTCTCACAAACACTTGCTGAGACAGGAAATCACCTTCTATCTATGCTTAGGATTCAAAGAACCAGTTCTTGCACAGCACAGGGGGAAGAGATTTTAGTTCAAGTATTTTCTGGACTGAAGGAAGAATGGAGGGTAGAGACCTAGTCTAGGTATAAAAGACTCCTAAACAACTTTATGAAAGTACAAAAATTCAGGATGGTGACTCTTGCAGCTATAATTCCATCATTGGATCCCGAGGATTGGTTTTCGGCCCTCAACCTTCAGGATGTGTATTTTCATATCATGATTCACCCATCTCAGAAGAGATTCATTCAGTTTCTCATTGACCAAGACCACTTTTTGTATCGGGTATTTCCATTTGGCCTTTCCTCTGCTCTGGAGTATTCTCAAAGATTTTGGCAGTGGGTACCGACTATCTTCATTAGAGGGCGATAATAGTTTTTCCATACCTCGAATAGCTGCTCAAAGGCCAGTCTTACAATGAGATTATTTCTGCCATGAAGACAGCGTTGTTCCTCATGCTAGGTCTCCAGCTCAACAGTGAAAAGTCCTCTTTGACCCCTGTACAAAGGATAGAATTCATAGGGGCCTCTTTAGATGCAGTAACAGCCAGAGCTTACCTCCCCATGGACAGATTCATGATTCTATCAAACCTCATTGCAAATACTTAAATAAGGCTGCAGACTTCGACAAGAAATTGTCTTAAACTTCTGGGACATATGGAAGCTTGTAACTTTGTAATGTGTCTTGCAAGGTTACATCTTTGCTGTTTGCAGGTATGGCTAAGCACAGTTTATATGCTGAACAAACATGGTCTGGATAGGCTGGTATCAGTCCCTTTTCAAGTACAAGACTCCCTCAATTGGTGGAAGAACCGTCACAACATCTGTGCAGATGTCTCCTTTATTCAGCCATCTCCAACCATCACCATAACGACAGATGCATATTGTGGGCAGGGTGCATCTAGGGACACATAAAATTCAGGGCAGATAGACTTCTCAAGAAGCTCGTTTACACATCAACCTTCTGGAGCTGAAAGCAGTCAGGAATGTCTATATTCACTTTCTCCCATTAATTCAGAGACAGATCTGTCAAAATCATGACAGACAATGTAGCTTGCATGTTTTACATCAACCAACAATCAGGATGGGGCGAGTTCCCCTTTCTCTTTGTGCTGAAGCTATAAAGCTATGGAACTGGTGCATAGCCAATCACATCCTCATGTCAGCAGCTTACCTTCCAGGCATTCAAAATATCATGACTGACGCTTTCAGCATTATTACGAGTGGGAGTTAGATTGCCAGATTCTCAATCATATTTTTTTCTAACCTGGTGCTTTCCAGAGGTGGATCTTTTTGCCACCCTCACCAACAGGAAGTGTAGACAGTTTTTGTTAGGGCTTCCCCTGCCTTCCCTTGGTTCTTGTCAGACAGACAGCAGAAGATCAGAGTCCGAAGTCCAGGCAATGCAATGTTTATTGGGGTTACCAAGCAAGCATAATCCCAGCTCTTTACATCAGTAGAGCTTTTCCTGTTCCTTTTTTCCACCTCCTCCTTCTGAGCAGTCTTAATTATACTTGTAGTGCATGCCCCTGGTCCCACCCCTTACAGTTTATGGTCATGTTCTGTTTTGGAGGGTTGTGAGTCTGGGGGCTTTGGTATCACCTCTTTTGTGCCCCATGGGAGGGGTAAGGAGTGAGGTTATGTACCTGCCAGGGTCACCTCTTCTCTGGCTTTTTAGTGTTTCTTATGACTCTTCCCCCAACCCGCCTTGCCCCTCCCTACTGGTTGTTTGACCTTGCCTTGATATAGGAGTTGAGGCAGTCTTCAAGTGTACGCTCATATATTAAACTCCGACCATACCCAGCAACACATTAACTGTCTTCCTTATCTTTTCTCATTGTGCTATAAACCCCATCTGGTTAGGCAGAAGCAACACAATGGTTCATAGATATCAGTAAGGATATAAAACTATCAAAAATAAAACCCAAAATTCTATCTCAGGCTAACAAATAGGCCTATATACTAACAGTTTTGCTCAAGAGGGGGTTTGGGCCCTCAATGACTGGGAGATGCTTTCCTTGTTCCATGGATGAAGGAGCCTTCTGTATGTGTTTCCTCCAATACCTTTGATATTGAAAGTGTAAACAAGATCAAACAAGACAAAGCCAAGGTCATATTCATAGTTCCAATGAGGCCAAGATAGGCCTGTTCCCCTCAGCTAATTGGTCTTGCTGTTTGTTTGGTGATCAGTCTTCTGTCCATTCCTCATATCTCTCTTAAGATGCATGTCAGACTCTCCATCCCAACTTGGGAATTCTCCATCTCAGGGCTTGGTTCTTCAGTGGTTCTCAGGAATCGAGACTTCCTGTTCTGCAGAGGTACAGCAGGTGTTTCTAAACAGTAGGAAAAGTTCTATGTGGAACACTTTCAAAAATGGAAGAGAGTCCACCATCGGTGTGACCAGTGGTGTCTTTTTTTTCATTCCTCCCTCTCAGCTGTCCTTGACTATCTGTTGGAATTTAAAACAAATCAGGATTATCTATGAGTTATATCAGAATTCACTTGCAGCTATAACAGCCTTCCATTTCTTAGTTGAGGGATTCTTATTGTTTGCTCATCCCATGATGGTAAGATTATCAAGGGATTGGGAAACTTTTTTTCTCAAATTAGAGAACACCCCCCCCATATGGGATCTAAACTTAGTACTGAAGTGTCTTATGAGACCTCCCTTCAAACAATTGGATACCTGTTCTCTTCTTAGCTTCTTCACGGTGGAATATTTTTGGTGGCCATCACTTCTGCCCAAAAAGTCAGGAAAATTGGATCTAGAAGTGAGGTTCTTACCCACGAAAGCTTATGCTCCCAATACTTCTGTTAGTCTTAAAGGTGCCACAGGACCCTCTGTTTCTTTTTACAGTGTTTTTCAAGGACAATATCATATCATATTGCCTCTGTATAAATTCATGGTATGCCCACATGCAGATGTGGTCGTCCCATCTCAAAAAAGATATATTGGAATTGGAAAAGGTTTGAAAAAGGGCAACAAAAATGATTAGGGGTATGAAATATCTTCCATATGAGGAGAGATTAATAAGATTGGAACTTTTCATCTTAGATAGAGCAGTGGTTCTCAACCAGGGATTGGGGGCCCCTAGGGGGCCTCAAGCAGGTTTCAGGGGGGCCTCCAAGCATAGCCAGCATTAGACTCACTGGGGCCCAGGGCAGAAAGCTGAAGCCCCACCGCATGGGGCTGAAGCCCAGGTCTCCGAGCCCCGCCACCTGGGGCTGAAGCTGAAGCCTGAGCAATGTAGCTTCATGGGGGGCCCCTGTGGCATGGGGCTCCAGACAATTGCCCTGCTTGCTACCCCCTAACGCCGGCCCTGTCTTTTATATGCAGAAAATCAGTTATTGGGGAGCAGGTGGGCCATGGAGTTTTTATAGCATGTTGGGTCGGGGGGGGCTCAGAAAGAAAAAGGTTGAGAACCTCTGTGCTAGAGGTCTATAAAATCATGACTGGTGTGGAGAAAGTAAATAAGGAAGTGTTATTTACTCCTTTTCATAACACAAGAACTAGAGGTCACCAAATGAAATTAATAGGCAGCAGGTTTAAAACAAACAAAAGGAAGTATTTTTTCACACAACACACTGTCAATCTGTGGAACTCTTTGCCAGAGGATGTTGTGAAGGCCAAGACTATAACAGGGTTTAAAAAAGAATTAGATAAATTCATGGAGAATAAGTTCCACAATGGCTCCAGGATGGGCAGGGATGGTGTCCCTAGCCTCTGTTGCCAGAAGCTGGGAATGGGTGACAGAGGATGGATCACTTGATGATTACCTGTTCTGTTCATTCCTTCTGAAGCACCTGACATTGGCCATTGTTGGAAGACAGTATACTGAGCTAGCTGGACCTTTGTTCTGACCCAGTATGGCCATTCTTATGTTCTTAGGTTTTGTTATGCCCACTTCCTAATTTTTTACCTAATGTGTCATCTGAATTTCACATCAATCAGTCATCCAACTCCCAGTATTTTCCCCAAAACTACATCACACCTGGAGGGATGCTACTTTATATACCTTGGACTTCAGGAAGGCATTAGCTTTCTGTCTGGTCAGAATCAAACCATTTAGAAAAGTCTCCCAGTCTGTTCATTTCAATTGCTGACAAGTCCAAAAGGTCCACAAGTCTCCACCTTGTGATTCTCCAGGTAGACTTTTGGATGTATTATTTCTTGCTATGAATCTGCTGATTTACAACCTCCTTCTATGGTGTCAGCCCATTCCATGAGGTCTTTTTCTACGTCTGTGACATTGCTTGAGCATGTTTCTATTGGGGAGATTTGTAAGGCTGTAGTATGGACTTCGATACACACCTTTTACAAACATTATGTGGTGGTTCATTCTTTTAGATCAGATGCTGTCCTTGGAAATGCAGTCTTGTCTTCAGTCTTGGACTCAGCTCTGAAGCTCCCCCCTTTCAATTGAGGGCACTGTTTGGTAGTCATCTGAAATGGAGCACCCATAGGGACACTGCTCAAAGCAGGAGAGATTACTCACTTTATGCAGTCACTGGAGTTCTGTAAGATGTATCCCCCTGTGGGGGGCTCCACTACCTGCCCTCCTTCCCCTCAGCTTCAGAGTTTCCTCTGAAGGACTTTGCAGTGGAGAAGGAACTGAGGGCATTTTGCCCATGCAGCCCTATATAGCCTCGGTGTGGGGCATGAGGATCTGTAGGGGACATGCATGGACTGAATGGGCACTACTACCAAAAATGTCTGATCAGAGGTACATGCATATCTGAAGTGGAGCACCCATAGGGATACACAACTTGAAGAACTCCAGTTACTGCACAAGGTAATCCTCCTTACATACCCTACAGTAACTGTGGTTCTTTGACATGCTGTAGTGAGTGTGGAATCCATGACCCAACCACCGTCCCCGCTTTTCAGAGTCCTCAGCAACCAGAGGCTTTAAATTGCAAGGGCACTGAGGGTCATGTCTGCCCCACCCTCCAGGCCTTTGTAGAGGAGCATAAGGAGGCACAGGGTGCATGTGCAGTCCCAACAGACAGGTATTCAAAAGACTGGGATCTTGTGTGCATGTGGCAGAGGCACACCTACACTGGGATTTGTACTGACTGCTACATCTCAAAGAACCACAGTTACTGTAGGGTAAGTAATTGTTCTTTATGTTTTTCCATGAATTACCATTAGAGCTGTGCAAAGATATTTATGCCACTTGTCAAAAACCAGAAAAAAGTCAAGCTTTCACTGGATGCAGAAGTCAATGTTGGTGTTTTCTCAATATATTTTTTTATTCTGACAGAAAGCTTGTTTTATTCATGTTCTACTTCTTCACTCCTGATAGAAAAAGTGGTGTGCCCTAGTTCAATGAAAGTACAAAAAAATCCCTTATCTAAACCACATCTTTTCCCTAGCTTATATGTTTAGCATTTCTTAAAAGACTTTGCTTGTGTAAATTGAAAAATCACATTTGAACAAATTTATAAATATTTACATACATTTGCATTTTCACCATATAAAAATCACAAAGTGCAAATTGAGAATTTTGCACAGCTGTAATTTATTTTGTAAAAAAATTGCTCACCATAATAGCCATATGAAATGCATACTATTTACATAAGAACCACAGTGGAAGAAAATAGTTCTACAAGAGAATATATCAGTATTATACAAACACAAAAGATTTAGTCTAAAATAGTAGTCAATTTACTTTTCCTTTATTTTCATATGCCAGATTTCATCAATATCAAATTACAAACTTGGTATTAAACACTAGCCATACAGCTTTAAATTTTGCATAATCCTAAATAAATCAAAAGATTATGGAAATATACTGGGCCATATTCTGCCCTCAGATGTGTGCCTGTGTGAGGAAGATAAGCAATGTAAATGATATTGTGCAGCGTGTATGCTTCTAAAACATATTCCACATCAGTTCTGCCATCATCTTTGCATTATTCCCTTTGAGATTTTTCTGTCAGAAAAAGCTGTGACAGCATAGCCCTTAGAAAGGATGTCTTCAGATTTTAGGGGCATGCATTTGTGCCCTGTCATCACATCCACATATTACCATCTTTATTCAATGATAGTTTCTGAGAATAATAAGGAAAAGTTAAAGCAACCCAATATGACGTTTGTAAATCACTCGATGTACATTGATATTGGCAAAATGTCAGTCATAGAGTTTAAGTCCAGAAGGGACCACTAGATCATCTAGTCTGACCTTTTGTATATCACAGGCCACCAACACTACCCACCACCTGCAAACTAAACCCAATAACGGAAATGGGATCAAAGTAAATAAAACCCACAGAAGACTAGGCTATTAAGTGCCACAGGCAGAGAACAGGAGGGACCAAGATACACAAGTGCTCAAGGCCCCTGCAATGGCAGGGATATGATTAAATGAGATATACCCAGATAATTCTGGCAAGTAACCCGCACTTACACACTGCAGAGGAATCTGAAAGTGTGTTAAGAAATGAACGAAAGGATTTGCAAGACTGACTGCTATATGAAGATGGCTGAGAGGAATATTTGTTTTCAGAAGTTATTGTGTGTGCTGTGGATATGTACTATGGTGATTTTCTTTTTGCCAAAACACATCTTTTTTCTATTTTGTAGCACATTGTCTATATGTGTATCTTAGTACATAGGAATGGGTATTGCACATTGGGGCAATATGACTTAAAAATGTCCTGCTAGTTCTTTTACATTTGAAATGTAGGTCTTGTCTGCCCTCAAAAATCTCTGTGGGTCTCTATATTAGTCTTTTTTCCTTCGAATTTCCCGGTGCTACTATCACTGGTGCTAGCAATAGTGGGGATTAGTGTAGATTGAATATTTTAAATATTATGTCATCTAACCCTGCTCAAAACTAGCACCAGGGATAAAACAGTGGTTAAACTGTTGTTTACATTAACATTCCCACTTTGCTATTACCTGTGGAGCCACATTGTTGGTAGCAACAGTGGGAATTTTAGAGAAAAAAGGCCAGAGACAAGGTGTGAAATCCTGACCTCAAAGTCAATGAGACTTTTGCCACTGACTTCAAGAGGGCCCGAATTTAATCCAAAACCTGTGTTAACTTGTGCACTGGTGGCATCACAGGAGTCAAGTGATTTTTACTCAGGTCTCATCTGCACTAGAAAATTACGTTGATTTAACTACGTCAGTCAAGGGTGTGAAAAATCTTCACAAAGTCTGTTTAGGCAGTGCTATATTGAAAAATTCTTCTGTCAGCCTAGCTACTGCCTCTCGCTGATGGGAGAACCCCTCCTGTGACCATAGGTAGTGTCTACACTGAAGTGCTACAGCGGTGCAGCTGTGCTGCTGTAGTATTTTAAGTGTAGACAAGCCCTCAGACTGCTTAAAACTCTATTTTTTGTTTGCATTTGAAACACCTATTTAAATAACTAACTAGTATTTTGAGTAAAGGATGTCTTTAAAAAAAAAAAAACACTCTTGCCCCTTTAATGAAGGAGTTAGATCTCACAATAAACATGTTCTGAAATCTCCAGCACATCTTCCTCCAAACCCGTGAAGACCAGATTTTTCATTCCTAATATTTCAAAGGTAAACAGGCTGAAAAGAAAACATATAAAACCACAACTGTTCAGGTCCTCTTTATATATGATTAGAGTTAGATGGTAAATTCCTTGGTGAAGGAACCCCAAGTACTATGGGATCCCAAGTGGTTGGCCTCTAGGCACTACCACGATATAAATTATAAGGAAAGAGGCACAAGTTCAATTTAAAAAAAAAATCCTTGCCAGTCCAGCTTTAGTATCAACCTGCAAATTTTAAAAATGACTTGTGGGTGTCCAGGTGCTCAATGTGTGCATAAACTACTCTATTTTCTGAGTGCAATGGGAGCACCTCATCACCATCTTTGGGTGCCATATTCTGACTATGTGCACAAACCTGAGCTTTTGCTCTGGCAGTGACTGTCTTCCAGTTCTGTATTTGTACTGCACCTAGCACAAAGGGGTTCTGATCCATGATCAGGGCTCGCCTCTTAGTCATATATCACCCACCCCAAACAGGCACACACTACATTAAAATCATGCCAAAAAAACCCCAACCAAACAAAAAAAACCCAAAACAGTGGGGCAATATCGCACCCTCCATTTTGGGGAGCAAGTTGAATCTGCTCTGCAAATGTGATCGCAACGCATCACAGAAAGCATCCTCTTCAATTCGCTCCTCAGGGAGCGACAATGGGCAGCAGGAGCCCCCGAGAGAGCAGCCAGGCCTGGCCCTGGGAAACCTGTCAGCAGAGGGGAGGAGTGAGAGGAGGAGTTACGAGGCCCGTGTGACAAAGCCCAGTGCGCACAACGCTGGTGACCAGGAAGCAGAACAGCGCCTGGCTGCGGCTGGGGGACGGGCGCGGGCTGCACCTGAACCCAGCTGTCCAAACACAGCCCTGCCCCCCTTGTCAGCGGCCCTTCTGGGGGTGGGGAAGTGAGGCCTCCTCCTCCCGCCCGCCCGCTGCTCCTCACAGGCCTCCCGGCCCCGGGAGGGGGAGGAGGCAGCACCAGGAGCCTGAGTGTGCGGGGCGAGGGAGAGACAGCGGGTCCCTGGTGCAGCCGGGTTGGCGCTAAGCCTCTTACGGGGAGAGACTGGCATGAGCCTCCCCAGCCGGGCTGCTGTTGCTGCGGGCGGCCTGGCGCTGCGAGGAGACTAAGGCGGGAGCGGACACTGAGGAGGAGAAGCCGTCTCCCCGCCGGGAACGATGGGGAACTGCCTGAAGTCCCCCACCTCGGATGACATCTCCCTGCTGCACGAGTCTCAGTCGGACAGAGCCAGCTACGGGGATGGGACCGAACCGGATCAGGAGCCGCCGCCGCCATATCAGGTACTGGCGAGAGGGGAGTGAGGCAGACACAGAAGGGGAGAGGGAGGTAAAGGAGCCAGACGTGCCCAGAGAGGGATAAACACAGCCGTACACAGAGAAAGGGGGAGGTGGGACACAGGAAAGGGAAGGAGAACTGGAGCAAGGCAGAGGAGGAGAGAGGAAATAGAGATTGGGAGAGAGAAGGCAAAAGAGGAGGGAGGGGAGAGAAGAAAAACAATAGGAAGGAGAGAGAAAGACACTAACCGCTCTTTCCTATTTTAATTCATGGAATTTGGGTGGATGTAGCTTTCCATGTGGGCTTTTGTTTTTTTGTAAACAGCTCCAGTGAGCCTTTCACTTTTAAGTAACAGGTTTTGGGGGGGCTCTTCCTTCCTCTCCCCCGCGCTACCGTGATTACAAAACAAACAGTGAAAGTGCTTTTTCTGTAAAGGCTTTGGTTGGTGAAACTAATGTGTGCCAGGTCTTAAGTTTGGCAACTGGCTAACTCATTTTATGTACACCCTTGGGTGAGACTTCTTTGTTTCTTTCAGTCTCATCTATTTTTGCCTTCCAACAAATTGGAAAGGAGATCAGAGGTTTTCTCTTAAGATAGACCGTTGCTCAATGTGTTGTTGACGAAGATTTTAATTGATTTATAAAGCGTAAGTATAAGTGTGCGGTAGAAACTATGCATACAAGAACAAAGCAATACACACACCAAACCCAAACTAGAAAAGAAATTTGTTTTGTAACCCTGTCTTTAATTTTTAGACAGATCTGGATTAATTATTTTAGGTGTTAGTCTTCTAATTTTTGGCTAAATGAGAGGAGCCCCTAGATTCTCAGCCTGGGCAGCTTCCTTTGTTATCTTCATGCGGTGACATCACTGTCTGGCGTTGCTCTTTTCTCACTGCCCTCTTAAACCAGAGACCACACAAACAAAAAACAGTCTTTGTCCGGGTTTATTTACTCTAGCCTGTGCTTTCTTGATTTTTACCAGTAATTGATCCTTAATGGATAACTTTTTTTTTTAAGGCAATAGATCTTATTTCCCTCAAGGAATATCAGACATAGGAAGTGTGTTTTTTTTCCATTGCTTCTCACATCCTTACAAATATTCATGAATTTGCAGCTTCTTGAAAGATTAAAAAGATAGAAAATACATAGCATTTTTCTTCTGCATGAAAACTAATGTTGATATCAAAACAACGTGGTCATGAATAGTAAGTCTGTAACCTTGACCTCCATTCAAGTGGTGACCAGAGAGATAGACAGAGACAGGCACACGCTGAACTTGTGGTTGCACTTGCCCACTCTGTGTGATTACCACTTCCCTATATATCAAGCTATCCGAAAGGAGCTGGTTATGTAAGACAATAGTAAAAGTGAAAAAATAATCGAAGGAAAAAGTTATAACTATTATCTTCACTTTTCTTAGGGGATGATCAAAGAAAAAAAATCTTTTGAATTTTCAAATCTGAAATAATAGGATATCTTCCTAAGAAGTCTACCCAAGTGATTGAGACAGTAACCTTGAAGGGAGACTTGATAGCTCTTTAGTTAGGAGTCATTCAGAATTGGCATATAATTAACAAAATTGCAGGAAGCATTTAACTGGGTAGATCTGTCATCTGCAAATGCTCTATATGTTAAAGAATGATATCTATGAGAGGAATTTTTTTCGAACTGTTCAGGAGAAGGCGTGTGTAGCTGTCACTGATGATGCAGTGAAACAGCAGTGGTATTACAGAATATTGAGCATAGTTGGTTACATTTTGGATGTGCAGAAAAGTGTCTAACCATTTTAGAATGAACTTCCTCATATGAGGAACTTTTCCTAAAGTCTCAATTAGAGCTACTTAACTCCAGTGAACTGAAACTCATCACTGTCAGATCAAGTTATAAGCCTACATTATCTTTTCTAACTAAGAATGCAATAATATTTTTTAAACCAAGACATAATATAAACAAAGTTTGGCAGTCCATGCTATACATTGCAAATGCCAGAGGCATTGTTTTGTGTGTGTTTTTTTTTTAAACAGACTGACAGCATTATCATAAAGACTTCTTCATAATGGGCAAGAGCCTCTTGTGCAAGTTCTGCAGGCCTGTTGATTTCAGTAGCAGATAAGCATGTGTGCAAGAACTGAGACCCTTTCTCAGTTTTCTGGGAGGTTTTTTTTGTTTTTGTTTTTTTGTTAAATGAATGTGCATTTGGGAAGTGGAAGTGGGTAGGCTGATTTAGTTTACTGTCTGTTCTTTTTGTCAATTATTCTAAAGCTCTGCTACTATTGAGGTACCGCAGCAGATTTATTTCAAAGTTCACTTACTTTAATAAAGTTATGGAGCTCCAGATGTATGCACAGAGTATATCTGAAGCTCTGCTATTTTGAACTTCATTTGTTGCAATGACATCCGTGATATTTTATAAAATACTTTATATTTCCTAAGTAAATCAGTGCCAGAAAAGCTACTTTAATGTAATATCATGGTTCAGTTTCTTGATTTGTGTGTTTAAAATTTCAAAGTTACAAGTCTCACAACTGTAATTCAGCCTCAATGACTTAAGATATAAATTTAACACTAGATACAATACGTCACATATGAATAAATTAAAATTGAGGAAACCATAATTGACTTCTGTGCTAGATAGTTAAACCAAAGTAGCTGCTTGATACAGTAGAACATAAAGAATTCCATATTGTTAGTTTCATCCTTATTGTGAAAATAGTAATTATCAAACTATAAAATTATTTAAACAGTTTCAAATTGTGTGTGGAAATGTGTAAGATTGATGAGGGGAGTGCCTAACCATTTTGAAAACTCCTGTTTTTGGAAACTAATGACATCTACTCTGGACAGTGCTAGGTGTTTATTACGATAAACATTGTTACTGGACTTTAAGCCTAAAAATAGGCAGACATATGCCTAAAAACGGCTACTATTTAGAAGACAGTCCTTCTCTTCTAGGGCTCACTTTACCAAAAAAACACCCAAAAATCCTCCAAGAACAAAACCTAGATTTCTCTTCTGCCAGAGTTCAATCAACTTGTTTCCCTCCTCATTACCTGTATTTCTGTAGGTAGACACTGGCTTATGTGTCTCATAATTGACCCCTTAACCGTTTAGAGAGAGAAGGGGGTGATGTAATATCCTTCATTGGACCAACTTCTGTTGGTGAAGGAGACAAGCTTTCTTGAGCTCTGTGTAGCTTGAAAGCTTGTCTTCTTCACTAACAGAAGTTGGTCCAATAAAATATATTACCTCACCCACCTTGTGTCTGATATCCTGGGACCAACACAGCTACAACACCACCTTTAATTGTTTGGCATTTAAAATATTTAGTGTTTTCAGATACTATGGTGATAGGCAGACATATAAGACTCTAGTTGGGGCAAGTCTTCCATAACTTTTTTTTTTTTTTAAACTGTTCATGTAGAATACCCTCCCAATATTCCTTTAACTGGGGATGACAGATTATTACTGAATGCAGTGATGTGTAGGACTTAGAAGATGCAGTTTTTAGCTCCAGGAATTATAAGTCAAGACCGAAATACAGACACACAGGATAACAGGGATCAGAAGCTTCACTTGGTGTTCATGCACGTATCTCTATATATTATGCGATGTGCATTTGAGTTGCAGCTGAAAGGTTTCACAGAAGAATTATGGTTATTTTTAGGAGGGACTTGAATGACCAGGAAGGGTAGCCGAAGATGGAGAGCAGTTCAGGTTTAAGGGGCAGCATGGAAGAAGGCACAAAGACAAGACTGAAAGAAGGGTAAAAAGGAAGCAGTTACTGATAACTCTTTTCATAGGCTATATATTTTTGTCACATACCAAAAGCCAGCATTTTGAAGTATCCACTAATTTTGGATGCCTCCATTTTAGGGTGACCAATTTAGGTCCTGATTTTTCTAAGGCACTGAACACATGTAACTCCATTTGAAGTAAAAAAGAGCTGTCTGTATTTAAGAAAAAAAAGTAGGTTTTTTTTTTTTTAAGTTCTCAGAATTGAGGTTTTTAAAAAAAATCTGCTTTCCTTTTCTGCGTAGGTCATCTCATCATTTGTTAGTACAACACTTCTGCTATATTTCAGACAAGTTCACTGCTTTTCCCGCTTCCCACTTGTCACTCTTAGCAGTTCTAATCCAAAGATTATTTTGTGAAACAGAAGGCTCATAAAACAGCGTATATACATAAAACAGCTCATAAAACATAAAAGGCTTCAAAAAACAAAAAAAAACCCCAACAATAACAAACCTCCCCCTCCCCGCCACACACATCATCACTCCATCACCATCCTGTTCCTGAATAATTGCACACAACAATTTATCATTTTATTAATTTTTGGAGACCCATACAGTAGCATCACAGTCTGAATGAGAAACTTGAGGACAAAAGATATGGGAAAAAATACACTTGTAGAGAAAAGAGTTATATCTAACTTCTAAAAAAGGATTTTTATAAAGTTCAATATTAAAGCACAGAACGTTTGTCTCAGTATATATTATAATTAATACAGTAACTGAAATGCATGAAAAACTCATACAAGTTCTTGGTATTCATATTGATCTCTAGAAAGCGTATTTGAAATGTTGGTATGGAAGAATTATTTACAAAACACTTTCACGTTGAATAATGTAGTTCCAGATCAATCCACAGATTCCTGTAATACTATATACTGGCCTACAGAATCATACATTATGGGATCCAGAGTTTAGTTTATTGTTTTGGCTTTTTTTAAATTTTTTTTTAACCTGATGTCCCTTAGATTAGATCTTCAGCACAAGATAAAGGTAGGGAGAGGGCACAAATGTGGTTTAAAGCTAATTTTATGCTCCTATAATCTTGGAGCAGCTGGAGGGTTGAATTGTTTCCCAGCAAAATTTAGGACAGACGCCATTCTTCTCTAAATTCTGATTGCTGCCACAGCCCCTTACGGTCTGTTGCACTAGCTGGGGATCACCTGCGTTCAATGTGCTCTGGCCACGCCCCCTCCTTCTCTAACATGCATCCTCCCATCCTCAATGCTGGGGATGGCAGGTTGGGTCTGTGCAAGTCAAATCCCCAGCTGCCCTATTAGGATAGCCATAGGAGCAGCACCAGGGTGCCAGGGCTGAGGCTCTGGCCCCTTGATTTTAAGGAGTTTGCAAGTGTCCTGGAAAATTAATCTGAATAATCAAAAGACTGTTTATTGGAATAGTCCACTACTTTCCTGTTTGAAACTTTCAGCCTTGGATGCATTTATTGGCTTTACTTTGTTTAACAAAACAGACAAGCTTTTGTTGTGTCTCAGCAGTGCAACTTATATGTTGTGACTCACCCAACTATTACTTTGTATTGGTGTTCTTCCACTGTCTCCAAAAGGAGCAGTAATTAACACTATTAAATAGGGCAAGCCAAATTAATCTCTGGTATGAGTGCAACTCCCACAGAGGTATCTAAGCCAAATTCTTTGAAGCCTCAGAATGATGGTGTGAGTTACATGGAGGCCCAAGATATTAATAAAACAAGTGTAAATGATAAAGTAGTATAACTTGTTCCAATTTGGCAATGAGTAGGTGTGTAAACCTAATGTAACTTACACATACTGCAGGGGCATAAGAGGATAGTTGAGCAGAAGAGCAACTAACAGGAAGAAGTACCCACCGTTATCTTATTGGTAAACCAAATCAGCTAATAGTTTTTATGTTTATATAAAAAATTAAATATGCAGGCCTGTTCTTCATTCTCTTACCTTAGTATTTCAATCTCTCATCCCTTCTCCCTCCTCGCCCTCCCCAAAAACCCATACAGAAGGAACACCAAGCACAGTTGCCTCTGTGGTACTGAACTGTTCAAAATTCTGGTTAATTTCACTCAGCTCTTGTGGATGCCATTGGAGTAGTTCTGCACTGGAGAAGAGATTGTGTTGAGGGAGCTTCTGAAGATGTAAGACTCCTATGCCAAATTTTAACCCTTGGTTAAGCAAGCCTCATATTTGTAGTCTGAGGTATAATGAGGCTCAGTCTCCTCTGTCAAAATGTGGATGATGTAAAAGCTCTGTCTTGGTGTGTGTCTAGGTAATTCAGACAAATGGAGCTCAGTTCCAATGGGAGGAGAAAGGAACGGAGTGGATAAGGAAGCTTAGAACTTGTGGAGAGTGGGAAATGGTAGAACAAACTAATGTTGTTCTTGCAAGGAAGTGAACAACAGAATGTGATGACGTGAGCTATCTTGTATAGCTTGTTTTACAGATTGAACATATCCTGTGACAACATTCTGTAACAATGACTGTCTGTTATGCCCAGGACCAAATTATAAAGCCAGTTCTGAAAAATTGTGCTCATGACAGAAAGAGTGCAATATTTTCAGAAGCAATTTAGACAGTTATATTTGCAAGTCCGTAGAATGATTCTTGTATGTTTTTGTTATAATGGTGTCAGTATGATAAATTGTTCAGGCGTGCAAAACTTGGCATTTTGTGAGCACGAACACACTGGACTATCTTTTTTTAATATCTGTATTTGGAGTTGCTGGGAGAATAGCTTCTTTCAAAAATATATCCACACCAGATTATTTGGCTAGTAAACAATTTACCTTGACATTTCTTCCATCTGGAGGGTCGTATCTCGTGGACTCCCAAAGTGGTTTTTTGGAGGATTGTGTTGCAGTTGATCAATGCTAAATAGAATGGGTTTGGGGGTTTTTTAAGTACAGTTTTCTTTCTGGCTAATGCTAAACAAAAAACCGTGCAAGTGTGTCTGTCTTGTCTACATTTACAGCGCTGCAGCAGTGCAGCTGTAGCGCGTGTGGTGAACACGCTCTATGCCGACGGGAGAGAGCTCTTCCGTCAGCATAAAAAACCCACCCCTGTGAGCAGCATAAGCTCTGTATGTGAGAGAAGCTCTCCCGCCGACTGAGTGCTGTGCACACTAGCACTTTTGTTGGTGTAACTTATGTCAGTCAGTGGTGTGGAATATTCACGCCTGGGAGCAACATAAGTTTTACCGATAGAGGTGGTAGTGTAGATATAGCTCTGGTGCAGACTAGTTAGATTTTTAGCTTGAAAGAGTGGCTATTTGCTGTCTTGTTAACTTTTTCCAGATGGGGGTGGGGGAGAGCCATATTAGGTATCTAGAAGATAAAGGACACCAGATAGGATCATAAGGTAGGTAATCTTCTGGCATCAAATAGTGATAGAAGTATTCTTTATAACACATACTTTTAATGAATATACTTGGTTATTGACTGAATCTTGTTATTGACTCTCTTCCAGATTAAAAAAATTAGTGTTTTTTTTTTTTAACCCCAATTTCATTTGGTACAAGTATTAAATTAAGACCTGAGTTAGGAGGAACCACCACCAAAGTACAGTATGTCCATAGATATTTGAGTTCTCTGTGTGTTGTGTCCTTTCTGTTGTGAAAACTAGAGAGAGTTTCTAGAGTTGTTGGTGATGGGCCTGCTAGCAGTAAATACTGATTCACAGACATTCCTGCCAGAATGTTCTGTAACAGCTATTCTGAAATAAATAGAATATGCTTACAGTCTTGTATGAAGGAGAGCTTTTGCCCCTTTTGAACACAATTCTTTAAAAATGTCTGAGCTGGATGGAGACTCTACACATGAAGTAAAATCCATCTATCTCCGTCTCAATCATTTTCTCTTTCTCCCTTTCCCGTTTTGATAAAAGTCAGAGGTGATGGTTAATGGACACTTTTGATAGTCAGACTGGTTGTAGATGTCTTTTTGACCTTTACCGGAGAAGATTTTAGTTGTAGTAAGTGAAAATGTAGCTAATGCTTCTTAGAACCTTCTTTGGGGTTGGCACTGAGGCCTGCTAAACCCATAGTTGTGAGTTCAATCCTTGAGGGGGCCATTTGGGGATTTAGTTGGGGATTGGTCCTGCTTTGAGCAGGGGGTTGGACTAGATGACCTCTTGAGGTCCCTTCCAACTCTGATATTCTATGAAACTGTGCTCCAAGAAGTTTAGATAGGAAGAATTTACCTTGCATAAGGAAGCAGATTATGTGAGGTAACTTGCTATTCTGTGTAGTTTATCAAATGCTCTGTTGCAGCTGAATTTGGTATCTGAGGTAACTATGCATTAATCTGACCAGGACTCACCATACTAACTCTAGTTTTTCTAAAAGTTTGAGTGAAAAGGGAATAATCTTACCACAGAACTACTGTGCGTACCTCTCTTATTGGTGAGAAAAATAAATAAAATCTAAGAATGCAATGGTTGTGTTTCCTCAGATTCCCCCTCCCCGCCCCATCCCTCTTCTGCAGAAGGAGGGACTATTTCTCCTCCATTCTGAATCATAAGCAGTAAAATGATGAGAGAGATCTTTTTTCTCTCAAATATTTTAAAATCAAAGCTTAAGGGTAGGCAAAACATTGGGGGTTCAATTTAAACTGGAAATCTAAATAAAAAGGAAGAAAATTTCCTCTTAATTAAGCATTAAAGGAGATAATCCTCTGAATGCAAACACTTTAAGAAGAGAAGATTCAATAGAATAACTTCAAAGTTTTGCAGATTCAGAAAGATAAGTCTTTGTATGTACATCTGCCAGTGCAAAATAAGAATGGAACAGTGGTCCCTCTAACCAATAAGACAATAATTCATGCTAAGGTCCCAATAATGGGATCATGTAGAGGTCGGTGGGAATCTTATGTGAAAACAGAATCAGTATTGAGGAAGAACAAAGTCTTCAGCTATGTCCCAGCAGACAGTTTAACTACTTTTTAAGGGAAGTTTTGGTGTACACTCCAATCTGAAGTATGATCAGTTTCTAAAGATCAAAACTCTCTTTACTATTTTTGTGGTCATCTTTTTTTATATTTGATGCATCCTAAATGCATTTTTAGATATGCTTAAATGATCCTCCTGTGTGATTGCATGGAACACTGTGTCCAGAGAAGACATTTCTGTTTGAAGCATTGAAACGTCAACAGGAAAAACAAGAAGCTTCTAGCTTCCACCAAGTTTTATAGGGGGAAATTGTTTTTAAAACTTTTTTATAAAGCAGTGGGAGAAGAGAAGAAATTCCTCCTTTTTGCAAAGTATTTCATACCAATCCAAATTTTTTTCTAAAGCTAGCCTTTCCTTTTGCATCTGTGCAAAAATCATAGAAAAGATTACAGAGACAAACATACAGTTCTTGCCAAAGCACCTTACAGGAGAAAGCTATGGGAAGAATTGGTTAAGTAAGATTCTGACATTTCAGCGGCTAATTTATATCAGATCAGTCCACTTAAAACTACCAGGTAGGAAGCAAGCTGCTAATATAATCTGACCTTCAGTGTTTGTTACATTTTAAGACCAGTGGAGAAATCCTGGCTCCATTTAAATCAATGGGAGTTTTGCCATTGAATCTAGTGGGGCCAGGATTTCCTTCCCAGCTGTTTGTTTGCAATAGCTCTATGTTTATAACTTACTTTGCTCAACCATTTTATGATTTCAGGGTGGAAAAAAAGTCGGTCTTCAAAAACATGGTAATATGCCCCAAACAAGCTTATTTTGACAAGCATAAATATTACATAGGCAAAACATTAGAAGAATGCTGTTGTGAAGTCAAGCATTCAGAAGTTAGGAAATACCAAAGTTAAGGTTACCTGTGCAACCTTGTGTGTATGTATGCATGCATTCTGATACGGTTTTCAGTTATCACAATATTTTTTCCACAAGACCCCTGACTCATTCAATGCATAGGAAGGACGGTGCTTAGCAAGTGAGTAAGAGTTGTATGATGAATGAGGCTGGGTACAGGAATTAGAAACTGTTTATAGTGAATGGGGCTGCAAATAGAAAAAGGATGGTTTTGTTAACTAATGAACCCACAAGCCAATAGAAACACTTGGTATTTAGTGATTTCCTTTAATTACTTGCTTTATTATTAGATTGCTGCATCCCCCTGTTCAAATACCAGAACAAAACCAAAAAACCCCACAACCCAACCTATCATACCTGTATCCAAGTTACAAATTTGTGTTTATGCAGAATTAAATGGACTTTCTAAATTATACCCTGCATCCCCCTGAAGCGCAGGGCCTCCCAAAGCGCAGGGCCTGGGGCGGTTGCCCCGATCCATCCAATGGACTGGATGGCTCTGGGTCCAGGGCGGCCTAGGAGATTAGCAGGGGGGCCTGGCGCCAGCAGCAGCGAGCAACTCGGCCCCGGCCCACCCGGGCTCCGCCCCCTCCCCACCGCATTCCACCCCTTTCCCCAATTCCCCACCAAAAATTATACAGACCTGGTGCCCATGCCTTCCCATACCCTTGTTTGTGGTCATCTTTTGTGTGTCATGTCTGAATTAGATTGAAGAGGGTAAGTAGCTGCGCATCCCCTTCTTCCAGTTAGTTGGTAAAACACCATCCTATGGCTCTGTATAATTTGTGTCCTCTGGCAAACCACTTAACTTCTCTGCGCCTCAGTTTTTCCATATGTAAAATGGGAATGCTAATGCTTATCTACGTTATGTGGTTGAAGCACAAAGCATCTTTAATTCAATCTATAATAAAAATTGAAAATTAGATCCAAAAAGGGATCCTTTCATTATGGGATTAATTCAAGCAAATTGTCTTACATTTTGAAGGCTTTGCAAAAACAAAAGAAACAGAGATATATCTGTTATTACGTAACAATTAGCCTGTTGAAAATTACATAAGTAAAGAAGGGGTCACTTTGTAAAGAAATCATAGTGAGCTGTGTTGGTTTATCTAATATGACTTTCTCTCATTTCTCTGCAGTCAACATCCCAATAAGGAGTGGGATACTTAAATTTCAGCTGTTTCAGCTCAAAAAAGATCTAACTCATGGAAGGGAGAAAATATTCTCCAATTCAAGGCAAATAACATTTCATCCTTCTGAGTCATGTTCAGTTTCCTCCTTGTGGTCCAATTTCTTTAGTTTTATTCAGTAGGTGGCTATCTCATTTCAGCTCCCAGAACAAGCAAGACTACATGTTACAAATGGCCTAGATTTAGAGCTTCATGGGAAAGTACAGTTTACCCTTCACACAATCTCTCATTAAGTCCCTCTTTATTGTGGTAAACTTGTTCATCTAGTCTAGTGTGAGTTGATAAGCTGTGCATTAGAAAGAAATCTAGTTATTTGCTTGGTTTTTACTTTTTCCTCCTTGCCTGTTATGTGTTTGTGTGTTTGTTTGGGGTTGTCTGGCCACAATGAAAATACAGTTGCAGTTCTTGAAATCTTAATGTCATAAAAGTTCCACTTCTGTTGTCTTTCCAGCTCTGTATCTTCTTTTTATATATAGGGCACTATGGCTTTAATGAAAAAATAACTTTTCAGTGAAAGTGATATGGACCCAATGCATTCATACTTACAGGAATCTTGGCTATTGACTGTAACAGTGAGTCAACTGTACCTGGTACCGCTAAGATCTTCTCTCTCCCCTCCTCTCGAGGCAGGTCACAGAAAACTTATGTAAAAATCACGTCTCGCTGTTAATTCCTCTAAAAGCTCTGTAAATGGTGCTACAATATTTTTACTGAAAGCCAAAGACAGGAGAGAGCATCTCACTTAGAAGTGGTGGTAGAAGATGGTACCAAGAAGGTTGTGAGTGTTGCTAAGTTGGACTGATGTTTCTCTTCATAGTAAATCAAAGAATTTTGGAAACTAGAGTTGGAGGAAGGAAGGGGAAAGACTATTCATCCCCCTGCCAATGCAGGAATCATTCTTTCTGATATATTCTTGAGGAGCTTGTCTAGTTCACTTTTGAATTATTCAGGAGATGGGGGTTTCTACAGCTTTCTTAGGGAGATTGTCCACATCTTCTAAGAAATTGTCCCAGACTAGTCACCCTAAACGGTCCCTGCCTTATCTACACTAGGGACTTACTCCAGTTAAAGCCTTCAGTGGCTAGTAATCATTGTAGCTGCGCTAGTGCGAACTCCAACAGTGAGTAGGGTTGTCAGGGTTCCCTCCCCACTCTGAACTCTAGGGTACAGACATGGGGACCCGCATGAAAGACCCCCTAAGCTTATTTCTACCAGTTAGGTTAAAAACTCCCCAAGGCACAAATCCTTCCTTGTACCTTGGATTAGGTAATGCTGCCACCACCAAGTGATTTAAACAAACATTTAGGGAGGGCCACTTGGAGCCCTACCTTCCCCAAATATCCCCCCAAACCCCTACACCCCCTTTCCTGGGGAGGCTTGAGAATATATCCTCACCAATTGGTACAGGTGAACGCAGACCCAAACCCTTGGATCTTAAAACAATGAAAAATCAATCAGGTTCTTAAAAGAAGAATTTTAATTAAAGAAAAGGTGAAAGGATCACCTCTGTAAAATTGGGATGGTAAGTACTTTA
This sequence comes from Emys orbicularis, assembly GCF_028017835.1. Lineage (NCBI taxonomy): Eukaryota > Metazoa > Chordata > Testudines > Emydidae > Emys > Emys orbicularis. The sequence continues at coordinate 10,208,349 of NC_088690.1, forward strand.
CAGAATAACAAAAGACTCAAGAATATAGAGGATCTCCCCTCTAGGCAAAACCTTAAAGTTACAAATCCAGGGATAAACCTCCCTCTAGACAAGGAAAATCACAAGCCAAAATAAAAGTAAGCTAACACATTTCCTTATTATTACTTACTAATTCTAATTGAGTTGGATTGCTTGCCTTCTTGATCTGTCTCCGGCAAGCACACAGAACAGACAGACAAAAGAACAGACAAAACAAAGCCTTTTCCCCCTCCCCAGTTTTGAAAGTATCTTGTCCCCTTATTGGTCCTTTTGGTCAGGTGCCAGCTAGGTTACCTGAGCTTCTTAACCCTTTACAGGTAAAAGGATTTTGTGCCTCTGGCCAGGAGTGATTTTATAGTACTGTATACAGAAAGGTGGTTACCCTTCCCTTTATATTTATGACAAGGGTACCCCACTGTAAGCTGCAGTTTGTATTGGTGCAGCTTACCTTAGTTTCAAACAGGGGTAAGCTCCACCAGTACAAACAGTGGCTGTGTCTGACCATATAAGGGGTGAAATCCTGACCCCACTGAAGTCGATGGCAAAAGCAAATGTTCAGTATAGACAAGGCCTCAGTTTCATCCCTTTTTTCCCCCTCCTACCCATGATCCTTCTGTAAAAGAGTAACATGATAGGATGTAAAACTATCCACATCAGGTATCACCAGAGCAGCCTGGATCTTTACTAAACCACCTAACAGTTCATAAGTATTTTTTTTCTGTTTGTAGATTTAGGAAGAGACTGCAGAGGCTTTCACAGCTTGTTCGTGTTGTGCAGCAGACTGTGATATCCCATGGGCCATTGAGGATTACAGTAACATCATTCATTTGCATTGTGGGGTGCTGCTGTGCCTCTTTTGCTCACACAAGACTGCCAGTTATAACTCTATGGATTGTTTCCAAAGTCTGAATATGTTTGGCAGGCTTTCTCAATACCATTAAGAGTTTGATTACCTTTGTTCATGTGTGTGGGGACTGCCTGTGTTTTTGGCAGAAATGTTGAATGTAAACCTTTTTGTTCTCTGAAATGTTTTGCTTTTGCTGGAACTTCTGCTATTATATCATATTTTTAAAATTGTAAAGCATTCACTTTCAGTTAAACTGCACTGTGTTATACTTAGTGGTTCTTTGCTGTAGTTTAGTATTTTTCAGTAGAGTCCACCAGTTTCCTCTCTTGAAGTCTATGTTGTTTAATGTGAGTTGCAGGATTGAATCCTGCCTCTAAATACAAAGTCCAGGGACTCCTTTCAAGACTAAAGTCTTGCTTCCATTTTAAGTGTTTTGTATGTACAACAATAACTAGTTTACTGTGCAGCAGCACCACATTTCTTATATAGTTTTTAGTCCCAACTTATTAACTAATATTTTATTTCTTTATCCTTTGTTAATTCATAATTAGTGAGCCTGAATATTGGCTGGCAGCAAATACCCCTTTGTCTGTGGCCCCTTCAGATCTCATAAGCTAAGTATGGTCAGGCCTCATCAGTACTTGGATTGGAGACCTACAAATAAAACCCAGACGCTGCAGGAAATTGTGCTATGGTGCCATGATGCTTTTTCTCTAGTCAGTATTAAACTAAAAAGGTGCCTGGTGTTGGGGCTGGGGCACCGCACAGCAAGAAGTGTTGTCTTCTGATTGAGACATAAAATTGAGGTCGTGATTACTCAATGTCACTGAAATTCCTTTGGTTCTTTTCACAAGATGTACAGGTCAAATTCCAACTTGAATCCAGTAATTATATGCTGCCCAACTAAAATTCCCCTGTACTTTAAATTAGAGCAGTTATTCTTCATGTCTCTCCTCCTTTTAAAAAAATTAAATGGCAGCTGCAGAATGACAACTGTATTCCAGCACAGATGTGGTTGCATTTCAGTGTAAGATGGTAATATAAATATCTTCACACTTTAGCAGAATGTAAGTTGCTTCATTGGATGCTACAGGCCAGATGCAGCCCCTTTGTGCTGCTGGAGCAGTGTAGAGAGGTTTGTAAAGCTGAGGATTTTCTTAATGTGACAGAATCCCTAGCTGGCATAGAGACAGCACAGCAAGCTTTATAATGATCCTCTCCCACCCCCTCCCACCCTACTTTGGGGACACTTTTGGCTGTACTGTGTTCTAACAGTCCCCACCAGCATATTGGTTACCCCCTAGGGGTTGTTACAAGCCCATATAAATTAGGCAACCCTAAAGTTAATTTTAGACTGGGGGCTGAACAGACTCCCTTGGGAACAGGAAGAGCACAGAGGTGGTGCACTCTTGCACATATCCCCTCCCCACATTGGGTCTTGTGGGGAGTGTAGCTTGACTGGATCCGAAGATGATGGCATATATATATTAAATATATACAAATGCAAATATCATACTTCTTATATTTACTTACACCAGCCAATTAGACTATTTTTGCAGCATTTCTAGGACAGTGATAAGGTAGATTTTGTAGAAATAGTTTAAGACTTGTGCTGAAACACTTTATTTTCTTTAGATTAATCATAATTATATTTATTACATGTGTTTTTGTTTTACAGAATTTAGGAGGGCTTTTTGGTAAAATTATATGTTAACTGCATGAATCAGAAGTTTCAAATGATGAAATAAACTAGGAACTGGGGGTTAAAGCGGAGGCAACTTTATAATACACGTGAACTCATAAGACAAACATTCTGGATCATAAAGTTTTGTCCTAGCTATTCTTACACAGCTACGTGATCTACTTGTAAAGACTTTCTTTTTCTCAGTGGTAGTCAGAACCTGGGAATCCATAAAGTTCTAAAGTTTTTAGTACAGTAAGGCCTTGTTTAAATGGAAGGGGTTTGGAGAAGACACTGTGGTATTATCAGGTATAATTATTTTCCCCCTTTCTGTACCTCAGCTTACCTTTCTGCTGTGGTACAGACCAGAGCTTAGTCTTTTCAGAGCTTTGATATATTTGTTTGATAGTGTTAAAATCATTAATATAAGGAGAGTAACAGAAAATCTCAAAAGAAAAATCTTTATCTATAATAAATATGAATCCATGACAGTTTACCCATAGCTGTTGAAATGATTGTGAATATTGTCAGTACTAACTCTTTTCAAGACAGCATTTTCAGGGAGGAGTTTATCCAAGTTTTAGTACTGGTTACTATCACAACTTCAAATGTAAAATATAATTATACATGCACACATACATACCCTCTCCTAATGCTCATCTCAAGCAGGACTTACCTTTCTCAGTCTCTGTGGAATGACACCCAAACCCTTTGTAGGGTATACTATTTCCTAAAAATCTGGGAAACAAGTGATAGTCTCACAGTCTCTGTCAAACTCTCTTTGAATCTGCTGTTTCCACAACCTGCAGCAATTGCAGTCATTATCTTCTCCCAATGGGTGAGGGAGCCTGAACACACAGGCAAAATCCTTGGAACACAATCCTTACAGCAGACCATGTCATGTTGCGCTGTTCCACCACTGAGTTTTCTAGTCAGGCTCCAACTCCTTTTATTTGTAAACTCCTCCCTTCCCCTTGAATTCCCATTGGTTCCTCTCTGAATGAATGTGAGTGTGTTCTCCAATACAGCTTGCCCACAATGGAAATCACTCAAATAAGCTTCAAACTGCTGATGAGCACACTTGGTACCTTCTACACCTATTTTTGGATGATTTTGGTTCATCCAGAAGAGTCACTCTTGCTGGGATTTGACAAGTCTGTAGGCACAGAGCCCCAAAATCAAAACGGTTTCTTCTCTTATTTGCACCACTAATGCTGCAGTACAGGCATGTGGGTTACATAAACAAACATGTTGCTTTGGTTTAACTAAAATCTGTTTTTAAATCAATTTAGTTAAACTGGTCTATGTGGACTCGTGCCTGTGGAAGTGCCCACAGAGAGATTTGGAATGATTTAACTACATTGATTTTAAAAACAGATTTTAGTTAAACCAGGGCAACCTTTTTGTGTAGACAAGGTCTGAGTTAAAAATGATGAACGCTCCTTTTAGGTACTTCCCTGACACCATGGCTCTCAATATCACTTCTGGTAATAGCCCCTCTTCAGGAAGGTACCTAAAGTCATGTGTAACTTTAAGCATATGAGTAACTATTTCTCAGACACGAGAAGTAGGCCAAGAATTTAAAAAGCATATTTTGATAATTATGCATGTGCTTAAGATCCTTCCTGAATAAAGGCAAATGAGCATATTAGACCATGTTTAATATCTGTTATTTTTTGTTTTGTAGAGACTAGAATCTTTCTTATTTCTTAAGATTGAAAGTGAGGTGGCTTTTTGTTTTCTCCAATAAAGTTTATTTCTGTTCTCTGCTAAATCAAAAATAATCCTTGTGAGGAGACACAAATATGAATTATTAAAATTGTATTTATTTTGTTAAGCTTTGTGCTAAAGTGATGGTAATTTATCCTGCTAAGCTTGGAATGTGTAGCTATTTTAGATGACAATACTTATATTTTTATAGATTTTGATGCTAAGCACCAAATTTGGAACTTGTGAAATGCTTACCAGAAGTGCCAGGGCAGTAAGAAACAAAGTAGCTACCCTATTTGGTGTATATATTTTGTTGTTTTTTACATTTACTGCGTGGGAAAAAAGGCGTAGCTACAGACTTTTGCCAAGTTGATGTCAATTTGGGTTAAAACCAGAACCCTTTGAATAAAATCCAACCCAGAGAAGGGGATCTGTGTTCAAACGAGAGCCCGTAGTGAATTCTCTATTTTTGTTGTTCCTCCCCTGGCTTAGGTTCAGATTAAATTGGGCAGCAGCTGTACAGGTTTTACAGACTACGTTGAAAAGGGATTTTCAGCTGGAAACCCTTAGTGAAAGAATCATTGACTGGGTGCTGCACAGTAAACTGAGCTTCATAAAAATCTAGGGAAGACTAGAGGCTCTCTGAAGTTACTGAATGACTGAATAAAGATAAATATTTCCATTGTAAAGAGTTCATATCCAAGCAAGGAGGTTTTCTTTCCCTATCACTATTTTAGGGCTTGTGTAAATGATGAAATTTCCTAGCATAATTATAACATTGTAGTTATACTGGCATAACTCCCTGTGGGCACTTTTATTCCGGAATAAGAGTGCCAAGAACTAGACTAAACTGAACTGGAAAAAGACACTCTTATTCCAGAATAAGAGTGTCCACATGGGCAAGTATACAGGTATAACTATAGTGCCATCATTATGCTGGGAAATTTCACCATTTAGACAAGCGCTCAGATGAAATTCTACATGTTTTTTTTTTTAATCTGTAGTCGCTGTGGGGGTTTTGTTTTGGGGCTTTTTTTGAATGGATTGTGGCTTCATGTATCTTTCTCCTAGTTCATCAAAGACAGCTATCTCCAAGTTTACTATCTAGAGCTTTCCATCTGTGACTCACCTAACTATGCCTCTATAATCTCCTTAGCCATTATAAGTAATAATTTATGTACTAAAACATGAATAAAAACTTGGTTTAGTGACAGTCAAGGTTGTAGCAGGACACACCCCTTCCATTCAAAATGTTCTAGCTCTGTTGTGGTGTAAGATAAACTGATGTAACATGGAAAATTCCCCACTGTGTATGTGTGAGCTGGCGTGATGGTGGATATCTTTAAGATTTGCAGCTGTTCATGGATGGATGTTTCAGATTAGAATAGTTTTTTGTGTTCAAATCATTCTCCCCATATCCAAAAAAAGAGCCTCTCTGTATTAATTTTCCTCCTATTAAACAGTTGCCCTTCTTCCATCTCAGATTTAGTAGCAAAATAAGCCGTTATTCATCAAAGCATGTAAGTATGTGCTCAAGTCCTATTGAAGGCAAAGGAACTTAAACGCACGTGCTTTGCTGAATTAGGGCCATAATTGTCTGGTTATCTGTTCATGAAGGCTTCCAATATGTTGTATTTGGATTGATTGTCTAGACTGCAATTAGTTATTTTTCAATTGTGTGTATATTTTCTTGGAGGGTGTTTTGACTGTTTTGGCACTGTTTGGTCACACCAGTTGATGCACTTAGAAATGGAGACTGATGGCTAGATTCAGAAAGTTCCTATGATGATATGATGATTATTACTCTGTATTGAAGTAGTAACTGGAGGCCCTAACCAAGTCTAGCTCCCATTGTTCTAGGCACTGGACAGATATATAGTAAAAGACCGTCCCTATAATAAAAAGCTAATGATTGGTTTCTTCATTAAAGGTCCATATTAAATGTTCTGTTAGGCTAATAGTGGTGATGGGATTTGTAGAACATACATAGATTTTATTATTAGATGTCTTATTTTGTAAAAGAGAGGATGATCTCAGTGTGAAAATCCCAGCAGTTTTACCATTAAGGGGCAGACTTCATTTAAATAACACGCTTACCATATTCCATGTAATGATGTGGAAACCCTGAAAAATGGGAACCGAGGATAAGCTGGACAATGCTAAAATTCTTATTGTCTGTATAGGTATAAATTGTCAATCCACTTTGTGGAATTTACTTAGCAACTCCAGTTGTTAAGTAGCTGTATCTTGTACTGCTAAATAGGTTTACTTGTGGTTGTTTTGGCATGTAGAATGAGTTGCATGCAGGGTGAGTCTTGTCTTGACCCCAAAGTTAGTTCCATGATCTCATTTTTTCACGTGAAAATATTGAGGCTGATTATGCTCTCATTTAAAACAGTATAAATTGGAAGTAATGAAAGTGTGTGGAGTTACATTGGTGTAAACCAGTATAAATTAGATCAGAATCAGGCCCTGTGTTTATAATGTTGAGTGTTAAAAGAAATACCACAGACTTAGAATATTTTGATTAGAGAGACATAAATGTTTAAACAGCTTCCGTGGTGGATGACTTGTCAAATAGTCTTGTTCAGTGAGGCTGAATGTACCTAGTTTGACCTGATAGTGCATCATTTGAATGTATGCTTGATAGAAATCTGTAGCCTGAAGACATACATTCTGGTAGCAGACCCTGGACAGTCTCTATAGACATAAAAGCTTTTTAACAAATGGAAGAAAATACCTTCTGGAAGCATTCTACTTGTGCTGTATGACTTGTCCCCAGTGAGTCTACCTCTGTGTTGTACCTGTCCTTACCTTAGTACAAGCCTATCTCCTGTGTTAGAAGTGGTTTGACAGTTGAATGAAATCATTCTTGGATTTATGCCCTTGGAAGCTAAATGCAGAGTCACTGTTTGTGAGGATCTGATGAAGTGGGTTTTAGCCCACGAAAGTTTATGCCCAAATAAAATTGTTAGTTTCTAAGGTGCCACAAGGATTCCTCGTTGTTTTTGCTGATACAGATTAACACGGCTACCCCTCTGAAACCTGTTTGTGAGGACAAGCCTTATGTGAATGAAATTACAAATACTGCTCATGTGTACATTGTGTGGCTGGTGAGTCTTGCCCACATGCTCAGGGTTTAGCTGATCGCCATATTTGGGGTCGGGAAAGAATTTTCCTCCAGGGCAGATTGGCAGAGGCCCTGGGGGATTTCGCCTTCCTCTGCAGCATGGGGCACGGGTCACTTGCTGGAGGATTCTCTGCACCTTGAAGTCTTTAAAACATGATTTGAGGACTTCAATGGTTCAGACATAGGTTAGGGGTTTGTTGCGGGAATGGGTGGGTGAGATTCTGTGGCCTGCGTTGTGTAGGAGGTCAGACTAAAGGATCATAATGGTCCTTTCTGACCTTAAAGTCTATCACTCTATGACTCATTCTCAGCATGTTCAACAGTAATAATCAAGACATGGAGCGTCTCATAGGAATTAATAAAGACCAGCTGGGATGAACTGATGGCCTGAGTCTATACCTCTGGCTGTTTACTCCAGCTAGTCACTAATCTGCAAAAAATGCCTTGTGTCAAGGTAATTAGTGCTATTATCAAATGACACTAAATAAAAAGCTTAATAGCATTTTTTCTTAAATTCTGTCTCGTGTATTCTGTGAAAAGTGATTGTGTGTGTGCGTGTGCATATGAGAGAGAGAGAGCAGAATGCATCTGCTCTATCTGGCACTCCAGTTTGGCTATAGAAAGAAAACATACTGCAATGTCTGCCCTTCCCTAGCAGGCAGTGTTTCTGTGGTGCTGTTGATGCTGGGATATTCCATGCTCCAGTATACATTCCCATACAAAAAACAATTTCCAGTTAAGGTTGGTAGACTCCATAGCCCTTCAAAACAAACTGTAAAAAGCAAGGAACTAGCAGTTACATCATTCAACACCTCATCTATGCTCCATTCATCACTTGGTTATGAACAGGATCAATTGGCTGGGTAGAACCTAGCAAGGCTGCAGCACAGCCAGCAGGCCACATGCAGCTGCAGCTGGCAAGAGGAGCTACAACTGCATTTGGCAGAGCAAATGTGTTCGGGCTGCCTATGGTGAGATGGGACAAAGAAATGCCTGTGGGTTGAGGAGGCGCTGCAAACTTTGCACAGTAGTGCAGGCTTTCTCACAGTCCGATTGCAAGGCGGTGATAATACTTCAAACTTTTGATTAAAGAATCTGTTCTGACAAGTCACTTTACTGCCACATAAGATTAAAGTGTTAAATAGACCCCAAAAAACCCTCTTAAAAATAAAATTAAAGGTAGCAGACCCTATATCAGATCATAAAGCTGCTGCTGCTTACACACGTAATTCCTTAGCTGCACTTCCTGGGCCCAATTTTCAGACCTGGACTTTTGACTTTTGTGAATCCAGTTTGTGTATGGAAATTGGGTGTTAACATTTTTTCAGGTAGTCAGAGGCTGATAGAAAAATTGGCCTTTTGTATCTGACAGTATCTTCAAGTTGGCAACTTCCTGTGTGGGTATTTGGTATTCAGGATCATTTTATTAAAAAGTTAATAAGAATATTTTAAATTGAGCATTTTGGTGCTTTCAGATCAAATAACCTTAGTTGTAACACTGATTCTTGAGTTGCTACGGTCCTTTTTAAAAATTCCTAAATATAACTATACTATCATGATCTCAAACATCCCCTTGGCTTCACCAAGAGTGCCAGTTTTGATCACATGCTTGACAACTTCACCCACAATCACTGTGTTGTATGGATAGAACACCCTCCCCCAAAAAACAAATCTGTAAAATCACTGTTGTAGTTTCCTTCAAATCCCTCCTTAATACTCACTTCTACCAGGATGCTACAGCAAGCGGTAAGCTGATAATAGCTAGGAAGGTGGTGAGCTGAGACTACTGCTTTTGATCTGCCTGTTTGTTTTCATTAATAACAGACAAACAAAACCCCCACAACTCTCCCTTACCCACATTACATCTTGTCTTAAACTACACTGTGAGCTCTTTGGGGCTGCGACAGAGTGGGATATGTCTGTATCCAATTGTGAACTCCATTTTGTAACCTCAATTTTAGGACTGGAACTGGGAAGCTGCCAGGAGCAGGAGTGCCAGAGACTCTGGGAGGGGCGGCCTTGAAGCCAGAGGCTAAGTTTTATGAGTTAAGACAGTTTTTTTTGGTGGGGGGGGGGGGGGGGGGGTGTGTGCTAACCTCTTTTAAGGAAAAAAACCTCCTTGCAAAATAGTGGGTGTGGCAGCACATGATTTGGAGCTGGAGAGAAACCTGTCCTGGTGATATTGATACATTTTCAGCAGTGAAGTGGAGGACTCAGTAAATTCTTGAAAAGGGCAGGAATGCTAAGGGGGTTCATAGGGAGAAGGTGTGACGGAGTAGGGAGTATTAACCTGGTATTGTTGCATGGGAGTTTTACTAGTTTACTGTCTTCTGCTAACACGGGGTGTGCCTCCGTTTCCCTGGGGTACTGCACCAGTACTAGATGGTGATGGGAAATAAGGGTATGACTTCACTGAGGGATGATACTTGATGGCCAACACGTAAACAATGGCAGCTGCCCTTCGTAACCTGAGCCCAGGAGGAGGTTGGGGCCAGCCGGGGGTCTGGCTGCGTGAGGCAGCAGGAAGGGGTTTCAGTTGGGAGCTGGCTGGGGAGACGGGGGGAGGCCCAGAACCTGGGTCTGGGCCCCCCACCCCCCAGAGGGACCTGACTGAGGGGTCCTGTTTTCTGAACCTACAAGCTCTGTTTCAGACAGTGTTCCTGTCATCTAATAAACCTTCTGTTTTGCTGGCAGGCTGAGAGTCACGGTGAATTGCAGGAAATGGGGTGTGCAAGGCCCTGACTCCCCCACACTCCGTGACAGAAGAAGAAAGGGAAACCTAGATAGAGGGGAAGAGGGATTGTGTAAGAGTCCAGAAACAGAAGAAAGTATGAGTGATTTGGGAGAGGGAGAATATTTAAAAAAAAAAAATTCAGGAGAGATGAGTGAAATCGTGGCTCCATTGAAGTTAATGGCAAAACTCCTACCTCTGCAACAATGGAGGATGCTTACTCAAAGGTATTTCTGCATGAAAAGTCTTTCCTTGAAATTTCTCTTATAACAAGAAAGCCATGTTAATTATGGTACTTAGTAAAGGGAAAATCAAGGTTAGAAATGCTTTATGCTGTGATGTTTTTGTCCTTCCTCATTTCCAGACTTCCCAAAGGGACCTTCAAATGAAGGAGAGTAAACAGTAATACTATGCAGTTAAATGGTCTTTGTGTAACAGTAGGGATGCAGTGATATCACAACAACCCCTCAGTCATAGGCGCCAACTCCATGGGTGCTCTGGGTCTGGAGCACCCACAGAAAAAATAGTGCTCAGACCCACTGGCAGCCCCATGGATCAGTGCCTCCCCCTTGCCAGTGGGCCCTGCCAATCAGTTCCTCCTCCTCTCTCCCAATGCCTCCTGCCCACCATGATCAGCTGTTCAGCGCCATGCAGGAAGCGCTGAGGGGGAGGAGTGGGTGCAGGAAGAGGCGGGGGAAGGGGCGGAACTGGGTGGGACAGAGCAGGAGCAGGAAGAGGCAGGGTGGGAGCGAAGCAGGGTTGGCGCACCCACAGGAACACAGGAAGTCAGCACCTATGCCCCCAGTAGTATATTGTAGCAGGGTTGCCACTTACTGAGCACCCCCTTTTGGCCAGAGGTCACTTTGAAGGCACCTTGCCTCTGTTAGCCCCCTCTTGCAAGCCCCTTAAGAACTCCACACACACAGACGCTTTCTCTTGTGGCTAGCAGCACCCTCCACCCAGGGCTGGTTAAATAACAAATGTTTCAAAATCATCAGGGTCCCAAAATTAAAGTCCATAACCGTAACACAGAAAGTCATACTCAGCCCTAGTTCTTCTGCCCCACCCAAAGCCACCAGTCCCAACCCTTTCTAGCTGGAGCTCTAGCCATGGCTTCCTTCTCTCGTCAGCTACCCCCTGCAGCTTTCCGCTGCTCTTTATAAGGAATCCCCTGATCCAGCCCAGGTGTGCCTCCTTCGTAATCATGGTTGTGTGGCCCCAGACCCTCCAACCCTTAAGGGGCAAGCCACCGTGTTACATACATACTACATCAATTTTTCTAAGTATTATTGTTCTGAAAGCTACTTTCTGAAATCAAACAAAAACTGACAACTATTTTAAAGAAAAAAGTGTGTCAAACCATAAGTTATGTGCGATTAGTTTTGATAGGGATTCTTGTTTCCCTAACATAAGGGGTTGCATATTCTTGAGATATGCAAAGAATCATAATTGTATTTTATTCCTCTACTTAATACCATTTTATAAAGTGGTGTTAGGTTACATATTTTGTGGAGTAGCATGGTGATCTGTTTGAAGAAGTATCATAGTCCTGACATGTGTGTTTGTTGGGAGAGAATTACATGTGTTTGGAATCCTCTTCATAGCTTTCATCCAGTCCATTTCTTAGTATCAAACAGGCCTTTTGAAGACCCAGTAAGTCAGGAATCAGTTACCATTTTAACTAACAAGATGTGAGTTTAATGCTTTCTTTAGACATTACCGACTGTATTACTGTTAAATGAATTGTGTCTACTAGACAAAGCTACTATTACTGATTCTAACTTGTACAATAACTCCCTTTGACTGATCTGGTTGTCTGTCCTAGGTCTCTTGACAAATTAAAAACAAAAGATTTCTTTCTGTTTTTGAAAACTAAAGCATAATTTTTCAGGTGTGCTAAAAATTACTTGCATTTTGGATGGCTATTTGGAAATAAAACATAATGAGGGGTTAATACAAAATTATGGGTAATAAGTTCATTAAATTGTGTTTTATTAACTGGTATTGAGCTACATATGTGAACTGCTCTTTTTTCTGTGTAATAAGTAAAGTCTATTATAAAATTGGCAGATATCTCATAATGTTTCTAAAAGGTTATTAAAGTAACCTACAATAATAGTACTATAATTCACACAGTAATGGTGTGTGGTGTTAAAATAATACAACTTGGGGGAGGATAAGTAAATTATCTCAGAATAAATCTTAACATAATCAAATCTGATAAAACTTTTCCAGAATAACATTTACAAAAACAGCCCCTACACCTCCACCACTATGCCAAGTAAATCTAATAACCTGATGAAGCAAAAAGAGCAGAAGACTCTGTGAAATTCAGTTTGAAAAAAATGCATGAAAGTACAAATGGAAAAACAACACACACAATACATGCCATAGTCAGTAACAGCTTGATCCAAAGTCCTTTTAAGTCAGTGGTAGTCTGTCCATTGACTTCAGTGGACTTTAGGTAAGTCCTTAGTAGGAGGAAAGAGACCTAGGGTATGTCTACACTACGAAATTAGGTCGAATTTATAGAAGCCGGTTTTATAGAAATCGGTTGTATACAGCCGATTGTGTGTGTCCCCACATAAAATGCTCTAAGTGCATTAAGTCGGCGGACCGCGTCCACAGTACCGAGGCTAGCGTCGACTTCCGGAGCGTTGCACTGTGGGTAGCTATCCCACAGTTCCCGCAGTCTCCGCCGCCCATTGGAATTCTGGGTTGAGATCCCAATGCCTGAATGATGCAAAACAGTGTCGCGGGGGGTTCTGGGTACATGTCGTCAGGCTCCTCCCCCTCCGTCAGAGCAACGGCAGACAATCGATTCGCGCCTTTTTACCTGGGTTACCTGTGCAGACAACATACCACGCCAAGCATGGAGCCCGCTCAGCTCAGCCCAGCTCACCGTCACCGTATGTCCTCTGGGTGCCGGCAGACGTGGTACTGCATTGCTACACAGCAGCAGCTAATTGCCTTTTGGCAGTAGACGGTGCACTATGACTGGTAGCCTTCATCGGCGATCTGGGTGCTGGCAGACGTGGGGCTGGCAGACGTGGGGCTGCATCGCACACAGCAGCAGCCCCTTGCCTTTTGGTAGAAGATGGTATATTACGACTGGTATCTGTCATCATCGTACTGCAGTGGCTGTCAAGCATGGGCACCTAGGCAGACATGCTCAGTCCTATAGAACTGTCTTGATGATGATGGCTATCAGTCGTAGTATGCTATTTTCTGCCAAGCGCCCAGTATTTTCTGCCAAGCACCCAGAAGATGCCGAGGGCTATCAGTCATGCTGCACCGTCGTCTGCCAGCTTAAGATGTAAAAAATAGATTTGTTCTGTATTCATTTGCTTCCCCCTCCCTCTGTGAAATCAACGGCCTGCTAAACCCAGGGTTTTGAGTTCAATCTTTGGGGGGGGCCATTCTGTGTGACAGTTGTTTGTGTTTCTCCCTGATGCACAGCCACCTTTGTTGATTTTAATTCCCTGTACCTGTACGCCATGTCGTCACTCGCCCCTCCCTCCCTCCCTCCCTCCCTCCGTCAGATACTAGTTTCGCGCCTTTTTTCAGACCAGATGCCATAGCACTGGGATCATGGAGCCCGCTCAGATCACGCGGCAATTATGAGCACTATGAACACCACGCGCATTGTCCTGGAGTATATGCAGAGCCAGGACATGCCAAAGCAAAACCAGGACCAGCCGAGGAGGCGATTGCAGCGCGGCGACGAGAGTGATGAGGAAATTGACATGGACATAGACCTCTCACAAGGCACAGGCCCCAGCAATGTGCAAATCATGGTGTTACTGGGGCAGGTTCATGCCGTGGAACGCCGATTCTGGGCCCGGGAAACAAGCACAGACTGGTGGGACCGCATCGTGCTGCAGGTGTGGGACAATTCCCAGTGGCTGCGAAACTTTCGCATGCGTAAGGGCACTTTCATGGAACTTTGTGACTTGCTTTCCCCTGCCCTGAAGCGCCAGAATACCAGGATGAGAGCAGCCCTCACAGTTGAGAAGCGAGTGGCGATAGCCCTGTGGAAGCTTGCAACGCCAGACAGCTACCGGTCAGTCGGGAATCAATTTGGAGTGGGCAAATCTACTGTGGGGGCTGCTGTGATCCAAGTTGCCAGGGCAATCAAAGACCTGGTGATATCAAGGGTAGTGACTCTGGGAAACGTGCAGGCCATAGTGGATGGCTTTGCTGCAATGGGATTCCCAAACTGTGGTGGGGCGATAGACGGAACCCATATCCCTATCTTGTCACCGGAGCACCAAGCCACCGAGTACATAAACCGCAAGGGGTACTTTTCAATGCTGTTGCAAGCCCTGGTGGATCACAAGGGACGTTTCACCAACATCAACGTGGGATGGCCGGGAAAGGTACATGATGCTCGCGTCTTCAGGCACTCTGGTCTGTTTCGAAAGCTGGAGGAAGGGACTTTCTTCCCGGACCAGAAAATAACCGTTGGGGATGTTGAAATGCCTATCGTCATCCTTGGGGACCCAGCCTACCCCTTAATGCCATGGCTCATGAAGCCGTACACAGGCAGCCTGGACAGTAGTCAGGACCTGTTCAACTACAGGCTGAGCAAGTGCCGAATGGTGGTGGAATGTGCATTTGGACGTTTAAAAGCGCGCTGGCGCAGCTTACTGACTCGCTCAGACCTCAGCGAAAAGAATATTCCCATTGTTATTGCTGCTTGCTGTGCGCTCCACAATATCTGTGAGAGTAAGGGGGAGACATTTATGGCGGGGTGGGAGGTTGAGGCAAATTGCCTGGCCGCTGATTACGCGCAGCCAGACACCAGGGCGGTTAGAAGAGCACAGCAGGGCGCGGTGCGCATCAGAGAAGCTTTGAAAACGAGTTTTGTGACTGGCCAGGCTACGGTGTGAAATTTCTGTTTGTTTCTCCTTGATGAACCCTCTGCCCCCCCCACCCGGTTCACTCTACTTCCCTGTAAACCAACCACCCCACCCTCCCCTCCCCCCTTCGAGCACCACTTGCAGAGGCAATAAAGTCATTGTTACTTCACATTCATGCATTCTTTATTAATTCATCACACAACTAGGGGGATAATTGCCAAGGTAGCCCGGGATGGGTGGGGGAGGAGGGAAGGAAAAGGACACACTGCAGTTTAAAACTTTAACTCTTATTGAAGGCCAGCCTTCTGATGCTCGGGCAATCATCTGGGATGGAGTGACTGGGTGGCCAGAGGCCCCCCCACCGTGTTCTTGGGCGTCTGGGTGAGGAGGCTATGGAACTTGGGGAGGAGGGCTGTTGGTTACACAGGGGCTGTAGCGGCGGTCTCTGCTCCTGCTGCCTTTCCTGCAGCTCAACCATACGCTGGAGCATATCCGTTTGATGCTCCAGCAGCCGGAGCATCGACTCTTGCCTTCTGTCTGCAAGCTGATGCCACCTATCATCTTCAGCCCGCCACTAGCTCTGTTCATCTCACGATTCAGCCCGCCACCTCTCCTCTCGTTCATACTGTGCTTTTCTGTAGTCTGACATTGACTGCCTCCACGCATTCTGCTGTGCTCTTTCAGCGTGGGAGGACATCTGGAGCTCCGTGAACATATTATCCCGAGTCCGCCGTTTTCTCCTTCTAATCTTCACTAGCCTCTGTGAAGGAGAAACATTTGCAGCTGGTGGAGGAGAAGGGAGAGGTGGTTAAAAAAGACACATTTTAGAGAACAATGGGTATACTTTTTCACGTTAAATTTTGCTGTTCACATTACACAGCACATGTGCTTTCGTTACAAGGTCGCATTTTTCCTCTTATATTGAGGGCCTGCCGGTTTGGTGTGAGAGATCACTCACGCAGTGCCAGGCAACAGATTTTGGCTTGCAGGCAGCCATGGTAAGCCACAGTCTTTTGGCTTTTTTAACCTTCTTAACATGTGGGAATGGTTTCAAACAGTAGCGCCCTCATTTCCCATACCAAGCACCCGTTGGGTTGGCCATTTAAAATGGGTTTGCAATGTAAAAGGAGGGGCTGCGTTTCTGGGTTAACATGCAGCACAAACCCAACTAACCCCCCTACCTCCCACACCCAATTATCGGGGATGATCACTTCACCCCTCCCCCCCACCGCGTGGCTAACAGCGGGGAACATTTCTGTTCAGCAGAGCAGGAAGGGGCACCTCTGAATGTCCCCTTAATAAAATCGCCCCATTTCAACCAGGTGACCGTGAATGATATCACTCTCCTGAGGATAACAAAGATAAGGAATGGATGTTGTCTGCATGCCAGCAAACACCGGGACCATACGCTGCCATGCTTTGTTATGCAATGATTCCAGACTACGTGCTACTGGCCTGGCGTGGTAAAGTGTCCTACCATGGCGGACGGGATAAGGCAGCCCTCCCCAGAAACCTTTTGCAAAGGCTTTGGGAGTACATGAAGGAGAGCTTTCTGGAGATGTCCCTGGAGGATTTCCGCTCCATCCCCATACACGTTAACAGACTTTTCCAGTAGCTGTACTGGCCGCGATTGCCAGGGCAAATTAATCATTAATCATTAAACTCGCTTGCTTTTAAATCATGTGTAATATTTACAAAGGTACACTCACCAGAGGTCCCCTGTGTGCCCTCAGGGTCTGGGAGCACGCCTTGGGTGAGTTCGGGGGTTACTGGTTCCAGGTCCAGGGTTATAAACATATCCTGGCTGTTGGGGAAACCGGTTTCTCCGCTTCCTTGCTGCTGTGAGCTATCTACATTATCTTCATCCTCATCTTCCTCGTACCCCGAACCCGCTTCCCTGTGTGTTTCTCCAGTGAGGGAGTCATAGCACACGGTTGGGGTAGTGGTGGCTGCACCCCCTAGCATGGCATGCAGCTCCGCATAGAAGCGGCATGTTTGCAGCTCTGCCCCAGACCTTCCGTTTGCCTCTCTGGCTTTGTGGTAGGCTTGCCTTAGCTCCTTAATTTTCACGCGGCACTGCTGTGCGTCCCTGTTATGGCCTCTGTCCTTCATGGCCTTGGAGACCTTTTCTAATATTTTGCCATTTCGTTTACTGCTACGGAGTTCAGCTAGCACTGATTCATCTCCCCATATGGCGAGCAGATCCCGTACCTCCCGTTCGGTCCATGATGGAGCTCTTTTGCGATCCTGGGACTCCATCACGGTTACCTGTGCTGATGAGCTCTGCGTGGTCACCTGTGCTCTCCACGCTGAGCAAACAGGAAATGAAATTCAAAAGTTCGCGGGGCTTTTCCTGTCTACCTGGTCAGTGCATCTGAGTTGAGAGTGCTGTCCAGAGCGGTCACAATGAAGCACTGTGGGATAGCTCCCGGAGGCCAATAATGTCTAATTCCGTCCACACTACCCCAATTCCAACCCGCTAAGGCCGATTTTATCGCTAATCCCCTCGTCGGAGGTGGAGTAAAGAAACCGGTTTAAAGGGCCCTTTAAGTCGAAAGAAAGGGCTTCGTCGTGTGAACGTGTCCAGGCTTAATTCGATTTAACGCTGCTAAAGTTGACCTAAACTCGTAGTGTAGACCAGGCCCTAGAGTGATAATGGACAGCACAATAGACATAAATTTGCAGTGTATTATGACTGCAGAAGGGCCAGTGCATTTTAGCTCTTCATAGCCAAAGCACCAAGTCAGTGTGCCTGGAGGCAATAGCATGTATGGCTCAGGTATGTAGCAGTAACTGGACTATTACAGTTGCTTCTGGACCACACATTATAATGAAGATACTGACAAATTGGAGGGAGTTTGAAATAGAGCAGAAAAAAATCATGGCAATAAGAGGGATAGATTTGTGAGGAAAGATCTGGACCAGGAGTGGCCAACCTGTGGCTCCGGAGCCACATGCGGCTCTTTAGAAGTTAATATGTGGCTCCTTGTATAGGCCCCGACTCCGGGGCTGGAGCTACAGGCGCCAACTTTCCAATTTGCTGGGGGGTGCTCACTGCTCAACCCCTGGCTCGGCCCCCACTCCATCTCTTCCCGCTCCCTTCCCTGAGCCTGCTATGCCCTTTCTCCTCCCCCTCTCCCTCCGAGCCTCCTGCACGCCTCGAAACAGCTGATCGGGAGGTGCGGGGAGGGATGGGGAGGCGCTGATCAGCGGGGCTGCCAGTGGGCGGGAGGCGCTGGGAGTGGGGGAGATA
Organism: Emys orbicularis; assembly: GCF_028017835.1. Taxonomy (NCBI): domain Eukaryota; kingdom Metazoa; phylum Chordata; order Testudines; family Emydidae; genus Emys; species Emys orbicularis. The sequence goes on from NC_088690.1 coordinate 10,226,581, forward strand.
TGATGGAGGGCTGCTGATGTATTACTGTGGCTCTTTGGCAATGTACATTGGTAAATTCTGGCTCCTTCTCAGGCTCAGGTTGGCCACCCCGATCCGGACTGTTAAATTCACAATATTTGGTTAGGCAACAACTAAGGGGAGAGAGAGGAATATACCAGTCTGCAAATACATGAAGAATGTAAACAAGGAACTAGAAGAATTGTTTAGTGTGGTACACTCAAGTAGAACTAAGAGTATGTCTAAACTTGAAATTTTAGTAGTGTTTGAGCATGTTAACTAACAATTGTACATCACAGCATAAGGCCACTATACAAATATTCAGGTTAAACATGACAAGGAACAAATGTTTGTATCCTTCGCACACTAGAATTTACAGTTGTGGTAGTTAACTGGTGTTAAAACGTAACTCAACATTCCAGCATGAGTATGACATATCCCCTCCCCCCCGTGCTTTTGCTCCTGAGCTGCAGGGGGAACTGCTGTACAGGGAACTGCTCACGCATCCACCCAACCCCTGTGCATCCAGACCCCCTCATACCCAGACCCTCCTGACGAGCCCCACTCCCCCTGCACCTGGACCACCCTGATGAGCCACCCGCACCAGGATCCCCACCCTACCAAGCCCCAACCAGCTGCACCTGGATCCCCACCCCACTGAGTCCCACTCCCCCAGCATCTGGACCCTGCACTGAGCTCCCCAGACCCCCCTGCCGAGTTCTATCCCCCCCACACCCAGACCCCTCCCCCCCCCGCTGAGCCGCAATCACCTTCACCCTAACCCCCCTGCAGAGTGCCATTACCGTTGCATCCAGATTGCCCCACACAGAACCCTCTCAACCCACACCTGGACCCCCCCACACTAAGCCCCTCCACACTTGGATCCTGCTCAGCTGAGCCTGCCTGCCCACACCTGGTGCACCTGGCACGGAGGGGCAGGGCCCTGGGGTGTTTCTGGGTTAGGCCAGTCCTTGCACTGTCAAGGTTGGGTGCAGGGGGGAGGAGCTGCCTAGTTATTTCCCACCTATGAGCTAGATTGTACTAACAGCATTTAGCCTGCAATAAGAGGTGGTTCATGGAACATTATCCTTCAGAGAGACAGTCTGCCAGAGCTTCCTGGTGTATGGATCAGCACACAAACTGCTAGCACCCCTTGAAGGGATGCATCCTGCAATCTCTGACTCCCGTTCAGTGGGCTGTGATAGATAATAGTTTTGTTGTTTAATGTGCTACTGCAAGGCGTTCAGATACTACAGTGATGAGTGCAGTATAAGAACCTAGAGAATAGACTCAAAGCTGTAGTTTCTCCAACTCCTTGCTTTCTTCGGCATTGATCAGTAGCAACTCTGTTCCCCTAAACGGGTTGTGATTTTCATCATCGCTTATATGGGCTGCCAAAGGTGATGGAAGGCGTCTTGCTCCTTTCTCTCTTTGCCCCCGCTGTGTGCCAGCATAAGGGCTGGCCGTGCTCTGTCCCTCTGTTTGTAAAATCAAAATCCTGCTGAGTGGGGCAGGAATTTCTGACACTCATTTCAGTTTTTAAAAAAGTCACTTGGCAGAGCTAAAAACTTAGGCTCACCCAGAGACTACAGTGTAAGTGGAATCTGTGCTTTTGATTAAAGTTAATGGAAATGCTGAATGGCTGTAAGCTCCACAGCTCTTATGATAGTCTCATTAATTCAGCCAGAGATCACATGGTTCTTTGCCTCACTAAAGGAAATCTGCTACCAGTATCGCATGAAAATATATTTCTTATGTAGACCATAGCAGAGAAAGTTTGAGGATGAGTAGTGCACCTATTTGGCGATGTTAATCTAGAGATCTGTGCTTATAAGAAACATGTAGTATTTTGAGTATAGTACTTGCTATTTGCCCTCTATAGACTTGCACCTCTTTGCATTCTTTGGAATGTGGGCTGCTGCGTATCATTCTGCTTCTGAAAATGCCAGCATCAGATTGGATCTGAGACGTCAGTGTCATTACGTCAGATGACTTTAAAAAAAATACAAATTTAAAAGAAAAATGTGTCCTGCTCTTCTTAACTTCTCATTCTGCTGTATTGTTCTCCTTTTCCCTAACTCTTCACTCCATTCTCCCTGCATTTCCCAGTGGTAAAATGGAGGGGAAGAACAAACCAAGTGAGGCCTTTTTATTTTCTTTATTTCCACATTTGAGTCTATGCTTTGGCTGACACAGCTATGGAATGAGAAACTCAAGGAACTGCTTTATGGCCATTTCAGCCCTTTAATAAAAATATAATTTTACTTCTACAACATCACGTGTCTAAATGCTGTTAAAAGAATTGGTGCTCTTCCAATTGACTTGTTCTGGTGTCTAAATTATTGACAAAAGTATTTGGCCCAAAATTTTGATGTTTATATTTTTAAAGCTTACACAAAATAAATGTTTCTATTATTTATGTTTAAATCCCACCTAGTTGTTTTTAAACAAATAACATTCCCTGTGGTGTTTGCAATCCAAACACTGCAACAGTGTGAACCAGAAAGTGAAACTGATTTTTACCAACTTTCATTGTCCAAGTTAAAAAATGGAAAAAGTAACTAACAAACGGCAGATGTGATAAAAATATATAGATTTTTCATAATTTTAGGTGTAATAATTTTAAGAAGACATTAACAACAAATTAAGTGTTCCTTTAAATATCCATGTGGTATGTTTACTCCTCATATAATATTTCCTTTTAAAAAAAGAATGTAAAGTTATGCCGATATATTTCTTAAGAGCTAAATAGATCTATGTATAGGTTGTGAATTAGTACTTCACCTTTTGTAGGGAGCAGGAAGGTCAAAGGGAAAATTGTGCAGGTTGGTGCGATTCTAAAAATTATATATTTATACATATCGGTATAACGTATTGCTGTTATGTGGAATAAAATAATCTTAAAATAATCTTTATCCGGGATTAAGAGTTTCTGATTTACCAGTGACCTGTTTTCAGAGTATTACAAAATCATTATGTATGCAAGTACAAGATGAAAATGCTGTACAATGTGAGGTTAGAGAAAAGCAGTTTTACAGCAGCATAAGCAATGACTGTCGAGGAGTTGTACCTACCTTGCCAGATAAATGACTATAGTGTTTTAAGGAGAAATCTGCAGAGTAGAACTCACACCTAATGAAAGCTCCTTCTTGTGGCAGAAAATGCTTAAAAAGTACTATGGGGCCCATACACAGAAGAACATTGCTAGGGGTTTCCCCCCCCTGCTTGTTTCTTACATTAGGATTCTAAAGTTCTGACATCCTCCTTTTTGTTGGAGGACTCAAGAAAGATTTTTTGAAGACTTGGATGGTCACATCACAGGAGGATGAAACCCAAGCTGCTGCTCTCCCAGGGTCTCTTGAGAGTGGCCAGGGAAATTGACTGAATCAGGATTGAATAAGCATGGAGACTGAATTCTTCTTCTGTCCCTCAAGATGCTCTTCTAGCCAAGGGGTGAAGTGCATTGGCAGATCAGTATAGGGAGACCTGTATTGCCACTATCTGAGCTATCGCTGTTGTGGATAAGTGGAAGATGCCCATTTTCAGGGCTGTCTATCAGGGATCGTTCACCAGCCCTAAATTCACATGAAAAAGTAATACATTAATTAAAATAAACTGGGCATCAAGAGGGTTTTAAGTCATATTAGAGGAATACTAGTATGGATATTTGTTTGGATTTTTAGCTTTTTGCATAAAAATAAAATCAACATGAAATTTCATCTTAGTTTGAGGTGTCTGACAACTTAATCAAGGGATAAATAAACCAGACAAGGTTTCCCTATGCTGGTTATGAATTTAGTGGTTCATAACTTGTCTGCAAAAACATTTTCCATGAGGGATGATGGAAAGAGGGACAGAAAAGCTTTATGCTTCCATTTTAGCTATATTACAATTATTACGATTATATCATCTCTTTTACTTATATGCATGTCAAAGGGCCTTTAGCTAAAAACATAATTTGATTAAGGGCTGTAATCCTGCAAACCACTACTCCCTTGAACGATCCACCTTGAAGTTAATGGGACTACTTGCATGAGAGAGGATTGAGAATTTGGGCTCTAAGGTCTGATCCTGCAAAGGCTTACACAAATGCTTAACTTTACTGTGGTGACTAGTCCCATTGAAATCAGTGGAACTGCTCATGACAGTAAAATTAAACACACACATAGACCCTGATCCTGCAAAGACTTAACTTTGTCCGTCTAGGCTACGAGAGATCATTAACTTATGAGGTTAACATCCCAAAATGTTTAATTTTAGAGAATGGGAGTTCCATGTTAAACTTTGGTTACAAGGTTTAATATTTGGAATACATATTAATTTTAAAAATAGCTATAGGATTGCAAAAAAATTGCTGGGGAAAGTAATGCTCATTTTGTTTTCTGTATTCCTAAATCTTGGAAATAAAGTACTGTTTTCCAGTTTGTTGTTTTAATTGAAATGTTATAGATCTGCCTCCACTGTGTGTACAAACACCTTCTGGTCTTTTGTTTTAAATATATCCGTATATAAACATGAAAATCCCTGATACCCCATATCCATATAATATTTAAAATGTGCTTCTTCAGCTAACATTTAACCCCTCCTTCCCCCCACAGAAAAGAATAAATCCTTGTTCTAAAGGACTTGGCTAAAGAAATCAGAATTCTCATATTCATTGAATAAATACTTTCAGAATTTTTCAAAAATATTACTCACAAATATAAGCACCACAAACCACTTCACATAGTATTCTGCCCTGTGCTTATGCATGTTGTTGTTTTTACTAAAATGTTTACATAATGGTTGGGTTTGATGGTCCAACTTTGAATAGTAATTTGAGGGGAGATTAACAGTGCCTTCAGGCACTCTCAATCATGCATATTGTAGTGTTATGTATTTTTACTTCCAGTAATACTGATTTATGCATTTTCATGGGACCTTGTCAGTGTCCCTCTTTTTTGATCACTAGTATGATGGATTAACAGTAAAAGACAGCACCATTTTTTGTCTTCCTTTCAGGCTACTCATCTGAGAAGAGATTCTTGTCTAGCATGTTAGATTGTAGATGCTCACAGCTGGCAACTGCAAATTCTTGACTTTAATTGGTTATGTCAGACATGAAAGTGTTGTACAAAGAAGACCTGACACAGGAAGACAAAAGATCATTTTTTCCAGATCAGGGTATAGTTATGGACAGCTTCTGAATGTTATGGGGGGATGTCTTTGATCATTTCTGTTTTCCTCTTCTACCTGGGAGGGAGGGGAGAAGACATAATTGGGAGGTAGGGGATTGGAATAATAAACAAACAAGATATTGCTGGTCATGGCAGCACTTCACTGTGTACTGCAGACTAAAATAATTGAGAGATGTTTCCTTTTGCTGTGTTTTTGGGTGTTTAAAAATGTAGCTACTCACTGTGTTTATATTGTGAACATCTAACACTTAATAAAAGCAATCTTCACTTGGTTAAGATGAGTAATTTCTCATTTTGGAGCCACCCTGCTTTTATCACGTAACAGAATCTTATTTAAAGAACTACAGCTTTCCTTTAGATCCCATTTATATTCAGATCAATTTATAACCTTCTAATTCATAAGGTCATGTGATGGGCTATCATCTGAATCTTCCTAAGTATACTTTAAAAGATGCCTCACTGGGGTTTGTTGTTGTTGTGCTGTCTCTTACTCACATGAATAAGCATCATATAATACCCCTGATAATCATGTGATTAGTTGCTAAGCAGTGTGTGTATTTTGCTGTGGACAGGGAGTTAATAGGAAATGTTCCCCTTTTCACTCTCGCCTATTTCATATTGATGCTCATGTAAAAATGCAGTAAAGCATTTTAACCCAAAAGAATCTGCCTGTTTCCAGAACATGTAACACTGCTAAATACCAATCTTTACTTGAAATACAAAGCAGACTTTTTTTTAAAATGGGGCCAAATCTTAGTCCATCTGCCTAACTCGAATAAATGTCCATAGTGTAGTGGGGTGGCTGCCCTATCACTCCCTTTTCTGCTCAAACATGGCACAGCAAGTGCTCCCTGTCTAGTTTCCTCCTCTTTGGTAGTTCCACTGTGAGACAGAACTGTAGGTCACGATGTTATCCCCCTGCCTCAGTGAGAGAGAGACTTGCTAGTGCTAAACTGTGTGTCAGCTCCCTGGAACACTCAGTCAGTTAGCCACGCAAACAAACTCCTCAGGACTCTGCCAGCTGTTACTTTGCCTTGCCGCTTAACACTTTGTGTACCCAATTCCCCAAACTCCCCGAAGCGTCCGCCTGTAGTGTCCATCCCCTGACACTGGACACTCACAGTAATTATCAGGTAAGGGGTCCCCAAAGAGAGAGCGTACACACAGCTGGAAGGTTGCAATTCAGGATCAGATCCTTTATAACAACACCACACTGTAATCTATTTATGGTGAAAACAAATATAAGTTCATTAGCAAAGCACAGAGAATCACAGATTCAAGTGAGTATTGAGTCAGAATAAAGGAAACAGAAATGGTTACAAATAAAACAAAAGTATAACATGCTTTCTAGAGTCTAAAACTTAACATATTACATCCCTTGCCTAAAGCATTTTCTTACCCTCAGAGTCTTTCTTGCAGAGCTTGCTAGTTTTTCACTCAGTCCAGGATCCATCTTAAAAACTTGTTAAACCTTCATAAACAACGGGTGATGATAAGCAGCAGTGTGTCAAATAGTGGGGAAGTGTTCGGCTTCTCTGTTAGTCTATTTAGCACTTTCTTTAATAACCTGGAAGAAAATCACAGGTGATGTTAAATTTGTGGGGAGGGTTTGAGGACGCCAGTCCAGAGGACAGAGAAATAGTACAAAGGGACTCAGAGAGATAAGGAGTATAGGCAACAAATAATTACAGAAGATCCAGTTTGGGAAAATGCTGACTTTCTCCCCAGTTGTATTAGTCTGGAACATCCATAACTTAGTGAGAGGAAGAAACTTTGGAAGTGATATTTGGTAGAGGCCTGAAGATGATAAAGAACAAATTAGAGATGAGTTACAATGTGATATGGCTGTAAAAGTTGCATTTGGGGGCTGGATACACAAAGGCATCATGTCGCAGAGTAGGGAGGTTGACTTATTTGGGTGTATGTATCACTCTCGGTATGCGGCTCTGGTGCGACCCCACCTTGGGATCATTGAGTCATTGCTCTACCAGAAAGATGGGTGGGTTTACAATGCCAGAACAAAAAGGATCATAATTTGTAAAGAAAAATCATAAACCTAGATAAATATAGCTTGGCTTCAGGGTTGGACATAAATCTACAGAGGGAGAGAAATTATTTAGTGTTGTATAAGAAGGAATAACTAAATAGTGATGGGATCATATTAAGAAAAGCATCCTGACAGGGAAATTTGTTTGACTGTGGAATAGTCTCCCAATGGAAAGCCCCTTTGCTTGGGATTCTTAAAACTAGGCTGGACAAAAATGCTAGGACGTGTACTGTAGGAAACAAGCATATATTGACAGGAGATGGCCTGCAGGGTCCTTTCTATGTCTGCCTTCTGTGATTCTTGCAGGTCAGTGCATTCATGTATTCGCAGATGCAACACCTTGCTCATATCATACGCTCTCTGCATTGAGAGAAGAATCTAACAGGCTGTGTGCATTCAGCTGAAACTATAGCCTTCTGTATGAGGTTGCCAGGAGTGTTATTGAGTCCTAAAGGTTGATTGGCATATTGCATAAATATTCTCAACTATTTTGCTAACCTTGACCCAGACTGGCAGAAACCTGGGGGACAAGGACACTGAGGGCAATGTTGTATTGTTCCACTCTCTCCCCTCCCTCTGTAATTCCTACGTCAATGTTGAATGGACTCCATGGTGTGGAAATCCCAGCAGTTGGCATGGGATTTCTTGGTACTGTGACTTCCACAGGAGTGAGATGTCCGGGAGCTGGAGGGGCTGAGGGAACCTGTGATGGATTGAACAGGCACAAGGCTGTCATAGGAGTGTACCTGGTGAACTAGTGACTCCATAAAGATCCTCAGGTTTTGGGAACTGAACCTGCTGGTTATTCTGTGAGATGTAAAGCCTGATGCCTTCGCAACTGGTGATGTTTAAGTGGAAACTCCATGATGGGGACCTTGCAGAGTCTGAAATTTCCTACGTCTGATTTACCTAGTCTCATATTATATGATTAATATGAAGCAATTTCCTCTCAACATGAACTATAAGAAAAATAGATGATTAATGATGCTGTGCCTCTGACATACAAATATGTAGTTTCACTCAGTTTTTTCCGATGAGTAGATTTTTTTTCTCCCCTGCAGTTAGTAGACACTGTTAAACGGCTTTAATGCAAGTACTGCCATAAATCTACTGTTAATTAGGTCATGTATCAAGTATTGTCCCAACAAACACTATTGTAAATGATGGCTTCAGTTTTCCAAAATTCTGTTTTAAATATAAGGAATATAGATACAGGGTTTAAACACTGATTTAAGTATCTGAAATAAGGTTAAGCAACAATGAAAAGCGTCTGTTTGGGAGAAAATTATGAAGAAGAGTGTCACAGTCCAGGGTAACCACATTCGTATTACCCTCCTGTGGTCCACCAAGGGCACCCACTTAACAGTTCCTGGATCCTCAGCTGTCACCTCCCTGGAGCAGCAACCCACATCTCTCTCCCTCCTGACCAGTGGTTTTCTAGGCTGTGCGATTCCCTGCCTATACTGTGATATTCCCAGCAAGCCAGACTGCCTAACAGGCCAACGTCTGCACTTTACTTTCTCTGTGAAGGCTATGAACAGCATAATTGCACTCAGTTACAAGTTACAACACAGCTTTTTATAAGCAAGCAATTTATTTTTAAGGTGAAGGCATTACCGATAACACACATTAAAAACAATAAAAGATCGTACACATATGCTAATAAGCTTATTAGATGCCATCCATTAGCCTGAGGAGGCTATAGTAGGTCAAATCCTTCCAACCATTCTGCAAGGATTGGGGGCCCCCTTTGGACAGAAGGTCCTGTCCATTTGCCAGATTACAAAGAAGGCCCTGTGTCCGCTTAAATTTAGGCTATTTATTTACAGGTTTTTTCTTTGTTGGTTTCTGGAGAATTTAATTTGAACTACTTATATGGGAGCCTCCCCAAAAGGTGGCACCTCTCTTGGGGGATTGCAACCTGGCTGATTTGCCTCAGTTACCACCCACTGTTTTTAGTTCCTGGAGGAGCTGTGGTAGCCCTCTCTTATGGAGTAGATCACAATTATACATAAACCATTAATTTTAAACACTGGACTCCAAAAATACTGCATGGTGTTGCAATATTTCTTACATCTCCCCCCTCCAGAGATTAGATACAATCCTGGCCCACAATAATACATAAACTTGATACAATAAGGTCATTTAAGGATATTGCAGGAAATTGCCATATCTGTCACAGAGAGATTGTATGTTTAAAATATTTTCTTTTGTGTGGGAAATACAAATTTAAAATATGTGTCGCTTCAAGTCCAACTTTAGAGAATTCATAAAGATATATATATATATATATATATATATATATATATATATATATATATATATATATATATATATATATATATAAATGTATTGGAAGTTCAGATGTTTAACTAGACAATTATGTCCACGTTAGTATATTTAAAGTTGTTAAGAAATAAATCTACAGGTCTAAATTATTGTTTAGGTGGTACATGATTTTGTAATTACAGAGCCAATTAAAGATCCTTTTGTAAAATCATGATACTATAAATTGGGCCCATCAGCACAAATGATTCTCCATAAGTGTACAGAATGAGAATGCATCAACTTATATTTGTAAATTTTCTCCATACATTTCATAGTTAGGCAGAACATCTAACAATTAGTTAAATCCATGTAAACTTTACTTGCCTATTTTCATGTGGAGTTTGTGCATCTATTTAACTAATCTATGAATAACTCCTGGAGACAAAATGAAATAGTCTGGTAGAGAACTGCCAAAAATAGATCCTTGCCAGTTTTCCTGAGAAGCTGGCATCACTCGTTATCCTATCCTCCATATTATGTTTAAGCCAAAAATGTGTGGGGTAGCAGAGGGAGCTTCATGCAAACATTCTTCAGTGAGTAAGAAAGGGAACAGCGTAAATAGTAAGTTTAGTATATTCCAAAATCCACTGATGTCAGCAAACATCAGCAAAGCAAACTTTGTTTTTTGTTTTAAATCTTCTAATTTTAGGAGCAGGTTCCAGTTCCTGTTTATCATCCAACTCCTAGCCAGACTCGGCTAGCAACACAACTAACAGAAGAGGAACAAATTAGAATAGCGCAAAGGATAGGCCTTATACAGCACCTGCCTAAGGGAGTCTACGATCCTGGACGAGATGGCTCTGAGAAGAAGATTAGAGAGTAAGTTACACAAACTAGTAGTTTTAAGGTGGCGGTGGTTTATTTTTTGGTTTGTTTGTTTTTTGTTTTTTTAAATGACATTTCTGCAGGAGAGTGGATCTTGGGAGGAGAAGACTTTTTCTCTTTTTTGCCTTGTTTTATTCTTCATCTCACTTTCCTTGATTAGCAATGAGATTATATACCCTAGGGCAGGGGTGGGCAAACTACGGCCTGCGGGCCGGATCCGGCCCGTCAGGGCTTTGGATCTGGCCCGCAGGATTGCCACCCCCGTGGCGCCGTGGGCCCCTTGCCGCTCCCAGAAATGGCCGGCACCATGTCCCTGTGGCCCCTGGGGGAGGGGAGGCAGAGGGCTCCGTGCACTGCCCTCGCCTGCAGGCACCGCCCCCCACAGCTCCCAATGGCCGGGGGAGTTCCCGACAGGCAGCGCACAGAGCCCTCTGCTCCCCCTTCTCCAGGGGCCGCAGGGATGTGGTGCCAGCCACTTCTGGGAGCAGCCCAGTGCGTGCCGCTGCCACCCTGGAGCTGCTCCAGGTAAGCGGTGCCGAGCTGGAGCCCGCACCTCAAACCTCTCCTGCACCCCACACCCCAACTCCCTGCCCTGAGCCCCCTCCCGCACCCCTCCTGTACCCCAACCCCCTGCCGTGAGCCCACTCCTGCACTCCTCCCTGCACCCCTGCCTGGAGCCCCCTCCCGCATTCCACACCCTCTCCTGCACCCCAACCCCCTGCCCTGATTCCCCTTGTACACCCCGGACCCCTCCTCTGCCCCAACCCCTTGCCCTGAGCCCCTTCCTGCACTCCTTCCTGCACCCCAACCCCCTGCCCTGAGCCCCATTGTACACTCCGCTCCCCTCCTCTGCCCCAACCCCTTGCCCTGAGCCCCTTCCTGCACCCCGCACTCCCTCCCACACCCCGCACTCCCTCTTGCACCCCAACCCCCTGCCCCAGCCCTATATTCATGGCCCTCCATGCGATTTTCCCAGCCAGATGTGGCCCTTGGGCCAAGAAGTTTGCCCACCCCTGCCCTAGGGTGAAGTAGATGCCAAAATACCACTGCAAAAGCAGTCTTCCCCATCCCTGCTCAGACCACATCATCCCATTCCTTGAATCACTCCATCGGTTGCCTCTAACAAACTAAAGCTCCTATTTCTCTCCTACCTAATCTTGTCCCCAAAAACATCGGTGTTCCTCTCTGCCCTTATTCCCCACCTCCATGCTGCTCCCAGTCCTTTTGGTCTTACTGATCCTTCTGTCTCCTTTTTTGCATTTCTGACTTCATGCCTTCTACCATCCTCCCTTCTTCTCCGCATCAAGAATAATCACAGCCTCTCTCTCCTGAATTGTTGTCCCATGTTTTGCTTATCTTGTCTTATTAAGATTATAAACTCTTCAGGGCACAGACTGTGTCCTAGCTATGTTTGTAAGACATCCTGTAAATTTATGGTACCATATAAATATTTTTAAAGCAACAATATATTTAGCTTAATAGTTTCCATTCATTGTAATGGAAGTGTCAGGCTGCAATCAATCTCCTGAGTTTTGATAGTAATAAGGAGGTTTCTCTTCGCTCTTTTCTGAAGCCTGACTGCCATAAGGAAATTTACAGCTTTCTTTCCAGGCCAAGTAGTGGTTTTAAGGAACGTTGTTTTCCATGCACCACTATCACTGAAGTTTTCCTATGCCTTGTCCCATCCCTCTGATAAGTGAGTTAGAGACAGGTTTGAATAGTCTTCAGTGGTGAATCACTAGGGCTTTGATTTTTGAGCTGAAAGTCTGCTTGCTGTAGCAAGTAGGGTTCCTGAAGTTTCACGTACTGAGAGGAAAATGGATGTATTATGGTAGATGTCTCTTCACCTGACTAAGTTACAGTAACTTGATCATTTCTCCAACAAGTCAAAGTGGATTTGACCTGGTCTAGTAATCTCATGGCAATACTATGCTACTGCAGAAGGGCCAAAAGTTTGAGACTTGAACTTGGTTCTTCACTCCTAGCTTGGTAGAGAATTAGAGTGGCCACTCCTGGCACTACTGAAAGTATTCTGGTGCCTTGGTGGTTTCCAGCCATTTATACTGGGATATGGAGATTGAGCTTCTGTCCTCCAGGCATAGGACAAGTCTCAAGAGACTCCTGTTGATTGATTGGAAGAACACCCTGTGATTCAGGCTCAAGTACTCTGACTGGCCTACATAGAACATTGAGTCAATGGCAAAGTAACAGCAGCACAGCTGTGTTGGGCACATCTGATTGCAGCATGCTGGAGAGAGTCTAGCTGCTTCATGTGGGAGGGAAATTAGGAGCACAGACAACAGTCCCTCATGAGAAGGGAGGTGCTGAGTCAAGAGAGAGGGGCTTGGCCTAAACAGAAAAGTTGCATTGTTTAACAACAGGTGTGATTTTAAAAAACTGATTTAGTTAAACCAGTCTCCCTTTGTGTGGACACACTGTTTTAAGAGTGTTTAGTTTAAGTTGATTACAAACAGGTTCTCACATAATCCCATGATTCCAGGAGCTCTGGCTTTAAAAATAAACACTAGATAGCACGAGATTCACAATAAAATCATGGGAGTTGGCAACATTGTCAGCTTATGCCACTAGAAAGCACTATTCCAGAGCTTTTCTTCCTTGAAAAATGTATTCTTCAAAATGGCGACATCTGCCACTGTAAATCATTCCAAAATATAGAAAAAAGGAACTGCATCTCGGAGTGTTCATGTCAGAATCTCTCACAGAATCGGTTGAACTGAGCAGCAGCCTTTTCAGTTATGGCACAGAGCACAGCATTGATTGTGAATGCCTGAAGGAAATGGCCTGTGGGGGGAGATGGAGACCAGGGGAATTACAGTAGTTGTGGCTTCTTCAGTTTTGAGGGCCTTTTTACATTGATCAAACAAGTTACAGTGTTTGATAGAGTCAAATCATCCCCCACACAGCTCACTGGAAACTGAGCTTGTATTCAGCATCCTCCTAATTTTGTTGGATGGGGTGCCCCTCCCCCACATGGGTAGATTACACAGAGTGAGGAGTTGGGATAAAAAGCATTACTTTGACAGGATGTGCCAGAGGCTAATGTCATCCACATGGAGGCTCTGTGGGATTTTAGGGATGTAGCATCGAGAACACTCCCAAGAAAGCTAGTGCTGATGGCATTAGTGTTAATTTACCCAGGAAATCCCCATCCTGTCTACGAGAGGATGAGGTGAAGAGAACAGCTTCCCCACCTGCCCCTTCCACACCTGTGGAGCCCAGCCCCAGCAGAGGAGGCTTATATGGGGCTCGGGGAAGTGAGGCAGTGGCATAGAAGAATTGCCCCCTTCAACACCCCTTCCTCCAGTTTGCAAGTTGTTTGTCCCCTCCACATGTGGACTTGGAGGGATGATTTGGCCTACATGTTTTTGTCCCATAGTTTAAGTCTGAGAACCTTGGGTTTTTTTAAAAGTGAAGTTCTGATTAATATTTATAAGTCAACTACTGCAAATAGCTTCGTACCCAGGCATGTCACTTACTCATTTTAAAGTAGAAATAGCTTTGGCTGGCTGGAGAAGTCCACTTTTAAAAAGCATTAAAGAATAGGTAATAATAGAATTATTTACTTACATAGAGCCATTGTAAAGCACAGTCCTTCCCAGGCAAAGATGACAAGGTCCTACCCCATGGAGTTTAAATTAAATACGTGCAACAGTGGTAACTGAGGGGGAGTGGAGGAGAGGCAGCCATAAATGGTGAGAGTCAGAGAGGTTGTCCCCTTTATGAGAGCTGAGGATGCGCAGTACCATGCAAGAAGTACACTACTTCGAGCAAGCTCAGCCCGTAGTGTGGCCATGCACTGCAAGTCACGCCTGGTGTGTTTTCCCATGGTTCTCATTATCTACGGTTTAGTTAAATTATTTTATTTATGGGAGAGGCAGGGGGAACACTGAAGGGTTTAATTCAGCCTTTTACTTTTCAAGGTTAATCTTTATTTTAATTTTTGTTATAAATGGTGTTGGGCATAGAATTAAGGAGACTTGTTAATGAAGCTAACATAAAATGTATTTAGATGTTGATGTGATAATAAACTTATCCTGGTGCTTTTCTCCAATAAACATAGTAGCAGGGTAGGTAATACTGCTGCTTAACTTTCCAAAACGATAAGAGTATCTTAACATTTCTCCAACTTCTTTTTCCTCAGATGTGTGATCTGTATGATGGACTTTGTTTACGGGGATCCTATCCGATTTCTGCCATGCATGCACATTTACCACCTGGACTGTATAGATGACTGGTTGATGAGATCCTTTACATGCCCCTCCTGCATGGAGCCAGTTGATGCAGCACTGCTTTCATCATATGAAACTAACTGAGCCAGGGTTTTGCCTCTGACCCATCAAGGAAACCATCCATTTTAATGGGTTTGATCCTTTGTCATTCAGCCCAAAGAGCCAGGGATTAGGAATTAAGCTCATGCACAAAAAGTACATTTCCTAACAATTCCTGAATGGCTGCAGATATTGGAAAAAGACATAATATTTTAGGGAATATAGAAAAAGTAGGAAGTTATTTTATGGAAAGCCTTGACCCAATGTTTAAAAACATAGTTGTCCTTTAACGCCTGTTATTACACACACACACATAGGAATTGTATAAAGTTCTAAAAAAACTGTAAATGTTCAAATTGAGTGTATCAAATTTTCTTAGAAGTGAGATAAGGATATTTTTTCCTAAAATAAAGGAACAATTTTTGTTCTGATTCCTTTCACAAGTTCCTGGTATTTGGGTCAAGGCTTTATTAAAAGCTACATTTTATAACACTGGCACAAAGAAATAGTTTTAAGCTTGTTTGCACAGTTCTTTTTTTCCCATTGGAAATGGAATCCATTGCCTTAGGTCTTTTTAAATAGTGTATTGTTATCGTTGGGCTGGCTCTACGCTTGAAATCCAGTTTATTTATAATCTGTTAAAAGTGCTATATTTTGTTTGCAGTTAGGATTATGCAGAATTCAAAGTGATCTCCTAGCCTGTAAGCAAATGGAGATGCACTGTCCCTTTTCTATAAGTGACAATTCAGTGTAAGGATGCAAAACAAATCTGCCAGTTAAATTTTGTTTTACCCTTTTCTGTTTGTTTTTCCTTAATTTGCTTCAGTTTTGATCAGACAATGATACTTAAACTTAAGTATCAACATTTTTGATTTATGATGTTAAAAGTGGACCACTGTGCTTCAGGACAAGATGAAAATGGAGCCATGGTGATTAAACTGTTCAGAACCATTTATTTCCCTTCTTACAAAATTAATGTCAGCGTTGATTACTTCTCCTGCCATACCCCCGCCCCCAATGTCTTACACCATAGCAAAAGGGTACTGCATCTCTCCTTCCTGTAGTTCTTCTTAGGTTATTGAAATTAAAAATAAACATACTGTATCTCAGTCTCTGAATGAAATGTATTTGTTAAGTCCTACTGGTGGACATTTCAGATATAAGAACTGTATTTTATGTTTTGCACATAAATGTTAAGTTCATATATAAACACAATTTCATAGTGATCAAGGGGAAAAAATAGTACAGCTAAAGTAGAAGCGATACAAGTGTCTGCAATTCTGAAGCAGAAAAGGTATGTGCTTGGTAGAAACAGTCTAGCAAAAATTGTAGCTTTCAATCTTTGTATCCGCTTAGCATGTGTTTATTTTTTTCTTAAATGTACTCTACTGCAGTGGTCCCCAAAGTGTGAGGCACACTCCCCTACGGGGGCACAGAGGAACATTCAGGGGTAGCACGGTGGGGCCTGAGCCAGCCCCCACAGGGGGCAGGGAGGGAACACACCCAGCCCCGCTCTGCCCCCAGCCCAGCTCCGATCCCAGCTGCAGCTCTGCTCTGCCCTTAGCCGCAGCTCCAATCTGTCCCCTGCTCTGCCCCCATCCCAGCCCCACTCTGCCCCTGCTTCATCCCCAGCCAGCTCTGCCCTCATTCCCTCTCTGCCCCCAGACCAGCTCCTCCCAGATCCCCAACTCTGCCTTCAGTCCAAGCTCTTCTGCTAAGACAACTGTGCAGTAATGGAAGGGAGACTTGGACAGATTCCATTACTGGTAAGGGGGGGGCAGGGACAGCGACAGGAAAAGTTTGGGCACCACTGCTCTGCTGTGACTTTTATACACTCAGTGCAAAGCTGATACATTGAGAAAGCTTATTCTAGTAAATGGGATGCAGCCTGAAGTTAACTGCAATGAATAAGGGAACATTCTTGATTGTTCTGTGTATATAGTTTGAGTGCTTGATGTAACAATTTATATTTAAACACACAAGTACTTTGAAAACTCTGTGTACTTATAATATAGAGCAATTATATGTCATTAATGATTTTAAAAGGTTGGTCAGTAGAATGCAGAATCAACATGCTGGTTTATTTATTAGCCCTGCAGCTGAAAGCTACACACTGTATTGTATATGAATTCCGTAGGTATTCAAAAGCAGTTCAGAACAATCTACAGTACCAGATTCATTGAAATTGTTACACATTGCCTGATTTCTCCCTGCCTTCCCCTTTATGAGAGAGAGAGACACACACACACACACAGACTGACTTAATTACATGAAGCAATTCTGAGAGGAAAGACCTGAAATTGTGCAATGTTCTGAGTGGCAAATCATTGTTCCTTTTTCGTGTGTGTGTGTGTGGTGGTAGTGTTGTTGTAACATCATAATATCCATGTTTGTCAAGTATTCTAGTCAGAATTTTTTCCTTTTGGCTTGATTTTTAAAATTGGCAAACATCTTTTTCATGTTGGTATTAGTCTGTCTATTATAATATGTGATTATGAAAGATTTGGAAGGAGCACTGAAATGACTGGTTATCGAGCTGAATGGTTTTCTAGGCACTTTGTATTGTTGAACTTTTAACACTGATATACAGTGTTAAGAGAAACAAACGTATGCTTTAATTAAATTACTTGTTAAATAAAATTATAACAAAAGGTGTAAAGGGCTAGAGTTAGAATTGATTACACAAGAACATTCCAAAAACAAATTTTAATTTAAAATGTGTCAATATAATGAATACATTAATTGATTTTAAACCTCTAGGTGCAATGCTGTTGCATACTAGACTTGCTTTTCCATAACTAAATAGCCTAAATTCAGATTTTTGGGGGGCTTTTAATTCATACACCCAAAATGAATATAAGTAATTTACTTAAGCCCAGGAAAAAATAGTTTCAAGAGAACTGTGTAGATTGAGATTGTAGATCACTTGGATTCTAGCCCCAGCTCAGAAACTACTTCCTTTGTGTCTAATTCCCCCATCTGTAAAAATTAGGATAATACTTGCTTCCTACTTTGCAGGGGTGTTCTGAATTAATTATTGACACCTCAAATACAAACACATTAGACAACTTGATTGCAACACAGTTGTTTCCTAACCTACTTACAACTGCGGATCCATTTGTGGTGTAGCATAGATCTTACCAGTCTAAATCAGTTTTGTAATTCTGATATGGCCACCTGTTTTAACCTGTTTCCCTGCTGTGGTTGTATTTTTAGCGTAGACAGTCCCTTAGTATTTATTATAATGCTTTTCATCTTCAAAGCACTTTGCACACATTAAACTAAGTATAATTAAGCATGATTTAAAATCCTTTAAAAATCTTTACCTGAAAAACTACTAGTAAAATACTGAACTTGTAAAAGCAGTTCACCACTAAAAGGAACTTTGGATAAAAATAGTCTTTATTGTTTTAAAGCATCCCTTAGCAATTATACATGTGATTCACTATGATATCATAAATGCTTTACAAAACTTAATTGCACATTTTATAAAATATTGGGTGCTCGATTCCATAGTTGCTATAGATAATTAACAAACACACTATTAGAAATGTTGTGAGTGTTATTGGTGGTATTGTTTTAATCCTTTCACCTATAAAGCCAGCTCCCTTAATACTGCGAGCCGAGCTGTGTAGGCTTCTGAGGGAAGAGAAATTAGGTAATTCTAAAAGTTAATTTTTTTTATACAAACAATTATGATTTTAAGGTACCAATATCTTGCAACCTTTCTGGATTAGGAGCAACTGTCCCCTTGGAAAGATGACAAATCCCTTTTCTAGTGATGTAAAGCACAAATTTCTAGCCCAAGGGATTACAAGATATCAGACCTTAAACTTGTCAGTGATGGTTTCTTTCTTTCTTTTTTTAATGGCAGATGTTTGAAACGGCTGAGAGGCTTTGAATGTTACATTAAGTCCTGGTGAAGATGGAGTAGTGGACAGAGTGCAGGTTAGGTGATCAAAAGTGCATGTTAAATACAGTTTATCACATGGCTATCACTAGTATGTGCATACACTCTTATGTGTGCATTAGATTTATTCCTTGAAGAGCTTTCTCTTCAACAAGCAGTTGAATATCAGATAAAACCAACACATGGGAATGTTTCTTATAAAATCTATAACTGTTAAGCCATCCATAGAACAGTCCCAGATTTAATATCCAGAATAAATGTTTGTTTTAAAAGATTAAATTCCTTTTACACAGAATTTTAGTTTTGGGGGGAAATTGTGGACATGGTTGTGTGCTAATAATTCTTAACAAGCTGTCCGCTGTTAAATCCTATTCCAGGATCAGAAAGTGGGGCCTTTGACTTTCTGCAGATGAAATGCTTAATTTATGCTTTTTGATAAAGGGATTAATGTAAACATTTTCCTTTAAAGTATACTTTTGATTTATGTAGAAGAAATAGCTAGATTTGCACACTGCCAGCAAATTTCTGATGACTTCAACTTTGCATACAAGCTTAGAGCAGACAATTATAAGCCACAGAGAAAAACCATTGAAATTTAGAATACACATTGCTTCATTATCTGCAAATATAGGCAATTGATAACTTTAAAGACAATTGTTCTATCAGGCAATCCTGTTGTACTGGGAGGGCGGCTTAATTACATTTTCTGGTTTAGAGGGAAGTTCAAAATTATAAATCATTAAGGCAGTGCAAGTTTAATAGATCCATGCTGCCAAGGAGCCAGGGTCCCCTTTGGGAAAGGACACAGACGGGTCTAGCTTCCTGTGGATCCCAGCAATCCACCGGGTGTGGGGATATGTCCTGTAGCCTTTGATGGTGAAAATCCCAACTTGTGTGAGGAACTCCACAAAGCAATCATAGACTTGCTTGTCCAGAAACAATTTGTGTGGGTTTTTCCTGTGGGAGAGGAGGATCTTGGCCAGGTGCAGTTGCTATTTTAAATATATGGTTTCCTTTCTGAATTGTTCCAACTTACAGCTTGGATGTTTGAGCTGAGAGTGGTGAGACCTGAGTACTTTTGATTCCCTCTTGATCACACAAGCCAATGGTAAAGTCCCTTATGCTTTTTGCATTTCCTTTTTATCCAGTCCATGAAATAGTGTTGTCTCAGAAAAGCAAAATGTATGAGTATATGTATCCACACACATTTTATAGTGCTAAAATCTAGCCACCTGAACATTCAGGTTTGCTATGCAATAGCGAAAGTCCTCTCTCTACAAATAAGAAATGATAAGCTAAAATGTATAGGCCTGTAGCTTCAACACCTTGCTTATGCAGAAGTTTAATAGATATTTAGCAATCATTCTAGGCAGTAATATCTCAGTCAACACTGTGGTGTTTGAAATAGAACTTTCACAATATCCTCAGTCTCATCTTCTCTACAGAAGGATACTGGCAACATCCCTCGGGGGTTTTCCACTATTTCTAGTAGTTTTGTCATATTCCAAACTCATGATTTCTAAAGTTGTGAAGAGACAAAGATATAGTGTAACTGTGTGATTGTTCTATTACCCTGTTTCTCTGTAATAAAAAAAGCAAGTCTTACGGCGTTGGAGGAAAATGTCAATTTTAAGGTATGACTCAGATTTTGGCAGAATTATAATAACTGGAATTAAGTGGTAATTAAATTTATTTTAATATAATTACATAGAATAGACATTCCAGCGTGTGGAAGTATGTCTTCCCAAAAATTGTGCTGTATTCTTCATAACTTTACTTTATAGTAAAAAAATAAACAGGGGAAGTTCATAGAGCTCCATGGTTTTCATCCAACTCTAGCCTAGACATATAGAACAGCACTTTCCATTGTCAAAGCTAATAGTACTAGCAGGGCTAGCAGCATCATGTACATGTGGGTGGTAATCAGCAAATGCTTCACTAGTGCTCATTGTACTAGATTCAACCAATAAATATGCTCATCTAGGGGTGGCTAGACAGAGTGGCCATGTCATGAGGCTGCAGTCATGTGAAATAATATGTCAAAGGCATATAGTTAGGTTGTTTTTTTTTTTTTTTTTTTTTAAACAAGCAGCTGCAAGTAGTAACAATACAAATAAGTCTCTACCCAACATGTATGTTTGTTTGTAATCCAGAGAACTGAGACATTTGCTACTGTTAACTAATGTAGGGTAATGATTGTCAAAAGGAATTAACTAAAGTACAGAATGCTGTTGAGCTTACTTTGTTTTGTGCTTTTCCTATAAAACAAGGCCAGTAACCGTGAATACAGTGAAATTTACCAAAATACATAGTTTTGAATAATCATTTTGTCTTACAGTGCTAGCTAGTAATATGCAGAAGTAGGTCCATAGAGAACAGAATATAATGGAATTATCCCAATCCTGCAGAAATATTACTGATTGGAGAGGGAAATCCCTGAAAAATTTTACCAAAGTGGTATGCAGATTTCTTTAGCTTTGTTTCTGTTGATAAATCTTAGAGCAACAGTGATTTACTGACCATCTGTTTAACACAAGAGATTTGTCTGAGGCTATTTTTCGTTGTTTCTGCTTTTTTTGTTTTAAAGCAATTCTAGAAGCACAGTATTTCCAAAAGTTAAAGATTTATTTAAAATATTGATACCTTCCAAACATATATCACTCTTTCATTCATTCTCTAACAGAGGAGGTATTTCTATTAATGTGACTAGAAGAGAGCCAGTTTCATTTATACTATCATCTCTCCAAAGCATTAGGAAAGTTGATCATGCATTACAGAGATGTTTCCCTCCGTATCCTTTGGACAATGAGAGAGAGAGAGAGAAAAACAGGTGAAGCTACAGTACATTGTTTTTCCCACTACATCTTCCAGGTTAGCCGTAGCTAACACCTTCATCTTACGGGGACTACGCTTTGTGCTGCAAGGTAGCAAAATGTTAAGAAATTGTACTGCAGGACTCCTGAGAGATGGACTTTTAGCAGGACTCCAAAGGCTTGTTCACTTTTCTGCACAGCATAGGGATGATGTTGATTTTCATGGCATTTCTTGTTCAACATATGCCTACACCTTTGAAAAGTAATAAGCAATTGGAATTAGAAGAGCTGTATGTGTAAAGCAGGACCAGAATCTTTTGATTATATAAATACACATGGCAGTACTGAATCTATGCTTTTTCTCATAACTATTGATACATAATATGAAGATAGTACAGCTGCCCCACCGTGTAGTGTATATGTGAGTATGTGGAACTGGGAAAGTCCTGTCTCTAGAAAAGACATTCCCACCTATGATTTTAATGATGGAAGACCAAGGATATCTTTGTATTTGGTTAAGAATGTTCAACTCATATCCTTAAAAACAATCAGCCTGGTGGAAAGGCATTGGTCTGTGCTCCGACCTATTAATTTGCATTGGGAAACAATTTTACTTCTTCTCTAGAGGAAGAAAGGGCAAACTATAAACTGCCCGATTTCCTTCCTCCTGCCGGGAAAAATCCTGCAGGAGGGGGTAAGAGAGGTGGGACCATTCTTCTTTGAGGTTCACTTTTATGGAGCTTCCTGCAGAACAACATCTTGGGGGGAAAAGGAGCTGTGGAGTTTACAGGGCCTTTCATCAACATGGAGCCTGGCATGCAAGAAGGGACTCCCTCACAGTGCAGGCAGGAGCCTGCCTGCAAAAATGGCCCTCTCTCCTCTTACTCCACCCACCCTCTACTGAGAACAGAGTTGCTGAAGGAGCCCAGAGGGCAGTAAATACAACTTAAGGCTGTGTTAACTCCAAACTGGACTTCTGTGCCGAAATCTAGCCATTCTCCAGCAGACAGTGCCAGGCTGAGGCGCCCTGAAATCTCTACAGAGCACTTTCCTCTCAGATTTGCAGCAGAGGGGCATCTATGGAGAATAAGGGCAGAGGGGGCAATGAGACTGTAGACACATTGCTCCCTCTTGTGGCAAGAAGGAGATCTACACACAGGAGTTGCTCCAGCCCAAACTTCTTACTATGGAAAACATTTATAAAGAATCTTTTTAAACATGGAAATAGCAGCTACATGAGCCATGATTTCCAGGAAAAGTTTACTGTCAAATTAATTTTGTACTGCTGAACAAACAGTGGAATAGTAGTCAGGGCCGGTGCAAGGAAGTTTCGCGCCCTAGGCGAAACTTCCACCTTGCGCGCGCCCCCCCTCCCCCCCCCCCCCAGCCCTGCGGCAGCTCCCTACCCCCCCCCACCCTGAGGCGCCCCCACCCGCAGCAGCTTCCCCCCCCCCGCCCGGGGATCTGTGCAGCAGCTCCCCCCCCTCCCCCCCGCGGCCCTGAGGCACCCCCCCGCGGCAGCTCCCCACCCCCCGGCCCGGGGATCCGTGCAGCAGCTCTGACCCAGGGGTTCCCCTGGGCTGCCGGCAGTGCGCTGACCCAGGGGAACCCCGGGGCTGCGTGCCGGTGGCTCAGACTCCCTCTCCCTCCCAGCGCAGCGACTGCTGTAAAAAAAACAAAAAAACAAACAAAAACAAATTGGGGGCACCACTTTTTGGCGCCCCCAAATCTTGGCGCCCTAGGCAACCGCCTAGTTGGCCTAAATGGTAGCACCGGCCCTGATAGTAGTGCATTTCTTAAACTTCAAGTCATGTTTGTTCTGGTAAACGCTGATGGGTTTGGTTCCCAAGGCCCCCTGGTCATTTTTAATTTAGCCTAAGGAGGATAAATGATCCACTCTTCCACTGTATTCTTCACTTGCTTTTTTCTAAAATCCTGGCTATACTGTAAATTATCCAGCCTACAAAAAATGATAGAACAGACAAATTGGAAGAAAAAAAAAATCACATTTGCATAATTGAAACTTCTTAAGGTCTTTACTAGCAAGTTTGTTTCAGCAGCTAGAAAATTACTGAAGAGAAAACCTGATAAGAAGATCTTTGTATGAATAACGAAATGCCTGAGATTCAAAAGCTTCTGACTTAATCTGAAAGACTGAATTTTCTCTCACCAAACGAAACAGGTAAACAACTCAGGGATCAGGGAAAAGTGTTTCTTTTTCGCAGTAACATCAATATAAATTCAAATTTACATTCATAACCAAGTCAGATCAAAACCAATAAGCCTTCTTGTTTAGTTGTCCCAGTTCATATCCTAGCAAATAAGTAAATGTAATATATACATAAATTAAAAATTAATTACAAGCCACGTTTGGAAAAAGAAATCTTTTGTAAAGGTGTGGGGGGTGGGAGTGGGGAGGTTGTTTTGTTTTTTGCCAGACTGTCACCACAGATTCAAAATCTTTTAGGTATCACATGTTCTGGTCTCTCCCACTGATTTAACAGAGAAGGGCGATAATGTTTCAAAGTTTGCACACAGACATCAAAGAAGAAAAGGTTACGACACTGTTGAAGCTCCAGAATGTACTCCATTTTCTGAGACCGATTTGGCTTGGTGCAAGGCAGCTTGAATTCTGAAATGTGTTCTTGTTTCCATGGAGTAATTCTTGTAATTTTGTCTAAACAAAAACAAATCCATTCTGAGCATCATATCATTACATATTTTCTAGTTATTTTTACTATACAAAACAATTGCAGACAGCTAAAAGCCTTTCTTCACAATCTCCTTTGTTGCCGTCTCTAAAATATAAGGCTATATGTGCTTGGCAGAACAATGCAGCTCTTTGTTCTTTTATTTGTAGTTCTAGTGTCTGGCAAGTACCAGGGAAAATACAGCTTAATAAGAAACTGAATCTGTTCCACTCCTTCAGAATGCTGAGTCCATATTAAATATCCATGATGTCAACTCCGTTTATTCCCAGAAATTAGATTTAATTTTTTTTTTTTTTATGTTTGACTGAACTTTACTGTGATTAGTCATCTTCATGGGATCTCCCCCCACCCCCTTCATTTTAATAATAATTGTTAGTGTAGGGTGAGGACTGGTATTTAACCATTTTGCTGCAGCCATGTGAGTCCAGGAACAGCAGAATGTGAAAGTGAGTGCAATGTTCACAAGTAAAGGATGAAATTTTGATTAAAAAATTCCCTTCGTTTTAAAAATGTAGCATAATGCAGGGAAAGGATTTTTTTTTTTTTTTTGAAGTGCCTAAATGTTGATATATAAACCATGGGAGGAGTGGTGAGTGTGTGTGCTTGTTTTCCGTGCTACAGTTTCTTCTGGTCACTTCAAATTCTTGTCTCCAACGTATTTGCTGAATTTACAAAATAATTTAGTAAACGAACAAAAGGCTACACAAGAGAGAGCTGAAACATCCAGAAGAAACAAACTGATTCTGGAGATCTCTTGGCATGGACGCTACTCAGAGTAGAAACCACGTGTCATTTTCTGACATTAAACCACAAGAGGAAATCAAACCATTGTACAATTGAAGTGCTACAAAGGTACATGGCCCCAGCTGAAGCACAGAAGGCAGGAAGCTGAAGACCAGTCAAACTGTATAATTACTTAACCCCTTCATGCCCTTTAAAAAAAACTCTTTGTAAAACATGCTGCAGAAAAGGTGAGCCAAGATGGGGCTACAGTTGAACAGAAATGTTTTAAGACACACAAAAAGGATAAAGGGACCAAATCCAGTCCCCTGTCCTAAGACAAACCTGTTGGCAGCAGCATCAGTGGGCAGGGCGATGAGCGGGCCAGCTGATCTGGGACTAGAAGAAGACGGGGAGTTGGGCTGGGATAGCCTTCATGGACCAGCTCCACCGCATAGGGGGAAGAGGAAAGAAAGGATTCTGTCCTCCTCCACATATGTCCTGTGCTGACCTGGGGATTTGTCCCTACAGCATAATATTATATTCTAAACAGCTAGGGCAACCTGAGTTGAGGTTTTTCCATTTCCTGTCAGTTAAAGCCCTAAGACAGTGCCCGCAAGCACAGATCCTCTTTTGTAGGTATTAACGTCTCTCCTGTTACAGGAGAAACAGAGAGCTTAAGTCCTGGCAGGTGTCAGACCATTTTAATTTATTTAAAGAGAGAGTTGTCATTTTTATACTACAGATGCGTGTTAATTATTAAAGTCTTAAACAGTTTATTTTTAAAAGCATTTCAATTCAGCTTCATTCAGTCATATCACTCATGGGACCTAGAAATGTGGCAGTTTCTATGAGAAAGCTCTGAACTCCAAACCTATCACTCTGCTGCTTAGCTTAACAATGTAACAACTGACACAAGAAGGCCGGTGGAGGATAGCTTGTGACCATTTCTGTTTATGTTCTCTCTCTGACTTTGCTGATCTCCAGTTCCTAGTTTTTTTACATTATCCAGATGTTCCAAATCTCATTTTCTCCTCAGTGGATTAAAAATATTGCTTGTAGCATATGCCAGTATAAATGCAAGTACTTCTGTTTACATCCAAACCAACAATGTTTATAATTTCACCCCACTCACTCTCTTACTGCTAAGATACTCAAACCAGCAGTAGTATATGGATGTAGGTCACACGGAAGAAAGCGCCATGTGACAGGCAGTATACGCTTGTCTCCACTCTTTGGATTTGCAAACATGAGTCTGCATATCAGGAATTGGCTTTACACAACCAGTTCTCCCTCTAGTGGTTTAGGAAAAACTTGCATGGATTTTTTGAATGCCCAGTTTAGAATTGCATCTCCAGTCGTTAAATATTTACAGTGAAATGATCTTACCATGATAATGCTTTTCTCATTCCTAAAAGGTAACAGTGTAGTGAACTGATAAACAAAAGGGTTTTTTTACACGTATGAGAGACAGGGAGTTATTTTAGGTTTCAGAGTAGCAGCCGTATTAGTCTGTATCCGCAAAAAGAACAGGAGTACTTCGGGCACCTTAGAGACTAACACATTTATTTGAGCATAAGCTTTCGTGGGCTACAGCCCACTTCTTCGGAAGCACAGAATGGAACATATATTGTATGTATATTTTCCATTCTATGCTTCCGAAGAAGTGGGCTGTAGCCCACGAAAGCTTATGCTCAAATAAATGTGTTAGTCTCTAAGGTGCCACAAGTACTCCTGTTCTTTTTGGAGTTATTTTAGAAATCTTTGGGGTAAAGGAGTTATTTTAGATAGCAGGTGATCAGCAGCTGGGGGATTTACTCAAGTATTATGGAGCAGCCATATCTGATCCAAAGTAAAGGGAGAAGCAAGCTTCCCATTGTAAGTGCCCATGTCTGAGCAAAGCAGCATGGAAACTGAGCACCTTGCAGGAATATGCTGCTCACCAAAGAGTAAGTTAAGAGCTATTTATTTCTCACTCCTGGCTGAAGCAAGCTATCCTTTGCTTATTGTTTTTTGTTTGCTTGTTTGTTTGACCCGGCTGAAGAAAGCCCCAGAACTAACTCTTCATACATTAGGCCAAAGCAGAACAATGCTCTGTGCTTCAAAAAGTGGCAGGATGCAATATTTCTCTTTAAACTTGTTCTCCCCGTTGCCTACACAGAGAACAATGTCTTAAATAATTTGTAAACTTTTCTAAATATAAACTAAGCTGCTACTGATTCCAGGCTGTGCTGCCCTAGTTGCTGACTCAAGCCTAGAGGTGTGTGTTGGGAGAGCATGGAGCCTGAAGTGGCAGAGCACTGCAGTAAGTGAGGAAGCATTAGACTGAGTGAGGAACTGTCTGGATTCCTTAACTCTTCATTTCCAGACTATTTTTAAGTGCACAGCTTTTCAAAGGAAGTGGGTGAGGTCCTTTTGGGGGGTGCTAAGTGTTTTGATGGTGGTCACTTTCAACTAGCTTTGTGTAGAATGAAGTTTTTGTTGTTCTAAATGTGTTATTTGAGAGACTGTGTAGTCTGGGGTCAGAAGCACTGGGGGGGAGAAGTCAGGATTTCCTACATTTTAATCCTGGCTCCGTGTAACCTTGGCCAGGCTACTTCCCCACTCGTCCTCATCAGTAAAGTGGGATAACACCTACCTAACCACAAGAGTTATTACTTAGGAAATATTTATACAGCATGGTCTATAGTGTACAATACTATTTTTTTCAGGAAGAAATTCTGGCCCAATATAAAGCTGAGAACGGTGCAGAGACAGAATGGTAAGTCTGTTATGAGGCAAGTACACTATCAAGCCAAGATGTTCTTGATAAATCTAATTGATAGAAAACTAGTAATGTTCAAACAGTAGTATGGCAAAGTGAAACAGTCCTGCTATTTTTCAGATACACTTAAAGTAATGCAAATGAAGAAGCTAAATACAACCTGAAAATCATTTTTACTACATGCACTTCAATGAAGTAGAAGAAAAGATGATTGCTGGCTAGCAATTGCATTTCTGACATACCACAGATTCTTGACTTCACCAAATGTATCCTCCATGCAAAGCTAAATAGCCTGAAGAGGCAGTTACTTTGTTATTTAGGAGTGATTTCTAGTGGGAAATACTGATAGTCAAGTTAAAATCTTTAAACTGCTTTTATTCAATACTTAAAGCAGGAGTTTTCCTGAAAGTAAAATACGTTTGGTGCATTAAGGAGCAGCATGGCCCAGCAAATAATACATTGGATTGGGATTTCAGACATCAGGGTTCTATTCCCAACTCTGTCACCAACCTGCTGTGTGACCTTTGGGATGCGACTTCACCTTTCTGTGCCTCAATTCCCCCCTCCCAGCCTTTGTTTAAACTGTAAGATCTTTCAGATGGGATGGTCTCTTACTGTGTGTTTGGACAGTGCCTACCACAATGGGGGCCCTGGTCGTGGTTGGTACTACCATAATACTAACAATAAAAAAAGTATCCACTACATTAGTCAATGATCTCTGCCTTGCCCCCTACCTTTCAGTACAATGCCTTAATCAAATTGACTAGATAGAGACCTGAGCAGGCAATTGATAGTCTTACTTTGCTCTTTCCAGTAACTTTACTCCTTCTTCTCTTCTACCATGGTCCATGTATAGTACAGCAAGTTCAAGCAGGGCATTTGGAATTAAATAATGGTCATACTTTATCTTCCTCTCACTGCAAGAGAAGGAGAAACATAGTTACAAGGTTTTCATGCTGCAATTTCCTCTCATTCTAGCTACAAACAAATAGGAGCTCAGTTGGGGTTAGGAGGGAATAGTCAATCTCTTCAATGATGCTTACTCTTCAGGTACTCTAACCTAGGACTATCTCTAGGTTATTCAGTAAGTGCTCTATACATTTGCATGCCAATACATGACCATCTTCTGCAGCATGTTATTGACTTAGTGGAGGGGAGGGAAATAACAAAAAGGTAGCAGTGCTCCATGCACCACCCACTTGCATTGCCAAAATGAGATGCCATTCACTGTATATTGTGCAGTTATTTCAAATAGGATAGTTCTGCCAACTGATTCTTTGAGCTTGGCTCCCACTTGATTGGGCTTCAGTATACACACAGGCTCGGATAGGTTCCTGGGGCGTAGCTTCTTTATGAGTGGGTGGGGGAAAAATAAGTGAGACTAGCTCCTAAATGTCACCCACTTATGGCACCAAAGTGAGAAGTTAGCCTTACTCTGAGTATGTCTACACTAGCACTTTTGACGGTATAACTTGTGTCGCTCAGGAGTGTGAAAAACACCCCCCATAGCACATAAGTGACACCAACAGAAGCGCTGGTGTGGACAGCGCTACATTGGCAGGAGACACTATCCCACCGACGTAGCTAATGCCGCTCGTTGGAGGTGGTTTAATTACGTCAATGGAAGAGCTCTCTCCCACGGGATACAGCGGCTACAGGAGTGATCGTACAGCAGCAGAGCTGCATTAGTACAGCTGTAAGCTCGCTAGTGTAGACATGGCCTAAATTGTGCCGTCTGTGACTCTCCCTCCCTCTTACATGAGGAATGAAATAGTTAACAATGTTGGTATTTAAAATCATCATCACTGGGCACCGGAGTTAATAAAATGAATGGAGCAGTTCACACCTCTCCAAGCTATTGCTCCAGGCTCTCTGCTGACTCCCTTTAGATTTCTCTTCACTGAGAAGAAAACAGCTGCATTCTTAACTCAAGTTAGCGAACGCTAGGTAAAATCCTAGTGAAGACAAGGCAGTTTGTAGTTTTCACATGTTAGCAGGTTGAGTTAAAGGTTAGGCTCCCCGATAGGGTTTAATACAACCTGTTAACTCCATGTGAAAAACTTACAAACTGCCTTGTCTTCGCTAGGATTTTCTCACGTGTTAACTATGACACAGTACAACACACTTCACTTCACCTCCCCTCCCCTCCACCCCCCCAGGTGAAGACTAAGCTTTAAGTGCCATTAAACTTGGGTTTAGAATTTAAACTATTTTTGTAAGGGCAAAGGGCATGGATTTGTTTTGTTCAGAAGGTACACAATGGGTCAGTGCCCTATGAAAACAAAAACAAAACTCACTTCGACTGCATATGTAAAGCCAAATTCTTAGGTCCTGTCGATGTTAAGAAAATGTGCACCGTTCTAATTATGTCAACATAGCCACTTCAGTATGTTACCAGGTTAAGCTGTGCCGGTGCAGCATGTTTATGTTAAGCATCTATACCAATATAACTAAATTAATATAGTTACATCAGTGCTAATGTCCTTAATGTAAATGGGGCCTTAGGGACAGGAAGAGCAATTGGAGGGTGTAATTTAATTACCCGGGAAAGCTTCACTTAGTACTGTATCTAATTCATAATGAGGTTTTTCTACCCAATTTTACAGTGACTTGACTGAGGAATATTGAGATTCAGGTCCCAATCCCGCAACTTTTTCCATGGACGCAGCTGTCTCCAACTACGCAGAGCTTCCATAGGGTGTGGGAATCTGCACACAGAACAAATTCCGGGATCGGGATGTAAGAGAGCAACAGCCAGCCTAGGAATCGTTTTGGTTCTAAAGTTACATACACCCAAAAATAAAGGTTTCTAATAGAAGAGCTAAGAGAATCTTAACTATACCATCACAGATACTTTAGAAAGGTACAATTAAGGCTTGTCCTCCTCAACTGCTCTTTTAAAATTCCTCTCACAGAAACCCCCAACCAGTCCTAGGTCTTACTCAGCTGAATTAAAATATGGTTCTCCTCTGACAAATGAATAAAAATGGGACTGTGTGTGCGTGCGGGGGTGGGGGGGAGTGGGGAGAGCACATTTACTGCATTTCAATGGTTCTATATCAAACATGCTCAATTACATGCAAGTTTTTTCTAACTTCCAGCCTTGCAAACTCAACCTGTGCTCTTCAAGTCAAGCTGGGTTCTTAGAATCATAGAATATCAGGGTTGGAAGGGACCTCAGGAGGTCATCTAGTCCAACCCCCTGCTCAAAGCAGGACCAATCCCCAACTAAATCATCCCAGCCAGGGCTTTGTCAAGCCTGACCTTAAAAACCTCTAAGGAAGGAGATTCCACCACCTCCCTAGGTAACCCATTCCAGTGCTTCACCACCCTCCTAGTGAAATTTTTTTCCCTAATATCCAACCTAAACCTCCCCCACTGCTACTTGAGACCATTACTCCTTGTTCTGTCATCTGCTACCACTGAGAACAGTCTAGATCCATCCTCTTTGGAACCCCCTTTCAGGTAGTTGAAAGCAGCTATCAAATCCCCCCTCATTCTTCTCTTCTGCAGACTAAACAATCCCAGTTCCCTCAGCCTCTCCTCATAAGTCATGTGCTCCAGCCCCCTAATCATTTTTGTTGCCCTCCGCTGGACTCTTTCCAATTTTTCCACATCCTTCTTGTAGTGTGGGGCCCAAAACTGGACACAGTACTCCAGATGAGGCCTCACCAATGTCAAATAGAGGGGAATGATCACATCCCTCGATCTGCTGGCAATGCCCCTACTTATACAGCCCAAAATGCCGTTAGCCTTCTTGGCAACAAGGGCACACTGTTGACTCATATCCAGCTTCTCGTCCACTGTAACCCTTAGGTCCTTTTCTGCAGAACTGCCGCCTAGCCATTCAATCCCTAGTCGGTAGCAGTGCATCCATCTTTTCATACATCATCCACAAAGACTGTGCAGACCAAAAAGTATGCCCTGTGCAACACCTGTGCATCCTCATCACCTTCAATAGGTTTCTTATGTGAATTCAGTGAACAATTCTGTTGATGGTGCACAAGAAATAACAGAATTCAGCTCACACTCTGTTAGTTGTGTTGACTCTGCAGGGCTAGCAGAAGTAGAAAAGCACTTTGGTCCCTAAAGTCAGCAGATATCTCTGTATACACATGGATTGTAGATTTGCTGAGCAAAATGGTACCACTGTTACACAGCTATTTTAGAGAGGCTTGGACTTGACTTAAAAGACTTGACTGCTTGACAGTGCTACTTACACTCAGCATTTCTTGAGTTCTTCTGTGTGTTAAATATGGAAAAAACTTACTTTAAATGGATGTAAATGAAATGATCTTCTGCCTCAGAAATCTTGCCCAAGTGCTTCAGACATAAACCCTTTAACAGCTTTATCAAACATTGGTCATCTGCTAGTAATTCTGTAGCTGCAAGATAAAGTAACCGTTTTATCAGTTTTGCATTTTGAAATAACTTGGTACCTTAAAAAAAAATTAAACATTGCTGTTCCAAAAATACTTAGCAGGCACATTTTCAAAACCTCTTTGCAACAGTTGA
Organism: Emys orbicularis; assembly: GCF_028017835.1. NCBI lineage: Eukaryota > Metazoa > Chordata > Testudines > Emydidae > Emys > Emys orbicularis. Next base: position 10,258,677 of record NC_088690.1, read on the forward strand.
GATTTTCAGAGCATTTTTTTTTTTTATTTGTATGGCACTAGTGCCCCATTCAGACTGGCTGGATTCCCTACACTTCTTGTGAGATAGCTGCTGCCCTTTGGAGTTTATGGTCTAAGGCCCTGATCTGCAATCAGAGATGCACTAGAACCTTTGCATCCTCACGGACATTCATGGCGTGTACACGATCTGTTATTTCAGTGCAGGCACTAGGGTCTGCATACATGACCTGATAGGGACTCCACTTAAGAGAAGATGCACAAGTAGCTGTTTAAAAAGCAAAATTGCTTCCCATGGGGAAAGGAAGAGAAGATAAAAGTGATGGGATCACATTGTTCCAGACTAGCTATGTGCACAGTTAAGTGGGTTAGAGCCTGCAAGGTCTTTTTTTCTTCCAGTAAGATAAGTCAAATGTATATCAGCAATCCCCACTGGCCATCTATTCTGTGAACACATTTACATGTATGCACTTTTTAAAACGTATAATGTATCCTGCCACTGATATGCACGTTGTATAAACTAGTCATTGAGGGCCCAATCCTGGAAAGACTTATGCACGTGAGAATTTTATTCCCATGAACACTTCCATTAACTTCAACGGACTTCTTACAGCATATACCATCAGTCACATACATGTTTGCTGGATTAGGTCTTTATAGTGTTAGATCCGTGCCCCAAGGATTTCAGTCTAACTTGGTCTCCTTCTGTATACTGCTATTTAAATGGACATTGTCAACTTGAAAAATCACACTTTTGTAAAACATATTACTGCTAATTGTAACACCTAAAGGCATTAGAGAAAAAAAAACTGCTTTTAGTATATACTTCTCATTTAAAATATACAGCACTTTTCAGACCGTATCCTCAAGGCACTTTACAGTCATTGATGAGCCTCAACAAACTCTGCAAGGAAGTTTGCATGGTTTGCAAACTGGCACATGCTGACCCATGACACAGTAGCAGAATGGGTGACTGAGGCAGCAAAAGTCCCTTTTCTGACCATTACCCCAAACTCCCTTCCCTTCAGCTAAAAGGTTCCCCCCCCCACCACCTTTTTCAGAGTTAAAAAGGGGACAAACTTGCCTGATACTTCAAGCAACTCATATGCCTCAGATTGACTTAAAAGTTTAATTTTCAATGTTTCAAACTGAATTACTAGTTTTTCTAGATGTTCACTGAAGGACACAAGCCACCAGCTGATGACAATGTCATTCCCTGACCAAATGGGCTAGGAAGATGCCTCTCAGGTCTCTGGGCCTAGGGAGATACTAATGATGAGTATTACTAAGTAGCTGAATGACACCTGCTGGACGAGCAACAACAACATTAACAGCGTTCTTCAGAGAATTTAACTTGTCTGCTAGCTGGAGAATAGTTGTGGTAACGTGCAGTGTATATGCAGGGAAGACTAAGGGTCTAGAAAAGATTTCAGGGTGTTGATTTGACCCAGACTCCACTGTCATGGTAAGGTCTGAACCTTTCACAGAAAGGTGGCGAGTATAGATGAGAATGAAAGGTTTGTAGTATAGGGGGAATTGCAGAAGGGCAGCTATGCAGGCCGGGGAACCCCTGCTGGACTGGGGAGACCAAAAATAAAAGATGGAGAGAAAAAACAGCAATTCTACTCTGCCATGCCTGTCTAGTTAACACACTGAAACCAGGCATGGTATAAGAGTCTGACCTAATTTTGTACCATTCCCTTCTTATGCTCCAGTTTTTTTGCACAGTCCATTTAAGTGTAAGTGTTTTACAGCAAATAGTTAACTCACAGATATCCGTCAACCCTCCAGCTTGTTGGTTAGTAGGTGATGGTGCTATCTATAAATCAGCTTGACGCTTGTCTCCTCCACTGTGTTCATTAGAACTGAAATAATACAGCACCTGCATATAGCGAAGCATGTGCAGTTTGTGGCCTGTCACCCATAGTGTAATTGAAGTCAATGCAAATGATAAATTTAACCCTTAGATTTAAATATGTATTTTGTAAAAGAAATGGTCTTTCAATACATATTTGTGGACGGTTCCTAAGATGCATCCTGTAAGTGACAAGTCTCTAATGCCATATTACAAGTTAATGCATTAATAGAGGAATATTATTCCTATCTGTATTAACAACACATGGTGACATAATCCAGCTCACTCTTGTGACTGTATTAACTTGTTTTACTAGCTGGAAAACTTTTATTCACAGACGACCAGAATATCTTCAAGTATATATACTACTGTAAAGCACCTGCTTAAATCAGATCAGTGCTTACCTGGGCTTCTTTCCAGAGCTGCTTCTGCCTCAGTTAATGTCTGCAACATGCCTTCTGTTAAATCAGGACATTTTCCAATCACAGCATAGCCATTCCAGATATACATCATTTCCTAGGGGTGGCCAGAGAACACATTTCATTAATGTGGCAATGGAGAGTTGTAGGTAGCTAATTATTTAAGCAAAGGGCAGAAGTTACGAATTCCTTCCTAGGTGCGGATATTGCTGATATGGCCTCACTGTAACTTATTGCTAAAAGCAAATAGTGCTGGAAATCTAAGTCTTATTAGCAAAAACAACGAGGAGTCCTCATTGTTTTTGCTGATACAAACTGACACGGCTACTACTCTGAAGTCCTATTAAGTCATCTAGTCCACTTCTTCCCGTTGCCAATACAGATCACTTGAGTAGAACACCAACCCTATCTCTGTAATATAGGAGGCAGCTCTGAAGCTGAGACACAGATTGGAGGACTGGATGGCTCAGTATATCATTGTCAACTAAAGATATAAGGTTTTTGGAATAAATTCTATACAGCCAGTCCTATTGGTTTCATCCCTATTCATTCTGTATGGCTTTTCCATTGGGGCAGTTCACTGGCCTACAGGACATGAGCCTAAGCTCTATTCTAAATGCGAATAAGAAGTGCCGATCACTACAATCACCATCACATCTGGGACTTTTAGAAGAAGAGTTAAAGAGAGAGTTATTATGGAGACTTATTAGAACCTTTCTTTACCTGTTTCTAAAAGGGCTATTTTGTAACTTAAATGTTTCTTATTTCTAAATTCCCGCACACGTTAATTTTATTCTAGGGCTGATAAGCAAAGGCATTTGCTATAGCTGAGCTATTTGTTAATGGTTGAGGAGACAGCTATGCTTGTTTGTCTCTAGTGAAGATTCAGTTGCGTGGGTGGTTATAAAAGGACCCCAAACTGCATTTTTCCATAGTTTAAATAAAAACTTTCTGGGATAAATCTGTGAGTTAGGACCTGATTCCAACAAGCAAGTTCCTTCCCACCCAAATGAAAAGTCCTAGAAATTATAGCAGTTCAGTTAAAATTCTGTTATAAATTGCTTGTTACCTGAACCCCAACTCCATCCATCCCCTAGTCTTTAACAATTAGAGAGTGACACCTGGTGCCTTGAAAGTGCAATTGCAGCAAATGGAAACCGGATACTTAGCAAGAAGACTTGCTAGAGAAACCTGTTGCACCATCACATAAGACCAGCCCCAGCAAAACTCAAGTGTGGCTGTTTCTGGCTTCCAATGGCGTATGGAAACCTATTGGGTGTGGATGCAAAGTAATTTTCACTAGAGGTGACCCCATTATTGGCCTCCACCTAAATCCTTGGATCTTGTTGAAACTGGTCCTTAAGGGATTATGCATGCTGAGTTGACGTGCAGTTGCAACAGAGACTGAATTTTGAAACAAACCATGGTATCACATTTTACTGCCAGTGGACTGAGAGAAGAGTACTAGCTATGAATGTACACTCTCTCAGGTCAGGCACTCATGAGTGAAACTATAAGAGGAGATGTACTGACCCCCCCAAAAAAGAGCAAAATGATTCTTTGAGTTGTCTTTAAGATACATACCAACCAAGACTCTTAAAGGAAATGCCTGACCTGAGAGACAGCATACAACTAGACAAAACAGCTGAATTGGTTAGAAAATTTTCCAGTTGTTGTGAACATGGGTGGCACGCTCAAAAGCGATGAACCCAGAGTTCAGGCTCTGATGTGAACCACACTTAGCAAACCTACAGAACCCAGATCCCCTGCTATTCTCTCACCATTCTCCAGGGATTGGCTTTCACATGAGTGCAGAGGTGGTCCTCTCCTAATGCTCCACCAATGAGACTTCAGAGCAGTTATTCTTATTTGGCCCTGGGGGGGATCAGCCAGGGATGGATGTCCAGCATACACAGCAGTGTTCTAGTCTGGCTGCAAAGAAGTGGCTGAATTTTGTCCTCCTAGCCATTACGTACCCTAGAGCATAGCTGCTAATCTTTCAAACTGAGCTTCCAACATTCACGTTCAGGTTGGCTAAACTCAAAAGTATCTAATTTCACCAGTTTTTGCCTGTTTCCTGCCTAATGTTCTCCCCAGCTGTACCCGGAATGCTGGCCCAGTGGATGAGACTTTGAAACATGGGCACCAAAAGTAAAGTCTACCGGAGCACGAACAGTGAAAAGCTGTGGAGTGTGTTGTAGTCTAAAAAGTGAAATAGTGAGTTGCACATGCAGCATATTCAGGTGTGACACATCTGGCTTCATTTCCCAGAGTGCAGCACATGCCCCAGTTTTACATTCTTTGCATTTGCGAGATTAGGTCCTGGGAACATTTCAGGCTCTTGGAGGGGGGTTCGACATATACCATTCTAAGTATCTAATTTTTGTCTCCATATTGTGAATTACTGAAAAATATAGGGGGAATAAGACATCTTTCCAGCCTACCAACGCAGGCACAGGCAAAGGAACCGGGTTTGAGGGAAGGTATCTCCGAGATTTCCGAATGGCAAACTTCTCTGTAGGCAGTGACTTCCCTGCAATTTTCAGTTTCAAACTAGGCACAGTCCTGGAAGATTAAAAGCAGCTAAAGTCATTTTTGCCCCTCTGAATATCTGGAAAAACCCACTCAAACTAAAACAAAAAAAATTAAAAAGACCGATTCATTGAGAGGTGTTGACATGTAAAGACCAAACAAAGCCATCGCCTGAGGAATACCACATCCCGTGAAATCTTTCTTGTAATGAACTATGAGAAAATACAGATGCCCTGAGTAGTTTCAATGTACAAACTGCAATCTGGGTAAGAGGAAATCTGCAGTAACTAATTTATGTTTTTAATGGACCTGTGAGGGGGTGTCCATCCCACACAAGGCCTGAAGGGGTTACGGTGGCTAAGTGGGCTAATTCTGTTGCACCTGGAGGACCACCCAGGGGGTGGGGATTAATTAGATGAAAGTCAGCTGGAGGGGAACAGGAGTGGCCTGTATAAAGCCCAGGAGCTGAGAGTAGAAAGCAGCTGCAGGGAAGTAGTCCTCAGTCACCCCCTGGGTGAATAATAATTAATAATAAATAATAATGAAGGGACGTGTGTTTGGGACTATGGAGTGTAGCCTACAGTTATTCCCTGGGAGGAGGGAGTTTAGGCTGGCAAACCTGAGGCAGTGGGGACAGGGAGAGACAGAAAGGTAGGAAAAGCTCAGGGGAAAAGCAGCAAGGTATAGGATAGTGCAGACTTTGGCTGCAGATCAGAAGGTCCCTGAGCTGGAACCCAGAATAGAATGTAAGCCTGGGTTCCCCTACCAGCCGTTGGGGAAGTTTCACAAACCAGAAGAAAACGGACTTCCTGGGAATGTTTGCCCCAAAACACTTCAGTGCCCGGGAAGGGGAGGACCGTAGCGAGCTGGCTGGAGGGCCAAGTCACAAAGAGGAAGCTGGAGCAATAGGGGTCTCAGTGAGAGCAACCAACAAAGGAGGTTGTAGCACCTGGAAGGAGCTAATCCCCAGAGCAGCCAGGAGGCGGCGCCCCAGCAGTGAGTGGATCCATGACGACTACATAAAACTTTTTATACAGTAAGTGGCACGGATCATCTCTTAGAATAAAGCTATTTTAAAAATAAAACTACATTTTATAAGAGGATTTTACTGTAACTAGTTGATTAAACTGAAGCAGCAGTCAGGCATTTTTTGAGCATAAACATCAGAACCAGATTCAAGTTACAGTTCCAATAATGTGCATGCACACCCCCTGGCTCGCCCTCCTGAGCCTTTCAGAGTGCTACCAGATGCCAAGCCCCAGGCTCACAGTTGTATTGAGGCTGCCTCCAACAGCCTTTTATCAGGACACACATCTTGTAGTGAAATCTGTACAAGGCTTTCAGAAAACTCATGCCAACTTTAACTACCGGGAACAATAGAAAAAAAACATAGAAAATGTTGCATGCAATAGCAGCAGCCACTTGTAGCAATGATAAAATAGAAAGTGATATTAATTCAAAGCATTTCTGGGCCAATGGGAAGTTGAAATATACTCAAGGGCAGCTGAAAACTTTCCAAAAATGTTAGTATAGTTAATGGGGAATTATTTTGAGCATCTGACACTGTATTTTATTTTCTCTCACTCACTCACACACACACTTATTTGTGTGGGCCCTGCAGTCAGATAGCAGTCTGAAACGCCTAAGCAAATTCGGATGATATATTCACACAGATCTGCATCTTATTAACCCTACAGAATCAGTAACTTTTCCTCTCTACTCCCAACACCTGATTTACATTCATTGTTGCAAGTCATTTGAAAAGGTAAGGAATGGAATAGTGTCCTAGTTGGGACTTTCTAAATCTTACCTAAACAGTTCCACTTCATTATCCCCAAAGGGTCCGTGATCATCTGGTCCAAACATACTGAGATAGGCAGCTTTCATGTAAATATAGGTAACCTACAGTGAAGAGCAAATGCTGTCAACATCATCTGTACAGTAAATTGTATTCACAGCAGCATTGATTTCAAAGCCAACACGATGGTACTGTTAAGGAGGGAAACCTCTGTTGCTTTTCCTTGTAAACTCAAGTAATATTACAAAACACTTAAGAGGAGAGTCAGTTTTCCAACTGAGATATGTGCATAAGACCCAGTACTTTCAAAAGAGAGTACAGAAGAGCTCATGTTATGGTATCTTTTATTGTTTTTAGTTTGCTGTGTTTGTACCAGTTTTTATTTCCATTCTATGAATATTTGTGTGTGTGCAACAAAAAAGAAGCTTCCCTATTAAAGAGAACTAATTAGTGATTAATCACATAAGAACTCCTGAGTAATACATGGTCAAAAGTGCAGGGTGCTGGAAGATGTTATAGTGAATGCCAAGGGAAGGTAGAGTATAATAATTCGTTACTTCCTGAGGGTTGCTGTAGTGGCCATCACAGCAGGGGACAGCAATTAACATAGGACATGGAATTAATGCTTGAATGGAGTTTTCAACAATCATGCATATGCAAAGGCTGGTTCTGTGATTGGCTGTTGCCCTCGGAACTCATGCGGCCACATGCCCACAAAAATGCCCCTCAATTTCTCATTTCATCCTGTTTATAATTTAATTCACATTTTCAACAAATGTTCAGTATGCAAACCCTGGTTCTGTGATTGGCTGCTGCCCACAGAACTCACGTGAAGGTGTTTCTCATGAGCTCTACAATCTCTTATAGACACCTTAGTCTTTACCATCAGAGTTTACTGCAGCCCCCAGGATATGGGTCTGATTTCCCTGTTCTGCATAGTGACCTCCAGGAAGGGGTCAAAAGAACAGACACTTTGGCAAGGTTCAGCTTGCAGTGCTCCAGGACATTATTGCCTCTGGTGGGAGAAGTTTTGGTGGCTGCAGAAAAGGCAGCAGCAAGGCCTCTCAGCCCCAGAGTTCCATGGCAAAGGCAAGCCTGACATTGGTTTAGACAGAAGCGATCATACATGGATGGCTGCCCCTCTGTGCAGTTGTACTGCCCCCCACTCTACCTCCTGGCCACTTGACTTCAGCAGGAGCTATGACAGGGCCAATGCCCTGGTTCCATCAGCTGCTGACCAAAGAACCCAACTGAGGTGCTGCTGTCATGAGGCTCGGATAAATGAGGAGGAGGGAGATAGTCAGTGTCAGAGAGACAACACCCCCTTCCATTTCCATTGTGTTGGGCCAGATCTGCTCACGAGGGAGGCTATATAGTCCCTTAAACCAAGGAATTTGCCCTGGTTACAGTTATTACCTAGTAGGCACCATCATGTTTAACTCTCATTACAAAACACTACCTTTCACATTGTCACCAAAAAGCTCATGTTCATTAATGTAACTGCAATAAAAGAAATAACGACCTACCGCTAATTGCACAGGATGGCCAATTAGTAGATGGCAAAGCTCCTTGCCAGTTGACTTGCCTTCAGTTAAAAATCAGCTCTGAAATCTAGGTGTATTCCCTGACTAAGTGGGTATTCACCCATGAAAGCTTATGCTCCAATACATCTGTTAGTCTATAAGGTGCCACAGGACTTTTTGTTGCTTATGACAAATTTAGAATGTCTGCACTGCTCCCCCTCTATACATTGTCTGCATGAGCCAGAACAAGCCAAATTTTGTTTTACTGCCCTCACCCTACCATAGATGTGGCCCAACCCAATTAAAATGTAACACCGAAGCTTTGGTCTCTCTTTCATTAACTACTGGTTTTCTTTTCACTTTAGCTTACCTTTGACCAATTGTTTTCTTTGCTTAGCAGATCCGCATAGAAATAGGCCATCTTCCACTGGCGCTTGTAGGTGAAGCACCACATTAGTTCCCAGTAACACATGTGATGAAACTGCTTCCAGTGCTGTTGGGCCTCACAGCATTCCTCAAACCTACTAACTGCCTGAACCAAGGAAAGTCCAAACATAACCATAATCACCGTGAGAAAAAAACAGGTTTCATAGAATAGACACGTCAAATGCGTCCATTCGGTAAACAGCACTGGGACGCAATGCTGCTCCTAGGTGGGGAGTGCCCTCAATTCTAACTCTAAGTGGGGAGTTGAGAGTGCTCAGCATTTCCTAGGATCAGGCCCACTGACTTCAAGGCAGCAGGATCAGACCCTTGACTTCAGTCTCACCCTGTATTATCATGTTTACCACCTAGAGTCCTCCTTATACCTTAATTTTATTACCGGATGCCGAGTGTAGTTGAATAGTAGAGCAGCAAGAGCAGTGTTTGTTGCGAGGGAAGATTAGGAAATTAAAGTCAGAGGGGCAGTTCCTCAGCTGGTGTATATATCAAAGCTCCACTAACATCAGTGGAGAATGACAATATATACCAGCTGAGGATCTGCCCCAGAGTATTTGGGACATGTAAAAAACAGCAAGAGAAGAGAAGAGTACAAGTCAGTTTGGACGGAGAGAAGTCCAAGAGCAGGCAAAGGAAAATAACTGCAGAGCGTTAAAGGCACAGCAGGTTTCAAGATGGGTTAGACAAAGAGCATTAATATTGGAGAACTGTTACGCTATCATCACACTGGAGTAAGAGCAGCACAAGACAGCATACCACATTCATCACTCTCACACACATACTTGCTTAATTGTCCAGTCTTTCAGAGCCACTGCCTTAAAGCCACATAGTTTGATACCAGCTCTGCAACTAGGGGCCTGGCTACACTTGCAGATGTAGAGCGCTGAGAGTTAAACCAGCCTTCGTAGAGCGCAGTAGGGAAAGTGCTGCAATCTGTCCACACCGATAGCTGCAAGCGCACTGGCATGGCCACATTAGCAGCTCTTGCAACAGCCACAGAGAGCAGTGCATTGTGGTAGATATCCCAGCATGCAAGTGGCTGCAATGTGCTTTTCAGATGAGGGGGGTGGGGTGGAGTGTGACAGGGAGTGTGTTGTGTGTATGTGTGTGGGGGGAGAGAGTGGGTTTTTAGGGGGCTGAGAGCATGTCAGCATGCTGTCTTGTAAGTTCAGACAGCAACAGATCCCCCTTATCCCCCCCCGCCCCTCTCTCTCACACACAGCATTTCACACTAATGGTTGCTTTGTCTCGGAGCAGATAAGCATGCCGGCTGTCAGAAACAGAGCTTTCAAAGGGCATATTGCATGCCTGCAGCTATTACAAAACAATGGCAAGAGTGGCCACTTGATTTAAGGGGATTATGGGATGTTTCCAGAGGCTGATCAGAGCGCAGTAATGCAACACCTCATTCACACTGACGTTTCAGCCAATACGCACCAAGTGTTAATCTTCTCACCGAGGCGGAGTACCAGAAGCGCTCTAGCCCTGGAGTCAGAGCGCTCTACGTGCCTTGCCAGTGTGGACGGGTAGTGAGCTACGGCTCCCGGGGCTGCTTTAATGCGCTCTAACTCACAAGTGTAGCCAAGCCCTAGCACTCAGCTGTAGCTGGTGGAATTTCTGCTGAGTTTAATTGAATCAGGAATTGCATTGTTCAGGATACATATAATCAGCTACTGTTTGACTGGAGTGCTCCATTCTGAGCCAACACTTCTGGCGACCTTTTCAGGACAGCAATCATGGGGGTTCTTGATTGCACATCGGCATGGAGGCCCAGCAACACTTTAAAGGACTGTTGCAAAAACATTATTTCAAAGGGGTTTTGCTTGAAGTTGGGCATTTTCAAGGTAGAACTTTCAAACCCAAATGATTAAACCCTGATCCAATCAAGTCATTAAAACAAATCACAGATGGTTATTTTATGTTGTTCAATTCAATTAGCTGAAAGCAGTGGGTCAAGCCATTCAAAGCAATTATCAGAATAAAATTCCTGTTTTGTATTTATGCACTACAGATTTACAGATGGATCCCAGCCAAAAAGTTCAGCATTGGAGGTGGACTTGCCCAAAATTTAGGATAATTGGCTTTGGGGTGTCTAAATATGGTTAGAAGCCCAACCTACGCTCCTATTTTTTAAAATCTTCGCCAGGCTTTATGACTAATAGGGCAACGTTGTTCTTGGAGGTTCTTTTCCAAGGAGAAAAGGATTACTTACTGTATCAATATTGCCTTTTATTGTTTCTATCCTGCCTGCAAAAAACAGGAATATGGCTCCCTGTAATAAACAAAAGCAACCGTGAACAATTCTCATGCAGCTTATACATTCTAGCTACAAAAACACTAAACTAAATTAGGATTCATCTTACTTTTGGATAGCGAGCCAAGTAAGGCTTGAGTAGCCTTTCTGCCTCTTCAATGTTTCCTTTCCCTGTCCCTAGATTAGTTGAGTAAAACAATGCAAATTATTAAAAGGAATCGGAAACAATAGCCTTGAGTAATCATCATCTGGACAATAAATAAATTCTCCCATACAGTAGCATTTAGGTCCAAACATAGGCCCTCATCCTGCACCACTTCAGACAGATCAGAAGAGGGCACCAAGAAGTTGTGCTTACATGGAGGCACCATAAAGGCAAACTGGTTCTGTGCTGGCAGAAATCTCCATGCGACATTGCTCCCTCCCTCCCCACCTCCTGGGATCCTCAATTCTGTGCAAGACAGAAAAAGAGAAAGAAAGTGAAAATGGGCAGGATCAGATCCTGACTGTCCATTGCTTGGCTTCTGAATGGCCACGGGAGCACCCCCCATTTCCTAACACCATGGCAACTTTTTAAAGCATAGAACCATAAAGACTGGCATTGGAATAGGCCAGGTTTTTACTGGGCCACACTGCATGGCTTTTGCAGTTGCAAAGGGCTATGAGACCAGAGTTGAGGTATCCAATGACACATTTTTTCAGATACATTTAGCAATTATTCTAAAAACTGGTAGTATATTTGCCTAGGCCTAGCCCAATGGGACTTTGTCAAAGAGTGCTTTAGGGGTAGACCATGAGTGAATGCATCATTTGAATGGGAAATACGTCACCCCAAGAAGACGGGGTGACAAATTAACATGAAAACAGGATTTAACAAATCTTTTTACAAGGACTTAAAAAAAAACCCACCCACCCACCCACCAACACTTCCAAAACAACTCACTTGACCTCAGGAAGTATAACTTGTTCTTGTGACCTCTTCTTCTGGCAACACCCCAGCTATCCCCTCAAATCCCCCTCCCAAATGTCCTACACAAGCCTCCATCTTCAAGGACAAAGCCCTTTCCACAGTGATGACAGTTATTGCAAAAATCAACCACCACAAATTATCCAACTCCGTCCAGTCCAGGTTTGAATGAACAATTCACCAACAGGTTTGCAATTTAACCACTTCTTCCCCTTGTTTCCCAGCAATAACTGATCACATGGAAGGACTATTACAGGGTTACTGTGAATAATCCTACCTAACACAAAGGTCATGAAGGTATGATAGCACAGCAGCAGCATGGTACACAGCACCGACCTAAAGCTGTACATCAATGCTCCCTCTTGAAGCTGCAACAGACCATACTCCTGTGCAAAAATTAGAGAAGGAAGACAAAGTCTTGTAAAGCAATTACAAAGCTATTTTGCTTTTAACATCTGTAGTATCATTTGTAGCTATACTGGTAGCTCAAACACATGGACTGCACTGTATATCTACAGAGGTGATATAAATTGTTTATGCGGTTATTATAGGAGAACACACGGTAATAGTTTCCAATGGAGTTATCACTTGACTTTTGCAAAATATCATGTGGCAGAGCAGAGATTCAGATAATTGTGCAGTTGAGAGTGCAATAGTGCTTACGAGTTACCAGTATCATCCAATAGAGCTAACATCATTTCTGAAAAATAAAATACACAGAATTTTGTAGTACCTATGCAACTGACACATGTTACCACTATGCAATGTATCTAGGCACATAGCACAGTGGTGAAATGAATAGTTACTGTCAATGTAATATATATGATTTAGCCAAACAAGTTATTGGACTCAATATAGATGAATGGGGTGAAATTTCATGACCTATGATATGCAGGAGGTCAGACTAGATGATCTAATGGTCCCTTCGGGCCTTAAACTCTATGAATCTATTAACACAGCATAATATATGTTAACGCTTTAGACTGGAGGACAGGAACACTGGCATACTGGAGACTAAGTCCTCACAGTGACTTGTTACTTGACCTTCATTTAGCCTCCCTGTGCCTCAGGTTTGTTCATCTGTACTATGTGTATAACACTGTTCTGTTCTATTCAGGTTTTTATACAATGCCCATTGTCACTGTGGTATTTGAGCACCGTAATACATCTATATCTCAGAGACATTGAGGGACATACTTAATGATAATAAAGTATGTGAGATGGTAGGGGAGAGAGAGAGAGAGAAAGTATTTTAAAATTACTCTTGCAGCACTTGCCTACAATAGCAATATCAGGAAATGACAGACCCAGGAGTGTTGCAAAAAAACTTCTTCCAAATTAACTCTTGCATTATTTCTTGCAAACCACTTCTTTCCTGTTTAAGATCCAGTGTAAAAACCAACAGAGGGTTTGTGAAGAACGTATATCCAGTGGACCTAGGTTGCTTATAGAAAGACACTGTGTACCTCCAAGGGGTCTTCAGTCCCAAAAGCACAAGTCACTATCACTTGAGCTAAAGAAGTAACTGCATAAATTGTCAGTAAAAAGCTGGTCTATTCTCACTGAGTCAGGTCAGCCACTAAGGGAGACCAGATCATACCCACTAAGAGAGCATGTTATTACTGATGTTGTGCACACTAACACTACCCCCTGCAGGAGAAGAAGCACATCACAACTACGACCTGTCTGACAGCGACCAACCCAGAAACAGTGAGAACGTGTTCCCAAACAAAATCCATCTTAGGGAATGTTGCTACTGTGCAATGTACGTAGCTGTCCAGGCAATAGATTGTTTTTAAATATAGATCTGTTTAATCATATTCCCCAAATAGCTAAACAACACATTAAACACAGGACAACATGGCAAATGTTATGACCCTATGTTATGTGGGGCATACAACATTCAATACCCTATTGATTCCCTACCAAGTCAGCAAAATAAAAGAGAAAACTAATATCCAAGTAGTTAAATTCTAGCTGCTAGCCATCTGAATGCTATTCAAGATTCCTCAGATGCACAGAGACCATGCAATGTGGGGAGGACAAGGGCAGCATTCAGAAACCTCAGAACGGCTTATTCCTATTTCAGCTGGGAGTTTAACTAAACTACATCTGCTTCCTTGAAGTGAAACTACTTGAACAACTGGGGACCTGAGAGACAGCTCTGTGTAGCTCGAAAACTTGTCCCTTCCACCAACAGAAACCGATCCAATAAAAGATGATATCTCACCTATCTTGTGTGTGTCAGATCCTGGGACCAACATGGCTACAACAAAGCTTCAAACAACTTTTTAATCACATTTTTTTAATTAAGGGTCTTTACAAAGAAAGCAAAACACAGAGTTGCCTTTCTTGTCTCATGACTTGGCCATGTCACCACAAGCTTATCAAACAGGATGGATATTACCATTAGCTTATCTACATAATTGATTAATTAAATTGGGCACAAAGCAGACAGCACTTGAATGTGTTATGCAAGATCACTTTGGAGTTAACTTTGGCTTAGTGTTTGCAGAAGAGCGGAAAATGCCAGATAAGAGGATTTCTAGTGGGGGAAATGGTAACTCAATTACAAATCAAGACATATGTCAAAACTGATACTCAGCACAACTGATTTGGCACAAATATCCTTCCAAGTTGACCCCATCAGTCTAATTTCCTGCCTTCTATGTCAATAATTCTGCCTTTTGACCCATTGCCAAACTGCATTTAAGACTAGGGTGACCAGACGTCCCGATTTTATCGGGACTGTCCCGATATTTGCTTCTTTGTCCCACGTCCTGACCAATGTTTGGTCGGGACACTGGACAAAAAAGAAATTTTGTCCTCCGCTCTGGCGCTCGCGCCCCCCCCCCCCCCGCCCCGGCTCCGCCCCCTCCTTCCCCCATTGGCTCCCTCCCCAAATCCCCGCCCTGGCCCCGCCTCTTCCCCAACCACGCAGCATTCCTCCTCCCTCCCAGGCTTGCAGCATGGCGGCGCAAGCCTGGAGGGAGGGGGTGGCGGCGGTGCCTGGATCCTGGAGCTGGTGAGTCAGCTCCGGCACCCGGGCACCAGGCGGGCAAAGGGGGGCTGGCAAGGGAGGGAGATGGGGGGCTCAGCTTTGAGCCCCTCGCCGCGCCAGAGGGCTTCTGCCCGGGCCGCTGCACACCGGGGCCGGGAGCGCAGCCTGGAGGCTGCTCCAGCCCTGCAGCCCGCGGGGCAGCGTGGTGGGTCCGGGCGGGGGCAGCGCGGAGCGGGCAGGGGCCCGGTGGGCAGCGCAGGGGCGTGGGCCGAATCCCTGCTGCTGCCGGGGAGCCCCGCGCCTCTCCCTCCCGCTCGCGGCTGCGGCTCCTTCCCGGTGGGACGCGCCCCCGGCCTGCCCCGAGCACATGCGGCGTGCGTCCAGCTGCTCCTTCCCGGCGGGAGGGAGACTATGCGCGGGGGACGCGCGCCGCATGTGGCCGGGGCGGCGGGAGGCGCGTCCCGACGAGAAGGAGCCGCAGCCGCGAGCGGGAGGGAGAGGCGTGGGGCTCCCTGGCAACAGCGGGGATTCAGCTCGCGCTGCCCACCAGGCCCCTGCCCGCTCCGCGCTGCCCCCGCCCAGACCCACCGCGCCCCGCATATGCCCATGGCGTGCCGGGGGGCGGGAGGCTAGCGCGCTGGGCCGGGGCCTGCTAATGCCCCAGGCCCCTTTAAAATTCTTTTTTTTTGCTCCGCCCCCCCTTTTTTTGCTCCGCCCCCCTTTTTTTTTGCTCCGCCCCCGTCCCGATATTTTATACTGCTAATCTGGTCACCCTATTTAAGACACGGAGGATTAACTTAAAACTTTATAATGGTTCAGACTAAGAGCTGCTCTAAATTAGACCAGCTGCCAATTTCCCTGAAGGGCAGTCCAGCTGCCAGGATGTAAAGGAGCCCCAGGCATACCCTCATACACTAGAAACCCAATTGGAGGGAGCGAGGTGGAGGACATACTGGTTGATCTGTACCACCTGAGAATCCCACTACAAAAGGGAATTCTCTGGGGGCCAAATCCACTGGCTTCAGGGCATCTTTGCATCAGGGGAGTGATACAAAGTTGCTCTAATGCAGCTTTGGATATGAATGTCTAGAAATGCAGTATTAACGTACAGTAAACAAGCAGCCCTCCACATTAAGAGTGAAACATTATCCCCTGAGTGTCCCAGTGAATTATGCATCTGCTTTATGCTGTCAGACAGGACTGTGATTTTCTCAACGCGCTGGCCACATCTTCCTCTTTGTCTTGCACAGCACCAAGCATTCTGACAAAATTTAACAAATAATATCATCGTCTTACAGTCAAAATACAGCAGGACTCAAAATTCCTTCCCTCTTGAGTGCGACACCTTGAGTTACACATGC
The DNA here is from genome assembly GCF_028017835.1 of Emys orbicularis. Taxonomy (NCBI): domain Eukaryota; kingdom Metazoa; phylum Chordata; order Testudines; family Emydidae; genus Emys; species Emys orbicularis. The sequence goes on from NC_088690.1 coordinate 10,274,824, forward strand.
CTGTTCCCTCTCCCCTCCTACCATCTCCTGTCTTCCTTTCTATTTCTCTCACCTTGAAATGTCACGTCTGTACTCCAAGGGGCAGCTTCCTCTTGCTAAGCTTTGGAAGCCTGCCACGTGAAATGTGATTGCAAGTGCAAGTTGCAATACTTCTCTCAGATCTGGGCTTATGACTCACAACCTTAAGCACAGCAAGATCTTTTAGATTACAGTGTTCCTGTCAAGGTGCACCCCACTTGAACTTTGGTCAATGGAATGTTTAAATACTCCCCTTTCTTTTTAGGATATTTGGAACATTTTTGCTTATGTTTATGGTAATCTAGATCATGCTTCAGCCTGCTACCAACTATTTGAAACAGGAGCTGACTCACTGGTACAAGGAGAAGCCCACACAGAGCCACATGAGAAATCCCAGGGCCTGTCCACAATCAAGAAGGAGAGATTGAATCAAAAAGGGTGAAAGTTTTCACATACAAGATGACTGTTCACCAAGTGTCTTTACAAAAGCATGCAGCTCATAGAATTGTAAGATTGGAAGGGACCTCAAGAGGTCATCTAGTCCAGTCCTCTGCGCTCATGGCAGGACTAAGTATTATCTAGCGGTCCAGCGGTTCTCAAACTTTAGCAACCTGAGGACCCCCATTTTGAATTAAAATATTTCACAGACCCAAGCCCCCTGCTCAGCCCCAAGCCCTGTCCCCAACTCCACCCCTTTCCCCAAGGCACCATCCCTGCCCCACCTCTTTCCACCCCTGCTCCCCCCCGCCCCTCCTCTTCCCCACCTCTTTCTGCCCCCCACCGCATGCCCCTCCCTACTCCTCCCCCGCCCTCCCAGTGCCTCCTGCACACCGGGGAACAGCTGTTCTGCAGCATGCAGGAGGCGTGGGGGGGGAGGAGTTGATCAGCAGGGCCGGTGGCCCCAGACATGATTCCGCCCCCTCCCCTGAGCATGCCCCGTCCCCGCTCCTCCCCCTCTCCCCCAGCAGGAATTAACCATATCCTGCACTGGGACAATAGACCTCCAGGAAAATACCTTTGATCCCTTCCTGCAGACCTACCCAAGACCCTATGAGTATGGCTGGTGAGTCTGCCACTACCAAACCTCCTTCCCCCACCCCACACTTTCCGAGTACGTGCCAGGCCAGTTATTCTTGGGCATCTACTTAGGAGAATTTAGATATGTCATTGAAGTTAATAGTTGCCATTAAAAGCATAGAGAAAAGAATGGCTACATAATCATATGCGCTCTCTTTTAAACTGGGTTCCATGCAGGAACAGAATAAGGGATGTCAGGATGCTGTGATTACAGTATCTATTAAATTAGATAAATTCTCAACCGCCTTATTAAATTAACTCAATATCAACTACAAATAGCGCTTCTAAGCACTATTGCAATCCAATAAATAAATAATAATAATCTCAATATTATACTTTGAACTGTTGCTTCTTATCTTTCTTGTATTTTCCAAACATCATGTCACTGTCCTCAATTTTAAAATATTTACAATTTTTTTTTTATTTTTTAAAAAGACCAAGAAAAAAACCCTTGAGCAGCAGTAACGTCAGCTCTAGTGATAAAACCCCCCCCTGCAATACTCACATTTCAAAGAATGTTAGAATGGTGGGGTGGGGAATCAGATTCCGGCTGTAATGTATCAGCCACATTTATTACAATCCTATCAAATGAGTGATATTTACCTTGCTTCCAGAAAACCCAACAAACTCCAGTAATCGTAGAATCCGTGTTGGGAACATGGACAATGTCTGTGGAAAGAAACATAAATAAGCTGAGCAGTGATTGGAATTGGTATTCTCCTCTCTCTCAACCCCAGGATGTCTGATATGACCTTTCCAAACCCCAAAGGCAATCAATAAAATCATTAAAAGCCTAATTATGTACCCCCAAGTCTTCTTGTGTAGATGTATATGCCTCTCAGCTATTTGTTGTATCTCATGTATCCTCAAGGATTAAACAGAACTGTATCAGCCTCAGTATCATAGTAAATATGTAATCCCCTGTTTCCTAGGTAAAACTAACAGCAACTCCGGATAACACTGGTTGCTGCATTTTGCAGCGCTTTAATGATTATTTCGATGGGAACTACAGAAATTAAATGTCTGCCAGATCCATCAAGCAGGATACTCGCTATCTATGTGTTACATGGATCAGTTTTTGGAGTCCACTACACTGTTCCAAGAAACAGGTCCTTGTGTCAGAACAAACCAACCAACCACGAATCTGATCGTACAGACACTTACTACTGGGTATAGTTCTTATTACTCTAAGTAATCTCATTGAACTCAGGATTAGGCCACCAGTTTGTAAAACAGGAAAACTGATACTACCCCTATATTAAAGTACTGTATACAAAAGGAACACATTTGACATGGATTCAGTTCTTGTTATGCAACTGCCTGTATAGTAAATACTAACTCCTACAACTAAACAATGAAATGTTTACAGTAGCATTTGAACCAAGTGGAGTGTAAATCAATGAGATTTTCAAATATTTACATAATGTTGCTTTTGCTGTTAACAATTGAAAGGCAAGTTTAAAACAGTCAGTGCTAAAAAAAATAAAAATTATCCCCCTTTTTTTTTTAAAAAGAGAAGGAACTATGCTTCTGGGGAAAAAAGTGACAGAGAACATCTGAGCTGCATTTATAAAATATCAAATAAATTGGGGTCCCAGTATTATGATAGCCAGTAAGGCAGTATTAATAGTAATAACCACCATTTTAGTTTGCATTCTTTCTTCTTATTGTTTTAATGGGAGTCATGCCTATGCATTATGGGAGGGAGAGACACTAAAAGAACACACTAAAGGAGATGCTGCGGAAATACTCAGCTATACTTTTTTAAGAAGTATGAGAACAATTCATGCATAATCAGATTGCGTCTGCTGTGACTTGGTTTCTAACTGTTGATAGTCACAGTTTATGTAAAGCTTTTCTGAGCACGGGGCTGAACACACGCAGAATCAAAATCAGACTTGCGCACAAACTATCTGGTACTCCTGCTTCTGGCCAGTTTAGAAATCAGCTTCTCATCCCAAAGCATCTGGGGAGCAGTACAGCATTGCTATGTATTCCTGTCCTTAAATTGTTCCTCCATTAAGTGCCACCTGGTCATGTTGCTGCATACGATCCTGCCATCTAGTTGGTAGCCAGCCTCTAGGACTGACTGACCTTTGCTGCTTTTGCATTATTTTCCTTGGCATTCTATCATCTGTTTCCCTTCTGCAGTGTCCCCACCATTGTAATCTTTTAGATTATAGTCAAACCCTTTGATCTCAGATCCTTCTCTCCTTCTAACTTCATTTGTCTATGGCCTGGTCCACACTACCCCCCCACTTCGGACTAAGGTACGCAAATTCAGCTACGTTAATAACGTAGCTGAATTCGAAGTACCTTAGTCCGAACTTACCGCGGGTCCAGACGCTGCAGGCAGGCTCCCCCGTCGATGCCGCGTACTCCTCTCGCTGAGCTGGAGTACCGGCGTCGACGGCGAGCACTTCCGGGATCGATTTATCGCGTCTAGACAAGACGCGATAAATCGATCCCAGAACATCGATTGCCTGCCGTCGGACCCGGAGGTAAGTGTAGACGTACCCTTAAAATAAACTCCCCTTTACACCTGCCAGCTTTCAAAGAACTCTCTCTCTACTGTCTCCTGCCTTCTGATGTCTGTTACCCCAATCCAGAAGTGTTGCACCAAATATTATGGAATAACATGCTATGAATTAACTGAATCTAGCAGGAAAGAAATTCTGATTTCAACCCTGGGCAGACAGGGCTCGCTAAGCCTCTTTAGGCAAGTCTGTCTAGGAGAAGGAACATTCTGATTTCAAATCTGAGCAGTGGACTAGGGTGAAAGCGCTGATGCTTCTTCCTACCATGCCAGCAGGCTATGGCATTCCCAGGAGCTGGATAGGGTGGACTGGCCTAACAAGCCATTACATCCAAATCTTACTTGTTACTGTTTAAAAATACCACCAGTAAAAGCATCCTCTCTCTCACAGCATACTGGTACTTTCACTTCTGATGTGGGATGAAACCAAGACATAGAAAAGTGCACAAAAATAATCAGACACCTGCATACCAACCTCCCCTCACTGCCTACCTCCGCCCCTCCAAAGAAGTCAATTTAAGCTTATGAACTTTACAAATTGTTCAGATTAGGTTCTGGTTAGTTCTTATTTTAGTCAAACTGATTTGCCATCCCTGGCTGGGAGAAGTGGCAGTGACTGGGGATGGTGCCTTTTGCCTGCAGGATTCCATATCAAAGGCAGTGTACTTCAGTTCAATCACAGAGGGGTCTCAGACACATCTTCTGTAAGCTTTAGGTATTGTAAACATGCAGGGAGCTGTCAGGTGAAGACTGAACTGCGATCAGCTCTTTCCACAGTCGAACTACTAATCACAGCTCAGGTTACTCAAGTGGCCCAGCATGCTACTTTGTCCTGACCACAGTAAGTACTAACACAGGCCCAAATCCTACAATGAACGTTGTACGGGCAGACGCTTGCACTCATGCAGAGACTCCTTGAAGTCAGCAGAGCTCCATGCAAATGCAGAGGAGTGCTTGCACACAGTGAACTCTAGGATCATGGCCATAGCAGTTCCTCTCTATTTCTCTTTTACGTGTAGTATGTTCACCCTTGATCTTTCTTAATCATGTTAGTATCTGCAGATGCTGTAAACCAGCAGAGGGCCGGACGCGGCAAATACTCGCACACTTCTAACTTCAAATGTGAGCAGTTCCATTAAACTCAGTAGAACGCAGGTGTTTAATTTAAGCATGTCTGTAAGTGTTTACAGCAGTGGGGCCTTAGTGAAGCCTTCTTTTACATACCAGGTTGAAAGCTCCAACACCAAGCTTTACGCCTCCTTCAAAGTGGAGATAGTTCTTTCCTTTAACATAGTTTGGAGACTGTATAAGACTGTCCAGTTCCCTAACAATACAGAATACATGGATGACCGGGTAAATATTTAGCCCAATTCAGTACGAAAGCTGACCAGTCATTTTGAAATATAACAATTATAGTCATAACTCTGAAGTCTCATCTAATCTAGATAGATGAAAGTAGCCAGAAGCTATTGTTAACCATGGAAGTGGTAAAAGGTCTCATTTCCTTTTTCTATTCATTAGTACAGTAGAGAACAGTTTCTTTCCACATGTGCAAAACTTTAACAAACCAGGCATGTAAGCAAGCATGCCATGACTGAACATGTGAAGGGCAAATTCTTTACCATGCAAACAACAGGAAATATACCGGGATTTATGTGTACATGAACTAAAGGAGAACATCTCTTGTATTTGCAAAAATGGAGAGAGATGCCAGCTTGGTAGACTTACATGGTCATCTTTCGAATGATGGACCTATGAACTTGCACTCTCTACTGTCATGAGTGCTTTAAAAAGGAGAATTCTATATCCCTTTAACATTTCTAGGAGAGCTGTCTGCACTATTGTGTGGCAGGATGATGCAGCATGTTACAGAGGACACACTGAGCTCTGTGAGTGACTTTGCTTTTGTTCTTATTTGCCTGGCTGTTTTTTCCATAATCTAAATAAAGTTATTCAGGCGGAAAACATAAGGCAGCATGTGCATAGAACAGTACAGAGGAAACAAGTTGTCTGACAAGTTGAAAGCTACTCAAGATGTTTTTGTTTGATTGGTTTTAGGACTGAGGGAGGAGGTTTGACATAAACAGCATCTGCATGTGGATGTGGCTCACTTGCTAGCCACCAATCAGTATGAAATCCATGTTCTCTAGGAGTGAACTGAGGGGGACCACGTATCCCAATCTGCATGGGTTGAAAATTACTCATGCTCCTAGATTTTGAAGATTGTGTAAGCTATAATAACTATGTGCCTAAGTAAATAAATAACAACAATGCTAATTCTGAGAGACACCCCCTCCCACCAGAGTCTTTTTACTGCAGATGGGCATCTGGTATGATAATAATACAGTAATTCAGGCCTACTTACCTATATGTCTGATAACTGTTCCTGACTTTGATGCCTCCTTTGATAAAGCTAACCATGTTCTCATCCTGGTGGAAGGGAAACACATTAGCACTGAGCAATTTAAAATGCATTTGCTTTCTGGAAATTAATAGATGTGAGTAAAACAATTTAAGATGAATCAGACAGGATGAGTCTCTATGGAGCAGTAAATGGCTAAGACTTAGGATTTCTTTTCTAATTTTTGTTTTTACAGTCCTAAAATATCATTTTTTTCATGCTTTCTGTGTTTAGTTGCTTTAACTCTGAGCTGTGGATCTTTAGTCCACATTAATGACCACAGGAATAGAGCCATATTGTCCCTTGTTGCTGTTAGCAAAAAGTGGCACCTATAGTACAGACAGCTGTGGCTGTTTTAAAAGAATGCAACGAGCTTTGAATCATTTGTCCTTCAGCACGGTTAAGATTCAGACATTCCCTGGCTCAGCACCAGCTACAAACAGCTGACTGCCTGCACCAGATCCTGCAGGATGCAATTTGGGTTCATGAAAAACACAAGGTAGGTTGGATGTGCTCTCTTTTTGCTACTGAGTGTTAATGTGTTAATGGTAAGTGTGTAGCACAGCCATAAAAAGCAATGTAACAAATGCTCAGATATTGCATTACAAAATATAAGAAACATGGAATCTGCAAGATAAAATATGTAGGGGCCCTTGAGTTAAGAATTATGACTCAACAGATGAGAAACCGCTTGATAATTTTCTGTTAGTAGCTTCTTTCCTCATTCATCGCTAATGGGTAATGCCCCCCACCTGTGGGATACGGAGGCAAGCCAATGTTGCTGCAGGCTCCAGGACTAAGCCCTGCCCTTCAACTCAGGCCAGCAAAAGAGTGCTTCAAAAAGCTGAAGAAACACTCCAGGAATCCAATATTAGCATCAGGACAACAGCTTGATAGAATATATGAATTACATTTATGTTTAAGTCTCCCTTTAGAGAAAAAAATCAATTTGTTACCAACTGTATTCCAGTCATTTACCAGATTACCCGGGTGGTCTGAATGAGGGGAGAAGCTGCTAACAGGAAGAAAATTATCAGGCAAGAAATTTTTCATTCTGCTGCACAGCTTCTCTCCACATTCATCATTAATGGAAAATAACGAGCAGTGAATCAAAGAAGTGGTGGGGGAGGATAAGCAGAGTTGTAATTATTATAGCAGAATACTAGTCAGGAATGGAAATTATCTCCCTTGCCCCACCTTTAAAAGCAAGAATTTTGTAATTTAAAAGGAGCCAATCCAGTAGGGAACCTTTCTACCAAAGGATGTGTCTGCACAGGAATGGAAACTTATTTTGCAAAACTTCCTCAGATGAAGCTCATGCACTTTGGGGGATTCCTACTCCATAAATAGCTTTCCAGATGCCTATTATGCCAACTGCTGCGGGATTTTAATATCTTGTCTGCTGCAACTTTGAGGTCTGAAGGCAGTGAATTTTGGAGGGAATGAGATGAACTCTGTGTGTGTCCTCAATATACTTGAGATATATCTTTAGAATGCTAGGAATGCCCATTTATGTCTCAACCTTCCAAAGGATTGGAATAAAAAGGTGGGAGAGCTATTTCCCAGGAACCGTGGAAAGAAGAATTTACATCGAACTGAAAAGTTTCTGGAGCTATAGCATTTTTTTCATGACAATAGCAGTGTGGCTCTTGTATAGATAGAGAAACTAATTCAAAAACCTGCTTTTCAGAGGCAATAGTGATTGGAAAAGCCAGACACAGGCTTGTCTAATCTGTCGTCCTGATTAATCTTGACATCTGATGCTCAGGTGGGGAGTCCGACGTGCCTTTCTAAAGAATGTTGCTAGGGCTGGTTCCCGCTTTTCTACTGTGCTTGGTTGTGTAGGACTCCCATCAACCATTCTGGAGAAACTCTAGTGTAGCCGATATCAACAGAATTTTATAGTTGTCTTGCTCGGCTCATCTCCGGTGAGACCTCAGCTGGAGTACTGAATCTAATTCTGGGTGCCACACTTTAGAAAAGATGTGGACAAATTTGAGAGAGTCCAGAGGAGAGCAACAACAATGATACAAGGTTTAGAAAACCTGACCTATGAGGAAAGGTTAATAAACTAGACATGTTTAGTCCTGAGAAAAGAAGACTGAGCGGGGACCTGGTAATAGTTTTCAAATATATTAAGGGCTGTTACAAAGAGGACAGCAATCAATTATTCTCCATATCCAGTGAAAATAGGACTGTAGGGGTAGGTAAGCTCTGGAATATTCTTCCAAGGGAGACTGTAGAATCCCCTTCATCGGAGGTTTTGAAATACAGGTTGGACAAACACCTGTCAGGGATGGTCTAGTTTTACTTGGTCCTGCCTCAGCACAGGGGGCTTGACTTGATGACCTTTCGAGGTCCCTTCCATCCCTACAGTTCTATGATTATTATTTGTATTATGGCAACATCTGGACCTGGGCCCCATTGTGCTGGGCACTGTACAAAAAAAAAAAAAAAAAAAGTCTGTTTCCCAAAATGCTTTCTGTTTCCCTTCACACCAGAAATGTAATGTGACCAGATCAAGGAGTGAAATTTCCTTGTTGAGTTCTCTCTGGATATCAAAATTTCTCAATGAGGCTAATGGAAAATCCCCGCTGAATTACACTTTCTCTTCCAATGCCTAGGCTGTAACTGTAGGTGGTCCAGGTCTGGATGAAGGAGTCCCTGCTTAAAGAGGCCTGGTGTTTTCTGCAGGTGCAATGGAGGTTCCGGGGCTGTCTATCAAGTTCAGAGTGCCTTTGGGTCATTGGAGGACTATGGGGAGACCCTTTCCCTCTTTTCTGTATCCTTTATGCAACCTGTCTTGAAAGGTAGCAGATTCTTCTCTGTGGCAATGGAAATAATATCCTGGGCAGAGGAGCTTTGACCCCTGGCTACTCCTTATTTTTGAAAGGGATATAGACACTGATGCTTCAATCATAAACAAACATTTACATGGGAGGTAGCAGGAAACTTCCCCTATGAGCACCATAATTGTCCACAATGTGGTTTCTTGCACCCTCTTTTGAAACAGCTGGTTCTGGCCACAATTATAGATGAGATACTGGACTAAATGGACCACTGGTCTGAACTATGCAGTCATGTGTATATGTTTTCATTCTGACAACTCTGTCAGTGGTGTATCTAAGTGAATTAAATGAATGTGGATTCTAAATTTTTGACAATTTGTCATCCATATATGCACTCCACCTTGAGAGGCTTGCTTGAGCATGTTGGTTGTACTTACCTGCCCACAAATGGACTTTTGAAGGTGATCTTAGAAGGACATCTAATTTTGTATTGTACCCGGTAAATGGTTCCATGTCCTTAAAGAAATATCTGGAGGGTGCATTTTGAAAAATCTCATTCAGAGATGAAGCCAGTACTTATCTCCTACAGGTAGGATTGCTGGTGCCAATTGGCTAGAGATGACCACTGCCAGGAAATGAATGATACAATGATGTTTTGGATCTTTGCAAATCTTTACCATGGTAGGAAAATTATGGCCAGAGCCAAGTAGTTTTGACCCATGGGTGAGCAATTCTCTGCATTGGGTTCAAAAAGTTCTTCTCGATTTTTGAGCCACCGGTGGGTATGTATCCTTTCCAGCAGCTGGCATATTATGAATTGGTCCATTTCTCTCGACAGGGTACCAATTGGCACGTTGCCCATGAATGGGTATGAAGCCTTCCACAGGGGAGTAGAGATTTCAGGAGGCGGTCAAGGCCCTACAGGTCTCTCCAACTCAAAGCTCATGTTCTGGCAGCACAAGGGTCAGTGGGTATACCAGGCCCACTGAGGCTCTGAGAAGCTGCCTATAACAACTCACACACTTGACTCTGTGTTTGCTGCTGCAGTGAAGGGCAGAGGGAGCTCACTTCAGAGGTGCTGTGCCAGAGAAACCAGAGGGTGAGAGCGTCTATACTCCAGAGATTCTTCACCTCCGGAGAGGGAAAGAGGAGCTAGATGCTGAAATGAAGTCACTACCGCACAAAAATAAATAGAAATTAAAGTTAGAAAACAAAATGGCTAGAAGAAACTGAACTGCCAACTTGGTCTGCTCCTGGGGGCAGAAAATCTGGTAGCCTGCGCTGAAGGGCAGGGCTTAGTCCCAGAGCCTCCATCAACAACACTGAACCACCTGCAAATTCCACACTGAGGGGCATTATCCATTAGCGATGGATGAGAGAGAAGCTGTGCAGTATAAATGAGAGTGTCACTCCTGGTATGATGATATGTCCCCAGAGAGTTTAATCCAAATCATGGTGCAGCAAATGCTTACAGAACAATGTGACCCTGTTTACTTTTGTTCCATAGAGCAAATGTTTATTTCCATCATTCAACTGGAGGGTTCCACAGGGCATCATACATACTAGTTTAAAGGCTGCTTTCTGTTTAGTGGCTGGGGGAAGGTTTCAGAAACAGGACATTTACTTCAGTTTCAGCCCAGAAATTCAGAAAGGTCACAGAAAGGTCATTGCTAAGAATGAAAAGAATCAATGCTACAAGAGATGCCTGAATATCAATCTCCTAGGGAAACCCTGAGGCGGATTTGAGAAAGCAGTTGCTGAGTGGCATCCATGCTCTATGTATTTCACCTGAATTCAGTAGATAGAATATTGTATCATAGAAAGAAACAAATGCTATGAACCAAAAGCCTTTGAACTGTCAATACAGTAAAATCTGTGTTATCCGGCACTTTAGCAACTGGAAAGCTCTAGAAACCGGCATTTCTGATATCTCCCAATACAAATCTTCATAGGGTTGCCAGGTGTCCGGTTTTCAACCGGAACACCTGGTTGAAAAGGGACCCTGGTGGCTCCAGTCAGCACCGCACACCGGGCCATTAAAAGTCCAGTTGGCACGGGGCCGGCAGGCTCCCTACCTGGCTCTTCGTGGCTCCCCAGAAGCGATGACATGTCCCTGCTGCTCCTAGGTGGAGGAATGGCCACGGGACTCCATGCGCTGCCCCTGCCCTGAGTGCTGGCTCCGCAGCTCACATTGGCTGGGAACCACAGCCAATGGGAGCTGCAGGGGCGGCGCCTGTGGACAGAGGCAGCGCGCAGAACCGCCTGGCCGCATATCCACCTAGGAGCAGCAGGGACATGTCGCCGCTTTCAGGGAGCTGCCCAAGGTGAGCGCCGCCCACATCTGGCACCCTGAAACCCCTCCCACGCCCCAACTCCCTGCCCCGAGCCCTGGTCTGCACCCAAACTCTCTCCCAGAGCTACACCCCATGCCCCAACTCCCAGCCCTGAGCCCCCTCCCGCACCCAAACTCCCTCCCCTCCATTGGTAAGTACAACTCTTAGTTAACCAGAATTTTTGGCTAACTGGCAGCCCCTATCTCCCCAACATACCGGATAACAAAGCTTTCACTGTAGTTTGTACTTCCTGGGAAAAGGGCAAAGTGGCTTTTTACAGTGTTTTGGTAATCTTCATTAAGCATCTAAAGTAACCACTTTAAAAACTCTTAGTAAGTATAAGAGGTAAAGCACCTTCATTTAATTTTTAAAACTAGTTCTTGCCTCCATGAAAAATTAAAAAGCTAAAACAGAAAATGAATGATGTCTTATGCATCCCAGCCTAAGCAACGCTGTACAGACATGTTGTGAGAAGAGGGAGCACATGAACAGGGCCTTCTTTATGCGTAGGAGGCAGAAGTTATGCCCTTTCTCTTATGCATGAATGGTTTTAAAAAGAAACATACCAGTTAAGGCCAACATCGCTGCCGTAAATGTCCCGTTCCTAAGATACTAAGAACACTACCAGCACTATGTAGTGCCTTTCAGCCACAGATATCAAATCAGTTTACAAAGCTGGTAAATTTGATTATCTCCTCTTCACAGATGGGGAGGCAGAGAGGTTAAGTGACTTGTCCACCGCACCATGAGATGCAACTGAGGGCTTGTCTACACTGACACTTTACAGCGCTGCAACTTTCTCGCTCAGGGGTGTGAAAAAACATGCCCCTGAGCACAGCAAGTTTCAGCGCTGTCAAGTGCCAGTGTCAACAGTGCACTAGCGCTGGGAGCTGCGCCTCTCAGGGAGGCTTTTTTTAGAGCGCTAGAAGAGCTCTCTCCTAGCGCTCTGCTGTGACTACACAAGCCACGTTAAAGCGCTGCCATGGCAGCGCTTTAGCATTGCCAGTGTAGACTAGCCCGGAGTCAGGAACAGAAATTAAGAATTGCAACTCTCATTCACCTGCTTTAACCACAGACTGAAGTTCAGCTGACAGCTGCTGATGTTAGCTCCTGGGGCAAGCCCAGCTTTTATACTCTAAACAGAAGACACCAGAAGCTACACAGAGAAAGAGAGAGGCAACACTTTTTCTCCCATAACACAATTCAGCACTGACTAGTAACAATCAGTGGAACGTCCAGGGGCGACAGCCCTTCAAGAACAACAACAACGAACAACCTTGTTAATGTAGATTCATTACTTTGGGTACGTCCAGACTACCCGCTGAATTGGCGGGTAGTAATCAATCTATCGGGGATCGATATATCACGTCTCATCTAGATGCAATATATCGATCCCCGAACACGCTCCCGTCAACTCCAGAACTCCACCAGGGCGAGCGGCGGTAGCGGAGTCGACGGGGGAGCTGCGGCCGTCGATCCCGCGCTGTGAGGACCCGAGTTAAGTCGAAATAAGATACGTCGACTTCAGCTACGCTATTCCCGTAGCTGAAGTTGCGTATCTTACATCGACACCCCCCTCCCCGCCCCAGTGTAGACCAGCCCTTTGATTACTCATTGGATTTTGGGAGAAGCAGAGGAACAAGTTCCTCTGCATGCTACAACTCCAATGACCTTTGTTTCTCTTCCATGCTATCCCACCCCCATTCATACACTTGCCACGCTTACTGAAGTGACCTTCCACCCAGCCGAAGAATGTGATGACAACTCCTTTCCAAGTACATCAACATCACTCCTAAGTCATGCAGAGGGGGTGCTAGAGAGAGCTGCAAAGTGTTCCCCCCCCACACAGACTGCAGCTGCCTCCACCGCACTCTGAGACCAAGAAGTAAGGCCCACGTCTTAGGCAACTAATTCCTACTAATTTCAATGGACGTTAGGTGCCTAAATACCCTGGAGTGGGGGTTCTCAAACTGGGGGTCGGGACCCCTCAGGGGGTCGGGAGGTTATTACGGGGCGGGGTGTCGCGAGCGGTCAGCCTCCACCCCAAACCCCGCTTTGCCTCCTGCATTTATAATGGTGTTATAAATTAAAAACACTTGTTTATGTATTTAAGGGGGGGGGTGGCACTCAGAGGCTTGCTGTGTGAACGGGGTCACCAGTACAATAGTTTGAGAACCACTGGAGGATGTGGGCCCAGAGACTTGGTCCAGTAGACTTGGCCTGGGTCACTTGCATGGGTGGATGAAAATGTGCACTTTAATGTCCCACATAAAGATTTCCATCTGTGTACAATTGATTTCCAAAACCTCCTGTTCCCCTCCTGCTTTCATGAAACAGCCATAACGGGTGGTACTGTACCTGCAGGAATGTGAGAGCCGCTCTCTGAAGCAAGCATTCAGCATAGCAAATTTCTGCATGAATTTCCTCTAGTGTGAAAGGGTGGGGGTGGGAGAGGGAAAAGACACAGTCAGACAACAGATTCATTAAAGTAGTAGTATTATACCCCCAAATAGGAAAACAGAATACAATAAATGCAAAGGGTGAGAAAACCTCAAAAAGAAAATCTGATCAGACTTTGTTTCTTCCAGGTTGTTGAATTCACCCCAAGTGATAGTGACACAAAATTGTTACCGAGTGGCTGCTCGGTGGGGGTCTCAGCCCAGATCTTGGCAGAGCGGGGTCTAGAATGCAATGATCATCACCAGAAATTGTAGCAGTCTCCGCAGAGAAATAATGATGAAGGCTCTATTCCACAAAGCAAGTACTTAATTTTAAGCATATAAATCATCCCATCCCTATCCACCGAGGCATGTAAACTAAAGTGCTATACTGCACAGAGATGGGATAAGTCACATACTGAAGGTCAAGCATGTATTTAAGTGCTTTGCTGAACGGGGACCCAAATGGGCATGGAGACCAGTGTATTGTCTCACTCTAGAAGAGTTACCTCCAAGCCAAGGAGAGGCACTTTGGCAAGATGGCACAAGCAAGCTTGGGTTTGGAATAGGTCCCAAATGAGGAGAGATTAAAGAGGCTAGGACTTTTCAGCTTGGAAAAGAGGAGACTAAGGGGGGGATATGATAGAGGTATATAAAATCATGAGTGGTGTGGAGAAAGTGAATAAGGAAAAGTTATTTACTTGTTCCCATAATATAAGAACTAGGGGCCATCAAATGAAATTAATGGGCAGCAGGTTTAAAAACAAAAAAAAGGAAGTTCTTCTTCACACAGCGCACAGTCAACCTGTGGAACTCCTTGCCTGAGGAGGTTGTGAAGGCTAGGACTAGAACAGGGTTTAAAAGAGAACTAGATAAATTCATTGAGGTTAAGTCCATTAATGGCTATTAGCTAGGATGGGTAAGGAATGGTGTCCCTAGCCTCTGTTTGTCAGAGGGTGGAGATGGATGGCAGGAGAGAGATCACTTGATCATTACCTGTTAGGTTCACTCCCTCTGGGACACCTGGCATTGGTCACTGTCGGTAGACAGGATACTGGGCTGGATGGACCTTTGGTCTGACCCAGTATGACCATTCTTATGCTTTGTCCCACCTGAATTCTAATCCTGGTTCTGACACTCCTGTACTGAATAGGGAATATGTATGATTTATGAATTCTGTATGAGATTATGAACCCTGTGTGCCTATGTCAGGCTGCACACTCCATTCTGAATATGCAGCCTTTTGCCTTCTCTATGCTGTTTGCCTCCATGTTGGGTTGAAAATTCCAAAGGCTGGTAGCAAAAGGACAACAATAGAGGATACCCAATCATTGGAAATCTATTCACATTAGACAAAAGAATGATCCCCTGCCCAGGAAAACTAGTTTAGCAGGGGGCAAGTCACTTTGGCATCAAAGTCATCAGACAGGAGTTTGGGCTCATGTGGGGAACTGGCAAAGGTGTCACCTGACACAGGGCACTGAAGGTTTTTAAAAGGGTAGAGGCTAGTCTGCTTAGCGGCCAGACATGTTCTCCAGTTCATGCGGGAGCGACCACTCACCCATGTAACAGCCGGCAGGAGGCAGGGGACACCCTCCCTGCCTGCCTTCCTAGAACCACGGCTCCCAAGGGAAGGGTGAAATAGAAAGTGAGGGATATTGCAGTTTCAGATGTTTATTATTTTGTGTGATCTATACTTGCCCGTGCTTTACATGATTTTGGGGGGAGGGGGGGGGTTAGCTCAGTGGTTTGAGCATTGGCCTGCTAAATCCAGGGTTGTGAGTTCAATCCTTGAGGGGGCCATTTAGGGATCTGGGGCAAAAAAAATAGTTGGGGATTGGTCCTGCTTTGAGCAGGGGGTTGGACTAGACGACCTCCTGAGGTCCCTCCCAACCCTGATATTCTATAAAGGATAAGGTTAGACTTGGCAAAGTACGGGTGTTGAGTGCTTCACAACCACTGCGTGCCTCTCAGAGGCTTAGCGAGCGCCCTCCGTACCCTCCGACCGGAGGGGGCCCCGCAAGGAAGGGGGCCCCTAAAAGTGGCAAAATAAATACCACATTCCAGTTTCTGCATTGTAAGAGGCCCCGCCCGGACATATGTTCGGAGGGGGCCACGTTCTTTGTTGCTACGGCCCTGGTGCCTCTAATGGAATTAAACTATAAATGAGAAGCTTCACATCTCTGGGGAGTAGTTCTGGGGGAGGGTGTGTTTAAGTCTTGGGGAGTGAGATGGGTCAGCACTGAACTCAGAGGGGCTAAGCAGCTGGACAGCAGGTTCCGACACTCAGAGGTGGTGCCAGATAGAAGATCAGCACCCTGAAAGTGTGCCTAGGAACTCAGAGTGGGGCAGTGGCCAGGCTCCAGGAGATCCAGCACAGCAGAGGTTTGGATTCCCCTCCCAGCAGTCCTAGCGGGTGGCCAGGAAGGGGCACTCACTAGAATCTGAGACAACCAGTCTTCGATTGATCATTTTGTTTCTGTGCCTCCACTTCCCCCTCTGTATAATGAGGATAACAACATCAACTTACCTCACGGGGGGTGTTGTGAGAAGTAGTTAATGTTAATACAGTGCTTTGAGAACAAAGTGCTATAACTGCTACACTGCTAAACACTATTGCTGTTTGATGATGCTGCAACCTCACATGGGCCAGCAAGATAGAGGCTGCAAACATATCATATCCTCTGCCCTTTTCTCCCTGGGCCACAGGAGGCAAGACATTTCATTTGGGGGTGGAGTGGGGTGTGTGTGAAAGGACAAAGAAAAAGGAGCCGGGGAAGAGATGTGTGAACCACTCCTCGGCACTTCCCTCTATTCAGGGAAGTCGTCCTGAGCACCAACTTCCAGGGGCACCAGATCAACAGATGGAGGGGGCGGGAAGGGGCCACATCACTCAGCAATTTTGTTTTGGGGGATTTCTTTTGTTTTGTTCCCCCCCCCCCCCCCCCACAACTCAGCTACTTGTGGGGCAGCCAAAAACATTTTCCGTTCTGAGATGCAAAGCACATAGGTCAACCCTGCATCAATCAACAGATTAGTAGGGTGGCATTAACGGAGGTCTTGAGGGAAGAGCTTTATTTTGTGCTCCTCCCACATCAGGCTGGAGGCTATAATGATGCACAACAGCAACTGGACAGAGGATGGTCACACAAGATAAAAACAACTGTGGCTCCAGAATGAACATGTGGGTTGTGCCCACTTTAAGCTCTTGAACCAACCCCCTAGCAAATAGAATTAATACAAAGAAAGAAAGAAAATACCACATCTGAATGCTGGGTAACTGGATCTTATACAAGAAGGGCCCAAAGATCTGAAATGCTGGTTTAGTTTTTGGAAATGGATCACTGAATACTACAATCTTACTTTAATTGAATGCATGGTCCAACACACATAGCTCTATACAACACAAGCCACATGTTAAATGTAGTCCAACCCAAGGCTGAGTCTCCTTACTGTATTTCCTTCAGAGATCACGTTCAGCTTGTTTTATGCAGTATTACAGTTTTGACAACTCTTTAGATTTATTTATGAGTCCTGTGATATTTGGTGCAGGGATTTTAAGCCCAGGCTCCTGGAGTCATGTGGGAATGTCAGGGTTTTTTTGTTTCTTTTTCATTAAGTTTCTAGCTCTCGTGCTTATAGAGAAAAGTCTGAAAACTTGATCTGAGTGCACTCTAAAGGCTCAGACATCAGAAGACAAATAAGAATCCCAATATTAATATTTAGTAAATTTCATTATTTTTATGCCCATCTCATGATTTTTTGATACTTAACTCATGATTTTTACACATGTAGGCAATACTGTAATTACTTTCCACCTCCCATCCTTAAGAGTTGATTCCTCTGATAGTCATGAGATCCTGTTCAGCAAATTATTAAACTATTTTGCGAGGGTCTGTCTACACTGACTGAAATACACACACACACACACACTCTTGTTTCCATGACCAAATACAATCTGGGGGTACGTCTATACTTACCCGCTGGTTCGGCGTCAAGCAATCGATCTTCTGGGATCGATTTATCGCGTCTTGTCTAGACGCGATAAATCGATCCCGGAAGTGCTCGCCGTCGACGCCGGTAATCCTGCTCCACGAGAGGAGTAGGCGGAGTCGACGGGGGAGCCTGCCTGCCGCGTGTGGACCCGCGGTAAGTACCTTTAAGTTCAAACTAAGATACTTCGACTTCAGCTACGTTATTCACGTAGCTGAAGTTGCGTATCTTAGTTCGAACTGGGGGCTTAGTGTGGACCAGCCCTAAGTGACGGACAAGATCATGAGACAAAAATAATTTAGTATGATTTCCCTCCTAGATGTTGCGCAATAGTGCTAAGCTTTTTAATCACATGACCCTATCTCATTTAGTCCAATTGTGCGTCATGCCCTTGATGAGTTATTATAGTGTACTGTGTATGCACACATTCAGTGTTTATTATCAAGGAAATGGCCGTTTTTTAATAAAGAGAGATCTAATAGAGCATTACATAACCATTTAAATTCAATTACACAGTTACATGGACTGAGTTGCCCAGATGCAAACAAAGCTAGAACTGGAACATTGCTACGTGGAATTGGAATTACACTGTGTAATGAAGCTGATGTCAGAAAACCAGCGCCTAGTGGGATTAGCAAATTTCAGATTTTATACATTTTCAATAAATGCATTCATAGGAGCAAATGGCCTCTCCTGGTCCCAAAAGAGCAGAAACCCTGCCCATCACTAAACCGCTCCAAGACTCGTCCTGCACTATGCACAAGTGCATAAAAGAAAAGATTGTCTTTGCAGCATGTCTGGAGGTTAACAGGCTCAAGCAGAAGATTTGAGGATCCCTCTCAATTAAATCAAGGCTGTTTCAGTTTGAGAGTCTCCACTGATTCCCACTTTGGCAATATCACACAGAGAGGGGCAATTTCTCCCAAAGGTGACACCCAACAGCTTGAATTCCACCCAAAAGTCTACAGGCATCCAGTGGTAAGTGTCTGAAAAGATCCCAAACAACACCCACCATCACCATTGAATCTGTAAAGTTAGCCCTGCATATTCCCATCAGTGAAAGGCACAGAAAAAAAAATACCATTACATGAGCCAGATGGAACCTTACCTTCAGTAAAGTGTTCGAGATTTTGTCTATGCACAAGGTTGTTAAAGGAATCAGCTACAGTCGATTTCTTCCTAAACCTAATGGGAAAGAAAAACAAGTCTGGTCATTCTGAACAAGAAGGGGAATCGTTGAAAAACTATACCATTTAGCTGGCTTTCCATACTGCCACAAACACACCTCCACTCCAGCTTGCATCCACCAACTGTTATCTCACCTTTTATTTTAAATTGCGCCAGAAATGCGGAGCCATGAAACAGAACAGGTAGAAAATGCTGCTAATGATCAGTCTCCCAGAGCATTCTGAGCTCCCTCTGCTGCTAGTCTTCTTATTATTTACTTTGCCTCAGTCTTTAATGAGGCTGAGGAGCTTAGGGATATTGGCAGGATGACAAATGGGAATGAGGATATGGAGGTAGATACACCTCTACCCCGATATAATGCTGTCCTCGGGAGCCAAAAAAATCTTACTGCGTTATAGGTGAAACCGTGTTATATTGAACTTGCTTTGATCCGCCGGAGTGCGCAGCCCCGCCCCCCCTGGAGCACTGCTTTACCGCGTTATATCCGAATTCATGTTATATCGGGTCGCGTTATAGCGGGGTAGAGGTGTATTACCACATCGGAGGTAGAAGCCAAACTCGAACAGCTTAATGGGACTAAATCGGGGGGCCCAGATAATCTTCATCCAAGAATATTAAAGGAACTGGCACATGAAATTGCAAGCCCATTAGCAAGAATTTTTAATGAATCTGTAAACTCAGGGGTTGTACCGTATGACTGGAGAATAGTTCCTATCTTTAAGAAAGGACAAAAAAGTGATCCGGGTAACTACAGGCCTGTTAGTTTGATATCTGTAGTATGCAAGGTCTTGGAAAAAAAGGAGAAAGTAGTTAAGGACATTGAGGTCAATGGTAATTGGGACAAAATACAACATGGTTTTACAAAAGGCAGATCATGCCAAACCAACCTGATCACCTTCTTTGAGAAGGTAACAGATTTTTTAGATTAGTGGATTTAATTTACTTTGATTTCAGTAAGGCATTTGATACGGTTCCACATGGGGAATTATTAGTTAAATTGGAAAAGATGGGAAACAATATGAAAATTGAAAGGTGGATAAGGAACTGATTAAAGGGGAGACTACAATGTGTCATACTGAAAGGTGAACTGTCAGGCTGGAGGGAGGTTACTAGTGGAGTTCCTCAGGGATCGGTTTTGGGACCAATCTTATTTAATCTTTTTATTCCTGAACTTGGCACAAAAAGTGGGAGTGTGCTAATAAAGTCTGTGGATGACCCAAAGCTGGGAGGTATTCCCATACAGAGAAGACCGGGATATCATACAGGAAGATCTGGATGACCTTGTAAACTGGAGTAATAGTAATAGGATGAAATGTAATAGTGAAAAGTGTAAGATCATGCATTTAGGGATTAATAACCAGAATTTTTGTTATAAGCTGGGGACTCATCAGTTGGAAGTAACAGAGGAGGAGAAGGACCTCGGAGTATTGGTTGATCACAGGATGACTATGAGTCGCCAATGTGATATGGCCGTGAAAAAAGCTAATGCGGTCTTGGGATGCATCAGGCGAGGTATTTCCAGTAGAGATAAGGAGGTGTTAGTACCGTTATACAAGGCACTGGTGAGACCTCATCTGGAATACTGTGTGCACTTCTGGTATCCCATGTTTAAGAAGGATGAATTCAAACTGGAACAGATACAGAGAAGGGCTATTAGGATGATCTGAGAAATGGAAAACCTGTCTTATGAAAGGAGACAAAGAGCTCAGCTTGTTTAGCCTAACCAAAAGAAGGCTAAGGGGAGATATGATTGCTCTCTATAAATATATCAGAGGGATAAATACCAGGGAGGGAGAGGAATTATTTAAGCTCAGTACCAATGTGGACACAAGAACAAATGGATATAAACTGGCCAGACGAAGGTTTCTAACCATCAGAGGAGTGAAGTTCTGAAACAGCCTTCCAAGGGGAGCACTGGGGGCAAAAGACATATCTGGCTTCAAGACTAAGCTTGACAAGTTTATGAAGGGGATGGTATGATGGGATAACCTAATTAATTGACCTTTGACTATTAGCGGTAAATATGCCCAATGGCTTGTGATGGGATGTTAGATGGGGTGGGATCTGAGTTACTACAGATAATTCTTTCCTGGGTGTCTGGCTGGGTGAGTCTTGCCCACATGCTCAGGGTTTAGCTGATCACCATATTTGGGGTCGGGAAGGAATTTTCCTCTAGGGAAGATTGGCAGAGGCCCTGGGGGGTTTTCGCCTTCCTCTGCAGCGTGGGTCACGGGCCACTTGCTGGAGGATTCTCTGCACCTTGAAGTCTTTAAACCATGATTTGAGGACTTCAATGGCTCAGAAATAGGTTAGGGGTTTGTTGCGGGAGTGGGTGGGTGAGATTCTGTGGCCTGCATTGTGCAGGAGGTCAGACTAGACAATCATAATGGTCCCTTTTGACCTTAAAGTCTATGACTCTACGATGTGTAGCCACACATTACTTTCACACATATGTAACATACCTCAAAGCAAACTTGGATGACAATGAAAATTTCAGCACTAAACATCTGCTAAAATAGGACAGATTCCGACTCGCATTGAAGATCTCCTCATTCTGTGACTAGTCCTATTGACTTCAGTGGGACTATACATGGAGTAGATACATCTACTGTGGAGTACTGTATTGCTGCCCATCACTGTGATGTCAGAGAGAGCCTTCTATGTAAAATGGATTAGGTACTTTTCTGTTGCCACAGGACTTGATGGGGTCCATTCCTTAAGCATGGAATGCTGTCCTTGGGATAGGGGCTTTTTGCTTGGTTGTTTGTGTGTAGCGAAAGGAGAGCTGTTGAGTGTTGTTCTGATTATGGTGGAACTACTATCAAACAGGAAGGTTTTGCAGTGTTCTCTAAAAGCAATCAGACTCTAGATTCATCCACTCTGGAAATGCATTCTGCAGCTTGAGCCCTTCAATTAAAAAGGCTTTTCTCCAACTCTTATGTGATTCAGTCTGGGCTTTGTGACTTGTGTGGTCTCAGAGAAGTGCAACTGTCATGGCAATTCATAGACGGAGATATGAATCAGCTAACATGGGCCAGCCACGGGTGTTTAACTGTAGTGTAGACATACCCTAACGCAACTGAGATCTGATTAATTGATCTGGTTAGTCGTGAAGTGCTACTCATGGTGAGTAAGGATATCAGAATTTGTCTCTATTGAAGCCAACACAACCAAGAAGATTGTCCTCAAAATAAAGAGCCTCAATTCCCTAAGAGAACCCCTCAGGGAAAACGTGCGCTAACAGACGCCTTGCAGCATGCCCGAATTTCAATAGAAGCTGAGAGTGCTGAAGACTTTGCAGAATTATGCCCAGGGGCAGTGGTGAGCTGGAGCTGGTTCGCAAGAACCGGTTGTTAAATTTAGAAGTTGGTGTAGAACCGGTTCCTAAGGGGGCGGGCAGGTGAGCAAACTCCGGCCCGCGGAACCCTCCTGCCCGGCCCGCCTGAGCTCCCAGCTGGAGAGGCTCCCTCGGCCCCTCCCCCACTTCCCCGCCCCCTCGCAGAGCCCCAGTGCACCACGCTGCCGCTTTCAGTGGCATGGTAAGGGGGTGGGGCTGTGAGCTCCAGCGGCCGCGCGGCATCCTTACACAGCAGCATGATAAGGGGGCCGGGTCTGGGAGGAGGGGCTGGATAAGGGGCAGGGAGCGGTTGGAGGGGGCGGAGGTTCTGGAGGGGCGGTCAGGGGACGGGGAACGGGGGGGGGTTGGGTAGGCATGGGAGTTCCGGGGGTCTGTCGGGATGGTGGTGGTGGATGGGGTCGGGGCAGTCAGGGGACAGGGAGCAGGGCGAGTTGGGTAGGGGGAGGAGTCCTGGGGGGCAGTTAGGGTGGGGGGTCTCAGGGACAAGGAACGGGGGAGGCTGATGGGTTGCGGGTTCTGATGGGGGCAGGACGTAGGTTGGGGTCGGATGGGTGGGTGGGGGAGGAGACAGGCACGTGGGGCTTCTACTCACCGCGCGGTTCCCTACCGGGTCTTCGGCGGCACTTCGGCGGCGGGGTGGGGTGGGGTTTTCCCTCGCTCCGGGTGAAGTACCTGCTGCCGAAAACCCGGAGTGAGTGAAGGCCCCCCGCCGCCAAAGTGCCGCCGAGGACCCGGTAGGGAACCGGTTCTTAGGATTTGGGGAGCTCATCACTGCCCAGGGGTTGCCATAATTGCCTACTAAAGCCTTCACATTAATCTTTCCCAAAAAGGAAGATTAGTGATGAGATGGTACCTGGGAGATTGTCAGTAACAAGAGAAGGTTTCATAAGCAAGAGCCTAACAATCGCTTCCCTCTGGATTTCACCATCTCAGGAGCTCACTAGTCCAAAAGGCAGCCCTCGCACGAAGGTTTCCATGTATTTCCAAAAACACAGTAACCTATATTGGCTAAATCCCAAGAAGAGAATTTTTAACATTTGTTCCTGCCATGCATACCTCTGCCAATATTCAGGCTGACAACCTGATCTCAATCTAAGAGATCTTGGGCCATTTGAGTTATTGACCTACATTTCAACCATTAACTCCCTCAGCACTTCTCCCTTGTTCCCTTCACTGAAATAACAAATGGGATTAGAGACACAGTGAAAATTGTGTAAATAAAGAAACTATCTGCTAATATGCAATAATTTGCTAAACTTACAATTTATTCATTTTTCTTTTTGTAGTGAAATTTGAAATTACCCTGCAGTACCAGAAGAACACCAGTAAATTACAAAAGAAAATGCATTCAAACAGAGAACCTATATTCAATCAGCTAGTTCGAGGAATACTGTTTATCAGCAGTATTACTGGTCAATACCAATACTAAGTAACCCTCACAAACTCATACAAAATAAAGTAGAAAAGTCTTACTCCATGAAATAGTTTAGAAACATTTTGTGCTAATCCACGTTTCATTAATAATAGAATTAGCCACATTTGGCTGTTCATTGTGGTTTGGCTTTGAATCCATAATGAATAGCTATTTGTACTTATATTTATTACAAGGGCAGCATTTGTCAGAGCTAATGAGTGGACGAATGGAGAGACAGGCACATAAATGAATATGGAAGTGAATAGCTGAATGAAGTGCAGCAACAGGAGAGAGTTGTACAGAATTCAACTATGCAAACTCACCAATAGCAGGTATATAATTTTATATGCTGCCACCCTGTCTTCTCCTTGCATTCTGTCTACTAATAGGAGGAAATGTAAACTACATGTAGTATTGCCAACCTCAAGAGATCAAAAATCATGAGTCAGACCCCCCTCCCCCCAAAATCATGAGATTTTAAAAACTCCAGCAAATCATAGAGTTATAGAATATCAGAGTTGGAAGGGACCTCAAGAGGTCATCTAGTCCAACCCCCTGCTCAAAGCAGGACCAATCCCCAACTAAATCCCCAAATGGCCCCCTCAAGGATTGAACTCACAACTATGGGTTTAGCAGGCCTCAGTGCCAACCCCAAAGAAGGTTCTAAGAAGCATTAGCTACATTTTCACTTACTACAACTAAAATCTTCTCCGGTAAAGGTCAAAAAGACATCTACAACCAGTCTGACTATCAAAAGTGTCCATTAACCATCACCTCTGACTTTTATCAAAACGGGAAAGGGAGAAAGAGAAAATGATTGAGACGGAGATAGATGGATTTTACTTCATGTGTAGAGTCTCCATCCAGCTCAGACATTTTTAAAGAATTGTGTTCAAAAGGGGCAAAAGCTCTCCTTCATACAAGACTGTAAGCATATTCTATTTATTTCAGAATAGCTGTTACAGAACATTCTGGCAGGAATGTCTGTGAATCAGTATTTACTGCTAGCAGGCCCATCACCAACAACTCTAGAAACTCTCTCTAGTTTTCACAACAGAAAGGACACAACACACACAGAGTGTCGCTTGACTTTTTCATTCCACTCTACTTCTCTGCCAATGTGTGTGAGATCATTTCAGGTTGAAAAGCCAACCGTTAATGCTCACAAAAATGCATGCCTCTCCATCTGCTCAGATGGAGACTCCACTTACCCTAAGGGCTTGTATACCCTTACCATGCTGTGATTGATGCATCGGCGTTCAATTTAGCAGGTCTAGTGAAGGCCTGCTAAACTGACTGCAGATCGCTCTCCCATCGACTCCTGTACTCCACTTGCATAGTGTGGACCCCGTGGTAAGTAGATCTAAGCTTAGGGTGACCAGATAGCAAGTGTGAAAAATCGGGACGGGGTGAAGGGTAATAGGAGCCCATATAAAAAAAAGCCTCAAATATCAGGACTGTCCCTATAAAATCAGGACATCGGCTCATCCTAAGCTACGTCGATTTGAGTTGCGCTATTTACGTAACTCAAATTGCGTAGCTTAGATCGACTTTTCCCTTTAGCGTAGACAAGGCTTAAGATAGTAATAGGAAATGGATGGCAGTTCCCCTATCTTGACTCTCTCCCATCCTAGTTTATTTGCTTTGATAAAAAGAAGGTCTGGATGGTAAATAGTTTGAGTACCACTGACCTAATTAATGCATCATGATTCACACTCACACAGAGAACTTGTATTACTTTATCGGGTTGATGAGTTACAGATATTCACATTAAAGACCTTAATATTAACTCCCGGTTTAGCTGAATAGAAATGTGTCAAGAGACGGACTTAAGCAACAATGAGTATTGTGTACATAATACGCAAGAGCAGAAGAGAAATATGCTCAGTCATTACATTTGAGTAAACTCACATGTTTATGTAGTCCTGCAATAAAACAACAGATGACGGATTCACAAATAAGCATGAAATAACTAATCAAAATAAATAAATGGGCAGCTATCCAGTGGGCAGCCCCCTCAAGAGCACAGTTATATAAGCCCCTTAATTAAATATTTCAAAAAAATTAAGTATTGAAAGTATTTGTAATATTCCATAATGACACTGTTTTATGCAAAAACTTACTGTCACAGATCCTAGAGACCATCCCTTCATGACCACCCACTAGGCGACTCCAAGCTTCTGCTGCTCTAGATCCCCGGGATGTGTTAAGCATCTGGAGCGTCAACGGAGTCCAACCACTGCCCAAATCTTGGGGTCCCTAAGCACACTCTCAGTGTGCAGACCTTCCATCTGGCACCCCCTTCTGAGTGTTGGAACCTGCTTTCCAGCCACCCTAACCCCTCTAAACACAGCCTTGACCCCTCAATACTTAAACACACCGCTCTACCAGAACTCCGCCCAATAGGTGGAAAGCTTCTGGTTTACAATTTAACTCCTTTAGGGGTGTGCAGTAGTTGTGAAGCCAGTTACATATCCCCTCTCTCTCTCTCTCTCTCTCTCTCACACACACACCAACTTTCAGAAGTGCCAGGGGGTGCTCAACCCCCACCCTGCCTCTTCCCACCTAGTTCCGCCCCATCCCCCAAACGTGCCGCGTCCTTGCTCCCCCCTCCCCCGCATGCCATGAAACAGCTGATTGCGGCAGCCAGGAGGCGCTAATCTGTGGGGCCCGTTGGTGGGCGGGAGGCACTGGGGGGCAAAGCTGAGAGGGGGGCGGCCAGTGGGTGCTGAGCACCCATCATTTTTTCCCCTGCAACCCTGGAGCACCCACGGAGTCAGCGCCTATGCACACACACACCACTGTGTTCAATCAATCAATTTTAGGCTCTTTACTCCTTAATCATACAAAGCACAGGAGAGTACAGATCATACAAAACAATAAAACACTCTAAACGCAGCGTCCCTCACTAGCTCACCTCCCTTGGGAGATCATCTGTGTTCTGTCAGTCAGTCAGGGTCTTTTATCGTATTGCCTACCCTGCTCCTGCAGCAGCCTCCCTCATCTTACTCTGGTGCAAGATAGCGCTCTCCCGATTTCCACTTGCCCCAAGAGTCCCTTTATAGACTCCTGCTGGGGACATCTGACTCTTTTGTTCTCCTCCTGGTAACTTTCCATTACTTCCAAACTCCTCTTCCGCCTTCAGATAAATGGAGGAAAGGTCTTCACCCAGCTAGAGCAAATCCAGTGTCACAATCCTTTGTGTGATGATCACTCACCATTGTCTTTGGCCTGGCTGGCAGAGACATGATACAACCCTGCTAATGCAGCGTTGCTGTAGCCATGTGGGTCCCAGGATATTAGAGAGATAAGGTGGGTGAGGGAATATTTTTTATGGGACCAATTTCTGTCGGTGAGAGAGACAAGCTTTCGAACTACACAGAGCTCTTCAATTCCTGGGGCATCCACAGTGATTTCCATGATACAATTTCATAAAGTCATCCACAATTCGGAAGTGGTGCAGACAGAATCCACAGTTGATCACACTTATATCAATCATTCATATAAGCAATAATGCCACAGTAAAAACAATGGGATTGGTTTGCCTTTTGCTTGAAGCAACACTTCCTTGACTCTACCCCTTTCCCGCACTTCTGTACCTGCCTCTTCCTGCTCCAGACGCTCCACAATCCCCTCCCCATCCCTCTCTCCTGCTCCCAAAGTCTGCTCCTGCTCCCCCACACTCTCCCCATCCACCCTTCAGTGTCTCTGCTGCTCCTCACAGTCCCTGATTGCGTCTTGTCCAGCACCCAGACCCATAGAGTGGCAGCCATTTTGCCTATGGGCCTGCCTTCAGTTCAACTGAAAACAATAGGGGGCAGCAGCTAACTTTATAAAGGGCAGCCTCACGTCCAATGCAGATAGATCATAGGGAAATGGCGGCCATCTTGCTGGCCTCGGCCCCACTGACAGTAATAGGAGATGGTGGCTATTTTGAATAAGGGAAAATTTGTGAGTTGGTGCCTTGCATCGTGTTTTCACGAGACAGGTAAAAGCCACCCCAAAATTGCTAGAGTCACGATAAAATCATGGGAGTTGGCAGTACTGCACATGTCCTTCCTTCATCTACAAATCTTTCATGACTTCTCAGAGGAGGGCACCAACTGCCCAATGCACTTCTCCACACTTACTTTTGACAGGTGGCTTGAGCTTCTTTCATTGTGTTTCCTGCATTCAGCATGTCCTGGGCATCAAAAGTCATCATGGCTTGCATTTCCAGTATGGTGGCATATGTCAGTGCGTGATACATACTGTCCTTAGTTCTGTTTAAAAAAAAAAAAACTAATCTTACTTTCAAAACTGTTAAAGACTTGGCCAAATGTCTCAGCCTTTCACGCCTATCTCCCACCTTCCACCCTCAATTTGAATACACAGAGACTGCAGGATTTCACATGGCACTTTATAAGGCATTTTTTCAATCCTTGAATTATTCTCATGGCTCTTCTCTGAATGGTCTCCAATTTTTCAACAACTGTCTTAACATGTAGAAACCCGAACTGGACACCATATTCCAGTAGCAGTCAAACCTGTGCCAAATATGGAGGTAATATAATCTCTCCACTACTATTTGATATTCCCATTTATACATCAATGGATTCCATTATCCCTTTTAGCCACAGGGTCAAACTGGGAGCTCATGTTCTTCTGATTATCCACCTTGACCCACAAGTTCCCCCCCCCCCCCGAGTCACTACTTCCCAGGAGAGAGATCCCCATTCTGTAAACGTGGCCTGCACACTTTGTTCCTAGAGATAGGACTCTACATTTGGCTGTATTTAAACACATTATTTTCTTGCACCTAGCTTACCAGGCGAAGTGCCTCGCTCTGTATCAATGACTTTATGTTCTTCATTTTTACCATTCCCACAATCTGTGTGTGATCTGCAAACTTTATCAATAATGATTTTATGTTTTCTTCCAGGTCACTAATAAAAATATTAAATAGTGTAGAGCCAAGAAATTATTCCTGGAGGCGTCCACTAGAAATACATACATTTAATGATGACTACCCATTTACAATTATATTTTGAGATCTACCAACTAGCTGTTCTTTTTTCTATTAATTAATTTTTAAAATATATTCAGAGGATGTGATGGAGATTCCCACAACTGAGTCATTCTTTTTAGGTGGCAAATCTGAGGAACTCTCCCAGATTGGTCCATAGATGTGGTTTGGGAACAAACTGATAAATTAAACAGTAATAAGTCACCAGCACCAGATGGTATTCATCCAAAAGTTCTGAAGGAACTCAAATAGGAAATTGCAGAACTACTAACTGTAGTATGTAACCTATAGCTTAAGTCAGCCTCTGTACCAGATGACTGGAGGATAGCTAATGTGACAATTTTTTTTTAAAAGGCTCCAGAGGTGGTCGTAGCAATTACAGACCAGTAAGCCTAACTTCACTATAGTTTCAACCAGTTTGCCTGGTACTGAAGAACAGAATTATCAGACTCTTAGATGAACACAATATGTTGGGGAAGAGTCAATACAGCTTTTGTAAAGGGAAATCATGCCTCACCAATCTATTAGCATTCTTTGAGGGGGACAACAAACAGGTGGACAAGGGTGATCCAGTGGATATAGCTTACTTGGACTTTCAGAAAGCCTTTGACAAGGACCATCACCAAAGGCTCTTAAGCAAAGTAAGCAGTCAGAGAAATTCCATTCTGGCTTTAGGCAGGAAAAAAACATGGCACATCCCTTGAAGGTCACAACCACTGTTGCATCATTGGCCATCACAGTATTAAATGTAGAACTTTACCTATAATGAAAGCCTTTCACACTCCCTGTCTAAACTCCTGTTTTTGTTTGCCTCCTGAGGAGTTTGGCTGGCAACTGACTTCTCTGGGAAACCTCATTGCTCAGCTCCTTTCCCTCACCAATGGGGAGGGATTAATTACTCAGAGACTTAAAAAAACAGAGCTGATCACAGACCCAAGGGTCCCGGACTCAAGCCTCACAGAGACACGAACAAACAGATCTGGCTTACCTACTCTGTTGAGGGCCCCAAAGCCCAGCCTCATGGAGAACAACCAACAGACCAGAAACACACCCCAGGGGACTGTGGACCCATGGTTGAGCATTGCTGCTCTAGAGCTCTGCGTGGATACAAAAATTTGGATCCGCATCCAATCCGCAAAGACGTAAACAATACAATCACAGAGGCAGATATTCACGGATATAAAGCAGATATCCATGGATTTTCAGGGTTCTAGAAACAAGAGGTGCAGAGCCCAACAGATAACCAGGCTCCATGTTTCATTTCAAGAGTTTGGCTTGCAAAGGGACATTCACCTACATCTGATATAGAAAAAGCTTTTTGACTCCCATCCTACATAGGTGTAAATGGATGTGTTAGGCAGGAGCTACCCAAAATCCTCTGCTTTCCACTTATTTGCCACTCAAGAACAGTAATGTGCCCAAGCTGCAAACAGAACTACAGATGGTTTGGTTTCATCATTAGCATTCCATGAGGTTCAATTCTCGGGTTATATCATCCATGACAAAATTCCAAGGAGAGCAAACCAGCAGTGGGTCCGATACACTGAGTATTAAATAAAGAGCAGAGGATAATCCTGAGATTTTTCTCTAGTACTGAAACTGACCTGTAGTTCCTTGAGAGAACAGTAATTAGTACATCCAGGCCAAGAAGTTGTTGAACCCTGGATCTTATAACATGTAATACATGTAACATTTTTCAAGCCAGTATCATATCTCGGATGAGGATGTATCTCTGATGCAGAGGTGATTGTTGGAGTTTATTTAATTTCAGAATGGGCTCTTCCGTATAGTAGACAAAGGTATAACAAGATGCCATGGCTGGAAGTTGAAACTAGACAAACTCAGACTAGAACTAAAGTGCACATTTTTAACAAACTGGATGTTTTTCTGGTTCAAACAGGAATGAATTCAGTAAAGTCCTATGGCCTGTGTTATGCAGGAGATCAGAGTAGATTATCACAATGGTCCTGTTTGGCCTTTTCTGAATCTATACCACTGAATAAGAACTGTAACAGCTTTTAGGAAGAGGCCTAAAGCAGCATGTTGGATCTTGATCAGCATCACATGTAAAAAGAGGGATGCAAGAGAGTAAACAGGATCTACAAGTTCCAGAAATCAACTGAACCGGTTTCAGCAGAAAAGGCCAAAGGAAGACTGCATTACGGAGACCGAACCTTTCTATCCTTAGAAATAGCCCATCAGAGCAGGGCTAAGCAGACTGGCAGACCAATGAAAAGGAAAAAAGCTTATAATTCCTCTGCCTATGCTGCAGTGTTCTATGTGCAGAGGACTTCGGTCTCAATTCCATACTTCTCATGAGTGAATAGAGATTCGCTAGTAATAAAGAATAATAGTAAAGAGTTGAAAACAAGCCAGTCCAATAAGAAACCCATTTTATGCAAGTCAAGGCACAATTTAACAAAAACCTCTCTCCTCCAACAACCAGGGCTTCACCATTGTTTTCTAAAGCACACTAGCTTGATAACAAATTAGTGCAAACTGAGCATCAATTAAATTATATCCCTCTAAAATAAGTGTTTTATTGACTTAGTTGAGTCATATTGCCCTAATCTTTTTATATGAACAGATACAAGCTGTGCCTTCCCATTTAGTCTTTTTTAATCAGAAGTTTCTGCCACTAGTACATGATCTGTTTGCTCTCAGCTGTTGCCAGAATTACACAAAAATAGGAGGCTAATGAGCAGGTTTGTATAAATAATAAATACTAATCTGTGCTTCTGTAACAACAGCTTTCCTCTGAGGATCTTCTGATCTACACTAGCATATGTAAGTGCAGAAGCAGGCCAGCCAGTATTTTGGCCATTTTCTGTCAGTGTTATTAAAGCCCCCATGGGGGAGACAAATCAGTATAATTTTATAGCTAGACTCCAGAGAATGGTAAAACCAGATTTGCCCCTTCCCACCAATTCCCCTGCAACGCTGGCTGACATTTCTGTAGTGCATGTAATCCAATGATCCCAAAGCTCAATAACTTTTACCTGCTGATTACAAAACTATATGTATAGGACAGAATCATTTTACTCATCCAATTGAAATGCAGTCATTTTGGGGGTGAAAGAAAGTAGACTTTAAATAAAGAGCAGCTACAAAAGAGTTCAGAGCAATGGGACAAAGCACTGAGATCTGCCAGATGCGTCAGCAGTCTGATCACTGAAGCCTCAATTAGTTCCCCCCGGAACGTCTGACTGAATAATGAGCTAATCAGAAGGAGAAGCTGGGGAGGTAAGGAACTAATTAGCCCCCAAGCTGACCAACAGAATAAAAGGTGGGAGGTGTTACCGAGGAGAGGGCTAGCTGAGCCTGGACTGAAGGAGCTCCCTAGAGAGAGGGAGACCTCCTTTTCTCCTAGGACCCTAGCCAAGAAATGTTGAAAGAAGTAGAGGTTCAAACTGTGATGTTGCACTATATGGGTGTTGGTGGGTGGGTTTAGAATAAAATATAAACTGCACCCAAGAAGAAAGTGGGTCTGAACAGTTTCTAGGGCATCACAGGATGGGGACAGAGTGTGGCCCTGTCATAGGCAGAAAGTGAAGAATACCATATCATACTGAAACTACACGTGAATTTTTGGTTTGGAGAATGTAATTTCCTAGTTGGAATGTGGCCATGACATGGGATTAAAATCCTGAAGAATGGAGCCATGGCACCTTTAATGACCACAAGTATTCAGGATCCTGGTTTTACATTACATCCAAAAGTTGTCATGAGCAAACACTGGCTAGGCAGGTATTTGTAGAGAAGCCTATAAAGGTAGGAACCCTGTCCCTAGCAGGCGATGCCAGTTTCACCCAGGGATAAAACCAATCTGGCTGAGTTTCAGTCATTAAGACTGGAAGAGTGATGATAGATTAGGGGAAGCAGTAGGAGGATCTGGTGAAGATTACATCAACCCGGCTGACGGAAGGTATTTATCCAACACTTGTGACTCAGGCTTGCCAGTTAGGTGCATTGCTAGATCCCCAGCTGTTACGTGATCGTATAACTCAGCAGCAGCGCCCAGAAAGGCTTTTATTCGTCCACATCTGCACAGGAAGTTGTGACCTTTTCTTTCAGATAGCCACCATGATCCATGCCTTTATCTCCTCCGGATTAGACAACTACAATGTGCCACTCCTTATGGCGCTACACTGTAAGTTCATTTAGAAACAGAAGCTGGTGCACAATACATCAGCCTGTGTATTAAGTAGTGTACCCCACCAGCACTTTGGGAGCTTCATCCACTTCCTTCAGGTTTCTGGGTGGAGGTAAAGGTGTGTTGACTGCAAGCTCGAAAGGGCTTGGAGCCTTCCACCTGAGAAACCAACCCTCTTCCTGTGAGACATTGCCATGGTTACAATCAAGTGATGCATTAGAGCAGGAACTTTCTTGCTTAACAAGAAAGGGAGCAGTTGGCAGGGTGGTCCTCTATGACAGCCCTTCAACTTTCATATTCATTCCCATCCTTTCTTCCAAAATAGCTCAGATTTGTTGACCTCGAGGCACTTACTTTTCCATACTTTGAAGGCTTTTTTGTTAATTGTTAGGGTGGCTGACGGTTGGGAAAGATTAATATTCTACATAAAAAATGAAATAAAAATAAAACCTCAAGACCCAGGTCTGCATGGTGAAGAATATGTCACGAATTGGACCCTACAATTAGGACAAACATTATTGGTGGAGAGAAGAGGGAAATTGGCTCTAAAATCTAAAAAGCAACAACCAAAATCTTTATGTAATCTGAAGAAAGAAGCCACATAAATATTTTAATGAAACTAGATCTGCCTTTCTGACATGCTCTTCTATCAGGAACAGAGATTTTATCACTACACAGAAGCACCCAGACACCTTCCCAAGGCATTTATTTTTAAATTGCTAGGAAAGACCTGTCAGTTATAACTCTGTCTCAGCTGCTGCAATAGATATTGTCATATATGCAGAGTCTAGTTCTGCTCTCAGTTATACCTGATGCAAATGAGATGAAGATTAATGGAGCTAAACTGATTTTAGATGCCAAACATAGCTAAATTGGTTATTTCAGTGGAATTGCAATGGTGTAACCCAGAACAGAATATGTCCCACACCATAAGTGATAAATCCACAAAATCTAAAACAAAGAATTATTGGGACAACAGGTAAGAATTCTGAAAAATAAATACTTTTACAGGCTGTGCAAACCCATTTCAAATCTCAGCATGCTAAAAAGCAACAATGAGGAACTGATGCCCCACCCCCAAAGAAAATGTTGCCTATTATTACACATCCCATTCCCACAACTATTGTCATTCCCTAAAGAGATAGCGTGTGTCTATAATGAAGATCATTTGTATTGCCTGTGGTGTCAAGGGCTAAGGGGTTGGGGGCCTCCCTTTGACAATGGACTAAGATGAAAGATCAGTTTGAAAATGGTTTTGCAATTAAATAAATTCATATTCAAGATATGAGGCTATAAAGTCAGCTCGTGAAATGAATTCAACAGGGCCCTATGAAAACAGAATGGAAACTATATGCAATGAACGAGAATAAAAATGGATGGATAGACAAATATATAGGCCCCTTCATAACAGGGGTCTCAGTGTCACTTTTGCAGCATTTTACTATCCCCCTTTTCTTTTTTAAATACAAAGTAAACATACCCACATGGGCACAGGGACATTTTGCATGTGATTTCGGTGAAAATAGTGCTGCTCCTGTTAACATTTCGTGACAACCTCCCACGCTACAAAAACACAACACTTCAGCACTGGGAATAAGGCAGATATCATCCCAAACCACTAGAAAGCTCACCGACTCCACAATTTGCCAAAAGCACATTTTACACAGTATCACCAACAGTGCAACCTACAAAGCCAGTACCTTTGGTATCGAGGAGTGGGGTCAGTGCCCAAATAAGGTAGGTACATCACCCCCACTGGAATGAATCCTTGACACATACCAAGCATAACAGCACTTTCCTTTGGTGGCGCCTGCTGTGACAAGCAGGATGGACAGGGAGAAGAGCAGGAAAGAGATGCACAACACTGAGATTTATTTTATGTGGAGGCGGGGCGTGAGGCGGGCTGAAGCAATAAATGGGGGAAGTGCAGCTGCCGCGACTTGGTGGCCCAACTGCTTTTCTGTATGTCTCAGGCCCATCCCAGCTCTGAGCAAATGCAAAAAGACTTATAAGGCAGCCATTTTGTTTTCTTTTAACTCTTGCACACCAGTGACTAGAGTCCAGATTGTCTCCAGCCCAACAAATCACTGATTTCACAGGGTACTTGTAAATGGAAGCAGTTTAGGATGAAAGAAAGTGACATAGCAAAGAGCCAAAGCAAGAACTGACCCTATATCCAATTGTGTTCACTGTATACATCAGCAACTTGAAATAAGGAAGGAGCAGTGTCGAAATCTGCTGATGGCACAACACTAGGCAAAACAACCTGTGGCAGCCGGGGTGGGAGCTGGCAATAAAATACAAAAGGACTTGGGAAGCAAAGGACTCAGG
Organism: Emys orbicularis; assembly: GCF_028017835.1. Lineage (NCBI taxonomy): Eukaryota > Metazoa > Chordata > Testudines > Emydidae > Emys > Emys orbicularis. The sequence goes on from NC_088690.1 coordinate 10,309,858, forward strand.
CAGATGCAAGTTAAAGTATGAAAACTGTGGGAATAAAGAGAGACACAAAAAATTTAAAAAGTGATCATATGCCCTCATTGCTCGTAACCAGGCTTGTGTGTATAATGCAATTTTGCAACTGTCAGCATGGCTACAGTGGCGTGTGTGTGTTTTAGTTGCTGCATAAATGTATTTCAGAAGCAAAGCACTCCTTTAAAAAAATTAACTCTCTAGCCTTCAAGGTCACAAAGAAAACCTTTCAAATGTCAACTGAGATCTTGTCTACTCTGGGAATTGGCCCCAAATCCAACAATCAATTGATGGCCAGCCACTGCACCACAACAAACCCCAAATACAGGCAAGGAAAAAAAATCAGATTTACACTGCTCCTCTTTACACAAGGGAACATTCAATAAGATTTAAAAGGTGCAAAATTCAAACTGAGAAAAGGAAATTAATTACATATTGTGTGAAAAGATACTATGGCAATGAGTTAAGGCATTTAAGGCCAAGATCTCAACAAGATTCAAAAAAGGGATTGGACATTTATATGGGTATCAAGAATATCCAGATTTACCATAATTATAACAATTTTTTGTAGAAGGGATATTAAACCCCATGCTTCAGGGCTTAATCCAATCTCAATCTATTATTAGAGATTAGGATGAAATCTATTACGAGTGGCAAGTTACCTTACATCTGCCTACTGCAGAGTCTCTTAATTTCCTCTGAAGCAACTGGTGCTAGCCACTGTCAGAGACCGGACACTGGAGTAGATGGACCTTGGGTCTGATCCAGTATGACAGTTCTTACCTTCCAATGAGTTTACCCTAGTTTCAAGCAGGGTTGAGCTCCAATGAAGCTGTGGCTTTCTTTGTCTACACTTGGGTTTACACTGAGACAGCTACATCAATGGCACTTGATCCTACAACCTGGCCTTATCTAAGTTGCTGAGTAAGGACTATTCACATAGGATGATTAATTAGTTTTAATTTTCTAAGGTTTCTCCATTGCTTGTGGGATTATCACTGAAAGGGCTGATGGAAGAAGTGTGCTCGGGGAAGGATATGTATGTGGATGGAGATCATTAAAGGAGGAAGCGGCATGGAAGAAGGCATAAAGTGGAAAAAGGAGAAAAAACAGTTGTCAGTTGGAAGGCATCAAAGGAGCTGAGGCAGTGGAAAGAAATTAGCAGAGATAAAGGAAGAGATGTTCAGAAATGTGAAAGTGAGGACAAGGAGCATGAACTGGGAAAAGGGAAATAGCATATAAAGTGAAAAGTTATTGGTTCAGGTTTTATACTCTGACATGTTAATGACACAGACCAGGAGAGATTGCTTTCAACTATGATGTATAACCTGATAACATTTTTTTTCAGTTATGTTCCTTGTAACAAACTGCAACAGAACCTGTACTCATTGGTAAGAGCAACTAAGAACCAGGCTGCATGTTACAGAACATACTGTTTGGTAAGGAAGAGTAAACATTTCATTCATCATAGGCTTGTCTATATGGTGCTTTAGTCCACACCAGAGGGATGCGTCTGACAAAGTGGGTATTCACCCAAGCTTATGCTCCAATACATCTGTTAGTCTTAAAGGTACCACAGGACTCTCTGTTGCTTTTTACAGATCCAGACTAACACGGCTACCCCTCTGATACTTGACACCAGAGGGATGTAAATTTTAATCTGTACTAGTTTGTTGTGCACTGCCTGGCTTGTGTAGACCCCGCTGACATGCACAGAAAGTTCTCTACTGGGCTTTAATGTAGTCCTGCTTCAAATAGTACTACATTAACCAGCACTAGGGAACTTTTAGCGAACGCCAGCAGGGTCCACATGGATAAGATAGTCCACACTAGCTTGTCATGCACTAAAATTCACACCCTCCTGGTGTAGACTAAAGCACCATATAGATAACCCCAAGATGTTGCGGATATGGCAGCTGCACAAAGTACTATAACCACTGATCAATACCATGCCATTTACCTGTCTCAGTGGGGGGGGGGGGGGAAATCTTTCCTTCTTCCAACACCAGCAACTTGCTATGTACAACCTAAAAGGTTATTTTATTTTCCCACCTCCTCCAATCCAAAAGGAATATTATTTATCTGTCTAGTGCTCAAAGTGTAGTGGCAGTTCTAATGGAAGATGAAGAAAGCAAAGAAAAAAACAAAAACAAAGCAAAAAGCTGGTAAAAGTATTCAACTTACTTCGCTTGTAGGGAAGCAAGGGCCTCAGGAAATTTGTTGCTTAGAAATAAATCCACAGCCATCATACATTCATCCAGGGCTACATTCAGGTCTGACGCAGATCTGTCAAAAAAAAAATTAAAGGATGACAAAACCTACTACTTCCAATCCTCTCTTATTGAGCTTCTCATTTCTTGTAATGACAACATTTATGAGAAGTCCACTAATACACCACATAACAACTAACCCCCTAGCTTTGTAGTAAATATGCTGTCAGGAAATAAGAAATTAGTTATCACTTTAGATATTCCTTTATCTGTCCCTCATTCCCTCTCTCTCTCTCTCTCTCTCTCTCACAGCCTCCACCCATCACCTTCTGGTCAGTTTCTACTATAAGATCTTAAATCCCTTTGCATTAGGTTTGTAAGACAGAGTGCCCTCTTGTCTTGGTGCCATGTTATCATATACAGACAGCATGTCACCACCTAAAGATGCACCATCCTCACATTATGACATTTTCAGATTCAAATTAAATCCAAGGCTCGTTAAACTGCCCTGCAGATTCTAGGCTCACTGATCAGAATTGAGATCAACCCATAAATCTTCGGATTGGTGGTAACCCTTCATTCAGTGCCATTCCTGAGCTAGTAAAAAAAGCTCCAAAGACAAAGTGGTCCCTGCCCCAGATGTAGAGAATAAGCAGTGCTCTTTGCCCCCTTTCACCCTGGAACAAAGGACTAAACGGACTCGAGATGGGACCCAAGCCGCACAGTTCAGGTGGTGGTTAAATGCAGGGTTTGGGTTTGGTCCATTATAGAAATAAGGACCAGCTGCAAAGTCTGGATCCTTACCTAAACGTTTCCAAAGTTTGGTGATGGTTGTGTAACCCACACCCCTCCGGGGTGTGGTGTTCTGACCCATCTAGTGGCACCGAGACCACAGACAGAGATATATTTTTATTTATATATATAGCCTTAGCTAAGACCCATGCAGTAGAGGCTCATGCACTAAGCTCTGGAGGCCCCAGGTTCGATCCCGCCTGCCGACGACCTGGGTCTGTCGGCGTTACAAGTGGGGGTGCTTGTCCGGGATTTCAATTGGGAAGTCTCTGAAGCGTGGAACACGCTTCCTCAGCTAAGGGAAGTATGTAACCACACACCTCCTGGGTGTGGTGTTCTGTCCCATCTAGTGGCTTGGACACCACTTAGAGAGAGATTAAGGAGTCTGCTCTACAGCCTTCGCTAAGCCATATGGCTTTTAGCTCATGCATTGAGCTCCAGAGGCACCAAGTTTGATCCCGCCCACTGACAACTTGGGTGTCGGTGTTACAGTTGCATCCAGGGTTTTGGTTCAGGTCCATCTCTAAGGGTAGGTCTACACTTACCCGGTAGTTCGGCGGCGAGCGATCAAACTTCTGGGTTCGACTTATCGCGTCTTGTCTGGACGCGATAAGTCGAACCCGGAAGTGCTCGCCGGCGACTGCGGTACTCCTGCTCGGCGAGAGGAGTACCGCGGAGTCGACGGGGGAGCCTGCCTGCCGCGTGTGGACCGAGGTACGTTCGAACTAAGGTACTTCGAACTTCAGCTACGTTATTCACGTAGCTGAAGTTACATACCTTAGTTCGAATTAGGGGGTTAGTGTAGACCTGCCCTAAGATATCCAAAATTAATAAGGGCAAAACAAAACACAAAAAAACTGATCAGACCCTTCCTTTACCCTACCTACCCTGTAAGATGAGAACAAGAGCTCTCAATGAAATTAAGGAAAATATTTCTTCATAAAGCTTGCTATCAGTCTACGGATTTCATTACTGCAGTGGGATCAGAATGTCAAATACTGTGCCTGGATTATTTTATAATAAAAACATTAGTAGTTAAGCATGCTAGAATATGGTATAAGCTCATCATTGCAGAGATCAGAAAGCAATCATCCCTTCAACATGCAGCATAACTGGCTAGTTGCAGCAGGGTTCCCCCCACCCCATCTTCTGAAGTCACTGCTTGAGACAAAATACTGGATTTGAGGGACTAATGGTCTCGGACAGCATGGAAACGCCTACATACATTGTTGCTGGAATGGCCTCGTGGCAGTACTGTTTAACCCACATTTTGTGCGGCCATCGACCACAAAGTATGAGAAAGAAATAAGTCACTACAGCTATGTATATTCAAAGCAATTCAAATATCAGCCCCGAAGTGCTAGTTTGAGTAAAAAATAGCTGCAATATGCAGGTGAAAAACCAAATGCAGCATACCGTAATCAGAGGATTACTTCAGTGCCTTACCCTGACTGCATCTGTTTTCTTTAGGAGACTCTGATATTATGGCCTGATGCGTCAGGCCAATCTTTGATGAGTGCTTCTCAGATGGTCTCAGGATGACTGGTAATGAGATAATAGACCAGCTGAAAAGTTCTGGCCAAAGTTCAACACAAGACATAAAATTGTTGTACATGAAATGGCAGAAAGAACAATAGACTTTGCACTGGCAAGGTTAATGTACCCTGGGAAATGTCGAAACAGTTGAAATATGGGTATTTTGCACCTTTTAAAGAAAGACTAGATTTCATTAGTAAATGGTGCACAAGCTAGTTTGGGTAATTTTTACAAAGTAATAAAGACTCATTTTCTCCTCCATCTCTCCCTGACTTTGGTTGCTCTAACTAGCAAACTGTCTTGTGACTTGGAATCTGTTGCTTCCTTTTAAAAAAAAATTGCAAACATATAACTATCAAACTGAAAAAGAAATAGACCTCGAAAACAGGAAGTGTGCTAACAATATCACCCTAATGAGAAAAAGATCAGAGCTCAAAATAAGGCAATGAGAGGTTAGTAATTACACTGAGGACTTTGCAATAATTTTTCTTTACAAAGCAAAACACTTTATTGAAGAAAAACAGCATGATTTTTTCCATGCTCAAGAACCAGGCTTAGAAATTTGAGAGAAACACATTATGTGACAGTGTCTCATAGCGCCTGTATCTTCACACTTTTCAGTTGTGCTACCTATTGTTCTGCTCCTGGAAGGATTTCAGACATTGATTAGCCCCAAGCCCCAGCATCCCTGTGAGCCATTATGTGTCTAATACAATCTAATGTATGAATAAACTATACATCTTAGAGCCCCACTCTGAGCCTGCTATATTTACTATTTTAAAACTGTCATCTGTAGGCTGAGTGTATTACAGTTATTTACCCTTTGTTAACCTATGCCCTTCAATATAACAGCATATTTAACATTGATCTGAAACATGTTCTCATTAGTAATAACATCTAAAGACTTTTAATTAGATAAGTTTTTTTTTTTTAATTATTTACCTTTGCGCAGAATGTTGATTTTTGTTTTATTTTTTTTAAGTACAAGTACACTTCCTTGTGAGATTCCTTTTTACAAGAGAAAAGTGCTGGAAGTTTAATACTGTAAAAGTTTAAAGTATGCATAAATTATCTGAACCCCTTGGAATCCTTTCTAAAAGAAGAATGCTTAACACAATCCCACTCTCCTCTCAGCAGCCACAGTAATGCAAGTTACACACCTACCTTCCTAGTGTTCTAATGAAACTAGGATATTTGATGCACTCAGTGAGTAAAGAAAGCAGAATGTAAGCAGGTCAGGTGAATGCCATTTAATTATAAATGATACAGATCCTAGTCTGTTAATACAGTAGTTCAAAGAAGAAATACTTTAGAGAATACTGAACATTTTTGCAAACTGATTAGTCATGCTTCAGTGGGTTGCACTGTTTCTCTACTGCCTTCTCTCAGATATAAAATCAGCACTGCTTCAAATCCAAATGTAAGTAACTGTATATCTGTACTTACCCTTCTAATAAGTCTCCGTTGTCTTTCGACATGGTCATTTGCACTGTATAGTGAGTGTGGAAATCAGCAGCGTGAATTACCAAAAGACATCTAGCAGCAGCAGGCACTCCACACCACTTAACCAGCTCAGAATGACAGTCACACTAAGCGCAGGGCAGGGCACGGTCTGCCTGCCTGCAGAGCATGGCATATTCACTGATTGGTCATTATGATAAAATAAAGGGAGTTTCTGTAGTTCAGTTGTAATATCCTATGCATGAGTGATTTGGGAATCATGCCCTCTGCGGGGCTAGGCATTGCTCAGTCAGAGACTCCAGTTGCTGCTGACCCTACTGGCTGAACAGGTACTACTGCATTGGGGGGAGGATTAATATGGGGCCACACACCTAGGGCCATCCCTCCCCACCCCAGCACCCCTGCTGGACCCATAATGGTATAGTGGGTGGAAACACTCTCCCCCTCACCACATGGACTTGGCTGGCTCCTCTGCAGTTTTCTCCCAAGTAGGGGCGCTGGAACAGTGTTTATAGTGGGGGTGCTCAGAGCCACTGAACCAAACTGTAAACCCTGTATAGAATGGAAACCACTTCAAGCCAGGGGGTGCGGCAGCACCCCCCGCACCCTTAGTTCTAGCACCTACACCACCAAGAAACTCCAGGCAGTAGGAGCAGAAGCAGCTAAAGGCGGGACTGGAGATCTGTTCCTTCAGACATTGAGAGAACTTTCTAGTTTTGACGGAACTCTCTCTTCCCTGTGCTGATTGGCTGTTTGCGCCAACCCTCCCACTCCCTCACCTTCTCTTCACCTCAGCTTCACGCCACATCTGTCCCTCTTCCGGGGTGGCGGAAGCTTCCTAACAGTGTGGGGGGAAGGGGAACACTGGTGCCTGAACCATGGCCCCACCCCCCCATCCCACCTCTTCCCCCAAGACCCCTCCTCCCCGTCATTCACCCTTACAGCCAGTAAAAAGTGGGAGGGCTAAAAGTGAGGGGGCCATGGCCCCCTGGTTCCCCCGTTCCGGCGCCCCTGCCCTCTTACCCTCTTCTCTCCTGCCTTGTCCACCTCCCTTCCCATTTAGCTTTGTGGACCTAACATGGTGTTTGCTGGCCTCCTACTGGTCACACTGCTTGTGTGTGTTCTACCCCCTTTCCCCACTGTGCGTCTGTCTTGTCTATTTACATCGCTGCTCTTCAGGGTAGGGACTGTGCTGTTCTGTGCCTGGGCAGTGCCAAGCACAATGGGGCCCACTCCCTGGTTGGCCCTGAGGCCCTACTGTAACAAACATTAAACAACAAGCAGCTGTGAAGCTGATGTCCCATTAGACACTAGTAATGGTGGATAGAGGGGCAGCTTAATGTTTTGATTTTATGTTTTAGCCCTCTCACCCAGCCTGTGCCTGGTGTTTGTCTTAGATGATAAGTAAAGCTACGATTTTGTCAGGGATATTTTTAGTAAAAGTCCCTGACTTTTACTAAAAACATCCCTGACAAAATGGGGATGGAGGAGGGTCCAGCACCCTGTCCCCTCCCCCCACCTGCAGCAGCTGGGAGCTGCAGGGTCCCCATTGCCCAGCGGGGCTGGAGCTGGGGCAGTCCCCCCGCCACCTCAGCCGGCAGTTGGGTAGCTGTAGGGGGCCCTTCCAGCAGCTGCTGATCAGCTCTGGGGTCCCTCTGCTGCTGTCGGAAGCAGCTGGGAGCTGCGGGCTGGGGCGGTGGCTGCTCACAGAGGCTAAGCAGTTGCTGGGGGGGGGGAACCCTGCCAGTGGCAGCAGCTGGCTGGGGGGCTGCAGGGGGCCCTCCTGCCACTGAGCAGCCCCAGGGTCCTGGGTCCTTCTGCTGCTGTTGCCAACGGCTGGGCAGGTCAGGGTTTCTGCCGGCGGCGGCAGCCAGTCAGTTGCAGGGGTGCTCATGCCAATTGGGGAGCTGGGGGGGGGCTTCACTGAGCAGCTCCAGGGTCCCTCTGTTGCCATCGTAAGTGGCTGGGAGCTGCAGGTAGTGGGGGTATCGGCTGCTCGCAGAGGCTGAGCAGCTGCAGTGGGGGGCCCTGCCAGTGGCGGTGGCTGGAGAGCTCAGGGATCCCCACCGGTGCCGATGGCCGGTCAGTTGTGGGAGGTCCCACCACCTGCAGCGGCTGGGCAGCTGCAGGAGGTCCCCTGCTGCTGGCTTCAGCAGATGTTACTGAGCATGCTCAGTACACCCTACTTAGCAAATTCAGTCAGATAGCGGTTTTTCACACTACAGGGTGGCTGGTCCGCTGTGGGGGTCCTCAATGTCATGGAGGTCGCTGGAAGTCACAGATTCCGTGAATTCCGCGACCTCCATGACATAATCGTAGCCTTACTTATAAGCTCTCCAGGACAGGAATTGGGCCCTCCTGTCTACATATGGACAACATCTAGCACACTGTAGACACTATTTGTAATACAAATAACAAATCGACCACTGATTGAAGCTTTAAAGCTTAAAAATAGATACAAGAGTACCAGTTTCTTCCATCTAGTGTTTGGTGCATGGGGCTATGTGCCAGGATTTTTTCTGCTATCCTTGACATGACACTGAAAGGAGAAATTGCAGTCTGAAAAGACCCTTTTCGGGTAACCACGTGCAGGAGTCTCAGAAAAGATACTAGCAACTAGGGAGAGCTGCTAACATTTCAGACAACATGAACACTCTCATGCTTTAGGTCAGTGGTTCTCAACCAGGGGCACATGTACCCCTGGGGGTACACAGAGGTCTTCCAGGGAGTACATCAACTCATCTTGATATTTGCCTAGTTTTACAACAGGTTACAAAAAAGTACTAGCAAAGTCAGTACAAACTAAAATTTCATACAGACAAAATGAGAAAGTAAGCAATTTTTCAGTAATAGTGTTCTGTGACACTTTTGTATTTTTATGTCTGATTTTGTAAGCAAGTAGTTTTTAAGTGAGGTGAAACTTGTTACACAAGACAAATCCGACTCCTGAAAGGGGTACAGTAGTCTGGAAAGGTTGAGAACCACTGCTTAGGTTTCTACTCAGACCTAAAGAGAACACAGATTTATGTAGAATATAAGTAGAAAATAGGAAAAAATCACCCCCTCTCAGCTAGTGGTTCTCTCTTTTCTAGTTTCTCTCTCTTCTACTAACACCACATTTGTATGGAGGAAAGTTATTGATTTAAAACACACTTATTTTTCTTCATTTGTTTTATATATGTACAAATGCTATACTTTATTATATTAAAATGTGTGTGTATCCATATACACAGACATATCAGAGAAAATTTCAAGAGAATACTTGAGGGCTTTAGTTAATATGTAATAATTCATGCCTAGGTGCTGTGGCAACAAAGTAGGTGTGAATTATTACATAATAGCTAGTGTGCCTGGTTAAAATTCTTGGTACATTTGCCATCATACGGAAAGCTGTGTCAAGAGGGTGGCACAATTATTTTAATTCCTCCTTGCAGAGGTTAGCTATTATATGCCGCTTATTTAGAATGAAGTGGCATCTTTGCTCACTGGTTTGAGCTGGGACAAGATTATGCATCCTTTTAACTGGCTACCTATAAAGTTTCCAACTGATTTTAAGTTGACTTCACTGGTCTTGTATGGTGAAGGCTCTTGCTGTTTCTTCTTCAAGCCTTGACTTGGCAAGTATCTGTGCTTTAAAACCACCTGCCTTTTATGAATTCCACTACCACAGCCAGCAGTACCTTTGCTGAGCTAGCCCCTAGAGGGTGCAATTAGCTCTCTAGACAGCTATCACAACCCCCTTTTTTTATTATTATTATTTTAAGGTTGGTTTTGTTTTAGTTAAAACCACCAATACTTCCATATTTAGGACCTCCTCCTGTCCATCTTTCCTAGAATCCCCTTTCTAGTTTGCTCTATTTGTTTGCAGGTTTTAGAAGGACAATTATATTGTTTTCATTTGTGGTTTTTTATTACTTAGTCATGAAATCATCATACTCTGGCTTGGGGACCTTTGCAGGTGTGCTTTATAAAAACAATTACAACGTACCCTGTGATGCACTGAGCGCCCTCTATTCCCATTGACTTCAGTGGGACCTGAGAATATTCAGCACCTCTGCAGAAGTGCTCAGCACGTGGCCTGATTGGGCTCTTTTTGCTCAAATATCAACCTCTGAGTGCCTAAGGCAGTACTGTCCACAGGTGCAACATTGAACATTGTTTAATTATTAGTCTTCCGATATATTTTTTTTAAATGGTAAAACAAACACAGAATCAAGGTACTTTTCATGATTAAAAATTATTCTCTTTTGGAAAAGGGAAATTGAAATCTGTTTCTTTACAGATTTTTTCATTCCATTGTGTGTATGGTACAGACTCATTCATTATTGTAAGGTTGCTACTGAGTGCTATGCTGCACACATACTTATTTGTTATTGCATCCTGGGGCATTGGTTTTCTCTCCCCTCTTACTCCCCTCCCAAGAAAAAAAGTCTTGATGCTTGTATTTTGAAAAATTAAACACAGAAGGGGAAATCCTCACCCGACTGATTCTATGATTTCAACAGGGCCAGGATTTAACCCCAAGAATTATTACACCTCTGCAAGCAGACAAAAGGGTAGGTCTAATTTGGGTCTCCCATTCTTTACAGTGGTCCCTTCAATATTACCTCCAAAACATGCCGAAGTATTGAAACAATTAAATAAAAACAGGTTAAATTAGTTTAGATACTAACATATACAAATACTCTCTCCATCATTTCAGCCCTTATATACGTAGGGGTAAGTGCCTTACATTTTAGACAGCTGCATCAAGCTTCACTATAAATCCACAGTATTCAGAGAAGTCTATTTAGGTTTGAGGCCTGAATTGCTTAACTGGGGAAAATGTATTACAAGACAGTTAGTCAGATGAGGTTTACCCAGAGATTCTGCAGCTCCTGATCTAGTCTGATCTCAAACTAAGCAAGGTTGGGTTAGGCTGGCACTTGGATGGGAGACTCACCCCCCCACCCCCATGGGAATATTGGTGTTTCAGTAGGTGGTGCTCCTCTCTCCAAGTCAGTATTGAATCAATGCCCTGGGATTTTGCTGGGGGGCACTAAGTTACTGGAGATGAAATCTTTTGAGTAAGATGTTAAACAGCGGTCTTGGCCATTTGCTCACACAGTGCAAGGTATACACACCAATGGCAGAGCACAGCGCTGGGAGAGGGATTACTTACACCCAAAGAAACCCCCTAGTACACAACCCAGTTGGTTGGGCTGGATATTTGGGCTAGGAAATCCTGAATAAGATGACACTGAACTTATACCCTAACACTAATCCTATCAATAGCGCTTTGGGAGGAACCCTCTCTTCCTCTGTAGGGCACCAGCACAAGGGGGCCCTAATCCTGACTGCAGCCTCTCCACACTGTTGGACTGAGGTTCATTTACTCAGCAGAGAGTCTAACAAATATTTATTAAGGCAAAAGACTCAGAGTAGCGATCAATTATTCACAAGTGGGAAACCCATCAGAACAATCTCGTCACAGTTGCCTCCAGCACCAGACAATACAGCTTCAACCTCCCTTTGTTACATAAATTTAGGCCAGGTCTACACTACAAACTTACATCAGTATGTCACAGACGTGAAAAATCCACTCCCCTGAGTGACAGTTATACTAACCTAACCCCCAGTGTAGACTGTGCTGTGTCGATGGGAGAGTTTATTTTGTAGAGTAGTTAAAACATGGCTTCCGCTACCAACTGTTTGGTTCTGGTTTTAAATGTGTTGATCTGCATATTGTTTAGGGCCTTTCTTCTCCTTAAACTAAGTTTCACCTATGTTAATGTAGCACATGTAGTTTCAATTGTCCCAGGAGAATGTCTATACTGTGTAAGCTAAGCACAATTAAAAGTGGCAGGTAACTCCGCTGTGTACTGGGAGAATGGACTAGCTTGAGCTAGCACACGTCTTACCATTGTTTGGAGAAAAAGAATTAGCTCTTAGCCTGATTTCCTCAGCAGTTAATATGCTTGATAAATTCCCTTCACTAGTGCTGGCAGAAAGTGCCCTACTTACTTGATTACTGAGCCCTGAACATCATATTGTTGCAATCTTGGTTTCTCCTGCTGCTGTAGAGATTCAGCAGTAGGCCACAGCTAGTAGGAGGCTCAGAAATGACCAATGTAATTTAAAAAGAACACTTATTTCCAATTGTATTTCACAGTTCATCGATGGTGAGAAATGCTTCTCCCCAAAGCAAAGTGAACCCCACCAAAGGATGCAGGTTTCCTTTAAGAATTTTAGTACTGACATGGAGCAAAAATGAGTAGATTGCAACATCTCCACTGCAAAACAGGTCTGTTGCTTTTTGTTTTGATGCCCAAGCCACTAAAGACTGTATGTGCGATCAGTGATACTATGGATCTCTCTCTACCACATAATTTTCAGAAATACGGCCATATATATATGGCCGTCACTGCCAATAATACTGTCCTCTAGCACAATAACTCTGGGCAATCACAGACAATATATAGGGGATATCAGGGCACATCTCTTCCATTTAAAGATTTTCTTTAAATGGCTCACTGCTTTGAGTAATACTGTAGTGCCATAAACACAGTATGAATCAGAGACTAGATTTTTCTTTCCTAAATGCATAATGATTTTCAATCACTTGGGAAGAGTTTCTTCTCTATTTTACAAACACTCCGAAAGTGGAGTCAGATCAGAAATAACCTAATATGAACAGCCATCTCGTGACCACCAAAAGAAGAGAGAATTAACAATCAGCCTCCACAACAGTTTAAAAAAAGTTAGTCTTTCCTTTTTCAGACAATTTAGAAGCTTATAAATAATTCAAGAATGAATATGCATATAAAACAAAATCGTTTTTGACGTATCCGGTTCCTACCAACATCTGGAGACCATTTAGTACATCCACAGGACAGCAATATCCCTTCTGGTTCTATGTAGAAAGCTGGCAATGCCCCATATTTCATACATCTTTTTGTTCTGTGTTTTGTACAGCACCAGCATAATGGCATCTTGGTCCATGACAAGAGCTGCTAGGGGCTATGATAATATAATACATTATAATAAGAAATAATATGGCAACATGAAAGGATTTGATACCCATGTTTCTCACCTCTTCTCTACTGAAGACACACGTGATAAAGTTCTTCTTGGATTTAGAAGAGCTTGGTCAGCACTTGTATAATAATCTATTTGAACCTTTTGCCAGCTGTTCTATGACAGTGGTTCTCAACCAGGGCTCCGGGACGCCCTGAGAGGCCGTGAGCAGGTGTCAGGTGGGCCGCCAAGCAGGGCTAGCATTAGACTCACTGGGGCCCAGGGTAGAAAGGCAAAGCCCCACCGCATGGGGCTGAAGCCCAGGGCCCTGAGCCCCGTCACCTGGGGCTCAAACTGAAGCCTGAGCAATGTAGCTTCGCAAGAGCCCATGGCGTGGGGCCCCAGGCAATTGCCCTGCTTGCTACCCCCTAACGCCGGCCCTGGCTTTTAGATACAGAAAACCAGTTGTTGTGGCACAGGTGGGCCCTGAAGTTTTTAATAGCATGTTGCGGGGGCCTCAAAGAAAAAGATTGAGAACCTCTGTTCTATGAGATACATACTATTCTAAAACTTACCACATCCATTTACAACAACCACAAGATCTAAGCAGTATAGGGTGACCAGACAGCAATTGTGAAAAATCAGGACGGGGGTGGAGGGGTAATAGGAGCCTATATAAGAAAAAGGCCCAAATATTGGGACATCTGGTCACCCTAAAGCAGTATTATAGCACTCTGCTAAATGATTCTTCCCAGGTTTCTGGCCTAGCTGTCCATGGGACTTCTGGATAAATAAAACAGTGAGATGTAGCATTGTGATTCAGTGGATAGGACACTGCTTTGTGAGCCCTGAGACTTATTTACATTCTGTTTGACACATCTGGACAAGCACTTGAAAGAAAAAGTAATAAATTCACTTACTTTTAAATAGCTTTGCTTCAGCAATACTCATGCCACATTTGTGTTCCCTTTTTGTGAACATTTGAACAATTGAGATTTTATTGGCATGAATGTTCACAGAATGCTAACTGCAAAGTTACCTGGGTGACTATTCCCATTAAAAATGCTTGCATGCTCATCCAGTCAAGGAAAAGAAAATACCATGTGAATTATCTGACCAATCCCAAGATAGCAAAAGCTCAGTTATCAGACACTTGCAGCAAACTGTTGAAGATCAATGCACAGAAAAAAAATCCACTCCAAGCATTGTTATTTGTCATTCCAGAAAACTACAATCTGCTCATGCATATTCTGTGATGAGGAAGAAGCTATATATGTTGGGTAAATTATTCATTGTAAACCATTTACTCTTTATAAGCACCCTTAACATATTTGAAAACTTATCAGGCTACTCTTCAGTCTTTTTTCCTCAAGATTAAACATGCCCCGTTTTTAACCTTTCCTCATAGGTCAGGTTTTCTAAATCTTATCATTTTTGTTGCTCTCCTCTGGACTCACTCCAGTTTGTCCACATCTTTCCTAAAGTGTGGCACCCAGAACACTACTCCAGCTAAGGCCCCACCAGTGCTGAGTAAGACGGCACATCTACTACCTGTGTAATACACCCCAGAATGACATAAACCTTTCTCACAATTGCATCACTGTGTTGACTCATTCAATTTGTGATCTACTACAATCTCTCGATCCTTTTCAGAATACTACCCTCTAGCCAATTAGTCTCCATTTTGTAGTGGTGCATTTGATTTTTGCTTCCTACGTGTAGTACTTTGCACTTGCCTTTTTTGAATTTCATTTTGTTGAAATTTGTCAATTCTCCAATTTGTCAAGTTTGTTTTGAATTCTAATCCTGTTCTTTCAAAGTGCTTTCAACCCTTCCCATCTTTGTGTCATCTGAAAATGTATAAGCATACTCTCCACTCCATTATCCAAGTCATTAATGAAAATATTGAGTAGTATCAGACCCTGGACAGACCTCTGCGGGACCTCCCTAGATGCTTTGACAGTGAACCATTGATAACTACCCTTTGAGTATGGATTTTCAACTAGTTGTACACCCACCTTATGGTAATTGAATCTAGACCACATTTCCCTAGTGTGCTTATGAGAATGTCACATAGGCTGTGTCAAAAGCCTTATTTAAAAAAATCTAGATTTAGCACATCTACAGTTTCCCTTCTATCCCCAAGGCCAGTAACTCTGTCAAAGGAGGAAGTTAGGTTGGTTTGGTACAGTTTGTTCTTAAGAAATCCATGCTGGCAATTCCTTATAACTAGGACCCTACCAAATTCAAAGCCATGAAAAATGCATCACAGACTCTGAAGTCTGGTCTCCCCACCAGTGAAATCTGGTCTTTTGTGTGCTTTTACCCTAAACTATACAGATTTCATGGGGAGACCAGCATTTCTCAAATTGGGGGTCCTGACCCAAAAGAGTTGCAGGGGAGGTCGCAAGGTTATTTTAGGGGGTCGTGATATTGCCACCCTTACTTCTGCCCTGCCTTCAGAACTGGGTGGCCAGAGAACGGCGGCTGTTGGTCAGGCGCCCAGCTCTGAAGGCGGCGCCCCACCAGCAGAAGCACAGAAGTAAGGTTGGTAATACCATACTATGCCACCCTTACTTTTGCACTGCTGCCTTCAAAGCTAGGCAGCTGGAGAGTGGCGGCTGCTGACTGAGGGCCCAGCTCTGCAGGCAGCAGCGCACAAGTAAGGGTGGCAATACCATCCCAGGCCATCCTTACTTCTGCACTCCCGCTGGCAGCCGCTCTGCCTTCAGAGCTGGGATCCCAGCCAGCAGCCGCCATTCTCCAGCTGTCCAGCTCTGAAGGCAGTGCCGCCACCAGCAGCAGCACATAAGTAAGAGTAGCAGTACCGCACCCCCCTCACAACTCCTTTTTGGGTCAGGACCCCTACAATTACAACACTGTGAAGTTTCAGATTTAAATAACTGAAATAATTACATTTACAATTTTTTTAATCTTATGACTGTGAAATTGACCAAAATGGACCGTGAATTTGGTAGGGCCCTACTTATAACCCGATTATCCTTTAGGCACTTACAATTTGACAGTTTAATAATTTGTTACAGAATCTTTCCAGGTATCAAAGTTAGGCTGACTGGTCTACAGTTCCCCAGGTCCTCTTTGTTCCCCTTTTTAAAGGCAGGTACTATGTTTGGACTTCTGCAATCCTCTGAGACCTTACCTGTGCTCCATGAGTTCTCAAAGATAATTGTTAATGTTTCTGAGATTGCTTCAGCTAGTTCCTAAAGTACCCTAAGATGAAATTCATCAGGCCCTGCTGACTTGAATACATCTAACAACTAAATATTCTTTAACCTGTTCTTTCCCTTTGTGGGCTTCTGTGTCTTCCCCCTTGTTGTTAATATTAATTGTGTTAAGTATCTCCTCACAATTATCCTTTTCAGTGAAAATTGAAGCAAAATAGGCATTAAACACCTCAGCCTTCTTATGTTGTCTGTTATTACTAATTAGCCCCCTTTCCCTGCTAAGTAGAGGACCTGAACTTCCTTTCATCTTTCTCTTGCTGGCATGCTACTGGTATCAGGTGGGGAGCAAAAAAACAAACAAAAACTAAAATTGGGTGTCCTTGCTAGACCCCAAAGGGTGAATAAATGTGCAGTTGCCCTCAACGGAGACATAATACATTATGTAATTTTCAGTGACTTACAGTATGAAAATCCAAATATCCAGGGTACTTAAAAGTACCTTGCAAAATATGTTAGGTCAGAGTATGAAAGTTAGGTCCAGTAGCTACAGGAAGGAAACAAGAATTGAGTATACTGGATGTACTGAAAGCATCAGCAGCTGAGTCAGTGTGATTTCTGGCACATCCTTCCTTGTCTCCCAAAATTTAAACAAAATTACCCGATGCTTCTGAATAAACATTCCTTCTTGTGCCCAAAACTTACTCTCCAACAAATGCCTGTGTAATGTGGCCACAACCACACTGAGCCACTATCACATTCATCAATCTTCATTATGTAACAGCCTTGCAAAATACCATCATGAAAATGTATTAGCCCAGGCATAAAATCTACTCATCTACCCTTAAGGATGAAAAAAAACAACCTCCCCTCCCCCCGACATTTTAGTAGCCTGTTAGAAAAATTCTTGTCCAAGGAGAATATGCCAGTAGAATTGTGCAAGGCTGTTATAAACACATTAAAACATTCGGCATTTTTAGCTCCTCACAATGGTTCTATAAGAAGTGTAAATTTGCTAATCACTCAGTCGCTTCACTGCTCTAAGTGCCACATACCACTTCCCTTGGTCCTCGCCAGCAACTCTAACCAACATTAATGGAAGTTCCGTGGCAGATTGAGAGCCCTTAAGACTTATGCTCTAAAACCCAGGAAACACTTTCTGTCATGGTTTTTCTAGATCAATTTAAATCTTGTATTGAAGTTATTCTCTCCTCAGTTTGCACATATAAATCCCACTAAGCCCAGTGCAAGTTACTCATGTGTGGAAAGAGGTAAAAAATAGACAACTCTGTAGATGCACTTTGAAACCACTTAATAGCCTAGAAACTGATGTTTTATAATGTACCCCAGACTGATCTTTTATCAGTAAATGTCTTCCTTGTCTGCTGAAGGACAATAGCTTTAAGTTTGTTACATTGACTCTGATTGTATAACAAACTGTTTATTTCAAGAATCTTCATATTAGGTGGGGAGTCTATTCTCAGAGGTAAATAAGATATGCTATTTTTTAGACTGGAACACATAAGATTCCAGATCCTAGGTAATTATTTAAACACAGATTCACTTGTTAACCAAAGTACCCCCCCCACACACACACACACAAACTAGAAGTTAATCAGTTTTATGAAGGCATCAGATTTCATAAACTGAGTTAAAACAACTGAAAGATCACATGAGCTTGATTTCCTTGTTAGCACAAAACAGGGACTCCTCATCTCATGGAGTTTTTATTATTATTTAAACGGATGGCATCTCAGGCCAGCTCAAGAGCAGAAAACAAATCTCAAATCTGCCTTCTTTGAGGAAACAGGAACTATATGTCAAAATAGAAGAATACAACACCAATTGGGTATAAACAAGGATTGTTCATCCAGCAAACACACAGTCTCCATTTCACCTGACATTAAGATACCATAACCTACCTTCAAAATTAAGTGACTCTATGGCACAGGTTTCCTTTACAAAGGAGTGCCTGAGAAAACTGGAATGGCTAGCAGGTGCCACCAAGCGACAATGTCATTACAATGGTTTTCAAAATCAGGACGGAAAACGCTTTAAAAAGTTTGGGACAACATAGTCTCTTTCTCCCCAGAGGCAGCACTGGGAGTTTCCATGGATTGGGGGTGAATGTATGGGCTACCTATTGCACACAAGCTACAAGAACAATCCCAGCAAGTTTCAGAGTAGCAGCCTTGTTAGTCTGTATCCGCAAAAAGAACAGGAGTACTTGTGGCACCTTAGAGACTAACAAATTTATCAGAGCATAAGCTTTCGTGGGCTACAGCCCACTTCTTCGGATGCATATAGAATGGAACATATATTGAGGAGATATATATATACACACACATACAGAGAGCATGAACAGGTGGGAGTTGTCTTACCAACTCTGAGAGGCCAATTAAGTAAGAGAACAAACGTTTGGGTTTTTTTAAGTGATAATCAAGATAGCCCAGTACAGACAGTTTGATAAGAAGTGTGAGAATACTTACAAGGGGAGATAGGTTAAGAATCTATCTCCCCTTGTAAGTATTCTCACACTTCTTATCAAACTGTCTGTACTGGGCTATCTTGATTATCACTTAAAAAAACCCAAACGTTTGTTCTCTTACTTAATTGGCCTCTCAGAGTTGGTAAGACAACTCCCACCTGTTCATGCTCTCTGTATGTGTGTGTATATATATATCTCCTCAATATATGTTCCATTCTATATGCATCCGAAGAAGTGGGCTGTAGCCCACGAAAGCTTATGCTCTGATAAATTTGTTAGTCTCTAAAGTGCCACAAGTAATCCCAGCAAGATGTCCGCCCCCCGACTACTAGCTTTGCCTTCTAAGACACAACGCCACGACTCCAGGTGACACCTGTGGCCAGGCCCCTGGACCCAGCCTCTCGAGCTCCCCCAGCCCAGCCGCGCGCCCCCGGCCCCCCAGGGCAGCGGGTCCCTGCCACGGCGCAGACCTGGGCTCGCTTTTCCCGCTGCCGGACCTCCGGGCGGCTCGGACGTCCATGAACGCAGTGGGAGGGGACTCCAGCTGTGCTCCTGGCTGGGGCAAGGCTCGGGCCGATGCAGCAGCCGTCTCATGGTGGGACCCAGCCAAAGCAGGCGGCGGCCTCAGGTCGGGCTCTCCCCTGGGCAGGGCCGCTGGCTCCTACAGGTTAGCGGCTGCTCCTGCTCCCAGCTGCGGCAGTTCGCATCGCTGGGTCTTAACAGGGCCCGGATTCCCGGCTCCCGCGTGCCCGGAGAGCCCCCGGGAAGGTGCACTCACTCGTTTGCACCCGGGCCGCAGAAACCCAGCGACGAGCTCCAGCAGGGCGCAGGGCTGGCCCCGGGGAACCCCGCCAGGGCAGAGCGCTGACCCGACTGTTCCCGGCGGCAGGGAATTGTGAAGGGGGAGCCCCGCTGATTGTAACAGCACAATGGTGCACAGGGCAATAATTATGTGCAGCCTGCTGCCAAATTAATAATCCAGAATTAAACTTTCTTGCTAGACTTTAGGTCTTTGGCTGTAGTATGTGGGTTTCTGGCTCGGTCGCGGTTTAATTCCCTCCGCCCCATTATCCCTTCCACATTCAAAGTTCAGGTCCCTTAAATTAAATATGGCAGAAGAGTAAGGTTCTGCTCACTGTGCCTCCCTGGCCTTTATTTCTCCCTCTTACTTTACAAGTCGGAAAGTGGAGCTAGGTAACAGCAGTAGCAGAACTAGGGCATGGGAGATTTCATGAGGTGGGTGTTTGAAAAAACGGTATATGAAAGGTCAGAGACCCTAACCGACAGGCCTAAAGACCCATTTTTAAAAATTTGTCAGATATTAACAGCGATAGATGAACCAGGACCCAAACTTCCCCCCTCAGCCCTTCCAGAGCTGTTCACATGCAGGGTTTTAGTTTGTGATCATTTAACTAGACACATTTCTTATTTCAAAACCAAAGGGAAGATAGTTAAGTTTCACAATCATGTTTCCTATTTTATATAAATACCATTTCTGTTACAGCGGTGTTTTAGGTAAGAAAATTAAAGAATTAACTCTATGTAGTGCTAAATGCCACAGGCAGTTGTCAACCCAAACTTAATAAAATTAGACTTTTTTGGGAGGGGGTGTGGGTAAGGTAGGGGGTTATTGCTGATAGGGAATTAAAATTCAGAATTGACCATAACATTAAAAGAAAACATCTCAATGAAACACTATACAGTACTGTGTGCAGATCTGGTCACCCCATCTCAAAAAAGATATAGTAGAATTGGGAAAAGTACAGAGAAGGGCAACAAAAATCGTGAATGGTATGGAGAAAATTAGTAAGGCAGTGTTATTTCACCTTTCACATGACGCAAGAACCAAGAGTCACCTGATGAAATTAATAGGCAGCAGGTTTAAAACAAACAAGCAGAAGTGCTTATTCACACAACACACAGTCAATCTGTTGGCAGGGAATATTGTGAAGACAAAAGAATAACTAGGTTCACAAAAGAATTAGGTAAATTCATAGGTTTGAATTTAACCCAGGTTGTTTTTCAATAAAGATTACTGGAGATAGGCCCAAACCAAATTCATTAATCCAAAACTCCTTTGAATTTTGGGGTTCAAATACCTACATTTTGCAAAGGGATTGTAATATTTGTAAATGGCCAAGCCAAAACCTCACATAGAAACAGCCCTGAACTGTAGAATGTATGAAATCTAGATCCAAATTTTGAAGCTTTGACTATCTCTACACCTTTCAGAATACACTGAATATTTAAGGATTAGGAAGGGTTAATAATCATGAAAATGGAGATATTTGTGCCTTTGAAAATCTTTCTTTGCATAGCTAACCCTATACATACCAAGTTCCTTGTTATACATTCACTTCTGGAGGAAGACTGTACATTTAGTCTATGGTAAATCTAAAGTGCTTTTCATCTTGGGTCTGTCTTTATTTATTTAAAATACATCACCCACATAAAGTTGGATGCTGGAGAGTGCTGAAGAATAAGTACAAATCCAGGCTAATCCACAAAGGTGAGAATCTGAATAAGTGAGGAAATTGTGTCCCTCTAATGGTTTAGGCACTGCTACAGCAGCCGTTCCATCCTGACAATATCCCACCTGACCATTAAGAAGCAAAAGGTAACAAGCTGCAAGAGAGCCCCATCTAGTCCTTGTTGGCCACACACACACACACAACCCTGCATTGCAGCTGCTAAGAGTAGAAATTGTAAAATAGGGGAAAGCATAGAGAATATCAGGGTTCCAAAAGGGCTTTAGAAGAATCTCTGCCCTCCCACACAAAAGAAAAAAAAAATCATCCAAGTGAGAATTGGAATAATCATCCCCTTATTCTTAAACTGGTATTACAGCTTCAGTTCAGCAAAATTATTCCAGAGGTAATTTCTGAGCTGTGAAAATGTTTCTGTGTTGACTTTTTTGGGATCAGATGAATATTTCAATATATTAGGCTGTGCAGATACATGGAACTTTTCAGAGGAGCCTGCTCCAGTAGAGGTGATATAAATAGGCCAGTGTGTAAATTCTTTAAACTAGGCAGAAACTGTACTGGAATGCATATTTAATACTGATGGAGTTTGTGTTGACTCCTGGATACGTAATCAAATGTATTGGTAATAAATCAATGTTAGCTTCTCTCTGGGATATTTCAGCCTCATACATTTTCATTTAATATGCATTAGTGAACTTACCAACGCTTCGTCCAACAAAGAGAAAAAGCCATAAACAGTATTCAAAGCCATTAGACACAGAGTATCCCACCTTTCTAGTGTTCTTTTTAATCTTTAGCAGACCAGCACTATATTGTATGAACTGTAATGGAATTGCGTTCAGTTCAAGCACACTTATGAATGCAGCTTTTGTTCACTCCAACTTAGTAAATAGCCTGGGTCTTCTAGAAGAAGAAATAGCTATCATTTAAGTGTAAAATTTTGTAGGACCTCCAGGATTTGAGTTATTTATTTTATAGAACTCAAAAGTGCAATACACATCTTGCAGTACAAATACTTCATGTTCTCTGCCCCAGAGCATTAACTTAGCAATGACAGAAAAGGGATATCAAAGGTAAAGATAACAACAAGACTACTTCCCTTGCACAACAATACTTAACACAGCATGATGGAACAAAAATTGTATGAATAAATTAAGATGAATTAATTTCCTATGAGTATCTTCATAGAAGTGAATCATAAGGAGGAATTTTGTTATCCTTGTAAGCTGGAAACACCATGTGCAGGTGAGGAAAGATTGAAAAGGCCACTATTGATAGAGACAAATTTTCAGACCTCCGGCTGATAGCACAAAGAGTAGAGGGTGAAAGCTAAATCACTTTATGGTATTTAATATTTGCATTACATTTATTGTTTAAAGATACAGTAATCAGGAAGAAACGCTCTGTTGTTGCTACAATAAAAGCAAGAATAAACCATGTAATGGAAAAACTAGCAGTTTCAGCAAAATAAAACAACTTACGGCACTCACTTATAAAAACACTCCGAAAGAAAACAGATATTCTAGCAGTCATTGTGACTTGTTGAAGAAGCCCTAAAAGTTGTCTGCCAAGTGAGTGGTTAGGGCCTGTGCCCTACAGCCCTACCCCTGGCTACTGGATGAAATCCTGACTTAAGTCAATAGGAGTTTTGCCATTGATTTCAGTAGGGTCAGGAGTTCACCCACTATTCCTGACAGACAACTCTAAACCTAAGGCTACACAGACAGAGAACAAACAGTATAAAACCTCTCCTGCCCATGATATATATTGAATTAAAAATTGATCTTTTTAATTTCACATTGAAATGGGGTACAATTCCTGTAACTCTGGATAAAAACTTGCTCTTTTCCCAGGGACTGTAGTTATGTTTCAAAAATTAAACTATTTGGCATATGCAAATAATACCACAATTCACACTGGAAACATGTCCAACCAGGACAAATAATAGTAATAAAATACTCTGCACTTCCACAGTGCCCTGAGGATCTCAAAATCTTTATTATTATACAATGTGTATATTGCAGTAGGTTAGGTTAGGCCTCATTGTGCAAGATGTTGTACAAACAATACATTAAAAACATTAAGCCTCAACACTATTGGAAGATAGGGAAATATTGTCATTATTTAACTGAAAATGAAGTTAAAAATGACTTGTCCAAGGTCATACAACAAATCATTGGTAGAACAGGGAAAGAATCCAGGAGTCTCGGTGTCTCAAGAAGCCCCACTCCATTCTTCTCCCCACTAGACAGCTTTGACTATCACCTCCAATCTGCTCTAATGTTTTGGGCATTGGCTACCCTCAATGGTTAGCCAGCAGCGTAGCTGTACGGCTGCAAACCCCTAAAGTTCACCATTTACGCTAGCATCAGTTGTTACACAAGTGTAAATCACATGTACACTAGTGGTTTGCACGTGTGCATTACACTGCTGGCTAAAACTCCAGTGTAGGCCAGACCCAATAAGACTTGTACCAAACGAATGGAGTTGCAGTCTTGAAACAGGTAAGGTCTTCAATTTGTGAAAGATATTGTCTAGTTCTACTAGTGATTTATTAAATGACAGCTCTGGTTATTATTGTTTTGTCATTTAGACTTGAGTTTCACAATTACAGAGGGTTACAACTCTGCAATTTTATTACAATGATGATGAATGGAACTTGTCTGTATGCCTGCTGTCTCATTAAGAAGGTAAACTATAGAATTAGGTTCATGGGTACCCCATTTGTCTATTAGTAACTTATACAACTGACTTTATGGCTCATCATAAAAAAGCAAGCTTGCAAAATTAGGTACAAGTAATTGTTTCAAATGGATGACAAATCCCTTCATTTGTTACTTCATCCACTTGTATAAATTCACCTATTTCTCCCTTAGAACTGTCTCTCTGAAAACAAACTTAAGCTCTCCTCTTCTACCCATGTTGCAAGAGACATGGAACTAGCCTATGAATGAGTCCATGCTTCCTTCTTCAGTGCACTTAGGCAGGAGTAGGATTTAAACTTTTTAGTAATGAAACTGTCACTTTGAAATATGTATCTGTTTCAGTGCTGAGGCTCAAATTCTGAGCACTGAATTAGGGTGTCTGGTATTTCAGTCACTGCCTAAAATCTCTGATGAAGAGGACTAGAAAATACATTATTCAGATTGTTCAAGATTTAACATGGAGATAAGAATTTGCCACAAGAAATCATGGCGATAGGAAAAGCCTGGCTATTCAAACAGCATATATAAGTATATGGAGGCATAAAACTACATCACATACATAAATTATCGTTTACCCCCAAAGCACATTACCAACTGCATATACAGGAATTACTTCATTCACCATTGAAGTGGAGCCACTTCTCAGCAGCTGTTTAACAACATACTGTGTACAGCAACACTAGACAACAGTGTAGGCAAAGATTCAAAAAAAAGAAAAATATATACAATTGAAACAAGGAAATTGCACGTAGTAGTAACTGGTACTTTAGCACTTTTCTTTAAACTGATCTCTACTCGCTTTACAAATGGTGGGTTTTATCACCATTTTACAATTGTGGAAATGGAAATAGAGTTATTTAAAGTGACTTGGTAATGTCAGTGAAAACTGACTATATAATCTAAGTCCTCTGCTCTACAAACTTTAAAACACCGCCTGCTTAAGTAGGCAGTACAATTATACAAACTGGAATTTGGCTACAAGCAGAGTCAGCACACTACTGTTGTGGAATTTTTCATCACAAGTGGTCAGTGGACATTGGTTTTATGCCTTAGCCACAAGAAAGTAACTCCCACAGCACAATGCTTGAACAAAGAGAAGGGTGCCATCCCCATCACCAGCCTGTTACACATTAGGTCACAGTGGAATTCTATCTAAATATTGATAAGGCCTGATTTTTCTTAGTCTGCGAGATCTGTCATGAAGGGTCAGAATCCATTAGCTATGGATGTAAGATCTTAACTACAGTTTCTGCTAAGAACTTTTCAATATAGGCCCGGAGTCCAGAGCTTGGCTTGGGTTATGGGGGCTGGCTAATAGAGAACAATACATAGCTCAGAAGAAGCTGGGGCAAACAGATAACCTTGTGTGTTTCAAGTCAGTGAGCGGAGTCAGCATAACTCCGAATGTAATTGGGTGTCCTTATCGTGAGTTATAGACACATGAAGCGCTGAGAAAGGCCTCACGGTTACTCCCAAATGCAGGGAGGAGATAGTGGTACAATACCCCTCAGATCCTAGACAAAGTTCGGGGAGAGGCCTAATATGATTGACATGAGTTATGACACCCTCCCCTCACAGATGTATGCCAGTCCTAGCCCACAGAAATGCAAGGGTAAACTTGTGAAATTAAGTACTAATTACTGCTTTTTTGCTTTAAATCTCTAGGAATGTACCTGTTGGTCAACTGAGAGAGCTGCTACCTCATTCCCCTGGACCCCCAAATTAGGATTTAACCTATACACTTTAATATACATAGTTTGGGGGTAATTACCTGTGTGTCGGCAATGTGTTAATTTGGGCCATAGGCGGAACCATTAGGTAATCTTTTAGACCAGTGTTTCCCAAACTTGGGACGCCGCTTGTGTAGGGAAAGCCCCTGGCGGGCCGGGCCGGTTTGTTTACCTGCCGCGTCCGCAGGTTCGGCCGATTGCGGCTCCCACTGGCCGCGGTTCGCCGCTCCAGGCCACTGGGAGCTGCTGGAAGCAGCAGCCAGTACGTCCCTTGGCCCGCGCCACTTCCAGCAGCTCCCATTGGCCTGGAGCGGCGAACCGCGGCCAGTGGGAGCCGCGATCGGCCGAACCTGCGGACGCAGCAGGTAAACAAACCGGCCCGGCCCGCCAGGGGCTTTCCCTACACAAGCGGCGTCCCAAGTTTGGGAAACACTGTTTTAGACCATTGGCTTATTGTGCTTATCTTGTCTTGCTATTAGAACCTATCCAGGGGTTTGGGAAAACCCATCTCTGTCGCTTCTCTCCGCTCAATGAGCGCCATATATAATCTATTGTAACTAATTGTTTTGCAGGGTCTCTGAGCCTAATAAGCAAAGTGACACACTGCCAGCGCTGTGCGTAATAAACTCCTGTGCTTGACTCTACACAGGGTGGATTATTGTTCCTTCAGTCAAAACTATATCACAAGGTGTCATGGGTGCAAAAAGTTTCAACTATGAAAGTAGTTTATAGTGAGCGCAATATTTTGAGTGTGGAGTGGACATTAAATAAAGTTATTTTGAACCTAGTTTTCCCGACTGGTTATGGAGAGAGAGGCACAGAATACGGTAAGTAAATCTTAGTGTTCTATTTATCATAAAGAGACAGTCTGTAGGAGTTTCTGAATAGCAGCACTGAAGGCAAAGCTTGCTCATCAGGTGGAAGGATAGTAAAAGTTCAGTAGTATGGGGGAATAAAAGGAAGAAAACTAACAGCCGGTCTGAGTGGACCTCTATGGAGTTGATAAAAGGTAGATGGCAAGACATTTAGTTGTCTGTTGATACACTTAGGGCTGTCAGTACTGGTCACTAAGATTTATTAAGCTTTGGGGGCAAATAGTCTTGGACTTTGATCTCCGGTTGGGGAGTTTTAAAAACTACCTCCAGCACTATTGGAGCAAAAGGGTTGGAGCAAATCTCTAAATGAATAGTACAAGCATGGGCAACTTACTCCAGACAGCTGCTTTCTTGATTGGTGTGCTGTGGGCTTCTTCCAACAGCTAGATGGAGCTGGACTAGGAGAGAGCTTAAGATAGGAATGTCTGCAATGTGGATTCTTCTTGCCTTTGAGTACAGTACAGAGTAGGAACGGAAAACCAGATACTTCATCCATATTAATGAAAGTTAAAAACATGACACATTCTCCAAGGTACTTGTATGTTTTGATATTCTCAGTTTGCAGATCCATGCAAATAAGATGACAAGTCTTCTTCCTTTTCCTCTTTCTCCACTTAGCCATCTTCATTGAGCCACCTGATTTATCATCAGTTTATTTGTCAAAACTTTAGGAGATGCACTCAGGCAGACTGTCATTTTCTATGTCAAGGAAGATATTTTTGCATTTACCTTAAAAGCCACATACAACTTGCAATACCTATCTTTGTAGCAAATTACTGTCAGTAGAAAACCTCTTAGTCTCTAGTTTTTGGAATACTAAGAATGAGAAAGGAATGTTCAGCCCTGGTGCAACTCATTTTTGTAAGGTCTTTCCTAGGCATGTTAGCTGAGCCTGGCTCACTGTCTGGCACTCCGAATCATTTCCGTGATGGAAACTGTCATGAGTCTAATTCAAACAGATAAAGCAAAATCCTCTTTTCAGATTTTTTTAGTCCAAGGGCTTCTGTGACTTACAAGTAAACATCCCAGATGCCAGTGAATCATATTTTCAGAGTTCTGCCACCAACAAAAAAGGTTATCAGTGGAGTTGTTTCAAAAATTCTTTAACCATTTGATAGTAAATAAAAACTGGGAGGAAAAAATAACAGAACTGGGTCAAAAACAAAAGTCTAATTATGATTCTGCTAGTCTATATATTCCATTTTCAGTGAGTCTCAGATACAGGTTATAACATTTAGCAGGTGAATGTTCAAGCCTGGTCACCTAAAATCCATGTTTAGGCACCTAAATTGAAAATCAGGCTGCTTCTAAGCTGCTGAATACCTGCAACTCCTATTGAGTTCCACGGTGGCTGGGATTGGTTAGCACCTTAGAAAAATAGAAGTGGCCTGGACTTTGAGGTGCTGATCAATCTGAACCTGCACTGGAGCTCAACAGGAGGTGTCCTGCAGCTTTGAAATGCCAGGTTGCTTCTATTTAGGTGCCTAAACAGATTTAGGACCTTTGGTCAAAATTTTCACTTTCCTTTCACACTATAGATCTGAACAGTTTATGTTCTGTCTACACGGGATTTTTTTGTTCATTGCCACCACTTTGAAGAGACAGACAATTTACTTATGTATTTAAACTTTATTTCTTCATAATTACAGGCTACTGTTAGAATTTTTAAACAAAAGAAAAGTCTATAAATAGAGGCTAACCCCATATGGCCAAGTTTTAAAAAGCTAGTTAAACTTCGTAAGTAATGCCATTTAGCTCACAGCAGTGGTTTATTGGTAATCTTCAAATAAAGGTACTGTAGTCAGAGTCAGTAACATGAAATGTAACATCAAATGACTCAAAACTTTAAATTCCACACAGGAAAGCATGAATATATATAATATATACACATAATATTGTATTGGTCCACTGAGTATACATTTTTAACAAAAGATAAGAATCTGTGTAGTCCAGTTAAGCATACAATATGCAAGATTAGTGTACACTTATTACAAAGGTTGTATAGATAAGTTATGGATATTTAATACTTGCATGAGGTTTCTTTAAGATACCTTTTTTGAGCAGGTGTTTCAAATGCTCGTTCCCAGTGCAAAAGAAAAAAGTTGTCCAAGTCAAGTCACCCATTTTCCTGAAAGAATGAAAACTGCCCTCTTCAAAAGCTCTCGCAGCAGCAACCATAGCTAACTGGAACTCTTTAAACAAACCCAAAGTGTGGCTAATGAGTCATCCCTTACTTCACACAAGTGTTTTTGTCTTGAGACACTTCTAATCTCCGGGAGAAATACACCAAATTAAAAAGTGCAAGAAAGAAAATCGATTGTATGCTGCTGCAGTCCAGCTGTACGTGTACAGAGTGAAAGAAGCATCATTGGGAATGACTTAAATGAATCTGACATTCTGCAGAATGGATTACATTTACACAACAGGCAATAAGTTACTTTCATTAACATTTTATCAACCTACTTTGACTCAGTGACCATAAAGAATTATAAATCAGTTTTTTTTAATAAGGTGCAACTATCAGTTGGCATTCAATAAGTTACATGTATAGAAAAAGACTGTTGTATAAAGTTAAACTATGCCTTTATGCATCCTACTCTCTTCTCTATCCTACTTCAAATTCAAACTTGTCAAATTGCCAGTTTAGTTGTATATTGGCTCAATTAGCAGTGGGGCTTCCACAATTTGAGACATTTTGACCAACAGTAAATTCATGTGAATTATCCATTTAGTTATTCTAGGTTACAACAGAAACCCACCCAGAATATGTGATCTGTCTGCCAACCTCATGACCATGCAAAAAAGCAATTAAGGTTTCAATAAGATACACAATCTTTCCCACTTTCACACTGAATATTATCAATTAAATTTCAAGTCCAGCAGTAGAACCTTCATTAAAAAGAAAATACATATGTATACATACAAAATAAAGCACTCTACAGTTCCAGCATTACTAAAGTCTGCTCTGAAAAAGTACAAAAGGTTTCAAATAACTAACTGGTGGGAAGGGGTCAGTGAGGCAGAGTAATTGCCATGTTCATCTTCTACTCAATCATAGTTGCTGACAGATTATACTTAAACCATAGTCTCATTGCCTGCATTATAAACTGATTTATTTACAGGTAGGAAATGTGCTTTACTTTCCTGAAACATGTCTTCTGGGAGAGTATAAATGCTAAAATGAGTGGACTATTCAAATCTATAAATAACTAAAGATGGAATTCAGCAGAAATGTCCACACACCTTTTATACAGTAATATATAGTAAAAGGCTCTAGCTTCTTTATGAGACAGCACACAATCTGTACAGAAGCTAAAATGTTTTTTGTTAACATTTCTTTTTATAAATGACTCAGCCCTGTACCCAATGGGTACAAAATATAGAAATGCAAGCATTCACCTTTATGTTCAATACTATGCCCCTTTCACCAAGGAATTTGATTGAGACAATATTTGCCTGTCTCTGAACTTCAGTCTAACAGAATTACAAGTGTTCATGAAGATATCTTCACATACCACCAGAATAACGACCAGTTTCTTTAAGAAGATGAAGTCTGCCTTATCTTTCTGTATTACATAAAGACACTTTGGTGTCCTGGGTTTACAGAATAAAAATAGCACAGGCTAAAAGCTCAAGGAGAATACACACGGGAGCAGCACTCTATTATTTGTCTGATAAACTTAATGAAGAAATTTAGGAAACTTACAAATCAGAATGGGACAAAAATATAAAGGTGAATATTCAATCACACTTGCAGGAATTTAAAACTTTTCGTACTTCCCTATTCATAGGTAGCTTCTGATTAACATTTTAAATAGGTTTAGTATTCAGGAAAAGGGACAAAACAGTTGACATAAGACACGGTTATTTTAATCTTCATGCTTCTGATATTTCAGATTTACTGAGTGCAATAGCCAGCTCCAAGTCTTCTTGCTCTTGTTGTTTTAATCTTGCAAGTCTCTCTTTTTCTTCTCTCTCACTTTCCCTCTTAGCCCATTCAATCATGTCTTCTTCAGAAGGATACTGCAATTTTAAAAAGATAAACATATCTGGACTTAATCAGAATGTAACTGCACAATTCAAGTCTCTCAGAATTTGAGGGCATTTGAACTGTTCCAAAATATTATATGTATTTATTGTAGTTTTAGAATTTGCCTCTGTGCTGAAAAATGTGTTTTAAGAGTAGCCTGGTACAATTTCATTTGTAGTTTAAATAAGAATTGCACTAACACAGTCCTGAAGATTAACTGTTTGATGAAAAATACCACCTGTTCAATTACCACCAACGAACACCAGTTTAAAGGTACAATCTGGCAATTTGCTAAACACACTGACCTATGCAAATTATTCAAGCACATGCTTAACTTTAAGCACATGAGCAACCCTATTGAACAAAACTGAGTCCTAAATTTGGACAGAGAAAACAATGCTACTGCAGCAATCACTATAAACAATAAATCTGATATATTAGAATCAGATGTGAACAAATTGGTAGTCTCTTCTACACTGCAGGATACATCTGGCACTGTGGGACAACTAGCTTTACCCTCATTTAACAGCGTGGTGCTCTTTTAAAGATATTTTTCTCAGTGGCAGTGACTGCAGAATAAACTGTACAGATAGTGTCATCAAAATATGCTTTTGCAGAGGAGTACAGTACTAGCCAAATGCTTCTGCAGCTGCTAAAGGACAGTTACCTGTTCCGTAACTGGCGTTCTTCGAGATGTGTTGCTCATGTCTATTCCACAGTAGGTGTGCGTGCTCGCCACATGCACCGGTGCCGGAAGTTTTTCCCTCAGCAGTACCCACAGGGGGAGCACTGCTGCAACCCCTGGAGTGGCGCCACTATAGCGCATTATAAGGGGAGCCGCGTGCTCCCCCCACCCTCAGTTCCTTCTTGCCGGACCAACTCCGACAAAGGGGAAGGAGGGCAGGATGTGGAATAGACATGAGCAACACATCTCGAAGAACACCAGTTATGGAACAGGTAACTGTCCTTTCTTCAAGTGCTTGCTCATGTGTATTCCACAGTAGGTGATTACAAGCTACGTGTGATAGAGGTGGGTAGGAGTTCATAGATTTCCTGGCTGAAGCACAGCCCTACCGAAAACAGCGTCATCCCTGGCGTGGGAGACGATCGCATAGTGCTTCGTGAACATGTGTACTGAGGACCAGGTAGTGGCTCTACAGATGTCCTGGATAGGGACATGGGCCACAAAGGCAGCCGACGAGGCCTGAGCCCTTGTCGAGTGAGCCCTTACGACAGGTGGTGTGGTAACCCCTGCTAGGTTGTAGGAAGTGTGGATGCACGATGTAATCCACCGGGAAAGCCTCTGGGTGGAGATCGGTTGGCCCCTCATGCGCTCGGCCGAAGCAACAAAGAGTTGTGAAGACCTGCGGAATGGCTTAGTCTGATCCAGGTAAAAGGCCAGAGCTCTGCGCACATCGAGCGTATGGAAGCGGCGTTCCCCGTTACAGGCATGCGCCTTAGGACAGAGGTTAGGTAGGAAGATGTCCTGGCCCATGTGAAAAGCGGAGACCACCTTAGGGAGGAATGCAGGGTGTGGGCGGAGCTGAACCTTGTCTTTGTGAAAGACTGTGTAAGAGGGGTCGCAAGTCAGGGCCCTGAGCTCCGAGACCCACTGGGCTGATGTGATGGCCACGAGGAAGGCTACCTTCCAGGAAAGATGAGACCATGAGCATGTGGCCAGGGGTTCAAACGGGGGCTCCAGGAGGCGGGATAGCACCAAATTTAGATCCCATTGAGGGACAGGGGCTCTAGCATAAGGAAAGGACCGGTCCAGCCCTTTGAGGAAACGCCCAGTCATGGCATGGGAGAAAACCGAGCAGCCCTGGACCGGCAGATGGAACGCTGAAATCGCCGCCAGGTGCACCCTGACAGACGAGGGGGCCAGGCCTTGAGTCCTAAGGTGAAGAAGGTACTCAAGGATAAGTTGGAGCGGGGCAGACATTGGGGAAGCACCCCGCTCGCCCGTCCACCTGGAGAACCTGGACCATTTCGCCAGGTAGGCTTGGCGCGCGGATGGCTTCCTACTTTCGAGGCGGACACGCCTGACCTCTTCTGAACACTTTCTCTCCTCCACATTTAGCCATTGATCAGCCACGCTGTCAAATGGAGGGTGGACAGATTGGGGTGGAGGCGGCGGCCTGGTCCTGGGAGAGTAGGTCCGGGCAGAGCGGCAATGGCCGCAGAGGGGACACGAGTAAGCCTAGGAGGGTCCCGTACCAATGCTGCCGGGACCAAGCTAGGGTGATCAGGAGGACGCGTGCCTTGTCCGTTTTCACTTTCTTCAGGACCTTGGCAATGAGGGGAAACGGGGGAAAGGCGTAAAGGAGTTGACCCGACCATGACAGGAGGAAGGCGTCTGAGATCACGTTCCTCCCCACCCTCCCTCTGGAACAGAACCTGTGGCAGCAGCGGTTCTGTCGGGTCGCAAACAGGTTTACTTGGGGAGTGCCCCATGCTCGGAAGAGCTGGTGAGTGACCTCCGAGTGGAGCGACCACTCGTGTTGGGAGGAGAAACTCCTGCTCAAGCGATCGGCCTGCATATTGTTGATGCCTGGCAGGTGAAAAGCCTTTAGGGAGATGTCGTGGGCTATACAGAACTCCCAGAGGCTGAGGGCTTCCAGGCAGAGCGCCGAAGACCTCGTCCCACCTTGCCTGTTGATGTAAAACATCGCGGCGGTGTTGTCCGTGAGTACTCTGACCACCTTGCCGTGCAGCTGTGAGCTGAACGCCACACGGGCTAAGCGTATCGCCCTGAGTTCCCTGACGTTTATGTGAAGGGACAGCTCCGCGGCTGACCACATCCCTTGGATCTGAGAGTTCCTTATGTGGGCCCCCAAGCCCAGGTCCGACGCGTCGGACACCAGGTCTAGTGACGGGGTCGGGTCCCGGAAGGGAATTCCCTGGAGCATATTGGCCGGGCAAGACCACCATTGTAGCATGGCGATCACCCGTGCCAGTACCGTGAGGACCTTGTCCAGTTTGTCCCGGGCCTGGGAGAACTCTGAGGCCAACCAGAGTTGGAGGGGCCTCATCCGAAGCCTGGCGTGGCGGACCATGTAAGTGTACGCCGCCATGTGGCCCAGGAGCCGCAGGCACGCCCTGGCCGTGGTGATGGGGGAAACTCCGTGACCGAGGCTATAAGACCCTTCAGGGTCTGAAACCTGTCCAGGGGAAGGGAGGCTGTGGCCTTGGAGGCATCCAGGAGAACGCCTATGAATTCTATGCGTTGCACCAGGACCAGTGTCGACTTGGCCTCGTTTACTAGAAGGCCTAAGTTGGCACACGTGGCCAAGAGCAGGTCCACGTGGTTCTGTACCTGGGACCGCGAGGTGCCTTTGAGCAACCAGTCGTCGAAGTAGGGGAATTCTCTATGCCTCGGCGTCTGAGGAAGGCTGCCACCACCGCCATACACTTTGTGAATACCCTGGGCGTGGTGCACAGGCCAAAGGGGAGGACCATAAATTGGTAGTGGTCCTGCCCCACTAGAAAGCGGAGGAAGCGTCTGTGCCCCTTGAATATATGGATATGGAAGTATGCGCCCTAAAGGTCCAGGGCCGCATACCAGTTGCCAGGGTCCAGAGAGAGTATGATACATGCCAGAGAGACCATGCGGAACCGGCATTTTGCCATGAACCAATTGAGGCCTCGCAGATCCTTGATGGGTCTGAGCCCCCCTTTCGCCTTGGGGATCAGGAAATAACAGGAGTAAAACCCTTTTCCCCGGAATTCCCACGGAACCTTCTCCACGGCTCCCAAGCTGAGGAGCCGGCCCACTTCCTGCTGTAGCCTGGGTAAATGCGACGGGTCCCCCCTGCCGTCTGGGGGAGGGAGGAGGGAGGACGGGGGCGAGACAAATTGTAGCATATAACCCCGGGAAATAGTGTTGAGGACCCATTGGTCCGATGTTATCCGGGACCATTCGGTAAGGAACACAGACAAGCAGTTGCTGAAAGCAAAACTTTATTGGTAGGAGGGTCCTCTCGGGGGTCCCCCGGGTACCCTCCTACAACCAGTCAAAACCGCCTCTTGCCCTGCTGCTTGCCCCTGGAGGGCCAGGCTGTGGGGCAGAGCGAGACTGCCTCTGAGGTCACCTCTTCTGAGTTTTGTACCTCTTGTAGGCGGGCTCGTATCTCGGCTGGGGCGCAGGGACGGAGGTTTGCGCCTTAGGCTTCTCCTTGGGCGGGACATAGAGCCCGAGGGTCTGAAGGGTGGTACGCGAGTCCTTCACGCCATGGACCTCACGTCTGTTTGTTCCGCGAACAGGTCCTTGCCATCAAAGGGAAGATCCTGCATCACAGACTGCGCCTCCGTGGAGAGCCCAGACAGCAGTAGCCACGACGCCCTGCGCATGGACACGGCCGAGGCCATGGACCGAGCAGCTGTGTCGGCTGCATCCAATGCTGCCCGCAGAGTGGCCTTTGTGGCGGCGGCGCCCTCTTCCACCAGCGCCTTAAAATCCTCTCTTTCACGCTCCGGAAGGGAGGGCTCGAATTTTGGCAGCGACCCCCACAAGTTAAACTCTCATCAACTGAGGAGGGCCTGGTGGTTGGCCACCTGGAGCTGGAAGCTGGCAGATGAATAAAGCTTCCTGCCAAACGAGTCCAGTCTTTTAGAGTCTTTATTTTTGGGTGCGGGTCCTGGTTGACCTTGTCTTTCCCTGTGGTTCACGGACTCTACCACTAGGAAGTTGGGGGCCGGGTGGGTATAGAGGTATTCGTGCCCTTTTGTGGGCACGAAGTATTTGCGCTCTGCCTTTCTCAATATCGGGGCAAGGGAGGCTGGTGTTTGCCAGAGAGCACTGGAGATGTTGGCCACCCCCTCATGGACCGGGAGGACCACTCTGCCAGGTGCCGAGGATGAGAGCACATTAAATAGCGAGTCCGAAGGTCCCTCCATCTCCTCAGCTTGGAGATGGAGATTGGATGCTACTTGCTTTAGCAGCTCCTGATGAGCCCTGAAATCCTCCTGCGGTACGGAGGGGGGTGGGGCTGCGATCTTGTCATCCGGTGTGGGGGAAGGGCTGGTACTGGGCTCTGCACGTCAGCCGGTGCCACGGGATCCACCCCTTGATCGGACTCCTCATGCAGTGCCGAGGAGCCGTGACCCAGCCGATCTATCCCTCAGAGGTCTGGTTGAAGGAGCCTCCGATGCTTCTGCTATCGACTGAGGGCCTTGCTATGCGTGCACGGGGGGCCAGCGGGTCCATTGGCACCCCTGGCTTTGCCACAGGGACCCTTGCCATTGTCTCTGGTGCGGCACCGGTGGCACCAGGTGGTCGGGTTGGCCCTGCTGGATCATAGGGCGCTGCGCGTGGGTTGAGGTCGGGGTTGCCAACGACCTATCGGTGCCGTGCGAGCGGTACGCGCGGTGGTACCGAGAATGACGCCCGCCACGGGACCGGGACTCCGACGTTGAGGAACGGTGCCGCCTCGAGCTGCTACTCCTCGAGACGCTTCGACGCCTGGATCCGCGACGACGTGGAGCTGGCGATCCCCATCGGGAGTCGTGGGCACAGTGCCTCGACGCGCGAGAGCTGGAGCATGACCGGCGATGGCGTCCATGCCGGGAGCGGCTCTGGTAGCTCCGCCAAGAGTGGGAGCGTCTACGGCGTCGGTCCCGCCGATACCCTGTACTTGGCGTGGAGCGGTGCCTGGAACTCCGCTCCGACGGCACCCGACCAGACAACCTGGAGGGCGACGAGAGTGGAGGCTGGCGGCTGCATCCAGACAGGACACTGAGCGACGAGCGGGCCCGAGAGCAGTCCCCTGACCGGGATCTGCGTTGGGTCGGCGTCGGCTGCCGAGAGCCCAATGGTGGCTTGCCTCTAGAGCGGGGTCCGTGTGCTGGCGGTGCCCCAGGCACCTGCAAAGTCATAATGTCTTTGGCCGCCTGCAGGGCCTCCAGTGTCGAAGGCATGCGGACTTCAGCTGGAGAGGTCTGAGTCGACGCAACCGGGCTGCTCCGCTGGACCTGAGTCGGAGCTCTAGAGCCTGGGGGGAACTGGGGCTGCCCAATGCGGGTCTAGTCAATGCCATATAATTCGAACTTGTGAATATTTAAACAGATGTCAACGAGAACACCGAGGCAATATACATAAATTATCTGATGACTGCTTTGTAAAAGCCAGGAAACCTTCAGAGAAAACCTTAACACAGTTATGCAATCAATATGACCTGACAATACCAACAATAGTCTGCATTGTTTCATTTTTATCTTAATGAATGGATTATACCAGCCTTAATTACAAGCTTCTTATGTAGGTAACAGCTCGAAAAATATTTTGAGCCTTTTAAAAGTTAATTATAGCCCTTAGGAAAAGGGATTACACAGTTTTGAGGACACGTTTTAGTAATTTTAAAATAAATCTTAAGATTTTACTATGATTGAATCATTCCAGTAAGTTTTATTAAATGCCTCCTCACCTCAAGAAACAAAAATATAAAAGAACCTACTTACAGCACTGAAGTTTGCAAAATTGCTCGTGTCCGTCTCTTTACCAATATTGCTGGGAGCAAATGGGTCACAAAATAGATGATCATCTTGTTCTTTGGGAACGTCACAGCCTGGGAAAGGCTGAAATGGATCATTCAGTTTAAAGGAATCTGAAGAATCCAGTTTGTTGATAGGTCTTTTCCCTGGATCAAAGATAATCTAAGTCAACTTAAGTGACCACAAAGATAGCAGAAAGTGTACACTAAGCAAAAACAAACAAAACAAGAAAACAAGAACTACTTGGATCACATCCTATAATCATGTAAATCAGCTCTGCCAGTTTACAATAGCCAAAGATCTGAGTCTGACATTTAGTTCATAATCAGATATGGAATATCCTAAAAGTGGGTTCAAGATTTAAGTGTATTGTCCATGTATTAATTATATACCACCACCCTGGGAAAGAACCCCTAAAAAAAAGATTAAAACGATTCTCCCAGCCCCCATATAGCCAGCATAGTTTTGGTGTCGTCCCCCCTGCCACTCACCATGGAACTGTAGTGAGATTCCTTTTATTATTTTATGGATAAAATTAGCTACTTGTACATCAAGGCAAAAGACATTTTACTGTGCTCTGCAGAGTTCTGACGTTCTTTTGACTTCGCTGCCATCTGCAACTTCTCAGATTTTCACAAACAATATGAAGGAGGGTAACAAGCATTCAGATGTTAAGTGCTAACCCTGTCTTCTTGATTCTTGTCTAAATGGCAGCAAACATATCAGAATCAGATCTGTCGCTCACCTATCTTGTTCTTTTCTCAGCTTACTCAGTCAGCTCTCAATACTTTTGAATACACTGACCCAGCTCTTCCAAGAACATCCATCCCATCTTTAAATTTCCTTTTCTGTATATGTAATCAGTTAATAGAGGTAGCAATGTGATTCTAACACCTTTAATCTTTCAGCTGCGATGCACTTAAACTGGAGCATCCTCCTGTCCTGCAGCTGATTTTTGACACAAGCAAGGGCCAACTTAGTTATTCCATTTAGAATTTACTATTGACCTGTCTACTAGTACCATTTTAGATTGGTTTAAATCTATATGTTTGTTCATATTCAATGTATTGGGAATCATTGCTGCAAGTCAGTCTCACATACTTCCATAATCCTTAGGGGATTTCCTTATAGTAACTATTTGACTTGTTTTATATAAATTCATTGGGGAATATGTAATGGTTTACATTGTCTTATGTTATGTACCTAGCTACTTCCCCAAAAAATATTTTGGTGCCCACATCACTGTATAAAAATGCAAATCCCTTGAGTTTTCTTAAATTAACACAGGAAAAATCAGCTGCAAATGACATCTGTGTAAATTTATTTGTGCCAAAGAGAAATAAATGCTTCAAGAACTTGGAGTATAAAACAGTCTCATTTCAAAGGCAAAAAAAAAATCCTTTTCTAAAGCATCATGAGTCCCAGTATCTCTCTGATAGGTATGATTTATCTGTATCCAGAGAAGAAGTGAATTTCATTAGATGCAAGGAAATTACCCTAGCACTCCCTCCACAGTTCAGTAGAGAATTTTAACAAGGATGTACTGAAAGCCTTCTTTAAGCACTTCTTGCTTTTGAGCCAACCCCAAATGTTGTTGCTCCTTTTTATTTATTTTTTGTAATTAAAGTAGATACAAGCAAAAAAAAAGTCTAAAAAGGCAGTTGCTAAGGCAAGAATGGAGGCTGAAGAGGAATTATACATAAAGCTGAAGGAAGACGGCAGGAAATTGTTTTTTGCGGTGGCCAAAAAAAGGAACAAGGAAACACAAGATATGAAGAAATCTTTGTATGTGAAGGATGGAAACTGCATGGTGACTAACCCTAATGAGATGGTAGAGATATAGAAAAAATATTTCCAAATATGAGAAGAGAGAGTTGCAAGTGCAAGCACTGCTGACAATTATGGGGAAGCCTCAAAAGGTATTGATCTCTACAGAGGAGGCAGAAGGAGGACTGAATTAGACAATAATAAAACAGCTGATGAAGATGAGATAACTGTTGACATAATCAAAGCAGTTGGAAATACCGGAGTACAGTGGCTTCACAGACTCAGGCCGCATCTACACTACGGGGGGGGGGGGGGGGGGGGCTCGATCTAAGTTACGCAACTTCAGTAAGTGAGAAACGTAGCTGAAGTTGACGTACTTAGATCTACTTACTATGGGGTTCACACTATGCTATGTCGATGGGAGATGCTCTCCCATCGACTCCCCTTGCGCTTCTTGTTCAGGTGGAGTACAGGAGTCGATGGGAGAGCGATCTGCGGTCAATTTAACGGGTCTTCACTAGACCCGCTAAATCAACTGCCAATTAATCGATTGCCGTGTGTCAATCCCCAGTTATGTGTTTGCTGGGATCAAGCTAGGCTACCAGATCACTCGAGAGTGGGATTGACTATGCCTATTTGGAAGGGTAAGGGTGATGCAAATGATCCAAACATCTACTGGAGCCTCACCTCGTTAAGTTGGCCCCTTAACATCCTTGAGACAGTGTTTTGGAGGCAAGGTTGAGATGCAAGGTGGAGGAAAATATATGAGAGGAGCAACATGGCTTTAGGAAGGAAAGGAGCATTACAGATACAATATTTGCAATGAGACAAATCTGAAAGAATGGTATAGCTGGTATGTAGCATTTACTGATCTTGAGAGAATACATGACTTGGTTTCCTGGGAGTTGGTGTTTAGAATATTGAGATGGATGGGAAGTGGACTGGAAGAAGTGGAAATGACAGAGGAGCAATATCAAGAACTAAGGTGGTAACAATATATAGATTTTAGGAGAGTTTTGTGGTGACTGGGATTGATCTAGTGCAGTGGTTCCCAAACTTTAACAACCTGTGAACCCCTTTCACTAAAATGTCAAGTCTCGCGAACCCCTTCCTAAAAATGAATATTTCCAGGTATTTTCTCCTTAACCTGAGTATAAATTATAAAAGCAGTGATCTTGGAAATATAAAATTTGTTTTTATGACATGCTTATTACACACTATTTATTATTTATCATTACAGTATTTTTATTACATTATGAAAACGGCAACACACTTCCAAGATCTCACTTTCATAGCTTGTATCACTTTGAATAAGCCTGTTATAAGACAAGGCTCCTATGTTTCATCATGGAGTATCAGATGCGAAACAGCATGAAGGTATTTAAGAAGCCAACTCAAAGAGTTCCTCCTACACAAGCATTCAGGTCTTGAGCACTCCAGGCAAACAAACAAAGCTTAAACTTGTTCTTCATAATAATTTTAAAAACAATACTAGCTGCCTATTTAATTTTAAGAACAGCAAAAAATATCCACCTCCCTTTTCATTTCTTATAAGGAGTCTTGAAGTTTAAATCTCCTCAGTGTGATAGATATGCTTGCTTTGATCTGCTTAGCTCTTGGAAGTCCAGGGGCTCTGAGCTGCTGCCCCCGTGCTGCCCGGGGTCCCTAGGGACAGCTCTGTCTGCCATTAGGGAATTTTTTTCCTCGAGAACCCCCTGTAACATTTCGCAAATCCCAGTTTGGGAACCACTGATCTAATGTGCTGAGTCCACTTCTCTTCAGCCTAGTTATGGAGTTAATTAGTAGGAGAACTGAGCCTCTGGGGAGACAGAGAAAACTAATGCATGCTGATGATCTGGTCCTTTTAGCGAACAGCACAGAGGAATTGGTAAATATGGTATCATAGAATATCATAGAATATCAGGGTTGGAAGGGACCTCAGGAGGTCATCTAGTCCAACCCCCTGCTCAAAGCAGGACCAATTCCCAACTAAATCATCCCAGGCAGGGCTTTGTCAAGCCGGGCCTTAAAAACCTCCAAGGAAGGAGATTCTACCACCTCCCTAGGTAAAGCATTCCAGTGCTTCACCACCCTCCTAGTGAAATAGTGTTTCCTAATATCCAACCTAGACCTCCCCCACTGCAACTTGAGACCATTGCTCCTTGTTCTGTCATCTGCCACCACTGAGAACAGCCGAGCTCCATCCTCTTTGGAACCCCCCCCTCAGGTAGTTGAAAGCAGCTATCAAATCCCCCCTCATTCTTCTCTTCTGGAGACTAAACAATCCCAGTTCCCTCAGCCTCTCCTCATAAGTCATGTGCTCCAGACCCCTAATCATTTTTGTTGCCCTCCGCTGGACTCTTTCCAATATTTCCACATCCTTCTTGTAGTGTGGGGCCCAAAACTGGACACAGTACTCCAGATGAGGCCTCACCAATGTCGCATTGGTATTAGAGTGGGCATCTGTGTTTGAAGATCATGATTTGAAAGTAAACTCAAAGAAAACCAAAGTTGTGCAAGGAGGGAAGGTGGAGGAAGAGCTGTTGATTGAAGCCTCAGAAGAAAAGTTGAATCAGAAGAAAGAATCTGTATACTTGGGAATTACGCTCAGTGCCATCGGAGAGAGATCTGGAGAACTGGAAAACACAACCCAATATGCATAGGTGGCAGTGAAGAAGGTGGCAGGAGAACTGTGGGACTGGCAATTAAGTAACAAATTGAAAGGAAAAGTGTATGCCCGGTTTGTATTTGTCCCTGACTGCTCTACAGTTTGGAAACAGTGGCTCTCCAAGAAAAGAAAATACAGGTAGTAGGAATTAATATATTGAAGAGAAGGGCAGGCAAGTGGAGGGTAGACAGAGTGAGCACAGAAGAATTTAGGGGGAAGGTGAACTTGGAACTCTCAGTGATAGCCTGGATAGCACATGTTTGAGGTGGGCTGGACATGTTATAGAAGGGAGGTGGAGAACAAGCAGAAAGAAAACATGGGATGAAAAGGACAGCAAATAAGGACATAGAAAACTAAGGATACAATGGAAAAGCTGTCAAGAGAAGTCTGAAAAGAAAAACCTGTGTCATGGACTGGAAGACGTGGTGAAAAATCACGGGCACCTCTGACTGTTGTAAATTGGACAAGGAGCCAAGAAGTGAACTGACATGTACAGCAGACACAGCAAAATAGTAAAATATTTACTGTAAGTTGTCAAAAAATTACACACAACATGCATATTAAAAATAAAACTAATATAAAATAAAGCAAAAAGAACAGTTTTTAACACTGAGCCAGTGAAAAAGTTATTTAACTACTTATATAAATGGTGTGTTTTCCCTGTATAGTTATCCAGATATTTGCCACTGGTATAATTTTTAATACTGATAAGTTTATCCATCACCAGGAGATTCCATTATTTATTAAAACATTTATTAATAAGAAGTGTTGCTACTAGACAACTACTTGGGAACTACAAGTCTGCATTGACAAAGGAAGTATTATGGCCATTTTCATAGCCCAAAAGTGGTACTTCTCATCAATCAATACTTTTGACCCAGATCTCAAACTGCTTTACAGGCTATAAAGGGATCATTTCAGCCATGGAAATATTGTCACTTCTACTGTCACTCAGCCAATTTAGTGTTTCTAGGAGAGGAAGTGAGGGCTTTAACTAATTGCTTGCAAGGCAGGGAGAGAACAGGGTTTAATTTCACCAAAATGATGTTACAAATTAGAGCTAAAAGTTTAAATGTTTTAATTACTGTTAATAGTGCCAGATTTAGCTTGTTCCTCCCTTTCCAAAAGCAGCAGCAGACCAACTGTTCCATTTTTTTATATTACTATTGTCTATACTATCTTCTGTCAGCCTAATTTTTATGATATGGTTCTCATGAACACTGTAAAACTCTTATAATATAATACTCTATAATAATGCAGTAGTGTTCACATAAGAATAAATGCAAATGGAAGACAGACTGGAGCTTGAAAAGGAACACACACTACTACTGCACTTAATCCTAGCAGTATCTTTTCAAAATTTTATTACTAAGGTAAAAAAAATAATTCAATTAATACCATGTTACAGTGGTTGTAGCTTCTTTAACTATGCCCCTTCTGGCAGGGAAAGCATGGTCCAGTATTTAGGGCACAGAACTAGGAGTCAGGAGTCTTGGGTTGTATTACTAACTCTCCCACTGACTATGCTATATAACCTTAGAAAAGTCATTTGGATGGAAAGAGGTTAAGTTTCTCCAATGGTGAAATGGGGATAATGAAAAATACTTTTGAAATGTCTTCAAAAGAGGAGACGGTTTTGAAAACTAGGGACTTTCAACAGTACTTGGACAAAAGTGGGCAATTTGCTTTTAATACAGAACTTCATAAGATTTGTGATACAACACCCCCCACGTAAAGCTCTCTGTAGCCACACTATTTCCTTGTAGAAATTTGGAGTTATATTTTCCCCCTTTTTCCAGTTCCTTGCTCTCTCCAAACAAATTGTTGAACTAAAATCCATGGGGAATTTAACGTCAGAGGAGATGTCAGCAGTACAGGGACAGGGTTCTTTCACATTTTGCCAGTTCTAAGTACTTTTATTCTAGTTCAGTAGGAAATTCAAACCAAGGTTTTCTTACAACCCTCATACCATTACACAACTAGCAATATAGAAGCAGGTGAACCAAACTTTACTGGAATCTCAAGTATTAGCTTTTACCAGGTGGTGGAGGGCAGGGTCTTGTAGGAGTTCCAGTCTTGGGGGGCAAAGCAGGAGGAATATCCTCATTTTTAGCTGGTGGTTCCTCAAATACGTTTTTAGTTATGACCACATTGTTTACAGAGCCTGATGTGGAGGAAATAAAGGGATCTTCATTGTTGGCCTATTTTTTAAAAAAAGGGGAAAAATGCTATATTACAATTTTCTTCAGCATAATGAAATTCTACTCCCCCCTCCTTTCTTCCAGAAAGCAATACTTACCACGATTAGAAAAAACAGTGAAGATGCAAGCAAATCAGGAAATGGTCATAATTCCTCTGTGGTGCACAATACTAGATTAGTATTATTAACTACTTATATTATGGTAGCACTCAAAAGGCCAAATCAGGCCCCATTTCACTGAGTACTGTACAAACAGAGAAAAGAGACTCCCTGCTCTGAAGAGCTTAGCATATGGAGAATAGTATAGCATGCTCCATATAAAAATTACTTGTTCCCTCTCCTTGTACCAAATGATTGAAGACAACAAGCCCAGAAAACAGTGCAAGGTGCCTACAAGATAAATATACTTCCCCACAGTTACCACAGCAGTCCACAATATAAGGAAGATTAAGAGTTAGTGAGACAAGTGGCAGCTCAAAATGAAAGTACAAGAGAACCTTAGAATTTCACTAAAACTAGCAAAGTGTCCTCAGGTTATTAGCTGAAGAAATAATCTCAACATACACCATTGGTGAAGATACCAGCTTAATACTACAAGTCTGCTGTAAGGAAAGAGACCAATGCTTTGCGCGTGGGAGTGAAACAGAATTCACGACTTGGGACTACAAAAAGCTACAAAGGTAATCCTGGCACCAGCTTCTCTGTCTAATCAACCACTTCCTCTCATGTACCACTAACTCATTGTTAGAACTCATACATAGCACTTTATGAAGGGACATCTCCTCAAAGATTCCACTATCTGACCAACATAGAGGGTTTTTTTGCATTGTGATTATCGCACACAGTATTGGGGCATGCAATTAGTAAATTCCTTCTCAGACCCAGAGGTAGGACACTAAGGCCATGCCTACACTAGGACAAG
This sequence comes from Emys orbicularis, assembly GCF_028017835.1. NCBI lineage: Eukaryota > Metazoa > Chordata > Testudines > Emydidae > Emys > Emys orbicularis. The sequence continues at coordinate 10,354,404 of NC_088690.1, forward strand.
GTGTGTTTTTAAAATCAGGATCTTTAACACATATTGAAATCCTTGGATGAGATAGATCCTGGCTTAACTGAGATCAATGGCAAAATTTGCACTGACTTCAATGGGCCAGTATTTCATCCATCATGGGCAAACCAGTAATATATGTTAAAACTACAGCTTGCTCTCTCAACATTAGGATCTTGAAATTTGTTAGCAATTACATTTTAACGTACACTGCTTTTTCCCCCTCTCATGCCAACATACCCAAAATGGATGTCTGTATGAGAACCAATTCAATAAAATCAATGTAACTAGTACCAATGTGACAGCAGCAAACAACTGAGGCAGCTACACAACCAAATAAGCTGAAGGTAACTAGCCTGTGAGCCAAGACTGGGGGAGATGTGGTTTAAAAAAAAAAAAGTTTTAAAGGTTTTCTAACATGGAAAAAAATAATTTACTTTTAAAGTTGCAACAATCTGAACTGCTACAATAAAATGTTTACAACAGCATTCATCACAGGGGTATTACAAGGCACATTACTGCTAGAACCCCTTTCAGAAAAATCAACTTTTGTCAATTTTTATTGGAGAGTAAAAACAGAATACCAGTTGAATAGTTCTATAACTGAAAACACTAGATCTTCTTTGTGTTTCAGTTCCTGCAGCATTTTATGCCTTTTCCACATATGTTAATCATTTCAGATTACCTTTGACAATGTGCTAAAGTCAGCAAAACTGCTTCCAAATGACTCGTTTCCAAATAGAGAGGAAAAGGGATCTGTAGCTAAAATAAGCAGAGAACAAACAGAACAGTATAGAAAAGCCAAACGTTACATTCTGTTTCAATGAAAAACAACATGAAAGGCACGTGCCATGTTTAGTCCAAACTGTATTTCCCAAATTGTATAATCATGTAAAAAGCTACACAAAATGTATATTTAATATTTCTGTAACTATTTCAACTAAAATCTCTTTAAAAGGTGAATGCTTTTATTGCTAGAGTTGTTTCAGTAGAAACAATACCAATATTAAATAAATACTCATTCTTCTGGACAGACAGTTTTTTCAGGAAATAGCACTGCGATACTCCAGTTTTCTATGCAGAAAAAGCAGAATCCAAGTCTATCAATGGAAATACTCAAAGCTATAGCATCAATAACCTAAGCTCTGTACATTTTGCAGCAAAATATTTTAACACAGAAAAGGATAGAAAGTTTAGAATTTTTTTTAAAAAGCAAGCTTCCTGTGACTTTTCTGTGTGGAGTAAAATGCAACACCCTCATTATTATTCACCTTGAATCTCCCTATCCCTTTGGATTCTCTAATCAACAGTCTCCTTTTCACAAGTAGGTGCTTTGAACAGTCTGGGCAAACGTGGCTGAGAGAGTAAGGTCTTCACAAAGCCCGTCTGCATTTACACTGTTTAAGGGAAGTTCATACATTTATACCTTGTCTGGCACACTTAGACAAGAAACGGTTACTAACTTTTTACTGTAACTGCTGTTCTCTGAGAGGTGTTGCACAGGTCCATTCCACTGTAGGTGTGCATGTGCCCCGTGCACAGCTGACAGAGATTTTTCCCTCTGAGTCCCCTCTGCTGCCTTTCACCACTGTGCACGGGCATAATGGGCAGAACTGCCCCCAACCCTCCTCAGTTCCTTCCAACTGGATAGACTCTGATAGAGAGGGGAAGGAGGGAGTGTAGTGGAATGGACATGTGCAACACATCTCAAAGAGCAACAGTTACTGAAAAAGATTAGTAACCATTTCTTCTTCGCATGATTGCACATGTTCTTTCCACTGTAGGTGACTCAGAAAGCATTTCAAACTGGAGATCGACTCAGTCGACTTGATTGCAGGACTCAGGTATTGCAGGACAACGCTTCCAAATCTGGCACTATCTCTGGATGGATGAGAGATGGCATAGTGAGAGGGAAAAGTATAGATTGATGACCAATTTGCCACCTTACAAATGTCTAAGATGGGCCTATGAGCCAGAAAGGTCATAGAAGCTGCCTGAGAGCCAGTTGAATGGGCCAACACTCTACTTGGCGGTGCAACATCAGCCAATCAGTAGCATAAACCAATACAGCTGGAAATCTAAGCAGAGATCCTTTGGGAGGACTCTGGACGGGCCTGTAGTTTGTCCACAAACCACAATTAAGAGTTGAGTGGAAGACCTAAATGGCAGAGTCCAATAAAGGTAAAAAGCCAAAGCTTTTCTAACATCTAGAGTATGAAGCTTGTCTTTACTTTTATTTGAATGAGACTTTGGAAAGAAAGTCAGTACTTAAATTGTTTGGTTAATATGAAAACTGGAAGCCACTTAAGTCAAGATCAGGTGAGGTCGAAGGTAAACCTTATCTCTAAAGATTGTGTAGGGAGTTTCTGACTAAGGCTAGCAATTCCTCACTCTCCTGGCCAAGGTAATAGCAACCAAAAAAAGCCACCTTCATAGAAAGGAGTAACAGAACAGGTCCCCAGCAGCTCAGAGGGGGGAGCCATCATGTTTGCTAGAACTAAATGTAAGTTCCACGGGGGACTAGGCTATGCACCTCTGGATATAATCTGTCCAAATCCTTCAGAAACCTAATAGACATCGTAATGGAAAAAAGCGAGTGGTTATCCACAGGAGAGTGGAAAGATGTGATAACTGCTTGGTGGATTCTGATGGAACTAACAGCTAACCCCTGTTGTTGCGGAAACAAGAGATAGTTCACTGTATGCTGAATAGGAACCCTGAGCTGGGGAAATACATTTTCTGTCTGGACCAAATGGAGAATTTTTTTCATTTAGCAAAATAAGTAGTCCTAAATTGAAGGCTTGCTACTATTTAGAATGACTTCCTGCACTCCCTGAACAAGATCTTGGACAGGGGCAGAATTGGAGGGAAGGAATACAGCAGGCCCTTCAACCAGATTAGCAGGAAGGCATCTGTCAACAAACCCAGGCTGTGGCACACTCCAGAACAACAACAACAACAAAAAGATGATTTTTTGTTTTTGTTGCAAATAGGTCCATTTGGGGAGTCCCCCACACCAGGAAAATGGACCTGGTTACATCTGGATGAAGAGACCACTCGTGGTGACTTGTGAATGACCAGCTTAGGTGATCTACCAGAGCATCCTGAATCCCTAGAAGGTAAGCAGTTTCCAGGTTGATGGAACTGGCAATGCAGAAATTCCAAAGCACAATCGCCTCTTGGCATAATTTCATCAACCTGTCCCCCTGTCATAACTATAAAGGGAAGGGTAACAGCTCTCCTGTGTACAGTACTATAAAATCCCTCCTGGCCAGAGACTCCAAAATCCTTTTACCTGTAAAGGGTTAAGAAGCTCGGGTAACCTGGCTGACACCTGACCCAAAGGACCAATAAGGGGACAAGATACTTTCAAATCTGGGGGGGGGGGGAAAAAGGCTTTTGTGTGTGCTCTTTGTTTAAGGGGTTGTTCGCTCTTGGGACTGAGAGGGACCAGACATCAATCCAGGTTCTCCCCATCTTTCTAAACAAGTCTCTCATATTTCAAACTTGTAATTAAAAAGCCAGGCAAGGCGTCTTAGTTTTACTTTGTTTTCTCAACTTGTAAATGTACCTTTTACTAGAGTGTTTATCTTTGTTTGCTATACTTTGAACCTGGGCTAGAGGGGGGTCCTCTGAGCTCTTTTAGTTTGATTACCCTGTAAAGTTATTTTCCATACTGATTTTACAGAGATGATTTTTACCTTTTTCTTTAATTAAAAGCCTTCTTTTTAAGAACCTGATTGATTTTTTCCTTGTTTTTAGATCCAAGGGAGTTGGATCTGTATTCACCAGGAGTTGGTGAAAGGAAGGGGGGGGGAAGGGTCAATTTCTCCTTGTTTTTAGATCCAAGGGAGTTGGATCTGTATTCACCAGGAGTTGGTGAAAGGAAGGAGGGGGGAAGGGTCAATTTCTCCTTGTTTTTAGATCCAAGGAAGTTGGATCTGTATTCACCAGGAGTTGGTGAAAGGAAGGGGGGGGGGAAGGGTCAATTTCTCCTTGTTTTTAGATCCAAGGGAGTTGGATCTGTATTCACCAGGAGTTGGTGAAAGGAAGGAGGGGGGAAGGGTCAATTTCTCCTTGTTTTTAGATCCAAGGAAGTTGGATCTGTATTCACCAGGAGTTGGTGAAAGGAAGGAGGGGGGAAGGGTCAATTTCTCCTTGTTTTTAGATCCAAGGGAGTTGGATCTGTATTCACCAGGAGTTGGTGAAAGGAAGGAGGGGGGAAGGGTCAATTTCTCCTTGTTTTAAGATCCAAGGGATTTGGATCTGTATTCACCAGGGAATTGGTGAAAGATTTCTCAAAGCTTCCCAGGGAAGGGAATGGTGGCAGTGGACCAGAACTAAGCTGGTAGTTAAGCTTAGAAGTCCTCATGCAGGCCCCCACATTTGTACCCTAAAGTTCAAAGTGGGGATACAGCCTTGACACCCCCACTTGTTTGTTTCAAATAAATAAAATAAATAAATAAAATTAATGGAGATATCCTATCTCCTAGAACTGGAAGGGACCCTGAAAGGTCATCGAGTCCAGCCCCCTGCCTTCACTAGCAGGATCAAGTACTGATTTTGCCCCAGATCCCTAAATGGCCCCCTCAAGGATTGAACTCACAACCCTGGGTTTAGCAGGCCAATGCTCAAACCACTGAGCTATCCCTCCACAGAACATGGCTGCTGTGTTGTCTGCGAGCACCGACCCTGAATAAGCATAAAATCCAAATGGATGGCCTGAAGCTCCCTGACATCTAGATCTTTAGATCTTGCACAGTCCAAAGATCTTGTGTCTATAAAGGACTTAAGTGAACTCCCCAATCCAGAGCCTAACACATCCGTGACTAGGGTGTCTCTTGCAGAGAAGCAGTGGGGACCCCCATGCAAACATTCAAGGGTTCTGTCCACCAGTCCAAGAAGGACAAGACCTGAGTAGGCACTTTAATCACCATCTTCATATGATGACAGGCCAGCGAATACACTAAGATGAACAACCCTGTCTCTTTGAAGTGCAGCCTGGCATGCTGCCCACGTAAGGGCACACTGCCATGTACTCTTGAAGCTTGAGGCAGTTTTGTACTCTAGTGACAGGAGGCGTCTTTGTATCTAGAGCAAAAACACACATTGTTTGGAATCTCAACCCCAGCAGGAAAGCTTTGGCCTTCGTAGACTCCAGGACAGCCCCATTAAATCCTGTTCTCTGAACAGGAGACAGGGTAGATTTCACCCTATTGATCAGAGGTCACAGTGTGTCAAAGGTGGTCTGAGTCCTGGAATAACCTAAAATGTACAAAACAGGTGCTATTTACACTAAAGAGGGTAGGACTAGCAAATGCAAAGACAGCAGCTCAAACAACAGTCATGGGCAGTAGGAAGGAACTGAGAGTCATTGGGGGTGGCTCCATCCTTTATACTTGGGCACTTGTGCTGCCCTGAGGGGTACTAGTGAGGGAAAAAATCTGACAACTGTGCAGGAGGGATGCACACACCTACAGTGGAATGGACTTATGTAATTACTTGAAGAAACAGCTTTAGATACAATGTAGCTAGGAATAGTCTATAATTTAACGTTGCTATATAAATTCATAATCAAATAAGTGTTAAAGCCTATAAAACTAAAAAAGAATAAAATGGATTACAAATTAAAATAATTAAAAGGATGTATATAATCTCACTTCTTTACCTAGATCATTTGGTGCAGAAACAGCTGTTCCACCAGGAGCAAAAGGATCATTGTTCTTCAGTGTTTCTGTCTAAAAATGAGAAAATTCCTTTGACGAAGACTTGTTTTCTGCAGCTTGAAAAATAATCCCCAACATTCCCCCATCCCATCTCTAGCAAAAAATTGAGCTTCACCTCAAGACAAAAGATCATGTTTGTTGATCAATGCTATCACTGTCAATTTTTATTTTTTAATATGAAATGTTAACATTCATATAGCACCTTTACGCAGATTGCGTAAGTGGCTAAGCATCACAACATTCTAACAGTAAAATACGTATGTATGATCTTCATTTTACAGATGAATGGACACAGGCAAAGAGGTTAAATGACAAAGATCATAAAGCAAGTCTGTGCCAAAAAGTGGGAATAGAATCTAGATCTCCTGATTCCCATTCCTGTCTGTTAAAAGCACGTGACTAATGCTTCCTCGAGAACAGAACTCAAGAGTTTGATTTCCAATCCGCAACTCTAGCCACTAGACCATGTTGTTCGTAAAACCCTGGTGGGCAGAAAGCAGAAACTTAAAATCTCGTATGTCATGTTTTTAAATAACTGAAAATTTTGGTTCTCTGAGGCACCTATAGCTCCATAGAAGGAGGCACTACATTCCCACAAAATTTAGGAGAGCTTCTGCTGCCTGCACACCACAGGAATGGAGTCATGGACCATGCAATGCCAAGGATACAAGTGACCTTTAGTTAAACTAGCAGTTTCAATTATCTGAAATTCGCAATAGAGGGGTTGTTTCAGGATTTTTAGCAGTTATTTTCCAAAAAATGTAGAACTAAGGAATCAAATCTTATTAATATTTTACATCATTTTACATGCTTCTCCCAATACCCACTATTTTCTAGTAGAAATTTGACTAGGAATAGCATTTAGCAGAGGGCTGTACGTGCAGAGTTAAAAAACCACTAAACTATTTTCCAGTGGAAATTAATACTTACCAGCAAAATATCCATGCACTACCCAAAATACCCAATACCTCATATATTTGAGTGTATCCAAATATACAAGATCATCTCATTTTGAACAAACTATTAGTACACCTCTCCTTTCCTCCCATCAAACTTACTGTGGGATTATTGCTGTTGCTTGTTGTGCTGAAAGGATCAGTGTCCACAGTCACAAAAGGATCAGTGGAGGATTGTTTGAAAAAAGAGTCAGCTGCAAAAGGATCTGAATCTTTGAAGGGATCACCATCAAAAGGATCTGAAGGGAAAAAATACAATGGACCTGTTAAAGGAATATTTCTTGTAAATATTTCCTGCTAGTTCTTTTTAGATTAAAGTCTTAAAAACAAATGTAATTTTGTACAGCTTCCTTCATATTACAGCAGAGAACCAGCTCCTCTGTAGTGAAGTTTGGTCATCACTTTCTGATTAAAGGCAAAGTCTTCTAAAGTGCTCTAAAATCCACATGCTTACTCAGATTGTCTTGAAATTTGCTGTACCTCATAGGGGTGTGGGATAGTGTTAATGGCCCAAATATGGGGACCATTCAGCCAGGAATTTGGTAAAGAAGCCCCCTAAAAATTATTTTACAAAATCTAAAAAGCTACTTTTTGGTCCACACCTGGGGCTAAAACCATGATTCTGATCCTCTGTAAACTGACCTCAGGCACTTGGGATTTAGCTCAACTAGTGTACAGCACCAACTACTCCTTTGGGGGGTTATACTGAAGTTATTCAGGGTAAAATTAGGAAAGTAGCTGGACCCAAAGGGAATTAAACGTTCGCATGGAGCAAGTCTAGGGCTCTGCTGAAACAACAGTGTTTGAAGTCAGCCCATTCTCACAGTGGTGGCTCAAGTGGTCATATTGTGGCCACTCACCCTGAGCTATACTTGTGTGTAAGTTTAAACCCTACCCTTGACAGAAATGGGAGAATGATCTGTAGGCATGTTGCTATATCTGCCTCTGTCGAGGGATTTTTATACCTTTGGGAAATATGTCCTGAGTAATATAGCTACTTTAGAACGGGTCTAACTTTTTTGGGGGGCCTCTTCCTGAATCCCCATATAAGCCAGCATCTGGGGGAATCCTACCCCTTTCAGGAGGGCTGAGCTCATCTTCCTACCCTGTGTCCTGTGATCTAGGGGCCCCTGCTCTTCACATCAGATATAAGCCCCTCTCACTGACCCCCATGTGAGCCAGGATTTTGTGGGCTCTACCGTTCTGGATGGGGAGCGGAAGAATTACTTCTTGTGTTGTGCTTACAACACTCCTGCTAATACATCCCAGAAGGATGTTCGCTTTTTTTGCAACAGTGTTATACTGTTGACTCTCATTTAGCTTGTGGTCCACTATGAGCCCCAGATCCCTTTCCAGAGTACTCCTTCCTAGGCCGTCATTTCCCATTTTGTATGTGTGCAACTGATTGTTCCTTCCTAAATGGAGTACTTTGCATTTGTCCTTATTGAATTTCATCCTATTTACTTCAGACCATTTCTCCAGTTTGTCCAGATCATTTTGAATTTTAATCCTATCCTCCAAAGCACTTGCAACCCTTCCCATCTTGGTATCGTCCGCAAACATTGTAAGTGTACTCTCTATGCCATTATCTAAATCATTGATGAAGATACTGAACAGAACAGGACCCAGAACTGATCCCTGCGGGACCCCACTCGTTATGCACTTCCAGCATGACTGTGAACCACTGATAACTACTCTCTGGGAACGGTTTTCCCAACCAGTTTTGCACCCACCTTATAGTAGCTTCATCTAGGTTGCATTTCCCTAGTTTGTTTATGAGAAGGTCATGCAAGACAGTATCAAAAGCTTTACTAAAGTCAAGATATACCGCATCTACCGCTTCCCCCCCATCCACAAGGCTTGTTACCCTGTCAAAGAAAGCTATCAGATTGGTTTGACACGATTTGTTTTTGACAAATCCATGCTGACTGTTACTTATCACCTTATTATCTTCTAGATGTTTGCAAATTGATTGCTTAATTATTTGCTCCATTATCTTTCCGGGTACAGAAGTTAAGCTGACTGGTCTGTAATTCCCCAGGTTGTCCTTATTTCCCTTTTTATAGATTGGCACTATATTTGCCCTTTTCCAGTCTTCTGGAATCTCTCCCGTCTTCCATGACTTTTCAAAGATAATCACTAATGGCTCAGATATCTCCTCAGTCAGCATCTTGAGTATTCCAGGATGCATTTTATCAGGCCCTTGTGACTTGAAGACGTCTAATTTGTCCAAGTAATTTTTAACTTGTTCTTTTCCTATTTTAGCCTCTTCTGATCCTACCTCATTTTCACTGGCATTCACTATGTTAGACATCCAATCACCACCAACCTTCTTGGTGCTGTTTGCTCCAACCCTCTCCCCTTCTCCCCCTCACAGTCTCTCCCCCTTAGATTCACTCGACACATGCCCCTCTTATCCTCTTCTCCCCTGCCCCCCTCAGTTCCCTTCAGTGTCCTCTCTCCCTACACTTTATTTTCCATTTAGCTTATCCCTTCCTACCTATACCAACTTGAAAACATTAAATTGTGACACTAACATGACGCTTGCTGCCATCATCTTGGTCACGCTGCTTTTGTGTTCTCTCTCACTCCCCCATCATTTCTCTGTCTTGTCTATTTACATCGTATGCTCTTTTGGGCAGGGACTGTCTGATGTTCTATGTTTGTGCAGTGCCAAGCACAATGGGACCCCATTCTTGGTTGGGCCTTAGTCACTACCATAATAAACATGATTAATAACAAATTAAACAAATTTAAAACTTGGAAAATGCATTTCCCAGCTAAATTGAAACACTGCTTTATTGAACTTATCATTTATCAACATTAGAAAAGTTACAAGAGACAGTATTGTTGGAACATTTCAAGTTGAACAATTGCTCCCAATTTCCTTTGATTCTGCACTCCATAATAACTTCCTCTAGAAATCTTACCTACTAGTGAGAATCCTTATATTCTTGACTGTAATTACTCAATTCCAGCATGTAAAAGCAAACCTAGGGTTCTCTCCCTTCCTCTCTTAATGGGAAAGTTGTTTGATGTGCTATCTCTTGGCAAACAGTCATTTGGACAGGCAATTCTTACAAAAAACCCGAGATCTAGAATCACACTATTCCAGTTCATCAGAGTTTGGATAGGATCACACAGCATGCAGAAAGGTACTTTAAAAAAAAACCCTCTACAAGTTCAAACAAATGCATTAGGCAGCCTATTGTACTGAAATAGTATCACATAAAGTTATATAAAAATGGTGACATTTAAAAATTCAGAACTTATATCTCTCAACATAATGATCAAACTGGATCTGGTTTCCACTTCTGCTAAAAATGCTGTTTTTATTATCTAGAGAGTTTAGTTCACTTACTGAGAATAATCACCTGTAAATTAGTTCAGGGTCTGGCAATGCAATGACACTGTCTGCACAACCATTCTAATTTGATGTGCTAGAGAAAGGTGCTGGATTGATAGCCCTCAAGATTAAAGTCCCAATTAGCTACAGGACAGATACTAAACGGGCACTGACAGCACAGTGTCACTGGCACCACTATCAGTGCGCCTCAAACCCAACTCTGGCTATTTCTCATGGTGAAAGAATAGTTTGGTGTACATTGCTATTCAGTCCTTGGCCTTTCTGCAGACTCACATCCAAGGGCCAATTACAGCTAGTAGTAATGGGGCTAATTTGATGTGGACAACTGAGTTAAACCTACTGAGCCCAAACATATTTAACACAAAGCTCTGTACATCCATCAAATGGTAGCTGTTTCAGGTCATTACTGCCTTGGTCAGATTCACAAGTGATTTAGATGTGAAAGTTTTCATATAATCCATTACCAATCCTATGAGACAGCTAGTCCTTCACACTAGATATTTACAAAGCATTAAATTTAAGAGCTTTAGTATCTACTTACCAACTTTCCCAAAAGGGTCATCCTTGAAAGGATCACCTGTTTAAAAAAAAATAAAAAAAGGAAAAAGCACTGAAAACTTTTAGCAAAAACATGCTTTCAACCGAGGGTCACTTCGTTGCAGATTCCTAGCAAGCTATAAAGGAATTTGCAACCCTTGCTTGTCGGAGTATTTCCTCTCACTTCAGTGGGACTACAATAGCTGGCATTAAAGTCAACATTTGCCAACAAATAACTGTTACCACTATTTCCTAGTGTAATTATAGTCAAAGTGGTGATTTCCAAGATAACTCTGTGGTAACGGATAGTAAATGCTTAGATACCACAATATTTGCCTTCATATATGCTTAGAATACAAAATCATAGCAGTAACATCTATTGGAAAATCCTGAGTTTTTATAATAAGACTAGTGCAGTCTGACTATTGTGAAAGTTACTACTCCCTTGAGTTAGATTTACAGGACTAGGCCCAAAGTTTCCATAAAATAGAGCAGACTGAATCTGCCCTCCTCTTTAATACAGAAAGACAGCCTCTGGAGAACAGGTATCAGCATAAACTTCTCTCTGGGAGGAGGCAGAAGAGGTGTGGATGAAGGAGCAGTTGCCATGGCTACTGCAAAAGCAAACCTCTCCTTTCACATTCAGTTTTTGAGACACTAATGGCTACCCTCTTCTGGTGCTTGGACTAAAACCCTCACAATGCACCGGTAGATTTCAGAGACCCCACCACAACTGCAGTCAATGGAAAACCATTCTTCTACTACAAAACTCAATTCCAGTCCAAATACACATTAGTTTTTAAGACACATTAATACAACTAACCCTCTTTCAGGAAATTCATGCTAACAGAAAAATCTACTTACTGCCAACAAAGGGGTCAGACTGGAAGAAGTCTAAATTGGCTTCTGTAACTTGATCAGGCAGAGGATGAGATTCTGTAGCAAATGGATCTTCCTAGGGGGAAAAAGTATGAAAAAACATTTGCCTTTTGAAGTTTAGAGAAATAAGGATACTAAAAGTTAAAAGACCAACTACAATTCTACTTAATTCAGTGATGGACAGCTGAAAAGTCAGTCAACAGAAATCTTCAGTATACCAAATGAAAAAAAGTTTTCCATACACTCATACCCAAAATTAAAAGCAACTGTAGAAATCAAAGTGATGACAATAAGTGTTTTATGGTCATGGGGCGACTCAGTGATTGGAAGTGAACATAATCCATCTCAAACAATGTAAAGATTTCTTGCTATATTCTGTTTTTAAATCTGTACAAACCCACTTTTTTGTTAACAGTTGCAGTCAGGATCTCTTTCTCTTCTCCAATAGCAGCATTTGTTGTTTCAGGGCTATTCCTTACCTATTACAACAAACAAGAACACTGACATTCACATATGACAAGATTCTATCCTCTAGAATATGTAAGGGTTTCTGTATCAGAGATGGAATATACTTCAATAAATGACTATGCCAACTATATAATTGTAAAACACACCTATTAAAAAGGAACAGATCTACTGACTATTGATTTTCCATATGCCAAATTGACACAAAAACATACTGTAGCCTATTCAAATACCTAAAGAGAGAACACATACCCTTGTGGACCAAGAGCATCTTTATATTTTGTAACATTATGAAATGCTTAGAGAACTCTGAAGATGCAGCGAAAGCCAAGAACCCAAGAAAAAAGGCAGTTCAGCAAGCAGAGCAGCTTTAGGGCAAGGCTACACTTGCAGATGTAGAGTGCTTTGAGTTAAACCAGCCTTTGTAGAGCGCAGTAGGGAAAGCGCTGCAATCTGTCCACACTGACCGCTTCAAGCGCACTGGCGTGGCCACATTTGCGGCACCTGCAGCGGCATTGGGAGTGGTGCTTTATGGGCAGCTATCCCAGCATGCAAGTGACTGCGTGATTTTAAAATGGGAGGGGTGGGATGGAGTGTGACGGAGTGTGTTGTGTGTAAGTGGGGGGAGAGAGAGTCGGTTTTTGGGGGGCTGAGAGCATGTCAGCGCGCTGTCTTGTAAGTTCAGACAGTAACAGACCCCCCTCCCCGCCCCCCTCTCTCTCTCTCTCTCTCTCTCTCTCACACACACACACACACACACACACACACGGCATTCCACAGTAACGGCTTGCACGCCGGCTGTCAGAAATGGGGCTTTGAAAGAGCATTTCCGCATTCCTACAGGAGTTCAAAACAATGACAAGAGTGGCCACTCGACTTAAGGGGATTATGGGACATTTCCGGAGGCCGATCAGAGCACAGTAAAGCAACACCTCGTTCACACTGACGCCTGGGCGTTGTAGCCAAGGCGCAGCAAACGTTATTCCACTCGCCGAGGTGAGTACCAGCAGCGCTGTAGCCGCGGAGTCAGAGCGCTCTACGTGCCTTGCCAGTGCGCCCGGGGCTCCTTTATTGCGCTGTAACTCGCAAGTGTAGCCAAGCCCTTAGATTTCAGTACTATTTCTCATTCTGTCCATGCTACCTAAGTTGTAGATGATTGTTCTCCTTTTGCGCACAGGGAATATCAATTCAGATCACTAAATTTATGAGAGACTTGTTTTGGTGACAAAGTAAACTTACTACATAGTCACTTGTCATCCAAATGAAAATTGCCTGCTCTCATGATATTTCATTTTGTTGGAAGATGAGTATGATCTTTGATAAAATGACTGATTTGTTGTGTCTTTTAAAAAAAAAAAAAGTTCAGCTTTACTACATCCCTAACTCACTCAGATATCACTACTGTACTATATAATAACTAAGAAGGCAATCAAAACTCTTTACTCACTGGAGACTCGGGGTTTATTTGTTCAGCTTCTGCTGAACTCTCCCTTTCAGCATTCTCATTAAGGTTAGCAGCTTCACTGCTGCTGTTGCTAAGACTAGAATGATCTGCAGTACCATTAACAAGTAGGTTGTGTGGGTGAGAGTGCCAGTTAAATTGGTTATTTTCCAATTCTTTCAGCTCAAACAGTTTTGTTTCCATCTGCAAAGAGAAAGCATAAATACATATATTCGTATAGCAGCAGGAGAAAATAGCACATACTTTTCTGCTTACACATGGGAGAGAGAGAATGCAGTATGTACCTGAAATTACTGTTTTCTGAAAGTGAGGAATAACAGAGCCACACTCTTGGGTTTCAGCCTCAGGTGTGAGGTTCAGAACATGATTAACACAAAAAAATTTAGAAGAGGAGAAGCCATGTGGTCTAAGAACAGAACTAGATGCTAAGAACTCAGATAAATCCCACTTCTAACAAGAACTTAGTCTATCGAGTTGGATAAATCACAACCTCTCTCACACTGTTTCCCCACCTGGGAAACACCACCCTACCTCATAGGGGTATTGTGAGGAGTAATTAACATTCGTGAAGTACTTTGAAGATATGCAGCAGTATTACCAGCAGAGTCACAGATCCCATTATCCATGAGCACAGTTAAGCTGCATTAGTCCCCAACTGTTATTCTTTTGTTTTTAACAAAGTTAAGACAAAATTGCAAAGCCAACATCTAGCAGAATTCCCACTTTAAGAGAACAAAAATTACACATTAGTCATCTTCTCCAAAGGTGAGTTAATAGACATTTTTAAAGACCAAAAATCTCATGGGATGTCACCATAAGGAGATCTATATTCACATCTACCTATCTATCTGTACCATTTGTTACACTTATATGCATAACTGTAGCATCATAGCACCTCACAATCTAAAGCATTTATCTGCACAACCACCCTGTAAGGTAGGGAAGTATTATTCCATTTTACAGATGGGAACTGAGGCAGACAAACCAAGTCATTTGTCCAAGGTCACAAAGGAATCCTGTGGAGGAGTAGGAAATTCAACCAGCATCTTCTGAGTCCCAGGTAAGTACCTGAACCATTGGACAATCCTGCCACAGCCACCAATGTACTTTCTGTACATTCTTTGTAAGTGGGGGTAGAGGGGGAAATCAGGAAGACCAAAAGAAAATATGAATTCAAAAATCTGTTAAAAAAAAGATTGCTCCTTATTGCAAGAAAAATACAACTAACCACTCAAAAATAAATGTGAGGGACAGATACTCTCTTAAGCGCCTCTTTGCTAATGGAAAAAAAGGAATAAGCAGCTGGAGACAAAGATATTCTCTCTCAACCTGGGTTCACATACCCTGTGATGCAACAATGCCAAGTACATTTGTTTGCTACTCAGCTTCTAAACTACATTTTTTTTTTTCCCCATAGATGCTAGGACTGGAAGGGACCTTCAGCCTATGGCTGAAATCAAGGAGTGTGGATATACTGTACATTATCTCTAAAGGAAAATATACATTTTTATTACTGTATATACTCATTCATAAGCCAAATATTTTTGGTAAAAAAATGACGCATCATATAGTGGGGGTCGGCTTATAATCGGGTCTACACCAAAATTTGATGATTTTAAACTATGGAATTACAATTAAATATCTAATACATTGTCATTTTGTTTACCTGGAGTGTCTGTAGGCATGGAGCAGCCACTTCCCACAGCTCCCATTGGCTGGGAACGGCGAACCGTGGCCACAGGGAGCTGAGGGGCTCCATGCCTGCAGACGCTCCAGGGTAAACAAAACGTCCCGACCCGCCAGCGGCTTACCCTGACGGCCGGGAGCCAAAGTTTGCCAACCCCTGAAATACAGGGTTGGCTTATGAAAGGGTCATACAGTTTTTGCTATTTTTACCTAACCATCTTGGGGGCCATCTTATAAACGAACGGGCTAATGAACGAGTATATACAGTAATTCACATGAAGAAGTGAGGCTTAACACCAAAAATAAAAATGTAAGCGTACAATAACGACATAGCGATGATGGCTGTAAAACTCCCAACATTAAATTGCCGGGTTAAAAACTAAAACAGTGGGGGCGAAAGACCTCTCTGGCTTTAAGATTAAGCTTGATAAGTTTATGGAGGGGATGGTTTGATGGAATAACGTGATTTTAGTCAATAGGTCAATAACGCGCCATCGCAGGTAATTAGTATCAATGGTCAATGCGGGTCTGGCTGGAGAATCTTGCCCGCATGCTCGGGGTTCTGCTGATCGCCATATTTGGGGTCGGGAAGGAATTTTCCTCCAGGGTAGATTGGCAAAGGCCCTGGAGGTTTTTCGCCTTCCTCCGCAGCATGGGGCAGGGGTCGCTTGCTGGAGGATTCTCTGCGACTTGAAGTCTTTAAATCATGATTTAGGGACTTCAACAGCTGAGTCAAGGGAGAGAATTATTCCAGGAGTGGGTGGGTCAGCTTTTGTGGCCTGCATCATGCGGGAGGTCAGACTAGATGATCATAATGGTCCCTTCTGACCTTAAAGTCTATGAGTCTAAATTAAGATTTTTAGGTTCAAAGCTAAAAAACAGACTTACCCATGGAATTCAAAATAAAAAATATCTGGTTTGTATATTAGCAGAAGTGGCTGTGCCTTAACCAAGCAGGAAGAAGGACCCTGACCATAGTGCTCTCTAGCATGAAAACCAAAGCCGCATTAACAGTGGCCTCTAGAGGTGCACTTCATCTTTCTAGTCAAATGAGAAGTACCCTGCTAAAAACTGGTAAGACATTCAGAGAGAAAGAAAAACAGCAAAAAACAAGGATGCATATTAGCTACACTGATGTCCAGGAGTAGCACAGAGAAACAGAGTCAACCACTAGCAAAAATAAAGTTGAGTGTGGGTGTGGGTGTGGGGGGAAGCAGAGAAATAAAAGGGGTTTCAGACCTACCGTATAACCAGAGGGGCGCTAATTCAACTCAGTGATTGCAAATGGAAGCTACAATGCTCTTTTTAAACAGAACACTGAATATATATTGTACATATGGAGCACGTGTGTGCACAGTGGCTAGTGCACCAGTTTACCACCTCTGGATAACTAGTCTCAAACACAAATGAAAATACATTCGATGGTTCTCAATTTAATCCCATTTATGCAATCATAAAAGAATACGACTAGAAGGGACCTCAAATTCAGTGCCCTGCACTCAAGGCAGGATTAAGTATTATCTAGACCATCCCTCACAGGTTTTTGTCTAACCTGCTCTTAATCTCCAGTGACAATGCTCCAAATCACAATACCAACATAAACCTTTGAAGTTTCTACTCAAGATGTGTCAATGACCAGAATAGCAAAGGCTGTCCTGGGTCAGGGCTGGAGTACAAAGCTTAGATAGCAGCACTGACTTGAGCCAAGTATAGTATGGGCAGCTGCTAGTTCCTCACTTTCAAGAAATTTTCTTATAAAATTATTATTTTATTAAGTAAAATGTACATTGTAATATAAACGAGGCCCCTGTATCATCCAAAACATAAGCTCATTGACCTTGGAGACTTTAATAATAGAAATACCATAGCTCGCATAGCATCATCTGATAATTAATATCAGACTACAGTAATATTAACCAGTTAGCAGGAAACAAAATTTGTATAAGGAAGCAAAAGAAAAATGAGCAAAGTAAAGGGAAAAAAACCCAAAAGGGGTGTCTTCTTATGATATATTAACATTTGTTGATACTTTTCCACAATGCCTTACTGAATTGATTTCCTGTTGTGTATCCGCCAGATGCTGCTGAAGAGGTCCCAGCTGTGCTTTCCCTGACTCAACGCACTGCTCTAGCTCAGCAGTTTCTTGCTGCAGGCGACTTAGCTCCTCTTGAGCTTTGGTCAGTTCCTCCTCATATGTTGAGATCTTAGATTCCTGACTCATTACTTCAGCCTTCAGTGAGGCAATCTGCAGAATGAAGGAACACTTCATTAATTAAAACCAAATCCAATTAAAATAGGATATGTTTATCAGAAGCTACTTTCAAATACCAAAAAATAATCAGGAAAAATCCCAGCTGCAATTATTGTATGTTTCCCACTGGAGATTTAAGGCCATATCGACGCTAATATTAAACCAGAGGTAGCCAAAAGTGGGTTTAAATATCATCATGGCTAACAGGGTTTTAGCATGGTTTCCTTGACAAACCTGGACAGATTTTTATATTGATAACACTGTTAGGATGCTATACCTAGAGGGGATAGTTTAGATTCTCGCTATAGATTATCTGGAGTTGATAGCCTATACTACAGTTTACAGAAAAAGCATCTGTCTACATTGCTCAGTGAAAGTGTCAAAATGCTGCTACAACTGTAGTTAACACAAGGATAGTCAGCATGTTTTCAACCCTAGCATGGGCAGGACCTATATGTAACAGGGAATCACTGAACTGCATGATGTTTTCCCCACTTATTGCTCCTCACCCAGCCCTAAGTATCTCACTGTTTTCTCCTACTCAAGCTATGCTCCTCTCCCCAAACACAGTCCCTCTTTAAAAGGGCTATTTTCCTCCAGTGGAGGGCTGGAGCAGACTCCCATCAATAAGGGTCTCAATTGAAAAGAGGGACTACTATGCATATAAACTACCAGAACATACCAAATGGGCCTCTTCAGCACATTTCTGCCTGATATCATTAAGTTGCTCCTCTAACTTGATTTTTTGCTCATCAAGGCCATTAAGGATTTCCTGTGCTTCCTGTTTCTGAGCTTGCAGCTTCTGTAGAGTACTGCTCTCCCTCTGCACTTCACATTGAAGATCCTGCAGAGAAACATTTTTGTCAGTTTCTTTTCCTTGGCCACTGAAAAGGAGTTACTGCATTCCTCTCACTGCAGAGCAACACCTAGAGCCATAAAGGGACAGAGTCAAAATGCTGTTAACTTTTTAAAAACTTGAAAAAAATCAAGCCAGAGATTCCAAAATTATAGCCCCAACTGAAATATAGTAAAACACCTCTTGAAAAAACTATGAAATGACTCTAGAATTACTATTTTCTATCTTCAAGGCACTTTCACAAAATAAATGAATCCTCGGCATTTTAGTAAGGTAACGTCCAGATGCAGCAACAAAGATTAACTGGCTTATCCAAAAAGACAGTTGGGATCAGAATTTAAAATCTAGAGCCCTCCTCTGCTCATACCACTAGATTACATCCATCTGATGCTTTAATTATATTCTAATATACTAATTCGTTTAATTTCTTGGTAATAATGGAAATCTTACCAGCTCAACAAGTGATAATTTCAGTTTACAGAAAGCAAGAGTTAGCATATTTAATATTAATATTCTATAGAGGCATACCTATGGAGTCTTGCTTTTGCAGGACACCGGGCAATTGGTCAGGCTTTGAGAAATGTCCTGCTGTCTTGTGTTGCTTCATGATGGTTCTGTATTTACTCCTCACCCATTTGCAACCTGCACGCGGATCATGTGATGCAGAGCCCAAGCAGCTGAGCCCATCTCCTCTACTGGGCTGGCACAGCACACTGCTCGCTGCAGGTCGGGTTGAGCATGGGTTGCAGTGAGTGGATTGCACATCTGTCCTTGTTCCCCTGACTTTCACTGCACTCTCCCAACAACTCCCAGAGCTGCCGGTTTCCTCCTTTTGACACTCCCGCCCATCCACCATTGGCCAGACCAGCCCCATACTACGATTGCCTACACCAGTGGTTTTCAAACTGCGGGTCGTGACCCAGTAGTGGGTCGCGGAATGTAAGGCACTGGTCAGCACTGCTGACCGGGACATTAAAAGTCCTGTCGGTAGTGCTGCCCGGCTAAGGTAGGCTAGTCCGTACCTGTTCTGACACTGCGCTGTGCCCTGAAACGGCCAGCAGCAGGTCCGGCTCCTAGGTGGGGAGCTCACGGGCCTCCATATGCTGCCCCCACCCCAAGTACTTGTTCCCAGCCAATGGGAGCTCAGGGGGCAGTCCCTGCAGGCAAGAGCCGCAAGGAGCCACATGCCCGCCTCCGCCTAGGAGCCAGACCTGCTGCTGGCCGCTGATGGGGTGCAGCGCAGTCCATGGTGTCAGGACAGGCAGGAAGCCTGCCTTAGCACCCCCGCTGCACGGCTGACCGGGAGCCGCCCAAGGTAAGCCCATACTCCAACCCTGCGCCCCAATCCCCTGCCCCAGCCCTGAGCCTCCCCCCAAACCCGGAGCCCCTTGCTGCACCCCAAGCCCCTCATCCCCGGCCCTACCCCAGAGTGTGCACCTCTAGCCCAGAGCCCTGACCCCCTCCCACACCCAACCCCCCTGCCCCAGCCCAGAGCCCTGTCCCACAACCTGAACCTTTCATTACCGGCCCCACCACCCAGCCCTCACTCCTGCACCCCAACCCTCTGTTCCAGCCCTGAGCCCCTTCCACACCCCAAACTCCTCATCCCCAGTTCCGCTGGGTCGCGGGCATCAACAATTTTGTTCAGCTAGGTCGCCAGAAAAAAAAAGTTTGAAAACCACTGGCCTACATAACAGACTCCTGACTAAGGGAAGGGTGGGATAAACAGTCCCGGAGAAAGGGAAGGGCTGGGGCTGCCTGAAATCAACCTGCTTAAAGTAATATTGTGAAGGCTAGAAAATCAGGGGTAAATGAAGGGAGAAAGGAACTGGGGACATTTAGGGTGTAATGGGGAGAAGCTTGAAAATGTCATTTTTAGTGATGTTGGGAAGTTACTCAGAATTGCCGTAAACTGACTTCCAAATTTTGTCTGGTCAAAATTAGCTTATGATTAATAGAGCTAAAAAACAAAACCCTGTTGGGTTTTGCAAGGAAAAGTGCTTTTATCTCGGAGATCAATCCCACATCCAAGCTTTTAGAAATGAAGAAATTTACCTCTGAGTTACAATGTGTGAGAAGACCCATGAACCTACACAGAGCCCAGCCTGCTATATATGAAATTCTGAGAACTGCCTTCTACATAGATATTACCCTTTTCTACTACTGCATTTACAGGTAACACTTACTTTCATTCCATAAACACTAGACTGGTAAATATGCTGTATTTTTAAGGGTATTGATTTGCTGTATAATATCTAATATCCAATATGCTTTTGGAGGACACTCTCTTTTAGAAGCAGCTTATTAGTACTTTCTTAAGTAAAAAAGTCAGTCACTTCTCCAAGAAATTTACAAATGTTACTTCTACCTTAAATCTACTCCTCACCTTTTTGTATGTTACATTTATGGATTTTTCTAATTTATATTTTATTATGTATCTAATAGGTATGTCTGTAGTGCCCACCACTGTAATTTCTGTGCACCTCACAAAAAGAAGAAAGTTACCCTTGCCGCCCGTGAGTGGCAAAGGAGTGCCATCTCAAAGTTACAGGTGAGGAAATCAGGGCAGAAAGGATGAGTGACTTGCCCAGCATTATACGAATGGCAGAACCAAAACTAGAACCAGATCTCAAGATTCCCATTACAGTGCCTTAAGAAGGCTACCTTTTCTATGACAAATGACCACAATTTAAATCCCTCCATAAAAATACTCGTTCTGATCAGTAATTATTATTTATACTGCAGTAACACCTAGAGACCTCAATCAAAGATCAGCACAATAAGGTCCTATGCGCTGTACAAACACGCAATTAAAAAAAAAGGCAGGCCTACCCGAGAATTAATTATTTAAGTTTTACCTATTAAAATGAGCACTTCGTGTGCAACAGTAATCTCAGTTCACTGCCCAGTTAACTCTCATCAGATGGCAGTGTACTGTAGACATGAGAGGAGAGCAGAGCCTACAAGTGGGAGTTGAAGGAAGATCTGGTGATCACTCTAAATTTTGATGGGAAAGCTTTTCTTGCTCGAAAAGAGGTGGCATGGAAAAAAAATGCAAAGGTGCTTCAACAAGCAGACAATCTAGGCTTGCATTTTTGGAAGAGCAAAGGTAAAGGTTGGTGGCTCAATAAAATGATAGATCTGATAAGAGGGGCTAAATGGTGAAATACCATAAAAGCAAAGGTGTTTTAAGCAGAGGAGAAGGAAGTAGAGTGATACAAATATGGGGAGGATGTGGTCAGGGTTAGGTGTCAGGAAGATGATTAAACAATCCTCTATCATTAAGAAAAAGCTCAGTATAATTGAGATTGCGCCTTCATCTGCTCAAGTAACTGTTTGAACTCTAACTCTATGCTCTTGTCTGCCTAATTTACTGTAAATGCTACACTCATTTTAACAGCAAACTGGATTAGTGAATCTTTCTGTTTTCATTCACTTGTTAGGTAATTCAAACCAATTTGCCAACATCTTCCTCTTGCTAATTAGCTGAACTCCTTTGACTGAAGGGCCAGGTTCCTTTCGGTAACTGACTCCAAAAGCCCAGACATAACATTTTCTTCCTGAGCTGCAGATGAGTAGCTTCGTGGGGGTTTTTTAGATTTAGATTTATAGCCATTCCTAATTTCCATAAGACTCATTCTTACTAGCAAGAACCACATGGAGAGCTGCGAGCTGATTCTTCCTTGCCCCCAGACTTAGAATGCTGCTGCAAGCTTTAGTCTACTTCCTGGACCCAGGCTGAGAGGCTCCTCCCTGAACCCCTGCCTCATATCCTTGGCCCCCACCCACTGTGCTTCTCAGAGACTCACCAAAATGCTAGAAACTGGCCAGTCCTGCAGTTGTAAAACCTCAGAGTTAGCTAGTTTCTTAAAAACAGCTAGCACAACGCTGTTCCCAGTGCTGAACTGAGCCAAAAAGTTATACTTTGCTATAGTAGTCCTTTCCTCACCGGAACGTCAGTTATGCTCTAGACATCCCACAAACCAATGCTGTAATTTATCACATACACCTCTTACTCCTGAGGGCATTCTGCACCAAAAATTTAAAAATTCTGCAAGTTTTATTTGTCAATAAATAAATGCAGAGGCTCCAGCATGGCAGTGGGGAGCACAGACCGCTGGCTGCACAAAGGTGGGAGATCACCCTGCAGCTCCCCCACCACCGGGACACAGACTCAGTAGTGAGACTGCACCCAACCCTGACACAGCACAAGGCCTGGACCTGCCCCAGAAACATCCTGGGGCCCTGCCCCTCTGCACCAGGTGTGGGGCAGGCAGGCTCAACCAGGCGGGATCCAAGTGTGGAGGGGCTCAATGTGGGGGGAATCCAGGTATGGGGTGACAGGATTCTGTGTGGGACAATCTGGGTGTAGGCAGATCACCGCGGGAGGTCTAGGTGTTAGGGGATCTGGATGCACAGAGGCTCATGGGGGGGTTCCAGGTGCAATGGGACTCTGCATGGGGTTCCAGGTGAAGGTGGTTGGGGCTCAGCAGAGTGGTCTGGGTGCTGGGGGAGTGGGGCTTGGTGGGATGGGGATCTGGGTGCAGCTAGTTGGGGGTCAGTGGCGTGGGGGCTCAGAGAGGTGGGGCTTGTCAGGGTTTGAGTGCAGGGAGCTCAGTGGGGGGTGGTTTGGGTACAGGGGTCCAGAGACAGGGGACTCAAGATGCAGGGGTTGAGTTTCGGTGGCTTTGGGTATGGAGGCCTGGGGATGGGGGTGAGGTTCTGGGTGTATGGGGTGAGGCTTGGCAGGGGTGTCTGGTTATTTATGGGAGGTCCGGATGCATGGGGATTGGGCGGATGGAAGAGCAGCTCCCCATACAATGACCCTTCCCTCCCCAGCTAAGGAGCAATGGGGGCAGGAAGCAGGAGAGGATGCTGAGCTTCCTGCAGCTGGGGGAAGTTTCTGGGGGTGGGTCTGACACAGACACAGCCACTTCTTGCAGGGGAGGAGGAAGTCCCCATCCTCTCCTGCCTCCAGCCCAGCCGGGACTAGCTGCCGATCCCAGCTCAGGGGAGGAGCCACTGGCTAGGGTGTCCCCAGCCCTGCAGTGATTTACCTCTCCGCCGGCTGCTCTGGGTGCCTGAAACAATGTACCTGCGCAGCTAGGGAGTGGAGCGTCACTGCTCTTGCAGCTTTCCTTTGCTTCCCTGTCAAAGTCATTTTTCTGTGGGGAAGCAAAGAAATCTGCATGGGACATGAATTCTTCACATGTGGTGCAGAATTCCCCCAGGAGTAACCTCTGAAACAATGCCTTTGCTTAGATGCAACAAAAATTAGCACATAGTTGCACAGAATGTAAACTCACAGTGCTTGCTCTGAACAATTACTGATCAAGGACTAATAATATGTATTGCTCTAAATAAATGAAATGTAAGCATTAACATTTTAATTTCTAATGTGACAAAGAAAAATGTTTATTTAAAACTAGAGCAGAATTCCCAGTCCCTTCAAAAAGGGACATCACCAATTCACATATTACTACATGCTTTTTAATAATCTTAATAGCGACTGTTCTATGTTAGTCATTTACATATCAGCTACAAATATACTTAAAAATTAACTTTTCCATATCTTCATCTGTTCTGCAGGAACAAACAAAAAAACCAGTCTGACTTACATGTACAGAGTTCAGAGTCACACCTGTATGATGCATAGTCAATGTAATATTCATACAAAGATGTAATTATGCATTTTTACAATATTTGAAACAACTTTTATTTTTGTAACTCTTAGCTCAGAGACAGAATGAAGAGAACAGATGCCTCATTTGTTACATCAGATGGTGCAGTGAAAAGTTCTCCTAGCAACTGATACCTAATGTCTTGTGATCTCAGAATCAAGATGAAAAATCTCTTCGCCATTATCTATCAGAACCACTAGATAGGCCCCCCTGGAGCCTATCCCTCAAGTGTGCATGAACACTAGCGTCAGGAACTTGTCTCCTGAGTGCAAAAAAATCAGCACTTTCCAAACCTCCCGACCCAACAAGACGTATGGTTTTACTGAGTGATCTGTTAGCTCCAGAAAGTGAATCAGCACAGTACCAATTTTCATGAGCTGGAATGCATTAAGGGCATAGGAAGGAAACAGAAAAGTAGAGCAGCCAGCCAGAGAAGGCATAAAAGAGGGAAAAGAACAAACAAAGGAAGATGACGAGATGTAGACAAATGAATAGAAGAGCAAGATTAAAATAGAGTTCAGAAGTACCATTTGAGTAATATAATTTTTTTTTGATTTCTTCAAATTCTGTTTAAAGTGTGGTTCACGTCTCACATTGATTACTGGAGCTTTCCATTGTTGTTTGTTTCTTCTCTACTTAACATCCTCCTCCTCTGCCCCAAATTTCTGCACTGGTTTCCTGTCTTACTTCAAATTCAAACTCCTTATCCTCTCCTACAACACCAGACTCATTTACTTACTAATGCCTGTCACTCCTTCTGCTTATTCCAATCTTCTCTCTCTCTTTTCCTATGATAGGCTTTATGCCTTCAATCATGTTGCCCCATGCTAGGAATACACTTCCCTACCCTCATCCACAGAGCTTCCTCTCTTAACAATCCATCATCTCCCTTTCTCATCAATAATTCCCACAGGCTCCCTGTCCTGAACTGTGATCATATTTAAACTGTAACAGCTTCAGGACAGGGCATTGGTCTTAACTCTTTGTAAAGAGTCATGTAGATTTATAGCAATATGTACACTTTTAATACAGGTGATAAAAAAACAGAACTACCACCATATACTTCTCCTCTAGCGTTAAAAGGAGAAGCCAAGACAGAAGGTCATCAGAAATTACACCTTTCCTCACATTTAAAAAACTAAGGGAGTACAGTACTAAAAAAAAGCAATAGTGTGAAAGTTCTAGAAACGGAAATCCAGAGAAGTATTCAAGGTATGGACAGTGAAATGAAATCTTGTACAGACATTCTATAGATTTCACTGCATTATTCTACAGGAAATGGCCTCTCTTTGAATGATAAAAGGCATGGTATACTCAGGACTGGCCTTTGGGGTACACAGGAAGGATATACCCATTTTGGAAGCTCACTATCATGGGCCTTTTTTACCTTAAATATATGAGATTAGTCATTTTTGTTCCTGAAAATCTTAAAAACAAACTGATTGCTGCTTCTGGAAGTCTGACTCAGTTTTTTTTCCT
Organism: Emys orbicularis; assembly: GCF_028017835.1. Taxonomy (NCBI): domain Eukaryota; kingdom Metazoa; phylum Chordata; order Testudines; family Emydidae; genus Emys; species Emys orbicularis. The sequence goes on from NC_088690.1 coordinate 10,379,752, forward strand.
AACAGTCAGTCTTCCATCACAACAGCCCAGGGCTGGCACTAAGGGGTGTGTGAAGACCAGAAGTCAGGGATCTCTCCATTTTGAAAGGAAACCCTGGAGGCTGGGTAGCTGCCCAGAATGCTGGTGATAGTATTAGGGCCAAACACAAGTTGCATCTCAGCCAACTAAATTGGCTCCTCTGTTGAGAAGCCAATGTGGAATCTGGCCATGGAAAAGGTGGTTAGTGTAGTGAAGAGCAGTGTAATCTAGCACAGCCGTTCTCAAACTTGACTGCACTACGACCTCCTTCTGACAACAAAAATTACTACATGATCCCGGGCGGGAGAGGGCCCGAGCCCCGTCACCATGGGTGGGGTAAAGGGGGCCAGAGCCCTGCTGTCCCAGACAAGTCCTCAGGCTTTCGCTACAGCCCCAGGCGGTGGAGCTCAGGCTTCGGCTTCAGCCCTAGGCCCCAGTGAGTCTAACGCTGGCCCTGGCGATCCTAAAATGGAGTCACAACCCACTTTGGGGTCCTGACCCACAGTCTGAGAACCGCTGGTCTAGCAGACTAAACTTGGAACTTGTTCTACTCCCATCTCTGACACAGACTCTTTGGTCTGACAAATCATATAGCCTTTTAGCACTGCAACTGTTTCCCTTGTCTGCCCTGCTACACCCAGCTGTTGGCTTGTCTTAATTCAGGCCCCAATCCTACAGGCATTTACACATACTTAAATCAATTGCCTAGCCACAAGCGCATATAGTGAAGCACATGCATAAGTGTGTACAAGGTCAGGACATTAGTTTGTAAGCTTCATGGCAGGGACGGTCTCTTACTATGTGTTTGTACATTATCCAGTGCAATGCGGCTCTGATTCAAATTGAAGCCTTAGGGTGCTACAATATTTTCTCTTGTGTAAAATAGCAACAATGCTACTTACCTCCTTACAGTGTGTTGTGACAATTAGTTCATTTTTAGAGCACCAATTATTGTCATACACAGAACAAATTAGAGAGAGAGAAAGGACTGCAGAGAGAAGGAGGGATAGAAATGAAAATGCAGTAAGTAGAGGGGAAAGAACAGTAAAGCAAGGGGATGAGACAACAAGGAAGATCAAAAATATTAATATGAAGAAAAATTAGATGAAAGGGTGCTGCTTTTTAAAGAAAAGAAGACAAGTGGAAGGAAGAATGAAAAAGAAGATAAGTCAAAATAAGAGATGGAAGAAGATTAAGGGAGGATAAAAAAATGGAAATAGAAAAGATAGCTGTATTCAGTATATGCAATTTTCTCCTATTGAACTATCCTGAAAAACATCCTATATATTTATTTGTTTGGGAGAAGTGGATAGTTATTCTACCCACATATATTAATACTTCTGACTATGCTGGATTCTACAGATAATTAATCTGTCAAATTCTGTGCAAATCAGAAAAAGAAAGGCATAACAAGAAGCAATGGCTGGAAGTTTAATATATACAAATTCAAATTAGAAATATGGCATATTTATTTATTTTATTTAAACAATGAGGGTGATTAACCACTGGAACAAACTACCAAGAGAAGTGGTGGATCCTCCATCACTTGAGGTCTTCAAATAAAATCTGGAATCCTTTCTGGAAAATATGCTTTAAATCAAACATGTTTCTAGGCTCAATGCAGGAGTAACTGGGTTAAAAATTCTATGGCCTGTATTATACAAGCGGTCAGACTAGATGATCTAATGGACCCTTCTGGCCTTTCAATATAGCTCTTCATATTTTTTAATTGCTGCACTTCAGCAAAACTTTGTTTTTACTGATACTTTATCTAAAATTTCATTCCCATTATTGTTGTTTAGCATCTTTTTATATACACCAAAAAAATGGATTTCTACTGCAGAACAGTATTTCCCAAATCTCCACAACTCATTCGACCAAAGCACAAACCGGGGATGTTCGTGAGATAACAATTTGTCACCACAGAAATAATTTTGGTGGCACAAACACTGGAAAGTGATATTACAAAATGAGTCAGGTAGAAGACAGATTAGAAAGTAAAAAGCTCTGGTACACAGTCAGATATCTTGGTAAACAGCAACACAGGAGTCAAAACACAAAACAGGCATGACAATTTGAATTTGTTACCTTCGTTGTATGTAGCTCTAGAAACACTGGCACACAAACTTTCCCAAAACCCAGATACCAGTTCAACAGCACTGAAATTCATATTACAGTCACAACGTATCACAATATCTATGGCTGACTCTGATCAGAGGAGGAACAACGAATAAGCCACCATGCAGGCCCACTTGATCTTTACATTGACAGAACCTCAAAGCCGTTGCTTGCAGTATGACTGCTTTAGACAATGTCAGTTATTACATTTGTCTTGCATTACCTCTTGGCCTCAAATACTAGATGCACATAATACACTTTAGTAGTGTGATATTCTGTTTTCTTAACAGGAATTAACAGATCAAAAAGTTTTAATTTAGCACTATTTGCCTCCTTTTCAAACAATGCCAGGAATTCAATTGTCAGCAAACACACACACATAAACCATGAGATTCCAGCCAACACCATACAAAATTATTCCTGATGTGTCTCAAACATGAATATTCATGATAGGTTTTACTAGATTATTAAAATTTGATTCCATTAACGTGAGTAGTCAGATTTAATTAACATATTTGGTATAGCAAACTTCTGTTTGACATCTTGTTGCATATTCATTTGGCTGTCATTGTTACTGACATGCCAGGATCTGATTATCTCCAGAAAGGTCATGCAATTAATTACCCCCCAGTCACAAGGAGTATAACATAAAATAGGTAAGCAAAAATTCATAAAACTGTTGTGAGGAAGACACGCCACATTTTACTTCAGTTCAGAAAATGTGAGAAAAATTCCATTATTTATTCTCTATCAAATGTAAACTAAGCTTTTACTGTCCATTGGTAATCCAAAAAGTATTTAGATAATCAGGAGTCATGTTGCAGTAAAATTTTGATTTTTAAATGCAGCAACTCAAGCTGCTTTTGTAACTTATCACTTAATTGAAAGATAGCTTTGCAGCATTTAATACAGGGCTTGGCTGACTATAAGCACCTTAAACCCTGGCATTTAACTGCCTAGATTAGGTCTTTATTCAAAGGAAACAGCAACAACATTTGAATATGTTGATCCTATGGAAAGATTGTCATAGTCCTTTTAAAGTAAAACTATTTAAAAGGATATTTAGACTTTAAAAAATTCACCATGGAGCAACAAATAATCTCCCAACTAGGGATTTACTGTGATGGTCATGAAGAGGTACCATATGGTACAAATCCATTTAATTTGACCAGTTGATTAGTCTTAATTTGCATGGCATTGAAATATCTTCACTGGTTTGTGAAATGCATATATTCATTCTCTCTCTCTCACACACTTTTCTTTTTAAGGTAATCTATTTCTTAGCCAACACCAAGTAAACGGTACGATTTGGTTTAAAGACTCAATCATTATATTTCTATAAGAATGAACGAACACATGCACCAAAAATCAGAAGTGAAATATGAGAAATTCTACAGCCCATTTACCTGGACCTCGCTTGTCCTCAGTTTGATAGTATCTTCTTTCTCCTTCAGTTCCTGTTCCACATTATTCTTTTCCCTAGAAGACCAACAAAATATGCAAGAATACTTAAGAACATCAGTTACAGCAGGTACAGTTATCCAGCCCCCTAATCCTGTCTCTCTTTTTAAATACATAGTGAAACATTAAATAAAGAAAAAAAATTTAGGGTGTCTCCGTTCCTTAAATTATTTACAAAGCAGATGATTATATATATATGCCCAGCATAAAAAAGCCTTCTCATTGAAGAGGGGTTAGGTGAAAAGAACAGCTCAAAAAGGGAAAGGGGGAGGGGGGGGGGAAATCAATGAAATACTGTCTTCAGTGATCTCACTGTTGCCATGGAGCAATTGTCTAATGAAGACTGCTGGGAAAAGTGGGAGGGATTGCATCAGCTTCCATATATTTAACCCTTGGAAACACAGGTAAAACAACTAGGAAACAATTCACAGCACCAGGGAACCAAGTCATTAGCTAGTAAGTTTAGCTGTACTCAAACTGTTTTTGGTACCATTTATAGAGAAGTTTAGAGACAAAGCAAAAATGCTAGTTTGACTTTAACCATTTGAACCCAGAGACCCCATATACAGATATGTGCTGTGTCACATCAAATCTGCTTCTACAGAAATATATTCAAGATTAAGTAACAATGATTACTGATGGCTGGATAATGATCACTGATAAATTCCTAGCTATCATTGATAATGATAGTAATAGTAATAGAAAAAAACCCAAGTCAGCCCGCTTTTTTGATATAATGTGCTGCATGAGCCACATTATATCAAAATACTGTGTGATTTAATTATTAACCGGTCTAAATTATTAGACAAATCAGGATGCTTTTACTATGTTATTAACCAATTGTAGTTGATAAAATAATAATACTTGGTCAGTCATTATGCTGAGAGAATTTATATATTTCCCCTATCAGACTGTTTAAATATGAATATATAGTACTACAGTAAATGAAACCATGAATTCACACTACTGTGGCTCTTTGGGGTAATGCTGATTTGGCTCCTTAACCACAAAGGTCTCAGTGTCACTGGTCTAGAGACTTCAGTCAGGATCAGGAACTGATTCTACCATCTGAAGCACAAAACACATAAGACAGTCCCTGCCCCAAAGGAGCTAACATTCTAAACAGACAAAGAACAGCATGTGGGAAAGGAATAAAAAATACAAGTGAAGTGTCCAGGATGATCTGGCATGCATTTTATTAGTTCATTTTTTTATTAATTTGTTTAAAATTAATTTTATTAAGAGGCAAGGACGAGATGGTGAGTAAGTATGAGATGAAGTTGGAGAGAGGAAAGCAGCAGGAAAGTTTTCCCACACATGCGGATGGGGAGAAAAGGGAAGGCTTCTCGGGCAGCTACCCCTGCCCATGTTAAGAAGTGGTGATGGCTGGGCCTGTCACTATCCCAGTGCTCCTTCCAGATGTTTTAGATAAACTCATCTACCCACAAAGTCAAGGAATGTATTAATTAACAGCAACAGGTTGTCTCCAATCCCCCACTGGTGGTGGTCCCATTACTTCCCCCCCCCCTTTTTTTTAATTTCACAACCACACTCCCTTTCCTGAATCCTCCCCTCTCCACTAACTTAGTCTGTATACTACCAACAAAATAAGCACTTACATTCTATTACACAAGTTCTCCAATCTTGGGGGTATGTACAAAGACTGCCTGGTGATTCTGCCCACCCTCTTTACTTCTACAATCTTTTCTTAAAATCTTGATAGAAACCCTTTATCATTACAACAACTGTTCTACACACACACAACTCTCCAAAGAATTCCACCTGCTTTTCTTCTGTGGTATTTATAATAAAACTTGTCAACTTAGAAATTAACAGAAATTCGGAGCTTGTCTACAGATTAAGTGTACAAACTTCATCTTAATAAAGGTGCATGCGTACCCTGCTTTCTACTGAAAGGACAAGTATCAAGCCTCATAAGACAATATGCCTGTGCTCAAGCCTCTACTACCCAACAGAAAGGAAAAGGAAGATTATGTTTCCCCTTTCCACACACCAGTAGTATTTAAAATCGTATGTTGCACAAACGAATCTAATGCCTTTTAGACCCAACAGTAAACCATGTCAATATGAGGTCAGCACTTCAACGAAGAGTGACCATAGTGAATCTAACAGACGAAATAGCATATGCCAATCGTTTACTCAATTACAATTAGGGTTTAAAAATATCAAATTCTGTTAAAAAAATACTAAAGAAACCATTAGTGAGTAACTAAGATATAAGATTGATGTAATTCTCCTTTACCTACCTCTGCAGATCAACTATCTCATTGTTTAAAGTATCAAGCTCTTTAATTGCAGAAAAATCTGCCACCGCAGTCAGTCCTAGAGAGCTCTGTAAAATAGAAAATAAATACCTTAATTTAATTTATAGAATATAAATTAGACTGACTTAGTATTGAGCTCTAGCGAACAAATAAAACGTAAACTTAATTCTAAGCCTATTCTTATAGAACTGCCCGACTCCACCGCCACTACAGTGAAACTCTTGTGAAAACCATCAGAACTTTCAACTTGCTATAACAAAGTTTGGCTGAAATAAAGATTTAGTGGGTGTACAACTGGTACTGAATTTTGTAAAACTATTTTATTCCATGACCAAGATGCTTAATATTACCACTGTATTGGCAATGGAACAGACCTGGAGAAAATGCTTAAGTAACTACCAGTAAATTTTGGAGCAACAATGACAGGCTCAGGAAAAAGCGGTGTCCACTCCTGTTTGGGCAAGGAGGAGGAGATGGTGGTGATGTCAAGGGGACCCATCATGTCAAGGGGACCCCAACCAAAGGTACTATCATGATAATTAAGTAAAAGATCTGATTGATGTCTCCGAATTACAAATTAACACAACCCAAGCCAATACAAAAATTAGCAACTCTTTCTAATATATAAAGGCTTAAAGATCAAAGGCTTTAAATAAAAAAAAAACCCTATAAAACACTACATTATTCACAAAATATGACTACTGTCAAACTGTATTATCTGCCATAATTACAAACACTTGTTTCTCCTGCAAAAGTTTGTTATTGCATGAACTCTTCCAGAGACACTCAGAACCCTGATCTTAAGCCTTGACATGCAAAAACCTTCACATATACTTTACTTTTAAAAAGCTATTTGATAATTAACACTGAGCTAGTTTTCTATTAATGATTTTAATTTTGCTATTAATTTAAAAAGATATTTCCTGCTCACCTTTAAGGTTTGCAGAAGACTATTGCTTGGAGGATTATTGAAATTTGTATAATAACTTGTACATACAGGGGGACACAGAAAAAAATATCTGAACTAACTAAAGGTGTGAATTTAAAGTGAATTGGTTAAACTGCATTAAGCCCTTGTGTGAACATACTTATTCAGAATTACAATATTTTTAATCAGGCTAATCTTAACTCACTTTGAAAGTAAATTAAAATGAAGTGGATTGAGGCCCCTTTAATTCTGAATAATTATCTCCACACATGGGCTTAATGCAGTTTAACAAATCCACTTTAAATTCACACCTTCAGTTAATTCAGATTTTTCTGAGGCTCCCCATACAGACAAGCCCAAAAGCATGATGCTTTGAGTTGGACATCAAGGCCACCCCACACACTCACCCTGAAGTGGTGTTGGGGCTGGCTCCCCGCTCTGATAATTGTGATCTGGCACATGTGATCTCAGTGCCACTCAGCTTTGCCCTGCCAACCTCTGTCATCATGGATGGGCAGCTGGACCAAATCTGAGTGAGTGCTGTTGCCCCCAGGGCCTCCTCTCTGCACCAGGAGAAGAGTATGTTTGCTTAGGCCAGGACCCAGTGATGGGTTAATCCACCTAGAACCTCCCTGCAACGCTGGACTAGAGAGACCACAGACTGCAGCCATGCTTTAGCAAATATTGTATTAATTCTAGGGTACCCTATTTGCATATGGAGGTTTCCTATAAATCGCACTTGCTTCCTTAAACAGGATTTGGATTATCTCCTTCCTCATCCCAAGAATAAAATTTTCTGCCCAAGAACAGATACAAACAAAGCTGTGAAGTGTAACTACGTAAGTGTCATTTTTAAGTGCAGTCTCACCCAACACAAGTAATAGGGCAACTTTTAGCTTTGAAGTTTTAGGACTCTCAATATTTTAGAGCCGGAAAGAATAAAGTGATGGTCACTTTAACATTACATAAAGCCCTGAAGAACAGTAACTTGAAAGAGCAGTCATATGCAGGGGGGAAAAAGTATATATAAACCTAAACAGCCCTTAGCATAAATATGGAACCATATATTAGCTAAATATATTTTGTACCAAAAAAAGAAAACTGCATGCAATTGTGAATTGTAACATATGGCAATTAGAATGCATGCTCTTGCGTGTATGTTTTTTTTTTTAAATTGAGAAAATAAGAGCTTGCGTTTAATCTCAGTTCTATTCTGAAAAGGGACTCAACATGGCATTGTGGTGTTCCTTGTTCATTGTGTTCCAGTGACTCCAGATCAAACATGCTAAACTTACAAGAAAAGTGTTTTTCTCTAAATGCACAAACTCTGGTCTGGTAGTGCCACCCTCCCTACCCCACATCTTCTCATGCATCACCAGTTATAGAAATTCCTTTTTTAAAGTTTATTTTTATTTTTTGCATACAAAATATTAACGTAACATAATGAAATGAAACAAAACATACATAAATACATGCAAAAGTTGGAACTACTATATAAATAACAACATTCAATGTACATTGTTTGTAATGCCTGGAAAAACCACAATAAACCAACCAACAAAACCTGAACCTGTAGGGGACATGTAGGGCCGTTATACAGATTCTGCAGGCTAAATTATACCCTGTTTTAAACCAGTAACTGAACTGAAGTGTAACCCAGCTTGACTTTCAATTCCAAATGGAGTTGTATGGCCCGGCAGCTAGAAAAGCAAACCTCTTTTTACTTCTAAATTGCACATATTTGGTATGGGAGCGAGTGAAAGACAAATTCCATACAGCTTCAAGGCCATTGTTACACTAACTGCACACTCTTTTTGTAATGCTTATAAATTTGGAGATTACAGAATAGAGGACAAAGTATTAGGTAGAGTCAGGCAGGGTACAATGGTGTTGTTGTCCAGGTTTGGCCACACAAATGTGGCAATTCACTTCAAACCTGACATGAACATAAGAACGGCCATACTGGGTCAGACCAAAGGTTCAGCTAGCCCAGTATCCTGTCTTCCAAGAGTGGCCAATGCCAGGTGCCCGAGGGAAATGAACAGAACAGGTAATCAAGTGATCCATCCCCTGTCGCCCATACGCAGCTTCTGGCAAGCAGAGGCTAGGGACACCATCCCTGCCAATCCTGGCCAATAGCCATTAATGGACCTATCCTCCAGGAATTTATATAGTTCTTTTTGAACCCTGTTAGAGTCTTGGCCTTCACAACATCCTCTGGGCAAAGAATTCCACAGGTTAACTGTGAATTGTGTGAAGAAATACTTCCTTTTGTTTGTTTTAAACCTGCTGCCTATTAATTTCATTTGGTGACCCCTAGTTCTGGTGTTATGAAAAGAAGTAAACAACACTTCCTTATTTACTTTCTCCACACCAGTCATGATTTTATATAGAGCTCAATCATATCCCACCTGTCGTCGTCTCTTCTCCAAACTGAAAAGTCCCAATGTTATTAATCTCTCCTCATACAGAAGCTGTTCCATACCCCTCATCATTTTTGTTGCCCTTTTCTGAACTTTTTCCAATTCCAATATATCTTTTTTTGAGATGGGGCGACCACCTCTGCACACAGTATTCAAGATGTGGACGTACTATGGATTTATGTAGAGGCAATATGATATTTTCTGTCTTATTATCTATCCCTTTCTTAATGATTCCCAACATTGTTTGCTTTTTTGACTGCTGCTGCACATTGAGTGGATGTTTTCACAGAACTATCCACGACTCCAAGATCTCTCTCTTGAGTGGTAACAGCTAATTTAGACCCCATCACTTGATATGTATAGTTGGGATTATGTTTTCCAGTGTGCATTACTTTGCATTTATCCACATTGAATTTCATCTGCCATTTTGTTGCCCAGTCACCCAGTTTTGAGAGATCCCTTTGTAGCCTGCCTGGGACTTAACTATCTTGAGTAGTTTTGTATCATCTGCAAATTTTGCCACCTCACTGTTTACCCCTTTTTCCAGAACATTTATGAATATGTTGAATAGGACTGGGCCCAGTACCGACCCCTGGGGGACACCACTATTTACCTCTCTCCATTCTGAAAACTGACCATTTATTCCTACCCTTTGTTTCCTATCTTTTACCCAGTTACCAATCCACGAGAGGACCTTCCCTCTTATCCCATGACACCTTACTTTAAGAGCCTTTGGTGAGGAACCTTATCAAAGGCTTTCTGAAAATTTAAGTATACTATATCCCCTGGATCCCCCTTGTCCATATGCTTGTTGACCCCCTCAAAGAATTCTAGCAGATTGATGAGGCATGATTTCCCTTCACAAAAACCATGTTGACACTTTTCCAAAAAAACTCCCCTAAAGAGGGAGGGATAGCATAGTGGTTTGAGCATTGGCCTGCTAAACCCAGGGTTGTGAGTTCAATCCTTCAGGGGGCCATTTAGGGATCTGGGGCAAAAAGCTGTCTGGGGATTGGTCCTGCTTTGAGCAGGGGGGTGGACTAGATGACTTCCTGAGGTCCCTTCCAGCCCTGATATTCTATGATTAAATATGTTCATCTATGTGTCTGAAAATTTTGTTCTTTACTATAGTTTCAACCAGTTTGCCCGGTACTGAAGTCAGGCTAACTGGATTGTCATTGCCGGAATCACCTCTGGAGCCCTTTTTAAAAATTGGCTCACATTAGCCAAGAGACATGCAGCTCTAAGACTAGTGCCTCTCAAATCCAGACTTGGAGTCATAATCAAAACGCACAATTGTTTTTCACAGATCAGGATTCCCAGTGAACTAGGATTTCTGATGGCATCTGCACTCATCCGAAAACTGAAATGAATACTTTAAAAACAGTTCTTTCGGGCTGCAGAGCGGCGCACTGGTAGCCATGTAAGTCTGCTGTAAATTAGATCAGCCCCAGGGATCCACCCACACAGAACTCATGGCAGGATCAGAGCTTTACTTGCCTTTTCTCCACAGGGGCAATCAATTCAAAAGCCCTTTCATTATCTGACCTCTTTAGAGGTTTGAAGATGTTTAAGGGCCTGGATCCACCCTGCTAAAAGACCGTTGAGGCTTTTTAGAAATGGCTGAGATAATGTTGGATCGTGAGAGGCACTAGCCTCCCCCCAACATACAGTATCCCATCAAGTCTCTTCTTGAGGTCACCTCTAAGAACAAAATCCTTCTCTAATATTAAGAATTGGCTAATTGACAGATCTCAAAAAGTTGTTTTCAGTGGGGAACCATCACAAAGTAGGGGTGACTCTAGTGGGGTTCTGCAGGGATCGGTACTATGCCTCATACTATTCAATATTTTCATCAATGATCTAGAAGTAAATATAAAATCACTGCTGATTAAATTTAAGGATTAGACAGAGTGGTGGAGTGATATATAATGAGAAGGACAGAGCAGTCACATACAGCAATCTGGATCACATGGTAAATTGGACACATTCAAAATGCGTTTTAATGCAGCCAAATGCAAAGTTATACCTCTTGGAACAAGGAATGTAGGCCATACCTACACAACGGGAGACTGTATTATGGGAAAGGATTTGGGGGCATAGTGTTCAAGCAATTCAACAGGAGCTCTCAATGAGATACTGTGGCAAAAATAGCTAATGAGGTTCTTGGATATATAAACAGTGGGGGGTAGTGAGGTGATTTTACTTCTGCATACAGCATTGGTGAGACCAATACCAGAATACTTCATCTAGTTCTGGTGCCCATATCTTAAAAAGGATGTTGAAAAATTGAACAGATTGCAGAAAATTAATTAACCTATTACATCACCTACTCTCTTCCCCCAAGAAACCAATTATATTAATTCTTGCTGACAGTCACATTAGTAAAGATAGAACTCTACCAGGAAAATGATTTCTTGTCAACCCATTTCTTTCCTCCACCCCAACAGTGAGTCATGCTATATAATTACACCTGTTGACATTTTTTGCTACTAGAATGTCATCACATTGGCAGAGGGAATCAAAAGAATAATGGTGCAGCTGAACAGTTCTCACTCTGCACAAGCCACAATATGTGATGCCATTTCAGTGGCTGTCAGCAGCACTTGTTCCCCTCCCCACCTTGATTTTTAGCCATCCCGTATAAATCCCAAGTAGGGACATGTAGTTGTCTACACTGGATATTTTATTGCATAAAAGAGCATCTCTTTTGAGAAGAGCTGCATGTTCAGTCAGCTGAACAGATTAATAAGTGTTCATCAATTCCCTTGTAATGTTCAAAAGAATGGGAGGGATTTACAGAACCAGCTGAAACCCATATCCTTCCCTCGTTTAAATTATTTCTTAGTCGATTCGTATATTGAAGTTAAAATTCACTGCAAATCTCAGTTGATCTCAGTATTTTAGGAATGCTAAGAAGATATCATGTGATGCACTAAAAAAAGTAGCAAGCAATACTGATCTCAACTACTGTACAAATCAAAGTCTGGACATTAAATGTTTCACAACACCTTCTGTAACAGCATGGATATTCGCTCCAGTGATAGTGCCAGTTATCAGTTTGGGGGTATTTACACTTTGTCTTAGCATTTTCTCTGCCGTTTCAATGGGATAAAACATGTCACTTTCTATTCTGAACTTCAGCAGCACACAAAAATCACAACAGCTACCAACATTTGCCCCCCCCCCCCCGAGATGGCTGAATTTCTCTGATAACTGGAACAATCTTTATTGATAAACAGAGTAAACTAATAGTTTTTAATGTCATTTTAAGTTTGCAAAGCAACATGGGACCCTTACAGATGAACGGCTAGTTAAAACAGCAATAATTTCAGATTTCAGCTTAACTCAATATCTACCTAATACTATGCTATTTCAAAGACTACTGAAGAGACCTTTAGAAATGTTCGTTATCAAGCCAACAGATATTATATATTAGAAAAAGCAAAGATCCTCTAACCTTGAGAAAGCAGAGTTAAGAAACGGACAGAATAATAAAGATGTAAAGCAGAGTGGTGCAGAATGGAAAAAATAGTCCAAACTGGAAAAGACAGAAAAGAAAGCAAAACACACAAAAAAGATTAGTAAAGGCACAAATAAAGCAGGTTTTTTTGTTTTTGTTTTTTTAAACTGAATGTAAAAAAAATTAGGTACCAATTGCAAAGAACTCAAAAGTCATGCAAAATTTCAAGTTTATCATTTTTCAGGTGAGACTCTCTCATTCTGTTTATTATGAAGATAGCACAGTTGCGTCAATGTTTAGCAAAACCAAGAGAAAATGTTAGTAATGACAGCTATTACAATGCATCATACACAGATAAGATTTTGTTGTGACCTCTATTTGACTGCTGCGCTAATAAATAAAACTTTAAGCAATTAAAAGCCACTGAGTCAATACAGCAATGGATTGTTTAATGGCCAAAGGGGTATGAGGACATTTGAAATGTTATTATGAATACAAATGGATAGTTAAAAAATTTAAAACATGCTCTTCTAAATAATTAACCACAGAGCTGCAAAAGGGTTTAATTTATTTTAGTAGTGACTGACTTCTTGAAAGAGGGAAATGTGAAAATTCCACTTTTAAAAACTCTGTCTTGATATTAAGGAAAAGGATAATTTGTGCATATAGTATTTCAGGTCCACAATGAAGTTAATCCTTGGATACTCAGGAATAAATTTATTCTTTTGACAAGCTGATTTCATGGTTCCTCGACAGCAAGGTGGCTGGTGTAGCAAATAAGTTTATTAAGAAAGCATTTATGCAGACATTATATCTATGGATGTAAACTGACAAAAAACAGTACATCTGTTCATGGCAGTTAATCTTGTTTTTTCTTGATAGCACAACCATGTCTTGGCATAGATTTTAAAAACTGGATTTAATTTAATTTTTTTATTTAATAGCACTTGAATTCAGAGTTTGTTTAGTATGTTTGAGGTTTCTACTTAAAAGCCAGACACATCCTTACCTTCTGTAAGCTGGCCCTATCTGATGGAGGGATCATTTCTGCAGTCAGAACTTGAGGAGGATCAATGCCCTTTGTTAACTTCTGATTAATTAAATGGAAAGCCAAGGCAAACTGTTCTTTTGAAAGCTTTCCACAGTCCTGTGTGTCACAGAGGCCCCTGTACACAAAAACACAGACACACAGAGTAACTGATTAGGTGCAACACCTCATTTCTACAAGTACAATATTGTTTAGGAGTGTGTGCGCAGGCAGTGGAAAATGATGACAGCAACTAGCACTTACATACTGTTTTACATCTTCAAATCACCTTACAAACAGCAATGAATCCTCAACACTGAGGAAAGTGCATATCGTTCTCCTCTCTTGCCCCTCTCCTCCACTCTCTCCGTCACCCCCCTTTATTTTGAACACATGTATAGGAGAACTTCTGGATCTCCCAAGGAGCAGACTGGGGTTTCAAACTGGATTACCCAGACATTAATGTCCTGGAATGGGCTTATCCAGGATGGGAGGTCCCATGGTTCTATACCTCTCTAGTACAGGGGGTCCACACATGCTCACTTCTCCTAGGTGTCCAATGTGAGATATCATGAAGGAATCCCTGATTTCTACTATATGGTGGCAGCAGTGAGGACCACATGCTCCAGATTCTGCAATGTTCATATTGTGTCCAAAGCCTTTCATTAGTAGCCCAAGTGGCGGAAGTGGCTGAGCATCAGTTAGGAGCACATGGCTGCTCATGCAGCCTCAATGGACTAAGACAGTTTTTTGGTTTTTATTTGGCACACTGCTCTTTGGACGTTGCTGCCCTTTGGACAAAAGGCTGAAGGATCCATACCATTAGAATTGATCCTATCTGCCTCTAGAGAACTCTTTTCTGCCCAGAGAAAGGGCAACAGAGGACATTTACCCAAATTGGGTTGCTAAAGGGTGTGTGTGCATTGTGCACTCAAGTGGCCTAAGGTCCCTGTCAAGCTGCTTAATAAGAGAGGTGGAGCAGGAGAGAGAGACTTTTTCCCTGTTTTATTCCGGTTTTGCTCTCTTCTTGACCAGTTGCAGGGTCACCAGCAAGCTGCAGCACCTCAGGAAGAAGAGCTGAGGAGAAAAAAGCTTGAGACACAAATGCAGCCCTGGGACACAGCTGAAATATTGAGTTATTGAACCAAGTCGATAGAAATCTGAAATAAAGTTTTGGAATTCTCCTCAGAAGAACTCTGCAACCGTGAGGTCTAGCTAAGCCTGCCTGTCACTGTAGCGACAGAACAAATCTGGAGAGAATTATAGCAGGCAGGACATTCCACGGATTCCGGTAATATGACTGGTCTGGTTCTGTCCAAGACACAAGTCAGCTGGAGACCCACTGTGATGGATACGTGGAACTTAGCCCTGAGAAATGAAGTGATTTTCAAAGATGCTAAGCACCTGAAGCCCCATTTCACTTCAGAGGATTTACCAGTACTCAAAAGCTGGAAAACCAGCCATAATTAACTTTCTCAAGGCCAAACAACTAACTCGTGACAGAGCCTGGTTAAGAAAGCAGCTCCTAGACCTATCCTCAAAGTACTAGATGATGCCTCAGATATGAGCTGAAACACATTATCTAGTTTACCTAGTACTTGCAAAAAGGCACTAGGTGAAGTGAAAGTCTTAAGTCTGAAGAGTTTAAATGTAAACAAATTAATGTAAATGTATGCATTACAAAAGTAAATATTGTAGGATATTCTATTTCCCAGTCTAACATTTAGTAGACAAGTCTCCATATCATAAAGATCAGTTTTGGCAAATTCAAAATTGATAAAAGAATTTTTTTCATACAATTCATAATTAAACTGTGAAACTTATTGCCATAGGAAGTCACTGAGGCCAAGAACTTGGCAAGATTCAAAATAGGAAAATGTATCCATGTTTATCTGAAAAATTTCCTTTCTTCAAGTTGTAACAGATCTGTGGACCTTATAAAGGGTACTTCAGCCTGTTTTCAAGTTGGGAACAGAACCAGACCTCTCCATCACTGGCAGCAGGGGAATGCCATGCCTCATCAAGTTCCCTCCAGTTGACAACAACTTCCACAGTGAGGCTAATTCAAATCTACTTTCCTAAATTACACAATGCATTAAATATAATTGGAGGAAAAAGCACCACAATTTCTCATACTGCTGAGCACAGTAAATTCCACCTAACAACCAACCCAAATCCTGGGATGCCAATTTCCATCTCTATTCTGAATGATGTTTGTCTCTAAGGTGGACCAGATCTGTGGATCTTATTACTTGAATAAAGGAAATTCAGGAAAGCACAAATAAGTTTTCCTATTCTTCTTCATGCTAAGGGCCACGGATCCATTACCATGGATTTTCACAGCAGTGTGCCTGCACGGTAAGAAGGGTAAATACAGATATCCAAAACAAAAGCAGATGATTAAATATCCTCTCCTAGATAAAGGCATGGAGAAAACTTCTGGCAAAACAAAGGAAGTGGCATTAGCTAAAATTAGATGAGCAGTTTGCAGAATTTGGTGAAATAATGGCTGTCTAACAGATCTCAATACAGGAGACAGGACTACTCTGCCCTGAGATTGTCAACTGCTCCTAAAGACTGGACTTGAATGCTGAACTATAGGAGAAACATTTCTTTAACTTACTTAGAGAATGAATGCTATGACATTGTGAGGACTACTCAATTAAAAGTACAGTTCTGGATCGTAAGTAAAGCTCCCAACTTCAGTTAAAAAGCCTCAGCCAACTGGAGTTAGAGTAGGCCTCCTAATAGCTACTAACGAGTAGAGATGTAAAATCACACCTCCTGCCAGGGTTCCATCTGAGTAGTGCTGTAAGGAGCATAATAAGGTTCCAAGGTAGTGGTCTCTGACCTTGCAGCGTTAGAGTAAGGATGATGCCCTAATGAAGTATTTAATGTTGGGATTTGTACAGAACTTCTCTTGAATATGATGAGATCATTATACTACAGAGACTTTGACCTTCCTTGAACACTCACAATGAAGGGGGAAATCAAAGCTATTTTTAAACTGGTTTAACATGATAGTTAAACTATGGACTTTGCACCAGCAAGTATAAGAAGTTCCATCTGTTGACTTTTCACTGGGGCTCACAAGAGCAATAATGACTTCATCTAAGTATTCATAGAATATCAGGGTTGGAAGGGACCTCAGGTGGTCATCTAGTCCAACCCCCTGCTCATTTTAAACATGTCTGGCCCTGGATGGAGGACCAGTCTGTGAGACAGAGACAGCCTCCTCAGCCAGAAAGGCAGAAACAGGAATGAGAGAGCAGCAGTGATATCTTTTGTATTATCCTGGGGCACAGCTGAAAAAGTGGGAAGACATATAGAGGGACCATGTCCACCTTTGCAAGAGGTCATTCACTACCTCATACCCCAGCTCCTGACACAGATGTGCCACAGGGCACTTTATTTACTTTTTTTAGATGCAAAGAGATCAATCACCAGCCCTCCAAACTGACTTACAACGAGTAAGATATTTCTGGATGCAGCAACCACACTGCTAATCCAACTTCTGCCATGTAAGTCTTGGTATTCATCTCCCTCAATGGGCTGTGCACATGGAGATAGGAAACTCTGCTCTACACAGGGCAGGAGAATTTCTTTGGGGTCTGGGATGATCGTGTTCTTCCCAGTTACTAAGAAAACCCTATTAAACACGTTCACTGTCATCACCAGAACAGGTCTGTCATCCATTGAAGGAACAGTGCCCCAAGACCTCAATGAAACATTGTTCCAGCTGGTGGGTACTGTGCTCTTTCTTTCTGGTACACATTTCCTGAACTGAATTGGAAGATCCCATTTAAAAAAAAAAAAAAAAAAAAATCTGATTCTTTGCATTCACCAGTTGAGGGAGCAGAGAATACACTACTTGAGCTAGAGTTCTGCCAACACACGAGATAGGGTGAGATATGGAGTGGATACCAGGTTTTACTGGGTAGGTATCATATGAACTTGATCACTGAAGCATAGCTGTGTTTAAGATGAGGATTCACAATAGGTTCCAAAAAAATTGGATTTTTGTTTCTGTGACAACTTGTTTTCCTCTTGTTTATGGCATCTTCATCTTCTGTTAACATTCTTCTGAAATAAGACCTTGTACATCATAGTCCTTCTCCTCAGCCCAGGCCTATGATGACTTTCCTGGTACCATGTCTGCCCTGAACCCAACATACTCCAGCAACCACATCATTGCATGCTCGCTTCAGCTTTCTCTCTGTACAGAAATCAGATTAAAAAAAAAAAAAATAGTCCAAGCGGCAACCAGTGAATTTCCTTCTCCACAAAAGCCAATATATTATTGCTACCACAATCCTGGAGAGGATCCCTGGGGGCATGTATAAAGATTACAGCTGTCAAGCAATTAAAAAAAATAATCATGATTAATCACATAATTAATCACACAAATAGAATACCATTTATTTAAATATTTTTGGATATTTTCGACATTTTCAAATATATTGATTTCAATTACCACGCAGAATATAAAGTGTACAGTGCTCACTTTATATTTTTTTATTACAAATATTTGCAATGTCAAAAACAAAAGAAATAGGGTTTTTCAATTCATCTAATACAAGTCCTGCAGTGCAATTTCTAGATCATGAAAGTTGAACTTACAAATGTAGAATGTATAAAAAAAACCTGCATTCAAAAATAAACAACAATGTAAAACTTTATAGCCTACAAATCCACTCAGTCCTACTGCTTGTTCAGCCAATCATGCAGACAAACAAGTCTGTTTACATTTGCAGAAGATAATGCTGCTCGCTTCTTGTTTACAATGTCACCTGAAAGTGAGAACAGGCATTCACATGGCACAGTTGTAGCTGGCATTACAAGATATTTACATGCCAGATGTGGCAAAGAGTCATATGTCCCTTCATTCTTCAACCACCATTCCAGAGGACATGCGCCCATGCTGATGACAGGTGCTGCTCGACAACAATCCAAAGCAGTGTGGACCAACCTATGTTCAATTTCATCATCTGAGTCAGATGGCATCAGCAGAAAGTTGATTTTTTTTTTTTGGTGGTTTGGGTTCTATAGTTTCCGCATCAGAGTGTTGCTCTTTTAAGACTTCTGAAAGCATGCTCCACACCTTGTCCCTCTCAGATTTTGGAAGGCACTTCAGATTCTTAAACAGTGGGTCGAGTGCTGTAGCTATATTTAGAAAATTCACATTGGTACCTTCTTTGCATTTTGTTAAATTTGCAGTGAAAGTGTTCTTAAAATGAACAACATGTGCTGAGACATCATCAGAGACTGCTATATCATGAAATATATGGCAGAATGCGGGTAAAACAGAACAGGAGACATACAATTCTCCCCCAAGGAGTTCGGTCACAAATCTAATTAACGCATTATTTTTTTAAACGAGCATCATCAGCATGGAAGCATGTCTTCTGGAATGGCTGCCGAAGCATGAAAAGGCATATGAATCTTTAGCGCATCTAGAACGTAAATATCTTGCAACGCCAGCTACAACAGTGCCGTGCAAACATCTGTTCTCACTTTCAGGTGACATTGTAAATAAGAAGTGGGCAGCATTACGTCCAGTAAATGTAAAACTTATTTCTCTTAGCAATAGGCTGAACAAGAAGTAGGACTGAGTTGACTTGTAAGCTCTAAAGTTTTACATTGTTTTATTTTTAAGTGCAGTTATGTAACAAACAAACAAAAAATCTACATTTCTAAGTTATACTACAGTACTTGTATAAGGTGAATGAAAAAAACTTGTTTATCATTTTTACAGTGCAAATATTTGTAATCAAATATAATATAAAGTGAGCACTGTACACTTTGTATTCTGTGTTGTAATTGAAAGCGATATATTTGAAAATGTAGAAAAACATGCAAAATATTCAATACATTTCAATTGGTTTTCTATTGTTTAACAGTGCAATTAAAACTGATTAATCATGGTTAATTTTTTTGAGTTAATTGCGTGAGTTAACTGAGATTAATCAACAGCCATAATAAAGATCAAATGGTAATCAAAGCAGGGAAACTAAAAATGCTGCCCGCCTGCAAAACTTAACAATTGCCCAAGGATGGATAAATGGGAATGCTTTAAAGACAGCCATCATTAGGAAAGATAGATGCATCAGAGGGTATCTGCTCTGCTTGTCCCTGATTCACTGAGGTTAGAAATAGGATGGAATGGTTTGCAATGCTCCAATATGAAGTACACCTCTACCCCGATATAACGCTGTCCTTGGGAGCCAAAAAATGTTACCGCATTATAAGTGAAACCGCATTATATTGAACTTGCTTTGATCCGCCGGAGTGCACAGCCCCGCCCCCCCGTAGCGCTGCTTTACCGCATTATATCCGAAATCGTGTTATATCGGGGTAGAAGTGTAGATGGAGAATTTCATTCAGGTTGTGGCTTTTCCATGGGTTGCTGAGATGGAGAATAGGACAAAGCTGTTCCTAAAATCCTTGCACAGTTCCATCAGGCACGCCTCTACACAATAACCAATTATCTCATTTGATCAAAACTATATGTAACGCTTTTGCTCCCAAAATGAAAGAGCCTAACACTAATCAGGGGTCTAATTCCAAACAGGGCTGGGAGACCTGCAGATAGCTCAGGGGCAATAGAGGACAGCTACAGACCCTGAACATGTTCTAGCTATCACTTGCAAAGAGATATTTTCTCCTGTTACAATTCACAGATCGCTCCAACTTGCCGTATGACATGTATTTCCTCCTATAATGTCTGCCAGGAGTCAATATTGCAAGCTGACTTTTACGATTACTCTGAACAGCCTCAGTTTTCCATAAAGTCTCCCATTGTATCATTAAAATAGCTAGGAACTTTGGGATCAGACATTCAGACAATAGCCCCATATTCCTGCATAAAACAGATTTGAAACCCACTTTTTTCCCTTTCCTATCCAGAGAAAAGCTGCTAGGCCATATGGTTTTTAGGTTGAGGGGGAACATACCTGCAACACTGTCCACCTGTGTTAGCACTGATTGTGAAAGAATGCTGAGGCACTGAAATATGAACGGTCATCTGGCACTCCTATGTGTCAGCCACCTGTAAGTTTTCATGACCAAACGAGGGGGCTGTGAATATACCTGCCTGGACTTGGCTGCCTTTGGTGGGCCTATGCAATGAAGAGGCCACTCTTCCGGTTCACACTCTCTCCGAGGTAGAAACACCTAGTCCCTAACCACCACAGAAGCGACTGAAGTGAGGTTTTCCATCTGGCATGCTGCCCTTCTGGCTTCAGTCCCTTCACAGAGATGGACTGCTTGCCCCGGAGCTAGTTCTTTTCCAATCCTACTTGCCTCCTTTCTTGCCAGGGGAAGGGCTAAAGTGACCCACACACCTGGCTTGGGCTGCATCATGCCTAGTTGAACTAGCCCTCCAATGCTGCCTGTTTCTTTTCCTGCCTGGGGAAGAATAGCTTAGAATACCCCACCCAGACTGGGCTGTGAGGAGAAAACTACGTTCTGACCACAGAGCTGGTCAAGCCCCCTAGCTAGACACTATTTGTGGAGGATGATGAAAGCAATAAACATAGACCCTTCCTTTTGCCTCTGGCTTTTCTCAGTGCTCGCTTGCTCTCTCTCCATCCCTCCCTGAAGCCTACAGGAGCACCACATTCTGCATACACCTCAGAAGGGGAAACAGAGCTGAGGAGACAATCTCCCCAAAAATCAAATGCAGCCTTGGGACATGGCTAGAAATCACAGACAAATAAATTATTGAACCAACTTGCTAGTCTAAAAATTTGAAATAAAGTTTGGAATTGCCCTCAGAAAATCTCTGCAGCAGAGAAGTTTGGTTCAGCCTGCCTGCCTGCCACTGTACAGGAATAGAAAACTGGAGAGAACTTTAGGAGATGGGGTATTCACTGCTGCCAGTGACAAGTGAGGTTTTGCCCCCAAGTTGCAAGCAGGTTAAAGTACCTATTGTAACAGTTCTGTGGACCATATCATGTAGAAGACAGGCTGGACATTTAACATGGATAGCAAAAATACCCAGAATTATCCTAATTATAACAGAACTGATAAAACCTAAGCAGAGAGGCCAAAGGACGAATGACCACATGAAGTGCACTAAGCCTCTCACCTCTAAATACAGTCCCTTGAGGTCAAAGTAGAAGCAAATACACTGCTGCTGTTCATACTGTACCTGTCCCATAGTTAAACAGAGGACTTCAGGCTGCAGAGATATCAATGTGGCACCTTTCATAAACAGTATGTGTGGCGAGAAAAAGATGTTCTATTTTTTTAAAAAGGTGATAGAGAAAAATTCTTACCAGATGTGCGCAAGTAAGTTAGAAGGCAGTCCTGTCTTTAAGAATATTTCTCTGGCTTCCACACCAGAGACAAAACCATCCATGTCTTTGTCAGTTTTCAGGAAAATCTCATCATATTTGATTTTGTCGGCAGGTGATACAACCCACTAAGAAAAAATACCGGTAAATCTCTTTGAAGACAAATGTATTTTTATCTCAAGGAACAACATAATTCTACTTCTAAATCTCTTCAAATGACGTCAGTCTTTCCAATAAATAATGGCAATTAGACAGCTTGGAAAGATCTACTCCCAGTTGCTTGCTTCTGTCATGATCAGAACAGGTAAGACTTTTTGTCTCAATGGCTGCTTTTTGGACATACCAAATAAATGAGCCCCGGGGTATATATTCCTGGCCTTTTCTCACTTCAGTTACTTACATCGGCTATCCAGTCCACTATCACTATCCCCTCACACCCCACAAACACCATTAATTTGTTGGAAAATTGCTTGCCTGATGATTACTGGATTTGTCTCTGTGCCAGATCAGACAGATGTTATCTGGTTGGGTCCTTGGGCTACTATTTTGTTGGGTTTTTTTAAAAAAACAGTTTTCTTAATATTTTGACCTCTGCATGAGGCTCACATGCTTTAAAATAAGCATTTTTTAACTGAAATTTAAAAATGTATACTAAGTTTTTCCTGAAGCCAAATTTATGTAGTAGACGACTTCTAAAAAGCACTTCCAGTAAACATCTTCACAGATGGTTAAATCCATTTTTTGCCTTTCCCAATCTGTTAGTGCCACCAGCCACCCCAACTTTATGAACATATTGACAGAAACAAAAACAAACAGCAAAGTAGTCTGTATGACCCGGCTCATCTGCATAACATTTCATTACAAGCAGTGACCAAAGAAAATACTTTAACACAAGCCAATTCTAGGACTATACCTGTGTTAGTGGTGCTTTGGCAGGTAAATTGCCAACAGGAGACGAGGACTGATGAGAATCTTTAGTGAATGTTGACGATGGGATCAACTGCACTGCTCCTGGAATACTGACAGTTTTTCTCTTGGGAGGTGGCACCAAAGCTGAAGGCAAGGACATTGGCACTGGTTCCTTTTCCAAAGCACAGTACACCAAGAACATGGCCTGAACATGAAAACAAGATGGGATGGTCACAGTATTAACCAGGGTTGCAATATTTATCCTCATTTTAAGAAGTGACCTACAGTACTTTTGAAGCCATCTAAAATTTAACAATCTTTTCAAAAGAACGAAGCAGCCTATAACTCAGAGGTGCCAGTTATCTAGCACATTCTGGGATACATTTTATAATAAGTTTCTCAAGGATCATTTGGTCTTCCCCTCTTGGTTTTTGCTTTTTATATTCCTATTCTGTCTTGCCAATTTCAGGGGATGGTCATAGCCCCAGTGTCACCTCACTGTTAGAGCAGCAACTCAGCAGTTAATTCCCTTTCCTCTGTTTTCTTCAGAAGTGATGAAAAGCAGCAACCGCCTACTTAAACTCAGTAACTACTTCACAAACCAGGAGAGGAAGGATAGCCTTGAGGTTAAAGCATTGGACTGGGTGAAAGATCTGGGTTCTGCTCCTGGCTCTGCCACAGGATCCATGTGAGGCCTTTGGACAAGTCACTTAATCTCTCTGTGCCTTTGTTTCCGATGTCTGAAATGGAGATAACCATGTATCCCTACCTCTCAGAGATAAATTCATTAACGTACAAAGCATTCATTCCACGGGAATGAGCACCATAGAAAAAGCCTATGAATAATCAAGTATAACCATCAGGCTCAATGTTTTTATTAGAAGTGTATTTAAACACAAGAGACCATCAAGGTAAATCTAGATTAAAAAGACATGAAATGCTTTCTGAACATTAGCCAAAGAGGCAGGGACCAGTTATGGTTTCTCCTGCCCCCTAACTGTACATGGATCCCATCCCAAGGGAGAGCAGCACACATCTCCTTCCAAAATATCAAGCCCCAAGCAGTCCTCCTTATTCTAGAAGAGAAATATTTGATAAATCCTAATTAGGTAGTATCCTTTGACAATCCTTTTTCTCTCTCCCCAAACCCCCTCAAACTGGAGTCTATCTTTCTGTTCTCTCTGGCTTGCCACATTAAACCTTAGCCTTTGAAGACTCCTTTGAAGTTCACTGCCATGTAAACAAATCCCACACTGCAGGAGTTTAACACCTTTTAGATTAGTTTCAGAAAGCCGGGTTTGCATATTAGGAAACAATTTCAGTAGTTAAATCCCAGGCCAAGAGCACAAATTCTGACAATGGAACAGAGCCGAAAGAGGCTCCACAGAGCCTGTGCTCCAAGTTAAATCTTTGTAGCTGGCAGATGTGGGCCAATCAGCATCCCTCCCACCACAAATGGGCAATGGGTGCCAGAGACTCCAATGGTGGGGAGATAGGGGGAGAGCTAGCTGGCTTCCTCAGCAAGTGTCTCCCTCCCTTGCTGCTGGGGAGGTCCCCCTTCGCTGCCAGCCCCTTCAACATCCCCCACTTGTTGAGGCAGGTGAGTGGCATTTGTTCATATTCACTAGTCCCTTCCAGTAATCATTCCACTTAATAGTTCTAACTTTGATTGTGGGATTATGCTTTAGGAAGGTTCAAATCTTAGAAAGGGTCACTTTTTTTCACAAAATTTTATAGACTATCTATTATGTTAATTATTTGCTCTGCTTGCCTAGTATGTTATATTCATTCCTCAACTTCATGAATCAACTGTTTTAGCACTCAGCTAAATGTCTGAAAATTACAGCACACACATATATAGACGTTATAAGTACAGCAAAGATGAGTACTCTACAGGTGAGTTATCACAGTGTACATGAAATTATGTCCACAACTACAGTTAATTGGAGATTTAAAGAGCTGATTTTTAGAAGAATTTGAAACAAGTGACAGCATAGGTGAAAACTGACAGAACAGTCACAAGTAAAATATTTTGTGGGTTCCTTCATCTGCCAGAAGGATATTCCTATTTCTACCCCCTTAAATCTGCCTAAATACCCATGTTTACATGTTACAGAGGCAGAGTTTCAGCCTCACCCTCAGAATGTTGATGCTTGTCAATAAGATGAAGAGAGAACGGTGTTTTCCCTATTGGCATTTTTATCCCAAGAAATATAAGTTTTCATTTTGAAGTCACTGCTAAAAACTCCCAATATTTGACTCTATGTTATTGAGTCAGTTTCTGGAAAACCAAATTAAAGACAAGCTCCTGGCATGTATACCTTCTAGTTTCCTTTATACAGTTCTGAAAGGTTTCAGAGTAGCAGCTGTGTTAGTCTGTATCCGCAAAAAGAACAGGAGTACTTGTGGCACCTTAGAGACTAACAAATTTCTCTAAGGTGCCACAAGTACTCCTGTTCTTTTTACAGTGCTGAAAGTTTACCTCCTTTTTCAAAAGGCTTACACAGAGGAATAAGTTTTAAAATACTGTATTAATAAATGCTTATATTTGAACCTTTGTACTATTAATACTATCCAATTCTCTAACTGAAAAACAAACATTTCCTCCACCCTGATTACATGGTTCTTTCCTCTCCACTTGACCTAAGTGCTGAACACACACCCTTGACTAGTTCAACATCAGTGCAAGACTACAACAGGTTTTATTTACTCTTCATCTTCGAATTAAAGTTAGAGTGAGCTTCTGTTTAATCTCCTTTTTATCCATGTAAATTCAACTTTTCAAGTACTGAAGTGAAACTAAAATTTTATGCAGAACCAAAAGATTGGCCCCAAAACAGGGGGAGATGACAAATGAGCAATATGAAGAGTCAGTGTTTTACGCTCGTTCTTTTAGATCAGTTTTTCCAGTTGTTGAATATGGTCACCGAATATCAATGCAGAATATGTTTTTGAATTTAAGAATGGTGTTGTTGATTGCATATCTACCTTGAGAGCACTCAGCCTCACCCCAAGTGCCAGTATTAGGATATTTGGTTGGACCTGTAAAACAATTTTTCAGTGTCTCTGTTCCTAAATGGAATCAATTCCTGTCCAGCATATATAGAGCCAATACAAGAATATGGGGAGGGTTAAAATAATTCTGTGCTTGCTATCACATTTCAAGATTGCTAGATCCTTCCCCACTGGCCTCCGAAGGAAAAGCTTTCTTTTTATTAATTTGAAATAGCAGCATTTAATATCATGCGCCATTAAAGCCTGGTCTAATGAAAAGATAGGAATTCACATATGTGTTAGAGTTACATACAAGCCTTAAAAAGATAAATCTGATAAGGATTTCTTGCTGTGACAAGTATGTGTATCCACTGGTGAAAGTTACAATACATAAAAAAACCCACCATACATAAAATTCTCTCTCCAAACAGAACTAGAGAAATCCTAGACAAGAAAAATGACCTGGAATGAGACTACAACACCTCCCACAAGAGAAGGAAGCAATTTATGTTCAAATGGTTTCTACCCAAAGAAGGGAAGCTTAGCTTAAACTCCAGCAGGGATGCAATGTCCTTTGAAAAGAACATTCAAAAGAGCCCTTTGAAATGGACCTACAACCTTGTATGCTCACATGATAACTAGAAAGAACTGTCCCGTGGTTTGTAGATTAAAAAAAATTATATTTTTAATTAATGGGTACGTGTACTAGATTTATGAATATGACCAAACATCTCAAATCCTTATAAAACCTTTAGGAGTTCACTCTCACAAGTGATTTCTATACAAAAAGAAAAGGACACTGACCTAGCAGGTGGGGGAGGCAGAAAAGCAAAAATAGTACAAGCAATGGAAACTGATGGGAATTTAGACTGCCACTGTGGCACGAGCTAGGATAACGAACAGAAATAAAGGAGAAGTGAATCAACAGATATGGAGTCTAAAAACCTAGCGCTTCCAATGTTTGGCTTTTGTTATTAGGTTTGCAGAATTATGTAACTAAATGAACCAGTGTACTTACAACTGCAAATTCATCTCGATCCAACATTCCATCATGGTCAATGTCACTTAGTTCCCAAACCTAAAGAGAACCAAAATATATAGGTGATTGGCTCCCAACCCCCATACATGCAGTGTCAAACAACAGAATCAAAGCTTCTATCTGGTTTCAGATTTTAAAAATACCCATCAATCCTCTCAAACAGGAGGGACCATAGGATATTGAAAGTTTCCCTCAGCACTAGTTTTCAGTCAGCAATGTGCATTTGGATTAATTTGTATAAGAAAGCTATTTTCTGAAGGTGTAGAGAAAGAGTAGGATAACATCACTCTCCCTCAAAGTAAATGTTAAAATATACATAATTAAGTGGTCCAATACATTAAAAGGGAGATTAATGTGGCAATTTTACAGAATAACTGCAAAGATATCCTTTGAAACAAAATATACATTTATCAGTTTGTTTTACTCCTCAGTAAGATAACTGTACCTTTTTAGAAGCAGGGAAAACAACTACATGTCACATGTAAAAAAAATTTGAAGTGTTTTACATATATACTATTAAATAAATAATCTTTAAAAATAGAAAGCTAACTGTAAAAATAAACTAATTAATTTTGTAAAGGAAAGTATGGTCATTTTACAATACCTCAGGAGTAAGGCTGCAAGTCTGTCAAGGAGGTCGCAGATTCCGTGACTTTTGCAGTGGCTGGTGCTGGCTCAGGGGCTCCCCGAGCTGGGCAGTCCGTGGGCCAGCAGCAGCAGTTTGGGAGCGTGGGAGAGGACTCAGAGCAGGGGGTTGGAGGTGTGGGGGGCGCTTACCTCAGGGTTGGGGGCTTCCTGGCTCCCACTGGCATGGCCCTTCAGCTCCTAGGCAGCGGAGGGGTCGTGGGGGGTGCTCCGCGCCGCACACTGCTGGTACCCACAGGCCCCGCCCCTGAAGCTCCCATTGGCTACCGTTCCTGGCCAATGGGAGCTGCGGCAGCCAGCGTTTGTGGCGGGAGCGGCACACTGGAGCCCCCGATCCCTCTGCCACCTAGGAGTTGCAGGGACGCAGAGGCGGGTAGGGAGCCCCAGCCAGCCCCGCCAACCCTCCCCCGGCCACCGCGGGGTCCCATTCCCGGGACGCGATGGACCCGGCCCACCCCCTCCCCCAAGCACCAGTGGGGTCTGGGCCTCCTCCCCCAGCACCCACAGCCCCCCCAGACCCCCTCCCCCCAAGCACTCACAGCCCCCCGCCCAAGTTTTAATCACAGGTATTTTTTGGAAAAGTCATGGACAGGTCATGATTTTAAGTTTACTGCCCGTGACTTTTACTAAAAATACCCATGACTAAAACGTAGCCTTACTCATTAGTTACATTTTTATTACTAAAGATATTAAATCTGTATACCCAGACATTTCTCTAATTAGTACAGTTATCTTTATTATTTATTATTCACAAATCAAGTCAGTAGCCCACTAATTTTAGTTAGAATTATATTCTTACTCTTCCTAGGACATCCACCGGCAGTTTGGAGTTTAGCAGTACAGGTTTCACCTTATCCCCTGACAACAATCCATTCACAGGATTCAGACTGTCAAAGATAGCATCATATTTGGCCTTTTCTTCCAGCTGAGAGAGCAGAAGATAAATAGATTTATAATATTGGTAATGGGAACACTTTTAGAACAAAGCACACATAACCCAAGAGAACCACAGTTACTATACAGGTAAGTAACCATTTATTCAAGTGCTTGTGCATGTGTTATCTTACTCTAGGTGAATCCCAACCAGTGCTACTTTGGTGGTGGGAACTCTGAGTCTGCTTTAACAGAGACTGAAGGACTCTCTTTCCAAAATTAGTATCTGTTCTGGGTGCTTCAACAATTGCGTAATGTTGTGCAAATGTGTGTACAGTCTAGAGGTGCTGCTCTGCAAGAGTGTCTGATTGGAAAATTTCTCAAGAAAGCCTCAGAGGTAGCCTGGCCACTGACAGAATGTGCAGTAACTTGTGGTGGTGGTGGTGGTGTTTGTGAGGTCATAACAAGTCCTAATATATGAGGAGATCCCATGAGAAATTTTGTACTGTTGCAGCCCGTCCTCTCATTTTTTCTGCATATGCTAGAGAGTCTTGCAGAGGATCTAAAATTCCTTAGTTTTATTAATACAGAATGAAAGACGTCTACAGACATCTGAAGTGCATAGTCTCTCTTCATCCCTGTGACTATGAGATTTTGAAAAGAAACTCGGTAGATGTATCACCTGATTTAGAAGAAATTATACTACCTTTGATAGGAATTTCAGATGAGGTCTTAAGGAAACATTATAGAACGTTGTGTTAGGGGGTCCCCCCCACCAAAGCTTGTCTCTCTCCCAGTGGATGTGACTATTACTAGATAAGCTATTTTAGCTGACAAAAGAAAGAGCAGGAGGCTAAAGACTCAAAATGTAGTCATGTAAAACCTGAAAAGAAAAAAAACAGGTGAAAGATCCCAAGGGTAAACTAGTGCTTTAATGGTGGATAAACCCTAACATCCTTTATAAAACCTCTCAACCATAGGGTGGGAAAACACAGACTGCCTTTGTATAGGTGGGTGAATGGTAGTGATGGCTGCCAGGTGCTCAGAAAAATGCCTGATTCTAAAACGTTCTGAATCTGCAATGTGGCTGGAAACAACTGATGATGGTGTGCCCAGATGGGTACCTTTTTCCACTTAACCAATATGTCTAGTGGAATGCTTCCTGCTGCTGATTAACATATTTTTAACTGCTTGAGAACAGATTCTCTGATAATAGCCACTCTACATCCATGCCATGGCGTGGAGAATGCACAGGTTGGGGTGTGGAACCTGGCTGTAATGCTGTGATATTTCCTGGATAACATGCAAGGTAACTGGAAGTTGAATCAATAAGCTTCATAAATCCGAGGACCAGTATTTTCTCAGCCAGGCCAGGCCAGGGCTAGGAGAATCATTCTGGCTTGTTCTTGCTTTAGCTTCTTGATAATCCTGGGAATCATTTGGAGCAGAGGATACATGTATAGGAGCTCCAGTTCCCAGGGGAACAGGAATACATCCATCACAGAACTCAGGTTCTGACCAGCCCTGAAACAGAAGTAGCTGCATTTCTTGTTGTTTCTGGTCACAAGTCCACGTTGGGAAACCCCTATTTCTGGAACTTTGACTGCATTCATGATATGTGATTAACTTTCTGCTGAGGTAAACTGCTAGAACATTCTTTACCCTGAGAAGGTGTGAGGTATGAGGGTGATGTCATTTTCAATGCAGAAGTTCCAAAGCTGCACCACCTCCTGACACAAGAGATTTGACATTGCTCCACACTGTTAGTTAAAGTAAAACACTGTGGTCATATTGTCCATCATCTTTCAAGATATAGTGCTCATGATAGATAGCAGAAAGACTTGGCATACATGAATTACAGCCCTCAGTTCCAAGACATTTATAAGGCTGATTCTGGAGACCTTGAGTCTGTACCTCATCTAGGTGTGCTCAGCCAGCCGATAGCGGATATGTCCATCACTAACGTTTCTGATAGAAAGAGATTAGAGGTGGGGTACAGCAAGTAAAATACCCCCTTGCAGACATTTTCCAGACTCATGCACCACCTTAATGCTAGGATTTGAGCAGCTATGTGAATCAGCCTGTCCAGAAGATGCTTGCTTGGGTGATATGTGGACTTCAATCAGCTTTATTTGCACCGCAGGCAAACTCAGACACATGTGGAATGCCATGTATCTAAGCAAGGTGAGTCAGGATCTCGTTCTCAGGTGAGCCTAGCCTAATGCACAGGGTTAAAATGGAACAGAACCTTTCTTAAGGTAGACAGGCAGTTCTTGTTGTCGAGCCAACTCCAATTAACTCAATTATCTGAAATGGAGACAGTGTTGATTTGACCATGTTTATTTTCAGACATAACCGCATGGAGAGAGACTGGATCTGATGAATGCTGCCTGCAACTTAATCCATGGTCTCTCCAGGCAACATCAACCATCCAGATACAGGAATATCTGAATATGTGTGCGTTAGATAAGGCACTAAGACCACCACACACTTGGTAAAAACTCTGATCACGGATGATAGGCT
Organism: Emys orbicularis; assembly: GCF_028017835.1. Taxonomy (NCBI): domain Eukaryota; kingdom Metazoa; phylum Chordata; order Testudines; family Emydidae; genus Emys; species Emys orbicularis. The sequence goes on from NC_088690.1 coordinate 10,410,755, forward strand.
GAATGGAAATACCATATATTGGTAGTGGCAGTCCCCCACTGAAAATGTTAGATATTTTCTGTGGCTTGGGCGGATAGCCATATGAAAATAGGCATCCTGCAGATGGAGAGCGGCATACCAGTCATCCAGATAAAAAGAAGGAATAATGGAGGCCAGGGATACCATCCTGAACTTGATCTTTTTGATTAAAGTGTTCCGGTCTCTCAGAGTACGTCTACACTGCAGCTGGGAGCACATTTCCCAGCTCAGGTAGACAGACATGTGCTAGCTCTACTCCAGCTAGCATGCTAGAAAGAGCAGGGTAGCTGGGGGAAGCACATGCTGCAGCTTGGACTAGACGCCAGAGTAGAAACTCACCCAGACCCCCAGGTATGTACTTGGGCGGCCAGTCCAAGCCATCGCCCAAGCTATCCCTGGTTAGGTAGAGCTAACACATCTCCCATCCAAGCTGGGCAGCACGCTCCCAGACGCAGTGCAGATGTATCCTTATATCTAAGATGGGCCTCAGACTCCCCTTCTTTTTGGCGATGAGGAAACTACAGGAATAAAATAACCTTTCCCTGTGCTGTGGACGGACCTCCTCTATAGCTCTTAGATCAAGAGGAGATTGTACCTCTTGAAGCAGTATAATTTTGTGAGAGGGACGTGGAAGATGGATGGAGCTTAAGGCATTGACTGAAAATGAATGGTGTATCCCAATTCCAGTGTCTAGAACACAACGATCTGAAATTAAGGCATTCCAGACATTGCAGAAATGGTACAACTGATTTCCAAAGGTAGAAGACGAGTCAGGAAGATCTGTTGTGACTGGGACTCTGCTCCTGAGGAAGCAGTCAAATCTGCTGCTTCAAGGACGGACTGCCAGTAACAGGTTGCTGCGGCAGAAGCAGATGATATTTTGCCTAAGAAATTTGTGACTTTTCCTGGATGAATCAAGTTGTCTAGGTAGAAAAGAGAATGGTCTATCAAAGCTAAAGCCTCTATTGCCTCCTGTAAGAAGTAGGTGTGTGCACACTTGCTATCTGGTCACTCTAAATACAGAAGACATTAAAATTGGAGAGAATAATCTGAAATAAGCTATAGCAGTTACTACACATCTAAAACAAGTGTAAGTTTTCTTGGAAACTGTAGTCATAAAAATGGCCAGATATTGATATGTAGGCTTTTTGACTGTTTACAACTCTCAACATACCTTAACAGCCCATGGGACGTCGGCTGATGCTGTTCCACTGATTAGTAATGGGCTACCGGTATCAGTCTAATGGAAAACAGATCAAACAAAAATATATTACTTGCAAAGGGAAAACTGAGTTTCAAGACTTTTCCACTCATCTGAATGGGCCCTGCTATCCAAATCCATAATCACATTTTAATTAATCAACTAATGAAGGTACAATAATTTAGGATAAGAAATTCAAAGTGGCATATTCTCTTCATACTCAAAGCAACATCAAAGCGTAATAAAAGTACGCCTTAATTTATAGCTATACCATATTCCTTCAATGAAATGGAAACAGACTTTAATTGTCTCTACTTCTAACAATCCAAAGAAAAATAAATAGTAAAACCAGACTGTTACACACCTTGTGGGTTATAAGCAGTACAAATGTCACTTTTTAATTTTTGATATAGCTGGTGCTCATGAAAATGAGGGAAGAATAGCACCAGAGTTGGGCATAGTGTGACCAGGTGCCATGGAAGCTTTCCCACTCAGTCTTCTAAGTGCAACTTCAATGTTGCCTTCAACATCCTTGTCTTAGGATTTTTTTAAACTAGAAAAAGTTCAATGGCAATGCTAACAAAAATTATTTACTATGGTCTAAATTAACATTTTCTCTTGTGACCCAAGCAGGATTTTAACCCAAGTCTCCAGTAGGGCTAGACTAATGTACTCACTGTTGCACAAAAAGTCCATTTTTAAATTTTTCAATAGCACTAAGATTTCCCAGTGAAGATGCTGCATATAAAACACTAAACCTTCCCAACTGTTAGCTTAAAGTACTTAAGGTTACTGAGCTGATCACAATTTTTATTATTTATTTATTTTTAAACGTGTCTTACAAATCTAGGTGGAGGAACAGGCAAATTAAGACTACTCAGGGAAACGTCCAATCCATTCTGTGCACAGGCCACTAGTCGCAAAGCCACAAAAAATTCCTATGGAGGAAAAACAGAATTTTTAAAGTATTTACTATACAAAAGTAATTTAAACTCAACTGGAGAGCTGACAATTTATAATTCTTCTACATTGGCACATTTCTTAACAGGATTCATCTTGTTAAACTAATATACTTATTATTATTAAGCCTTAATTTATTTCAAAATGACTTACAGTAACATTAAAAGTATCAACCATTACACAGTAGCAACTCTAGAAAACCTTAACACCTTATTGAAAGGTCTGCCAAAATATTTAACGGTGCAGCAAGGAAGGGAAGAAAACTCTGCTCTATTGAATGAAGCTCTGGTCACCAAGATAAGAGTTTTAGTGCATTCATGCTGAGAGAGATAACAAGGACTAATTTTTTACACTATATATTCATGGAAATGAGAGGTACAACATCTTCCGAAATATCTTAATATCCTCAAAAAGGGCTCAAACAACATAGCAATCAATCTTGAGGGGCAACACACAGCCTTAACAGATTAAGCTATGAGGCAGCTTTGGGGCAGGAAGGTGGGACAAGTGTTCTCAGATGAAAATATTGTCCTCCATAAGCCATTCTCTCTCCATGCCTTGGTCTCTGCCTGTTTATCATCATATATTTACTGGATTGGAGGACCATCTCGTATTAGACAGACAGAATTTCAATTTAAGAGACATTGGCTTGAAGATTTATTCGATATGTGTCAATCAATTCTCTAACATTACTAAGGGCGGGCTACACTTAAAATGCTGCAGCGGCTGTGCTGATGTACCGCTTCAGTGAGGACACTACTACACCGATGGGAGAGCTTCTCCGGCAGCATAGTTAATCCACCTCCACGAGAGGCAGCGGCTATGTCAATGTGAGAACCCCTCCCACTGACAGCACTGGCTACTCCGGGGGTTAGGTTGGTATAACTGCTTCGCTCAGAGGTGCTCACCCCCAGCATCTTTGATCAGAGATTTCTCACAACAGTGTCCGTTCAGCCCGTGCATGCGTGTTAGTCAGTCTCCTGCCCTAGCTATTGTTACATAGCACTGTGTGGGCAAACTGCCCTCAGTTCTTTTTCTACTGCAAAGCCCCATGGCAGAAAACTCCGAAGCAGAGGGGAAGGAGGGCAGATAGCAGAGCACCCATAGGGGGACACATCTCGAAGAACCACAATTATTGCACAGGGTGAATAACCATTCCTCCTCCTTCAAGTAGTGTCCCTATGGGTGCTCCACTCTAGGTCACTACTGAGCAGTATCCTCTAAAGGTGGAGTGGGCTTCAGAGTCAAGTCCAGTATGGAGGATAGCACGGCCAAGCCGAACACAGTATCAGAGGCAGACTCATGAGTTACTGAATAGTGTTTGGTGAACTTATGAACAGTTGCCCAAGTAGTGGCTTTACAGATTTCAATAATTGGCACGTTTTTGAGGAAGGCTGTAGAAGTAGCAATAGACTTTGTAGAATGAGTGTGTATAACCGAAGGTGGTTGAACATTGCGAGACTGTTAACAAGAATTAATGCAGCCTGATATCCATTTGGAAAATCTCTGTTTAGGGATTGCCGACCCTTTTGACCGATCTGCTAGTGAGACGAATAACTTGTGGGTCTTCATGAAGGTCTTTGTTCTGTCTAGATAGAAGGCCAGGGCTCTCCTGACATCCAAGGTGTGCAGCAGTTTGTCCTGGAGATTTAGATGCAATTTGGTGTGGAAGACAGGCAAGTGAATGGGCTGATTAAGATGGAACTTGGAAGAAACCTTAGGTAAGAACTTGGGACAGGACCGCAGCATGACCTTGTCCTTAAAAAACATTGAAATGAGGGTATGCAATTAGGACTCCTAACTCTCCAACATGTCACACCAACATGATGGCTATCAGGAATGCCTTCTTAATTGACAAATGGAGCAGTGTGCAAGTAGCCAAAGGTTCAAACATCTATCTTGTAAGGGATTTAAGGACCAGAAAGAGGTCCCATACTGGAGTAGGATGTTGGACTGGCAGATAAGAGGTTTCCCAAACCTCTAAGGAATCTTGCTGTGGTCGGGTGCGTGAAGACAGAATAACCCTCTATTGGGTGGTTGAAAGCCATGATGGTTGCCAGCTGGACTCTTCTAGAGCTCATAGACAGGCCCAAGATTTTCAGCATTAGGGTGTATTCCAGTATTTCCAGAAGTGATACAGTTGTTGGTGGAATCCGTCTGCAGTCACACCAGGTGGAAAAGCATGTCCATTTCTGAGAATATGCGTAGCAAGTAGATTGTTTCCTGCTGTGTAATAGTACTCTTTTTATGTCTTCTGAGCAGGCTGCCTCTAATCCCATGAGCCATCGACCAACCATGCTTTGAGACGAAGCATTGTGAGAGTAAGATGAAAAATCTTCCCGCCCTCCTGGGAGAGGAGATGGGGAGCAGCATGGAGAGTAATCTGAGAGCAGACAGACAGCTGTATAAGGTCAGGCAACCACGTTTGCCTGGGCCAGGTTGGAACTATTAGAATGACCCTGGCTTCTATCTTTATTTTAAGCATAACTTTGGCTATTAGGGAGGATCAGCAGGAATACATTTAGTAAGGCTAATAACCACTGAAGGTGAAAAGCAACCCCTAAGGATTGGTGACCCAATCCACCCCTCGAGCAGAAGTTGGTGCATTTCTGGTTTGACTCTATGGTGAACAAGCCTACAGAATATGTGGTATAATATGCTGGGGTCTGTTTCCAACTCATGGTCTCACAAGGAGTGTCTGCTGAATGCATCCGCAATCACGTTCTGAATCCTCAAGAGATAGGCCACTGTGATGGTGATCTGGTTGCATATGCACCAGTTCCAAAGCCTGAGAGCCTCAGTGCAGAGGGGGATCTTGCTCCTCCTTGGCAGTTGATATCAAACAGGCATGAGAGTCTCATGATTTTTGTGTTTGCGTCCCTGTTTTGTAGTAGGAATTGGAGGCAGGCATATCCAAGTACTCTGAGTTCCAGCAGCTTGATGTGTAGCATCATCTCTTGCGACATCCACTTGCCCTGGGTCATGTAAGTGTCTAGATGTGCTCCCCACCCTAGCAGAGAGGCATCCGTCATCATAATGACCATTGGGGGAGGACTTGCAAATGGGACTCCTGTGCACAAATTATGGATGGTCTTTCCACCAGTTGAGGGATTGTTTTACAAAAGGTAGGTATGGAAAAAAGCATATTTAAACTGTATCTAGTGGGTTGATAGACAGTTCTCAACCACCCTTGAAGGCAGTGCATTCAAAGTCTTGCATGTTCTGTAATGAAGGTAATGGTTGCCAGGTGTCCCAATAATTGAATGCAATTCCTGACAGTGGTTTGGGGGCTGAGGTGAATTGTGTTTGCTATTTTGGAAAGAGCCACAAACCTATGCAGAGAAGGTAAGCTCTTGCTGTCACTGAATTGAGATGTACCTCTATGAACTCTAAGTTTTGCACAGGGGTCAAAGTGAACTTTTGTATGTTCAGTTGTAGGCCCCTTTTGAGGAAGAGGTCTATGGCCTCAAAAGCTGCCTGAGACATCACTTCCAGGGAGCCACCCTTCAGCAACCAATCATCCTTTCCTGTGGAGCTGTGATATTACCACCACCATGATCTTTGAGAAGCCCCCTGGAGCTAATGATAGGCCGAAGGGGAGCACTCTGTATTGGAAGTGATCCTGGCCAAGAATAAAGCAGAGAACCATTTGTGGGATGGGTGGATAACAATGTGGAAATACGGACACAAAGTTGAGTGCTGAGAACCAATCCCCTTCCTCTAGTGATAGAATTATCACTACAAGTGTCATCATTTTGAATTTCTGTGCCTTCACATAGGTGTTGAGTAGTCTCAGGTTTAGGATGGGTCTCCAACCTCCACTCTTTTTTGGTACCAGGAAGTACATTGAATAAAACACCTTCCCTCTGTGCAGAATGGGGACTGGTTGTACAGCTCCCAAGCGTAAGAGAGAGTCTATTTCTTGATAAAGCATGCTCTCGTGACAGGGGTCCCCCTGAAGAGGGATGGGGAAGGGGGGTTAATTGGTGGAAGTGAAGTAAAGAGGATGGTGTAACCTGTGGAGAGCTCCGAAACCCACTTGTCCATAGTAATTAACTCCCAGGCTCGCGTGAAATAATGGAGGTGGTCACCAAAGGGAGGAAGGCTGGTGAATCAGTGCAGCAGAAGAGGAGGAGGATGGCAGTTCAAACCCTTGACCAATCGGTCAAAATTACTTCTTGGAGGTAGACAGCAGCAAGGCTGAGAAAAGGACTGTTTCCTTCTCTGAAATCTCTGCCTTCTCTAGTGTGGCTCATATGACCTCTGGCAGGCAGGGAATTGGATGGGGCGGGATCTCTGGGCCATCTGAGACTTGCTGCGTTCTCTCTTGTAGGTGTGAGTATAGATACCAAGTGAACGCAAGGTCGCTCTAGAGTCCTTCGATGTTTGCAGGGACTAGTCTGTGCTATGTGCGAACTCAGACCCATCAAAAGGAAGGTCCTCAACTGTACTCTGAACCTCCTTCAGGAATCCAGAGAGCTGGAGCCAGGAGGCTCTTCTCATCACCACCACTGTAGCAACTGAACAAGCGGAAATATCAGCGATGTCACAGAAGGCTTGTAGTGTTGTCCCGGCAAGAAGTTGGCCCTCCACGATAATTATCTGGAACTGTTCTCTGTGTTGTATTGGGAGAGGGTCAACAAACGAGGTCAGCTTGGTGTAGTTCCCATGGTTGTATTTTGCCATCAAGGCCTGACAATTGGCAATTCTAAATTGTAGGGAGACTGAGGAGTAAGACTTCCTCCCTAGTAAATCCAGGCACTTGTGGTCTTTGTCGCGAGGTGTGGATTTAGCATGGTGCTGCCTACCACTACCAAGGAGTTAGGGGAGGGATGGGAAAATAAAAACTCTGATTCCTTTGCTAGGACATAATACTTTTTATCTGCTCTTTTGCATGTAGGCAGAATAAAAGCTCGGGTGTGCCTCACTAACAGGCAAGGCTATACAGGCTGATGAGGGTGAGTGGAGGAGGTTGAGCTGCTTACGATGAGGCTCTAACCGCCTTGAGGGGAATCTGCAATCCTTTTGACCAGGTCCTGGAAATGTTTAAAATAAACTGCCGGGGTTGGAGGAGGAGGCATGACTGCTTCATCAAGAGATGAAGAGGAGATATTGGCCGTAGAGGAGATCCTTTCACTGGCTCTAGCCTCCTGAAGGGAGTAGGTGATGCCTCTCTATGGTGGGTGGCACTTAATGGTCTAGAAAATTGTTGGTGATAAGCCACCCACAGGTCCCAATATGGCCAGGGAGGAGGTGCATACGGCATGGGAGGAGGCACCCAAGGGTACTCACACCAGCGAGGCATTGGTGGTAAATGTGGGCTATGAACAGTTGCAGCTTCAGCAGAGGCATGTGGGAAAGGACTTCTCTAGGAATGAGGAGGAGAGCCCTGAACCGACATCTGGGAGACCGAGGCAAGGTCTTCATCAGAATCCTCTTCCTCACGTTCACTCAGGAATGGTGGAGCGCCAGGAGAGGTCTGAGGTAATAGTTGGTACTGGGCAAAGTTCAGGCAAGCTGGATATTCTCAGTACCAACGGCACTTTGGAGCTCAGAAGCAGAGAATCAGGTGTCTCCGATACAGCCAGGTCCCAGGAAAAATGGAACTCCTGCTGTACCGTGAGGGTGATCGGTACTGAGGCTGAAGTCTGAGGTGAAGTAGTCGTGGCTGAGGCCGGCTATGGCCTATGTATGGTACCACAGGGATTGGGAGCTCAGAGGGAAGCGCAGTTGCTGACAGTACCGAAGGTCTTGTGTGCTCTAAGGGAGGCATGGTCGGAGCCCGAGGAAGAGCTTTTCTTGTCACCTTGATCCGATAACAGTCCAGATGGTCTCTCTGGGCCCATGGCTTTGCCACCTTGCAGTCTAGCTGTGCCCTGGGTAAGGAGATTCAACAGTACCTGATTGTGGTGCCGGGGTAGCTGAGGAAACTGAGGACCTCAGCATTTTAGAGATGGGTGCTCTATCTGGCGAATCCAGGGTATGTTCTTTCAAGGGCTTATGAGAGGAGTCCTGTCTTCCTCTTAGATGCCCTAGGGGCTCCGAGGCAGCAGACTTGTATGGGGACAGACATACAGGGTGAGGGGGGGTCCCTTGGCCTGGCTTGGAAGCGGGATGTAGAGAGTTCTCCATCATGAGAAGGTGGAGCTTTCTCTGTATTTTTTCTGGCTCTTGATTTCAATGCCAGACAAAAGTTGCACTTCTGAGGAACATGCAATTCTCAAAGACAACAGTTACAGTGCGAGTGTCTGTCACGGACTGGAACTGCTTCCCAGCAAGACAGGCAGCGCTTGAAGCCAGGAGAACCAGGCATTATCTCTCAGTAAGAAGTAGAAACTATCTAAATACTATGTAGAGAAAATGAAACATTTTTTTAAAGAAAGAAGCTTTATCACAAGTATTTACTAACTATGGAAAGCTAGCACTAACACTACTACTAACACTCAGTAAGAGAGAAAAATAGAGTTGAGGAAATCACAGCAGGACAACTGCTAAAGCTCCGTCTCAGGCTGAGAAGGAACTGAGGATGGTTAGCCCCCACAGAGCTATAACAGGAGGGGGCACAAGAATGACTGACTACCACGCATGCGTGGGCCAAATGGATACTGCTATGAGAAATCTCCGCTCAAAGGTGTAGGGGGCGCTAGCACATGGAGAATGGAGCAACCATAGAGACCCTAACTAAAGAACTTTAACTTATTCCTGAGTATAGCATCACAGTTCTCAATGTATTATATTGTATAGTGACACTGAGGCCAAGTAGGAATGGTGAAATCAACACCAGTGAATTGTGTTTTTCATATTCATTGTGGGTGACATTCAAACTAGAAATATTAGCTTTTTTACAGGAAGAGTTAGGTTTAAAAATCCTTTATCCTTGTTTCTAACAAAACAAACTACTGCATTCTTAAGGAAATTCTGTATTTCTCTGAATTCTAGTTTTAAAAAAAATCTGTTTGCTAATATTTTAAACAAGACAAGACATTTTTCATCCAAACAAACTTATTTCCTTAAAGAAACAGTCAAAATAATCCTACCTGTTTGTTCAGGATACCTTTGCCATCTGTATCAGCTAAATCCCAAATCTAAATTAAAAAGGAATTTAAAAAAATGTTTTTATAGTTGTGCCAGCAAAATTGTTGCTAACTGACAAATCCCCATCCTACTTAGACAGGGAATGCAACCCAAGCATAAATCTCTAATCCCAGGACTGCAAATTCTTCATAATGACGACTCATTTATGATGACAAATGCATAAAATTATAAGAGTATTTACAACTAACAGTTAAATTGAAGAGAACAGATAAGAAAAAATGGAACTTGAATCCATTAGCTAACTGGATTTGTCCAATTGTCAAAAAACACCAAGCAAGCCAGCGAAAGCGAGAGAGTTAAGGAGTATTTGGCCCAATGTGTTTCATTCTTCAACTTTTGCTTGTTTTACATTACTTCAGTAATTTTACTTCACTTTCCACAGAATCTGCTAATCATGCCTAATGATTTCTTATTAAATACACAAAGGAAACAGAATCCAGTAATTTACCATTAAACCTTTAACGTACCTTTGTACACAAGATATACGTTTCAAGGTGAAAAAAATCACTTTTGGACACTACATTAGTGCAAGGGATATTGTATGTTTTATTTATATTGCCATAACAAATTTCCCTTAAAAAAAAAAAAAAAACCAACAATTTTAAGTCTCTGAAGATTAAAAAGCAACTGGGGATCCAAGAATTGCATTCCTTATTCTTTAAAAGAGCAAAGCTGAAAATCAAACTTGGGGAGCCCACAAAGCAGCACAGAGAAATACATTAACGTCACTGAGCTCAATATTTTAAAGTAAATGTAAATATAAAGTTTTACAATCTGTTACAGTCTACAAATTAAATGTTAAATTGAACTATGAGTTTGTTTAATTTACTCAATCACATGACAATTTTTAGGCTAGCTGCAAATTTGTTAATAGTTTAGAAATCATGGAATTAAGGTCACTACTCTGTCCTCATTTTTCATGTATTATAGAAAGTTTTGATCAGTTATAGTTTAAGGAAAAGAAAAGTCACATTTTATAACTAAAGTGCCTGCACAACTTGCCTAATAAAATTCTATAATGTAGGTTTGTATCCAGTATAAAATGCACGTTAGAGTTCCAAATGACCAAAATATCCTTAGAATATATATTTTCTACCATTTAAAATAAAGTACCTGGGCTCTGTCATTTACTGGCTATAATGGTCACAGGTAACATACTATACAGGAAGTGCAGAGCACCCTCAGTACTTTATAGGATCAAACCCTAATCTTCATAGCATAACTTGCACAGTAAGTGCAATACTATTTATCCACAGAGGTTGTATCAGTGATTTTAAGGTACTTTGGATGAGAGGTGCAATATATAAAAGCAAATTATGTATATAAAATGAGACTATAAAATATATATACACTAGTATTTCAATTCCGAGAGGAAACTGACAACAGCAAAAGGCAGCATAATTAAAGGCATAATATTATTCATTACATAAGTAATACCTTTCCAAGTATTAAGTCTGTTAGCCCAGATTTTTTCAAGAAAGCAGCAGCATCAGAAGCCACCACTCTTCCAGTGTTACCAGAATCAACCTGCAAAAGATACCATCACAGGTTAGCGCCCTGAATTGCTGCAACATACACCTGCCCCATCATTAGGATACCAGGGAAGAGTGCACATATTTTTTACTCTAAAGTGACTAAGTTCTCTCCAGTGTATTTCAACAGCTTCCTTTCAAAATGATGCATTTTACATTAGAACTGATGCATTTTAAACTGGGTGCTAAAATGAATCCACTATTTCACTTCCAAGGCTCCAGAGGTTAACATTTTAGGCTAAGTTTATGCACACTTTGTACTTAAGAGTTAATACTAGGGACAAATATTATTACATTAGTTTTTATTTATGATCATACATACATTTTGTAATCTGTTTAATACTAACAGACTTACAGAGAAGATCTGAGAAAACTTATCACAATGCTTCTACTATAGTCTATTAACACTATCTTTTATTGAGAGAGAGAGAGAGAGAGAGAGAGAGAGAGAGAGAGAGAGAGAGAGAGCGCGCGCGCACGACAAAGACACACAAGCAGGGTAAAAAGATACTAGACTTCATTCCAGGAAGTTAACCACACAACAGATTCAGTTTTATTATATTCAACATAAAAAAAGAACAGCCAGACAGAAATAAGAATATTGAATGTTTAAAATCAAACAGCTAACATGAAGCTTTCATTACATTTAAGATACTCAGAGAATTGAACTCAGCTCTCCTTTAGTTCCAGGTTAGCTTCCTAACCACTAGATCACCCTTCCTGTCACAGTTTATTTTAAATATAGATTGGATTAATTCTAGTCAGAAATTAAGGAAGATAGTAACATGCATCCAACACGAAATACTTCATTTATTGGTAAGTGTTACAAATAAAAGCTTTAAGAGTAGCATTCAAGAGTTTTCTACCATTGATTATGGTTGTGTTTTAAAGTCTCCAGCAGAAGGTATAGGATTTCAAGTATACATCTGAGCAATACTCAAAGAAGAAATTGTACAGTAGAGATCTTATTTGGGTTAGACCATCACCTGAATCTCTTCTCATCAGTTCTTCCTAATTGTAGATTTTCTTCTTTAGTCACTATGCCTACAAAATATCTGGCTTCTATGTACATACAGAAATCCTCAGGAGATAGGTTAAATTTCATTGAGTAGTTCAGAGTTCATTATTAATAAGCCCTGGAAAAGTCTGCAATGGTCAACTAGTCCTTGGCCATCCCAGCTTTTAGAGTTAGCCTTTTCCTCTCCTGGAGGAAACTGAGGTAACTTGTACATCCAGGAAGTCAATGATACTTTTGGCAATACATTGAAGTACAAGATTGCATTCTTCTACATTTACAGAGAGGTCCCTAGGACAGGATGTCACCTAATCTCCTGAGGGAGCAAAATGTCATAGCCATATATCAGATTGTAAAGAATAAACTGAAAGCAATATGCTACTTTGAGTTTCTGCAAAGTAGTAAAGTTCCAAACACATGAAATTATAGTTACAAAAATTCAAGTTGAAGAGGTTAATATTTCCTTTTGTTTCGTCTTTGACAAGACAATTATTGATGTTCTTTTGACGAATGCATATTTTTGCGAGGCTGGGCAGACCAGGTGGCAGCTCATGCCAAGGCCCATGGGCCTCAGTGAACACTGACAAATGCATAGCTGAAAACTAGTCTGGCTCGCCTGCATATTAGTATTGTTAAAACTAATATCAGAATTATAGGAATGCGTTTAGACTTTATGAAATGTTTGTAGGATTCTGCATGTATTAAATGTTTATAATATCTGTACCCCATGTTATAAATGTAATATTTTAAGTGTTTGCTCTGTAACTATAAAAGTGTTTGCTAAAACTGTAAAACACCGCAGTCAGGAGAGAAGCATTACCAAATGTGAAATACTAGCTTGCCACAAGAAATGTCATCTACTCCCCAACAAAAGAAGGCATATAGACACCAACCAAACCATTGTAGAACACATCAGTGGACAAAGACTTCATTGATTGCTTCCCCACATCCATGAAGAGGACATGTGCAAAAGCACTCATCCAATCATAGCTTGAACACTGGGGGGAGTGCATAAAAATCCCTGTCAAGGAGAAATCATCATCATCATCATCATCATCATTATGCTGCCTGGAATTTGGAGAGGGCAACATTTTCAAGCACAAGCGAAGGATCCCCCAAGCTGCTTATCCCTAAAAGACACATGGAGCTTGCACATTACAGCAGCTTCTATTACCTTTTGCAACCTCGGACTAACTCATTTGTATGTGTGTGTTTGCCTGCTTTGATCTTGTAAACAACATTTATTTTTTCTAGGTTATCACAGGACTGGCTACAAGTGTTCTCTTTGGTAAGAGACATAAGGTACAACTAACATGCCGTAAGTGACAGATCCTTTGGGACTGGGAGTAACCTGAATATTATTGTGATTTTTGGTGAAAGGGACCATCTGCTACAAAGATAGGCTATAAAAACAACAACTTCACATTCTTTATCATGGATTGTAATGCCCTGAAATTCTGCAGGATTTGACAGCTATTACAAAGGACAGAGCAAAACAAATATAACTGAGGACACTTTGGCCTTCAGCCAGTCTTTAAAGACAAAGACTGATCGGAAGCTGTTCAAATAAAATATGAAAATGGAAAATTGAAGACTGGTGAGTGATGGAATTCAATTAATGTCCCAAATTTAATTTGGCCAATACTTTAAAAGATAATCCCAGAGGCAGAGAGGGCATTTAATAATCCCAAAGAAAGGCTTTTTTTAATCCATTGTTTAGTTGATCAATGAAGTGTAATGTTCACTGAATATTATGATTTGTAGTTCTCTCTGGAATAAATTGAGAATGGCTAGTGAGAAGTGATGATAGAGATAGTTTTTTTTTTAGCAAACTATTGAACTTTCTCTATTATGTTCCTGCTTATATTGGTAAATATCTACAGTCTTTTGGATTTTCTTTTAAAACCAAGAGTATGGTTACACTGTCTTGCAAACAGAAATTGGACAATTCTCCCTGTTCAAGGAAGTAACAGAACATTTGAGGTATTCAGAGCACTAGACACTACTGAAGACAGTTATAGAATTCACTGATAAAAGCTTTGATAAAAATGCCCTGGATATCTGCCATTTGGAAGGTACCTTGGAGCAGGTTCACCTTCATCTGTTGATATTTCCACTTCTAGTGGTACTTTTTGTTCTCTAGCAATCAGCAGGATTTTTAGAGTCTGCAAAAAAACTATTGTGATTTAGTAAGAGTCTGAAGGTGAATAAAGTTTTTAGCAGAACTTTAAATATCTTCTCACTTTATCATCAGTATTTTTATTTCTTACAATAGTGGGTTCAACGGTCAGGGATTTAGTGGGATTTATGGCTGCCTTCCCCCCCACGCACTCTTTTTTTTTTATTATTATTATTAAAGTATGTTGGGCATATCAGCGAGCTCCTTATAATTTATGTGCAACTGTATTGTCAAACACAGCCCCACTTTATACCCAATGGGTCCTATTTGTAACCTAATCTAGTAGTTTTGGCATCCATTCAGGAAAGTGCTTGTTGGATCAGTGTTTTTCCACTTTTAGGGAAACCCCAGAGCCATATTGAGTCAGCAGTGTCTATTTTTAAATCTTCAACTTTATCCTCTAGGACAGTGTTTTTCAACCTTTTTGGGGCAAAGGCACACTTGTTTCATGAAAAAAATCACGAGGCACACCACCATTAGAAAATGTTAAAAAATTTAACTCTGTGCCTATATTGACTATATATAAAGTAATTCTCTTGAATAGGAATCAAATAAACACAAAGAAAGTATTTTATAATTACTTTATTATGAAATAGTAAGTAAACAGAAATATGAAAAATTATAAAATACATTCAAGCATGGTTTAATATTTTTTTCCCACGGCACACCAGGCAACATCTCGCGGCACACTAGTGTGCCGCGGAACAGTGGTTGAAAAACACTGCTCTAGGAAGGTGACTTTCTGAGGAGCTGCAGACAGGTGGCTGTTATTTGAGCTGATTCCGACACTGCTACTTTTTTGTTCCCCGATGTTAGCTTATTCTGAAATCAGCCTTTCCTTTCAGTCAGTTGGTTGACAAACAACTGAAGAAACTTGAAGACTGAAAACTTACTATCCACTATAGTGGTCAAGTTTAAGGCAGTTTCCTATATGATCCTGGTGGCCAGACTGCTGGGACTTGCTGGCTGTATGGCTCAGCTGTCTTGACCATCTTCCCTGATGTGCTCTCCCTGTTTTCAAGCTGAGAGTCCTGAGAGCAAGTTTATCAAAGCTGTCTTCAATAATGTTACAAAGGAATTTTTTAGATTTAGAAAGGTACAGGTACATCTGATTTAATTAGTTAGAATGCAGAAATTAGTACTTGAATGCAGACCTTAAAAAAAAATTCAGCTAGGAGCTCAGAGACATTGCTTAGATATTATGCTGAATCACATTACTTTATGGATTTAGTTAAAAAAACATTTAATTTCTAAATTTCAAAGTTACATCTCACTAATGGGAGCCATTTGCCCTGAACACCTGTGAGAACAAGTTCAAGTGAGGGATTCCCATGCAAGATTCCTAATGTGAATCTCAGAACAGCTGCTGGTTTTACAGATCTAAAGGCATTTTTGGATTCTTCTATCACTAATGCCAAAGTAAACCCCTCAAGGAAGCCAAAATACAATAGGTACTGTATGTCATGAAGTAGCTTTGTATACCGTAATCATATTTAAGAGAGCCCAAATTCAATAACTCAGACTATGATAAACAGAAGCTATCCAATTACAATATTATCTTCCATATAGTATTAGTTTCCATTTGGAATGGATTTTCCTATTAACTATTGTTGGATCTCTATAGATCTGTATCAATGTAATTAATCTTTTGTAAGTAATGCTTAAAATATATTTACACAAATTGAATTAAGAGAAAAGAAGTCAGATAACTGTATTTTTAGAGGATACACTGATCAAAGCCAGAATGCAGAAAAGCCTTTTTTTTGAAGGGGGGGGAGGGGGAACCACACCCTAGAAAATTATTTTAACTGATTTCAGTTATATATTCTTGAAAAATACCTTAGATCTAATATTATGAAATTAGGTAACCTCCATACTATTACTGAACCAAGGTTATAGACCATATTCATTTTACAACATATGCTATATAGGATGAAATCTTTTTTCCTGGAGTTTTCCTGTGATAGTATTAAATGTTTGAGCAAAAGTAAATGATGACCTTGTTTTCAACTCAGCTGAGTCCTCTCAACTACTGCTACTATGATGTGTAAGGATAAAGAATACACTATCAGCACCAAATGAAAAAGACAAATGAGGACTGGGGAATTCTAGACATCACTTTAAAAAAAGGGAAAAAAAGCAATGCTCACATCAACCCTACAAACTAAGTTCAGAAAATAATGTCAAATGCAACTAAATCTTTCAAATAAATGCATTCCACCATTATTCTTGGTGACAATGACATAAAAACCTGTTGGACCGAGCCAGTAAGCAGGTGTGCCAGCACAGCAACCTACCTGACAGTGATGTCACATTTGAAGGTTCCCCTTTCCTGTCTTTGACTTGCCAGGAAATCTATGAGTAGGGGCTGATGCTCTACCCAACCACATCATGCCAAAGATGTTGTAGTTAAGTCTGATCAAACATGCATGGGTGACTCAACCAGGAATTATAGGGGTGTGGGTGTGCGGTGTGCCCAGCTCTCACAGGGAATATGGGGTAGTTTGATTTGTTGCTCTGCATGAATCTCAAGAACGGGGTGGAAGAGGAGAGGGTAGAATCTGCAGCAACTCTTTCACATTAGGCAAAAGACTAACAATATTCAGGCTCTTAACGTATGCTCCTCTGGCTCCATCTGAAGAGCTGTCGCTGAAGTCCAGGACATTAGGCAGTTTCCCAAAATTTCAGTTCGTGCTTCTGAATATGTGACAAATCATTAAGAAATTCATCATCATCCATGAGCTTACAAATAAAGCATTCAATCTTGATAGCATTTAACAGCACAGTCTAAGTAAATCAGCTGACTGTACTGGAGACAGTCTGTCAGTCAGGTTATTCAGTATAGCCTAAGTTTAAAAACTGAAAAGAGAGAATAATCATGCTGTTTGAATCTGGCCTCAAATGTAATGTTGTCCCCACTTCAGAGGGAGATCCATTCAAGCATGTCCACCTGATCTCCAAGCCTCAGGATAAAAACTAGGAAACCCACTTCTCAGATTCTTGCTTGAGCTGTTGTTGGGCTTGGTGGTAAAACCAACGTAAGTTTCCCAGGTCAATGTAACACATGCAGACAATGACTCGTCTTGCTTAGGACCTCATGCCTTCCATGACATTGGATTCTTGCAAGTAACATCAAATTCTCCTAAGTAACATGACAATTCATATAGATGTACACGCATTGGATTTGTCCCTCAGTACAGGACCGACAAGGGGAGTATGACTCAACTATGACAAAGATGTGATCCTCATCTCCTTAAAGTTGACGTCAGGGTCCATCCTTGCTCCTGTCAAGGTGGTGGACCTCTTCTCCTTTAATGGCCAACCTCTGACTACTGGATCCAAAACAGAGTCTGGGGGAAAAGTAAAGTAGTGGAGACCCATCTCCCAACCCAAGGGGGAGGAAGGCGGGGAGCAGAAAAATATAGAAAGCTGCCCCTTTCCTGCTGATAAGGGGACTTCATTTGAAATTTATCAGATATTTACTAATCAGAGGCTAATAGAAGAAACTGAGCCCCTAAGCAAGGTCCAAAGAGCACCTTAGTAGGAATCAATCAGCTCTTGCCCTCCTCTCAGCAGCTGGAGCATACTCAAGACTGAGTTTCTTAATAGGAGGTCTGTAGTAGGTCTGCCAGATGATGGCAACAATTTATCTTAACCTCTAATGCACTCGTATCAAAACACAATTAAACAAACCAAATTGTCCCCATTTTTAAAAGCCATCAATTTGGCAGTTGATAACCCAACTTCATTTCAGGTTGATTTGCAAGGACATATCCCAGATGAAAAGGAAAAAATGTGTTACCCTGCTGATGATGTGTTTCTCTATTTACCTGAGATTCTATTGAACTGTAACATTTAACAAGTTCAACCTAGAGAGTTTACTTAGGGTATTTCTACACTTAAAATGCTACGGCAGTGCAGCTACACCACTGGAGCTCTTCAGTACAGACACTACCTATACCGATATGAGGAATTCTCCCATCCATGTAGGTAATCTACCTCCCCGAGAGGAGATAGCTAGGTTGATAGAATTCTTCCATCGACCTAGAACTGTCTAGATCAGGGGTTAGCTTGGTATAGGTAGGTTTCTCAGGGGTACAGATTTTTCACACTCCCCAGACACATAGCTACACCAATGTAAAACCACTGAGGGCACTATCACAATATTAAAAAAATAAATAAAAAAAAAAATCAGTCAAACCAGTTTAGGATC
The DNA here is from genome assembly GCF_028017835.1 of Emys orbicularis. Classification (NCBI taxonomy): domain Eukaryota; kingdom Metazoa; phylum Chordata; order Testudines; family Emydidae; genus Emys; species Emys orbicularis. The sequence continues at coordinate 10,428,968 of NC_088690.1, forward strand.
TGGGCCCTTAAGTGTGGATCTGCCCCATGGTCTTTACCATTTTAACAAAGTATTTTAAGGCTGCAGTGATTTTCCTTGATACTCCATGAAGAAGTTACACAATACTGAACCCACCCTACACAGTCTGACAAAAATATTCAATCTTCATCTCTAAAAGGAATATGTCAACAAGAGAAGTTTTTAAACTGAACTAGAAATTTAGAGCAAGAGAATAAAAACTCCTACCTGTCGATAGTACTTCTCATACACAGGATTTGCACTGGATAGCTATGAAGAAAGATGCATAAGATTATATGATTAATATGCATAATTTTATCAGTTTAATTCACTTTATATGATCAAAGTTGCATAATTTAACATGGAAAACTAGACATTTTATACACGTCTTAAACTGGCTTTTTTGTCAACTTATAAGATTGTTTACATTTCTGTTGTAGCTGCATTGGTCTCAGAATACAAAGCAAAGAAGTCAGATGCACTATGAATCGCTTTATGGTTTGCAGATTGAATTCCTTAACATTCTCTTTAAAAGTTCTTGATACTAAATGCTATTGGTTTTCACTTTCAGAACTGTCTGCATTAATAAGTCACCCCACTTGGAAGTTAACACAGACACCAGCTCCACGCTAGATGAGAGAGACAGAGTTCATAGGGTAGCGCAGTTTAAATGCGCCACTAAGAACTACAGGATATCCCAACAGAAATCTATCCCAGCACACAAGTTGGTACAGCACCACTGTGGGCATAATTTACAAAAGGTCTGGCACAGGCAGGGTTTTACAGTGGGGATGCTCCACCCTGTGCTAGGCTGGCCTGAGCTAACTTCACAATGAAGACAAACCATAAAATGATATGCTCAGGAAAAGGCCTTCAATTCACTTCCCCTACTAGGCCAAGGAAGTCTGAGTTGTGAGACTTTTGGTTCTGGGGCAAAGCAGATCTCTTTTTCTATGTGTTTGTCTGAGAAATGTTGGGGAGGCCGGAGAGGGCTATTATGTTTTGGGGACTGCCCTTCCTTTATCCTGAAGAAACAAAAAAAACTGTAGGTTTTATTAGATGTTTATGCCCTGAAAGGTATGTCTACACAGAAACTAGATACCAGCAGCTGTCCCGTGCCAGCTGACTTTGGCTCAAGGGACTTGGGCTACGGGGCTGTTTCATTGCTGTGTAGACTTTCGGGCTCAGGCTGCAGCACAAGCTCTGGGACCCTCCCGCCTCCCAGGGCCCTAGAGTCCAGGCTTCACCCCAAGCCCAAAAGTCTACACAGCAGTAAAACAGTCCCGTAGCCTGAGCCCTGCAAGCCCAACTTAGCTGGCATTGGCCAGCTGCAGGTATCTAGTTGCTGTGTAGACATACCCTAAGACATGCTGATCGAGCACATTTTTGTAAGGTGTACGACTAGTATTATCAACAAATGGATAATGGGTTATATTTACTACCCTTAACTGGGAGTGCTGACCACACTGTAAATCTAGCACCTACACATATCAGTAAGAAAGCAGAAAACCATTTCCTCTAACTACAAACCAAAAATACTATTCATTCCATGTACAATGCAAATATATGACTAATCTTGCAACCTCAAACATGTGCATATGTGAGTGGGACTTGACCCAAAGATTTTATTATAGCATGTATTTCTAATTTCAGATTTAAAAGTCTTGTAAACTTGCATACAATTTGGACACTGACAAAAATACATAAGCAATTGTAGGAAATATTCTACTACAGTACATTACAAGATGGGCATTATAGGTGTAAATCTATTTCTCTTGTAGTAACACTTTATACTGTAGCCTCTTTGGCCCAGTGGTTAGCCAATATTTGGGGCCTTGCTGGGTTGTTTCCATTGTAAGGAGAAATTGATTAAAAGAGTAAAGGATTTATTTGGTGCACTGCTGTATATTAAAGTCCACTTTTCCTGACCACAGTAGAAACAGATGACTGGAGGAAGTTTCCTTGTTCAGAAATCCAACTATTGGGGACCAACTATGATATCCCAGAAAGTGAGGCTCAGGAATCAAAACAAATAGAAATAGACAACTGGAGAACACTATACATAAAAATGATTAAGTTACTAAGTAAACTATTTGGAAAGTATGCTTATTTAGTGACATATTAACATTTGAATACACCTTTACCTCGATATAACGCTGTCTTCGGGAGCCAAAAAATCTTACCGCGTTATAGGTGAAACTGCGTTATATCGAACTTGCTTTGATCCGCCGGAGCACTGCTTTACCATGTTATATCGGGTCACGTTATATCGGGGTAGAGGTGTATTTGTTTTTTTCCCCCCGTAACCCAACTATTTGTAGCAAGGGTTGAATTCAGACCACTGGGTTTGGATTGAAGGTGTTGGCAGCAATAGTCAGAGTTGTCACCCAGTATCATGCTACCTCAGATCTTTTTATGGCCAGGTGCCCCATTAGGATTCAAGTTAGATTCCTTGAGTCACTTTTAAACTGACTCCGGAAATGTAAGACAACACATACAGTAGGATGTTGCTAGACTGACTTCTTTAAGAAATGTTTTTAGAACATTGGTGGTGTTAGATCATTGATGTTATTTACTATGAATTTCCTTTCCCACTTAATCTGCTAGCAAATATCTAACAAGGGATACCATGTTCAAGCAATTTATAAACTGTTAATTCTATCGGCTTGATGAGTGCTTGCCTAGTTTACTTCTGCACCAACGCTCAGAGAACTTCACTGCTGTGAGATTTGAAAATGTTTACAAAAGTGTATTATTTTTATTACTGTAGCACCTAGGAACCCTAGTCATAGAACAGGACCCCGCTGTTACATGTTGTACAAAACACAGTCCCTGCCTCAAGGGAATTACAATGCAAGTACAAAACAAGAAACAGATAGATGGGGAGAACAGGTAAACAATGAGACAATATTGGTCAGCATGACAGGTGGGTAGAGAGGTTAGTACTATATTCTCTATTAACGTAAATAACGTGCAAAGTTTTCACTATTCCACACTGATGACAGCTAAATTGGATCTTTCTTGCTGGCTGCAGCTAAAAAATGTGGTGTTATACTTGTAGTCCATATATGATATTTTCCAGTCAAAGACACCTAGTTTCAAACAGACAGCTTAAAACGTTGCCTGTAAAGATTTGAAATACCCCATTGTCAGAATGAGTAAGCCTAAAATCTGGGTGGCTACATTTGTGTTGCTTCAAGTAAACGTTTTATAATATAGACATGTCCCTCTTAATCATCTTAATATCTCATTCGGGTCAAATCCACAGGAACCCTAAAATAGTTTGCAAATACAACCAAATTAAAATTACAAACAAAATTCTGGAACAAAACTATCTAGCGACTGCAAAGAAGAAATAAAAACCACAAAACTGAGTGTTTTAAGGCATCAAGTCTCCATTTGTCTTTCCTGTCCCATCTCCCCTTCCTCTCCCCCAAGGGAGGGACCATTAATCTGCCCCACCTAGATACACTACAAAACAATGTCATACTTCTGTTCAGCAAAACACTATTCTAGCCAAACCTACCATTGTTAGTCTTGGACAGGAAACACATGCATGTTCAGGTCATGGAATTACAAACACTTAAACTCAAAATAATCTTTTCATTCAACACTCATAGTACAAGCCAATAAAATTTCTCTCTAGATTTCTGATTTTGGGGCTCATTTTCATGATATCAGTACAACCACAGAAAATGGAATTTCCTGTGAAAGTGGATAGTTTGGAAGACAGTTTCATTTTACTGGCAACAGACTTCATAGTTTTCCCATAAAAGAATACTGAGCAAAAAGGCGAGTGTAACAGAAAATGACCTGTGTACTGTAGCTTTTTCCTTGCATCAATATATTATAAAGAGTATTTTGAATTCTTCAGTGCCAGTTAGGAATTTTGCCGGGTAACACTTCTTCACTTTACTGGAATTGGCACATACAGTTGCAGAGTGGAAATTGTGGACTCATTTTCAGTGTGAATAGTCAGATTCCACTGTACATAAAAAATTAAAATATACCATTGTAAATTCCATTAAAAATTAATTACTTTAACATTAACATCTGTTCCAGTAATTACCCTGCAAAGATTACAGTTTGCGTTGAGAATGTCTGGTCCTTACAGAGTCCTAACCTAGGAAACGAAGGCCAGCTTTATAGCCATCTGTCTCTTTGTCTTTCTGGCTTCAGTCAATCAGCCCATTATATCCTTTCATGTTTTTGATCCATCACCATCACCCCCAAGATTACATAGGGGTGTATTTTAAGTCATTAAAACAGTTTTTCCCCCTTAGCCTCTGTCCAACAGGAAGTAAAGGAACACCACCACCATCTACCCATGAAAAAAGAAAAGAAATCAAACAAGCTAATATTTTGCAGTTTTCTCCATCTATCTTAATGTGAGACTGAAATACTATATTCTGCCTCCACGTGAAGGCATGCGAGATTAATATTAGTACTTCCAGACCCACATCACTCCAAGATTGCATAATCTAGAAATGAGCAAACACTGCTTACTTTTCCCAGTGCTGAAAGAGACCCAGAACACTAAAGTAGTATTCCCTAAAGAACAACGAGTGCGCCAGCTCTCCATTTATGTGATGTAGGGGAAAAGTGGAAAAAAGAACCAGCTCTGCAGTCAGTTTCTGTCCTTTCCATGGGGCTCCATATTAAGCTTCAGGAAAGAGATCTGATATACTAGTCTTCTGAATTAACCTCTCAGTGGCTCTCCCCCTTGAGATATCTTTTCCACATTGGTGGATTGTTCAGGCATTGTGATGCATTGATTAATTAGGCTCATTGATACAAGTGAAGGACATATGAAAACTGAGGAATCTTCACCCAAAATTAACTGCAAGTCCAAAAAAATCAGTTTTAAAGAATATTTACACTCTATTGGGTTTCTCTAGGACAACTCTGTACAGGTTTATAGAATTGAGAGGGGGGGGAACATTAGGTCAGCCTCTCTCTCTCTGGCAATGTAGGACAGTTCTCTATTCTATTGTTTTGCACTGTAGTTTGAAGTGTTTAAAGATAAAATGTTTCCCATCACTTCCCTTACCCTATACCATAGCCAAGTACAGCTCAGCTTCAGGATGTTTTTCTTGATTTTCAGCCTAAAATTTTCCCTTCCTAATTTCATCCTATTAAGCCTAGTTAGACCCCCTTTTTATAATGCTACATAATTCCACTTTGCCTGCAACTCTTATAATATTCAAATATTTGTACAGGGTTCTTCAGATTTCAGGTGCTTGTAAGAAAGGCCAAATATTTAAATGCATGGCTTGGATAAAGTCTGGAGAACCCTGTACAAATATCTGAAGGATTGGCTTTTATTGCTGTCATATGATAGACAACTCATGTCTAGTTTGCTGTCCACTATCATCTCAGAGACTTTGAATACATCAGGAAAAAAAAATTGTTGTTTTGTTTTTTTTGTATCAGTGAAGCCCTATCAGTGGTAGAAACAGGGGAACTGTATTGTAGACTGGGGTAGGCCATTTTCCCCACCCTCACAATGTTCTTTAGTCCTGTGTAGACTTAGGGAAAGGCAGCTTAATATTTTTGCTTTCCATTTTTCTTGTTCCCATCATACATGTTTGTCTTGAATTAATTTTTCCTAAATATATTCACTTGCATTTTTCTAATCAGAGTCTCATTTTATTGTTTTCTGCCCATTTCTCTAATTTTTATGCTAAATACAAAAGGATAAAAAAAGTTACAGTGGAATCCTCTTATAAGCCAGAGGTAATTCTCAACATCAAACCAATCCAGAAAACTTTATTCAAAACAAAGATTCACTAGAACCTTAACAATGTCAATATATACAGTGCATTTAAAAGATTTGAAACTTTCATTCTACTTCACTATAACTCAACTGTACACCTACTGAAGCACTAGAGCAGGGGTCGGCAACGTTCGGCACACGGCTCGCCAGGGTAAGCACCCTAGCGGGCTGGGCCAGTTTATTTACCTGCTGACGCGGCAGGTTCGGCCGATCGCGGCCCCCACTGGCCGCGGTTCGCCGTCCCGGGCCAATGGGGGCGGCGGGAAGCTGCGGCCAGCACATCCCTCGCCCGCGCCGCTTCCCACTGCCCCCATTGGCCCGGGACAGCGAACCGCAGCGAGTGGGGGCCGCGATCGGCCAAACCTGCCGCGTCAGCAGGTAAATAAACTGGCCCGGCCCGCCAGGGTGCTCACCCTGGAGAGCCGCGTGCCAAACGTTGCCAACCCCTGCACTAGAGCATTTCTACAACTGAATTTAGACAGTGTAATGACATTCTTCATCTCCTATGCAAGTTAACCATGTTTTGATTTCTTGTTATGCAATCCCCCATCCATACCACCACAATAATCAATGCTGGACTATAAAGCCTACTTAAAATGAAAAAGTGGACTAAATGTTACTTAATATTAATATACTCTAAAGGTTTCAATATTGTTTTCAGGGATTAAAGCAGGGGTCGGCAACCTTTCAGAAGTGGTGTGCCAAGTCTTCAATTATTCACTCTGATTTAAGGTTTCGCGTGCCAGTAATACATTTTAACGTTTTTAGAAGGTCTCTTTCTAAAAGTCTATAATATATAACTAAACTATTGTTGTGTGCAAAGTAAATAAGGTTTTTAAAATGCTTAAGAAACTTCATTTAAAATTAAATTAAAATGCAGAACCCCCCAGAGCGGTGGCCAGGACCCGGGCAGTGTGAGTGCCGCTGAAAATCAGCTCGCGTGACGCCTTCGGCACAAGTGCCATAGGTTGCCTACCCCTGGATTAAAGTAAGGGGTGTGTTGGTGAGCACAGCTCCTGCTCACTAAAAGCAGACAGCTCCCTCTCCTCTTTGGCTGATGCAGCAAGTTGCTCTCCTGTTTCAATCTACTTTAAGTGGTTATTTTACCCTCTAATGGGGAGGGGGGGGGGAAGAAACCTTAGAGATTTGCATAGTTTTCCACAGTGTACACAGAGCACTTTCACTGAGAGACGAACTGCGGGGGTTCTCCCTTACTCTTGCCAAAATGACACACAGTCTTAATGCCAGATAGTAAAACAAAATTCTGAATTTTGTCATTTTGCAGATTTATTGGGTAAATGAGAGACATGGCTGAGTTTTATACAGAAAAAGGAAGTTGACTGGTTAGCTTTACTGCAGGTGCATGTTACCGCATAGCTCAGGGGTGGCCAACCTGTGGCTCCGGAGCCATATACGGCTCTTCAGAAGTTAATATGCGGCTCCTTGTAGAGGCACCGACTCCAGGGCTGGAGCTACAGGCGCCAACTTTCCAATGTGCCAGGGGGTGCTCACTGCTCAACCCCTGGCTCTGCCCCAGGCCCTGCCCCCACTCCACCCCCTCCCCTGAGCCTGCCATGCCCTCACTCCTCCCCCCCAGAGCCTCCTGCATGCCATGAAACAGATGATCGGGAGGTGCGGGGATGGAGGGGGAGGCGCTGATCGGGCTGCCAGTGAACGGGAGGCGCTGAGAGCGGTGGGGGGCGGAGGGGTGGAGCTGATGCGTGGGCTGCTGACGTATTACTGTGGCTCTTTGGCAATGTACATTGGTAAATTCTGGCTCCTTCTCAGGCTCAGGTTAGCCACCCCTGGCATAGCTAGTTTGTTGAAATATATTAACATGAAACCTATTGCTAATGTGTTCCAACAGTAAAGGGTATCCAAGGGTTCTATAATTACACATCCAGGTTTGTACTCAGCAAGACTATCCAGAGACTTGCATTATGCCACGAAGTGTATGTATAATTATAGATGCAATAGTGACACCATACTTAATTTTATACTGAGATTTGCACTTGAAGTAGGACAAAATCTCGTTTCACATCATAATTTAATATAGTCTCCAAAATTGGCACAATGTCATTTTTAAAAGAAAAATGTTTACTAACTTCTGCAAAGGAAACATTTGAAAGTGCTTCCTTTTTAATATGTTGCCCTCCCCACACCACCACACACATTTGTGTTTCTTTGTCTAGCTAAATAACCAGTTCCGACCCACTCCCAGTTTCCTCCTCTCTCTCTTCCTCCCCTCCCATTCCCAGAGTGACGCCATACATAGGACACTGTTTAAGCTTTAACTTAAAACAGTGGCCTTACTTTTCAAAAGTAGTAATCTTTGAGTCCTCATCCTAGGACACCTTAAAGAGGCCTGATTCTCAGAGAGTAGGAGGTCAGAACTTTCTGAATATCTTTAAGGTTACTTACCCCAAAATTGGAGGTACCCCAAATCACTAGTCACTTCTGAAAGCTTAGGCCAAAACATTACTGCCCTTATTTGTCATTACCCTAATTTGAGTTTTGAGAAAACTAGATAGGTGTATCAAATTACTTTTGTTTTCTGACATCTATAGCTTAGCTCCCCAACTAGGTGCAAAAAAAGGAACAATAGTTCTGAATCAGTGGAAATTTCCTAACCAGCTCTACCCTTCATTTAACCAGCTGTGCTCTGCACATGCACTTGGTGAACCAAAGAGGCATGCTGGGCAGTGAGGTATTCTGGGATGGGCAGGAGGGGGAAAGCGTGAGACAAACCCAAGGTGGGGAACAGTATGTAGAGAGAGCTAAACAGATTTGGGCATTAAATATGGAATACAGAATGCTTCACCTCTAAGTCATTGATTCAAAGCAAAACCTTGTCACTCGTGCTTTCAGAGTTTACAATAAATCAGTTCTTAGCATCCACGTCATTAACACCAACATCACAATTATCACATCTTGCTAGTTTCAGTGGAGAAACCAAGAACTGAATGGGCCATACGGGTCCCTAAAACAGGAGTTTCAAGTTAAGGCACATTGCTGGAACTAGTGCAACTGCCACTATCCGTAACATTTTTGTTGTGCAACTGGAGGGCTTACCTTGACTCTCAATCCAACATTAAATTCACACACACACACACACACACACACACACACAGAGTTTTACCCTATGCACATCTTTACAGCAAGCAAAGTAATAAGAACAAGACTTATCTATCTATCTATAAGCCCTCTCCCCCACAACAAAGCACACAGAGTGTCTGTATATTTAAAAACAAAAAATAAATACATAAACCACCATACACTGGGACAATAAAAATAGAACAAACTTGGATCATGGCAAACCTGGGTCTCACAGCCCTGGCTAAAGTTTGCCTTATCACAGCAGAGTAAGACAGTTTTGCTGAACTAGTCATTTGTACACCTGTTATAAAGAGCAACTGTTTTAAAAACATAATGCCTTCAGGTCATCAAAACAAAGTAAAACTTATTCTGAATTGCACTTAGACCTTTGATCTTTCTTTGCAAGTTATTCCTTCAGGACCCCCAGATCATTAAAATTTATATTGTGCCCTAAAGAACCAATAAGACTTCATCTGCAGGTCAGCTGCAGTGAGGGAGCGAGCACACTTGAATCCACAGAGAGGTTCCTTCTCATACCCCTCAAAAAAAAAAAGGACTCAGAATGCAAGGCAAGCATGTAGGTCAGCTGTTTACATGTAAACCAGTTCTGGAAGGTGTTTTGTTTCTACAGAATTTCTCTTACGCTCCAACAAACTATATTCACAGTGTTCTTATTAGAAATATATCCATGCGCTCTGCAGGTATTTTATTACTATTTCTGAATTACTCTGACTTTGCAGTGCTTTTTTCCTTTACATATTTAACAGCTGAAATTGATATTTTTTCCACAACCTATCTTAGGTTTTTAGTTACAGAACATACTTGTCACTCTGAGCTAGACACCAAAATGCAATTGGTTATTTAATTGCTGGGAAATGTTGTTTAAATATTGTAACTGCACTTTATTAACACCAAGGATGGAAAACTCTCTGAGATGCTACAGACGCTAAACCATTTGAGAATAGCCTGGTTTCAGTTTGGGAACATCCAACTTCCCGGTTACACTGACCACAATCTGCCGGGGGGGGGGGGGGGGGGTTGAGAAGAGAGAAATTAAGATATATAGAGACTCTGGATTATACTTACATTAACTAGATATTGTCCCCATTCTTCTCTCATGTACACTGCATGTGTTTTGTATATTTTTTGGTTTCTTGCTCTCTTATTTCATTACCAGTAAAGATTAAAGTTTGTTTCTCTTTGCATTACAGTATAAAGTTAACTTGTCTCATTCCACTACACTGCAACTTTAGGTAAGATGTTTAAAAAAAAAAAAAAACCTCAGCCATGACATTGTAGCATTTCATATATAGGGTTGCCCTCACAATACAATAGTTTATGGTCTGTCAGCACTTCTTGTATACATCCTAATTCCTAGGTTTAAATCTGCATTGAAGAAACTTGTTCTAGTTTAAAAATGTGATGAACTCAGAACCTCGTTTAATGCAAAAAAACAACAAAAATAAACTGTCAAGTAAAACTGATGCCAACAATTAAGCTGAGTAAACCTATACCTGCTATTTATACTATACAAGAATCCTGAAAAAAGTTAGCCCCAAAGTCCTCTCATAATCCATCACATTTCTATTCACAATTTTACTTCCTGATAACTAGAAGTACATAAATTCTATAGCGAAACGATCACATTGTATGTATAGAAGGACAGAGGAACTATGTAAGCAATCACACTCAGGGCCGGCTCTAGGCACCAGCCCACCAAGCTTGTGCTTGGGGCGGCACCTGGAGGGGGGCGGCGCGGTGCTCCGGCTCCGGCCGCCGGGGAGAGCGGGGCCCCGGCCGGGCTCGCTGCCCTCCCCCCGGCGCTCCGGCCGCCGGGGAGAGCGGGGCCCCGGCCGGGCTCGCCGCCCTCCCCCCGGCGCTCCGGCCACCAGCGGAGCCGTGGCGGGCTCACCGCCCTCCCCCCGGCGCTCTGGCCGGTCGGGGAGAGCGGCCCGCGGCCGGGCTCGGCGCCCTCCCCTGCCGCGCTCCGGGGGGGGGGGGGGGAGGAGGAAAGGCGGCAGGAGGCTTTTTTGCCTGGGGCGGCAAAAAAGCCAGAGCCGGTCCTGATCACACTACATGACGTGGTTATAAATGTACACCCAGGTCTCTTTTTTGCCAAAAGCCACAAGGCCCTATGCCTTCAGCCACACAAGAACTGGAGTTATTCTTTTATAACCCTTCCTTGAGACATTTTTAAGTTAGTGTCTGAACAATTCTTCTGTCTCCATTCTTCGTGTAAACTTTTTTGGTACCTGAAATATATCAAATTTTAAAGTAAAACAACACTTCAGGAGGGCAGTTTCACTTGATATTTACACATCTTCTCTAGTGACTTTACAACACTTGATTTCAGCTTCCCAACATAACTGAACTGTGAGCATCCAGTGAATTCACACATACCCGTCATAATCTCTTGCTTTCATGACAGAACTTGCTTTCCTTCCTAAGAGTATCCAACTGTGCAGTCAGAGTGAGAAAACTACAAAGCTGAGCAGTTCTGTTACCCTAAGCACACATGAGCAGACCAAAAAAATAAATAAAAGGCTAGTAATTCTAAGCACATGTTGGTATTTATCAGCACTGGTAAATGAACAAACAACATTTATAAGAGACTATAAAGCTCTCCTAGCTAAACAAAACAACTGCATCCTGTGTACTGAATAGCATGTCTGACCCCTAATAGGTGTGCTTCAGAATTACAAGAACTACAAGAATATAAATTTCTCACTGACAAAATAAAGAGAAGCCAAGTAGTTCTAATACATATCTTATTCAGTAGGAAATCTAGGGAATAAGAGTCTCAACAGTATTCATTACTCCATACAAGGGCTTCCAAATATTGGAAATCCTCACCAGTATTCAGGCAATACATTTAGAAGATGAAAACATTAGTCAGAAGTTTGTCTAAACCCTGAAAGGTGCCAAACTTCTCAAAGCTCGAATGCTCTCATCAGGTTAGTCCTTTATCTCCTCTAACTATCCACATTCAACTGGTATACAACAGAGATACCACCACTTCAAATACCCAGATCAAAAGGCACAACAGCTTTCAACCATTTCACTCTGAAGTGAACAGTCCAACATCATCTTGCTATCTTTGTAAATAAAATATAGTTCATAAGAAGTAAGCTTTCAGGTCAATCCCCCTAGAGAGTTTACTCTTCAGTAACATGCTCATGTTCTTTATCTGAATTTAAAGAACACTTAACATGATATTTCAACTTATTAATGTCAATACTTTTATACCACCCTTTAAAGGTCTAATACTCTCAAGCTACCTGCTAATTGCTTGGAGAGGAGTTGGAATAGCTTGAAAACAAAGAAGAAGAAGAAATTAATAAATGGGGTCAGCTTGAGGGTTCCGTCCATGCTTGACAGGTCAGGCACAATTACCTAATCCATATGATCCAGTCATTGCCCCTCCCCCATTGAATCAAGGGTTGTTACATGCCTTGAAAATCAGTGGAAAATGCTAATTCTGAACATGTTCCATGTGCCTTTTTACAAGCCAAAGAGCAGCCTTTTTTAAAGGTTGAAATGCTACAACCCAAGTCTCTTGCCTACCTTAAATATATGTTTATTGCTGTTATATTGCTAAAGGAAAACAACTCACCAAGAATTAAGGCAGGTCACTGCTACCTTCTCTGTGGTTTAGGCACACATATGCCTGTCACACCATCTCTCCACAATTCAGCGAGCAAGATGGATTTTAAGAGCCTACCGCTTCCAAGAACTGAGCAACATGCATGGAGTGGCACCTGTAGACCAATACACTAGGTCTAATTTTATGCCATGTAGCAGTCTGAGGGGCCGCAGGTTCTCATTACTGAACTACATGGATAACTGTGATAACTCAAGGGAGTATGCTACTGTAGAGTCACTTCAGTATAAGAGCCACCACCCCTCTGACTCCTGCAATGAGGAACAGCCTTTCCCCACCCCCGTGTTCTCAAGCTTCGGCCCTGGACCCCAGCAAGTCTAACTCCAGCCCTGGCAACCCCATTAAAACGGGATCATAACCCAGTCTGAGAACAGCTTTAGTTCATCAAATCGTCATCACTTTCCACGTTTCAGATGAAGACACAAATCCCCCCCAATCACATACATCATCACATCCTATTATTGTTCCCAATGCTGAACACTTCAACTTTATTCTCTACAACAGGGGTTCTCAACCTTTTTCTTTTTGAGTCCCCCCGGCCCCAATCCTATAAAAACTCCATGACCCACTTGTGCCACCACTGTTTTTCTGCATATTAAAGCCAGGACCAGAGTTAGGGGGTAGCAAGCAGGACAACTCCTCAGGGCTCCATGCCACAGGGGGACCACGTGAAGCTAAGCTGATAAGGCTGCAGCTTCAGCCCCGGTTGGTGGGATTTGGGGCCCCGGGCTTTGGCTTTCTGCCTTGGGCCTCAACAAATCTAATGATGGCCCTGCTTGGTGGACCCCCTGAAGCCTACTCGCAGCCTCCCAGGGACCCCCGGAACCCTGGTTGAGAACCACTGCTCTACAGATCCTTTCAGCCCAGATCAATGCAAACTAGACCATGGACCACTGCACAGTGTAATCCACATCTAGGGCAGTGCTTCAGGGAGGGCCAGCGTGGTCCACCATTCACCTCCCCAGCACCACCAGGTACTGGACATCGGGAGGGGCATCTCCTCAGGAGAACACAGAGGGGCATCATGCAGGAACACAGCGAGAGGAGATTATTGGGGGCATAGAACAAGGGAAGGGATGAAGGAGTTTTAAAGGGGGCACAAAGTAGGGATGCGAGTTTTAAGGGGGCACAGAACTAAGGCAAGAGTTACCGGGGCGCAAGGCAGGGCACAGGGCCAAGGGTTACAGAGATGGGGCTGGGGTGCAACAAGGCACAGGGGTTACAGGAGGAAGACGACATGGGTTACCGGGAGGGCATGGCAGGACGGGGGTTACTGGGGGGGGGGGAAGCACAGCACGGTGCCAGGGGTTACCGGAGGGCACAGTGGGACAGGGGTTACCGGAAGGGACGGGTGCAGGGGCTACCAGAGGGCGCGGTGGGACTGGGGTTACCAGAGGGCGTGGTGGGACTGGGGTTACCGGGAGGGACGGGCGCAGGGATTACCGGAGGACGCGGTGGGACAGGGGTTACCGGGAGGGACAGGGATTACTAAGGGTTACCAGGAGAGGGTTACCGGAGGGCGTGGCGGGCACGGGGGTACCCGGAGGATTACTGGGAGGGATGGGCGCAGAGGCTACGCCTCTGGGAGGATGGGCGCGGTGGGACTGAGGTTATTAGGGGTTACCTGGAGGAACGGGCGCAGGGGTTACCAGAGGGCGCGGTGGGACTGGGGTTACCGGGAGGAACGGGCGCAGGGGTTACCGGAGGGCGCGGTGGGACTGGGGTTATTAGGGGTTACCGGGAGGGACGGGCGCAGGGATTACCGGAGGGCGCGGTGGGACTGGGGTTATTAGGGGTTACCGGGAGGGACGGGCGCAGGGATTACCGGAGGACGCGGTGGGACTGGGGTTACCGGGAGGAACGGGCGCAGGGGCTACCGGAGGGCGCGGTGGGACTGAGGTTATTAGGGGTTACCTGGAGGGACGGGCGCAGGGGTTACCGGAGGACGCGGTGGGACGGGGGTTACCGGGAGGAACGGGGATTACTAAGGGTTACCGGGAGAGGGTTACCGGAGGGCGTGGCGGGCACGGGGGTACCCGGAGGATTACCGGGAGGGGTGGGCGCAGAGGCTACCGGAGGACGCGGTGGGACGGGGGTTACTGGGAGGGGCGGGCACGGCAGGACGGGGATTACCGGGGGAGCGCACGGCACGGGGCCAGGGGTTACCGGCACAGGGAGCCGAAGGACTCAGCACCTCTCCCCCCGGAACGGGAGGTAGGTCAGGGCGCCGCCACCACCAGCCCCTGAGTGACACTCCAGGCCGGGGAGCCCCGCTCCCCCCGCCGCGAGGGGCACTGCAGGCCTCGGACCCCGCAGGGGAGGGACCCCGTGGCTCGGCAGGGCGAGTCCCGAGCGGCCGAGCCGGAGGCAGTTACCTGGGTCAGGGAGAGATGGGAGGCCATGCTGCTTCCATCATGCACCGACCGGGCAGCAGGAAGAAGCCGGAGCCGACGCGGGGCCCGGACACTCACTCGCCAACTTCAGCAACTTCCCGATCCAGAGCCAGGCCCCGCCCGCAGCAAAACCCGGCGCCGGATCCCGCCCCCTGACTCGGCGCCTCCATCCAGCCCTCGGCACTGCGCGGCTGCAGCAAAACCCGGCGCCGGATTCCGCCCCCTGACTCGGCGCCTCCATCCAGCCCTCGGCACTGTGCGGCTGCAGCAAAACCCGGCGCCGGATCCCGCCCCCTGACTCGGCGCCTCCATCCAGCCCTCGGCACTGTGCGGCTGCAGCAAAACCCGGCGCCGGATCTTGCTCCTACCCCCGACCTGGAGCCTCCAGCCCTCAGCACTTGGGGAGCTGCCTCTA
This sequence comes from Emys orbicularis, assembly GCF_028017835.1. NCBI lineage: Eukaryota > Metazoa > Chordata > Testudines > Emydidae > Emys > Emys orbicularis. The sequence continues at coordinate 10,444,306 of NC_088690.1, forward strand.
AACCGGGAGCTGGAGTATTTGGCTTGGATCACAGAATCATAGAATATCAGGGCTGGAAGGGACCTCAGGAGGTCATCTAGTCCAAACCCCTGCTCAAAGCAGGACCAATCCCCAACTAAATCATCAGCCAGCCTTCCTTCCCTTGTACTTGTAAAATTCACTGCCGTGAAATCTCCATTGGTCCCATGGTCCTAACCCTCCTTCTGTCTTGGTTATATCAGCCCCTGTTCCCCATGTCCTGGAGAGCTCCCAGTATGGTGCTGGCTTATGTAAGGACTTCAAAGACTTTAAGGCCATAAGGGACCATTATGATGGTCTAGTAAGTTGGAGCTCCTTCATAAGGCAGACTGTAAACTTAACAGAACCAAGAGAAAATCACAGGAGGCTCCAATGCAAAGTGCTGGTGTGAAGAATCCCACCCACACTCTCATCATCAACAAACATAGTCTTTGAGTTCAGCCTCCTACCTCTTTCTTTCTCCCTCTGTCCCTCACCTGCAGGAAATGAGGTACCTCCGTGCATGCCCTCCCTCAAATCCTGGGGGCATACAAGAGCTGCTCTGTCCTTCATCTGCTGATAACAACAATCCCCAGCAGCAGGGATTGCTAGGGCACAAGGTACTTTTGCTACCATTGATCACTGTCCCAACAACGGTTATTTAAACAGTTTTCCTGCACTTTTGCACCACCAGAGTGTTGGGACGTTGCAGAGTTCATTCAGTGGGGAGAGGGAATAGAAATAGTTCTTATTTTTAGATTTTAACCAAAGATGGCTCAGACGCCAATTAAAATTTTTCATACACTCAATGCAGTGAGAGAGAATTACCAAAACCTGTGCTTATCTGCCAGAGGGTTTTCACAGTCCATTTTTTCCTTCCTCTGCTCTTTCTTCTATTGCTTTCTCCCTTTTTCTTTCTTCACGTCACTGCCATGCTCATCCCAGCTGTCATACTCCAAATCCTCATCCTATCATTTCTTAACTACTAATCCCAACAGTTTTATTGCAACTGCCTGGTTCCAACTGCCTTTCCCAACTGCCAATCCCCAATAGCATTCCCTACTATCATTCCACAGCTGCCAAGTTCCAAATGTCATTCCTAATTGCCTTCAGGTTTCCTCATTCCACTCATTTTATGTTAAAGGGCATTTGCTTGTTGCATCAGAGGAACATACTATAACTCCATGTAAATATCTTGTTAGGTTTGCACCATCCACTCCTGCACCATCCTGGAAAACTTAGTAATGGATTTGCTGTTTACTTAACCCATAACTATCAACTCTCCCTTGGCACTTCAGTACTTCTACATCACTATTGTGTTCCACTGCCTACCCTGCAGCAACAGTATTTTTGCTGTACAGATTTGATGCAACTCAGAGTCACTCAGCATTCTTTTTTGTACAATAACATGGGGGGGGTTCAGTCTCGTGTTCATGTAGTCATTTTAGACTAATTTTCCTGCACTAGGATGGGATCAGGGAGTCTGAAATGCACATTTAGATGAATGGAAATGTGGCAATTAGATTTTATTTTCAATACCTTGTGACTAGTATAAGGAAGTCTGCTTCACTGATTTGTCTCAGCCACAGCAACAGCAAGAAGAAATTATTGAGAGAGGGAAGAATGTAGAACACAAACAATGTAATTATAAGTAATTATTCACACAGTTTTGAACACCATCAGCCAATGATATATGCTTCCTTGTATTTAACCTTTCTGTACTCCATTCCTCTTGAACAAAGTCCCTAAAAGCATAAGTTATCTCTTCAGTTACCTTGTTTATCCTCTCTCGAGAACAAAGTGGAATGACATCCAAAAATTAGTGTCTGAAAAGTGTACTGTGAGAATGTATACCTGCAATCATCTCAGCTGGAGCTAGCAGTATAGAGCCTGTTTAGTGGTTGGCTGGGAGCAGCACAAGAAAGACTTGGGAGGCCTGATTTTCCATTGATGTACGTATTGGTCTTAATCCTTAGTCTTGTCACAGGAAACACTCACTCTTGCCTCCTCTTGGCTGCTCTGGCGATTAGCTCTTTGCCAATCTGGCATCTTCTTCTGTCAGTGGTTCACGTGCCCTGCTGCCAGACGAAAAGCCCCTCTCTGTGTGATTCAGGGTGTTCTCTTTTCATGGCTTGGCCTTCCAGGCAATTCACTATAGTCCTCCCCTTCCAGGGTACCAAAGTCCCACTGAACAACTGTCCTAGGCAGTCTTCTGCTCCGCTGCCTTGTCTGTGCCACTTCCCCAATGGCTAGTAGGAGAACCTGGGTTTGACCACTACTTTTTCAGCCCGCGGGCCCTACTAGCCACTGGGGAAGTCACACAGACTAGGCAGTATAGCGGAAGATTGGCTAGAACAGTCATCCAGTGGGTCAACACCAGTTGACTAATAATCCCTACTCCGTTTTGAAAAGGCTGCCTGCTGTCACTGCGAATACTTCCTGAGGTGCTTTGATCCTTGAAGAGGGCAAAAACTCTCTCAACAGGAGTCTATCTCAGTTGGACTCGCTGGGCAGAGTTCATGGGTACCTCCAAAGGACTACTTATAAACAGGGGTGTAGCACAGGAGAGGCAGGCCAGGGCATAGCCGAGATGGGGCTGGAGCACATGGCGTTCTGCCCAGTTGTCAGCTGGAACAGCTCTCCCTATAGGATCACTTGCTACCACTGTAACTTAGAGCAATCCTTAGGCTGCTCTAAGTTACACAAGGGCCAAAATGGCTCCCCTAGATCAGGGAGGGTGGCTTTAAGAGCCTTTCCTTCCTTTGGCACAACTGAGGATTTAGTCCATTGTGTAGTCAGTCATTTATACCTGGGCAATGTGAGAGTAAAATGCTACCATTCTGGTTTGGTAGCATTTTACATCCACTTTAGACTCCCCACCACTCAGGTATATGACTACACAATGTATAAAGCAATGGAGAATCAGGGCCAAATAGTATTGTACCCTCTCAGAAAGCTTTGAAGTATGCTATAGGGATAAAAATACGAATCAATTGCTGATCTAAAAACTACAGACTCTGCAGGTATTATATGTGGAATTTGATACATGGTAGATAATTCAGCAAGAGAGTCAGAATGTCCATGAACTACATGAAGACTTTATTCTATGATTAGGTTGATTCTACAACTTTCCCCATTCAATTTTAATTCTCTTTGTACAATAGATAGCTAGGTTTCCTTTTTTCTATATTAACAACTGCAGTAGGACAGTATAAGTTTACCTATTAGTGGACACTGCTGTGTCATCACGTGAAGGACATAGAGACAAGAGTTGGTGTGCTATTGTTTGAGAGTATGAAAGAATTACTCTGTGGGATTTTTTCATGAACACGGCAGTATAGACAGGTCTAATCTGCAAAATTTGGATCCAGATCTGAACATTCCTCTTGTTTCGGGGAGGGAGAGGCTCTCGTTCTGGTGTTTTGGTTCATGAGTTGTTAGTTTAGGATATACAAATCACCACTGTATGCACATGCTAACTTTTCACAGAACACATAAAACAAGTGCCTTGAGAATAAAAGTTGGTAAGTCAAAGTAACCCAAGTCCTGCCTACCCTGCCTTTTTTGCATCAGTGTAGCTATGCGAACATGGACTGGTACAGACCCCTAGGGTAGATGTGCTGCACAGGTGTAAGAAGTGACTTGCATCAGCACAACTTACACCAACTGGATACTCTGTGCAGCACCAAAGCAACATAGCGGGGAAATGAGAATCAGGTCCCTATGTCCCCATGTATTTTAGCAATATATTCACGAGTCCCCAAATAATAGCTTTAATAGTGTTAATGACATTGTATGATATCTTCTGATCTCCCAGGAAGTATTAACTTTAATGACTGTCCTTTGTTTTATGATAGCTTTGTTTATGCCATGGATCCAGCTTCAGGAACCTCATTATTTTTCCAAGGCAACACCTAGATGTTTGGTATGACTGGTCCTGCCCGTTGTGGGCAAAAGGACTATTAAAACTATCTAGCATTCAATAGGCTGACTGGAAAGATGATTCACTCCTGCATGCCGGTGTGTGGTATGCTTTACCCAGCTGTATGGATGAACTGAGTCCTTTTAGTGCTCAGCTCCAGAGCAAAAACAGATTAACAACTCTAATACTACAAATACAAAATTTAAAACCTTAAGTATAGATGAATGAAACCATTAGGAGTTTCAGTGGGTGTCTCATATAAACAAAGCCGTGATATATCATTATTCTATAATCATTACTTTTCAGCAGCCTTTTTTCAATACCTTCCCCACCCCACCCCAAAATATTAGCTTGGGCCCAATTCTTCTCTCATTGGGCCAGATGCTCTTTTATCTCTTTTATCACATTGAGTAGTATCTTATTTTATGAGTAGACTACATCAGTGGAACTGCTCACTGTAAGAGTGGCAGAATCTACCCCCATTTAAATCAGTGGCAGTTGGTATTCTTGTCCCATATCTGCAGCTGCATCTCCCCACCCCCACCCCAAACATGATGTTTAATTTGGGGCCACATGCACACAACCTGCTCAGAAGCCAGAGAGCCATTTCTGGTCACCTGTCAGGAGTCCTGTGTGACTTCTGGCCATGGCAGAGATTTAATTTCCTGTTCTTCCTCTGCTTAGCAAGTTGTATTTTGGCTCCATCTCTGGGTTTTCCAGTCCACATACAATGATAGCCAGAGGCCACGGAGCCTCACAAAAAGGCAGGAGGACCGCAACCACTGGAGGGAAGAAGCAAGAAGTAGCTGGAGGGATGTTATGGGCACATAGAGAGAAATGTAAGGGAATTTGCTTTTAAGTGAGGAGGGCACTGTATTCTTTTGAATAGGGCCTCACAAAGCCAAGAGCCAACCCTGTCCTTACTGGGCAAGGACATGTTACCATACTTGAGTTACTGAAGGATTACTTCTGAGGAATGGGGAGGAGAATAATAAAACAATATTAGTTAATACTTCACACCAAAAGCATCTTTTATCTAAGGGTCACGTGACAGGGTGCACCAACCCCACACTGGGCCCCCAAGGGTGGACCAATCATTGTGGGCCCAGGTGACCACACCTCCCCTTCCCCTGCTGCGCATGCTCCAGGTGGAGAAGCCACATAAAAGGAGGCAGCCCAGGTCAGTTGGGGGGGCAGGGCAGGTGATGGAGGAGGAAGGATGTACCTTGCTGACTCCTGTAACACTTCTGGTGGTAGAGCCTGAAGACCTGAACTACTCTACAGGTGACTCACCGATGGTGGAGACTGCCAGGGAAGCCAAGCTGCTGCCCGCTGAGGAAGTTACTGCCTGTTCTATGTCCCAACGGAGAGGGAAGTAAGGCCTATAGGCGGTTGGTTGGTTTTGCCCCACCCAGGGGTCACAGACTGACTGATATTTTGCCCTGCCCAGAGGGCTAACTCCTCAGTGCAACTGCCTGCCCCAGCCTGGAGGCTGCTGGGCTGTAGACTGTTTGTCTGCTTTGCCTGCCCAGGGGCTGCAGGGCCATAGACTGTTTGTTTGTTTTGCCCTGCCCAGAGGTTGTAGTCTGCTTACTGCTTTGCCCCTCTCTGGGGGCTAATTCTCCAGTGTAACTGCCTGCCTCAGCCCAGAGGCTGCAGGGCCACAAGACTGTTTGTTCGTTTTGCCCAGCCAAGGGGCTCCAGGGCTTCAGATGATTTGTCTGTTTTACCCATCCAGAGACTACAGACTATTTCAGAGTGACTGGGTGCACCAACCCTGCACTGGGCCAACGGGGGCTCCCTGGCTCGACGCACGGAACCCGTCACAGGTCACAAAGCACTTTCCGAGGCTGTGTAAGTAATAATGTCCCATTTTTCAGAGGGGGAAACAGACAATCACAGATGCTGATGAGAAATCGTTTCACATAATTAACTAGTAGCTGAAAGCCGGTGCTGTCGTGTGGGTGGAAATTGTGAAGTCATGTGTGTAAAAAAGCTGAAAATAGGAGCTCTTGTTTCCATGCACTGGCTTGTAGAGAGCAATGTTGCTGTTTGTACAAGTCTCCAAAAGTCTGTGCACAGAGCTGCCCTTGGGCTGGTGGCACAATCATCTGTTACCCAACATAGCTGCTACTCCCACCTTCTCTGATCATCTGTCACATTCCAGTCACCACAGAACCTTTGGATCCAACATTTCATCTGGTCGTCACAGGGCCCTATGACAATTGACCCTGGTGATATTCTGAACAAAAAGAGCTCTCAGCCATGTTTGTAGCTGTTTCTGTCACTTCACACTGACTCAACATCTATTCTAGGCTTCAGAGTGGTACTCCTGGAAGATTTGTGTGGGTGGTGAAGGAGGGGTGTGGACGCTGCAGAAAGGGCCTGAGTGTGTTTGGGGTTATTGTGTGTGCTGATTGTGTTGTTGTGTGGGCAGTTTTGAAGAGCCGTGGCAGTTGGGCCAAGTAATCCACCATCTATGCAGTCTCCCTCATATAAGCAATGAAATTGTTGCATGCAAATTAGCTGTAGAGTAAGGGTGGTGATCGATTGAATTGCCGCTGACATTACAATCATCTAGGACTCTTGGCATGGCATAGATATATACCTTACTATAGCTGAAAGCCTGTGCTGTCACTTAGGTATAATTTGCAAAGTCAAAATGGCTGAGAACTTAAAAAATTAATGGTAACAGACTGCGAATCCCAGTGATGATTGAACCTGGTGATATTCCAAACGAAAAGGCCTGTTGGAGCTATTACATATCTTTTAGACAGATATCTAGTTATGAGAGTATATACCCAGCTGATTATGAAAGGAGACATATGATTGACCATTTTGCTAATTCCCCTCTCCTTCAGAGGAGTTAAATTGGTAAGACTATAAAACAATGTGAAAGAAGAAAAGTTTTTCTCCTGTTTATAGATTACTGGCAATGCTCAGTAATGACCTGATTGTGTAAGGTACTAAAGCCCTAATCCTCAAAAGGTAGTTAGGCGCCTAACTCCCATTGATTTCAATGCATGTTAAGTGCCAAATTCCTTCTAGGATCTGGGCCTCAGTGCCTCCATGTCCTCAACTTCCACTGACTTGGGTACCTGAAAACTCTAAAGATTTTTAATTTTTTGAAATGTTTAATTTCTTGTTTTATATTCAAGTAATCCACTAGTCCTAATAATTCATTGCTAATAACTTAACAATAGTCTTTGTTAGATACACAGTTAACATATATACAGACCATCTTAACTCAGGTCACTCTTTCAGTCTAACCTAAAACCAGCTGTCTCCTCCCACTGTCAGCTCCCACACCTGAAGATTCTGCGTATTGTCTTTGCATGCCAGTAATACCACACTTCCCTTTGGGGGCTCCATAACACAACAACATGCTGAGGCATTTGTGACCCAAGAACTTGTTAATGCCGACTGGTAAGAGGGGTTGGGGGAGATACAGGAATATCTTGATTCTGGTACGTACAATCTGGTTCATCAACGAATGTCATTTGAGGTCTTAAATAAAAGCTAGAGTCACACTGGTTATTAGTATATGAGGAGTTCAGTTTATATACTGATAATGTGGTTTTAATGTCTATATCCAGGCAAGGATGAAAAACAGGTTTTCCTCCAAATAGGAGGTAAGAAATGTCTCTCTCTGTCATTCTGGCTGTGTGCAAAGACAATAAGCTTTGGGGGTATATCTATGAATGAAAGAAGACATCCCATCTTCCTGCACCTAGGAAGTAAATGGACAGTGCATTTACATTTGTGAAAATGGGATCTCAGCCAACTTTGGCTGAAATGCTGCAGAAGACTTTGGGGATGAGATAAATTTCTTTAGAGAGGAGGTTAACCTGTTAGTTAAGTTTAGTTTCTAGAAAGTGTGTTATGATTTTGTTTTATATATAACCATTTGTTTCCAATATTCTTATTATCACTTGAATCCTTGATAAACTGATTCTAGTTTTCATGATAACTATATCTTACTGCTATGATATTAAGTGAGGTGCTGATCTTAAGTTGAATCATACAAGCTGGTGTGTACATTGTTCCTTGGGGGACAACAGACCTGGTATTTCTGTGAGTGCTCAGTGACTACGAGGCTGAACACCACAGGGGTAACACTTCAAAAGGATTCAGGGAGTGGGGTGCAACTATGGTTAATCTGCAAGGCAAAGGAAGGGCTGGCATTGCCCAGAAGAGAGTTCTTGGGTGACTAATAGGGAGGGGGTGTCAGGGAGCTGACACCAGTTAAGCACAAGCAAGATTCCCTCACAGTGGAGGCAAGGGTCTAACTAGGCGACTCACAGTCCTAGGTACCCTGAGAACTGTCACAGCATTGCTCATTTATTAAATAACATTGCTAAGTACACACTGTTCATGGAGAGTAACCACTTTTAAAAATTAGATCCTGTGGACAAGATCCTGCCCTATGGAGCAGCCTCTTTGCATCACACTACAGCAGTATCTAGCCCTAAAGATGGTTTAACTCACTCAGGGAGGATTACCGCAGCATAAAGTTGATTCTCCAATGTCAGACAGTTGACGTAGGGGCACTTATGCTACTCTCGTCACTACTGCTGGCTAAGTAAGAAAAAGAGAAAGTGACCAGAGGGAAAGGGGATGTGTCCAGAATGCTCCTGCTCTATATCAGTCCTTGTGGCCATTTTCTGCCTGTCAAAGTTAGTGCAGCCCTGAAGTTGCTTTAATATGGTTTATGGAGACCAGACTTGCACAAAGCAATAGCAGGATTAGGGAAGCGCAAAGGTGAGTTTTAAGCTACCTTTGCACATACACCTCTGACCTGTGCTTTCTGCATTTCAGTTGCACCCCAGATTATGGCTGAGCATTTCAGAAGTTTAATTTCTTCACTAGGCAGTCCAAATATCAAAGGCAATAAGAGTACATTATGGATTGCTCATAACACTTCACTTTTGAAAATGAACAAGAGCCTGAAAAATAAAAAAAAGTGGTTGGCTAAAGTGTGTTGTTGGACAGGACATTTAAAAATAAACGGAGTAAATCTCTTCAAAACAAATGTGTTTTATAGAAGTCCTGACAACCTGAAATTCAACAGCAATAAAACATAGTCTATAACATCCCAAAACACTTCAAAGTAAGATTTAACCTTTCATTGAAGATTGTAAACATACTTTCTCCAGATATTTTGCATTAATTTGATGCATCTCACACCCCACAACTATTGTACAAAAATATATAAAATATAAATTAACTCCTCATAAGCCAGCCTGGGGGAATATAGCCGTGCAGTCTTCCACACTGAAAATTATTTTTTTATCATAAGATTACTTTTTTAAACCAGAGAGGTCTCTAAAAACATTTATTCAATAGGACTGTCAACAAATATAACTGTCAAAAGCTTAGCCACCACTTGCACTACCCAGCATGTACATAAATAGAAATACGGAAAGTAATGATACTGATGCTGAAACAACAACAGCCTTCATTATAAATTAAACATGTCAGCATTGTAATGTGTGATTATTCAACCAAAATTAGGGCCAAGAACTAACATGCTTACAAAATACTGTGCTGAAAGGCTTTTATCAACAGTTTCTTCTATTTCCCCTTTTCCTAAGCATATGGTCTATATTAAAAAGTGCCTGGTGGCTTTATAAATTAAGGAAATGCATAACTGACCTATTTAAAACAACAAAAATCAATTCAATTTTTTTTAGTAGCTAGGGAGTAGTATAGATTGAATTTTCAGAGCAGACCTAAATTAAACCTATTTTTCTATGTACATCAGAAAGTATGATCATTCATTTCAAAATTGTAATGTACGACTGCTATTTAGTTAAAAGAGTGCATTATTGAGAGGTTGAATGGTTTGCTTCCCATACTTAAGACAGCTTGGTGACTATAACCAGGGTGTCACTATTTTTGTTCCATTAGAGTTCATTTTGATGATGAAATCTGTTTCTTTTTCAGCCTCTTCTTTTTCTTTCTCTTCCTCTTTATATATTTTCTTACACTACTAGTCTTCCTGTACTTCTTTCATTTTCTTTTCTGCTTCCTAGTTATCAAATAAGAATTTCAAAACCACTTTGAAACGGTGAAGATAAAATAGTGGCATAAATGTCGGTGCAATTCATATAGGTTATATGATAAATCATTATTTTCCCTCCAAGATCACAATAATCCAACACATGAACCCTTTACTCATGTTCAGAAATACCTCAGGCACAGAGACAGAAAAGTACTTAAGCACAGGCTTAAGTTCATCCCTATTCAGAATATCTCTTTATCATGTGCTGAACTTTAAGCATGTGCTTAAATGCTGTTTTAAATTGGGGCCTTACTCTGTACGTGATCCCCTTGGCCTTGACAAGAATATTTGTGGTGTAAGGTATTACTTATTGGGAGTAAGAGTTATAGCGCATTGATGATAGATCATTGAGTTCAGGAGGAGTGTGGCTGCTCAGTACCTCTGAAAAATCAGGATTGGGCATTTCTGGTTGGGAACCTAAAAGCTGAGATACCCCAAATTATAGGTCATTTTTGCAAATTTTGGCCTAAATTCTTAGAAAAGAATATAAATTCATAAAGAAAGCATATTTGGTTATTTGAGTACTCCTAAATTCTAATCCTATCTCAGACCATGACTTCCTCTGTGGTCTTCGTAAGTCGGACACTTTTTACCTCAGTTTCCTCATCTGTAAAACTAATATTAACTATTTTATCTCAGAGGGTGTTGTGACAATTAATTAGCTGTTAGGCCAGACTATGGCTGGGCTTGATCTGGTATGTGACGGACGAGAGCACGAGAAGCCTTTCCTCCCTTTTCTGACAGTCATAGGCCTGGTCCACACTACCCCCCCACTTCGGACTAAGGTACACAAATTCAGCTACGTTAATAACATAGCTGAATTCGAAGTACCTTAGTCCAAACTTACCGCGGGTCCAGACGCGGCAGGAAGGCTCCCCCGTCGATGCCGCGTACTCCACTCGCTGAGCTGGAGTACCGGCGTCGACGGCGAGCACTTCCGGGATCGATCCGGGATCGATTTATCGCATCTAGACAAGACACGATAAATCGATCCCAGAACATCGATTGCCTGCCGTCGGACCCGGAGGTAAGTGTAGACGTACCCATAGTGGGGAGACCAACCATTATGCAAGTCTAAAGCCCTTATCATGTTGGAAAATGTGTTAACACACTCATTTTAACTAGCACTATGTTAAACATAATTTTGCCTTAGTGTGGACAAAAACAACTGCGTTAGCTGCTGCTCATGATTCAAGTTATGTTTAACATTCTGTTAATTAAAACATGTTAGTTAACATAGTGCATTTGCCTGGTAGAGACAAGGCCTGTAATTGCTGCAAATAGAAGTAGAGAGCAAGTGAGTGAGGGCAGGGCCATGACTCACCTACATCTGCACCAGTCAGTAGGGCAGAATTGGTGCAGACAGGACTGGCTCTAGGCACCAGCAAACCAAGCACATGCTTGGGGTGGCACAATTCTATGGGCGGCATTCCAATGAGGGTTTTTGTTATTTTTCTTTTGCTTCGGCAGTGGCGCTCTTGGAGGTTGTTTTGTTTTTTTGCTTGGGGCGGCAAAAAACCTAGAGCTGGCCCTGGGTGCAGGGGAGAGTGCACACTGCACTTTGTAAAACTCCAGAGACCTAAGGAATTCTGGCTGAGTCCACCAGAATTCCCGTAGGGATTATTTCCACTGCACTGTTCCTTCTCAAAGTCACAATCCAGTCCAATGTCTGTAAACACATGAAAAACATCATCTAAGTGGAGTTACTCTGGAAGTACACAAGTATAACAGAGGAAAAAATCTGGCTGATGATGTGATCCATTATTGCAAAACATCAGTGGACAAAATGTTGCTCTTAGGTACAGCCACATAACCCAAGTGATATCACTGGGACTTCAGAGGGTATAAATCAGCGAGGAATTTTGCCACAAAATCTTTTTTTCCCCCCCCCTCGACTACTGAACTATCACTTGTGATCCAAGTAGATATGTTCACAAGGTACCCATCATTCCTCATTGCCCACATATAGTTTACTATTCTAAACTGTGTATTTCTAATTAAAAAAAAAAAAGTGGAATGTTTCTCAAAATTGATAATACAAGTAAGCTCTCCACTGACTGCCTACCCCTAGTTGTCACCTAGCACGCCACACTATAACCCATATGGAGTATCATCAAACAATTTCAAGCCATATTAGATGGGGTCCACATCTTGAAAGAAATATTTCCTGAACCCCCTCTTCTGCCCTTCAAACAACCCTGCAATCTCACTAGGCTCATTATCAAAACCAAGTTCCCCACAGACCAGGACACATCAACTCAAAGTGGCAGCAGGCCCTGCCATAACAACAAATGCCAAACCTGCAGCCATATCTCCACTGTTATGATGATCAATACTGCCCACCATACACCTTTCAAGATCCATGGGTCTTACACATGCCTATCACAAAAGTGGTGTACCTCATCCAGTGCATCAAATGCCTCAACAACAGTTATGTGGGTGAAACAATCACTATGCTTTTGAATGAACTCACACAGAAAAATGATTAATGACCAAACCACCCTATGACTTGTGGGTGAACACTTTTCACAAAACGATCTCTGCATATCTAACTTCTCAATCCTCGTCTTCCAAGGAAACCAGCACAAGACCTTAAAAAGACAAGCCTGGGAGCTTAAATTCAGAACTCTGCTAAACACCAAAAATAATGGATTCAACAGACACTGGTTTTATGTCTCATTACAACAAACTGTAACCCACTATGGCTCTGTCTACACTGGAACTTCATCAGCAAAACTTTTGTCATTCAGGGGTGTTAAAACACACACACACACACACACACACAAACGACAAAAGTTTTACCAACAAAAAGTGCCGGTGTGAACAGTGCTTTGCTGGTAGAAGCACTCTCCTGCCGGCAAAGCCACTGCCACTCATGTGGGGTGGAAGATTTTTGTCAGCAGGAGAGCTTTCTCCTGCTGACAAACAGCAGCAACACTGTGTGCCTTTACAGTGGCACAGCTGTAGCGGCACAGTTGTGTCGGAGGTAGTATAGACAAAGCCTAACTCTCCTTTGTCCTATGACTGCAGAGGTGTTAATTGCCCACTTCATTTTGAATAGTTTCTTGCCACACGTGTTCCCTTCTTATGCTTAAGGATCTGTTCCACCTTGTATTTACCTAAGGCACTCTGATTACCTTTCCCAGACCTAAAGAAGAGCTCTGTGGAGCTCGAAAGCCTGTCTCTTTCACCAACAGAAGTTTGTTCAATAAAAGATATTAACTCTCCCACCTTGTCTCTCTCAGTGCAATTAATAGTCATTTTACTATACGTCACATCATATAATTTTCCAGTAAGTTAATCTGACAGACAAGAGGGCATCTAAAAATGTATTTTTATGAGGCTGAAAATTATTACTTTTCATGTAGCAAATATTTCTGACGCAAATCAAAGGCTGAGGTGAATAATAGGCACTATTGTCTTATTTCTAGAAACGTATGCATGGCTAGCTAACACTTTAACATCTATTCTTGTATGGCGCACACACATACACAACTGGACCAACATGGGAGGCCTCTGAACAAAAACAATGTGCTTTTTGCATGTCTGCTTAATTTTCTCTTTCTAAATTAATTTAACAGTATAACGAATTCAGAAATATACCCGTTGACTCAGTCTTTTATGAAAAAATAACAGGAGTACTTGTGGCACCTTAGAGACTAACAAATTTATTAGAGCATAAGCTTTCGTGGGCTACAACCATGCATATGCATCCGAAGAAGTGGGTTGTAGCCCACGAAAGCTTATGCTCTAATAAATTTGTTAGTCTCTAAGGTGCCACAAGTACTCCTGTTATTTTTGCGGATACAGACTAACACGGCTGCTACTCTGAAACCAGTCTTTTATGAGACCATTTGAAGGGCGCACATGGCTGATTAGACTCAAGCATAATTGCTGGAATTTAAGTTTCATTCAATAGCATGGGCCTTTGTAACTCCCCATATTTCATTTCCAACTTTTTCAGTAAAATGTTCATAATTTGAAATAAGAAAATTATCAAAGATTGTACCAGACTTCACTGATGGAACTGAACAGCTATAACCGTAAAGATCAGAGGCCACTCATAAAATATGACTTTGTTTATCCTTTCCTGAATGAACTTCTGGCGGCATTGTAAACGCATTCTAATTATTTTAAGGCAACCACAGGAAAAAAATATTTGAAGCATGGTTCTACTTTGAAAAGTGACAATGTGAAAACCAGGCCATGGAGCATCATGTTCACTGTCCCATGATAGCTTTCAGATCCAATTTCCTAAGATTACAAGTAAAACAATGTTTTTAAATTCACTGCCAGCCCTAAAAACTCACCCTGGGATCTGAACATCAGGGTGAGCTTTTACCTGTTTACACATTATCACCAGTAACCTTGAACCAAATGAGGTGTACTACAGGTGTAGTCAAGGTGTAACTGAAGAGCATGGTGAATTTTAACCTACCGATAATAAACTTCAGATGGGTCAAAATTACTGAGGATGATATTCAAATAGGAAAGAACTCAGATAGACTTTCAGATCACTGGGTGATTTTAACATGAATAAAGATGACAGAACCTGGCCCTAGAAAAGGCAGAGGCCATGCCCCCAAGGAATTCACAATACGAATGAGACAAATGAGATTCAATATTTATTAAGCATTAACTGTGAGATTTAGAAAAACCTGTACTGTCTCTTCTACAGTCTCAGGATTAGAGTTTTATGAACCTGATATTATTTCCATTCCGTATTGAATCTATTATTATTATTATCCTTAATCACAGTAAGGATATGCAACAATGTTTTACTTTATAATCCAGGTTTGAGATCATCAGTGGTTCCCATTCCCCATCCATCTTTTCATCCCAGTCATCTGGCTTCTTGACATCTGGGTCAGGAAAGTGTTCTAGCTGGTCCCAGTCCTGAAATTATATTTATGTGTCAGAAAGGCTAAGAGTTCTAAAAATATATTTGTTGTGAATGAATGAATGCTTTGCTGGGAAATGCTACTGCTCACATGGGAACAGATTTACACAATACCCAATTTTCTCTTAAATGCATGCCTTTGTTCACAATAAAGATTTGTTTGTTCACTGGGTTAACCAGTAACTTCATTATCTTTCATATTTTTATCTGGACAGGTGCCACTTTCCCCCAACATATCCTGAGTTTTGATTAACTGAAATCTGAGTCAGATTAACCCCTACAGGTAAAATATTGGTGCTATTTGATTCTCTGAAACCACGGAAGCAGCTGAGATGGAGTGAATACAACTTAGAGACGGGTATGTGGTGGTACCACTGCCACCATACGTAGGAGTTCAACCATTAGAAACCAGTAGTGCTAAATGCCAGCCAGGCCTTTGTAAGAGTGCTGCTAGCACGGGCTACCCAACAGAGGGTCTCAGTCAGTACATTTTCAGGTCAGCCTGGCCCCAGTCCTCTAGCTGAGCATTAACTTCAGGAAGCTTGGGCTGCTGTATCTCCGCTCCTAGTAGACTTTCCGCCACTAGAGGCCTGGAATTTGGGTTTTACTGGCTTGTGTCAATAGAACTCAATGGCTAAATCTGGCCCCATGAATCCCTGCAACAGTTACATGCTTTTCCTGGTCTGTCCTACAGACTTCTACACAGTAGCAAGTCATTTTGAATTTTGTTACATTATTCTAGATTTAACATTTGACCTTCATAATTACCTGTATTAACTACACACAAACACAGACACAGTCAAGACTTATGAACCCCAACCTGAAACGACCACAACAATATTTAACTTTTAATTTCCCCCTGGAAAACAGATACTCATTCCAAAATGAAAGCAGTGACATAATTAAAATAGCAGTTTCTCTAAAGAGAAACTCAAGCAACACTGGGTTTGATCATGACCATTTGTGTGCCATTCGTTTACTATCCTTCTTAGATCTTGTAAGCAAGCCAGAATTAGTGAATTAATGAATTGTTATTACGTATTTATAAGCAGGCAGTGGACTAAATGATTTAATACATCTTCTCCATCATTAATGTCTAGGATTCCATCCTGCCTACATGAATTAAGAGAAAAGTGTAAGCAAAATACGCTAGAGTGCCCATAAATCAAATTCAGCAGTCAGACATACAGCTGCAACTCCCATTGACATCAATGAAAATAGCAAGAATGTATCCAAAGATGTAATTTGGCCTGGTAGGTTTAATATAGGTCAGCCAGTCTAGACCAGGTTATTAAAAAATGTATATAGAAAAATCAAGAGACCTCAAGATAATAATTATCATAGTCATGATATCCAGAGTGAAATATGGCTATTCATTATTCCCTTACTGCTGGTTTCTTCTCTTCAAGATCCTCAATCATTTCCCGTTCATCCCAGTCTTCAGGGTTCTTTGCATCAGGATCCTTTATCTTTTTGGGAGGTCAGATTTCCCAGTCTTCTTCTAGATGACCAGATTCCATTTTTTTTTTTTTTTTGGTTATCAATCTTTACTTCATAAGTACCATCTGAATGAATGATCAGAGTACAGTTGTGTGTACACATCATCCAGAACAAAAAAAGGGAAGTACATTAAAGTTATAATATGGCTATAGGTGTCAGTTTTCCAATGCAATGTTCCAAATAGCTGGTTGGCCCTCTTCACCATCATACCAAAATGTAAATCTTAAGGAAATACAAAACATAGCTTGACCCATTTATATACAGAATGTCAACATAAACAGTTAAAACTTGTTCTTTCATGTCTTAATGCTAAATTACTTTGAGTGTTCTACAAATTAAATTAAGGCTGTCAATTAATTGCAGTTAACTCATGTGATTAACTCAAAAAAATTAATCACGATTAATCGCAGTTTTAATTGCACTGTTAAACAATAGAATACCAATTGAAATTTATTAAATATTTTGGATCTTTTTCCACATTTTCAAATATATTGATTTTAATTACAACACAAAATACAAAGTGTACAGTGCTCACTTTATTATTATTTTTTATTTTTACAGATCTTTGCACTGTAAAAATGATAAACAAAATAAATAGTATTTTTCAATTCTCCTAATACAAATACTGTAGTGCAATCTCTTTATCATGAAAGTGCAACATACAAATGTAGATTTTTTTTGTTACATAACTCAAAACCAAAACAATGTAAAACTTTCAAGCCTACACGTCCATTCAGTCCTACTTCTTGTTCAACCAATCACTAAGACAAACAAGTTTGTTTACATTTATGGGAGATGATGCTGCCCGCTTCTTATTTACAATGTCACCTGACAGTGAGAACAGGCGTTCACATGGCATTTTGAAGCTGACATTGCAAGGTATTTATGTTCCAGATACGCTAAACATTCAAATGCCCTTTCATGCTTTGGCCACCATTCCAGAGGACATGCTTCCAGGCTGATGATGCTCATTAAAAAATAATGCATTAATTAAATTTATGACTGAACTCCTTGGGGGAGAATTGTATGTCTCCTGTTCTGTTTTACCCACATCCAGCCATATATTTCATGTTATGGCAGTCTCAGATGATAACCCAGCACATGTTGTTTCACTGCAGATTTGACAAAATGCAAAGAAGGTACCAACGTGAGATTTCTAAAGATAGCTAAAGCACTGGACCCAAGGTTTAAGAATCTGAAGTGCCTTCCAAAATCTGAGAGGGATGAGGTGTGGAGCATGCTTTCGGAAGTCTTAAAAGAGCAACACTCTGACGCGGAAACTACAAAACCCGAACCACCAAAAAAGAAAATCAATATTCTGCTGGTGGCATCTGACAGGTGATGAAAATGAACGTGCGTCAGTCCACACTGCTTTGGATTGTTATCGAGCAGAATCCATCATCAGCATGGACACATGTCCTCTGGAATGCTGGTTGAAGCATGAAGGGACATATGAATCTTTAGTGTGTCTGGCACGTAAATATCTTGCGACGCCAGCTACAACAGTGCCATGCGAATCCCTGTTCTCACTTTCAGGTGACATTGTAAACACGAAGGGGGCAGCATTACCTCCTACAAATGTAAACAAAATTGTTTGTCTGAGCGATTGGCTGAACAATAAGTAGGACTGAGTGGACTTGTAGGCTCTAAAGTTTTACATTTTGTTTTATTTTTGAATGCAGGTATTTTTGTACATAATTCCATATTTGTAAGTTCAACTTTCATGATAAAGAGATAGCACTACTGTACTTGTATTAGGTGAATTGAAAAATACAATTTATTTTGTTTTTTAACAGTGCAAATATTTGTAATCAAAAATTAATATAATGTGAGCACTGTGCACTTTGTATTCTGTGTTGTAATTTAAATCAGTATATTTGAAAATGTAGAAAACATCCAACAATATTTAAATAAATGGTATTCTATTATTGTTTAACAGTGCAATTAATCATCCAATTAATTGTGATTAATTTTTTAATCATGTGATTAATCACGATTAATTTTTTTAATCGCTTGACAGCCCTAAATTAAATGTAAGACTTGTCTTCGGCTTGCCATTAAATATTCAATCACTGCATTAGAGTCCTCTGCGGGCTAGTGTTTAGCACGCCTAGTGCCAGCTCTCAGCTGGGAAGTCTTTCATCCAGTCCCTCTTCTTACCAAAAGCAGAGTGAGGTGGGCATAAGGCTGATGCCCCTTCTGCAGTAGGGGCAGTTGGTAGGGGAGCCCAGGCCCTCCTATTCTACCAGGCTCCAACCCAGGGCCCAAACAGAGTCAGCCGTGTCTGGCACCCAGAGTGCCCTGAGTTGGGTCGGTTCCTACCCTCTGTTTCTCTCCCCCAGCTCCAAGTCCAAAATAAGGTTAAAAAAAAATGAAAAAAGAAAACTAAACCTTCAGCTCCAGCCGAGGTCAGCGTACAGTCTTGTTCTTCGTGGGGAGGCTTGTCCAATACTCTTGTCCAGGAGCCCTCAGGGTAGGTCAGTCTTCCTCCCCAGCCTTCCCACTTCTGGGCTGAGTTGCTCCCTTTTCACTTGGAGCATGCTCTGCAGGTCTGGAGGGGCAGGGCTACCTGGGCCCAGTATTGTCCTTGAACCCCTTCAGGCCCAGTGTGGGGTTTGTACACACACTGGTAGATGTCACTCTAGATCAGGGGTCAGCAACCTTTCAGAAGTGGTGTGCCGAGTCTTCATTTATTCACTCTAATTTAAGGTTTCGCGTGCTAGTCATACATTTAAACATTTTTAGAAGGTCTCTTTCTATAAGACTATAATATATAACTAAACTATTGTTGTATGTAAAGTAAATAAGGTTTTTAAAATGTTTAAGAAGCTTCATTTAAAATTAAAATAAAATGCAGAGTCCCCTGGACCAGTGGCCAGGTTCCGGGCAGTGTGAGTGCCACTGAAAATCAGCTTGCGTGCCGCCTTCGGCACACGTGCCATAGGTTGCCTACCCCAGCTCTAGATTAAGTTTCTGAACTCAAACAAGACTTCAGTGGGGTTGCACAGGTGAACCTGAAGACAGAAACTGGACCTTTAAGGGAACAATGTCAACTTAAAAATTACACTTCTGTCTGAAAATTTTTGTACCTGTTAAGTTACAAGTAAAACCTAAGATTATTATAAAAGAAAGATTAGAGAAAATATTTTTTTTGTTTTTTCAGAGTGTTTACCTTGTGCATTTGACAGCACTATTGGTCAGTTTCTGATGTCTGGCTTTTTGCACCCCGTGCGGCTTAGGAGGGGAAAGGGGTGCAAAGGTGGACTTAGGGTACATCAACACTGCAATAAAAAACCTACGGCACCAAGTCTCAGAGCCTGGGTTAATTGAATCAGGCTTGTTGGACTCAGGCTGTAGGACTAAAAATAACAGTGTAGATGTTCGGACTGAGTCTGGTGCCTGGGCTTTGAGACCCAGAGGTTTCAGAGGCCAGGCTCCAACCTGAGCCCGAACATCTACACTAATGTTTAGCCCTGCAGCCCAAGCTCTATGAGCCTGAGTCAGCTGACTTGGGCCAGAATGGCTCTATAGGGAGTGTACTTTGTCTTGTAAAGGGCTCACTCAGCATACTCGCTCTACAGTGGGGAAAAAAGGCTGCTCTGGAGGAACTGTCTCAGAGGGGTGTCTCTCAGGTACAATGCCTTCATGGTGCTCCTCCTGAGGCAATGCAGGTATACTCTGCTCCACATCCAGGGCTGTGCCCAAAAGTACAATCTATCCTTTACGTAATGGTTTGCCCTGTTGTTCACACAGGAATAGAGGAGAAAAAAATTGGAAACTTTAATGTAAAATCAAAAAATTTGGCAGGGGGACTTGGGGCAGGAATAGTACCTGAAATTACTTTTAATCCATTTTTAAAAATTAAACAGATTGCAAGTTAGGAGTAACTCTTTAATACTAGAACACACATATTGTACCTTGCATCTGATATCTTTGTTGATTAAGTGGTTCTTGTCTTTTGTAATTAAAGATAACCTGCACCTTCTTTGTTCCAGATCCACATATATCCGACATAAAGGATATCACAAAGCTTCAATTATCCAAGCAATTTGTATTAGTGTTCTAAATATATAAACAAAAGCATTATATCTAGGCTTGAAAGGATTAGATTTTTATTGGTGACTGTCGGTAAAAGTCAATTTCACTATATACACACAAACCGATGAAAAAATATTTACAGTAACAGTAATCAAAATATACAGATAGGCAAATTAAGAAAAATGCTGCTTAAGAACTTATTAGAGTTTGATTTAAGGATATATACTTTGTATGTTTTGACATATGATGTTGACAATTTGTATTTTAACAGTTATAAAGCTTGAACTTTCTCCTGTCGTTAAATAATTACTGTCTGACCACGCATAATTTCCCACAACTGTGAAAATTTAAATCAATACATTTTAAAAAATACTTAAAACCCATAATTTTGTGCAACTGTGAAAATTTAAAAATAAAAAAAATGCTTAAAAAGAAACACCAATATTATCTTACCAAAATTATAAAAAATCAAATTCTGCCAAGCCTAATTATGACTGCAGATCAAAAGGTTCAAGTCTGGGTGCCCCGTTTGCCCATCATTTTGTCCCTTTCCCCAACCCTTAATCTCTTGCTAGTCTTATATTCTAAACTCTTTGAAGCTAGGACTATGTGCCTGATTTTGCTCTCATACAGGTGCACCTCCCCTATATTCAATGGGCCTGATTCTCCATTGCCTTACACAATTCTGAGTTGATAATGTTTTGCACCCAGTTTGCATTCACTTTGCACATGTGTAAATGACTTCATAAGTAGCTAGATCATCAGCTGGTACAAGCTGGCATAGTTCCATTGAAGTCAATGAAGCTACTGATTTAAACAAGCTGAAGATCTGGCCCAAGGTGCAAGGCAGTAGAGATGCAGGCCCAATAGCAAAAGGAAGATCAAGCAAAAGGTAAGCAAAAGGAGGTGGTAAGCAAAAGGAGGATCAAGCCCTGTGTCTTCCTATATGTATGTGTGTACTTTTGGTTGTTAGTGCAATAGAAATAATATAAAATGTAATAAGGAAAACGTGTGATTGCTAAAGCATTCTTATATAAGTTGTTATATATCCATTCGGAAAAACTAACTTCAAAAGTCAGAAAATACACAGAAAAATGTGAACATATAACATATATTTTCTTTTGTCATTCTAAGACATTCACATGTAAACCTAGCCATTCATAGCGTGACTAATGATCCTAGTTATTATGTGGTATAGCATTATTTTAAATCACTCTGCCTGCTGGGTGCATTGCTATAATGTAGAGGGGTTATGAACTAACCATACTTTTAAAATTTGGAATAAAATCATGAGATAATTTGTTTTGTACCAAGCGAAATGATAGTGTACCCAGAAGATCAATATGTCCTATAAATGATGGGCATGATGGGATCAGAAATAAGAGCATTGGTCTAATTAGAGGAACCACAAATAGACTGTGATAATTGTTAAATTAGGTTCCTAAGATTTTGTTCTCTATGGGCCAGACCTTGATAATAAAGCCAAAGGGAGTTTCAATAGAGTTTCAACGTTTACCAGAGTTAAGGACTCAAAGGTTTGACCCAATGAGAGCTTCAGCTACTCAGCACCTCTCCATATTAAGCCCTGTGTGTTTTGCCAGAATAAGGGCTGAGTAAACAATGAGGGCTCATACACAGTGGTGAGCTGGAGCCGGTTCGCAAAAATTTGTTAAATTTAGAAGCCGGTGTAGAACCGGTTCCTAAAGGGGCGGGCGGGTGAGCAAACTCCGGTCTGCGGGCCACATCCGGCCCGCGGGACCGTCCTGCCCGGCCTGCCTGAGCTCCCAGCTGGGAAGGCTCCCCCGGCCCCTCCCCCCGCTCCTCCCTCCTTGTAGAGCCCCAGCGCCAGCGCTCTGGGCAGCTCTGCAGCTCCTGCCGCTTCGAGCGGCATGGTAAGGGGGTGGGGCTGCAAGCTCCAGCGGCCGTGCGGCATCCTTACACAGCAACATGGGAAGGGGGCCGGGCTGGGGCTGGGAGGAGGGGTTGGATAAGGGGCAGGGAGCGGTTGGAGGGGGCAGAGGCTCGGGGGGGGGCGGTCAGGGGACGGGGGACGGGGAACGGGGGGGGTGTTGGGTAGGCGTGGGAGTTCCGGGGGTCTGTTGGGGTGGTGGTGGATGGGGTCAGGGCAGTCAGGAGACAGGGAGCGGGGCGAGTTGGGTAGGGGGTGCGGTTTTGGGGGGCAGTTAGGGTGGGGGGTCTCGGGAGGGGTTGGTCAGGGGACAAGGAGCGGGGGGGGTTGATGGGTTGCGGGTTCTGAGGGGGGCAGTCGGGGGCAGGATGTGGGTTGGGGTCAGATGGGGGGGAGACAGGCACGTGGGGCTTGTACTCACCGCACGGTTCCCTACCAGGTCTTCGGCGACACTTTGGCGGCGGGGGGTGTGTGTCTTCACTCGCTCCGGGTGAAGTACCTGCCGCTGAAAACCCGGAGCGAGTGAAGACCCCTCCCCCGCCGCCGAAGTGCCGGCGAGGACCCGGTAGGGAACCGGTTCTTAGGATTTTGGGAGCTCATCACTGCTCATACATGCATTGAGGCACAGCCCCGTGCTGGCAGGATGCATAGCAGTACTACCCAGTCCCCACAGGGATTTCAGAGAGCCAAAATTCATCCTGGAGCTCTGCAGTACACAGAGGAATGTGCCTGTACTGCCTCCTTTCAATGCAAGGGTATATGTATAGAGAGCAGGGCCTTCCAGCCTCTTTCCACTCTTCCCCATCCCATTTGGCTGTCTTGTACCTCAGGCAATTCATGGACAGTCCCAGTGTTCCAGGGTACACAGAGATGACAACAGTTAGCTGCAACACAAGGGTATCTTCTTGTGCCCTCCCTGCCTTTGCACATCCACAGAGCACAACATAGCCCTGAGAAAGGGCTGTAGAACATGGCCCTGTAGTGCTTGTTTCAATATATTGTAACATTGGATAATGATAATATTAGTTTTCATTTTAAAATGTCAGATTTTTAAGACTCAGAAACAAAACACAGAAGCAGAGAACTTAGGGGTGGAAAGAGCTATTAGCTCATCTAGTCCATGTCACTGCCAAAGCAAGATTGTTTCTTGCAGTATATACACAATGCTTGATGCAGTCCAGTTTTAACAGACCAAGTAATGCAGGTTCTCACCAATTCCCTTGAGAAACTACTCCACAATCTAATTAACTTCATTGTTAGAAAAAGGTTTCTGGTATTCAGCTCAAATTCTCTTTTTCAAACAATCATTCTTTATTATACCCCCTTGAACCACCACAAACAATTCTTCTCCTTCACTGGAATTTGCAACATTCAAATGTCTGTACTTTACGGTAACATTCAGCCTTGTCACTTTTTAATCAATCTATGCATTGTTATTTCTTTTAAAGTGTAGTGCTGCTTTGAAAAATGACTATGTAAACATGGCATGTTTTGAATGCAACAGATCTGCTCCTTGTGTGTACTCAGAGTTACACATACATACCTCAAGGACTGGACAAAAATAACTTTGTATTCTTTTCACCCCTACAGAGCTAATACAACTAAGAAAGAGGGAGCTGGATTCTATTCTGTCTGAGGCAGCAACAGAATTATTAACTAAGGGCCAAATTCATCCCAGTTGATCAGACAGTACTGGGACAATAGACAAGACAACAGTTTATTATATAATTTAAATTTCCTAAAATGTGTGATTACAGTTAGTTACCCATATGTATTATAAGATTATTTTATCAAATTGACATTATCAAGCATTTCTAACAGATATAGAATTTTTAGAGACCTTACCAAACATGATGTAATAATTAGACTCTCCATGCATATCCTCTTGGTTAAGTTTTGCAGGAATCTGTTTAATATATCCGCCAGCACAGTCAATCTTCTGTTTATGTTTTACGGTAAATGGAATTACTAAAGGGCTCAAATCTTGCATAAAATCTGGCATCTTGACTAGTCTGAAGACCAATAATGAGGAGACACAGTAAGATCAAACATATAAATATAGAAAACCTCTACATAAAGTTACATTTACCCCTTTAGTGTCCTTTCTGGCTCTTAATAATTTACACTTCCATCACTGCCCTGTATGAGTCAAATTCCCCTCTCACTTACACCAGTTCCATTCCACTGACCTCAATGGGATTACATCAGAATAACTGAGAAGAGGAGGGTGTGGCCATATATCTGTAAGTATTGGTAACTAAAGATACTCCATCTCCAGCCAAGGATGTTATTATTCAGCACAGTAGCTACTGAGCCACAGAATGATGATGTCAATTCAAGAGGGAAGTTACACTCTAATCTAAAAGTTAGACAAGGAATTTACGTAAAGCCCACAAACTGGCTGAAAGATAAAAGTAACTGAGTAGCAGATATGGGGATAGGGAGGGCAGAGACAAAAAACAAACACCACACAAACCATCAAAAATGTAGTCTTAAAAAAAAAAAAAAAAGTTTGTGAAGCAATTAGCATGGGAAGATGAGAGAAATGCCACCAGAACACTAAAAACAAAGCAAAGTTTTTACTTAACACACCACTAAAGTTTATGGGCCAGATTCTCTTCTGTGACCAAGGTATACTTGGCGCAGCAAGAGAGGAGGAGCCATCATAGAGCTGGTTTCGGATCCCAGATTCTCTGGCCAGGTCTACTCCAACAGTATAGAGATAGTGATAGTCTCCAAGGCACTTCTGCCTCGCCTCCCCCCCAACACATCCTTGACACCAGGGCTGCAGAGCTGGTGGCTATACCAGCTCTATGTCTACTAGGGACTCCCCTGTATGATGAAGGAATCCCTGGGGAAACTGGGTGATTTCCTCTCACTCTGCACTGCTCAGACATTGAATCTGGCTCAGTACTCTCTGTGCATTTACTGGCTCAACATTGCTTGTTATCAAGCTGTGTGTGCACGCTTCATACTATGCAAAATAAACTAGCTGAGTTTATTTGAATGTGCAATCATTACATTTGTATTTAAGATCACTGAACTGCACATCCTATTCAAATTTCATGTGCTCTGGGAAGTCATATCCCTGAATGCAGTGTGTCCTTCTGAGCACATTCTGTTTGACATAGACAGAAGAGCTGCCAGACCCCCTGGGCCTATTCAGATGCTAACCGAAAGGTAAAGGTTAAGTGGAATGAAAGTTTTCCCCACACACCCTTTCAGATGACAATGGAAGGGGTCCAGTCGGCTTGGGAACTTCTCTTCTCTTCTTTTCCCTTTTCCAGTCATCCATTGCAAATTTTGCTTGCTCTAAAGGGCAAACCGCACTAAGGCACGTGAATCTGAAGCCAGTGTTGCTAGTTCTTGTGATTTTCTTTTGTAAAGCTCCAACTTTGGGAATCAAGAGATTGCATGAGAATCGGAGCTTTAATTTAAATAAATAAACAAATGCCTATCCCTCATGGTTGTGAAGAAAAGCTTGAAAACATGACCCAAGTGAACCCTAAATGATCGGAAACCAGAAGGCTAACAAAAATAATTCAAAATGTGTTTGTTTGTTTGTTTGTTTGTTTGTTTGTTTGTTTTTTAAAACACCTCATCATTTTTAAGATGATGTCATGATTTTTTGGCACCAGACTCATGATTTTTGCATGCTTGGCATTAGCAGTACTGGAGCACTCAGAAATAGAGTTGAACATGAAGTTTAATGATTGCACATGGAAATACACTTACCTAAACAAAGCCACATGAATGCTTCTCTCACCTGCTATTATTTCAAGTTACACCAGCAAGAGACTCTATGATACATTTACTGGTTCTAATGCCTTGAGGGAGTGCTTGCTTCCTGCAGGCACTACTAACACTTGGCTATGTCTTCACTTGGGTTATCTACACTCGAGTTAACTCCTCTCAAGGGCTTGTCTACACTTAAAACAGCGCAGCTGCACTCCTGTAGTGCTTCAGTGAAGAGGCTACCTAGGCTGATAGGAGGAATTCTTCGGGCGGTGCTCGGGGGGGCGGGGCTTCGGGCGGCGCGGTGCTCGGAGGGGGGGCGGGGGCTTCGGGTGGCGTGGTGCTCGGAGGGGGGCGGGGCTTCGGGTGGCGTGGTGCTCGGAGGGGGGCGGGGGCTTCGGGCGGCGTGGTGCTCAGAGGGGGGGCGGGGCTTCGGGCGGCGCGGTGCTCGGAGGGGGGGCGGAGGCTTCGGGCGGTGCTCGGGGGGGCGGGGCTTCGGGCAGCGTGCTGCTCGGAGGGAGGGCAGGGGCTTCGGGCGGCGTGCTGCTTGGGGGGGCGGGGCTTCGGGTGGCATGGTGCTGGGGGGGTGGGGATTTCGGCGGCGCTCGTGGGGTGGGGGGTACGGCAGGGCGGCTCTCTTCTTTTTTGCCTGGGGCAGCAAAAAAGTTAGAGCCGGCCCTGGTTACCATACATCCAGTTTTTCCCGGACATGTCCGGCTTTTTGGTAATCAAACCCCCGTCCAGGGGGAATTTCCAAAAAGCCGAACATGTCCGGGAAAAATACTCCCAGCTTCCGGCATCCCTGGCTTACCTTAGAGCGGGCTCCGGCGGCTGCTGTGCTCCCTGACGCCTCGGCTCTGTAAGGGCCGAGCTGCTCGAGCGCTACCGGCTTCAGGCAGCCCCCATGTCTCCGGACCCTGCGCCGCCGGCCGGGCACTTCCGCTCCGGGGCACAGGGTCCGGAGGCATGGGGGCTGTCCGATGCCGGTAGCGCTCAGGCAGCTCTGCTCTTACAGAGCTGAGGAGTCAGGGAGCAGCATGCAGCAGCCGCCGCCGGAACCCGGGAGGGGAAGTGTCCGGCCGGGGGTGCAGGGTCCGGAGGTCTGGGGGCTGCCTGAAGCCGGTAGCGCTCGAGCAGCTGTTTCACGTGGCTGGGAGGGAGGAGGGGGAATGCGGGCGCTCAGGGGAGGGGGCGGAGTTGGGGCGGGGGCGGTCGGGGAAGGGGTGGAGTTGGGGCGGGGCCAGGGCCCCATGGAGTGTCCTCTTTTTTAAATTTTTAAATATGGTAACCCTATGACAGGAGAACCACTCCTGGCAGCGTAGGTAGTGTCTTCACTGAAGCGCTATAGTCATAGGCGCTGACTCCATGGGTGCTCCGGGTCTGGTGCACCCATGGGGAAAAAATGGTGGGTGCTCAGCAGCCCCCCATTAGCTCCCCCTCAACACTCCCCACCCAGTGCGTCCTGCCTGCAGCCAGGCCCTGCGGATCAGTGCCTCCAACTCCCTCCCCATGCGTGCAGGAGGCTGGGAGGGAGGAGCGAGGATGCGATGTGCTCGGGGGAGGGGGGAATTGGGCAAGAAGAGGCGGGGTGGAGTGGGGGCGGGAAGAGGTGGGGCAGAGGTGGGGCCTTGGCGGAAGGGGGGGAGTGGGGGCTGCGCCTAGGTCAGAGCAGGGTGTGAGCACCCCCCCGGCACTTTGGAAAGTCGGCGCCTGTGGCTACAGTGGTGCTGCTGCAAGAGTGCAGCTGCCCTGTTGCAGCGTTTGAAGTATAGATAAGCCCTGCGAGCTTCAAGTGCTAGGAACGTATGAAAAACAGGCCCTCTGCCATTAAAATGTAAAAACAGGGCAAAAGCAGAAATTAAAATTCAATCCCCACAGAAATTCTATATTTCTTTTGTGTGTGTGTGTGTGTGTGTGTGTGTGAGAGAGAGAGAGGAGATTCCTTGAAATTTGCCCACAGGTTTTTATAACTAGCCTTCCAAAAATAATGGCTTTAAGTGAGTGTTTAATACAGTCACAGGGTAAGTTTCTTAGCAGTCACTGAGTGGGGAGGGAAACTCCAGGCCTGGTCTACACTTAGGTCAAAGAAGCTATGGCACTCAGAGGTGTGAAAAATTCACACCACCTAAGCAACATACCTATGCTGACCTCTGCCTGGTGTAAGCTTCACCTCTTGTGAAGAAAGTTCACTTTGACCTAGCCACTGTTGCGTAGGAGGGTGGAGTTCTTACAGCAATGGGAACACCCCTTCCATTGCTGTAGAAAGCACTATTCTATGACACTACAGTGGCACCGCTATGGTGCTGTAGCTGTGCCACTGTAGCATCCGTAGTGAAGACATGGCTCCAGTCTTAAGCCTGGAACATAAGGCCGCAATCTGGGTTCATTCTGCAAACTCTCTTGCTTTCTCAAGACTACTTCCTCCATCTCTAGTAAAACAAAGGCTATGTCTACACTACGCACCTTTTAGCGACACAGCTACAGCCATGCCGCTAAAAGGCACGCAGTTTAGCCGCTGTTTGTCAGCGGAAGAGAGCTCTCCCGCCAACAAAAAACTTCCACCCCCAATGAGCGACGGTAGCTTTGTCGGCCCTGCGCTTTTTGTCAGCAAAACTTTTGTCTTTCGGGGGAGTGTTTTTTCCCCACCTCTGAACGACAAAAGTTTTGTCGTTTAGGTTCCAATGTAGACAAAGCCAAAGTCTCTCTCTCTTCCTCTTGCATGGAACAGAGCAAGAGTAAAACCTTCAAATGGGATGAAAACAAACAGTCGTTGGATCCTTTCCCTCTTCAGAACAAGGAGAAAGTAAACGTTTTGAAAAGGTTGAAAACCAAACTCCCCCTAGCACCTACAGTTTTTAGATCCCTTTCTTCTTCGGAGCAGAGAAAAAAGACTTCTCCAGTTCTGAATCAGGCCCATACCTTGCTACTTCAGTCTTATCTAGTCCTTGTGCAAGAATCAGTGACCCTGAAAAGAGACCTCTGTGGGGTTCCAGGAATCAGAGATGGTACTACAGAGGCACCTAAGCCCCTTCTACAAGGAGAGTTTGGATACATGTGCAGACTAGATACACGCACACCAATTCCCAACCCCACCCCAATGCATGATTCACTGGGACAGAATCTGGCCCTGAGTAAGAACTTTAGGATTTGGCCTTAGGCATCAAACAGAAAACATGGAAGTGTTCAGGGACGGATTTTAAGGCCATGTTTAAATGATAGGCTCTACAGCAACACAGCTATTGTGCTGCAGTTGCACCACTGTAGTGCTGTAGCATAGATGCTTCCTACAGCAACGGAAAGGGTTTTCTATCACTGTAGTTAATCCACTTCTCCAACCAGCGGTCGCTAGGTTGACAGAAGAATTCTTCCATTAACCTACCAACATCTAAGCTGGAGGTTAGGTGAGCTTAGCCATGGCATTACAAGGTGTGAATTTTTCAAACATGTGAGTAACATAGCTAGGTCAATCTATTTTAAGTGTAGACCAGGCCTAAGTTGACACTACTGAAATTTAATTTTAACAGGCACATTTTTGTTACTGTGAGCAATGGAGGAAAAAGAATAAAGGAGGCAATCAAAGAATACGGCTAAATCCCTAGAAATATAATTTTTAGACTGTTCAGATCATAAATGCTATATAGTTTACCTTTATCCTTTTCTTCATTTCCATAGAATCTTCCTGCTGTGAACTGAAATTTACCATAATAGATTTATGCTTAGATTCAGTCCATCGCTTCTGCCATCCAACTGGAAAAAAGAAACAAAAATTAGATTTTTCCAAATTGTAATAAACCGCTAAATCTTAGCACCACAAACTGTGAATATCAACTGGATAAAATTCAAGTGTTTCTGGAAGCTACTTATATATGTGGGCCAACTTTTAAAAAAATATTGCAGAATCAGTTAAGATCTGAACAAAGTTAATGTTTTTAACAAATAAAGAAATCACTGGGCAAAAATACAGCACGTGATGCTTGTTGTTAGCTATTAGTGACAATACTCCTTTGAAACCCCCTGCCCCAGCCAAGTGAAAGTGAGTGAGGGTGGGGGAGAGCGAGCCACCAAGGGAGGGAGAATGTAGTGAGTGGGGGGCGTGGCCTCAGGGTAGGAGCTGGGCTAGGGTGTTTGGTTTTGTGGGATTAGAAAGTTGGCAACCCTAGCCTGGGTCCCTGAGCTCTGCCACCCGGGGCTAAAGTGAAAGCCTGAGCAATTTAGCTATGCGGGGGCCTTGGGGCATTAGGTTCCCAGGCAATTGCCCTGCTTTCTACCGCCTAATGCCGGCCCTGGCTTTTAGATGCAGAAAACCAGTTCTTGTGGCACAGGCGGGCCGTGGAGTTTTTATAGCGTATTGGGGGGCCTCAGAAATAAAAAGGTTGAGAACCCCTGCTGTCGGGGATAACTTTATAGTTTATATGTGTTGTGAGGTGAGACGATGACAGTCCAGGAAAGATTTAAGAAGCGGTATGACATACAACCCCCAGACTCATGTAAGATGAAGGTCAGTTCAAAAACTTATTTTAGTGAGAAAAAAATAACTTTGGTTGGAAAATTCTAAAAACAAGTTCTAATGTAGAAAAAGTAACTGAGAACTCTATGTACAATAATACAACTCAAGGAATGCATTGTCCCCTGGTATTTTTGATTAAAGATACAAGTCTCTTGAGAGCAGGTTATCACACAGGCTTACCTTCTTCTAAAAACACCTAAAAATGCATCCTGTTTATAAGAAAAGGCCTTCAGATAAACTATTTATATATCTTTTTCTTCAGAGGCATATGACTTTTGGAAGACCTGTATTCTTGTTGATAAAGGCCAGTGTGTGGATGATATTTGCAAGCTTAGATCAATTTCATTTATAATATTTTGGACTTCTATCTAACAAGAACTTTACAACATTAACTAATTAATCCTCACTGCAGTAGTGAGGCAAGTACATTTTATTGTTACCTCTTTACAGATGAGTAAACTGATGTATTGAGAGACGTTAAGGCCCTCCTCCTACTGAAGATCTGGCCTAGAGTGACTTGCCTAGTGGGGAGCAGAGTACAGTGTCCAGATATTGTTAAGGAATACGTTCATTTTTTACCTGTGTTGTATCATTTTCATCAATGAATAAATACAACCTGCTGTGCATGCATTCTAAAATCTATGCTATCAGATTTGAGTTCAGTCCAAATATAAGAACACTGTAGAATGCTCCTATAATTGATATTGTCTAGATTGCATTTTGGTAATAAGTGATCTTTCTGTTTTAATTTTATTCCCTAAATAGTTCAATCCTGCAAACTGTGCAAAAAACTCCCACTGATTTAGGCAACTGCCCAGGCAGGTCCTGCACTATCAGATCCCAACTGTGTAATGTGATGAATGCAGATGAAAGTTTTGCACGAGCACCTTGGCCCTCCTCCAAGTGAAAGGCCTACAGTAGATCTCTGAATTTCTGAATGACAAAGCACTTTAGCAAGCTGAGAAGTGCACTTTGTGAAATGGGTTATTGATTTAATAAAATGTATGTTTACATTTCTTGCATCTGCTAGCTAGTGTGCAATCAAGTCGGACATCTTAAGTCAATCACATACGTCCTTTTAAATGCCATTTTAAAAAATCTTTAAATCTATGCAAATTTTATAAAGCTAAACTACTTTACAGTGTCCCTTTAAATGTGTTTCCCTTGAGACCTGTAATTAGATTTGGTAAAGAAGAGAGCCACTCAAGAATGTTTAACTGTGCATCATCATACTCTGCATTTAACTCACACTACAACACCAGACAATTTCTTCCTAGTCCCAAAGGGATCACCAGTGCCTGTAGGTTCATGTTCAGTTATTTGTCTGCCTTTTTACATGATTATCTTCCTGGACATGGGACTAGCACTGTTAAAAGGGGCTAAATAAATAACTCAATGAATCAACCAGATCTCAAAACATTCTCAGAGCAGCATCTCAGTCAGGGTGCTAAATACCACAAAAGCATTTCACCTTTTCATAAATAGGAACACGTTGTGCCAGAATAAACTCCCTGTGTAAAAGCACATCTCCTGGGGAAGGAAGCAAAAGGAGGGGAATATCCTACTGCTCAGCCATGCACCCCAAAAATATCTATGGGATAAGACATATGAGCAGAGGAGAAGGCCTGGAGATGGGAGATAACAGGACAGAAGAAGACTCAAATCTTCATAACTCTCTCTTCTGAATGTAAGGTTTTCCCCTGCCCTTTTATGTCTCTCCTAAGAAATCTAGTCCAGACACAGATATAAACACTCACTCCAGAGCAGTGGTTTTCAAACTTTTTAGGTTTTGTACCCCTTTCCAAATATGTAGTCTACTGCATGCGCTCATCTGAGATAGGGTCATAATATGATTAGACTGCCAAATCTCACTAAATAAAATGTGTTTCGGGATTTCTCTTATGTGCCTCCGATGAGAGTTCAGGTACACATACCAGGTTGAAAACCATGGTCCTTGAGGAATAAATCACATTTAATTAGGAAAGGAAAGGAAGGGAATGCAGGGGGAAGCTTTCCAGGTACAGGGATGAGTTGGGGACATTTATTGCTGATGCCTTTTATTTATTTGGAACATATAGCAATAAACATTGGAAAGAAAGTTCTAGAATATTTTATCTATTTGCGTCAAAACTGAGACACAGGACCCATTACTATTCTCCTCTCCACTGTGAGGACTGATTTGTTTAATCATTTTGTATATTTAAATAACTCTAGTACAAAAAATCACAAGATTCCTTTTTATTATTACACGTGCCAATAGATGAAGGATTTCACTTTCCTCTTTCCTCACAAAGAAGTGTATTTGAAGGGTGGAGGTGTTTGTCACCCATCTATCTGCCGCCTCACAAATTCCTACAACAAATGTCATTTTGAAGCAATATTCACACGCACCCTCAAAAATTGAAACTCTGACCCCACCCGCTCTTTCGTTCCCTGTGCTCTCTGTCCTTACAGGGCAGCAAGGAGAACGGAGGCAGGAGGCTCCTTCAGAATCCACTTGACATTGATATATTTAGTTACTATTTATCAAAACATCATCCACAGACAGACTTAAAATACCCTTGTATAATTATAATTATTATCGTTGTTAGTATTAATTCACACACAGAGATGATTCTTAGAGTGAGGAAGACCAAATGAAGCTGCCACCACATTCCTGAGGAGAGACATGGAAAGGAATCAAAATGTCACTCACCCCATCCTCACACTGCTCCCTGAAATACCCCAGCACCACAGGCTGCTACATCTGCTCTAAGGGGCTGGGGTGGCAGCTGATACTTTTGCCCATCAGGCTCCAACCACCACCCCCATCTTAAAGGCCCACGAGCAACATAGCTTCATCACTGAGGTTCTCCTGAACTAGTTCAGCTGAATTTACACAAAGCTTTTCAATGGCAAAACAGTTTCCTCTCGGAGCTGCTACAGAGCCTCAATATCCTTCTCTGAGAATCCTTTTGCTCCTTCTCCTCAGCCATTATGGTCCCTACATTAGTACCCATTCTGAACAGATGCTTCCTCCCTATTTGCTAGAAATTATGCATAATTAAGCCACAAAAGCCAATCAAAAGGGACTACACCATGGGCCAGCTTGAAAAGGAGCAGGGAGGACAGAAAAAGCGAAATACTAACAGAGGGTTTCAAAGGCACAGAAGCCTTGGCTTCGTACAGAAAATGTCACTATCTGATGGTGCTTTGTTTTTAGCAGAAGCTGGATAAGTGTCAGCTCACAAAAAGGTGCTTTAAACATGAGCTCATAGTGTTTGTTATAATTGTTTATGAATAATAATAATAAATATGAATAACTTATGCTTTAATAATTTACTTAAAGCTGGGCAGTTATATCTACATGTACTGTAGATTTCGAAACCGGTAGTCAGAGGAGTAAAACAGGTGCCTAAAAGATGGATGCAGTCCATGGCAGAATCAGTCAGTTACACCCCACTGTTTTGACCTTCAGTTTAACAAAGACCATGGTTGTTTGTATTGTCTTATAGGGTAGCATCACACTCATCCAAGCCCTGTATTTGAAAGATTTCTGATGTCTCTCAAACCTTAGGGAAAGTTGGAGTTGCACTTTACTATTTATAGTACCCATTATTAGCTTGACTCCAATGGGACTACTCGTGCTTCAAGTTAAGCACTTGTGTAAGTGTTTGCAGGAATGGGAGCATATATGATACATGTAACAGCATATTTTTCAATGGTCTGTCCTATCCACTTTACAATGAACAGAGGAATTGCTGATACTTCCTTTGGTAGATTATTTCACTGTCTAATAATATTACTAGGAAATTTTTCCTGATATTTAACATAAATATCTTTTGCACAAGTTCCTAGTTTTACCACCTTGGAATAACCTAAACAATTCTTCTCTCTCCTTGGTGTTTATACCCTTCAAATGTATCTATCTTCGTCAGCTTTTCTAATGTATCTAGCACAGTAGTATCCATTTTTGTCTTGTTGGATGGATTATTTTTTTAGTACTATCTGCTCTCCAACATAAATTATGCTGATCTATTAGAAACTCAGGCCTCAATTCTCTGTTCTGGCTGAGCTGTTCTAGCACATGTATTGGGGAATGGGAGCTAGGGACAAAGGTGGTCCCTGAAGTTCCTGCCTGCCCTCCAGCCATAGCTGTTGGAAGTAGGGGTACTGGGGGTGCTGCCACACCCCCTGGCTTGAAGTGGTTGACAGCATATACAGGGTTTACAGTTTGGTTCAATGGCTCTCAGCACTCCCACTATCAGGACCGGCTCCAGGCACCAGCTGAGCAAGCTCGTGCTTGGGGTGGCAGATTCTAAGGGGGGGCGGCATTCTGTCCAATCCTAGGGCGGCACGGCCACCCTTTTTTGGGGGGGGGGGTTCGCGGCTCTGGCCACCCCGCACATGGGGTTTTTTTGTTGTTTTTTTTTTGCTTGGGGTGGCGAAAAAGCCAGAGCCGGCCTTGCCCACTATACAAATTGTCCAGCATCTCTGCCTCCAGCATAAGGCTGCTCTAACTTGCACCTCACTACTCATGTTGCAACAGTGCAACCCCCTTTCCATAAGGTTTGAGAGACTTCAGAAACCTTTGAAATACAAGGTTTGGATATGTGTAGTGCTTTGCTATGAGATAATATAAACAACCTTCACTTAACCAAACTTTTGTTAAACTGGAGGTCAAACTGCAAGTGGGGGCGGGGAGTGGCATGGAGCCATTATGACTCTACGCTACCTAGGGATTCTCTTTACAGCGGGAATTCTTGGGTGGCCAGCTCGGCCAGCTTCCTGGCTCCATTCCATTGTCAGAGTGGTGTAAAAAGGCCACAGCACAATATAGAATTGGGCCCACAGTCTAGTTTTCAAACTCAAAGAAGTGCTATTGATACTATCTTAGCAGCATGACAATGGCAAGAAAAACATCTTGTACCGTGCTAAGACCCGCGTACTATCTTGTTGACTCTATTAAGGTCTTTGCTACTTTGTCTCAAGCTTGTTTATGGAAACTGCTTACAAAATTTGGATGCCTGCAAAAATATGTTAACTGTGTGTGCCAAATGCACGATGGAAGGTAAGGAAGTTTTATATTGATGGGACTCTGCCTGAAATAAGGGCAGCAAGATTATACTGGCTATTGTATTCCACCCCAATAGTAGTGATCCCTACAGTTTATATTTCTCTAAAATATATTGATCATAATAAAATAACACTTTACCTAATGATGTAAACAGGGTGGTGTCCTTGTCTGTCTAGTCTCTATTTTGCATTTATGGAGACTGTATCACAAGAAACCAGTCTGCAGATGCATAAACTATCATATTTTTAAAAACACTTCCAACCTGAGCAAAGCATGAACACAGAAAGGGAAACAGCAGAATTAATTAAGGAACTAATCCGGTGACTGCTCACTCAAAACTGAAGACATACATGCAAATGATTATGGATGGGTCATACAGCAGCTGTGGCTGACTTCAGTTTATTGATATATTAAAAAATAATGAAGTGTTTGTACCAACCTTCTGAAGTAAATTCTAC
Source organism: Emys orbicularis (assembly GCF_028017835.1). NCBI lineage: Eukaryota > Metazoa > Chordata > Testudines > Emydidae > Emys > Emys orbicularis. Next base: position 10,480,392 of record NC_088690.1, read on the forward strand.
ATGGCACCTATAATCTTTGTCAGTGGGATCCAGCTGAATAAATCCAATTACCTTGGCAATATACTCACCAAAGATGCTCAGATAAATAATGACATGATCACACACACACATGAAAAAGGACAACTCATCCTATGTCATATTAAGAAAGAGGGTATGGAATGAACATGGGACCAATCTGATGATGATCAAACTGTAAAATGATGTAAGGTGCTGAGACTTGAATGCTACTAACAGTGCATTAACATTTCATATTTATTTATTTAGATTTGTATGGTTTCCTTTTAGTTTTTAAAAAATGCACACAACAACAATGACTCTCTAAATCCTGCCATATTGCCCACGGATTCTCAGGACATGCCTAAACTAGGATACAAAGTTTGTTTTAAAAATAGGGTGAACCTAGAGTTCTTCTCTACCACCTACCATGTTAATACAACTTGCCTATCTACCCTATGGTTTTAAAAAGTGTTAGTTAAAATGGGTTAGCTAACATGTTTTAAAAATACACTTTTTATCCATGTCTAGATGAGCCCACAACCCACTTCTCCTTAGGAAAAGCCCACGACAAAAAGTGGGCTTTGCAGTGTGAGCTGAAGATCAACAAATTAATGCCAATCACCACAGCAAAATAGATTCTGTCACACTAACTTGATATCTTTTTTTTATGAGATTGCAAGTTTGGTTGTTAAAGGTAATAGTATCAGAGGGGTAGCCTTGTTAGTCTGGATCTGTAAAAAGCAACAAAGAGTCCTGTCGCACCTTATAGACTAATAAATGTATTGGAGCATAAGTGTTCGTGAATATTCACCCACGAAAGCTTATGCTCCAATACATTTGTTAGTCTATAAGGTGCCACAGGACTCTTTGTTGCTTTTTAAAGGTAATAGTGTTGATGTAATATACTTAGACTTCTGTAATGCATTTGACTTGGTACCACATGGTATTTTGATTAAAAAAACTAGAATGATATAAAATTAACATGCACTGTCACAGACTGTCTGGCCCTTTGAAGCCAGCTGGGTTCAGCCTTTATCCTTCAGCCTCACTGATGAGCTGACAACATAATGGTTAATAATGACCCCTAGCTGGGTGTAATGGGGCTTAATTAGAAAGACTGACCCCAGCTGTGTTGGTGAAGCAGGGCGAGCACTACTTAGGCCTTGTCTACCCTGGCAAGTTTCTGCGCAGTAAAGCAGCTTTCTGTGGTGTAACTCCCAAGGTGTACACACTGCCAAGCCACTTAGTGTCCAGAAACTGCGCAGTTGCAGTGCTGTAAAAAAACCACCCTGAGGGAGGCTTTTCTGCGCTGGGGCTACAGTGCCGCGGTGCCAGTGTAGCCACCCTGGTCGATTACAGTGCTGCAATTGGCCTCTGGGAGGTGTCCCACAATGCCTGTTCTTGCTTCTCTGGTTATCGGTTTGAACTCTACTGCCCTGCCCTCAGGTGACCAACCATGCCCCCCACTTTAAATTCCTTGGGAATTTTGGAAGTCCCCTTCCTGTTTGCTCGGTGACACGTGCAGTGGTCTCAGTGCATCTTTCCAGGTGACCATGCCTGTTCCACGCACAGAGGTGATCCCCCGCTTGGAGCAATGCCGAGCTACTGTACCTCATCAGCATTTGGGGAGAGGAGGCTCTCCAGTCCCAGCTGTGCCCCAGCCATAGGAATTATGATACCTACAGACAGATTTCATGATGCATGACAGAAAGGAGCCATGACCAGCACACACTGCAGGGCAGGGTCAAAGTGAAGAAGCTGTGGAACACCTACCACAAGGTGCAGGAGGCAAACCACTGCTCCAGGGCTGCGCCACGAGCTGCCGGATCTACAAAGACCTGGACGCGATACTTGGTGGCGACCCCACCTCCACTGCGAAGGCCACTGTGGATACTTTGGTGGCTCGCGTGCCAGTCGAGAGTGGACTGAGCCAGGAGGAGGAAATCTTGGACGAGGATGTGGAGGGGGTGGGGGACCCAGAGGCAGAGGATGACTTGGCAGTCAGAGATCCATGCAGCCAGTAGCTCTTCTCTACCCGAGAGGAGGCTAGCCCGTCACAGCTGTCAGAGCTTGGCGAAGTGCAAACAGGAGAGGAGGCCCCTGGTAAGTGGCTTTGATTTTGGGAATCGCTGAAGTGAGTTGTTGGGGGCAGGAGGGTTGCAGAAAGCAGGCTTGTGTCTGTATGATGCACACACCACCACATGCCTAGTCTAAGCAGTGGAACAGGGTGTTGATTGACTCCCTCACTTCATGGGAATCTGCCTCAGAGATCTCCACGAAACTCTCATGGAGATACTGGGCAATCCGCTGCTGCAGGTTCTTTGGCAGAGCTGCCTTATTTCTTGCCCCATTAAGGGTAACTTTCCTGCACCACTCTGCCGTCACTGGGGGTGGGGATCATTGCTGCACACAGGCGAGCTGCATAAGGGCCAGGGCGGAAGCCGCAGTCTTGGAGAAGTTCCTCCCTTGATTCCCTGCTCACCCTCAGCAGCGAGGTATCTTCCATAATGAACACAGCCTGTGGAAAATGTGGGGACAGTAATGATTATAAGGCCCCTCCCTACAGTGCTGGCTCTCCCCAAGAGCCATGTGCCCCAGTGTGCAGTACGGTCCTAGAACACTGATTTCCCCTGCCCCTGCGTTTCTCACCATTTTGGGGGTCTTCTGGCTCATGTGTGCTTGCCTGGGGTCAGCCAGTTAGTGACAGCTATGTGAATAGTGGCTGTGTTTTAAATCACTGAATCGGTGGTCTCTGTGTTGAAAACAATACTGCTTCTGTAAAATGTTGCATTTTGGCTTCACAGATATGACCTTGGGAGCCCAGCCTCCCTCTTTGTTATCGCTGGTTGAATGGCTGCGCAGAATTAGAAAGCGGCCACGAAAAACTAAAGAGGACTTTCTGCATGATGTCATGATGCACTCCGCGGCCAAAAAGCAAGAATTGAAGGAGTGGTGGGACATTCAGAAGAGGGACCGAAAGGAGAATGCGGCACACCAGAACGAAGCCACGGAGCAGCTCTTAAACGTTATGGAGCGCCAAAAGGACATGCTCCAGGCGCTACTAGCACTACAAACCGAGCAGCTCCGTGCCTGCCCTTCCCTGCAGCTGTTGTCGCAAAACTCTTTCCCATGTGCCCCCCAGACACCGCCAACACACTCTTATTAACTTCCTGGCTCCAGTCTGTACCCACTGCATTCCACTCCTGCCTTGTCACAATCCAGCCCTGCGGACTTCCAGTACCCACTGCACTCAACACCCGTCCCTCTGCAGTTTAGCCCTGCGGAAGTACAGTACCTGCTGAACTGTACTCCAAAGGACAAGGTTGCATATGATACCTGGACATACACAAAACTTTAACCGTCCCGGGACCCCACATCCTCCTGGGACCTTCCCTTCCCCCATCCTCCTCAGTGCTGATGTGTTTTTTTGTTTGTCTCTCTCCTCCAGTTGTTGTTTTTTAATAAAAGAATTTTTTTGGTTTGAAAGCAATCTTTATTCCATTAATTGAAAGCAAACAGAGCTCTACAAAGCAACAGGCAATTTTTGTAAACCTTCACAATGCATCGTCTGCACCAATCACAATCACCTCCTAGCATTACAAGCGCTGCACTCCCGAGCATAGCAAGAAATATTAGTGGCTTTCAGCTTCAAATTGCTGCCTCAAGGCATCCCTGATCCTTATGGCCCCGCGCTGCGTCCCTCTAATAGCCCTGGTCTCTGGCTGTTCAAATTCAGCCTCTAGGCACTGAGCCTCAGTGGTTCAGCTCTGAGTGAAGCTTTCACCCTTCCCTTCACAAATATTATGGAGCATATAGCACGTGGCTATAAGTATAGGAGTATTGTCATTGGCCAGGTCCAGCGTCCCATATAGGTAGCGCCAGTGGACCTTTAAACGGACAAAAGCACATTCAACAGTCATTCTGCACTTTAAAGACTAACAGATTTATTTGGGTATAAGCTTTCATGGGTAAAAAACCCCACTTCTCCATGCATCTGAAGAAGTGTTTTTTTTACCTATGAAATCTTATGCCCAAATAAATCTGTTAGTCTTTAAGGTGCCACCGGACTCCTTCTTGTTTTTGTGGATACAGACTAACATGGCTACCCCCTGATACTTGACATTCTGCACTTGCTCAGCCTGTTGTTGAACTGCTCCTTGCTGCTGTCAAGGTTCCCCAGGTATGGCTTCATAAGCCCTGGCATTAAGGGGTAGGCAGGGTCTCCCAGAATCACAATGGGCATTTCGACTTCCCCTACGGTGATCTTCTGGTCCGGGAAGAAAGTCCCTGCTTGCAGCTTCCTGAACAGATCAGTGTTCCGAAAAATGCATGCGTCATGCACCTTTCCGAACCACCTGCATTAATGTCCATGAAACGCCACGGTGATCCACAAGCGCCTGGAGAGCCATAGAGAAATACCCTTTCCGATTAATGTACCCGGTGGCTAGGTGGTCTGGTGCCAGAATTGGAATACGCGTGCCATCTATCGCCCCTCCGCAGTTCGGGAAGCCCATTTGTGCAAAGCCATCCACAATGTCACGCACGTTGCCCAGAGTCATGGTCTTTTGGAGCAGGATGCGATTAATGGCCCTGCACACTTCCATCAACACAAGTCCAACGGTCGACTTTCCCACTCCGAACTGGTTAGTGACTGATCGGTAGCAGTCTGGAGTAGCCAGCTTCCACAGTGCAATCGCCATGCACTTCTCCAATGAAAGGGCAGCTCTCATTCTCGTGTCCTTGTGCCACAGGGCTGTGGCGAGCTCATCACACAGTCTCATGAATGTGGCTTTCCTCATCCGAAAGTTCTGCAGCCACTGCTCGTCATCCAAGAAGTGCAGGACGATGTGATCCCACCATTCAGTGCTTGTTTCCCAAGCCCAGAAGCAGCGTTCCACTGTGGTCAGCACCTCTGTGAATGCCACAAGCAATCTTGTGTCATAGCTACTACGCATGGTGAGATCAATGTCAAAGTCCTCTTGCCTTTGTAGTTTAAGGAATAACTCCACTGCCACTAATGATGTGTTAGTGAGAGCGAGCAGCATATTGGTCAACAGTGCGGGATCCATTCCTGCAGACCGAAGAGGCAGAGCGCACAGTACACAAACTGTTGAAAGATGGCGCCAAATGCGGACAGAAGCACAGGGATTGCTAGGATGTGAAGCAAGGCATCACGAGTCATTGGGACAGGACCCAGGATGCCCCGTGACCCCCTCCGCCTTCCCACAACTCTTAGTGGCAGAAGAGGAAGAGATGCTCTGTGGGATAGCTGTCCAGAGTGCACCACTCCGAATACTGAAGCAAGTGCCGCAAGTGTGAACATGCTATTGCGCAGGCAGCTGACAGTGTGAACACACAACAGCGGATTCCTTTCAGCAGTCTCTGAGCGGTGCTGTAACTGCCAGCGCTGTAACTCTGCCAGTGTAGACATACCCTTAAATAGAGCTGAGCACTCAGTAGAGAGAGGAGGATTCTGTAGAGAGGAACAAGGAGAGATATGCTTTGGGAAGAGGCTGAGCAACCCACAAGTAGCACAGTGGCTTCTGTGGGGGAGCCCTGAGCAAGGGCCTACAAGGGCAAAACAAATTGATGTTGGGTCCAGAAGGGGTAAAGAACTCTTTGTTTGTGAAGTCAAGCCTAGGAGTGGTAAAGGACCTCTTATTCAGAGCTGAACCCTGCAAGGGGACTGAATGAGTGTTTGACCTGGCCAGAGGGCTGCGCCACAGAAGACCCACTGAGGGAGTCTGGGGAAGAGACCAGCTGAGTGGTCACTATGACTGAGAAAGTGGTTACCGGAGGAGATGCATGAGGCAAAATCACTTGGAGCACCATGTCCAGGCATAAGGGGTAACCTAGAGGTGAGAACATCAATTTATAGGTACACATTAAATTGGCTTCAATATAACTGTAAATTGGGAATCATCTTCAAGGGGTGTGTTTCCAGGGGGATCCTACAGGGATTGGTCCTTGGTCCTATGCTATTTAACACTTTTATCAACGACCTGGAAGAAAACATACAATCATTATGGATAAATTTTGCAGATGACAAAAATTGGGGAGAATGGTAAATAATGAAGGGGACAGGTGGCTAATATGGAGAGATCTGGATTGCTTGGTGAACTGAACATAAGCAAACATTATGCATTTTAATAGGGCTAAATGTATACAGTTAGGAACGAAGAACATAGGCCATACTTACAGGACAGGAGACTCTAATTTGGGAAGCAGTGACTGAAAAAGATATGGGGGTTATGGTAGATAATCAGCTCAACATGAGCTCCCAGTGCAAATCTGCAGCTAAAAAGGCTAATGGGATCCTTAGATGCATAAACAGGGGAATCTTGAGTAGGAGTAGACTGGTGTCCACAACTCAAGTGGTGATAAATTGGAGAGGGTCAGAGAAGAGCCACGAGAATGATTAAAGGGTTAGAAAGCATGCCTTTTTGTGATAGACTCAAGGAGCTCAATCTATTGATTTTAACAAAGAGGAGGAGAAGGGGTGACTGGATCACAGTCTATGTGGCTCTAGCAGAGAATACTAGAAGCTGAAGCTAGACAAATTCAGATTGGATATCAATGATGGAGAGTCCACCACAACTCTTGGTAAATTGTTCCAATGGTTAATTACTCTCACTGTTAAAAATGTACACCTTATTTCCAATCTTGATTTCAAAGTTATGTTTCTAAAAGCTATGGTATAGGAATTATTTTGAGGAGATCAGACTAGATGATTCTGGCCTTGGAATCTGAATTTGAGGCTCCATCAAACAAAGAGGAAGTGTAAATTCCTCAGTGGAGGATCCCTCTCTGAGAGTGTGCTGCCTCCAGTCTCAAATTAAACAAGACAGATGTTCATTTGAGCTCTTTGGAGGGTCTCAATTGCTGTGGTACGACACAGTGAAACAAGTGATCTGAGACAACCAGGATCCAAACCAATGAAAGGTTTTACATGTTAAAACTAGAGTTTTGACATTGTGTAATGTTTTATTTTGCTTATGTTGGTATAATCTATAGGCAGCAATTCTGCATTTAGAGATACTAAAGCAGTAAACAGATTTTAGTGGAGACATGTACAGCTAAAAAAAATTGTTACAACTGACAAAAATTTCTGCAAGATTGAACTGCCTGTACATCATCACAACCGAACTGGTAAGACTGTGTGTAAGGGCACCATCTGGTGCCTACCAGAAATATTACATCAAACTCCTTAAATTGCAGCTGGAAACAAAGTACAGTAGCAACCACAGTGAGGTTTTTAGAGCAGTCAGATGTGAAATGCCAGGATAAGTTACAAATAGTAAAGTATTTGTTCTCTGCTAAGGTCAAAGATGAATGTTTTTGCATTGCAGAGAGGAATATTAATGAAGCCTGATTCTCCTTTCACAACACTGTAAATCAGGAGTAAACCCCCTGTAGTCATTAGAGCTACTCTGACATAAAAGTGGTGTGAGAAGTGTGCGCGGATGACTAAACTCTTAACCAGTTTTCTGGTCTAAGACCTTAGACCAAGTGCAGCCCTTGTATAATGTAAACACCACTTCCAGCAGGAGCAAGGTAATGAGTAACTTATACCAGGGTTCAACCGGGCCCACTGTCTGGGAAAGGTACAAGAGGAAGTAGGTACAAAAGGTACCTGAAGGGAAAGTTTTGCAAAATGAATGTAAATGAAACTTGACAGAGATTGGCAGTGCATGCAGTGCCACATCTGTAAACTACACCGTGAGTACAGAATCAGAAAGGGGCTAGTGGGCCCTGCAGTATTTGAGGCACTAGATGACAGCAGAATGCTGCAGGAATGCATGTGGCACCCTGCCCATGCTCCCCGCACCTTGCCCTGTCCCTCATCCATGGCTAGGATGGCATTCAGCTCTCACCCCCTGCAGCCTTGGCTCAAGCTACACACTCAGTCCCTGGCCCAAGCCCTGCATTCACAGCTCATGCCCATTGTTCCCAGCTGCACACTTGGCTCTCCCACTCTGAAGCCCCTGCACTCACACCTCCCTCTAGCCTCGAAATTGGCCCCACTACCCAGCAGTGGTGGCAGAACAATTTTTATAGTGGGGGTGGTGAAGGCAGAAACCATGTATTTGGGTTATTACTACTTCAAGACAGGGGATGTGGACGCAACCCTAGTTCCAGGACCTATGCGGCCCAGTGCTCCTGACCTCATATATACTTCAGCCTTCATGCCCTGCCGGCTGCCCCACACTCAGCTCTGACTCCCCTCAGCACCCAGCCCTGGTGCACAGTACACAGTGCCCACGCTCGCTCCTCCAGCACCTGACTCATTGCTAGGCAACCTGCCGCGCCTCTAAAAGCCGCAGGCCGGGGCCCCGCCCCCTGCCAGAGGAGCCAGGCCCTGCCCCGGGCCCTGCTCCAGGGTGAAGAGACTGGCACCGCCTACTGCTCTGGGCGGGGCCCCGCTCCCGGGAGCGGAGACACACCCCTCCCAGAGAGAGGAGCCAGACCCCGCCCCCTTGCTGAGCTCACAGCTTCCCTGGGTGAGGAGCCAGGACATGGCCCCGCCCTCTTTTTCTTCGCCACTTCCTGTTAGCGGCCCAGCCTCTCCGCTGTATTTCCCTAGCTCGCGCTGAGTTTAGTCCCTGACCCCTCCCCTAGCCGCGTGCCCAGGCAAAGGTCTCCCTCTCTCCCTCCGCCCCCGGGTTGTTTTGTTGGCTGCTTGGCCCCGCCCCCCTGCGCGTGAGCAAGCCCCGCCCCCGACTGTTTCTCTTGCTCTCCCGGCTGCCCCTCCCATCTGTTTGTTTAGTGCCTGTTCCCTTCTTCCCTCCCGCTGCGTGCCCGGCCCCAGCCCGCTCGCAGTGCTGTCTCCCCCATCCCCGCCGAGCCTCCGGCTCCGCGGTGCCGGGCCGGCTCCCAAGATGGCGTCCATCATGGAGGGACCGCTGAGCAAATGGACCAACGTGATGAAGGGCTGGCAGTACCGCTGGTTCGTGCTGGACTATAACGCGGGGCTGCTCTCCTACTACACGGTGAGGTGCCGGGCGGGCCGAGCTCGGGAGGGTGAGGGGGGAGCGGGCTTCGGAGAGAGGGGGATGCTGGTCACTGGGCGGCCAATGGGGAGGGAGGAGACGATGGTGGTAGCCAATCGGGAGGCCCCTGTGAAAGATTTAGAGACGGGGGGCGAGAAGCGTTTTTCTTGGCAGCCGCGTGCGGGGATAGGATGGGGGGGAGGGGGGTGAGCATGTGGAAGGACGTCGGGTTCTGCCCCCCCCCCAGTGTGTGACACGCTGGTCTCGGTCCGCCTGTTCCCCGTTGTCCCCCAGCGTGGAGGGGCTGGCTCTGAGGGGGGCGCTGCTAACCCGTCGCTAGGCCCGGTGGTTGGAGGGGGCGGTCCCGGCGTGCAAAAGGCGTTGGGATCCTCCCCCCCCCCGTGACTTGAATGGGGGGCGGGGGGAGGCTCACTGCCGACAGGCCCCTGCTGCCCAGAGCACTAGGTGAGAGGTGCTGCCCGCGCTCCTGGCTCCTATCCCCAGCTCCCGGCGGCTGTGACCCACCGCGAGGGGCCGGTCCTCAGTGACTCGGCATCTCTCTGGAGAATGGGGCGTCGGGAGCGTTTTACCTTCCTCGCGTCTGTTGTGAGGCTGAGTGTCTACGCATTTGTAAAGCACTTCGCTCTTCTGTAGCACCCGTTCTCCAGGGATCGCAGAATAGTACTAGTGTGTGTGTAAACCCCACGCCAAGAACAGATCACCCCTTTTAGGCTCTTACCTTGCTGACTGACTAGATTTCTAGCCACCACTTACGGAGTACAAAAAACGTTTATGTAACCAGTACGTTAAAAAAACGGTGAATGGGGGGGGGGGAGAGATAAGAGGGTTTTTTTTTAATAAGTGTTGTTTATCTGGGTTTTTTTCCCCTTCACCTTGAGTGAAAGAAGTGATCTACCACTTAAATTTGTTGGATTACTTATTCTGCAAAAGTCACTGTGGAATACTGTCAAGTTGGGATCAGAAAGTCAAACCATGCTTTCTGGCTCATACATTTTCACCAGAAATAAAGGTTAAAACATCAATAAATGTTGGTTTAATAGATCCATCACTTTATGTCAATGTTCAGTTCTATTGGCATTCTCTTTTTTTTTCTCCTGGTAATGTTAGTGTTTTAACATTTAATTCTACAAAATCCAGCTACTTATGTATGCTGTTTCAACTGCATTTTCTATACTTTGTAGTAATCTGGTTTGATGACTTTTAAAATCACCTTTAAAGCTGAATCCAAAATGCAAGGTACAGTAAATTGCTGTATGTCATACTCAAAGTAGTTCATGTAATAGTTTAGTCTAAACATTTTAGGTTTTAGGTATTGCTGTACTAAATGAAAATAATGTTTTAGCAATGTAATGAAAACTGATAGTCAGATGGGCATAGTTACACAAACCTGTAAAAAACGGAATAAGTAAGTGAGATTGTAAACTAATTTTTATAAATGAATCTCTATCTTTGTGTTACACTGATTTTTAGAGGATTATGGAAGTTCTGCACCTTATTAATTCTTGTTCCAAATACCACTCCATAAAATTGAAGCAAGTTCAAAACAGTATAATTTAAATACTATTTGTATATCTCTTTCATGAACCCATCAGCAACACTCCTTTCCTGTGGCAGACCTAATTAGACAATCCCCTTTCATGGTGACTGAAGGGCCAGACTAGATGTCAGCAGCTATGTCAGCAGCATATGTCAATGTAGTTATATATGAAAATGCACTTTTAATGTGTTCATGAAGTAAAATTCAGTAGCTTCCAGTAGGTTTACAGTCCTATCATCACTAATTGGTTACAGATGTATTCATATTTTAAATTGGCAACCAATTCAGGCATGGTGGGAGTGTGAAACAATTACTAGAAACTATCAAATTTTACTTAGTGGAATACATGCAAAAAATCCACACTTTCTTCTGGCATCTGTTACAAGCAAAATGCAGGTGAAATTTGGCAGATGGAGGAGAGGAAGCAGTCTTTGCTTTTAAAACTTCCCTCCTCTCCCCCCCCCCCCCCGTCCTCTTTTGTATGGTTTTAGCTAGCTGCAATCTTGAACAGCCACATGCCTTGTATTTTGTCATGTGGGCCTATTGTACCCCAGGGATATGGTTCCTACAGAACCTGAGTTCAGAGGTATTGCTGAATAGGAGGTAGGTGTTTCACAACAGGAATCTAACAATGCCACATTTCTGTAAATATGGGGGCAAAATAGATTTTTGCTTTTGGTGCAAATTTTCTTCTATATTTCCACTCTAAATGAGCAGAAGGCATTAACTGCTAATTGCCAAATACTTGTTTATTTAGAGAAACTAGTTGTGCATCATTGAAAGTGCTGTTTGTTGGAGCAGCAAATCTAGGTGAAGTGTAGCCCAAGGTTGAGTGTGGTTATAGGAGCCCGAGGAGGCAAAACTGAAGATGGATGAGGAATATGTCACACTTGGGTATACTTGAATTGTAAATCTTCAAAAATGCATATAAACTAGGTATGTGGGCCTCCCCCCCCCCCAAAAAAAAAAAAACCCTCCAAAATTCAGAGCAGGAACATATATTTCTGGGGTCTTTGGGTATTTTTATTAATAAACTTTAGGGAGGGGACCCACTCTCATAGTCTCTTCCTAGGCCCCCAAATATCTTTGCTTGGCCTTGTTGGTTGTCTTGTGTGTGGTATGTGCTACACTACACATTTTCTTTTTAAGCTTTACCGATGTCTTTTCTGGTGTTTCCTTTAACAGTGATACCTTTATTTTAAAGTAGAAAAACAATGATGGATCTTTTGTAAATATTTTTTATTAAAGAAAAGGTGATGGAAATGTTTAGTGTTTCTTGACATCTAAATCTCTAGTAGTTCTCATATATATTAACTCTGTAATAGTTCCTGATCATTAGCAGAGCATGATAAAATCCACTGTCAGTACTCTTAGGGTATGTCTACACTTACCTCCGGGTCTGACGGCAGGCAATCGATGTTGTGGGATCGATTTATCGCGTCTTGTCTAGACGCGATAAATCGATCCCGGAAGTGCTCGCCGTTGACGCCCGTACTCCAGCTCAGCGAGAGGAGTACGCGGCATTGACGGGGGAGCCTGCCTGCAGCATCTGGACCCGCGGTAAGTTCGGACTAAGGTACTTCGAATTCAGCTACGTTATTAATGTAGCTGAATTTGCGTACCTTAGTCCGAAGTGGGGGGGTAGTGTGGACCAGGCCTCAGGCATTGTCCATGCTAGGGGAAAAAAATGTTTTCTTACCACACTTTAGCTAATGTGGAAACTAAAACGCAGTAGAATCCTAGTAAAAGACACACTGCCTTGTCTTCACTAGGATTCTACCTCATGTTTGTTACCAGTTGTTAACTAACATGGTAAGAAAACACTTTTTCTGGTGTGGCTGCACTCTTCATCTTTGACTTTATCTAGATCAGGATTTCAAGGTGTGGTGTTGGCATATTAGCTAACACATTCTAAGCAGTCTATTGTAGACTTGAACACATGCAAAGTTGGATAAGTCTACACTAAACTTGTTTAGAATGTGTTGGCTTACACATCTTTAAATCCTAGACTAGACAAAGCCTTAAAGTTCAGTCACAAACATCATTCCATGTTTGTTCAGCCTTCTGTGTTGATCTTTTCAGCTCATCTGTCACGGCATGTTTCTAAATTGATGTCTTTGACACTTTCCAAAAGGGTTACTTTAGATTTTGTACAGTTTTACAGAGTTGTTTTTCCTGTGGAAAGAAAACATACCTTACAAATTTCAAGCAATATGTAAATCTGTTCTCAGGTAATTATGCAACATACTAACATGTTTAATTGTAAGAGAGTTTATCTGCAGAAGCATTCATTATGTTAAAAACAAACAAACTCACTCCTCTGAAAATACTAGTTTAGTTTTAAATCCTAGTTTGGAATTTCTAAGATAATCATTCTGGGCTCTGTAGCTGCCGCTTGGGGGACTGTATCCATCCTTACTTCCTGAAAACAAATGTGGTTGGGTTGCATTTTCCGGTGTTTCCTGTGCACTTAGGTCAAAATCTACTTTCAGAGACAATGGAGTAGATGGTTGTGTGGAGCCCTTAGTCTCTTTCTTCAAGAAGTTTTATATGTGGTTTGATGTGCACTTTATTGACTCTCTATTGTGTGACACCTTTAGAAGAGCTACTGTCCCATGCCATGACGTTACCTCCTACCATACATAACACCAGAAAACAGACAGTTGTGTGTTATGGCTTCTTTCTTCCTGTGCTATATGGAGTATAACCCAGGGCCGTAGCAACAAAGAACGTGGCCCCCTCCGAACGGTGGCCCCCTCCGAACATATGTCCGGGCGGGGCCCCTTACAATGCAGAAACTGGAATGCGGTATTTATTTTGCCACTTTTAGGGGCCCCCTTCCTTGCGGGGCCCCCTCCGGTCGGAGGGTACGGAGGGCGCTCGCTACGCCTCTGGTATAACCTCTGTCATAGTGGTAGTTTTATTTCACCAGTCCATAAAACTTTACTCCAAAATGCTTTACTTCTTTCCAAATTGTATTGAATAATTTTTTAAATGTGATTTTCTTAGTAAGTTTATTAATCCAATTAATCTGTTCTCTCTTTCAGTCAAAGGACAAAATGATGAGAGGATCACGAAGAGGGTGTGTTCGACTCAGAGTAAGTATTTTCTCTTGTGTTTCTTAACACCTTACAATGTGGGTAATGTGGTTTTACTGGATAGGGCACTGGACTGGGGACTTGAGACCTTGGTTCCGTTCCTCACACTGTCACAGGGCTGTTGGTTCACCTGGGGCAAGTCACTTGACACCCCCCCCCTCCCCCCCCGGCCTCCGTTTCCCTATATGTAAAATGGGCATAACAATACTTACCTCCTTCATCAAATTCTCTGAGATCTATGGATAAAGAGCTGTATAAGAACTAGACATTATTGTGATCCTACTGACCCATGTACAACGAGAGAGTCACTTTTTAGATAGTTTGAGAGAGCACGCTTAGGCCCAAAATGTCTGCTGATTGCTCACACTATCTACCTAAAAATGATTTTCTTCTGTCACTCTGATCTCACATGACTTATTCTCTTAAAAGCCATTTATGCCCATCTTCTGTCTTTTTTTCCTCAGTGGTGGTGGGGGTGAGTTGTAAATTTATCAGGTTATGTCTATGCTTACGGCAGCATGTAAAGTAAGTACACTGCATGCCCCTGTGAGTGGGGCGGAAGAGGGGGACTGTGCTGGGCCACCCTGCCTATGGTCAGTCTGTGGCATCAGCCCCACCTAGCAGTTAAGGGGGTAGGGAAATCCAGCTCCTCCCACTCCCCTGAATTCTAACCCAGGGGCCCTCTGTAAGGAAGGCACCCACTATCTGCAGTCCAGCTAACACTCTCTCCCGGGCCTCTTCCTGCCACTCTGTACCACGTCAGGGTGCATTGTTACTTGCAGTTGTTCTTTGTCATCCAGCCCACGAGCCTCAGCAGGCTAGGGAGTCTTGACTTTGTGCAGCAGTTCCCTCCTGGGGATACCCGTCTGCAGTAGTTCCTCTTTAGCCATGAATACAGGCCTGTCTCTCTCTGCCCACCACCCTGCTGTGCCAAAGAGACTCCGTTTTAAACCTCTCCTCCAACTGGAGCATGTCCATTGGGCATTCTGGAGTTTGTTCCCTAGCTTATGGGCTATCTGGAAGGCATAAGGTTGTGAGGCCAAATATCACCTCATAATCTGTGGGTTTGGTGTCTTTCATGGTATTTATCCAGTGGAGGGGTGCATGATCAATTATCAGGAGGAAGGGATTTCCCAGTAGGTAATACCAAAATGCTTCTATGGCCCATTTCATAGAATCATAGAATATCAGGGTTGGAAGGGACCTCAGGAGGTCATCTAGTCCAACCCCCTGCTCAAAGCAGGACCAATTCCCAACTAAATCATCCCAGCCAGGGCTTTGTCAAGCCGGGCCTTAAAAACCTCCAAGGAAGGAGACTCCACCACCTCCCTAGGTAACGCATTCCAGTGCTTCACCACCCTCCTAGTGAAATAGTGTTTCCTAATATCCAACCTAGACCTCCCCCACTGCAACTTGAGACCATTGCTCCTTCTTCTGTCATCTGCCACCATTGAGAACAGACGAGTTCCATCCTCTTTGGAACCCCCCTTCAGGTAGTTGAAGGCTGCTATCAAATCCCCCCTCATTCTTCTCTTCTGGAGACTAAACAATCCCAGTTCCCTCAGCCTCTCCTCATAAGTCATGCGCTCCAGACTCCTAATCATTTTTGTTGCCCTCCGCTGGACTCTTTCCAATTTTTCCACATCCTTCTTGTAGTGTGGGGCCCAAAACTGGACACAGTACTCCAGATGAGGCCTCAGCAATGTCGAATAAAGGGGAACGATCACGTCCCTCGATCTGCTGGCAATGCCCCTACTTATACAGACCAAAATGCCATTAGCCTTCTTGGCAACAAGAGCACACTGTTGACTCATATCCAGCTTCTCGTCCACTGTGACCCCTAGGTCCTTTTCTGCAGAACTGCTACCTAGCCATTCGGTCACTAGTCTGTAGCTGTGCATGGGATTCTTCCGTCCTAAGTGCAGGACTCTGCACTTGTCCTTGTTGAACCTCATCAGGTTTCTTTTGGCCCAATCCTCTAATTTGTCTAGGTCCCTCTGTATCCGATCCCTACCCTCTAGTGTATCTACCACGCTTCCTAGTTTAGTGTCATCGGCAAACTTGCTGAGAGTGCAGTCCACACCATCCTCCAGATCATTAATAAAGATATTAAACAAAACCAGCCCCAGGACCGACCCTTGGGGCACTCTGCTTGAAACTGGCTGCCAGCTAGACATGGAGCCATTGATCACTACCCGTTGAGCCTGACGATCTAGCCAACTTTCTATCCACCTTACAGTCCATTCATCCAGCCCATACTTCTTTAACTTGGCAGCAAGAATACTGTGGGAGACCGTATCAAAAGCTTTGCTAAAGTCAAGGAATAACACATCCACTGCTTTCCCCTCATCCACAGAGCCAGTTATCTCATCATAGAAGGCAATTAGGTTAGTCAGGCACGACTTCCCCTTGGTGAATCCATGCTGACTGTTCCTGATCACTTTCCTCTCCTCTAAGTGTTTCATAATTGATTCCTTGAGGACCTGCTCCATGATTTTTCCAGGGACTGAGGTGAGGCTGACTGGCCTGTAGTTCCCCGGATCCTCCTTCTTCCCTTTTTTAAAGATGGGCACTACATTAGCCTTTTCCCAGTCATCCGGGACCTCCCCCGATCGCCATGAGTTTTCAAAAATAATGGCTAATGGCTCTGCAATCTCATCCGCCAACTCCTTTAGCACCCTCGGATGCAGTGCATCCGGCCCCATGGACTTGTGCACGTCCAGTTTTTCTAAATAGTCCCGAACCACTTCTTTCTCCACAGAGGGCTGGTCACCTTCTCCCCATATTGTGTTGCCCAGTGCAGCAGTCTGGGAGCTGACCTTGTTTGTGAAGACAGAGGCAAAAAAATCATTGAGTACATTAGCTTTTTCCACATCCTATAATAATAATAATAATAATAATATAATTATAATAATAAATAATTAATGGAGATATACCATCTCCTAGAACTGGAAGGGACCTTGAAAGGTCATCGAGTCCAGCCCCCTGCCTTCACTAGCAGGACCAAGTACTGATTTTTGCCCCAGATCCCTAAGTGGCCCCCTCAAGGATTGAACTCACAACCCTGGGTTTAGCAGGCCAATGCTCAAACCACTGAGCTATCCCTCCCCCCAAATATTGATTTTGCCCCAGAGCCCTAAGTGGCCCTCTAAAGGCTTGAACTCACAACCCTGGGCTTAGCAGGCCAATGCTTAAACCACTGAGCTATCCTTAGACTGTTCCTTGGTCACTAGGTTGCCTCCCTCATTCAGTAAGGGGCCCACACTTTCCTTGACTTTCTTCTTGTTGCTAACATACCTGAAGAAACCCTTCTTGTTACTCTTAACATCTCTTGCTAGCTGCAACTCCAAGTGTGATTTGGCCTTCCTGATTTCACTCCTGCATGCCTGAGCAATATTTTTATACTCCTCCCTGGTCATTTGTCCAATCTTCCACTTCTTGTAAGCTTCTTTTTTGCGTTTAAGATCAGCAAGGATTTCACTGTTTAGCCAAGCTGGTCGCCTGCCATATTTACTATTCTTTCTACACATCGGGATGGTTTGTTCCTGCAACCGCAATAAGGATTCTTTAAAATACAGCCAGCTCTCCTGGACCCCTTTGCCCTTCATGTTATTCTCCCAGGGGATCCTGCCCATCTGTTCCCTGAGGGAGTCAAAGTCTGCTTTTCTGAAGTCCAGGGTCCGTATTCTGCTGCTCTCCTTTCTTCCTTGTGTCAGGATCCTGAACTCGACCATCTCATGGTCACTGCCTCCCAGGTTCCCATCCACTTTTGCTTCCCCTACTAATTCTTCCCTGTTTGTGAGCAGCAGGTCAAGAAAAGCTCTGCCCCTAGTTGGTTCCTCCAGCACTTGCACCAGGAAATTGTCCCCTACAATTTCCAAAAACTTCCTGGATTGTCTGTGCACTGCTGTATTGCTCTCCCAGCAGATATCAGGGTGATTAAAGTCTCCCATGAGAACCAGGGCCTGCGATGTAGCAACTTCTGCAAGTTGCCAGAAGAAAGCCTCGTTCACCTCATCCCCCTGGTCTGGTGGTCTATAGCGGACTCCGACCACGACATCACCCTTATTGCTCACACTTCTCAACTTTATCCAGAGACACTCAGGTTTTTCTGCAGTTTCATACCGGAGCTCTGAGCAGTCATACTCCTCTCTTACATACAACGCAACTCCCCCACCTTTTCTGCCCTGCCTGTCCTTCCTGAACAGTTTATATCCATCCATGATAGTACTCCAGTCATGTGAGTTATCCCACCAAGTCTCTGTTATTCCAATCGCATCATAGTTCCCTGACTGTGCCAGGACTTCCAGTTCTCCCTGCTTGTTTCCCAGGCTTCTTGCATTTGTGTATAGGCACTTAAGATAACTCACTGATCGTCCCTCTTTCTCAGTATGAGACAGGAGTCCTCCCCTCTTGCGCTCTCCTGCTTGTGCTTCCTCCCAGGATCCCATTTCCCCACTTACCTCAGGGCTTTGGTCTCCTTCCCCCGGTGAACCTAGTTTAAAGCCCTTCTCACTAGGTTAGCCAGCCTGCTGGCGAAGATGCTCTTCCCTCTCTTCGTTAGGTGGAGCCCGTCCCTGCCCAGCACTCCTCCTTCTTGGAACACCATCCCATGGTCGAAGAATCCAAAGCCTTCTCTCCGACACCACCTGCGTAGCCATTCGTTGACTTCCACGATTCGACGGTCTCTACCCAGGCCTTTTCCTTGCACAGGGAGGATGGACGAGAACACCACTTGCGCCTCAAACTCCTTTATCCTTCTTCCCAGAGCCACGTAGTCTGCAGTGATCCGCTCAAGGTCATTCTTGGCAGTATCATTGGTGCCCACGTGGAGAAGCAGGAAGGGGTAGCGATCCGAGGGCTTGATGAGTCTCGGCAGTCTCTCCGTCACATCGTGTATCCTAGCTCCTGGCAAGCAGCAGACCTCTCGGTTTTCCCG
This sequence comes from Emys orbicularis, assembly GCF_028017835.1. NCBI lineage: Eukaryota > Metazoa > Chordata > Testudines > Emydidae > Emys > Emys orbicularis. The sequence goes on from NC_088690.1 coordinate 10,498,974, forward strand.
GTCGGGGCAGCAGATAGATGACTCAGTCCCCCTGAGGAGGGAGTCCCCGACCACCACCACCCTCCTTCTCCTCTTGGGAGTGGTGGTCGTGGAACCCCCATCCCTAGGACAGTGCATCTTTTGCCTTCCAATCGGTGGAGTCTCCTTCTGCTCCCTTCCCTCAGATGGGTCATCTACTCCACTCTCCGCATTAGTACCTGTAGAGAGAACATGGAAACGATTGCTCACCTGTATCTCCATTGCTGGTACATGGACGCTCCTCTTTCTCCTTCTGGAGGTCACATGCTGCCAAACTTCTTCATCATCCGTCTGTCCCTGCTGCGCCTGCTCTGAATCTTCAGAACATTGTGGCCGTAGAAGCATCTCCTGACGTCTGTCCAGGAAATCTTCATTTTCCCTTATGCAACGCAGAGTCGATACTCGTTTCTCCAGACCTCGAACCTTCTCTTCCAATATGGAGACCAGCTTGCACTTTGTACAGACAAAGTCGCTTTTGTCCTGTGGAAGAAAGACAAACATGGCACAACCTGTGCAGGTTACAACAGCTGATCGCACACCTTCCATATCACCTTCCTCTTAAGAGCTTCCTCAGCTGTTGCAAGAACTACTCAGAGAAACCTGCAGATGAAAGCCTCAGTGAGCTCTCTCCAGGCAAACTCCCTCTGTTAGCCTCTGCTGTTTGCCGCTCAGCTGGTTCGCTGCTGACTGCCCTTATATACCAGTCAGGCCCACCTGGAACAAAGCACTCCCAATTCACACTTTTCAAACAAACAAGCAAGCAATCAAGCACACGGTCAAACTGTCCCAGCAACAGACACTCAGATACTCACCAACACAGCCCCCCTAATGCAGCACTTTGCCTGGGAGCTGTCCGAGAGGAGGTACGCTAACTCCCTCTGTTAGCCTCTGCTGTTCGCCGCTCGTTTCACCATCAAGGTCTCTTTTTCTGTGGTTGAGTAGGCCCTCTCTCGGGAATAGTTTCTGGTCAATGTAGCGTATTGGATTGTCTTCCTCATTAAAGTCTTGGGATAGCGGTGACTACACTGGTCTACAATTTTTGAGAAGTCATCTGCTTCAGAGATAAAATGTGCTATTTATTATGTATTTTGATGTGCTGAATTCAAATATGACAATTAAAACAACTGATTGGCTACTGTTTCTAAGATATTTAAGTTTTTATATTTTATGTCTACGTATATTGTGTAGATAGTAGAGTTTTAATCATAAATTGTAAATCTAGGTCTTTTCATGTGTTTATGGTTGCTTTACATGATAATATTTCACCTGTCCTGTTTATGTAACACTTTAAAAATCAGCAAAAGGGTTATAAAAATAAAATTTATTATGAAACAAAAGGCAAAAAACTATTATGTACATAGTTTAGTCCTATTCAGTGTCTACTCGGCACTTCTTGGCTTGTCTCTTGTATTCATTAAATGGAGCATCTCTTGTCACTGTCCAGCAATAGTCTGCAAGCATTGATGGGCTCCATTTGCCCTGATAGCGTTTCTCCATTGTTGCAATGTCCTGGTGAAATCGCTCGCCGTGCTCGTCGCTCACTGCTCCGCAGTTCGGTGGAAAAAAATCTAGATGAGAGTGCAAAAAATGTATCTTTAGTGACATGTTGCAACCAAGGCTTTTGTATGCCTTGAGGAGGTTTTCCACAAACAACCTGTAGTTGTCTGCCTTCTTGTTTCCGAGAAAATTTATTGCCACTAACTGGAAGGCTTTCCATGCCGTCTTTTCCTTGCCACGCAGTGCATGGTCAAATGCATCATCTCGAAGAAGTTCACGAATCTGAGGACCAACAAAGACACCTTCCTTTATCTTAGCTTCACTTAACCTTGGAAATTTTCCACGGAGGTACTTGAAAGCTGCTTGTGTTTTGTCAATGGCCTTGACAAAGTTCTTCATCAGACCCAGCTTGATGTGTAAGGGTGGTAACAAAATCTTCCTTGATTCAACAAGTGGTGGATGCTGAACACTTTTCCTCCCAGGCTCCAATGACTGTCGGAGTGGCCAATCTTTCTTGATGTAGTGGGAATCTCTTGCACGACTATCCCATTGGCAGAGAAAACAGCAGTACTTTGTGTATTCAGTCTGCAGACCAAGCAAGAGAGCAACAACCTTCAAATCGCCACAAAGCTGCCACTGATGTTGGTCATAGTTTATGCACCTCAAAAGTTGTTTCATGTTGTCATAGGTTTCCTTCATATGGACTGCATGACCAACTGGAATTGATGGCAAAACATTGCCATTATGCAGTAAAATAGCTTTAAGACTCGTCTTCGATGAATCAATGAACAGTCTCCACTCATCTGGATTGTGAACGATGTTGAGGGCTGCCATCACACCATCGATGTTGTTGCAGGCTACAAGATCACCTTCCATGAAGAAGAATGGGACAAGATCCTTTTGACGGTCAGGGAACATGGAAACCCTAACATCACCTGCCAGGAGATTCCACTGCTGTAGTCTGGAGCCCAACAGCTCTGCCTTACTCTTGGGTAGTTCCAAATCCCTGACAAGGTCATTCAGTTCACCTTGTGTTATGAGGTGTGGTTCAGAGGAGGAGGATGGGAGAAAATGTGGGTCCTGTGACATTGATGGTTCAGGACCAGAAGTTTCATCCTCTTCCTCGTCTGACTCAAATGAGAATGATTCTGGTGCATCAGGAACCGGCAGTCCTTCTCCGTGGGGTACTGGGCGTATAGCTGATGGAATGTTTGGATAATGCAAGGTCCACTTTTTCTTCTTTGACACACCTTTCCCAACTGGAGGCAACATGCAGAAGTAACAATTCTGGTATGATCTGTTGGCTCTCTCCAAATCATTGGCACTGCAAAAGGCATAGATTTCCTTTTCCTGTTCAACCACTGGTGAAGATTTGTTGCACAAGTGTTGCAGCATATGTGTGGGGCCCACCTCTTGTCCTGATCTCCAATTTTGCAGCCAAAATAAAGGTGATAGGCTTTCTTAACCATAGTGGTTATACTGCGCTTTTGTGATGCAAAAGTCACTTCACCACAAACATAGCAGAAGTTATCTGCACTGTTCACACAAGTACGAGGCATCTCTGCTCACTTTGGCTAAACAGAAATGTGTCCCTTTGCAAAACCAAACACTGACAAATAAGAGAGCACGACACTGTATGATTTCTAGAGCTGATATAGGGCAATTTGTTCAGCAGAGTGATGTAAGCTTCGTTATGATTGCATCATCCATGACTTCTAGGAATAACATGATGCAATTCATATAATGTATGACGCAATACCAGCTTCAGATTGCATCATTCATTGTTTCGCCTAAAATGCAAGTACTGTCCAAACCCAGTCATAGATTTATTCATAGATCCAGTCAAAGATGTATTTTAGTCATTTCTGGTTTAAATTGAGATCCCTTCCCTTTATAACTCACTTATCCTCCGCCATTCCCAAGTCAAGGGTCGTATATACTGACCCAATAGCGCATCTTGAAAACTAGAGCCAATCAACAATTTTAAGCATCATTTTCGTTCTCAGTGACCCAGAATTAGTAAAGTTTGACTACATTTATTTCAGAAGCATTTTGGCTGTAGAGCAGTGCTATAGCCCCACATCCAAAATGTCTGTGTGGAGTATGAATAATCACGTGAAGTCCGGGTGGAAGAGGACCAGTTCACTGCTCAGGCAGTCTTTCAAGCTTTTGTAGGCTTTGTTACAGACCTCAGACCAGGTGATCATCTTGGGGATAGAGTTCTTCACTAAGTGAGTGAGGGGTGCAGCTATTGTGATGAAATGGGGTATGAACTGCTTATAGTAGCCAGCCAGACCCCAAAATCATCTAACTTGTTTCTTTGTCGATGGCACAGGACAATCAGTCAAGGCCTGGACCTTCCCAATTAAAGGCCTAAGTTTGCCCCTTCTAATTGTGTATTCCAGATACATCACCTCATGAAACCCCAATCAGCACTTGGTTGGGTTTGTGGTGAGGCCAGCTTCTTTGAGGCCCCTAGGACTACCAATATATGCTTGAGGTGTTTTTTCCAATCACAACTGTATAGGTGTATATCGACTATGTAGGCTGTCTCATACTGGCTGTGTGGTTGCAGGACTGTGTCTGTCAACTGTTAGAAGGTGGCCGTGGCCCTGTGAAGGCTGAAGGGAATAGTTTTGAAATGGTACAGGCTGAAAGATGTTGCAAAGGTTGTTTTCTCTTGAGATGCCTTGGTCAGATCTAAAGTGGAGATGTACTTCGTGGCCCCCAATCAGTCAACAATATGAATATGCGTCAAATGTGGATATTGCATTCACCTTCCTAAAGTTGTTTCAAAACCGAGTTGTCCCATCTGCCATGGGTAGCAGGACATTGGGTCCCCACCATCCGTGGGATTCTTCTACCACCCTGAGGTCCAACATTGCCTGCAGCTCCTAATGGATAGCATCCTGCTTCTTTCTGGACAGGGGATGTCGACTCTCACAGACCTTGTGTCTGTGCTCTGTTGTGAGGTTGACAAACAGATGGGTTCATCTGGGTCGTGACTAGAACGTGGAAGGTAAAGATTGGACCACCTGCAACGTCTTAGTCCATTAGGACAGCCGAAGCCCTTCCCCCAAGGGAATTGTCTGGCCCTGGGATAATGGTGGATGGGGGCTCAGCTCTGGATTGGGGGTAATGTGTTTATGAATAACCTCTTGCGGTCTTGTCAGGCCTTCAGAAGACTTATATGATAAACCAGGGTCTCTTTGTTCTTCCCAGATTGTTGGATCTTGTAATCCACTGCTCCTACCTGGTGTGCCACCTTGAAGGGTCCTTGCCATTAACTCTGATTCCAAGCTGGGCAGCAACAGCAATACCCTGTCTCCGGGCTGGAATTTGTGTGGATGGGTGCCCCTATTATAGGCTCGTTTTTGACAATCTTGGGACTATAAGGGGCAAAAGTCCATAGTGTCTTCAGCTTCGCTCAGAGCTGGAGAATGTGCTTTATTAGTGCAGTGACTGTGAGAGGAGCAAGATCCCAAGTTTCCCAACTAGATGTAGAATCCCCTGGGATTGTCTCCCATATAACAACCGGAAGGGTGAGAACCCCATGGATGCTTGTGAAACCTTGCGCGCTGCAAATAGCAGGGGCAATAACAAATGATCCCTGTAGTGAGGGTCTTCAGCCACAGACTTTGGCATCATCCCTTTAAGGGTCCCGTTGAAGTGTTTGATTAGTCCATCTGTTTGGGGGTAGTAGACAGATGTCCTAGAGATTTGATTTTCAGTAGCTCACATATGTTTTTCATCAATTGTGACATGAAGTTCAGCTCCTGGTCTGTTTCTTTGGGGATCCCCACCCTCACAAAGACCATCATGAGTTCCATAGCTGTGGTCACCGCATTGGTTGTGCGAAGCGGAATGGTCTCTGAGTACCACGTGCCATAATCCATGATCACCAGTATGTGCTGTTATCCCTTCATGCTCTTCTCTAGTGGTCCAGTCAAATGCTGATTCTCTCAAAGGGGGTGTCTGTTACTGGCATGAGTATCAGGGTGGGCCTAGGAGTGCTCTTGGGTCCTGTCAACTGACATTCCAGGCAGGACAAATAGTAAATTACCCCTTATCTCTTTGTAGATTCCTGGCCAATAGAACAGGCTGGTAATTCTTTCAAGGGTTTTCTCCCTTCCCAGGTGGCTGATGCATGGTACCAAGTGCGTGAGCTGGAGTAACTCTCTGAAAGGACCAGGGTAGCAGAAGTTGGGACTGCGGTTTGGTGATCTGGGGGTCACGTACCACCTGGTAGTCATTCCTTTCTTATTTGGATGCATGTCTTAGCCTCTATTGGTTGACTGCTTCCCCGTTGGCAGTGGCCAGCTATTTGTATGCTTTGCTCAAGATGGGATCGCTCTTCTGTTCCCCTATGAAATCCTTGTTTTGGGTCAACCATTCTGTACCCACAGGACTTTGAGTTCACTGGTCCCTTAGGGGCCCTCTCACAAGTTGTGAAGTCCCCTCTTCCGGATATTCTCACGTTCCTGCATCAGCCGGCTCCCCAGACCCCACTTCTTCTCTGGTCTTGAAGGCACGGTCATCCCCTCTGCACGGGTCTTTCTACTGCCCCTGCAAGACTTCACCAAAGTAGTTCCAGTCATGGTGCAGAACTAGTGGGTTGGTGAGGGAGACCTCCGGCCCCACACGGAGAGTCTTGGTGTGGTTCCTCACTGTCAACTATATCTCCTTTGTGGTGTATGAGCGCACATCTCTGTGTATATGGGGGCCTGGCTGCACCTTGAATCTATTAAGCCCATCATTTTGAACTGTAGATCCTTACTGGGACTATCATCTTGTCCGGTCCCTGTTTGTGGGCTCTGGGAGTGGCTGTCCAGGCTTGCCTGTAGCTATAGTCCATAAAGGAGCAGTCACCTTTAAAGTGACTGTGCTGCCCTTGCTTGAAGCAATTGCCTGCTGCTGGGGCTGTTGTCTCCCCACCCCTCCGTTGGGATTATCACGGTTGGGGGAGCCTTGGCTTCCATGGACCCCAGCTCTGTACATCTCTGTGTTCTGCGGAGTTCTTGTTCAGCCTCATAGTCTCTGCCTTGGAAGGCACTAAGGCCTCACCTCAGCTGATGGTCTCCTGTGCCCCATTCTCTCCGTTGTGCTTGGGTTTCTACATTTGGCGACAGCGCCTTGGAGGCTTGGCCCTTTGGTAGCCAGGTAATTCTCCATAAGGCCCGGCATCTCTGATGGCATGCTGTGTCAATGTCTCTGCACCCACTCCTGGCCCCTGAGAACCTAGATAAATTGTTTGAGCACAATATCCTCCACCAGCTGTACCCCAGTGCGCCTGTCTGGAATTAGCCAGCACCAGCAACAATCCTTGAGGTGCTAGGCCACTACCTGATGGCAGGCCCCCAGCGGTGCTTTTCTCTCTGGAAGCACTGTCGATATGTCTCTGAGGAGAATGACTGCCTTGATCTTATGATACTTTTAGGCATCCTGGTATCTAGCACCTGGGCCAGTCTTGTCAGGTATGGGGTCAAGAGCATGGCCTGGTGACCATGCTACCATGGTGGCCACAATGTTCAAATGTCACCAAGAAAGGTTCGGGGTCATTCATCCTCTGGGCCTGTCTTCATCAGCCTGGCCAGGATCCCTGGCATCGGGATCACCCTACGGGACCCTGACCCTGGGTTAGCAGTGGCTTCTGGGGCTTGTTGTGCTGCCATCTGCTGGACCTGGTGGTGGTGCTGTTCTTGGTGCTGAGTGGTTAGCTTCTAGATGAATTGCTCCTGTTTCTGCGTGGCCAGCCATTGCCGTAATTGATTCTGTTGCTGCTGCTGCAACTGGATCGCCTGTTGTTGTTGGCTCTTCACCACCTCCTTCAGCAGCTTCGCCACATCTATGTCGCCCCTCTTCCTTCCTCGCTTCTCAGTTGGCCTTCCTTATGTCCTTCAGCAGGACTGGGCCCTCGTGTTGGCATTCTCCACCAGTTGTGAGCCAGGTGGGGGCCCACCCAATGGTCAGAGTCTATGGTGGCAGCCCTGCCATGTGGCTTAAGTCTGCGATAGCAGCTGTGTCTAGCTGTTAAAGGAGCAGGAGGAGCTGGGCTCCCCGACTCCACAGAGTTCTGATTGATGGGCTCTCTGGAGCACTGGAAGGAAGGTATCCCTATCAGCGGTCAGACTAATACTTTCCCCTTTGCCTCTTCCTACCACTTTGTGCCTTGTGGCTTGTAGTTGTTCCTTGCAATCTGGACCGTGAGCCTCAGCAGACTAGGGAGTCCTGGCTTCATGCAGCAGTCCCCTCCTGGCGATACCTGTTTGCCGCACTCTTTCCATAGTAGTGAGTGCAGGCTTGCCTCTCTCCACCCACTACCATGCTGTGCTGAACAGACTTTTTTTTTTTTTAACGCCTCCTCCAACTAGAGCATGCTCAGCAGGCTTGCTGGGGTGGGGCTTCCTGGGCCCAGAGTTGTTCCTGCATCCCTGCCTGTCCAGTGTGGGGTTTATCCACCTCATCACAGTCCCCCTATCATGGGCATAAATAGCATGGTAGAGAGTGAGGTACTGCTTAGGCGAGTAAAGATATGCCAGAACTTTAAGGTATATACCATCCATGGCTTTCTGTGTTTTAAGCAGTGTCTCAGACGTCTACACTGCTATTTTTAGCAATGTAGTGTCCAGGGCCGGCTCTGGCTTTTTTGCCGCCCCAGGCAAAAAAGCCTCCCCCCCCCCCCCCCGCGGGGGGGGGGGGGCGGAGCCGGGGGGACCGGTGAGCCCCGGCGGGGGCTCCGCTCTCCCGCCGGGGGGAGGGCGGCCGGAGCCCCGGGGCGAGGGTGGCGAGCCCGGGCGGGGGCTCTGTTCTCCCCCCGGCGGCCGGGGGCAGGGCACGGGGGGGGAGGGCGGCGAGCCCCGGCGGGGGCAGGGCGCGGGGGGGGAGGGCGGCGAGCCCCGGCGGGGGCTCCGCTCTCCCCCTGGCGGCTGGGGGGAGGGCGCCGGAGGGGAGGGCGGCCGGAGCCCTGGGGGGAGGGCGGCCGGAGCCCTGGGGGGAGGGCGGCGAGCCCCGGCGGGGGCTCGGCTCTCCCCCCGGCGGTCAGAGCGCCGGGGGGAGGGCGGCGAGCCCAGGCGGGGGCTCCGCTCTCCCCCCAGCGGCCGGGGGCAGGGCGCCGGAGGGGAGGGCGGCCGGAGCCCTGGGAGGAGGGCGGCGAGCCCCGGCGGGGGCTCGGCTCTCCCCCCCTCTTCCCCCGGCGGCCAGAGCGCCGGGGGCAGGGCGGCGAGAGGGCGGCGAGCCCCGGCTGGGGCTCGGCTCTCCCCCCGGCAGCCGGGGGGAGGGCGCGGGGGGGGGGGGCGGTCAGAGCGCCGGGGGGAGGGCGGCAAGCCCAGGCGGGGGCTCCGCTCTCCCCCCAGCGGCCGGGGGCAGGGCGCCGGAGGGGAGGGCGGCCGGAGCCCCGGGAGGAGGGCGGCGAGCCCCGGCGGGGGCTCGGCTCTCCCCCCCTCTTCCCCCGGCGGCCAGAGCGCCGGGGGCAGGGCGGCGAGAGGGCGGCGAGCCCCGGCGGGGGCTCGGCTCTCCCCTCCTCCCCCCCCCCCCCCCCCCCCGGCGGCCAGAGCGCCGGGGGCAGGGCGGCGAGAGGGCGGCGAGCCCCGGCTGGGGCTCGGCTCTCCCCCCGGCAGCCGGGGGGAGGGCGCGGGGGGAGGGCGGCCCGAGCGCCGGGGGGAGGGCGGCGAGCCCGGCTGTGGCCCCGCTCTCCCCGGCGGCCCGAGCGCCGCGCCGCCCCGCCCCAAGCACCAGCTTGGTTGCCTGGTGCCTGGAGCCGGCCCTGGTAGTGTCCCACTGCTTTCCCCCTGCCAGAGCCTTTCACTGCCATATGTAACACATCGCAGTGTGGACAGTCTGTTTTTCACTGTGGCATATAGCTGCACATACACTGGCAGCAGCACGTAGGGTAGTAAGCTCTCCATGCAGAGGCCGGTCACAGCAAAGCCTGCCCCCTTGTGGAACATGTGAAGTTCTCTTCTAGAGAAGGAGGGGCAGTTCATAGGAATCTGGTTAACTTTGTAGTATCAGCTACTTTTAAAAAAGTGTAATAAGAACATTAACTTAGCTTGATGTTTCCTAGGTTACTCTTTGGAGCTTTTCTGAGCTGCCATGTTCATTTCCCTTTCATTTTTTGAGTGTAGGTTTTTTTTAGGTCTCCTTTTCCCAGTCTTTCCCCATTCAGTGTGACTTAAACTGCTGTTATGGCAGATGACAGTGGTTTATAAGGAAGTCTGAAGCAGGGGGAGTGTAAATCTGAATCTCTAACAAAGATGTCCTCTATTTAAATTATTCATTAATCACTGCAGTTAAGTAGGTGTGAACAAAAACAAACAAAAGTGTTTTTAAACAGTCTGTTCAGAAATCCTTTCCACTTACTGATCAGATTTCACTCACTTGATTCTCATGGTGTTGTCACTTCACTAGTTTTCCAATTATGAGTGTTTAAGGTCAGAAAACACCTAAACTTCTAATTTGCCATGGAATACACAAGGGGCTTGCTTATTGCAAAATCTACCTATAAGGTCTGTAATATTTAACTAAAACATAGCCTTGTTAATACTGCCTTGTGAGGGAGTTGGGCGCTGTTGAGACTGAAGTGTGAAGTTATTTGGCACTATTCTGACAACATTAAAGGAAAACAAAGGGGATGTGCAGAAGATATTAAAAGCACTGTGAAACATGCATTAAAATATTGCCAGTGTTTTTTTCAAACGTGCAGTTCTCCTCTTCTCCAATCCAAAACTAACCACAGAACCACTGCTGTGGAAGCTGTTCCTGTATCTTTCAGAGATATAGGGTTGGAAATGTTCAGACAACCAAATGATCTGATTGGCAAAATATCTCTTTATAATCTCATTCAAATCCAGCCATAGACTAAACAGCCCTCATGCTGGATCATTTATTTTCTAAACCATCTTGGGGGGTGGTCCTCACAGAAATTTTTTTTGTAAGGGGGTTTTATGGGATGGTGTACCCCTAAAGGCAGCTAATCATCAAGAAGAGCCCTTACCCATTGTCTTTCTGCTTTGGCTGCAGTAGGCTTCAACGGCCTGGGTTCTTAGTTTCTAACTAGTGGTGTCTCCACCTATATGTCTAAGGTAGTCAGGATCTCTTGACTAGCCTGATACCACGTACATATACTCTTCTGACACCTCTAATGGATGAACCCACAAACAAGGTACACTTTATTTACAAGGGGAAATAAAGAGGCGGCATATAAAGGGAAATTACCCTACAACCTGCAAGTAACACTATCCCCAGGGTGATTTCCCTGGATTCGTGAGTCCAGTTTAGTCCACACTTGGGGGCTCCATAACGTAGAGGAACCCATGTACCTTGATGAGTCCTTGCAGGCTTGAAGGCACTTAATTGAGGTGATGAGGGCACTGATTCGCCCAGGCAGCCAACCGCTCTGTGGCAGCAATAAGCATTTCTCACAGTAGAAAAAATCCCCATGACATAGGGGGCCCTCCTCAGTGTTTCTAAGTCCAGTTTCTCTCTCCCAGAGTAGTTCGGCAACTCCCTTTTAAGGGGAAAATAGGCAATGCCTCAGTGAGGGCTGTCATCCTCTCGTCCCCCGTCCTTTTGGCTTAGTCAGCTTTCTGTCCCCCAGGGTTCGCCCAGTCACAAGACTCAGCGCCCCCCCCCCAATTGGCAAAGTGAACACATTACAGTCTTCCCCATCTCTCTTCTAGGCAGCAATAAGCTTGATTGCCTTTTTTCGTCAGACTCATTAGCCCGGGTTACATTTTGATATTAACAGAACATCCACTTGGTTTACTCGGGGTAGGAGTCGCTATTTAAAAAACATCTTTCAGTTAGTTATATTTAGTTTTATCTAAAAACAAAACTCATTTTGCATAGCCCAGTGGTTTAGAAATTCATGTAGGGAACAGTGCTCATGTGAAAGCTGTACTCTACTTGAGACTAGTGAACTTTTATTAATATGAACACTTCTCAGATTTTGAGTTGTGGCCCCTAGGATGGCACCAGTACTATGAAAACTAAACTGTCAAATTCTAATCAGTTTCTGTCCTGCTATTCTGTTGGTTTGAGAGTCATAATGTTAGTTTTATTTAAACACTGGCTTTGGGTACTGTCTCTAGTTTTAAAGATCTCCTGAGGCCCCTTGAATTTGTAAACTGGATTGGAATCTAAAACTGTCTCCTTCATGCTAATGCTTTTCACAAAATGATCACTCCACATCTGTCCTCGTCCTCAAAGGAAGCCATTCATAACACCTTCAAAAGATGAGCCAGTGAGCTTAAATTCATAATTTTGCTAGACATTAAAAAACACGGTGTTAATAAAGGCACTGGAGTTTTGGCTTATTACAGCACTCTGCAACCCACTAACCTCCCCCCCCCCTTTTTTTCCCCCCAAAGATAACACACCACTTCTCTTTGAATGGTCTTTTACAGTATGTGTTAACTACTTATGCTAAACAATCTATTCCACCTTGTGACGCTCTGTGGGCTTGTCTACGCTTGAAATGTTACAGCAGCATAGCTACGGTTGCACCACTGAAGTGCTTCAGCATAGACATTACCTACACTGACAGATTGGCGTGGGTAATTCATCTCCCTGGGAGGTGGTAGCTAGGTCAATGGAAGAATTCTTCCATCAACCTAGTACTGTCTACGCCGGAGGTTGGCTACTCTGCTCAAGACGTGTGGATTTTTCATATCCCTGAAGGATATATCTGGGTCAGCCTAACTTTTTAGTGTGGACGAGGCCCTTTCCCAGATCTGAGGTAGAGTTCTGTTTAGCTCAAAAGCTTGTCTTTTTCACCAACAGAAGTTGGTCAAATAAAAGATATTACCTCACTCACCTGGTCTCTTTCTAATATCCCAGGACCAACATGTCTTCAACAACACTGCAAACTTCAATGTGGAAACTCAGTTTGCTGAGCTGTCAGACAAGACTGAACACATTTTATGTGAATGATGTAGTGTAAGATTAACTTGCTGCAAACATGTAGGTAACATGTGATCTCTGCACATTGAGGTTTGCTGAACGCTCCAGTGAATCCAGATCAATTCCAGGTTTCATGGCTTATTAAGTAATTTAAAACAAATAGCTGGCTTCTTCAGTCTTTCAGGCAAAGGTAGTGTAGGGATAATTCTGTCCTTGATGTGACGCTGTTTGGGCTGTACATCGAAGAAGCTTATAAGAGCATCTGTCTGCTTTTTCAGAATATTTTATGCACAGCTATTTCTATCAATATTGTGTGTTGTGTGAGAAGGAAGAGAGATCTTATCATACAAATAACATTTTGTATCATCGGCTTTCATATAAGCTGTATCTCTGTTTTAGTGTTAAAATCAGATGTAATGAGTAATAGAGAAATTAAGTATAGATAGGGCAGAAAAGATGTCTTCAGTTGCTACTTAAAATGAGAGAGAGACTGTGTGTGAGGCAGAAACCTAGATAGTTTCAGACTTATGTGCTGCACAGGAGAAAGCTCTTGCATAGGGTGCAATTGTAAGGAAAGGGCAGAGAGGAAGGTTGTTGCTAGATGACTCGAGGAAGGAGAATAGAGGTAGGAGTAAATCCATGGATGATTTAAAAACCTTTTGAACTGGATGCTGAATGTACTGGAATGTTCCTTATTGTCATCCTCCTTCAGGCATATACAATTGTTTTTTCTGTGAACAAATGTGGAAATGAACACTTGAGTATATATAAATTTAAAATATCTGTCTATTGCTTCTAATAACTCAGCACGAGAAAACAAAGGCAAAAGTTAACCACTAGTAGTACATACTAATGATGGACTATTAATCTTGTTTAGAGACTGAACAAGATCTCCTGAGCGATACTTCATTTAATTGTGTATTGAAAACTATTATTGTTCTATACATGATACTATTAACTATATTCCTTACTTTTCTTGGGGTGCAATACAAAATAGAGTACTATTTGCTTTATAATGGTGCTGTGGTAAATGCTAAGTCTATCACAAAAACAAAATATGTATACACTTATTTAGAAAATTATAAAGCCTTTGTAGAAATAGCCATTGGTTTTCTCTACAACCAAGGTGCAGTCTTTTCACCAAGTATCTGGTTTAATTCTTATACTTAAATACAAACAGTAAATCTTCCTTTCCCCCCCTCCTCTTTGCAGTATCCAGGCTACTTCCAATTTTGTCAATGCTTTATACATTCCGGTAGTGTAGTGATAGTGTGTGCTGCTGATGTCACTGCTTGCCTTATCAGGATTTTTGCTCTTTGTTTCACAGGGAGCTGTGATTGGTATAGACGATGAGGACGACAGTACCTTCACAATAACGGTTGATCAGAAAACCTTCCATTTCCAGGGTGAGCTGAAAGATGAGGTTCTTTCTTTTTGCAATAGATGTGACTGCTGCTGTCTATCTTCCTGTTTTGGTGTTCAATGGCTGATTTTAAATGTTTGGCAACTGAACTGCATGAATGAGCACCCTGGGAACATTCTGGATCCAGAGGTGCTGCAGGTTAGGCAGGGATTTATATCTGCAGTGAATACATATGTGCTAGAAAAGACTGTATCTTTGGCAGGATTTGGTGATTAAAAATTTAAAGGATAAATCAGTCATAATGGGCTTCTGCTGATTGGCAATGTTTTGCCAACATTACCCATCTTCATTGTCAGGATATATGATTAAGCCTTTCTGCATGAAGAGTCACAAGACCAGTGTGAAGGTTGCAATTTGTGTTCATTTGGATTTGAAACTCAGTTTTGAGGAGACTAGAGGCAACATTTGGCTTAAAGATGGATCTTTGCTTCAAGATCTGCAAGTTTGCATTAATTTCATCTGCATTTCTGTGTCTTGTCTGCCAATCACCATTTCTCTGCTCTTATCCTTTTAATCATATTTACTAACTCCAATGCCATCTGCCACTGCTATGTTTCGTCATTGCATGCTATGGTTCACCGGTAGAAAGGGTAAGGTACTGTATAATTGTTCTCATTGGGGTTGCTACAGAACCCTTAAATATCTTCAACCACAGCATTGGTAAATGTTGTCATGACATTTTGTTTTAAAGTACCTCTTTTCTCCCGTCGTACAGTTAAGATCATGTAGTTGTCTCGTGGGTTAAAACCTTCAATTAACATCTATTTGTCCTTCTCCTGGTACTCTCCCACCCCCACTACTTCTTTGAAATATAGAGTGAGGGAAGAATTTTATTTATAACTGTCTTGTATGGAGTTGGAAAATGTAAGTAAATATTTCAGGGCTGTGTATGTGACAGTCAGCATTTACATTTGTATAAAATTGGAATATATCTATAACCTTTATTGTGCTGTATAGATTTACAAATTAATATTTCAAAATCAGCATGCATTTTGAATTGTTAAGGTGAAATAAGGGCAGTATTTGAGAATGTATTTCTATAATATCTAATGATAAACATTAGTCATGCACCATGTTTTTCATTGGCATATGTATTTTCTATGCTACAGTACCTCCTAAATGATATGGCTATACTCTAGCTTCACTGCATTAAGCTTCATAAACCTTCCCTTTATAAAGCTCTGCTAACAGCAACACTTAACTCCTCTGTTCTCAAGGATAGCTGATAAAACAGAAAGGTAAGCTAATTTAGATAACGGAATACAAAACACTGGTATTCTTCAATGCTACAAAGCTAAATATTTATAAATATTTCTGTATGAGAGCTTGATGCCGGTAAAAGGTGAAACCTGGAATTCTCTTGTGTTTAGTTTCTAGGGAAATACCTCTTGTGCAGTTTCCTCTTGCTGTAGTTCCTCATCTGCTGTATTGTTTCCCTATGGAAGGCGACTGAAACCTCTTGAGAGAAGACAGTCATTTGATACAATTTATTATAAGCAAGATTAATATTTTTATTTGGTAGGATACTTAAACAATTCCTCTATAAGTACTAATTCTGTCATTCATATTCACATAGATATCCATGCTTTAGAACTTTAAGATGTTAAAAAATACATGTACATTTTAATCTGTTATCTTGCTTGTTTGTTTTCTAATTTAGGATCTATGTCCAGTACAGCAATTTCTCTCTTAGAACAGCTTTTTAAAAGTGCTTACATTAATTTGCTGAAGACTGTAACTTGGCCTATAGCCAGCAAATTGTGCTAATGTTAGGGAAAAAATCAATGTACACCACTGACTCTGTATTTTCAATTTACAGTAAAAATTGTAATCTCACAGCACTTCAATGTAAAACAAACCTAGTCTTGTGGAAGTTTTCTTTTTTTAAAACTATATATTTTTAAAATGTATAATACATATCCTATATAACATAAATTGTGTATTGTGTGCAAATATTGTGTGTGTACGTACGTACATACATACATACATATAGATAAAATGCCTGGAATATTATGGCATAAAGGTTTTGTTGGGAATGAATTCGGGATGATTACATCACTCTGGAGTTGTGAAGTCATGACTGAGTTATGCAGATTTTTCTAAATGAGTTCTGATAAAACCTTTATTACAATCAGATTTTATTATAGATTGTATATATGTAATACATGAACGCATTGCTCAGCAAGAATTTATTATGTTAGATGCACACTATCAGTATTTGTAGTGAGCTTTTAAATAAAAACTCTACATGCTACAGAAGAGCTACTCTAGGAACGTCTTGTATTTTCTACATATAAAAAAAAAAAATTAGGGGAGATCTTTATTCTTCCACCTATACAGATAATACAGCTATGTACCCAAATTACCTGGAGTTGAATTGAGAAGGGAAAGAGGAAGAGAAAATAGTAAATTTAAAACATATGTAAAAAGTCTAAAATATTTGCTAAATCTAAAATGTTCATGATTTTAAAGTCCCAGTAATTTGAGGTCCCATTGGGAATCTCCCATTATCAATGGGACAGGTTTTTTCTTTTATTTTCTTTCCCCTTCTGGCCCTGAATTAACAGCACCCTCAGTCTAAACATCTGTTAGGTGTAGAAAAACCATCAGTGGCCCAGGACTGAGTCTTTCCCATCCTGTGCTTTAGGTGCAGTTTTTCTAATGAGTTACATTTGGGGGAAGGAGGATGAAACTCTTTTCCTTCCCCTCCTGGGCAGGCTGACTTTTAGTTTGTAATATGGTATCTGTTTGAAGCTCTACCTGTATTTTGGAAAGTTAAAATATCTAGAGAGGTAGGTGAAAGGGTAGAAGGCAGGTGAGACAGTCAGAGATGCACGATAAATTGCAGAGCCCTGTGATCAATTTGTCATGTGGATATTGCCTTCCTGAGTTACATGTGTTTTGTGTGTGTTGGACCAGATTTTCAAAAGTGCTAAGCATCCAGCAATGCCCATTGAAACCAAAGGGAGGTGTTAAGACATTTTTGAATCTTGGCAGTGGTTAGTTGGGCACTGGCTCCTGCTAAGACTCCCAGCCTGGCTTCTGATAGCCAGAGATCTTTTCCACAGCACTCCTTAGTGACTATCTGAGTGCTGGAAACTGGTCAGCTACATATAAATTATAAAGCACTCTAGGACTAGCCAGTTTCGGGTCTGGTTCTGGAGCACACAAAAAGCAAGTGGCTGCTTTGTGCCTGATGGAAAGGGCACTTGAAAGCTTTGTAAATCATGGTCTGTCAATATTTTCCTCTTCAGCACTGGGACTAGAGGGAGGAACGATAAATTCTGTGATGACCCCCATCCCAACCTCCAACAGCAGGACCATACTGAAAGTCATCCTAGTGTCTTTGTTCTTTCCAACAGCTCAGGGCTCCACACATCGTGGCTTTAACATAGGGGCATTCTGTAAATCACATAGCCCTGAGTATAAATCTAACCATCCTCAGAACAAATTTGTTGGGTTTTGCCCCATAGATCACTATGCAACTTATCCAATATAAGAATTGTTGCCTACTGTACCTTGCCTGACCTCAGTAATTTATACCAAGTGATACAAGGTCAGATAACTTAATACCTAGATAGGTGTCCCAAGTAAACTGATTTAAATATAAAACCTTCAGCCAGTCAAAAATAACCAATCATTCAATTACAGAACAGTGATGTAAAAGTTTATCTGTCTTCTGATTGGGTTAAGCTTGGAGCATCCTTGTTGTTTAATGGAAGGGAAATACAGGCTTTCAATAATCAGCTGTCATGATTGCATCAACATCAGTCAGACCAAAGAGCAGTAAGTAATGTTTTTTGATCACTTTATATAAAAGAATAACGTCCGTGGAATAAATTTTTGACATGGGATACATTTATTTTCAGTTAAATTTGACTTTGTCAAGGCACTTACTTAACAGTAGATTTCCGCTTTTCTATGCCAAAGTTCTGCTCCTTTCTTCTTTTTCTTAGTAAGTGTTGTTGCAAATTCCATCTATTTACTTTGAGGTGGGAACTAGATGGGAAAAGACTTAAAAGTAATCTAGCTCATCCCTTCTCTGCTTGAATGAGGAGGCATCTTTTGGCTCTACAGTATGACCTGTTCTAGGGCCTTAACCAAAGCCCACTGAAGTAAAGAGGAAGACTCCCATTTACTTCCAGGAGCTTTGGATCAGGCCCAGGTTTGTTCAGGATATCTGAAAGTCCCAAGCGTCAGGACAGCCGTCACTACTCTTTTGGAGACTGGTCCGTAGCCTAGTACATCTCACTCTCAGGAAGCTTTTCCCTGATACCTAAATGTTCCCTTTTAGTAACTTCATCCTGTTGCTCCTAGTTGTACTATAGTAACTCCTCCCTGTTCTAAGGTCTGGTCTAAACTAGAAAATTAAGTTGTCTTAACTACGTCGCTCAGGGGTGTGAAAAATCCACACCCCAAGTGGTGTAGGTAAGCCAACTTTACCCCCAGTGTAGATAGCACTAGGTTGACAGAATTCTTCCATCGACTTAGCTACCGCCTCTTGCGGAAGTGGATTACCCACACTGATGAGAGGACCCTTCTTGTCAGCGCATGTAGTGTCTACACTTAAGCGATAGAGTAGTGCAGCTTCGTCGTGGTAGCATTTCAAGGGTAGACAAGCCCTAAGCGCTCAGACCCTTGAAATACTTTGTGTTTTTTCCTCTGCCCACCACATATTTAGCTCATCACTTAGCCAAGCTATATATATTTAGTTTTTTTTCATTTGGAAAGTCAGTCCTTCATCCCCTTACATCGCTTTGTTCAGTTTAGTGTCCTCTAGAATGTTAGTGTTTGGAAACAAATCTAATGAACAGAACAGAGTGTTCCAGGTGCAGTCTTGCCTCCTTAATATGTGACTTGATGTCTGTTGCAACTTGCAATCGCATTGTGGATGGTGGCGGTTGTTGGTTTTCTGGGTTGGTTTATTTTGGTGGGTTTATGTAAAGAAATATGAATTGTGGACTTTTTTAACTTGGAAAAGATACCATCAACTTGACACTCTCTCACTTCCATCTGAAAATGTATTGTTTGAGAATGGATCTAAGGGGGCATCATCGTTTCATAGCAGGTATTTGCCATCCATGTTTCACTGCTGCTGTATAAATAAAGTTCTGAGAGATCAGAGAGGGTCCTGTACATTGATGTGAGCTGGACTTGCAGTAGCTCTTGCTCTCTGGCAGCTAGCCATGGAGAACAGCAGGGCTTAACCTCTTCTTCTCCCACCCCTCTCTCAACATAGTGTCACAATGTTGCCATGAGAAGGAAGCATAAATGCACCGGTGCACCTCTTCTGCTTCTGTAGGTGCACTGTGAGATGGGAAAGCAGATTACTGCCTCCCCAGCCCCTCAGTTCCTTTCCTGGCTGCCTGCAGTCACAGTTGGGAAGGTAAAGGGAGTGGATGGCTAGGCACAGAGTTCTAGTGCATAGCGGAAGAGTACTTATTTAGTATGGGGTGAGGCTATGAGCCCTAATCAACATTTGTGCTGGTGGGGACTTAGTCTCAGTTTATGGGAAGAGCAGGCAACACCAGCAATTGGTGGATGGGGTACATGTAGCCACTGTTAATATGGGTGCCTGAAACCCCAGCAAGTAAGAGCAGGGTGGAAGGGTGGGCTCAGAACCCTGGAAGGTTGAGTGCCTGAGAGCTTCTGACAGTGGGAGGAAAGGCCAGTCCTTGCAAATGGAGGGAGGGGGTCCTTGAAGGACCAGCAAGAAGCTTGGGTAGTGGAAGAGGCAACCCCAGCAGCCTGGTTCAGGAGAGATGGTCAGCAAAAGCCCTTCAAACGAAGAGGGAGCTGAGGGGAGATTCTGTGGCCCAAGCATATTCTATCCTGGGGGAAGGAGCTGAACATTCTCACCTGCCTCCCTTGTGCTTCCATGGCTTGGCTTCTCACCCAGCTTCTGCCATCTTCTCTAGACTCTCATGCAGGTCTCTTCCTTCGGGGTTCCCGTAGTTGATTATGGCAGTAGAGGTGACATATTAAGGATAAGGGCCCAGAGGGCAAAATACCACCTAAAATGGCTATAACTGGAAGATTCATAGATTCCAAGGTCAGAAAGGACCATCTAGTCTGACTTCCTGTAGAACACAGACCATATAGTTTCCTCAAAATAATTCTTAGAGCATGTTTTTTTTTTTTTTTTTTTTTTTAATTAAAACATCCAATCTTGTTTTAAATATTGCCAGTGATGGAGAATCCATCACGATCCTTGGTAAATTGTTCTAATGGTTAATTACCCTCACTGTTAAAAGTTACCAGATTTAGAGACATTATTTTTCTAGCATTTATACCTTGTACATAGTGACTTACTGTTGTTGCTGATCATTTCTATGACTCATACCCTGCTATGGGAGTGTTCCCTCGTGTTCTCTATGAGACTTTTACCAGCAAGAGCAGCAGCAGAGCTGAAACTGCAGCAATGACAAGCATGTGTGTGCACAGAGGAGGGGAGGAGGACTGGGTCTGAGCATGGTTAATGTTGTTCTGGAGTCTTCTGGCCAGCTTTTGTTTATCTGGAGTGGCAGTTGCACATTTGCCCCCCTCATGCTAGGTGAAATGTCGTTAATAAATAAGGCTGCAGGCAGTGAGCAGACTTCCTCTTCAGCTCCTCTCCCTAGTTCTAGAGGCTACTCCCAGAACACCTGAGCAGGCAGCCAATTACTGTACGCTCATTTTTCTCACTGCTCCCTTTTCTGTCCAGTGCATCTCAGTGCAAAGTGGAAAAGTCTATACTCATACCCACACAATGAACAGACCTCATTGGGGCTGCTCTGGACTCCACCACCAGAGCATACTTGCCCATGGACAGATTCGCCACAATATCCAGCTTCATCTCTACGATAGAGCAAAACCCACAAACCAGAGAAGGGCTTGTCTTAAACTCCTGGGCTGTATGGCAGCCTAAACACTTGTTACACGCTTAGCAAGACTATGCTCTCAGTATCTGGCTGAGGACAGTCTACGTCCCCAACAATCAATCAGTCCAAATGGATGTCTATACTTCAGAGGGTCCTCCACACTTCCAATTGGTGAAAAGCTCCCCAAAAGGTCTGTGTGGAAGTGCCATTCTTGCAACCTTCCCTTGCAAAGACCATCACCACGGATGCATCCCTACTAAGCTAGGGCACATGCATTCAGGACTTCACAGCTCAGGGTAAACCGTCCCTGCAGGAGGTGACCCTCTGCATCAATGTATTAGAGCTTAAGATGACTTGTTATGCTTACCATCACTTCCTACCCCACCATGTCAGGGGCCACTCACTCAAAATAATGTAGGCAACAGAGCAGCAATGTATTCTATTATCTCTGCAAGGCCACCACCTGGTCTCCAGTGCGCACCTTTTCCCCATGCTATGCTCTCATACCTGTTTCCAGAGCCGAGACAGCTTTGAGTGAAGTTCTATAGTGCGTACTGAATCTGCCGCTTCCACACTCTCCTCCATAATCAAAGTATTGCTCTGCAATCTCCTGAAGTGGAGCACCCACAGGGATAACTCAAAGAAGGAGAGGTTTCTTACCTTGTACAGTGACTGGAATTCTTCAAGATGTTTTGTTCCTATGGGTACGCCACTATCTATCCTCCTTCCCCTCTGTTCAGAGTCTTTCTGTCTGGATTTCATGGTTAAGAAGGAACTGGAGCATCAGTGGGTCCTCCCTCCCCTATATACTTTCACATCAGAGCACAAGAATGTGTAGGGTGCAGACCTGTGGACACTGCTGATGAAAATCTGATCCAGAGCGCACTGGTGCATGCACATCTTAAAATGGAGCACCCATATTGACAAAAATCTCAAATTCCACTTACTGTACAAGGTAAACAACTTCTTTCTGTGAATTCAGTCTAGAAATTCAACCAAGATGTTCACAAGGCTTATTTTGATGTCAGAGACATCTCTCTATTTGAAGCGTTCTCCTAGATATTTTGACTGTTTCCCTGCTGTGGTTTTTAATGGCCAAGGTCTGTAATGTAGACAGGGCTGTATAAGGTTATGCTAATTACACTATAATACTGGTAGAAAAGGTTTTTCTGGATGAAAAGCTTTTGTTTACAGGTTTTTATAACTTCTAAATACCTTTTTGGATGAACGTCTAACAGTGGCAAAATATTTTGGTAAAATAGAATTTTAACAATCTATATGGCTGTATCAGAGAAGCGTGCAGTTTGCATTATTTAACACTAAATATTGTTGACATCCCCCTAACTCCCTTCTTTTTCACTTGAACAGCTTTTATTAAAAACTTCAGGATTGAATGGACTTGGTGCAACCTATTTGTTTTGTGATCCTAGAAAATTCATTTAAAGTTACCTGTGAAAATAGCATACCGTGGAATGCTAGCTTTTTAGTCTGATTGAATTGCATGTTGTGTATATGTACTTATTAGCTGAACATAGATTAAAAGGCAATACAAGCTCACTTCCATAGAGGGAGGGAAAGATATTTGCTAGATATTCACGTTAGTAAAAAATCTGCTTTGATAGTCACCAATGGATTAAAATAAACGATTATGCATTGTTACATATTCTAAATGTCCCTTCCAGATACACCTCTACCCTGATATAACGCGACCCGATATAACGCGGTAAAGCAGTGCTCCGGGGGGGGCGGGGCTGCGCACTCGGGTGGATCAAAGCAAGTTCGATATAATGCAGTTTCACCTATAACGCGGTAAGATTTTTTTGGCTCCCGAGGACAGCGTTATATCGAGGTAGAGGTGTACTTCTGAAGAATTTTCCATTCTGAACCCAGGTTTCCAAACGAAAACATTTTGGTACTTGCTTTAAACACACTCTAATGGGGAGTGGATCTTAGTGTTTATCAGTGATTTGGAAGAAAACCGAATTCTTGCTGGTTAAGTTTTCAGATGAGACACAAATTGGAGTGGTAAGGAATAAGAACCAGTCAGTTCAACAGAGGAATTTGAATCATCGTGGTAAGCTGTGCTTACTTGAACATGCATTTTAATACATCTAGGATCCAAGAATTCCATATTACAGGATGGGGGACTGTATTTTGGAAAGCAGCGATTCAAAGGACAGGGATCTTGTTAGATTAGACATGAGTTCCCAGGCTGATGTTGTGACCAAAAGAGCAGATGTGATCCTTGGACACACGAGCAGGGGAGTTTCCAGTAGAAGTATGGATGTGGTGTTGGGTCCCTCCTGGCCAACCTTCTCAACCTCCCTCCCCTCCCCCCCCCCCCACCCCCGCAAGGACTATGCCCAAGTTCCTGGCTTTAAAACTGTGCTTCTCACCTGTGCTCATTTTCAGTGAGTGACGAGCACCAGCGCTGCCTGTACTGCTTCAGGTACATGGTCGCCCGCTGCACTATCTGTAAGTTGTTCCTGCCTCGAACATGGGAGGCTCGAGAACTTCTGCTCTGGAAGTTCTTGATGGAGGAGGCCATGCATGCACAAGTGCATTCAGATCTGGAACCAGTGGTGCACCACCCTGCACTGGCGCCCAGCCCTCCTCCGAGCACCTCCCAGGCACCGGATCTGATGGTACTGAGACTGCTGGCCACGCCCCGCCATGAGGGAAAGAAGCATGGACACAGACATAGGCATAGATCCCCGTCCAGGACTGCTCAAAAACATAGCATTTCCTCCCCAAACCATGCTTGGTCGGGCGAGAAGTTGCACGTCTATCTGGCTACCGGACCAGCTCTCATGTTACTCCGGGTGGAGGGTAAGGAAAACAGAAGCAGGATCCACCGTTACCAGCACCTACCCTGGTGACTGCACTGGTTCCTTCATCGGCGCATCTCCTGCTGGCACTGTTGACGCTGCCTGGACCCGGGGTTTGTCTCGTGTGACCCTGCGCAGTCCCAGCTGCCTGGAATTGCTACTATTGATGGCAGAGTTGCTTCTCCCATACCCATGCTCCTCTCTGGCTCTACACACACCACCGTCTCGCCATCTCCAGCAGATGAATCGCTACTGCTGCCCCCAGAGCGGCATGTCCCCTTGCTGCACCTCAGCCCTCCGGCACCGTCTGCACCCCTATTGCTGGAATTGTCCTCCAAGTCTGAGGCTTCTCAGCACTGGAACCCTTGTTCTCACCCGCCCCCCAGCCAGAATTGCATTGCTGACTACCATATCCCTTGGCTTATGACCCTGCTGCAGAACCACGGTACTGCTCTCCGTGAGGTCCACCCATGCACAGAGATCCTTACTACTGGCCCAACTGGCCGCCATGGGATCCCTATTGAGGGTTCCAGGCCCCCTTGGTGGCTTCACACCAACTGTTCCTTGTTCGCCCTCCAGTGCAGTCTGTTTATGAGAAGGAGGAAGGAGAGGTTGAACCGGTACTGCGGATTCCCCTGACAAGTCCCTCCTTCCTGCCTCACTATCCCCTACAGACGACCACCACCAATATCAAGAACTATTACAATGGGTGGCGACGGATCTGGGGATCCTGTTGGAGGAGGTCCAGGACATGCAACACCAGCTCCTGGACATCCTCCAACCCCAGGGAGACCTACTCAAGCAGCTCTCCCCATCAACAATGCTGTCCTGCAACCAGTGCAATTGGTGTGGTATACTCCTGCCTCTGTTCCTACTAAGGGAGTGCAATTCCTTTTTACCCACTCACCTCCAAATTGCCTGGTGGGTCTCGCAGAGGCAGAATGAGTCGGCCAACACTCTCAGAAATCCATTTCTCCAGACAGAACGGCAAAAGAGATGGACCTGCTGGGCTGGAAAGCCATCTTCACATGCGTTAACTCCAGTTTTGGCTCCTCTCAGTCTACAGACCACACCACGACTGCCTGGACAGCAAAGTCCTGATCCCCCAGGAGGTACTGATGTCCTTCATATGGTGGACCGACACTTCCCAGGTCCTGGTCGGTACTCCCTTCATAATTCCCACGCCACGCTCACAATGGACACTTCCCTCGCGGGTTGGGGAGCTCACCTAGACCGCCACATTACATAGAGCATCTGGATGCCTCAGGATGCATATAAACATCCTGGAACTGAGGACGGTCCGTCTTGTCTGCCACTTTCTTTCCTTCATATGGGCCAAGCACATCAAATTATTCTGACAACATTGCAGCGGTAGTTTACATCAACAAAAAGGGCAGTGCCAAGTCTCCCTACCTCTGTTCAGAGTCCATCCACCTTTGGAACTGGTGCATCAAACATCAAGTCACACTCCAGGCCACGTACCTCCTGGGCACCCAAAGACTCCCTGTCAGATATGCTCAGCAGGACACTACCTGAACCACGAGTGGAAGCTGCACGATGTCAAGCTCTGGTGCCTCTTCCACTAATAGGGCACCCAATGCTGAGACCTCTTCTCCATTTGAGAGAACCACAAACTTTCACTTTATTATTTCAGAGAAGCCATGTGGGAGTACTTGCAGGGTGACGCCCTTCTCCTCCTCTAGACAGACTCCCTTCACTACACCTTTTCCCTCCCCCCACAAGTCCTGCACAAGACTTGTCGGGATCAAGCGACGGTAATCCTAATAGTTCCATTTTGGCCCTGTTGGTTTTGGTTCACAGACCTCCCAAACCTCTCTGTCTGCACACCACTCTATTTCCACACACTACTGCATCTCCTCATGCAAGACTGGGGCCGACGCTAACATTCCATTCTCAGCTGTCTTCACTTCACAGCTTGGTTTTTGGATGGAGCTTGGGGATAGGTAGAGCATGCTCCACCCCAGTGCAATGTATCCTTACCCAAAGCAGGAGGGCATCAACCAGGGTCTGCTACCAGGTGAAATGAAAGCACTTCACCTCCTGAGCTCACCTCCACAAATACCTGCTGTCTACGATATCCATACCTATCATCCTCAACTATCTTCTTGAACTCGAGACTTTGGGCCTAGCCCTCAGATCCATACGAGTCCACTTAGCAGCACTCAGTGCCTTTCTCCCCTCAGTGGTTGGCACTACTGTGCTCACACACACTACCACCCTATGTTTCCTAAAAGGTTTACCCAATACCTTCCCAGCTGTACTCAAACCTACACCCTTGTGGGACCTTAATCTCATTCTCTCTGCTTTCAGGAAACCACCCTTTGAGTCCCTAGCAATGTCTTCGCTTTCTCATCTCTCCATGAAAATAATCTTCTGGGTAGCCATTACCTTGGCTAGACGAATCAGTGAGCTGGCAGCCATGATGGCTGACACCTCCCCCTCCCCCCCACGTTGTCTTCCACAAAGACAGTTTCTTTACGTGTTCACCTTAAATTCCTTTTTAAGGTGGTGTTGGAGTTCCTCCTAAATCAGTGTATCCACTTCCCGGTCTTCTGTCTCAAACCCCACGCCTCCCACATTGACAGGATCCTCCATTCCCTTGGCATCCGACATGCAGTGGTGTTCTACCTCCACCGAACCCATGACTTCTGTGCATCAATTGCTGACAGTTGTAAGGGCCAAGCCTTCTCCTTACAGTGCATTTCCAAATGGGTTTCTCTGTAGCATCTGTGAATGCATGCACTCAACAATGTAACGCCATGTGATGTTGTCATGGCACACTTTACCTGAGCACAAGCGGCCACATTGGCCTGCCTCACCGATGTCTCCTGCCAGGACATTTGTCGCACAGTGGTATAGCGTTCCATGCACAACTTCACATATCATTATGCCATCACCCACGCAATGGCTGCAGCTGTGGCCTGCGTTGTACTACAGACAGCACTTCCGAGCACATCCTCACACCCACTTGCATGCTGGTCACTGCTCGCTACTCGTCCACATTTGGAATCCATATAGGGACCATTAGTCGAAGAAGAGAAAGCTACTTACCTGTAACTGGAGGTTCTTCAAGATGTGTGGTCCCTATTTGGATTCCAGTACCCACTATTCATCCCTTCTGCTATGGACTCGACTACTCAGCGGTAAGAGGAGATGTAATGGGAGAAGTGTCGAGCCGTATGGCCTATTATAGCCTCAGCTGAGAGCATGAGGGGATGCACGTGCAGGTCAACAGACACTGCTAAGAAAACCTTCTGGCTCTGGCGCATGGCGTGTATGCGCATCCATGTTTGGGGTTACAAGTAAGTAGCCTCTTCTATAAGATGCTGCATGTATATAGGGCTGTGTGAGCTTTTGTTTAAATACTATCCAAATGTGTATGCGTAAGGAAGTAGTTAGTTACATGTTATACCTGAATTGTTTTGCCTTGGAGAAGTTAGTATCATAACCTTAAAATTAAATTTAACATTGCAATGTGTGAGTTTTCATTGTTTGTATTCTTCTTTTTCCTGTCTCTCCCTTCCCAGCTTCATTCTCTTCAAAAGATGGGAGGAGGTGAGAAATAGGAAAAAATTAAAATCTTCAGATCCCTCCTCTGGAGTTTAGAAATTGTGAAAGCATAAAGACTTCAGCACATAATCCATTTTTTGCAGCGTAACTTGTGTGCAGATGAAATTTTAAAAAATAAAAACTATTATTGTAGATAACATCTGCAACGTAGTATTATTGCTCCCATTGTTAGCAAAAGTTAACATGGATTTTTGAAACAGTTCAAATGATTCTAACTAATTTTTGGTCAATAATAAATAAAATAAATGTTGAATTTTCAAATAGGATTATTCATACTGAATATTTTCAGTTATGAACTACATCCATTTGAGTTGCATATGAGCAAAAAAAAATCTTGAAACTTAATTGAGAAGTGTGTTCCATCTCCCCTCTGCTCTTTTGTATAAGTAAAGGATCTGAACAAACTAGCCAAATTTTCACAGAGGAGAAAACAGCTATTTTAAAAAAATCAGAACTCTGAATAACTGCAAACGGTTACAGTAGAATTTAAAACTTAACCTTAAGTATAACAGGAGCTTCATCTCCCATTTAATTCTTTGTGTAATAAGACACAAACAGCCTCATGTGTAAAGCAAACCTCTACTTATGTTCATGCAACCTTGCACAGACTCCGGTACATGTACTTTAGTGTATGCTGTAGATGATGGGCTCTGCTCTTGCCAATTCAGGCCATTCCCTCAGTGTGAGCCACCTGAAAGAAAAGCAGTGTATGTCACTTTAACCTATAGTTCTTCCCTCTATCCTATAACACTTATTGTCTCCCTTGGGTGCCATCCAGTTAAGATGAGATTAGAAACTGGACAGTAAGGTTGTTGGCATGATGTAATAATTTTTAGTGTGGGCAGTGAACAGGGCTCCCTCCTCCACAAAAGTCAGCTCAGCCTCCATGGTTGTATAGTAAAGTGCACCTTGTGGTGTGGGTAAGGAGACTCAGGCTTGCTTGTCCTTGAATATTAGTAGTGTGATAGTTGGGGGTAGTGTATCAACCAGCACAGGGCAGGTGGCAATTGAGGCTGTGTCAGGGAATGAGTCTGGCTGAGCCAGCAAGGAGCAACAGCAAGTTGGGGCTGGGGACCAGGGACAGATGGGATGATGTTTCATTATCTCTTCTCAGACCACAGTGTAACGAGACTGCTTCAAACAGCCTCTTTTGGGGACCGAGGCACTCAGTAGTACTGGCAGGATCAATTCAGAGCACAGGAGGAAACAGACTGGCCCACCAGTTAAAAGCTAGTAGGCATGACCACTGGTAACGCTTTCTTAAGACAGTGGTTGTATTGAGGTAGAAAAAGCCAGGATTGGGGAGTAGGGATGGAAAGATGTTGATTCCCTCTCATTCGTCTGCTTCACTACCACTGATGGTATTAAAATGTCAGTAAAACTACTGACATTTTCAGCTGAGTGTCTGGTTGTGCATATTTCCAAAGGCTATGGGCTGAATTTGGCTTTTAGGCCGTAGGTTGGACAAACCTACAACAATGAAACAAGCATTGACTTTTCTGTAATTTAAAAAAAAAAAAAAATTCTTGGCTAACTGTCACGATATTTTGTACACAGGAAGATTTGGTTTGAGTATGATCTGAACTCTGGTAATGATCGTGG
This sequence comes from Emys orbicularis, assembly GCF_028017835.1. Taxonomy (NCBI): domain Eukaryota; kingdom Metazoa; phylum Chordata; order Testudines; family Emydidae; genus Emys; species Emys orbicularis. The sequence goes on from NC_088690.1 coordinate 10,527,692, forward strand.
CTGTGCATCCCTTAACCTGACTAGGTGGTGGTAGATTGATAGAGGTTAGATGTGGTCTCAGTCTTCCACTCTCATCTCTTCCACTCTCTCCCATCCCCCCCCCCCCCCCCCAAAAAAAAAAAAAGCACAGGTGTTAATCCTCAGGACAAGTACTCTGATGCCATGGAGATGAGCATGCTATACAAAATTAGATGGGCACAGCTTACTCATTTTCATCCACATGCACCAACCACAGTGAGGCACCAACCCTTTTTTCCCCCCCTAGGGCTGGAAGATACCAAAGGGGGGGGGGGGAATAGAAAGAAGGAGGACTGAGACAACACCAAATTACTGATTTGGTATTCTGCAGAGTATAGGTAGGCATTCTTGTGGGTTAGGTCTCCTTACTTCTTAGTTCTGTCATTTATTCTGCAGTCCTCTACCTCTGGAATGTCTCGTTTCTCTGCTGGTCAGCCTCTACACTTTAATATATAATGAGGCCAGTCAGCCTATCTTTTGCATAGAAGATTCCCTAGATGGAGAGTCATTTTATCAGTAGCTTTTAGGGCTTACGAGTAATCGCAGTTAACACTTGCGATTAACTCAAAAATGCGTCAGTCTGCACTGCTTTGGATTGTTATTGAGCAGAACCCATCATCAGCATGGACACATGTCCCCTGGAATGGTGGCCGAAGCATCTGGCATGTAAATATCTTGCGACGCCGGCTACAACAGGGCCATGAGAATGCCTGTTTTCACTTTCAGGTGACATTGTAAACAAGAAGCGAACGGCATTATCTCCTGCAAATGTAAACAGACTTATTTGTCTGAGCGATTGGCTGAACCAAGAAGTAGGACTGATTGGACTTATAGGTGCTAAAATTTTACATTGTTTTATTTTTGAATGCAGTTTTTTTGTACATAATTCTACATTTGTAAGTTCAACTTTCATGATAGAGAGATTGCACTACAGTACTTGTAATGGAGGAATTGAAAAATACTATTTCATTTTTTTTACAGTGCAAACACTTGTAATAAAAATAAATATAAAGTGAGCACTGTACAGTTTGTATTCTGTGTTGTAATTGAAATCAATATATTTGAAAATGTAGAAGACATCCAAAAATATTTAAATGAATGGTATTGTATTATTGTTTAACAGTACGATTAATCACGATTAATTTTTTTAATCGCTTGACAGCCCTAGAAGCTTTACCTCTTATGTACCCTTCACCTGCCCTCTGCTTAGGGTGACCAGATAGCAAATGTGAAAAATCGGGACGGGGTGGGGGGTAATAGCTGCCTATGTAAGAAAAAGCTCTGAATATAAGAAAAATACCCTATAAAATCGGGACATCTGGTCACCCTAGCTCTGCTCAACTGATGGCAGAAACAGCTTAACTTCACTCTTGCTATACTCTGTCCATGCAAACATAAGGAATTTGTTTGCCTTGACTGAAAGCCTAAGAGTTCAGGTGACTGAATCTATCCTCAGCCTGACTACAGGCTAGGAAAGGGAGCTGACTGGAGAGAGAGCAGTGGAACTGTCATATAGTTATCTTCAGTTCATTTTGCATGCTGCAGTTCTGTGGTTAAAATGTCCTTCTCCCAATTTAAAAAGAGTCCTCTAAGATGTCATAGCCATGAAATAGAGGTCTGACTTTTCACACGTTACCTGGCACTGGGTGTGAAATACTTTTTCCACTGAAGTCAGTGGTAAAACTCCCATTGACTTCAGTGGAGCCAGATTTTCACACCAACAGTTTGGCTATGTTTAAAATAAACATAGTGCAGAGGGCTTGATATAGCTAGAGTAAAGAATGCAGGAACTCCCATAAAGTCTGTGGGAGTTTTGCCTGAATAAAGAATGCATAATTAGCCCCATTGTCTCAGTGGGTGGAACAGACATTTTCTCCTGGTTAGGGAGACCGCGTTACTTACAGACAGATCAGCCAATTGGTAAGTAGGTTAAAATGAATGAAAATAAAACTTGCATTTCTCCCTAAGAGTGTGTTTTTATAACAACAATGATTTTTTAAAATAATTCTCTAGTTTTTTATTTTCATATTCATGTGCTGTTGCTTTTTTTACAGGGATGCTAATTTTGAGATGGTGGGTTTGTGCATTGTGTTCTCATGTACTGCTCTGTATGACCTAGAAATGCTAGCTGTTAGTGCAGTGTAAACTAAAAGACATGTTCAACATATTTATATTTCACCTTTTGGATGCCATCAAGCCTTTGCTAGGAAAAGTAATCTGGTGTGCAATACTTTCACATTCCACACACGTTATATAAACATACATAATCTCTTTTCACTAACAAAGTACTAGAATGCAATGGTGAATCTGAAGATGAAACTACTGAATCATTCTGCAGTATGGAAAAGGATACTGGTTGAGAGCATTCATATACTAAAAGAGATGTGACCCCTTCTTTATCTTCCTTTTTATCATCTATTTAACTTCATCAAACAAAAAACCCACTTCTCTTTTTTGTATTCCCTTCTTGTGTCTGACCCGGCCCTTGTTATGCCTGCATTTCATGATGCCTGGCTGAATCAGTGCTTCTGAGACCGTTTTAGGAGGTGTTCCTTAGATTTGACCTTTCCAGTGATACTGTTGCACTATGAACAGCACAGTAGAACTAACTTTATATTAAAAAAAAAAAAAAAAAAAGGGAAGGAGGCAGCTTTGCATCTGGAAGTACCCAACACTGTTAACTTGTTTTTATGGTGCTCAGCCTGATCTGCAATGCCGAAATCCTTACCCTACTGTTCCTGATGTTGATGAATATTGTGTGGGGTGTGCTACAAAACTTCTTAAAATAACAAGATGTCAGTTTGTCAGTTTCCCTCTTAAAAACAAAAGGTGCATAATAAACCTAACCTGATTGCCAGAAAGATTGGTCAGACGTTATAATTTCCCACGTTGTATCTAGTGCAGGTTTTCCCCTGAGTGTTTTGGCGAATCCTTTTTTGAATGTTTCCATAGACTGTGCTTCAATGACCTCTTGGCTGTTGTTCCATTCTATAATTGCTCTTACTGCTAGGAAGCTTTTCCTTGCATTTAATCTCTCAACAGCCATTTTGATTAGATTTAATTTAACCTTTCTGCTTGTTCTTCCTGGGAATTGCATGCTAGTGAAGCTTCTGAGCTTTTCTTAGAGGTTGGTACTGAGAGATGGATGGCTGATGAGTCACTATTGGCTAGAAAGTGTCTGCATGTAGGTCTCTTGGCTGGCAATAGGTGATTGTTCATAAGGCTGCTGATTGGCAGTAGGTACTAAAACCACCAGTAAATAATCTTCACGTTGCAGTCATTCCAGGATCTCCTGGTAGAGGAGACTTAGTCTATTGTAGTACCAAGAGTGTTGATGTGATTCCTGAATTGCAGCTGTAGTTCATATGAAGCTGCATGACCTTGACCAACAGTCTAATCATGGGTGGTTTTTCATGCTGTAAGTATCTTTGTGACAGGGTGCAGGGTCACTACTGAGTCACCAGTACACACAAAGAAACACAGTCTTTCCTTTCCCCTCTACTGAACACCCATGGAAAAGGGAAAGGCCTATGAAATGCTGCTGGAGGGACCGGAGAAGGAGCATGTATGTAGGGAGGGCTTTGAAGGCTGGGTTGATGCCTGGGCTTGCAGAAGTTTGTTCATTCTTTGGACTGTGTTGTTTGGCTTGTATTTATAAAGATTCCTTGATGCTGAATAGACTTTACTGTCTGTGGCTGTTAAGTTTCTGCCCAGTCATCCCAATTTATATCTGCTTTACAAATCCTTAGCTTTGTGTATGAGTCCTATAGGAGGTAGTTAGCAAATCTTAACATATTACCTTGAGCACTGTAATCCTGCTTCAGTGTCAATTTGGAGGATATATGAGACACCACAACAGAAAGATGAATCAGTACACACCCTAGCTGTACACTTTACTCTAAAGTGATCACAGAAACACAATGTGGGCAGAGGGTCCTGGTATGCCATGAGCTACTTAGTCTTGTGGCATTGACTACACTTCACTTTAACTGTCCAAGAAATGAGTAATCTTTTTTTCAGGGAGGAGGTCTGATGGCCACCACTTTGTTTTTGTATTTGAAAACTATAATTTAGTACATAAGGATTTGAAAAACTCCATAGACACTTGAAATAGTGGTAAGAATGCGAAGAATTAACCAAGTTCAATATATATCACTGATGCTGATAATTCATTGGTGTTTGTTGCATTGTTGTAGCCACGTTGGTCCAAGCATATTAGAGAGATGAGGTGGGTGAGGTAATATATTTTAATGGACCAACTTCTGTTGGTGAAAGAAGCTTTGACCTGAAGAAGAGCTCTATAGGCTCGAAATCTTCTCTTTCACCAAGGGAAGTTGGTCCATTAAAATATATTACCTCACCCACCTTGTCTCTTTAATTCACTAGCGGTTTGTTTAAAAAGTGTAAACTATGTGAAACTTCCCTGCTCTGCCAGACAATCGGATCTCATTCTTGGGGTGGGACCAGAGACATTTCTTATGAAAAATATAATTAAGCTATATGCTACTGTCAAAATGAAGAAGGATATAATATTTTGCAACTAGGCTTATGCCATCTGACTTCAAGGTATACAGTTTTTCATAACAGTTCTTGTTAGTCGGGTATATGGAACAGTAATTTGTGTGTTGCATTAAACTAAATCTGTTTTGCAACCATAATATTTCAAAATATTATCCTTCTTCATTTTGACAGTAGCATGTAGCTTAATTATATTTAGTTTGGAGGTCATGGAGGCTGCCAATGTGTCATTTTGGTTCTGTTGCATTATAAACCTGTCCCCAGCAGCTTCTTCATATTAACACTTAATGTTATATCAGACCCAATTAGTGTGCTTGTGTCTGATACCATGGGAGTACTATATGACACGACTTTCTGGCTAATGTCGTGGTATCATATCCTTAGTGTGCTATGTGGAATGCTATGGGTGGGGGAGAGAGAGAGACTACAGCTCGTAACATGGTGGTGCTGGCTGGTGTTCCCAGTGAATTCTTCGTGCCATTCCATATGATAGGGCAGCCCTCACCCTTCATCTGTCTGTGCTGTCGGGGAAGAGGAGGGAAAAATTCAGTTTAACTAAAATAAGAGACGGACTGTGACCCTTGTTGCCTGGAGGGGCCACACTGAGATTGCTTAATTAGGGCAAACTGCAAAGAATGGGGTAGACTATCCCCAAAACTGGTGGTTATTCTGATGATTTGGTTCACCAAGCCAGCAACAAAACAGCGTCTACTATACTTTACTGGTTTCCCAGAAGCCAAAAACACAGCTCCCTTAAAGCAATCTAACCTGGGGCTCCCACCCAGACAGTCACTCAAATATGATGAGGATTACTGAAAATCTTGTGGAACATATATAAAGTTCTACCAATTCCAAGGTATGGGATACATTACCCACCAGGTCAGTGAATATTTCAGATCTTACCTAAATAGATGCTTACAGCCAATTCTTCTTAACTAAACTAAACTAAGATTTATTTAAAAAGGAGAGAGAGAGTATTGTGGTTAAAAGATCATTATTCATATATGTATGTATAAAGTTCTTGGGTCAGTTTCACATTAGAGATGGTGAGCTGCTGAGTTGCAAAAAGTTCTTTCAGAATCAATTCCCTAGGTTATAATCCAGTAGGCAAGTCCATATGCAGAGTCTGTATAAATTCTTCCCTGAGAAGTAGCAGGGTAATCCAGACTGGCACTGGAGACCTCAGTCTTGCGACTCAAGCTTCCACTGACCAAGTTTAAGCAGATCTGAGATAACAGGATCAGGGCCTTAGAGTTCTTTTATAGCTCTATGGCAAAACATTGATAGTCTCTTGACAGCAGGCATTCCTTGGGTGAAGAGCATTGTGGCTTTGAAGTAAAACCTCTATTTCCTACGTATACACAGATAATAGTTGCATTCATCAGCATAAGGTAATTATCCATTAATTAGTTCATAGATGGTTTACTACAAACTTCAATGATGATATTGCATCCAAGTTTCATCTAAATGTTAATATTCCCTTTTGATCTCTGAATCAATAGCAGATAGTAACAGATGGGAACCGGCTGGTTACATAACATCTAAAAAGAGAGAGGTAAACACAAATACAATTAGTATCTTCCAATTCTCTAAAAATACCAGTTTGCATTTCAAAGCTCTAGTCTATCTAACATGACTTTGTTAGATAGTTATAAGGAATGGCCCTAATTACCATTTATATACTTTAAAATATGTCTTCAAAGGTTGAATTTGGGTCATTTAGCTTGCTAGTTGTTCAACCCTTTCTGGCTCAGTGTCTTCCCTACCCCCTCCAAATGGTATGAACTCTGTGCCCTATATTAGTGGTTAGCATGCAGAAGTACTCAGATGGTTTGGAATGTAACCCTTTCCTAAGGACTGGAAATGTCTTCAGACAGGCCATAATACAAGCCGCAGGCTGGCTGCTGTGCATGAACAGCATACCCTGGCATTAGAATGATGTCGATTTTTCTGTTTTACAAGATTATTTAATTCTTAAATTATTTTTATTTGTGTTGAAATTTTCCATGCGTTGTTTCTGACCAAAAAAAAAAGAGAGGGGAGACATTTGAAGAATAAACTTTCAGAGAGGGGTGTGATGCTAGAATTGGGGGAAGAAAATGTACTCCTTTCATTCACTTAATTTTTTTTTTTTCATTCTGCTCACCTGATGCTGATGGTCAGCCTACCTAAACCACTAAAACATTTGGTAAACAAAGCAGACAGCTGTAGCAATAAACTACAAGCTGACCTATGCAATTATCATAGTAGTCCTATGAGCCTTAGCAAACTGTGTTCTTATCTTTCTGGTAGCCTGTTGAAGTTACCTTCTTTAAATTCCTTTTTTGGTAGCTGAAATAACCTTTGAGCACTTAATTTCAGAATTTGACATGCAAGCACCTCTGTCTAGGTATTTATATGCTCCCATCACCATATAATAGTGTAACAGTTCTTGAGAACTTTTTAGAAGTCATTGATACTAAAGGTGGAAATGATCTATTTGGACAGCCAATTCACTCTGCTGCTGTCTGCAGAAGTTTTCTTTATTGTACATTTTCAGTTGTTCTCTCTAAATTAATTCAGAAGAAATCCAGTGACAGAGCTTCAGTTATCTACTCAAATATATTAGTATTTTTGTATTGCATCTGATGATCAAACCCAAATATAGAATGACTAGGATTGCCTTTGAAGGACAGAAACAAAATAACATTAGAACCTTTTTCAGGATACCCATTGCTGTTCATACGGATGTATTGAAACTGTGTGCCTGAGTTGTTGCTGCCCCAGTTCTGTAAGCTTTAGCTTATTAAGCAAATGTATAATTATAGTGTGTCCTAAAACACCCAAGAATTTCAATTAAAAAGAGAAAACTAGAAAGTTAGAGCTTTTGAAACATTCAAATACTGTACTGTTGTATTCTGAATACCCTTTCTTTTCACTTAATTGGACTCCTTAAAGGGTGACTATGGGTGAAGAGGCAAGAACTTAACCAATCTATTGTGGATGGACTAATAGTTTGTCTAGTTCTTTTTTTTTTTTTAAGGCATCTAGAGCCCTACTAGCCTGCCCTCCCTATACATTAACGTTTGTATTTATTGTGCTTTCCAGAGCGTTGTATAGAGAGCAAAAAAGTTCATCCACCCTACTTAAACATTATTCCTGTAGGAATTTTATTTACCTACTATTGTTGCAAGTAACACCTAGTATTACTGTAATTACTGTAAAAACGTGTGTACTTTATGCATTTGACAGTACTTTATAGTTCGTTTCCCCTGTGTAGGTCCATAACAAAGTAACAGGGGAGAGAAACTTCTTAAAAATAGGGAAATGTGATTAATACCACACAGGTCGATAGGGAGTAGAGAGGCAGGTGCAGTAATTAGCAGGTTTTTAAACCAAAATTGAACTTCAAATTTCTATTTAACTCTGAATCTATTATTGTTGCTTTTGGTCTGCAACTTTAAACTTATCATTGTGCTAGACACTATACAAACTCTGATTTTAAAAAGACAACATGCAGTACATTTATTTCTCAATTATGCAATTTCCTGCACTTTGGCTAGGGGTGTGTTGTGTGTTGATTAGCATGATGACTGTTTTAGTAACAATGCAGCATGCAAATCTCTATACTGATTGGCTGAGGGCCTCAGAATTCAAGGCATCCAAATTCTGATATCTCAGCCCCATCTTGTCTCCTCTCTAAACTTTGATGTTAAATAAAATTTATATTTGACAAAGGAAGCACTCCTTTATACAGTTTGTATGGAATAGGATGAATAAACCTTCCTCCCCAACATCTTCCACTACTCCTCCCTTACAAATCTTGTGATTTTTAGATGGGAAGTTGAAGCAGCCATGTTGTGGGCATGTGGATACAGAGGTCAGAGGGATATAAACAATGAGAGGACAGGTGGAGATGGAGAATACATTTCAGTATACTCTTTGAGTTGAGTAATAAGCATACCATACACGATCAAACTTTGAAAACTAACATTTTTGTATAATTAGTCTACTTTGATTGTTCCCTTGTAAACAGGAAACTCCCTCAAGTAGTCTTATACAACATATGCACTATTTGTGTTATTGAATGAGGAACTAGAAACAACTGGGTGTAGTTATTGGCATGAAGTCAGTGTTCCTTCCTCTTCTTCTCCCTCAAATTCACTAAATGCCTCCTGTTGCTATCACCCTTTTTTCTTCACCCAGTTTCTAATGCCCTTGTCACTTCCTGTACCATTGCTGCAATATTCCACCACAGCAAAGAACTTCTTAGCGTATGCACAACGCACTTCAGGTGGCACATGACCAGGATTCATCATGGAATTTGGTCCACTGGTTGAATCATTAGCTTGCTTGGATACTGATGGGGAGAGTGATGTGAACACTTATCCGTGCCCCCCAGCAAGGAACTCTTTCAGGCTAGCAAAATACAGTGAAGCTTTTGTACTGGAAAAAACACAGTGTGTTAGAAAGTGGGTAAAGAAAAGGGTAGTGATAATCCTCGGTCAGTTTCTGGATCTCTTTCCTGCCCGCAGAGTCCTGCCATATCATTTTGCATTTCATATCGCCCCTCCTTGATCACCATCGCCTGTGAGATGACTTATCTTCACCTGACCCTAGTTTCTGCTTCTCAATGGAAATTTTATAGCTGTGTGATACAGGAATAGGTGGACCATCTTGTGCATATTCTTGCTAGTGTATGAGTCCTGGTTCTATAGAAGAAAATTTTTACACAGGATTGTCTTAATAAATATTATAATTGCTTTATTTTAAAATTGAAAGATATTGAAAAAGAGATCAGGCTCTCTTTATTTGTCTAAGTTATGATACATCTATAATGAAGTAAAATTAGGAGTAATTTATTACAGGTTGGAACCTCTGGTGACTCAGAAAAATTTGAAAAATATATTCTGTGAAGATACAAGTATGCTGATGTCATAGATTTTCTGTTTCTACATTTTTTTATTGTAATGTATTTTACATGGGGAAAAAACCCTTCTTTTCTTGAGATAATTGGCTCCTGTGCTTATTTTTCACCAGGCACTGTATTGCTTTGTGCTATCATGTATAGCTGCTGTGGAAATGATTAGGATGTCATATTTAACTAATTCCATTTAATGGGGAATGTTCATGGGACTGCACTCAAACACTAAAGATCCTGTTCTCATGTAAATAATCTTTAATAAAAGGCATATGTTTACCTTGTTCCCTAGAAAATGGTAGAGCAGAGGAATTTTTAAATAGTATTTGTCAAAGGCTCTAGAAGATTAGACCGTTTAAAAATTCATCACATGCTACTGATTTGACAGGCATAGGTAAGTGCACCTTCTGATCAAGAAACATGATGTTATGCAAGAATATAATTATTTTAAAATATCTTGATCAGAGTAGAAAACATCTCTGAAAGAACAGCTGTTAAAACGTGCAATGGCAATTTTTCAAAATCTCCCCATTTAACTCTCCATAAATAGCACCAATGTTGACATGGCATATGCTAATCTGAATCTGGAGTGATTTTTTTTTTTTTTTTACAGCTAAACTATAAACCCTGAAGAGCTGAGATTTTAACAGAAAGCCTGGTGTATTCTCTATAGCTGGTACAATGTAATTTATAGAAGTGAGAAGCTAAGCATCTGATTAAGCAAAAGTGTGTACAGGTTCTTCGTTGCGGCCTTGTCTACATGAGAAACTTGCACTCAGTTAACTAAAGTTGTGATTTTTAAACCATCTTAAACTCATGTAAAAAGCTGTGTGGCTACTCTAGAACTAAATCAAAATGTCAATTAATCAGTTTAACATAAACCAAAGTAAGCCACTCCTAAATTGAAATCAGAGTCCACTTGCTGTTGAATTCTCTTCTAGATAACCATTTTAGGTAGTGTGGTTTAATTTAAAAGTTTTAGTCTGGACACACACCATGGTTTTCAGTCTAAAAGCCTTGAAAAAATGTCAAAGATTTTAAGAAAACATTGAATATTTTTTGCAGCTCGAGATGCTGATGAGAGAGAGAAGTGGATTCATGCTTTAGAGGAAACAATTCTCCGTCATACTCTTCAGCTTCAGGTAAGTTAACCTTCACTCTTGATCCTGAAGCTCTTTTATTTTCAGAATAACTAAATAAACGTACTGACCCAATTTCTGATATCAGATATTCCAGAGTAGTTTGTAAACAGCTGATTATCTGATGGTACAAGATACAGTACATAGTGATATATCAGCCCTGGTACCTGAGGTTACTGTTTGTATCCAGCTAAATTTAGGCAAGGCAAGGTCTCCTGACTTGTTAGATTGTATCTTGAGTAGTTTATTGTATTAATGTGATTTGTTATTTATCTTCCTCTGAAATAATTTTCTTTTGGTTTTGAAAGAGGTAGGCTAGCTTTAAAATGAAGGTATTAGACTGGGTCTTGGGAAAATCTAGGCTCAATTCCTGGCTTTGTGTGTGACCTTAAACACGCTGCTTAATCTTTGCCTCAATTCTTTATCTGTACAATGGGGCTAATGCTTCATTTCTGTTTCGCTTTGTCGTGTCTACTGAGATTGTAAGTTCTTTGGGCAGGGACTTTCTCTCACTATATTTGTACTGTGCCTAGCACAATGGCACCCAGGTCCCTTACTATGCCTCCTAAAGTGCATGTAAAACTTAATACAAATAAAAAATATTTTAAAGTAGTTTTAGACTGGGCCCCCTCAAGTGTAGTATATACATCAGTGATTAGAGTGCCATTGTGCTAGGTACTAAGGGCTTACTAAAAAAACCTTAAATCTCAAGGGAGGAGGAGAAAATATTAAGATGACAATGATTGGGTGAGATGTGAGAGAGGGAAGGTGCTGTGCAAATAGAAATAGATACAGTCTCTATCTGTAAGTGTTTATAGTCCAAGAAAATTAGAGAGGTATGTGGCAGGGCAGTGAAACACGAACAATATATATTCAATCTCTATCAAGATAGATTTTCTCCCCCCTTACCAAATTTAGCCATCATTTTGTTGGCAGACTTCTTGTAAGGGTCAGAAGTAGTGGATATTGAGATCTGACTCTGATTAAACTACACTCCTGTTCTAAGTGCTCTTCAAATGAAAAAAAAATTATATAGATAAGTAAATGAAGCTAATAAAAATTAGTGATTGTTATATTAAACATTCTAACAAGAAAGATTTATATATATTTGACTGTCAGGAAACAAGGAGCGATGTAGTATTTTCCGCCCCTCCCACCCCAGTGCAAGTATTGAAAGTGATATCTGTTTGGACTCTGTGGTCTGTTGTCAGCAGTCATCTTCTCAAAACCCTTTTTTCCAATTTAAAATGCCATAAAACTGTTACAGACTACCCCGCGTAACACCAATTTAGACTTCTTGATCAAAGAACTTCAGTGTTTTCAGCTCCATATTTTAGCCTGAGTTGTTGAGCAAATATCAAGGTAATATGGAAATAATGTATACACCTTGCCTTTTTAATCCTCTTTTTTTCTCTTCTGTTATGAATATAATTTTTTCCCCCTTTGAGTCTGGGAGAACTTGTTCCTCGCCAATGTATTGGAAGTAGTTCTCTAAACTACCCTCAAACATGTTGGTATTGGCATAGTAACAGCTGTGGGATTGCATATGAATTCTATAGGATTGAATCCTTGGATTTCAAATACTGATTTCAGCTGAGACTTTCATTGGAGTCTAAGGGAGTTAGGGAAACTCATTGGGAGTTGAGATGTGTCTAATTCCCTTTGACTTCACTGAAAAGCCCATCTTAAATATTTTTTCTACCATACTACCTCTGAGTCTAACCTTTAAGAAGCTAGCATTTTATTTCAACTGAAAACTAGAATGAGGGCTGCTGCTTTAAGAGGACTACTGGTTTTGATTGGGACCTGTATAAGTCAGTGAAGAAGAGGTTTTCTAAAGCTTTTGTTTAGACTAGGATTTAAAGGTTTGTTAAATCATATTAGCTAGCTTGTTCTAAGGAACACCTCCTAAAACTGGTCAAGGCAAGGCATGCTGTACTTTATCAAGCACTTCAACTGGACCAATTTAGCACTAGCTAAAGTACAGTTTGCCTTTTCTTGACCAGAGTTTCAAGTGGTGTGTTTAAATTTGATCAAGGTAGCTACCAGATCTAACAAACCTTTACATCTTAATCTAGACAAAGCTCTTTTTGTTGTTATGGCAAAGCCCTGAGCTATGTCTAGTGTGTTGGGGGCTGTCCATACAGTCTATAACACATTTCTGGGTGATTTTCCAAGACCTACCTACCTTTTTTTGTGTTACAAAGTGTTACATGCACAATGCAAGGTTCCTCCCATGCTTACCTCATGTATGGACAGTTGTATAAAAGTTCTATAGTAGTAAGAATTTGGGGGACGTGTGGGGGGCTTTCTGAGCCGCGGCTGTTTCTGAGAATTCTGATGCCGCCGCCCTACTGCCGCTACCCCATTGGCGAGGACAGGGGGCGGGAACAGCAGCCGCAATCTGAACGGGAAACAGCCGGAGAGCATCCGGCCGGGGGCGAAAGGAGGCCTAGGCCGTGTCGGCCCGTTGTGGGCAGACCAGGCCGGACTCCTGTCAGTACGGTGCCCTGCAAGCCAGCGCTGCAGTGGAAAGCCACGCAGATGGCACTTCTCGCTGTTACCCAGCCGTTGTGTTGTTACGGCAGGCGCGGTTGTACCGCTGGAGTCGGGCCCCCCTGACGTCCGAGCGCTGCCCTGCCGCCCTTGTGTCATCGCATCACGGGGCTTCGCTGAAGCAGAGGCGGCGGCGCGGGGCGCTTTGCAGTCGCTCAGGCACCGGCTCGCGGAGCCCCGTCACGTGCCGCCGCCGCTGGCAGGGAGCAGGCGCCTGACTTCAGCCTTGAGCCTTCCCAGCAGCGGCCCCTCGGATTCAGTCCGGCGGGGCCGCCGGCCACTGCCCGCACAATCGCAGCAGGAGCCTGGAGGGAGCCGGATGTCACCGCACCTCTTGTGGGAGGGGCCCTGCCCTCCGCGGGGAGGGGGTGAGCGGCCAACTCCGCCCCCCCCCCCCAACCGCCGCTCACTCGGGGGTGGGGGAAGGCGTCTGACCCGCAGCCAATCGGGAGCCGCCTTGGTTCTGAGGCGAACGCCGAGCAGCGGGTCGCGGCGGCCGGGTCCTGTGGGGGCTGCTCCCCACCCCGCTCCCAGCGGGAGGCGGCGCTGTCGGGGGCCCAGCCGAGAAACGACCCCCACCGCCCGCGGGGAGAATGGCCAGTGTGAGTACGGAGGCGGGGTATCCGCGGGCGGGGGGTGACTCTGCACGCAGTCCCTCGTGCCCCCGCCGCAGGGTCTGCAGGTGCCGGGACTCCTGGGTCCCGCTCCCCGCCGCGCAGGTCCTTCCCCCGTCCGTGTCTCGGCGGCTCGCGGTGCGGGAGGCGGCCGCCAGGACCGGCTGGCGCTGCTCTTGTCGCCAGTCCACACGCGGAGCTAGCGAGTGGTGATTCCGCGAGGAGAAACTCAGGCCGGGAGCTCACAACAAGCGGCGAGCGCTGCTGGCCCCGCACGAAACGGGCATAAAACCGGGGTCCAGTGTTTCCTTCGCTCGAGGAGTTCGCAGGACCGCCTGGGAAAATGACTTTCATTTGCTGCTCAAACATTACCGGGTTTCTTTTGCGGCGATTCTGCATTTTAGGGGGCATTCTGTGAACTTAAAGGGTGTATGTTGTAGCAAATGTTTGTTTACAAGCAATGCCTTCCCTTTAGTGAGCATCTAAAACTCTTTCGCTGTTTAATACGGTTGGATTTTCATTTTGCATTTCTTTCAGTTTGGACAATGGAAAATTATGTTTCTCCTTTTCTACAGTTTGGCTTTCAAGCACTTGCAGAAGGGGGTTTATTTGCTGTAGAAGTATTTTAGTTGAAATTACAATCAAAAGTGGAAATACTTTAGTTTTTTTTTTTTTTATAAAAGATTTATTTTTACAAACGTGTTTTTTGCCCTCAACAGTGTCCCTTTAAGTCTACAAGATACTTCCTGTTCTAATCCTTTCTAAATACAAATGTTAATTTTCTTGCCTTTAAAAAAACAAACAAACAAACAAAACCAAAACCCTACTTACTTTTGACCCAGGATTCTTCAAGTTTGCCAGGCCAAAAGTGAATTTTGTGTGCAATGTTTGAAAAAACTCGGTCACTGTTAGAGAGATCTGAAAAGTTAACACTAAAAGCTGGGTGTGAAATGTCTATTGGTGGCACAAACCTGCAAAAGGAAACAGGTATAAGAAGATGGAAGAGACCAGGAAGTGTGTCTGAGGGCTTGTCTATACTTAAAATGCTACAGTGGCACAGCTGTGCCACTTCAGTGTAGACCAGTGATTCTCAAACTTTTGTACTGGGGACCCCTTTCACATAGCAAGCCACTGAGTGTGACACCCCCCCCCCCCCTTATAAATTAAAAACACTTTTTTATATTTTTAACACCATTATAAATGCTGGAGGCAAAGCAGGGTTTGGGGTGGAGGCTGACCGCTTGCGACACCCCCCCCCCATAATAACCTCACAACCCCCTGAGGGGTCCTGACCCCCAGTTTGAGAACCCCTGGTGTAGACACTACCTATGCGGATGAGTGGGGTTCTCTCATCAGCATAGATAATCCACCTCCGAGAGGCTATAGCTAGGTTGATGGAAGAATTCTTCGGTCTAAGTTGACATCACTACACTGCTCAGAGGTGTGAATTTTTCACATCCCTGAGTGATGTAGTTATGCTAGCATAATTTGCTAGTGTAGAACTGGCCGGAACATAAGACTAAAGAACAACAGTAGATAGTTTAATTTTTTTTCACCTTCCTTTGCATAATATGTTGGGCACAAATTATGGGAATATTTTTTTCTATAAAACTTTATGAAAAACAACATTTATGTAAAAAGTTTTGTAAGCTCCTCCCTTCTATTTAACTTTTTTTGCAACAAATTATTACTAGTTGTCTGACACTTTACGATGGAATTTGTTTATTCTGGTTTTTTATTGCTCAATTCTTCCCTAGTTCAGGCTCTCTGTTTATCCTTTTAGTGGACCATAGCCAAATCTTGTCATTGTGTGTCCTCTTATTCTCCTTTTTTTAAAATTAGTCCTAAAATCTCTAAATTTTAAAACTGAAGTCCATTCTCCTTGCCAGTCATTTGCACCTTTACACCTCTGATCTTTTTTATAATGTTACTAGAAATGTGTTTAGTACTTAACTAGTTTTTTCTTACAGAGCTTTCTTGTATTGATGTTAAGCATTTTACTGCTGGGTTTTAGTTCTGTCCCACATTGAATGCTATCCATAGGCTTTGCCAAATTTGATTTTTATTTTTCATCATTTTGACTGATATTGATATTTATTTTTAAGCATTTAAAAATATTTATTTAAATTTTCACAATTGCGGGAAACTGGAGGGGTTCACACAATAATTATTTAATGACTGTAGATATTGAGATTCAGAAAGTTAAAGCTTTATAACCATTAAAACAGTGTCAACATCAAATGTCAAAATATACAAAGTAAGTAAATATTGTTAAATCAAACTAAGTTCTCAAGCTGCATTTTTTGTTTTTGCCCATTTGTAAATTTTGATGATGAAAAATATTTCCATTAATAATCATCATCAGTTTGTGTCTATGGTGAAATTGACATTTAGTGATAAAAATCTAATCTCTCAGGCCCACCTATTCATAGTTCAGATGCCCTTTACCAAGAGTATAGATCACAATCTTTGGAGGAAGTTCAGAGCTCAACTCAGCAGTGGCCTCTTCCTCCTCTCATAAGGACTTGACGGCTGGGGGCTCCCTAGAACTTCGTGCCTCCATAGTAGCAGCTCAGAGTTCTCATGAGTACCCTGCCATTTTTCCAATGTTCTTTGGGACCATAGTGAGCTTTTTTTAACCTTTAGTCTCTTACTCCTTCCCAGTACTTTGTTGCTGGCCAGAGTGGTATGCCCTCAGCTGTGTGGAGTTCCTATCGCTACTACTTCCCCTGTTGCGCAGAGAAGGAATGGACAAGAAACAGACAACAGGGTCTTGATGTTGAAAAGCAGATCTGTCCCTTAGTCAGGCAAGAACTGGTGTGATCAAATAACTGGCAAGACCCATCGAAGGACTAAATAGTCTTGCTTCTCATCCCCAGAGCAGAGACCTGCAGCAAATGGGAAGGGTGTCAGGGCCTAAAGGAAAAAAGGCTGTTTAGTTTCCCTCTGCGTCAGGTGAGAAGGAGAAATTGCAGCACGGTTGGGCTATGAGGAAGATAAGGCACAGGAAGAGAGTAAGAAACTTGTTTCTGGCATGTGGTAGACATGAGTGGTCTGAAGTCACCAACCCAGCAGAATTCCACAGGAGATGTTTGATTCATAAATGCTTCAGTGGAACAAACAATCAGGAATTCTCCCCTGCTCAGAAACCAGGCTTGTGTCTTCCTTACTCTCTTAAAGAAGCAGAGGTGTGGACTATGAGAATACAAAGTATCAGACTGATGATAATAAAAAAAGTCACACGGAAACTGTCCAAACAAACATCAGAGGCTTATTCTTCTATTTTTCCCCAGGTTGGGGGACATGGAAATAGCTGGAATAAACTTAAGTATTTTGGAAGACCAAATAGAAGCACACATCCAATCAGTTGTCTTCTCCCTCAGGCAGGTGCCAGTTCCTGTTGTGTTACCACCTTCTCCCCTTAAGATGACTGGATGTTTTTCAGTCAGAGGAAGGGGAGAGTGACGAATACAATTTTCTTCTGCCAAATTTTGTTCCCATCTAGGCTCATATATATGGTCATTCTGGCCCTAAGCCTCAGATGGAGTGAGAAGAAGCACAACACAGTGTCACATATTCTCATCCCACCCAATACTGCACAAGAGCCATGATTAATTTTTCCCATCCATGTGTGGAATGAATTTTGTTGTGTACCAATATGGAGGCGATGTGTGGTGGGTGTGGGGCCGAGGGTTTTCGAAGTGTGGGAGGGGGATCAGGGCTGGGGCAGAGGGTTGGGTGCAGGGGGTGAGGGCTCCAGGTGTGGGCTCTGGGGTGGGTCCGGAGATGAGGGGTTCAGGATGTGGGAGGGGGAGGAAGGTTAGGGTGCGGGGGTTGAGGGCTCCGGCTGGGGGTGAGGCTCTGGGGCGGGGCCGGGGATGAGGATTTGGGATCCAGGCTGCCCCAGGTCTGCGGCGGGGAGAGAGGACTCCCACCCCCTCCCCCATCCTTCTCTCCCTGCAGCAGCTCCGGAGGCTGGGGTAGAGGCGCTTCGCCCTGCCGCAGCAGCTCTTGGGGGCCGGGGGAGAGGCGCCTCACCCCGCCCGCCCCCTTTATCTGACTGTCATCTTCCAGGCCCATCTGGAGCCATGCACCTGAGTGCAGTGTGCATGCCTGTGTGGCTCTGCTAATTAAGTGTGAGGCCCTTGGTGGCCTCCTGTGCAGGCGTGCACCTTAAAGGCCATGATATGGATGGTGGGACAGATCCCCATCCTCGCCAGGAAAGAGTTAAAGAGCTCTTCTGGGCAGAGTCAACCTTAACCCCCTATGTACATGTAAGGCTTGTGAAGCCTGGAGAGGGGTGGGTCCTTAAAGGGAAGGGTACCTGCTTAGTGCAGGACAGCACTCTGAAGAAGCAGGACTGCATGCCAGAGCTCCCCAGCCCATGGAAGCAGGGGTAACTGACTGGGGGAATGGCTAGAGAACTTTGGCTGCCCTGGCCCTCTTAGAAGGGAGGAGGGCTGGTACTTCTCTTCTTATTTTTTTTTTTCTCTAACTTCCCAAAAGCCTAGGACATTGCTTTTGTGGCGTGGGGAAGGATGCTGACTTTGTTGTTGGGACTGCTTTAATCTTGTCTTGCACAAGGGGGTCGATGCCTGGAATAGCACAGCTGGAGAACTGTGCCCCAGTTGCTGAGACAGGAGCAGCACACACCCTCTCGCCAAGGGGTGCTAGAGAAGGATAGCCTACTGTAAAATGTCACTGAGTGCATTCATTGAAAGGTCCTTCAAAAAGAGTACAATAAGCAATGCTCCAGCTGAATAAGCAATGCTCTAAATTCTATGAATATATAAGAGGGAGCCATCTTTCATGCTGTCCAAAGTGGATGTGGTACTGGCAACCCACATCAAAGACACTTATTCTTGAAGAAGGGTCTTCTTTCTCGAAGATGTCACAGATTGCAAAGTAGGGACTACCCTCAGAAGAAAGTACAAAGCTAGTTCAGTAACGTTCCAAGCCTCCTCAGCATCTACCTAATTCTTCAGGGCAGTCATTGTATGGACAGAGGAACTGAGATGACTGTCAGTTTTCTTGTCTTTGGGGAATAGTTGAATTGACAAAATATCCATGTCCATTTCCTTCATAGCAATGCACTGATAGATGCCATCAGAGAGCTTGCTCGGTGATGAAAGCCAACACAGTATCTGGGAAGAACCTGTAACCTATGTATTTGGTCTGGAGATTCCGAGGCTATGCAGTACCTAGCTTCATTTAAAACTAGCAGGTAGTGTTTGAAGAGTTGGAGAAAGGTAGTGGCAGACACCAAAAAAAGAAGCCAAACAACATGCCCTTCAGATTCCAAAAGGGATTTCTGGCATAGTTAGGCACTACTGTAATAAAAATTACTATTAGAACAAGAGGCTCCTTATGTCAGGGCTAGTTGAAAAGGTTCTCAGGAGAGACTTCAGATCTTCATGAGCAAAAGCTAAGGAGGATACAATAGAGGAGAGAAAGCATTCTTTGATTTGGCTGGTAAAAAAAAAACCTAGATTCATTTTGGACTTCACTGGTGAGAGGGGAGCTAAGTACAAGATGAGTATTCCAGTTGAAGTGAGAAGGATCGAAACAAATTAAACATAAATCATGAGGTAAACACTATTGAGTTGTATCTTGTGAGTTCTGGAGATAGCTCTATGTGCCTCTCCAGCAAATAGTGAAATAAGAAAAGTCCATTCTAGGAAATCGGACATCAGATTGCTGGGTGCCACCTTGCCACAGAGAATATCAACAGAAAGTGCTCATGGATCACCGGGGACACTTCATGGACATCAGTGTTGGCTGATCAGGGAAGGTGCATTCTGCTTGCATCTTTAAGAAAACAGGACTGTTCAGAAAGCTGCAAGCAGGGACTTTCTTTCCCGGCCAGCAGATTACCAGTGGTGATGCTGAAATGCCAATCATGATTCTGGGTAACCCAGCCTACCACTTCATCCCCTAGTTCATGAAGCTGTACAGCAGCCTCCTCGACAGCACCAAGAAAAGATTCAACTACTGGCTCAGCAGATGCGGAATGACAGTTGAATGTGCTTTTGGTAGATTGAAGGTGCGCTGGTGTTGTTCACTCACAAGATTGGATCTCTGTTGAAAAAAATATCCTAATAGCTATACCTGCTTGCTGTGTTCTGAATAAGATCTGTTAAGCAAAGAGGGAAAAGTTGCTGCAGGGGTGAGGGTAGAGGTGGAGCATCTGTCTGTGGAGTTAGAATAGCCAGACTCAAGGGCTATCAGAAGAGCTCAGTGTGTATCTATATGGCTCCAGGAGGCATTGAAAGAGCACTTTAACAGTGAGAAACAGTAATGTGGTGTATAGTGCTCTATCTGACCCTGCTGTTTTGGGGCGTGTTAAGAATTGTGTGGTGCTTGGTATATGTCTATGAATATAACACTGTCATTGATCCTAAGAGTTGTGTCACAGAGAACAATAACAAGTGGGTGCTTTCAGTACTGCTAGGCGTTCTGCAGCATATGTTGGGAATTAATAAAGAGAATTTTACTGAGTAACAAAAACACTTAAAAAATTCTGGGCAAGTTAAAAGCAAATACATTAAAACCTTAATAAATTTATGGAACAGAGCTTAAAGAAGGAAAAAGAACATTCATGTCCATTTTAGCTACACCATTTTCCACAGGCAGCGTTGTTTTAGCTGATATCTCACTCCTGAGGGTGACAAAGGCACAAGAGAGCACAGCTGCTGCTAGTGGTCTGGAGGTGCCTTGGCCCGTATGCTGCTAGCCTGTTTACTACAGTGGTGCCTACTGAAGTTAGTGCCGACTGGCGTGGGAAAGTGTCCTGATGCAGAGGAAGAAGTTAGGCTGCCAACTCTAGAAACCTTTGGAAGAGGATTGCAGAGTATCTCCATGAAAGTTTCAAGTTTGGGGTGCCATTATTGTAATGGAAAAGAAATTTACACAGACCTGAGTTTCCTTTCCCTGCATCAGGCTCACCTGTGCTCAAGTCCTGTGACTAACTGGACTACAGTGGAGTCTCAAACAGATCCTGGCTTGCTACATAGTTGGACCCTCCCTCTTCCCGTCCTCCCCCACTGGTCACATGTATCACCTCTTCCTCATTATTGCTGTTCACGGCAGGGGCCTGTGACTTGAGCCCTTTGAAGGCGCCACATATGCGGTGGTCTGTGAGGTGATGATGGGGTCTCCTCCAAGTATGGCATGTAGCTCTTTGTAAAGTGGCAGGTCTGTGGCTTGGTACTGGATTGACTGTTGGCCTCCCTGAGCTTCTGATATGCCTGTTGCAGTTCCTTTGCTTTCACGCTGCACTGCAGCTGATCCTTGTTGTACCCCTTCTCTTCCATCCCTTGTGCAACCTGCTTGTAGGTGTCCACATTTCTCTGGCTGGTCTGTAGCTATGCTTGCACTGCCTCTTCTCTCCACAGGCTTAGGAGATCCACTGTTTCCTGTCTACTCCAGGCCAGAGCACATCTGGAGCAGAGCTGGCATGGTTAGCTGGGCAGTTGTGTATGACAATGGGGAGCTGCTGGGTATGCTTCCAAGCTGGACAATCAGGAAAAGGCATTTCAAAAATTCACAGGATTTTCAAGTGTGAGGGCTTTCAGTCTCCGTGTTCCCTGGGCCCTGGAGTTCACAATTGTGACCAGCACAGTCAATGTCAGGCATTGTAGGACGACTGTGATTGCTGGAAGACTGTGTTTTATGGTCTACATAGGTAATATAGTGTCTACACTCATGTTGTGCCAACATCAGTGTGTTGACCATGGCTCATTGCCGCTCAGGGAGATGGTGTTACTGCGCTGCCATAATGGGGGGTTTACATCATTGGGAGACAAATTTAAGTGTAGACACATGCACAACTAGGTCGATGCAAGGTGGCTTATGTTGACCTAACTTCATAGTGTAGAACAGGCCAGTGTGATAACTTTTTTCCTCCCACCCTCAGCCCCAAGGTCGTTCACTTAGAGGAGAGAGCTGGGCTTATGAATGATGTATGCTGGGACCGAATTAAGTATAGATTCGGAACAAAGTTGTGCAGGAAATTAAGACTCCCACTCATGGCCTGTTGTCCCAGGTATAAGGGCAAGAAACTAACATAATATATCATTGCTAGAGGAATCACCAGTTGTATGGTAAAAACCTATTATAGGAGACTGACACTTCTTCTATAGCTAAGATTAAAACCAAGTTTCTGTTTAAAGCTTGATTCTTCTAAGTGCTCCAAATTGCACACTTTTACTTGGATTGTCTTGAAATTTGGTGTGTCACAGAGTAGCATTAGTGATCCAAATTTAGGGTTATTCGAACAAGGGGTTCCTGAGATACACCCCTCTGAAAACAGATTTTCTTTAAATTGACATTTTTTGCATTGCTTTTTTGCATACACCTGGTGATCAAACCATGGCTCTGATTCTGGCACAACTTTGTCACATGCTTGAGGGTTGCCTTTCAGACAGTGCATAGTGCCCATTAGCCCTTTTGGAGAGCAAAATTTGCGACGTTATTAGCAAAAGTTTGCTTCTCCACTTAGGGTCATGCCTAAGGCCTGGTGTACGCTAGGAATTTACACTGGTATAACTATGACTCTCAGGGGTGTGAAAATTCCACTCGCCTGAGAGACTTGGTTATACCAATCCAACCCATCAGTGTAGAAAGCTCTAGGTCCTCCCTTAGAATTTTTCCATTGACCTAGATTACAGCCTGTTAGAGAGGTGGATTACTTACGCCAATGGGAGAACCCTTCCTGTCAGCATAGGTATTGGTCTGCACTGAAGTGCTACAGCCGCTCAGTTGTGCTGCTGTAATGTTTTAAGTGTAGAAAAGCTCTAAGACTCAAGCACCAAATATTATCCTGAGCAGGTGGAGAGAGAGAGGCGAGTTCAAATCCAACCCTGGTCAAAAATTTGAAATAAAAAAGGCCATTTGCTACAATTTGCCTTTGTCACAGTTTTTCTATTTTGGGGATCTGAGTACAGCAAAAAAATCAGAAGGCACTGAAGCTTTTCGAAACGAAGAAAAAAAAACTCTACACCTGCAAATCCTTGCTGGGAGAAGAGGGGGAATTAGGAAGCAGAACAGTGGGGAGGGGGGATAGGGTGAGAGGGGTTTGGAACAGCAGTGAGGGGAGAGGGGTTAAGGAGATGGGGATAATGGGGATGGGTGGAAGTGGAGGATTAGAGGATTTAGGGGACTATGGTGGGGTGAAGGAGTGGAGGTTAGAAAGAGTGGGGGGGGGAAGGTAGTGTGAGACACTGGGAAGGGGGACATGTAGGCAAGTGGCAGAGGGACTGGGGGAGAATAGGGGCAGGAGTCCTGTCAGTCTCACATTCTCCCCTTCCATGTGTGAACAAGGATCTGGGAGGGACCTCTGCCCAGCTGTGGGGGCTGAGCCCCCTCATGTGAGCTGTGGCATGGGGAGCTCTCCCCATCTACAGGGATCAGGAAATAGAGTTGAGGTCCAGGCCCATTCATCCTTAACTCATTGTCTTTGAGCAATGTCCCATTACATCCATAAAACATACTCATGTTCTACCTTTGCACTGTACTGAACAGGAGCTACCTGCACCCTCCCCTACACTCACTCAGCCTACTCCACAGAACGAATATCACACCTTTTTCTCCTTTATGCATACAGTGCCATCTAACACTATACAGTACACTTCTACCTTGATATAACGCTGTCCTTGGGAGCCAAAAAATCTTACCGCGTTATATTGAACTTGCTTTGATCCGCCGGAGTGCACAGCCCTGCCGCCCTGGAGCACTGCTTTGCCGCGTTATATCCGAATTCGTGTTATATCGGGGTAGAGGTGTACTTTCATTTATGTATCACTAAGCTTAACAGACCGTTCTCATATCCTACCTAACTGCTGACAGTCCTCATAGCAAGAAGATCCCTGTGCCCCACTAGTGATACAGCCTACAGAACATCAGTGTTCCCTCTAAGCTGCACACCTGTGTGGCTGCACAAGGGGCCATCAAGGGCCACACACTTGATTAGTACTGGTGCGTACATGGGCATAGCCACAAGTGTGCCTGGATGTTTAGGTAAATGGCAGTGAGGGGAGATGGGTGGACAATGGGGGGTGGAGGGCAATGGGGTGAGGTGGGGGATGGTGATGCACAGGCAGTACTGGCTCCCCCTCCAGCCCCAGGAGGATCTTGCTGCCTCCCCTCCCCACCTGGACCCTGGGGAGAGAGTCCTCTCTCCCAGTCCTGGGGCTGGGAGTCGGAATCCTTGGAAGTCAAGAGACTTTGGATCTTTCCCCAGCTCTCCCATTGAGTTTCTGTGTGGCCTTGAAAAGTCACCTCACCCCACACTGTGCCTCAATTTCCCCATTTTCCAGATGGGAATAATGATATTGACCTTCCTCTGTAAAATACTTTGCGATTTATAAATGAAAAGCACTAAATATTGTTGGCTTTTAGATTTGTGTTTTAAAAGGAAATTATCAAAACTAGGAATAATGGAAATATTTTTGTGACTGTTTTTGTCTGATTTCCAGTGACAACAATTCCCTATTGTGGATTTAAACTTCCCCTAGCAGTGTTTGCAAAGCTTTTGTGGGCAGGATATGTGGTTTATCTAGGGTCCTGATCCTGAAAAGTATTACTCATGTAGCTGTTACTCATGTGAGTGGCTTCATGAAAAGAAGTGGCAGAACTTCATGTCAAGTGAAAGTTTGCCTGAGTGGACCATGTGTTTGTAAAGTGCTTTGTAAATTTACAGAGCTATGTGTTTCACTGTAATAACCCAGACATTGGAACATTGTATGTGTGCATGAGAATCTAAGGCTTGGTCTACACTAAACCCCCAAATCGAACTAAGGTACGCAACTTCAGCTACGTGAATAACGTAGCTGAAGTTCGAAGTACCTTAGTTCGAACTTACCTCGGTCCACACGCGGCAGGCAGGCTCCCCCGTCGACTCCGCGGTACTCCTCTCGTCTAGCTGGAGTACCGCAGTCGACAGCGAGCACTTCCTGGTTCGACTTATCGCGTCTTGCGATAAGTCGAACCCAGAACTTCGATTCCCAGCCGCCGAACTAGCGGCTGGGTGTAGACATACCCTAAGGTGATTTGACTGTGCTACTTTAATTGTCCAAGCTGATCCAATATAAAAATATAAACAACATGAAGGTTGAGTAGTCTATAGACTTTTAAAGTGCTTTGTATTGTTAATACAAGAGGATGGTAGTAAGGGGAATTTTGAGTATTTTTAAAAATGTTGAGCCTTAGTGTCCTGATTTTAAAAGAAACATTTACTTTGATTTCTAATATGATGGTATTATATTTTACAGTCAGGTGAGACCTTTACAGATGAAGCCCTGTCTGAACATTAAATATCTCAAGCATTTTGCGTAAGAGGAGAAGATTCTTCCTGTCCAAAATCCCCCTTCTCTTTCCAAACTACTCTCTGTGCTGTTGGCCTAGCTGGCTGCTGACTTTCCTCCCCAGAGGTGGCTGCATTTCAGTGGTGTATTTATATGTCTCGTTTGTGAAGCATGTACTGATCCTTATGGAAGGAGGCTGTAGGAATGAATAGATAGGTACTGCAGATGTCACCTGAAGACAGACCTTCCCTAAGACCCAGCTAGGTTGTAGCAGTAGGACGTTGTGAGCTCTTAGTGGGATAAGGGCTGCCATGAAAGTATGGAGTGATGGTGCACATCCGCATATTACCTCGATTTTGGTGCTGCACATAACAAAATTTATTCCGTGCATGGATGGAAAAAATTAGAGGGAACATTGCACAACACAGCACTGAATTGAGAGATACTGGATATCTCAGAGCACACACACGTACCTCTTTCCTTTGATCACACACACATAGGGATCAGGGAGAGGGACTCAAGGACACAGCCCCTCCAGATCGTCTCATATCACAATCACAGCTCAGCTGCTCCAATTAGTTCTTTCACCATTCAGTACAGATACCACTATGGCCTGTTCTACATTAGAAAATTAAGTTGGCTTAACTGTCGCTCAGGAGTGTGAAAATCCACATCCCTGAGAAGTGTAGTTAAGCTGATCTAACCCTTAGTGTAGACAACCGCTTCTCCTCCTTTGCTGTCCCAGTCCACCCTTGTTTGAGGACTCTTTCAGCAGAGCTAGCTCAGGTTGCAAAGCTGGATTCATTTCCCCCCCCCCGAGTGTAGAGACACTTTGAAAAAAAAAATGTATATAGTTTCCTTAATCGTAGGACTGGAAGGGACCTCGAGAGGTCTTCTAGTCCAGTCCCCTGCACTCAAGGCAGGACTAAGTATTATATCTAGACCATCCCTGACAGGTGATTGTCTAACCTGCTCTTAAAAACTTGACAGAGATTCCATAACCTCCCTAGGCAATTTATCCCAGTGCTTAACTACAGTTGCAGTTAGGAAGTTTTTCCTAATGTCCAGCCTAAACCTCCCTTGCTGCAATTTAAGCCCATTGCTTTTCGTCCTATCCTCAGAGGTTAACAAGAACAATTTTTCTCCCTCCTTGTAATAACCTTTTATGTACTTAAAAACTGTTACGTCTACCCTCAGTCTTCTCTTCTGCAAACTAAACTAACCCAATTTTTTCAATCTTTCCTCATAGGTCATATTTTCTAGACCTTTAATCATTTTTGTTCTCCTCTGGACTTTCTCCAGTTTGTCCACATATTTCCTGAAATGTGGCAGAGTTGACTTTTTTCTAATATTGTTATAGCTCTGCCTTTCGTTTGAAGTAGAAAAAATAAACACCTTCAAAGCTACAGTTTTTCTTTGTAAAGAAACTTATACTTATTTTAAAATAACTTTCCATTTTATTCCCATGCTGTCTCCCCCCAAGCTTTCTTTTCCATTAACTCTTAATTTTCTAGTATCAGAGGGGTAGCCGTGTTAGTCTGAATCTGTAAAAAGCAACAGAGGGTCCTGTGGCACCTTTAAGACTAACAGAAGTATTGGGAGCATAAGCTTTCGTGGGTAAGAACCTTGCATCTGAAGAAGTGAGGTTCTTACCCACGAAAGCTTATGCTCCCAATACTTCTGTTAGTCTTAAAGGTGCCACAGGACCCTCTGTTGCTCTTAATTTTCTAGTGCACAACTAACTTTAAACAAAATAGTTTAAAATCATCTGTACAATAGAACCTTAGAGTTACAAACACCGGAGTTGTGAACTGACCAGTCAACCACACATCTCATTTGGAACTGGAAGTATGCAGTCAGGCAACAGCAGAGTAAAAAAACCAAAACCAAACCAAATATAGTACAGTACTGTGTTAAATGTAAACTACTTAAAAATAAAAAGGGAAAGCAGCATTTTTCTTCGGCATAGGAAAGTTTCAAAGCTGTATTAAGTCAATGTATGATTGTAAACTTTTGAAAGAAGAGCCATAATGTTTTGTTCAGAGTTGCGAACAACCTCTATTCCCGAGGTGTTCATAACTCTGAAGTTATACTGTATTACGTTCTTGTGAAGTTCCTTTCCAACATCTTGTTGGAATATTTCCGTGATAGTTTAAACAATGTTTGAGAAAGTGGTACTAAAAACTCATATGCCCTTCAGCTTTCGTTCCATCCCACAAATATATACCCAGGTTGCATGTTTCCATATTGCTATAATAGAGGGGCTTGGCAGGATTTAATTTTAATCTGTAACGGTTGGTAAATGTTGATTTCAGATGACACACCTGAAATGCACATGTTTAGAATTATTAATAATATTTGAAATTATTAATATGGGAAACCTCCAAACATGAAGTTCACCATAAATTCCTTTATTAAATTCAAAGGCCTTATACAAGTGTTTTAAACATGCCTAAATAATGAGTAATTTACTACATCCAAACAGTAACAAAACATTTATAAGCATTTGATTGAGGTACTTACAAATGGGCTAAACTTAGGGGTGCTTAGACCCATGTTGGTTGTCTTCAGTGTGGTCAGGCAGGTATTGGCAATGAACCCTTTAAGACCGCGGTTCTCAGACTGTGGGTTGGGACCCCATTTTAATGGGGTTGCCAGGGCTGGCTTAGACTTGCTGGGGCCCAGGGCCAAAGACCAAGCCCAAGGGCTTCAGGGCTAGGGTTGCCTGGGGCTGAAGCCCTTGGGCTTCGGCTTTGGCCCCCAGCCTGGGGCAGTGGGGCTTTGGCTTGACACTCCTCCTCTCCCTCCCGTCCTGCCTCCCGGGTGGCAGGCCTCGGGGCGGGCTCAGGCTTCGGTCACCCCTCCTGGGGTCCTGTAGTATTTTTTGTTGACAGAAGGGGGTCGTGGTGCGATGAAGTTTGAGAACCCCTGTAAGAGTTTACTTTTTTATACCTTTCAACAAACAAGTGATGTCATTACCAAGTACTGACTTCAGCTAAAAAACAGTTTGAGACAATTCACCCTTATTTCCAATCTCCTTTCTTCCCAAGGCCTTTGCTCCCCTTCTTCTTTCTGTCCAACAGTTTTCTATTGCACATGGATTCATATGGACTTTTAACACTGGTGTTAGGGTCGGGAAGGGCCATGTTGGTTCATTTTAAGGCAGATTCTTTCATATTTAAAACAATCTGCAGTCACCCCTGCTGGTCAGAAGCCTTCTTTTTAAAAACTTCTCTTATTGCATTAGTTCTTTAAACCAGACATCCTCCCTACTTCATTCCTTCTGGCCTTATAATTTATTATTTTCAAGGTGTTCTTTCTACTTTCTAGTCAGGGCCTTTCTTTACAACACACACACATTTCCTTAACAAAACCTAAGCTAAGTCTAATTCTTTAATTTCATACATTCATAATTTCATGCTACACCATGGGGGGAAAAATCCGTTAACAGTTGCAATGCACCTGCAGGGATTGGATGTCACCAGCAGCACGGGGAGCTCTCTGCAGCCCTGCTATCATGGGAGTGAGGGAGCAGGGCTGTGACAGCGGACCTGTAGATGGCTCCCTGTATGGCTGCTGGGCCGGTGACACCCAATGCCTGGAAGCACAAGGTATGGGGGAGGCTGGATCATTCTGGCCTGGCAGAGCAGAGAGCCCCAGCCAAGGCTTAATGGAGGAGGATGAGCCCCAGGCTGTGGGGGAAGCCACTCCTCTGCTGAACAGTTTCTGATGGCTCCCACACTCCTGGCTGGTGAGTGAGTGGGGCGGGTAACACCCAATCCCTGCAGGCACTAGTTGTGAAGAAGGTTGCAGTTCTGGCAGGGCAGAGCAGAAGACACCTGATCAGGACCGCGAGAAGTAGTCGTCATCCCCAGCTGCGGAGGAGGCCACCCTGCTGCTGAATGTCTAAGCAGGTCTGCCTATTTGTGTGTAATTTTAAATAATTTTTCTACTTTCCCAAATAACTTAAAACTATACTTGAAAAGGTAAAAAATGCAACATGACTTTTTGCATCTCTTGGAGTCTGTTTTTAGGTACATCACATGGTCAATTCTTTTTCATAGGTTGTATGGCCAGAAGGGAAGAGGGTGATCATCTACTCTGCACACTCTTCATAACACAGGCCATAGGACTTTCCTGAATTAATTTCTAGTGCAGGGGTTCTCAAACTTCATTGCACCATGACCCTCTTCTGACAACAAAAATTACTATACAACCCCAGGAGGGTCATATAGAAATCTGAGCCCGTCCAGGCCTCGCCGCATTGAGTGTGTGTGTGTGTGTGTGTGTGTGTGTGTGTGTGGGGCAAAGCCAAAGAGCTTCAGCCCCGGGTGGGGGATCTGTAACCTGAGCCCTGGCATCCAGGGCTGAAGCCCTTGGGCTTTGGCTTCAGCCCCGGGCGATGGGCTCCAGCCCTGAACCCCAGTAAATCTAACGCCAGTCCTAGCGACCCCTTTAAAATGGGGTTGTGACCCACAGTTCGAGAACCGTTGAACTAGCGCGTATCTTTTAGAAAGAAATCCAATCTTAATTTAAAAATTTCCAGTGATGGAGAATCCACCACAGCACTTGGTAAATTGTTCCAATGGCTAATTACCATTACTTTAAATTTGTACCAGATTTCCAGTTTGAATTTGTCTAGCATCAACTTCCAGACACCAAATCTTGTGTTTTGGGGCAGGCGTAATGAGAAGCTCCGATTTTTACTTCATTGGTTTCAAAGCAATTTTGGAGATCAAAAGTTACTAGAGAATTAAGGAAAAGGACCCCATGTGTGATGTATAAAAGTTCTAGGTTTCTTCTTTTTCAAGCATATTACTAGAAACTTGTGTGTATGTTGATATATGGAAAAGGACTACACAGAGTATCAGTACAGTGAATATTAGAACAGTTTAATTTATTTCAATTCACCCTGTGAATGTTAGGAAACATAACTGAAAGTTTACGAGGAATAATAATTTTTTTAATGGAAGATTTCCACCTCTTTAAAACTAATTTATATATTGCAGTCCTATCATTTCCGCCATCTCCCCTTCTATATCTGGCAAATACTGTATGTTGCTTTCTTAAACTGAATTTAAATTACAATATAATCAGTACTGGTTATTTGGGGGATGGGGAACGTATACACTTATTTTAACATCTTGCTCAACTGATATAAGGGTTTTAACTGAAAATCTGAATCAGCATATTTCTAAAGATCTAAAACATCTTGTTGAGCTCCTTTTTTATTAAAAGACTTCCATAATCTGAAAATGTATGTAAATGGAGAAACAAAACCAGCATCTTAAAAAATCACATTGATAATGGTTGTAAATTCAGGTGACAAAAAATCTTTTTATATAGCATCTTGCAACCTCTGGTAATTGTACTGAACTTTTTTGAAACATTCCATTGATTTTCATTTACTTATTTCTTTTGAAGCCTTATTTACACATAGAGAGAGGGAGAGACTTTCCTCTCCCCAGTTTATCCTCTGATAGCCAAATCAAGAAGCATTAAAATAATCCTGTCACTCAAGTCTGTCTTGTTTGTGTACTGTGTCCTGCAAATATGGCCTGTCAACAACCAAATCTGAACCATTGAATTGTACTTCTAGTATCTTGTATAATAATCTTGCTGTGCAAATTGCTGACCTTGACTTTATAACTTTCTAAACATCTTTCGCTCTTCCTTTAAAACAATCCCATCTAAATTTGCCGTATTTCATGAACAAAGCAGTAGGTTTGTTTGCCAGATTATCAGACTGCATCTTAATTGCCCTTGAATAGACAAACCAAAAGCAGGTTAGTGAAATACTGCAGCTGTGTATGCATCTGTTGATCTCTCCAAACCAACTCCTAATTATGCTGAGAAATAAAACCCTTTCTCTTTGCCAGCTAGATTCTATACTTGGTTTTATTATTTTTCCCCTGCTGGTGGTGAGTTGGTTTTTCTTATAAAATTATTTTTGTGAATTTTACTGTATATTTAAACATTTTAAGAAATATTACATAACATACAAAAATAAATCATATATAAATCAGATTTTTTTTTTAGCACTAAGAGCCTGGAACTTGGAAATGGCCTTTTATCCTAAAATCAGCACTGTAAATACCATGCCATTCACATATTAATATTTTGGTTTGTGACTGCAGTAAAAATTAGCAATTTTATGCAATATAAAGACTGTTTGCACAGTATTCTGTGCTGTGATGTTAATGATACATAGTGCAGCGTCTTCACCAGAAATCTTCTGTAGTTCAAGTAGGTTAGATATATAAAGTTTGTATCTGAGAGTGGTAGACCATTTGCAGCAGTTATGGTGTCACTGTCTGCTAGACAGTGTTCTCTTCCTTTAGCTATGGAGCACAATACTGTAAAAGCTGTGTTATCTGGCACTTTACCAATTGGAAAGCTCTAGAAACCGGCATTTCGGGGTGCTGGATCCAGGCAGCACTCCACTTGGGCGGCTCCCCGTAAGTGGCGACATGTCCCTGCTGCTCCTAGATGGAGGAACAGCCATGGGGGCTCCGTGCGCTACCCCCACCCTGCCCCCAACGCTGGTTCCACAGCTCCCATTGGCCAGGGACTGCGGCCAATGGGAGCTCCGGGCGCGGCGCAGCAGGGACATGTCACCGCTTGCAGATAGCCTCCTGAGGTGAGCACTGCCCAGATCCAGCACCCTGAAACTCCTCCTGTGCCCCAAACCCCAGCCCTGAGCTCCCTCCTGCACCCAATTTCCCTCCCTCCGTTGGTAAGTATAACTCATAGTTAACCAGAATTTTTGACTAACCGACTCCCCCTATTCCCCCAGCATGCCGGATAACAAAGTTTTTACTACACTGATTTTTATGTAATTGTAGCTGTATATCGGATCATTATCACAAGTAAATCCCTCACCAAGAATTACTTGGTTTACTTAGTTTAGATCCTCTGTATACCTTGTTGTTACATCAGGGTGTTATGAGGATTTGGGGTTTTTTATTGGATCAATGATCAGTAAGTGTTTCCCCCATTTTTAGCCCTTGCTTCAAAATGCTGGTGTTTGAACTTGGCCAGTATGGATTGTCTGGCTGCTGAATGCACTCATCTTACAAGCTGTACCATTTGGGTAGATCCTTGTGGGAACAGTGTGCAGGATCAGGGCCTCATTTTGTAGCTCAGTTCAAGACTTGGCAGGCAGATAAAAAATGATCCCTTGTAAAATCAGTATTTTAATTTTTTGTATTAGCATGAAAAAGTGTGTTCGTGCACCATAACATATAATCAGTTTTGCAGATTCTAATATAAATGAGTCATTTTTACATTGCATATAATAGTATCCCCATCCTCTCTAAGGACACCAACAAAGTTTTTTATATGCTAGACCAATCTTCTACAAAAAGAAAAGGAACCAACCTGTGTTGACAAAACTAACAATGTGGGAGAGAATTACATACAAATGTAGAATTTAGCTTTGGACATAAAATCCAAAAATATATTATAAATGCTTTTTTTGAGTGGCCTTGGTAAATTCAGACACTTGGGAATGTACCAATGTTCCATGCTGTGCTGTTGAAGCATTCCCAAGAGTCTGAATGTGAAGAGGTCAACTAAAAACCAACCAACCAACCAAAGCCCCCCTCTGGTTACAGGTGAGTAAGCTTTATTTATGTTACACTATATACCCATTAGTAGTGCCCTACCAAATTCATCGTCCATTTTGGTCAATTTCATGGTCATAGGATTTTAAAAATCGTAAATTTCATGATTTCAGATATTTAAATCTGAAATTTCATAGTGGTGTAACTCTAGGCGTCTTGACCCAAAAGGGGACTGTTGGGGGAGGGTCACAAGGTTATTGTAGGGGGGTTGCAGTATTGCCGTTCTTGCTTCTGTGCTGCTTCTGGTGGCGGTGCTGCCTTCAGAGCTGGGCGGCCAGAGAATGGCAGCTGCTGGCCGGGAGCCCAGCTCTGAAGGCAGCATCACTGCCAGCAGCAGTGCAGAAGTAAGGATGGCATATTATGATATTACCACCCTGACTTCTGCGTTGCTGTCTTCAAAGCTGGGCCCTCGGCCAGCAGCCGCTACTCTCCAGTCACCCAGCTCTGAAGGCAGCTGAAATGTATGGTATTGCCACCCTTACTTCTGCACTGCTGCTGGCAGGGTACTGCCTTCAGAGCTGGTCACCTGGCTAGCAGCTGCCACTCTCTGGCCACCCAGTTCTGAATGCAGCACAGAAGTAAGGGTGGCAATACCACAACCCTCCTACAATAGCCTTGCGACCCTCCCACAACCTCCTTTTGGGTCAGGACCCGCAGGTTGAAAAACGCTGATCTCCCCTGTGAAATCTGTATAGTACAGGGTAAAAGTACACAAAAAACAGATTTCACAGTCCATGATGCATTTTTCATGGCCGTGAATTTGGTAGGACCCTATTAGTTAGAATTCAAAACTTGCAGATTATGTTACTGTTGTAACACTTGTCTGTCCTTCTGCCCCTTCCCTATCTCATTTTGTCACGTGTCTTGATATACATTGTAAAGTTCTTCAGGTCATGAATGCTTTCTTATTGATCTATAAACTGTCCCTTGCATTGATGATACTCTATAAATAATAGTTTGGGAGAGGCTTAATTTTCTACATTGGGTATGGTCAGGAATAACACCCTTCAGCCTCATTCACTACTAAAAAAAAGAAACCCATGCTGTATAAACCTGCCACGTGCACAAAAAGGAGTACTCAACTTCACAAATCCATTTTCCTTTCCCATTAAAGATGTGGTGTTCCAGTCTGGAACACAGTTATTTTAACACAGACAGTTTCAGTTTAAGAAGGAAAAATATTAAATACAAACCCTATGTTAATTCAGCTTTATAGCGGAGAATTTAAAAGCACAAGTCAGAAAAATAAAAATCTTTACGTGTATGTATTGAGATTAGAACTTTTATATACCATAATAGTTATACAAATTACTACACATTCTGAAGGAGCTAATAACTGGACTTCCATCTATTTAAATTTCCCAGCTGCCCTACTGAAGTTCAAATCCTTTACAGGAGGGACCCTTTCTAATAGTGAGAGGTTAGTTCAGTATTCATGTTTGTTCATTCTTTGGCCACTCGTCTATGAATCAAGCTGGCTTTTGGTTGATGAAAATACTTCTTCAGCTGTTACAAGGGCAGTGATCCAACAGCTGCGCTGGTTGACTGGCATAGTCAGTGTAATGGTATTTGGTGGTAGTCATTTGGCACTGAAATAGGAAAATTATTTCCTTTATACTTTTCTTTCAAATGAAATTGAAATGTCTACATGAAAAATAACTAATTTTAATAATCCTAATTAAATGTAGTAGTATGGGTTTATGGTAACTATACATGCACCAATGAAGACTACTGGCAATCTGTGGATGTCACAATGTTGTGCACCAGTTGTAATACAACAGGAGACCATCTTGTGGTTAAAATGTTCTGACATGTATCCAAGTACATGCAACATGATGTACAGAAATAAGCCAGCCTTTATTAACTACTAATCAGTTATGAATAAATATAATTAGTCAAGTAAATGGCTCAAAAACACTATTATAGATTTGATTTCTCTCTTTTTTTTTTATTTTATTTTTTTATGTAGGGTGTGGATTCAGGATTTGTTCCCAGTGTTCAGGATTTTGATAAGAAACTTACAGAGGCTGATGCTTATTTGCAGATCTTGATAGACCAATTGAAGGTATGTTGAACTAACACTTGTGTACCTAAAGAGATAGTGGATACTGTTAGGTGCTCTTTGGGTCTCCTCTGGAACTTGTCTTAGGCCCTGTTCTATGGGCAGCTGTGGTGGGGAATCACCCATATTTCAGAACTACAATCCAGTGTCAGAGAAGACATTCTTTGACACAGTAAAAGCAGAAGAGATGGAATGCATTAGTTAAGGCAGATGTGACCATATGAGAAGCCTGTCAAACGCTTAAGTACTTTTTATTTCTGGGGTTTGCCAATGACAAAGTTTTATCCTTTTCTTCTCTTTGCTCTCTGGGTCTACCATAGTGTGTGTGTGTGTGTGTGTGTGTGTGTACACACACACACACACACACACTTTTTTTTTTAAAGAGAAGATTACAAAAAGTAACAGTGAAAATTCAGACTAAAAACTATGTTGAATTTGAGAACAGAATTCTGTGTGGAGTTGAATGGAGATCTTGGAATCATGTATCACTCAAGTAAAATTGAGTTTGAAAATTAGAATAACTTTAAATGTATGCCTTCTTTCAAAATGGGTTTTCTGTCAAATATTGAGAATCTGCTTTCTGTTATATTCAGTGAGTTAACTTTGGAGAATTGGCAGAGATGGTTTAAATAAATGAGTTTAAATTTGTAGTGGAATCCTTAAAATGATCATCCTGCCCTTGATATTTAATTTTTTTTCCCCTGAAGAAGAGTCCCGCCTGTGCTGTTGTTCCTGCACATAGTGCTTAACTGGGATTGCTGATAGCTGAGGAAATTTTGCTGCTGTATTTGTGTGAATCTGATATTTGACCATGGGTAAATTGCTCTGTAGGAGCAGCTAAAATGGAATACTTTTCTGCTCTGCTTATGTGTTTTGGGGTTAGGTGGGGGAGATGAGGAATGACAAGCTCATATATCCCACCACACTATTGGAAACAGCAAAAGATTATCCTTTGGCAGTTTCTGCCTACAACATTTTCCCCTGACCCAGCAGATTAAGACTGCTACAGTTATGTTCTGCTTCTCTTGCTGATATTATTGGGCAAGCACTGTGTGTGGGAGCATCAGCACAAATTTGGTCTTGTCGGTGGGAAAGGAGTACGTGCACTAAGATGGAGTTGAGTGAGAGAGACATGCAGAATAAAGAGCTTGGCCCACGGCCTAATGATTTAGGATACAGCTGAGCTTTGTCCCTTGCTCTCGTGTCAGCAGGGGTGAGGAAACCGTCCCAGGCAGCACTCCTCTCTGGAGGAAAGGATATGCCTCACTGTGCTCTTCAGCAGTCACCTGAGACTGACTGAAGAAAAGATTGACAAATAGTGAAGAGAAAGGACAGTAGAAAGAAGGGACAGGGAGAGACTTGCAGAAACTAAGGCATGGGGGTTTTGCAGAATGAGGTATCAGCATTCAAGGAAGGGGAAGTATGGCACCAGAGAAGAGGAAAGGATAGGAGAAGTGACTTGCTGAGTTTTAGAGAGGAGATGGCATTTGAGGTTTTCTTGTTCCATTGCAATATCTTATTAAATTTGGTAGCTGAAAGTAACTTAGAAAACTAAAGCACTAAAATTTTTCAGACCCTCTCCCCTGCTTCTCCAGTCATCTTTTTTGGAAGGAAAAAGTGTGTGTGTGTGTGTGTGTGTGTGTGTCTGAGAGAGAATCTTTAATGTATGGTACAAAAACAACAAGGAGTCTGGTGGCACCTTAAAGACTAACAGTTAGTCTTTAAGGTGCCACCAGACTCCTTGTTGTTTTTGTGGATACAGACTAACACGGCTACCCCCTGATACTTAATGTATGGTAGTGGTACACAACATGCAGTCTGAGAGCCAAACATAGATCAGTGGAGACATAAAATGCACCCTTTGTCCCTCTTAACCCTCTCTCTGCAGGGCAAGAACAAATCTGATCAACCTCTAGTTTTTATTGATGGTGAATTTAAATAAACAATTTTAACTCCTCTTTCAAGGGAGTTACAAATTCAAACTACTATTTTTTTTTTTTTACATTTAATTTGGACAAATTATGATTGTATGCAAATTAGGTGCAGCCCTTGGGCTTTTGGTAAGATGATAGGATGGCTCCCAATGTCAAAAGTTGGGCTCCTCAATAAAAACTGGCTGCCTTTACGTCACTTTAATTAGTAGGAGCAGATCGATGCTTAAGGATCAAAAATTGTGGGGTCATGCAAACGTCCCAGCTAATGAACAGGAAAGTTCAAAAACTAAAGCAGAATTGTCTGTCTGTAAGTGGAATCCTATTTGTGAAGTGTCATTGAGTCTTGAAATAGAACTCAGAGGTTTTTTCCTCCTTCGCATAAATCAAATTTGGGAGGTTTAATGGCCAAAATCCCTTTTTTTGGTCTAGCATGTCATCATAGATTCTAAGGCCAGAAGGGACCATTGTGATTTAGTTTGACCTTCTATATAACACAGACCATCAAACATCTCCAAAATTAATTTCTAGAGTGCATCTTTGGGGGGGGGGGGGGAAGTAGCATATCCATGGGTCACAGGTTTCAGAGGGGTAGCCGTGTTAGTCTCTATCAGTAAAAACAACGAGGAGTCCTTGTGGCACCTTAAAGACTAAGAAATTTATTTGGGCATAAGCTTTTGTGGGCTATAACCCACTTCATCAGATGCATGGAGTGGAAAATACAGTAAGCAGGTATAAATATACAGCACATGAAAAGATGGGAGTTGCCTTACCAAGTGGGGGCCAATTCAACTAGGGTGGATGTGGCCCATTCCTAACAGTTGACAAGAAGTGTTCAATATCAACAGAGGGAAAATTAGTTTCACAGATATCTATCTTGAATTGCTTACAACACCTACTTATTAAATGTGTCCTGCATTTTTGACTGCTTTCAAAATGTAATTTAGTGTATTTGTCTCAGCCAAGATGGTAATAAAATAACTTGTCAGTGAAGTTTGTCCAGTAATTTTACCTGTTCTCAGCTTAATCCTGTATTTCATTTTTCTTTTGTATTAGAGATAAAAGTAAATGGGAGCTGACTTGTTTGGAACGGTGGAAAGTTTGAAATCATTATATAATGTTTTGCAATGGGACAGATTCACAAGCACCAGCAATTATTAATACTAAATCTATATCAGGATAGGACTCAGAATGCTTGATCAGGATTGGGGACTCCATTGTGCTAGGT
The DNA here is from genome assembly GCF_028017835.1 of Emys orbicularis. Classification (NCBI taxonomy): domain Eukaryota; kingdom Metazoa; phylum Chordata; order Testudines; family Emydidae; genus Emys; species Emys orbicularis. The sequence continues at coordinate 10,565,586 of NC_088690.1, forward strand.
TCTGTAGAGACCTAGTGCTAAACAGGGTCCTTACTCCAAAGATCTATCAGTCTCAGATAAAATAAAAGAACAGATAAGCCTGTTTGCTGGAGGTGTTCTGAACAATGTCTCTGTTCTTAAATGGTAACTCACTCTTCCCATAAAACCTTACACCAGAGCAGCCTTCTTTGTCCAAAGAGTGCTGAATGGAACTCCCTATGTATCTCATCAACTCCACCTTTTTAATCAACTGCAGAACAATAACAGCATGGGAATCGAAAGACACAGCCTCAGGGTATGTCTTCACTAGCAGCGTTAAAGAGCTGGCCGTGGCAGTGCTTTAACGTAGCTGTGTAGTCGCGGCAACACTGGCACTTTACAGCGCTGAAACTTGCAGTGCTCAGGGGAATGTTTTTTCACACTCCTGAGCGAGAAAGTTGCAGCGCTGTAAAGTGCCAGTATAGACAAGCCCTCAGTAACTGAGCCTGAGTGTTGCAGCGAAGTGTGGAATGTCAATGACAATGTCACCGTGTCACAAATACTCTAAAAGAAATATGAACTAATTGTTGTTGTTGGGGGTCATATTGCTTGGGTTGTACAACTCTACCCTGATATAATGCGGTCCTATATAACGCGAATTCGGATATAACGCGGTAAAGCAGCGCTCTGAGGGACGGGGCTGCTTTACCTCGTTATATCCGAATTCCTGTTACAGCAAGCGGTTCTTCTGCGCCCGCCCGTTACTTGCTGCGGCCCTCCCTGGCCCCCCCCCCCAGCGCACCTCCGCTCTGCCTCCTCCAACAAGCATGCTGCAGCTCCGCTTCTCCTCCCTCCCAGACTTGCCGCGCCAATCGGCAAGCCTGGGAGGGAGGAGAAGCGGAGCTGCAGCGCGCTCCTGGAAGGAGGCGGAGGTGAGCTGGGGCAGGGGGGCCGCAGCAAGTAGGGGGGGGGGCGGAGGAACTGCTCCCCGCCCCAGCTCACCTCAGCGCCATCGCCGCCTCCTCCCACGAGCGCGCCGCTCGGCTCCGCTTCTCCCATTTCCCTCCCAAGCTTGCCGCGCCAAACAGCTGATTGGCACGGCAAGCCTGGGAGGGAGGGGGGAGAAGCGGAGCTGTGGCGCGCTCGTGGGAGGAGATGGAACGGAGGTGAGCTGGAGCGGGGGGACTCCGGGGAGGGCTGCAGCAAGTAACGGGGGGCGCAGAGGAACTGCTCCCCGCTCCAGCTCATCTCCGCCTCCCCCCCTGAGCGCGCCGCCGCTCCGCTTCTGGCGCTTCCATCTATGCCAGAGGCGTTCGAGGCAGCAAGGTAGCTATTGTCCCTCCTGGTATTGCCATCCCCCACCAGGCGTGAATGGGCACTAGAGACGAGAGCAGCGATGGCACTGAGGCCCCAGGTGCCATTGAAGGGAAAACTGGTGATGATGACACAGCACTGGTCGCCTCCCTCCCGGCACCGCTCTCCAGCACCAACCGGTACTGCTCCTCCATGGTCACCAAGGAGAGACTCCTCACAATCAGACTCTGAGGCAGAATCTTATACCTCCCACAGGAGGTAACACCGGTTCGACCGCTGATACCTGACAGCTGATAATGGGCCAAGGGTTCTCACCAATGGCCTGGCCAGCACAGTGGAAGATGCCAGGGCAATGGCCTTTCTGGAATCCCTGGGCCTTCCATCCGGTCCAAGGCCTCAGTCGAGGAGATCTTACTGTGTCGTGTCGGAATTTAGAACTCCCCCACCACCTCCCTTGGTACAGGAATCAGGACCCTGTACCAAGCCCAGCACCGAACTTCAGGATCTGGTACTGCAGGATTCTTCAGGTGCTGAAGGACAGGAACAGGACCCTATACCTGTGCTTACATCCTCCTCCTCCTCCTCTCCTGATGAGGTGGTAGTGGGGACTTCATTTGCGCCTGCTCAGGACGACTACAGTGCACACCAGGAGCTCCTCAGGAGAGGAGTCCAAACCTGAGGATCCAGGTGGAGGAAATCTTGGCGGCCTCCCATGCCTTGGTGGACATCTTGGCCTTTTCGGGGCCATTGCGAGTGGCTTTGCCTCTGAACGGTGCCATTCTGGAATCTGTTAAGGCCTTGTGGCAGACACCTTGCAACCCACTGGAAAGAGATTGGAGAAAAAGTATTTTGTTCCCCCGAAGGGGTTTGAATACTTTTACATCCATCTTTCTCCAGGATCGCTAGTGGTGTCAGCGGTGAACGAACGAGAGAGGCAGGGACAGCAAGGACCTACCCCCAAGGCCAAGGATGCCAAGGAGCTGGATCTCTTTGGCAGAAAGATCTACTCCAGGGTGGGGGCTCCAACCATGGCTTTGGCTGTGGTCATGAGGAGAAGCTCATGGCTGCAGGCCTTGGGCCTCCCATACGAAGTGCAGCAGACTATCCAAGACCTCCCTTTTGAGGGCATGTTTTTCTTTTCGGAGCAGACAGACTCTAAGCTCCACAGCTTAAAGGATTTGAGGACCACCTTAAGTCCCTAGGACTACACACCCCAGAGAAAGCACTTAAAACCCCAGCCATTGCCCCGTTTCTACCAGCCTCAGTCAAGGCCAGATTACAATAAGGAAGTGGGGTAGGAGCTATAAAAGGAGGCCTCCTGCCCAGTCCTTGTCGGCCCATGGGACTGGCCCTGCCAGACAATTGTCTGGGTCTAAGCAGGCCTTTTGAGGGTACACCCGAGGATGGCGTACCAGGACAGTGTCTGGATCCCACCCTTCCCAATTTTTTGTGGATTGGTTATTCCGCTATTATTGGGTGTGGGCCCATATCACCTCAGACCACTGAGTGCCACACACAGTAGGATTCGGATACGCCCTACAGTTCAGTTCTTCCCCCCCCTTTCCACCCTCCCTCCCTCCGTCCCTCATCAGGGACCCTTCTCATGAGCAACTTCTAATCCAGGAAGTGCGAATGCTTCTGCAAGTGGGAGCAGTAGAGGAGGTTCCTTTGGAGCTAAGGGCAGGGCGTTTTACTCCTGTTATTTCCTAATCCTGAAGGCCGACGGCAGTCTCAAACCCATCCTGGACCTGCAAAACCTCAGCAGTTCCATGAAGAAGCTGAAGTTCTGCATGGTCTCCTTGGCTTCCATTATCCCTTCTGTGGACATCCCTTCTGTGGATCCAGGAGACTGGTACACCACTCTCCTATTTCAGTCTTCCAAGGTCACAGAAGATTCTTCTAATTTGTTGTGAACCAGGTACGTTACCAATTCGCTGTACTTCCATTCAGCCTATCAGCAGCCCCTCAGGTTTTCACAAAGTGCATGGCAGTTGTCTTGGCTTTCCTAAGGAAACAAAACATTCAGGTACTGTATATCCTTACCTTGACGCCTGGCTGATCAGAGATCAGATCGTGGCCTACGTGGAGGCAGACATACAGCTAATACTGTCAACCTTCCAGAAATTAGGGCCTGTTGATAAACATGCAGAAATAAATGCTCTTCCCTGTCCAAAGGATAGAGTTCATTGAAGAGCCTTCCTTCATGTGCTGATATGGTGAAACACGCAAGATTGCGACTCGGACCTCTTTAGGCCTGGCTAGCATCAGTGTACCGACCAGGCCGGGACTGCTTGGACATGGTAGTCACACTTCCCCCTTCAGTGATCATCACCCTCCTATGGTGGCTGGATCCAGAGACTGTATGTGCAGGTGTCCCACTCTTGAAACCACAGCCATCAATGTCTCCAGTCACCGAGGATCTTGGATATTAGGGCCTTTATTTCAGAACCCCCATACACCGTCTTCTTCAAGAACAAGGTCCAGGTGCACTCTCATTCAGCCGCATTCGTGACAGAGGTTCCTGTGATGGGTTCGGTCACAGAGATCCCCTTGGGACTTTCACCTGATACGTTGAAATTACCTCTGAACCCATTTTCCTTGTCAGCTTGGGACTTCCAGACCCCTGTCTTGTTGAGCCAGACACACTAGCCTGCTGCAACACAGACCCAGGGTCTGGTCCACGCCCCCAAAGCTGCAGACTTGGGTAACCTGCTGAGCTGTTTTCAGTTATCTCCAGCACCCAAACACCCATTTCCCAATGGGATCCAAACCCCAAATAAATCTGTTTTACTCTGTATAAAGCTTATACAGGGTAAATTTAATAAATTGTCCACCCTCTATAACACTAATAGATATGCACAGCTGTTCGCCCCCCAGCTATTAATCACATACTCTGGGTTTATTAATAAAAAAAGTGATATTTATTAAATATAAAAAGTATAATTTAAGTGGTTTCAAGTAATAGAACAGAAAGATGATCCCTCACTCTCACAGATTTTGGGAGACAGACCTGTCCTCGCTTACAGACAACCCCCCAACCTGAAGCAAATACTCACCAGCAACCACACATCACTGAACAAAAACACTAACCCAGGAACCTATCCTTGTAACAAAGCCCGATGCCAACTCTGTCCACATATCTATTCAAGTGACATCATCATAGGACCTAATCACATCAGCCATACCATCAGGGGCTCGTTCACCTGCACATCTACCAATGTGATATATGCCATCATGTGCCAGCAATGCCCCTCTGCCATGTACATTGGCCAAACCGGACAGTCTCTACGCAAAAGAATTAATGGACACAAATCTGACATCAGGAATCATAACACTCTAAAACCAGTAGGAGAACTCTTTAATCTGTCTGGTCATTCAATGACAGACCTGCGGGTGGCAATTTTGCAACAGAAAAGCTTCAAAAACAGACTCCAATGAGAAACTGCTGAGCTGGAATTGATATGCAAACTAGATACAGTCAACTTAGGCTTGAATAGGGACTGGGAATGGCTGAGCCATTACAAACATTGAATCTATCTCCCCTTGTAAGTATTCTCACACTTCTTATCGAACTGTCTGTACTGGGCTATCTTGATCATCACTTCAAAAGTTTTTTTCTCTTACTTAATTGGCCTCTGAGTTGGTAAGATTACTCCCACCTTTTCATGGTGTGTGTGTGTGTGTGTGTGTGTGTGTGTGTGTGTGTGTGTGTGTGTGTGTGTGTGTGTGTGTGTGTGTGTGTCCTCAATATATGTTCCATTCTATGCATCCGAAGAAGTGGGCTGTAGCCCACGAAAGCTTATGCTCAGATAAATTTGTTAGTCTCTAAGGTGCCACAAGTACTCCTGTTCTTTAGACAGAACAAAGTAAGTCACCAAGCAAAATAAAGCAAAAACATGCAAGTCTTAGCCTAATACATTAAGAAATTGATTACAGATAATATCTCACCCTTAAAGATGTTCCAATAAGCTTCTTTCACAGACTAGACTCCTTCCTAGTTTGGACCCAATCCTTTCCCCGGTACAGTTCTTGTTCATTCCAGCAGACATCTCAGGTGGTAAGCAGGGGTTTTCTCATGACTGTAGCCACTTTTGTCCTGCTCCACCCCCTTTTACAGTTTTGGCACAAGGTAGGAATCTTTTGTGTCTCTGGGTCCCCACCCCTCCTTCTAAATGGAAAAGTACCAGATTTAAGATGGATTTCATTATCAGGTGACATGGTTACATGTCACTGTAAGACCCCTAGTCTCCATTCTTCCTGGGTTGGCCCACACGTACACAGGAAGGCTTGCAGGTAAATAAACCATTTACAACCAATTGTCCTAGTCAGTGGGAGCCATCAAGATTCTAAACCACCATTAATGGCCCACACTTTGCATAATTATTACCTCAGAATTATACTTCATATTTCTAGCTTCAGATACAAGAATGATACATGCATACAAATAGAAGGAATATATTCAGTGGTTTATAACCTTTGTTGTGATACCTTACAAGAGACCTTTTGCGTAAAGACAGGTTTCAGAGTAGCAGCTGTGTTAGTCTGTATCGGCAAAAAGAACAGGAGTACTTGTGGCACCTTAGAGACTAACAAATTTATTTGAGCATAAGCTTTCATGGGCTACAGCCCACTTCTTCGGATGCATAGAATGGAACAAGAACAGGAGTACTTGTGGCACCTTAGAGACTTAGGCCTTGGCTACACTGGCAATTCACAGCGCTGCACTTGCTGCGCTCAGGGGTGTGAAAAAACACCCCCCCTGAGCGCAGCGAGTGCAGCGCTGTAAACCGCCAGTGTAATCAGCGCCTGCAGCGCTGCGAGAGAGCTCTCGCAGCGCTGGCGGCGCGACTACACTCGCGCTTCACAGCGCTGCCGCGGCAGCGCTGTGAATCCGCGAGTGTAGCCAAGGCCTAACAAATTTATTTGAGCATAAGCTTTCGTGGCTACAGCCCACTTCTGAGGACATCTATCTCCCCATGTAAGTATTCTCACACTTCTTATCAAACTGTCTGTACTGGGCTATCTTGATTATCACTTGAAAAGTTTTTTCTCTTAGAGTTGGTAAGACAACTCCCACCTTTTCATGCTCTGTGTGTGTGTGTGTGTGTGTGTGTGTGTGTGTGTGTGTATATCTCCTCAATATATGTTCCATTCTATGCATCCGAAGAAGTGGGCTGTAGCCCACGAAAGCTTATGCTCAGATAAATTTGTTAGTCTCTAAGGTGCCACAAGTACTCCTGTTCTTTTTGCAGAAAGCATATTTCATTTGCATCATATTTACACTCATAAGCATATTTCCATAAAACATATGGAGTGCAGTGTCACAGTTCCCATCCACGGTATCTGTAGAGTGGCAACGTAGTCTTTGGTCCACACTTTTGCAACGCATTATGCCGTCACTCAGTGGGCCAGATTTGGCAGAGTGGTTCTACAGTCTGCTTGTCATTGAACTCCGAACCTTCCTCCTACGTCTGCTTGAGAGTCACCTACATTGGAATGGACATGAGCAAGCGCTCGAAGAAAAAAATTTTTTTTTCTCCTGTAACTGCTGTTCTTTGAGATGTGTTGCTTGTGTCCATTTCAAAAACCAACCCTCCGGCCCCTCTGCAGGAGTTAGCCAGCAAGAAGAAGCTGAGGGGGCAGCGGGATGGTAGGATTTTATATACTGGCACTATGAGGGCGCAACTCCAGAGGCACCAGAGCTGACGTGACAGATACCACTGAGGAAAACTTTACGCTGGTGGTGCGCACGGCATGCACACACCTATACTGGAATGAATATGAGCACCACCTCTCAAAGAACAACAGTTACGGAAGGTTAATAACTGTGTTTTGTTTGTAGTTTCAGCTTGTTTGACGTATGAAAAACCACACTTGCAGTATTTTCACAAATGTGTTTTCTTTTAGCTATTTGATGAGAAGCTTCAGCACTGCATAGATGATGAACAGAGAAAAGCAAGTACACTTTATCTTATATAGCTATTTAGGCCTTTCTTTTTGACATTTTTGATGATTTTATTTCCGTTTTCATTAATCTCATATAATTGTGAATCATGTTTTAAGTCTGATTTTAATCTACAGTTGATAAAATAAATTCTTGATCTGTCTTGTTTGTAACTTTTTACAGGAGTTACATATTGTGAATAATTGGGGGAATATAACTTTATATAATAGGATGAGATTTTTATAACATTGGGATATCACCTTTAAAGCTTTAAAACAAAGTTTCATTCTTTTAAGAAATGGTTCTAATACCTTTTTAGATGTGTGGACAACACAGCATAATTTTAAAACTCCCAAATCTCCTCCGGCACAACTGTCATTGACGTATTTGAAGAAATTTTGGTATAAAATAACCAAATTTTGGTTCATTCATCAATGTTTGAAAGTCATAGGTTGAACAAGCATAGTGGAAAAGCATATAAGGAGCACACTGTTTTTTGTTCGTTTTTTTTTTTTTTTTTTAAAGCAGTGCACATATTTGGAGCTCAGCCCTGCACATATTTGGAGCTCTCCATAGGCTGAGAGAAGACTTAGTCTGACTTGCCAGTCTTACATTTGATCACTCTGAGTATATCCTTTCTGGTTGTCTTCCACTTATTTCTCTTTCCCCTTTCTATTTCTACCCAACACCCAACAAAAGGATTTTTTGGTCAGGGAGGGTTGTGTAAATGTGCAGTCTATAACATATTCACATGCTTTGGGGCTGTATGCTCCAGAATGCAATGTGTCATCCAGAGAGTACAAAACTTGAAACTTTCAGCCAGGCTGTAGCTCACTTCAAAAGCTGATGTGTATATACTTGCTCCCGTCCAGTGTCATTTTTGGGAGCATGGCAGTAGGTCAAAATGTCTCAAATTGCTATTTTTAAGAAAGACAAATGTTTTATCAAAGACTTTTTCTTGGGAGAGGGGGAAGGGAAAGAATGTTACGAAACAAAAAAATTAGCTTGTGAGCTTTAATACCTGGAAATAGGGAATTAAAATTAAAGCTATTGCTCAATTATAATAACTGTTGCACTGTCACGGTAATGTTAAAATAGTTGGATTTGGGAATTTTTGTGTATTTTGTACCTATTTCTCCCAGTTTTCCCTTGTGTTTAAAAGCAAAGCTTATTCCTTTCAGTATTATTGTTTGAGTACACTTTGATGCTTCCTCACATAATACTGTATTATGTAAAGGATGTGACTTTGTATTTGTTCCCCTTCATGTCTGATGGTCATAATGGCAGATTAGCAATTTTATGCGTTGATCTTTGTGTCCACTTATTCTTGGCGGCATGTACAGATTTTAAAATGTGTTTGTTGCTCAGTTCAAACCTGCTTGACTAGTCTCTGAACAAGCAACTGCAAGAACAGAACTGATTTTTTTGTTTATTTGTTTAACTAGAAAATTATTCCCTCAATTTTTACCTCTGTCCAGCTGCGCTCATGCAGCTCAGGAAATACATTAGCCTTCCCTGCGACAGTAAGAAGCACTTGAGTCACTTTTAATCCTTGGAGGCTTCTTCAAGGATTGTGTTACAGATAGAGGATGCATTTTCATATTTAATCTGAGCAAGGCATACATCAGTAGAACAGGAAGATTTGATTTCAAAGTTTTTTTTTTTTTAAATGTTGTATCAATAATGTTTTTACTACAGATTCCACTTCTTCCCCATTTAAAACAAACAAAAAGCATCACTTTTTAAAATATTGAACCTTCCTGTCCCTTTGGGCTAAAACAGGTAAGGAATTCTTTGGCGGCAGCAGCTTAATGCTTCTGTTTCCTTAGATAAGGATTAAGCTTTTCACTATACTTTGGTTAAGCAGTTGTTCCACGGAGATATGGTTTGAGGGAAAGTTTATGCAGCTGGAAATCCATTTCTACACTTTCTTTCCCACTAGGTCTTCATTAAAAATTCTAGCAGAAAGCCTGTTTGTTTTTTTCTTTCCGTGTTTTGTAGTACGATTCATAAATTTAAATGGGCCATCAGAAGACAGGTTTTCTTTTCAGTTGGAATCAAAGCAGAGTGAAAGTGTTTCAAGATGAACTGTTTGAACTCAAGTTAGCTGCTGTGTTCCAGCAGACCAAAGTCAGGCTTTTTCTAGTATCCTGTAATTTCTTTTGAAACTCAATTCGGTGTTTACATGCAGGGCAGGATTGGAAATGTGAACCAGAACTAATTAGCTTTGAGCTTTGTTTCAAGCATTGTTTAGTATTGCAAAGAGCCAGGAAATAATGACCACCTAAACAATTGAGCACAACCTGTTTTTTCAGGTGGAAAAAGTCTGTTTCCGGTGCTGCCAGGCAACCACTTCTTGATAATATGATAGGTAGTAGCTAGGGTGCTTTTACAAATAGGTGGCAGATGATCATTGTTTCTTAAGACATTAAGCAGCCTACCTTAATAACCATTTGGAGACCTGACAGATACTGTATATAGAGTATTATATAACGTTAGATATTACAAAATACTGTTATTTAAATTATGAAACCTACATTTTAAAGAAAGTAAAATAAAAGTTAAGGAATATTTGTTAAATAGTTCAGAAAACATTTATTATTGTATACAGTGATACTGAAGAATGTTTGCATTTTAAATAATGTCTCGCTTTTACACAGCATTCTTCATCCATAGATCTTAAAAGTGCTTTAAATAGGTCAGTATGCATCGTTACCCCATTTTACACATGAAACATATCTGTTAATATAAATTAAAGCATTGTCATTTAGAAACTAGTGGTGAAATCCTGTCCTAGTTAAGTCACAAGGGTCAGGATTTCACCCTAGGGCACAATTCTGCTTTAGTTCTTCAATAATCCACAATATCTAGCAACACTTGACTTATTCACCTATTGAAGAGTGGATGCAAGGTGTACATTTAAATTAGGGCTGTCAATTAATCGCAGTTAACTCACGCGATTAACTCAAAAAAAATTAATCACAATTAAAAAAATTAATCATGATTAATCTCAGTTTTAATCACAGTTAGAATACCAATTGAAATTTATTAAATGTTTTGGATGTTTTTCTACATTTTCATATATATTGTATTCTGTGTTGTAACTGAAATCAATGTATATTATTTTTGATTATCATTTTTACAGTGCAAATATTTGTAAACAAAAACTAGTATTTTCAGTTCACCTCATACAAGTACTGTAGTGCAATCTTTGTCATGAAAGTGCAACTTACAGATGTAAAACTTCAGACCCTACAAGTCCACTTGGTCCTACTTCTTCTTGTTCAGCCAATTGCTAAAACAAACAAGTTTGTTTACATTTACAGGAGATAATGCTGTCCTCTTCTTATTTACAATGTCACCAGAAAGTGAGAACAGGCATTTGCATGACACTTTTGTAGCTGACATTGCAAGGTATTTACGTGCCAGATATGCTAAATATTTGTATGCCCCTTCATGCTTCGGTCACCATTCCATAGGACTTGTTTCTATGCTGATGACATTTGTTTAAAAAAAAAAATTGCGTTAATTTAAATTTGTGACTGAACTCTTTGGGGGAGAATTGTATGTCTCCTGCTCTGTTTTACCCACATTCTGCCATATATTTCATGTTATAGCAGTCTCGGATGATGACCCTGCACACGTTGTTCATTTTAAGAACACTTTCACTGCAGATTTGACAAAACGCAAAGAAGGTACCAATGTGAGATTTCTAAAGATAGCTACAGCACTCGACCCAAGGTTTAAGAATCTGAAGTGCCTTCCACAATCTGAGAGGGACGAGGTGTGGAGCATGCTTTCAGAAGTCTTAAAAGAGCAACACTCCAATGCGGAAACTACAGAACCTGAAGTACCAAAAAAGAAAATCAGCCTTCTACTGGTGGCATCTGATTCAGATAATGAATATGAACATGTCGGTCTGCACTGCTTTGGATTGTTATCGAGTGGAACCTGTCATCATCATGGACGCATATCACCTGGAATGGTGATTGAAACATGAAGGGACATATCAATCTTTAGCACATTTGGCACATAAATATCTTGCGACACCGGCTACAACAGTGCCATGAGAATGCCTGTTCTTTCTTTCAGGTCACATTGTAAACAAGAAGCGGGCAGCATTATCTCTTGCAAATGTAAATTGTTTTGTTTGTCTGAGTGATTGGCTGAACAAGAAGTAGGACTGAGTGGACTTGAAGGCTCTAAAATTGTACATTGTTTTATTTTTGAATGCAGGGGTTTTTTTTTACATAATTTTACATTTGTACCTTCAACTTTCATGATAGAGATTGCACTACTGTACTTGTATTAGGTGAATTGAAAAATACTGTTTTTTGTTTTTTTACAGTGCAAATACTTGTAATAAAAATAAATATAAAATGAACACTGGGCACTTTGTACTCTGTGTTGTAATTGAAATCGATATATTTCAAAATGTAGAAAACGTCCAATAATGTTTCAATAAATGGTACTCTATTATTGTCTAACAGTATGATTAATCACGATTAATTGTGATTATTTTTTAATCGCGTGATTACTCGCAATTAAGTTTTGATTAATCGCTTGACAACCCTAATTTAAATATATCCTCCTAATTGTTAATTTAATGGAGAGTCTGAAAATAATTATTCTGGAAGGCATCTTTAACTAATTTTGTCTGTTTCTTCAGGTTAACCAGTAATGTACCAGTTCTTACAAGTAGCTACTGTAACTGAACCCTGAAATGGCAGTTGCCTCTTCATTTTAGTTTCAGCTATTGTAGGTTCTGTCCCCAAAGCCTTTCCTTCTGTTGGTGAATTGTGATTTTACTGCTATGCTATAGACGTAAATATTTTTTTTTTCTAATTGACCTTTTGGTAGGGATTTATGGCAAATAGGAATGGTCTGAAGAGATTACAAATTACCATTATTTTGGGTTACAAAACAGTTGAAGCTACAATATCATGTTGTCTGGTTAAAAATAGATAACATCTTAAAAACAAGTCTTGAGAACTTTTTTTGTCTCTTACCCTAAGGTCTATCTTTTCCTCTTTAGAGTTTCAGACTTAGGGTATGTCTACACTGCTCATGTTACAGCGCGGCCGCGGCTGCGCTGTGACATGGGCAGTGTAGACACGCTTTATTGCCGGGGGAGAGGTCTCCCAACGATAATAAAAATAAATAAATAAAAACCAACCCCAAATGAAGGGTGGTAGCTTTATCGCTGGGAGCCTGGCTCCCAGCGATAAAGCGCAGTCTATACGGGTGCTTTTCAGCGCAAAAACTTTTGTCGCTGAGGGGGGTGTTTTTTAATGCTCCTGAATGACTAAAGTTTTAGCGCTGAAAGTGGCAATGTAGACACAGTCTTAGACAAGTAAGGGTATTTATTCATATGATCCTAAGGAATGGAATTAATGTCCTTACTATAGCCTCTTTTTAGGGACTAAGAAGAGGGGTGTCCTAATAAACAGTACCTTCTGTCTTTATATTCTTAAAATATAACAGATTCTACTGTGTGTGTGGAGGGACAGCGGGGGAGGTGTGGGAGTGTAATGTAAAAGGGGTACTTGACTCCCTCCTGTGGTGGCTCGACCCACAGGTAGTATGTGCAGGGGTGTACCCTTCACCAGCCCTCAGCCATCCCTCTCGTTAGTGACAGACACGTCAGACTTGGGCTGGGGGGCACATTTGGGAGACCTCCAAACACAAGGCATCTGGTTTCAGGCGGATCTCGCTCTACACATCAATGTCAGAGAGCTGAGTGAAATGTACCTGGCATGCCAGACTTTCAAAGCCCACCTAGCAGGGAGGTAAGTATCAGTCATGACAGACAACACCATGGCGATGTTTTATATCAACAAACGGGGGTGCACGTTCCTCTCCCATGCCAGGAAGCCCTCATGCTGTGGGATTTCTGTGTAGAGCACTCGATACACCTGCAAGCATCGTACCTCCCTGGAGTACAGAACGAGTTGGCGGACCGTCTCGGCAGGTCATTTCACAGCCACGAGTGGTCCCTTTTCCCGGACGTAGTAAACTCAATTTTCCATCAGTGGGGCTTTCCCCAGATAGATCTGTTCGCTACGTGACGCAACAGGAAGTGTCAGCAGTTCTGCTCCTTCCTGAGTCACAGCCCGGGCTCCATCGCAGACACGTTCCTCCTCCCATGGGGAGGCCGTCTCCTATACACATTCCCGCCTGTGCCTCTCATTCACACGGTGCTCCTCAAGCTTCGGAGGGAGCGAGCTTTGGTGATATTGAAAGCTCTAGCCTGGCCCCACTAACACTGGTACACATGACTCCTGGAAATGTCCGTGGAAGCCCTAGTTACCTTGCTGCTCTTCCTGGATTTAATAACGGAGGATCACGGTTGTCTCCAACATCTGAACCTTGAGTCGCTCCACCTCACGGCGTGGAAGCTCCATGGCTGAACCCAGTGGAGCTTTTTTGCTCTGATCAAGTTAGACAAGTTCTCCTTGGCAGCAGGAAACCCTCTAGGAGAACTACCTACTTTGCCAAGTGGAAGAGATTTTCAATCTTGTTGGCGCAGCACCATTCATCTCCGATGCTCGCCTTGGTGCCACTAATACTGGACTATCTTCTCCACCTGAAGCAACAGGAACTGTCGATGTCATCAATAAGGGTGCACTTGGCTGCCATCTCCGTCTTCCATCCAGGCACAGAGGGACACTTGGTCTTTGCCAACCCGTTGGTCAGCCGTTTCCTTAAAGGTTTCAACAGGCTATACCCGCAGGTCCGACAGCCTGTCCCGGCTTGGGACCTCAATTTGGTCCTATCCAGACTTACGGGGCCGCCATTTGAGCCCTTGGCGACATGCTCCCTGCTCTCTCTTTTACAAGGTGGCGTTTCTGGTAGTGATACCCTCGGCTAGGAGGGTGTCTGAGCTCAGGGCCTAACATCAGAGCTCCCTTACACTGTATTCTATAAGGACAAGGTTCAGCTCAGGCCTCACCTGGCTTTTCTCCCGAAGGCTGTCTCCCAATTTCACATCAACCAGAACATCTTCCTCCCTGTATTCTACCCTAAGTCGCACTCCAGCACCAGGGAGCAAAGGCTTCACTCATTGGATGTCCGCAGAGTTCTACATTGAGAGAACAAAACTGTTCTGAAGGTCCATCCAGTTATTCGTGGCAGTGGCGGACAGAATGAAAGATCTTCCTGTCTCCCCTCAACGTATCTCATCATGGATCACGTCATGCATTCGGGAGTGCTACAACTTGGCAAAGGTACCCACTCCTTCGATCACTGTGCACTCCACCAGGGCTCAGGCCTCTTCAACGGCATTCCTGGCGCAGGTTCCCACCCAGGAAATTTGCAGAGCAGCAACGTGGTCCTCCATACACACATTCACCACGCACTATGCGATTACCCATCAAGCCAGAGACAATGTGGCCTTTGGAAGAGCGGTGCTCCTCCTGAACTTGGGCTTGTGGGTCACCTGATTGGAATTGACATGAACAAGCACTCAGAAGAAAAAACGGTTACTCAGCTTCTCGTAACTGTTCTTCTTCGAGATGTGTTGTTCATGTCTATTCCAATACCCACACTCCTACCCCTCTGTCGGAGTAGCCGGCAAGAAGGAACTGAGGGGGTGGTGGGTCGGCAGGGCCCTGTATTGGGTGCCATGAAGGCGTGACTCCAGGGGGCGCCCAGGCCGACCCTACGGACGCTGCTAAGGGAAAAATCGGAGTCTTGCGAGCCGCAAGTGACTCTTAAATGTGTCTCCTGCTGCTCTTTGCAGCACATGGTATTAAAACACTGTGTAATTTAGTTATTAACCAATTGTAGTTGATAAAATATTTATTACAAATATTTGCACAATAAAAAATGAAAAAGTCAAAGCATGAAGGGGTATACGAATGTTTAGCATGTCTGACACAATTACCTTGCTATGCCGGCTACTACAGTGTCATGCAAACGCCTGGTCTCACTTTCAGGTGACGTAAATAAGAAGAGGGCAGTATTATCTCCCATAAATGAACGGTGATTAATTGACAGCCCTAATGAATATATAGTACTATAGTAAATGAAACAATGAATCACACTCCTGTGGCTCTTTTGAGCAGTAACTCCTCACGTAAAGTCGTCCCGGTTAACGTTGTTTGATTATGTTGCTGATCAGTTAGGGAACATGCTCGTTTAAAGATGCGCAATGCTCCCTTATCACGTTGTTTGGCAGCAGCCTGCTTTGTCCACTGCTTGCAGAAAGAGCAGCCTTTTGCACGTAGCTGGTGGGGGCTTGGAACCAGGGTGGACCAGCAGCCCCCCTATCAGCTTGCCACTCCCCTAAGTTCCCTGTGCAGCAGCTGCCCAGCAGGCTATCAATTGCCGGGCAGTTCAGCTGTCCCTCCCCCCACTGCCATGTGCTGCTCCTGCCCTCTGCCTTGGAGCTGCTCCCCAGAGCCTCCTGGTTGCTGGAGGGGGGGGGGGGGGAGAAGAAGAAGGGGGTTAATATCAGGGTGTCCCCGTCCCCCCTGCTCCTGCCACCTGCTTACCCTATCTCCATAGAGCAGGGCATGGGACACGACAGGGCTCAGGACAGCCCAGAGGAAGCTTACAGGCAGCAGCTGCTATCTCAACTTCCTGATAAAGGCAGTGTACTTAGAGTGGGGTCAGGGTACTTAAAGGGGAAATGCGCATCTCTCTCTCTCACACACACACCACACACACACACACACACACACACACACACACTCTCTTGTCTGCCATGCTGTCTCCTCTCCCTCCATTCGTGCTGCCTTGTAGAGTGTGAGGCTACATTAACAACAATGTGTTAACCCTTGAGGGCTCAGCTGAGTTCTAGTTCATCATTTAACAGTAAGGCATTCCCTGGGAAATATCCCACCCTCTTCCACCCTCTGACTCCACTACCTCAACTAAGCTTCACAATCATTGCTGTGTACAGTATTAAATTGTTTGTTTAAAACTTATACTGTGTATCCATATATATAATATAGTCTTTTGTCTGGTGAAAATTTTTTTCCTGGAACTTAACCCTCTCTCCTCCCCCTCCCCCCACATTAATTCTTATGGGGAAATTGGATTCGCTTAACATCGTTTCGCTTAAAGTCACATTTTTCAGGAACATAACTACAACATTAAGCGAGGAGTTACTGTAATGTTGATCGCTAATTTGGGTCCTGAACCACTGAGGTCTGAATATCACTGCGTTAAGCTATCGTCTTACAGGCTTTCTTGCATTACAGCTGTAACTTATACCTATATCTTACCTTATACCTATGCTTTACTTGGAGCCAATCCCTATACCTGTAGGCTACATAACAAGGCCCTTTCAGGTTAAAATTTTCAATGTCACGTATTGAATAAATCTTGTCAGCTGAACATTAAGACTGAGGAATTACTGTAAATGGTGGATGTGTAGTGCTTGGATAGCTCTCACCTGATCATGTTGCTGTTTTAAGTCTTAATTTGATTTTCTCTTGTCCATTACAAATAATATGCATTTTTTCATACATGTCTACACATAAACATATTTTGTTTAATCCTTTGGGTATTTAAAACTTGTAGTGTTCTAGTCCAATATGTAATAAGGGTGCAATTAGGGGCTATAATTCTTGTTTTAGCTACATTATTAAAAATATTTATTTTGTTTTCACAGAAAATTGAAAATCTCAAAGAAACAACCAATGTAAGTTTTTGTTGTTGTTAACTTTTGCATCTATTATATGTAGACTTTACAGCGAAAAATCTTGTATTTCATCCTGTTTAAATCTTTAAAGTTCTAAAAAGTATGACAGCAGAAAAAGAATTTGCTGCTTTACAGCTGTGCAGGAACCAGATTTTTTGTTTCATGGGGAGTTTCACAATTTTGAAACCTTATATTCCATTTCAGAATGGAAGAAAAATTTTTAAACATTTCCTGAAAACAAACATTTTGAAAATTTTTGTTTCAGGACATTTAAAAAGTTTGTTTCAGATTTTGACTTTGATATTTTTATAGTAAAACGAAAAAGAAAATATCACCTAGAAACAGAAAATTGAAATGGTCCATTAAAAAAAGGTTTAATTGAAAGAACAGTGTTTTCCAATGGAAGAACATTCCATTAGAAAATGTCTGACCAGCACTAGTTTTTTGTTAGCAAGTATTTCTGTCTTTTTCTAAAAAGGCCCAGTAAGGGTGTCTCTGTATAACTTTCATGCCATTGAGAACCCACTTCTCCAGATCTTCTTTCTTGCGCTTTTTCATGTGTTCCTTTTGTGGTTTTCCTCCAACTTTGCTGACACTTCATTCAGAGATACCATTGTTAGGTTGTTTTCCTTCTTCCTGTTCTGTTGTTGTTCTCTGTGGGTCTGTCCTTATCATCTCTCCGGTTTTCCTCTTGGACTTACCTCAGGTAAACTCAACTATTCATAGTGATCTCTCATTGTGACTCTTCTGACACTCAAATGTACCTGTCTGTTCCTAACCTCTTCCCACTTTCTCTGGGTATCTCTTCCTGCTTGTCTCCTTATCAATATTCCCACCCTCTCTGATTGTCAAGCTGTGGGGTTATCTTTGATTTCCTCCCTTTCCACTTCTCATATCATATCCAGGCTTTCACCAAATCATGTTTCTGTTTCTATTAAAGTTTCTAAAATCTGTCCCCCTCTCTATCCCTGCTGTTGAATCGCTGGTTCATCCCTTCCCCAGTCTCCCTGACTCTTCTGTGTTCAGTATACCCAAAGTTCAGCAGTTAAAATTGTGATCTGCTCCCTCCCCATATCCCCTTTGAGATCATGTCAAAATCCCCCCTCCACAGATCCATTCACTGGCTTATAAGTAAAGTTGACGTTTGAACTTTAATACTGCACACTTTCTCCCATCACTCCCCACTGCCAACCTTTACTGTTTCCCCACTTCCTTGCTCCTTTCATCATCTCCTCCCCGTCTCACCTTCCTGCCATTTTAACATGCTGCTCCCTTCAATAGAGACAACAGCCCTGTTTTGTGTGGAAAACTTATCACAGTCCTTCAAACCCACTTCTTTCACCTTGCTTTCCACCTTTGACTCCCTCTCTGGTACAGTCTGCTCCTCTCCTGTTCCTGTATCTCAGAATTTCCGTAAAAATATCAGAACTTGCATGATTTGCTCATTATCTAGAACTTGCTCCTCCTTTCTCTTTTCCCTCCTCTCACCCTCTTAACTTAATCTTTTCTGTCTCCATAATTTAAGTTATGGCTTTGGAGTAGGGGATATCTTGGTGGTGGTGGTTTAACTGCATTGGTACGATATTTACATAGAGGCTTATTCATAAATTGTTTCTCATGAAAGTTTTAAATTGGTTTCCCTTCCCTCTTGCTCTAGTGTTGTGTTATATGTTGCTTGTATGGTTTCTTTTAACATGCCATATTGACAATTCTTTGCATGTTCTTTTGTAAACAGGAAGAGGAGAACAATAGATTGTGGCTCTACCAACCATGAGTGGCCCTTCTTAACTTCTTAGCCAAAATCTTTTAGTTAATGTTCATAATGATCAATACATTTTTGATAATAGCTTGTATTTTACAGCATTTGTGAGAGAAAGATATTAAATGTTTTATTTCCTCCTCCTAGAGTATGGTAGAATCAATAAAACACTGCATTGTGTTGCTGCAGATTGCTAAAGTAAGTATACTGCTATCTGTTCTGAACTTCAAATTGTAAGGTACTCTCACAATTGTGAAAACTTGTATTCTCTTTTTTACGTTTGCTTAAAATATAAGTCAACACTCTTTTGAAACAATTCTGGTTATATTTTAAAATATGCTTGTGATGAATTGGTTCATGGTGCTGTCTGATTTTAACTTTTGTTACTGTATTACAGAGTTCTGTAGGAAATAAATGTGTGTGCAGTTCATAGTCAAAACCACATTACTCTAGCCTTTGTGCTTTTTGACAATAAGTCATACTTATAAAATTATAAACTGTTATTTGTTTTGAAGCTTTTAGATGTAACAGTTTCATTTCATAATAACTTGCAAATGTTCTTAGATATGTGGGTAAAGTTTATTATGTTGCAAGAAGAAAGCACTTCCTAAGTGTGAGCACTTTTAAGGTTCCTTGAGTAGATAAAGCAAGAAAAGTCACCCTTGGCTGTTATGTCATAAAGTTTGCTTCCTGTTGTTTGAGTTGATTCTCAGAATGCATTAATAAAAGTAATAATGGCAATGTAGCCAACAGAGCAAGGAGGTATAACTAAGATGATCTTGTGGTGAGTTCAGATTTTTATGTCTGGTAAGAAGCAGGATGGCAGCAATGATGTTTTTTTACTTGTCTGCCAGTGTTAGCTTATTCTCTGTCCCTGGTGAAGAACCTGATGGTTTATCCACTCAAAGTAACGCGATATAAATTATAAAATCAATAGCTAGAGTGTTATACCACAATAACTGTAATACTACCAGGATTGCTTCCAATAGGAACAGAGTGTGGTGACCTGCTGCAGCCCCAGGTCACTGACTGTCACTGATGTTGCTTTGAACCTGCTTCTGAGTTGCATGTAACCTGGGATACTCTTTCTTTGTCCTCCATACTTGCCTTGGGGTACAAGTGAACAGGACACCTCCTCCCAACCTATTAATTTATTGAAAGGGTATTTTCAGGTAGTTTAGGCCCAAAATATAGGTTTTACAAAATCCAACCTTTTTAAATGCCACTCAACTTCTATATTAAAAGTATTACAGTGAAGAGGGCTTTCAGTTTGGCTAATGCAATATTATTAGTCATACAGGGAGACCCAGAAAGTGAAATTAGCAATAAAAGTAAATGAAACTGACCACTCTACTTTGCACTTCAGACAGGTTGGACAAGAATGAAAACAGCATATTTGATTAAAGGGAAAATCAGATTGTATTTTTAAAAATCCCTTTAAATATCTAAATTCTGATTCAACAAGGGTCTTACAAGACCTTAATGTTTTATTAACACAGATAAGGAATTTAAAATTTTTTTGATTTCCAACCTCACATTGGGCCTTTTTGAAGTAGAAAATTATATTACTGTATATTAAAATAAAATACAGGAAATGCACTCTGGCTTTTCCACACCACTTTGGAAAGTGTTTGGTATGCCTCTTAAATTCCGTTTGAGTATTTAAAGTGTAATTTCTTAAAGTTGTAGTTTTTTGGGACCTACTTGCTCTATTTAGGTTATGTTCATTACAACACTGTCCAGTTTACTGTCTTACTTGCTGCTGGCATATAATACTCAGGCCCCTATTCTGCAAAGAGTTCAGCATGTGCATAAGTATTTGCAGGACTGAGGCCGTGGCAACCTAAGCACACCAACTTGTAATGGGGCTCTTGAATACTTTAAAGAAAGCATTAGCTGTATTCTAGATCAAAATTATTTTTAAAAAGTTTTCAAAGATAGTGCTCCTTCTGGGCTTAATCCTGTAGTGCCAAGTACATCCTGTGATGTGTTGATGCCATTGGTAATTGGGAGCACTTGGAACCTCGCAGGATCAGATCCCTCTGTATTTAGGGTCAGTTCAGGATTTATGTGTAATTCAGTATGCTCAACTGTCGTCTTAACTTTTTTCCCCAAATCATTTTCAAGGATAATGTACAAACAGCTTTTATTTCTGTCCTAGAGGAGATAAAGCGAGAATGTCCTTAATTGCTAACCAGACAAATTACAGTCAAACTAATTTTAGGAAAACTGTTAAATTGGTAGGGGGGAAAATTGCATTAGCTGCCATGTTTATATGGAATAACTATTTTAAAAGTTACAAAATCAAATTTATGTAACTTCTGTGTATTTAAAAATATTGTTACAGTTCAGATTGGATTTATAGTTATTGTCTCAAAGGCTATGTAAAATTTGTTCCAAGTAAACCTGGAGTTAGAAAAGCCTATTCCTTGGGGATTTTATTTGTAGATTAAATTTAGTCCAAATCTCGACTTCCCTGTTTCCTTATGAAGAAATGTAAGCTCTTAGTGTTAAGGTGTCTGTTGGAGAAACAGTGTTCCATGTCCCCTTCTGGTCTTAAGTTTAAAAACTAAATATTGAGTGCTAAAATTGTTAAAGCATAATTTAAGGTAGTTTGCTATTGTCACATAGGTTCAGTACATACAAAATTTTGTACCTGGTTTTCATCCCTCTGTAGCTGTGCCATTGCTGACAATGGTGTTAGGTCTAGTGTAGACCATGCACAGGCATATTTAGCACCATGTCATCTAATCCTGTTCAGAGTTAGCTGACGTCGTGATGAACATCTAAGCCTGGCTTGTGCTATTTACAGTGAAAATTATAGCATAAGTGCAGCAGCACTGTAGCTGCTAAAATGGGCAATGTTTCCTAATGCAGATTCTCCCTAGGGGGCATTGAAACACAACCTTCTTCAAAGTCTGTCACAACTGACTGAATTGGCTCTTCGTCCCTGTTAAATATAAAATTTCCAGATCTCTCTCATGACCAGGGTGGGTTATGGGGAAGGAGGACAAATATGGCCTATAATCTTCAACTGATACCGATAAAAACATTTGTTCTAGTAAGTGGTTTCTTGGCACTGGAAAAGCCTGAAGTAGTAGCACCCTCATCATGATTGGGGCTCTGTTGTTCTAAGTGCTGTACAGGTATAGAGTTCAACACAGTTTGTGCCCCAATGAGCTTACAAATGTAGTATTTGCCTTTACTGAATTGGACCAGTGTTCCCTCAAGTCCTTCCTTTAGCATCAGTAACTAGATCAGGGGTAGGCAACCTATGGCACGCGTGCTGAAGGTGGCACGCTAGCTGATTTTCAGTGGCACTCATACTGCCCAGGTCCTGGACACCGGTCTGGGAGGCTCTGCATTTTAATTTAATTTTAAACGAAGCTTCTTAAAAATTTTAAAAACCTTATTTACTTTACATAACAACAATAGTTTAGTTATATATTATAGACTTATAGAAAGAGACCTTCTAAAAACGTTAAAATGTATTACTGGCACGCAAAACCTTAAATTAGAGTGAATAAATGAAGACTCGGCACACCGCTTCTGAAAGGTTGCCGACCCCTGAACTAGATGGTGCTCACTTTAATAAAAAAAAAGAGAGAGAGAGAATTACTGTAGATTTTGAGTTTTGCCAGCATGTACTCTTTTTTTACACTCATTTATGACTTTTATAAATAATTCAGAGGTAAGTTTTCTTTTAATGTTTGTTTTATACACAAACTGGGAAAAGTTAATTGAACATAGAGAAAATATCCTATTTCCCTACAAGTCCTCCCTCACCATTTTAATTCCTGCCTCCACCATCTTAAACGCCCTTCACATGTACATATAGTTTGTGGCTGCACAGTACTTCTGAATCCTTTGGAAAGCTACATAGATCTTCTTTTCTTGAATTGGTTTAATTTCTGATGCAAACGTTAGCAATGAGTCTGTTCATAGCACTGGGATTTTTGTACAATGGTCAACTGCATTGCATATTGAGGCTAGGTCCATTAATGACTATTAACCAAGATGGTCAGGGACACGACCCCATCCTTCCGGTGTCCCAAAACCTCTACCTGCCAGAAGATGGGACTGGATGACAGGGGATGGGATCACTCAATAATTGTCCTTCTCTGTGCATTCCCTCGGAAGCATCTGGCACTGTCTGCTGTTGAGAGACAGGTTACTGAACTAGATGGAGCATTGGTTTGACGGATATGGCCATTCTTATGTTCTTCTCCTTTACTTAAAGCCAGTTTATGGCCTTGTGTCTGAACTGGTAGCCCTGAAACTGCTTATTGATGTCACTATTATGCTTCCATTTAGTTCTCTAGTCTATAGACATTTGAGATTCCAGCATTATTCTCTTTCCAAAGCCACAGAGGCAAAATCTGGCTAATTTCTTTTTGTAGATTCATAGGCCAAGGCCAGAAAGGAGCCCTGTTATCATCTTCTCTGATCTCCTGTATAGCACAGGCCATAGAATTCCCCCAAAATAATTCCTAGAGCAGATCTTTTAGAAAAACATCCAATCTTGATTTAGAAATTGCCAGTGATGGAGAATCCACCATGACCCCCTGTAAATTGTTCCAGTGGTTAATTACTCTTACCCTCAAAAAAAAAATAAAAAAAATATATATATATTTACCCTTTATTTTTAATCTGAATTTGTCTAGCTTCAACTTCCAGCCACTTGATCGTGTTATACCTTTCTCTGTTAGATTGAAGAGCCCTCTGTATAAATAACAACTGAAATTGCCCCACTTTGGTCTTGCACATGTGTAATGGATCTACATATCTTGTGTTCTAGCAATGATATATAATATAACTACACTCGTATGAGGAAAGCAAATATTATGCTTTTATTAAACTAAGCATACCAGCTCTCAGTAGCTAGACACTTTTTTTTAGACTCAGTAGTTAGACTTTTTCTTCGAGTAGTGTCAGTGTGGGTGCTTCACTTCAGGTATGCATGTGCCCCTGTGCCTTTGATTGCAGATTTTTTGGTAGCAGTGCCTGTTCTGCCCCAACATGCGCCCTACATATCCTTGTGCCCTGTACCAAGGCTATATAGGGCTGCATGGGCGAACGGCCCTGAGTTCCTGCTCAACTTGCATATATCTATGAAGACAGCCTTCTTGGTGACTATCACTTCTACTTGAAGGGTTGGAGAGATGAGGGCTGTAGTGGCAGATCCTCTCTTTACTTTGTTATCCAAGAAGGTATCTTTATGACCTCATCCAAAGTTCTTACCTAAGATGTCCTCTGAATCATATCAAACAAACTATTCACCTTCCAGGTTTTTTCCTAAGCCGCATCAGTCTACACAAGAGTCTGCTTTTCATAGACTAGATGTTAAGAGGGTGTTAGCTTTTACTGGGACTGGACTTGGCCATTCACTAAGACCCCTAGACTCCTTGTTTCTATTGTAGTTAGGTACAAGGGAGCACCTGTCTCTACTCAGAGACTTCCTAAACGGATCTCTGTATGTATTATTGCCTGTTACGGTTTCACTGAGGTTACACCTCCCTTAAGATTGACTGCACACTACTAGATCACAGTCTATTTCAGTAGCTCTGCTCAGATGTTACTGTTGCTGAAACCTGCAGGGTTGTAACATGGTACTCTGTGCACACTTTTTCTGACTGCTGTGCCCTAATTCACACTGCAAGATCAGACGTGGCAGTAGGCATTGCATTTATTTCTTCAATAATTGACTCTGTTCCAAAACTCCCACCTCCTTAAAGTATTACTGCTAGGGAATCACCTAAAGTGGAGCCACCCACAAGGACACTATTTGAAGGAGGAGAGGTTACTCACCTTGCCCAGTAACTGGAATTCTTAGAGAGATGTATCCCTGTGGGTTCTCCACTACCCGCCCTCCTCCCGTGCTTTGGAGCTGCCTCTATGGACTTTGCGGTAGAGAAGGAACGGAAGGTGGCTTGCCCACCCAGCCCTATATAGCCTCAGAACAGGGCATGAAGATGTGTAGGGCACATGTGCGTACAGAATGGGCACTGCTATCAAAAATCTCCGATCAAGGGCACATGCACATCAAAAGTGGAACACTGACAGGGACACACATCTCGAAGAACTGCAGTTATTGCACAAGGTGAGTAGCCTCTCCTTTTCATTTTATTTTTCCCCCCCTGCATTTCCCCCCCCCCCCTTTTTTTTTTTTTGGTCAAAATGTCTTCTGTCGAGCCTCATAGGATCTTTTCCCCTCCATTTAATGGTATTGGCTATGCTGTTTTATTGAGATGTAGATTATCCTATGTATTTTACTTCCTTATAAACATAATGTTAAGAGATGGCAACAGCAAACTGAACAATCTCTTGTGTCAAAGGAATGACTCATATTAACTGGGTGAGGTTTGTTTTTTCTTTTTGTTTGTTTGTTTTTCTTTTTAAATTAAAACCCAATGGAAACTCATGGCCCTTAATATCCCATCATTAAGTATGTAAAAACAGTATGTAAGAGATTGCCAAATGTCAGATATTGAAATCAAGGCACCCTATTACTTAATCTATAAATAGCTCATGAAAAGTACAATATTGTCACTTTAGCTATTTGAATGCTCTTTAAATGTGTAAATATAACTGCTGCCTTTTCTTGTATTTTTCTATATGATTTATAGCAGACCTTGTTTGCCAATTTAGCTCTTTTTGTTGTCCATAACTCTGACAACTGGAAATTTGGGGAAATATTCTGCAAATGCCTCTTTAGGTTTATACTAAATAAACCTATGACTTACAATACATTAAAAAGTTAAAACTAAATTTAGCTGTTTGTGCTGGCTGATATTACAGTACTTATTGCTAGGAAATTTTGGTAAATCCTACCCACATACGGAGCAGAACTGCAAGCTACAATGGTGTTTGTTTGGCTGCTGTTAGTGTGATTCCCCTGATTGTGAGGACAGGATTTTTTTTTTTTTCCTGAGACTCATGTTTATATTATAGACTTACGCAAAAAGTTTCACCTGCGCTAGTAAGGGAAGCCATGCTAAAAGCCTGCTGGCAACTACTATGATGTATTGTACTTGTGATAGCTAAGATTTTCAAACGCTTCTAAGTCCTAATTTCAAAAGTCACTTCAGGTTTTTAAAAACAGGTTGAACCATCCCTAAGAGAAACATACAATATGTATAGTTGCCACAATACATAACTGATTAACTATAAAAGATTGATATGTTAATATTTTTAACATTTTTCCTTAAGGACCAAAGTAATGAGGAGAAGCACGCAGATGGACTTATAGTAAGTTTAAATCTAATGTTATCTCCCTTTATTTCTGCAGAACATGTGAACAGAGACCTGAATTTCCACTCATTTACAACAAACTTCCTTCTTTCTCTTATTCACTGCTTCAATTGTTTTTTTTTCTTTTTTTATCTGTTGAAACTTTAGCTTCTGCAGTTGGCCATCTATCATTACCATTAGGAAAAATATTTTCCAGGTTTTCTACTTATCTTTTTAAGTGACCGTATTGTGAATGTATCCTTGTTTATTTTAACTTACTTAAACAAATTAAAATCTGCATGTGAACTAGATGCAAGGGGAAATGGTTGGGATAGAAATAAGCGTATTATGTTGAATCTGACATACTTTATAAATAGAGTACATTTTGTTGCCCACATGCTATAAGTGGGGTGGTGTTCGATACGGTATTTTGCATCTGACACACAGAAATGAAAAAAAGATTCTGTTATTAAGTCTGCTTCAGCCATCTCATTTTTAATATAACTTCTCTCCTTTATCTTTGTTTTCAGTCCTTCATGACTTCTATTTCCTCTTTCTGTGTTTGTCATTGTTTGAGTATGAATCACATCTGTATTGATAGAGGACTGGTTGCTCTAGAACTTAATTTCCTAAAAACTGGATGTTCTTTTCGTTACAATCGACAATGTAATTTCTGATCCCTTAGTCTGTTCCTGCCATGGATTCTACTCTTGATAAAATGTGTATTTCTGTTCAACATGTAAAAATTTATGTGCACAAGCTTGAGACATCATGACAAAAGTTATGCTTCTAAGCAATAGGAATATTGCTGAACAGCATAATTCAACAAGAAAAGTTTAACATACCAGTCATAAGTAAGTAGCAAAGTATATATCATTCCACTCCACCTAGAGCCCCCCCCTTCAGCCATCCCCAAGAGCCTTATCAAATTGTAGTGTGTCCTGAAGGCTTAAAAACTCAAGCTATTTAAGCCAAAGTGGGAAGTGAATTCCAGAGCCAAGGGACCCTCACAAAGAACACCCCATCTGCCATGGCATGACTTGGCATGGGGAGAGGCAATCTCTCAAGTAGACATCAACACAAGCTGTAGAACTTATGCAGTTTTATATTTTTCTTCTAAATGTAGCGCTTTCAAAAACTGTAGAGACCAGCCCTTGTCAACATGCTTGAGATCTGGAAATGTGTTTATATATGAGCTCATCAGAACTTTGAACCTTTTTTGGGAACTTGATCTCATGACAATAAAGAGCAGATGCAGTCCAACAAAATGGGTTATTCTAATTGTGAAAGTAAATGTTTATCATGTAGATCTAGATTTGAAGGTGAAATTAGTTTTTCCTTTAAACTTTGAGAATTTAGTGCTAGCAAAAGGTGCCGAATTGATTGCACAGGAGCTTGAGGCTCCCCTCTACAGGTCCGGTGTAAAGCAAAGCAGGCTTGCTCACGCTCCCTCTCCAATGTGGAGAGACCTTCTCTGGGGGTGAGAGGGTAGACCAGCTTTTATGCCCACTCAGTTTTTTGTGCATCTGAGGGTGCTAAAAGGGTGTCAGTTGTATAATGTTTTTCTTACATGGACAAGTGTCTATTTGAACTTTGGAGTGAGTATAAATGCAGACTTTGTTTAATGCTTGTTGTAAATATGGCATAACATTAAATATATACATATACATAGGAAATTATCTTTCCTATCTCCATGGGAGGGATATTGCTCTAAATGTAGCAGAACAGTTCTGCTATGTGGGATGGAGGAGAGAGGACATGCAGCAATATCGTATAGCGGCACTCTCTCCGCAGTACTTGGGAGGGTTTGGAGATGTGGACAGTGGGTCTGTAAGCATTTCCACTGGCTAAAATCCCCAACATAGGTATAGTGTAGAGGCATCAACAACTTGTTTATAGACTGAGGTTGTAGTAATAGCCGTGTGTCATGATTTGTGGCTGTCCACATTGACATAGTGGATTGTTTCTAAAATGCCACCGAAATTATGCTGTAGCACAAATTCCAAGTCTGGTACGAAACCAGTTCAGAAAGCTCCATTGCCTTCGCAGTAAATCAAACCCGGGTTGACATTGAGTGGGGTCTGAGACAAGATAATTTATTCATCACTTTCTCTGCGGACCATGAAGCTCACCACGTGTCCTCTACCGTAAATCCCTCACCCAGTAAACTTATCCACTACGGGCAATGTGAGGGCCGACGACCATGTAGTTGCTTAAGCAAGTATTTAATTAATGGCAGATGTGGCATATCATGCAGTTTTGTCATGAGCTTTGCTACGCTTTCCTCTCTGCGATCACTGGGCAGAGCAATATTGCAGACAGCCAGTAACCATGGTAGAGGAGTAGATTTAAGTGTGCCTGAAATAACACACATGGTGGAATTTAATTGTATGTTGATCATCTTTGATGGAGACCAACATAAGATCTCAGACTTCTAAACAACTATGTGAAACAGTAGAAATTCAGGATGAGTAACTCAAATTAAGAAGTTAAAAATCCCTAGTTATAGGCTGAATGCAGTTTTCTGTTTGGAACATTCTGTGGTAAAAATACTTCTGATTCTTTAAAATATGTGTATAATATACAAATATATTACTGATAATACTTCTGCATTTAATCATATGTGCAACTGGTGTGACCTGTTGAAGAGGAACTTTCAGCCTAATGTAATTTCAAAAATCTATTTAACCCCACATAAATGGCTTCAGTAATGGGTATTCCACCAAAACCTAACACAAACTACTGTCAGTGCACTTTTTTATCATTCATTTTGAAAGCTTCTATCTTCTGCCTAGTTATGGAAGTCTTTTAGCAATATCTACATAAGGCATTGTCTCATGAACACTAAGACTTTTATTAAGAACAACTTTTGCGTTATAGTGGCACAGTATTTCTTTGCTCAGATTAAGGCTTTCTGTTACAAACCTTATTTACTGAGCTTTAATATCTTACCTGTTTAAAAACAGATGGGGCTGGCATGTGACCCAAATTGTCAGCCTATATGGAAATTTTGTGTTCTAATATAAAAATTCCAATCCAGTGGGCCATGTTTGTTGCTGAGCTGTCAAATACTCAGTTCTGTGATACGGTTTCTTGGGGGGAGCAGAATAATTAATGAAAATTTACAGGTGTGCAGTCCTGGAAATAGACAGTTAATTTGCTACTTGGGGTGGGGAGCCTTTGTGACAGTCAAAATATTCACTTTAAAAATTTGCTACTGGTAATGTTCAGTAGTTCTTTCACAGTTAGGAAACACACTGAAGGTACTGGGTTAAGTTTTCTATCCTAGTGCTACAGCTTCTTAAAGGTTCTAACATGAGGTTTGAATTTAGATTTAGCCTGTTGAAAGGGGAGAAATATGTTTTATTGATGCTACTGATTTCCATATAGAAATTGGAAAGTAAGTTGAATGAGAGGAAGAGGAAAGATTAAAAAAATGTTGAAAACTAGATGTTTGCTTTTTGTTTTCTGACATTACAGCCAAATGCATTGCCAGTGAAGTCCTATGTACACAGAGGGTATGTCTATGCCGTGGAGATGTTTACACATCTGGTCTTGAGCTTGAGCCTAGGCTCTAGGACCCTGCGAGGTGGGAAGGTCCCAGACCTCAGGCTGCAGCCCGAGCTGGAATGTCTATATGCAGTTAATTAGACCCGCAGCCCAAGCCCCACAAGCCTGAGTCAGCTGGCACAGGCCAGTTGTGGGTGTCTAACTGCAGTGTAAACGTACCCAGAAGGTCTTGTTATATTAATTTTTAAAACTGTTCAAGGAATGATAGTTTTGTATCCCTAATGCAAAGAGGGAACTGAGTCTAAACAAAAGTAGTAATGGATTCTTAACTATCACATATAAACTGGTCCTGTGTTACATCAGCACTAGCTGTAGAGAAGCAATTTCTCAGAACCTTAGGAAGCTGCAGATTTCTCAACATTAGAAGGAGGAGAGCAGCTTCAATCTGAGCCAGGCAAATAACTGAATATGAATAACTATGCTATCTTCAGTAGTCCACTGCCACCTAACATAACTAATACTCATTGAACTCTTTTACCACTAGATAAGGAAAAGGGAAGAGGGGGAGGCTATTACTACATTTAGCCTGCATCAAAACGTGAAGGTCCCTAAACATAAAGGGGAGTGAAGTAATAGGGTAAAGTAATGAGCATAGGCAGTACACCTTTACCCTGATATAACGCGGTCCTCTGGAGCCAAAAAAATCTTACCACGCTATAGGTGAGACCGCGTTATATTGAACTTACTTTGATCCCCCTGCTCCTTGTCCCCTGACCGCCCCTTCCAGAGACCCCCGTCCCTAATCACTCCCAGGACCCCACCCCCTACCCAACCGCCCCTGCTCCCTGTCCCCTGACTGCCCCGACCCCTATCCACACACCCCCAACCCCTGACAGGCAGTAACCGGCAGGGGCGGGAAGCGAAGCAGCCTGGCCCCAGCCCGCTCCACTCCGCCAGCTCCCAGCTGCGGCGCTCCGCTTCCCACTGCCGGTGAGTTGGGGAAAGGACACCCCCCCCCCCCCCCCCGTACTCAGTGGCGGTGGGAAGCGGAGCGCTGCGGCTGGGAGCTGGTGGAGTGGAGCGGGCTGGGGCCGGGCTGCTCCGCTTCCACCGCTGCCGGTGAGTGCGGGGAGGTTTGGGAAATGGCCCCCCCGTACTCACCTGCGGTGGGAAGTGGAGCACCGTGGCCCCAGCCCGCTCGGCTTTCCTTGCCCCAGCCTTGTCGCTGGGGGGGGGCAGGGGGGTTGCTGAAAGGTCCCGCACTCGCCGGCAACAGCGGAAGCAGAGCTGCCCCAGCCTGCTCCACTCTGCCAGCTCCCAGCCGCGGCGCTCCACTTCCCGCTGAAGGTGAGTATGGGGGGCGTCCTTTCCCCAACCTCCCCACACTCACCGGCGGTGGGAAGCGGAGCGCTGTGGCTGGGAGCTGACGCGCTGATCTGCCGGAGCGCTGCTTTACCACGTTGTATGCGAACCCGTGTTATATCAGGTCGCATTATATCGGGGTAGAGGTGTAGTTTTATTTTTTTAAACATCTATCTTTTTCAATAGGGCATTTGTAAAAACAAAACACAACAACCACAACGGGCCATGAAAATAGTCTGAAAATAGAGCAGGGTTAAAGGTAAATCTGGACTTAGATAAATGAGAGAAAGTAAGTTTAGATTTTTAAAAGAGACAGAGAATTAATAAAGGTGAATAAGGAAGGATGAAAAACATATATAAGCAAGAAAAATAGCAACGGATAAAATCTCATATTGGCACCTATCCCTAGTCCTTGTTTAGTTATGCCCCAGTCTGGCATCAGGATTTTGTAGCACATCCATGCAGAGTTCTTGGGTATAAAATCTGCATGACCTTAAATAGCAAAATATTTGAGGTAGGGACAGGATCTACCTTTACATACCTAGTTAATAACAAAAACGAATATAGCTAGACTTGGCAGAATTCAATTTTATATATTTTTTTATAATTTTGAGGATATCAAAGTTAAGTATTCTTTGAAAATTTAATTAGATTAAAAAGTGTTTACAGTTGCAGGAAATTGTCAGATAAATATTTGACAGTAGACAATGAAATTCAAAAAGTAAAGCTTTTTAAACTACTAAAACACAAATTGTCAATATCACATGTCAAAATACACAAACTAAATATCCTTAAATCCGGAAAATAAACCTATTTTTACTATTCACTGGTCCATTTGTAACCATCCTAATTCAAAAGTTTAAATCACTGGATTTTGACTCTTAAGTTCTCAAGCAGCATTTTTCTTTCTTTTTCTATCTCTAAATTTCAGTTATCGATAGAAATATTTTTTCATTGGTTTATGTGTGTACAGTAAGATTGATGTTTACCGATATTTACCAATAAAAAGCCAATCCTTCCAAGCCTAAATATAGCAGTCCAAGACATTTGCATGTAAAGAGGCAGGGAGCTATAGGTATATTATGTAACAAAATATTAGAACAGTGAAGTGAGGAACAATCATACAAGTTGTTTGGCTCAAAGGCCCTTGCATTGTATGTTTCTAAGATGCTTGTTCTGCTAGGACCTGATCCAGTATCTACTGAAGTTAATAGATTCCCATTGACTTTAATGGAAGTTGGGTTGGGTTCAGAGTGCCTGTGTTGAGATGAACACTGTAAATCCATGAAAAATGCTTTTTGTCAAAGGTATGCCCAATAATGTGGTGGTGATTTTACAGTTTTATGTAGTTCCTTAGTGCAGTCTGGACAATGTTTTGTTTTCTAAATGATAGTTTACATATCTGATGGTCTTGTTGAAAAATTAGGCTCACTTCCTCCTCTGTGCACACAATGGCCATTAATGGGAGTTGCAGGGAATTGTAGAAACTAAAGCTGGGAAACTAGACTTCTTTACAGGAGAATTCAGGTTTACATCAAGTTGAGTTTAGTATATTTTAAGTATTCTTTATAAAAAGTATTAACACTTGCAAAATAATTCATGTCTTCAACTGTTAATTTGTATGTCAAGTCTCTCTCAGGACTTCGCTGTCTTGCATTCAGGCATCTTCATACATGGAACACATTTTAGTGTATATATTTAAAAAAAAAAAAAAAAAGCTTTAATTTTTTTTTTTTTTCAGAGTACTATTAATCCTGTTGATGCAGTATATCAGCCTAGTCCTTTGGAACCTACAGTGATCACTACAATGCCCACCCAGACTGTCTTACCTCCAGGTACAGTACACAGACAGATGGTTCAGTAAAAATATTCATGTGGTTTTTACATTTAGCTGGTTTAAGCTACTGTCTTGTTCTTTGTAGCATATTTGCTATGAATGAATGAAAACTGTATACAATTGCAAAAAGGATGAAGGCTTATTTTTTAATGGGTTCTATCATCGGCATACATCTTCAGGCTTGTGAACTGGGTTATGTAGTCCATGTAACTATGGCACTTTAAGTACTCCTGTTCTTTTTATGGCACTTTATGACTCTTTAATAAAAATGAATATTTTTGATTGTCTTTTTCACTGATCTTTATCTTTGGCTTTGTTCATTTCAGTTCCAAAAAAAATAGGGTCTTTAGAGACTATACATCTCAATTTTTTAAAAGTTTGCAGGGAACGCTTTGCTATCGATTAGAGAGTTAACTTCCTTCTGTATATTCCTTTCTTCTTTACTCCTTTTCCCTATGGCAGTCCCCTTACTATGTCCCCTATTTGGATACATTGTATTGCAGGAACAATATAATATGAAAATATATAAACCAGAAATTATAAAGGGTTTTTTTTTTTGGCTGGGGGGAGTAAGACTTTCTAACCAGCTTCACGGATTGATAAATAGCAAAGATGAATAGCAAAGAAGGAAATAATCATATATTTCTCTTTGAAGAATGGCAACAATTGTCTATATCATGGCTATCAAAGGTATTGTAAAACTACTAAGGGGTTCCTTCCATACCAAAGCAGGGATCTGTTGCTTATATGTGTTTGTTTTCTTTTTATATATTGAAATACCTTCTAGAGCCTGCTCAGTTGTTGAAATCAGAGCAGCGACCTTCGTCCTTGGCAGTTGGGCCTGTAGTAACATCACTAGGAAACCATCAGATTCCAACACCAAATAGTACAGGTATAGTGCTGTGTGACTATCTTTCATGTTAAAGTATTATTTTTTTTTAATGTAAACTGAATTTTGTAGAATTTATATTTGATGTCGTCTTTAGATAGAAAGTTACATTGTATAATGTAAGTATAAAAGAGAAGCCATTTCTAGCTACATTTTCCCTTATCTTGAACTTTCACCTTAGCTACCATTTTAATGCTGCTGATATTCAATTGGACATAATTTTTTTAAATTACCTGTGCTAGTCCTACCCAAGTAAACTTCTAGGATTATTTAAACTAAATTTATCTTAAGTGTGTCACTTAAGCAAGAGAAGCCCATTCAGCACATGACCATAGACTATATTTGCTCCTAATACCATACTTTATAATGAACTCGCATCCCATATCTCCTGCACATGCAGATCTGTCTATCTCTGTAGTGATTGCCTGGCTGTCACTTACCTTGAGTCTACTGAAATCCTCAACCACGCTTTCATCTCCCTTCCTTCCTTTTCTCTGGCCTCTAAAGTTCTCTTTCCTCCTACCCCCAAATTTTAACATTTCTGTAATCCTACTGCCCTGGCTACCGTTTCACATATATAAAGGATTATGTTCAAATCGCCTTCAGCTTTAAATTGCTCCATGAGATCAACATTCATTTCAGGATGTGTTTAAAATCAATTTTGCTCCACTCTATTTGAGGAACCGTACCTCTACATACTCCCTTCCTTTGCTTATCTCTATCCCTTCCACATTCTTGCTACTGTTGGTATGAGATTTTTGCTGTTTCAGCCATCAGAGACAGCCCCTCTGTCTTTAAGCCTCACGGACTCCTCCATCTCCTCTTATGTCGGAGGACAGCAAATAGGGCTTGTACCTTTTTAAATAATAGCAAGGTATTAACTGTGTAATTGTTTAATCTTGTAAACTATTTTGAGATAATGTATATAAAATATAAATTTGCAAAATTAAAGTGTTAATGATATGAAAGATATCTAAATCAAATTAATATTTTTTGAAATGTACAAGGTTTTTCTTGAGCATTGTAGCTTTCTAGCTGCTAAAATTTAACATTCATAATTATCAAAATGCTGGAGTTGTAACTATTTAAGTTGTCCTTTACAATTTTTAATTCTTTATTAAACAGAACTTTAGAATTCATATTTTCTCTATTTTCATAACCATTACAGTACTAATGGCCCAGCACTACAATATTTGAAAGAACTTTAACAGTGAGCATTAGTTTATATCTTAAATATATAGTATTTTTTTTACAAATACAATGATATAATTTTGCCTCAAACATAGCTTTGGAGTGTCTCATTTACTACTGTTGTTGTTTGCCTGGTCTTCAGATTAGTGAAGTGTGATGTAGTTGTTTTGCACTCAGAACCTAACTTGCCTTTTGGTTAGGACTGCTTCTGTATTGGGCGTCTGACTCCTTCCTGTACAAAACATATCAACTCTGAATTACTAGACTGAGACTTAAGACATTCATAGATTCATAGATTCTAGGACTGGAAGGGACCTCGAGAGGTCATCAAGTCCAGTCCCCTGCCCGCATGGCAGGACCAAATACTGTCTAGACCATCCCTGATTGACATTTATCTAACCTACTCTTAAATATCTCCAGAGATGGAGATTCCACAACCTCCCTAGGCAATTTATTCCAGTGTTTAACCACCCTGACAGTTATGAACTTTTTCCTAATGTCCAACCTAGACCTCCCTTGCTGCAGTTTAAGCCCATTGCTTCTTGTTCTATCCTCAGAGGCTAAGGTGAACAAGTTTGCTCCCTCCTCCTTATGACACCCTTTTAGATACCTGAAAACTGCTATCATGTCCCCTCTCAGTCTTCTCTTTTCCAAACTAAACAAACCCAATTCTTTCAGCCTTCCTTCATAGGTCATGTTCTCAAGACCTTTAATCATTCTTGTTGCTCTTCTCTGGACCCTTTCCAATTTCTCCACATCTTTCTTGAAATGCGGTGCCCAGAACTGGACACAATACTCCAGCTGAGGCCTAACCAGAGCAGAGTAGAGCGGAAGAATGACTTCTCGTGTCTTGCTCACAACACACCTGTTAATACATCCCAGAATCATGTTTGCTTTTTTTGCAACAGCATCACACTGTTGACTCATATTTAGCTTGTGGTCCACTATAACCCCTAGATCCCTTTCTGCCGTACTCCTTCCTAGACAGTCTCTTCCCATTCTGTATGTGTGAAACTGATTTTTTCTTCCTAAGTGGAGCACTTTGCATTTGTCTTTGTTAAACTTCATCCTGTTTAACTCAGACCATTTCTCCAATTTGTCCAGATCATTTTGAATTATGACCCTGTCCTCCAAAGCAGTTGCAATCCCTCCCAGTTTGGTATCATCCGCAAACTTAATAAGCGTACTTTCTATGCCAATATCTAAGTCGTTAATGAAGATATTGAACAGAGCCGGTCCCAAAACAGACCCCTGCGGAACCCCACTCGTTATGCCTTTCCAGCAGGATTGGGAACCATTAATAACAACTCTCTGAGTACGGTTATCCAGCCAGTTATGCACCCACCTTATAGTAGCCCCATCTAGCATATTAGAGAGACAGGAAAATGTGGTGCATCTGTGGTAGTCAAAAAATAGTTTTCAGACAAGTAGTGTATTTCTGCTCAGTAAATAGTGCTGCCTTAATTAACAGTTGTGCTTCATTACTTTATTTTAGACCTTCGATGTAACGGAATCTCTGGAATTTTGCAGCACTGATATTGTGAGCCCAAGAACCTAAAACCATCTATTCTGTGTGTTTGAAGGATTGAAGGCAGGGTCAGAACCACAGTCAGCTAGCACTTAAAAATACAGCCTAATTCACATTTATAATATCAACAATGCCAACAGCTGGCCATAAGGGTTTTTAAAAATTGCACTAGTGTTCACTTTTTAGTTCAAAAAAGGAATTATGGTCTTGTAGGAATGCCCAATTAGGCTTTTAAATTTGGGGTGGTGGTATGTGGTTAGGTGAATTTCCATGCTATCACTGACTTCCTGGGGAAATGGAACTTTTTTATTTTTAGAGGTTTAAAAGCTGACTAATATCCAGTCCTCTTCCCCCCCACCACCTCCTCTTTTCCCTCTGTTGTCCCCCTTATACTTCTCCCTTTTGTCTCTAATATGATCCCCCAAAATGGGAAGAACATAGGAATTGCCTTGTTGGATCAGACATGAGGCCTGTCTAGTCTAGACTCTTAATAGTGGCTAGCACCATTTGCTTCAGAGGAAGGTATTAGAACCCAGCACTACGCAGATCTGTCCCCCACATTAGGTCTCAGCCTGATCCCCAGTAGAGAGAGGCTTAAACACTGAAGTACGAGGTTTGATATCCCCCCTTCACAAACTTTTTGTTGTGGTGAATTACTCTTTATCAATACAAATATACAATTTCTATTTTAATCTTAAATTCTTGGCCTCAGATACTTAATGTGGCAGAGAGTTCCACAGTTTTGTGTGTTATATAAAAAGTATTTTTATTGGTTTTGAATTTTCCACCTTTTTAATTTAATTGAATGCCCCTTGTTATGAGACAAAGGGAACAAAGTTAGGTATCTACCTTCTATAAACTCTTATGTCCCCTCTTAGTCATCTCTTTTATAATGTAAACAATCCCAATCTTTTCAATCTTACTTTATATGAGAGTTTTTCCAGGCCCTTGATCATTCTCGTTGCCATTTTCTGAAATCCCTTTACTTTTGCAATATCCTTTTTCAGATGAAATAGTATTTCAGATGAGGCTGAACTGTTGAAGTATATTATAATATTCTCTGTATTATTCATGATTTCATTCCTTATGCAAGCTCTAATGTACTGTTGCTTTTTTGACCACAACTATGCATTGAGTAGCGGTCTTTACTGAGCTATCTACACTGACTCTTGGGTCCTCTTCTTGATATGATAGATTTACCTGATTAATTTAGAACCTTCTAAGGTGTACAAGTAGTTTTAAATGTTTCCCTCCAGTGTGTATTGCTTTCATTTGTTGACGCTGAATTTCATTTGTCATTGTGTTGCCCATTCACTCTGGGTCTTGAAGTTCCTCGCAGTCTTCATTGGTCCTGACTACTCAGAGTAACTGTCATCTGCAAATGTTGCTTTCTCACTACTCGCCTCTCTCCCCAGCTCATTAATAAATAAATTAAACAGCCCTGGACTGACAACAGAACCTTGAGGCAACTGATGTAACATTTTGCCCTGGTCAGAATTGACTATTTAATCCTTCTTTTTTTCTATCTTCTAGCCAGTTTTTGATCCATGAGAGTATGCTGCCTTTTACCCCATGACTACTTACCTTTCTTAGTAGCCTGTTTGTGAGATAAAGGTCAAAGGTTTTTGAGAAGTCTTAAATAAATTATATGATCTCGTTCTCTTTTATCCACTACTTTACTTTACTGAGATGTTCCAAAAGTTTTTTAAGAAATTAGTGAGACACTATTTTCGTGCTGGTTAGACTCTGTTATGATCTTCCAGGTGTACAATTAATGAAAAGTCTATAGCTGTGTCCTTCCCTCACTGTAATGCAAAATAAATTTACACACTTATCTGATGTTCCTTCCCCTGCATCATGGGATTAAGTGGAGTGCGATGGAGACTCAAACAGGTCCCGGCTTGCGGCATATCTGGACCCCTTTGCCCCATGTCCCCATCCTCTTCCTCCTCCACCACCTCCTCACTGTTCATGGCAGGATTCTGTGACTCAGGCTCCTCAGAGGTATCCACAGTGGTGTGTGAGGTGGGGGTGGGGTCTCCAGCAAGTTTGGCATACAGATCTTTGTAAAAGTGGGAGGTCTGCAGCTCAGCACTGGATCAGTTGTTGGCCTCCCTGGCCGCCTGCTATGCCTGTCACAGTTCTTTTACTTTCATGTGTTACTGCTGCTGATCCCCTTCTGCATCCCCTGTGCAATCTCCTCATAGATGTCCATGTTGCTACAACTGGTCCATAGCTGTGCTTGCCCAGTCTCTTCTCCCCACAGGCCCAGGAGATCCAATATCTCTCGTCTACTCTAAGCCAGAGCATGTCTGGAGC
Organism: Emys orbicularis; assembly: GCF_028017835.1. NCBI lineage: Eukaryota > Metazoa > Chordata > Testudines > Emydidae > Emys > Emys orbicularis. The sequence goes on from NC_088690.1 coordinate 10,604,076, forward strand.
GTGTAGCCAGCACGTTCAGCTGGGCAGTTGCACGTGACAGTGGAGAGCTGCCTAGGTGGCTTGCCCAGGTGGACAATCAGGAAAAGGCATTTCAAAAATTTGCAAGGTTTTAAAGAGGGGACTGGGGGCTCCTGTTCTCCATGACCTCTGGACAGTGGAGTTCACAATTGTGACCAGAGCTGTCAGTGTCTGGCATTGTGGGACAGCTTCTCGAGGACTGCTAGGGTTGACCTAGGTAATGCAGTGTGTACATTCGCGCTTAGGAAGTGGTGCTCTTGTGTTGGTTTAACGGAGGGCTTACATCCCGGGAGACTAATTTAAGTGTCAACACACAACTAGGTCAACACAAGGGGACTTACATTGACCTAATTTTGTAATGTAGACCAGGCCCAAGATTCTAGGATTGTAACAATAGAAGTGACTAGACAATTGCCTTCACCCACTGCAAAGAAAGTATTTCCATCCTAACTCTGTGTCATCAACTGCCTGTGACAGTGTTTTTTGTTACTTTGAATTTTATAATAAAATTGCAGGTCTGATCATTTTTGGTAACCTAAAAACATTTTAAGAACAGAAGGCTAGGTAGCCCCTACATATGTGGCTATTTTTACGTTGGCTGTTCTTTGTCTCGGCAAGCATCTGTTTTCTTATCTTTTATTAGGAATGTCAGTGCCTAAAGTTGGGCTCCCAAATCCATATTTAGGCTCCTAAATAAATGTGACCTGATTTTTTTAAAAGATGTTGAGCACCTGCATTTCCCATAAACTTCATTGAGATTTCTTTAGGAGCTGTATGTTGTTACCACCTCTGACAAGTAGGCCTCGTTTATTTAGGAGGCTACCCATTCTAACTTCAGGCACACAGTTTTGGAAAATTTTGGCCTTGTACTCTACCTCATTAGTCATTCCTGGTAACGTATTTTGTATTACCTGTTGTGTGAAATTACACGTGTACCTGACTGATATTGATTCTTAATTTTATAGATTCTCCTAGTTTCTAAACTCTGCTAATGTCTTAATCAACTTGATTAATCCGGTTAGTAGATTAGAAATGGCTGGTTTAAAAATCAATAAAGCTTTTTCAAAGCTCAGATTTCTTTAATTTCATAGGAAGTGGGCAGTCGGCACCCAGCAGCAGTTTAACCTCTCCGAGCCACGTCAATCTGTCTCCAAATACAGTTCCAGATTTTTCTTACTCCAGCAGTGAAGATGAGTTCTATGATGCTGATGAATTCTATCAGAACAGTTCTTCCCCAAAGCGATGCATTGAGTAAGTAGTGAAAGAACACAGAGCCTTATTGAACAGAGTTTCTAGAAGTGTAAGAAGCTATCTGTGTGGGTGTTTGGGAGTAATCCTGAAACCCTGGATGTGTTTCCTAATAATGGGTTCATGGTGTGTTTAGGTTTGGTAAGCTGGTCAGTGGACTAGTCAATTGATTGACTATTATTTGATCACTGACAAATGTTCCAGCAAGAATGCCCTGCCCTGATGTAGCCTGTGGCTTGCCTTCTTTCATTTTTTAGAAGTTAATTTGATTGTCTTTTGCATTTTTCTGAGTTAAAAGAACTGTTACGTTTTTTTTTTTTTCCCATTAGGTATGAGTATTTAAGGCTAAGTCTATTTGAGACCATAAGGTCTTACTCTTTTTTGTTACTGTTCTAATAAATTAATGCTTTAAAATATTTGACCATTTTTTACATTTGACCAATATTTGACTTGTTAATTGACAAGTTATTTTTGGACTGGTTAAATGCCCAACCTGAGGTGTATTGCAGCAATTGGTAGATAACCAATGTCCTTCCTTTCCTAACACCTCCATCTTTTTTAAAAAATTTTAATAATTTCTGTTTCCATTTACTCTTGCCATTTGGGGAATTTTGAGAGTAAACTAACTTTTTTAAATTATTGCTATTCACCTTTGAGAAATAATAAATGTATTTGAAACTATCCCTTTTGTGTGTGCATTTAGAATTTTTGTATGGGTTTCATTCTGAGTCCCACTTTGGAGATTTTACCCAATCATTAGGCTACATTCTGATCGAAGTATTATATTATGTGAAGCTGCATATACCATTCTAGCTTCTGAATATTCCAGTGTCTTGTAATTTCTCCATAAATGCACTTCTCGAGTAATCAGCCCCCATGTAAATGTTTAATTTAGTTAAATCCTAATATTTTGCCCTGAAATAAATGCTCTGAATCATGAGAACTTGATGCCTTTCTGTAGCTCCTCAGGATCTGCAGCAGTCCTGACTCGCAGCAGCACAGGAAGTAGTTTGAAACGCCCAGACACCACAGAATCCCTTAATTCTTCCATGTCGAATGGGACAAATGATGCTGGTAAGAGAATTGCATTGCCTCTTTTCTTCAGTAGGAATCCAGGTATATTTATTGTAGTGCTTAATACAAAGTTTCTAATAGCTTGTTTTTGCAAAAAAGAGGGTTCAGTCTCTGTCATAATCTTAAGAGTAGGTGAATGTTTCAGCACTTGTGAAAGTTTCTTTTTATTTATATGGTTAAATCCTAAAATATTTTTTGTGATCTCTGTATTTTTCAACAAGGCTTTATTCAATGAAACAATAAAGAAAATTCATCTGTATGTTAAATAAAATATGTGCTCTGTTAGGACTTATTGATGTAAGTTCTATTTTGAATATTGTATTTTTTGGGGGGGATATTTTAAGAAACATAATGAGCAGAGTGGACTTCTTTTTTAGATCTCTTTGATCCTCTTGATGATAGAGATGATGATGGTGAAGGAGAGTCAGTGGAAGAACATAAGAGTGTTATTATGCATCTTTTATCACAGGTTAGACTAGGAATGGATCTAACAAAGGTAAGACTCAAAGGCAGTACTTCATGAAAAATCTGAATGCTGTGTAAATGGAATATTGCTACAATATTGTGTTGGGTGAGGCTTTTAATGAATGAGGGTGTTTATTAGGATATTACACTTCTGATACTATTGCAACTATATATTTGTTGTTCTGATAAGTTTTAACTGTTTCAGCCTCCCTATAGATTACTCTTTTTGTGCTATTCCTTTAGTGGATCTGTCTCAATGTAGAGGTGGGAAAGTGGATAAGTTTAATGCTGACAACACTAATTGAATTACTAAATCCCATGAGCTGGGGAAGCAATTTACCAGCGAAAGTGATCATTTGCTCATTCTGATCCCCTAGATCATTTGGGATCCCCTAAACTACCCATGGAGTTGGGATAAGAGAAGGAAGATCTGTAGAGGCAGTACCTTTCCTCCTGCCTCCTCTTGTCCTCATACCCCAAAGCAGAGATGCACAAGATCAAGGTGTCCTTGTCAAATTAACAAGTGTTTGATCAGTTTCACCACTGCTGTTCAGTTTTAGGCAACTGTGAAACTGACAAGAATTATGTCCAGAACTTTTTCAGTCTGTGGCATCATGGCAGCCTGCCAGGAGGACTGCTGAGGACCTGGGTACCTCTGAGTCCTCAGTAGCTCACAAGCCCTGGGAGAGCTGGCTTCCAGGCGCCCTGGCTCCCTGACAGTGTGCCAGGAAGTCAAGATCCTCAACAGCTTGCTTGTCTGGCTGAAGGGGAGTCTGGGAGAACTGGCTGCAAAGTTGTGAGGCTCCTATCTTAGTAAGCAGCTGAGGTGCCAGTGGACAAACTGGCAGGAAATCAGGCAGTTTTCGGATAGAAACCTGCCTGAGTTCTGTTGGAAATTCCTTTAGAATCTGTTTCTGTGAAAGGATTTGATTTCAGTGAATCAGCAAATTCTGACAAACTTTTCAATTGAAGTTTTCCAACCAACTCTACGTAACACCAAATGTGTGGCTAGATGCTTAAATAATCCATGATTTCCTGTCTCACAAATCACAGCACGGGAGTGGAGTAGAGAAGCAGTTTATCCTCAAATGCTTTTGTTAATATGGCAGTAGTTTCATGGCACAGATTTGAGCTTCACAGTATGTTTTTGGATCATATATTTAAATTTTTGTAGAGGCCGTATGATAAATGTATGCAATTACCCTTTAAATGTGAACTGTCTGCATATATGTAAGATAGTGTTGTTAACAACAATCTCCATTTACTAGTGATATGTAGAGGTCTGTTTTGCTTTTATTTCTTTTTCTACATAACTTTAGTTACCTTTATTGCTCAGTAAGTAATTAATGTTGGTTCATCTTTAATTCCCTTCTCTAGTTCCCTGAACCTGATGGGTTTTTAGCAATATGTCAATACTGTGGAGTTGGCGTTCTCTAGATACTAAAATACTAGCGTTCTAAGAGTTTTGAGGTATTGTTCTTTCTTCAGGTGGTTCTCCCAACTTTTATTCTGGAAAGAAGATCACTTTTGGAAATGTATGCTGACTTTTTTGCACATCCGGACTTATTTGTGAGGTATTTGATTTAAGTACAGTATTAATCAGTTCTGATATTGCCTTGTGCAGTTTCAAGAGTATATGCTTACTGTTTTGAAGACTGTTTGATCTTTATCCAAACTATGAAAAGTGCATCTATATACCATCTAATCTGCCTTTCGTTTTTCAAAAAGCTCTTCTCAATCTGAGTTTAAATTAAAAAACACGAGTGTTAATTTTATGTTTTACTCTTTCAAACAGCAGTGGCTTACTTTAGTGTTTAGTAATGATACTTTTCCCCTCCTCTAGTATTAGTGACCAAAAGGATCCAAAGGACCGAATGGTTCAAGTGGTTAGATGGTACCTCTCAGCTTTTCATGCGGGAAGGAAAGGATCTGTTGCTAAAAAGCCTTACAATCCCATTTTGGGCGAGATTTTCCGGTGTCATTGGATATTGCCAAATGCGGAAAATGAAGATAATATGGTTAGTTTTGTGGTGGTGTTCTTTACTGCTTAAAATGTGTGCTGCTAATTCCTCTAATCTCTGAGTAGAATGGCATGGGGTTTGTACCGGGGGCAAACCATGTAAAATATTGTGATTCTTTTCCTAATGGAAGTTTCCCCACCCTCCTTTTTAGGGCAGACTTCTCAATTGTGTGTTATTTTACAAACAATATGTAATTTCAGTAGTTAATTTCTTAAGAATCCTTTGACATGCAGAAAGTATTCTGTGTTAATTCCGTCCAGTCCCAAGGATACATTCCTTGGTCTTAAGAACTGCAGATTTAGTCATTTTTCTAGTCACTTGCAGTCTAGATCAGCAGCCTTAACAGGGTTTCCTCTTTACCACTTGGAGTCAGACCTTTGACCCTAAACTGGATTCATTTTCCTCTTAGAAATCTTACTTATGATTTTGAAGGCTAGAGCATTTCATATTTTAAAATCTTTCCAAAGATCTAGATCCTGAGATTAAATGACAGGGAAAGAGATGGTCAGAAATCCAGTTCTGCAACTCTTTCTTCCTCCTGCAGAGTGCTCAGACATGGCTGTCAGATAAAGGCCACGAACTGCAGCACTCCTCTGGTCACAAACAGAAAGACCAGCTCTGTTGTCCAGTCAAAGTCTGGGCAAGCTGGGGAAGCGCAGCCTGAAGCATTCTGATGTGTCAGCTGTGTGCATGTACCAAAGGCAGCAAGACACCCTTCTGCTACTAGAGGAAAGGCTGCAGCAGTTTAAAATGCAGCATCTCAGGTTCCAGGAGTGCCAGCTTCTCAGATCCTCCTAGCTCACCCAGACTTCCCCAGCCTGGAAGGTATAAAATGTATCATAGGGGGTTTAGATAGCAAGGTGTGAACTCAGAAGTCATCTATCCTAGATATTTGTGAGCCATCACTGTAATCCCTGAGCACCTTCCAAACACTATATATGTATCTATAATCAAATTGATTCTGGAAATTGGGATGTTCTCCAAAAGGCCCAGCATCAGTGGGTTCATACCTTTCCTCTTCAAACCAGCAAACCGACAACTATATTGAAGCTGCACCATGTTAAGATTCTAAAATTGTGTTAAGTGATGGATAGTTCTCATTAGAAGCTACTTCAATGGACCATGTCTCAGATATTTTTGAAAACTGTATGTACCATGTCAAATGAAGGCAACTCTTAACTTATTTGCAGGAGCCTGTTTCAGAGGGACCAATTCCTTGGGTTACCAAAAACAGTGTGACGTTTGTAGCAGAGCAGGTCTCTCACCACCCTCCAAGTAAGTTGCTATGCCACTGGAGTTTTATACTATTGGACAGGAACTGATTAACAGTGAAGTGAGTTTTTAAGGTTTGACCTTGAATTAACGTTTTCTGTTTAGCAATGAATTTTCAATCTGAAATTTTTCTCTCCTTAGACCATTTTTCTGGGAAGTAAATTGCAGTCTCGCTCTTTCTCTTCACCCCTTTCACCTCCCCTGCAATATCTTGTAATTTATTTGAATGTAAAAATTGCTTCTAATTATTGTAAATGTCTTGTTGTATTCTTACTTTTTTTTCTTCTTAAGTTTCAGCGTTTTATGCCGAGTGTTTTAGCAAGAGAATACAATTCAATGCTCACATCTGGACCAAGTCAAAATTCTTGGGGATGTCTATTGGTGTTCATAATATAGGGCAAGGTAAGTGTGTGTATGTAGTTTAAAAGGTAAACTCTTGAGCTAACAGTTTCTTAATGCTCAATTTTCATTGTGTAGAAAAAGCAATTTCTACAAACTTCTTGCAATGTATTACTCATTCTCAATAAAATTACCGATGACTTGACCGAGTAGCTGCTGAAGCAGTCTTGTCAGTGGCTTGAGACCCAGGATCCATTTCCAATGCATCACGGACTCAGCTTGTCCCTGAGTGAGCCACTTTTCAGAGGTGCTGAATGTCCACACCTCCCATTGACAGCAGTAGGAATTACCGGTGCTCGGCCCCTCTGAAAATCAGGCCTTTATCCTCTTTATTTTTGTAATACTTAGTTTGTCAAGTGCTTTGAGATTTCTATATGAAATGTCCTCTACAAGTGCTGCTGATTATTAGTACAGTGGTAATTTTTTCTTTCTGACAGGTTGTGTGACATGCCTAGATTATGATGAGCACTATATTTTGACTTTCCCCAATGGTTATGGAAGGCAAGTAAATGCTATACCTCTTTGTCTTTAAAAATGTTTGAGATGGCACTGAGCACCTGTTTCTTTTAAGTTTTTGAAAAGTGCAATTGTTTATCATTGCAGATCTATTCTCACAGTGCCATGGATAGAACTGGGTGGAGAATGCAGTATTAGTTGCTCAAAAACAGGCTACAATGCTAACATCGTCTTCCACACAAAACCTTTCTATGGAGGAAAGAAGCATAGAGTTACAGCTGAAATTTTGTAAGCTTTTTTTTCTCTTTCAGTCTTGCTCCATTTGTGTAAATGCTCACAATTGTTTTGTCATAGAAAGAGTAATTTAGAGGGCTGTACTCAATATCTCCAACTATAGTAAAAGATTGTATCCAGGTCATTGTTCCCAGTTGTGGGCCACCAGATTAGTCTGGGCATATCAAGTCAGATGATGTGCATTAGGATGTAAGGAAAGCTGCTTGAACCTGGATCTATCATGCCCTACTGCAAAAATGTTCCTGACTCCTTTTGCAGGAATAGACGGATCCTGCCCATATACCAAAATATTTAATTATATTTTACATACCTAGCAGCAAAACCTTTATTATAGAAACGATTATGCTTTAGTTCCACTCCTAAAAGATCTTTTCTATAATGTTGCTGGCGTAGAATAGCGTCTCCGTTTCACCCTGGGCCTCTGTACAGGGAGTCTAATAAAACATTGATTTGTAGTTAAATTCAAGCTGCTTGTATAGACTGTCTGTGCACATGATCAGGTCACTAATACTTTCATTTTTCCTTCCCCTATTTGTCATACGCACTTGTTGCATCATCTTAAATTAGATTGTAAACTCTTCAATACAGGCATTCTTTTACTTAGTGTTAAATCAGCACCTAGCACAGTGGTGGGCAAACTTTTTGGCCCAAGGGCCACATCTAGGTATGGAAATTATATGGCGGGGCTGGGGTGGGCCCAGAAATGAGTTCAGGGTGTGGGAGGGGGCTCCGGACTGGGGGGTGCGGGCTCTGGGATGGGGGTGCAGGGGGGTGACCGAGGGGCTCAGAGGGATCAGGGCTAGGGGTGCAGGCTCTGGGTGGCGCTTACCTCAAGCAGCTCCTGGAAGCAGCAGCATGTCCCCCCTCTGGCTCCTACGCGTAGAGGCAGCCAGGCGGCTCTGTGTGCTGCCCCGTTGGCAGGCGCTGCTCCTGCAGCTCCCATTGGCCGTGGTTCCTGGCCAACGGGAGCTGTGGGGCCAGCAGTTGGGGCGGGGGTAGCATGTGGAGCCCCCTGGCTGACTCTAAGCGTAGGAGCTGGAGGGGGGACATGCCGCTGCTTCTGGGAGCCACGCAGAGCAGGGCAAGCCCTAGACCCCGCTCCTTGGCGGGAGCTCGAGGGCCAGATTAAAACGTCTGAAGGGCCGGATGTGGCCCCCGGGCTGTTTGCCCACCCCTGACCTAGCATCATGGGGGCCGCAATCCTGACTGGGGACTTTACTGTAATACAAATAATTAAGGGGACAGAGGGAGGCTGACAAAGGGCTGTACATTAGATTGCTAGTTTGACTGTTTATGGCAACTTGTATATTAATGCATCCTGTTCTCTTAGCTGTACTTTCAGGCTGTCTGGGGTTTTCATATGGTAGGCCTAAAAGCGTTAGACAACCGAATCTCATTGCATTTCAGTGGGATTTGGACACATTCACTCAATCTTCAGCCTCTGAAAATCCTGCCCTGTGTTACTAGTTTTCCACAAACTTTTTGTTTTAGCTTTGTGAATTGAATTTAGTAATGTAGGGCATGTCTAGATTAGGGTAATGTGCAGTGGAGTAGAGACACTGCTCCGGATCAAAACCTGTTTTACACTGGCTCAGCCGATCTAAGAGTTTGCACCAATGCAGTTACACTCAAAAAAAATCACTTCTCTCCCATTTTTCCCATTTGTAAAATGGAGATAATACTGTACTTCTCCCATCTCTATTGACACTTTCTATTCTTTACTTCAAGCACTGCCTTACTATTTATATGTATAGTACCTAGGACAAGAAGGACCTGATCCTGAGAGGGGGGTTTGTAGTGCAATAACGAACTTAACTATTTTACTTTTTCTTTCATTTAGTTCTCCTAATGACAAGAAATCCTTCTGCTCGATTGAAGGGGAATGGAATGGTGTCATGTATGCAAAATATGCAACAGGGGTAAAGCAACTTGTCTTGTTTTTACTCTATCAGAAACAGTGTGTTCAGATATTTGTGTTGCTGGCAAATCCGAATATGCCATTGCATTTTGTATGTATTTCTGGATGGAAAATACTGACTTTGTATGCTAAGGGACTACTGTAAAAGTTTCACTCCTGCTTTTTGTAAATGATGGCTTTAGGTCAAAACTAAGGATCTGGTAAAGGAAGAGTGGAGCACCTGAAACTCCTTTACAGCAGTAGTTAAGATGTTAAAAGCACAGGGCGAATGCTCCTGTGAAGCTGCCTGAAAGTTCATAGGTGTTGAATAATTTTTTTCACACTGGATTAAAATTGCTCTGAGGGTAGCTGAAGGCTGTAGGCTTTTGCTACAGAAATCTATAAGAAAAACTTAAAGCAAGAAACAGATCTTTATCGGTCCTTTGCCAGGAAATGTATTGTATGAACACAGCGTAGCCTACACTTTAATTGTTTCTTTATTTTTAAACACATTAACAGCAGAATAACTTTCTCTCTTTAGGAGAGTGTAGTCTTTATAGATACCAAGAAAATGCCTACAGTTAAGAAGAAGGTAAAGAAACTGGAAGACCAAGAGGAATATGAATCCCGCTGGTAAGAGCTTCATTAAAGTGACAGTTGAAAGCTTCTTATCTTGTTCATATGTCTGAGGATTTTTTTTTTGAAATAGAACTTCTGTTAAAACGGAGTTAAATTTACCCAAACTATACATACTAATCAGCACTGTGGGGCTATAGCTGATAGTTCAGGTGCTAAATTAAAGTGTTTCCCAAATAAGTACAAATGAACCTGAACTTGGACCTCAGAATTCTTTCTTGATTTAGTTGTAGCAACATGTTAAAGGCTTTCCAGATTTATTTACAGTGATAAGATTCAGTAAAAATGTTTCTATAGCCTAGTAGCACTGCTTCCTCCCCTAGATCAACATCTGAAAATAATAGCCTCTATTTCTTTAGCCTATGGAAAGATGTAACTTACAACTTAAAAATCAGAGACATTGATGCAGCCACAGATGCAAAGCACAGACTGGAAGAAAGACAAAGAGCTGAAGCTAGAGCCAGAAAGGAGAAAGAGACATCATGGGAAACAAGGGTGAGCTTTTATTCAAATAATGTAAATCTGAAAGGCTTTTATCCTTTAAACTGAAGTAGTAACAACACACACCAAATATATGGTTTCCATTATCAGCACCCCCACTGTAAAAAATTGTTCCAGCACCCTGACCTGTGTTCTGCCTCATTCTTTTCCAAAAAACTTACATTTACTTATTTTCTTCTAGTTATTCCATGAAGATGGAGAATGTTGGGTTTATGATGAGCCACTATTGAAACGACTTGCTGCCACTAAACATTAAGTGGTTATAAAAACCTAAAACATTCAGGTCTTGGCTTAGTGAATTTTACAACTACAAGATAAATTTATGACTATCAAGTACTTTATTTTGGAGATCCTGTCTCCTCCAGTTACAGTGGTTCCTATCTCAGGGATACTGGATTTAATAATGCTGATGAACACTTAAAGCAGGAAATGTCTTAACTATTTGACAGTCACAGAGTAGCTTTGGACTTTACCATTCAGATTGTGTATTCAAGCTTCAAAGACATGATGGCTGAACCCTCACCCATGCTTCAGAAGCATCAATGAAACCTGGGCCTAAGTCATGGGAAGCGTACACTTGGTATAACCACTGTAAAGGACATAGTTGGTATCATTTGCATAATATTCTGGGGGTCTACATATATAAATATATATATAAAAATGCAAGACTTCACTTAATTAAATCCAGTTAACATTTTTGATGTGTAAATATGAAGATTCCTTTGATTGGACAGTTTATTAGAAATCTACATAAATGTTATCTGCCACCTGTATGATAAAAATCAAACCTTTTGGCATTTGTGTCTCACCCAAAATAATTTTTTTATTTTAGAAATTAAAATGTAACCATAGACTACAATTGAAATACTCAGTGTATCTTAAAGCTTCATAAAATAGATTTTTCAAACTTATGGATTTGTATTTATTTCATAAAAACCTTTTACAGCAAGACTGTTTTGAAACTGTGCTATGATGAAAAAAATTACTTTCCAGATGTTCAGTATGTGAAAAATTAGTATCACTTAAAAATCCAGTACACTTTTCTAAAGCACCTAAATCCCATTTCAAAAGTTATATAAGCACTTTGTAGCTTGTCATGTAAAGTGCTTTTGAAAGTTTTACCTAGCATCAGTGAAAAAATTGTGTATCAGTGTTCTCACCATATGTCCATGCTCTAGAGTACACAGGGGCATTCCCAAGACCTGTAACAGGAACTTTTCTGGAAGCTGGCCCTGGCCTTGCTTCCCACTAGCCAGATATGCTCTCAAAATTTTGCTAACTGTATGGGTTGAACAGTGTTTAAGCTTTGAGGAAACATTAAATAAGATAGTGATGAACTCACTCAAAATGATTATTCTGGTGGTGTATAGAATCTAGTCAGATTTATCCCCTCCTGAATTAATTTGTGTAGTCATACTGTACTACTAGACATCTTTGTAGACTTGTATAAAGGCTTGAAAGTTACTAGAAATCTAACACAGCAGCTGCTAGAAGGGACCACTCCCTCAGCACAACAAGGGCAGCTCTTCTGTGAAGGAGAAGTAATATTTTGTATTACTTGTCTTGGATTTCCCCTGCCACTTGATTTGATTCTGGAGGCTTCTCTTTTGCTGCTTGTGGAGCCTTAGCCTCTGTCCATTGCCTTGTTTGTCCTACCTACATCCCTCTGGTGGAGAAAGGAGATGCTTTTCCTTCCCCTCTCTCATCACTGCAGGGGTGGTAACAAGTGATTACTTTGTCTTCCCCAGAACAAAAATTAATTTCCAACTGATTAGTCTGAATTTTCACAAGCATCAATAAATAAAATTCACTTTACTGTCTATCAGTAGCTTAGGGCTAAGGATGTGATAAAGTGGCATTTAGACCAGACAACTGTTAATCCTACAATTGATAAATTAGCATACAGCCAGACTACAACCCTATTTAATGCTTTAGTAGAAGGGGGGGGGGGGAAATCAGCAACTACTCAGTTAATGCTAATGATGAAATTTAAATACCTGTGTTTACGATTTGAGCTAAGCCTTGCATTTGAGGTAGTTATAAATTAACACTTAAGTGGCCCATTCACTACACACAGCAGTAATAGATCTGAAAAAAGGTGATAAGACTGTCTTATAATATACAGTGGCCTGGATAGAAAATAAACATTTGTTATAGGAGTATGCATTGTAGGTATCTACTGAAAACTAACCAATTCTTTCAGTAATTATTGCACAGTTCGCTGAAGCATCTGTAAACTTTTAAACTAATGCTTTGTGTAAATTATGAGGACGTAACACCATGCAGTTACAGAAAATAACTTCTTGTCCCTCTTGCCTTTATTCTATTAGAAAGAATATTTAAGAATAGGCAATTGTTTTAGATCAGGAATATTTTCTTTGTTCCAGCTTTCACAAGAGGGGAAGGAGTAAGATTCCTTAGTTTTTAAAACTAAGGAATGATCTTGCACATTAGTTTGAGACTAAATAATTTAAATTACACACCACTGCAGGGCAAAATGACACATTTATTTTAATATTTTATGGTAAGGGAGAACATTCAGAGCTGATGTATAAGCTTTGATGTCCTTGATGGAAGTGGTGTTAGTCATCAAGGAGGAAGGAGGTAAGAAAGTTAGCTGAGGTATTTCACCACATGAGGAATTCTGAACATCAGAGACAGCTGGTACTTCTGCATCCCCTTCATGTTTTCCAAATCCAACCACCTGAAAAGCCAAAGGCCAGATTTTATCATCAAGAAAACAGGAAGATGAATGCTTCAAGACCCATTCATTTAAAATAGTTTTTCAATTATCTCCCCCATGGAAGCTTGATAAGCTAGTAGAAGACTAAACACAGGTAGTGATTTTCCCCCTACAATTTTCAGAGCTCAGTGTTAAGCATAAATTACTGTATTCTGAATTATTCTCTCCTGAGATGCATTTAAGGTAGTTACATGAATTTAAACTAGTTAACACCATTTTTAGACTGTAGTTGTGGTTGTAAGGCTTTCTAAAAAGAAGACAAGACATGGTGCAAGCCAAATTTAAATATAGAGCTTGGAAAAGAATAAGTGATCAGAAGGAATCTTACTGGGGGGGGGAGATAGCTCAGTGGTTTGAGCATTGGCCTGCTAAACCCAGGGTTGTGAGTCCAATCCTTGAGGGGGCCACTTAAGGATCTGGGGCAAAATCAGAACTTGGTCCTGCTAGTGAAGGCAGGGGGCTGGACTCGATGACCTTTCAAGGTCCCTTCCAGGTCTAGGAGATAGGATTTCTCCATTAATTTAAGAATCTAGAACTGCATACTCACATGTACGCTGAGCACTTTGCTCTCACTGCCTCGATGAGCTTGGAACCAGTCCACCAGGTCTGCTTTCGTAAGGGATTTCAGAGCTTCAATCTAAAAACGCAAGAGCACACTTTTCAAACTGCTAAACACTAATATCTCAAAAGCACTCTAATTCCCAACATTTAAACAGCAATTATTTGCAGCCAAATTTATAAGCCCTGAAAGCAACAGTTTGTGGTGGAAACACTAACAGATGTTTAAGTGGAGTTGCAACAAACTTTATTTTCAGAGATTGTGGAAACTTACAGCAACAATCTGTTTTAAGTGTCAACATTAATTTCTGCCTGGAGCTCACTCCTTAGCACAATACTTTCACAGCTCATAAAACTCTAGGGCCCTCAAGGATCAGGGCCCCCCTGTGGCTATTGTGTGTATACAACCTAACAAACATTTGTTTGAATTGGTACTGTTTTGTGATTTAAAGCACCTGCTACGAAGAGGTTAAAACTTCTATTCAAGAAACTTTGTTCATATTGTAAATAAATTCACTACCTCACGGGCAAGCCTGTCAAACAAATACTGCTGCGTCACCACTTCATTCCAGTTCCTATCCACTTCTTCTCCAAGATGGGAATCTTCACACTCTTTAAGCTTTATTAGAGCTGTGACCTGTATAAGAAAACCCCACTTAGTATTTCTCTTGAAAGAGCTGGGATTCTACTTCAAAGCCAACATTGAATGTATTAAATTCTAATATGCATCTGTCTATATCTGGGCTGTTTTAAATATTGAATTACAAACAGCCCTAGAGTCCATTGTAGGAGGCTGTGTCCCCCCTAAGGCCACCTCCAGACAACAGTGAACTCCCTGACAAAGGGGAGTCAAAATTCACAAAAGAGAAAAATCTGCCCCGTACTTAATTCAGATGGATGCCACTGTGCACTGCAGCCACTTCCTGGAAACCAGACAGGAGCAGATATTAATGTAGCTGCGTACTTCCACTTTCTCCAAACAGACTGTATTTTCTGTTTGACTCTACTCCTTCACTAATTGTTATTCTTATGTAGTTGATTGGTCCCCTTTACCTGTGTGCTGAATGCTTCTTCAGTCAAATGCTTGATTTTTTCTTCAAAGAAAGAAAGAAAATCATCTATCTTCTTGTCAACCAATTCAGAGCTGGAAAAAATAAGAATGGGTAGAAACAATAAAATAAACAGCACTCCAATAAGTTGGGGAAGTCACCAGTTTTGAATTTGGCAACTAACATTGCCTGAGGAACTGTACACTTTGGCATAGTGGAAGAGAATATCCCCCTCCTTGCTGTGGTATACACAATGTGAAGACATTTCCATTTTCTTCCAGTTCTTGAGAAATAAGGTAAAGATAGCTAGGAAAGAACATGGAAGACAATGCTACTCCTATATCAAGCAAGAGATTATTAATGCTTGATTCAGCATCTGTCAGGGCAGACACAGTATTACCAAAAATAGTTCCACTTCACATGGGGCCAGTGAAGCAGATGAGATAAACAGCTGGTAACAGTTGTCATTCTTAACTAGTGAGACAGAATATTAATATGCAGCTCTTCTCACCCTATTGGGCCAGCTCAAAAACCTGTAAAAAAAGGGCTGGCAGTTTCTAAACATGGATGTATCCAGCTGCCCTATATTGTGGCCAAATTATTGTCACCAGAAAAATAATTCCACAAAAGGAAACAATCATTTTTCAGATTTCTTTGTCAGAGCAGAGCTGCTCCGTAAGAATAGACTATTAGCTCTATCATGGTTCAAACTAGATTTGTTTTATTCAGTGAAAGCTACCTATTGTCATAAGCCAGATCAAATGTAGCTCTAGCTGTGAGGTCAGAAGTCAGTGCACACACTCAATACACCATCTACACCTTGATTCAACTGTTCTTAGAATAGGAGATAAAAAGATATTAAATCCATACACAGTCCATCTCCCTGCTACTCTAGGAGTGTTCCCTATCATTAAGGCTAAGATTTTGTCAAGGTTATTTTTAGTAAAAGTCAGGTCATAGGCAATAAACAAAAATTCACGAAGCTGTGTCTTGTCTGTGACTTTTGCTGCTGCAGCTCCATGGTGGCAGGGAGCTGTAGGGTTCCCCCTCTGCTCATGGCAGCTGGAAGCTGCAGGGTGATGATATTTCCCAAAGAGAAAACGGGACACCCCAACTGCTCACCTGAGACCTGTTCTCCCTCCCCCAGCCCAGCAAGGTTGGCAGTTGCTGGAACCTTGCAGGGGGCTGTTGCCTATTGCTGGAGCCCTGCAGCCCCTGGGGCTGAAGCAGAGAATGTCAAAGGTCACGGATTCTGAGACTTCCATTAATTCCATGACAAACATAGCCTTACCTATCCCACATTCTCTAGTGCTTTGGACAGCTTAGTTTTAAATAAATCACACAATGGGGGTTCCACCACCTTCCTTAGGATATTATTTCACAGCCACATATATCTCACCACTTTCCATTTCTTCATCACATCCTATTTACTTCTTGCATTACCATAAATAAATCCTCCACTTATTTTCAACAGTGGCAATATTTAAATTCTTCAAGAGCTTTCCCCCATACATTAGTATCCATAAGAACAATGAAGGGATCAAAAATAGAGAAATGTTTGTTATTCCTAACAATAGTTCTATCAAACCAGTGTTAACATCCTTCCCTTCATCCTAGTTTGAATTCTGATTTGGAGTGCTGCTTCACTTTTGCCAGCAAGGAGTTATGAGCTCACCAGTTATCCATGCCATATCTTTACCAGCTCCTGCTTATGGTCTCAATTCAGCAAAACATATAAGCACATGCTTAAAGTTATGCCCTATACTTAACTACTTTGCTAAATGAGGATCTAGATCATCAGTGTGTTTGGAGCTACACCTGAAAGCTTTGACTACAGGGCAGCATGCAGTGACCCCACTTGCTAAGCTAGGTTTCCTGTCTGGAGGAGCACATTAACCTGTAACTCCATTGGCTTCCAATTAGTTTTTGGGTGCTTTCAAAATACTGTGTTTGTTATATAAAGCCCTATATGCTGAATCAGACTCGGTCCAACTTCTGAGTTTAGGAAAGAGCACCTATTCCACGATAATGGTTGAGTCCATCTGGGATGCTCTCAGATCACCCCTAGCTTTGAACATTGTCCGTGTACCAGCTTCTACTTGTGCTCTGTTGACCTTCAGGAGACATTGATGGCCCATTTGGCTGTGCGCTTGCATGGTTGTAAGCAACTATTACTTCACCCAAAATCTGCAGAGGTTAGCTGTGAAGAACCACAGAATTCAAAGGGCCCCAAGATGGAATCATTAACATGCAGTCCCCTCTTAAATCAGTAAGAGAGACTTACTTGTACTTTGTTGCTTGTGTTGCTACAGTAACAGAGAACCCGAGGATCCCAGATGTATTTCTACAGGTAGGGTACACATGGTAGCTTAAACCAAAAGGAGAAAGTCATTCCACTAGTACAAGCCATTTTACATTTACCATCCATAACTATGAAATCAGAATATTGTCAATACTTGGACATAAGGTATTAGCGAAGAGGCGTCTACCAATGCACAAGATTCACTCTGGAATAACAAATCAAATCTCTTGCATCAAGTGGTCTGGGCTTTTTCTTGTTCAGCAAATCCTTTTTTGGGCTTTGTAAGATGCTTAGCAGAGTACTCGTGTACTGAGAAATCCTACAACCCAGATCTGTGAATGTGCAAGAACCCCCATAAAACAGATACTGTGCAGTCAGGGTTAATGGAGTCTCTTAGTTCACACAAAAGGGCCTAAACAGAGGGGGATGCATCTGCAGTTGTGACAGGAGTTAATTCCAGCTCAGCAGACCACTTGCATAAATGCTGTGGGAAAGCTATAGTAGTGGCTACTTGGGAGAGAGTGAGGGGAGGTTATTTTTGAGGAAGTCTAGCTCCACCATCCAAGTCAATGTTGATCAAGCTAGAGGGAAAGTCTTCTGTTTAGACAAATTACATTAACTTCTGGTTATGGACTCTAACCTGGATGACAAGACCTTGCTGACTGCAAACTTTTTTTTTTTTGGCCAGTAACTTGACAGCAGCTTTACTGGGCATAACCTTGCCATTTTTCAAAGGGCACCAAAGCAATTAAGTTAAAGATGGTGTCCAAAAAACGCTGCTGGTTTTGGTCGTGGTATGTTACACTGTACTTTCAGCCACACTATGCAGTATGGAGTTAGCCACCATGCAGCATGCAGTTTATTAGTACACATGGGACTCAAGTACGATAAAGAAGCTGAACAGGAGTAGTACCCCAATACAGCTAACTTACCCAAGGGTTTGCTTGGTTCGCAGGAAGTCAAAGCAAGGCTCCTCCATGTGCATCTGAAATACAGCACGAGTTCAGTCAGAAAGCATTGCTACTTACAGCAGCTTTGGTTTAGCTTGGCACAAAAGCATGATCAAAGATCAAAACAAGAAACAGTGGAAAGACACTAAGGCCAGGTCTACACTACAAACTTATATTGGTACAACTGAATATCCACACCACTGAGCAATGTAGTTATACTGATCTAACTCCAGTATAGACAGGACTATGTCAACTGGACCGCTTCTTCTGTCGACATAGCTACCGTCTTTTGAGGAGGTGGATTAACTACGCTGACAGAAGATGATGATCTCCCATTGGCATAGTAGCATTTTCACTAAAACGCTACAGCTGTGCCACTGCTGTACTGTAATCTGAAGACAAGCCCTAAAGCCTCAATGTCCCCCACATCGCAGAAAGGAATGAAATGGCTCATGTGGGCTGTCCTGGTATCAGTTTAACACACTAACACACACACACACACACACACCAACCCCCCTCCCCCAAAATCCAGAAAGGAACTAAACGGCTAATTAGAGCAGATCACAGGCATGTATGTGTCTCACCTGTGTTTCATTTTCATCTGTAGCATTGTCTTGACAGCAAAACAATGTCGGGGCAGGACAGAAGTGTCGCTCTCGGGGTGCATGTTAATAAGCACTCAAGATTTGTTAGGAAAGGAGCAAAAACTTACCACAAGCAGCTCCATTAGGGTGTATTCTCTTAAACTCCTAGCCCCAGACTAAAAGAAAAAACATTAATTGAAAACACTTTAGGAGTTTCTCATGGAAAGAGAAGAGCTATGGCTCCAAGTCACTAGAATGGCCTTGTTAAGAGAAAAAACGATTCAGGATGGATTTCAGCACTAAGCATACATTGCAATTTGCAACAAAAAGAAATCAGACTTTATGGCCTCTGATGTGTGCTCAAAACAGCCCCCTGAGCGAAAGACAAGGGTCTGTTCATGGGACAATGATCACTCTGTGGGTGAAAAGGCAATTTCAAGGTAATCAAAGAACAGGCAGGCAGCAACAGGCACAATCGGAGAGGAAGGCAATATCAAGATGGAAGAGCATGGAATATGCCTGCACAAGGCATAATAAATCTAGAACTCTCTCAAAAGAATACAGACTATAACTTCATTAAGAAGGTTTTAGTAACTTGGGTCTTGCTCATGGGGATTCTGTTTATGGGCTCGCTAGAATTCAGAACATATTCTAGAAAATAATGGTTGGAGAACAGTCTGGATTAGGAAAGCCATCAGCATAACAAGTAGCAGCAGTCACCGCAAGGAAAATAAATGAGTATACTCAAATGCTTAACACATTACCTGATAATAGACTGTCACTTCAGAGTTGGCATCACCTTTGTTAAGGGCTTTCACCTTGCAGAGTAGGTGTGTGTTTGGCAGGTCTACCACCCGAAATTGAACAGGACACCGGTGCGGTAGGGGAAAGAACTGCAGCTTTCTAAAGAGAGTCCAAACAGCAAAGCGTCAAATACTCACCTTCCCATTCTTTAAACCAAAACAAAGAACCAATGTTCATATTCCAGATGCCTCAAGTCTAATCACCATCAATCCCCTCCCGCGCCCACAAATTGTAACCACCTCTTACTTTAACTGCCATCAAAACTGAACCAGATTTCTGGAAAATAGTGACAATACAGTTAAATTTTTCTGAAAAAAGGAAATTCTAACTGTTTCCAACATTCTTTCCCAGCCCCACCAAAAGTTAACCAAGGTTCATAGTTTTGTAATATAATTATAGCTCCCACTTGTAAAAGGTGAGAGAGTCAAAGAGAAATACTCACTGAACAACATAATTCAGAAAATCCTTTGATTCCTAAGAGATAAAACAAACAGTTTTACTCTGGAGAATGGAATTATTAGCCCTTTAGGTATCAGCCCCAATATATACTACAGCCATCCAGAAAGGAACCAGCGAACACAGAACTGTCCAATCCTCCCCATCCTTGCCACACATTACAGCATTTTGGCCAGAGGTTAACACAGCACAAGTCACTTCCTCCCCTACACTGTGACAGTACAACGTGATCTGTGTTACGTTGTGGAAGAAAACAGACATCTCCAATCCAGTCTCTTCCTTGGAAGTTTGTAGCCTCTCAGGGCAATGTGGAAGCCAAGAAAGAGGAAACTAAATGTGAGAAATGTCTTAAGAGAATCTGCTAACAGATGTTCACAGCAATGGATGTGCACAAAAGTAGTACTAGGTAAGTGGGAATGCTATGTAGGAGCAGCTTGGGCACCTGCTGAGGCAGTGCCAGCAAACAAGAGAGAAACAGCAGAGCTTATGATAAGTGCTGCAGGACCTCAGGGTATGTCTACACTACCCGCCGGATCGGTGGGCAGCGATCGATCCAGCGGGGATCGATTTATTGCGTCTAGTCTAGACGCGATAAATCGACCCCCGAGCCCTCTCCCATCGACTCCTGTACTCCAGCGCCGCGAGAGGCGCAAGCAGAGTCAACGGGGGAGCGGCAGCAGTCGACTCACCACGGCAAAGACACCACGGTAACTCGATCTATGTATGTCAACTTCAGCTACGTTATTCGCCT
The DNA here is from genome assembly GCF_028017835.1 of Emys orbicularis. NCBI lineage: Eukaryota > Metazoa > Chordata > Testudines > Emydidae > Emys > Emys orbicularis. The sequence goes on from NC_088690.1 coordinate 10,624,554, forward strand.
AACTGAAGTTGCATAATTTAGATTGATTTCCCCCCCCCCCCCCCCAGTGTAGACCACGGCTCACTGTGCGACTGCAGGGCATCCAGGGTCCTAAAAGTTATTTAACTCAAACTACAGCACAAACTACACTTAGTGCAAAATACATTGCGAACAGAGACTCCCTAAGAACCATGGTTAAACCTCAGCTTCCCCTACAATCCATCAGCCCACATGGCTATGTTTGTCCTTACAAGGATCCCCATCCCCACCAATACACTAGTGAATTTCCCAAAAGGCTCGACAGACTAAGGATAAACTGATGGGTACAAAGTGAAGACTGCAAGTTTGTTCCTCAGTGGCCACCCGTTTGTGACACTGCATGGATGGGGACAAACCCTGCTGTATCCAAGTTTTAAAAAGCCCATTAGACTAGGTCAGGCCTATGGCTGGATCAGACAGTCCTCACTGGACTTCAATAGCAGTTGTGAGAGAGTAACAATAGTAGTATTGGGCCCTAGGAGACACAGTATGACATCCTGTCACACACAGGCTGTATCTGCACTGACAGCTTTAGGGAACTCTTCCACAGGTGCACCAGCACTGAAGTGTTTAAATCACCATGTCATCGATACCTGGAATTTAAAAAATGACTGAGTTCGTTTAGACAACACAGCGATAAAATCACCAGTGGCCAGTTCTACATTAGCTGTCCCATGGTGTTAACAGGGAAGCTGCACCTATGTGAGAGATCCCCAAAACTGCCAGTACAGACAAAGCCATAGGCTGGTGAAACAGGGTTTGGGCCAAACGTGTTTAATCACTTTCTAAATTCAAGAATTTATGCTTCAGCTGCAGAAGTTGGTACTCACTCTGCTTGTGAAGTTTCCTTGTACAAGACCCTCCACATAGAGCTGAGATTTGAAAGCCTTAACAAAGGATGAGAGAGACTCGATGGAAAGGCCCTTCATTAATGTCTCATATTTATCTATCATAGACCATCTGCCATGCTCCAAAATTAAAAGACGCACATTTCTGTAACAAGAGAAAAAGTTATTTAATTCAAAATACGTTATCCACCAGTGATTTAGAACCCTTAACTTCTTAAACCCAAGAACTGTGACAAGCAAAATTTCAGCTAATCCTAACTAGAAATATCAAGTACTGATCAGTCTGCCCTGGGACTTCAGCCCTGCTTCAGCTCCAAAATGCCTCAGGTAACCTGGGATCTCTGCAGCCCAACTGCTTTGGGCTGTCCTTGGGGAAAAGATTTAAAGCCTGCTTCCCACAATAACCTCTTTAAACAGCATTTGTTGAGGTGTGTTGTGATGTGCAGACTACCCTTTCTTCTCTAGGTCACTGATATAGGTCTGGTTTTTTCCCACTGCAGGAGTTTTAACATATTACTCGAACAGCTCTAAGTGGTTCACAACATGATCGGTCAGAAGCAGAGCTGCATGTGGTAATATAGGCTATTAAATAAAAGTAGTATGCAGTGTTGTTGTTGTCTTCGTGTCAGTCCCAGGATATTAGAGAGACATGGTGGGTGAGGTAATATCTTTTATTGGACCAACAGAGAGAGAGAAAAGCCTTCAAGCTACAGAGCTCTTCCTCAGATCTGAGAGAGGTACTCAGAGTGTCACAGCTTCATACAAGGTCTAACAGATAGTTTAGCATAAGTAGTTAGCATGTATTCTAAGGGAACATTCAAGGTCAAGTGGCCCGTTAACACCCCTGTAGTCATAGGACCAAAAGTGGGTTATAGATTGAAGGATTTTTGGGGACAACCCACAAAACCAATGATATACCTGAGATACACAATGAAATTTCGTTCTCCACACAGACAACAGACTCCCTCACAAATTTACACCACCACTTCAACCACCACCATCCGTCCATTAAACTCTCTCTGGAACACTCCCACACTAGCATCAACTTCCTGGACACCTGGATCAGCTTCAACAATGGAACCCTATAGACAACAATTTACAAGAAACCCACAAATCACCACACCTACCTTCACAGATTCAGTTACCACCCCAAACACATCAAGAAGTCTGTTATATACAGCCAGGCACTGAGATATCCCAGAATATGCTCCAAGGAGAAAATCCGGGATATACACCTTAATGCAGGGATTCTCAAACTTCATTGCACTGTGACCCCCTTCTGACAACAAAAATTACTCCATGACCGAAGAAGAGGGGGACCAAAGCCCGAGCCTGCCTGAGCCCCGCCCCCCAGGGCCGAAGCGGATGCGTGAACCCCGACACCAGGGCTAAAACATTCAGGCTTCAGCTTTAGCCCTCGGCCCCGGCAAGTCTAATGTCAGCCTTCGTGACCCCATTAAAATAGGGTCGTGATCCACTTTGGGGTCCCGACCCGTAATTTGAGAACTGCTGCCTTAAACTTAAAACTGCCTTCATTAAACAAGGACATTCCCCCCGAGAAACAGACTGCATCATGGAACGAGCCACCCAAATACCTGAGAACCCTCTTAAATACAGAAATTGAATCTCCTTTGACCTCACACCCTGAGTTGTCACCTACCACCCCAAACTGGGACTCATATGGGGTATCAAACAACTACAACCACATCTGATGGGGACCAGATCCTGAAAAAAATCTTTCCTAAACCCCCTCTTTTGCCTTCAAACCTCCCCCCCTCCCCCAAGCACACCTCATCATCAGAAGTAAGTTCCCCATGGACCAGGACACACAAAATCAAAGCAGCATCAGACGCTGCCAGAACAGATGCAAAACCTGCAGACATATCTCCACTGCAACAATGATCAGCACCCCTCACAACACACCTTTAAAGATCCATGGGTCCCGTCTTACACGCGTGTTATCACAACATGTGGTGTACATCATCCAGTGCAGTAAATGCCCCTAACAACTATGTGGGTGAAACCAGACAAATCACTATGCTCTCAAATGAATTCACATAGGAAAATGATAAAAGACAATATCACCAGTAGGTGAACTCTTTTCACAAAGCAATGATTCTATTTCTAACCTATCAGTTCTTATCCTCAAAGAAAACCTGCACAACACTTTCAAAAGACAAGCCTGGGAACTTAAATTCATAATTTTGCTAGACATTAAAAACCATGGTCTTAATAAAGACACTGGATTTATGGCTTAACAACAATCTGTAACCCACTAACTTCCCCCCCATTTTTGTCCTATGACTATAGGAGTGTTAACAGCCCACTTCAACTTAAATGGTCCCTTAGAATATGTGCCAACTACTTATGCTAAACTATCGGTTAGACCTTGTATTTAGCTGTGACAAGCTAGGTATGTCTACACAGCAACTAGATACTCACAAGCTGGCCTGTGCCAGCCAACTTGGGCTCACTGGGATCAGGCTACAGGACTGTTTCATTGCTGTGTAGCCTGCCGGGCTCAGGCTTGAGCCTGTGATAGTTATGTTACACCATAAAATTAGCTGTATGGAAAAAAAAAATCAATAAAGAAACATCTTCATTTATTAAAGAGCATCCAATGTGCTGGGGCTGGCAAGCCTCACACTGAAGACGGTTATTACAGGGTCCTGCCAAAAAGGGCTGAAGCCAGGCCTGCCCCCCCTTCCATCAGCCAGCAATATCAAGCTGGAAGGAGAGGGAAGAGGCAGGCTTCTGCACTGAGCTGTACTGACACAGGGTTCTTCGGTCCGAGAGCAGACCGAGGGCATGGACTGAGCAATCTTATTACTAATTCCTTTAATTAATAAAGCTAAACCCCAGGAAAGGGATGAGTTTTGTCTCTACAAAGTGCATCATTTGTGTTTTGGAACAGGAGGTACAAGGCTTATATGATTTTAGAGGCAGTTTTAGACATTAAACATGATTCCCAGTTAACAGTTATGTTTCTCGCTTGCCGAGTAAAATTAACGTACAGTAAACTGTGGTCTCTAAGGTAATGTCAGACAATAACTGTATCTTCTTTCTGGAGACGGGTATTTTCCTACTCACTTCTGTCTCATCTTAAAGGATAAGAACTATATTGGTTATTATGAGCAGACAAAAACACTTTAGAGAATCCAAACTGGTCTTCACTGCAGCTTTCAGAAAATCAGAAATTATTTAGTTTGGGGGAGATTAAAATCAGAGGTTTAACCCCCCCCCCCTTTCTTAATTCAAATGATGAGGTCAGGCATATACCCGTACAAGTGTATTAAATGTGCCTTTTTATAAAAGTGGTGTCAGATTAATCCATGAGCTTTATGAAGAATTCTTTTTAATTTCTGCTCTTGTCAGCTGAGGCTTTTTACAAACCCCTCTCACCACTGTGAAATAGATTTGCAACTTCCTTTAATATTAGTATGTAAAATTAGCTCTAATTGGCCTGATTCTACTGGTCTCAAATTACATCTCTCCTCCACTCAAGCCATCCTCTCTTATTAGATAGCATGACAAGAGTTTAATGCTGATTTTTGTTGGTTTGTAATTTACTCAATACACACTCCCTTATATGAATGAAAAAAAATACCTCTGCTTTGTTATGTAATCAGCTGCACCAGCACTTATAAAGCAGAAAGTTACCATTTAAGTTCCGTGCTCTATTCTTGAGGATGCCAAGATTCATTTCATTCACTGACCATGCAGAATACTGCACAGTAATTTATCCTTGTAACAGGGAACTCCTGCAGCTGCATGATAACATAATTAAAGCAGAGAAAACTCTACTCTACCTATACCTCCACCTAAACCAGAGAAAGCCCATCCACATTTAATCTCCCCACAGACACTCACTTGGCCAGGGTCTCTGGTTTGATAAGAATGTTAAAATAGGTCTTTTTTAGCTGCTCTGTTATCATCTCAAAAACCGCTGGAGTAAAACTGAAGTCAGACAGGTGGTCAATGATGAGCTGAAACAGCAGCTGGAAAGAAAAATAAAATGTTGTTTTCTAAGCTATTTTTACCAAATAGGAGAACATTTGCCAAAGAGGATGAATGTGAATTCTAGACATTTTTTTCTATATTAGAAAGTCAGAACCTTCTCTATTTTTTGGACAACTAGAGAATTAGTAGGAGGATGTCACAAAATACCTGAGCAAGTCAGAAGGGAAAGGGTATTCAGTCAGACTGTTTAAATCTCCAGGGTCTGTTTTGATTATTAGGCATTTTAAACATTTGGAAAAAATCTCTCCTTGTGAAAGATTCAACAACCATGCCCCTTCAATGGAGGGCTGCAAAAGCCCCCATTCCAGTTCTCTGATCCCCCCAGAAGTCCCCCAAATACAGGGAGGACAAGACTTGGTATTCCTGATATTTCTAAAATAAAGGACAAGCACAAACAAATCCTGTTGCATGCATGCACAAATCTATTAACCCTCCTTTGCAGGTCTCCTTTAATAAAGCAGAACATTTGTTTATTTTGACTACTGTATCTCCTCAATGGCGGGGGGGGGGGTGAGGAGAGAGCGTTTTAAAAATGATGTATATTAATGGAAGCTGAGAATGTGTAAAAAAAATGCAGACCGCAGTACAGATCAGAGCCTCAATTCTCTCCACACCCATGGTTTTCCTTCTCCCTCATGTTGAAGATTTTACTGTGTATATTTCAAAGGACACACTTTGGCCCCATATATACAACTTTAATCAAGTCAAAGGACCCAGGTGCAATTTGAACTGTCCAAGGCTTTCACCTTGTTAAGTCTAACCTACAAGTTTTAACAGTGTTGTAACCAAGTCTCCTGACCCAGTAATAGTGCAGATAAGCCCTTACTCTCCCTCATCAGCCTCCATTTGAGGCTGCCATGTCCTAAGTAAGCCAGCAGGGGGGAAGGAGGGTGGTGTGGGGTAAGAATTTGTTAACCTCTAATAAAATCAGATCCCAACCAAGCATGCCCAGAAGTGGTTTGTAATTGCTTAGTTTTATCTTAATTCCACCTTCTGCTGCAAATGTATCTAGAATACTATTCTCACAGACAATGAGCCAGTACGCATGCAAGTCTGTTTTGTTCAACTATTTCTGGCTTACAGATGAGCAAAAATGTAAATAGTAATTCAAACAGGAAAAAAAGAAGACTGTTTTTCCTGCATTGTATTCTGCCTAACCCTCCCGCCGCCCCCATATACCAATTTTTTGTCACTTTAAATAAATCCACAAAAGCATGGAAAGTTGCTGCCCAAAAGGAGAGGTTTTGAAAACTGTTCCAAGCACATGAAAACTGTATTTTATAGTGGAAGTCTCAGAGTAACTTTATCTACGGCTAAGCGAAGTGCATATTGGAAAGCAATGTTCAAAAGTTTATTTAGAAATACCTGCAGCTGCTTCAATATCTCCACAACTGAATAGTGCTGGGCGTTTCTTAGTGAAAACATCCCAACAAGAAAATTACTATATGAGGTCATTTGAGACACAGGAAATACAGTTGAACATGTGAGACCAGGAAAACTTCCTTACTAAAAATAGTCATTTTGGGTGGAGAGAGAGGACGAAAGGCAGAATGTTAACAGAGATAGATCTGTGTTGGGTTATTGTATTGCTACCCATCACCATAATATCTGAGTGCCTTCTACATAGAATACACCAACAATATCAAGGTCCCTACTGGACTTCACAAGTCTCTAGCTCTTCTCCTTTTATCAAAAGCTTTGTTTGGGATCGGGCATTTTATGGTGTTTTTTTTAGTTTTGGGAGGAGGAATAAGAGGAGTCAGTTGATTTTGAGAAAGTTTCTTCCTCCATAACTAGAATGACAATCAAATAGGAATGTATTTTGCAGTTTCCCCTGAAGATGGCCAGACTGAATTCGTCTGATCACCTCTGGAACACTGTTCCACACCCAGCTTTCTTGAACATCTCCTCCATTTCATGCTGGGCATGATTCCCCACTGCACTCCCACCAGCATCAATCCCTGTCACTATGCCTTCCTGCAGACCTGGAAACTTACACACTCTCTCTCTGCTCTTGCAGATTTATGAGCATCTCAGCAGGAAGACTTTTTTTTTTTTTTTTAAACCACTGTATACAAACCCATTAATGGGTTGCAAGGCCACTAATAGACACCAATATTTAAGGACAGAGCTGTGAATAGTTTAGAAAATGATATCCAGCAAATTGCTGGTTGACTCATAGTAGAGAAAAAAATACTGCTAGTACTCACTGGTAGTTTATGATTGAATCCTTTCACTCGAATGACCAAACCATGCTCTCCAGCTACCAGTTTGTATTCCAGTTGAGCAACATCAGCTTCGTATGCTGGTTCAGCAAGGTTGTGGGTGAGGATGTTTACAAAAGTATCAAAAAGCACCACACTGCATGGAGAAAGGGGTAAAAGTGGGAACCAAAAAGGAAGAGAAAAACATAAACCACCATAAAGTCAGTGGGTCTGAGGGTATACGCTGAAGTGTCCTAAAGAATTATTTCACTAGATAGCTAAAGATATTTAAGACTTAAATCACAAAACCCAATTTAAAAAACGGATTTGTATTCTGCAAGAAATTTAGTCCTGGGTAACGTAGAAGTCTACAAACACAGGGCTGTGAATCTCTCTCTCTATTCAAAAAAACCAGGGCTATCTAGAGGTCATTTTGGCATTAATTAAAATACTTTTGCATCAGATGAGAAAGGAGAAGTTATTCACTTTACAAGGCACATCAGGATAGTACACAAGCAACCCCGTTCCTCTACTATATGTGGTTTAAAATCCAACTAGAATAAAGAATATATATTTCAAGCAACATCAGCTAATAGTAAAGTGCGTTTGTTGAATATTGGGGTGTTAACACAGAAAATATGCTCAAGGAATTTGAGAGAGACAGCTTTATTTGAAGTGGAAGTTGCTATGATTAGGATTTAATAGGTATAAAAAGATCTTATTCAAGTAAAAGTCCTTTTAAGCCAGTTAAAAATTCTAAGTGCCATAGAGAATTAGAACCAACTGCTTCTGGTTAAACCTTCAGACCAGTATTTTCCCTAGTAAGTCCTGCAGAAAAATAGTTTTACAAAGATATTAAAAAAAAAACCACTCCCCCCTTGCAGCTCCTTAGTGGTCTTATGATAAAGTCACTATACTGTTTGTTACAACCGATAGACCTCGGGGCTAGTAGCGGTGCCATGAATGGGAGGACGAGGTGCATATGCTGAATTGTAATTTAAAGTCTGTGTAATGTGCTCACATATTATAGCTCTCCAACTGGTGCTCTCAATCGCTTTCCCCCTCACCTACACACTTCTCCCCAAGTCGTTGGCTGTAGTGTCTACCACAGGCAACTCTTTTCAGCATTTGCAGAAACATTCTGTTCTAGCAGATGCACTGCTGCAGTAACTCCTCACTTAAGTCGTCCCGGTTAACGTTGTTTCGTTGCTGATCAGTTAGGGAACATGCTCGTTTAAAGCTGCGCAATGCTCCCTTCTCACATTGTTTGGCAGCCGCCTGCTTTGTCCACTGCTCGCAAAAAGAGCAGCCCATTGGAGCTAGCTGGTGGGGGCTTGGAACCAGGGTGGACCGGCAGCCCCCCTAAGTTCCCTGTGCAGCAGCCGCCCGGGAGGCAATCAATTGCCGGGCAGTTCCGCTGTCCCTCCCCCCACTGCCATGTGCATGTCTCTCTCTCTCCGCTCCTGTAACCCATCTCCATAGAGCGGGAGGGTGGGGGGGACGGACGGGCGCACACACACACACACACACACCAGGGCTCAAGACTGTGTCTTTTCGGTTTTGAAAGATGTGTTTTGTCAGCGTACTTTCAAGACATAAATGCGTCTCACACACACACACACACACACACACACACACACACACACACACACTCACTCTGGCATGCTGTCTCTCCTCCCTCCATTCCTGCTGCCCTGTAGTGTGAGGCTACATTAACAACAGTGTGTTAACCCTTGAGGGCTCAGCCGAGTGCTAGTTCATCATTTAGCAGTAAGGCATTCCCTGGGAAATATCCCATCCTCCACCACCTCAACCAAGCTTCACAATCATCATTGCTGTGTACAGTATTAAAACTGTTTGTTTAAAACTTTTACTGTGTGTATAAACAAATATAGTCTTGTCTGGCAATAAAAGTTTCCCTGGAACCTAACCCTCCCCTCCCCCCCCCCCCCCCCCCATTTACATTAATTCTTATGGGGAAATTGGATTCTCTTAACATTGTTTCGCTTAAAGTACCATTTTTCAGGAACAGACCTACAATGTTAAGCGAGGAGTTACTGTACTATTGTGTCACTTTCATTTTGCCTGCCCTTCACCATGGGAAAACTGTACCAAAAGTCTTACACACTTCCCTTCTCCTACACAAACACTTCTCCCCTTCCCCCAAAACTACTGAACTATAAAGAACATGAAAGAGGAAACCCAATTGTTATGTTCTATCTACAAGTTAATTGGGGGCGGGAGGAGGTTGTTTTTAACCCCGTATAGGAATTTTAACTGCTCTGCAAAATAAGCATGAGAAAGGTAATTCTTACTTCTCTGCAGACTGCTGTATCAGTGGAGATATCAGATGGAAACGTATATAAGCTGGGGGAAAAAAAAAAAACACACCCATAAATGAGCAACTACAGAAACACACGCAGCTTTAACCATTAACTGGTTTTTCCTTCACCCTATTTGCTGTTTCCTGTCAGTTATTTTATTTGAACCCCATGTGTAAATGCTTGTTCAGCTGAGACAACATTTTTATCTGTATTGAATCACCAAAGTAGTTCCCTTCCGTCCCCACTTACCCTTTAAACAGAGGTGAAAGTAAGCCAGTACAACCCGGTACGGCATACCGGCAAGAGCCGGTTTGCCGTACCGGGGCGGCCCGGCTTCCCCAGGGGGCAATTTAAAGGGCCTGGGGCTCCCAGCAGGGGCTGGAGCCCCAGGCCCTTTAAATTGCCCCCAGAGCCCCACTGCTGGAGCCCTGGGGTAGGGCTGCGGGGCTCTGGGGGCTATTTAAAAAGTCTGGGGCTCCTGCTGCTTCTACCGCCCCGCCCACTACTCCAGGGCTCCGGCAGCTATTTACAGGGCCGGGGTGGTAGAAGCAGGGGAGCCCCGGGCCCTTTAAATAGCTCCCAGAGCCCCGGGTGCTGCTGCTACCCCAGAGGCCGGGGGGAGGGGCACTTACCATACAGGGTGGGCTGGGGCTGGCTCTGACTCCCTCAGCCACACTTGAATCAGTTACCTCAACTGTAAACTCTTGGGCTGGAACGCTCTTTTTGGGTTGTGCGGATTATGTACGTGTAGTGCCTCGCACAATGGAACCCAGTCACTTTGATTAGGGCCTCTAGGGACTACCACAATTACTAAGCCAAATGCAAGCAAGTGGCACCTAGAATTTATTAACCATCACTTCAGGCAGGCTTATAAACAATAGTCAGGCAAAATCCAATGAAACAACAGTCCAAACGAGGAATGGATGTCCTCAAGACTTCACATTCTAAATCCCAGGCAGCAACACCAACTGAAACTAGGAATGGCAGGGAAGAGGAGCAGAAGCAAGATTTTTGAACAACTAGCTAGGGAAAAAAAAGAACTATGTAGTGAAGGATTATAACTCCCTAGCCAAAAATCTGATCACCAAGCTCCAACCCGAAGCCACCTAAACAAGGAGCTAAACACAAAAGGGGGTTTTATAAGTGCAATGGCAACTGGAGTGATGCTCAGTGCTGTTTGGAAATCAGATTAAAATGAAGCTACAAGTCCTAACTCTAAATAAGTTTCTAGGACTATTTTAGATGCCTACTATTGCATATGAAAAGTTTTGCTTTGCACATTGTGTGTAATATATCAGTTAATAGGCATTACCTTTGGGAATTTTGAATTTATCATCCTTCCTGTACCACAGACAGCCTTGTTGTGTGCTTAGTATTTTGACAGGATATTCCGACTCCGGGCAATCAGGTGCTTTCAGAGCAAAGTCAGTGGCTAATGTAGAAACAGAATATGTGGGTTACTGTATCTCAATTCTACAGCCATTAACACAAGTGTGCAGGTTTCAAAACTGTAAGCAGGCTGCTCTCCTCTCTCATGTCACTATAGTACATTCAGTTGCACACTTCCCTTTGGTGAAGTATGGATGGGTCATTGCACTGTCAAGAGAGGAGGCCTTTTATAGCCTGTTCAAGAGAAGTTTTTTTGTTTTTTTTGCTTCTATTAACAGATCCAGATGTTATTTAAGGGTCTGTGTTTTCCCCCCAGAAGAGCAGGGAATAACCTAACATTGCTCTCGGTAATCCAGGTACCATTGTTTATAGCTATATGCAAGCGATTCACGAGTACACCATGGCCGCTCTGCTTGGTTACCTGGTCCTTGTACTAAGGAGTATTTTAAAGAGGCATTGTCAGGTCAAATTTGGCCAAAAATTTAAACTTATAAAAGTCTAATAAAAATTCAGAAACAAATGTTTCCATATTTTCTATCTATTCCAGTGGAAACAGTTTATTTAAAAACTAAACATTCATAAAAAAGGAAAACATAGACCGTGTCCTAGGAAAACCCCTATCCTCAAAGGGAATGTCAGGGAATAGAAAAATGACAAAGTCCACTAGATACTAGTCTCTCACTCACCTATATATTTATTTTCTTCAGGTAGGTGCAAGTCCTCATTTAACTGAAAGTCACTGGCCCATAAATCACTCCAGTATTTGTCAATATCTGTGAAAAACATTAAATTAAAAGCAGATAAGCTATCTAGCTGCAGACCCTTCAAATAATAATTCTTTCCTTTAGATGTTTGCCTCCATGCCTGTCTGCACAAAGACTGGGTCTCCTTTCCTGATGCCATTTGGCTCACCTTCCCAGCCTCCACTTAAGACTCTGCTCAAACCTCACTTTAAGCAAACTTATAAACAAATAGTCATTCTTTAAACACAAAGCTGTGTGCATTAACATCACATGTTACCAAAAACATATTGTCTTAGCCTTCATTATGTAAGTTTTAATCTCTATTCAGTACTGACTTGGGGAATTTGAAGACTCACCATGACTCTCCACCTCCCAAAAAAGACCCTGTAACAAAAGGACCTGCCTATCAGGCGTAGAGAAGGGGACTCAGCCAATGCTACAGACAGAAAAGAGTAGCTATAGAATGGGACAAAGCACCTAAGCCTCTACTGACTCATAATAAAGTCAAGATCACAGTTGAGAAATCATCCTCCCACTCCTGTGTACTTGCATGCAGTATTGCCACCCTGTTTAATAGGCTCTGTGACCTCAGACACTTGAAAGGGTCATTTTACCTTCCTCACTGTACTGTGTCCCAAACCATTTCTCCTTCAGGTGACATTTTCCTTCATTGGCAGCAGACAGCAGAAACAGGTTGGCTCTCTGAGGGCAGAGCTGGTTAAGGGCATCAGCAATGACCTACAAAGATAAACCAATATCTGAGTTCAAATGCAACTTTAGCTGTGTCTGTCAAGCTGTAAAATTTAAAATTACTCTGAAAATCCAGAAGACAAAAAGATTACACATCTACTCTTAACCAAGCAATCTGCTTTCTAAATTTTTTTTCATTACAGAAGTGATGCAAGTAATCTAAAAAACCCATTCCAATATGTCTGAATTTCCCAAACTTGTACACTTCAAATATACATATTCAGAGCTACAGTGCTACTTACATTAGGTTTGTATTCAAACAAAAGCTGATCTCCTGTCAAAAAGTCCTCTTTCTGAAACAACTGCATATTTTCACAAAGGCTTTCCACATAATCAACTGGATCAGTCTGTAAACAAGTAAAATGGTGTTTCACACATCAGACATCTGAAACGTTAACTTTTTTTTGCTAAGTAGAATTTATTGTGTGCTGCACTTGTTGAGTTTTAGTTCTGGTTATTGAGCCTAAATGCAATTCATAAACAAATCCTTACTCATGGCACTCAAACACCCACTTCTCCCCAGCCCTGCAACATTAGAGGGCTCATCCTTAAGAAGAAACACTAATGAAAAGTATCAGAGGGGTAGCCGTGTTAGTCTGAAACTGTAAAAAGCAACAGAGGGTCCTGTGGCACCTTTAAGACTAACAGAAGTATTGGGAGCATAAGCTTTCGTGGGTAAGAACCTCACTTCTTCTTACCCACGAAAGCTTATGCTCCCAATACTTCTGTTAGTCTTAAAGGTGCCACAGGACCCTCTGTTGCTTTTTACTAATGAAAAGGTTTCTGCTTTCTCCCTATCTTGTGACTAGCTGCAGAGAGGTTAGATCTGATTGTACTTTTACAAAAGCAAGAAAAATAACTGTATTATCCTGGCTACAATTATGGGTCTGTCTACACTAGGGAAAAAAGGCATTGCACGATGTCAATGGCTGGATCATGTTGATGCAAGGCATATACCAGTGGTTCTCAACCTGAGGCCCATGGGCCCTTGCAGCCCAATCAGCACAGAGCTGCGGCCCAAGTGAAATCTTCAGGGACATACAGGTTGTATTGGATAACACACTGTGGGCCACATACACGTCCCACAATGGTAAATAGATTGAGACCCACTAGCATATACAAACAGTAGCTGTCCCTGTTTTTTTACAAATGCCAATTGTACCACCTGGTAATCACACCTGGGACAAGGTCTTTAGCACATGATTGATGCAGTGAAGTCTACAACAAGTTTCTCTCCAGTCCTGAGAGGAAATCAGAAGCTGTGAGTTCAGCTATTTAGCCTAACTCCAATCCACAATTCAGAAACGCTTAACTTTCTGAAGTTACCCACGGCACATTTGTTATCTTTGCTAGACTTCTCTCCCACTTTGTGTGTATTTGTGTCTTGTTTTGTCTTAAAGGAAGCAAAGTTGGGACTTCAACAACAGCTCCAAACCATCTAAACCAGGGGTTCTCAAACTGGGGGTTGCGACGTTACTACGTGGGAGTTGTGAGCTGTCTGTCAATCCTGCATAGGGCTGACAGCCCAAGCCCCCATTAAATTAAATCCCCCCATTTTTAATTTTAGGGGGAGGTCACATTCAAGAGGCTTGCTGTGTGAAAGGGGTCGCCAATAGAAAAAGTTTGAGAACCACTGATCTAAACTAACCTTTTCTCTTTTCCTCAAAAGAGACAGTTAATACCATCGAAAATCCTGTCAAACAGGCATCTCTCCTGTAAGAGACTCTAGCTAAAGGGAAAGGGAATAATGGATACTGTTAAAATGAAAGCCTTAATACTTTCCATTTCAAATGCTTTAAAGTGTTTTTCCTTCTTTTCCTGTATCTTTCTTAAAAGGTTAAAAAGCTTTTGTTACAATGGGAGTAAGCCAGTAATAACTTGACACAAAACCACAGACCGCACTTAACTGTTTAATGCTTTAATAGCGAACAAGGATTTCATTAACACATTACCCCTTGTGTGCCCAACTCATTCTTCACCCCTTAACACATCAGCGCTGCTTTCTGTAATAAGTGCCCTGAAGTGCCACAGTACCAAGAGCTGTTTCCCCACAAATGAGAGTATGCAGAAATGCTTGGGGGGGGAGAGAGGGAGAGGGCATCATTAGCATTCATAGCACCCTACAGGTAAATAAGACAAGGTTCCCTCTGCAAGGATTTTACAATATAAATCGGACGATAAAGAGAAACTGACCATAATAAGCAAGGAAAAGAAGATCAAAATGTGAAGAAAGGGATGATGGCCCTTGGAAGGGCACCACATGCAAAAAATTCAAGTTGTGTTTTGGTTTTGTTAAAGGACAATTTCACAAGTCAAAGTCTAACATTTCTCTACCTAAAATATGAATTATTTATGTTTAACACATTCTCGTTCTGCCTCATCTCATCTATGTTTTCAAAGTATTGTGAGATCAGAATTTTCAAATCCTCTGACAGACAAGCTACACACAGAAAGCAACTGATGAAGATTAACTAGTACCTGTTCTTGGTAATGAAATTCATTAGCTTCAATCTTCTGGATCTCTTCCCAAATTCTGTAGGAGGAAAAAAGTTTCTCCATTACATTGCAACATTTATTACCAAGACACAAATGAAACACCATTTCTAGGTAAGATATGATAGTGGAAGTTGAAGTCAGTTTCTCTGCAATAATTCTTCATACATCTATGAGACGTGCACTCGAAATACACATACAACTCCTTTTATCTGGGAATCTCAAAAGCAGTTTACCATTGTCAGTTGGCCCTCATTATTCCTGCAAATAATCATGCCCTTATTATAGATGGAGATATCGAATCACAAAATAGTCAAGATCAGAGAGCAAGTTAGTTAAAGAACCGAAAACAGAATCCTCAACTCATGACTTCTAGTCTCAGGCTCCAACTACTACACCAAATTCAGAAATGCTTGAGCTTACTATTGGGGAAGGATGTGGCATTCAGGGATGTCTTTAGCAATTCCCTAGGACAGAATTCTCCACTTCTTGCTTTTTTGTCTTCCACTAAGGACATGCTGAGTTGAACCAGTTTATTTTAAACTAATTTAGTTAACCAGTGCAAAATGCTGCATGGACACTTATTTCGCTTTAAAACAGGCTTACTTGGTCTACCTTAAGTCTGTTAGTAACAACTTTAAGTTAAAACAAAATAAACTGTTCTTAAACGGAAAAAAGTGTCCATAAGCAGGAGCTAGCACTGGTTTATCTACATTGGTTTAAAAACCAGTTTAAGTTAGATCGGTGCTATTTTCCCAACCCTAAAATCAGAGCACTTGGATCATCCACATGGAAATAACAAGGTAAGAGCACATAAAATTGTGCTCTCTGAACACTAGCCCTTTGGTTAAAGCATACAAGAGCAGTCAGCAAACCCCAGTAGGTGACAGTTACCACTCCACTGCTGTTTGTCACATTGCCTTTTTATGGTGACCTACAATTCCTGGGTTTTTTTTTAAAATAAGTTATTTTCCACCACTGATTCACTGCATCTGTTCTAATATATATTTATCAAAAAAGTAAAAGGGTGAAACACACACTACAAAGGATTTAAATGGTTACCTTTTATCTGGTCCTCTTTTCTGCAACATCTTCAGATACTGAAATACAACATGTGCAACCTGAAGACAAAGAAAAACTGATAAAGTTATTTTGACATTTGGAAATACCAAAATGATCAGAAATCCAAATTGCAATAAGGTTTACCTCATAGAAGTGCTTGTAACCTTCATCTGTCAAAGTCACAGAAATGCTGAAGATAGAGTAGGTGGAGTTCTGTTCAAATCCTGTCTCACCATTTCCTCCATATAATGCAAGAGCCCAAAATCTATTGAAGATTTAAACCCAGTATCCATTATTCCAGTTAAAAGCTATCCTGAAGTATGGCTATAATTACAGCACACTTATTTGAGCTTATCTCTGACTTGCATAATGAAAGGACTGCCTGAAGGACTTTCAAAGAGATACCAAAACAGACTACCACAAGATACCTTTCTACCAATTCACAAAACATAGTGCAAAGCTCTGAGAAAGAAAGAAAGAACGAACATTCTAGAAGGGAAGTAAGTTTACTTCTAGGAGGAAGTAAATTATCAGAGTATCCTAAACTAAGTAACATGGCTGCCACAAACTTGAAAGGGAATTACCAAGAAAATTTGACTCTTCTTAATCTTAGATCAATTTTCCCAAATATTTTCACTTTAGAATATTATTTTTCACTTTATTACAGTGGACACTATATTGAACTCTGATACATACTTTTTCCTAAGAAAGGAAAGAACACTGCCTTTGCCTTCATGTCCAACTAGCCAGGAGATGTAGTGAAGTGGCTTCACCCTAAAACAAAAAAAGTTTACAATGACAAGAGGTAAAACTAACATCTTTTATGCGAAGATCCCAAGTCACTAGACAAACAACTACGTTATACACTGCCCAATTCACCCGCGACAAGTGTCATCTTTAAACAGCATCTCTATAAAGAGATATCAAATTGAAAATACAAGTGGAATTTAGGTAGACAGAACATAGTGACTCAACTAAAAATTAATCAGGACATTGAGATTAACAGCTCCCTTACTGATTATCAATTTAAACTTAATCTATATAAAACAGATGTAAATCAGTTTAAGAGTGTCCACACAGGGGTTTGCACTAGCTTATTTAGATTAATTTTAAACACACATCTTTACTTAAACCAGCACAACTTGCAATATGAACAAATCCAAAGAGCCTCAGTTATTTAGAGGATTTTTTTCCCCTATAGTCAAGCATGTGTTATCAATAAGATGTTGTCCATCCTCACCTGTAATGCTGATCCTGTGGGGGAAGTGCCCAGGTGATGCTCAATGAATGAACTTTTCTGACTGGAAAAACTGAACAGGAAGAAATGTATTAATTAAATGCAAATACATTACTACTCCTGTCTCGAAGTCTGATAAATCAGAAGTGGGCAAAATATTGTATTTAATGCAGAAAGTAGTGGGAAAAATACATAACCCTACATTATTAAAACAAAAATATATTGTCCATTTTAAAACAAAGAAATAAGAATCTGCACAGTGGTATATACAATTCCAATTTAGAACACTTAACAATACAGAAAGAAGAAATCAGTTCACTCACCTCTGTAAAGTTTGTGAAATTCTGGTGTGTCAAAAGGCTGTGTCAGGTGACCAAAGCTTGGCCTGGGTAAGCCACTTAAAAAAAATAAAAATAAAAAAAAATAAAATAGAAGTATGTAGCATGATGTTTACTGGTCATGATCCAGGTTCACACAGAGGCACGTACAAGCTGCCTTATGCCCACGGTCCTGAAGTGATGATAACCTCAAGCCCCTAGAGAACCAAAATGTCTAGTCTTTTGATGTGACTCTGGATTAGGGCACAAGAGCTACACACATCCTGAATAAAAGAACACACGACATTCACCAGTCCCATGAGACTTCCACAAACCCTGCTCCCCAAGTTTTGGGCACATCACTCCACTGATGGCACCGAACCTCCCAAAGCTAGCATGGAACAGGAGTTTGGAGCAGGTGCAGGCAAGAATATCACAAAATCCACACACAGACCCCACCACCACACCTTGTTAAGAGCCTGGTAGGTTGTGAGAGCCCCTTGTTTTCCCTATCCCTCTTGGATTTCTAATAGAGATATTGACATAGATAAGTAAACAAAAGGGTGCTATCTTTAAACAAATATTTTGTCAGCAGGAACTTGCAGTTTGAGGAAGTGTGTGCAAGTCACCCAGTGTTCTATAACACATCAAGAAGCATTCACACCAAAATGGTAGGTATGAGATGGGGGAAAACAGTCATTTTCAGCCACAAATTGGTAAGATTGTTTTATTTATATTATTTTATTGTTAATTGAGGGGATACACCCTATGAATTCAGCAATTTTAAGGTTAAGACTACATTTGGATTACGTGCCCATTTTAGACAGCATGATATAGTGGATTATACTGTATTAGTTTGAAAGGCCACAATCAAAACCTGTTGTAGTTATAAAGATGACAGCTAACAACCACCACAAACCATGATTCAGCTGTAACTTGCTGCCATTTATTTAACACAAAGCAGTGATGTAAGATTTAGAATGCTGTAACTGCAGATTATAATTTTCCATCCAACCACAGCAGGCAACAAGGCATCAGCACAGGTGTAGCAGATGCCAATCACACTCTAACTTCAGGCGGATGGATACCTCATAGCATCTTAAATGCTTAAAACTTGCTATGCAAAAACATTAAGAAATATTTAATCAAAATAAAACCTAACTTTTAACCTCCAAAGTCAACCAGTATTCAGTCAGTTAGAAGAGGATAATTTCCTCAATAATGGAGGTAATGGCATTTTAAAAATCTCAACAGTTTTGAACAGTGCATGCATGGAATTTTGTAAGTCTGCAATGTAATTTCACAGCTTCCATGTAAGAAAGTAATCAGAAAAGAATCTTACTTATTTGGGATCGCTGAGAAGATTTCAGTCACCCACTTTTCCAAAGTATCCAGAGTTTCTAGTAAGGAGAGAGAGAAAAAAAAAAAATACGCCTTGCTGAAGGACAAAGGCAGATTCTCAGGATGATAAGGGCAGGTTACCAATCCTGCCCCATTTGCCCAAGTTAATTTAGGGAGACAGCAGGCCAGTTCTCTCTAAACTGGTAAGTGCTGGAGTGCAAACATCAAAACCTGTTGGGTTGACTCTGATTTTCCCAAACCCCATATAAACCTGGCCTTGGATCATGTCTTGATGTTGCTCTGTACCACCTGCACCACACGCTTATTAGGACTGATATTGAAAGGTTGGTGGTACCTGGAGTGCCTGTTTATAAGCATTAACAGCTTTGGGATTTGCAAAATGCCTAGTATACTAGATCTGTTCAATCACCCCAAGGACAGAACTGATGCAGCAGTCTGAGAAGGGGCAAATCTGGTGTAGTTGTGCACCTAAGTAGCATATTGCAGAGTATCACATGAGAAGCACTTTTTCCCTTGCTTCCTTGTAAAGGAATGATTATATAAAGTTAACAGCTCAAAAAAATCATGAAATAGCAAAAGTGTGACTAGCAAGAATTCTGCATTCCAACCAGTACATTAGTGTTCCTCATATCACAAGAAAAGTGATGATTTTTATAGAAAAGAAAAAAGACGACATTTCTTTAACAGAGATGGACTATGGAGATGACTTGCAGGGCTAGTGGCTCCCATGCATTTCTTCCAATCACAAGCAAAACCAACAGAACTACTGTAATCTGCCTTTTGCAAATACTACCCAAGGCCAATGCATCCAACTTAGCATGTTTTCCATTATTATAGTAGCATCTCTAGAAGCTCTAACCTGATAGGTCCTGCACAAAAGTCTGGTAACACACAGGCTCTGCCCTGAAAAGCATACAGTCTAGATAGGAAAAATAAAGGTCAGAGAAGAAAAGGTATCATCCCTATTTTTACAGAGGGAGAACTGAGGCACAGAGAATTTGAGACTCAAAAGCAGCACTTAAGCCCATACCTAACTTCAAGAGTTTGCTTACGTCTATCCCTATTGAATAAAGGTCTCAAGCACATGCTTAATTAAGCATGATCAACTCCCTTTAACCTCAAGCTTAAGTGCTTTGCTGAACTGAGACCTAACACAAAGTCGATCAGGATGTCATTTATATAATCTATCAGCCCAAAGTACAAAATCATTTCATCACTGAAATGTCATCATTTTCAGCTGCATTCAAGTTGTGGTGTGTGCCATGCAGTTTTGCCCAGGACAAACCCCTAATTCCTACTGAAAAAAGTCAAAAAATCTCTAGTTTCCATACAGAGAAGACAGATCCTGTGCGTTAAGATCTCACCTGAAAAAACACAAAAAAGTAAGCTGCTGGAAATCAACGTAAGGAGATCAAAGACAGGTGAGAGAGTCAAGCCGGGATTCAAACTTGTGGTTCCCTGGTTAGGTATTTCACAACTGATGGTTAGATCTCCAAGACAGTCCCATAAACTAATTTAAATGTTTAAAAGCTACGCATATAGATGCTTGCCTGACAAGTTTGTAGAACAACACAAGTCACAGATGTGAAGCATTATGTAAGTAGATGGGGATAGTGCTGAGCTGAGACTGAAACAGACCACTACTTCAAAGCAGTAAATAACTGACTGTATTTAAGCAACAACTGCTGTTACCTTTAGATTGGACAACTAAAGTCATATAGTGAGCAGAGTAATAGCGCTGCCAGAAATCCCTCAGCCTGGTGTAGGTATCAATATTATTCGTTTTAGGCTCATGTTTGAGTGTCTCTGCATTGCCTGTAAATATATTAAAAAAAAAAAAAGTCAGTTATCTGGATACAGATATGCCAGAGCCTCATATAACATAAGATCACAGAACCCAGTCTTGGACTCCTTGAGTACCAAAAACTCCCAGTAAAGCCAACAGGAATTCTGCATGTGCAAGGGATACAGGATCTGGCACAGAGTGTTCTAATGGCACAAAAACATGAAGAAATGCTGGAAACATACACAGAAATTTTTTTAACTAAAGTTAAGGTTCTGTATTAACACACAAAAACAACTGCTAGAAAACAGAGTTAAAGGAACATCAACTTTGAAGTTACACTTCACTCAGTTTTTACTTAGTATTGTTACAAGTAACAAATATTTCAAAAAAAAAAGTGTTTTCTGTATGTTCACTTTCTCCACTGTGGACAGCTGTTGGTGTATGGCCTTTTCGTTTCCCCTATTTATGCGATGCTCTCTCTCCCCTATTGCAAATTTTGTTTTTGTTTGTTTGTTTTTTTTAAAGGAAAATGTGATTGTAAAACTGCAACAGTTGTCAGGAGAGATTCAGCTGTAGCACAAGGGTAGGCAACCTATGGCACGCGTGCCGAAGGCGGCACGCGAGCTGATTTTCAGTGGCACTCACACTGCCTGGGTCCTGGCCACCGGTCCGGGGGGCTCTGCATTTTAATTTAATTTTAAAAGAAGCTTCTTAAACATTTTTAAAACCTTATTTACTTTACATATAACAATAGTTTAGTTATATATTATAGACATAGAGAAAGAGACCTTCTAAAAATGTTAAAATGTATTACTGTCACGCGAAACCTTAAATTAGAGTGAATAAATGAAGACTCGGCACACCACTTCTGAAAGGTTGCCGACCCCTGATGTAGCACATGGAACTACACTCCATTTTTTAACCTGGCTAGATTTCAAAGCTGATAGGGTTTAACACAAGCATTATCTTGTAACTTATGCACACCAGCACACTTGGGGCTTGGTGCAGAAGGGCTCTCCTGGGACCATATGAAGTGAATTCTCTCCCACCCACAAGGCTGTGGAATGGCAGTGAAGCAACTCTTCAGCTGCTACTGCAGCCCTGAGACTGAACCAACCCTTTTGAAATATCTTCCTAGACTCAGTCCTTGTGAGCCCACATGTACTTTTTCTTTTATGTCCAAATACAAATATTATTTTTCCAAGGATTTTTAAAGGAAAAAGACAAGAGGTTATGCAAACCAGGGCTTCCCTAGAGAGCATCACCAGTACACTAACACAAAATGACCATGAGCCAGTCTAATTAGCATCAGCTAAACAGAAGGGCTACCGTTGAAAATATATTAAATAGATATTGCACCTTTTATCCCAAAGTGTTTTACTGTATTCAGAATGAAGAACTGTTTTCACGCATTTCAACTGCCACCAGATTTTAGTGTGATACTACAAATAATCTCATATCGTTAAGACATTTTGCTACCTTTTCTAACACCACATGTTTAATGAAGTCTTAGAATGTCAGAGAAGAACATACCCCAAAAGAATTTCTTCATAGGATGCCCAGGCCTGGCAAGGCTTCCAAACAGCATTTCCTTTCTGTTTGCATCAGAGGGTCTTGCTAGTTGATACTCTGTTAATTTAAAGCATTAGCACTGTATTAATCATCGCTATGCGAGGCAATGTTGCTATGTAACTAATACTAACCTTCACAGGGGACACATTACATGGAGCAGCACTGGGAGCATTTTTTGCCAGGCACATGAAGCAGCAGTGAAGTAGCTGAACTACATCACTTACCCCCTGTGCTCAAAATGGACAGAGAAGAGAAGAGAACAAAACCTCAGTTCATTGCTGAGAAGCCAAGTATGGGGAGGGAAGGGGAAACGGAGAAAGGGGGGGGGGGGGGGGGGAGGGAGACATTTAGTGCCCAATCCTGCAACGTTTTGCATGCCCTCAACTTCCATTTAGTGGGAATGGAGGACCGGCAACACCTTGTGGAATTGGACCTTTAAAAAGAAAGTACAATAGAACAGGTTAAATATTACTATTCCTTGTAGTTTATAGCCAAAGTTTATCTACCCTGGAACTCCAGCAGGATTATGAAATCAAGAGATTGAACACTGAGCTGCTGAAGCATGAGGGATTCTTAGACTGTTTTAAACTCTGTTTTTGTTAATAACTTTAAATTAAACTCAGCCCCCTGAGAAGCACTTCAGAGAAAAGACATCCTTGTTAAAGATCCTATTGCCCCACCTTCAGTGGAAGGGATGAGAAAGTTCACAATACACATTTGGGGCCATTAGTATGTCCTCTAACAAAATCAGGAAAGACCAGACTTATAATTCCTAACTTAAAAAACAAGAAGAAAAAATATTTTTAATATTTCCTTAAAAGCTCACCCCTTTCAGCTCTTCTTTATGTATCAGAGCATCAAAAAGCAGCAGCAACCTTTTCACCTCTTTGCAGATTACCTCTAACCTCCTTCTTTTTCATTCTGTACATCAGTTTTGTTTTGCTTCACTGATTTAGCAAAGACGTGCTTCTGTCAGATATATGTACTGCCTTGTTGTCAGAAAACCTAGGTACTCCTTGCCCAATTAGATACTACTTTGGGCTTTACTAGAACATGTGGTGAATTAGAAGTGGAGCATATTGGTTACATTTGAGGGGAAACAGCATCTAAATAAATTCAGTACTTTAAGTGCAATATATTGTTATACCAAGCACCAAACATTCTGAAGAATAATGGTGAGGTGGGAAGAATAATGGCGAGAAGAACATTACACTTACCACTGTCCACAGCCTCAACTTCCCGGTCAATTGCATCCCTGATCATTAGTGGGTGAATGAAGAACTGTGCCCACCTAAAAAATAAAAAAAAATGGTAAATTTCATTTTCCCCCATTGTCTAATGAGAAGAATAAAAACAAAACAGATTTTCTATAACAAAAAAAAAAACCTGTTTTTGTGACAAACAACATCCACTGTTTTTACATTTAGGATTTGCACCAGTTCTTAAAGCCTTTATAGAAAATTTTATAAAGCCAATTTTTAAGTATTCTTAAAAACTAAAAAAAAAAGCAAGGCCCCCTGCTCTTTGGAGTGGAAGTGTATTGGTAGGACATGGTACCATAGAATGCACAGTTATCTGCCTTTACATCCTAAGAATGATCATATCAGTGGTCCATCTAGCCTGATTCTCATCTCCAACGGTGGCCACCAGGACCAGATGCTTCAACGGATAAGGGATTAAGCATTGAATTTTTAAATTCAATTTGACAATATCAATGCAGTTGTTAGGTGATTTGATCTTGGAGTAATTGACAAGCTGTTTATGTATAAGTGTATTTTTAGAGACTGGCAAGAGCTTTGGGTAGGTTACCTTTTACTGGAGACTAGTAAACAATGAAAATAAATAAACGTCTAATTATTTTTTTAAATCCTATTCAGCTTTTTGCTTTAACATCATGAGGCAAAGCATTCCATAGCTTCATTATCCACTGAACTAAAGAATATTTCCTTTCATTAGTTTGTAATTTGTTGCCTTTCACATTCATTGGCTGCAGTCATTCTTGTATGAGTACGGTTAACAGGAATTACTTTTTCCTATACCATACATTACTTTACAGACTATCATATCCTTTCTTTGTCACAATAGCCCCATCCTTTTCAGTCTCTCTGTAGAAGAAAAATCTTAACATACCTCTAAATATTTTGTTGCTAGTTTCTAGACCCCTTCAAGCTGGGCTGATTTCAGCCCTTTAAGGGCTGAATTCTGTCCTTACATGTTTGCTCATAGCTCCCATAAAAGCAGCACTCCCATCGTGTGTACCTTCTCAGGCAAACCTTAGCTCAATCAACATATTAATGGCTTTGATAAAAACACCTAATTGCAGTGCAGCCTAGTTTCCTCCTGCAGGAGGATGGGGGGGCAAGAAGAGGGAAATACATGTATTAAAAATATTAAACTTGCACTTCTCAAAAGGAGAGAGAATATTTTTCTCCTTATGGCAGGAATCCAGTTAGACTGATGGAGCTTTATTGTGCTAACATATCATATGGCCTTGTGTGAGCAAACTCAATGATCTTTCATGGCACTAAACATGGACTTTCTTGAATAGTATTGTGGACCACATAAACTAGAGCTTTTGTAAGACTGAAGATTCTCTCTTTTTTGAAAAGAGACTTAACCAAAAATTAAATAGCTTCAGGGACACATATTTAAAAGGAACAGGCCACTAAAAGATTCTAGCTGCACCTCTCCTGAGTAGTTGATAAATGGAATTAACTAGAAATGCAACAACAGGAGACTTTACTATAAAGTCCTAAAATATAGCCAACATGTTATCTGCAGTAAACACACATTGTGCATGTATAGTTACACAGCCCATGGCAGCAAGCCTCCCAGCCCAGTTTGATAGAGTTGGGCTATCGGGGCTTGCGTTAAATGCCCTAAAAATAGCATGCAGACAGCGCTTTGGGGGCCAGGCTCTGAAGCCAAAGAGGGCAGACTTCAGAGCCCCAACTCCATCCTGAAACACAACTTCAAAGTGCTCTCTGTGACGTTTATGGAAACATGTTTATAAGTATGAATATGATGCAACTGGAATATGCTTCATGCAAAAGGTCTCTTGTAAGGTATCATTACAAAGCTTATAATCTACTGAGTGTGTTCATCCTATTTGTATGAATGTATCCTTCTTGTATCTAAAATTAGAAATATGAAGAATTACTCTGAGGTCCTATTGTACTTATGCAAAGTGTGGGCGATTAACAGTGGCTTAGGATCTTGATGGTTCCCACTAACTAGAACAATTGGTTGTAAATGGCTCTGTTTACTTGTAAGCCTTCCTGTGTTCCTGTTAGTCAGGCCGGAAAGAATGGAGGTTAGGGTCTCACAGGACATGTGACCATGTCACCTGGTACTGGAATCCATTTTAAACCTAGTACTTTTCCATTTAGAAGGAGGGGTGGGGACCCAGAGAGACAGAACAAAGGGGGCTGCCAGTCATGAGAAATCCCCTAGTTACCACCTGAGCTGGAACTAACAAGAACTGTACCAGGGGAAAGGATTGGGCCCCGACTAGGAAGGAATCTAGTCTATGAAAGAAGCTTATTGAAACATCTCTGAGGGTGAGATTTACTTGTATTCAGTTTCTTAATATATTACGCTTAGACTTGCATGTTTTGTTTTATTTTGCTTGGTGACTTACTTTGTTCTGTCTGTTATTTCTTGAAACTACTTAAATCCTACTTTTTATACTTAATAAAATCACTTTCATTTATTAATTAACCCAGAGTAAGTGATTAATACCTGGGGGAGCAAACAGCTGTGCATATCTCTCTATCAGTGTTTTAGAGGGTGGACAATTTATGAGTTTACCCTGTATAAGCTTTATACAGAGTAAAACGGATTTATTTGGGGTTTGGATCCCATTGGGAAATGGGTGTCTGGGTGCTGGAGATAGGTGACTTGCTGAGCAGTTTTTGGTTAAAGTCTGCAGCTTTGGGGGCATGGTTCAGACCTGGGTCAGTGTTGCAGCAGACTAGTGTGTCTGGCTCAACAAGGCAGGGTTCTGGAGTCCCAAGCTATCAGGGAAAACGGGCTCAGAGGTAATTTCAGCACATCAGGTGACAGTCCCAAGGGGGTCTCTGTGACTGAACCCATCACACTGTCTACATGCTATTTTAGAGCGCTAGCCCGAGTCCGTCAACCCAGATTGGAAGGCTCACTGCCACAGGCTGTGTAGACATACCCATTGAAATCCTTCCTCCTCTCGTAGCAGGTGCACAAATCACCTTAATCCCAAGAGAATATAAACAACTGTGAGGTACAGCTGCAATCTCAAAAGATAGCAAGAGATCCAAAAGTCAGTCAGTCCCTCCATCTATGTCATCTGTTGCAATAAGGAGACCTCTAAAGATTCAGTCACTGCTGGCTCCCTTCAATCAGGCCAAGACAAAAAATGCAAAGTTACACAGTCTCCTCAGGCAGATACAGATCATGTTAGTCTATTTTAACCTATCCTTTGTTCGGTATGATCGAGTTACCTGTCAAGTGCTTCTTTAAAATACTTCCTCTGTACATCAAACTGGAAGACTGTCCGTTCACAGTCAGTTGAAGCGTTGTCACTGCCCCCATGTTTCTTCAGGAATGCGTCAAACCCATTCTCATCTGGATACTTCAAACTGCCCATAAATACCACTGAAACAAAAGCCATCAAAATTAGGGAGATTTTATAAACATTTGATTGCAGAAAGACAGCTCACAGAGCCATCACGTAGAACAAGAAGTAATTACATACTGATGGCCTGATTTTCCACTGCCTTGCACTTCGTGTAGTCATTTATACCAGTAGCAAGTGGGTGCAAGATGCTACCAAATAAGAATACTAGCAGTTTACAGCAACTTGCCACAGACATAAACAACTATATCATGGATAAGGCAGTTGAAAAGCAGGCTGGTCAGTTACTGTGGGCCTAACATCATGCAATAATTCAGGACAAGTGTTTCATGTTCAAGTATGTCTTTAAGCCACGACAACCGAGTATATTGATCTGAATTTGGCCGTAGTGGTCACTATACAAAGGCCAGACATGCAAGCTATCTATCACCACCTCCCATGAGCCATTTGTGGGCTCATCTGCCACTGTATTCATTACAGAAAAGTAGATCTCTTTTATTGGACCAACTTCTGTTGGTGAGAAAGACAAGCTTTCAAGCCACACACAGCTCTTCTTCAGGTCTGGAAAAGGTACACCCAACAGAAACTGGTCCAATAAAAGATATTACCTCATCCACCTTATGTCTCTAACATCCTGGGACCAATAAGGCTACAACTACATTGCATACAGAAAAGGAGAGAGAGGTGAACTAAAAGGGAAAAAGTTCAGTATTGATGGGGCATAAAGCCCCTAAATTTCCTCCTAGTCAAGCCTGTTTGACAGGAAAGTCAAGATTTAAAGAACAAGCAAGAAGCCTATCCTGAGGGAAACATGAGGCACAACAATAAAAACAAAGGTTCTGGTTGTACTCTCACATACCCTGATGTAAATCAGGAACAATTCCACTGAAGTCAATGGAGTTACATGGGTACAAAAGCAGTGGAAGAGTGTGCAAATCAAGACCAAGGGTTTTAGGGTTTTGTTGTTGTTGTTTTAAAGTGCCTCATCTCTCATATGTGTTTCCTGGGACTACCCATGAATATCGGAAAGCTTACAAGATAACCTTCAATATACACTTTAATAAAAACCTATATTGCCATGTTTTGGGAGACACTCCCTCAAATTCACAAGACCACAGAGAAAAATAACCACTCAAAACAAGAAGAAAGAAAAATCCACCACTCAACTATGGCTGTCGGAAGAAAATTTTAGAATTGCTATTGGATAATGTTTGCAAAGGAGCAATTCATTGAATCAAATGAAAATAGGATCAGGGAAAAGAAGAACAGTTGAATTCAGAATTTTTCTAGAGACCTGCACATCTAACCAGATAAATCAGAATCAATCAAGCATGCTTTTAGTTCTCTGAGAAAGGCTTGGTCCACATTTAATAATAATAGATTAAGTGTTAGAAAGCAGAGTTTTTGTATCTGGGCACAGATAAAGAGAGTGGGGTGGGTGTGCGTGTGCATCTACAAAATACAAAGTTAAGGAGTTAATTCTTACGACTAATGTATACATCTTTTTATTATGTTTTGCATTCTCCCTTATTAAATTATGTTATTCCAAAACAGTATCCTCCGTACCTTAAAATTAAAACAAACTGAACTTCAACTACATTTTATACTAGTTACAACCTATCACAAGATTTTAGATAGGAAGAATTATTTTGTATGCAAACAGTCATTAAGCAAGAATTCTACATGTAGGTGGAGTTCAGTGGGGAAAAATCTCAGGCACAAGCTATCTGAAATGGGAAAACAGTAATTCTGCAGTCTAGAATGCTGCTTCTTTAGTGTCTTATATAAAGTCAAACCTACATGGCAACACATTTTTCACTGAAATAGGAAAATGTGAAATATAAACAGATACATACTGTGTTCCAGAAAGTGTGCTAATCCAGGTAGGTCTTCAGGGTCAGAGAAGCTGCCGACAGCAACGCAAAGGGCAGCTGCAGACTAGAAAATACACCACGGTAAGAGTCATTTTTCAAAATTATATCTGGTAGCAATGAATCCCACACCAATCAAGCAGTTACCCTATTCCCCCCAGGATCAGAAGAGGAATATGGACCAGGACTATAATATGTTTCATTCTACTGCTATTCCTGCTGCAATCACTAGGCAAGCACTGTGTTCATGAATAACAGCACAGGCTCAAACCTGGGCAAGAGATGGGGTCTCACATAAAAGTGATGAAGGCAATATAAATACAAAGATAAATTAGGTAGGGGACACACACATGCATGGAAGACTAGCCTGCTTGTCTGACCACAGCACTTCAGAGTTTGTGCCTAGGCAGGAGTTCTCCGTTTAACAATTTTTCCATCATGTAAAATTAGTACATACCTGCTTTTCTGTACAACCCCTCTTTCTTGTCTCTTCCTTTTCTGCTAGTTCTTCCAATTCACTGTCATCAGGGTCATTGAGATCCTCATCATCTCCACCATTATCATCTTCATCATAGTCATCGTCGTCATCATCACCTTCTTTGTCATCTTCAATCTCTGCTCCAGAGTCGTCATCCTCATCACTTTCATCCTCAGATTCATCACTGTCCTCCCCCTCCGAAGACACCACAGAAGGGGCAGTGTCCATGTTATTTAAATCCGAAATCAACAGCGCACACAAGCCATTTTGTAATTTGATGTACCTATAAGAATAATTATATGACTATTTAGACTTTTCACTTGTTTCCTAAAACCTCTGAACCTCACAGAAAGTTTGTGTGTTTCTGGATTTGCCACAATTGTTCTGGGCTCTTCAACTGAAGTTCCTTAGTCAAACCCTCTAAAATCAAAACAACTGAAGATCTAAAGCAAGATGAATAATTTCACCGTGCAAAAGTAAAACCAGAACTTAATCTACCAGTACATTTTTTGCTGTTTAATTAAATATGCCTTATAAGCTGACATGGGCTTAACTTTTATAAAACAGCCTGCACATACATTAATTCCTACATTATTAAAGACACATATAGTTAAGGATAACAAGGCCCAATCCCCAATTCAGATTTTCCAGATCTAGGTTTACAAAGTATGAAAGGAAGATGTAATATCATGAGACTTCATTGTGTTTTACTTGACAATTATCTTTATATGAGTGAATTATTGGTGCAACTTTTTTTTTTTCCTACACAGATGCAGAATATTTGATTGTCGAGTGCTCAGTCTGCTATGGTAGCGTACATTATATGACAAGCTATACCGGTGTCAAAGTATGACAGGAATGTGAAATATCCAGTGTTGTTGTAGACCTGTTGGTTGCAGAATATACGTGAGGAGCATTTTAAGAACTAATGGAGAGACATGGAAGTAGCTCAAAGCACTAGCAGAAGCCAGATGAAAATTTTACAGTGAGATAAAGTCAGTGGAAAGTATGTGAACTTTTATTACCTTATGCAACTTAAAAAAAACAAACCATCAAATGCTGCAGTTGCTATTTATGAAGTTCTTTCCCTATGTCATATTAGTTTCCTGAAGCAAATACACCTATAAGTGCAACTAGTTTTATGCAGACAGACCTTCGGACCTAGAAAGCTCAGTGAAGTGAATGGGACTCTACGTTGCCTGTGCAATGGTCTATGCACAAAGAGCAGTTTGTAGAAGTGGGTCTTAATCTTTCCTTAAGTCAATTTCTCGAGACCCCAATCATTGTTGCTCTGAATTTCCTCCCAGCGGACGCCTCTTCTTCACAACAGAGAGAAGATATCACTTCTCTGCTCCATGACTTTAAACTGCTACAGCCTAAAGAAAATAACTGGCTTTCTTTGCTGTTATTATGCAGCACAAATTTGTAACTCGCTGCCCAGTGTTACTCCACAACTCTTCTCAGTAATACAGCTTTCACCCTCCACTCATGTATGCACATTGGATAATCTACTTCCACAAAAAAGTTAGCTGTGTATTCTTCTCCAGCTGATTCTCATTTGTGTTTTGTTGAGTGTTATGAAGTTATGATTTACATTCTACAGAGCCAAAACCAACCTAAAAGGCTAAGAGGTCCAAGTCACCACCTCCGCGTACTGCACCTCTGTGCAGGGATTTATCATCCTTAGCACAGCCAAGGACAAGGATCACATTTACCCAATAGGGTAGAAGCCCTCCCTTCACTTGATCTGGAAGGAAAAGCCAGACTATTATTAGTTGGAGGTATCATGACAATAGCTTTTAAAATAGTTCTCTGTTATGCAGAAATAATTAACTTTTGAGACAACCCCACTCCATGCACTAAAAACTACCCCACTACCACCAACACTGAATCTTAATTATACCATACATACAAATTTGGAAAATTATTTACAATTGTAACTGCATAAGTATCAAGTCCAAAATCTTAACCACTCGGCCATCACAGCTGTTACACACATACAATTCCAAATACTGCCTATAATATTTACTCGAATCCCATAGAACTCAAAGCACAATCCTCAACTGATGTAATTTCAGAATAGCTTCAGGATGCCTACAACTGAACAGCATCAGTTATCCTCTTCACTGGTGGAGACCGTTAGCTTCTTCAGTTTTTCATGGCCCACAATTGGTACTCATTTGCTAGTGATCAATATGAAGCTTGAGGTAAAGCAACACAGCATCCCTATTGTTTTGGAAGAAAGATTTGACAGAAGCCATATGCTGGTTTGGCAAGTTTTATCTTTTAAAGTCTTCATTATTTTTTCTGTCCTCACCACACTTCCCCCTATAAATAAGTGAGCAGATGATACTACTGTATATTTACTCCCCACCTCCAGATCATCACTGAAGATGTTAAGTAGTAAGGCAGGGAAACAGATTCCACGAACAACGCTGTGGATGAACTAGGCAACTGCTGAAGGCGCTTTGGTTTCAGCTAGCAAGAATCTAAAACAGAGTTAGGTAATGCTAAGCAGAGATGCTAGTTGAGCTAATTGTTCACTTTTTCCATGTTTTAGTCACAGCTGGAAAAAAAGAGAGAGGTGTAATCAAACTATAACTGAACACTAGTTACTGCTAGTATCTGAGCAGCATGTAGGAATGATGGACTCCCATCACTGAACCTAAAACATAAAGACAAACTAGGGTGGTGTATATTTTGGTTGCTTTTTAGAAATTCTTCATTGTTGTTTGTTCAGACTAGACATTGGCCACAGAATGGCTAGGATTTTGTTTTTAAAAAGGGATATCAAATTTAAACACCATAGCTAGCATTAACAGAACACTTATTCTTGTGACAAGTTACCTCCTTACATGTCAACTAGCCAAAAAAACAGCAAGCTAGAGTCTCTGCTCCATCCAGCAGAGGAAACTCCATTTACTGAATTAAAATCCTAATGCTGATATAAGATGCTTCAGATATACAGATGAACATACCACAGAGTATTTGTGGGTAATAAAAGTGAGAATGCTCAAAACACAGCAATTTTGGAGATAAGTTATGCGTCAGAATGTCACTTTTTTTCTTGTATCAGAGGGATAGCCGTGTTAGTCTGGATCTGTAAAAAGCAACAGAGAGTCCTGTGGCACCTTTAAGACTAACAGATGTATTGGAGCATAAGCTTTCGTGGGTGAATGCCCACTTCATGCATCCGACGAAGTGGGCATTCACCCACGAAAGCTTATGCTCCAATACATCTGTTAGTCTTAAAGGTGCCACAGGACTCTCTGTTACTTTTGTTCTTATAACTAATAAAGACTGAGATACATATCAATTTAGGTTAAGGAACATTACAGGGATACTGTAATTATCCAAGTACAAATATTATAAACCCAGGAAACGCGGATAAGGTTAAACTTAAAGAATTCCAAACACACTCATTAATGGTATGGAAATGTTCAGTTAAGGCAACTGAATGATGGCATGACACAGCTACTGCGTGGCCCGGCTATTATGACCTAAGACATGGATATTTTTGTCCCAATTAACCAATCTAAAATTCCCCCCCCATTATGATGTCACTAGAGGGCAGAGGTACTTTGTTTTGTTGTGTGAAGGGTGTAGTTTGGCAAGAGGTAATGGTGGCACACTGGCATCACTGGGACACAGAATTAAGGCTATGGTGTACGGTCTGTGGTGTACCGTAGTGGTTAAGTGTGTGTCTGTGAGTGGAGAAGTAGATGGCATATACTGTTAGACTACCTGCCTTTTGAATACTTTGCTTATGGGTTGTCAGATATAGCATACAGGAACACCAAAGTTGTGTTCTAAGGGTGAGATTTTCAAAACCATTCAAGTGCCGGCCTAACTCCCCTCCAATGGAAATCAGTGACTTTTAACCATTGACTTCCATCAGAGAAGAGTTAGGGCAGGGTTCGGCAACCTTTGGCATGCGGCCCATCAGGGAAATCCACTGGTGGGCCGGGACGATTTGTTTACCTGCAGGATCTGCAGGTTCAGCCGATCGCAGCTCCCACTGGCCACGGTTCGCTGTTCCCACCAATGTGGGGTGCGGGAAGCGGCATGGGTTGAGGGATGTGCTGGCTGCTGCTTCCTGCAGCCCCCATTGGCCTGGAATGGCAAAATGCAGCCAGTGGGAGCTGGCTGCATGAAGAGTACCGCCTTCACCCCCAGTGGCAATTTTTTTGGCCTTTATTCTTCAAGACTGAAAGTTTAGCATTAAACAGAGGCTGGCACACAGAAATCTCCTTAAGAGAAATCCAGTTAACTGGCCTCTTTAAAAATGGCTGCCATATATTGTTCATTGGGATGAAGGCTACAGGAACTAAATGGCAAAAATGGCTAACTGCTCCCAGTGGCCCATAAAATTAAGCTGCATTCAAGGAAGATGTGTGTGCAGAGACCACTCTATCATGTGGTCATATCACTTTGGTTAAGGACTCCATTAGCGAGGCATTCACTTTCATTTTTCTCTCAACCCACAAAATTAACTTTGTTAGTACCCGAGGTGTTATCTAAACTAGGAAGAGAGATGGGCTTTTTAAAAAGTGGGGGACGTAGCACCCTTTGAAACACCACTTACTGCCTAGTGTAAAATGCAGATTAACACCTTTAAAATTAAGTTAGCTAGTGACAGGGGTGCCAGCTAGCTAACCATTTAAAAATTGTTAAACTGTATCTAAATAGATGGTTAATTATGCTTCAAAGGGTTAGGTGCATGCATATGTAAAAAAAAATACGTATAAACAGATCCAGGGAAGCTACTCATCACAACAAACACATGTCATGTCCCATCATTAGATGGGCCACTTATTTCCATCTTGTTTAGCCACTCCCACTGGATTATTCTGCCTCTGCCTCCACCTCCTTCTTCTTGAAGCAAATGCCTTGTTGAATTCACAGCATATTTAAACACAAAATAATTCCCCCCTCCCCCCGCTTAAAATTAGGTAAGTGCCTTGCTCACTTAGGGCCTAAAGCACATGGGTGCTAGGTCACATACTCCCCAGACTGGTTTCCCTCTTGTTTGACAGAACTAGTTTTTAGTGTGTCATTGGCAAGCTGGAAAATGAAAGCCAGACCTTTATTAGAAACTTTTGACAGCTCAGCAACATTAGTCAGCGGCGTGATTTTTTGGGCAACATTTTTATACCTGCAAAAGCCCTACTGTAGAAGCACTTACAACTGCATAAGGGTGCTTTTACCCATATAACCTCTTTCACATAGAAAACAGGTATAAGTTATATTACCAAAAAGCCTTTTTTTTTTTTTGGCAGTATAAGTCTGTATCTACGCTAAGAGAGTTTACTGGTAAAGCTATATCAGCAAATGTTTCTAGTTTAGACCTGGCCATACATTTTTAACCCTGCAAATATTAAATAGTGGCAGCACAGTATAATGGATAAGGCTTACAAGATATTGCCAGCTCTACTGCTGACTTGGATCTCTCCCCAACGCCAGCCCTCTACTGTCAAGATGTCTCATCACACCCTCTCTCCTTCCCTCAACCTGAACCCTGTACTGCTTGGAGACCCTTTTAAGCTATATTCCTCTTAACTCATAGCCACTTTTCCTCCCTGGACACCAAACCTCTAATGTTAAAAGCCCTAACACCACCCCTGCACTGTTCAGAGACCCAGCCCCTAGTATCTTCCCCACATGCACTCCAGTACTGTTTATCGCTCACTCTCCCAGGCTCCGATTCCCTCATTCAAGACACTTCTCTTCCCCTTCCCCCTAACGAGGTCTCCACTCCCTTACAGGCATCCTACCAATCTTGTATCCTTTCCCCGGGGCACTTTTTCCTCTCTTGTTTTCCCTCAAATATCCATCTCATCAGGAGAAAAAGCTCATGAGGGGAACAAGCAAAACACAACTTTGCTAAAAGCAAAGAAAGCAGGCCCCCTTCCCGCCTGGATTCCCCCAGAGCTCCCCCTTTCCCCCCTGGAGCAGCAGGCAGTATTTCTAACTCCATTAGTTAGAAAGGAAAAGTCAGAATCCCACAGGTCATGATCACAGACTGTGACTTATGGTCCAGCTTCTGGTTTCTGAACTCCCGCTAACCACCCGCAACATGTGTGATAATTATGGGCTAAAACGTCAGCCTTAAGTGCATTCAAACGTGTACACAAAACCCCTAGTTCACCCATGCCCCAGCATCCCCTCGCGCTACACGGAGCCCTCCCAGTTCCCACTGGCAGCTCCCCCAATGCTGGCTCCCTCGCCCCGCACTGCCTCCAGCAGGTTGGGGAGGGAGGCTCCCGTCCCCCCTCACCTGTACTGCTTGGGGTCACTGGGGGACTTGACAACGTCGGGGTCCCCCAAGTTGGGCTTTGCCCTGCGGTCTCCTCCTTCCTCCTCAGACTCCTCCTGGAACAGGCGGCCCTTCGCGTCCCGGCCGCCCTCCCCGACCTGCTGCCCCAAAGGCAGGTCCGGGCAACTGCACGAGGCCTTGTTCCTGCCGGGCATGGCGGGGGAGCGCCGAGGCTGCTGGCTGGGGGGCGGCGGCGGCGGCTTCGGGGCGGCTCGCACGGGCCAGCTGCGGCCGGCGCCTCGGAAGGCCTGGTCCGCACCAACTCTCGTTCCCGGCCTCCTCCGCGCTAGGGCGCCTAGGGCCCTCCACATCCACCGGTCTACTCCCCCTGCCCGCTGGGCCTCGCCCCGAGCTCCGCCCCCTCCCCGGCACACAGCCTCACTCCCACCCCCAGCGGCCGCTGCAGCTAAAGCGAGTCTCACGTAGGCCTCCCCCTTCCAGCCAATCAGCACCCGACTTCAAGGTCACATGGCCAGGACGAGCCAATCGTAGCCCATCCAGGCCAGCTCGCCTCTGATTGGCAGAAAGGACGCCTATGGCGTAAGGACGGGGTAAACCATAGTGATCCGGGAAGGGGAAAAGCGCGGAATCCAGCCAGCGGCGAAAAGGGGAGCAGGATAGAGCTGAGTGTCAGGCTCCCTGCGGAAATTAGCGTGGCTTCTCCCCGCCGCCTCCTTTCAGGGCTCGGTCTGATTAATTAAGCCTATCTCCCCGGTCGTGCGTTGGACGCTTCCAACAGCCGGTTTGGAGACGGTGCTTCTCTTCCCATTGGTTCTATGAAATGTCGCTCACTTCTAGCTGGACCAATCAGCTGGCGAGGAAGATCCCACCCAGGCTAGCGTGAGAGATGGTGGGAGTATTAAACTGCAGGGTCCGGAGGGACCTGATGGCTAGCGCGGGCCTGTGGGTGGGGATAGAGGCAGCACCAGGCACGTGGATGCGGCGGGGGGGCCCCGCAAGGCCTGATCAGTTTCAAGGGCGGGAGGTCTAGGGTTGCCATGAACTTCCTATTTGCACCCCTACCCTGAGGCCACGCCCCTGTACCACCCCTTCTCTGAGGCCACACCCCCGCTCACTCCACCCCACCCCCCTCCTCCACACTGGCTCATTTTCAGGGGGTGGGTTTTTCTACACACTATTTTTCTGCCTTATTCAGCCACAAGATGGACCCCAAAGCACAGGTTACCTGGAGCTCATTCTCTCCATGGGACATGCATACAGCTTTTCATTTAGGAATCTGCATCCAGTGGGGCAAGTCATTCCAGAACTACCAAATCTATTGGTGCCACACGACCCTCTGTTGCTTTTTACAAATCTATTGAGCAACTTGAGGCAGTTCTCTGCACGCCTCAGTTTCTAGTAGAGATGGTCTGGAAACAGACCACACACCCCCATCCCTAAACTTGGTAGCTACTTCTAGGGATCTACTAGTTTGCACCAAGGCTGGTCAGGCATGGACAGGAGCATGTCCTTAAAAGTGAGGATCTTTGCTCTGTGCAGGGACTGCAGTTCAGAGCTCCCCTGCCCCTGGAAGCAGGGGCTGCTGACCATGGGAAATGGCTTGTGAGCCTTGGCCACCCATGCCCTCTCAGAAAGGGAACAGGGTGGTACTTTCTCTCTCTGGCTTCCCAAAGACCTAGAACTCTGCTTTTTGTGGGCTATGAAAGAATATTGACTTTTTGTTTGGACTACTTTAACCCTCCTGTTATGGGGCAGAGCATAGGCACCTGCTTTTTCGTTTGACAGGGGGTGCTCAGCCCCAGGCCCCGCCCTCACTCCACCCTTCCCCCAAGCTCCCACCTCTGCCCCTTCCCGCCCCCACCCCTTCCTGCCCCTGCTCCACCCCCACCCTGCCTCTTCCCTCCCCCAAGTGCACCCTGTCCCCGCTCTTCTCCCTCCCTCCCAGCGCCTCCTGCATGCCGTGGAACAGCTGGTGGCAGCAGGCAGGAGGCGCTGGGAGGGAGGAGGAGGAACTGATCAGTGGGGCCGCCGGTGGGCAGGCAGCGTGGGAGGGTGGGGGCTAAGCACCCGCTAATTTTTTTCTGTGGGTGCTCCAGCCTTGCAGCACTCACGGAGTTGGCACCTATGGGGCAGAGGCCCTAAACAGCACAGCCAGAAGGCCATGCCCCAGACTCTTTGACAAGAGCAGTGTCCAGCCTCTCGCCAAGGGGATGCTAAAGAGACATAACCTACTATGGGAAGAGAGAGTGGTTCAGTCTCTGTGCCCATGCAATCCATGGCCTCTCTCTCTTTCAATACTGCCACCTTAGGCAACTGATGAGGTGGACACTTGTCCGGTGAATGCTGTGTGAGACCATCACGTGCTTTCATACTGGCCAATGAATAGCTGCCAACAACAACAGTTGTACTGACCTTTACCAGAAAGTAGGTCACAGCACGACACCCTACAGTGGTGGCTGGTGCCCAGATTAATTGAGGAGGCTGAATGTCACAAGCTGCCTCCTCCCATTCAGCTGGGTCATAATGAGGACCCTGCTAGGAGTGGGAGGATAAAGAAAGTTGGTAGGCAAATGGGAAAGAAAGAGGCATCTCTTCCCTCTGCCTCCCCATCTTTACCAGGAAAATGGACACTTCACTGCAAATGGTAGGATGGGAGAAAACAGTATTTTCCTCTCTAAACCTGTCACTGTGCTCTACTAATCCCCTCTCTCCCAGCTATCTAGCTTTCCCTTACCATCTCCCACCAACCTTGCTGCACACACCACCACTTCACCCACATCTTCAGTCACCAGTTGATTCCATTCTTCCCTACATTCAGCCTAGCCCCCTCTCAGCTCAGAACCCCTCAAGTTCCCTCATCTCCTTCCAGTCCAACCCTCACCAGTTCAGAAATGCATTTCCTGTCCCCCCCACAGCCACCCTCCCCAGTATGAGAGACCCTCTTCTTCCTTTAACTTCACAGCTGAGCACCACCATCCTCAGCTCTGAACCCTTTCATCAAGTTATTTTTTGTTACTAGTTAAGTTAATCTAAAACCTGCCTGTCACCACTGAAATGTTATACCTGCTACCCTGTTAATGCTTGTTTTGCCATTCAGCCTACAGCATCTCCTTCCCCACAGTGGTTCCTAATGATAACTGCGGCCCAGGGAACACTATGTGGCAGAAAAGGCACAAGCAACTCAGTTTAATTCAAGAAGATTTAGAAAAAGACCACCTCTTCCCTGATAGATGACTCCATCCTTACTATTTGTTGAGATAAGTAACATAGCTCACACTCAAGCAATCTCTGGCCACGTTCAGAGACTAAATAATGTCTTTATTTTGTCAGCTTCATAAATATAGATACAATATGTACACTCCTAGCACTGCACAAATTGCATGTTCACCACCAGATTAGAAATACCCCACAAAAGAGAGCATTTATTTTAGAGAGATGACTTTTGAGAACAAGAATTAGCAGTATCCAAACACACACTATAGCAAGGCTTTGATTCACTAGCACAATAGATATAGAAGCTATATTAAGTCTAGTGGGTTTTCCATGCCAGAAAATTACTAGCCTTTGTATTAAAAGCATTTGAGGTATGACAGAAGGACACCTTTTCAAAGGCAGCCTGAGGCCCTAAATCCTGCTAGTTACAATGCAGTGGACAGATCCCTGCATGGCACCCAGTAGCATAGCTGGGGGGGGAGGCGGGGGGAGCAGCCGCTCCCCCACTGAGCACAAGTGGTGCCTTGTCAGTTTCCTGGTGCCTTTGTACTCACCCGGGAGAGCAATAAAAAAAAAAAAAAAAAGGCACCACCCGCTGTGGCGCTTTTATTTTACTCACCCGGCGGCGCTCCGGGTCTTCGGTGGCATTTTGGCGGCGGGACCTTCAGTGCTGCTGAAGACACCTGGAGCGAGTGAAGGGCCCGCGGCCGAAGACCCGGAGCGCCGCCGGGTGAGTAAAAGCGTCACAGCGGATGGCGCTTTTTTTTTTAATTGCTCCCCTTGTTCCCTCCACCTGGCTACGCCACTGACGACACCCCACCAACTTCAGTGGGGTCTCACACCGACGCTGCACCCACTTGCACAGAGTAACTTGCACAACTCTGGCCTAAATTTGCAATTCTGTGTGCAAAAAAAATAGGCTAATTTGACATCACTGATTTGTATGGACAAATGCCATTTGTACTCTCAAATTTGAGTCTGTGTGCATAACACTTAGTCCTGCCATGAGTGCAGGGGCCTGGACTAGATGACCTTCCATGGTCCCTTCAAGTCCTAATGATGATTAATTATATGAGCAAATAGAAATTTGGCCTAGAAAGTTTGAGAGATCTGTGAAAGTAGCCCTCCACATGTTTGTGTATATATACAATGCTACAAATCTGGCTACTACATATATATCCACACAGAATTGTACTCATATAGATATAATAACCTTAGTGGCAGAAATGTTGAATGTTTAAAGGTATGCTATATCTAAATTGTAAAAATTGCATCCCAGAAAGAAGCAGGCCATGGGATGTTGATATTTCAGATTTTCGGGATCTCAGTCATCTGTTGTTCACTGTCACCATTTTTATGAATTCCTTCTTCTCTGAAGTTTTTTGACTTTATATTTAAGTCTGAAACTAGAAGAAATAATGTCATCATAAGTGCAACCTTTTAGCTCAAATTTTTAAAAAACCCAAGAACAATGTGAAAACAAGAAATACATGTAACATATAAACCAGGCTGGGGATTGTAACTGTGGTGTTATACACATTACAGGCCCTCCTGCTGGTGGATTTTTCCATTTAATTCTAGGGTTGCATACAGCTTGATATCTATCCTTCCAAAGAGTTGTTCTGTCAGCTGACCAAGTTGAAAAGAGAAGTTCTTTTTTGCAAGGCAGAACAGCTATGCTGATCAAGATTAATAGGAGGAACATCTTAGCTTTTAAGATCCATGTTGATCATTTTAGCTGAGCTGTATGCATGCAGTTGTTTGCAGATCTGGTTTCCTCATCTCAAAAAAGATTTTGGAATTGGAAATGGTACAGGAAAGGGCAACAAAAATGACTAAGGGTAGGGAACAGCTTCCATATAAGGAGAGATTAATAAAACTGGGACTTTTCAGCTTGGAAAAGAGACGACTAAGTGGGGATATGATAGAGGTCTATAAAATCATGAATGGTGTGGCAAAAGTAAATAAGGAAGTGTTATTTACTCCCTCTCATTATACAGGAACTAGGGGTCACCAAATGAAATGAATAGGCAGTAGGTTTAAAACAACCAAAAGGAAGTATTTTTTCACACAGTGCACAGTCAACCTATTTGCCAGAGGATGTTGTGAAGGCCAAGACTATAACAGGGTTTAAAAAAAAACTAGATAAGTTCATGGAAGATAGGTCCATCAATGGCTGTTAGCCAAGATGTGCAGGGATGAAAAAACATACTCAGAAGTGTCCCTAGCCTCTGTTTGCCAGAAGCTGGGAATGGGTGACAGGGGATGGATCACTTGATGATTACCTGTTCTGTTCATTCCCTCTGAAACGCCTGGCATTGGCCATTGTCTGAAGACAGGATACTGGGCTAGATGGACCCTTGGCCTGTCCCAGTATGGCTGTTCTTATATATGGGTCTGATGGTTAAATAGACTTGTCATTCCATAAAACCATACATGCACATATGTCAGCCTTTGGTGTTTCTCCTCCATGTTTCTAACATTATCTAATCAACCACTGTAGAATTAGAACCATTCTGATAACATTAATAGTCACAAGAGTGCTGGTTCCTGTTCCCATTGCAACCAAACTCCTACTGATTTCAGTGGGAGCAGGATTGGGCCCTTCATTACCTAGAAAACATATTTAAGTTTTATTTAGTTAGAAGCTCTTGCTAGCTAGACAAAATTGGAGATGGTCCCAAACCAAAAACTATCATGCTGATTTCCAATGGAAATCGATACATTAGATATTGGTGGCTGCAGTAACTCCCTCCGGTGCATGCAGCAACTCAAAGGAAACAGGGAAGGATTGTACAGGCGTGAAAGTGGGCTCCAATAGCAGCATGACTCCAAATGAATCCATTTTGCATGGGGACTTTGAAAGCCATGCAAAAGGAATGATCGTTTTTTGGGATGAACTGGACTTTGCACAGTTTTCTGCTGACTTCTAAGAGTGCCATGCCCTCTTTCTTTTATGCCTGAGTTCAAGCACCTCCTCATGAGGGGTAGGTATGTCAGAAGCTCTGTGAGATTTACCTTGGGCTTAAACTCTAGTTTTGGGTGCATGTGTCATCCTTCCACAGGTTTCCTTGTTGGAGTTGTATAAAGCACTGTACTATTTGTCCCTTTGAGGTTTGCCTATAAATCTATATTTAATTCATTTAATTATCATGCTAGAGAAAAGTAATTATTCTAATAATAAAACAAAATTAATTATTCTTTCCCTTTAATAACCAAAGCCCCCACAAATATATCATGGGAGTTAACCTTGACTACTAGCTCAGGACTCAGGACTTTTTGCAGGTAGATTTTACTACTTAGCTTGTAAGCTCTTTGAGGCAGGAACCGCCTTTTTGTTCTGTATCTGTACAGCTCCAAGCACAATGGGGTTGTGGTCCATGACTAGGGCTCCTAGGTGCTATGGCAATATAAATAATAAATAAAAGTAGATAGAACAGTTGTTCTAGTAGATCACTTATTTTAAGAGCAACAAGACGACAGACTGGTTACAAACACTCACATGTTGGCTCCCAATAATTTGGTCTGAGATACTGACATTCAAGGTTAAACGTGCTACGCTTGGCCCTGCATGAGCCCAGAATTAGGGAAGTGCAAAAGTGGCTTAAAGCCACTTTTACCCTCTCCCTGCTTGGACTCTGATTCTTATGCTAAACCTCTGCCGAGGCATGGCACAAAATTCAACTCCCACTCTCTTGATTTTCTTGGTGGCCCCGGTGTATTAAATAGAAACGGGTCCTTTCTTGCTACCCAGTCCTGCTGCATCAAACAAAACAGCAGAGTTTTACATCAAGGAGCATGGCCATCTCCTACCTGAAGTCTTGAGATGTTCCAGGTTTTTTGGATGTAAAGACAGGATTTACTTTCCTATTTTGTGAGGGGAGTCTGGGTTTCTTCTTTTCTTTTTCAAAATCTTTTCCTTTCTGATCTTTTTTATGTTCAGTGCTCTTTATCAGTTGTTGAGCTGCGTGTTGGTACAGAGCTCTCTCCCCAGCAAAAGGGTCTATAACAAAGCAACATTCTCTATGGGAATAATCTAAAAATACATTTATAATATTATAAAATTCTTACACTTCAATGTAATTCATCCATTAACACTAGGTGCACTTACAATATTTATTTAGGTTTTTTGTTTGTTTTACAATATTAGGTGTATTAGATATATTTAACATTAAACTTTCCAGGACATTTAACAACCACGTCCATTTCCACTAAACAGAAACTCCAGCCTTTAGACGATAATACATCATCACATGTGAAAAGATAAAGTGTGTTCAGGGAAGGGGAGAGAGAGATTTCACAGAGATTAAAATCACTAGCAGGAACAGTTCTGCTGCAAAGGCGGTGGGTTGTCTGTGAGTCGCATGTTCTTCCCAGAACTGCCTCTGGACGGGTCAGACTCTATACTCTCCGACATCTTTTCACAGATTATATCCACTAGGCGCTCAAAGACCTGTCTCACATTGATGTTCTCTTTGGCACTGGCATCAAAATAATCAAAACCTGTGAAGAAAGCAAAAAAAAATAAGTCTGATTATAAAAAGAATGCTTGAAGTAAGTGTAATGGTCTGTTTAAAACACCAACAACTTATTCTGTATTCATTTGGTAGCCAAGAAACACTTCAGAATTACAGGACATCCAAGCAGATTGAAGCTGCCTGTCCTGGCTCAGCTGAGTGAATCTAAGGGGCGAGGCTAACTCTTAATACTACCATGGCGGAGAGCTTTCTAAGCAGTGCTGATGAGTAGGCCCCTAAAGCATTGCTCCCTTCTGATCAGAGAACAATTAAGGTTGGAATTATGTGAAGTTACTGATGATTCCAGGGTTGCTTTTTTTTTTTTTTTCTAGCATGCCTTTGGTATCCTGCACCCATGAAGCAGTCAGCCATGACACCACCCAGGTCAACCTTCCTGCCCACTCAGATCAAATTGAGGAGCTTAGCCCTCCTTAATTACGAATTTGAATTCTTGTGTGAGACTTCAGCCCAGTGCCTCAGCCATGAGCAGAATATCAATGCACTGAACCAACACTGTCAGCCCCTACAATTCTTTATCTTCCCATTCCCAGAAGTCTAGGAGACTAATCATTATTTACAAGAATTATGTTGTTACTTCTGTTCTTCCTACTATTATATTGTCTGCAGCAAGAAGTCAAACTACCATATAAATAATCTGCTTTGCAATAAATTACAATCCATGGTGATTTGTATCATGAGCTTTTGTAGCACATCAGCTCTCGTGTCCCATTACTAAACCAAGGAAAAGAAAAGCCCATTTAACTGACTAGTTTGCCTTCATTTTGTCACTCCAAGTCTCATTGTTTCAATCTGTAAAATAACAAGTAAGTTTCTAAACACACTTATCACTTAAGAATCATTTTTTTGAAAAGGTTCCTCAATTTTAACAGGATAAAATACCTAGCAGCGCCAATACCGACACTAAGCCATTGGCTGTAACTATGCAACTTGAATCATTAGACCGGTAGTTCTCAAACTTTTGTACTGGTGACCCCTTTCACATAGCAAGCCTCTGAGTGCGACCCCCCCTTATAAATTAAAAACACTTTTTAACATATTTAACACCATTATAAATGCTGGAGGCAAAGCGGGGTTTGGGGTGGAGGCTGACAGCTCACGCCCCCCCCCCCCATGTAATAACCTCGCAACCCCCTGAGGGGTCCCATCTCCAAGTTTGAGAACCCCTGCATTAGACAATTTGAAGAGATCAACTTTTAAAATTGGTTCTTAGTGACAGTAATATAATAATCTGTCAACAAAAAACAAGAGA
Organism: Emys orbicularis; assembly: GCF_028017835.1. Taxonomy (NCBI): domain Eukaryota; kingdom Metazoa; phylum Chordata; order Testudines; family Emydidae; genus Emys; species Emys orbicularis. The sequence continues at coordinate 10,668,917 of NC_088690.1, forward strand.
CTCCAGATAAATAAACTTCTGCCATCAAGGATACCTCAGCTTGTTTAACTTATAGTCACTGGGGGGCTGATTCCTGAAATGCACAGAACAGGAAAGACAAAGGGGACAAAGGTAATTTTAAGCCATCTTCATGGACTGTCCTGCAGCCTAGAATCCTCATAGTATAATAGTAGGATTTTATGTTTGTATTTTGTATAATTACAATGAAGGATAAAGAATAATAATGTAGCATGTATTAAACGTATTGGTGTATGATTTGACCATATTCTGCCAGCCACCCTTTCTGAAAGCAGAAAGGAATGGTCTAATGGGCCATTGGTAAAGATGCATCAGCCAGAATCTATATCTGAGCTGATTTCAAGGTGGTTAACAGACCTTTTAGGGTCACCACTTTGTTGTAGGTTTAGTATTTTAAAATAAGTAAAAGAATGCAATGATTGTTTTCTCTTGTATTGCAATTTGATGTTCCTGTTCAAATGTTTTGTGTAAATCAATTGTGTTGTGTGTGAATGAGGAATGTGTGTGTTGAGATAAGTGTGAAGGTCATCACCGAACCAGATGTTCTAGGGAGAAACCGAGGACAGATGTAAGGGCGCCAGAAGATTGCAACATGCCCCTATTGAGATGTCAGAGGAGGGCAGATTGATGACTCTAAAGATGAGACAGGCACCTATCAATGGGGACAAGATAGCTGTGATCAAAACCAGCATGGGGTAACTCCCTGAGAGACTTAATGAAAGAACAAAATAAAGAATGAGGAGGACAATTTAAGAAAACAAGCACTCATCAAACAATTGATTACAGCATGACGGTGCAAAACTCATTGGTCTCAATGAGGGAAAATCACTATATAAACAGGGTGCCTTGCCATGAAACTTTGGGTTTGTCCTGCCAAGACTTCCCCGGACCATCGTGTCACGACCAACAGAACCCATCTCCTACCTACCCGTGATCAACCTAGCTGGCCACTAGATTGATCCGGACTCTGGACTGGTAACTATAACATCGACTGGCGGGACAGAGTGTGTGTGTGATTGAATGCATATGCTAATTGTTGTATCTTCAATAAATGCGGCGTATTGCCTTTTCCCCTGAAAAAGATCCTGTGTGCTTATAAGCATAACAATAACACTTTGTGCTTCTATGATGGGGGAATATGCATATACATATTATACACACCTGGGTTGGGGTTGAAATAAGCCCAGGAGTATGCAGTTTGATATATTTCATCCAGACCTATTTAAATGTTTTTGTCACAGATGTTGAGGGAAAATATTAATGAAAATTCTGCTTATTACTAAATAGGCACTGCTGTAATGGACCAGATCCATTACATGTGGACCAGTATTCAGTTTTTGACAGTGGTCAGGAATGGATGCATACAGAGGAAGGTTCAAGTAACCACCTATGGCATGACTCACCCACAAGGGAATTTTTGGCCTAACTTCAGGCATGTCCTGATGCACGAAAGCTTAACACCTTAATATATTTGTATTGTAGGATCAATAATTATTGTCCTAAAAATATTAAAGGCCTGCTCCATCAATATTCCTGTTCATGGCTGAAGTCAAAGGTAGTGCCAAGGATTCAAGATGAGCCTCCAATTGATAACTTGATTAAGTTAATCAATGCAGACTCTTCACCTCAAGCAGACATTGACCAAGTACATCATCTCAGATTATTTTATTGCTCCTATAAATGGTTAGAGAAACATGCATGGGCATAACGTTTACATGAAGGCATTAATATGAAAGCTAACAGTTTAAGCAGGCAATAACCAATTAATCAAACTTCTTTCCCCTCAGAAAGTAATTTCAGATAACATTGTACATAATGCCACATCAGCACTTAGAACAGCTGCCTGATAAAATCTGAAATATTTTAAAATAGACAATGTTTCATACATTATGAGGCTTGAGCAGACTGGAAGTGCCAGGAGCTTCCAGAAACCTAATTAGCTTTTGCTTTCTTCTGCCAATGGGGATATATTTCTTCTTGGTGCCTTTGACAAGGTCAGGGATAGGTCAAGAGGTGCAAGTGTGGATTCTTAATTAAAGTAGTTTTGTATTGATGTAATCAGTTGTTATGGAGACAACATGTGCAGTATGTATGCATGCAGACAAGACGCCCTTTGAAATATTCCAGACATAAGGATTTAGACTCGAGATATCAGGAATTTTTTGGTAATGAAAAAAACAGATAAACATCTTAGAAAAAAAATAGAAGATGGGATAGTAGCTCAAACAGAACTTCACATTTGGTTGTAATATGTTTAGGCATTAGGGTCCAAATTTTCAATCACTGAAAGCTAAATTATTCTTCAAAAACAACAAGGAGTCTGGTGGCACCTTAAAGACTAACAGATTTATTTGGGCATAAGCTTTCGTGGGTAAAAACCTCACTTCTTCAGATGTATAGAGTGAAAGTTACAGATGCAGGTGCCACCAGACTCCTTGTTTTTGTAGATACAGACTAACACGGCTACCCCCGATACTAAATTATTCTTGAAAAATATGCAAGCACCCATGCAAACTATATAAAACATGCAGTTGTGAATGCAAGTTAGGTATCTGTTTTGCAAATGTTTATATTTTCAGGTGCATACTGGGTGCTTGTGTGTGAGAAGAGGACCCATTACCTCTTTTGCAAACTAAACATGCATTTGTTTATTTCATTAGTACTGTACTTAATAAGGCTTCTGTTTTTCAGTGTTTATTTTTAGCAATTTTTGAGTTTTATGTAGATGTCCACAATCAGGGGATGTCGGGGCTCTCTCTTTTATTAAACTGTAATGAGTTAAAGTATAGTAAATATATTATTCATTATATTAGTATATACTGTAATGAGTAATCTCTTTGTAGTGTTCCCTAGTGTGCTTTAATGTAGGGCTGTTTCATACAGCTCTCCATTAAAGTGCACTAGGGAACCTTTAGTGAACACCAGCAGGGTCTACATGGACCAATTAATGCGCAACATATTAGTGCGCTTTAGAAATCACACCCTTGTAGTGCATATTACTGCCTTATGTAGACAAGCCCTTAGATGCAAGTAACTATTTCCAGAGTTTTTCTGGTGTTTATTGGATAAATACCAATTTCATTCTTTTTGTATCGGGGGTATTTTATCGATGTGAAATTCAGAAGCCCTAACAATAGACCACTACTAAAAAGTAATTAGAATTATAGGAAAAGGCACCTATTATTTGCATTATGGTAGGACCCGAAGGCTCCAATCTTGATTGTGCTAGGTACGGTTCAAGCATATTTAAGATACAGTCCCTCTCCCAAAGAGTTTACAATCCAAGGCCCTTATCCTGGAGATATTATATCCATGCTTAGCTTTGTGCATATAAGTGCATATTGTATGCTGTTTGAGGTAGGGCTCTGTGTTTGTAGAGTGCCTAGTGCAATTGGCCACCTGCTCCAGGACTGGGGCTGCTAGGCCCTAACACAATGCAAATTATAAATAATACCCATAAACTGAGGTTTGTCCACAACTTCCTCAAGGTCACACATTGAACCAGTGATAAAGCTAGACATACAATTGGGCTCCAGTCCCCTGCTTTTAACAGTAGAGTACTATCCGTCCAATTAATAATAGAACCCAACATTACAGATTTGAGAATTGAGTACAGTAGGAGATTTTAATAAAACTGGGGTTATGACAATTCCCGTAAGTGCCCAAAGAACCTTCTCTTTCCTGCAAACCTAAACAAATATTTACAGTAACCCCTTCTACAAGGGTCTCTGTGAAACCGCATTAATTGAAGTCAATTTTAACAAGATTTATCAGATCAGTAGAAATCCTAACGAGACTATGGTGATGTAGTTAAAACATCACACACAAGACCTGATTCTTCAAAGATTTGCACACATGCTTAACTTTAAGCATGCAAGTAGTTCCACTGAATTCAGTAGGACTACGCACATGCTTCAAGTTAAGCACACACATTACTCTTTGCAGAATTGGAGCGTTCCTTTAACTGCCTCTTGTATATTTTACCCATAATGCTTTGTAGCATTTACTCTGAAACTTTCTATATTACATTCTTTGTCTTAAGTAGAGATATAGGAAACAATACTAAATAGATGAGAAATTGGGATGCATATCCTACATTCTGGTGTTCATTCTAAAATCTTTATTCCAAACTCAGTTTCTTCCAAAAGAAACTGCTCCCTTTTTTCTAGCAATCAGGTGATGTTACCTCTATATGTGGGCAGGAAGCACAGTAAGTAACTGTGATGGTTCTCGGGGTACCCAGGATGGTGAATCACCTTGTTATCCTCTGCCTCCAGCATGAGGGAGACTTGCTTGTGCTTAGCTGGGTGGCAGCTTCCTGACACCACCAGCCAGTTAACCAGTCAAGCACTCTCCTCTGGGTGATGCTTGCCCTCATTTTGCCTTGCAGGTTAACAATAGGTGCATCCCAGTCCCAGAGCCCCTTTGCAGCATCCTCCTGTAGGGTCCAGCCCCTTATCCACTGAACACCCACAGAAATACCACGTCTGCTGTCCCCAAGGGAACAGTGTACACACCAGCTTGTATGATTCAACTCAGGATCAGAACCTCACTTAATATCACAGCACTTAGATATACTTGTAGTGAAAGCAAAGATAAGATTATCATCAAAGATTCAAGAGATAGCAAGTAAGGATAATGGACACAAAAGGTTAGGTATAAAAAAAACCCATAATTCACTTTCTAGAGACTAAACAGGCTTACCAGCTGTCTAAAGAAGTTTACCTCAGCCCCCCAAAGTCCTCTGCAACCAAGGCTGGTTGTGATCCCATTTTCATGAATCTAAACACATTGCACGTTTACTTCCTAGGTGCAGGATGGGGGTGGGGGAGGGCATCATTTTTGCCTTCTACTTCTATCCCCAAAGTTCATTGTCTGTATTCTGACACAGTATAACCGTTTCCCCTCTCCCCACCTTATTTGTTTTCCTGAATGCTCTTCACATGTTGACTTTGCATGTAAATGTATATCCATTGTGTTAGCTTGCAATGCTTAATTTACATCTCTCAACAGGTGAATAAACATTTCTTATCTGTGAGAAAACATGTCTGTCAACCCTGCCTTGATACAGACTTTAAAACGTATTTTCAGTATACCGTATAAACACATAATTCCTTATATAGTATCTGTACATACAGTTCACTATGATATTAATGACCAGTGTGACCCTGGCTTTCATTTAAGTCCTCACATTAGCTTCTTTGGTGAACATTAAGGTACATACCAGAACCAGGACACTCCTGTATCCCCCTTGCTAGCTGGCATTAAGGAATTCTTGGGTTACAGTAACTACTGGATTTTTTTGCTCCACTCTAAAGAACAATTTATAATCTCTGATAAATTGGAAAAAAAAAATTAAAAAATCAGGTGTAAAAGCAACTTTAAATTCTGAAAATGACACTGTAGTACTCAGCAGAGTGGTATATAATATTTAACTAGACCATTATCTTATTTGCAGCACTGATATTGTACTGTTGGAAGAACTTTTTAATATACAAGTAAAAAGGAACACATTATAAAAAGAAAAGAAGGGAAGCTTTAACACATACCTAACTGATCAGCCAGATGTTTACCCTTTTCCAGAGGAATGATTCTTTCATCCTCCATGTCACACTTGTTTCCAACCACAATGACTTGTGCATTATCCCAGGAATAGGTCTTGATCTGAGTGGCCCTATAGCAGGACAGAGAAAATAGATAATGTATTGTCAGTAGTGCCAAAGAATGTTATATGTTAATTTATAATGAAAATAAATACTTATAAACATTAAACCCAATTCCAACTGTAGATCAGCTGTTGATTAAAAGGTAAATTACCAAACATATATAAGGCAGCAATGCAACATTTTAAGGTATATGAATGATGATAGATTCTATTTTATTATCCGAATACTTTTTATACAAAGTTAATGTACCAATAAAGTTTCCCAGTCACATTTTTTAAATATTTTAAACATTGTGGGAACAGAACAAAAAGCTGAATTCAGTAGTTTCATTTTATACATTTTAGGAAAATTAACACAACTTCTATGGCCTCTTCTGCTTGTATAAATCAGTCAGTGATCATAGAATAACCAGGGTTGGAAGGGAGCTCAGGAGGTCATCTAGTCTAACCCCCTGCTCAAAGCAGGACCAATCCCCAGACAGATTTTTGCCCCAGATCCCTAAATGGCTCTCTCAAGGATTGAGCTCACAACCCTGGGTTTAGTAGGCCAATGCTCAAACCACTGACCTATCCTGCATTTACACCAACTAAGGCTCTGCCCCCTAAAGAGAAGAATATATAATAGATGTACACTTAGGGTAACCAGATGTCCCCATTTTATAGGGACAGTCCCGGTTTTTGGGTCTTTTTCTTATATAGGCTCCTATTACCCCCCACCCCCTGTCCGCTTTTTCACATTTGCTGTCTGGTCACCCTATGTAAACTACTATTCAGAAGGAATCACAATATACGGTACAAGATACGACAAAAATAACCCAGAACTGAATCACAAATTCAATGCCTCTGGACAAATAAATGATGCTTAATTTGCGGTTGCTATTATTTTATTTTTATACAAATTGTTAGAAAAGAGAATGCAGATGATGTAATATTTAGGGTTTTAGTAAAGTATTTGAAATGGTTTTTCATGAACTCGTACTGAAAAATTGAATCATCTTGACTAGAGTAGGAAAGCTGTCATGTGGACTAAATACTGGCTAAAAACCTGTAAAAAAAAGTAAAGAAACAAATGTATCAAATTGGGGGGAAATGGGATTTAGTGAAAGATTAGCTCATATGTATAGCTTGACTAAGGGATGTCTAATGCAGCAATGAGCAGACATGATAGTCTGCAACTATCTGATGATGGTTAACTACAAGGACTGAGGAATTATTTAGTGTGGTACATGGGGGACCACCTGTAGTAACGGAATAAATTTAGACTGAATATCTACATTTAAAAAATCTAAAGTGCTTTCTGGCTTGGTATGTGGTGGAATTGAAATGGAGTTTGTTGTGGAGCTGCGGAGTCGAGGAGTGTTATGTTTTATGAAGTTTATACAGTAAGGCATGTGCTGAAATTGCTGTGGATGCTAATATGAGCTTAACTACACCTCTACCTCGATATAACGCTGTCCTCAGGAGCCAAAAAATCTTACCGCGTTATAGGTGAAACAGCGTTATATCGAACATGCTTTGATCCGCCAGAGTGCGTGGCCCTGCCCCCCCGGAGCACTGCTTTACCGTGTTATATCAGAATTCGTGTTATATTGGGTCGCGTTATATCGAGGTAGAGGTGTACTCAATTTCCTTGATTTTCAGTGAGTGCATTGATGGAAAATGCACTTGTGCAATCTCAACGGTAAGCTAACTAAGTTTTAGGAGTAGGAACAAGACAAGAGTTATGAGTTGGAAGATGATGTTTAATGATGGTCAGATTTCATGGATCAAATCTTGGCTTTAGACAATGTGTATATTGTCCCCAAACCCAATCTAGGGGAAAGGAAAGTTATGCTGAGTCCTCATTTTAGCTCCCCAAATCAATGAAATTCACTCTCTGCAGTCCCTCAACCCACTGAGCTGCAGAGGGGCATTCCAGGTGGGGCTTGGGAATGTGGTTGTGGCATCCACATATAAACAACCCAAGAATAAAAAAAAATAATTAAAAGAGAGAGAGAGAGAGAGAGAGAGAGAGAGAAGGTCCTTAAAGTCAGGTTTCTAAGGGTACGTCTATACTTACTTCCTGGTCCGGATGTAAGCGATCGATCTTCTGGGATCGATTTATCGCGTCTTGTCTAGACGCGATAAATCGATCCCGGATCGATCCTGGAAGTGCTTGCCATCGACGCCGGTACTCCAGCTCAGCGAGAGGAGTACGCGGCATCGACGGGGGAGCCTGCCTGCAGCGTCTGGACCCGCGGTAAGTTCGGACTAAGGTACTTCGAATTCAGCTACGTTATTAACGTAGCTGAATTTGCGTACCTTAGTCCGAAGTGGGGGGTTAGTGTGGACCAGGCCTAAGTTCGTATATACCTGAAGAATTGTTGTGATTTTCAAAAGAACTGAGCATCCAGCAGCTCCCACAGAATACAGGCTAACCAAAATAATTTTACCCCTTTTGACATGAGTTATTAGCCAGTATTCAAGGTCTTGTGGATTGTTTCCATTAGGAGGAGAAACTGAGGCGAAGTCAGGTATTTCTTTGATGCAATCCTGTTTATTTACAAAAAATGTACACTAAATCCTTTGTCCCTGAATGTAGGAGGAATCAAATAGCAGGAGACCGTTTCTTTGTTCACAGTTTCAAGCCTCTTTTTAGCCAGCACTCTTCCCAAATGCTCTCTAGGTTTTTTCAGGGTCACACTACAAGCGTTTCTCTGATTATCTCTGGGGTTTCCTTGCTGCCTTCTGTGTACATTGTAGTGTTTCTCTTGCTTCTCTTTGGGTACATCTACACTGCGTTCTTAAGTCAGGTTAGGTAACCTACATTAGCTAATTCATGTTAACCTAGTAGGGAAGACATGGCAATTTGGCTTTCAACTTAGGTTAGTGCTACTGTGTCTTCACTGTTGTTAACCTGAGTTAGCTAACACAGGTTACCTAACCTGATTTAAGAACACAGTTTATTCGCGGAGTACACGTACCCTTAAACATGCACGTGCGCACACACACAGCTGCAACAAAAAATACTGAGTCCCCTGTGTTTGCATTCAGACCCCAGTAAAACCCCTCTCTCACATAGCTCAGATTCCTAACCGGCCTTGTAAGTGGCCTGTGTTTTGGGTGGTGGCTCTTATTGTTTCAGCTGTCTTTTCCATAAAGGAGCTTAATTACTTCTAACATTTGTCGCGAATGAAGGGCATCCGGTACACCCAACAGCTTCAGCAAACTTTCACCCAATCCCAGCATAACATTACTTTTTCATCCATTTGCCAAAAGAGAGCCAGGATTCTACTCAAGTTTTTATTTCTATTTAGTTTACTTAAATTGCTCTCCCTTTAATAACATGGGGCTTGATTCCTTCAGCTTCTGATTCACAAAGAACCTCCAATGCTGATTCACTCTTGATAATTTAAGTTAATTGTGAACAGCCCGCTCTCCTCTCCCACAGAAATGTCAGTTACATTATTCCATGAGTATCTGTTAAGCAGGGGTTCATTTTATTGTGCAAATTGCCTTAAATAAATAAACAGCACATTTGATTTGTAGATGAGGAAATTAGTCTAAACAAAGGCCCTTCCTGCAAAAATTATACAGAATGATGTATTTTGAGGCTGACAATTTCACCTTACAGGCTAGGAAATGTAACACCTGGGGTTTGATTTACGTTTGCTCTTTACTAACATGATTTTTTCCTCTTTTATTATGTTGCAGGTTGTTTTAACTCTTTTTTCTTGTATTCTGTGTTTGTTCAGCTGATTCCTACCAGCAACTTATTTTTCCATTGGATGATTTATAGTTAAAAGGATGGCCAAGGGGACAGTGACATGGATGCAGTGGCTTGGGAGAAACTTACTGGAATTTCCTGAGTGCCTTGTTCTTGCATCTCGCTGATAGTACTAAGATAGGCAACATTCTCAACGCTTATAATATTCGATTACAAGATCCACAGCCTTTTCAGAAGCATTCTCGGAAAATTGCTGTATCCGAGATAGAGGATGCACAATGTAATCTCCAGGAACTGCTAGCAAATAGAATGATTGCTGAATCGTGCAGACTGTATCCCTCCCCCAAAGTGGTGGCCAGGATCTCTTGTTAATGTCTGACGAGTTCACCTGTGAATAGAGTGAGGTCACGTCTACACTACAAAATTAAGTCGACCTAACTTACGTCGGCATTCAGCCACCGCAGTAATTTCATTGTTTGTCTACACTTTGCTCCTTGTGTCGGTGGTGCGCGTTCTCACCAGGAGTGCTTGCACCTATTCAGCTTTCACTGTGGGGCATTGTGGGACAGCTTCTGAAAGCCAGCAACAGTTGATGTAAGCAACACAGTGTCTACACTGACACTGTGTCGACCTAACTACATTGATATTGACTCTACGCCTCCGGTGGAGTTATTAAGTTGGTGTAGCAGGCGAGTTATGATGGCGGGAAGTAAATTTTAGTGCAGATACTTACATAGTTGGTACATGTCAGCTGCCTTGTGTCGACCTAACTCTGTATCATAGACCAGGCTCAGTTCTCAAAACAATTTTAGACCTACCTGAAGAAACGAAGGATTCTGCTCTGATGACACTTCTTTGTTGTTGGATAATTTGAACATACATGCAGAAGGTGTTCCACATCCCCTGGAACCTACACCCTGGAGATTCAATACACATTCTGTACATTTCCCAGAAGGTAGCACAACCATGTGCTCCTGCGCAGTGAGCCAAGCACCATTTTGAAAAAGGTGTAATTGTACTTTAAACTAGTGGGTGGCAATGGCAGGTGCTGTGAGGAGAGTACCTGTCGCCACTGTCTTTCCTGGCCGGGTCTGCATGCGTTAGAGCCGCCATGGCTGCATAGGGGTGTCCAAGTCCCACACTGGGAAGGCGGCACTGCACACAAGGGCCCACAATTGTAGCCTCCCCGCCTGGAACAGGGAAGGAGGTATGGTGGAGGCGGAGCGGGCAGCGAGACAGGAGGTCTCTGGGGAGAAATGGGGGGTGGTTGGGAGATGGGGGCTTGGCACAGCCCTGCATCACTGGTGCGTGGTTACTGTGGAGGTGTTAGTAGAGCCCAGAAAATCCACGGATATCTGCGGATTGTGGATATCCAAGGACAATTTTTGTGAATCGCAGATCGGATGCGGATACAAATCTTGTATCCATGCAGAGCTCTACCTTTGACTAGTAACATTTTTCCTTGCAAAGGCCTAAAACTCTTCTCCTAATGATCCATAAATGTATTCATTAGATTCCACAGAAACAAATTACCTTGAATCAGATGAAAGTGCACCACCTAATTTACATGTTTTTAGCTTCTTGCCTTAAGAAAAAAATGCTTCTTTCAAGGACATACAGCAAGCTTTACTCAAAATCATATTAAAAAAAATCACAGCCGTGAACAACCTGTATGCATTCTGTCAACGTCTTATAGATAATCTTTTTATACAAGAGAAAATGTTGAAATCCTGTACCCAGATGTCATTTCTAAAATAAGTGAAAATGCTTTGTTTTCAAATAAGTTTGAAAGGTTCCCACTGGATTTAAAGGAAGTGTTCTTGAATGCTTTGGATTTATTCCCAATGGCTAAGGTGTCAGCCAACCTATCATATCACACTGCATTTGAGACAGAATGTTTGATTTACACTATGGTTTATTTACTGTGTTTGGACACAACACTTCACTAACCAGGCAGAACAACATGGCACTTGGAAGAGGGAATAGATGCCTGGGACCACCTCCAGTGACTTATGGGGTAATAACATGGTGTAACTGAAGGGTGAATTTGACTCTTGACCTTTAAATATTGTCTGGCGCTTGTCTAATTTCAGAGGGAGTTATACTCAGCACCTCAAAGGCTCAGGCTAAAAATGTACATCTATTAACTTTACACAGCACTGTACCATTTGTGATGTAACTCATGTACTTCTGGACACGACACAGTAAGAACAGTCTGTGAAGACGTTTGAAGATGTTTTAGCCCTTAACACATTTTAATTTTTTCCTTTGTAATGTGTTATTCAGAAATCCTTCTGCCAAATCTTTTTTGGTTTCTCAGTGTTACGTGCCCTCTTCTTTAATTCCCATAGATTTCTAAATAATGTTCTAGTTAAGTGCTGGCAAAATAAAGGCTCAATAAAAATGTCTATAAATACATGGAGCTGGCCAGAAGCCTTGCAGATGTCAGCATGGTTGTAGAAAATTGCCTGGTGTTGCCACACCTAAATACCAGTAGGAACAGAGGTAATTCCATGATCAGACCACAACCTCTTAGCTAAAGTATGAAACACTGCTGTCTCTTGGGAATCCAAGTCCAACCTGTAGTGAGGTCTGAGAATCTCTTAGGAAAGGGCTGGATACACTCTACCAACATAAGGCGCAATCACGAAGAGAAGGTTACTCACCCTGTGCAATAACTGAGGTTCTTCAAGATGGTTGTCCCTGTAGGTGCTCCACTTTAGATGAATCTGTGCCCCTGCGCTTGTCATCAGAGATTTGTAGTAGCAATGCCTGGTTGGGTCGCACATGTGCTTTTCCCAGTCTCATGCCGCCTCAGGTGGTTACATAGCGCCATCGGACCAGTCCTTCCTGGGTCCCTTCTCTACCGCAGTCTCAAGCGTGAAAACTCCAAAGTAGAGGGGAAGAGGAAGGGTAGAGGAGCACCCACAGAGACAACCATCTCGAAGAAGCTGTTACTGCACAGGGTACGTAACCACCTCTTCTTCTTCTTCTTCTTCTTCTTCTTCTTCAAGGAGTGTCCCTGTGGGTGCTCCCAGGGCCGGCTCTAACTTTTTTGCTGCCCCAAGCAGCAAAAAAAAGCGCCGCCCCCTGAGCCCCCCCCACCGAGCGCCGCGCCGTGCCGCTGGAACCCCCCCCCGAGCGCCGCGCCCTGCGCCGCCCCCCCCGCCAAGCCGCCGGAGCCCGCCCCCCCCCACCGAGCGCCGGGCCGCGCCGCCGGACCCCCCCCCGAGCGCCGCGCCGCCAGAGCGCCCCCGCCCCCCCCCCGCCGAATGCCGCGCCGCCCCGCCCCCCCCCAGAGCGCCGCGCTGCCGGAGCGCCCCCCGCCGAGCGCCGCGCTGCCGGAGCGCCCCCCGCCGAGCGCCGCGGAATGCCGTGCCGCGCCGCGCTGCCCCCCCCCCACCCCAAGATTGGGCGCCCCTTACCAGGTGCCGCCCCAAGCATGTGCTTGGTTGCCTGGTGCCTGGAGCCGGCCCTGGGTGCTCCATTTTAGGTGACAGTAGAGCAGTGCCCCTTGATGGAAGGAAGGGGCTTCGGAGTTGCAGTCGTGGCAGATGATAAAACCATAAGTCCGAATAGAGCGTCTGATGATGAATGCTGCTCTGTGGCATAATGTTGTGTGAATGTATGGGCTGATGCCCATGTTGCCGCTTTGCAGATGTCCATAATGGGGACATTGTTGAGGAAGACTATTGAGACAGAAAGTGCGCTGATGGAGTGTGTGCAGGTCCCAGTGGGGGTGGTAGCTGTTGTTGATGATAACTAGGGCTGTCAAGCAATTAAAAAAATTAATCGCGCTGTTAAACAGTAATAGAATACCATTTATTTACATATTTTTGGCCATTTTCTACATTTTCAAATATATTGATTTCAATTACAACACAGAATACAAAGAGTACAGTGCTCACTTTATATTTATTTTTTATTCCAAATATTTGCACTGTAAAAAACAAAAGAAATAGTATTTTTCAATTCCCCTAATACACTGTACTGTAGTGCAATTTCTTTATCATGAAAGTTGAACTTACAAATGTAGAATTATATACAAAAAATAACTGCATTCAAAAATAAAACAATGTAAAACTTTAGAGCCTACAAGTCCACTCAGTACCCGCTCAGACAAACAAGTTTGGTTACAATTTGCAGGGGATAAAGCTGCCCACTTCTTGTTTACAATGTCACCTGAAAGTGAGGACAGGCGTTCGCATGGCACTGTTGTAGCCGGAGCCGCAAGATATTTATGTGCCAGATGTGCTAAAGATTCATATGTCCCCTCATGCTTCAACTACCATTCCAGAGGACGTGTCCATGCTGATGATGGGTTCTGCTCGATAATGATCCAAAGCAGAGCAGACTGACGCATGTTCATTTACATCATCTGAATCAGATGCCACCAGCAGAAGGTTGATTATCTTTTTTGGTGGTTCGGGTTCTGTAGTTTCTGCATCTGAGTGTTGCTCTTTTAAGACTTTTGAAAGCATGCTCCACACCTCATCCCTCTCGGATTTTGGATGACACTTCAGATTCTTAAACCGTGGGTTGAGTGCTGTAGCTATTTTTAGAAATCTCACACTGGTACCTTCTTTGTGTTTTGTCAAATCTGCTGTGAAAGTGTTCTTAAAACGAACATGTGCTGGGCCATCATCCAAGACTGCTATAACATGAAATATATGGCAGAATGAAGGTAAAACAGAACAGGAGACATACAAATTCTCCCCCAAAGAGTTCAGTCACAAATTTAATTAATGCATTACTTTTTTTTAAATGAGCATCATCAGCCTGGAAGCATATCCTCTGGAATGGTGGCCGAAGCATGAAGGGCCATACGACGTTTAGCATATCTGGCATGTAAATACCTTGCAATGCCGGCTACAAAAGTGCCATGCGAACACCTGTTCTCACTTTCAGGTGACATTGTATACATTCTCCCGTAAATGTATACAAACTTGTTTGTCTTAGCGATTGGCTGAACAAGAAGTAGAACTGAGTGGACTTGTAGGCTCTAAAGTTTTACATTGTTTTGTTTTTTGAGTGCAGTTATGTAACAAATAAAATCTACATTTATAAGTTACACTTTCATGATAAAGAGATTGCACTACAGTACTTGTATGAGGTGAATTGAAAAATACTATTTCGTTCATTTATCATTTTTACAGTGCAGATATTTGTAATAAAAAATAATGATATAAAATGAGCACTGTACACTTTGTATTCTGTGTTGTAATAGAAATCAATATATTTGAAAATGTAGAAAAACATCCACACTATTTAATAAATTTCAGTTGGTATTCTATTAACAGTGCAATTAATTGTGATTCATTTTTTTAAACGCGATTAATTTTTTTTTGAGTTAATCCTGTAAGTTAATTAATCAACAGCCCTAATGATAACAAAAGTCAATGCAGCTGGAGATCCATTTAGACAGTCTCTGTTTAGATATGGTGTCTCCCTTATAACATTCAATGATGGAGAGAAATAATTTTGGTGATTTTCTGCAAGTCTTTGTCCTTTCAATGTAAAAAGCTAGCGCTCTTCAGACCGCCAGGGTGTGGAGCTCTGCTTCTCATTTATTCTCATGACATTTGGGGAAGAATGTCAGGAGATGAATGGGCTGACTCAGATGGAATGAGTCAGCAGCCTTAAGAAAGAACTTGGGATGTGGTCTTAAAGTAACTTTGTTTTTGAAAAATGTTGCATATAGGATGTGTGCCATGAGGGTCCCCAGTCCCCCCACTCATCTGGCGGATGTGATTGCGACGAGGAAGGCCACCTTCATCGAGAGGTAGAGAAGTGAACAGGTCACTAGTGGTTCAAAAGGGGGCTCCAGTAAGGCCTCGCAACACTAGATTGAGGTCTCATGATGGAGCAGGGTCTTGTATTTTGGGGTGAAGGTTACAAAGGCCCCCGAGAGAACGTTTGGTGGTTGGGTGGGCGAAGATCAAGAACTCGTCCACCTTGTAGTAGAACGCTGTCATTTCTGCGAGGTGTACTCTGATCGAGTTCATGGAGAAACCCCATTTCTTAACTTCCAATATATAGTCCAGTACCAATGGTAGAAGAGAGGAAGTTGCCATGATTTGTCTATTTTGGTACCATGTATTGAATCTCTTCCATTGTGTTAGCTAAGTATGTCGCGTACTTGGTCTTCGAGTGTTTAAAAAAATGTCCCTTACCTCCTCGGAACAGGCCATTTCACAGTCTCAGAGCCATGGAGTAGCCACGCCTTCATGTGGAGTCTTGCCAGGTTCGGGTGGTGGACCTGGTCCGCATCCTGAGACAGGAGAGGAGGTAGAAGTGGAAGAGTGCCTGGTGGTAAGGAAACCATGTCTGTCTGGGTGACATGGGGGCTATCAAGATGACTCTGCAGTTGTCTGTCCTGATCTTGTGTATGACCCTGGATAGGAGAGGGGTCGGAAGGGGTTCCGGTAGGAGTGCCATCCCATTTGAGGGGAAAAGCATCGCCTAGAGCAGTGTTTTTCAAAGTTCGGGTCACAACCCAGTACTGGGTCATGGCATGTAAGGCACTAGGTCGCCATACTCAGCACCCAGGGACCCTAGCAGTTCTGGTCAGCACCACCCACCGGGACTTTAAAAGTCCCGTTGGCGGTGCTGCCCAGCTAAGGCAGGTGCTGCCCAGCTAACTGCCTACCTGCTCCTACACTGCGCTGCCCCCTGGAAGCAGCCAGAAGTGGGTCCAGCTTCTAGGCAAGGGGGCCATGGGGCTCCGTGTGCTGACCCCACCTCAAGCATCTGGCCTATGGGAGCTTGCGTGCCTCCGCCTAGGAGCCAGACCTGCTGCTGTCTGCTTCCGGGGCACAGCGTGGTCCACAGTGCCAGTACAGGCAGGAAGCCTGCCTCTGCACCCCAGCTGTGCCGCTGACCGGAAGCCACCGGAGGTAAGTCCGTGCCCCAACCCAACGCCTCAATCCCCTGCCCCAGCCCTGAGCCCCCCCCAAACCTGGAACCCCTTCCTGCACCCCAAACTCCTCATCCCCGGCCCCACCCCAGAGCCTGCACCCCCAGCCCAGAGCCCTGATCCCCTCCCGTACCCCAACCCTCTGCCCCAGCCCTGACCCCCTCCCACACCCCAAACCCCTCATCCCCAGCTCCGGTGGGTCGCAGGCATCAGCAATTTTTTTCAACTGGGTCCCCAGAAAAAAAGTTTGAAAGCCACTGACCTAGAAAATGGGGCCCCAATCCTGCTCTGGAGCAGAAGTGTGGGCACTTGGCATTTTGGATTGTTGCAAAAAGTTCTATAGCTGGGAACCCCCATTGTTTGAATATGCTCTGTAGTACTCCAGCGTTTATTTGTCACTCGTGGTCCTGGGAAAATGTTCTGCTCCGTGCATCTGCAGTGGTGTTTTGGCATCCTGGTAGGTAGGAGGCTGAGATGTTGAGGCTTACGCACCAACTCCATAGCATACATTGCAAACTGCCCTTAGCTCCAGTAGGTTTATATGTAGTGTGGAGCCCGACGGGGACCAGTTGCCTTCGATCGTGTGATTGTGCAGGTGCACCCTCCAACCTAGCAGGGAATCATCCATTGTGAGTATTATTGCTGGAAGGTTCTGCGCGAAGGGGACTCCTGCGCAAACATTGTTTGGCTGTGTCCACCAATGTAGAGAGTTTTTGACTTTGGTTCTCATCGTGAGATGTTTGTTTATGCTGTATCTGTGTGGAACATACATTGTCCAGTGCCAGCCTTGCAGGCATCACATGAGCAGTCTGGCATATTTGATGACAAATGTCCTTGCGGACATGTGACCGAACAGTTGGAGGCAGGTCCTGTCCAATATCTGGGGACTGGCTAGTGGCATGGTGATTAGATTTACTAGAGTTGTAAATAGGTGTCATGGCAGCGAGGCTGTAGCCTCCGGAGAGTCGAGGTAGGCCCCGATGAACTCCAGTCTCTGGACAGTTGTGAATGTTGATTTCTGTTTGTTTATTTATAGGCCTAGACGTGTGAAGAGAACTATTGTCTTTTGAGTAGCTTCTCGTGCCTCTTCTCCTGTCAATGCTTTGAATAAGCAATCATCCAAATAGGGGAGTATTATCTTGTCTGCGGAGGTGGGCAGACACCACCACGAGAACTTTCAAGGATACCCGTGGTGCAGTGGAAGTGGTCTGCTCCTAGAACAAACCTGAGGAACTTCCTGTGTGAGGGATGTATTGTTTCGTGAAAAGATGCACCCTGGAAGTCAAAGGTCGAGAACCAGTCCCCCCTCTTTCCAGTGCTGGAATTATGGTTGCTAGTGTAACTATCCTGAATCATTGGGTCTTCACCAATTTGTCAAGTCTTCTCAAGTCCAGAATGGGCCTCCATCCTCCAGTTTTTTTCTGGGTTAGAAAATAATGTGAATAGAAACCCTTCCCTCTGTGTTGTGTTGGTACTGGTTCTACTGCACGTAGGTGTATCAGATGGTTTACTTCCTGTCACAGTAGATGTTCATGAGAAAGGGCCCAGAAGAGGGATGGAGAAGGAGGGTGTTAGAGGGAATGGAGGTAAACTGGATGGAATAGTCAGTCTCGATGACCTCTAATACCCATTTGTCTGATGTGAAGGTCTGCCAAGCTGGGTGGAATAGGTTTAGATGGTCTCTGAATAAACAGGTGGTAGTGGATGTTTCCAGCTGTTCCAGATGTTTTGAAGATGTGGGAGGTATCTCAGGCCCTAGACCAAGCCCTCAAAATTGTTGTTTGGAAGGAGGTTGCTGAGATGTCAAAGGCTAGGAAGGGGGCAGTCATCATCTTGTGGGTCTCTGCTTTCGCCTTTGTGAATCGTATTGCTTTTGGGGTTGTGTATAAGGCACAGATTGAAATCTTTGAACTGAGTAAGACTTGCCCTGTTTTTTCTTCTGTGTAGGTGTGTATGTGCCCAAGGATTCAGAGTTGCTCTGGACTCCTTCAATTTGTGAAGGGACTCGTCTGTTTTGGTTGCGAACAGCTTGGGGCCTTCAAATGGAGATCCTCGACCGCTGATTGTACCTTCTTGGGAAACCCGGAGAGGTGGAGCTAAGAAGCTTGTTGCATGACTACAGCCATGGCGATGGGGCATGCCATGTCTGCTGAGTCCAGTGAGGCTTGCAAAGCTGTTCGAGTGAGGAGGTGGCCCTCCAAGATGGTCGTTCTGAAATAATACTTTTTGTCTTCAGGAAGAAAATACATAAATTCAGACATGGGTGGCACGCGAACTGCCCGTTGTGGGTGGATAACCCCCAGCCTCGCCCCTTTTGCCCAAGGCCATGCCCCTCCCCCACCAGAGCCCCCATAGTGCTGCTGCAGACCCACCTCCCCAGCCCTCCCGGCCCCAGCCCCGGAGCGCCCGGCAGGCAGTGCAGCCCCAGCCCCAGAGCGCCGGGTAGACGGCATGGCCCCGGGGCTCCAGCCCCAGAGCTAGGCAGGCCGCATGGCCCCAGCTGTTCCAAGTCCCAGCCACAGGCCGCCCCATCCCCAAGCACAGGAAAGAGAGGGAAGCCAGAGGGGACCTGGCGGCGGAGTGTGGGTGGGGCCACGCCAGGCTGTTTGGGGAAGTTTAGCCTCCCGCAGCCTATGATACCCGCGGCCCATTAATTAAGATAATTTTGAATAGTTTGTGTAATTATATTTGGCTATCAACGCCTTGTAGTTAGTAATCCTAAATTGTAGGGTTGCTGACAAGAAAGCCTTACGTCCAAGAAGATCTAATCTCTTCTAGTCGTACGGGGTGGTTCTGGAGTGAGGTTGTCATTCACAGCCACCACTATAAGGAAGTTTGGTGTGGGATGTGAAAACAGAAATTCCCTTCCTTTAGAAGAAACATAATATTTTTTATCTATCCTTTTACAGATGGGTGGGATTGTTGCCAGGGTCTGCCAGATGGTTTTGGCCGAGTCTATGCGAATGTTGTTAATTGGTAGGGCCATCTTGGAGGAGGTTGAAATATGTCAGAGTAGATTTCCCCTTCATCCTTATCGTCCTTGTCACTAGATAAGGGGGGAGCTGTTCTGGGCGGTGTGGCAAGTTGGCTCGGTACTGAGTGTGCTGGACTGAGGTCAGTACCGAGGAGAGGAGATTCTGGCACTGAGGTGACCAGAAGATCCTTGTGGCGGAGGAATTGCTGAGGTACCAAGAGCATCAGTACCAATCAGTAGGATCGTGCGCTATGTGCTGTAAAGGCAGAAGGTGGTGCTATAGCCTGTAACGGTGCTGAGCTGCTCCGACAGTACCGAGGCTGAGGTTTTAGGTTTCCCTTTGCTGCCTATTTCCGAGCAAGCCCACTTAGGGTCTTTTGCTCGCACAGTACCCACGGTAGTGGATGGTCCCGCTACCTCAGCGGTGGAAGGTCCTGGTGCGGTTTGTACTGATGGGGTCTGCAGAGTCAGAAAATGCCGCTTTTTGGAGGATTCCTGAGGAGGTGAGGTTGGAGCCCGCTTTTTGCCACCTTCTTGGCAGAATGCTCTTTTACCTGAGCGGGTGGAGGGGAACCTCTGTTGGAGGCTGCCATGGGAGACCAGTGTCCAGGGAGGGTCCGTGATCTGGGCTCAGACACCAGGCGCAGAAACTTCTCCATCATGAGGAGCTCTAACTGCAGGTCCCTTGCCTTCCTGCCATAGGCTTTCAAGTTGTGGCAGTGTGAACACTTCTGTGGAATGTGTGTCTTGCCAAGGCAGCAGGCACCCTTTGAATGCCTGTCATCAACCAGGATAGACAGTCTGCACATAAGGCAGTGTTTAAACCCGGAGAGCCGAATATGCCCCTCAGAGAAGGGTTTTTCTCCCATGAGGGAGGGTAACTATGCTACTCTAAGGGGTATCTAACAATTGAAACTTAATTTTCTCATATAAGAGAGAGCCTTTTTGTTTGTGTTTTTATAAGAAAAAATAAACGGGGAAGGGTAAGTAACTATTTAACTAACTATTAACTAAGCAACTGGAATCCTAAATTAGATTAAAGAAAGCTAAACTACAGAGGCACTGCTAAGTGCTACGTCTCAAGCCAAGGGAGGTAGAGAAGGAAGTGAGGGGAGGTTGGTCACACGGTGCTATGTAACCCTTGAGGCGGTGCAAGATGGGGACAGTGCACGTGTGACCCAACCAGGCACTGCTACTACAAATCTCTGATTACAAGTGCAGGGGCGCAGATTCACTTCAAGTGGAGCACCCACAGAGACACTCCTGGAAGAAGAACTGCATAGATTCGTGACTCATCACTCTGTGAACCAGTATCATTTCCATTATCTCCTGCATGAGTTTCTGCCCTCTCATTCTTATCCAGGTCCTCATCTCAGGCAGCTGCTGGGAAAGCAGGAAAACTACACTATCCAGACCTAATGGAAAGAAGAGGCAGGTCAGAGTGTGATGAAGATGCTGATGGGCACTGCCACCCATGACACCGCCACCCATGACACCTCCCAGCCTCCCCTGGGACCTCACTCACAAAGGCTGAATAAAAAAGGAGCTAAAAGGAAGTGATGCAGGACTGTAAGATACTGGCTTTTTGTTTATCAGCGAGTGCAATGTTCCGCTCTAGTATCTGGCCTATGTAGAGAATAAAAATTAGAGGAACTTTTCTTTAGCTCAGGTGTTAGAGGCCTGTGATTTTGCAGCTTAAAGATAAGGTTTCTAATTCCAGCTCCCTGTCTAAATATGAGTGATTTGCCTGTCTTCAGAAGCTTTGTTATTGGACTCTGAACTCTCTCAAAAAGGAAGGAATGGAGCTACTGAAGATCATCTACCCCTGCTAGATCACTTGAGAAATCTAATAAAATCAGCATAGAAACCTGACCTTTGTCCCTTCCCAGAAGGAGTTCATCCACCAAGGATTCTAATGATATCTCCCTACCGTACTGTGACAAATAGGCCCATTGGTGCCAATGGGCAAAGCATTAATTGTTCTTTACTAGCAACTCCTGTCTCAGACCTGACAAACTCACTGCATCTAATACACCGCTTTCATGGTATTGATCCTTGAAGGGTAGCATGTGAGGTCTCTATTGAAAGCTTATAATTTATCAATATTCATAATCATTGTGAGATGTGTGGACGAGTAGTATTTAAGGAATAAAATAACTATATTGAAAAATATACCTTATATGGTATTGAAGTAAGAGTTAGTCACCAGGAAACCATCTGTTTCAGTGATGACCCATTCAAGCAGGAGGGAATTCACCCCATCCATGATTAGCCAGTGATGTAATGCAAAGCTCAATTGTCTACCCTTGCCCCTCTCCAAACAGCCAATGAAAAACCATCAAAGATAACTGCAAACGATCAAAACCAACTAGATGAAAAGGGAATGTTGTAACAGACTGGAGAACAACATGTCTTTGAATAAACACAAAAGATTGGTTCAATATATCACAGGGTGAAGATAGACACTGTGCACCCATTCACTGAGGAGACAACTTAAACAAGGGTGTTTCATGAAAGATTGGATCTTGGTTCCTGGGAAGCCAGTCAGCTCTGCAACAGACTGAACTTGGGGGGGGGGGGGGGAAACTACTTTATTGGAAAGGAAAGGTCAGAAGTGTACGGCCAAGTTCGTGTTTTTATGATTTTGTTTTATATTGTAACTATTTGTTTCCATCATTCCCTCTTGTTTCTAGGGGAGCCTTTATTTTTCTCTTAAATAAACCTTCTCTTGTTTTACTGTAAGTGCTCACAAGTGCTGTGCTTTATACAGGAGTGGTGATTTGGGTAAAACTGGGGTACACTGCTCCTGTGGGAACAGAGGATCGGGGATTTTTGTGAGTAGCCAGTGTCAGGGGTTAGATATCACAGGGGAATGCATCAAGGGACTCGGGCGCACCTCTTGTTAAGCTGTGACATAAAGAAAGGGCCGGCATAGCCCAGAAGAGAGTGCTTAGTGGCTAACAGGCTGGTGATATTAGAGGACTGCCACAGGCAAGACAGCCTCACGCTGGAGACGGGGTAAGGAGGTGACTCACAGTCTTGGGTACCCCAAGAACCATCACACATACCCAGATGTAAAGCCAGAAATATAAATGCTGACCTCTTCCCTCTCATGTCACCCTCAGCCCCACCTGCTTTGCAGTAAATTGGTTAGACTATTTCTGCTAAAGATACTCAGGGTTCAAGTTTTCTCCAAGTTACATCTCTGCAACTCTCAGGGCAAAATGTAGCCCAAGAAACTAAAAATCTGTGCAGTAATATAAGCTTGAGGCTTTGCAGTCATTTTATTTGTTTTCACTTATTGGTTAACAGGCCACTTAGCTCAAATTGTACCTGCCTATAAAAATGACTAATATTTCCATCTGACAGCTATTTCCATCCAGAAGAGTTATAGCAACAAGACATTAATCTTGTAAGCTAAATCATGCCTCAAATTAATCAGCAGAGTGACTCCCATTATCTTTATTACATTAGGTTTCAGGAAACATGGCAAAGAAAAAATAGAACAAAAAACATTTTGAAAGGTAAAGAAGCACTCAGGATAAATCTGACCCAAATTTAGATTTGGCAAACATAATACTTCTATTGACATTAGGTTCCATAAAATATTTGCATGAATTAAAAAAAAATCCCACTGGATTTTTTGTAAACAAACGAACTCTCCCCCTACAACATTTGTAAGCAAAGCACTGTAGTAGTGTTCTAGGGCCTAAGGATCTGGCAGTGAAATTGACAGGGTACTTTATCATTGACTTCAGTAAGAGCAGGATTTCACCCTGGAAAGGATGATAGTAAATAAGAATGAAAATGACTATTCTGCTTTAATTCTCATAGCTGGCAGAATATAAAAAAGTAAACAAAAAGCTTATATGATTAAAAATAAATAAGATTTTTAAAATTATTGACTCTTTAGTAATGTAAAGTATGATACATAAATATTTTTTAAATATATGGTGAAAATTTCAAACTTGGGTATCTAAAGTTAGACATCTAAATAAAAGTGGACTGATTTTCAGAGATGTAGAGCACCGGTAGCTCACGTATAAGTCAATGGCCCTGAATCACCACTGCTTGGCATCTTGCACATTCATGCCCAGCTATGCAAAATGTGTGTAAGGTGGTTCCATGGGTCTGAGGGAATGGGGAATTCAGATCTGGTTTTGTTGCACACTCACTTTGCACAGGTTTAAATAGCTACAAAAGATGCAAGCTAGTGGAAAATTAGGCCCTATAGGAGCCACTGGTGCTCAGCGCCTCCAAAAATGAGGCCACTTTTATTTAGGTGCCTGAATCATAGAATCTGAGGGTTGGAAGGGACCTCAGGAGGTCATCTAGTCCAACCCCCTGCGCAAAGCAGGGCCAATCCCCAACTAAATCATCCCAGCCAGGGTTTCGTCAAGCCTGACCTTAAAAACCTCTAAGGAAGGAGATTCCACCACCTCCCTAGGTAACCCATTCCAGTGCTTCACCACCCTCCTAGTGAAAAAGTTTTTCCTAATATCTAACCTAAACCTCCCCCACTGCAACTTGAGACCATTACTCCTTGTTCTGTCATCTGGTACCACTGAGAACAGTCTAGATCCATCCTCTTTGGAACCCCCTTTCAAATAGTTGAAAGCAGCTATCAAATCCCCCCTCATTCTTCTCTTCTGCAGACTAAATAATCCTAGTTCCCACAGCCTCTCCTCATAAATCATGTGCTCCAGCCCCCTAATCATTTTTGTTGCCCTCCGCTGGACTCTTTCCAATTTTTCCACATCCTTCTTGTAGTGTGGGGCCCAAAGCTGTACTCCAGATGAGGCCTCACCAATGTCGAATAGAGGGGAATGATCACGTCCCTCGATCTGCTGGCAATACTCCTATTTATACAGCCCAAAATACCGTTAGCCTTCTTGGCAACAAGGGCACACTGTTGACTCATATCCAGCTTCTCGTCCTCTGTGACGCCTAAGTCCTTTTCTGCAGAACTGCTGCCTAGCCACCCAATCCCTAGTCTGTAGCAGTTCATGGGATTCTTCCGTCCTAAGTGCAGGACTCTGCACTTGTCCTTGTTGAACCTCATCAGATTTCTATTGGCCCAATCCTCCAATTTGTCTAGGTCCCTCTGTATCCTATCCCTACCCTCCAGCGTATCTACCACTCCTCCCAGGTCATCTGCAAACTTGCTGAGGGTGCAATCCATGCCATCCTCCAGATCATTAATGAAGATATTGAACAAAACCGGCCCCAGAACCGACCCTTGGGGCACTCCGCTTGATACCGGCTGCCAACTATACATGGAGCCATTGATCACTACCCGTTGAGCCCGATGATCTAGCCTGTTTTCGATCTACCTTATAGTCCATTCATTCAGCCCATACTTCTTTAACTTGCTGGCAAGAATACTGTGGGATACCGTATCAAAAGCTTTGCTAAAGTCAAGGAATAACAGGTCCGCTACTTTCCCCTCATCTACAGAGCCAGTTATCTCGTCATAGAAGGCAATTAGGTTAGTCAGGCATGACTTGCCCTTGGTAAATCCATGCTGACTGTTTTTGATCACTTTCCTCTCCTCTAAGTGCTTCAGAATTGATTCCTTGAGGACCTGCTCCATGATTTTTCCAGGGCCTGAGGTGAGGCTGACTGGCCTGTAGTTCCCCGGATCCTCCTCCTTCCCTTTTTTAAAGATGGGCACTACATTAGCCTTTTCCCAGTCATCTGGGACCTCCCCCGATCGCCATGAGTTTTCAAAGATAATGGCCAATGGCTCTGCAATCACATCCGCCAACTCCTTTAGCACCCTCGGATGCAGTGCATCCAGCCCCATGGACTTGTGCTCGTCCAGCTTTTCTAAATAGTCCTGAACCACTTCTTTCTCCACAGAGGGCTGGTCACCTCCTCCGCATACTGTGCTGCCCAGTACAGTAGTCTGGGAGCTGACCTTGTTCATGAAGACAGAGGCAAAAAAAGCATTGAGTACATTAGCTTTTTCCACATCCTCTGTCACTAGGTTGCCTCCCTCATTCAGTGAGGGGCCCATACTTTCCTTGACCTTCTTCTTGTTGCTAACATACCTGAAGAAACCCTTCAATTCGATCAGGGTGGATGTAGTCCACTCCCAATAATAGATGAGGAGGTGTCAACTCCAGGAGAGGCAAAGCTGCTTTTCTAATGAGCCAGCCACTACCAGTCCCTATTCAAGCCCAAATTAATGGTGTAAAATTTGCAAATGAATTTTAGTTCTGCGGTTTCTCTTTGAAGTTTGTTTCTGAAGTTTTTTTGTTCAAGTATAGCTACTTTTAAATCTGTTATAGAATGTCCAGGAAGATTGAAGTGTTCTCCTACTGGCTTTTATATGTTATCATTCCTCATGGTAGGTTGGCCCTGTCAACACTGGTTCTCCACTTGTGAGGTAACTCCCTTCTCTTCAGGTGTCATTATATAATGCCTGCATTTGTAATTTTCACTCCATGCATCTGAAGAAATGTTTTTTTACCCACAAAAGCTTATGCCCAAATAAATCTGTTAGTCTTTAAGGTGCCAACGGACTCCTTGTTGATAGTCTGATAGTGTGACTCTGATGAGGACATTTGTAACTGAGTCAGAAGAAAGCGTCCCAGTTCTTAGCTACAACTATGGGCAGCAGGTGAAGCTTCCACTGGGGTAGGCTAGCTCCCTGTCCCGCCACTTCTGCCTGCAGCCCCACCCACACTCCACTCCAGGCCCTGCCCCTCCCCCGCTCAGTCCCCTCCCCACTCGACCCCCGCCACTGCTTGCTGCACCCCTCCTCGTCTCTCCCCTTCCCCCCTCCTCTATCCCCTCCCGATGTCCCTCCTTTCCTCCATCCCACCTCTTCCCCAAGAGCTCCACCACTCTCATTCTCCACATCCCTCCTCTCCTCCACCCTCCCCCCCTGCGGGGGTGGGGAGGTGAGGAAGGACATGGCGAGCGGTGGGCAGGGGAGGTCTGGCAGGGGAGGGGAGTGGAGGAGAGGAGGGACGCAGTGGTTGGGGGGTCCTCGTGGGGGAGGAGACAAGCGGAGCAGCAGGGGGGAGGGCCTCGTGGGGGAGGAGGGTGGAGGAGAGGAGGGATGCGGCGAGTGGCGGGACCTCTGGAGGTGGGGGGTGGAGTGGAGGACAGGAGGGACACAACTGACAGCAGCGGGCGGTGGGGACCTCGTGGAAGGGGCAGAACAGGGAGGGGAAGAGGCAGAGGGCAGAGGGGCCACCACGGCCCAGGCGTCCGGCAGCAGGGCAGCGGCGGCTGCGCCGGGGAAGGCTTAGCCTCCCCTGGCCTACTGTACCCGCTGCCCATGGCTACAACATTACAATAACCCTGAACATTATTTGGCAAACCAGTGACTAAAGATGCCTACAATGATCAAGGCACAGATTAAGCAGCCTGATAATTCTTCAGCTAGCCTTATAACTGCTTCATGCTTTAGCCATATAGTGAATTCAGATACAGTCCAAATCATGTTGCATGTTCTGCTCATGACCTCTGATCCTATTAAGAGTGAAATCTTCTCCATTAATAAACCTGTCCATATGCATTATGGGGTAGCATTAAGCACATCATCCTTACTTTAAGACTGATATCACAGAGATGTATCACAAGAAGGTATTTCTAGTTTAATGAAAGATACCGCAGTTCACATCTGCACTAATATATGAAAAGGTCACTGCACACAAACTGTGATTAATGGAGAGAAGGCCATTGGCTTGGAGGAAAGAGCATGATGCTTATGCAGAAGAATCAGGTTTTGGCAGAACCTTTAAATTTGTGCGCCGAAGGGTTAGCATTACAGAAATTATTTTTAGTTGCTGGAGGGTGGTTCAGGAGAGTGGGTGAGGTTTATGTGACTAGTGTGATGTCATGGTTTGGGAGGTGGTTCTTGAGATCTGCATGGAGACAAAAACCATGTGTGACTGCCTGATGGGGTTCAGCCATATCAAGAATAAAACGGTGGCTAAAACCAAACAAGTTGGGGGAAAGCCAAGTATTAATGACAAAAGACTGTACTGTAGCTTTTAGCTTCCACCCCACATTGGGAGATGCCAACGGGGGGCATTCTAGAGGCAGCCTGGCTGATTCAGCCAGAATTCCTCCAGGGCACTGGGAAGTGAATGCTTGAGTAAGGATTGTGAACAACTTTTTACAGGGTGCAGCCCAACCCCTGGTGCTGACTCAGTTCCAGCAAAAAAGGCCTATCCCTCATACCCCCCCTTTCCTTGTCCACCACCTCCTCCTCCTCGCGGTTCATGGCAGAGGCCTGTGACTCGGGCTCCTCAGAGGTATCCGTGGTGCGCATGTGTGCGGCGGTGGGGTCTCTGCTGAGGATGGGATGCAGCTCTTTGTAAAAGCAGCAGGTCTGTGGCTTGGCACCTAGGGTGACCAGATGAGAGGAAGAAAATATCGGGACACGGGGGTGGCGGGGCACTCACATAAGTGGAAGACAAATTTAAGTGAAGACACATGCTCAACTAGATCGGCATAAACTGCCTTGCATCGACCTAACTTTGTAGTGTAGACCAGGCCTGAAATGATGGTGAAGAGTCTGTTCCCTCAGTACAACCAGTACTGACCAGGCTATCAGACTCCCATACCATATATGAGAAACTATCAAATGAGATCATAAACTGCAGGTAGAGGCTTCCTAGGACACATTATTATGTGCATTTGTTCTGTTTTACTAACTCAAGGAAAGCAATTGTTGCCAGAACGGGATGGTTCCTAGGTCCTTCATTCTCACGTTACCCTTTGTTATGTCTCTCTAGGAAGGTATGGCCAGTCTCTCTCTCTCTCTCACACCAGAGTGCCATGCCGTTCCACAAGAAAAGTCATATTCACACAACGCACAGTCAACCTGTGGAACTCCTTGCCAAAGGATGTTGTGAAGGCCAAGACTATAACAGGGTTCAAAAAAGAACTAGATAAATTCATGGAGGATAGGTCCATCAATGGCTATTAGCCAGGATGGGCAGGGATGGTGTCCCTAGCCTCTGTTTGCCAGAAGCTGGGAATGGGTGACAGGGGATGGATCACTTGATGATTATCTGTTCTGTTCATTCCCTCTGGGACACCTGGCATTGGCCACTGTCGGAAGACAGGATACTTTGGTCTTGCCCAGTATGGCCATTCTTATGTTTTTATTCCTTAACTGGAAAACCCAAGTGGCCCCATCACATATGCAGTGGTATGATTCTGTAGATGACCTAAGGAGGTCTTAAGTGTGGGCGTACAACTCCAGAATGAAATTCTCTAAATATCAGTAGTTGGGATTAATTGGCCAAGATGCCAATTAGACTTTTGGAGCTCTGAGTGGTCACTTGAGAATGCAAAACAAACTATTAACGGGAGGGGCTCTCCTTTAACTCATGGTTCCACACATTTCCAGTGATATGATTCATACCTCTGCTTGTGAGTTTAACAGCTAATTAAGTATGGAGTTCCTCATTATTTAGGCATAAATCTGCAGTAGTTTCTAATCAAAATTGTGTTTAACATGCCTTGATGGAAATGCTCCTTTAGTGTTTGAAGGTTGGACAACATACTGTTATACAGATGGGAAAGTGATGTATAGCTTCTAGTAATACATATGCTTTCTGCATAATTATAATGACCCTGAGATCTCATAAACACACACTATTAAAGAGAACTGTTATTCAACAGAAACCTGAATTGAACTTGATGCTGACAGTTAATACCAAAACTATCATATTTCCACTGCCAGATAATTCCAGAACAAGTTTTGATGTGCTTTAATGGTGATCATTTAGGGAAACTGTAAAAGTCACATACATGTCTATCAGACTCCAGCAAGGTCACTAAAAGCCCTGCAAATCATTCTAGATTCCTTAAATCATTGGGCTGCCTCTTTGCAAACTGACAAACCCTTTCTACTATATGACCCATAAGCAGTAAGAGAAGAAAAAGGAGTGATTACAGTAAGCTGTTTTAGAGATTCTTTGGGCTTGCTCTCACTGAAGAGGGAAAAGACCTAGCCCTACTGTTAAGCTGTATATTTTCTGAGTGAAAGCTGTTCTAACATTGTAGTAACATTAAGCTGGGTATACATTCTAGTACCAGATTATGTTTCAGCCATTTATATAGAAGACAGAAATAAAATCAGCATTTTCTCAATGTCAGCTTCAGCTTGCAAGCCCAAAGACAGATACTATTTTTGAGCTTAAAATGTGATTGACCAATGGCTTTATATTTTTCCATTGCAAAAGCCAAACTATTTCCAAAGTTTATAATTAAAGAGCCAGATGTAAATCACTGTAGCTCTACTGAAGTTAATGAAGCTACTCCAATTTATACTTGCTGAAGATCTGGCCCAGAGACTAGTTTTAGGGTTAAACCCTACCATTCCCCAACAACACTAATTTATTACTCCCCCATTCCCCTCCACCATACGTTGAATACAGTTTTAAGTCCGAATTTAAAAAGAATTCTCCATACAGCTGAGCACCATCTTACCTGGGCTCTTTGGTGAGGATGTGGCAGCACTGGACAATTAGTCGGTCAGTGCCTTGGGTTTTCAAAGCTTGCTCTCAGCCACTTGCAAATAAGAGGCCTTGAACTGGTCACTGAGGAGCTGTAAATGAAGGAGCTGTTTGGGCTCCTGATGCCAATGCTCACAAGTCTCCATTCACTTGAGCCTCACCAAAGCCGATGTTGTGGTGTATAAATAATGTTGGGATTTTTTAGAAGGGATATAACCTCATATGCTTTAGGGCATAAACCAACCAATCTGAGAGGGGTTAGGGAGAAACTGAGCAGATTATTCCATAGCTGTCCACCAAGAGGTTTTTTAACCTTCCTCTGAAGCACCTAGCACTTGCTGATTTCAGTCAAGTTATTGGACTAGACAGACCCTTGGCAGACCACCACCCTCAACAGTCCCAGGTTTCATGGGACTCTCCCACTTTGACCCACAAACCCTCCTGTCACACAGGGCTGGCTGGGTTTGGCTCCCCGCTCTCGGAGTTGCAACCTGACCTCTGATGCACTTAGTCACACAGCACTGTTCAGGTTTGGCCTGACCCCCAGCCCCATGCACCAGGGGACAGGTTGCAACCCCTGGATTGGAGGGCCAAGCCCAGACAGCCCCGTGGGACAAGAGCCGCAGGAGCTGCCGCTATGGGGTGAGCGTGAGGCGGGCTT
Source organism: Emys orbicularis (assembly GCF_028017835.1). NCBI lineage: Eukaryota > Metazoa > Chordata > Testudines > Emydidae > Emys > Emys orbicularis. The sequence goes on from NC_088690.1 coordinate 10,699,344, forward strand.
GCTCTGCAACTCCCTCCCCCACACTGAGGCCTTTCCCAGGGCACCCCCTCTCACACACACACACAGGCGTTACACCCCTCTCCCCCAGGGCAGGACCTGGCATGGGTTGATGACCCAGCATCCCGTCCGTTGCCCCGCGGTGACCAGACATTGTACAGGTTCCCTTTTGACTGGACTTTCCAGTCGAAAATCAGACACCTGGCAACACTGACACTGGGCCATATTCTCAGTATGATCAGCATATTTTTAAGAGCAATAAATATCTCCAACAGGTGCAGGTAATACAAATTTGTCTCCTATGTGCTGTTGCCTCCTCCTGAATATAAGTTTGTTTGCCACATGCTATTGTCTCCTTCCCTGGTTGTGAACACAAATAAGAGATTCTCCAATCCCTAACCCTGCTCACTGCAACACATGCATTACTTGGACATAGGGCCTATTAAAGGTTAAAGATATTTTTTTTATCAGAGCCCCTTGTGAAAGTATTGAAAATTACTCTCTGTTACACTTTCAGGGCTCGTCCCTCCCCAGCTAAGCTAAGGTGCTTCAAAACGCCACGAAGCATATATTGATACGTTCAGTATTATTTTTTCCCCATTAATACTTTATTTGGGTCTTAGGCAGCTTTAACCACATGCACTCTCAGTACAGCAATGATAATGGTTCACTAAGGTTGCAGTGAGTATATAATGGAACTGAACCAGGCACCACAGCTGAAAATTGATAAGACCAATTAACCTTTTCCATAGAGTTCATAAAGGTTAAATGGAAAACGTCAGCTAAAGTTTTCAAAACCTCCTATGTCACAGAGGATCCCAAGTTCCATTTTCAAAAGTGATTAGTCTCTTAAATGCCTAAATCACATTTGAAAATGGGAATAGGTGCTTTTGAAAATTTTACCCCTCTTCTTTAGATTTTACCCAGGTTATAATAATGATTGGCTGTGTCCAACTGGCCTGTAAAACCAGCATTTTACTGGGTTGTAGTGGGCTCTATAGGGAAGACCCTCAATAACCCATAAGCGTTGTGTATTACCGTATATATATATATTTTGCTGTGAACAAGAGCTTTAAAAATCCACCACTGGAAATAAAATCTGTTATAAAAAAAAATTTTTAAACCCTAAAGGAACTAGCTAGTGGAGTTGTGCAACTTTTTCTCAAGCGCAATTCCATAGTGAAACATTTCTTCTGAATTTCAAATGAATGATGAAGAACATAGTAATACAAAGCAACTGCAGGGGAGGTAAGGAAATTACTCCCAACCCACATGAAACAGTCCACAAGCATTGGTGAAGAGATAACTGGCTTAAAAAATAAAAAAGAGGGATAACAATCATTTGTTCCATACCAGTCCTGCACTGCATTAAACGACTCTTCACTGGTGATATCATACATCAGGATGAACCCCATAGCGCCTCGATAATAGGCTGTAGTGATAGTCCTGTATCTCTCTTGTCCAGCAGTATCCTAAATAAAAAAATGAAAGTGGTTAGGCTTTGTGGCCCAGGGTCTCAGAAATAAGATCTAAAAGTTAGGGTCCTACACCCATATTTAGGCAACTAAATCAGTGTTCTGATTTTCAAAAATGCTGAGTACTCAACAGTTCCCATTGCAGTAATTGATTTCTGTTCAAATTTTAGTATTAATTATGTTTCTGCATTAAGTATGTTCTGATCATTGTGTTTTGACACGTGTCCTGTTAAAAAAATAAGGGAAAATGTCAACCCTTTAATTGCTGTTCCCTGCCACACGCTCTGTGCAGCAGCAGAATGTGGCAGAGTTCATTGAATGTCAACACTTCCAAGCAGATGGAAATGGAACAGCAGTTAAGGGCTATTCTGTGTAAAGAGTGTATAAGAATTTAGCACTGATGAGAGAGTGAAATCTTTGGTTTAGCCACAGAGTGGATGCTGCAAGTGCCTTTTGTGAAAGTGCTGTTTAAAACAGGACTATGTGAAAACACACTAGGAAACCTTTAGTGCACACCAGTAGGGTCTACATGGATCAGTTAATGCACAGCACATTAATGCGCTTTAGAAATCACACCCCAATAGAGCACATTACCCCACTACGTAGACAAGCCCCTGTCTGGAGGGGTTACCTTGAGGTGCAGACAGTAGCTCAGGGTTTGTCTATACATTAAACTTATTCCAGATGAAAGTAAAATGTGAATTTTAGGGCTTGTCTACACAGGGACATTCAGGAAAATTAATCTGAATTAACTGAAGGTGTGAATTAGGCAAATAGCATTAAATTCCTGTATGGATACTGTAAAAAGCGACAAAGAGTCCTGTGGCACCTTATAGACTAACAGACGTATTGGAGCATAAGCTTTCGTGGGTGAATACCCATTTCGTTGGATGCACGTCAGACTAACACCGCTACCCCTCTGATGTATGGATACTGTCATTCAGAATTCAAGTGGCTTTAATTCAGATTAGTTTAATTCATGAAGTAAATACGAGTATCCACCCAGGAATTTTGAAGGCATTTAATATGGTTTAACTAATCCACTTTAAAAGTTACTTTGGATTAATTTTGCGCAGTGTCCCCCCATAGTTAAGCATTCAAATGAAATAACTTCCAGAATAACTCCAGCAGTGTACTTTTATTCTAGAATAAAAGTGCCTTTTTCTGGTTTAGCTCAATCAACTTCCAAAGTGATTTAAACTAATTTATGTACATATGGATTTATTCAGGAATGGTTATTCCAGAATACCTATTCAAGAATAATTTCATGTGTAGACAAACCCTCAGTCTCCATGTCCATTCAATTTTTGGCCTATCTGCTGGGACTGCCAATGTGGATATGAAATATTGGTGAGTTTTATGCTGACACACGGCTACAGGAAACCATTTCACATAGGCCATCTGTGACACTGGCAGACCAGGTGGCAGCTCATGCCAAGGTCCCCATGTCTCAACTGAATACTCACAAGTACATAGCCGTAGTCAGTCTGGCTCACCTGTGTGTTAGTATTAGAATTATAAGTCTGTGTTTAGACTTTACTGAATGGTCACAAGTTGCTGCATGCATTAATCTCACTTATAACATTGGTAGCCATATTGTAAGGTAATATTTAAGTGGTTGTATTGTGAACCTCTGTGACTGCGTAAATCACAAGACAGGAGAGAGAGACTAATTAGTGTGAAGGGCTGAACTTCAAGAGTAAGTATTATGCTCTTCCCAAAAGGAAAGGTCCATCAATACCAGACATACTACTGTTGGACATTGCAACTGGAATTTCCTATGTATTGCAACAAGAGGACAAAAGACTTTTGTTATTCTGCTTTCCTCCCTGTGAAGATGACTCAGGCAAGTGGACTGCTCCCATTAGCTGAATTTGCAGCTCTGAGCACATGGCATGAGGGGGATAAAAGCCCCCCAACAAAAGGAACTTGGAATCTTTATGTTTTATGCTCGCCAGGTTGCCAGAAGTCCGGTCAGCTCCGCACAGCTCCCAGCAGCGACCGGCATGTCCCTGTGCCCCGTAGGAGCAGGGGCGATCAGGGAAGCGCCGTACACTGCCCCCGCCCCCACGCTGGCTCCGCAGCTCACATAGCTGGGAACTTCAGCCAATGGGAGCTGTGGGGGTGGTGCCTGCGGGCGCTGGTAGCACACACCATGCAGAGCCCCCTTGTCCCTCCGCCTAGGGGCCGAACATGCAGAGGCTTCTGGGAGCAGCACGAAGCCCCAGCAGGCAGGGAGCCTGCCTTAGCCCTGCTGTGCCGCCAACCAGGAGCCGCCTGAAGTAAGCACTGTCCAGCCAGAGCCCGCACCCCGAACCTCCTGCCCCAGGTCGGAACCCCCTCCCGCACTCTAAAGCCCTTGGCCCCAGCCTGGAGCCCCCTCCTGTACCCCAAATCTCTCATCCCCAGCCCCACAACAGATCCCACACCCTCCTCCGCACCCCAACCCTCTGCCCCAGCCCAGAGCCCCTTCCCGCACCCTGAACCCCTCATTTCTGGCCCCAGAAGCCCTGAGACTCCGTGCCCACGCCCCCGCGGGGCTGTGTGTGGCCCACGACTGATTTTTTTTTCTGTGGGTCAGTGGCCTCTGATAGAAAAAAGGTTCCCCACCCCCTGGTCTAACAGCTGCTTCCTTTATCTCTTCAGATGCAGTGAATGTGATGGGCAGGGAAGGGGGGTGTCTTGGAGTGACTGTCCCTCCTTTTTTATAGTTTCAGTCCCCCTCTTGAAAAACATTTCCAGCTGAAAACTAGGAGACAAAGAGACTATGTAGAAGAATATTCCCTGCTGTTTTTTTTTCACCTGTTTGAACCTCCTTTGTTTGCCCTCCCTGCTTGATGACTCTGTTTACTGCTTCAATGCAAATTAAGGCAAAACACACATTCCTTCTTTTTTTTAAGTATAAACCTGACTTCTGCCTGGGTAGGGCTGTGGCATTTGGAAATGTGTTAATAACATCATACAGGATAATCTTATAACTTCACACAGAAGGTTGCCACACATATTTTACCAGGACAATACTGACTAGGAAATTATAAGTTTCATAATGATACCTTACAAGGCATGTTTTGTACAAAGATTATTAAAATAGTATGTAGGGTATGAATACAGGGGCGTATTCTGTCATGGTGATATCTAAGGTGCAATGGACCTGGGGTTAGTGACTGGTCCTTTGGAACTGGGAGTAACCTGAATATTGCTGTCATTCTTGGTGTAAGGGACCATCTATCACAAAAATAAACTTATCTGAGTGATAAGATAGACCAGGGTACCAAAGGGGACTGTCTGTTACTCGATGTTAAGGCTGTTATAGTGCCTGACGAGTTTACACTTGATAATTCATTGGTGAAATCTAAATACAGAACTCACAGACAGTTTGGGGTTTGTGCCCTATTTCCTAAAAGTCTGCCCTGAAGTTGGTACTCACACCCTTGAGTCACTGCAGGCAGCAATACCATTTGATGCCTATTAGGTGAGTGTAACAACTTTTACTCATTACTGAGGTGGCCTAGATTTAACCTAGCACCTAGAGGTGAAAAGGTCTATAATTACCAACCTACTAAACATTCCATTCCTTTGGATCTGCTCCATGAAGCAGGTACAGTACTCAAGTAATTAAAATATCTTCCGTTTGGGAGGTATTATGGATCATTTGCACAAATGTATTTCATCCATCTTTCAGCAAACAGATGCTCTGAAATAGCTGTAGGGAGACCAGAGCCTTATCTTCAAGGCACACGCTCAGTGTAATACATTGATTGCTGCAGTTACTCTTATGGATAAGCAGTTCTGAAATGGATGGTGGTGCTCAGCCTCCACACTCCAGCTTTTAAAAAAGGCCTTTCATGCCACTGGTTTAAAACATGATTAGCAAAGTTTCCTCCCCTTAGTCTTGGAGAAAAATGTCTAAGGATAGGTCTACACTGCAAGGCCCGCGGCATGGCCACAGCTGGGCCAGGTCAGCTGACTTGGGCTCCCGGGACTCGGATTGCAAGGCTACAAAGCTGCAGTGCAGATGTTTGGGCTCAGAAAGGAGGCTGAGCTCCAACTCTCCACAAGGAGGGAGGGTCTCAGAGCCCAGGCTCCAGCCTGAGCCTGAACGTCTACGCTGCAATTTTTATCCCCGCAGCCCAAGCCTTGCAAGCCCAAGTCAGCTGACCTGGGCTCTGAGACTCGGTGCCACAGGTCTTTTAGTGAAATGTAGATGTACCCTAAAAGGGCTTTATCAACCCTGCAGCTTCAGCAGAAAAATTCAGAGACTGGTTGAAAGAGTCTTTGCAGAATATAGTTTAAGGCAAATAAATCCCCCTGTACAAAACTCCTCCAGAGATGTAGGGCCTGATTCTAATCTCATCAGCACTGGTTTAAATCAGGAAGCGCTCCACTGAGTTCAATGGAGTTACACCCGTGTATAACTGTTATAAGTGAGATCAGAATCAGACCTGACGTATTTCAAGTCTCACTTCCCATAATTTCAATATACACAGCCGTAGTGCTTGCATCTGCTCATGAAGGGCTAAGATGCTGGCTGCCTAGCAAGCAAGCCTTAATGTTTTTTTCCCCCGCTTTCACAGTAACCACTGGTATTCTTCACCAGGGTGTTATAGGGAGTTCTCTGGAGGAGGAAGGCTCATGTAAACAAGTTCCTTGCAGCTTCCTGATAGGGTTTGGCCTTCCACCACAACCATGGAGCCATGCAGTCCATGGGAATATCTACAGCCCTAGCCCAGAAATATCTCCTCGGTAGAGAAAGCTACAGCTTTCTACACCAGAGGATCCTTCTCTCTCCTTAAGGGTACGTCTACACTGCATGCTTCTTTCAATGGTGTGTAGAGTACATACACAGGTAACACATGTCTCTCTCCCTCCTGACTGCACAGTTCCCTGCCTAACACTGTGATATCCCCACCAAGCCAGTCTGCCTAAAAAGGCCAGTGCCTGTGCTTTGCTTTCTCTCCAAGGGCTATGAACAGTGTATTGCCAGCAGTTACAAGTTACCACACACCTCTTTCTAAGCCAGTATGTTTATTCTTAAGGTAAAAGCATTACAGAGAAAACAATAAAAGTCCCTATACGCATGCTAAAAGCTTACCAGGAGTTACCCATCCGTTTTACGAGGCTCTAGTAGGCCAAAGTCTTTCCACCTCTTCTGCAAGGGTTGGGGCCCCCCCTTGTACAGAAGGGATCAGAAAGAAGGTCCTGTGTCAGTTCAAGCTCATCCTTTTAGACCAAAAGCCCTTTCTTTGTCTCTGGAAAACCCAGCTTGAACCAATATATACACACCACTCCAAGAGGTAGTTCCTCTCTAGAGTTGTTCAGTCTCAGCCTTGGTCTATACTTAAAATTATATCGACCTAGCTATGTCACTCAGGGCTGTGAAAAATACTGCATGCTATAGTTAGGTCGAACTAACCAACCCCTAGCATAGATGCAGGTAGGTCGACAGACAGGAGAATTCTTCTGTCGACCTAATTACCACCTCCCAGAGAGATACATTAACTACATTGATGGAAAAAACCCTTCTGTCGATGTAGGAAATACCTACACTACAGCGCTGCAGCTGTGCCACTGTAGTGGCTGTAGGGTAGACATGACCTCAGTGACTCACCTTAATCACCCCCCCCCGGTAACCTTCCCCCATGGAGTAGAACACAATCATACATAAACCATTCATAAATCTAATGCAATGGCCCCCAAGATACTGCATGCAGTGCAGTAGCTATCATAATTGGATTTCTTTATTCTGCATTTGTAGCAGTTCCCCACCCCACCCTGAGTTTAAAACACAGCAAGCCCTTATATGTAACTAAGCACCTAAGTTTATTGTTTGGGAGAGTCTTCTAATGAAGGGGGGAAATAATGAATACTGATGGCTTTTTTGAGTTGCCTGCAAGACCTTTAGACAGAATATAACTAAGCTGATTAAAAGACCAGGGAAGCAAGTACATGAGGTACAGGCAGAGATCAGCACAAATGATGTCGTAGTTCTAATTAACAGCCTGGGAAGAACTGCCTGAACCTTCAGTGTCCAGAAGCCTGTTTGGCTGTCCCTGACTAAGAATAAGATAGCTTTTTATAACTAGGCAAAGAAGTATCTTAGCAAGGTACATTAGGGCTAATAACTAACCCAGTGTCTGGGTTCTCTTGCGATAACACATGTACCTCCCCTTGACATTCAACTAAGTTTGCTATATGCAAAAGAATAAACAAAAAACCCTGTTACAAGGGACCTTCGGACAAAAATATGAAAGCTCTTACAATACCTGAGCCATCAAAAGTTGAGCATGAGTCACAGGGAAAGACCCAAGACCCAAATGCGTTTGCATGGAGTACTTGTGTCAGATGCCCAACTACTCAAATGATCCAATTCTTAACTATTCATGATAACATTAGCATATCCAGAATTTTTTAAACCTGCATTAACAGAAATAGAAAGCCAAGGACAACATTTAAAAGGGTCATCATGCTTAAGATTTTAGGCCCCAATTTCATGCTTTTTTATTCAGGTTTGAAAGTCAGGATTCTCATTGATGTTGTTCTTTTGACAACTATTTGTGACCACAAAGAATTTAAAAGAAAAGTGCAATTTCTCATCTGAATCAGGGTCAATCTAATCTAAGCACACATCACATACCACTTTTGTCCTAGAGCATGTGACAAACAGCTTGGTGGTAAAATCAGACATCTATATAAATAAAAGATTGATCTGCAGTTCAACTGCTTGGATACAGTCACAAATGTTTACATTTCCAGTCCACTAACTCACTGATTTCTCTTCATCTGGATCCCTCACAATGACGCACTTCTGCCTTGAGTCAATGATATAAAATATATTTTTAGAACAAAAATCCTAGTTCTTCCCTCCTCTGGGTTTTCCAGTGCATTCTGTCTACTCTGTGTCTGTCTTAGACGGTAAGAGATTTGGGGCAGTGACTGACTGTGTCTTAGCACAAAGCACACTGTTGGTGCTTAATACACAACAAAACAGCAACAACAGTCACCGCTGCATCACGACATCAGTGATCTCCAGTTAGGATGAAGAGATTTCTGCCCTCCCCCACCCAACTGTGAGATTTATAATATGACTTTTTATACCTTCCTTTCAATGGTGCTGTTGTTGGAGACAGGATAACAGATCATATGGCCCAGTGATGCCAGGAGTGACAAGTTATTTGACATCTAAGCATCTGTTGAGAAACATCTGACTCCTTGAAATCATAATTTGATTCCCAGAAGAGTTCCCTCAGCCCCTTCTCCTTGCAAGGTAGGCAAACTGAGTTTGTGAAAAAGGGTGAGCCCTTTGGCGATTCTATACCTATACCCAAACAGAAACAACTGGCTGGCTTATAGAGTCACTACTTACGGGGTTCTGTGACCTTACTTACTTGGTGTCCTTATATTCAAGCACAATGGGCCAAATTCAGACCTGCTGTAAGCAGAGGCAACTCTGTTGACATCTGTGAAATTTCATCGGCTTATACAAAATCTGAATTTAACCCAACTATATTCACACAGACATGGTGACTTGGTCCAGCCACGTTAATAGGGGGTTCTCATCCATCAGACTCTCTGAGGTCGCATCTTGAAATGAATGTCCTCCATAAAGTTATGGAATGAGGAACCATGACAACTCCACTGCTGGAAATTTAAGCTGTGTCTTGTCCCACTGTGCTGCTGAAGTTCAGGGATTGAAAATCATCTTGGGCCAAGTATTTTTTTCCTTTTCCCAGGAAAAATTATCTTTAACTGTGAATTCCAGATTTTGGGGGGGGGGGGGGGGGGGGCTATTGGCTGTAGGAGATCCACCGCCATTAGTCTTCCCTGCTTAACACTACCACCCTGGAACTATGTGCTTTTAACCTTGTTTCTTTGCTGATGCTGATTTGATCCCTGCAGACCTTCCATCTTCTTCATTAAAAGAGTAAAGTAGTTGGCTGAGCTGCAGGGACTTGGTGGCTCTTTATGGCAGTCCTTTATATTATATTGCAGGGGTTCTCAAACTAGGGGTCGGAACCCCTCAGGGGATCATGAGGTGATTACATGGGGGGTCGCGAGCTGTCAACCTCCACCCCAAACCCTGCTTTGCCTCCAGCATTTATAATGGTGTTAAAATATATTAAAAAGTGTTTTAAATTTATAAGGGGGGGGTCGCACTCAAAGGCTTGCTATGTGAAAGGTAAAAAAGTTTGAGAGCCACTGTTATATTGTATTGTATTTTATATACCCAAACACACATTTAAAAAAAACAAATTTAAATTTTTAAACATATTGGAAAGAATTAAAGGTCCTAACACACTTAAATGTACCTCTGTACTATGGGTATGTGTGTGTACATGTATATATATATATATATATATACACACACACACATACACACACACACACGTAGTAAGATGAGGCCCTGAAACATAAGCTCTTGTGTCAGAGGCCCAGTCTGAGGCCTGAAGCCTGAACCAAAGTACTTCCAGGCATTGCTAAGCAAAAGCTGGGCTGTGAGCCAGAGGCAGGCCTCACTCACAGAAGTTGGCGAGAAGAGGGTTGTTAGAAGCAGGTGCATTCACACATAAGTGCTAATAAGAAGAACTTGTGCCAAGATGACACCTGGACAGCCCGATACAAGGACACTCCATAGACATAACAAGGAACAGGCAGGTGGATCTTAAAGACAGGGTCAAATGGACAGCATGATGGATAGATCTGTTTGTCTGAAACAACATGATCAAAGGGGGAGACAGCACCCTAATAAGCCAAGGGGTGTACCTTAATACATCAGTAGGGATGAGTAATCTGTCCTGTAACTGTATAAAAGTAGGTCCCGGAGTGCGCATCTTTGTCTGGCCTAGGGGGCAGTGGAAAGTCCCGCCACTGACTCAGCCGGTCCATTGCCAGGGGGGCACAAATTCGTAGTATGTCTTGTAGAATCTACGGGAAACTATTACTGTGCTTCGTTTGACAATAAACCTGGCTCGGGTTCCTTCGTACCTTACTAGAGTCTGTGGTCTTTGGGGGTTCTCTCAGGGTCTGCTGTGTCAGCTATCTGCACAGAGCTGGGGCAGCACACAGAGGGAACACGCACGCAGCCGACTGTTCTCATCGAACAAGAGCAAAGCACCACAGTGGTAGCTACTGACAACAACAACACCACCACCACCACCACCACCACACACATTATATTTCATAGGGTTATATACAGATTTTATCAGCATGAATTTGGGATGGCTGTCATTACATAGTCTTCCCAACAAGTATTTTATTTGTGCAATTTATCACATGGTGGCCATTATCCTATATGTAGTATATTATCTTCTTATACATATTAGCACTTACATAGGGATTTTAACTCATTCCACCTAAATTCCCTCTGTAGTTTTAATTCAATATGATTTTTTAATTCTTTGCTTTGGCTTAACTGTTGTGTAGTGTTGGTGTACATTGTTAAATAGTTGCAGTGTTCCACTCAAGAAGTTTCTGCACTTCAGCATGGTGGATGATGGGATAAGATTTATATAATTGTTTTCCTTTGAAAAGGATACTCTGTTTTAAAGGCATCAAGCAAGGGGCTAAGCAAAAGTCACTTCTGAGACAAAAGGAAGTTTTGAGAATATTAGGCGGTGAGAGAAGAGAGCTCAGGCTGCCCTATGAATCACTAAGAAATTAACGGTAAAAGTAATAATGTTGATGAGCATTGATCCTATTGTTCCTGCTGGCATCCAAAAATAGAATTAAACAGGAGAGCAAGATGAGTCACTGGTTACTATGGAGGAGATATGACATCACGAAATGCTTGTGAAGCTTAGTTCTCTCTCATTTCACCTGCTGGCAGGAGCAAATTAACCCTAGAGTTTAGCTCTCATTAAAACATTCCAGGTCAAGAGACAGAATTAACCATGTTATTTCTCTCTCATTACCTAGTATTCCCATTGACCATGAGCCATTGGAACCTACTTGAGTGAACTCACGATATAATGAAACCCTGTTAACTGTAATCAGCTAGTTGCAATATATGTTATATTAGCAACTTGGAGAAAAATTATTCCAGAGGAAAAAATGATTTTACTGTAAGGCCTTGTCTATGCTAGGATTTTTTCCTTAAAGTTTCCCAACTCTGGCTACCATCACTTCAGCTCCAATAGTGATAGTAAAGGTGGGAGGCCTAGTGTAGAGACAGTGCCAGTGGCGTGCCAGTGTTTCAGCCACCCTGTTTTGTAGACCTGCTCTGTGCAGGGTTAGACCACACAACCACATGCAGCTCCATCTAGATTAGTACTCCCAGCATTGCTACCAAGGGTGGACCTCCGCCAGTAGGACATTTTAGGAAATAACTTCTAGTATAGACAAAGCCTAAGGCCTGGTCTATGCGAAAATTGGGTCGGCTTAACTATCTTGCTCTGGAGTGTGAAAAATCCACCTCCCTGAGCAACATAGTTAAGCGAACCGAAGTCCCCATGTAGACAGTGCTAAGTCAACTGAAGAATTCTTCCGTCGACCTAGCCACCGCCTCTCAGGGAGGTGGATTACCTATGCCGACAGGAGAACACCTCTCATCGGCTTAGGTAGTGTCTACACTTGAAATGCTACAGTGGCGCAGCTGCAGCACAGCATCTGTGCTGCTGTAGTGTTTAAAGTGCAGACAAGCCCTAAGAGGTTTTACAAAACATGGTTAGTCAGCAGATGGGCACAAGGCTTTAAACTCCCTTCCTCCCTTTATTGTTAACTCTGTTTTCTATAACTGATGCTTTGAATGCCCCTGGGGCAAACTTGTACTACTACAAATAATAATAAAGTCCTACGTTTATATACTGCCTTTCCTCCCAAAGGATCCAAAAGCACCTTACAAACAAAACTCATATAGGGAAAAAAAGACCCTAGACACACTTCACCCCACCACTCAAATGCAGCCATTTCTGGAGTGAAAAACAGCAATTGATTAACATCACTCAGCAACTCTACACAACAATTTAGGTCAAGAAGTGAAAAACTGACTCAGCAAGGCATTGTTTTTGGTCAGCAGAATGTAATTACCCAAAGTGGAATCAGATCAAGATACTGTGATTAACACTCCCGCTTATAAGGAGTTAAAATAAATGATTTTCCTTTTCCTAGCTGCTTTGAGCTCACAGCAAGGGATTAGCAGCCGTTGCCCTATTCAGCCAGCCAAACAATATTTGGGGTTGAAACAGGGCTGCTTGCTTCACAAACATATCTTCCCCTGCTTATCACTGTACAGGTCAGGTTTCCCTTCTGTGACATTTACAAGCCAGTGCCTGCAAAAGAGAAAAACAACACAAAGATGTACACTGAAAAAAGGAGGATTAGGTTCACTGTGCCTATGTCTTACAGATATCTTTTATCTAGCTCAAACATCTTCATTTGTCTGCACACAAATTAAAATACCAGTCAGTTTGATTTTTTTCTTGATCCTGTTACTTTGAAGGAAAAGCAAAAAATGCATGGGGGTGCAAAAATATAGGCAACTCCATAACGTATCTCCTCCCAACTTCCATTTCTTTAGTAGCAAATAAATACTGGAAGTTGAACGCGAATAAAATTCAACAGCTCCAATGCACTGTCAGGACTATGCACTGAGTGCAAATGATGAAATCATTATTGCTACAATATAAACATTTGTTTTATTAATAATACACTCTGAGGTTCTTGAATTAGAATAATTATATACATGCAAAGCACTTTATATTCCTAGATAAACCGATGTAAGGGATATATATAGGGATCTGTTAATCCAACACTGAAGTGCAGTTACCACTAGGATGGAATATGGCAGCTATTTAAAAGCTCAGAGCAACATTATACAACATAATATAGTGTTGTATTATGTTGTATAATGTTATCAATCCAAGTTTATTTCTATCATAAGCAAACTGCCAAAGCAGAAAACACAAAATTCAGGTTAGAGCATCTTGTTATGTGGTCTTTTTAGCATTTTGTACAGACCCTAATAAAATATTTTAGTCTAGCAAGTAACAATAGAAAGATGATAGTTGATGTGAATCAGCAATATGGATTTCAGAGTGGTAGCCGTGTTAGTCTGTATCAGCAAAAAGAACGAGGAGTACTTGTGGCACCTAAGAGACTAACAAATTTATTTGGGCATAAGCTTTCGTGGGCTAAAACCCACTTCACTGGATGATTAGGTTAGAGTAGTCGGCTGGGAGCCAGGCCTCTTCAGTCCTATTTCTAGGAGGTCAGATGTCAGGATAACGACCGTGGTATAAAGATGGATAGATTCTATTGATTTGCTGCGTGATCTTGGACCATTTGTAAAAGAGGGGTAAAAATATCTACATCACCGGGGTGTTTATGAGGCTTAAATTAGTTTGTGCGTGTAAGGTGCTGTGTGTATCCTAAGTAGATGTCCCCTCAAACAGCCCAAATGGGGTAATGACAGTAGTCTTCTCTCTGTCTTCCAGATCCAGTGCCACCTGGAAATACCCAGAGGTGAGGGCTAAAGATTTTGGCCCTTCCCAAAAGATCCAGAAACTCTGACTTTCGGAAGAAGATACACATCCTTTTGGGTCACCTGCATCAATCATGTATAATCACAGAAGAAAGAGACACCTCCATCTTTCTTCGCCACTATCACTCAGGCAAAGCCCATGGACCATCTCTTTCTTTGTGGATGCCTGGGAAGACCAGATCTTGCACATGTCAGTTGAATTCCTGGAAGACAGCTAGGGACACCCTCCTGTGTTTCCGTTTAATTGGTTCGGTTTTCTCCAGGAGGATTCGGTCAGTGACTGTGTTGGTATGCCCAAAATCGGTGTCATCTCTGGAGAAGAAAGGCATCCTTAAGTTTTTCCAATAACTTGACCAGTTGCTGTATCTGTTCTTCAGTCAGGTCCTCCTGGTCAATCTGTACTGGAACTTCCCATTGCTGATTACCACTGGTTGAGCCTGGAGATGTCATACCTTCAACCTTGTGGATGTATAATACCTGATTTCACTGAGCATGGCCTTTCCCACTGGGACTACTGTAGCTGGCAAGTAGACCTCAGCACTGTGAACCCTTGGATGAAGTAGGATTGTCCGTTCATTACCATTTAACACTCTTAGTGGAATCTGTCCATCCTTACTTTGGGCCAAAGTATTGGCCACATATACTCCTTTGGGCAAATCTGTTGCATGGGACCCTTCCATTAGAACAGAGCCCTGTTCCTGCTTTGACAAGGCACAACGCTGTCCTTCCAACAGTCTCTCACTAAGTGGTGGAATAATAACAGGCTTCTTGCTAACCCCTGCAGAATTCCCACTCTTCCCTCCTCATTTGACTGATTTACTTGACATTCGATCCTGGCTTGGACCAGGGCCATCATTGCCTTCCCATCCTGAGTGAAGGCAAACCATCTGAAGAGAGGCATGAGTCCAGTTAGCGCTCTGAGGATGTTCATTCCTACAATGCTGGGGATCAGTCTCTCCCCTGGGTTTGTGGTAATTGCATCCTTGATGACAAACATACTTTTGTTTGGGAAAGCCTGTCCCAACAGCGTTATTGGCACATCAAGGCATCCAAGCATGGGGATTCTTAGTCCATTAGCTGCAGTTAACCTTACAAAATTCACATTCTTCATCGGTGTATACAATCCCAAAAGTGCAGCTGAAATGATGGTAACCTCTGAACCTGTGTCCAATAAACAAAGGGTAGGCACTTTGCCTGTCTCAATTCTACAACCAGACAGTTGCCAAACACTTTCTCCTTAAACTCTCGGTCACAGTAATTTCCAGTAAACTTTCTTGCCCAACAGCAGCCATCTGATCTCCCACGGTAGTCAGGCTGTTTTAGATGGAAGAGTCTTGGTTGGAGCCTCCCCTTGAGAACCCTGGTTCTCCCAAGCTGTATGCCCTAGCTCCTCACAGAAATAACAAATGTACCTTCCCTGTTCATCCATGCAAGAAATCCACCATTCACTTTGGTCTTTTGACATAGGAGCTCCCTCCCTCACATTCACTGCCCTACTGCTCTGTGCTGTTATGAGTTGAAATAACTGCTCCTGTCATGTGGCCAGGAGTCAGATCTGTCTCGCTCCGACTGTCCAGTCTTAGATCCTCCTGGCCAATCTCAGATGTGGAGGAGTGAACCAGGGCTCTAGCATGATTTTGGCTATGATAAAATGTTTGACTAACTCAACCTGAACCTCTGCTGGAACTTGCAAGATCCTCAGGGCCACTTTGGCAGCAGCTACCCACTCTTCCTCTTTGACAACTCCCGGTTTGATGGGATGTCTGGTGAAATCAGGGATCAGGTGATCGCAGGGTATATATAATACAGCTGGCTGTGTTGACTGCTTCTCAATAAGGGTTCTGGCCAGGTACATGGCATCTCTCTGCTTTTCTAGGGCCTGTTGCAAGAACATGGCCTGCTCTTGATACTTGGACTCCTGCTCGCTCAGTTTATTCTGGAGCTCTTTTAACTGTTCACGTATCTGGTCCATGGTCTTCACTCAAGTGCCACCATTCCCTACTGAGACTGAGCAACTAGCCAAGACTTAAAAGTCTCTACAGACTAAGAGAGGGTCTAGTCCACTCCTATTTGTGATGCCAAAATGTAACAAGGTTGGGGCAGAGGTATTTTAAAATGAGACCCTTCCCCCCACTAACTTATCTCGGTGGGACAAGAAAGCAACCTGTCTCTCACCATCCCCAGAGTTACCCAGAAGAACAGGCTGGGCATGGTTTCTTGCCTGTGGGAATGGGTGGGACACTAGTAACTCCAGGTGACGTCCTTCTCTACCCAGCGAGGCTACTATGCAAGCAGGGCCTTGCCTGCTGCGACCTCAGAACACTCTTGGATTGGGTTTAAGGCTGCAATGCAATTACCAAATACCCTCCCCCTTGGACACTATAGCTGCTCATGAGACCTGGGACTGAGCCTGAACATTGGAGACTATGGTGAAGGAGGTTCCAAATTGCCACGCCCTCTCAACACAGTATGTCCAGTTGCTCCTCTTACCCATATCAGGTCCATCTGTGAGGTGGAGTGCTCCCACCCAATTACTAGATAGGGATATATGAATTATTGGGAATCTAACTGGATAACAGCTTTATCTTGAACTAGACTGTTAAAAAGGGCACACACAGAAAATACCAAATCAAAACAAAACATTTATTTTTCTCAGGAACAGCCTAAAAATGGGAGAAAATGTATTAACAGGTTTCAAAATATACTAAGCAGTTGAAAGGTTTTAAAATACACAAAACTATTTATTCTATATATATACACACACACACATACACACACACAAAAACACTTTAAACAATAACAGTCTGTTGGTGGTGAACCTTGGCTTTTCAGACTGAGTGGCAGAAGAGGTGTGTGTTGAGGATAATGCACCACCCACTAGGTTATAATGTCATTCAAAGTTCCACACAAATTAACGCTGCAGTGTTCATACCCCCCTTTTTTCTCTTTTTCTGCAAGCCCCAAATCTTCCCCTACAACAGAGACCCAGGTTCAAAAGGTCACTTGATGATGTTCCCCAGTAGGCTTGTGCGAGTGAAGACCCACCTCTCAAGAGAGTGAATGCACAGGCTGAGTACTTACCGGAGGGAGAAGTGTTCAACTCCCCCACCCCACCCATCGTTAAGGGTCAACTGCAAAGGAGAAAACAAAAGAAAAGAAAAGAAAAACCTGTCCTCGTCTGAGCTTAGGACTCCCCTGCCTGCTGCAAGGGGCAGGGCGGGGGACTTTTGTCCAGGGCTGTGCACCGCTCATGCAGGTCTATGCCTCAGGACTGGACAAGCCTTCGCAGAACCAGCTGCAGTTACCCCACAGGACTGGCTGCCTTCTCCCTGGACTCAGGGGCTGTCAGGCCAGTACTAGTCACCGCTCCCTGTATGGCTGGTCTCGGGGCAGCATGGGCGGGGAGGGGTTACTGGTATGGTTGACAACCCTCCAGGATTGTCCTAGAGTCTCCAGGAATTAAAGATGAATCTTTAATTAAAAATTATGTCATGTGATGAAACCTCCAAGAATACAGACAACCAAAGTTGGCAACCCTAGTTACTGGACTCCCACAGATTGGATCACTCCTGACTGCTCCACTCACTCTCTTTGGATGGGATCTCTGTGACTGTCACACCTCTACAGGCCTCCCCACCTCGTCTCTGGTGCAGTTGTTCTCTTCCCTCCACAGGGTCCGGCCTGGCTGGGTCTGACACCTCTTCACGGAAGATTTTCTGCTTTGTGTACTGACAGTCACCCCGCACACTGGCTCTCTCACACCAGTTGTTAAGTCTTTAGGCAGCTCCCCTCCAGCCTCTCACCCAGCTCTTCTGCTCCTGGCTTTTGGCCACAACTC
Organism: Emys orbicularis; assembly: GCF_028017835.1. Taxonomy (NCBI): domain Eukaryota; kingdom Metazoa; phylum Chordata; order Testudines; family Emydidae; genus Emys; species Emys orbicularis. Next base: position 10,717,129 of record NC_088690.1, read on the forward strand.
CTCACGCCACCTGGGGCTGCTCTCGCTGTCTCTTTTGCCCCCCAGTGCAAATGGAGACCGGGACTTGAGCTGGCGCTCCCTGACTGGCCCTGACTCATCAATCAGACTGACTTGGGATGCTGGCTATTTCCCATTGGCTCTGGTCTTGGAGGTCTCTGATTGGCCAGAGGCCCTGTCTGTCCCAGGATGCTGACTCCTCCTTGGCCCCTGCCCTCTCTCTTGGCATGGGGAAAGGGCCAACCAAACAAACTCACAAAGTTTTAGTAAGGGGCCAACTGTCCTCTTACATAAAGCTGAGCCAAATTTTAAGCATGAATAGTTTTTTGCCGAAAAATGCAGATTCAGGGCAACTGAAATGGTTCACAAATTTGAGCTGATTTTGCTGAATCGTTTCAGTTTTTAAAAAGAGAAAAAAAAATCAGAAACGTCAAAAGAAAATGTTTTGACTTTTCACGTTAAAACGTTTAATTTTTGGACTGTAAATTTTATATTAAAAAAATTAAAAACCTCAAAAGGAACAAAAAGTTTTCTTTGACTGGAAACAATTTTCTACATTTTTGTTCCACTAAGAAATTCAAAAAAAAATGTAAAAAATGAAAAACCTGAAAACATGACTCAAATGCACCCAAAAGGCTCAATAACCAGAAGGCAGATAAAAAGACTCCAAATTAATTTACAGTATTTAAATCTCATAAAATTTTGAGGCTTGACGGATGATCTTTCATGTTTGGAGCTGGAGATACTAATTCCATACCAAATTTAATTTTTTATAAAAAAGAAGAAAAAACAGACCACTTTGGCAAAATATAACCATGTGCGCGTGCGCACACACATACGCATCTGATATATTACTTAAGAGTTTAACTGATGAAAAACGTATTTATTTATTTACATTCAGATCCCAAACACAACCAAATGGAATTTTCTCAAACTTTCAAAATAAATCCTCGTCTCAGCTGAGAACAGACAGGCGACGTTTCAGCCGCAAGCACCACTATTTTCCTGTAGTTATAAGCACCTTAAAATAGAGGCTTAGAATCAAAGTGCTTTGTCAGCTACAGCGTTGCTAGTGCAATGATGTTCAGTAATAGCATGAGACAAATAAAAAAAGAATCTGCTGATATTTACTGCAATATTTTCTATTTTAACTACAGGATCCAGATGTTAAACCATGAGATATATTATGCTGTAGTTCCAGCTGGTTCTTTTATACTCCTGAGACAGTCCAATAACAATTCTGAGTTTACTTTTAGGTCTTTTGTGCGTTTATATTGCCTATGAGCTTTTTGGGTTGGGAATCTGTCCTTTTGCATGCTATTTTAGGTTCATTCAGCTTTGAGCTGAAGCAATTTATCTCTTTCTTTCCCATTTAAAAAAGGTGTTGAACAAATCCTTCCCAACATTTATATGCAGGCTTTTTCACTTTTTGAAAAGCAGTATTTTCCTATGCACACATTTTCTTTAGAAAATTAGATCCATGCCTTTGAGCCAGCAGGTCCTGGCATGAGCTCTGACCTCAGTGCAAGCAGCTCTGAGCTTGCTCTTTGAATCAGGATTGAAAAAAAGTTTGCCTCTCAGTTCAACTGCATATTCATCACCCTGCAAATAGACAGCATGTCAGCATGCTATACTACTATGTGCCCTAAATGCTCTTATCTGAAACTTGCATATTGGGGGCAAGAGTGGGGACAAAAATGAAGGGTCAAATTCTGCTCCTGCTATCTTCAGCTATACAAGATTTGGACCTAACAAAACCAGTACAGTTCCACTGCAAAAAGGGGTGGTCAGCAAAGCCTATTCTGGATAGAGCTTTGCCTCATGAGTGATCCTTGTGCCCAATGAGTGGCCTTCAGGGATACAGCTGAGATATGGGGGAGGGGAATAAATCCAGGGAGACTGTGACTTCATAGGTCTACACAGCGGCGGCTCCAGACACCAGCGCTCCAAGCGCGTGCCTGGGGCGGCAAGCCGTGGGGGGCGCCCTGCCGGTCCCTGCGATGGGGGCCGTCAGGCAGCCTTCGGCGGCATGCCTGCGGGAGGTCCGCCGGTCCTGCGGATTCTGCGGCAATTCCGCAGCGGGTACGCTGAAGCCGCGGGACCAGCGGACCTCCCGCAGGCATGCCGCCGAAGGCAGCCTGCCTGCCGTGCTTGGGGCCGGAAAAAAAGCTAGAGCCGCCCCTGGGTCTACAGACATACTCTCCAGGGGGCCAGCAAATTGACTGTGAGGAATAGCATCCTGAGGCTGCAATACCAACCATGGAGCTGCTGCTCTGGGGCCACACACTCTCGCCCGTTCACCTGTACTCCAGTGGCATGCATTCACACGAAGGTATTGTCTGAACAGACTAGGGTTACCATATGTCCGTTTTTTCCCCGGACATGTCCGGCTTTTTGGTAATCAAACCCCCGTCCGGGGGGAATTTCCAAAAAGCCGAACATGTCTGGGAAAAATACTCCCAGCTTCCGGCATCCCTGGCTTACCTTAGAGCGGGCTCCGGCGGCTGCTGTGCTCCCTGACGCCTCGGCTCTGTTTAAGAGCCGAGCTGCTCGAGCGCTACCGGCTTCAGGCAGCCCCCTTGCCTCCGGACCCTGCGCCGCCGGCCAGGCACTTCCGCTCCGGGGCGCAGGGTCCGGAGGCATGGGGGCTACCCGAAGCCGGTAGCGCTCGGGCAGCTCGGCTCTTACAGAGCTGAGGAGTCAGGGAGCAGCACGCAGCAGCCGCCGCCGGAGCCCGGGAGGGGAAGTGCCCGGCTGGGGGTGCAGGGGCTGGAGGTCTGGGGGCTGCCTGAAGCCGGTAGCGCTCGAGCAGCTATTTCACGTGGCTGGGAGGGAGGAGGGGGAATGCGGGTGCTCAGGGGAGGGGGCGGGGAAGGGGCGGAGTTGGGGCGGGGCCAGGGCCCCATGGAGTGTCCTCTTTCTTTAATTTTTAAATATGGTAACCCTAGAACAGACACTATCTTATTATTTAAATACATACTTTCACATTTCATTTTCAAGAAAGATTGAGAAGAATCACAATGAAATTTGCAGGTTAAAAATAATGTAATAACAGGGTGTTAGAAGGAATGAGGGGAGACCATATTGTCTAAAAAGCCAACAAACTTTAACCCAGCCAGAGCCCCGTCCCAGCAGCCCCCCACACAACAAGAACACCTTTTCAATTCCCATTCTTCCTCCCCCTCTTTAAATGCACCTATAATCCATCTAGTGCGGTAGGAGAAGTCCATTCCAAAAATAATTTCAAACCTCAATACCTAGGGTTTTTTGGGAGGTTTTAAACAGTTTAGTGAGAAGGCTGTAGCTTGCTTAACCGCAGTGTATTTATGAACCGGAGGCAATTTTCAGTGAGGTGGAGCACCCATAAGTGCCACTGATATTAATGACAACACTCAGCACCTCTAAATATCAGACTACAAGGTTTTAACCCAGTGTACGCTATCTTGGTTAAAAATGAGGTTGCACAGACATAACTAAGGCCAGAATTGGGCTCAGCGTATGTTGCCTCTGTGTCTAATTAGCCTGAAAACTAGCACTAATAGATGCTCACAACTGCATGAGTTTCACACAGTGATGCCCACCAGCTAAGATTGAATATTGACATGAAAAACACTGCTGCGTAACTAAATCCCATCTCTAATGATGTATTAAGCAATACGAGGCACAAAAGCTACAGACCATATCAAACTAGCTCACGGCTAGGCTAATGTTTGTGCATGCATGTAGGAGGCGAAGGAGGGAGAATTACCATCCTAGCAGGAAATGTGTTTGCTACAAGGAAAAACAATTTGGTTTGCTACAGTATTAGCATTTTCACTCCTCCGCCTTCAGAGCCTGATCCAGCGCTCATTGAAGTCAATAGACATTAATGGGAGCTAAATCAGGCTCTCAGTGAGGCCTACTGTCTGCAGAGTAGTCAGCAGTCTAGGGTGATGGGCCGTCCCGAATTGGGTGGACAGTCCCGAAATGCAGAGTTTAGGTTGGACATTAGGAAAAACTTCCTAACTGTCAGGGTGGTTAAGCACTGGAATGAATTGCCCAGGGAGGTTGTGGAATCTCCATCATTGGAGGTTTTTAAGAGCAGGTTAGACAAACACCAGTCAGGGATGGTCTAGATAAGACTTAGTCCTGCCATGAGTGCAGGGGACTGGACTAGATGACCTCTCGAGGTCCCTTCCAGTCCTATGATTCTATGATTCAAGTCCTAGTCCTGGGCTGAATGATTCCAGGATAGGGCCACCCAGAGGATTCAGGGGGCCTGGGGCAAAGCAATTTCAGGGGCCCCTTCCAGAAAAAAAAAAGTTGCAATACTATAGTAACATGTATTTGGAAATGTAAAAAATAACCAGTGAAATACATTCAAAAATTAATTTTTAATAATTTGAAAATACACAAAATACATTATTTAAAAACATTAAATGCTTTAATGGTATGTATACATTTGCAATTATATAATGGGCTGTCACTGGGTGATGGTGATGGTTGATGCCAATGGGCTGTCGCTGCCTGGGGGTGGCGCTACTGTTACCCAGGGCTGGGTGGGGAGCTGGGCTCTGGATCGGGGGGTGCCTGGCTCAGAGGGGCTGGGCTTGGAGCTGGGAGTCAGGGCTGGCCGGGGGGGAATGGGGTCGGGGGAGTGTCTGGTTCAGAGGGGCTGGGCTTAGAGCTAGGGGTCAGGGCTGTGGGGGGATGGGGTCAGGGTGTGTCCGGCTCAGATGGGCTGGGCTCAGAGCTGGGGGGGGGGATGGGGTCGGGGGGTGCCTGACTCAGAGGGGCTGGGCTCAGAGCTGGGGGTCAGGGCGGTGGGGGAGCTGGGGTCGGGAGGTGCCCGGGTCAGGGCTGGGGGTGCCCGGCTCAGAGGGGCTGGGCTTGGAGCTGGGGGTCAGGGCTGGGGGGGGGGAGATCGGGGGGTGCCCGGCTCAGAGGGGCTGGGGGTCAGGGCTGGGCTCGGAGCTGGGGGGTCAGGGCTGGGGGGGATGGTGTCGGGGGGTGCCCGGCTCAGAGGGGCTTACCATGCCGCCTCCTCCCTCTCCCAGAGCCTCAGCGAGCCGCGTTCAGGAGCTCCTGCCGCTCAACCTGCCGGAGCTCGCAGCCCCACCCCCTTACCACGCGGCTCCGAGCGGGAAGACCTCAGGCCCCGCCCAAGCCACGCCACTGCAGCGCTGTCCAGGGCCGCTCCTGGACGCGGCATGCTGAGGCGCCGGGGGGATGGGGGAAGGCGAAGGCGGAGGCAGGGGGGAGCCTCCAACTTTCTCGTGGGGGCCCCTGCGGGGCCCGGGGCAAATTGCCCCACTTGCCCCCCCCTCTGGGCAGTCCTGCTCCAGGACAGCATTTGTCCTGGATTCCCTGCAGTGCCGCTCCCTGCCTGCCCAAGGCTCAGGGGCGGCGCCCTCTTCCTGGGGGGGCGGGAGAGAGGCTCAGGTGGGCCTTAGCCCTCCCTCACTATGAGGCCCTGCCCCTTGCTTCTCTTCTCCCCCTTGAGGCCCTGCTCCCTGGGCAGGCCAGAAGCCGGACCCAAGCAGTAGTAAGAGCTGCCCAGGGAGCCAGGGCTGCTGTTGGGAGCCCCGGACCCTCCATCTGCTCTGGACAGCAACGTGGGCCGGGAGCTGCTTTCAGACATCCCGGCCCCACACCCAAGGCAGATGGAGGGTCTGGGGCTCCCCACAGTGGCCCAGGCTCCCTGGGTGGCTCTTACCACAGCCTGGCTCTGGTTTCCAGCCTGGCCTGGGTGTGGGGCCCAAGGGGGTAGAGAAGGAGTGAGGGTGGGGCCTCAGGGGGGCAGAGCTCCTGAATGTGCCTTTTGAAAAGGTGGTCACCCTACAGCAATACCTTCTGTGAGTGCTCAATTCAGTCCAGTACGTATGCGGATCCCGAGTGATAACCTCATCCTGGTTTATAGTGAGCCTACAGAGATGGAGAACTTGAGGGTCCTGTCTGTGTCTAATGGTCTGACTAACAAATCCTGTTTATGTTAATTACAGTCCTATCTCTGCTTTCCCATGAGACGGAGTGAGGGGAAAACCTGCACTTCTCCAGCTTTCTCCTTTCCCTATTTCTCAAGATACAAAATAGACCCTGAATGGGGGGGGGGGGGGGGGGGAGGGGAGAGAAAGCTGTAAAATGAGCATATTTCCCAGAGGTTGCAGCTGTGAATGATGTGTATAAACTGCATTATTTAATGTGTAAAACTCCAGGACACAGCCTGGATTGTTTGAGATTTATTTGTAGAGCACAATGCAAGTGTGTGGTCCTTTACAGGAGACGTGAGACCAGATTCATTACAGTGTGCCTTTGGTATTACCCTGGTGTAACTCCATTAATGTGGTAGTGGATCACACCTATGGTCTCCCCAAACAGCTTAAAATCTAACAAACTATATATTAACCTGAGATTTGTTTTATGAAGTACTTTTTTTTTTTTTTTTTTAAGTGGTATGTATGGCAGATGGAATATCCTTTCATGTGATGACAATGTAAGCTCTTTAGGGAAGGGACTGTATTTTGGTATAGTGCCTAGCACAATGGGGCCCTCGCCCATAGCTGGAACTCCTAGGTGCTACCACAATACACATAAATAAATAATAATAATATGCAGATGTCTTACTGTCACAATTTTGTCTTGTATACTGCCCCTTACATTTCTAGATGTTGGCTGGAAGCAGCTGCCATACTGTGTTCAGGTTGGAAGCAATTTGCTACAGAGGGCAGACACACTTTGCTCTTTCATGGATACTTCATTTTTGTTCCTTCTTGATAGACGTTTTCCCTTACTCTCAAATAATAGCCATTCAGACTGAAAGTACATGATTGCTCTTTGTATATGGATCATCATAATCTATGGTATATAAAGTTGAAAGGAAATGTGGATTCTTATATGAAAATTATTGATTCATATAAAACAGGGGAAACTTGTAACACAAAAAGTAACCAAACAAAACAATTTTCAGAGGGACCATCAAGACGTGTAAATACATTTCTGCATAACTACAGGATCTTACTGTTGTCTTGCTTGTTATAATTATTTGTTATGTCTACTGTGGTAATGCCTAAAGAGTGTCAGTCATGGAGCAGGAACCCATTGTGGTAGGCACTGTACACGCTGGGGAAAAAAGACTGTTCCTGCCCCAGAGATTGTCCCCTCTCCACCTTTGCTTTTGACCCTCATTTGTATCACATCAAATCTAGATTATAAGTTTTTGTTTCATAAAACACCTACCACTTCTTTGGACTCCCGAAAATCATAAATAATAATTCTCAATAGCTCACAATGTCTTAAATAGCAATGGCCTCATTTGCAAGAGTGGTGCTAAACTAGTTTCTAAGTTAAGGTTTGAAAGAATGTAACTAGACAAAAGCAATTCTCTCTAGATAGACAGAGCCCAAAATTTGTAGAAACATGACACCAGACTAGATGGATCATTGGTTTTAACCAGCATAGGGCAATTCTGTGTTCCATTATCATCACCCTTTTAGAAACACTCACAACTGAGGAATTGTGAGTTGAGGAAAAACACAGTGAAATATTTATAATAAGAAAGTGCCTTTTATAAGCAAGAATAAACTCCTGGGAGTTCCTCTTCTTGCCTCTGTATGAAGATACATGTTTCACTTGGATAGATGGAGGACAAAGATCTTTGAGCTGCCTTGAGAAATACAAATTATTTACTACAACAGAGTAAAAATATAAATGCTCTCAGGGCTTGATCCTGCTCCCATTGACATGAATGGGACAGGATCAGGCCCTCGGGGAGAAACTTAAGATGTAAGTGAGCAGAATTAGACTCAGCAATGAGGTAAAGACCTTCAACTGTGTGGGAGACCTGACTTCAGCAATACCATGACTGCTTCGCACTAAAAATAAAAACACAATTATGAAGAGCGCAGTTCTTTTTCTTCCTCCTAATTTATCCATTTTTGTTATGAAAGAGCCACAATTCAGCCTGATGGTAGAGCTTGGTAGCAGCAGTGAAAGCTATTTTGTTGGAAATCTGGATCTTATACTAACACACATGACCAGGGTAGGAGAAAATGAGAAAGGTAATGATAACGTGGCCCTTTCATGAAGTAGAATGATATTTGATCTTGGAGGAGGCTGCTTGTTAGTCTACCCTCCACTTCAGGAATTATACCACACAAACTGCCCTCAGAAGGAAGAGGGGATAGAGAACAAAATGGTTATCCCCAGGATGAGCAGGTACAATAAGAACATACTGTGGCTACATCTACACTACAGGGGGGGGGGTCGATTTAAGATACGCAAATTCAGCTATGCGAATAGCGTAGCTGAATTCGACGTATCGCAGCCGACTTACCCCACTGTGAGGACGGCGGCAAAATCGACCTCCGTGGCTTCCCGTCGACGGCTCTTACTCCCACCTTCGCTGGTGGAGTAAGAGCGTCGATTCGGGGATCGATTGTCGCGTCCTGACGGGACGCGATAAATCGATCCCCGAGAGGTCGATTTCTACCCGCCGATTCAGGCGGGTAGTGTAGACCAGGGCTGAGAGAGAACATCAGCTTCACCGCTAACACTGCACCTAAACCCCTCGGACTCAATCCAGTTTTCTTGAGAGAGGGGAGTTTTTCCCGATGGGTTTCTCTTCACTGTGCTGGTCAATTTAAGACGGATGTTGATAGAATCAAAAATCATCTCTAATCCTCTTTGACTGGATATTGTCCTTCGCTGCTTCCACAACACGGAACTGGATGGAGTGATGCGTGGCTTAAGGTGGAAGTAGAAGACTTCATTTTACAGAGCTGTCAAGTGGCACTCTTCACAGGTAGTAAATTTGCTTAAAAAGAGAGTGCATGCACACCCTGAAATCATTTCCAAACCTAGGTGTCCTAGTGTAGCCCTTGGCTAGAGCACCTTTCTGCAGCAGGCTGCAGCATGACAGATATACCTGCTTCAGTTTTCCCTTTCAGAATCCTCAGTAACTCCATGAAATCTCTCTTGATACAATAATACCCTTTATAGTGGGATATGCACGCCCCATCTCCCTTTTGGGGCGGGGCAGAGTTATGATACCACCCCCTGACAGTCTTTAGGCCGAAAGCGGTGTGGCCCAGAGGCTGGAGATGGTATAGCGGCCCTTGGGGTCAGGACAGTGTGGCCCAATGGTCAGAGTCAAAGGTAGTGGCCCTTGCATTCAGGGCAACGCGGCCTAGCGGCCCGAGTCAATTACAGCAGTCTTTGCATTCAGGGCAGTGCGGCCTAGCGGCTTGAGTCAATATAACCACCTTCAGGTGCAGGGCAATATGGCCTAGTGGCCAGGGTCCATATAACAGCTCTCTGGTACAGGGCACTGTGGCCCAATGGCCAGTACCCAGGGAAAAGGAAGGGGCCACCACCAGGGGGATGGCGGCCCGGGCCCATCCGACTCCACCAGGCCTCGACTGAGGGCCCTGACAGTGGCGGAGTGGTCCGCACTGGGTCAGCGGGGAATCCCACCGAAGCACGCTGACCTTCACTCAGGTGGGAGGTACCACTCGCGCACCCTCCGTGGGTCACGTCCTACCGCGTTTCCAGGTGTTATAGACCATTAAGCATCGGGGTTTCTGGGATCAACGCAGGTGATTCCCTGCAGTTCCGTCGGCCGCAGACCTCCAATCTGGCTCTCAGGGTCTCCAGTTCCTGCAGGCAAAGGCTGTGATGGAGGCCTCCGTTCCGGCAGTCTGCCTAGAATGAACGGGGCTGCTCCCTTTTATACTGAGGCAGTAGTTGGAGCATGCCCGGCACGGTCTGAGGAACGGGACTTCCGCCACCCATAGTGTGCGGTTAACCCTCTCTTGTCCAGTGCAGGATATGCACGCCTGTCACACCCTCCTTAGGGCTGATTTATTATGAGACATTGTGCAAATGATGCAAAACACAAGTCCCAAACACATACAGTTCATTTCTCACCCCAGTGCAGACAGACAATCATTAAGATCAATGGATAAACTGTCTTACTAAGCCCCACATCACACACCGGCACCTTTGATCATGCCCAGACTCTCTGGTAATCCTCCCCGTCCTCATACCAGGACAGCCATCCCATCCCTTCCTACTGGAGTAAAATCCCACTCTTCCCAGAAGGAACCCCCACAGCATCTCTGCTGGGAGATCATCTTTACCATGGGAGCGTCCCTTGCTCCCTCCTGGCCCAGTCATGGGTTCTTCTGGATCCAGCTATCTGGCCCTGGAGACGTCCGCAGATAAGCGTGTCTGTTGCTTCCCTGCCTTTGGCTAACTCTGACCCTTGGCTCTGGCTCTCTGGTTTAGAGACAGCAGGTATCTCCCTCTCCTGTTCCTCCTGCCTTCAGCCCTGGCTCAGGCATGGGGACATCCACCAGCAAACCCCTCCAGCTTTCTTCAAGATCCCAAACATACAGTTTCTCACAGTTCTGCCCCTGACTTCCATTCAAACAGTTCTGATTCACCAGGACTCTCCCAACCCCCTCGGTCTCACTCTTGTCTCTGATTCTCCCTGGCCCTTAAGAGGGTACGGCAGCAACTGGCTAAACAGGAGCACTTGATATGGCACACAGGGAAGTTGGACCTAATTCATTTACTAGGCCCAGCCACCCTGTTTCCTCCACTGCAATGAATCTCAGAGGAAACACCGCAGCAGTCTGCCTTGGAACACCATGTGTTAATAAACACCATGAGCTCACTTCCTTCCATTAATTCCAGGGCATGACTCTAAATCCCTATCCTCAGAGTGGAGCCTCAGTGCTGAACAATTACATTATGCCAACATTCATAATACTTAGTGGCTAGAAATCTCTTGGGTCCTAATTCTTGTCTCCATTACCCCTGTGCAATCTCACTGAAGTCGGGTGTAAATAAGGACAGAATTTGGTGCTTGGTAGTATGTTTTTTAGAGGGCAAACAACCCACAAATAACTATTAGCTTCAGCATTCTGGTCTAGACATATCCTTTGATAGCAATAGTGATATTACATCAAATCAGCCCTGCGTTGATTAGGATCGTTATCATACTGCCAATATTATGTAAAATTACTCAGATAAGAACTGGCGCCCTGCTGGTGCATGTTTGCCTTATTTTAATTAATGAACAGACTTGCTTAGATGAACTCTTTCCATCTCAGGGAATGAGTTATAAACATGAACCACCTCCACATCTGTCCTAACTTTTTGAACAGCTTATTGGAGAGTATCCTGGCTTGATCTCATCCCATCCTTTTTTGGATGATGTGTTCACTGCTCTTCTAATGTGTGCACACACTACAGTTCTGAAAATATAACAGGCATAAACATTACCTGTGGAAAGCAGAAAAACAGCCGAAATGAATTGTGAACGTTGCCAACATGTAGGTTCATTATCTCTGAGCCCATTAATGAAAAGGGGAAAGACAATACTGGAAATACTTCATGAGTTTATCAAAGTGATTGTGTTCCATTCTGGACACCTCATTACTAGGAAGATACTGACAAACTGCAGTGAGTGCAGAGAAGAGCAACAAAAATGATTAGGGGCTGGAGGAACTGACCTACTAGAAAAAGATTAAAAGGGTGAAATGTGTATAAACTGGCTAAGGGTATGTCTACACTTCAAGCTAGAGGAGTAATTTCCAGCTCGAGGAGACATACTCATGCTGGCTGTGATTGAGCTACCAAGATAAAAACAGAAATGTAGCTGCGTTGGTGAGAGCAGTGGGAGGCGCTAGCTACCCCAAATACATCTTCAATGGGTACTTACTCAGGGTGGCTATCCCCTCCCACTGCTCATGACATTGTGGCTACGTTTCTATTTTTAGCACGCTAACTCAGCCCTCAAGTTGAAAATTATACCACCAGGTTGGAGTGCAGACACACCCTCAGCGTCAAGTAAGGGGCAGGGTTACACACTAACAATCTGTGAATATTTAAGGATGTAAACAGAAGGGAGAGGAATTATTTAGGTAAATAGAGGTACCAGACTGGAAGTGAGACAGGGACTTGGGTTGAACATCAGGAAAACTTCCTGAAAGTGACAGTGGGTGGTAGGATAGACTGAAAAAAAAGAGATGGAATCCCCACCACTTGATGTATTTAAAAGTAGACTGGAGAAAGCTATAGAGTATTTTTAAGGACTGTTCCTTTGTTGATAGTGGGATGGGTTATGATCCAAAGTTTGTTTTGATTTCTATTTTCTTTGATATCAACAGAATAAGGGATGATAGTTTTAACTCCTTTAAAATCTGGTAGAGTTTAAGGACCTGTCTACACTATCCTGATGTTCTGACTGCGAGGGTGTGACTAGCATTGCACACCAAAATGTTGCACTATAACTCCCCCGTGTGTACACTATCGGCACAAAAAACAAGGTTTCTAGTTCCCATTTGTAGTCATCTTCAAAACAAACAGGTCTACATTAATGCAAAACAGAATTACATTAATGCAAATTCAGTTTGTACCCGCAACGCCCACACATGGGAGTCACAGTGCAGCACAGTGTGCACTAGTTTAAACTGCAGGGCAGTCTAGACATACCCTGAGTTATCTACCCTAGTCTGATTTCCTCTCAGACAGTCAACACCAATGCTGACTATATAGTAGGGATCAAAAGTTAGATATGGAAAAGACCATCTAGTCTATCCCATCCTGGCCAATGCAAGATTGTTCACTAGAGAATATTCTCCGGTGCCCTGTATAGTTATCAATTACTTAAATGATGGGGTTCCTGTTATTTCCTTTGAGAGATTATGTCACATAACAGATCTCAGTTAGGAAACATCCCACATTTTGTTTTGCTAAATTTCATCCTATTACTCCAAGCTGTAGCTCCCAGAACCACTCTAAACAAATTGATCTCCATCTCTGGTGTTTCCACCCTCAGATGCTTGTATACAGTTATCATATCCATCCCACACACCTCCACACTGACCTATCCTCATTTGTTCTTTCAATCTTTCTTCATACATCAATCCCTCCTTTTTTACAAGCACATCCCAAAAAATCCAGTAACTTTAGTGAAGGAGCAGAACCAAACCCCCGGATCCAAACTCCCTGTAATGCTGGGAAAGTTTGGACCCCAATCCAAATCTTGAGACTGTCCTTTCTCTAAAATAAGCTGTCCACAATGACAGTTCCTTCATTTTGTTACTCTCATTTCCACTTCCAACATATTTCTGCTATTGAAGTTCCCTGAAGTTAAGAGTTTATTAAGAGGAATTGCTCCAATTCAGTTTTCCCCTTCTTGGCCCTGGGACATTTGCTGCATTTATTCTGTCTGTTTATGGCTTAAAATTTTAATATATTGCAGAGGTGGGTAGAGCTCTGGATAGGAACTTTTAAATGTTTTGTAGAAATCTAAATAACTAAACTCCAGAGGATGGAGATTTAGAACTCAACAATGGAATCTGTACATTCCACACGCCAGGGAAATGTATGGTGCTGCACACTCCAACTCAAATGCATTTTGGTCAGTTCTGAATGCCGATGACTGCCATACAGATCCAAAAATCACAACAAAACACTACCAAAGCCCAGTAGGATACTGTCAAGAGGAAAGTAATAAGAATACATTTCCCAGTTTGAATGTAACACCATCTGCCTCATGCACCTCAAAGAATATTTCTGATCAGCTTTTCTTAAGGTAACTTGCTCATTGATTAAATCTAGTGTCTTTTGCCTGTAGCACAATTACTAAAAACCCTTAGCTCCTGCTTACGCTTTGCATTAGACTTCAGAAAAACTATTGGTCCATATTAATGCCTGGCCTGTCTTCAATGGAGTTCCACTAGGGATAGATCTGAACCTATAGCTTTTATTTCTCATTTATTTTTCCTTTTTAAAAATTTCCCACATGGAAACTACGTTACAGAAAGATTTCCTTTCTAAAAGGAGTCACAGCTGCAAGTTAAATGGCCTGCTGCAGGGTTTTAGGAAGACTGCTGTGTTTTGGACAAAAACAGAATCAAGTTGTTATTGTAATTTACCAGCTGGAAATAGCGGTAAGATGTGGGCTTCCCATTTTCAGTGCAAAGCAATGCTCTGTGGGAGCAAGGGGGAAATGTAATGTTGCAGCTCTGCTCAGGTCTGAACTAGGCAGCAGAGTGCCAGGGCTGTGCGGAAAAGCGGGAGTGGGCACTGCAGGTGAAGGTCACTCAAACCCTTCAGTTAACTTTGCTTTTTCTTTTCTTGTTCTTATTTTGTTATAAGTTATGGGACACACTGTGGCTGGACCCTGCACGTTTGCACAAAGGTAGGCAGAGTGCAAATAGCCCATTGCATGCAGAGAGCAGCCATAGTTCCAGTCTTTGTGCTCACCTGAAAGCCATCCCAAAAGGGCTGGAGAGCAGTAGGACCATTGCCCCCTATGCACCTAGTCCTTCCAGCCACAGAGAGCAGCATATGCAGCACCGCTTTTAAGGGATCTCCAGAGGAGGGCGACATTATGCCTCTCTGAGGCTTAATATCTCTTGCAGCTCTTACGGGGAGGTGCAGCTTTGTACCACTCCCAACATGGGCCGAAGGCTCTGATGGCACAATTGAACCTAGTGTTTCCTCTAACCTCCAGGGTAAATCCTTGTCACATTGAATTGAATAGCAAACCCCCAAATTATTTCACTGGATCCAGGATATGGTCTATAGCATACACTCCTTTTCAACTGAAAAAAAACCCCTTTTATTTAATTCAGGAGTACAGCTCTTCACTTCTGCTGGAAACGCAACACTTTTACCTTTGTCTCCAGGGTTTCCACTATGAATCCTGTTTCTCAAAAGTTGGGTTAACTCAGTCGTAAAAAGCGCCCATTAAAATGGTGTCACAAACTAACCACACTCAAGACATTCAAATTTAAGGATTATAATATGCTCTTAACCTGTGCTGTGTGTCCAAACATAAACAAGAGATTCATATCACAACTTGATGTCTTGTGACACGTGCTTCCAATATGTGGGAGTGTTAACTTGGAGCTTCTTTTGTTTTGTCATTTGTGACACAACAATTCCATAATAAGGTAGTACAGGTTTAGAGCACAAATTGCAACATAAAGCATTCTCTTACGCTGAAACAACAGGCCATCGCCACCTCCGAATCTAAGCAATTAACGTTTGAGAGGTCACTTTTCTGGTATCAATTCTCAGGTTTCAAGAAAAAATTATGAGAACACAAGTAATAAAATTAACCACTAAAACAGACTCAATTACATACTTCACAATGTGTCTGAATTAGGCTGCATTTAGTCTAAATTATCACATGATAAAAAGAACAAGGGAAAGAAAAAACCCAACCTCATAATTATGATCAGTGTTTTACTCAATGTGTCATAAAACGTCAATAGCATTATAGACAAGCACTCAAGTTTTATAAATACGCAATTATAATAAAATGCAAACATGAGATTCACAAAGATCCATGCTATATTAACGTGATATTGCCATGGTAGACAGTTTTCTCAGTCTCATAAGAAAGATTTAAAACACCATCAGTTACCATGGTACCATTGTTCTTCCCAGCTTTATGTTTCAACACAAACCAAATAGATTAGAGGTAATACTGATCTGGGCTTTCAGCTCTGCAAACACATTCATCTTTTTCCATGGAAAGCCCTTCAATATGAGCACACCTTATAGATTTCGATATCCACAGACAATCACCCATTTGCATTCCAAAGCTAACATGGTTTCCACAACAGAAATTAATTTATTTCTAATGTTTAGGGCTGCTGATTAATCACAGTTAACTCATGTGATTAACTCAAAAAAATTAATCGTGATTAAAAAAATTAATCATGATTAATTGCAGTTTTAATCGCACTGTTAAGCAATAGAATACCAACTAAAATTTATTAAATATTTTTGGATGTTTTTCTACATTTTCAAATATATTGATTTCAATTACAACACAGAATACAAAGTGTACAGTGCTCACTTGATTTTTTTTATTACAAGTATTTGCACTGTAAAAAAAGATAGTATTTTTCAATTCACCTCATACAAGTACTGTAGTGCACTCTCTTTAGCATGAAAGTGCAACTTACAAATGTAGATTTCTTTTATACATAAGTACACTCAAAAACAAAATAATGTAAAACTTTAGAGCCTACAAGTCCACTCAGTCCTACTTCTTGTTCAGCCAATCGCGAAGACAAAAAAGTTTGTTTACATTTACGGGACATAACGCTGCCTGCTTATTATTTATAATGTCACCTTCACTTTTGTAGCTGGCATTGCAAGGTATTTACATGCCAGATATGCTAAACATCTGTATACCCCCTTCATGCTTCGGCCACCAATCCAGAGGACATGCTTCCATGCCGATGACACTTGTTAAAAAAATAATGCGTTAATTAAATTTGTGACTGAACTCTTTGGGGGAGAATTGTATGCCTCCTGCTCTGCGTTTTACACACATTCTGCCATATATTTCATTTATAGCAGTGTCGGATGATGACCCAGCATGTTCTTTGTTTTAAAAACACTTTCACTGCAGATTGGACAAAACACAAAGAAGGTACCAATGTGAGATTTCTAAAAATAGCTACAGACCCAAGGTTTAAGAATCTGAAGTGCCTTCCAAAATCTGAGAGGGACAAGGTGTGGAGCATGCTTTCAGAAGTCTTAAAAGAGCAACACTCCGAAACAACAAAAAAGAAAATCAACCTTCTGCTGGTGGCATCTGACTCAGATGATGAAAATGAACATGCATCGGTCCACACTGCTTTGGATCGTTATCGAGCAGAACCCATCATCGTCAGCATAGATGCATGTCCTCTGGAATGGTGGTTGAAGCATGAAGGGACATATGAATCTTTAGGGCATTTGGCACGTAAATGTCTTGTGACACTGGCTACAAGAGTGTCATGTGAACGCCTGTTCTCACTTTCACGTGACATTGTAAACAAGAAGCGGGCAGCATTATCTCCTGCAAGTGTAAACAAACTTCTTTGTCTGAGCGATTGGCTGAACAAGAAATAGGGCTGAGTGGACTTGTAGGCTTTAAAGTTTTACATTGTTTTATTTTTGAATGCAGGTATTTTGTTTGTTTGTTTTTTTACATAATTCTACATTTGTAAATTCAACTCATGATAAAGAGCTTGCACTACTGTACTCGCAATGGGGGGAATTGAAAAATATTATTTCTTTTGTTTTTTACAGTGCAAATATTTGAAATAAAAAATTAATATAAACTGAGCACTGTATACTTTGTATTCCATGTTGTAATTTAAATCAATATATTTGAAAATGTAGAAAACATCCACAAATATTTAAATAAATGGTATTCTATTATTGTTTAACAGCGCGATTAATCGCAATTAATTTTTTTAAATCGCTTGACAGCCCTATTAATTTTATCTACCCACATTTTCTCAGGTTCACTTTAGATAAATCTGAAGTACATGGCTCAGAGTCTGATCTCAGTTACATGGGTGTAAAATCTGGAGTTCCTCTGAATTTACACCAGCATGGCTGGTAGGAGAATCTGGCCTACTATCTGTTCATGTGCTGAACAGAGGCAGAAAACTGCCAGCTATTAGGGAAGTCCTTGTCATCCAGGTAAACTGCACAAGAGGGACAGTACGAAGAGAGTGAGGAAGAAAGGATATAATAAGGCACAAGCGCTGGTCCTGTTGAAAGCAATAATAAAACTCCCATTTACTTCAATGTGATTGGGAGTGCTTTCAGTTCTTAACTGAAGGGACAGAAGCACTGAATCTTTAACAGCAAAAGGTCTTTCTCCCAACTGCTTGAGCTCTTTTAAAAACAGTCTAAATACAATTCACCTCCCATCTCAGTTAATCAGGTTTCACTTTCTGGCTACTTGTTATGTCATAAAACTATTTGCATTCTAGTTGTCCACAGTGTCTTACAACAGACAAGCCCGGAATTTCTAATGTAAAGAACAAACGGGGGGGGGGGGGGGGGAGCAGGGTGAAGTATTTTTATAAACACGTTTAGACCTTCTTTACAGCTCCTAAAGAATCATAAAAGGGCAGAAGCACAATACTTCTTTTGGCTTTGCAGGTCACATTCAATGAAGGAACTGCATATAAATCAAAGCAATACCAGGATGCCAGTTGCTACCCACATCTATTGAAATATAGATTTTTCTGAGTCACATCAGGTCATAAATGTTTACCGAAGTGAATGCACTTAATTCATCATTAGTGTCTGTATTTGCATGCTCAGGTGCATGCATGACCATAGATGTAAGAGTATGAGATTTACTTTTCAAATATCAGATCTACAATTTGCCCCCTGGAAGCATCAAGGATCTGTCACCTGCTACATTCAGAAAAAGAAGCAACCATGTTTTATGACATGAGCATGTTCAATATCCCATTAATTATCACCAAACCTAATCTTGACCATAACTGTCCTCATACCAGGTAAGGAAGTATTATGTGTCAATATGGAACATCCAGCAAAACCAGAAAAGTCTGTCCATCTTGTGCTAGGCGAATGTCGGAAGTTAAGTTTGTTTGCTGAGAGGGTCTAACATTCCATCATCTGTAAGGCTCTCTCCCACATTTGAATGCCACCTTCTAAATGGGTCAAACTCTCCTCTATGCTCACTGTTCCTGCACTGGGGTATGGAAACTCCATGAGTTCCAATTCAGTTTCTTGGTAGTTGTGTTCTATCCAGGGGTGTAGTTCTCCCTTTTGTACAAGAGGCTGGGGTTTCCATTACCTAAATTCATAGACAATCAGTATACTAGCAAGGGGCATCCACTCAGCTGCCTAGACCCAGTGGCCCCTGAATAGCATGGTTCCTGCAAAAGCTGTGCTGCCAGGAGCTCCCTCAACCATGGAAAGTAGCTACAGTAATACGTACTGCCTGCCCCCAAGGTGTGAGAGAGGAGAACCTGGGGGAGACTTACAACCCCTCTGCACTGCTACCTTCCAGCCACGTCCCCTTCCTGTGGCACAGAGTTAGAAGCCCACAGAACTCACAGAGGGATTTCCACTGAGGGGAAGGAGAAGCAAGCCATGGAAGCAGAAGTCGCCTCTTCTTGCCCTTCACCAATTCCAAACTAGATATATGCCAGGCTCCTCTCTGCTTACATATCACTAATGTATCTAGATCACATGACAGGATAAGATAACCCTGTCTACATTAAAGTATAAACAGTGTTATCCAGAAAGATCCTTAAACATGGCTCTCGCTAGCAGAGTGTTTAATAGGCTTTGCCTGTGGCCAGCACAGAGATGAATTGTGTTATAAGCTAACTTTACAAAACCCTGCTAGAGACTTGGGGTTGGGAACTTGGTTTTTTAAAGAGATAACCTCAGCATCAATTGATTCAGCTGAGATCCTGTTTAGAATACAGCACACGTACTTGCACCACTAGCATACACAGGAAAACTATTGAAGATCAATAGGTGGGACTCTGTAGGTAAGGTAAAAGTCAGATTGGCCTAGCTAATCATGCTTACAGTTATTCATTTTTATCCAGGTATATAGGTTGATCACAATTGTCTTGACCCTTTATTATATACCTTTGCCATGGAAACTTAACGCTTCCATTTAAGACAACTCATGCATAATCCTACTTCCTTTCTACGGAGGAGTCCATAATGGTGGTTCTTTACTAGTTTCATTTTCACTTGCTCACCTAAGGGCATGTCTTCACTGGCAACATTAAAACGCTGCCGTGGCAGCACTTTAAGGTGGCTTGTGTAGTTGCGGCATAGCGCTGGGAGAGCGCTCTCCCAGTGCTCTAAAAAACCCACCTCCACGAGGGGCGTAGCTCCCAGCACTGGTGCACTGTCTACACTGCCACATTACAGCACTGAAACTTGCAGCACTCAGGGGGGTGTTTTTCCACACCCCTGAGCGAGAAAGTTGCAGCGCTGTAAAGTGCCAGCGTAGACAAGCCCTTAGTCACACAGGCAGTGCTGTTGCCTGCATGTAAAACACTGTTCAGAGATTCTTGTAAAACAGCCCACTTTTTTCTTCTCCTCCTGTAATAACTGTCACTAGTGACTGTTTCTATGAGATAAGTGATTGACATCAGTTGGTATTAATGATTCTGTGCTGCTTTATTAGCTAAAGCACTCAGATAAATTAGGTTTTACCTCCTTGCAGTAATGGTTGTATTTTACTTTTAAGTCCAAACATTAGCTAGATCTTTTATATGGTAACTATTCCATTTTCTATTAGCTAATAATTTATTTACTGTCTATTAAAAGTATATTTGATTTTGTTGGTGTTTTAATTTGTATTGCAGTGCCACATCCTGCCTTTTGTCGCACTTTGGTGCTAGGAGCTGCGTTTCTCGGGCATTACTGTCTGAAATATTTTGACAGAGCATACGCCAGGTATTTTGTCTTAGTCACTAAGGCCTGGTCTACACTAGGAGTTTATGTCGAATTTAGCGCCGTTACATCGAATTAACCCTGCACCCGTCCACACCACGAAGCTATTTAGTTCGACATAGAGCTCTCTTAAATTCGACTTCTGTACTCCTCGAAAACGAGAGGAGTAGCGCTAAATTCGAAATGGCAATATCGAATTAGGCTAGGTGTGGATGGAAATCGACGGTAATAGCTCCGGGAGCTATCCCACAGTGCACCACTCTGTTGACGCTCTGGACAGCAGTTCGAGCTCAGATGCTCTGACCAGCCACACAGGAAAAGCCCCGGGAAAATTTGAATTCCTTTTCCTGTCTGGGCAGTTTGAATCTCATTTTCTGTTTGGACAGCGTGGCGAGCTCAGCAGCACTGGCAACGATGCAGAGCTCTCCAGCAGAGATGGCCGTGCAATCTAATAGAAAGAGGGCCCCAGCATGGACTGATCGGGAAGTCTTGGATCTCATCGCTGTGTGGGGCGATGAGTCCGTGCTTTCCGAGCTGCGCTCCAAAAGAAGGAATGCAAAGATCTACGAGAAGATCTCTAAAGCCATGGCAGAGAGAGGATACAGCCGGGATGCAACGCAGTGCCGCGTGAAAATCAAGGAGCTGAGACAAGGCTACCAGAAGACCAAAGAGGCAAACGGACGCTCCGGATCCCAGCCCCACACATCCCGTTTCTACGAGGCACTGCATTCCATCCTAGGTGCGGCCGCCACCACTACCCCACCACTGACCGTGGACTCTGAGGATGGGATATTGTCCACGGCCGGTTCCTCGTCGGAAATGTTAGCGGACGAGGAAGATGAGGAAGGAGATGAGGAGGACGAGGCAGTCGACAGCGCTTGCACCGCTGATTTCCCCGACAGCCAGGAGCTCTTCATCACCCTTACCGAGATCCCCTACCAACCGTCCCCATCCGTTACCCCGGACACCGAATCAGGGGAAGGATCAAGCAGTGAGTGCTTTAAACATCTAAACATTTAATTTTAACATAACAGGAATATTTATATTGTTAACAATGGGGTTTTCATTCACTCATTTAAACATAGAAACTTTTATTTATAACAAAACAGGAATATTAATAATATCAGCAATTGGGTGTTCATGATTTCTTTGCCTTAGGCAACTATTTAGTCCCAACTATGTATAAAAAATCAAATAATGTCCGGATTTTCATGATAAGGCAACCACAGGACGCTCCACTCTGTAGTCCCTTCCAGTACAGTTACACCAAAATACGGTCTATATGTCCGGGAATTGACAGAGAGTCCTCCTGGGAGAGCTCAGCATAGCTCTCCTAGAGGTACTGCTCAAGCCTGCGCATCAGGTTCCTTGGCAGGGCGATCTTGTTAGGTCCACCGTGGTACGACACGTTCCCACGCCATGACTCTATCAAGTAGTCCGGGATCATAGCACGGCAGAGCATGGCGGCATACGGCCCTGGCTTCTGCATGCTCTCCCGAAGCATCCGTCCCCTGTCGCTCTCCGAGATCCTCATCAGCGTGATGTCGCACATGATGCCCTGCTTTGAATTAGGGAGGGGAATGTTAGTATTGGGACTGCTTTACAGCCACGCGGTGGAGGCGGCAGTGGGGCAGCATACAGGGATCTTTCCCTGGGACAGCCGCGAGGTGGTGGGACAGGGGCAGAGCTCATGCTTCCCTGATTGCTGCCAGCAGAGAGTGGCATTGCTTTCAGTGCGAAAGGAGCCCAGTGCTACTATTAAAGTTTTAAGCTGCCACAAGTCTACGGCTTACCATGTTTTCCTGCTACAAAAGTAGAGGTGTCCTGCCACGCTTTTCAGATCGCAACTGCAAGACCCCAGGCACTGAAGGCGAGGGCCGAAAATTCGACCTTGTCCTGAGTGCGCATGTGAAAGGTGCAGTGCATGGTGTTGTTCACAGAGAAAGACTATGCTCTTTGTTAGCAACTTCATTTATCTGTCTCAGGAATTCACTCCCTTTTTCCCATTCCCACAGACACATCTGCGACTGTCTCCCAACCCAGCCTGGCATCACACTCCCAGAGGCTAGCGCAGATTAGGAGGAGGAAGAAGAAGACGTGTGAGGACATGTTCTATGAACTTATGGACTGCTCACGAGCCCAGGCAGCCCAGACGACACAATGGAGGGAGAACTTGTCACAAATGCACCGAGCAGTCATGGAACGGGAGGAGAGGTGGCGCCAGGAAGACCAGCAGGCTACTCAAACCCTGCTTGGACTAATGAGGGAGCAAACGGAGACGCTCCGGCGCCTTGTGGATGTTCTGCAAGACCGGAGGCAGGAGGACAGAGCCCCGCTGCAGTCTATCTCTAACCGCCCTCCCCCGCCACAAAGTCCCACACCCCCCTCACCAAAAGTACAAAGAAGGAGGGGCGGCAAGGGCTGTTAAAACTTTCAGTCAACCCCTGCAGACTGCTGTAGCACTAGAAGGCTCTCGTTCCACAAAGTTTGAAAAGTCCTTTCCTACCCATCTCACACAAGCCCCCGTCCAAGTTTCCTCCCCCCCCTTTTCCATGTGCGGTTCATAATAAAATATCTGTTTCTGTTAAGTACTGTTTCCAAGATTTTCTTTGAGAGGAGATTCTGTCTGAAGGGGGGGAAGGGGTTTGATAATTGGACAGGACAGTCACCTTTAGCAGGCTACAGAGGCGGAGGCAGGTCCAGCATCAGGACACATACACAGTGCAGTCACCAGTTACCCTGGTCAGTCTGGGAGGTGGTTTTCATGTTCTGGGGGGCGGGGGGGTTGATCTGTGACTTTGTGGCGGGGGAGGGCAGTTAGAGATCTTATGCCGCGGTCCTTATCCTGGATCACAGAGCCACGCAGCAGGGGGTCTGTAACCCTCCGCCCCCTGCCAGAAAGTCACTTGGCCGACACATACACGCAGTCCCGCCCAGGACTGCTGGCAGGCTCCGTTGAAACAACCAATCCACCACTGCGGAGCCTGTCATTCCCGGAGTTTAGAAGCATCATTTGCATCAGAACACTAAACCCGCCCCCCGCCACAGTCTGCGTCCCCGTTTTAAAACATTCCCGCGAAAACAGTAAGAAAGAGAACGTTGTTCATTAACAAAACGGAACAGATTTTATTTGTTGGGAAGGTGGTGAAGGGGGTATGTAACTTGGAAGGATAGTCAACAGTAACTGGGTAAAGAAACGGGGGCAGGTTCAGCATCTGTGTCCACAAACTAAACAGTCACTGGAGACCCTGCTCAGTCAGGAACCTAGCTTTCAAAGCCTCCCTGATGCACAGCGCGTCCCGCTGGGATCTTCTAATCGCCCGGCTGTCTGGCTGGGCGTAATCAGCAGCCAGGCTATTTGCCTCAACCTCCCACCCCGCCATAAAGGTCTCCCCCTTGCTCTCACACAGATTGTGGAGCACACAGCAAGCAGCTATCACAATGGGGATATTGGTTTCGCTGAGATCACAGCGAGTGAGTAAGCTTCTCCATCTCCCCTTGAGACGGCCAAAAGCACACTCCACCACCATTCTGCACTTGCTCAGCCGGTAGTTGAAGAGTTCTTTTTCTGAGTCCAGGGCGCCAGTATAGGGCTTCATGAGCCAGGGCATTAGCGGGTATGCAGGGTCCCCGAGGATCACTGTAGGCATCTCCACATCCCCAAGACTTATTTTGTGGTCCGGGAAGTAAAGACCTTCCTGCAGCCGTCTAAACAGACCAGAGTTCCTGAAAACACGAGCGTCATGAACCTTGCCAGGCCATCCAACGTTGATATTTGTAAAACGTCCCCGATGGTCCACCAGTGCTTGCAGCACCATTGAAAAGTATCCCTTTCTGTTAATGTACTGGCTGGCCTGGTGGTCCGGTCCCAGGATAGGGATGTGAGTCCCATCTATAGCCCCACCGCAGTTTGGGAATCCCATCTCGGCAAAGCCATCTATGATGAGCTCCACGTTTCCCAGGGTCACTACCTTTGATAGCAGTACCTTGACGATTGCCTTGGCTACTTGCATGACAGCAACCCCCACGGTAGACTTGCCCACACCAAAGTGGTTCGCGACTGACCGGTAGCTGTCTGGCGTTGCAAGCTTCCAGAGGGCTATGGCCACTCGCTTCTGGACAGTCACGGCTGCTCGCATCCAGGTGTCCTTTCGCTTCAGGGCAGGGGACAGCAACTCACACAGTTCGAGGAAAGTCCCCTTCCGCATGCGAAAGTTTCGCAGCCACTGGGATTCATCCCAGACCTGCAGCACTATGCGGTCCCACCAGTCCGTGCTTGTTTCCAGGGCCCAGAATCGCCGTTCCACAGTATCCACAAGACCCAGTGACACCGAGATGTCCTGGGCGCAGGGTCTCGTGTTTTCTGAGAGCTCGGAGCTACTCTCCGACTTCATGCCCTCACGGTGGTGCCGTATCCTCCTCTCCTGATTTGTCTGCAGCTGCCTCTGGTAAAGGTGGATGAGAAGCTGCGAGGCGTTGAGAACTGCCACAACTGCAGCGATGGTCGCAGCGGGATCCATGCTCGCACTGCTGTGGCGTCCGCGCTGTCACTGATCAGAAAAGTGCGCGAACTGATTTCCCGCCAGCGCTTTCAGGGAGGGAGGGAGGGAGGGAGGGCGGGAGTGACGGACGGATGACGACAGGCACCCAAAAGCACCCTCGACACATTTTTTTACCCAGAAGGCATTTGGGGCTCGACCCAGAATTCCAATGGGCAGCGGGGACTGCGGGAACTGTGGGATAGCTGCCCACAGTGCACCGCTTCCAATGTCGACGCTTGCCCCGTTAGTGTGGACTCACAAAGTCTCACAAAGTCGAATTACTGTCCTTAGTGTGGACACACACGTTCGACTTTGTAATATCGATTCCACATATTCGATTTAACTAAAATCAAACTACTCTCGTAGTGTAGACATACCCTAAGTCAGTGCTCCTGAAAACATTTAAGCACATGCTTAACTATAAGCAGGTGAGTAGCCCCAGTGAAGCCAAAGGGACTACTCATGTATTTAAAGCTGAGCATATGTTTAAGTATTTGCAAGTTTGGGACCTAAGACTTGAAGACATGCAGAAAGCAGCTATATTGAGTCAGAAGGTATGAATGTAACCCCAGCCCTAAGGTGTGGCTTAAGCATTCCCCATGTTGCTTGCTGCATGGAGAGGCTTCTCCACTCTGGGTTCTTTATCTTGGCACCTGGTGCTGCCCCCACAGAGGGACCCCTCCTAGTGCCTGGAACACAAGGGATGCCTTCCTTAGGTAAATGTTTACCATCACATATTATACTAAGAGTGTAGTCCATTACACAAGGAATAAAATTATCACAATCCCCATAGTAACAATACAACAACAGGGGGAACTTTATTAGGTACAGGGGATAAAGAATAAGGAAAGAATAATAAAAGAGCAACAATACCTTAACCTTTTCCCCAGTCAACATTTACAATGGGCCCAAGTCACCCCACTCCCTCCCAGTACCTGCCTAGACAGATAGTGAGTTGACAATCAGTTCTTGGAGGGGTAATGCAGTGCTGTAATCACTGGCTGGCTTAAAACTCAAAATAAATAGACATGGGACTTCTTACAAGGTCTTCACCCCTAAAAGGTTAGTATCATCCTGAGGCTCCCTGATCTGCAGTCCAATGGCACGTTAGGCTTGTTCTTGGTAGCCTGACCCGGAATCGCTCCTCAGCTTCCCGCGTTGCTAGTCTCTGCTGGGCTGCCACTTTTCACTAGCCCAGTAATTATCAACAGAGTTCAAAGCTTCACTTTGGTAGGAATCTGGACCTCCCAGGCAGCGGTATTTCTCTCTCTCAAGCCATTCCAACAACTGCCAAAACCGAAAGTAAACCCAAACCCTTTTTCTCTGAGTCTGGCTTATGATTGGTTCCTGCAGTAGCTTCCAGCTTTGTTCCATCTCTACCCTGGACGCTAGTCACCTTGGGAACTGGAGTCCTGAGCCTCTGCCTCCACTAATGCTGTAGTCCAGGGGTAAATCCCCAGAGGCTCCAAAGGGGTTACATGATATTTACAGGTTTGTTTAGAACAACGCATTGGGTCAAGTCCAACCCTGATTTAAACCCGTTCAGTACCAAGGAAGGGCTTCACAGGCATAAGTGAGTACTCACAAAAAGCAAAACTCTTAGATTCTTGGGGTTAACAACACTTGTGATTCTGAATTCAAAATCTGCTTTCTGTGAATATTCTCCAATGCAGAATTTGCTTTTTTTTAAATGACTTTTTCATCAACCATCTCTTTATAAAAGTCAGTGAACTTAGAAAAGGCAGTGTGTGTGAAATGACTATAAGGAAATAGGTCCCATCAGGTTAAGCATTAGGGGATAAATTACAAAAAAAAAAAAAAAAAACACAGATAAGAGTTGGTGCCCAGTTCTCATTCCCTTTCAATACGAGTTGGGTGCCTAACTGCCCCTTGTGCCTTTGAAAAAAATCTTCACTAGAACTTCCAGCACATTTCATTTTTTGTTAAAATAAAAAACAGGCTAGTGTAGTGGTTTGCCCAGTCAATATTTGTCCAGTCTACACTTAAAAGATTTGCTGACATAATTATGTTAATTAGGGGTGAGAGAGGAAAAAAAAAAAAAAACACTCCCAAACCAACATAGCTATGCTAGCAAAAGTCTTAGTGTAGAGGGAGTTATATTGGCAAAAAGTCTTTCTGTATAAGCCGCATCTCTACTGTGAGGGTTTGCTGATATAGCTATGCCAGCATCCCCTTCCCAGTGTAGACAAGGCCTATAAAGGACTTTAAAGAAACAAAAGATTCCAGTGATAGCACATACACTGTGCCATCCTGTGTCTTGGGCAAGGAAGCCTTGATGGTGCATTTGTAACATGTATTCAGGAACTTAAAGTAAAAAGTTACTTAAAGAGAGAAATACAAATGGCACTTCAAAAGGATGTATCCCAATGAGGTAAACCTGGAGACCTAGAGCCGGGAGAAAATAAGGGATTTCAAACCTCAAGCACGCACGAGCTTTTAGGTCTGTGTTCACTGCCGTAAGGCATTATCTGGTGGATGCAATATGGAATGAAACTAGAAGGTGGGAAGGGAGAAGCTGAGTTCTTTGACTCCATTTTTCTTCTCCTTTTGATCTCTATGCGAACTTTTCATGTAGACAGCTACAACAGGGAAAGAGATTTTTTTAATGGATACATGAAAGGGAAACCTGGTTTGAAGATCAGTGAATGATGTCAGATGAAAGGATCAATATTTCTGGTTTGTAATATTTCTACATGGATTTCTGCCCACCCTCTCATAAAAAAAAACCAAAGTAAGATGCTGTAAAGGAATCCAATAAATATGTTGTGTCATAACAAATATAAGTCAGTTTCCTAAGGTAAAGAAATATATTTACAGATAGATTTTTATTTGTACTGGTTCAGAGTTGCATGCTAACGAATTACATGTGGTATAATGTGTGTCCTACAGTTCATCTAGGATTAACCAATAAATTTAAAAGTAGTCAATACATATTTTATTGTAATTTTCATGCATGTCACACTACCCCGCTGTAAAAGCTACGCCATTAACTAGGAGGCCCTTTAATACATGATGGATTGTTTCTCATTACCATAGTCTCATCCTAGTAATCAAAACCGATCAAGTCAATCCAAATCCCCATTTGTTGGCTAAAGCATATACCAAAACAGGATTAAATTTCTATAGAAAGCCTGCTTATCTTGTACATCCAGCAGCAATGCTGAGCAAATTTCTTTCAACAAAGAACATTTATGTATGAGGGGATACAAAAAGAGATGAGATAGTCAAAGTGAAGGGCTAGGTAAATGATCTTTGCAACAGCAGTCTGAATGGATATGAGTAGGGAAGGCTACATTTGTCAAGGCCAGAGAGACAGATGATGCAATAACTGAGATGATGAAAGTCTAGACGAGAGTCAGCTGCGTGGATAGATACAAAAGGCCACATTTTAGAGATGTTATGCAGAAAGAATTGGAAAGATTAAGACATAGCCTGAACGGGGGTGGCCTAGAAAGAGGTCTGTGTCAAAGATGATACCCAGGTATGGGCCTGAGTGACCCTCAGGATGGTGGTGTTGTCCACAGGGATTGAGAAAGAAGGGAGCAGAGCTGGTTTGAGGGGGAAGATTAAAAGTTCTGTTTTATCCATGTTGAGCATGAGCTGATGGCTAGATATCCATGCGAATGTCAGAGAGACAGGCTCAGATTTTATTATGGACAGGGGACAGGTCTAGAACAAAGAGGTAGAACTGTGAGTCATTAGCACAGAGATGGTGGTTGAATTTGTGTTTGCAGATGAGATTACCCAGAGATAAGGTACAGAGGGGGAAGGGATGGGGACCAAGGACAGAGCTAGCAGAACCATGTGATAGGGTATATAGACTCTCCACAGAAGACACAGTAACTCCTCACTTAACGTCCTCCCGCTTAACGTTGTTTCAAAGTTACGTCGCTGCTCCATTAGGGAACATGCTCGTTTAAAGTTGTGAGATGCTCCCTTATAACGTCGTTTGGCTGACTTTACAAGGGAGCATTGCACAAGTTCCTCTTCTCCGCCTCCTCCCCCTCCCTTCCTCCAGCACTTCCCCTGCTGCCAAACAGCTGTTTGTCAATGCTTAGGACTTTCTGGGAGGGAGGGAGGGAGCGAGTGAGTGAGCGGGGAAGCTGTCCCCCCCTTCCCCCCCGGCAGGCAGGGCCACCCGGAACGCAGGGGCTTTAGGGGCTGCAGGGCCCTGGGCTAAGGGGGCCCCGGGGCCCTGGCCTGCAGCTCTAAAGCCCCTTTCAGAATGTGGCCCTGCAAGCACGGGCCGGAGGACTCAGGAGGAGCAGGGGCAGCTTCACAGCCAGCGGCAGGAGAGAAGCATTGCTACACTCAGTGTTGCAACATTGTATTTAGACTCCTAAGTGCCTAAATCCCTTTTGACAATGAAATTTAGAGTCTTAAATCAGTTAGGCATTGCAATACCTAAATGCCTTTAAAAATCTGGGCCAGTCCTTGACTGCTTAACACAGTATTTCTGGGGAGGAATCCAGAGGAGAAGCCAGGCCTGGATCCAACTACCAGCCCCCAATGACAAAGGGGGGCAGAGACTGCCAAAGGCCCAGCTTTGGGGTGGTAGTTCTAATATCAGACTACTGGACTTAATTTTTGTCCCTGTTTTGACTTCCCTTTTTTCCCCCCTGATGATGAAGGGAGAGGGAATTATCGGGCTAGTGATTACATGCCCATCAGAAGGCCCTTAGGACTGAGACCCCATACTACCTCGAAAGGGGAGAGACTCAAATGACCGAGTCAGAAGGCTGGAGCCATAAAGAGAGGCTAAGTACTATAGGTCATGCTTCTGAACTGATACAAAAAGGGAAACTGAGGCAAGGCTGCTATTATCAAATGCTTAGCCAGGAGGTGGGCATTGAAAGGGGAGAGGCTCAACCACAACCCTCCCTCCCCACAGAAAGCTGCAGGGATGGACAAGGGGTATCCTCCGAAGGACATGCTGAGGGAGGGATTAGAGAAGTAGGAGGAGAACCAGGAGGACAGAATCATGGAAGTCAAGGGAGGACAAGATTTCAAGAAGAAAAGATGTCAAAGGTGGCTGACAGGTCAAGGAAGATGAGGATGGAGACAGAAAGAGAAGGAAAGACAGTAGGAGGGGAACTACTGACAAATACATTGTCCTTGCCCCAAAGAGCTTTTTATAGATGAAAAGACTTGTTGAGCCATCTATTACACCCTCCTGCCAATGCAGACGATTACATACAATAGACATTCATAACAAAACACCAGAAAACCTAACGATGTTTGTCAAACATCATTCTGCTTGTATGTTACATCTCTTTCCCCCCACTTTTTTCTGTCATGCCTCTTTTGATCGTAAACTCCTTTGGGGTAGAGATTGTATTGCTCTGTATTGCCTAGCACACTGGGGCCAAATTCTCAGTTGGCTCTTAGGAACTATCGTAATAATAAATAAAAATGAAAGTATATGCAACTTTCTGAATCAGATTCTGATCATCAGTATAAAATCGAGAGTAAATCCATTGATTTCAGTGAAGTTAATGAAGTACACTAGTGTAAATCCTGACATCAGAAACTGACCTTTAATGGATAACTTGTGCTTCGGCTTGGGACAGACTATTTCAATGTTCAGGTAAAATCTGCATTAAGAACCATACTGTTTATTTTTGGTCAGCTATAAACATTTACAAATAGGAAAAGCTTCACAATATTGCTATTACTTCTGTAGGAAGATAAATTCCATTACCTTTTCAAATCAAAATGGGTATGTCAACTGCATACATTTTGATTTCAAAAGCAGTATTAACTACTTTCTAAAAATTAATGCATCATTTCCAAATAACGCTTAAGGCACATTGACTTTCATGACTTCTTGCCATACCTATTCAAAATCCAATTTTCTCCAATGTACAATCAAGAAAAATTTCTACATGAATTCAGAGTCTTCAGTTGATTAAACGAAGTGCTCTGCAATGCCAGTTTGAAGGATGCTCTGTACAAAATGCTGCAAAAGGAGATTTAAAAAACTGAGTTCTATGGTGAGTCGATCTGAAAATAGAAAATATGCTTTCATTCATTTTTAGTCACTTCCAAGTGGGTTTGATTGAATCTGCTGACAGCAAATTTCAGCACTGGATATGAAAGCAGAAGACTATCTAGTAATTAAGATGAACTTGTCTCTTAAAGCTTCAATTGAGGCTACTGCTGTCATTTATGAAAAACGGAGTCACTGTTCCACCAACAGTATTAGCATAAGTAATTTACATTTCCTGCCCCTAGAAGCTGTCAGCCATGACTTCCATATTATTTCAACCTTTAATTTACATCAGCCCCATTCACAACCTTTTGAGAATCCATTCTCCAGTCTCTACTTAATTTGACCGCCAAAGAACACTTAGATGACTCACTAAAATCTGTGTTAGAGGCTCAAGATGACAGATGTGTGGAAAAAACCCAAGGGAAAAAAAAAAGATTACATTACATTTAATATAGTAAAAGAACAAAGAAAAGTCAGAGAAAATGTCACTAGTCAGATCCTATTTTTAGGAAATGCTGTGCAATAAAATAGAGAAACACCATTTTCTGTTCCATTCATTACTGGGAGTGAATGGTCCGCTATAAAAAATCATGTTAAAAGGACGCGGTTTTGCAGCAGTCCATCTGTAAGTGGGAAATGTTTTCTTGGGACCACTGGACTGTACATACAGACCATTATATAACTAAGCTAAGAGCACTGTTTACGTAAGATTAATACATCTGATTTAAGGAAAAGCCTCTTCTGGAACAGAAGTCACTGCTGGAAATAACACTTAATTACAAATTCTTGCAAGGTATGAATTTAAAGTGCTAGCTGCATTGTGTAGAAGTGTGCATCTTGGAAATATCAGCTGAAGGGGGTAAGCAGAAGATATCACACAAGCAAATCCCTGCCATCCACTCTCCCTCAAACAAGGGTAGCACATCACAGAATGGCAGTGGATCAGGGGATGACTCCCTTCACCTCAGCCCCTCTGGAGACCCTCTGAGCACAAACACGCTACTCAGGCTGTGCGCTGGAGTCCAGGATTGGACTTAAGAAATTAAAAATCTGGCTTCCAGCGTAGAGGGGTCTGGGAACACTGCAGAGACAATATGTTTGGTCATTCCCTTAGGAGGAGGAAGGGCATGTCATCCTCTAGCAACTCCTGAAGGCAACTCAAGGAACTACACTGACCCTCAGCCAAAGGGAAGATTGTTAATTAGATGCAGTGCTGTCCAGGTTTCCCGTGTAAGGCTTCATGAGTAAGGCTACGATTTTTGTCATGAATATTTTTAGTAAAAGTCAGGGACAGGTCACGGCTTCTGTGAATTTTTCTTTATTGCCTGTGACCTGTCCCTGACTTTTACTAAAAATATCCCTGCAAAATGGGAAGGGACTGGGCAGCTGCGGGGTGGCTGGGAGCTCTGGGGCCCCCACCAGCCATGGGGACTCAGAGCTCCAGGGTCCCGCTGCCCCCAGTGGCGGAGGAGAGCTCCAAGGGTCCCCCTGCCCTCTCCCCAGCAGCGGGGAGCTGTGGGATCCCCCCACTGCCACCACAATGGGGAGCTGCAGGGGTCCCCCTAATTCCCCCTGTGGTGGAGGGGAGCTGCCAGGGTCCTCCTGACCCCCGCAGAGTCTGGGAGCTGAGGAGTACCACCTTGCCTGCGGCTGGGAGCTGTGGGGTACCCCCCTGCCTGTGGCAGCTGGGAGCTGTGGGGTACCCCCGCTGCCCATGGCAGCTAGGACCTTGGGGGCCCGCTGCCTCAGGCGGTGGGGGGACCCTGCAGCTCTCAGCCACTGGGGCTGAAGTCACGGAGGTCTTTGGAAGTTACGGATTCCATGACTTCCGCGACCTCCATGACAAAATCGTAGCCTTATTCACGAGCCATGGAAGTAAGGGGTACGCTGGGTTTCCCAGGATCACTATGGGCATTTCAACATCCCCCACTGGAATCTTCTGGTCTAGAAAGAAAGCCCCTGCTTGCAGCTTTCTGTACAGCCCAGTGTTCCTGAAAATACATGCATCATGCACCTTCCCGGACCACCCCGTGTTGACGTCAATGAAATGTCCCTGGTGATCCACAAGCGCCTGCAGTACCATAGAGAAGTACCCTTTCTACTGATGTACTCTGTCGCAAGATGGTCCGCGGACAAAACAGGGATATGCGTGCCATCTATCACCCCGCCGCACTTAGGGAATCCCATTGCCGCAAAGTCATCCACTATTTCAGACACATTGCCAAGTCACAGTCCTTCGTAGCAGGAGGCAATTAATGGCCCTGCACACTTGTGTTAACGCAGCCCCAATGGTGGACTTCCTGACTCCAAACTGATTTTTCTCTCTCCTAGTTCTCTCTTGTCTGAGTTCTCTGCTCTGTTTATATAGTCTTCTCCTGACCCTTTCACACCTGCAGTCATTAATTATTAATTTGCCATATCACCATCAGCTGGGGACAAGCTAGTAGGTCACAAGTCAGGCTGAGCCTGGCTCGCCTAAAAGGGCCAGCCAGTCTGTGACACCCCAAAATAAATAAAAAAAAATTCTCTCATATTTTTGGTTTGTCTTTTGATTTTTTATTCCCCCTGCGCACCCCCAGCGTGTGGGTGGGTCACAGTTACAGTGCTGACAACTCTCTCAGGTTTATGCAGTACAGCGTGTTTGGCCCCCACTGCAGAATCTCTCACAGGAGAGCCCCACTAAGATCAAACAACAAAGATTTGTACAAAAATGCTGCCTGACAGGGCAGAGTTTGCAGCTCCTCCCCAACCCCCACAATTCTAATCAATTCTGTGCCCCGCCCAACTAACATCTGCCCTTCCCCCAGCCCAGCAATTAATTGTGCAGCCCTCCACATCAGTTCTGCCTCCCCAGCCTCACATCTGCCCCATGCCCTTCAGGACACCTCTGCTCCTCCTGTAGCTGCAGGATTCTTCACTCCTCCCCCCCCCCCCCCTCCAGGCCTGGTGCTGCAGGGATGGGGAAGAGAAGGGGCAGGAGCAGAGAGCAGACTGATCCATTATTTGGGAGAGGAGGGAGCAGAACTGCTCTGGACTTTCTGCTCCTTCCTCCGCACCCTCCACACCTGTGAGAATGGTGTCCTCCCTCTCCTATCCATAGATTCCTCTCTAGTGTTTTGCCTGCTTCCCACACAGCAGCCCTGATTGGCTGCTCTTTCCCAGGAGGCAGGGAAGTGGGGAAGGAAGCCAATCAGAGGAATTTTCTCCTCTGGCAGAGCTGAAATTCTCCTAAAGGTTGTAGCTCCTTGCATCATCCAGAAACATGATCTTGGCCCCTGCTGGAACCAAGATCATGTTATTTATGATGAAATCACAAGAGTTGGCAACACTGCTGACTGGTGGAAGTCTTGGGAAGTTATAAGCTACACCAAGCAGGGTCTTACAATGGGAAGATTTAGACAACCTTAACTACAGCCGTGTCTAGTGCTCCAACTCTAATAATAGTAGAATAGAGATCATCCAGAACTTCATACTTTAAAGTGTTGTCAATTATAGTTAGCAAAAATGTAAGGAAGAAAAACAAGAATCAAAAGTAACAGAAGAGGAGTAATTTAAGAAGAGTTTCTGAAAAACCCTGGCAAGTCAAGAGGAATAAAGAAAAGATTGCTTGGCTTGATGAAATGTGGCTAAACAGCAGTAATATGAGAACTGTAGCTAAAGCCTGAATTACTGTAAGACGGGGCTTTTTCAACCTGGGGGTCTGCAGACTATGTCTAAGATTTCCAAAGGGGTCCACACCTCCATTCCAAATTTTTTAGGGGTCTGCAAATGAAAAAAAGTTTGAAAGCCACTGCTGTAAGAAATTCTTTCTATGAGAACCAGAAAGTACAAGGGAAGGTTCACCCATTATGCTCATTTAAGCCTGAAGTCAGCAAAATACATGTTTAACTTTAAGCATGTGTTTAAATCCCATTGAATTCATTGGGACTTAAGCGCTTACGTTGTTGTACAATCTGAACCGTTCTTCCTTCTTTGAAAACAGTAACAGGGACAGTAACCTGAGCTACACAAATCCCTCAAGTGTTAAGACACTATCAAATGATACTGCTATAATAATCAAAAATTTAATAAATGAGATCTTAAATTAATATCTTGGGAATTACACCATTAAAAAACTGAGCTCCAGTGAGTCGTGCCTCTGAATAAATTGCTGAGTGTCTGCTTTTGAGACTATTTTGAAAAAATACTTTACTTATGAGACAGATTTTAGAAGAATATGCATGACCCATCTGCAATACGAGGGCAATTAAATATTTTTATCGGATTTCTACTATACATCAATAGGTACTCAGATTTGAAAATCCCTAGCCAACCCAGCACCAGTAACAAAACCAAAATGTTTAGCGAACATAACAGTCTGAATTTAGTCTCGCCTTCCTACACACCAACAGAAGCATCTCAGTAACCTACTGCACATCTCTTTCGGAATATAGGCAAAGGTTAAAGTACCAACGGAAGGGAGGCAGACTTCACATATATTGTGTATTGCAACAAACAGCGCAAACACTGTGCTCCCTGGCTCCATACACTCACCCTCAAATAAAATGTCAAGTCAATGTTAGATTTAACTTACAGGGCAGATCTTCAGATAGCATAAATGGGTGCAGCTCCATGAACTTCAGAAGTTTGAGGGCCTTAGTGGGAATTAAGGGGTGTATAGGCCTTAAGCTGCCCTTCAGCACGGGGGAACAAACATACATACTATTCTTAATGAGTAAAATTATGTGATCACTGTAACAATTATGATGTCCTTAACTATTTATTTCCTTAATTTTAAGTGCTTGGGTTTTGTAAACGATGTGATAGGTAACTACATTACTGTCATTTAGCAACCCTAGCTGGTTTGTGACACACAAGTGGAACAACAGTGCTTCCTAGTCTCTTGACTGTTTAAAGAGTATACCACACCAAGTCCTAGAGATGGGAGAAGTGCCAAGTGACACTGACCCAGACCTGAGGAAGAGCTCTGTGGAGCTTGAAACCTTCTCTTTTTCACCAGCAGAAGTTGGTCCAGCAAAAGATATTACCTCAGCCCTGGTCAGTCTCTCTAAGGGACTCTGAGTCAGTCTGTGATGCAGTGACATAGAGGTAAAAACAACGAGGAGTCTTTGTGGCACTTTAGAGACTAACAAATTTATTTGGGCATAAGCTTTTGTGGGCTAAAACCCACTTCATCAGATGCATGGAGTGGAACATACATTAGGGAGGTATAAATACACAGCATATGAAAAGATGGGAGTTGCCTTACCAAGTGGGGGGTCAGTGCTAACGAGCCAATTCAATTAATTCAAAACGAAGGCAACACCAATAAAAGGTGGACCAACTTAAGCAATATGGATAAGCAGCTTCTTAACAGATGTAAGGACTGAGACAAACATAATATACAACAACAGTTGGAAATAACTTCAGCATAGAAACGTTATTGTCAGCACTAAGTACTGACTGTCAACTAGCCTGTCACTAGAAGCCAAACAAAGTCCCTAAGAAACTTTAAGGCCCGCATTCAGGAAAACATCCCTGGTCAGGAAAGGTGCTTAAGTACATGCTTAAGAGCTTTCCTGAATCAGAGTCTATAATATTCCCCACTTTCAGCCTCATGCCAGTGGGCATCTGCTTTCAGACACCACTAACCCTGCAACCCAGCATCATGCCTTACAAAGGCAGGTGACAAAGCTCGCTCTACACTGTCCCTGGCGGTGCAGGACTCAGATCTTCCTGGAGGGAAGTCAAACCATCCCATCACACTTTGAAAAACAACAGTGAAGGGCATATCTTCCTTGAGCTGTTTTCCATTTTAATGAACATCAAGCCTTGTGTATAAAGACTCAACTTTCCCACACCCCATTATTAAAAATACTACTTTGCTTAGCTTATATAAAATCCTGGTAAAATATAAAAGGCCTGATTTGTTTCCACACGAGTTTAATACTGATGTAATTCCATTGAGTAAAATAGAGTCACTCCTGATTTACACCAGCACGAAAGATTAGAATCAGGCCCCAGGTATTTTATAATGTTTTAATTTTTTGTATTATACTGTTGGTGTGGTATCCTGGAGTTGGAGGAGGAGAGAAACACACTGTAAATAAAATTGTTCAATATTGTTTCATCTCAGATAATAAAGTTAAGTATTTTATTAATTTCTCTATACAATGGGTGCACAGTCGGAACTTTTTCTCTGACAACCACAAACAATTCCCTCCAGTTCTTTCAGACTGTGGTTTTGTAAGTAGCATAACATTTCTGATAAGATAGGTCTGACCAAAAGCACCCCTGTATTCACACCCTATACACTAAAGCAATAATCTTTGTACTATGCCTTGTGAGGTATCATTTGAAAACTGATAACTCACTAGTCGATAATATCATGGTGAAATGTAAAGTTATGAAATCCTCCTGTATGATGTTCTTAGTATATGTTCAAAACCACACTCAGGCAGAAGCATCCTGAACGAAGAAAGGTGAATTTACCTCAATTTACATATAAGTAATAAACAGGGTCCTTGAGACAGCCGGGAGAAGAAATGACAGGCAACAGAGCAAATTTGCATTTCAGCAACACAAGCGAGAAAAAAGAACATGGAGCCTCCTTCACCATGAGACTCCATGTCGCTCTCTTTACTGTTTGAATAAACTTTGCTCTGAGAGGTAATCCTAAAAAAAAAAAAAAAAATCCAGTTCAAAGGTTAACTGGACAGAAAAAGAAAACCCCAAGTGTGTTCTCTCTCTCTCTCACACACACCCCTAAGACAAGAAAGGAACCAGCCCTTTGACTTTGGGGAGAGAGCCTGACCTGAGAATCTGGTCAGCGATGACGCTGGGATCATGTGATAAGGATTTTGCCTTGATCTAAGTCTAGCTTCTTAAGTTTTTGCTACTAGAGAGCATTTTATCTTTATTTCTCTTGTAAGCATTTCTGACTTTAATACCTGATACTTGAATTCACTTAAAACCCTATTTTTGTTTGTTAATAAACTTGTTTTATTTTTTAATCTGAACCAATCCAGTTCTAGGTTTAAATTGAACTGTTTGGTAAGTCCAGTTAAGGTAGCAAGCTGTTGAATATTGACTCTTTACAGGGGCAACGGACCTTTAATATCGGAACTGTCCAGGAGAGGGCTGGATAGTGCAGAACACATGTTTTTGGAAAAATTCAGGACTGGGAGTGCGTTGGGGTCACCCTGCAAGTAGTAACCCAGGCTAGAGGAAGCCAGAGTGTGACTGGTGTGTTGCTGACAGGCTGCTGGGGCCAGGGCTGCTGCTCTACACCAACACTTAAGGTGTGACCTGCATGCTGGCAGGTTGGGAGCTACAACAGAACAGCATTGTGAGGCACCCAAGGTTGCAGGCCAGGCAGTGGCACAGCCCCTCACTGGTGTGGATTGCACCCTGGAACATGATAATAGTTCATAGCAGAAGCCTTCAGCCATGGGCACCTGTGAATGGGCGTTCACCCCACACAAGCCCTGAGCAGGTTGATGTGGGCCAGAAGGGGCCAATTAACCATATATGATGCACCTGGAGGGGAGCCAGGGATTGATAAAGTTGAATTGCATACAAAGCCCAACTGAAGGAGGAGCTGGACTAGGATTATAAAGACAGGAAGCAGAGAGCAGGAGGCAGCTAGAGGGAAGAGGCCTGTAGTCACTCTCCAGAAGGATAGGGAGTTGGTCAGGGACAAAGAGGCAGCCCAAGGGAGAGTAAGCCCCAAGATCCTGCCCTGGACTAGGGAGTCTGGCAAGAGACCGAGAGGGGTGAAGTAGCCATAGAGAGCAGAGGAAGCTCTGGTGGTAAACCCAGAAATAGACAGAGGTGGGGCAGGAAGGAGCCCAGGGAAACAGGGACTGAGACTGAGCAGACCTGGATTGCTGGTCCCAGGGCTAGAACCCAAGAGTTGTGGGCAGGCCTGGGTTTCCCACTGGGAAATGACACAGGACCTAGAGGTGAAATGGAGGAATATCTGAGGTAGCAGCTGGACAGCTTATCTGGTTGGAGTTTGATACCGCAGAAGGAGGGGACTGTACAGCGACCTGGTTGGAGGGCTGATTCACAAAGAGAGGGGGCACCATAGCGTGAACAGCCATTGACAGCTTTCACCCCGTATGGTGCCCCCTAATTACCAGACCTAGCCACAAGGAGGCACACCTGTGGTGAGAGGGGGCTCCTTTACAGCACCCTAAAAATAAGGGAGTTCCTGTACACACACTAGGACTGTGAAACCAGCTCTTCATGTTAGCATCATCATTAACATGCATATATGGAGAGGCAGGCCCCACTAGCTCATGTAACAGCAGGGAAAATAAACTCCCCCCACCGGCCCCATAGCAGCTCCACGCCTGCTCCTGCAAAGCAGAGACCTGGTTCTCCATTGCCTTTAATCTCAGTCAGTCATTTAACCTTTGAAAGTAAATACATGGGGGTGTAAAGTGCTACCAAAGCAGGAAGTTAGCATTTTATACCCACTCTGTACAGGTGCAAGAGACTGCACAAGGTGCAAGACAATGGGGAAACAAACACAGTGTGTTGCTCCTCCATTTCTCCCCTGCACTCAGATGGGGCACAGCTGGGTTACTCCAAAAAGAAGAGAGTGTTAGCACATATAGCGTTATTTCTATATTCCACAGGTCAGACTTGGGCATTTTGTAAATTAATATCCATGAGCCTGATTCATCCTTATTGTAGCTGCACTGAAATGAATGGAGTTACAACAGGAGTGAAGTGGGATCCCCTCTTTTAAAGAAATACAAACATTAGCAGGTCTCAGTCTTCTCATTTACACCTGTTTTACACCCCTACATCAATATAGTCAGCCATGCTGTAAATAAGAGTAGAACCAGGCCCAAGGACTGACAATCTAGGATTGTAGAGGGAGCTTTGGATATTAACTGATGGGTATAACGTCCATTTAAAGAAAATACATTCCTTAATTAGCCTTGTCCGGCTGTAAATTGCCAGCGATATTATTTTGTGCAATCAGTTGACACAGACCTATCAGAAAATTTTCCACTCACAAAATGTCCTCTATAAAAATAAATCTGATTATGATCTGACCAGAAATAGGTGCCTAAAATTACTGTCAAAACAACAGAATCAAAAGGATGAGTTGGCTTCCTCTCTATATTTTCTGCTCTATTTATCTTGCTCACTCCTATGTAAACTCACTATTACAAACTCTGCTAATGCCACTGTTTGCAAGAGCTAGCCTCACAATTCATGCAAACCTGTTTATACAGGTGGTACATCATTTCACTCAGAATGGATAATACCGATCTGAGTAAAAACTACAGGAAAGGACAACATTACAAAAGGGATTCATAAAGCGAGAGTGGGATGCACAGTAAACAAGCAATTTGGCACTTGGTTGTAAAGTCAAATGGGAAAGTGTTCTTTTTAATCACCAAATAAGACAAAGCAATTTCTAGACTGGAAAATGCATAACAAACGGAGTTCTGCAGAGTAATAATAAAAAAAGAGACAACCACTTGGTAAGAGAAAGTGTTTTAATGGGTCCATCAGACCTCACACAGATGCCAATCCACCACTACTTGTTTTTCAAAATGTTTCTCTCTATATATATCTGGGAAGGGCTCCGCACCCAACTGATAGTCAACGGAGAACAAGTCAGTTACCATGGCACTAAAACATGCCGTAACTGCAAAATATCCTCTACTTTGTTCAGCACCCAGGAGGACTACCACCAATCTATGGGCCAAATGGGGCAGAAGCAACAAGATCCTCCTTCAGACTCAGACTATGCAACTGCAAAAGCAGTGTTAACATGATTATTATGCCAAAAACAGTCCTACACACAGAGAGACTTTGTGAATTTTATTCTCTCATTCCCTGCAGTCGGAATAACCTGTAGTTAATATTCTTACATACTGGTAATTCACATGTGTACATCTCTATCTCTCTCTCACACACACACACCTTGCCCACTTCCCTCCACCACTCCTGTCCCAAAGGAACTACAGAATGATCTCTGCAATTTTCTGAAGAAGCCAGTATTGAGATGACAATCAGTCACTTTATACTCTAGCACTAGTGCAAACCTGTATGTTGTTTTGCCACTGTTCAGGGACAGTCAGAATTTGGCCTTATGGCATGAGGAAATCCAACAACATCGTCCCTTCCTTTCATAACGTGGTGGGCACAGTAGTTTTGAGTGGTATGTAGTATGAAGTTTGTTTCAATGAACAAAACACCACAGCCCCAAAACACAACAGATCCCTCTGTTCCCCTCAAGGCTGCCCCTCTCTGGGAATTCTAATGCTCATTCCTTCTTTGTTTCATTTCAATTTCCAAAATATAAATTAAGTAATGAGCCAAAGGGTATCTGAAGCATAATTAGCAATGAGCTGATGGACTTATCAGCCCAGGTGAAAGTACATGACAAGCACAATACATGCCACAGGTCACTTGAATACAACGTTTGTATGGGTCATGGGAACAATGACACCATCTGAAGAGGGGAATTCCAATCTGGAAATTTCTTAGGCTGGAACATGGCAAAGCCCAACCTGTGACAAAAGCCAAGGAGCCCAATATGACAGCCAGGGGCTCCGAAGTCTATGTTTACCTTATAAATGGTGCTACTGAGTTTGTGACCAGTTAGTAACATAATTGGCCCTAAACATGGTTTGTGCCCTCAAACAACATAGTTAATATTTTTAATAACCATGGGAACTAACCAAGTGTTGCCCTTACCAGCAGCCTAGGCTGACACAGATGTCTTCCTGCAACAAGGTCATAATAGTTATATTTCTTTGCAGATGAGACCTCATGACCTCTCAGTTTTCCATGTGGCAGGACATCCCAGAATGTACCATGCTATGTATTGTTGCTCTTTGTCCACCCTCTGGCGCTCTGTCCCCTATGGATCCCCTCTTTTTAGTTCCACAGATTTTCCCAGAATGCACAAACAAAAGTAGGGAGTGTGGTAGGTGAGAGTGCACGGACATGGTCAGTGCATGTTTGTGTTGTGAAAAAAAAAGCTGCTGTGTAGGCACAATTTACCCATTCTTGGAGTAACCAGGAAAGATGTGGATGTCATGACCTGGTTATAGTTTTGTGTGTTTTTTTTTTAAATCACAGCTGTTTTTCTAGTGCAGACAGGGCCCTAATGGCAAAAAGAGGTCTCTGCTCTCTTCAGCAAAGAACGTGGCTTGATATCGTAAGAACCACTTCACACACAATCATTCCCCACACTCAGGGCCGGCTCTAGGTTTTTTGCCGCACCAAGCAAAAAAAATTTTGGCTGCCCCCCGTCCCAGCCCTGGGCTCCTTGCCGCACCCCCCTGCTGCCCCAGCCCTGGGTTCTCCCCCCCGACCCGCACCCCCTGCCGCCCTAGCCCTGGGCTCCCCCCTACCCCCCCACCATTGCCCCACACACACACCTCCTGCGGCCCCAGCCCTGGGCTCTCCCCGCCCCCCCTCACCTGCACCCTCCTTCCGCCGCAGCCCTGGGTCACTGGTAACTTGCTCCCAGGGCCGGTCATTCAGCAGGAATTTTAGATGTGCACAGAACACAGACAGGATTGGTTCCCATATGGTTACAGAACTGCAGTAAAGTGGAACAAT
Source organism: Emys orbicularis (assembly GCF_028017835.1). NCBI lineage: Eukaryota > Metazoa > Chordata > Testudines > Emydidae > Emys > Emys orbicularis. The sequence continues at coordinate 10,759,510 of NC_088690.1, forward strand.
TTTCAGCTTGTGTGATTGGAGGATATCTGGATGCATATTATAAGACTGCCCTACATAAATGAGGAAAAGTTGAGGTGCCTTTATTATTCTTTTGTTCCACTCTTTCTTTCTATGGGGAATTTGCCAATGCAATATCACTGTCTTCCTTTTAAACAAACAAACAAAAAGGCAATGGCTGTTGAAAATAGCAATTCCAGTCCTAATAACCACTGGGAAGCATTTCTTGCTCAATTTTATCCTACTTTTTCTACAGCAAGTTACAGTGGATGAGTATATTTGATTTGGGAGAAATGAAGTAACAGCTGCCCAAACTGAGCTTGAGCACTCCTGAATTTTGAGGTGTTCAAATCTGGAAGGCAGGTGCTGGGGGGGGGGGGGAGGACTGTGGCTCCGCAGGGGAGCACGCAGCATGTATGCAGCAGCGTGTCTGGCGCTGCGCGAAGCCAGACACGCGGGTCTGAGTGGCACGGTAAGGGGGCTGGGGGGTTGGAGAAGGGGTAGGAGGTTCCGGGGAGGCAGTCAAGGGACAGGGAGCAGGGGGGGTTGGATGGGGCAGAGGTTTGGGGGGGCAGTCGGGGCAGGGAGAAGGGGGGTTAGATGGGTCAGGGGTTTGGGGGGGCAGTCAGGAGACAGGCAGCAGTTGGATAGGCATGGGAGTCCCAGGGGTTTGTCAGGGGACAGGTAGGGGGTGGGGTCCTAGGGGGGAAGTTGGGCGGGTCTCAGGAGGGGGCAGTTGGGGACAAGGAGAAGGGAGGCTTAGATAGGGGTGGGGTCCTGGGGGGCAGTTGGGGCAGGGGTCCCAGGAGGGGATGATCAGGGGACAGGGAGCAGGGGTGTTGGATGGGTTGGGGTTTCTGTGGGGGGCAGTCGGAGGGAGTGGATGGTGGCAGGGTGGGGCTACCCTCCCTCCCTGTGGAGTGTCCTATTCTTTGAATGTTAAAATATGGTATCCCTACCCTTCCCAGTGCAGCTCTCCATTCATAGCAGGCTGCAGCATGAGGTCTCAGCTTCCTCACTCCCTCCCCCTCTTTCCTGTTGGTAGTGGCCAAGGGAATGCTGGGAAATGTAGTTCTTTCCCTGCTCCAGGGCTGGCTCTATAGGCAGGGAGCTAACCAAGGAACTACAGCTCCCAGGGCCCCCTGTTGGTTCTCAGCTCCCAGGCTGGATCCCCCGGCTGCCGCCCCTGTAAATGGGCTGCCCCAAGCACGTGCTTGCTTTGCTGGTGCCTAGAGCCGCCCCTGCCCACACTAGCACATCTGGGAATGCTTCAGGGACAATCCTGTGTCCTTCATCTTCCACATGACTGAAAATAATTTAATCTGATAAAAATGTAGAACGAAGACCATCAGCAGGTGGTGTTGGAGGTTTAGCTGAAGTTGTCATTCACTCCATCCTTGTTGGTGAATTAGCGTGTTAGTAAGTGATCAGGAATTAGGGAACTAATTAACTAGTCTTTAATACCAGTGCCCAATAGAGAGAAAGTGGGTGAGGTAGTATCTTTTATTGGACCAACTTCTGTACCTTTCCCAGACCTGAAGACAAGCTCTGTGTAAACTCGAAAGTTTGTCTCTTCCCCCTACTGAAGTTGGTCCAATAAAAGATATTACCTCACCTACTTTGTCTCTTTAATATCCTGGGACCAACCCAGCTACAACAACACTGTAAAGTACATAGTAACACAGTCACATGTTCCACCACATGTGATTCAGCTTCTATTGGCTGTTCCCCTCTTAAATTGACCATTTCATAAATACTAGCTGTGTTAATCTCAGTCATATTGAAAAAAGGATTAGTAATATCACAGACTTATTTCTTTGTCAAGTTGTCTCATCCTTGTTTAGCTTGGGACAAAAAGTGCTGACAGACAACCAGAATACTGCTATTTATAATTTGTGATAACTAGTGATATGCTTGAGGTGGCCACAAAGTTAATATTCAGAAGTGAAATTCCACAACGTATGGAGAGCAGTGGGATCTGAGAGGTTTGGTTCAGACCCACCACCAGATACAATATAGTCATTGTCAATGATAGCAAAATATTTTTGGAGACTTTGAATTGCCAGTCATCATAGAAAAGCCAAGAGAAGCCTTCTCTACTCCCTAGTGAAAATTCCACTCAACTCTATTTGAATCCTTCATGGTCTCTCCTGGTTTCTATTGTAGAAGCATTAACCCCAATGGCCAGTAGCTCAATTGTTCTGTTCCTAAGTCTAGTTGTCCAACCAATGACAGATTTTTAACTGAAAATTTTCACGAAAGCTCTTTTCCTATTGGACAACTAATTAACATTAGACCATATTCATTAGAACAGGTCTGTACCTTTAGTCAATTGGCACCTCTTCAACAAAATAATAATGTACTGGAATCTGCATTCTGCTTCTTCCCTCTTTTTGTCATACGGCCCTGGATGAGATATTGGAATGATTTTACAAGAGTGATTTTACTGAAGTGAACCAAGAAAGAGCAAATATATTGCATTCATATTCACCATGCAAAGAGATAGTCCAAGTAGCAAGGCAAGAGATGTTGTAGCTTGTAATAAGGTTAAATGCAACCTTGGTATAAGCAGGAACATCTTCACTGCAGTCAATGGAGCTTACATTAGGGTTGAATTTGGCTCATACTTCTCAGTGGAGTACAGCATAAGGCTTATAATGAGATAGCAAAGGGATTAAGGGTGATTAACTATAAACAGAAATAAATCTTGCAGGCGAACTGCTTAACTGTGCAAACACAAAAGTGCCCTACTCAGCAAGCTTAAGTTGTTAGATCAATACAATAGCGCCCAAGACATAAGCAGATACATATTTAAAATAGGACAATTGCATCGTTGATGCAAAACCATTAATTTACAGGGTTTCTGACTGAAAGACTGTAAAAACATCCATGCCTTGTACATGTAATCACTTTTATTTTGCCTGCACGTTTTTTTATATACATCTTAATGTAAAGAAAAGCCTGTTAACTTATGTAAAAGAAGATAATGTATTTTATTTAATTAAACATAAGGGATTATTATTCTGCTTCTGAAAAAAAAATACATTCTATAATTTTTTTGTGATCATTCCACATGAAAGTACATCTTTGTGTTTTTATTAAAGAAATATAGTAATAATAACAATATTAAGCACTTACATACCAAGATAGGGCAAATCTGGAATCTCTAATCTGAATCCCCTTGAATTATGAGGGGCTTTGGGTTCAAATCCCTAGATCCCAACCAGTCTCTGTGGTTTTGGCTCTAAGTTGAAGGGGACTGTTTTCCAGTTCTAGTTTGGATGCAGTCTAAATCTCATGAGACCAACCAAAAATGGCAGAGATATTACATGATCAGCTGATTTTATATTTCTGCCAATTTTGATTGAAATCTCATGAAAACGGCTAGACTATAACCTCACCCATAGCCTTGAATCAGTCTCAGACCAACCCCCGGAACCTCAGCCCATACCTTTTCAGATCCATATATCACTTTCTCAGCCCATCGCTACTTATATAACACTTTATATTTCCAAAGCATTGAATAAACATTAACTAATCGAAGTTTGCTAATGAATGTCAATATTAAGGGTAAACAGAAGTATTTATATAGATTGGCCCCAGACCCACAGATTTACATTTTCACCTACTGAAAAAACTATACAAAGCTACTTTCCAGTTCTGACTTGTTTTCTTAGTTTATATCCCTACTACATTTTATATAGAGTCATTCAAAATTATGCCATTTACTTAATATATGTGAGGCACTGTTGCCAACTCTCGCAATTTTATCTTGAGTCTTTTGATATTTGGGGGTTTTAAGCTCCAGCTCTTATAGTCATTTTATCATGTGAAAATTTCAAGTAATTTAAAAAAAAATTAGTACATTTCTAGCTCTCATGGTTGCGGAGAAAAAGCTTGTAAATGTGAACCAGAAAAGCTCAAAAACCAGAAAAAACACACACACAAAGAGACAGACCCTCAAAATTATTATTTTTTAAAATCTTGGGATACATAAGCCAATCTCGTGGTTTTTTAATGCTTGGGGTTGGCAGTCCAGGTGATGAAGTGAACTAGGACTGGAAACACCTTCAGAACCAGAGGAAGAAATTCCGCTATCCCTGCTTCCACCAGTGATTCATCAGTGTTTAAAGAAGTGGGGTTTGTTTGGAAGGTGGAAGAGTTGAGTCTACTTAACCTGATGCCCTTGCCTGGGTGTGACTAGAGAAGAAATTCAGAGACTGCCCAGACAACATCCCAGTGAGAACTTCAGTGTAGACAGCTGAGGAAGCTGTATTTTGAAGCTCTCTCAGTTTCTCTTGATGTGTGTGTCAAACAGCTATTTTAAAAATTGGGTCACAGTCCTCAGAGGTCTTAAGTTACAGGTTTGATTTAACAAAAATACACAGCACCAAAGAAAGAACTCAGTTACAAAGGAAAACTCCTGTTGTACTCTACATACTCAGATTTAATTGTTTTTGTACTATTTCTTCCCTCTCTGTCCCATGCTGGGTACTCCTTAGCCAGGGTTCAATGAGACAAATACCTCTGCACAGAAAATGCCAGTGCTGCTTCCTGAACAAGGAGCAAGAAGGTGCTGATTTACAGGACCACCTGCTTCTTCTCCCTAAGAAAGGCCCCTCTGGGACACCTATAGTTCGCCTTGGCTCAGCAGCTTAGCCCATGTTAGCTTTCCCTAAAGGATTTACTTAAGATGTAGAAGTTGTGGGACTCTCCTTGAACTGCAGTGTGATTAAAACAAGTTGTGTGTGACTTATAGAAGATGACTGGTTATCAATACTCTGACCATTCACAGTACAGTCAGAGAAATGGCATACCTAAGAAAACAGCCTGGCTCCTCTCAAATGCCCATCCTTCCCTCTGCAGGGAGCCCACACGTAGCCACTAGAATAGCCACTTACAAACTGTTGGCAGTGACTCTTCTACATCACTGTCACTATACAAACCACTACCCGGGTTATGGATGACGATAATGCTACATAAATAATCAATAAAATACAGAGTACAAATAAAATAATAAGTCTGGCTCTGCCACTAACAACTTCTTCAACATTTAACTTCTCTTACTCCCCACTTTCCTCTCCTGTAAAATTTGGATAACATTATTTAACTACTTCACAGGGGTTCTGTGGGGCTGTATTAGCTAAAGTTTGTGCTGTGTTTTGAAGAGGAACCGTTCTATGCAGTGTTCACTAGTAGCTAGCTTACCTTTCAGGGCAGCATAGAAGATCTCTCTCTTCACTAATTGTAGGTATTACTCATACTTAGCACTTTTGTTTACTGTTTTCCCATTTTCAGAGACACACGAATGTTTTTTTCTCTGTGACATGTATTTTTACCCTTTTACCAGGCTATTTTTGCCTGTTATTTTTCTTTTCCTATCAGGTCCTTTCCTGCCACAGCAATATTTGGGAAACTACCATTAAGGAAAGGCCCTAGCTTATTTGCTTAATAAAACTACTGGCTTGATTTATATTTAATCAGGAACATGGTTGTTATTTCTTACGTGTCTGGAGCCTAGATGTTTTTTCATTCTCATGACCCAAAGAGTTTTTGATGCTGCAACAATGAGATGTGTTTTTTTTTTTAAAAACCTTTCCTTTTGCTATGTGGGCCAATTTGTTCTTTTGTCAGTCATGATCTTGGCCATTTTGATTTTCTCTCTCTAGATATCAAATGACAGGGGCCTAGTTTTGATAACTAGAGAGTTAAACTGATGTAAATCCACCTGTGATGTTCTATACCTTAGGGGAGCACCCTGTAACCCCCATATTCCTAATTTATATATAATTGTGATATTGCATATAAAGCATGCCATGTAAGGTATCAGGGGATCTGCTGAAAGTCACTGTTCTATCTAAATATCTATATCATTAGTCCATATGAAGTTATGGGAATTGTGTTGTATGGTTGTCACTAAAACCTGCTGTAAGTTGGGGGAATCAGCCAGATATTAGCTCCCCAGAGACAACATCAAGGAAAGTAACCAATGCCAGGGCAGGTGTCAAACCACCATCAACAGCCATTGTCCAGTAAGGGAGTTACAATTCAATGATTCATCTGCATAAGGCCACACCAGGGGAATTGCTCAACCTTGCCTGGGGACTCCGCAATGCCAACCAGACATGCCTGGACCTATGTTCTCCAAGCACATGGTACTGAGGGTATAAAACAGAACACAGTGACCCCATGCTTAGCCCTTTTCTCCTCCCCCCACCTACACTGCAAGCAACAAAGACACTCAGAAGACTGAAGACTCCAACAGGGGAGACTGGCCCAGGTTTGAACTATGAACTGCAATATCCAGTGGGGTGAGAAAAACTGCTTAATCTAGATGTTGCCCCGTCTAATAGGGTTGAGAGTTTAGACTGCGTGCTTATATTTTATTTTGGTAACCACTCTGACTTTTTACCTATCACTTATAATCACTTAAAATCTATCTTTTGTAGTCAATAAAAACTTGTTTTACTGTTTATCTTTACCAGCGAGTTTGCCTGAAGTGTTTGGTAAATCTGCTCAGGTTTACAAAGGCTGGTGTATATCCACTTTCCATTGATGAAGTGGCGAAACAATTAATAAACTTGCACTGCTCATCTTGAGCAGTGCAAGACGGTATATTCCTGAGGTACAAGGCTGGGAGCTGGGGGGATTCAGCTGGTGCCTCTCTCTCGGAGATTCATGAGTGGCTCTGGGAACATTCATGCAATCTAACTGGGTGTGGGGCTCCAGGCGCTGTTATCACTCAGCACAACCACATGTGGAGGGGTTTGCTGCTTGTCACTAGCAAAGCATTGTGAAAGACAGCCCAGGCTGGAGAGTTAAGGGGGCACAGTGGTCCCACAGTCCCAGGCTGCACCCCGGGGATCCTGTCACACCACTGACTTCAATAGAGTTACTGCTCATATATAGTGGTATGAGGGCAGAATCATGCCCAGTTTATCTTCAGGTCATGCATAACTACTGCATACATTTGTTAAAATAGAGAATTGTATCTTTTTGAGAAACAAGCTGGTAGCAGCATTTAATCTAGAGTAGGTTTTTATAAAGAATTTATCAGAAATATATTGGGAACTTGAAGCTGCGGGAACAGATGACTCTCTCATCCAACATGCATAATTATCTTCTTGGGGAAGTGTATAATTAACATTAAAATATTACAGTTTACAATTATATTAAGCACTATGACATTCTATTTTTATCTCTTTAAAAAGAAAAATTAACTTAGTTATCAGCATTACTTCTTGGAGTCTCCTCCCCATCAGGTGTGCTCCATAGTAACATTATCATTCAAGTGACAACTAATACAAATGGCTTTTTAAAATATTACATATTTGCCTTCCGGGCAACTACAGCTGGATTGCTTTTTTAAAAAACGGAAACAGCTATTCAGCTTAATTAGTGGTTGTCAACTTTCAATTTGCCAGCATCCTTTCCACAAAAACAGAATGACATTACTATACCTTATTCACAGCTGTGCATGAGTGCTGGAGAATGTGTCTCTCTCTAGCTATTAATACCCACTAAAGGTCTAGCCAGTTTAGCATTGGGAAAACTTCTGTTAGTGGAATAAACTGTACACTTCTAGAACCTTCAGGAAAGTGTACCGTTTATTCCATTAACAGAAGTTTTCCCAGTGTCTGTTTGGCTGTATCCTGAAATCATGTTGGAATCTAAATATCCTTTGTCCATCTGAATATCAAACCCTTTTTGCCTTTCAATCTGATGCCCAATTTAAAAACTAGGGGTTAGTCTACACTTGAAATGCTACAGTAGCACAGCTGTGCACTTCAGCATAGCCACTCACTACAGCAACAGGAGAGGGTCTCCTGCAGGGGTGAAAGTAGAAACAGGGACTTACCAGTACAGGGCTGGGTTGGGGCCAGCTCTGGCCCCTGGAAGGGGCAGGGCCTCGGGCAGAAGGGGCGGTGATGGGAGGGGTCAGAGCCAGTCCCGGCCCGCCCTGTAACAGTAAGTGCACTCCCCCTCCCCCGCCGGGGTAGCAGCGGCAGCTGGGGGCTCTGGCAGCAGTTTAAAGGGCCCAGGGCTCAGCCACCGCTACCGCCCCGGGCCCTTTAAACCACTGCCGGAGCCCCCGGCTGCCACTGCTACCCCAGGGCTCCGGCAGCAGGGCTCCGGGGGCTATTTAAAGGGCCGGGGCCGTAGAGGCAGCAGGAGCCCCAGGCCCTTTAAATAACCCCCAGAGCCCCGCCACTACTCCAGGGCTCTAGGGGTTATTTAAAGGGCCCAGGACTTCCCTGCTTCTACCACCCCGGCCCTTTAAATAGCCCCCGGAGCCCTGGGGTAACGGCAGTGGGGCTCCGGCGGCTATTTAAAGGGCCCAGGGCAGTAGAGGCAGCGGGAGCCCTGGCCCTTTAAATAACCCCCGGAGCCCCGCTGCCGCTACCCCAGGGCTCCAGCAGCAGGGCTCTGGTGGCAATTTAAAGGGCCTGGGGCTCCACCTGCTGCTAGGAGCCCCAGGCCCTTTAAATTGCCGCCTGGGGAAGCTGGGCCGCCCCAGTACGCCGTACCGGGGCGTACTGGCTTACTTTCACCTCTGGTCTCCTGTCAGTGTAGTTAATCCACCTCCCTAAGAGGTGGTAGCTAGGTTGACCGAAGAATTCTTTCATTGGCCTAGAACTGTCTACATGGGGGCTAAAGCGGCTCTATTATGTCGTTCAGGTATGTGGATTTTTCACACCTCTGAACAATGTATCTGGGTCAACTTAACTTTTGAGGGTAGACTTAACCTTTCTTTCAATGGAGAGTTAAAAATAGTTTCTGGATTGGTGTACACTGAAAAGTTACATTGCCGTACCTATGCCTCTCAGGGGTGTGAAAAATCCAAACTCCTGAGAGACGTAGTTAAGCCGACCTAGCCACTAGTGCAGATAGTGCTAGGTTGATGGATGAATTCTTCATTGACCTAGCTACCACTTCTCAAGGAGTGGGATTACCTACAGTGATGGGAAAACCCCTCCCATCGCTGTATGTGTCTATACTGAAGCGCTACAGCTCTGCCACCCCAGCATTGTAAGTATAGAGAGCCCCAGTTATATCAAATGCTGAATCCCCTTGCTCGTTTTATCATGCTTATAATTATTATTATTATTATTATTAACCATTTTTATTAGGGTAGCACCTAGAGCCAACTGCAAATAGAACGGCAATGTGCTGGCCATTGTACAAAAACGTTGCAAGAGACCATCCCTGCCCTAAAGTGCTTACAGTCTTAATAGACAAGACAAACAAAGGGTGGAGGAAACGGATAACATTTAATGTCATATCATTTTTGTGGTTTTTACCTTTAAAAACAAAAAAACCCACAACCTGTTTTCCTCTCTCCCCTGGCTGCTGTGTGAAAGATCCACATAAAGAGCAGGGGAAACTGACTAACTGAACGAAGACAAGGTGCTGTCCAATGCACAAATAAACAAATTGAATTTTAAAAAAAGAAATGTTTTCTCTAATGTCTTTCTTGTCTGATAATCTTAGGTATTACTTGTAACAATAGCAGGTTATACATTGGTAGGCAGAAGTGTTAATTTTTAGAAGGACACCATCAAGTTTAAAACTGCATTTCTGTATGAAAACTTTGTACTTACTACAGTTACAAGCAACACCTAAGATGATCATGACTGAAAAGTCAGCAAAAAACAAACAAAAAACCCAAAACCTGTTTTTCAGTTTGTGCACTTTGAGTGAAAGTTACCTGTTCTTGTGCTAGCACAGGCTTATATACTATTTAAGTGCCATTAAACCAAAGAATCATTATCAGCTCAGGCACCCAACCCAAAGAGCTTAAGTAGTGAATATTAATTGTGGCCCTCTGCGCATGGGTGAATTTCACCTCAGGTGAATGGGCTTAAGGTCCAATTCTCCACTACATCCAAGCACAGCTGCTGCTCTACAGCCTGCATTCAATTCTCACACTATGTCTGAGTGGCAGCCCCAGGGAATTGGTTTGAGTTTCCTGATCAGGGCTGAGCAGCCTTAACTTATGCCATGGGCATATAATCACTTAGGGACCTTATGCCAATGGGGGTTTGGGTGAGCTCTACTCCTCCACACCCCTTGCTTTCCTGTCCCAGCCATGTACCATCTTAACACACCCTCCTTCCCCTTTCCCAGGGTGGAGAGGACAGATGGCACAGGAGATGGCAGAGCAGCTTCCACCAGTTTATGCCAGGGGAGAGTTCCCAATCACAGGGTAAATTCTCCCCTGGCCTTCTCTGGCTGCTTTAAGGCTGCTATGTGGTACAAATTGGCCTTAGCAAACCAGAGAATCCCAGCTAAGATCTTCAAGTCCCCAGTTTACATTGATCATTATTCCAGAAAAGGAGAGGTAAAATACAGCTAAGCACTGCTCATTCTGTGATCATTCTGATCCATCATATATGATGATGATGAAAACAAGGAAACACATGGAAGACAATTTCAATGCGAGTTAGGGTCCTAAATTTGAGGATCTGGGCCTTAGTCTTTCTGTGCCTCAGTTCTCTATCTGAGAAATAGGAATAATAGCACTTGCCTACCTGTGCTAAGAGGATACAAATATGTAATAAAAGTTTGTCAGGCTCTCAGATATTACAGTAATGTGAGCCACATATGTATGTGATGGATAGTAAGAAAGAGAACCCAGGAATCTTGAAACCCAACATTCCACTGTTGTCTCACAATTAATTGTCTAACCAACTGGCAAAGTGTGCGTTGTGCCCTCCCCCTCCAGGGGCTGATCCACAGAAGAGTATAACCTACTTATATCACCAGTTACTGTGTTAGCTAAAATGGAAGAGGTCTAATGCAATGGCTATGAAGATCCTTGGCACAAACCCTGTCTAGTGTGGTGTGCAATATGTTTTTTTCAGCCAAGTTCCGCCAGCAGTTATCCTGATGTAAATGTGTTGTAAATTCAGACTACCACTGAAGTTAGTGGAATTATTCTGGGTTTTGGTCACTGAGTGAGTTTGGCCTTTTGTATTTATCTCTGACAGCGTTGCTCTTGAGGTCTGTTGTATATATATCCATTGTGACCTAAACCAATATTCACATAAACATATTAAACATGTGGAAACCAGTTAAAGAATAATAAAACCATTCTTGCACCATCCCTTCCTAAAATCAAAATCACTTCCATTCATTCATACCACATCCCTCTGGATCTATACAATATGCCTTTTACTGGCTGCTAGGCAACCTGAACACAGTTCTTAGTAGTAGCTGTATATGTTTGTTAAGAATGTACAAAGTTACCCCTGTGGGGTTTATTTAGTTTTTTTAAATAATGAGGAAACACCATAACCCCAAATAGAATGGCTTTCCTTTCTGATCAGTAATTAATATCTCTGGGAATACAGAACTGTTTGTCAAGAGACAAGTAATCCTGAAACACACGTATGACAAGGTTATAAATTAGCTTCTTACAAATATGCAGTAGATGAGATTCTTTCTGCCAAGCGGGATTTTTTTTAAATGCCAGTGATATAAATGAATACACTGTAACCAGCTTTTATGAACTATGTTTACAGAGAAATCCTAAAACACAAAATGGTTTATTCATTACCTTTCACCAATTCAATTCAATGCTGGAAAATTCTAATTTAAAGCAATTTATTCAACCCTTTGTACAAAACCACCTTCATAAACAAAAGCAGACTAATATGCTAGATGACTAAAAATTACAGTGCATACAACAAAGTACGCAGAGAGGTTTGTTTTTTTTTTAAACTGAATTTAATTATTACATTTCTTATTCCCTCTCAGGGCAAAATATGTCATTTTGCACTCCAGTAACAGAAGTTTTACAAAGCAATTGTATCTTTAAAAGTATTATTCATGTTTTTGTTCTTTAATATGTTTTCTCCTATTCCCAACCCAAGAGGTAAAAACACTATTCACAGATCTCAAATAGGATCATTTATTAAATTCCTGACTTAAACTAGAACAGCTGTGGGGAATCCTTTTATAAGGATTGATTAGGGCCCTCCTTTATTGATCATTACACCTAACTAATCATTAAATCTTTGTGCATAAAATGTGAACTTCCTAAAACACATTCACAGAAATAAGATCTCCATCTTGCAAACACAGATCAATTTCTACTAGACATTTTAATACCAAAGCACATTAGCTAGGTTACAATTGTCTCTGACTGGCAAGCTGTTACGGTCTTTACTGATTGGCAATCGGAAAAGGTATGAAATTCTCTCATCTTTGAAAACATAAAAGAAAAATCAAAGAAACTACTACTAGTCTGAGCTTCCCACCAAATTGTCCATTGTTTTGATCAATGTAAGCAAAAGGCAAACCCCATCAGCACCAAGAGGGCGTGGTTCTAGGATAATAATTCTGATTCATAGCGATTAATGATCACTATGAGGTACACTTACTACAACTGGCTTTCTTCCTCCCCCATGTACTGCATGATAGCAGATTATAAAAGTTTTATAGATAGCCACTTGAGTGCCACTACAATTCCAGTCTGCCAAGGCTACATCATTCAAAAAGGCTTCATGACTGTCAAACTGAAAAAGATGGCAGAGCAGAGAACATTATATGTCCCTAACAACGTTGTTCCATGAAATTTGATACTCAAAGGAAACTCAAGGGGTTCTTTAAATAATTACCTCGTCCTTCTTACTGTAGGAAATAATTTTGTGTTACGACTGATCAAGTAAGAGTTGCTGTTAAGTTTCATTGGCCTTAATTTAAATAAAAAGAAAAACGTTAGCATGACCTTGTCCGGAAAGCCACAAAGTAAAACAGTGAAATTTCCAATGAGATTTCATTTAATCCAGAGTACCACCTGCCTGGCCATTGTCTAGATTAGCCAACCTCAGACCCATAATCCTCTACTGGAACAGCTCCACCAGGCCAGAAGCCTCTAGTTTCAGCAAGGCTCAGTTGGTTTTAACTACTATGTTGTTTAACTCTCCGACAAAGCCTTACAAAGCTGCTATTAGTTCTAACCCAGTGCACCTGCACCCATGGAGAGCTGCTGGTGTAGACACATCTGTATAGTGAATGTGCTCTTTCAAGTTAAGTGATAGAATGGTGTTGATGCCCCAAATCAGTCACAGGCTACTTTCACAGCTAATTTATTTAGGATGAAATTCATTCCCATGCAGAAGGTCAGCACAAGAGCTAGGCACCATTTAAGTCCCACTTAAGACCTCAAAACAGGATTTAAGTCATGTGTAGGTTTTGTGCTGACTCTGCACAGTGATAAATTTCACCCATTGTTATCCAAAGACACTGTCAAGGTAAAAAGTCATGGGCCTGATTCTCCTCTGCCTTATGTCTCATGTAATGTTTTGCACCCACTTCACAAAGATGTAAACAACTGCACAAGATTCAAGGCACTGGAGAATCAGGTCCCACAAATTTCAAAATAAGATCTCTTATTTCCTTTGTTACTAATAAACTTTGCATTACTAAAACAAAGAATTTTCCAATTATTTTTCAAGATGTAAACTGTTTGTTTACTTTTTGCCCTTCATAGTTAACAGCCAATTTCATTTTTGTTTATAGTCAGTTTCAAAGCCTGACCCTGCTTCCTCATTCACATTGAGTAGTATCTTTCTCTGCATATGGTCCCATTGAAATCAATGGGGAGTGGTACCATCAGTTTTTAAACAGATTAGAGCCTAATGTAGGCTCTGTAAATCAATTTTTAAAAGAAAAGAAGCAAAATTAACACCAGGAGATACATTTACAAGAAAACAATTCCTTTCATCCACCTACGAGCACTCAGTTGCATTTTGTGCCTTGTAAGGGCTCAGATTTTGGTCTGTTAATAGCCACCACTACCATGCTTTGTTTAATGCTTACATTCAAATTACAGATTCAGGTTTATGACAAGAGCAAATGAGCTCAAAACAGGTTGAAATATTAAGTGGTTTTAAAAGGTACCTACTTAAAATCTTTGTTAAAACTCTTAAGTTATGGTTCATATTACGGATCTGTGAAAGAGATATAAAAATAAAAGCACTTCACCTTGGAATTGTTAAGTACTTAATTTTTCATTTTAAATCAACATACACTAATGTTGTTGATACTCTAATATTACAAATCCTACTATTTTAGTGACTTCTCTCTGAAAAATCAACATAGTATATTATCTCTTTTCAAGTTTAAGGCTTTTCCAGAAAACTTCAAACATATTTATTTAAAACTTTTGATTAATTCTAAATTTTATTTAGAATGTTCTTGATAAACCTCACATAACTTTATAGAGTTTGCCTTCCTTTTACAAACTTCATTAACAGCAGGGACATGATGTCCTGTAATAAAGTCAAACACAGGAGGAGAAACATGTTTAATTTGGTAATGGCTTTAAACTCTGAAATATCCTCATAACCCAAATACTAAATCAAATAATTTCACAGCTAGATCTGTGCCAACCTATATATCAGTTTTATTTTATTACCAGAATCTAGCAACATGGCAAAGATCGTATTGCTATTAAATCTGTTGTACCTTGCACCTGAATACATAAGAGATCAAATTAATTATATATTTACTATGGAAAATGCTTTAGTTAAAAAAAAAATCCTCCGATTAGATGCCCACTCTCAAATCAGGACAGCAGCAGTTCAGAATGATGTGCTTTGTACAGTGGTATATTTTAATCTAGAAACTAAAGGATTAGTTATGAATCCATTGCATATGGATTAATTAGAACACTGTGCATCTGCCATTTTTCTATTGGCTAGAAATGTCTGGAAAATGATAACACATTGTTTCAACTAACCTTATATCCGGTGCCTCTGTTTAATTAGTCTGGAGACAAAGCTATACAGAGAACCATTTTAAGCTGCTGCAGCTGGCTCTCTGGAATTTGGTTTGATAGCTGCCCTTCTCTCTCCCTGTTTAATATCTTTTTCACGTGTTTAATACAAATGGGAGTATTTTGCTAGGGAATTCCAAGTGGGTGCTTTCTAATTCTTCAAAATACAAAAGCCTGAGCACAGCTTTCCAACACAGTTTGAATGCAAATTTTCTGGGGTATCTGAAAGGTTAAACACTATCAGGGTCAATTTTGCTGCATAAATGAATTTGAAGTCATCTGTCACATGTAATAAAAAAATGTTTCTAAAACATTTGCACTTCATAAAAGAAACATGATGAACTCATAGCATGGTTGCTTAGTTGTAGCCCTGTGCTGTACTCTGTAGTTCAGGAATCTTTATTTTGCTGACTTGACAGTGAAATTCTGGCTCATTGCAGAAATTATATGACTGCGTTTTTGTATGAATCTCTCCTTCTAGTGGACATTTGATGTGGTTTCACCAGAGCTGTCTTTTAGCACCCTTTAACAGAGTGGCACCCACCTCTTGCAAGTGCCCCCTGGCCATGTGCATGTGCCTGTACTCTCTTTCAGTTTATGGTGACCCTGTCAGCGGTTTCAATGACTCAGCCCTCCAGCTGAATCCCACACAATCTGTAGGTAATACAAACAAAACGAACCCCTTCCCAGACAATCCAACAGAGACCTATCGCAAGGCCTCTCAGTCTTTATACAGTCCCAGGCCTGGTATTGAGCTGTACCCCCAGGCCTTCTTCTCTGGAGGCAATGGTTTTGCCCACTCAGACTTTCTGGCCCCAGCTCTCCAGCTGGGCCACTAACAGTTCAGGACCCCTTCCAGTGGTGTATCAAATATTCAGGCCACTTCCCCAGTGGCTAATGGCCGCTTCCCGCGCAGTCTATCTAGGCCGCTTGGATTGCTTCTCTACTGCCCTTTTTCTGTGACAGGTGTGATAAGTAAGGCTACGATTTAGTCATGGGTATTTTTAGTAAAAAAAAGTCATGGACAGGTCATGGGCAATAAACAAAAATTGATGGCCCGTAACTGGGCCATGACTTTTACTAAAAATAGCCCTGACTAAATCTTGGGGGGGGGGGGGGTGTACTGCTCTGGGGGGAACTGGGAAGCTGCTGCTGGGGGTGGGAACCAGAGGGCCAGCAGCACCGGCTGCTGGGGGCCGCCCCCAGGACCGCTGCTCAGGCAGCCGCACCGGCCGCTGCTCAGGCGATCCCCGGGGCCAGCCACACCGGCCGCTGTAGAAGTCATGGAGGTTGCAGAAAGTCACAGAATTCATGACTTCCGCGACCTCCATGACAGACACGAAGCCCTAGTGATAGGACCCAGAGGCCTCCAGCAGGGAGCCTCTGAGCCTGGTATACCATGTCACACACCCTCACTCCCTGTAGCTATGTGTGGGAGGACCCTCAGTAGTTGGAGTGAATTCACCTGTTTCTGCTCAGCAGTGCAATATTGCAGGGAGATGCAAATATATTTGGTGGATATGAGCTGATCAGATTTAATGTCTCCAAGTGTGGGGAAAAGATACAACCACACAAAACCCCATGAATAATAAACCTAGAATAATCCAGGATTTACTTTCAAAAAGCCAAATGCTTCAAATTATTTTGTTCTTAGCATTTATGATTACTTTTTCTGGTATATCTTTGCTCAGGTTTAAATAAAATATTTGGAAAGTGCCAGCACTTACCCAGATCTGCAGTTTCACCCGCTTGTCATTCCTGTAAACAGTTTTCACTTTGAAGTCAATTCCGACTGTGCTAACAAAAGCTGGTGTGAAAGTGTCATCAACGTATCTGAAGAGGAAGGACGTTTTGCCCACACTGCTGTTGCCAATGATCAGAAGTTTGAACATATAATCGAAATTTTGGTCTGAAGCATCATTGTGTCTGTATCTGGCATCTGTTACTGAAGCCATCTAAGAAAATGACAATGACACAGAGCAAATTTAAGAGTAGTTTAGTGTTAACTGTCCTCAACTCAGCACCTCATACTTAACATGTATCCCTTCTTTCTTAAGCATTTGTATTTTTCCCCACTTAAATAACTTTGAAATCATCTATGTGGAGCCTAATTTTTAGCTCCCATCATGTACCAGTGCATGTAGAGACCGCTCTAGCCCACTGCTGGGGGCCTTAATCAGGAATATTTGGGGGGGGGGGCTTCCCCACACATAACACATACTAAAAAAGCAAACAGGGGGCCCCAAGCAATTGCTTAATCTTCCTATGCATAGCACCAACACTGAGAGCATGTGTAATTTTCAAGCCCAGGCCATAAATGTGATGCACAGATCTGGATTCATCAAAGGGATAAATTGGTGATTTTAGGTTTTTCAACTATTAACAGAGAAACAGCATTCTTACTCAAAATTACAGAGTACTTCAATAAGCTGCTGAGAACTGAAATCTCCATTACAATGCACTAGTTTGGCAGCTGGGACAATTCATTTAGGCAGCCACGGTGGGTAGGTAAACAGAAATAGTTTCATTAACCACTACTAGAGAAAACTAGAATTTCCTAAATACCAAACTGTGCTAGCTGTGCTGGTTGTCTATCACTAGAGAGGATCTTTTAAAGTTTCCTACAAATATTGGGGGGGGTCTCACTAAGTCCATCCATTATTTATCCACGTACAAAATAGTAATTAATATAAATGGCATCTGTGTGGAATGGAATAGCTTAGAGGAACTGTCCATGGCATTTATTTATTTTTTATTTTTTTTATTTTTTTTTTTATTTATTGTGACAGATTATACTACCCCTTTGGGTAGAGGTCAGGGGCAGCTCTATGTTTTGTGTTGCCCCAAGCACGGCAGTCAGGCGGCTTTCGGCGGTGCGCCTGCGGGAGGTCCGCTGGTCACGCGGATTCGGCGGTGCGCCTGCGGGAGGTTCGCTGGTCACGCGGATTCGGTGGCATGCCTGCGGGAGGTCCGCCGGTGCCGCGCCATCGGCGTCCCTGCCACCGAATTGCCACCGAAGCCACGGGACCGGCGGGCCTCCCGCAGGCATGCCGCCAAAAGCCGCCTGCCTGCCGCCCTCACAGCGACCGGCAGGCCACCCCCCGCGGCTTGCCGCCCCAGGCACACGCTTGCTGCGCTGGAGCCGCCCCTGGTAGAGGTAGAGGGATACTGGCCCTGGGGCCAACTGAGAAGAGTTACTTAAAACCCCCTCCTTCTCCTGTGCTCCTTGGTAGGATTTAGTGACCATGCAGAAAAAGGTTAAATTATCTGAAAAGTCAAGGTAGCTGGAACTCATCAGGCAACCATAGCTCACTGCTTTAACTTACAAGGCAGGAAAAGAGACACAAGGTGGGAAAGGTAATACCTTCTATTAGATCAGCTTCTGCTGGTGAGAGCGAGCTCTCGAACTTACACAGAGCTCTTCTTCAGGTCTCCTGGGACTAACACAGCTACATCACAACTGCATAAGGCAGGAAAAAACAAGCAGGGGCTGCTCTGACCAGAGCAGGAGACTGTGGAAGCTCAGTCAGAAAAGAGGTTTCTGTTTATCTTTTCATCGCTGTTCATGGGCGTAGACATGTGGGCCAGGCTTTAGCCTCTCCAAAAATTTAAGGACTGCATCAATAAAGAAAACATTGACTTTGGAACAGAAGTTTGTCCGCTTTTGATAAAGTGAGCTAAACAAATGTAGTCATGTATCAGAGGGGTAGCCGTGTTAGTCTGGATCTGTAAAAGCAGCAAAGAGTCCTGTGGCACCTTATAGACTAACAGACGTATTGGAGCCTGAGCTTTCGTGGGTGAATACCCACTTCTCGGGATGCATGTCTATAAGGTGCCACAGGACTCTTTGCTGCTTTTACAAATGTAGTCATGGTGCAAAACTACTCATTAAAGCAATGTTCAACAGTTATTACAGCCACCACCTCCCGAATAAAAAAAAGTTGTCTATGTCCCTGCTGTTTGTATCCTGGTAGGGGAACATTTTCATTTATTGATGGTGTTTATCACTGAGAGGAGAGGCCAGAGGGCCTGGAGTAGTTTGCCCTGTGACAGATACATGGAGTATTTCATTTCTAGACCACTGGTTCAAGTCTAGCCTGGGGCAACAGTGACTGGCAGTCGATGACTGTTCAGTGGTTTATGTGAAATGAGACAGGCTGAGTGCAGTTCTGAGTGGAGGCAGCCGTCTTCTAACAGCCCTCTTCTTGTTGGCAGGATCAGAGGTCAAGGTCTGAATGGGCCTACAGACAGAACTCCCCACTCATCCCAGAAAGTTATTCTATCCCATTCCTGAGCACATAGTCGAGAGCACAAATTGTCTTTGGGAGTGAGACCTCCGGGAGGGGGTGTTCTGTTTTTTTAACTTGTCACAGGGTATCCAATGGTCACTATCATGCTGCCTTCCCCTTCTATTACTCTGTTTATCCACTGCTAAAGGGAGCCTGCTGCCAAGTAAAGGAAGCAGTGACAGGAGCTAGGTGTAGTGCACTAAACTCTCCCTACCCTCAAGACTCACAACTCCCCTAAAACCCATTATACCCTGGTGCCTAGCAGAGGGAGGGAAGGAGAGAGCCAAGACTGGTACAGGGAGCTTAAGGCCAGAAAGGGCCATTAGATATCTGTTCTGACCTTCTGTCTATTACATTTAATCCAGTTACCCCTGTAACCCTGATTCCTTAAGTCCCTTTGAGTCCAGTGGTTGGACTAGAGTCATGGCCTCTCTTTCAAACATCCGACATTTCAAGAAAAAAAGTCACTCATTTTAGTCCCACAGTTCCCTACTTTCTATTCACCTTTGGTGTCCCCTTACATTTATTGTGGAAAGTTATTGACACCACAACTAAAGAATCATTGCACTGAAGTGATAGAAAGGACTGTTTACTCTCATGGAGTGAATCCCAGGGCATCTTACCTTCCTGCTTGAAGAATGTTATGTTCCCACTCTTTTGGAACTTTGTCACACACTGCTACCCACATTTGGGCCCAGGTAGGTTGAGCGCTATGGAGCAGAGGAATCCTATCCAGTACTTGATCTAAGGCCTCATCTACATACAGAATTGCACCAGTTTTACTAAAATCCACTTAAAACCAATTTCATTAAACTGGTACACAAACCCATCCATTTAAACCAGGATTTTATCATTTCTTATGGAATTAGGAAAACCAAAATAAGCCTAGTTTAAACCAAAGTAAGTGTCCATGCAAGGGTTTGCATCAGTTTAATTAAATTAGTTTAAAATCATATCTTCAGTTAAACTAATGCAACCTGGACTACAAGGCCTACCTGTTTTACAGACTATCCAATGTGTACAGTTTATTCAAGAGCACCTAAAGCAACAGTTAAACACTCAGTAACATCGCTGCCTGCAGCAAAAACTTCTGCACAATTACCCTAGGTGAGGCTGAGATTCTGTCCATTATATATATTTTTATTTTAATATTTGAGGCTAAGATCCTTTGCAAACTCACCAACAAGATACAGTATGAATTTTCTTCTCACCAGCATAACAGGAAAATATTCTTTTATTCATGACTTTTGAATCCGAGTAGGAATTTTAAAGCAAAGCTTCAAACTAGCTGCTCACTCACACACATACACATGCATAGCCCCAATTTCTGATACTGTATTGGAAATCTGGTCATTTATTATACAGCTAAGAAGACCCAACAATTTCTCTGTCTTAATCAATGTGTACTATCCCCATGATGGAAGAAAGTCAGAGGCTTCACATTTAAAAGTACCTACTCTTCTTGATACACGTATCAGCACCAGTGCTAATGGGAACATGTGCTGATGGGAAGGAGATCATTTTCTTCATTTCGTATTCACCCAGAGAGAGACAAGGTGGGTGAGGTAATATAATTTTATTTATTCACCCATATGCACCAGATTCATCACCATCATCACTTAAAGCCTGGTCATTTCTAGAATTACAGTTAGATTTCAATAGACAAGTGACCCACTGATTAAATCTGAATCAGTCTTTTCTGTATATCACCACCTTTGTGGAATCCATTCACCAAATCCAACATGATTTTTAATATGAAGTACTGCTGCTATCCCTGGACCCACAGATTGCTATAATCAAGAGGGCAAACGGCTACAAATGCTTCTTTCAAATCTCTGTTAAAAAAGCAATTACAGAATGTGACTGGCCAGTATAGCTTTCAATTGAAGCAGTTTAAAAAATAAAAAGTGAGTGATTCTTGGAAAGAACATTCTGCTGTTTTCACAGAAGAGCAACTCTAGATGGGTTGTACAGAGATTTTGAAGCACTCAAGATCTGTGAGCTGAACCACAGCAATCACAAGAGGAGTTAAAAGTCACAGCAGTGTCAGGAGGTCACAAAGTTTCAAAAACTCTTTCAAGTTCAATTTTCTTGCTTGAACTTTTCCCCCCCGTGACAGTTTGGAAATCTCTCTTTGTACAACTTACACATTCTGTTTGGTATTACGGACTTTCTATATGTATGGGGGCGGGGTCATTAAACCTGGATGGTTTTCTCTTCAAATGGAGGCACCCTATGTCAATGAGCTAGCTAGCACTCAGAAAAAAGGGGACTTGCAGATGTGGGGGTGATTAAAGACTCCCCACTCTTTTCAGATCACTGTAAACACTGACTGAAAGGGTCAAAGAGACGGTACTCCATGGTCCAGAGAAGAAGCCAAGCGCTACAGAGGGTATGTGGAGACGGGAGAGAATCCTACCACCTCAGAGCAGTGTTTCTCAACCTTTTTGATACTCGTGACCAGCTTGCTGTCTTCCTAAACTGTGTCAGGGAGATCTCAGTGCCTGTCCACGGGCCGGTCATTGAGAAAGATTGCCTTAGAGGACTTTGATTAAATCATAGGAACAGAGGACACAGGACTGAAAGAGGCCTTCTGGGTCACTGAGTCCTGTCCCCAGATATCGCAGGGAATCCTGCCCTCTAATCCCATCCAGAAACTTATCAAGCTCCATTTTAAAACTAGATAGGTTGTTTGCCCTATTGGAAGGCTGTTGCAGAACTTCACTCCTCTAGTGGTTAGAAGAAGGTTTCTAATTACCAGCTTAAATTGCTTCATAGCCAGTTTATACCCATTTGTTGTTATGCCGTTTCCCAAATCCCAGAGAACACACAGGAGTGGTGAGGAATCTCAGGCAGGGAATGGTGTATGAGTATCAGAGCATGGCTGCAACATAAGCACCATTGCTGGCCAACTGTGGCACTCCTGGTGCTCCCTGCCTCAGTTTCCTTCCCCAAGATGGGTCTCCTCAGTTCTCCACACACCAGTCCATGCTGGAGATGTGGTTTAGCCCTCTGGCCAAGTCAAAACAAAACTTAACCCCTTCTGGGGTTGCAAAAGTCCAACTAAGAAGTCCCAACAAACAAAAAGGTTTTTCTGCTCTTTGGGGCTTCTCTTCAGTCTGCCCTCTGGGCCCTGTTCCCAGCCACTTTCTGGGCTATCTTTGAGAGTCTTTCTAGCTCTGGGACAGAGCATTCATCCCCCAGTCTGGTTCCTCTAGAGTACTACTCTCCATCCCTCCTGGACTCTGTTCCTTGTCTCTTTCCTGGCTCTGGTATAGAGCACTGGGCCCCAAAGCTGGTTCCCCTGGAGTACCTGGCCTCCTGCAGACCCTGGCTCAAGGCCTTCCACAGGAATCTACCCACTCTCTGTGGTTCCACTCCTCAAATGGAGCTCTCTCAGCCCTTTTATAAGGCCTGGGTGTCCATTAAGCCAGTGGTCCCCAAATTGTGGGATTTTCCCCCCTAAGGGGGCACAGAGGAATGTTCTGGGTGGCACAGCAGGGTCTGGGCCAGCCCCCACAGGAAGTGGGGAGGAAGCACCATCCAACCACGCCCTGCCCCCACCTGCACCCCTGGACTCAGCCCCTAGCTCCCAGCCTGGCTGCGGGTCCACACCCAGTCCGCGGCTCCAGCTGCCATCCCCAATCCAGCCACAGCAATACTGCCAGCCCCAGACCTGCAGCTCTGCTCTCGGCCCCTAGCTCCCGTCTGGCTGCAGCTCCAGCCCCAGCCTCCCCCCGACTTCCAGCTCCAGCTCCTGACCATGGCTCCTGGGGGGGGAGGGGACAGGGATATGGGGGTGGGGGGGTACAATATGAAAAGTTTGAGGATCACTGCATTAAGCTATTACCTGACCCTCCTCAGTTCCATCCCTCATTAATTGTGAGGCTGACTCCATCTTCCCTCAAAGGGGCCAGCCACCCTGTGATGAGGTGTTTTATTGCTTTTACAAAGATATGTATATCCCTTTTGCTAATTGTTTTTAGAAATCCCTTTTGCAAAGCCTGTGCCTGTTTACTTCAACTATCATGTTTCCCTGAAGAAGTAAACTGTAAGCCAGACTGGCACTTAAGTGCAGCTTAGCTGGTGTGTAGGCCTCACTCTGGCCCTTAGCACAAGGGGGAATTTCACTTTTATTGTAGAAGGCAGAAGCAATGAGAAGTATGAACTGCAAACAGCTACCATAGGAGAACACATATAGATGCACCGGCTTGATCTACTTTCCCAAAGTGCTACTATGCAATACCATCTGTCAGACCACGAATATCAGAAATAGACATTGTGGAAACAACATTTACTCCCCTCCTTAGAGAAACCTATCTATATGGTAATACCTCACACATGCACATACATACACACTTTTCTCTAGGATGACTCCAAATGTCACATCTTCCTTCCCTTTACAGTGCCATTAAATATGCTATTTTCTAAATTGTAAAATCAGATAAAGATATAATCCATATTCAGAATGGACTCCATCTGATGGTTTTTTTGGTTCCCCCCCCCCCTTTTTTTTTTTTTTTTTTTAAACAAAACCATGTTTGGCTCAAAGCATGGTAGAATAGCATCTGAAACCACAAGAATATTTTTTAAATTGCTACTCAAGAACTCAGATTTAAATAATTTTTGCAATTTAAAAATGCATCTGATCTCATAACTTAATATTTGAAACAGGTATGATATTAAATCCTGAAAAAGCAGAGCTCATAATGAAACCTGTAGAAACAATGGACTACATTTTAATCTCATTTTACCCCAGTTGGCAGACACCTGGAGTAACTCAGACACTTCAAAGCAAGTGTAAATAAAATCAGAATCTAACCATTGCAGAAGTTTCGGTACAAACCTTTGTTTACCAGGTTTCATACTCATTAGTCATGGGAATTATAGGCTAAATCCTGCAGTCCTGAACCAAATCATATTGAAGTAAATAGCAATTTAGACTGAATAAGGATAACAGGATTTAAGGATATTTTAACATAGAACAATCACATGACTAATGATCATTGAAGTTGCCTATTATGACCGGGACCAGCATTTAAAAAGGATTAAAATACTAGTTACTTCTGAAAATACGTTGAGGCATGATGAACCCCCATAGCAGTGGTTCCCAAACTTGTTCCGCCGCTTGTGCAGGGAAAGCCCCTGGCGGGGCGGGCCGGTTTGTGTACCTGCCGCGTCCGCAGGTTCGGCCGATTGCGGCTCCCACTGGCCGCGGTTCGCTGCTCCAGGCCAACTCGGCCCGCCCCACCAGCAGCTTTACCTGCACAAGCGGTGGAACAAGTTTGGGAACCACTGCCCTATAGTGTTGGTTACTTGAACAATAACTCTCAACTGTGTAAAGGTACTTGTCTATCCACACTAACATATTGAAAGCACAAGGTTAGACACCATATAGAGATGAGTGCTAGTAAAAGAAACTGGCTAGATCATAAAATCAACATTACTGAAGATCACATACAGCATATAATAGTAAAGGCAAAACTCATTCAGCTCCTGGTGTGTCTAGCTATATTTGTCAGAGTCAATTTCTCCATGCCTGCATCCTACCTTCATCCCATGCACTGATTACAGAGGTCATCTGTTAATTGCAACCTAATTAGGCACTGCACGTTGCTTTTTCCAAGTGTTCACCCGGCTTATACATTCTCACCTGACACGTACATGAGGGAATTTGTCAGTTGAGTAGAACATCTATAGTAAACTTTTTGGTTATTAATTACACTAAACCAATGTGAATATCACTGAGTGAGTTGTTCTGGGTCACCAGAAAGCATGTCTGCAATTTAGTTATAAGACAAACTTACATAGCATTTTGCAGCTGTGAATCTTAAAGAGTTTATATAAATATTAAGTCTCAGAATACCATGTGAGGAAGGTAAGTATTATACCTCCTTCCATTTATGAGTGAAGCACAGGAGTACAGAGAGGTTAGAGGACTTGATCCTGGTTACATGGCGAGTCAGTGGTGTCCACTATCTGGGGTGGCTCACGACTGAGAGTGCCTATACCTCAGGGAAGACTGTCAAAAACAGGGCAGATACCCCAAACTGGTGCTAGATTCTATCATTAGATTTCACCAACCCAGTAACAAATGTGAACTTCCTGGTTGCATTATCAGTTTTACTATAGAGTCACAGACAGTCCCCTTAGGCTCTTCAGACTCTATCTTGCCACCCAGGTAACCTGGATTTAGTAATAAATGGTCACTTACACCAAAAATCACAAAATATTCTGGCAGATAACCCAAGATGCCTCCTAACCAGACATGCCAAACCCACAAAAAAAGAAAATGCAGAAATTGGACTTGTTTTTGGCTTAATTGGCTTGTGAGTTGCTTGTTGGGCTTGTAGCTTGTTCCCTTTTTTTTTTTTTTTTCCTCCGGATCGGCTCCAGGCAAGCAGGGGCAAGGAGGGGAGAGAGTCAGGGGTGCACAGCGGGCCCACCACAGTCCCAGACTGCATGCCGGGGGGGGATCTAGTCACATAGAATGTCGGGGTTCTTGGGGATTAGCTTGTTTTGGCCTGGTTTGAAATGGGATTCGCTTGATTTTTGGCTTATTCTGAAAGTCGGGGTGCTTATTTACCACGTGAAAGTTGGCAATTTAACTGATGCCAATGGAGAAGAAGCCAGCCCATCCTGTCATTGCCAAATCTCTGGATATGGAGAAAGTGTTGAGTTGGTGGAATTAAATGCCTCTTCATCACACTAAATACATGAATAACTAACGGTGTTGCCTGGCTTTTGAAAGTACTGAGCACCTGCACCCAGGCCCCTACTGGTATTTCAAGAGTTCTGAGCACCCATCTCCTTTTTCCAGTGGTGGATCCTTTCATAGTCCAACATAGTGGCTCTGTAGCTGCATGATGATCTCAGGAAGCCCATGGGTCTGACTGGAGCACACCTCTCTCAAACAGTAAAAGCAGAGCACTGCATCACATAAGCATGCCTCAGGCTGTCTGACCTGTGTGACTAGAACTGACTCTCTCTCTCTCCCTGGCCTCCTGCGGTTGCTTAAGGAAGTAGAATGTTCCCAACCAAGAGATGCTGCAATAATTCCAATTTCCAGGAAAATGAGCAGAGGAGGAAAAGGCCCTTCAAAGAGCTGCTTGGAAAATCATGATGGAAGTGCCAAAATTGCTGATGAATTTTGCTTAGGAGGACAAAAACTTAGCAGCTGAACAAATGATAAATAAGATGCTGGCTGCACAGAAAAGCATTTCTACTTCCAATAGGTGAGATATGAGAGAAGACACAGTTGGAAAACACCACATAAATCAGCGTAACAGATAATTCCTTCCCATTGCTAGAACCAAAACCAGGAGGACAAAAATGTGTCCATCAGGAAGTTAGGACTATCGGCAACTGAAAGAAACAGTAGGCCAAGGTTCTGATCTCAGTTACACTGGTGCTCCACTGACTGTGATGAGGTGTACATACCCCATGCTAGAGCAAGGAGGAGACCTGCCCTGCCCCCGAGAATCCACTCGGTCTGCCAATTGGATCAAGAGAATGTCTGTCTGGATTCAGCAAAGCAGCTACTTGAACAGGAAGAGGAAGTGGTTTGGGGGCTCTCAGAGGAAAGGAGAAAGGAAAAAGAATCCTCTCTCATCCCTGTCCATGAAGAAACTGAGCCAGGGCCCGATGGACCAACCACTAGAGGAACCTTGGTTGCACTCTGCTTGAAGAGCCATGCAGATTAGACTCAGGGCTGCTGGAACAATTTTTATAGTGGGGGGTGCTGAGAGCCATTGAATCAAACTGTAAACCATGTATATAATGGAAACCACTTCAAGCCAGAGGGTGCGGCAGCACCCCCAGCACCCATAATTCCAGCACTTATGATTACACTGTCCAATTTCTTGTTCTGGTCTGTGTATAAGCAGTGGTGAGCGGGAGCCGGTTCGCGGGAACAGGTTGTTAAATTTAGAAGCCCTTTTAGAACCAGTTGTCCCACGCAGGACAACTGGTTCTAAAAGGGCTTTTAAATTTAACAACCGGTAAAGCTCTGGCAGCTCTCCGCCCCGCTGGCGGCCCCAGCTCACCTCCGCCTCCTCCCCTCTTCTCCTCCCCCTCCCCTGCTTCTTGCAAATCAGCTATTCGCGCGGGAAGCCTGGGAGGGCTGAGAAGCAAGTGGCGGCTTTGCGCAGGTGAGCTGGGGCGGGGGGGGGGGGGCGTGAGGAGGGTTCCAGGGAGGCACGGCCCGGCCAAGCGGCCCCGGCCCCGCAGCTCCGGCCGACCAGCTCTGGCCCCGGCTGTAACGCCGCCAGCCACCTCCAGGCAGCGCGGTAAGGGAGCAGAGAGCGGGTGTTGGATAGAGGGCAGGGGAGTTCGGGGTGATCAGAGGGCAGGGAACAGGGGGATTGAATGGGGGCAAGGGTCCCGGGGGACAGTCAGAAAGGAGCAGAGGTTGGATGGGGCAGTGGGAGGCAGTCAGGGGACAGAGAGAAGGGGTGGTTGGATGGGGCAGGGGTCCCAGGGGGCCATCAGGAATGAGAGGAGGGGTTGGATGGGGCAGTCAGGGGACAGGGAAGGGGGGGTGGATGGGGCCAGGTGTCCGGGGGGGCATCAAGGAACGCGGGGGGTTGGATGGGGCAGGAGTCCTGGGGGGTGGGTGCGGACCACGACCCCCTCGTGGGGTGAGGAGGAGGGAACCGGTTGTTAAGATTTTGGTAGCTCATCACTGTGTATAAGGACTGAAAGGGGTCTGCTAGGACAAAGGACCCTTCTGAACAACTGCAGCTGAGGAAAGCCTGGTATCCCCAGAAATAGGCTGGACCCTTAAAAAGACAGTATTGTAATTTGAGGCCAGAGGTTTAAAAGGGGAGTATTACAGTTGGAAGCTGGTGCCATTAAGAGACAAATATAATTTTCCTTTCTGACAATTTTCCTCCATTTTCTGAACCTGAAGCCACAGCCCTGGGTCCATTCTTGTGTGATGGCCACCTCTTGGCTGATACCAGGGAAAAGCATGAGTCTGTACGGGTTGAGCTAAAGATCCAAGCTCAGTAGCTGGAGGCTGTAACAAATCCACATCCTTTGTGGATTGGGCATACACACTGACCAGAGGGCTACATTTTGCACCATGACCCTTTCAAAGGAAACACTTTTATAAAATCCCTGGGCATTCTGGCTATTTTTCCATAAACACACCTGATCTTCTCACATAAACGTTTAATTATATACACACACACACACAGAGCTATATATTTAGAGAAGGCAAGGTCAAAGGAATGCGCCTTCAACTTGGAGTGGAAGGTGGTGAAGTTTGTCTTGATCCTTAGTTCCTTTGGCAGTTTGTCCCGAAGTCAAGGAGCAGCCCCTGAGAAATCTGTTTCCTGCACAGATGAGCTTTACCCTTTGAGTAATTTTCATTGTGCCTGAGAAGCAAAGTTGTTGAAAGTCATATGCCATTGAAGATACCGTATAAAGAAATCAAGAGGTATGGTCTGTTTGCCCAAACCAGCCACTTCTGTTCAGGTAAAAGCATTATTAGCATTGATAGCCTATTTTAGAGAACTGCATTAGCAATGGGAAGAGCAAGTGCTTTCGTTCTCAAGATATGATCTGCCCATATTATTCTGAAGGTTACTCCTTACGTTGTGTGATACTGTATTGTGGAGCCATGATATTTTTAGTATAATGCCCATCATCACTCAGTGTTATTTCTCCTGTAAATAAAGTACTCAGACATTCTAAGCCACGCCCAGAATGACCGATCAAATGAAAAGCTGTGTACAATTAATTGGTGTGGAATGCCATAGTAACTTCTTCCAAGCACAACAACAGGGGAATCTGCAATGACAAAGCATGTCAGACAGCTGCAGCACAAATTATACTCAATCCCAACTAGGATGGAAGCTCGCATTCATTCCCAGTAAGTGAGTAGGAATAG
Organism: Emys orbicularis; assembly: GCF_028017835.1. NCBI lineage: Eukaryota > Metazoa > Chordata > Testudines > Emydidae > Emys > Emys orbicularis. Next base: position 10,788,476 of record NC_088690.1, read on the forward strand.
CCATAGTGGTTCATACTAATAATTTCCAGCTGAATTTAGTGCTAGTGAAAAGTTGCAAACGGAAATCTCTGGAGAATTAAATCCTCTATCTTCTACATCAGAAGATCAGAAAACCCAGTGGCAGTGACAGCTTCCTCACCTCTCCCCTACCAATGTGCATTAATCCTCTCTAGGGTGAGAGGGTAGTTTTGTCTCTAGGATCCAGTCAGTTCTTGCCATCTGCACTGAGAGTGCCAGCAACAATGCCAACTGTAGTGCTGTTTTTCCCAGCATGGATGTCCATTCACTGGGAATTGGACTGAAACAGCCATATACATGTCACATAGATCATCGCAGAGCCATTAAGCCCACTACTGGTCAGGCTTCGTGTGTGTTATGTGTCCTGCTCTGCACCAGATCCAGAGCATGCAAGTCTGCTACTGCCCAGCTACAGCGGCTGGCTCTTCAGTTCAATCTGTAAAGGCTTATGTGTTTATCTCTAGAGATCCCTGGTTCAACCCCTAGTGTCCACCAAGATGGCAGCCATCACACCATCAGATGGTAACAACTTTCAGTTACTATTGACCCAGATTAGATTTGAACTATCAAGATACAAAGGAAAGATTCTATATCTCAGTTCCCAAATTATTTAGTCCCTCACAAAGTCATTATATATTACACACACACACACACACAATAAAGCAATAGCTCTGAACTCATGTTCTTTGGCATACATAGATATTTAGAAGCTTTTCATAATGTGAATTAATGTTGTACTGGACAAACAAAAAAGCAATTCTTTTGTTTATTTCAGAATACCTATTGCTGTCTAAAGCAAGTGTGAGACAGCAAAAAGCAATGCAGAAACTGACTGAGGCAACAGGAAAATGCCAGTATTGCGTATCTCATATGCCCACCCAATCTAATGCCTGGTTTAGAATATCTCCTACACAGAGAAAAGCCAACTTCTGGGGGGACCTGTGGTTAAATTCTTTACATGGGTTAATGGGAGTAGGAGCTATATGGAATTCTACTAGTGTACTGCTCTGGACGATCTATTAGTTTCCAGATACTGTAATAATAAGACTGTTTTAAAAAATAATTTGTAGGGTAGAAAGGTGGTCTGAATGAAAACTGACAGAGTGAGGTTCTTCTAAATGTGCAAACAGACAATGAGAAACAATGGATCTGAGAGGTGTGAATTGCCCCCATATCTCTATGGGATATTGACTCTGAACCATAACGACAAATTCATGTCAACATTGTTAACTGCTTCACCTTTTATCACCCAGATGATTTGCATTTTAATTCTGACTGGAGATTTCAAAAGGTAGAGATGAGAGACACATATTAGGGCATTTTATACATCCCTTGAGGCCACACAAAGATTTTACAACAGTATTTTCTCTAAGTGCTTTGTCCAGCCTAGTTTTAAGTGTTCTAAGCAATGGAGCCTCCACCCTTCTTCTTGAGAAACTTTCTACAGCCTAATAGATCTGTCACTATTAGGCAGATGTTCCGGTTTTATTTTAGCCTAAATTTCCTTTCTTTATATATACTTTTGTCCAATTACTCCTAGTTGCCACTTAAGGCTCAAAGTGAGCCAACAGAAAAGAGGGAAAAATAAATATGGCTGTCACCAGGGACAGGGAGCCATGATGGGAAGGAGAAAGTTAACAGCAGCTATCAAGGGAAGGAACATGGGCATGAGTAGAGTCCTACCATTTTGACTTCTGGGTACCAGTAAATGACAAGGAAAGGGTTATATTCAACTGTCAAAGCAGAATCATTTACACTGAAGCAGGAAAACTGAATCCTAGGGGGGGAAAAAAACATGCCTCTAAGTTCAAGTAGACAATGGATCAAACTGTCAAGGGAGGCTGCATTTCTGACCTCTCTGAAGATATTCAAGACAAGACTATACAAAAAGCTACTGTGGCTACAAGAGAAAGTTATTAAAATTATTTTGTAGTCAAGCAATTTGGGGGGGGGGGGGGCGCAGAGGAAATGGACTATATAACCCAGGAGATTCCTTCCTTTTCCTGGACTTACAAATCCAGTAAAAATCCATGAGAAATGTTAATCACACGTACCGTAATCACATTTCAAAAGTGAAATATCTCTACTTGTTTTCCCAAAACCATCCAAAAATTCATCCATGTTATGGACTAGGTATGGTAATTTATTTAAAAAACCCTCACATTTGAGTCATTTTTCAGTTATATAAATTTGAGTCTTAGGCACTGCAGCAACTGAAAAATAATCTTTTTTAAAATTACTTCATTCTCAGGAATAAAGTTCAATCCTAGTCAGATCCTGAATGGCAAATTTCAATCAAAAATGGATTTTTACAGCCCAGGTACATAACCTAAAGAATAAAGTTCATGATAAAAATAAACAATACCATAACCTGAAGCAAATTTTCGCAAATGATATAGTACTTTAAGGGAGACTTAGCAAAAGCAGAAAGCATATGAATTGTTAACATAATTGGTAATAATTACTGCAAGCAAATGATAGTTACCAATTTAGATCTATAATCCATGAGACAGATGGAGGCTTTGCTGTGAGTGTATGAATCAAGATTGGTCACACTGTTGAACCTGTGATGTAGAAGCAAAAGGATTACAATGTATATGATAAAGATGAACAAAGAAAATATTATACAAAAATAAATTAACTGCAATAAATGGACAAGTTATACTAGGAAAACTCTGCTGATTAAGGGCCAGAACCTGCTCTCATTGAAGTTAATGGAAAATTTTCCATTGACTTTAAATAAAACAGGAGCAGAGGCTGAATTGTAGAGTCTCATACAGATATTCAATGAATAGCTATTTAGGGATACCAGTCCATAACATAGATTCATAGATTCTAGGACTGGAAGGGACCTCGAGAGGTCATCGAGTCCAGTCCCCTGCCCTCATGGCAGGACCAAATACTGTCTAGACCATCCCTGACAGACATTTATCTAACCTACTCTTAAATATCTCCAGAGATGGAGATTCCACAACCTCCCTAGGCAATTTATTCCAGTGTTTAACCACCCTGACAGTTAGGAACTTTTTCCTAATGTCCAACCTAAACCTCCCTTGCTGCAGTTTAAGCCCATTGCTTCTTGTTCTATCCTTAGAGGCTAAGGTGAACAAGTTTTCTCCCTCCTCCTTATGACACCCTTTTAGATACCTGAAAACTGCTATCATGTCCCCTCTCAGTCTTCTCTTTTCCAAACTAAACAAACCCAAACATGATTAGAGGGACACGGTCTAGGTTATATAACCAAAAATCTACCCTCCAGGTAAGTTCTTGACATCTATAAGGGGAATCGTGGTATGTTTCTTGCAGACAGGCAGTGAAACGAATTGAACCCAGAAGAAAAAAAACACCTTGAAATACATCCATATATAACTTTGGTTTTGCACATTATCTGGGTCAAATTCTAATCCATTACCCTGCTACAAGGACCAAATATAGTAGGACTTGGCAAAAGTCGTTGCTACTCCACTTACAGAAGGTCTAAGTACAAAATAATACTTGAAGTCAATAGTTACAGATTTACACTAGTGGTAGTGAACAGAATTTGGCCCTCTCTTACTTCTAATTAAACCTAGAGGCCAAATGTATCTCTGATGGAACTCCCCAGGAGTAAAGGGAAAAACACCATCCCCCTAATATCTTGTTTGACTTTATACTGTACCGGTACACTAGGTAAACTGTTTTAACTTGGGGGCAAATTCAGACCTGACGTAAAATGTAATGAATTTGCATCTACTTACTCCCAGGTCTGAATTTGTTCCAGTTTGCCCACATAGGAGAATTTATTTTCTGCTGTTTTAACCTATTTGATGACTCAATTGTATATTTTTATGCTGATAGTTCATCTAGACACAGGTTCTAATTTTGTGCATAATGGGGGCTCTAGATGACACTTAGTTCTTCCCTATATACATATTCCCCATTTTCCTCAAGATGTTTATTAACCAACGTCAAAGAGAACAAGAGGGGATAAATATCTGACATCAGCTGCTCCTGCAATTCCTGGACATGAAGTTAGAAGAAGGAAGGGTTTTCGAAATCTTCCTTCCCCTGCCTACTCATCCTTACTGCATCAAACATTGCTACAACAAAGCGTTGCTGAAAAATTCTTCCTCTTTCAGATCTCTTTAAAAGCAATTTCCAAAATAACATGGTGATTGTCATTTTTTTCAGCCCAAGTCTTGACCCGACTCTTCGGAATCTAAATTAGATTTATCTAATCTTCAATTATTGTTTTAGAGAAAAAGGAAGTTCTGTGGAGCAGCCTCAAAATGTAAAACATCAGAGTTACTGGCACAGAATGGGAGCTTAAAAACCACTTACTAGCATAGTGGCGTTATTACAAAAGACAGCGCCCCACTTCACTGAGAGATTGTGATTATGAGAAATAACTTTAACATGTGCAATAGGAAGCAATGTGCTCCAATTATTGCATGGGAGTCAGGAGACCCGGGTTTTATCAACTCTGCCTACAACCTGCTGTGTGACCTTGGCTGAGTCACTTGCACTCTTGGTGCCTCAGTTTCCCAGCTATACAATAGGAATAACATTACCTAGGATCTGTTGTGAAGGGCTTTGATTTCCATGGATGAAGTGTTATATGATCGCTACGTATTCTATCCCCGAGAATCTCACACTGACTTTTGGGATAAGGCAGTTACGTTACAACAGACATTTAACCCTTCCCTGAAGTTGCTCCCGCTGGTGGGGAGGAAGCGGCTAAGCCAGCCTGCTGTGCTCCTTTGTGGGTGTGAGGTGGGAGCAGGGCCAGAATAAAGCAATCCAGAGCCCTACGCACACATGGTATGGACCCCCTCGTGACTAACTCCACTTGTAGTGGTGCTGGCAGGAGGGCCCCACCTATCCCAGAGACATACGGGCAGCACCATGAGGCCCCTTTCTCTCCCCTAGAAGGAGCAGCAGGGGCCCCTTCCCCACCTAGAGAGGCAGGGGATGGCAGTGGGGATTCTCCCAGTACTTACCCCAGCAGTCAGACTGTGTCTACTTGGGTGAGCGGGCAGGGCCTGCTGCATTTTCCTCCTCCTGTCCCAGAGCCCTATTGGCAGTACCTCCCAAAGCAGTAGATCATGGGATTAATACCCTGTTCCGACGTATAGGACAGTTCACACTGCTCAGTTATACTCAGGTCACATTTGAGGGTGTTTCTTCACAATCATGAGGTCTAGAAACTTTCAATTGAAAAAAAATAACACTGAAAACTGAAATTCTGACCTCATCACGTGACAGGAGCCTTAGGCATGGGTTTATAGTGCCTATGTCTTAAGCCAGCCTTGGGTGGAGGGTATCTTTAAAGGGGCAGACTGCTCCCTACCCAGCAACTTCCCAGGGGTGGGGATCTAGACTGGAGCTATGTTTGTGTGGCAGCTCCTGGACTCAGCTATTGCTGTCATGCCAGCAGTGCAGGAGACGGTCCTTGTTGTCAGACATGTCAAAGGTAGAAATCATACCTGGAGTTGAATTTTACTTGTTTGCACGGTGAAATATCCAGCTGTTGAACAGATTTTTTATTATTATTATTATTATTATAATCTAAGATGTGTTTGAGTTAGTTTCACAAATATCCCTTTGTAAGAATCCTTTGTATATTTGGAATAGCAATAACTTTTCTTTAGTGGGGTATAATTTGAGAAATTATATTTTTTTTGCTGCACTATCCCAGTCCGATACAGTCACATGTGCTAATCACATTTTCCATCAGCGATGACAACAGAATTCACACAACGTATAAAAAAAGTCATTCAGAAATGTGTTTCAAGCAGAGACAAAACCCAAAAATTGCAAAGAATGGACTAATGGGGGATTATTTTTTTATATTTGGAATTATCAGGGGGTTACAACATATGTATTTTTGGCCATCTGATTACTGAAAGGTTGGCTTGTAGGATCATCCCTCAGGACTTTTGCAGAATGTGTCTCTTCTCTAACTAACACAGTAAGGGTTCCAACATCTTTTGCTACAAGCTGAGATCTTCATCGTTGAACTGACCTGTAGCATAGCCTGAAAGGCTTTTAACTTGTATGTTCTATCACTAAGTGGTGCAAAGAAACACTATTAAACTCTCAACCCGTGCACTATCATTGGCCCTTCTGACAGGGAATAATCTTGGGTGGAACAGTTGAGAAGAATGACTGTTTCTAACACTGAACAGTTTGTACTCGAGGGTATGGAAAGATGTTCAGTGTATATAGTGAATGAGAATCCTCTTAAAATACTACTTCTTCCAGAAGGCATGGAGTTAAACTTTTCACAAAGGCCAATGGGACTTGAGTGCTTTTGAAAATGTTACCCTTGAGCAAAAGGCACATATTTCAAGAGGCCCATCTCTGTTGACCTGCATTTGAAATCCTATGATGTATTAAATGCTAAAAACAAGAACTAAATCAATCTTTTGCACCACTCTGCATCTCCATGACATGCTAACCCAGTGCTTTTGAGGTGAACTGTTAATTAGTTTCGTCTTCTGAGATTATAAATGCCTCAGGGTGGGGACTGTGTTTTACTCTATGGACTGATCAGCACTAAACACAACAAACACAAACATGCAAGGACAATATAATTATACTCCCCTTTTATACAGACTGGGAAACTGGGGCACAGAGAAATTAAAGGACTTGTTGAACATCATACAGCAAGCCAATGACAGGGTGAGAATAGAAGTCCAGGAGTCTTGACACCTCCCATATTCTATTAGTCCCCAAATATATCATATAATACCCCCCAAATATATGGGATGAATAAGTCTCTCTGCTTGATGCCAAAGATCAAATATTTCCTGACAGTGGGTGATGACAACTCAACTCAAATACAGTGAATTGAACAAGCTTCCGAAGACATGCATTGAGTACCCTGGGACTCTGGCCACAGTATACATTTTTACAGGGCAGGGTTATAGTTTAATACTGGCTCTTACTTACTAATATTGAGAAATGTCCCAAAATATTTAATACCATAATTTCTAAACCAGAACTATTTAAAGAAAAACTGAACAACCACCACAACACAACAGCCTACTTCACAACATGAACAATCAATTGACCTGAATGTTATGAGATCCCACCTAAAATGGCAATTGCCCTGCTACTGAGTACGCTGCATATTAACAGATAGTATTCTACAAGGACTGTGATGCCTGAAAGAAGGTATGCCTTGGAAGCAGGGGGAGGAACTATGGCTGTGTTACTAAGAACTAAAAGTGCCATGTGGCATCAATTCATCACAATTTAGTACCAATACATTTTCAAGCAAAGAGTGCAGTACAGCTTTGTGAAGATTACAAGACAAACTTGATTATAAAATTGGATTACCTGCCAATTACATTAATCTGCTTTAAATCATTATTATAAATTGCCCTGGTATAACAGCCTCTTAAAGACAGCGATTACTCCAAGGTCAGGGTAAAAACATATACTACACCTTACATGGTAATGAGCCTCGATAACCATAAAGAGGAGAAAGGCTTGTTTAATTTCCTGCACATAGAGGTATATAGGTCTGATCTTGTGCCATTGGAATCCAGTGGCAAAACTCCCATTGAATTATAGGATGCAGAATCAGGCCTCTAAGCCTAGGGGGTTGAGCTTCCTCCACTCTTATGGAAGTCAGTGGATTTGAGAACATGTAGCCCTCCCAAGACATGCTCAGTACCTTGCAGAACTGGGCCTTATTTTTTAATTTTCTCCAGAAGAGAACCAGAAGATTTGTTCTAATTTTAGTGTGACATTGCCTTTGATCCTACAGGATAATAATATCAGACATCACGTGATGATAACATGCATGAAAAAACTTGAAAAATAGGGGGTTTGTTGCATTTTGATTAAGAGCATGTCTCTAATACAGGTGATTAGCTGGACCGGGTGAGACAGAAGCTGCACAAGAAAACTGGTAGTTTCTCAGTTCATTTGTGTAGGCCAGTAGATCATGAAGTGAAGCTCCAGTAGCCACCCCATAGTCAAAGCTGAAGTTGCTTCCCATTATAAACCCAGTTTTCAAACTCAGTTGTCTGGAAATGAACAGTTAAGCGATCCATACTCTTCCTCACTCTCTATAAATTCTTCTTCATTCTATCGTCCATCCAAGCGTAACTTTCTTCCCTTGTTTGGTTCGGTAACGGAAATATGTTGCTGGATGCCTATTGTTGATTTTTATGTATGTATATTAAATGCAAAGATTTTGAAAGGAATATAGTTTCAGAGTGCATTTAGCCATGGCAGAGTGCCATACATTTTTTGATCAAATGGTTGGTAGAATAGAAGAATATTTTTATGAATAGAATTGGAATGATTGATCTGTTTTGTTTTATACAGTGTGCTGATTACATGCTGTTGCAGATTAATGTGCACATATAGAGAGTTTACAAATTTGTATTTTTAACTGTATTGTGTAACGGTGGACATACATATGTTTTGTAGCAAGTAATAATGAATCCTATTAGTGCAACAGTGAGAGAAATTCTATTCCTCTCAAACAGAAAAAATGATTTTACATCTCTTAGTAGTTTGAGGTGTTTCACTTTTGCATTTTTTTTAAATGTTAGGGAGGGGAGTTAAGATTGGACAAGAGGGAAAATCATGTGGCATGACAAAAATTGCTGAATGATTACATAGCAGTGGGAAAGCGGTTAAGTGATCCCTTAACTGTTTGTTTCCAGACTTTCCAATATCTGGAATTTTTTGACGTTGCAGAATTTTTGCAGCTAAAGTATATTATTTCAGCCTTCACTCTTTTTTCCATTTCAGAATACAATTTTTTCCATTTCGGAATATAAATACACTTTTTTCTACATCACTTTTGAGTTTTTCCCCTTAATACTATAAGTATTACAGAAAATTATAAATAGTCCAATCCCACAGTCCCTAATCAGGCAAAATTTCCTCTGACTTCAATAGAAATTTTGCTTGCAGTAAGGACTACAGGACTAAATATAGAACTCATCAAGCAATATCTTTAAAAAAAATTACAAGTCATCCTAGCTGTATTTATTCCAATTCATAAGTCACCATGTCCCAATAGACTCTTTAAAGAATTATTATTTTTTATATATTTAATTCAGTACATTGTATTGTGTTACATTATTCCCAGACTACCCTTTGTTTACAATTTATAACTTCAAAAATGCTCACCTGGGTTTTAAACTTGGCATAGAAATTCTCAGCCCAAAGAATGTGTCATTGACACAATGTATGGCATTAATCCTTCTGGAACCTACTTTCAATCAGCACGGTAGCACATTGGGATTGATAACAGGGACATCATCCAGGTGTACCAAATCTCAGTGCTTATCCATACACATCACAACATCTCTATAGCATGGGTTAAAACAGAAGCACAAGGCAGTGACATTGGCACCCCTGGATTTCCTTTCACTCCTTCCTTTCCCCATTCTCTCTATATAACTGTTTCAAATTAAGCAAATTAATTTAAAAATGGGGGGAAATCAGGTATACAGTAGAAGGCAAGTAAGCAAGGAAAGTCAGAGTTAGAGCAAACACTCCTTTAATTCATCCTTCATTCAGCCCCAAATGGTGCATCTCTCTCTCTCACACACACACACACACACACACACACACACGCACAGTAATGCTGCACAATCCCAAGACCTGGCACCATATAGCGGGTTTCTAAACTGCCTTTCCTTTTGATAAAATAACTCAGACTTTACTCTTAATCCTGCTCAAACTCTACACTCTAGTATTTGTTAGTTGTTGCATTATTAGTAGTACATTTTCAGCATATCAAGATAACGCCTTCTTTTATAGGAATGGGGCAGTCTCCATATACATCCAATACCGTGATTGCTTTTCTGTTAGGAAAGCATCTAAGTACAGTGTGGGCACTACCAGACGTAAGTAATAATAGTACCTAACGGAAGGGGAAATACAGAGGGTCTGTGTTAAATTTAAAATAGCCCCTAGGAAGAGAGAGCAAGGAGACTATATAACATCCTTTAAGAACTCTGGAAGTTAAATCACACTCTTCTTTTCAGCTCTGTTGGCAATAAACACAGCGGCTGCCAGGAGTCACTGGGTTTTTGTGGCCATTCGGTTCAGAAAAGGGGCAGTTACAGCAAACAGCGCGTTGGCTGCAGTTCTCCAGGGTCCCAGCACCTCCTGCAGCAGAGAGCCCCTGGGGGCTTCGCACTCTGCAGTTCTGCTGGGGGGCGGTGGCAGCTTTGGAAGCGTCTGGCGGGTTGTTGTTTCATAGGGGCCGGTGCCCCAGGTCTGAAATACACCCAGCACCTCCATGCCATGCCCGAGCCCGCTGTTCAATCAGCGCCCTCCTGACTATGCCAGGCTGCCTGTAGGGCTGGGAGCTGCCTGGGGGAAGGGGGGGTCCAGCCTCATCTCGCCCCGGGTCTGCGCCCAGAGGAGCGGATGGGATTCTCCAGCACGGGCACCTGCTGCCCGGCGCCCCACGCTTCGGAGGGGCCGGGGAAAGTTGGAGCAGCCCGGCCAGCCGCGATCGCTCTTACCTTGGGCGCAGCCTGAGACGGCGCCGGCTGCAGAGGGCAGGAGCACAGGGACCCGGCGGGTTATCTGCCGGCGGGGCGGAGGCACCAGCCCGAGCCGTGCAGGGCTCCCCGGGGCTGCGCGCAGCTGAGCTGAGCAGAGCAGAGGTTCTCGGCGGCTCCAGCCCGGGCCAAGAGCGGGAGCACCTGGGACGGCCCTGAGGGCGGAGCTAGGGGCGCTGGAGGCTGCTGCAGCCGCCTGCCCTCCCCGCTGTGTGCTGGGCGGCTGCTCACCGGCGCTGCTGCTGCTCGGTCCCCGCGCGGAGCCGTCACCTGCGCTGCTGCGGGAAACCCAGCCAGAGGGTGCGCGGGGCCCCGTGGGCAGCCCGCAGGTACAGGCAGGGCCAGACTGCGCTCCGCCGCACCTGTGCGCACACACCTGCTACACCTGTGCGCGCACATACCCCGGTTACACCCCGTTACACCTGTGTGCACACACACCCCAGTTACACCCCAGCTATACCTGGGTGTGCACACACACCTCGGTTACACCCCAGCTACACCTATGTGCACACACATAGACCGGTTACACCCCCACACACCTACACCCCACTACACCTGTGTGCACACACAGACCAGTTACACCCCCACAACCCCACTGCCTAAACCTGTGCACACACATACCGGTTATACCCCCACACCCTCATTATACCTGTGCACACACCCACACACTGGTTACATCTCCACTGTACCTGTGCATACACACCTGGGTCACACCAGCATGAGCCAGTACAGCCCTGCTATACTTGTGTGCGCACATACATGTGGGTTACACCCCCGCTATACCTGTGCACCCCCACACAACCCCATTATACATGTATGTGCACACACACCGGTTACATCTCTGCTATACCTGTGTGCACACTCACACACACTGGTTACACCCCAGGTACATCTGTGGGCACATCAGTTACACCCCCAGCTACACTTGTGCACACACACACCAGTTACATCCCACAGCCTCGCTATAACCATGTGCACACACACTGGTTACACCCCCACAACCCTGCTATACCTGTGTGCACACACACCATTTACACCTCCGCTACACCTGTGTGCACACACACCGGTTATATCCCAGCTACATCTGTGCGCATGCACATGGGTTACACCCCACAGCCCCACTAAACCTGTGTGCACACACACCGGTTACACCTCCACTAGCCCATTATACCTGCACACACACACACACGCTGGTTACACACGGGCTATACCAGTGAGCACACACACACCAGTTACACCCATACACCTCCATTATACCTGTGCACACACCAATTACATGCCTGCTATACTAGTGCACACACAATATACACATACTGGTTATACCCATACACACCCATTGTACCTGTGCACACAGCAATTACACCTCCTCTACAAACACACATACCCCAGTTATACCTATACACCCCCATTATATCTCAAAGCACACCAGTTATCTCCCCAGTATACTTGTGCGCACCCAACATCGGTTACACACATACATCCTCATATATTTGTATACACTCTATACCTTGTGTGCATTAGGTACAGCCATACACCTCCATTATACCTGTACACATACCGGTTACACCCCCTACTATACCAGGGCATACCCAGGCATCTCTCTGCTCCCCACCATACCCATGTGCACGTGAGCATTCACATACACACACATACCAGTTATACACAGGCATACCTGGACACACACATTACACCCATGTATCTCCTACATCCCCATTACAACTGTGTGTCTTCCCCCTTCTCTCAGTTGCACCTTCACATCCACATTCATATTCCACCCCTACACATCAGGAGGATCTCTTGCCACAGCAGCAGAGGAAGAGGTGCGATTGCTTACCCAAGCCAGGGAGAGGAGGGGAATCATGGTTCCCATGGGAACGTGTAGACCAAAGGTGATTTTTACCATAAATAGAGGGCTGTGGAGGTACAAAGAGGAGAAGAAATCATTTACATTGATCCAGCTGAATGGCAGATTGACAGTTTCTCCCTTCCCCAGTCCGGAACCATTCTGATGCACTGCACAGCAGCTTTGCAAACCAGTACCTATCTTAGGACCTACATGAGGACTTATACCACTATAAAGTAAGGTGTGATGTGAGTTTAAACCTCTGTAGTCATACCAGTATAACACTTCCTGTGTGGATTGGCCCATAAAGGCTGCCATCTCGTGCTGCATGATCTGTTTTCATTTACAAAATTAAAGGCTGGATTGTCTGGTGCAAAGTGAATTTAAAATTGCAGGGGTGGCCGATGGAGAATTCCTGTTGTGCAGAGGAACCTGCACTCGGGGAAAGCTGGCGAAGAGGGCTCTGCCACACCCTGCACAAGCCATCCCTCACCCTCAACAGAAAGAGGGAAGAAGTTGTGTTGGGGGTGTGCCAGGGTTGGGGAGAGAAAAGGGTATGGCAGAGCAGACTCCCTAAAGGACCTTCCCTCAGTGCCATACATTACAGCTATTGAGGGATCGCCGATGATGATGACATTAGAGCTGCTTCTCTGTAGCTCTAACTTGCTCCAGGGCCAGGCAGCTCAGATTAGGGAGCCACAACCAGCGCCCTGATGGTCCTGTGTCCCCACTGCACTTGAGCTCTGCTAGGTTCTGGTGGTGAATCTGCCCCACAGTGTCTCTAGCGCCAGGAAACGTAACTTGCTACTGATCGATTCTGGTTTCAGGATTCTCCTGGAAAGCTGATCTGGTCTCTGTTTATATCCTTCTTGTAGAAAAGTGGATGTTTGTTAGGACTGGGGGGGGGGGGGGGACATGGTGAGTCTGTGTATCTTAGATATTTAATATATCTATATATCTTGAGGAAGCCACTGCAGCAGACTGGAAAACAATGGTACTTCTAAATGGCCTGGGTTACACACGAGGTCAGACTAGATGATCACAGTGCTCTCTTCTGGCATTAAGCTTGATGAAGAAAAGCTCCACATTAAAATCAGGACCATTTCAAATCTGGCCCATAAAAAGAGTGGAAAACAGAGATACAGAGAGCAACACAAATGATTAAAGGTCTAGAAAACATGACCTATGAGGAAAGATTGGAAAAATTGGGTTTGTTTAGTTTGGAGACTAACAGTGGGGGCATAACAGTTTTCAAGTACATAAAAGGTTATTACAAGGAGGAGGGAGAAAAATTGTTCTTGTTAACCTCTGAGGATAGGACAAGAAGCAATGGGCTTAAATTGCAGCAAGAGCAGGTTAGGTTGGACATCAGGAAAAACTTCCTAACTGTCAGGGTGCTTAAGTGCTGGAATAAATTACTTAGGGAGGTTGTGAAATCTCTGTCATTGGAGGTTTTTAAGAGCAGGTTAGACAATCACCTGTCAGGGATGGTCTAGAAAGATAATACTTAGTCCTGCCTTGAGCGCAGGGGACTGGAGTAGAAGACCCGGAGTGCCGGGGGGAGGGGGAAAGGGGTGATGACTGCAGGCAGAAGGGGTGGAGAGGGCCCCCCCCAACTTGCTCTGGCCCAGGGCCCCACAAATCCCTACTCCACCTCTGGTTCTAGGAAGCATACCCACCTCATCCCTTTCCAAAAACTACGTTCCAGAACAGCCAATGTACATAATGGGGGTTTGCTGCTTTGTCTCATCACAGCTGGTGTTGCTGTTCTTTAATATTCTCTCTCTCACTGACTTGCATTAATTCAAGGCAAGGACCCAGATACTCAGCCTATGAAGGCATTCCAAACAGCCGTCTGAAGCACATGCAGGCTCTATCTCTGATTTCAGAGAGGGCACATTATGACCTAGTATTGCTTGTGGCACTGTCTCCAAGTCCAGCCCTGCCAAACATCCCATGATAATCCTCTTTATAGCACATGAGCACCGTGCCATTGTACAGCCCAACAGCCCAAGGGCATTGTGCGGATTCACAAAGTTGCTGGAATTGCAAAATTCACATTCAGCCATACTAGAGCTTCTTTCTTGTTAGACTCTTGTGTGACTCACGGCTTAACTAGGAGGGATAGGATGGCACTAGTGGAACAAGAAGTGTATAGGGTATAGTGGACTACTAAAATAAATCAAGGGAATATGGAAATTTGTCTTGGCCAAGGTTTTACTTTCTTCTATAGGTCTTTGGAGTACTATTTATAGTACTTCCATCCAGAATCTCTAAGCACTGTACAATCTTATTAATTACCCCTCACAACAACCTTGTGAGCTGGGTAAGTATTATTACAGATGGGCAAACAGACAAAGCAGGGAAGAAATTTCCCCAAGCTCATACAGGAAGTGTGCAGCAAATCCAGATTTTTTTTTTTATGATACAGTGTAGAGTCTTCTTTCAGTGCCTACGCATAAGTCCTGTGAGCATGTGTATCAAGCAGAAGATACCGAATACTCCTACATATTTTAATTTGATTTTATTAAATTGGCTACCTAATTAATTGCATTATTACCTATTACAACTGACCTAAGACACTAAATTTCATCTTTTTATTTTAATCTTCCTTTTTGCTAACACTTTTTAAAGCAGTATATTATTATTTTATTTATTTATTAATTGTGTTAAAATAGCACCTCGGGGCCCCAATTAAGGGCCACACTGTGCTAAGTGCTCTACAGAGCAGTAATCAGAAGACAGTCCCTTTTCCCAAAAGGCTCATAGTCTAGGCTTAGGACAAGAAGCAACAGAACAAATGTGGCAGAGGGTAGAAGTGGGTGGGCAAAGCAACTGTAAAATAAGCAGGTTTTGCGCACTAGTTAGTAGTGTCAGCTCATTACCTCAGCTAGACCTAAGTATATTTGTTCCCCAGTGCACATATAGTGCCAATCCATCCAGAAGACATAATCACAAGTTAAAATGGCAGGACTATTAAGAACTCCAGACTAGATGAAATATTCCTGACACCAAAGCCACACTAGACAATGTACAATGAAAATGTAGCACTGCCAGGGGGAAAAAATATTCACAGGGCCAGCACAAAGCCCTATTTTAAGGAAGACTTAAGAGCCACGTAGGCCTCATGCTGGGCCCCAACCCAGGTGTGGATTTCATCCCCATTGATTTGTATATATAGTATGTCATTCATTACAAATTCGGTTTGCATAGCACCTTTAATATCATACTATGACACAATAATAGCACTTTACTACACCAGGCCACATTGTTCCTGGACTCACACCATGTTTGTTGACTTTTGGGATGCACTCAAAAAGAAGATAAAGAATCTGAGGGAGAGAGTTCATTTTAGATAGCAAAATTTAACCCCAGGGTTAGAATCTTAGGGCAGTTGATTAGGATCCAGTGTTGAGAGAGTTTGATCAGTTTTAGAGGTGGCTCACTCAAAAGTGACGCTGTAGGCTATTCACCACCATTGTAAAAGACAGTAGCAATTTCCCTATTAATTACACGAAGACAAATGTCAGATTCAACCTACACATGAGCAGACGTAACCCACACTGAAATCACTGTCTGTTAATTCCAGTCTCTCCATAAGACCCTGCTGTGATGCCTACAAGAAATTAGCCATCTATGACACCTATTTATTTTATAGTTTTTCACCTCACCAGGTTGTACACTAGCCTTCATTGAGTAACCCTGTGATTATGTTGTTACCACTCTTTTCCCCTCATCCACCTCCTCCCTCCTGTCTTCTTACAGCCTCTTTGCAATTTGTCTAATATTAGTTGAGAAGCTCCTAGGGGTTGGGGGTCTTGTCTTTCTCTCTGCAGTGAGCACCTGTCACAGCTTTGGCCATTATAAAAAATTCATTATAGATTTAGCCCACAATATTACAATTCATGTATATTGCACATTTGTCCCAGCTTCATTGGCTTGTTCCTGCTGTTTAGTAATTCAGAAGAAGGAATTCCAGTATTTTTAGTTGACACCTACTGAAAAGTCTGTTCAGCCTGAAAAGCATAGAGCAATTTCTGTTCCAGCCTGCCAGATGGGTAGTTGCAGTTGATTTACTGTTTAATTAACTTTTGGATTTTCCTCAATGTGTTTGTTTCTTTCTTTCAGGGTGGTTGATTACCAGGGGCACTTCACTGGATCAAGATTGAAGAGTTTGGAGTGGAGTTTGGAGTATTTGTTCCGCTCATACAACAGAGAGGAAACTGGGGACCCCAGAGGATCTCTGGGAAAATGCTAAAGAAAATTCCGTACTGTATTGACTTTTTTTGAGCTGTCCAAAAAAAAAAAAAAAAGTATCATTGCCCTGACAGCAAAACCAAAACCATCAGTAAACAGAGACATGCACAAAGAAACAAACATAACAGACAAGCAATTCTGAGGCTTTAATTTTTGTACACTGCTGGCCTGACCAAAAAACTAACCACTTGCCACAGCACATAATACAACTTTAGGCTCCAGTCCTGCGAACACTTATACACCTGAATTGCCCTACTGAATTCAATGGGACTGCTCACATGCACAAACTTACTCATGTTATAAGCATTTGTGGGATCAGGGTCTTATTCGCAGATCATCTTTCAAAATGTATCCCTCTCTTTATGGAATTAAATACCAAACACCCGCCATTGTTGGATATAAATAGCAGAGTACCATGGTGTATTGAAATTGTGTGGGGAATGAATAAAAGCACTGAGGTATTAGACCAATAATAGAGATATAGGGAGAAAATATATGTTTAAAGAGAAGAGAGATGAAGAAAGTCTAGAGTTGTGTTTTACAATATGTACTTCTTTTGCCCAAGATAAATTATTTCATACTCAACACCTTTAGATGAAGCAAGCTGAGATAAATCCACAAATTTCCCTGCTCAATACAGAGAGTGAATACAGATAGGTAATTAAAGATGTAAAAAAATACATACAATTGCGTATCAGTATCATAAAGATGGTTGTTAAATCTAGAGGTAGTCATAAAACAACAGTGACTAAGTAGATAGAAAAAAGCAGAGGGCCAAGAATTGATCTTTGTGGCACTGAAGGAGATGGTTCTTGGTACACCACCAGAGTGAATGAGTAGAGGGACACATAGGGACAGAAGCCTGTCCAGAAAGGAAGCAAAAATACCTAAATAGCCATTGGAAGCAGAGGGACAGCAGAGTCCACAGTGTCAGAGGATGCACTGAAGTCAAAGAAAATGAACAATAAGAAAGAAGGTAGTAATTAACTTTATGGCAGAAAAAAGATCCCATACTATGGCCAGAGTACTAGGCAGAAAGTGGATGAGAGCCCTGTTGTATGAGAGGTGATTAGAGAGAAAGTTCCCCACCCAGAAAGGGATGAGGCAAGAAGAGGGAGAAGGTCAAAAGGTTTTTTTATTAAGAGGAGGTGGATGGGGCAGATTTGAGAGAAGTTAAGTAGGTACCAAAGAAAAGGGAGTTGTTGACAATTAATGTAAAGAGAGACAGGGACGGCTCCAGGCACTAGCGCAGGAAGCAAGTGCTTGGGGAGGCCAATGGAAAGGGGCAGCACGTCCGGGTCTTCGGTGGCAATTCGGCAGCTGGTCCCTCCGTCCCTCTCGGAGGGAAGGACCAGCTGCCGAAGAAGGAAGCAGCACGGTAGAGCTGCCGCCGAAGTGCCGCTGATCGCGGCTTTATCTTTTTTTTTTTTTTTTTTCTTCGCCGCTTGGGGCGGCAAAAAAGCTGGAGCCGGCCCTGAAGAGAGAAAGCAACAAATAGTAGGAGGGAAAGCGGGTCAAAGAAAATGTGGGTTTTTTTAAGTAACTGGATTATGGCTGGAAGGCCCAGGGTGACGAAGGAGAATATATCAGAAGAGAGATGGAGGAGACCACCTTGAATCACAACTATCTTAGACTGAAGCAAGTTCCTCACACCTGCCAGGGAAAGGAAAACTTAGTGGATGGAGAAGTCAGTTAGAATGACTTTGTGGCCACATTACTTCTGACCTCAGTGCATCCTGAAAAGCCAGGTCTTTGGGAACATTTGTCTCACATCATATAGGTTGTGGCTTCATGGTCAAAATAAGAGAGGCTAGGGTTGCTGTGGGTTCCACTACAACATCTGCGGGACAAACCATAAGGAACCATTGTTTGAGGCATTACTAGGATCCTACAATGTATGATTGATGTTTGTGATTATGAAAAAAAGCAGAGCATTAAAGTGCACAATAGCAGAGGTGCAAAAGATTGTGCAATCTTTTTAAAAACTTGCATTTTAACTTGTTGAAGTCTATCTCACTGAAGCTACACATTGCAGCTAGAATGAACAGGCAGATTGCTCCCCCTGGTGGCAGTTGGGAAAGCTGCATGCCACCCTTTTATTATTTTTTTAAAGAACAGATTTTAAAAAAATTATTAAAACTAATGTTAAAATTATATAATACATAAGTTAAGGAAAGAGTGTCTGTACATCTGGGTATAGTGCTTAAATTATCCAAAAGTACAAAGGGTGGTTTAAAATACAATACATATAGTACATAATCAGCAATAACCCAAATAAGATTAATAAATTTAACGATACAATTTAGATATTAGTAACTAAGTATTTGGGTACATCACTCATGAAAAGTTATGCAGAGAGCTGGTTGTAGAAAGAAAATATATTAATGAGTGTAGATTGTCCCTCAGTAATTGAGCATTTCGGCTAGGTTGTCCCTTAATAGATATAGTTGTTCAGAGAAGTATTTCAGTTACTTTCTGATTTCGCTTCTCTTAGGCTCTCCTGGTATTGCCGATGCCCAGTGATGTGTTCTAGGTAGATGTCCCTCGACCATCTGATGGTGTCCAACACCATGAGTTGCCACATCAGCCGAGCGTAGCGTTGACTGATTCTGCATTCTCGCAACACTCGCTCGTTACCGGGGTCCCATGCGCCCAGGGCTCCGACGATCAACAGGTAAGTTTGAACCTTGTAGCCCCTAGCTCTCAAGGTGTCTGCCAGAGGGGAGTATTTCTCCAACTTTTGAGATTGGGTGCCGAGGTCCTGTTTTCAACGGGAACTGTGAGGTCTACTATGATGATCTTCTTCTGTTCCTCATTGGTAATGACAATGGCCGATCGCAGTTGGCTGTCCGTTCCAGGGATGGCTGAGTTCATAGCAACCTTCCCCATGAGTGGCAGGATGGCTCTGACCAGGCGATCTTGGATGGCGCTGTTTGAGCACAGCTGCCAGGCTGTGGAATGGGGCTTTCAGCTACATGAGACATGGGTTAGCGTCTCATTGGCATAGCCGCACTTCCTGTGCTATATGCAATGTTATTATAGCCCTGTTGGACCCAAGATACTGGAGAGACAAGGTGGGGTGAGGTAATATCTTTGATTGGACCAACTTCTGTTGTTGAGAGAAAAAAGTTTTGGGGCTTACACAGAGCTCTTCTTCAGGTCTTTTTTATACTGTTAGTTCTATTTATGTACTTATTTGCAGGGGTCCCAAGTTTTGCTGTTTATTTGTAGGTAAACTGACACATTCTAAGGAGTAAACACTTTTTTATAAAATCAGTCCTTAAAAATAATTTGCATTACCTAAAAAAAAATGGCCCCTCCAAGCCCCTTCACTCTTTGTGATTAAGTCCCAGCAAGTGTGAGACTTCTAAGGCCTGCTGGGCAACTCGATAGCCCTGCACTCCTAGAGTTGAATTCCTAGTGCACACGGGGTGAGGGGAAATTTTAGGGTCCACCACAGCTCTCCAAAAATAATTTTTAGCACATTACAGGAATTTTCAATACATATTTTATTTTTGCTTCAGCTGGGTTTTGTTGCATTAATACTCAAAGAACCCCCTCGACTTAAAACATTTGACATAAATCCATAGACATAAATCAGATGGTACATTTTAGAAAAGAGCACTGACTGTGGAATACATAACATAGAGGCAACTGCAATATGAAATACGAAATGCAAGAGGGGTTGCTCAGCTCTGCACATGAAATCCAATCAGCTCTGTGTATGCAAGAGAAACTAAGCCCAGGCACTTAGACACTGTAGTGACAAGTGCAGTTATAAATACCAAGACAGATTAGATGGGAGTGTGTAGAGCTGACAGACTCCACAGACAACAGTGCAAAGGGCCCTGCGGAAATTGTGGGAAGGCACTGGAGGACTAGTGGCCCTCAATTGTGTCAGCTCCAGCCTACATTCACACTACAGTGACAGCTGACAAGGGCAGCTCACTCAAGAACTGTCATATGCCTGGTCGTGCCTGCCAACTGGTGTTACTAGCACCACCACACATGAGAGAGAGGTTTGGGTGTGGGCAGTGGTCGAGTTAATGGGAATACTCAAGCTGTTACACATGGTAACTCTGTAGTAGAGACACATTCCACGTGGGTATAAGAGCGGTTTCCCTTCCACACCTGGTAAGCAGCACGCAGGGGATAGCACCATCTGGAACATATGCAGGCTACACAGATGGGACTTGCTGCTGATAGGTATATGGCTCAACAGGACAATCCTGCTCAGAGTTCTTTCACTAACAGGGTTAAAAATCCCATATACTGTTACGTGGACCGTGACAAGCCAGGCCTTAGCTTAGTTCTACAACACATTACATAGTTACACATTACATAGTTCTACAACACATTTCTCTTGCATTCTTTCCTTCTGCCTTTTAAAAGAGACAGACCTGGCCATTGATTCACTAGATAATTCCCCAGTCAGTAAACACACAGTGTTTAGGTCAAGAACAATGGTGACTCATTCTAAAAATGTTTCTATGTAAAATGGGTAAGTATTCTCCTCAGATCTCTTCTCTATTTTCCACGTACACACACACACACCCCTCAGATGTCTGCTTACCTTCACACGTTATGAATCTGTTTTTAAATAACCCCACACAAAATAAGACTAACTATATCACAGATACAATGGAAATATAAGCTCTGTCAAATCCTCCCCCATCTCTAATAAAGTAGGTTCAAAATGTTTAATTTTTGTGTTTAAGAATTTTAAATGCCCATCATACTACTTCATGTTTGCTGTTAAGTGTCGCTATACCTGACTTTATTTTGTATGGATTAAATCTGTTTCTATTTTTCATTTAAATTGAATTCCTACTGAAAAAATGAATAAAAGATGCTTGTGTGTTTTTTCTTCCTACCCTCAGTTTTCTTCCATGAAAGGTTAAATGTAGCAGTTCCAGCTGGCTTATTCGCCGTTGCCCATCTAACTTGTGTGTGTAACTTTTCCTCACAATTCCAGTACATCCTATTCAGATTTCTGCGGTGTTTCCAATTGAACTGTTTGGTCAGAGAGAATGGATATAGAAATAGGGTGTCTAGTGTAAAAATTTATCGAAAGTTTTAGAAGAACTTTATTTTTCTTATAAATGACTACTGTATTCGGTAAATAAATGTTTAACTTTTGCCTTGTGTACCTTTATCAAACTTTAAATATGCTGTAAACAGTATAACAGATTTATCAGTGCAGAATAATATACCATTTATTTTCATTCTTCCCACTTTTATATAAGACTTTTGATTAACTCGGCCTTACTTAACAAAAGTGTGTTGTGTTTGTTTGTTTTTAAATTTTATTTTATAATCTGTTCAAGGAAGCATCTCTTCACAGCGGTTCTCAAACTTTTGTATTGGTGACCCCTTTCACATAGCAAGCCCCCCTTATAAATTAAAAACACCTTTTTATATATTTAACACTATTATAAATGTTGGAGGCAAAGTGGGGTTTGGGATGGAGGCTGACAGCTCACAACCCCCCATGTAATAACCTTGTGACCCCCTTAGGGGTCCCGACCCCCAGTTTGAGAACCCCTGATTTATATCTTATTATCCTAATCTAAATTACCTTGTATTTTAAATTGCTCAGCCCTAGGAAGCAGTATCTGCTAACAATGTAATCCACTCTTTCATTGCTGGCTTATCTTTATAGCTATAAATTATTCTTTTTGCTACTACTAGAACTATCACGTAGTATTTGTTTTGCAACGTTTTTAATGTCGAAGTCTCATTTTAACAGAATGGAATAAATTGTAAATTTAGTCCTGGTGAATGCTAATGGATTGACAGGCATTGACAGTATTTATTCATTAAAATAGTCATAGCATGAATATCAGCAGTGTAAACTTCCTGTGCACCTCTCCTTTAAAGTGCCTCTACACCCTGTTATGAAGGGACTTCTAGGAGGAAGGTCAAGTTCTTGGTGTCTGCTAAGACAGCCATCAAAAGTGACACTTGCCTGAGGATCTATTCTGGTTTTATTATTTGATATTAAACACTTTCTTTGTCTCTACACTGACAATAAAAGCTAACCTCTCCAGTATTTACTTAGAACAGGTGTAGGTAAAGCAAGTGGTACTTATAATTTCAAAGTAGTATGTCCCACTCTGGATCCGTTTTTGAGACTGGGGCAAAAGAGCGCTTAAAATGAGTCCATTAAATAAAGCAGGCATGCAATCCAAAGGATCCCTTTGGTAATCTAATTGTGAGAATCTGGAAATATTCAGATACTGTGGGGATGAGTGTGGTATAAGAATGTATATAAAATAGAAACTCCTTTAAAAAGTGGAAGTTAAATCCTAGTGAGGAAAATAGAAAGGAGCATAAACTCTGTCAAATGAAGTGTACAAATATAATTAGGAAGGCCAAAAAAGAATTTGAAATATCTAGCCAAAGACTCAAAAAGTAATTGCAAGGATGATAAGGCCATTGCAGAGAAACTAAATGAATTCTTTTCATCGGTCTTAATGGCTGAGGATGTGAGGGAGATTCTCAAACCTGAGCCATTCTTTTTAGGTGACAAATCTGAGGAAATGTCTCAGATTGAGGTGTCATTAGAGGACGTTTTGGAACAACTTGATAAACTAAACAGTAATAAGTCACCAGGACCAGATGGTATTCACCCAAGAGTTCTGAAGGAACTCAAATGTGAAATTGCAGAACTACTCACTGTAGTCTGTAACCTATCATTTAAATCAGCTTCCGTACAAAATGACTGGAGGATAGCTAATGTGATGCCAATTTTTAAAAAGGGCTCCAGCGGTGATCCCGGCAATTACAGGCCTGACTTTAGTACCGGGCAAACTGGTTGAAACTATAGTAAAGAACAGAATTTGTTGGGGAAGAGTCCACATGGTTTTTATAAGGGAAATCATGCCTCTTTGAGGGGGTCAACAAGCATGTGGACAAAGGGGATCCAGTGGATATAGTGTACTTAGATTTTCAGAAAGCCTTTGACAAGGTCCCTCACCAAAGGCTCTGAAGCAAAGTAAGCTGTCATGGGATAAAAAGGAAGGTCCTCTCATGGATTGGTAACTAGTTAAAAGATAGGGTGACTGGGCAACAAAATGGCAGATGAAATTCAGTGTTGATAAATGTAAAGTAATGCACATTGGAAAACATAATCCCAACTATACATATAAAATGATGGGGTCTAAATTAGCTGTTACCACTCAAGAAAGAGATCTTGGAGTCATTGTGGATAGTTCTCTGAAAACATCCACTCAATGTGCAGCAGCAGTCAAAAAAAGTGAACAGAATGTTGGGAATCATTAAGAAAGGGATAGATAATAAGAGAGAAAATATCATCTGGCCTCTATATAAATTCATGGTATGCCCACATCTTGAATGTTGTGTGCAGATGTGGTCGCCCCATCTCAAAAAAGATATATTGGAATTGGAAAAGGTTCGGAAAAGGGCAGCAAAAATGATTAGGGGTATGGAACAACTTCCGTATGAGGAGAGATTAGTAAGACTGGGACTTTTCAGCTTGGGAAAAAGAAAAAGACGACTAAGGTGGGATATGATAGAGGTCTATAAAATCATGACTGCTGTGGAGAAAGTAAATAAGGAAGTGTTATTTACTCCTTATATCACAAGAACTAGGGTAATTAATAGGCAGCAGGTTTAAAACAAACAAAAGGAAGTCTTTCTTCACACGACGCAGTGTCAACCTGTGGAACTCTTTGCCAGAGGATGTTGTGAAGGCCAAGATTATAACAGGGTTCAAAAAGGAACTAGATAAATTCATGGAGGATAGGTCCATCAATGGTTATTAGCTAGGATAGGCAGGGATGGTGTTCCCTAGCTTCTGTTTGCCAGAAGCTGGGTATGAGCGACAGGGGATGGATCACTTGATGATTACCTATTCTGTTCATTTCCTTCGGGGCACCTGGCAATTGGCCATTGTCGGAAGACAGGATACTGGGCTAGATGGACCTTTGGTCTGACCCAGTATGGCCGTTCTTATGGGTAAGTGATATATTTTTAGGATATATTAAAAATCATTTTCTTTTCAGTTCCTATAGGTAATTGCTTGGTACTTTTCTGTTCCTGACTTATTTTAAACAGCATAAGAGTGGCTGGATGATAATGTTGAGAAAATAGGCCTGTTTCAACCACTGAAAAGCAGCAGCGATTGTCATTTTTCATAAGAAAGTGAGTGTCTTTTTAATCTGTGACATTCAACATCAGCACTACTACAGTTTAAACATATTTAAGTCCCCCAATTCCTAAAAAGAATGGAAAATTACTCCATTCCCCCAAAAAACCTCACCACGCATGTTATTCTTAAAAAGTTTTCATTTTTATTTTTCACCATAGTACAAAAATACAGTACAATGTGATGGCAAGACATTCTCCAAAAACATTCCACAAAAAAGGGGGAGAACCCCATAATGCTTCAATATAATCTATCTTCTCTTAATAAAACAATTGAAAGATGAACATACAATAGATAGGTGGAGTTTCAACCTGAATGCAAATAAAGTCAAGTCACAAAGAGTTCCTACAAGAAAAAGAATGTTCAGAGTGACTAATCCACATGCTACTCTTAGATATTAATGAAAATAACTCTATTTATGTTAGTGTTCATGGCAGAATTATTGATTTGATTTTTTTTTGGCTTTTCAGAATACAGCAGGCTTGACTCACATCTCCTACTCATGAGTATTCCCCACTGAAATCAAAGAGATGACTTAATGTCAGTCAAATGTGGGGGAGCAAGCACTGATTGAAGACCAAGTGTTGGCTATTTGAAAATGTAAAAATCATTCCTCTTAAGAAGAGGGTAAGATCTAGGCCTCTGGATACTAGTGGTCATTGTTTACATGGACAGATCTGATGTATCCATTCAAGATGAGGTTGTGTATGCATGTACATCAGCTGTCAATAAGCACTGAAATGTAAACTAGACGGGGAGGAGAAGATAACACTGTATTTGATGGAGGTGTGTGAAAAATCAGATAGTGTTTAACCTTCCAAGTTACTGAGAGAAGAATTACGTCCTTCCAGTACAGCTACATTTCTTGGTATGTTTAATGGTTTAAAAGAAAAAAAGAATCATTTATCCTTTCAGAGCTTCAGGGTGATGGAAAAGGAATGTTCAATATATATATTATAATTCATCTCCAAGATGTTTTTGTTTGAAAGCATCCCCTGTCAGCTTCTCTTGGGCTTCCTTCATTCCTTGGACAACTGTCAAATTAAATACATAGAATATCAGCTGGATCATTACTACACATGATATGGATCAAGTAAGGAAGTGTATAATGAAAAGTATTTTTATCAACCAATGGTGCAATTTTAAAGAATAAACCCTTTGGAAGTAGCCTGCAAAAGAAAAAAGTAAGGGTTATGCTCTTTTTGGCCTCTATATGATGTATAAAGAAGCGTTAAATATCTCCCACCCTCCCCTTTCCCATACCATTTGTAAGTTCATGCCTCATCTACCCTATTTTTGTTGGCTGACTCTATGGACAAAGGAAAAACTAGCAGGATTATGACATCAGATAATAGGCACATGAAACCTGATAATTTGAGAGGGGAGTGATTTTTAACCACTTTTTTGCTCACAACTTAAATGGCTGAGATACACTTGGGTATCTGTATTTAAAGTTCAACACTCCCCTAACAATCCGCATCTCTAAAACCCTCTCCAGTATTACCAAGGAAGACAAGTTTTGACATTCCTGATATGTCTAAGGTAAAAGATAAATTAAAAAAAATAATCTTGTATGAAGGCTGAGAGTGTTTTTTTTGTTTTGTTCTTTTAAAATGTCACAGCTGCAAAATTCAACAGAAACCTATTTTTCTCTTTTATGGGTCACCTTTAATATAACAGAGCAAAGCTTTTCCTGCATCTATCCCCATCAGCATTCCTAAGTGATTCTGCTGTGGTTTGTTACTTCAATGGCAGTTTCGTGCCTGCTTCTCTCAGGCGCCACTGAAAAATCTCTACCAGAACAATTAAGAGGAATTGAGGTTTTTTAATTCAGAGTATCATTAGAAAGATTCCCTCTGCTTTACCATGCACAAAACACACGGTCACAGCTCTCGGCCTTGTTGGCGCTCTCAACAGCAAGGTTGAGCAGTGAACCTGAACTATTCTCTCATAGGCAGGTGGCCTCTCCAGGGTTGAGGTAAACAAGTGGGCCGGCATGGGGAAGCCTGCACTGCTCTACATGCTGCTGTGATTCAGTCTCCAAGACAACCAACACACCACTGTTTGCAATGTACCAGTAAATTGCATGATGAGCTAAGTGCATTCTATGAGTGGGGCTTAGTTTTCCTCAAGATCAGGTATGATGTTAATGTAATGGACTATAGGTCTGGCAAACCCTTAGAGAGGTCTTTTTTTTTTTTTTTCCTTGTTATTCCTCTTCATCACCCTCCAAAGAACAGAATGGCTACTCTTCCCAACTGATTATTTTAGGGCCGTGTCTACAATCTCCCACCAGATCATCTCCGCTGGTGTTAGCAGTCTTGGGAGTCATAATGTAGACTGGCACAGCTGTAATCAATCAGACCCGCTCTTAACATGGTTGGATGACATGGTTCTTAAAATACTAGCAGCAACTGGTCTATACTAGGGCTCTGAAGGCTGCTGATACTGATAGAGTTGGGCTGGCAAGATATTTTTGAAAAAAGTTTCCATAGCATAGACAGGGCCCAAGAGATTCACAATTAGACATTTCTTGATTTGAGAACAGAGCGTTGTTAATTAACCAGCTTATATCACACATAACAGGGCCACATTGCTCACAGCTAGCACCTGGTCCTAATGGCTATTTAGATACTTTAATGAAGAGATAGAAAACATAAGGTCAATTAATTCTTCTTAAATGAGGTTGTCCTCTTGCAGTTGTGTGAAAAGGGAAAGTACACAAACGGAGAAGTGTCCACATTTACATCAGAAGTCACAGACGGATATGTAACATCAAAGGCTGAATTTTAAATAACGAGAAATGCTTTTATTTCACGTCATGATTCTGTAATAGAGATCTATGCATCACCCATGAGGTGCAAAAAAGCCATTCATTCGCCTTATTTGTAACAGCTCCCAGCTGTGCTGTGAACTATAGGTTACCGCCACTCAAAAACCAAGCTTGCATTAGCTGCCATTCCTATGACATACCTGCAATGCACTCCCACTCAATTCAAATTTAGAGCTCATTCTCACATACCTTGATCAGCATTGATGTAGAAATATTTGTAGCTTGGGTTTCCTTTCTCATTTATAATCTCTGGATGGACCTTCCCACTGGGATCTGTGAAATGAGAAAGTGATTAAAATGTGTAAGTGGTGAGGATGACAAAGTAGTCCTATAAGAGGCTGTAACAACAGTAAGCATGCCTTACCCATGAAAAGGATTCTGGGAATATAACCACCATCAGGGCTAAAAGCTTCATCCTTTGGCTCTTCTTCATCCTAGGGGTGCAAGACAGACGTAAGACAACATTCTGCTTTCTAAGCAAGGGATCTAACAAAATGTAACATTTACTTTAAAGCTATTTTCTTCCAATGGCTGTTATAAAATGGTAGTTTTAATGAACATGAACAGCTTGAAAAGAAGATAAATGACTGCAAAAGCCTCTACTTTTGCCAACAAAGGAAAAAGGTCACCCAACAAGTAACAGTTGTAAAGATAATTTGTAAAATTAAATCAAATATTTTCACCAATTTACATTAAATGGACTCACTATTTTGGTACTGGAATGTTTTATAGGTAATGTGTATAGAAAAGCAATTTCCTTTCTTATTATTGGGGAATAGTACAATGTACAGATTGTTAAAAATAAAATGGAAGAGAATCAGCTGCATGAATAAAACCACATAACAATACAGTAAAGGTTTTATTTTTTAAACAGTCAGTTGTATCAGTGAATACTTTGTATCTATTCAATAATGCTAAGAATTTAGTTAGGAAGGGATGAAGTCAGGAGAAATAAATAATTATAAGAAATAAGGGACAAATGCTCACTTACAAAACAGTAGCATGGACATAAACTGTAGGGAAGCCTACCTCAAGGTTTACCATAATAAAATTATGGGCAAGTTCGGAGATCTCCTTGGATTCAGCAAATTTTGGCTTTAAAGCTAAGAAGAAAAAGAAGGGAGGGGGGGAGAGAAGAGAAAACTGTAAGAAAAAACCCAACATCATTCAGACCTACAGCAAAATCACCACTCCATCCCTTCTTCTAGAGGTTAGGTGCTTGTCACTGAATAGTAAGTAACCAAATCTTTGTCTCAAATTACTGAACCCATAACCCAGAGTGAAAGCTAACCAGCCCAATCCTCAGTGATCGGTCAGATGATGAATACTGGCCAAAAATAGTCACATGGGTAATTTTTGAACCAATCATACAGAAGCAATGTCACCTAAACCACCCAATCCACCTCACCTAAATTTATAGACCTATGTCATTATGGTTAGCCAGTTCCATTATATCACTGAACAAGACGAAAATCTAACCATCCACTGAGAAAGACCAGTTTGGAATATGCAGGTTTACTGTTCTTTCAAACTTTTATAATTTTCCATACCAAGGATTAGGCCTTCAATAGAAATGAAAGGTACCTCCCATTTGGTGTGTGTCTTTTTAAAACAACAACAACAATAATAAAATTATAGCATGGATTTGGACAGCTATTAATTTATTGCATTGAAGATTTCTGTTTGTGCACTACTATACTGTTCTGAGCAAAAAGCAAATATAACACATGCTATGCTTCAAATGTAAATAATAATTGACTTGTATAAAGAAACCTTCCATTAAGGATTTTAAAGTGCTCTAGAATTAAATTCACATACCTTTGCAGGCTCCACACCAGGACTTGTGGATGATAATCATTAGAGGCAAACCACTTTAGAAAAAAACAAAGCACAACTGACATCAATTCTAAGGCACTTAACAAGACTGCATTCCTCAATGAAACTCTGAAAATGCACTTTCCAGTAATTAAAACTTTTAAAGAAGGCCCTAGCTACTGGAAAAAGTCATAGATGTAAACTGATTCTATTGTGCTTCCAAAGCTTTGTTTCCTTGCTAAAGTCTTCCCAAGTTATAAACATCAGCACCAAATAATTCAATAAAATGCCATTGTGACACGCTGTACGTCAAAATAGGAATCTGGAACCCCCATATTCACCACTGTGATATGATTATATTTTGTACAAAGTATGCCTTGTGAGGTATCATTTGAGAAGTTATGATTGGTTGAACATTACTATTCCATTGAATTATGTGTGTTACCATTGTATCTGAAGTTATGAAGTTTTGATGTGTGTGTGTGTTACTGAAATATGTTGAGTCTGGGAAACGCCCACAACTAGACGTTCATTGGCAACAGAGGAGCAACTAACACTGACAAGATAGGTTTCAGATTGGTAGCCTGTATCAGCAAAAACAACGATGAGTCCTTGTGGCACCTTTGAGACTAACAAATTTATTTGGGCACAAGCTTTCGTGGGCTAGAACCCACTTCATCAGATGCAAGACAAAACAGATTTACATCAGGATCAGTCACACGTGTTGATGGCCCATTAAGAAGAATCCATTTTCCCAGTGACTCCTCAGAGAGGGCATGTACACAATGGGGGCTAACCCCCACTTCCCTGCAAGGATCTTTCTAGCACCTGGACAGAAAGTATAAATGAGGGTCAATGACATCACCACTGGACTTTTCTCCTCCCCCTATTCAACATCTGGAAGATTGTTTGGAAGACAAAGGCTTTGAACTGGGGAGATTGGCAGGCTGAGAAGAGAATTCAGCCTGTGATTAAGAACTGTAAACTGCCTGGAACATCCAGTGGGGTCAGAAAAACTGCTTGATTCAAATCTTGTTTAGTCTGATAAAGTGTAGAATTTAGACTGTAGTTTTCTTTTAATTTCTTATGTAACCAACATTGACCTCTATGCCTAACACGTATAATCTATTTTTTGTAGTTAATAAACTTATTTTAATGTTTTATCCTTACCAGTAAATTTGTTTGAAGTACTTGGGGAATCTGCTCAGATTACAAAGGCTGGGGCACATCCACTATCCTTCGACGAAGTAGTGAACTAATTAATGAGTTTGCATTGTTCAAGAGAAGGTCTCGAGCAGTGTAAGGCGGTATATTTCTGGGGTGCAAGACTTGGGAGCTGAGGGATTTGCTGGTGTCTCCATTTCTGTATAATTCATGAGTAGCTTCGAGAGCATTCATGCAATTTAGTTGGGTATGTCTCTGCATGCTGTTGGCTGAGTGATCACAGCACCTGAAGGGGTTTGCTACTTGTCACTACAACGGCATTGTAAGAGTCAGCCGAGGGAGGAGAGTTAAGGGGGCATAGTGGTCCGCCAGTTCCAGGTTGTAGCCCCGGGGTATGTCACAGCCATCCAACAACTTTTCCAACGTTCAAATTCTCTAACCTCCTTTGCATTAAATTCAATCTGTGTTAGGCAATTAGACAGAAGGACCTTGAGTGCACTAGGAATTTTTCCTAACATTTCCCAGTTTCTGGGAGTCACCTGGTAGGGCCGGCAGGAGCACTACAGTAAACTGCCCTGAGCAAAACAGACATAACACATGCTATATTTTAAATGTAATGTTCACATTTATAGCTAGGTAATAATTGGCATGCATATAGCACATTTAACCATCATGTCTCATAGCTCTGCTCTGAGCAAGGCTAGCAGACACAGTGCTTACTATGCCAACAGCCACCTGGAGCCCGGTCTTCGCTAAGACTCTCACTGTTTCTGCTACCAGTGGTAGGAAATCCCGGAATTCAGTAAACACAGATGGCAAACTCTGTTTACTGCCAACAGTTACAAAAAAAAAACAAAAAAAGCTATGAAGCAGTTAAAAATTAATGAATAAGCTGATTGATGGCTGAAGACCAGAACAATCTCATTCTCTAAGTGGTAATGATGGCTATTGGTATAGTTACACGGCAGCTATTCACTCTGTCAGACACTAAAAATCTACGCTGTACTATAACAGGAATGAGGTCGTGGTAACAGAATGTTAAGAACATAAGAACGGCCATACTGGGTCAGACCAATGGTCCATCTAACCAAGTATCTTGTCTTCCAACAACAGCTGGTGCCAGATGCTTCAGAGGTAATGAACAGAACGGAGCAATTATCAAGTTGTCCAGTCTCAGCTTCTGGCAAAAGGTTATCAAAAGATAATTTCATGAGCCCACTCCCATTCCCTTTCTCTAGACCAGGGGTTGGCAACCTTTCAGAAGTGATGTGCCGAGTCTTCATTTATTCACTCTTATTTAAGGTTTCGCGTGCCAGTAATATATTTTAATGTTTTTAGAAGGTCTCTTTCTATAAGTCTATAATATAACTAAACTATTGTTGTATGTAAAGTAAATAAGGTTTTAAAAATCTTTAAGAAGCTTTATTTAAAATTAAATTAAAATGCAGAGCCCTCCAGACTGGTGGCCAGGACCCGGGCAGTTTGAGTGCCACTGAAAATCAGCTTGCATGCCGCCTTCGGCACACGTGCCATAGGTTGCCTACCCCTGCTCTAGACTTTCTGATGAAGCAGCAATCCTCCATCAGAAGCATTCCATAAACCACTGTGTTGATTTTCGTGTTCCTTTCTATGAAGCACATTGGGAATCACCAAAAGTATCTTGGGCCCCACTTGAGGAGGAAGTGTGGAGAGCTGCAGGATGTGGGCTCATATGAAGGACATTGAGGGAACCCCTATTTTAAACCATCAACTACTAGAACTTTTTGTTGAAACTTTCTGCAAAGGAAGAGTCCAAATACTGATTTGCCAGTTACTTCATGTATACTTATTACTAAACAAGACTCCCAAGAAAAAGTAGAAATGTTATCCTACTATATTTGTACATTTTAAAGCCAGAAGGGACCATTATGATCTAGTCTACTTCATCCTACATAACACAGGTCACAGAGCCACACCCACTAATTTCTGCATCAAGCCCATAACTTCAGTTTAAGCTACAGTATATCTTTTAGAAAGACATCTCAGTCATTTAAAGACTTCAAGCAATTGAGAACCCATTGTATCCCCATACAAGTTGTTCCAATACTTAATTATTTAACTGTTTAAAATTTGCACTTTATTTCTAGTCTGAATTTGCCTAGCTTCAGTTTCAAATCACTAGCTCTTTTTATACCTTTGTCTGCTAGATTAGTCATGTATTATCAGAAATCTCTTCCCCATCCAGGTACTTGTAGACAATGATCAAGTTACCTCTTAACCTTCTCTTGGATAAGTTAAATAGAGTTTCTTAAGTCTTTCACTGTCAGGCAGGTTTTCCAGACATCAAATCATTCTAGTAGGTCTTTTCTGAACCCTTTCCAAAGAGTGGACACAGGGTTTCAGTAAAGGTCCTACTAATTCTGTATACAGAGATAATACCTGTTCATATATTAACTCTAAGCAAACAAGTTCTTCTAAAATCTTGTCCTAGAAAGGACTCCTACTTCTTCACTAACATCTCACAGTTATATAGCACTTTCCACAAAGCAAGATTCATCCGCGCTAGAAAGCTGCCGTCTCTAGGGTAGACTTTTGGGGGTTTATGTCTTTATTTTCTCCAGTTTGGGAAGTATGAAATTGACCTGGTCTAACATACTGCTAATTCAGAAATACATTTTAACACATGATCAGAAAACGGCAGAATTACAGGTAGAATTGATAAACAACATGTGATTTGATTGGAATGGATTATTTCAATAAACTAGTTTTTTGGGTTTTTTTTTGGAAAATACACAGCCAAACAATATTTCCCCCAAGATTTGTACATCATCTAAGCCTTGACTTCCCTTTACCTTAAAATATTGCATTTTAAGTCACCAAGTTGTTTTTTTGAAGGTGTTTTGGATATTGGAATATGAAGCCATTCTAGACAGAATCTGAAAGTGTTAGCCTTAGGGAAGGAGCATGCCTGGTGTAGTAACTAGATTTCTAGTTATGTATATTTCATATCATGCTGTGCAGAACATAGGAAAGGGTCGCTACAAATGTCAATGTACACACAGATTGTGATGGGTAACAAGAGTAAGAAGTTACACTGAATGAAGTTTTTAATTAAATATGAATTATGGTAATCCAAAACAGCTTTAATGGAGGTAAGTTTACTGGCTAGTGAAAATAAAAGTAAATACCGCCTTTGTTTTCTTGAAAACAAAATTTTATGGAAAAATGTACGGGGGGGGTCACTATAAGGTGGAGTCAAATTTTTTAAACAAATTTTACATAGCATTTTTTGACATCTTACGTTAAAAGTAAGAATTTCAGAAGATGAATTTACTGCTCATTACTTCAGTCAGGGCCAAGATTTCACTCGTGTTGTTCATTTGCTGCAGGTATCTTGGTTTGGATGATATACTTTCATATCTATAGTGAGTTTCACTTTTATTTATAATCACTTTCAGGTTTTCATGCAAATAGCACAATCTATAACCTTTGACCTGTTAACACTGCAGGGGAATATTACAAAAACTGTTAAAAAAAAAAGTCATGCAAGTCAATCAGCTGTATAGGGTTAGCCAGATCTTGTTTGCATACAAGAAAAACTAAGCAAGTATGGGATTATAACTAGGAATAATCTGATGAAGAAAAGGAAAATTTATCTGAATATCGGGGGGGAAACTCCATCAGTTGGGGTACGTCTATACTTACCTCCGGGTCCGGCGGTAAGCAATTGATCTTCTGGGATCGATTTATCGCGTCTTGTCTAGACGCGATAAATCGATCCCGGAAGTGCTCGCCGTCGACGCCGGTACTCCTGCTCCGCGAGAGGAGTATGCGGAGTCGACGGGGGAGCCTGCCTGCCACGTGTGGACCCGCGGTAAGTTCGAACTAAGATAGTTCGACTTCAGCTATGTGAATAATGTAGCTGAAGTTGCGTATCTTAGTTCGAAGTGGGGGGTTAGTGTGGACCAGCCCTTAGATACATTAACCTGTGGAAATAATCTCTTAAAAGGAAGTAGTGCACACCATCAGTTGGGATACTTGAAGACAGGACAAAACACAAAATGTTCTGCAGAGAACAAGCTTGCATTAGCAGAGAGGTGATACATTAAGGTTTTTTTCCACCTCACACCTCTAAGATTTTTTTTTTGACTTGACAGTCTCTCTTTACAACTTATAGTCTTTTTCTAACAAGAGAGTGGCATGTAAAAGGAAAAATGTAACAGGAGGATTTTTAAAGCCACATCACAATGGCCACACACCTTTAGTAAGATAAGATCCTAAACCCCTTCACTGGGCCAGAGGCTGCTGCAGCCATAGGGATACGGGGCAAGAAATACCCCCATGTAAAAAGTAATAGTATCTTTGCAGGGACAGCTGATACATGGAGAACACAGAAGGGAATCTGGCACCAGAGAAAGCACACAATAGATGCAGGCAAGGAGCCAGGATGTTAGAAGAGTGTGGCATGGGATTTTTGCCAATTAAGCTTATTAAACTGTAAAAGTCTTCTGAAGGCAGTGGTGGTAGAGCTAATGCTTGATTCAGTTGAAACTAGATTGTTCCTTACATTATATTGTTCAACCTTGCAGTGGATGATGGCATTGAATTACCTAAATTTATAGAAAAGAATGAGAGGTATGAATGGAAGTGTCCTTCCAGTTATAACCAATTATAGTCCTGAGTACCAAGAAAGGGGGGAAATTGTGCTAAGAGAAGCATATATGGTCAATTCCAATTTTAACCACAGAAATATATTATCAGCATAGATGCTGCTTCTCTGTAGCATACACAGAACATGGGCACACATTTTCCTGCCCAAACTAATATTAGAACATCAAACAGACTAAGGGATGTTGAGAAAACAGAACGTTACACCTCCACTGATTTCTTTCATGTAGCCCAGCATGATTTTACCCTTTAATTTTCTTCAGCAGTAGGGTGATAGATTTATCCAAAAGATATACTGAAGTTATAACAGTATCAATGATTCCCATTTAATAAGGGAACACAGTCCAGCCAGCCAGCACCTGGTCTAGTACCACACTACTATCAAGGGCAAGATTTTCTACACAGATTTTAAATTGAAGGGTTTATAATGACTAAAATACAATTCTCAGCAAATCAGATCTCAGAAATGTTTTATCGCTTTTGACCACACATTTCCCAGCTTTTATTCTTTTCAATGTAACTTCCCAAAGGGGGCAAAGTGAGGTCTCTTTACATAGCAACTATAGTCATTTTTCAATCTCACAATATACAAATCCATGTACTGACTGGTAGATATTATTAAGCAGTCAGAGCATATGGACTTTTGTACTCACTCAAGTGACCCCTCCACTTTATCCCATCATTCCAGACAAAGAAATGAATGTTTAATAGGGAGGGAAGCCTTCCTCAAAAGGCAAAGAGAAGCAGGTATGCATATGCAGGGAGAGGGTTCATACTAAGATTAGGGTTAAATAGAAGGACAGGATCCAAAACTGAGGTAGGAAGCAGGGATGTCTATAAAGGGGAATTAGTGCATGGCAAGCTGGGGTATAAATCTACAGCGCTCTAGTATATCATGCACTACATGTGTGGCCCATGCTGGTGCTCACTAAAAATTACCTAGAGTCCTTTGACCTACTACTGTTCACAGAGCACTAGGGAAATTTTAGTGCACAGTAGGAGGTGCATGCAGTTACTGGGAAGTACGCTACAGAATGTAGATTTACACCCCACTTGCCATGCACTAACTCTCCATAGAATCTCTTAGATAAGGCATATAAAAAGAGTGCCAAGGGCTGTATGCAATCAGAGCAGATACTGTAATAACAAAGTACAATTCAGATCATCCTCATTGTGAAAACACCTACTGTTAACTGAACAATTAGTGTGTTTAGCCCAGGATCTACTAATGACTTTGGAAAGGAAGCTACAGAAAGTTGCTGAAATAATTGTTTTGAAAGTAAATTAAATATTTTTATTTCATTCCATCCCAGGCACAGGATTTCAAAAAAGAACCAGACATTTGAGTTCACTAAGTAAGCATGTTTCCACTGTCCAAACTTAGAAGACCAATTTCCTGGGTTCAGAAAAACTTTTGAAAACACCAGCAGTTTTTAAAAAGGCTGTAAGTCCCAATCCTGGAGCAGCAAGGCCTCCTTTGTACACTTTGATGTATCCATCTTATCCTTGCCTTATTTAGAAAAAACCCAGACGAAAGATTGTCCTTCCTTAAGATGCTGCAGCAGCATGAGAGCTCAGCTCTCCTGTAGTATTCCTCTTTGGACACTGCAGAGACCATATGGTTAGTGGGGTTTGGCTCTCCATAACCCCCATTAGTAGACTTTTTGGATGCTTGAGGATTTGATGGCTAGCTGCCTGTAGCTGCCCTTATTAGGCATTCCTACTCAGATGCTGAGGCTGCTACTGGGGGGGAGTGGTGTGTGTGAACACCCACAACTCCTGTTAGCAGATATCGTGGACCACCGCAGCTGGTTCCCCATACCCACTCTGGCTGGATACTCTTGCTCTGATGATGGCTAATGCAGGGCCCTCCTCCTGTCTATCAGCACAAATTCCTGGTCCAGGCACTGGAGAACAATGACTAGGGAGAGCCAAGTTCCCATTGGCATAGACTCTTATTTTGGGGTGTGTGGAGGCTCCCAGCGACTGGACCCCATTAGCCAGCCCTCCTGTTCAGACGCTGGACTGGGGAGACTACAGGGGTCACTGGATGCTGCGGCTCAGGTACTGCAGGAACATGTTGGCCAGCTGGGGCAGGTTCTCCTCACTGGGGTGCATTTTGGTGTAACTGATGAACTGTCTGCGGAGCCGACTCAGCTCAGCCATGCCCAGGGGTCGGTTCAGCACCAGCCCCTCGCTGGCCCCAGCCACCTGGATCAGCTCCCCAGGCTGGGCCCCGCTCCTCTGGGCAGCCAGCACGGCAGCCAGCACTTCCTGGGTGACCCGGTCCAGCTGGTGGAGGAAGCCGGCGGACTGCAGGGGCTGCGAGCGGGTGGACTGGTTGGGCGGGGGCGGCCTGCTCTCGAAGAGGGCGGCGCGGATCTCCGCCAGCGGCAGCGGCTCCTGCCCGTGCACGGTGAAGAGGGGCCGGTCCCAGCGGTTCCGCGAGTCCGGGGTCTCGAAGGGGCCCGCGGACGGGTGCGGGGCGCCCCCCGCGCAGTGCAGCAGGCAATGCGGCGTGCCCGCATGCTTGGTCACGCAGTAGAGCTCGTAGCGGAAGCTCTTCAGCTCGTTCCCCGCGTCGACGATCACCACGTCCCGCCGGCTCAGCCGCCGCTCCACCTCGGCCCGCAACGCCGCGCGGCCCCCCACCGCCTCCGCCACCACGTGCACCGGCCGCTCCTCCCCGCTCAGCGCCCCCCGCAGCTCCTCGGCCCGGCGGCTCTTCCCGCTGCCCGGCAGCCCGCACAGCACCACAAGCGGCATCTTCCGGCCACGGCCACGGCCGCCGCCATTATAACCCGGAAGTCCATCCCAAGCACATCCGCGGAGGTCAAACAACGTCACTCCTGGCCCCAGGGCAACAAGAGGGTTTGGCCCTAAGCACGAGACGATGTCAGGCTCTAACGCCCCTAGGCAGGGAGGGGAGGCCTGGGGGCGAGGGAAGCACATCACAGTGTGGCCCAGCCACGGCGCCCCATGCCATGGCAACCAGCCACCCCACTGCATTGCCACCCCACCGGGCATCTCCCCATACCATGGCAACCAGCCACCCCACCAGGCATCGCCCCATGCCATGGCAACCAGCCACCCCACAGCATTGCCACCCCACCGGGCATCGCCCCATGCCATGACAACCAGCCACCCCATGGCACTGCCACCCCACCGGGCATCGCCCCATGCCATGGCAACCAGCCACCCCATGGCACTGCCACCCCACCGGGCATCGCTCATACCATGGCAACCAGCCACCCCACTGCATTGCCACCCCACCGGGCATCACCCCACACCATTGCCCCCCACCGGGCATCGCCCCATGCCATGGCAACCAGCCACCCCACTGCATTGCCACCCCACCGCATTGCCACCCCACCAGGCATCGCCCCATGCCATGGCAACGAGCCACCCCACCAGGCATCGCCCCATGCCATGGCAACCAGCCACCCCACTGCATTGCCACCCCACCGGGCATTGCCCATGCCATGGCAACCAGCCACCCCACTGCATTGCCACCCCACCGGGCATCACCCCATGCCATGGCAACCAGCCACCCCACCAGGCATCGCCCCATGCCATGGCAACCAGCCACCCCATGGCACTGCCACCCCACTGGGCATCGCCCATGCCATGGCAACCAGCCACCCCACTGCATTGCCACCCCACTGGGCATCACCCCACACCATTGCCCCCCACCGGGCATCGCCCCACGCCATGGCAACCAGCCACCCCACCGGGCATCGCCCCATGCCATGGCAACCAGCCACCCCACGGCACTGCCACCCCACCGGGCATTGCCCCACGCCATGGCAACCAGCCACCCCCCCGGGCATCGCCCCATGCCATGGTAACCAGCCACCCCACGGCACTGCCACCCCACCGGGCATTGCCCAACGCCATGGTAACCAGTCACCCCACCAGGCATCGCCCCACGCCATGGCAACCAGCCACCCCACAGCACTGCCCCCCACCGGGCATCGCCCCTGCCATGGTAACCAGCCATCCCACGGCACTGCCACCCCACCGGGCATGCCCCCTGCCATGGCAATCAGCCACCCGACAGGGCATCATCCCATGCCATCGCAACCAGCTGCTCCACGGCATTGCCATGCCAGAGGACATTGCCCCAAGCCAAGGCAACCAGCCACCCCACGGCACTGCCACCCCACAGGGCATCACCCCAGGCCATGGCAACCAGCCACCCCACAGGGCACTGCCCCATGTCACACAGCCACCCTGCAGGGCACTACCACCCCACAGGGCATCACCCCAGACCATTGTACACCTTCTCCATAGCACACAGCCACCCCACAGTGCCACCGCAGGCCATGGCGCTCAGCCACCCCATAGCACGCACACACACAAAGGTTTTGTCTCACCTACACACAAAGTTTTGTCTCACCTATGCACTCCTTGGTCCTATACAAGCTTTGCCACTCACAGATACTCAGATACTACAGAATTTGGATAGAGATGTCACCTGGGTCTGCCCTTCCAGCAATGGAAGATGAGGCTATGAAATTCACTGACTGACCATTCACTGCACTAGCCAAGACTAAGGAAGAGACATCTCACTGCCAATGCTTGACACCCTCCCTCCCACTAGCTTGTCTCACTAAATGTAAGGCGGACTGCGTAAGGTCATATATTACTTTTCTATGGAAAAACAATAGTGCAGTAATGATCACAAATACTGCAGTAACATGGTTTTGGGGAAGGCATATCACATGGATGCCATTACGTACAGTTAAGTGCCACCTTAGATTTCTCTAACTCGGGGGTTCTCAAACTGGGGGTCGGGACCCCTCAGGGGGTCGTGAGGTTATTACGTGGGGGGTCGCGAGCTGTCATCCTCCACGCCAAACCCCGCTTTGCCTCCAGCATTAATAATGGTGTTAAATATATTTAAAAGTGTTTTTAATTTATAAGGGGGGGTCGCACTCAGAGGTTTGCTATGTGAAAGGGGTCACCAGTACAAAAGTTTGAGAATCACTGCTCTAACTGCACCTGCTGTGTTAATTTTATGTACTCACTACACATTCTCATATTGTGAGTGGGAGAAAACAGATGGATCAGTTTGAACTCAAAATTCAAATTCTAGCTATATCTTTCATAAAAATGTAGGCTGTAATTTTTATATTTTTAAAAATAAGAAAATATTTTACACTTCCAGATTGGTTTCCAGATAGTAGTAAAATAATCCTTTCAATTAACTCTATGGCCTCAGTCCTGCAAACATTTATGCATGCAACGGCAAGTAGTCCTGTTGAGCTCCAAAAAAACCATTCCTGTACGTAAAGTTAAGCACTTGTTTAAATATTTGCAGGACTGGGGCCCATGTCTCTTTCTATGTTGTAGTAGGTTGTCAAAAAGCGTGATAATTTTCTTTTCAGCTCAATGATGCAATAAAGCCACAATCCGGCAACTGGATCTGTGGGTAGACCTATGTAAATTTATGAAGATCTACACGGCCTCAAGGATCTATCTACCTGGAAGATCTGATTGCAGGATCAGAGTTTATCATTAACAAATGTTAAATGTTTTCTCTCTGATGTCTTATCTGGGTCTGTAGGTTCTCCTATACCACCTGGATATTTTTACACATAACTAGCTCTGATTAAATATAGGATCAATGCAGAATCTTTTTTCTCTTTTTAATGTAAAGCAACCCTGTGAGTTTAAATTGTATAACATACCTGGCTGCTGCCTCTTTCTTCCCATCTTCTAGTGTCCTCCAATGAATGTGATCTCCAAAACCTGGAAAAGGGAAAGGTTTATAAAAGTAGCATAATTTAAAATGTCAAATGACAGATAAATATATTTTCTGACACTTAAGGATACCATCAACTAGTTTTATTTCCCTTCTTTTAGCAAGCATTTTTTTATATGTAACCATTTGTTTTCAATATTCATACTCACTATCACTTGAATCTCTGTTCTTGGATAATAAACTTATTCTTGTTTTCAATATACATATATTGAAGTGCTGTGTGTTCAGCAGAGCTGTGTTCTAAGGTATAACTAATAACAGGGCCGGCTCTACTGTTTTTGCCACCCCAAGCAGCTCGCCGAATTGCCGCCGTGGACGGTGGGGGCAGTCTGTGTGCCTTTAGGGCAGCTCGCGCGTTTCCACGGCGGCGGCAATTCGGCAGCAGCTTCTGTCTTCATCTGGAAGACAGAAGCCGCCAAATTGCTGCCACGGGCAGCTGAACATAGAAGCTGCCACCGAATTGCCGCCGCCGCCGAAATGTGCGTACCGCCCTAACAGCACACAGACTGCCCCCGCCGTCCGCGGCGGCAATTCGGCGCGCTGCTTGGGGTGGCAAAAACACACGGACTGCCGCCCCTTGCAGATTGCCGCCCCAAGCACCTGCTTGAAATGCTGGTGCCTGGAGCCGGCCCTAACTAGTAAGCTGTGGGGTACGGTTCCTTTGGAAACAGCAGGCCTAGTAATTCTAAGTGTTCAGTGAATAAGCAGCTGGACCTTACAGAGAGCGTTCAGAGGACTTGGGAGATGAGTGTGCCTACTGCTAATCTGCAGAGAGAAAGCAAGGACTGCAGAGCCCTGGAGGGGAGCACTGCCAGAGGCTGGGGTAGTCAGGGAGCTGACACACAGCAGGCACAGGCAAGATTTCTTCATACTAAGGACGAGCGATAGCAAGGTGCCTCACACCCCTGGATATGCCCAGGAATCATCAAATTTCATCTGTGAATATTGGATTTTTGGGTAAAGTTAATTTTCATAATCCTCTTTCATAATACGCAATGTC
Source organism: Emys orbicularis (assembly GCF_028017835.1). Classification (NCBI taxonomy): domain Eukaryota; kingdom Metazoa; phylum Chordata; order Testudines; family Emydidae; genus Emys; species Emys orbicularis. Next base: position 10,830,516 of record NC_088690.1, read on the forward strand.
TACGAAGATTGGGGAAAATTCCAATATTAATACCTTATAGTCAATTATTAAAGAACATGGGGGCTCAGTTCTGCATGCCCTAACTCATACAAGTAGTCCTACCAATTCTGTAATTAGCAGACATGCAATCCAAGCTGTGTATCCTGAACTGAAGACAAGGAGAGGATGCAGAATGGCACCAAGATCTGCTATCTGATGGTAGAGCTGGCAACTATCAGCATTATCCATCGAATAAGATAGCAGGATTGTCTCTGTGTCACTCTGAAGATTAGAATGTCTGTTGAGTCAGTGTGAAGTGATGGAAACAGCTACAAACAGAGCGGAAAGCTCTTTTTGTATAGAATATCACCAGGTTCAATCACCACTGGGATTCGCAGCCTGTTACTGTCCAATGTTTAAGTTCTCAGACATTTTTTTTGCTTTTTTCACACATTACGAATTACACCCATACAACAGCACAGCTTTCACCTATCACTATGCTATTTTTCTATTTAGAGTTAAACAATACATAAGTGTGCCTATCCAGGCCTACAGGCATCTTTGCCATATATTAAAAATATAACCATACTGGTACAATATATTTCTGTATGGGACCAAATTCTATTGTCTGTTAATGTCCCTTTTCTGCAAAAGTATTTGTGTGTGTTTTACTTTAAGTACATGCTTAAGTCTAGTTCAATGTGACTTAAGTATATGCTTTCTTAAGCATTTTGCTGAATAAGGCTGTAAATAGGCAGCAGAAGTCTCTGATGTCAATGGGGACAAGACTGGGGCTACGGTGTACATTTAGCTCAAGGGAACCTTACATAAAATATGCAGGGGGATGAGGAGGAGCATTATTTCTTGTAATCAAGGATATTTAAATACACATTAGATCACATTTCTTTATAGTAAGCAAGGATGACTACATTCATTAACAATAAAATCATCACAGTCTTCCCTCCCTCCCATGACCTGATTAATATTAATAGTTTTATTATAAAAAAAATTAAGAAGAACCTTTCCATGGTGAATGGAATTCTGTTACTAACAAAATGCAACACTCAACAGCTTATGAAATAACCTTATTTTTAAAAATAGAGACCCGTGGAGTTTAAACTATCAAAAAAGATAACTAGTAATACTAAAGACACTTCTTCCCTGTCACTGAAGAACATAGTCAAGAACATTGATGCACTGACTGAACCTGCTCCTCACATTCCAGACTTCAGAACAAAGATAGGGAAGTAAAATAAGGTGGACTGAACAGAGCTGGGGAAAGATAAATCCAAATCATGGTACAGTACAGGATGGTCTAACAACTACAGGTTTATTAAGAAAAGCTGAAATCAGTAAATAACGTAAAAAGTAAGATAATATGGCTAGAAGGGATTGAGTCAGAACAAGTGACAAGAGAAGGATTGTAGTGGAAGTACCGTTTACTGGAATTTCAACAGTAGTGAGAGATAAAAACTATAGGATAAAACATAAAATATCCACTTGATCACCTATTTACTAGCCATACCCCAATGTGCTTATGTTGCATAGTTGTGGGGATGTCAAAATGGGACAATCTGAAGGGGAAATAAAAAATTTAATTGAGATTTCATTGAAAGACCCTTTACAAAATCCTTCAACACCAAAGAAATTTTAAAAACTGCCTTAAAACTAACTCAGAATGAACAAATCTTCTAAATGAATGAGACTTGGCAGGTCTGCTACAACCAGCAATTGACAGTTTTGAAAAAAAATAAACCTGCCAAGCCCCCTCTTCTCCACTCCCACAACATTAACGCATTTCCTACTGTATCAGGGCTGCATTGCAATTGCTCATAATCAATTTATGGCCTGGCACCATAATATCTTGTATGTTTCAACCTCAGTTCTGCCACTAAAGCGATTACTCCTCCCCCCCCCCACCGATGAAACTTACCTAAATAATCAAAATTACTATTTGAATGCATTATTGCAAATATTAAATACAGTTCTGGGCTGCGGGGAAGGGACCCTCCTGATTAGGGATTTATTTACTTATTTATAGCAATCATAAAAGTTTAAATACAAACAAAAAGAAAAGAGATGCCTAACCCTTTCCAAGCCCTTCTCCAGCAGAGGATGTGATAAGCACCAGGAAAATCAGGCAAAAAAAGAGATTGGAGAGTGCTGCTGCTAATTGAATCTTCATGGTGTCTGCTTGGATCCTCGGCAGCACAATGAATACTTCTCGATGGCCACAGTCAGCAAGATCAGATCAGATCAGGGTTTGGGGGGTGTGTTTTTTTTTAACCCAGGAAGTGATGTTGGGCGGATGTGGGTGGCGCTTCAGAGTCCTGTATCAGGTTAAAAGGAACAGATCCCCCAAAATCTGAATGAGAGAATTGGCAAAATTATTTCTGATCTATAGTTACAGCTCTGCATATTTGTTTCCAAACTGGCCACTTTCCGACAAGAGATATTGCCGGGGGAGGGACATTTAAATAGTAAATTAATCTAGATTTGAAAGGGGGGGGGGGGCTCATCCAATTCACACATGCAAACTAGTTCTGCCGCCAGCCTCTCATGAGTAGTAATATTGCTCAAGTCCAGATTTTGGCTATAGCTGTAATTGTTACCAGAATGATTTAATGTTTAACTAACCCAGTCTACATATGTCTTGTAGGGTTGTCAGAGAGTTGGTCGAAATTGATTGGTTGCTCTTCAGCACCTGCCAGCGAGGGGTGGATTTCAGTGTTATTTTATTCTATACAAAAAAAAAAAAAAAAAAGTGGACTGTATATATCACTATGCTCAAAGTGGAACAATCTTCGGGGTTCGGTACATTAATGCGTAGCTGTCTGCAAGCTGAGAAAGTAAAAGCTGGATTATCGCAGATCTTGATTTATATGTTTTACAAATTGGAATCTGTGGGATTTTCCAAGAGCTATTGCATTTAAAAAACCTGCTTCTTAAAGTCTGCCTTACTGTACAAATCCTGACCAGCCAGCCTCTAAAACCTGGAATCCTGAGAACTACCCCAACTAGGGTGACCAGATGTCACGATTTTATAGGGACAGTCCCAATATTTGGCACTTTGTCTTATATAGACACCTATTACCCCCCACCCCCGTCCTGATTTTTCACACTTGCTATCCGGTCACCCTAACCCCAACATGCTGCTAACTCCGGTCAATTGGCGACTGGAATCTTCTTGGGACACACTACACCGGTTTGGGCAACCCTGATCTCACTGGTACTGTCCCATTTTGCAAACACCACGGCTTTTGTTTTTTGCACAAAAAACCCCCAAACCAAACAAACCCAGCACCTAAGAGAAAGCAATTTCCTTGACTACTGCACCGCAGAAATAGACCAATACCCTCCTCCACCCTATATGGTCCGTAATAGAATACAGTACATGGTACTAAGGCAGAGCCCAGCAACAAGCTCCACCCCCGTCTCCCCCTACGGAGACTACGGCTTCCAGAATGCACTACCTCGACCTGGTTCTAGAATCCCTGTCCGTGCATTGCATGCTGGGACATGTAGTTTTCCCCCTGCAGAGTGGGTGCGCAAAGCGAAAGGGAAGAAGAGGGAGCTACCTACAATTTTCCATGTTATGCAAATAACTCGGTGTCCCTTCCAATCGGAGGTGAGTGGGCGGGGCCCAGGGTCCCGTGGTCCGCGGCCTCCTTTCTCTGTGCCCCTCTCGTCTCCTTCCCTGCCTGGCGTGACCGCCATCTTGTTCTCGCCGCGTGTTGGCTGCGGAGGGGCTGCCGGACTCAGGTGAGAACTTTCTATTTCCTCCCCTCCTTCACCTTTTCTCCATCCCCCCGTCCCCGCACCGGACCCTCCCATCCCCCCCACTTCTCTCTGCGGCGCGGCGCGGCGCGGCCCGGCTCGCACGGGGGGAGGAGCAGTCGGTGCCGTGAGGGGCATGGGCCTGCCCGCTGCCTGAAGGGAGCTCGGCTTGTTTCCCCCTCCCCTCAGGGCTGGTCTTGGGGGGCGCCCCAGGGGCAGGGACCTTTCCCTCCCTTAGAGCTGGATGTGGGAGAGGGGATCTTCTCCCCGACCGTAGACCCCATCGGCGCCAGGGTTGGCTATTGGGAGGGCCGCCTCCTTTCCAAGGCATGGACCCACTGGATATTGTGTGGGGTGGGGGTGTTGCTCCCCTTGGCTATAATCACTTCCCACCTTCCCTGTGCTGGATTGTGTGGGGAGGGGGTGCTGCTCCCCTTGGCTATAATCACTTCCCATCTCCTCAGGGCTGGATTTTGTCCCCTTCTCCTTTTCAGGGGCACACACCCCTTCCCTCCAGGCCTCTGGGGCAATTAATATTGTGGGGATCTCTTCTGCACCCCCCTCCCACTGAAAATGATTGGGAATTCCCTCCTGTAGAAAACGAACATCTTTCTCCCACCTTCTTTTCTAGGGCTGGATTTTTTTGCGGGGGGCCTATCTCAGGACACGTCCATTATAGGGCCTCCTTCCTGTTAATGTATTTGGAGGCTCTGGAATCCCTTCCCCTCATAAGAGTACCACCTGAGGCTAGCCTCTGCCTTTCTTTGCCAGTATGGAAGTTGTGAGGGGTTTCTTTCTTATCTCCCTACTAAACAGTGAAACATTAATGACTTCCCGGGGCAGACCAGCTAAATGACTCCCAAAATTACTGTATACAGAAGGTGTTGGGTGCTTTCGCCTTCTGATTATGGTAGTTTTGGTTTTAAGAAAAAAACAGTAATCCCATTTTATGCAGTGGACACTTTAACTTCATAATGGATGAGTTGAATATCATAGCTCTTTATTATGTGAAGGGTGTTGTGAGACAATGGTATTTGCATAGCCTGAATACCTAATAAAATTTATTCATTCAAAAATGTACTGAGATATTATTGAACTCTTTGAGATTAATCATGGGAATGGCAACGAAAGCTTACATTTTAAAGCAGTCTTATGAAAGACTTCCTTTTCCAATGTCACCTTGCCATTTTTACTTTAATAAAGTGCAGTAGTTTTAGAAATGACTGTTGTGAAATGCATGCTCTTTTAGAAAGTAAATTGAGTTGCTTGTCATTCAGCTGTATTATAAGTTTATTGGAGTTAATGGGGGGGGAAACAAATAGACTGATAGGATGGTAAATTAATATTTAAGTTAGGATAATAAGTTAAATGTGACTTTGAATTTCCTGGCTTCTGTCAGTTTGTATCAGAATGCCGTTCCTTCTGCTAACATAGCATGCACAAGAAAATATGTCATTTAGATCAGGGGTTCTCAACCTTTTTCTTTCTGAGACCCTCTTCCACTCCCCCACCCCCCCAGCATGCTATAAAAACTCCACAGCCTTCCTGTTCCACAACAACTCTTTTTCTGCATATCCAGTAGATTAAAAGCCAGAGCTGGCATTAGGGGTAGCAAGCAGGGCAATTGCCTGGAGCCCCAGGCCACAGGGGGCCCGCAAAGCTAAGTTGTTCAAGCTTTGGCTTCAGCCCTAGGCAGGGGGGCTCAGGCTTCAGCCCCAGGCCCCAGTGAGTTGAACACCAGCCCTACTCGGTTTTATTTTGGCAGACCTCCCTGAAACCTGCTCCTGGTTGAGAACCACTGAGTTAGATGATATGCCTTACATATAGTATTGTCTTTAGCTCTTGTTAGCAAACGTTTTTGTTGCTTATGATATTATTTTAAAGGACATTACTATGAACTTGAACATTTATAATATTTTTAAATAAAGGCAGTGTCATAAAAATTGTTGTGTAATAAACTTAAAATTTAACATCATGCTAATATGGTCGGCATACTTATTCTTCAGACACAGCATCATGAATCAAGAAAAGTTAGCCAAGCTTCAAGCTCAGGTCCGAATAGGCGGAAAGGTAAGAGGAAAACAACATTAAATTCATAGAGAGACCTGCCATATTTTATTTTCATTGTATATTTTAAGGGTCTGAAATAATACTGCTGTTATGATCAGGATCATAGCATGTTGGAGCCTGAAAAGTCTCTTTCTTTAAATCCAAAACAATTGGTTGCCAATACATGGATACTTTATTTGGTGACTTCATCTTTTAAATATACATCAGTTTAACGCCTAAGTGTAGAAGGGTGTTTGTGTTTGTAGAAGCTTGTAGCATATAAACTTCATTAAATATGAAAAATACACTTGCCATATTTGTAAGATTTGCTTAAATTTAAGATATTGATTAATTATCTTTCTGGCAAAATGAACTTTGTGCCTTCCTTAAAATAACTTTTGGAAAATAAGGAAGAGAACATCTTGAGAGATGGGGGGAAAAAGAAGGAAAATGTAAATGTTTCCTCTTACTGAGAACTTGCTGTAAAACACTTCGAGTTGTAAATAAGCCAGTGTGACTCTTGTATACTGAACCATTTGAAACCCTTTGAAATCTCTTATACTGAAACCCTTAAAAAACCCTAGAAACAAACTTGTCCAGGTAAAGCCTAACATACTAAAATTTTAAAAAGGGTAAACTGAAAAGAACTTCAGGTCATGGGACTGCTCTATACTCTTGAGAGAATGAGAGATGGAGCATGCTGGGGTATTATGATTTTAAATTTGTGGAATAGTGTATCTTTTTGGAGAGAATTGTTCAGCTCTGTATCATTTACTGTGAACTTCAGAAAACTGGGCCAGGTTGTCAACCCAGACTTGATAATTATCAGAGCAGCTTTGACAATGTAAGTGCAGTACTCAGCAACTCCTTTTTGTTTAAATTAGTTAGTTGATATTATGGTACATGTGACTGCAATGTCAGATTTTCAGAGTTGCTGACTAATGTTTCTTGCATTGTCTGACTTTTTCAGGGTACAGCTCGCAGAAAGAAGAAGGTGGTGCACAGGACAGCGACAGCTGATGACAAAAAACTTCAGAGTTCACTCAAAAAATTGGCAGTAAATAATATTGCTGGAATTGAAGAGGTATAGTGGTATAATAAATTAATTGCCTTGTCTAAATCGTTCAGTTTAAAAATGACAGCTGGCTAGATGTTGAAATGCTAAGAAAAGTTGGGTCTGATTCTCATCTCACATGGTGTAACTCCCTGACTTCAGTGAAGTTACTCCTGATTTACATAATTGGTGTAAATGATAACGGAATTTGCAGCCTAATTACTTTAAGCTATTGGTATTGGAAACTGGCTGGTTGCCTATACCTTTGAATGGCTGAAAAACAAAATCTACTCATGATTTTTTTTCTTAGTAAAATTGGTTTGTCTGAATTTGATTACAGTTAAACTTTTCTGACTCTTAAATTAAAGTTACATGGTAAGCAAAACAGCGTGCCTCATGCTGTACAAAACTTAAAGGAGAAACATAATGTGGACCTCTTTCTAGATTGCAAGACTTGACTACTATTGTGTTACATGGAAACAAACAGAATTGATTAACAATCACATGGAGCAGATTTTTTTTTTAAACATTTTCAAAGACACTAAATTCTCGCTCTCTACATATAAGTTATGATCCCAGTTAGCAGGAACTGGCCCAACTAGACAGTAATGAGCAACAGAGGGTCCTGTGGCACCTTTAAGACTAACAGAAGTATTGGGAGCATAAGCTTTCGTGGGTAAGAACCTCACTTCGTCACATGCAAGACAGTAATGGAACCTCTTCAATGTTTTTAGAATATCTTATTTAAAAATACAAATTTTACAGGAACGTCAAAGTTATTTTAACATTGACCTTCCTGAGAAAGTTGATCTTCCCATGTGCCATTGTGTACAAATGAAGAGAATGCTGAGATAATATGTAGAGAGAAGTGACCATAAATTAAATGTTATTGCAGTATTTGTCTGAAGAAACGTAATACATGTGATTAATTTTAAATTTTGTATTGTGTATGTGGAGGCCTGCTCCTTCAAGAGTCCTAGTGCCTCCCATAGAGTGACTATGAATTATCCTAATTTTCTTTGACTGTTTGAGCACCATTAGTGTGCTTTGTGCTGTACAAAACTCAAAGATAAACACAGTCCTTGCTTCCCTTTACCCAGAGCTTAAAATCTTAATGCACAGACAAAACTCTTCAGATACAAACTGTTCTGGGAAACTGAAGGGATGATATCTGGACACTGCTAGCTTCCATTTTAATGACTAGGCCCTCACTCCTGAAAGTTGGCCAGACCCACATTGACTTTAGAGGGCTCTATCTGTGCAGGACAGCTTGCAGGATTGAGGCGTGGGTGTGTAAGAGCACTTATCAATGAGGTGGGTTAAGAATGGTGAACTGTTTAAGTAAGAATGATCATCATGCACACTGAGATCTGAAACAAGTTCCAGGCATAAAGGACATCATGCAACTTTGAGACTGTTGACTAAAAACAGGTTTAGAGTCTAATTCTAAATTATTTTAAATTAATCTTCATTGTGTAGGAACATTCCCGAGGCACTCAAATCTTCAGTATTTGTTTTTAATCTTAGTCTCTGCCTTTTCCCCAGAACATCTCAGTTAAAAACGAATTGAATGGCTATAATAAAACAAAAAAACACAATGTTATAAATATGCTGCAATTGACTATGTTTACCAGGACTTTTTCTTTCCTTTCCTTATTTAAAATAAAGACATTTCCAAAACACTCTTATTTTACACTTATTCTTTCTCAGTTTCAGAAAAAAAATACCCTTCATGTTCTTTCCTTCTCCATCTAGTTTAAAACAAAACCCAGATATACTTTTCCTCTTTAGAGGCAGAAATGGACTAGTGGTCCATCTAGTCACAGTGGCTAATTCCAGATGATTTAGAAGCAAGTGAAAATCTTCATCATACCTAAGGTCAAGGTCTCAACATGCAAAGGGACATCAGTGTGATTGTGTGGGCATAGAGGTCTGTGCTGGCAGAATTGGGGCCTAAGGATCCCGTGATGTGCATGGATGGATCCCTGCACTCTCATGGATTCCTTTTGACTTCAGTAGGACTTTGTGCAGTTGTAGGGGTCCATCTGTGTGCATCGTATTGCAGTATTTGGGCCTATGTTTTCAAGTATTTACCATGGAAGTAGGAGACGCTCTTATTTTTCCCTCTGATCTCTTCCCAGATGGTAATTGGCTTATGCTCTGGAGCATGATGATTTACATAAATTTTCCTTGGCAGGTCACTTTTTAACCAAAACAATTAATTTAACTGTATGATAGCACAATAGAACACAGTAATCCATTGCTTGCTCACGTGCTTATCTGAATACTAGTTTCATAAAGGAACTTCAGCTCTCAAATTTTGCATTTCCATTCAATGTGCATGTCCTTCTGCTATAAACCTATATTCCATTTCCATACAGATTTGGCTAATTACGATCTTTTTTTATTCATTTTTTTTACTCTCTAAGAATTGTAGAGACTTTTCTAAATTCTCTAAATATAGGCTTGAATATTTAAAAATGTTAATATAAACAGTGTTGTTTTGCAGCATTTGTACAGACAAAACTATTAGAGTATATTAGTGAAATGCATGAAATGTACTAATTGTTCTGTATTTAAATAGGTGAATATGATAAAAGATGATGGAACAGTTATTCATTTCAACAACCCCAAGGTCCAAGCTTCCCTTTCCGCTAACACTTTTGCAATTACTGGTCATGCAGAGGCTAAACCGATCACAGAAATGCTCCCGGGAATCTTAAGCCAGCTTGGTGCTGACAGTTTAACAAGTCTCAGGAAGTTAGCTGAACAGTTCCCAAGACAAGGTGGGTGTCCCTATTTGGATCATCTTATTGAAGATTTTAAAAAAGTTGTATCGCCTTTTGGAAAAGGTTTGGGGTAAAATTTTCCAAAGTGCCAGTGTGATGTAGACCCTCTGGAAAACTTTATACTTGCCTAATACTTTGTGTTTTACTAATCCAGATAAATCACCAAAACTATTTTCACAGTAAACTTCACTTGTTCTTAATGAGAGATGACTTTCTCATGCAATACAGTTTTCTTCTATATTAATTATACTACTTTTCCTAACATCTTAACTAGCACAGAGTGTCTGAAACTAAGTACACCTCTACCCCGATATAACGCTGTCCTCGGGAGCCAAAAAATCTTACCGTGTTATAGGTGAAACCTAGTTATATCGAACTTGCTTTGATCCGCTGGAGCGCGCAGCCCCGCCCTCCTGGAGCGCTGCTTTACCACGTTATATCCGAATTCGTGTTGTATCGGGTCGCGTTATATCGGGGTAGAGGTGTATCACTGCATTAGACTTAATGCTTTCTACTTTATGATATGAGTAGGCACCTTAAATCCCCCTAAACTATAACATTGTGATCATTAGCTTTCCATGTATTTTCTGTTTGGCTTGCTGATAGATGTTGGATTTTTATCAATTCCAAAAGCATGTTCTATTCTCATCAATATCACCATGATATAAACTGTTCTGCTCTTCACTTAATATTGCTATCCACTTAACAGTATTGTAGTAATGTAATGAAAGGCCTGTTTTCTGTCTGTTTCAAGACTCTGTTACGTAGGCCCAGCTATGTTGAAAAAAAGGCACATTTTTTCAGTTACAAGTTAGGCATGTTTGTCAGTTATACTGTGTTTTAAAATACCTTGCAATATTGAGTATATGGTTTCATGACTTGATGAAGCATGTCTTCTATTTTCAGGAATATAGATTGAAATATAAAAAAGGTAGATTGATATAAATTATTATTTCAAAACTGAAACTTTTAACTTGATAGAAATTTCTGCAAGAGTTGAAGTAACTTTTATAGGCAGAATAAAAGGTTTGTGATGGCTATACAGATAAAATGCTGGTGCCATAAAATCTGTTGAGGAAGATGCATATTATAACAGTTGGAATAAACTAGTTAATTGATACTTTTAAACATCTTTGATAACGCTACACTTTAATATTGAACACTTATTGTAGTGAGATGTTTACCTAAAATGCTGCTTTAAATACATAAAACTAACAGTAATTCAAGGTTCACCTGGATATAGGAGTCAGTTTCTTCTGTTAAGGAATTCATTTTGAAGTAATCATAGTGTTATATAAAATGTTTTCCCCCTCTAAATCCATAATGGGTGCAATCCTCACCACCTCTTCTCCCATTTTCCTTGAAAGAGCAGCCATACACTTTAAACTTATTCTCAAATCATTAAAAAATTAAACTAAATTACGTTTTTCCTTTTTTTCATTGCACATATTTAATGTCCCAGTGTCTCATCACTTTGTAAAACCTTTAGAACTGTGATACACTGGTAACAGTTTAAAGGCTTTGTCTTACTGAAAGATATACAGCACTTGATGCAGTCTGTATTGTAGCATCACAGTGGACTACTGGAAGGGGTATGTGTGGCGGAGGGGGCAGGAACTGGTGTTTTGAATTTAATATTCTATTGGGGGGAATGCTCTTTGAATCCTGTCAATTTTGAACTTGCTTTACAATTGCTAGGCTATCTATCCTCTTTCTTAGGAAAAAGAGGTGGAAATGGGGAGTCACTTTTTCAATAGTGTATATTTTTTCATCAGCTCTGATTAAAATATTGGAGGCTTAAGCTTTAAAAACAGAGGCTGAGCATGCACAGTAGTTAGTTTAACTTTGTGCACAATGCTATTGTCTGTATTGTTGTAAACTCCCATATTGGAGTTTATAGTATTTCATTTCATGTTGTGTATTGATGAAACTAGAGTCCTTACTGCCACACTCATTCAAACAGAGAGAAATCCAATTCTTAATTTCAAAAAAATTTTATTTATACTTTTTAAAAATATTTTTGAACAAGCTCTAAAGGAAGCATAAAAATATATAGATGTAAAATGGAACTAGGTAATACCTACTACTTTTTTTAAGGTCCAACAAATTTACCCATCCCCAAGAGAACCAAGACAATTTAAATGTATATTTTAATTTTCTTATTTCCCCTATGTTTTAGAAGAGCCAAGAGTTCAATTCAAGACAGAAACACCAAATAATTTTCTGTTACTAGTAGCCATAAAGAAAAAAAAAATCCAATTTGTCTAAATTTCAAATGGAGACATGAGCCCATTCTGATACATTAAAAATCCTTGCGACCAGTCCACATTTAGTACACTTCTTAAGATGTTACAGAATTCCTGTGAGTAGCAGGAAGGAAAACTGGTAAGAAGGAATTGTTCTATTCTGTAGTTTTTCGCACTTTTGAGTAGATTTGACAAGTATGCTGTATGTCGAGGGCTCCAGTACTCTTAAAGCTGTAGTTTTATTTAAATAGAATTTACAGGGGAATGATAGGTTTCTTATGGACCCCTGAATGGGAATGCTGTACTTTTCAGAATGTTCTCGCCTTACAGTAGTAACCTCCAAGAGAAATCAGAAGATATCCACTTCCTGTTTTAACCTATAAATTATGGCTTTTGTTTTGTGAGAGAGAGTAGTATTGTATAAATGGGACTAACTGTTGTGTTAAAACATATACTTAGTACAAAACTTTTTTATAGTGTTGGATAGCAAAGCAACAAAATCTGAAGACATTGATGAAGAAGATGATGATGTTCCCGGTAGGTTTACTAGCTCATTCTATTTCTTCAATTTGAGATTATTAGTTACCATTCTGATATATATTTAGATTTGTGCAGTTATATTTCTCTTGCATTTAGAGAGGCAGTTTGGTATAATGGACTGATCATGGAACTGAGATAAGGAACTCCTGAATTGCAGATTTCACACTAACTTATCATGTGGCCTTGGGCAAATCACTTAACCTATCTGTGTCTTACCATCTGTAAAATAAGGATAAATACTATAGGGGGTTGGGAGGATTAGCTATTTAATATTTGTACAGTGGCTTCAGGATGCAAAATGCTATATGAATTTTAAGTAGTAATCATTGGATTATTTTTTCAGATCAGACTGTTTAAATGCATGCTCATTTCTGTAATAGGAGATACTAAGCTCCACCTACTGTCAGGTTCTGAAAATTCTCTTTAAAATAAAATCTTAAACTGGGAACTTATAGCCACGTGCCATTGTTTTTAGCCTTGTTCTTTTGAGTAAATTCTTGGAAACTCTTAATTTGTGTTTTTAACACAATGATCTTCTCTATTCATCAGTGTAGTTTATTATCTAAGGCAATAAAGAGATAGGAGACTGAAATTCGATCTCGAGTTGACATGCTCTGTGACCTTGAGGGGCTGTAGGTCTATTCTAAAGTTTCTACCCAACTTCACATCTAAATCCTAATTTTAAAAGGTGCTAAGCACTCACCAGACCAAGTGAAGTCAGCAAGAGCGCCTCTGAAAATGAGATCTAGGCATCTTATGTTGAGCATCCAAAGTTAGTGGATGTTTTAGAAATTTAGATCTTAACCTTCCTGTGCCTCAAGTTCTTCATTTTTGCAAATGATACCCCTTTTGCAAAGTCCTTTGAAATCTCTAGGTGAAAAGCACTATGTAATCATTAAGTATAATTAATAACTATTTGGTATCTTAGGTAAAGTTACATAGTTTCTTTAAAAAATATGAAGACCGTGTTATTGGGGAAATGACTCTATTAAATATTTCCATCTCTTTCAGATCTCGTAGAAAACTTTGATGAAGCATCAAAGAATGAAGCGAATTAAATCATTAATAGTTCTGGAAGCTGGCATGGACTAGATTTAAGAAATCAGCTATGTGGTTCCAAAGTTTTACAGAAACAGAGAACATCACCTGTTAATAGTTCAGTAATATAAATATTTTGTATTTTAATTATGCTGTTTGTTCAGCATTTTCTGTCAGTTGATTTTGCATTTTGCACTTACTCCCAGGATCTACTTTTTCGGTCAAAAAATAAGAAATGTCAGTGCAGTTTGAGGGTGTGTGCATGTGCATATGTGTATGGTGTGGGTGTACATATAGTGGAGAACAAATTGGAGAACAGTTCTATTTAACCTTCCCTTTGCCCTCAGAAGTAGAAGTAAAACAAATCTTTACAGTTGTTACTTTTTATTTCCACCAAATAGTGCACAGAAAGTGGTGAAAAGTGAAAGTCTTACTTGTCCACATTTCATTAATTCAAGGCATTCTGCCATTAAGACTTGGGTTTAATTTGCTGTGTTAACTATTGTACTTGCCAATATGTATCTCTTCCATGTTGAAAATGTTCACATGCTATTTGCTATCAACCTCATGTTGATTCCAAATGATACCAAAGACAGGATATTTACAGCCTGTTTGGTATGGTAACATTTTTAAAAATCAGACCTAGAAGAGTTTGCTTATTTTTCTTTTTAAAATTCCTTTCTCTCTCGCTGTCTCCCTCTATTCCTCCTTTAACTTTAGCCAACTCTATCAGCCTTCATTTCGAGTCCCTTATTATAGAACTGATGTTTGTTCAACCCATTTCACATAGACTAAGCAGTATGTTCTCCTTTTGATTATGTGGGTGTAATTCCCAGGAATATTACTTGCTAATTTTAAGAGGAGATTAGTTCTCTCTATCATCCAGAAGAGCTAGGTTGAGTCAGTTTTTGAACTTGGACATCCAGTTGGTAACAATTCAGTGCATTAATTTTGCACAATAACATACTGTTGCTTAAAGGAGCTTGTTTGAGCTGTTCCAGTGCCATAACTACAGCTACTAGGAGCTGACAAGGCACTGTCATTCTCCAGGGCACTAAAAATTAGGAGTGTCTTGCTGATGATATTTAATGTGAGAGAAAGAGGTCATTGATCATATTGCTGTAGCTTCCTGCTGGACAGTTTGTGCAATGACTCTGAAGGGATTTTTTTTGGCCTATCTGACTTTGCCTATAACCTACCTCTAGGTTTGGTATCATGGCTATAGTAGCTTATTAAAAACCACAAACCTTCCGTAGGCATGCAGAGGACTTTGGAGGTATCACTGGTATACTGCAGTATTTTCTGAACCTTCCTTCAAAATGCTCAATGTGAATCCCTTTGTCAGAGGCTCTTTGAAGGTGCTTGATGTAACTTGCATTACAACATAGTTGGCATCACTGTTAACCTGTGTCAAGGGCAGCTGTGGCTTAGGAAAGCCATTTTTCTCTACATCTATCATCTTAACTATAGCTTAATTCTGAGACATATCAGCTTTCTACGTAGGTTCATACACTAGATAACAGTAAAATACAAGGCTATCAGTACATGAGAGTTCTAGTGACATCAACGTAAACCGCAAAAGCGGAGCTCTTGTGGTTTGTCATCTGGACTCAATTTATTTTATAGACTTGTTCAGTTTTCCTGTTATATTTTATATAATACATGGATCTTACTACAAAATAAAACAACAATACAAAAGAGGAAATGTTCCCTCTTGTGTGTCATTTCCTTCTCCCAGTAGTACCTGTTGAGGAACGTGTTGATGCAGCTGCTGCTTTAAATAGCATTACATTCATTGTCATGTTGCATTTGATAACTAACAGGAAAGCTTATTGGATTGGGATAGATCCTGCAATACTTTGAGAAAGCCCTTAGGATTCTCACCTTCTCCACCCCTTTTCCCATTCGGACTAGATGGGAGGACTCCCTTCACTCTCATGGCTACTCCAACCTTCTGCAGATTGTTGCTCTTGGTTAATGAAAATCTCTTCTTCTTTCACACACATACAAGCTGAGCAAACTGCCCTTCCAATGCCTCTTCTGGCCCAGTGAGCAAAGAAAGGAGACTGGGAAACAACCTTTCAGTTTTGCAGAGCACTTCCACTAGTTAAGTGGCATGAATGAAGAACATTTAAAAGTTGCAACTGCACTGACTGTACAGATATCCGGCATATTTTTTCACTACCAATCATTTAGTTATTGAAAATCAACATATTGTAGTATAAAGCATTGATTTCTGTAATAGCAAGTGTGGTTAAAAAATATTTGGAAGAGTAAAAACAGTAAGAATCTGGGGTAAAAATGATTTGGTAAGTTTGTAATCAGACTTACTGATTCATGCGCAAAAGAGAATCTTTTTGATTTTTGCTATTTGGTCATTGTAACCATCATTGCTTACCAATGTTTGGAAACCAGCAAACTATATGGGCTATGTAAACACATTATTTTTCTTTTTTTACTGTATCCAAAAACTGTTGACCACTTTTGATTTGCTGCTGAAATGCTAGAGCTTATAGAAATCCATTAAACTGATTTTAATTGAAAATAACCCACCAAGGCTCTTGTGGAAAATAGCTAGTGTTCCTTTATATATCGCTAGGAAGTGACTGGAACAACCTTTGTGCACACAGACAGGGGTATAGAAAATTGAGTGTGTGTAGTATAAAGGCGCCTAATTTTGAGATGTATGAATACTACATTAAAGGTGCCAGGTGTGTGGTTTTCTTTACACTATGGGATCCAGTGTATCCATTTGGAGCGCTGAGGATTTCCTATTTACAACTCATTTCAGTGGTCCATTCTGAAGGATGACTACACGGGACTATTTAAGAACCCTGTCATTACTTCCCTTGAGCAAGACATTGTTGTTGAATTACCTGATGCCCCTTTTCTTTCCTTGCTTAGGCAGACTACAGCGCCTGCTAATCTAGATTGCACAAGCCAATATGTTAACTTAGTTCTCTGCTGGGAGCGAGTTACATGGTTGTGGCGTCCAACTCTTGAGAAAACTCCTGTGCTCATGAATCTTCTGCTTCTGGATGAGAGTTTTGTTGTTGCAGTGAACATAGCTGTAAAAGGTCATGGGTGGGGAGGGAAAGTTGATCTTGAATTGGACTCGGTATTCATGGGATGCTAGGGCAGAGTTTGAAGCACTGGGTTATGTGCCCGTGGTGACCTGAGATGCTCTGTAGATGGGCTGTTGTGGTTTATACCAGCTGAAGCAGTATCAGGGGTGTGGCTTTACTCCTAGATATAAAGTGAAATAATCAAGCTGGAGATTGTAAGTGGGTGTTTCACTGTTGCTAAGTCTGCCCAATAAGGTATGCAATCTTCTGGTCCGCCAAAGATGGAAGTGGCCAATTTTTCATTGCTGTGGCTGTTTGGTTGTCAAGTAGCATCTAAATGGATCTGAAGGCTACAAACTGATGTAACAATCTGTGGGCAGATGCCCTTAGTTTTGGGGGATGTTAAAGAGGAGGCAAGTCCTTGACATCACTCTCCACTTCCCTCCAGCATCATTTCCATTTTGCCTCGGTTCAGCTTTATCCCACTGATCTCAGCTAGTCTTTAAGAAAACTGGGAGGTTGTGTTGTTTACTTTTTGACCTTTCCTAACACAAATGTCTGTCTACAAGGAAGATAGAGATGCTTCCTTCGCTATACTGGGTCTTGAAATAAAGCATCAAGTCATAAAATTACCAAGCTTCAATGAATATATTTCTGTAACAAAATATACAACAGAAGAAAGTTGGCCTCAAATTTTCTTTAAAAAACAATTGTAAATGTAGTTTGTGCTGAAGGAGCTCTTGTTAGAACAAGTAATTTGGCTCTTGCCACACGTACTTTCCATTTGTAATTATAATAGTTCATTTGAATTAGCATAAAATACCATTTAGCTTTTCACAGGTTCTTTTTAGATATTGGAACCCCGTCAGTACCTGGCCCAAGCCGGGGAAGCTAATGATCCAACCAGTGGACCAAATTCGGTAATGAATCCTAGTCGCATCACAGTCGAATCCTGTGGCACATTGCGTGTAAGCATTTTAAAAAAAAAATTCCCACACATCTGCATATGAGGCATAGCATTTCACAGTATAAGCCATTTCAATGAGGGCAGTTATCAGCCATATAACAGATTTCATTGCTGTCCAAAATGTTACAAAAGGGTGGTTCTTCAATTATTTTTTTAACCAAAAAAACTCCCTTATGCTGTTGACCTTTGATCCCCACTGCCTTTAAAAGATTATATAGTTAATGTTGTTATGCTGTCCAAAATATTCCTCCTCTTTGAAATTAGACTCAATCTAATCATCTTAATTTTATTTTACTTTTAAACCATAAAAATTGAAATTCAGCTGACATTAAGATTCTGATGTTTAAAGCTGCAAAAACCAAAGAAATTCTGGTTTAAGGCTGAATCTGTATATTCAGGGGCTTAATTGTACTGTATAGGTAGGCAAAGTGTTCTTTCCAAAGTCTTGTCTCCTGCCTCGAGATTACCTTCAGGACACTTGAATGAGAAGAAAAGGGCATTAATATAAAATGAAGAATTGGAGATGGCAATCATCTTTGAAATAATCACCGAAGAACTGAATATTAAAATCAGGATGAACATGGAGAAGTTGCCAGGCCATGCAAAAAAAAAATCACTACATATTTGATGGCATGTAAAGCAATACACATAAAGGCCAAGTTACAGTCAGCAATGAGAAGAGGTGAATTTGGCATTCTTGTTTTGTGATGGTAACAATGAGGCTTTTATCATGTATAGAATGAGGGAGTGAAAAAGATGTAAGTACCAACACTCTAAGCTGTACGTTCAATTGATATAAAATAGGTAATCTTAAATATACAGTAATCACTGAAAACTTAATGAATGGGGATTGACAGATTCAAGGGAAGAGAAGTTCTAAACTGGATTCTTGTATTTTAGGATTTCATGTGCATAAATGTAAATGATAAATATTAAAAAAAAACAAAAAACTATTTTACTAACTATCTAAAATCCCCAAAAGACCTATCTTAGGTTATACTCTGCTTTGTTGGCTATTGAGTGCTCTGGGAACATCCTGAGGATTGGACAAATAAAACATTGGAATTTCATCTGATTTACTACTGAAAACTTTTTGAGATACATTATTAGTTTGCTACCCCTGAATTTGTATGCAATGGAAAGGAGTGCACACAGTCAGCAATACGTACTATGGAATGTCTTGGATTTTCATAGCTAATCTACTCCATATTCAGTCTATTTTGTACAGAATGAGTGAGAGCTTCTATCACAGGCTTATTTAATTACCAGTATCCTGAAATTTTCCCCATGGCATATAATACCAACCTTGATCTTGGTTTTTAATTCTAAGGGTCCAAACAATTACATGCTCTTCATTGTTTCGTACAAAAAGGTTACTGCACCTGGCCATTTCATGCTATTTAATACCATAGATAATTGAGAGACTTCTGGTTCCAGATTGGTGAGTAACCCTTCTAGCAATTGCAATAATGTGTGCTTTAGGAGTGAACCTTTTAACTGGCTTATGCATATCTTACCAGCTGTAATATTCTATTATGGTAAATAAAACTATGCATTAGTGAGGTTTCAAAATCCTGACCAATAAAGAAACAGAAAATCTCCAATCACATGTGTGGTAATAGAATAGGCAGTGTTTGCTTGTGATTAGAGCATGCGACTAGGACTTGGGAGATCTGGGTTTTGTTTCTAACTTTGCCACTTGCTTTTTGTACATCTTTGACCAATTTACTTAACCTCTCTTTGTTAGTTTCTAGAGCTGTAAAATGGGGATAATGTACATTTTCATAAATTACTTTGAAATCATCAGAGACATAAGTGGTAAGTATTGGTACTGTTATTTTATTACCAAATATCTTTGAGCAAGTAAGGGAATTTTGAAACCTCACAATGTAGTCTGTGCTTTTGAAAAAAAGAAAAGTGGAATTTTGTCTGATAAATATTGTCAGCTAAATAAAGATTATCTTTTGGACAAAGTCTACATGATCACTAATGACGACTGACATTATATATGTTGGGCAAACTAAATGCATAATACACCTGATTTCAAAGAAATACAGAATGCATATACTGCTGTAACTAAAAAATATAAAATATTTTAAATGCAATGAAAAATTGGAGTTGTATTTTGATTTTTGTCACAGTTGATTTTCAATTTTTCAATCTTAAGGTTATTTCTTAGTTTTGTCTCCTGAGGATTCCTTCTTAATTGGTCCTATCTATTCGTAATATTCACTAGTTTTCCTGAAGGTTTGGTTTGTAAATCAGAACATAGAGCTTAGAATGACATTTACTGGCATTTTATAAAAACTTTTTTTTTTTTTTAATTCCTTGCTTTTGACATCTTTGTAAGTCTCTGCCATGCATCTTGAGAGGAATGTGGTCATCCCAAACTCATGATGACAAAGTTTATTGCATTAGCTACATCAAATGCAACATGAATTATATATGTCACTGAAAAATATGACTCTACAATTGAAGGACCATTTCACACGGTTTTCATCTTCTTTTGTAAGGTGCAGTAGTAACATTAACTACTTTAAAAGCATGCATTGGAAGCAATCAAAGTTCCATAGAACATTTTAAGTCCCCCTTCAACACGGCATATTCCTGGGCACAATAACATATCTGATATTAAAGGGATACTACACTATATAGGAGATTAGAGTGTGACACCAAGATGATGTATTAAAATTAGAAAACAGACATGAGCCAAATCCATATGCTGTTTGTAACAATGGACTAAATTCATTCCTGATATATCACCAGTGCAGGAAGTCTCTTACACCAGAGGTGAATCACTGTAAGACCAATCTTCTAATTGGAGGAGGGTGGCTCTTGGTTCCTTTAGTCATTGGGGAGCTCTGTCACCTTTGAAGGGCTAAGCGTAGGTGAAGCTGAAGTTCTCTATTACTGAATTTGGCTGGCTTCAGGCTGGCTCCCTTGTTATCATTTGAAGATAGTGCTCTTGTTTTGTCTTAAACAAGTAAACAGACAGATGGCTCTGAGGAGCAAGATTATACTAATTAAACAATCCTGCCTAACTAAATTCAAGGATGCAAAGCAGAAGCACATCATGACAATAGCCAGAACTAGTGATGACAACTGACAGAAATAATTGCTGAAACAGAAAAACTCTTAAGTATGTGCAACTTTCCCTTTAAGTAATGTATTTTTTTCTCCTCAAACACCAGTTTGCAGAGACTGAAGTGCCTTGTGGATTTATATAGAAACAATGGGGCAGTACTGCCCATCAACAGTTGGATAGCCAAGGAGAGCAATCGAAGACAGATTCTTAAACAGGTCTTGCTGGTAGATCTGTGAGGGAATGTGGGCTACTGGTTAGAGCAGAGTACTGGGATACTGGATTCTATTTCTGACTGTGGCATCGATTCACTGTGTACATTTGAGGGAAGTCTTGTAACCTCCATTGCCTTGGTTTTCCTTTTGTTTGTACAACTGGAGTTCCTACCTACCTGTCTCACTTGGGTGTACTGCCAGGGTCAGTTAATATATAAATCACTATGAGATTTTTTTGGGTGAAAGGTACTGTAGGAAGTGCAAATGTTATACAAGCTGTTTCAGTTCCACATGACAGTTAAACACAATTGTTTCAGAAACCAACGTCTTCTCAGTATTTATGCTAGAAGTCTATCTGTTTACAGCTTGTTACATTGAACCCTCTCTACTACATGTGATTCTGTCTTGGTATATGATTATCTGTTAGCCTCTCGCACATGATGGAGGTACATGTCCCTCTGAACCTCGTTTAAAGAGAGTTCATTTATTATCCTAAACATAATTATATCCTGGGAGTAACAAGAAAATAACAAAACTAATGTAACTAATCAAGATCTATTCTAGGGCTTCCCAAACTTTGTGTCCCAACTTTGTCACACGGCTGCTCTGTTTCTTGCAACATCCTTGTGGATACTAGAGCAATTGCTTACGTGGAAAAGTGATATTAGAAAGTATTTAATGTATTTCTAGTTTCTTTTTAATGCAATTTAGCATCTGGAGAAAAAGGAAGAGCCAGTGCCACGTGACCAGCTCTCCAGGGACCACCAGCAAGTGCTTCACAGGCTACAATCTGAGAACATCTGATCTATTCTAAAGACCATGTGTTAAGCTGCAAATGTCAAAATGTTGATAAACATAGGTAAGTGCAGGTTCGAGGCTTCCGGGGATTGGCAATGGAATAACGAGTCTTTTCAGTACAAGTCTCTGACTAGGACACTGTGCCTAAGGATTCCACAACTCGTTCTGCCTGGGTGGAGACGTGCACCCCACGCAGAGCATGTCGCAGAATTAGGACCTGTGTTGTTAGTCTCTATTATCATCTGATATTTGGCTGGTTACTGATGTGAAATTAATTGGTGATTTCCATTCAGTAGGGAAGTGTTTGCGTTGCAATCGACATCCCTTTTGGCAGCCTGAGGAGAGAGGCCAATGAACACATGGAACTTGGAACCTGAATCTTATCCCTGCTGGTGCTCCCTACACATTTGAGGCATATTGGCTTGGCAGGACAGCACATGGAAGCTTGCGCTGCTGCCTACAGTGTACCTAGTCTATGCAGAAGGAAAGCACTTGCAGCTCTAGTGCTATCAATCTGGCACCTTTCACAAGCATTACATTCACTGAATACCAAGACGGGGGAAAAAACATTAGAAACATAACAAATCAGGTCAAATACACTAACCTGCATTCTTAACTACTGTAGTTTCTTTGAATGTTTAACAGGTGTTATTTTTAAACAGCCATTTAAACCTGAGAGAAAGGTGATAAGATGCAAAGTAAAGGCAAGTTTGTGATGTGAAGGAGTTGCTCTGCTACATGTACGTGGAAAAAAATGTATGCAATGTGTAATCCTTACTTCTGCATCCTTCTGATCCAAAAATGCACAGCACCCAGTGGTAGGTTTGCTTTTGAGGTACACATCATGCAAGCCAACAAAGATTCAGTATGAAAAAAGTGTGTGAAGCTATTAAAGTTTTGAACTGTCTCTAAATTGATGTTACATGAGCAGCACAATCCCAGAATTTACTCCAGGGGTTGGCAACCTTTCAGAGGTGGTGTGCCAAGTCTTCATTTATTCACTCTAAAGTTTCGCGTGCCAGTAATACATTTTAATGTTTTTAGAAGGTCTCTTTCTATAAGTCTATAATATATAATTAAACTATTGTTGTATGTAAAGTAAATAACATTTTTAAAATGTTTAAGAATTTCATTTAAAATTAAATTAAAATGCAGAATCCCCCGGACTGGTGGCCAGGACCCCAGGCAGTGTGAGTGCCAATGAAAATCAGCTTGTGTGCCGCCTTCGGCACACGTGCCATAGGTTGCCTACCCAATTTACTCCATAGTGAAATTTTCGAAATATTTTTTAAAAGGCCCTACTTCAAATGAGTTTAAAATGGCGTTTAATTTAAAAATACCCTTACATTGTGTACAGCTGTCTTTTTACCTATGAAAAACAATGGAAAAACCAAAGTGTATTTTCTGCTCAGTTTTAACAGCTTACATTGTTACTAACTATTCTACTCTGTCTGAGAGTTATAATTACCAATGCAAAAGAAAAAGCACCAGTAAAGAAACTTCTGCAGAAGTTCTTTCTAGAGAGAACAATTAGGGTTTTAGACAATATTTTTTTCTGAATAAGGATTCTGCTCCTTTGTGTATCTAATACAACCTGCTTCCTAAAAGATGGATCCACAGGCTTGCAGATTTCCACTTACTGGTTATTTAGGTGTTTTGTTTAAACTTGAATTCTGTTATGAGAATTTCATTGAAAAATGTCATATTAACTCCTCAGAAATTACTAGAGCTGAGCAAATAACTTGCAGCAAATACTGTGTTCAAATTTCCATGCTTTTTTGTTTGCAAAGTTTTTCAAGCAGTCTGATTTTTTTCAGTTATTTGAAATGATATATCATCTGTGAATACAAAAATACCTTAATCTCCATTTATACTTCTGCCTTTTATCGGTTGTAGGGAACAATCATCCATTGGCAGGATGTAATTATCTGCCTTTTCCATCTTTGAGTTCTTACAGTTTATCTAATTACTTTAAAATAATTTCACAATTCAACTGTTCCTCCCAATGTTTTGAAATGGGCTAAATTTTCCAGAAAATGTTTCAGCTATTATTTTCCGTATAAAAGGAACATCAAGATTCTAATGCATAGATTCTAGCCATAACATTTCAAGTCCCACCTATCCCCACATAGTTAAGACTATGTTCAGAAAATAAATGAATGAATAAACCCATTCTACCTGCACTTTAGGTAGCCTGTATTTTGCTGCTAGGGTAGATAGATTATAGAGGTGTTGCATAAAATTAAGCACAGTGGTGCCTGTAACAGGAAAGTGAATTTTCTACATGGGGTAGTTTGTTCCTTGAAGCAGAGGCCATTCAATGTAGATGCACCATAAACACCCTGGCTGCTGGCGTTTTTCCACTATGAAAGCAGGCCCTTTCCATAGTTTTAGCTGCATAAGCACTTTACAAATTTTGCATTAAAATGTTTGACATTAATTAGAGCTAAACATCTTTTATTGTTTCCTTAATGGTTCAGAGTACCACAGCCAAGCATGTATCCTTGCTCCTGTGTCATGACTGCTTATCTCATCCTGCTTGCCTTCACTGTAAACAATGTTACTCACTGACCAAGAGGCAGAATAGTTGATTGTGGATTGAGTGATGCTATGAGATGCACTAATTATTTCAAACTGTTCGAGTCATTAGACTTACTATGACTTCCAATGGCCAGTCCTTGTCTGGCAAAGCAAAATCTTCCTTCAGTAACCGATTTGGACTATTATCAATTCAATGCCAGGCTTTTCTTGCCTTGAATAATCAAGATGATGATTAGTAGAGAGAGGTGAATAATCAAAACATATCCATGGACTCTTTGTAAGAATTTTGAAATGAACTTGCTTTGATTCTGTTTCTGACCTGTGTTTTGCTCATTGCAATAATTTTAGAAGTTTAAGTTTTACTGGTAAAAAGGTTAACAGGCACCACACTTCATACTTACCCATTGGAGTGTTTGCAACAATTAAAGTGGAATAAACATTTTTAAAATGTCTGAATGATAAATCTGAGCAAATTGTGATCTGCTGAGGCTGTCAGAGGGTTAGTGTTGCTTGGTGGATGTTGAGGCGATGTCTGGGTGAAGCTTCCCAAGTTTTATTTCTCATGAGACCCTACAAAACCTACAGTATGCCCCTGCGATTTAGCAATGAATAAATAAGTCTGTGTCTTATAGAAGTAATTACATTTACCTAAGAAATGTCCTTTTGCTTATTAATCTGGTGCCTCTCTGTTCTGTTTTGCGAAGTCAAAACATCACCCCACAGCGAAAAAAAGAGATTTTTGCAGTGCTACCAAGTTTGTATGTGTAATAGTGACCATGGCCTATGTACATATACTTGTGCCCACATGCACATGCTTTATAGTGAGTGGGGTTTGTCCACTTCATGCATCAAAACAAAACTGAAGTCCCTTGAGCTGGCAGTTACGACTTCTGAAGACTCTGTGTTCACTACCCTTGTTGACTATTTAATAAATGATAGTCTGTGCCTGCATATCTGTCTGGCTTTCTTGCATTCATATTTCATAGTGGACGGGAGATAAGGACTGGGGAAAAAAATCACTGCATAAATACAGTTGCCTTGGCTGAGTTAATTAGAGTGCCTCTGTACTAAGGCAGTTTTTTCTTTTGATTTTGCTGTGGCTTAGCATGTCCACAGAGCATCACTGTTTTGTGGCTGCATCAGTGCATTCTGGGGCTCCGGAGTCACCTGGTTTATAGTGCTGAACACCACTCCTGGAGTCCGGAAATTAGGGGTACATTGAAGTGCAGAAAGAAGTTGGAAGCACTGGCTGAACCAAGGCAGCTGCAATTTTTGTGGCTTACATGCTATACTAGGGAGAAATTGCTGTAGACTAACGTAGTTCACCCACGCCTGAGCTCAAGATCTGTTCCAAGAATTGTTACTAATGCCTGTAAAACTCCTAGGATGACTGTCATGTGAGGATACAAGACAGTGAATAGCTGCTGCAAACTCAAGGGTGATTTAATCAAGTTTGTTTCAATTCTTTTTCAGCTACTGTAGACAAGGCTAAAGGTTTTGTCCTCAGAGAAATGGCATATTACCACCCACAGGGAGAGGCTAACTTGATCCACCCAACACAAGCTCCCAGAGAAATGGAAATATGTGAAATCCTTTAACAGTCCCCATTTGGGAAATTCAGCTGAAGGTGTTTCTGATCTGTGCAATCTGAGTTCCTACACTTCACTGACCACCTGCTTCCCTTTCATTACTCATAATTCAGATTCACCATTCTCAATAGCCTCTTATTAATTGTAAACACTTGCTCTCAACCTTGGATATCTTCTCTTACTCATACTAGACACTCTATTTATTATCTTCCTAATTTCTGCAGCCACTCCCCTGAACACTACATGTATCATCACTCTGGTTGTGCTGGTCTTGCAGGTGGCATTACCAATTGCCTTCAGTTCCACATTTAATTTTAATTCCCATTCCATTTCCTCTTCTGTTCCATGGCCCTCAAGTATCAAACCGTCTTCTATACCCTCTACGACAGCCAGAACTGCCTTCCTGATGGATTTTCTGGATCATTTTATCATTATCCTTTTCCTCCTCAAGGCTGCTCACTGCCAAGGTAAAAACTTCCATGTTTTCATCAATGAAACAAGCTCAAAAGTTCTTACGCATTTTTAATACAGTCTTTATTCAGGTAAAATGGAGCAAGGCCTCCAGGATTCTGTCCATTATGGTTTATTAGCATCATCAATGTAATTGGCCCTTTGCAAACTATAAAGGGAGCCATTCCTTTGTCATCAGTTTCCCACTTCTTACAGTTTTCTCCTTTCTGGATAGTTTTGGAAAGGTCCAAAGAACAAGACATTGAGGAATGGTTTGAGATTGGTTGTGTAGTCTTCATTTCTGTTTCTAGAGGGTAGCTTGATAGCATATTGGGGCATTTGTTTTGTGAGTTTCTCTCAAGGGTTGGTTCAAACAAGTGGTGTCCTTGTCTTCTCCCCCTCATCTTCCCTCCCCCGAGTAATTATTTTTCCACCCTCTCTTACAATTTTCTTTATATATTTTTTTAAATTTTCTTTATAAAAATACACTGTTTCTATCAGTGAGAACAGGTTGATTGGGACAAGGCATGAGGGTGCATGGAGCAGACTGCTAGGGCAGAGGAAGGACAGTGACATGGAAGGTGGGGGAAGAGGGGTGCACTGATAAGATAGAAACAGCAGGCACCATGAAGTTCCCCCACATGGGCTGTGTGAGAAGCAGAGATAGTAGCAATGGCTGGGAGTGGAGAGGAAGGGGGCCTGGGAATAGCTCTGAGGTGATGGCACCATAAAGTGGCTGAGGTGAGTGGAACAGTAACAGTCGGGGTGAGTAGAAGAAGCCTCTATTTGGTATAGGAGGTAAGGGAACTGGGGACTCAGGAAGGAAAGGAGACTGCCCCATTCTCCTCCTTCCCATCCAGTATCCCTTTCTCCACTGCTGCCTTCTTTGATGTCTGCCTCCTGTCTCATTGGACAATGGGAAGTTGTCTTAGGACTGAGCAGATCTAAAGCCTTGCTTCAGGCCCATGAGGCACAGCATGGGCTCAGCTCAGCCATCCCACACTCATTATGTGATGTATATTAGAGGAGTGAAGAGCAAGCATGGGCACAACTCTGACTCTCTCTCCTGACCTGTGGAGGCCCTTTCCAAACAAAGTGACCTGTGACCACATGTTCGGTAACCACTCAGAACCATCCCTATTTTCCCCTATCCCGACCTCTAGTCATAAATTATGTAATTAAACTGCCAGTTGGTTAAGCTTACCTCAGCATCCCTCCACCTTAGCAGGTCTATCTAAGGCACTCTTCAGAGTCTATGTATACTACTCTGGAGTTAGATGGATGGCTTGTTTTTGAACCTGATCACCTTACCTCTATGGATCTCCATACTGGCCTGGGGAAAGGGCTTCAGAACTGAACAGCGGCCTCATGAACAGGAGTACAGAATACCAACACTGGGCTTTTGCCCTTTCTGATTGTCTGTTTTAAGTAGACACTGAGGTAAAAATCACCTCAGGCCCAAAACATGTTTTTGTCATATGAATAATGTGTCCCACAGAGAGCAATATAAATGAATAACTGCCTCCTTGGCAAGTTTATGATGTAGGGTGTTTCATGTCAGCACTACTGCCTGCTTTACTTTTCAGAGTATTAAAATGTGTGTTCTGTTTGCAGCTTGACTGTTGATAATTAGAAAGCAGCTTCACTGTGATCCATAAACAATACAGGCTGTAGGCAAACTAGTGTTTTAACCTTATGATAACAACTAGCTGAAGGCCAGTCATAAGGCAGGATGTAATCAACTCATGTGCTAGTTGCGGCATTTCAAGCACTATTTCTACATTTCAATCATAACTTGTCCAGTGAATGCATGTTGTTGTACATATGCTTCCCCTTCCCTTCCCCGCCCCTCCCACTACCTTTTTAAGAGTTGTTATTTTCACATTATAGTAATTGTAAGAAAATAAAAACCCACCTGTTCCTGACAGAAGTGGAAATGGAATCAACAACAATTTCCCCTTGCTAAACACATCTTCATGGATTTGTGAAGGCAACTTGTGTTATGGTAAATTGTGTGGTGTGAACAAACCGTCTTTCCTCTAAGAGATGGCCAAGGCCTGTTGCTCTTCGATTCAGTGACCCACGTGGCCGGGTGGACAGTACAGTTGGCTATCTGATAAATTATTTGAAAAAACAAAGCCATTTTTGATGCCTGCAGAACAAATGTCAAATTTGTTTCTGGAGCTACTTCAGTGGAATTACACTTTGGATTTGGTCCCATGTATATTTTACTAGTGAAGGACATGCTGATATCAGTTCAGTGACAGGGACATCTGCAACTCAATCATCATTTCACCCCATACATAACAATCTTTGAAATGTAGTGTTGAAGTGAACCTTAAGAAGTTATCAACTCCAGCCTCTTGGGCTGAGGCAGGACCAAGTAATCCTAAACCATCCCTGAGAGATGTTTGTCCAACCTGTTCTTAAAAACCTCCAATGATGAGGATTCCACAGCCTCCCTTGGAAGCCTATTCCAGAGTTTAACTACCCTGAGAGTTAGAAAGATTTTCTTAATAGCTAACTTAAATCTCCCTTGCTGCAGATTAAGCCCATTACTACTTGTCGTACCTTCAGTGGGCATGGAGAACATCTGATCACCATCCTCTTTATAACAGCCCTTTACATATTTGAAGACTATCTGGTCCCCCCAAGTCTTTTTTCCCCCTCAAAATTAAACATGCCCAGTTTATTTAATCTTTCCTCATAGGTCAGGTTTTTCCTAAACCTTTCATCTTTGTGTTGCTCTCCTCTGAACTTTTTCCAATTTATTCACATCTTTCCTAAAATGTGATGCCCAGAATTGGATGTAGTCCTCCACGGCTGAGTACAGCAGGACAATTAACTCCCGTGCCTTATACGTGACACTCCTGTTAATGCTCTCCAGAATGATATTAGCCTTTTTCACAACTGTATCACATTGTTGCCTCATATTCAATTTGTGATCCACTATACCCCCCCCCCAAGTTCTTCAAGTCATGGTCCCTATATGTATTCCAAACATGGGTGTGCATGTGTACCATGCGCTGGAGCCAGAAGGTTTCTGTAGCAGTGTCTGTTCATAGAATCATAGAATATCAGGGTTGGAAAGGACCTCAGGAGGTCATCTAGTCCAACCCCCTGCTCAAAGCAGGACCAATCCCCAACTAAATCATCCCAGCCAGGGCTTTGTCAAGCCTGACCTTAAAAACTTCTAAGGAAGGAGATTCCACCACCTCCCTAGGTAACCCATTCCAGTGCTTCACCACCCTCCTAGTGAAAAAGTTTTTCCTAATATCCAACCTAAACCTCCCCCACTGCAACTTGAGACCATTACTCCTTGTTCTGTCATCTACCACCACTGAGAACAGTCTAGATCAGAGGTGGGCAAACTACGGCCCTCGGGCCACATCCAGCCTGCGGGACTGTCCTGCCCAGCC
The DNA here is from genome assembly GCF_028017835.1 of Emys orbicularis. Classification (NCBI taxonomy): domain Eukaryota; kingdom Metazoa; phylum Chordata; order Testudines; family Emydidae; genus Emys; species Emys orbicularis. The sequence goes on from NC_088690.1 coordinate 10,860,114, forward strand.
CCCAAGCTCCTGGCCCGGGAGGCTACCCCGGCCCCTCCCCTGCTGTTCCCCTTCCCCTGCAGCCTCAGCTCACTCGCTCCACCGCTGGCGCAATGCTCTGGGCGGCGGGGCTGTGAGCTCCTGGGGCAGCGCAGCTGTAGAGCTGGGCCTGATCCGATCTGAGCTGCATGGTGGCGGCGGCAGCGGCGTGGCTGGCTCCAGCCAGGCGGCACGGCTGTAGCACTGCCAGCCACCGGCGCTCCAGGCAACGTGGTAAGGGGGCAAGGGGGATTGGATAGAGGGGAGGGGAGTTCGGGGTAGTGGGCAGGGGGCGGGGGTGTGGATGGGGTCAGCGCGGTCGGGGAGGAACAGGGAGTTGAATGGCGGCAGGGGTCCTGGGTGGGGCCGTCAGGAATGAGAGGAGGGGTTGGATGGGGTGGCGGGGGTCCGGGGGCGGTCAGGGGACAGGGAGTGGGGGTGTGTGGATGGGGCAGCGGTCCTAGGGGGGCCATCAGGGAACAGGGGGGGTTGGATGGGGCAGGAGTCTTGGGGGAGCAAATAGGAGGTGGGGGCCGGGCCAAGACCCCTCCCCTAACCGGCCCTCCATACAATTTACAAAACCCGATGCGGCCCTCAGGCCAAAAAGTTTGCCCGCACCTGGTCTAGATCCATCCTCTTTGGAACCCTCTTTCAGGTAGTTGAAAGCAACTATCAAATCCCCTCTCATTCTTCTCTTCTGCAGACTACATAATCCCAGTTCCCTTAGCCTCTCCTCATAAGTCATGTGCTCCAGCCCCTTAATCATTTTTGTTGCCCTCTGCTGGACTCTTTCTAATTTTTCCACATCCTCCTTGTACTGTGGGGCCCAAAACTGGACACAGTACTCCAGATGAGGCCTCACCAATGTCGAATAGAGGGGAATGATCACATCCCTCGATCTGCTGGCAATGCTCCTACTTATATAGCCCCAAATGCTGTTAGACTTCTTGGCAACAAGGGCACACTGTTGACTCATATCCAGCTTCTCGTCCACTGTAACCCTTAGGTCCTTTTCTGCAGAACTGCTACCTAGCCACTCAATCCCTAGTCTGTAGCAGTTCATGGGATTCTTCCGTCCTAAGTGCAGGACTCTGCACTTGTCCTGGTTGAACCTCATCAGATTTCTATTGGCCCAATACTCTAATTTGTCTAGGTTCCTCTGTATCCTATCCCTACCCTCCAGCGTATTTACCACTCCTCCCAGTTTAGTGTCATCTGCAAACTTGCTGAGGGTGCAATCCATGCCATCCTCCAGATCATTAATGAAGATTTTGAACAAAACCGGCCCCAGGACCAACCCATGGGGCACTCTGCTTGATACCGGCTGCCAACTAGACATGGAGCCATTGATCACTACCCGTTGAGCCCGATGATCTAGCCAGCTTTCTGTCCAGCTTCTAGTCCATTCATCCAGCCCATACTTCTTTAACTTGCTGGCAAGAATACTGTGGGAGACCGTATCAAAAGCTTTGCTAAAGTCAAGGAATAACACGTCCACTGCTTTCCCCTCAACCACAGAGCCAGTTATCTTCTAGCTTCCTGCGGGAGGTCCAGAACACTATCCAGGACCTCCCCTTTGACAAGGACAAGCTGTTCTCGATGAAGACAGATGAGTCCCCTCACTCCCTGAAGGACTCAAGGGCTATGCTTTGGTCTCTTTGAATATATACCCTGGCACCCTGTTGGAAACTGCAGTGACAATCATTTCATTCATGCTCATATGTACCATATCAGGCTGCCTATTCTCGATACCAGGAACCTCCACAAAAGCATCATCTGGCCCAGCGGCCCTGCCACAGCCACCTCCTCTGCCTTACCGCGACACCAACCCAAGGTCCAGTTTTGACATGCAAGTTGAGAGCTGTGAGCCCCCCCCGCTTCACCACCCCCAGCCCTCCTGTCACTTTTGGGGGCTGTCTTGCCCTGTGCTCTCACAACTGGGGCAAGATCATCACGGATCGTTGGGTACTAGATATCGTACAGCATGGTTACTCTATCGAATTTCTCACCTTCCCTCCACACCATCCCCACCCCCCGACACCTACCAGGGGTCTTCCTCTTCGCATCACCTCCTTGTGAAAGGTGCGATAGAACCAGTGTTCGACCCCTTAGTTGATAGGGGGGTTCTACTCCCTGTACTTTCTCATCCCAAAAAAGGGCAGAGGGCTCTACCCTATACTCGATCTCCGCCGCCTCAACATCTTCATCAGAAAGGCCAAGTTCCGTATGGTGACGCTCGCTTTGATCATTCCATCCCTTCCCCAGGGAGCCTGGTTTGCAGCTCTCCGCATGAAGCATGCATGCTTTCACATCGACATCCACCCAGGTTACCACAAATTTCTTTGCCTTCATGTGGGCAACAACCACTATCAGTTTAGGGTTCTCCCCTTCAGCATTGTGACGGCCCCAAGGGTCTTCACAAAAGTATTCACAGTTGTGGCGGCACAGCTGAGGCATCTGGGGTATTCTATGTTCCCTTATCTGGACGACTGGGTTTAGTTGCACTCTCCCTTGCCAACATTATGTCCACCATTCGTGCTCTCCATTCTCTCCTCACTGCTCTCGTTGCCTGTATCAGCTAGGAGAAAGGTGCTTGTCCCAACACAGACAATCCACTTCATCCATGCGTCTGGATTCTGTGGTGGCCTCGGGCATTTCTTCTGGTGGAGTGCTTCACCGCCCTGACGTCTCTCATGGTAGACTTATGCCGCAACCCACGCACCCCGGTGCATTGTTGCCTCTGCCTCCTCGGGCACATGGTGGCCTGCACCTATCTGATGCCGCATGACCCCCTGCACATGCGCTGTCTCCAGTTGTGGCTTTTGTCAGACCCCACAACACTCACCTGGACACCACATTGCTTGTCCTGTGGTCAGTTCTGGCCTCTCTCTGAACTGACCCTTCCAATGTGGTGATTGGCACCCTCTTTGCCATCCCTGTCCCCACCGGCACCCTGACCACAGATGCCTCACTCACCGGTTGGGGTGGTCACCTGAACAGGCATGCCACACAACGGGTTTGGACTCCATGCAAGGTCACATGCATATCAGTGTCCTGGATCTGTGGGCAGTCTGCTTGGCTGGCCCTGCATTCCTGACTCTTATCCACGCCCATCACATTCAGCTGCTCTCTGACAATATGATTGTGGTGGCATACATCAACAGGCAGAGGGCCACCAAGTCCCCGTTGCTCTGTGCAGAGTCCATCTGCCTCTGGAACTGTTCGCCACTATGTCACACTCCACACAGTATACCCCCAGGCATGGAGAACTCTGGTCAATGTGCTCAGCTGGACCTGGTACCTCAATCACAAGTGGGAGCTCCATGACCCCACTCTCTGTTCCATCTGAGGTACCCCTCACTGGGACCTTTTTGCCACCCATCCCAACCACAAATTCCCCCAGGGGGGCAGCGGGCATGACTCCCAGGGCAATGCCCTCCTCCAGCCTTGGTGGGGTGTCCTCTGTTACACCTTCCCCCCACAACCCATTCTCCTCCTTCCCCGGGTCCTCTGGAAGATCCACCTGGACCAAGCCACAGTTTTACTAATAGCCTTGTTCTGGCTTAATCAGTTTTGGTTTGCAGACCTTCTCAGACTCTCCGCCTGCCCCCTACTCCACCCCCCTGCATTGTCGGACCTCTTCACCCAGGACCAGAGCAGAGTCCAACATCCCAATCCAAGCCCTCTGCACCTCATTGCTTGGTTTTTGGATGCGGCTCGTGAGTAGACAATGCCTGTTTAACACCGGTGTGACACATCCTTACGCACAGTAGATGAGCCTCCATGCCAGTATGCTATGCGGTGAAATGAACATGTTTCACTTTCTGAGCTTAGCATCATCGCCTCCCCATCAACGTTGTCTCCATCCCTACTATTCTGAACTACCTCCTGGAACTTAAGACCTCAGGCCTCTCCCTCGGCTGTGTCCCAGTCCACCTGGTGGCGCATAGTACCTTCCTTCCACCTGTGGACAGGCATTTGGTGTTTACTCACCCCACCACTGCTTGCTTCCTGAAGGGGCTGTTGGGACCTCAACCTTGTGCTATCCACCTTCACCAGACCCCCCCTTCAAGCCCCGGGGCATGTGCTCTCTTTCCATGAAGATCATCTTCCTTGTAACTATCACCTCCACTCGGCGGGTCAGCAAATTGGCAGCCACGATGGGTGATTTCCCCCCTTATATGGTTTTTCATAACTAAAAGGTTTCCTTATGCCTTCACCCCCAAATTCCTCCCAAAGATGGTCTTGGAGTTTCACCTCAACCAGTTGATTCACCTCCCGGTCTTCCATACTAAGCCACACACCATTCCTGCAGACACGACCCTGCGCTTGTTTGACGTCCATCGTGCACTTGCATTCTACCTGGACAGAACTCACATCTTCCGTGCCTCTCTATGCTTGTTCGTGGCCATTGTGGACAGGTCCTGAGTCCAAGCCCTCTCCTCCCAGTGCATCTTGAAGTGTGTCTCTACGTGCATCTGTGAGTGCTATGTGCTGTCTAACACCCTGCCGCCCAACTGGATTACGGTGCACTCAGTGCGGGCACACATGACCCCACTCTCTGTTCCATCTGATGGACTTCCGCCTCCCTGATGGACATATCCTGGCATGACATCTGCCGGGCAGTGACCTGGCATTCCATGCATACCTTCACTATTCATTACACCATTGACCGGGGGGGGCAGACGACACGGCCATGGGCTGTGCTGTCCTGCAGACTGTGATGCTTCTTGCATCCTCGCATCCACCTCTGTGCTGATCACTGCTTAGGGACATATAGGGACCATCATTCGAAGAAGAAGAAGAGGAGGTTATTTACCTGTAACTGGTGGTTTTTCGAGATGTGTGGTCCCTATTTGAATTCCAATACCCTCCCACCATCCCTTCTGCTGCAGACTGTGCTGTTCAGTGGTAAGAGAGTCACCGAGGGGGCATCATCCTGCACAGCCTCATATAACCTTGCCTGGAACACAGGGCTACGTACGGTGCATGTATGGGTCAACGGACACTGCTACAGAAATCTTCCGGAACATGGCGTGCATGTGCACTCGCATTTGGAATACAAATAGGGACCACACATCTTGAAGAACTGCCAGTTAAAGGTAGGTAACCTCCTCATCCTTTTCAGCAGTACTACCACCTAGCCAGTTATTTCCCATTTTGTAGTTGTGAATTTGATTTTTCCTTCCTAAGAGAAGTACTTTGCACTTATCTTTATTGAATTTCATCTTGTTGAATTCAGACCAGTTCTCCAACTTCTCAAGGTCTTTCTCAATCCTAATTCTGCTCTCCACCACGCTGGTGTCGTCTGCAAATTATATCAGCAGATTTACCACTCTATTATTCAACATCTAGCATACCAGATCATTGTAGTGCTGAACTCTGCAACTGAGATATTGCTGTTGAATAGGTTGAAGAGCCATGCATACTTTGTAATGAACTGCTCTTTGAGAGAGAAGAGAAACAAAAGCACAAGTGGGATTTCCTTTAATTCCAGGAAAGATGTGGATTAGTGTGGAGCAGTATTTAAAACTAACAAGAAGCTTTGGAATTTCTTAAATGCCTTGAGTATTTTAGGATGGAGAAAAACAAAAAAATTAATCCCAAAGTGTGATGCTTTGAATTAATGCTGAGGATTCTCCCATTGCATAGAAGATAATAGGAAATGGGATGCAAGGTTAAGCAGACCTGCACATGACCCAAGACAGGGCTGCTCAAGAGTCCCATGTCATATATTTTTGGGAGAAAATAAAATCCCCTTTCCGGGGATTTGCATTTACTGTGTTTCTAGTAACACAGTTTTAAAAAGTCATAAGCCAGGGTCACAGCCACGTGCCTCCTTGTATAGCTAGCAACCATTTAACACAAGATGAACAAAGCAAGGAAGTGATTAACAGAAATGAACCCAGCTATGTTTACCACTCCCTACTAAGCTAGCTATTCTTTGGGTTCCTGTCTCTGTTGAAAAAAGCCCATCTTTTTATATAATTCTGAACAGAAAGCTTCATTAAACTAGAGTTACACTGAGAAAGTAGCAGAATGTAAAAGAAAAACCCTGAAAAGTACATTTTAAGTTATCTCCCCCAACATTCGAAAATAAGGAAATTCTAAAACAAGGTTAATTTATACTCTCAACCAGCCTGCCCCCCAGAAAAGAAAAAAAAAAGATGAGAAGGTATGAAAATGCATATTTATGGTCTCAAAACAGCCTGAACCCTGTATTGGCTGTCTTTATAAAAGATATGTGCTAACTCAACCAGAAATTGTGGGCTTGATGTAGGAATTATTAGATGAAACTCTATGGCCTGTGTCATGCAAGAAGTCAGACTATATGATCATAGTGGTCACTTCTGGCCTTAAAAATCTATGTATCTTAACTCTGCCCCCATACCATCACAATCTTCCTTGTGTACTTGTGCATTCTTAGTACTTTATAAAGTGAGGTCTTATTATTTATACTACAATAGGCTAGAGAAGAATTCCAGCAGGATCTAGCAACGCAGGATAAATAGGCAACACAATAAATGGTAGAATAATGCTGATAACATGCAAAGTAATGCAAACTGGAAGAAATAATTTGAATTTATATGCAGTGTGAGTTCTCAGTTTTAACCATTCAGGAAAAAGACCTGAGCAGTTCTGTGGAGTGGACCGCTTAATGACACCATCTGCTAAATGTACTCCAATTATTCAAAAAAACAAACAAACAAAAAAACAAGAAGATGTTGGAATGGATAAAAATGGGATAGAAATAATAGTAAAAAATTATGATGCCATTCTGTAAATTGATGATATGTCCTCACCTAGATTACAGTTCAGTTCCAGACACCCTATCGATAAGGCTACAGTTATGTCACGGAGATCACAGAAGTCATGGAATCCGTGACTTCCAGAGACTTCCTCACTCTCCCGCAACTCCAGCTGACCTTTACTTTAACATACTCTTATCTTTTTAGGCCTTGAAGTCCTAGCCATAGGAAAGGCTTTATTTGACTAAGTAAATAGGATGGGCTTGTGCTCATGATATAAGATATAGTTCTTAGAATCAGGGGATAAAAGTAGGTTCTATTCCCAGCTCTAGACAGATTTCCCACGTTACCTTGAGCAGGTCACTTGAACTGAGAGACTGTGCCTGTCTGTAAAAAGTGTGCTGTGAGGCTATGCTAATTTGTGCTTATAAAGTGTTTCGAGATCTTCCAATGGCATGTGTGTAAGTGTGAAGTGGGTTTACAGCATTTTTAAGCAGATGAAGATGTGAAGTTAAATTTCAAACTGCTAGGGATGTGTGAACCTGAAAGGTTCATAGTTTCAGTGAGATAAGTATCCCAAGTGTTCAGGTAATATGAAATAGTTATATTAATCATAATATCTAGCACACTTTTCATATGATGCTCTCAAAGTGCTTTAAGTACAAACATTAAGTAAGTGTCACATTATGCTTGTGCAGTAAATATCATTATCTTCACTCTACAGTTGGGTAAATTGGGTCAGGCAGGTCATATGTCACACAGCAAATCAGTTTTAGAAATGGGACTAGAACCTGTGTCTCTTAATTCCAAGTCTTGTGTTCATGCCACTCAGCATAACCATACTAATCTGGAGCCTAATCAGAATTATCTGAACTTCCTTGTTCTGCAGAAAATGCTTTTGTGAAAAATTGCCAGTATTTCCAGCTTCTGGCTGGACCAGGAATACCATCAGAACCATACAGTACTTTGGAATTCCAGACCCAGTCAGGGTGTGTAAATTCCTTGTGTGAAAATAAACATTGAGAACAAAAATGATCCAAATGTTTATTATTTGTATTGCTGTAGTACTTATAAGGCCCAACCAAGATCAGGGTCCCAGCATTCAGAGGCACAATTTAGTTCAAGGCTCACTGTAAAAACACGCAGTGAGAGACAGTCCCAGCCCTTCAGAGTTTACAGTGTAAAAAGGACATGATATGCAAAGAGCTGCTGTTTAAAAAAACAAAAACTAAAAAGAGTGAGAGGAGGAGGGCAACAGGAACAGCAGTTACTTAAACTTGAATATGAAATTATTAAATGTTTCTGCATACATGCATAAAGCAAAGCTTTGATTGGTGTAGAAATGGCTAGAGAATACAATCCGAGAGAAAATATATTTATCTTACTCTTTAAGGATGTGTATGTGACTATAGCTTAATGATCTAGTATTATTCCTCTTTATCTTCAACTTGTTTCAGGGGTTATGGAAGAGGGCTAAATTGCCTTTGTTCCCAAGTAAAGAAGATACTACAAACATCACGGTAACATTGACTTTGTAGGAAATGTATTCAAACTTCATAACTGTTTTGGTTTGGGGGGTGAAGGCTCAGGTGAGTTCCTACTTTATCTCAATGGCTTCACCCCCCACAAAATAGTTAAACAGAACTGAGATTGCAAAAAGGAAACAAGCTAAAATGTTTGAAGAGACAGCAAAGGAAATGTCTTTTCCTAGTCAGATATACACTTTTCCTTGCAAAGAGAAACATTTGATGCCTTTGCCTCACTTCTTGGTTATACAGATTAAATTAAATATTCAGCATTGAGGTAAACTTTCACCTCTGAGATGTAAGGTGGCCTAGTGGTCAGAGTACAGGATGGGGAGCTTCCATTCATGAGTTCTAGTCTTCAGTGGGTTTCAGTTTTCCTGTACCAGATCATCTAATCTGACTTGCTGTATAGCACAGGCCACCAGCACCATTCAGCACCCACAAACTAAACCCAACAACCAGTATTGGACCAAACTATTACAGTCCACCTCGAGACTAGCCCACTATGCACAACAGAATAGGAGAGAATGAGATACACCAGTGCCTGAGGAGCCTGCAATGGCAGGAAAATGATCACATGGGATATATTAGATAATCCCAGCAAGTGATGGGCACACACACTGCATAGGAAAGCAAAAAAAAACACCCCCCCCCCAAAGTCTATGCCAATCTGACCTGGGGAAAATACCTTCCCAATCCCACATATGGCAGTCAGTTAGACCCTGAGCATGTGAGCAAGAACCAGCCAGCCAAGCATGTGAGAGAGAGAATGCTCAGCCCTACCTCAGAGTTCTGGCCTTCTTCATCCAATGTCCCATCTCCAGATGTGGCCATCCCTGATGCTTCAGAGGAAGGAGATCAACCTCCATCCTAGAATACATTGGGGGGGAGGGGAAATCTCTTCCTGACCCCTGCAGGTGGCTGGCTGAAACCCTGAAGTATGAGTTTTTCAAAGGGACACTATTAAGGGCCCAAAAGCAAGCTATTCCGCTGGTTAGGAAAGATAGAAAATGTGGCAAAAGACCACCTTGGCTTAACCACGAGATCTTGCATGATCTAAAAAATAAAAAGGAGTCATATAAAAAATGGAAACTAGGACAGATTACAAAGGATGAATATAGGCAAACAACACAGGAATGCAGGGGCAAGATTAGAAAGGCAAAGGCACAAAATTAGCTCAAACTAGCTACAGGAATAAAGGGAAACAAGAAGACTTTTTATCAATACATTAGAAGCAAGAGGAAGACCAAAGACAGGGTAGGCCCACTGCTTAGTGAAGAGGGAGAAACAGTAACAGGAAACTTGGAAATGGCAGAGATGCTTAATGACTTCTTTGTTTCGGTCTTCACCGAGAAGTCTGAAGGAATGCCTAACATAGTGAATGCTAATGGGAAGGGGGTAGGTTTAGCAGATAAAATAAAAAAAGAACAAGTTAAAAATCACTTAGAAAAGTTAGATGCCTGCAAGTCACCAGGGCCTGATGAAATGCATCCTAGAATACTCAAGGAGCTAATAGAGGAGGTATCTGAGCCTCTAGCTATTATCTTTGGAAAATCATGGGAGACGGGAGAGATTCCAGAAGACTGGAAAAGGGCAAATATAGTGCCCATCTATAAAAAGGGAAATAAAAACAACCCAGGAAACTACAGACCAGTTAGTTTAACTTCTGTGCCAGGGAAGTTAATGGAGCAAGTAATTAAGGAAATCATCTGCAAACACTTGGAAGGTGGTAAGGTGATAGGGAACAGCCAGCATGGATTTGTAAAGAACAAATCATGTCAAACCAACCTGATAGCTTTCTTCGATAGGATAACGAGTCTTGTGGCTAAGGGAGAAGCTGTGGATGTGGTATACCTAGACTTTAGTAAGGCATTTGATACGGTCTCGCATGATATTCTTATCGATAAACTAGGCAAATACAATTTAGATGGGGCTACTATAAGGTGGGTGCATAACTGGCTGGATAACCGTACTCAGAGAGTTGTTATTAATGGTTCCCAATCCTGCTGGAAAGGCATAACGAGTGGGGTTCCGCAGGGGTCTGTTTTGGGACCGGCTCTGTTCAATATCTTCATTAATGACTTAGATATTGGCATAGAAAGTACGCTTATTAAGTTTGCGGATGATACCAAACTGGGAGGGATTGCAACTGCTTTGGAGGACAGGGTCATAATTCAAAATGATCTGGACAAATTGGAGAAATGGTCTGAGTTAAACAGGATGAAGTTTAACAAAGACAAATGCAAAGTGCTCCACTTAGGAAGAAAAAAATCAGTTTCACACATACAGAATGGGAAGAGACTGTCTAGGAAGGAGTACGGCAGAAAGGGATCTAGGGGTTATAGTGGACCACAAGCTAAATATGAGTCAACAGTGTGATGCTGTTGCAAAAAAAGCAAACATGATTCTGGGATGTATTAACAGGTGTGTTGTGAGCAAGACACGAGAAGTCATTCTTCCGCTCTACTCTGCTCTGGTTAGGCCTCAGCTGGAGTATTGTGTCCAGTTCTGGGCACTGCATTTCAAGAAAGATGTGGAGAAATTGGAAAGGGTCCAGAGAAGAGCAACAAGAATGATTAAAGGTCTTGAGAACATGACCTATGAAGGAAGGCTGAAAGAATTGGGTTTGTTTAGTTTGGAAAAGAGAAGACTGAGAGGGGACATGATAGCAGTTTTCAGGTATCTAAAAGGGTGTCATAAGGAGGAGGGAGAAAACTTGTTCACCTTAGCCTCTAAGGATAGAACAAGAAGCAATGGGCTTAAACTGCAGCAAGGGAAGTCTAGGTTGGACATTAGGAAAAAGTTCATAACTGTCAGGGTGGTTAAACATTGGAATAAATTGCCTAGGGAGGTTGTGGAATCTCCATCTCTGGAGATATTTAAGAGTAGGTTAGATAAATGTCTATCAGGGATGGTCTAGACAGTATTTGGTCCTGCCATGCGGGCAGGGGACTGGACTCGATGACCTCTCAAGGTCCCTTCCAGTCCTAGAATCTATGAATCTATGAGCTTTTAGGAACATAAGAGATGAACTGGAAGTGAACGGCAGGACTGCTGAGCCCTGCACCCTACCAACATAAGCAACACTATCATACAACCTCACTCATAAATTTGTCCAGCTCTTTCTTAAAACTAATTAAGTTATTTGCCCCCACAACTCCTATTGGGAGGTTGTTCCCGAAACACATCTTTAATGGTTAGAAACCTTCTAATTTGCAATCTGAATTTGTTCATGGCCAGTGTAAACCCATTTGTTCTTGTGCCAACATTGTCCGTTAGCTTAAATAGGTCTTTACCCTCCTAATGCATTTATAGAAAGCAATCATATCCCCCTTCAGTCTTAATTTGCTACGCTAAATAAGCCAACCTCTTCTAGTCTCCTCTCATAAGATAGCCCCTCCATTCCCCTGATCATCCTAGTTGGTCTTCTCTGTACCTGTTCCAGTTTGAATTCATCTCTCTAGAACTTGGGTGACCTGAATTGTACACAGTATTCCAAATGACGTCCCAGCACCTTGTAGAATGGGATTAATACTTCTCTATCTCTATTGGAAATGCCTTGCCTGATACATCCTAGGATTACATTTACCTTTTTTTCACAGCCTCAGCACATTGGTGACTCACAGCCATCCTGTGATCGACCCATACATCCAGGTGATTCTTTTCCTCTGTTGCTTCTAACTGATGAGCTCCCAGCTTGTAGCAGAAATTCTTATGATTAGACACAAAGTGTATGTCCTTGCACTTTGTACTATTGAATTTCATCCCACTTCTGTCACTCCAGTCTTCAAGGTCATCCAGATCTTCCTGTATAATATTCCAATCCTCTTCAGTATTGATGATGCTTCCTAACATTGTATCATCAGCAAATTTCATTAGTACACTCCTACTTTTTGTGCCAAGATCATTAATAAAAATATTGAATAAGATTGGTCCCAAGATCGATCCTTGAGGAATTCCATTAATGACCTCCCACCAGTTTGATAGTTCACCTTTCAGCAAACGCTGTAGCTGTCTTCCCTTTTAGCCACTTCCTTAGCCAACTTACAATTCTTGTATTAATCTTCTAATTTCCTGTGTGGTACTGTCTCAAATGCTTTACTGAAGTCTAAGTATATTAGATATACTGCATTTCCCATACCTAAAAAAAGTTATTTTCTCAAAGGAGGAAATCGGGTTAGACTGGCATAATCTATCTTTGGTAAACCCATGTTGCATTACGTCCCCTTTACCATTTGCCACCATTAATTTAGTTATTCTTTCCTTCACGATTTATTTTAAAACATTGCTTACCATTGAGGTCAGAGTAACAGGTCTGTAATTTCCCAGATCACTTTTTTCCCCTTTCTTAAATATAGATATGACATTAGCTGTTGGTCATCTGGTACTCCCCCACAGATAGATGGATTTATTAAAAATCCTTGCTACTGGACTATCAGTCTCATGTCCCAATTATTTCAGTATTCTGGGATGGAAATTATCCAGTTCCCCTTCTTACACTACATCTTATTCATGGGTATATGAGATAGCTCTTTCCAGTACAGGATCCCCTATCAAGAATCCCTTCAACATTTATCCTCCTATAAGAATTCTTCCATGAAAGATATGTGGATCTGTGATTTCCTTATCTCTAAATCCTGAGATTTGCAGTCTTATTTGATTGTATTAAATGAGACATGAGAAATTATTGAAGGGAGTGTGTATGTGTGGGTTTGTTTCTGCAACTTCAGTAATTTATTTGTGAAACTCCATGATGAAGGTCCTATGACACACAATTGAACAGTATTGATTTCTACACAGTAGAGGACAGTGGTGTGTATGTAGGCATGTTACATATACAAGCACAAGAATCATGGACTGAAATAAATAACACTGTAAAATTTAAACCAAAAGATAAGCAAATTGCAGATAAATAATATAAAAGGGAAAAAACACATTCCCTGATAGGCAAGTTACTGATTGTCTAAAGCTAGGGAACAAAGAGGCAATTTGTTTTTGGCGGTTGTATTTTCTTGGTTTCCTTTTTAAAAATAAATAATTGTTGGGATTCTACAGTAAGTGTACAATAATGGTTTTTGTATGTCTGTCAGTTATTCTTCAGAGTATGTGTGTTTATATGAGAAACGTGTGTGTTGTCTGTGTGTATGTATTATCTGTTCAGCTGTGTATGTTATTCTTGTGTGTACAGTTGTGTGTCCCTAGGTAGATGGTAGTGTGTGTGTCTCATTGTATGTCCATGCATGTATGGTTATGTAAGTACCCTCGGTGGATAGTTGTGTGTTTCTTTGCATCTGGATGGATGGTTGTCCCTATGGATATGTGGAGGATTGTGTGTCCCTGTGTGTGATTTGTATATGTAGTTATTGATTGTCTCCTCTGGTATATATCCTGTGTGTGATTTGTGTGTGCAGTTATGATTCTCTCTTTGGTGTATTCCTTGTGCATGGATGCATGTCCCTGTTCATCGGTATGCATGGTTTGTGGATATGTATCTTTTTGTGTATATGGCATGACATTTGTGTGTACATTATGGTTGTCTCTCTGGTGTATATCCCTCTTGTGTGTGAGATGTGTGTGTCATTACAGTTGTCTCCCTGGTGTAATATCCCTCTGTGTGTGGTTGTGTGTCTCAGTGTGTGAGAAGTGTTTATTGTCATAGTTGTCTCTCTGGTGTATATCTGTGTGTATGGCTGTGTGTCTGGGACTGTGGCATTACAGCTGTCTCCCTGGTGTATGTCCATGTATGTGTGGGGTGTGTGATGTGTAGTTGTCTCCTTGGTGCATAGCTGTGTGTGTGTTTGTGTGGTTCTGTGTCCCAGTGTGTGGCATTAGGGCTGTCTCCCTGGTGTATGTGTATATTTGTGTGGTGTGTGTGTGTGTGAGAGAGAGATGTGTATGATGGTATATTTGTCTCCCTGGCATGTAGCTGTGTGTGGTTGTGTGTCCGGGTGTGTGGCATTCGGGCTGTCTCCCTGGTGTATGTCCGTGTATAGTTGTGTGGTGTGTGTGTGATATGTGGATCCTGGTATAGTTGTCTCCCTGTGTGGCTGTCATTACGGCCGTCTCCCTGAAGAGCCCCCGCTGGGTCCCCTCTCGGGGGCGAGGGATGGGGCCGGCGGGGGCAGGCTCCCGGCTCCGGCCCCGTGTGGCGACTCGCGAGTGCGGCAGGCTCCCCGCTCCCCCGCCCCGCCGGCGGTGCCGCAGTGCCGTGCGCTGCCTCTGGGGCCGGCCAGGGGGCGCTGGCTGCTGCTCGCCGAGGCGGCCTCGGCCGCGGAGAGAGCTAGCCCGGGCTGGCTTGGCGTGAGGGCGGGCGCCGGCCTCTCCAGCGCTCGCTGGCTGTGTGTGCGGGGCCCGCCCGGGAGCGGCGGGGAGCGGAGCGGGGCCCGGGGGATCCCCTCAACCATGCAGACCCGGCGGCGCCTGCTGCCTCCCGAGGTGAGTGAGCCGGCCCGCGCCCTCCACCCCCAAGGCCCGCCCGGGCACCCCGCTCCCCAGGCCCCTGCTGCCCGGCGTCAGGCCCCGCCGGCCTCCCGGGGCGGGGGCTGGCTACCGGGGGAAGCCTCCTCACCTCACGGGAGCGGCGGGCGACACTGTCCCTGGCGTGTCCTGAACGGGGACCAGGGCTGGGGACTCAAAGGAGCCAGGAGCCCCCTCCACCCGGGGCAGCCAGAGGGGAGAGACCCCCCCCCCGAGGAAGAGGTCAGGGACGAGTCCTCAGCGAGCCCCCAGCCCTGGAACCCCCCTCCCCCGACTGCAGCTGAGGGTGCTCGAGCCCCCAGTCCCGGGCACCTCTTCCCTTCCCCGGCTACAGCTAAGGGTGCTCGAGCTCCCAGCCCTGGGACCCCACTTCCCTGGCTACAGCTAAGGGTGCTCGAGCTCCCAGCCCTGGGACCTCACTTCCCCGGCTACAGCTAAGGGTGCTCGAGCTCCCAGCCCTGGGACCTCACTTCCCCGGCTACAGCTAAGGGTGCTCGAGCTCCCAGCCCTGGGACCCCCCCTTCCCTGGGACCCCCCTCCCCCGACTGCAGCTGAGGGTGCTCGAGCCTCCAGTCCCGGGTACCTCTCCCCTTCCCTGGCTACAGCTAAGGGTGCTCGAGCCCCTAGCCCTGGGACCCCCCAGCCCTGGGACCCCCCTTCCCCAGCTGCAGCTGAGGGTGCTCGAGCTCCCAGTCCTGGGCACCTCTTCCCTTCCTCGTCTACAGCTAAGGGTGCTCAAGCCCCCAGTCCCGGGCACCTCTTCTCTTCTTTGACTGCAGTAAGGGTGTTTGAGCCCCCAGCCCTGGGACTCTCCCCCACCCCCAGCTATAGCTAAGGATGCTCAAGCCCCCAGCCCTGGGACCCCGCAGCCTTGGTACCCCCCTCCTCCGACTGCAGTTAAGGGTGCTCAAGCCCCCAGCCCTGGGCACCTCTCCCCTCCCCTGGCTACAGTTGAGGGTGCTCGAGCCCCCACTCCCCCTTTCTGAGCACCCAGCCTTCGGATCCCAGAGAGGAGGGAAAGAGCCCTCTGAGTGCAGCTAGGCTCCCTCTAGAGTGTGGCTTGTGCCTTCTAGTATATTGCTGCTCTCTGAACCCCCAGCCCTGGGATCCCTGCATCTCTTTGCTCTGTATCTGGTATGGTACCAGCCCCACTAGTAAGGGATTCTGTTTATGCGACTCAGTTTTCTCTGTATAACCCCAGAAGAGGGGAGTGAAACAAACCCCTGTTTGCCCCTAAGGTGCCCCTCTCAGACCCTAGACCTAAATCCTAAAAGGGAGGATTTATAACTTGTGCCTTTAGTAGTAGTATGCTTGATATGTCTTTATTATTTCATGGTGGTGATGTGAAGCATGTCACTTTTGCAAAAGCAGTGGTGGTGGGGAGGAAAGGGTATGTTTTATAACATCTACAGTTATATTAAACCATAGAATCATAGGACTGGAAGGGACCTCGAGAGGTCATCTAGTCCAGTCCCCTGCACTCAAGGCAGGACTAAGTATTATCTAGACCGTCCCTGACAGGTGTTTGTCCAACCTGCTCTTAAAAATCCCCAATGATGGAGATTATACAAATTATACAACCTCCCTAGGCAATTTATTCCAGTGCTTAACCACCCTGAAAGTTAGGAAGTTTTTCCTAATGTCCCACCTAAGCCGCCCTTACTGTAATTTAAACCCATCGCTTCTTGTCCTATCCTCAGAGGTTAAGGAGAACATTTTTTCTCCCTCCTCCTTGTAACAGCCTTTTATATAATTGAAAACTGTCATCATGTCCTCTCTCAGTCTTCTCTTCTCCAGACTAAACAAACCCAATTTTTTCAATCTTCCCTCATAGGACATGTTTTCTAGACCTTTAATCATTTTTGTCGCTCTTCTCTGGACTTTCTCCAATTTGTCCACATCTTTCCTGAAATGTGGCGCCCAGAACTGGACACAATACTCCAGTTGAGGCCTAATCAGCGCGGAGTAGAGCAGAAGAATTACTTCTTCTGTCTTGCTTATAATACTCCTGCTAATACATCTCAGAACGATGTTTGCTTTTTTTGCAACAGTGTTACACTGTTGACTCATATTTAGCTTGTGATCCACTATGACCCCCAGATCCCTTTCCGCAGTACTCCTGCCTAGGCAGTCATTTCCCATTTTGTATGTGTGCAACTGATTGTTCCTTCCTAAGTGGATTACTTTGCATTTGTCCTTATTGAATTTCATCCTATTTACTTCAGACCATTACTCCAGTTTGTCCAGATAATTTTGAATTTTATAGCTCAGTGGTTTGCGCATTGGCCTGCTAAACCCAGGGTTGTGAGTTCAATCCTTGAGGGGGCCACTTAGGGATCTGGGGCAAAATCAGTACTTGGTCCTGCTAGTGAAGGCAGGGGGCTGAACTCGATGACCTTTCAGGGTCCCTTCCAGTTCTATGAGATAGGTATATCTCCATATATTTAACCCCTCCCAGCTTGTATCATCCGGAAACTTTGTAAGTGTACTCTGTATGCCATTATCTAAATAATTGCTGAAGATATTGAACAGAACCAGACCCAGAACCGATCCCTGTGGGACCCCACTCATTATGCCCTTCCAGCATGACTGTGAACCACCTATAACTACCCTCTGGGAATGATTTTCCAACCAGTTATGCACCCACCTTATAGTAGCTCCATCTAGGTTGCATTTTCCTAGTTTGTTTATGATAAGGTCATGCAAGACAGTATCAAAAGCCTTACTAAAGTCAAGATATACCTCGTCTACCGCTTCCCCCCATCTTCCCCCCATCCATGATTGTGTCCAACAATAAAAATAATCAGCTCCCTCAATATTTCAGGTTTTTTCAGATGTGTACTAATCCTTTGGTCATAAACAGGTCAAGATGATACATTGTGTCTGAAGGACTGTTTTTATCATACTAACTAGCTTGGAAACAAGTACCATATAGGAATTAATAGACCTTCAGTTTTAGAGTTAACTATCTTGTTTATTTATAAAAAGTTTTACAGATTTTTTTTTTTTTTTTTAGCAAATCGGAGCCTTCCATGGGATTTCATTGTTTAGGTATACTTTTATTCAAATGTTTCTGCTAGAAATGGACCTAAATGTGAAACCTCAAATCCAACCACCTTCCAATTTGGGTGGTGTTAGTGCTTGTTCAGAACTCTTAGATGAACCTTCCTTCCCCTAAGTTTTTGATTCCAGATTGGATTCAAAACTGGAAGGGGCCTACTAGAGTGAGTAGGAGATTGATGGATGTTATGCTCTAATAAAAGCTGTTCTGATGGTTGGGAAAGTTTTATTGTCTAGAAAGTGTTTTTAGACATAGTAATTGAATTTTAGTGACAGATTGTTTTCGGTTGTGTGGAATGCACCTAGGCCTAGGTATGCCTGATAGATAATTCAGTGATCAAAAGAGTATAAAAAATGTATAGATACATAAAAATGTAAATATTTATAAGTTCTGGTTCACGTGTCGATTTTATGAGATATCAGCCCAAGATAGAGGAAATGGTATCCAATCCAAACCTGGACCCAGATTCAATCTCCAAACCAAATTCTCATCTAAATCTAATACATAACTAGCTCTAAACTCTGCCTGCCTGACTCTCTAATTTCCATATTTTAGATTAGCAGATTAAACTCCTTTAAACCTATGTTGTAGGGTTCAGTGCTATGTTAAGGTACAAATGAAATAAATTTGTTTTTAATTTGGCACAATTGGTAGCCTGTGTCAGAGGGTCTCAAAGCAGAGAAAGGGCAGCCTCAGCTTCAGGAAGATTGTTTGGTCTGAGCAGGGTTTAATGAGGAAGTTGTACTATTATAATGCTTGGCCCCTGAATGATAAGATGTCAGTTTCTCTTGTTGCAGGTCTCTTCCTTATATCAGCATTTAGCAGAAGATAAATTATGTTTTCAATTTATGAGGCTTTTTTATAGTGATTTAAAGATCTTTGTAAAATTGACTTAAATGGCATGTAAAATGTTAATGGGTGAGGTATTAGTTATTTATTATTTTTAATAAATCCTGGCCACAAAATGACTTTTGTCTTTGTAAGAAGTTGTGTGTTAACTCTTTATTTTCCTAATAAATCTTTTTCTTTTACTATGTTGAACATATTCCAAGTAAAAATTTTCCTGGTAGGATTTCAGATGGGAATCAAATGGAATAATTTCAATCCACAGAGACATACTGATGAATCAGGGATTTTATAAAAAAGCTGCTTAGAGAGGTTAGTGTACTTCTGTCCTAATTCAAAACCACTTAATTAAAATTGCCACAATTATTTTTTGTAAATGTCATTAAGATTAAACTGTTTAATGAAATTAAAAGGTGGACTCCTTTATATATCTATCTTAGATTCTTAATGAGATCAGAATCTTTGAGGTTAACAGAAACGTAAACCAACATGCTCAATTTTCCTTTGATGTTGGTCGAAGGACATTCTGAGAAGCTGTATTTTCTGCTACAATATAAAAAATTTAGAGATAATTTTGCATTGATAAAGAATGTGCAATTGATGTACAAGTGGCTGAAAACTAGTTATATTTTGGAGCTCTGGAAAATGGCAATGTTTTTTGTGTTGAGTTTTAATCTTTAATCCTGTATTTTGTGGAAATACTAGCGTTTCATACTATTATATGTTTACAGGAGTTTAAAAAGACAGCTGAGCAACCATTGATGGGATCCTTGTTACTCTACTCTAGTTTTTTTCTTACTTTATTCATGCTCTTTAATTTACCTTAATTTATAATCAGAAATACCAATAATTAATTGAATTCAAAGTGGTTATTTATGGAGGTTCATCCATCTGCTCTCCCAGCTTCTGGCAGTCAGAGGTTTAGGGACACCCGGAGCATGGGGTTGCATCCCTAACCATCTTGGCTAATAGCCATTGATGGACCTATCCTCCATGATCTTGTCTAATTCTTTTGGCATGCACATCATCACATGGCAATAAGTTCCACAGGCTGACTTTGTCGAATGGATGTTGAATGTTGGACTTTTTTGTTGCATCAGTTTCTTTGATTTTTCTCTTTGTTCTTAAATAGCATTTAGTAGATCTTAATACTGAATTGTATACATAAGAATACCACCAATGAATAGTTCCAATGTATTATATATTCTTTGCAGGTTGGAACTAGACATTTACAAATATTTAACATATATTATTCTCCATATTGGTTAGGTGGGGCTGTATGCTTTCCTATATTATGAATCTGGAATTTTAAAAGACCCTTAAGACAGTTTGCAGTAACTTTTCAGATGGACTTCCAGATAAATCAAATGTGGTCAAGTATGTTTAGAATAGTTTTAATGTATGTATTTTAAAATTTATACTGTAATGGTTTCCCCCAAAGTTCTAAGAAAGGTTTGGATTGTTGTCATGAGACTGTTAGTGGTTCTAGGAAATATTTAGGGGTGCAGCAGAATTCCTGTCCTCTAAACTAGGATGGCTCATATTTTTCTACCAAGAATTTTATTGTGTACCATTGTTGTTCCTTTTTATTTTTCTGGTTTTGTGTGACTTCTCCTTTTAGTACCTTTTAGAGAGTGTGGTGCTGTGCTTCTATTCAGTGTGTTTTTCAAGGGGAATCATTCTAGAGTGAAATTGACTAGTATTTCACAATCAGTAGATGGTGATCTATGACTAGGGTTCTTTGGCCAAAAACTTCATAGCATTTCTACTATTGGTTCAGCTCCACCGTATCAGCAAATGTGGGAGCTCTACTGTAATTGGGCTCCAGGGATCTATTGTTTTAACCACTACTGCCTAACTCTGTTTAAGACAGGTCTGTATTATGTGTAAAATGCCACCAGCACCTTGTCTACACTACTGCTCTCCTATTTATTACCACCAGCAGAGCTGAACTGATATTTGCAACAATGGGAAAAACCTGATGTAGATAAGGCACTAATCAGTTTTCCTGCCAATTATAGCTGTGTGAAAGTACTTCTGTACTGCTGCTTTCAATTTGGAGATATGACTGTGCCGTGATCATTTCCCTACTGCTCCGGGGGCTCCTGATTTGTGATGGGTGTATGATCAGAAACCTGGAAAATGTTATGAGCCCCTATGTATATTAGGGAAACCCTCTGCCTTAGTGAAGCTTGAAAATAATGGTTGTCTACCAATTTTTGCCTTTAGTTAGGCTATGGCTACACTATGAGGCTTTCAGTGACAGGGCTGTGCCACTTCATCCGTGCCGCTATAAGGCACGCAGTGTAGCTGCTGTTTGTCAGCAAGAGAGAGCTCTTCTGCTGACAAAAAACTTCCACCCCCACGAGTGGCAGCGGCAGCAATTTTGACGGCAGGAGAGCACTCCTGCTGACAAAGCACTGTACACACCGGTGCTTTTTGTCACTAAAACTTTTCTCATTCGGGGGTGTGTGGTTTTTTTAACACCCCTGAACAACAAACGTTTTGCTGATGAAGTGCCAGTGTAGGCAACCCCTTAGCAAATACTGATTTCTGTCTTTCTAACGGGTCTTGTTTATTTACTTGTTAATACTCCAGTATCCTCAAAGATGTTAGCACAGCTCTGGGTCTGCACAAAAGGGCAAAGCATTTAATGTATAGACTAACTACAATGATTATTGTTTTTTCAATGAAGTGGCAGATGGGGACACCCATCCCTCTGACATCCCAGGATATGTGGAACCAGAGGTAATTTCCCATCAGATAACTTAGGTCAAAATTGTGCCAATGATGCTTGTGAGTTCTTTTATTAAAAGAAGTGCACTTACTGCACCAATGAAACTTTACAGCATTATTAGTGTTTCTCATTATCCTGGTCTTAACATGGCATTCAAGAAGTATCACCACTTTGTTTCAGTGTTTTGAGTTAATGTAGAATAATGAAAGTGTTTTTGTATGACTTACCTGAAACATTTAATGGAAACATGTGAAATGAAACCATTACTCATTTTGCAAATGTTCTTTCAAAGTACAGTATTTATATTTATCTGCTCTAAATTTTAAATGTTTCTTTTGGTGAGTAATAAAAAATGAATTTGTTACAGAATTCATAGCAAGATTATCATTGGAGGTCTGGTGATGATTTATTTATTTTTCTACAAGTAGTATGATATACTTGCACTGAACATTACCAACACTTTTAAGAGGCAGATCAAAGAGCTTTTCAGATCCCATAATAGCAATTTTGTCCATGAATGACACTGTAACTATCAGAGAGGCTTTCTGTTTTGCAGACTTAGTTTTGTTGTGTTGAAACTGCTTTGAACTCAATACACATGTTCACCTAACTGCTTGTGCTTTAAGTACTGTATGAGCTAAACGATGGATTTGGGGTCGGTAGGATAAAAGCTAATTCAGATGTAGTTATGAATCCAGAATGTGGGTATACACAGTGATTGCAAATATAAGGTGAAATAACAAGTTTGTATGTTTATCAAGAAATATATTAGACAAAATCAGTTGGCCAATCAGATGGCTAGATGGCTCGGAGGTGTCAATAAACAAAAATTTAAATTAAGACTTAATGACACTGTAGGTTAAAAATAGTCACAAAAATATATTTCCTTAGCTTTGTTACTAATATTTCAGATTCTAAAAAGTAAAAACTTTAATCAGATAATTTTATGTTTGCTGTTGTTTACTTTTTACATTTCACTGAGCAATTTAAACCACTCTCTCTCACTTTTGTTTCTACTCAGTTTCACTTTTCTGGTTCTCATGTGCTCATTGTTCCATTAGCAGGGTTGCAAATACTACAGGGGAATGTTTAAGGAAGATACAGTGCTGGGGCTCTTCTATTCCAGCTTCTCCCCAGACTTTTTTTTGCCATGGGGAAGTCACTTAACTTTTGAGTGCCTTAAATTTGCCTGTAAGTTTCAGGTTATCTGCACCTCTGGTCCCACCTTTTTGGCCTGCTCAAGGAATGCTCTCAGGTCTCTAGCCTTCACCTCTCTCTGGGTAGGGACCCGTGTCCTATTCCCAATCCCTTCTTACCAGAGATTTTAGGCTGCAGTCTCCTGATCCTTACTGTGATTCTACCCAAGCATATTTTACGAACATCCAGCCCCCTGCTCCTTTATTTCTCTCCAAGGACAATGGCACAGTTTTTACAAATGACCAGACAGTCTTTGTAAGCAGACTGTATGTATTCAGGGATGAAGAGCATACAGAGAAAATGTACACACACTGCAAATGTACATGCACAGCAAATATACCATAAACCACCCATTTTCCACATAGGGAATCTGGCAGGCCAATGCCCTTCAAAACTTTTGTCCAGGGTTGGGTCCCGTTCTTAGTCAAAAGGTCATTCTGTGTGTTGGATCAGAAAGAAGACCTCTGAATCTCCTTAAACTCATCCTTTTATACCAAAAGTCTTTTTGTTTCCTTGGGCCTCTGGTATCTGTTTGGCTCAGAAATGCAAACCACCCTAGGGCTAGTACTACTCTGGAGTTGTTTACAATCTCAGAAACTGTAGTGATCACCCCCAACTGGTTTTAGTTCCAGGAGCAGTTGTGGTAACCCTCCTCCCATAGAATTGAATACAATTCCTACTCCACAATGATAGATAGAACATTCCCAAAATTAATACTGTATGGTCCCCAAAAATGCTGTATGTGGTTGCAATATCTGTGACAGTCACTATCAGTTAAATAGGAATAATACTAACCTTACCCTCTTTGGGACTGTCACAGGTGCTGGTCTCATATGATGGTGACCCGTGGAGGGGAGGCGAAGGATCACATAACCCACCCCAAAATGCCGGGGGGGGGGGGGGGGCAAGGCCGGCAGCTGGGGAGATTAAGGGTCAGGGCCAGAGCTGGAAGGGAAGAAGCGGGGCCAGAGCCTCTTCTCTTCCGGCCACGCTGCCTGGTGCAGCTCGCAGCAGCTGCATTCTCCCAGGCAGCCTCTGGACATGCTGCTTGCCTGGGACAGCCTAGGCAGGCAGTGTGGCCAGAGGCTGCCTGGGAGAGAGCAGCCGCTGCGTGCCGCACGTGGCAGCATCCCAGGCAGGCAGCGTGGCCGGAGGCTGTGCCTGGGAGATGCCGGGGGACTGGAGCAGAGCCCCCACTCGGCCAGGTAACATGGGATGGGGGGGGGGGATGGGTGGAGCAGGGACGAGTCACATGGGGAGCGTGGCGGGGAGGAGTCACATGAAGGGGTCATGTGGGGAGGTCACATTCCCCCCTTTAGCTGTTGTCCCCTTTGTGTCCCTCCCACTAGTCACCTACTAAATTAACTAGTGTTTCTAATTTTTAGTGGCTTTTGGATAGATGACGTACAGTCTTGCCTACACTGGAGAATTGACAAAGAAATTCCCACTTGTTCAGCTGGACTAATGGTGGAACGAGTGGGAGCCCCGATGTAGACAAGGCTCTGGTGGCTCGACCTATAAACCACCATCTTAGTTCTAATCGAATCGTGGTAAAAATGGGTCTGGTTGCTGGAGCCTTACCTACGCTAGGACTCCCACTAGTTCTAACCCCAGTTCTGCTGAATTGGTAGGATTTTTTGTCAAGCCTCGTAATGGCGGTACTGTTTTAATCTAATCTAATCTGATTTTAAAAAAATCATTACATTTCTATTAATAATTTGTAAAATCATTTTTTAAACCATCTAAATATTGTCTACAGTACCTGTGTGCCGTTGAAGTAATTTATTCATAAAATGTACAATAGTTGATGTATAATACTATTAAACACACTTTAATCCAGTACATAAACCCTCTTTTAATTCATTGATTTGATGTCACAACTATAAATACTGAGATTTTCAGGAGAAGAAGAAAAAATCACATTAAACAATTTAACTTTTAAAAACTGTGCAATTTAAAAAGTATTCTAGGAACTAATTGTTATAGTGCAATGATTTATTTTTTAAATGCCTGTTTTATCACACAACAACATATGCATTACTGCAGCTAAATGGACATTTCATCTGTACTGTGATCAAGTGAGTGACAGCTTTACTCTTCACATATTAATCTTTATCTGGTTTTGGTATCTAATTTATACACAGTTTCAGCACATCAGAACAAAAATGCTGTTTCCTAATACAACAAAAATAGGTACTATATCATAGTTTGTATCAGGGCTGGTCTTCACTATGGGGAGATCCACGCTGCTGCAATCGATGCAGCAGGGATCGATTTAGTGGGTCTAGTGAAGACCTGCTAAATCGACGGCAGAGCACTCTCCAGTCGACCCTGGTAATCTAGCTCTCTGAGAAGAGTAAGGGAAGTCGACTGGAGAGCGTCTCCCGTGGATGCAGTGCAATGAAGACACTGGGGTAAGTTGATCTAGCTACGTTGACTACAGCTATGTTATTCACATAGCTCGAGTAGCGTAACTTAGGTTGACTTACCCCGTAGTGAAGACAAACCCTCAGTCTTTCCAAACCATGCCATATAATAAATTGCCACTGCTCCCACTTTTAGGCCATCTTGATAATCCAGGAGGGCACAGTAGTTGCTCTTGTATCACAAAATTACACTGTGGATGGGAGAGAGGTTAATTCATAATTAGTGTATATTGGATGCTCCTTTTGTATTTGGTGCACTTAGCAAATAAAAATACACTTACTGCACATCTGTTAAGCTACAGTATTTGCAGGTCACTTTAAATAGCACGTATTGAAATGCGCTAAATGTCAAATTGTAATTCTGAAATTCTTATATCCATGCATGTGTTTTTGTATAAGTGGTGAAAGGTGAATGAAAAGTCAGTTTGCTTTACACATTGTACTGTACTTTTTTGATGCTTTAACTGTTTTTAAATGTAAAGTGTCACTTCATATTGAACATCAATATACACATGTATTTGTAATTAATAATACATCACTATAGTTGATATTTGAATAACATACTTTTCTATGTATCATACTTTCCTAGCTTGCAAAGTTTTCAATTAATTTGTCACCTGTAAAATATATTTGCAGTTTTCTTCCTCAATTGGTATATCCCCCCCCCTTTTTTGTGTGTGTGTGGAAAAGATCTATATTAAAGCACAAGGAATAGAAACTGATTTTGGAGATTGATGTACAAGAAACTGGTATAAATTAAATGTCCCCGTTCACTGAATTTTTTTTCTTGCTAGTCCTGTGTGTTTCCTTAGCTGTATTTTCGTCTCTGCTGGTCAGCGTCACTTCTCTATAGATGCATTTGTACATCCTCTTGCCTTTTAAGTAAACATGTAAAGAAGATCTTTTTTGTAGCTAACAAAACTTGTTTTAAGTAGAGGTCCTAAATACTCGGTTTCTTGAGTGTCAGACCTGGACCCTTCTGGATACTGTGTGTGTTTAAATGTTGTAAATCCTATTACCCAGAGTAATGTGCATGGTTAATGTAATGCTCCTCATCTGATGCCTTAACGATCAACTAGGATCCCAGATTGAAGATTGTAGTTGAAGTGGCTTGAAGAATTGGCTTCTCTTATCACTTGGAAGTGTGGTACGCACACTGTGTTGACAATTTCAATCTGCGTTAGCTGTAATGTTTTGATTGGGATCTTACCAGGAGTGTTTGAGGCACAGAACTTCGCATGCCCTGGAAAACAGGGGCAAGAAAATAGGTGAGTGTTGGAGAAATGAATACGGGAAAAAGGGAGTGAGACTGGGAAATAGACAAGGAGATTAGTCCTTTTTTTTTTTTTTTTAATACAATGCCTAAAGTCTGCAAGTGCTTAACAGACAGATATTATAGATACAGTCTCTGCTCTGAATAGCTTAAAATCTAAGGTCCTGATCCTCTGAAGGGAACTGCCATTGTCTGGTGCCTGTGTGGAGCCCTAATTATTTTGGGGGGAATCTGAAAGAGGAAATCACTTTGCAGGATCGGGACCTAATTGTATTCATGAAGCAGCAAAAGAGAGCAAACAGTGATAGGAAGCATGTGGGTTAAAATAATCTCTCCCACCTTGACCTGCTTTTTTGTTCTTCACCTATTATGTCTTCTCTCTTAGATTGTAAGCTCTTTGGAGCAAAGCCTTTTGTATAAGTTTGTACAGTATTTATCACAATGGGCTCCAACCTGGTTAGTCCCAGAGCTGCCACAAATGATAAATAAATAATTAGTTCATGCAATTACTCAGGTTTGTTACAATCATTACTTTATTATTCTACTGCCTTTGTGTGTACATAAATATATAACCTACAAATGGTTATAGCTAAACATATAAGTTTGTTTATTTACTTGAGTTTTGGTTTAGAGGGAGACTTGAGAAAGGGGCACAGATAGAAGTGGAGTAAGAAAATGCAGATTGGAAGAAGCAACAAAGGAAGGAAAGATATGGGCATTAACAGACACGGAGGAAAATGTTTGAGAAGGAAAACTGGACAAAGACACTGAGAGAATGTAGTTCAAAAATTGACTACTATTGCATCTGAATTTCAGAAGTTGTGATGTCCTTAGGACTGTTGAAAATTAAATACAAGGTATCTCAACTCAGTCACACAAAATTCATGAAGGCTTGTATCTGTTAAACCTTTATTTTATGTGTATGTGTGTGTGTGTGTATATATATATATATATATATATATATATATATATATATATATATATATATATATATATACATACACAGAGAGACAGAGCTAGCGCACAGTAGGTATATATTACTGACTACCCAACCAGGATGGTGATAGTGACTGTGAAAACTCAGTAGTAATGGGAGATTTCAACTATCCCCATATTGACTGGGTACATGTCACCTCAGGACAGGATGCAGAGATAAAGTTTCTTGACACCTTAAATGACTGCTTCTTGGAGCAACTAGTCCTGGAACCCATAAGAGGAGAGACAATTCTTGATTTAGTCTTAAGTGGAGCACAGGACCTGGTCCAAGAGTTGAATATAGCTGGACCACTTGGTAATAGTGACCATAATATAATTAAATTTAACATACCTGTGGTGGGGAAAACACCACAGCAGCCCAACACTGTAGCATTTAATTTCAGAAAGGGGAACTACACAAAAATGGGGAGTTAAACAGAAATTAAAAGGTACAGTGCCAAAAGTGAAATCCCTGCAAGCTGCATGGAAACTTTTAAAAGACACCATAATAGAGGCTCAACTTAGATGTATACCTCAAATTAAAAAACATAGTAAGAGAACCAAAAAAGTGCCACTGTGGCTAAACAAAGTAAAAGAAGCAGTGAGAGGCAA
Organism: Emys orbicularis; assembly: GCF_028017835.1. Taxonomy (NCBI): domain Eukaryota; kingdom Metazoa; phylum Chordata; order Testudines; family Emydidae; genus Emys; species Emys orbicularis. The sequence continues at coordinate 10,888,011 of NC_088690.1, forward strand.
AAAGGCATCCTTTAAAAAGTGGAAGTTAAATCCTAGTGAGGAAAATAGAAAGGAGCTTAAACCCTGGCAAATGAAGTATAAAAATATAATTAGGAAGGCCAGAAAAGAATTTGAAGAACAGCTAGACTCAAAAAGTAATAGCAATTTTTTTTTAAAGTACATCAGAAGCAGGAAGCCTGTTAAACAACCAATGGGGCCACTGGATGATCGAGATGCTAAAGGAGCACTCAAGGACAATAAGGCCATTGCGGAGAACCTAAATGAATTCTTTGCATTGGTTTTAACGGCTGAGGATGTGAGGGAGATTCCCAAACCTGAGCCTGTTCTTTTTAGGTGACAAATCTGACAAACTGTCCCAGACTGAGGTGTCATTAGAGGAGGTTTTGGAACAACTTGATAAACTAAACAGTAATAAGACACCAGGACCAGATGGTATTCATCCAAGAGTTCTGAAGGAACTCAAATGTGAAATTGCAGAACTACTAACTGTAGTCTGTAACCTATCATTTAAATCAGCTTCTGTACCAAATGACTGGAGGATAGTTAATGTGACACCATTTTTTAAAAAGGGCTCCAGACATGATCCCATCAGTTACAGGCCTGTAAGCCTGACTTCAGTACCGGGCAAACTGGTTGAAACTGTAGTAAAGAACAGAATTATCAGACACATTAGATGAAGATAATTTGTTGAGGAAGAGTCAACATGGTTTTTTATAAAGTGAAATCATGCCTCACCAATCTACTAGAATTCTTTGAGGAGGTCAACAAGCATGTGGACAAGGGGGATCCAGTGGATATAGTGTACTTAGATTTTCAGAAAGCCTTTGACAAGGTCCCTCGCCAAAAGCTCTTAAAGTAAGCTGTCATGGGATAAGAGGGAAGGTCCACTCTTGGATAGGTAACTGGTTAAAAGACAGGAAACAAAGGGTAGGAATAAATGGTCATTTTTCAGAATGGAGAGAGGTAAATAGTGGGGTCCACCAGTGGTCTGTACTGGGACCAGTCCTATTCAACATATTCATAAATGGTCTGGAAAAAGGGGTAAACAGTGAGGTGGCAAAATTTGCAGATGATACAAAACTAATCAAGATAGTTAAGTCCAAAGCAGATTGCGAAGAGCTATAAAGGGATCTCACAAAACTGTGCGACTGGGCAACAAAATGGCAGATGAAATTCAATGTTGATAAATGCAAAGTAATGCACATTGGAAAACATAATCCCAACTATACATATAAAATGATGGATTCTAAATTAGCTGTTACCACTCAAGAGAGAGATCTTGGAGTCATTATGGATAGTTCTCTGAAAACGTCCACTCAGTGTGCAGCGGCAGTCAAAAAAGCAAACAGAATGTTGGGACTCATTAAGAAAGGGATAGATAAGACAGAAAAAATCATATTGCCTCTATATAAATCCATGGTATGCCCACATCTTGAATACCGTATGCAGATGTGGTTGCCCCATCTCAAAAAAGATATATTGGAATTGGAAAAGATTCAGGAAAGGGCAACAAAAATGATTAGGGGTATGGAACAACTTCCATATGAGGAGAGATTAATAAAACTGGGACTTTTCAGCTTGGAAAAGAGATGACTAAGGGGGGATATGATAGAGGTCTATAAAATCATGACTGGTGTGGCAAAAGTAAATAAGGAAGTGTTATTTACTCCTTTTCATAACACAAGAACTAGGGGTCACCAAATGAAATGAATAGGCAGCAGGTTTAAAACAAACAAAAGGAAGTATTTCTTCACACAGCGCACAGTCAACCTGTGGAACTCTTTGCCAGAGGATATTGTGAAGGCCAAGACTATAACAGGGTTCAAAAAAGAACTAGATAAATTCATGGAGGATAGGTCCATCCATTGCGTCCATAGCCTCTGTTTGCAAGAAGTTGGGAATGAGCGACAGGGAATGGATCACTAGATGCCACTGTTGGAAGACTGGATACTGGGCTAGATGGACCTTTGGTCTGACCCAGTATGGCTGTTCTTATTAGAATCTTCCCTATAATATCGAGAACTACCAAAAATATACACATTTTTGGACAACCTGATTTTTGATAATTACTATTTTTTTCAGAATTTTTAAATAGTTATCATAAATTACAGAAATATCTTGATTGTCACTTACTCGGGTGCCTTTACACCACTCTAGCAGTGAAAAGGAGCCTTAAAGTGAGTCTAAATGTAATTTACTCAACTCTAAGGCCTCTTAACGCTGCCAGAGTGGTGTAAAGGTCAATAAGAGTCAAGCATACAGAAATAGCAGTGAAGCCAATTCCAGCCCATAACAGTAGAACATTACAATTCTTGTACTGAGTTGCTAATTGCTGAAGACATATTACACAGCAGGACTTAATAATGCAGTTAGATAAAGATCATGTACATTTAATAATGAACTTCATAAAAACTGACGACACAACAGTGACTAACGTTCATGATATGCAGGTGAACATAAATCAATATAAAGTAAATATGATAAAAGTACAAAGACTGCCATATAAGGGCAAATACAATTGTCACAGGATATTAAGTTCATCCTGATCCCTCCAAGGATATTTTAGGTCAAAAGGTATTATGAGAGAAACTTCCATAGGTACCTTATTTACTTTTGGAGTCTGATAAAACTCCTGAAGTCTGGTATTTTTATAACTATTTTATCATCTATAATTCACAGATTATATAGCACTAACATAGAGGGGAAGTGGATTGGGTGATCAAGATTGTAGTAAATGATTGTTGTACAGATACACATTTAGCAAAGGTGACCACAGTTTTGTTCGAAAGTGGAAATAGCTAAGTGTGGTGATGAAAATGATTTTAATATTTGATAGACTACTATTCAGCGTGCTGAAATGGAATGTAGATGTGCAGTCTTATCTTCTGTACAGATTTTTCTTTTTCTGAAAACTCTACAAAGAGCAGTTAGGTGGCTAATTAAACAGAATTGAGGTGATTTTCCTCTGTGGTTAATAGATCTTGAAACTTGGTGGACCTATAAATAAGTAGTGGCAAGTGATCTTCTTTTCTTCAAGTTGCATGTTGTTAAACATTTGACTTTTACTATCAGATTCATTATCAGGTCTTCATGGGTTTTATAATGGGAATTGTTCTTTGGCAGTCCCCGAAGCTTAGTCAGTGAATCTAGGAGACCCAGTCTTCATGAGGTAGTTTCCAGTTTTGCACTTATTTCCCAAATATCAGGAACACCTGTGAATTTCTCATTGGCCTTTGCCATATTTTTGGGAAGTCATTCTGTTTTCCTCTACACAGAAGCTGAGAGAGCTAATTATAATCGATTACAGGAGTTGTCACAGTAGATGATTGATTCATATTGAGATATGGGGCATTGTGCTTGATATAAGTTTACTCTTCAAGCCTGTTAAGCATTAGCCTTTCTTCCACAGTGACGTATTCTAATAGTCAATCCCTTGCCTTTCCCAAGAACAGACAAACATGCAAAATAAATTGTCCCATCTTAAAACAATTTGTCCCAAACTCTTATTTGATATGTTTTATTCTAGCCTTTATTAGGGAAATGTGGTCTATATGAAATTACTATAAGGGGTGCACATATGGTTGAAAGATCATACTCAAAGAGTAGTTATCAATGGTTCGCTGTCAAACTGGGAGGATGTATCTGGTAGGGTCTCACCGGGGTCAGTCCTGGATCTGGTACTATTCAAGATTTCCATTAATGATTTGGATAATGGAGTGGAGAGTATGCTTATAAAATTTGCAGATGACCCCAAGCTGGAAGGGTTTGCAAGCACATTGGAGGACAGGATTAAAATTCAAAATGGCCTTGACAAATTGGAGAATTGGTGTGAAATCAACAAGATGAAATTCAGTATAGACAAGTGCAAAATACTTCACTTAGGAAGGAAAAATCAAATGCACAGCTGTAAAATGGGGAATAACTGGCTAGGTGGTAGTACTGCTAAAGAAGATCTGGGAGTTACAGTGGAGCATGATGGAATATGAGTCAACAAGGTGATGCAGTTGTAGAAAAGGCTAATATAATTCTGGGGTTTGTTAACAGGGTTGTCGTATGTAAAATATGGGAGGTAACTGTCCTGCTCTGCTTGGCACTGGTGAGGTCTCAGCTGGAGGGCTATGTCCAGTTCTGGGAATCAGACTTTAGGAAAGATATGGATAAATTGGAGAAAGTCCAGAGGAGAGCAACAAAAAGGATAAAAAGTTTAGAAAACTTGACCTATGGGGAAAGGTTAAAAATAACGGGGCATGTTTATTCTTGAGGAAAGAAGGTGTGTGCACGGGGTGGGGTGGTTCTGATAATCTTTAAATATGTTAAATATGCTGTGATAAAGAGGATGGTGATCAATTATTCTTTATGTCCACTGCAGGTAGGACAAGAAGTAATGGGCTTAATCTGTAGCAAGGGAGATTTAGGTTAGATATTAAGAAAAACTTTCTAACTATAAGGGTAGTTAAACTCTGGAATAGGGCTCCAAGGCAGGTTGTGGAATCCATATCACTGGAGGTTTTGAAGAACCAGTTTTACTGTCAGGGTTGGTCTTAGGTTTCCTTGGTCCTGTCTCAGCCCAGGGGGGTGGACATGATGACTTCCAGCCCTATTTTTTTGTGATTCTATGATTAGTGTCAAATTTGAAATAATTACTGTCAATTATATATACTCTATTTGCTGATTTAAAAAACAAACAAAATGTAACTTAGGTTAATTACATGTTCTATGGAATGGGTCCATGACTAAATTCAGAAGCATGAATCAAGTTTAAATTAGAAAAGCATGAAATATACTATACATGAGATTTCTGTGTTACAGTATTTCAAACTGGGACATGTGTGAAATGCTAGCTTGAATTTAGACTGCATAATGTATTTGGAGAGAGCTTTATCACATCATATCAAGGCCTATAGGTTGGGTTTCAGAGCCAACCCCCCAAAACTGCTCCTTTGTCAGCCAAAAGAGGTTGCGTAAGAACTGCATGCAGCTTTCCCCGCCAGCTGTGTTATGAAGATCCTGCCTCCACAGCATTCTGAACATGTGTGGGTTTTTTGGCATGAGTATTTTCTGTGTCAAAAAAATATTTTTTTCCTCCCTCTGAAGTAGAAAAGGGGTTTGTCTGCAGTGTTGGCCAATAGGATTTGTCCACTACTGTAAGCATTGTCATAGAGCGGGTGTCTTTTACCATCGGGGTGTTTGCCCAAGGGCAAGGATTGATAGCGTTGTTTTCATTTTTCTGCTGCCCTTGCTAGTTTGACTGGGAAGCCATATACAGTGTTTCTTTGAGGCGTCTGCTGTTAGGTATACTTTGCTGCTGCTCTGACATGAGTGAATGCCTTCCCCTCCTGGAGTCTCAGCAGGAGACAAGAATGAAAATAGCAGCCTTAAAACAGCACGGGGAAAAAATCTACAGGAAAAATGCAAATATCAGTGGAAAAGTTAGTTTCTTTCATTCCTCCTTAGTGAGAATTCAGCTTTCCTCTATCTGCAAAATCACTTAGACGAAGATGGAACTAAATAGAATGAACAGAAGTTCGTTGGCTAATCTTTTATAGACAAAGAGAAGAGAGAATACAAGTTACAGTGGCAAACCTGAAACACAACTATTTAATCTTGGGTTACTCCACATTGAGTAGTAGGAGCAATGGAGAATTTTAGAAGATGAAAAATTCAAGGATACTTGGTATTTCTGATGCTGTTGATGCAGAGGAACCATTAGAAAAGTTTTAATCTCTTTTAAATTAACTGCATTTAATCCCCTACTTCCTGCTCTTAATAAAGTATTTCATAACCCAAATAAAAGATGAAACCATGGGCTCAATTCTTCTGATATTGACTCCAGCCTAATTTGTGGAGAGGGGGAAGTGGGAAGTCTGACAGATGAAAGGGGTCATAGACTTCTTTTCTCAGGAACTTCCAGATCAACACACAACATTGCTATCCCAATGTTTTGAGATTTTTATCACTTGGATTCCAATTTTTTACATTGTTTCCCAACAGATTAAGACTGGAAAAGGTTAAAAAATTGTTGGGGGTTTTGAAATGTAAAGGTTAAAAAATAATTGTTTTGATGCTGTGATGGTGTTTTTAGTGTCTCAGTTGTATGCTAAGGCTGTTATGTTTAGTATAGAGGTATGTGGTTCCAATGATGTTACAGAAAATTATTTACTTCCAGAATGCAAATAAAAATTTCTTCTTAAAATACGGAGCTATGGTAGGTACTTTTTGGAGCTTTCTATACTAATACTGCAAGGGTATTTTACCTGATGGGTTTTTTTAGGCTAAGTATTTTTTTCTCTTTAAGTCCCAGTGTTGTTTTTGTTTGGGGGTGTGTGTGTGTGTGTGGGGGGGGGCATGTTGTGTAATAGACAGAATTTTAAAAGTATTTCTTTTCCTTTCTGTCTAATCGCATGATTACAGGTTTGCAATGACAATAAAAATATTTTTAAAATGCCAGCCCATGTTGAGGATGTAGTTTAAAGTCCTTTGCCACAGCAAAGATTTTAATGCATATGGTGCAGCTATTACCACTGTCACATGTCTAAGGGTACGTCTACACCCAGCCGCTAGTTCGGCGGCTGGGGATCGAAGTTCCGAGTTCGATTTATCGCGTCTGGTCTGGACGCGATAAATCGAACCAGGAAGTGCTCGCCGTTGACTGCGGTACTCCAGCTCAACGAGAGGAGTACCGCGGAGTCGACGGGGAGCCTGCCTGCCGCGTGTGGACCGCGTCTGAACCGCGGTAAGTTCGAAGTAAGGTATGTCGAATTCAGCTACGTTATTCACGTAGCCGAATTTGCGTACCTTACTTCGACTTGGGGGGCAAGTGTAGACCAAGCCTAAGAGTATGTCTACACTACGAGAGTAGTTCGATTTTACTTAAATCGAATTTGTGGAACCGATATTACAAAGTCGAACGTGTGTATCCACACTAAGGACAGTAATTTGACTTTGTGAGTCCACACTAACGGGGCAAGCGTCGACATTGGAAGCGGTGCACTGTGGGCAGCTATCCCTGCTGGGGCAAAAAATGTGTTGAGGGTGGTTTTGGGTAACTGTCGTCATCCAACCGTCACTCCCGCCCTCCCTCCCTGAAAGCGCTGGCGGGAAATCAGTTCGCGCACTTTTCTGGTGAGTGACAGCGCGGACGCCACAGCACTGCGAGCATGGAGCCCGCTGCGACCATCGCTGCAGTTATGGCCGTTGTCAACACCTCGCACCTTATCATCCACCTTTTCCAGAGGCAGATGCTGAGAAATCGGGCGAGGAGGCTACGGCAGCGCGGTGAGGACATTAAGTCTGAGGGGGCACAGACCTCTCACAAAGCACGGGACCCCGCGCCGTGAACATCATGGTGGCAATGGGTCATGTTGATGCTGTGGAACGGCGATTCTGGGCCCGGGAAACAAGCATGGACTGGTGGGACCGCATAGTGCTGCAGGTCTGGGATGAATCACAGTGGCTGCGAAACTTTCGGATGCGTAAGAGAACTTTCCTGGAACTTTGTGAGTTGCTGTCCCCTGCCCTGAAGCGCAAGGACATCCGGATGCGAGCAACCCTGACTGTCCAGAAGCGAGTGGCCATAGCCCTCTGGAAGCTTGCAACGCCAGACAGCTACCAGTCAGTCGCGAACCACTTTGGCGTGGGCAAATCTACCGTGGGGGTTGCTGTGATGCAAGTAGCCAACGCAATCGTTGAACTACTGCTGTCAAAGGTAGTGACCCTTGGAAACGTGCAGGTGATCATAGATGGCTTCGCCGCGATGGGATTCCCAAACTGCGGTGGGGCTATAGATGGAACTCGCATCCCTATCCTGGGACCGGACCACCAGGCCAGCCAGTACATTAACCGAAAGGGCTACTTTTCAATGGTGCTGCAAGCACTGGTGGACCATAGGGGACGTTTTACAAACATCAACGTCGGATGATCGGGCAAGGTTCATGACGCTCATGTTTTCAGGAACTCTGGTCTGTTTAGACGGCTGCAGGAAGGTATTTACTTCCCGGACCACAAAATAACTGTTGGGGATGTGGAGATGCCTATAGTGATCCTCGGGGACCCAGCCTACCCGCTAATGCCCTGGCTCGTGAAACCCTATACAGGCGCCCTGGACACTGAAAAAGAACTCTTCAACTACCGTCTGAGCAAGTGCAGAATGGTGGTGGAGTGTGCTTTTGGACGTCTCAAGGGGAGATGGAGAAGCTTACTGACTCGCTCTGATCTCAGCGAAACCAATATCCCCATTGTTATTGCAGCTTGCTGTGTGCTCCACAATCTCTGTGAGAGCAAGGGGGAGACGTTTATGGCGGGGTGGGACGTTGAGGCAAATAGCCTGGCTGCTGATTACGCCCAGCCAGACAGCCGGGCGATTAGAAGAGCACAGCAGGACGCGCTGTGCATCCGGGAGGCTTTGAAAACTAGGTTCCTGAGTGAGCAGGGTAACCTGAGACTATTAAGTTTGATTAAAGAGAAGCTGAACCTGCCCCCGTTTCTTTACCCAGTTAATGTTGACTATCCTCTCCAGTTACATACCCCGTTCCCCCCCTTCCAACACACGTTTAAAAATAAAATAAATGGAACTTTGTTAATGAACACCGTTTTCTTTAGTACTTTTCGGGACTCTGTGTTTGAGGGCTATGTGACTTTGTGGCGGGGGAGGACGGTTACAGATCCCCTGCTGCGTGGCTCTGTGATCCAGGCTAAGGACCGCTGCATAAGATCTCTAACCGCCCTCCCCCGCCAGAAAGTCACATAGCCCCCCCACACACACAGAACATGAAAACCACCTCCCAGACTGACCAGGGTGCCTAGTGACTGCAATGTGTGTGTGACCTTCTGCTGAACCTGCCCCCGTGTCTGTACCCTGGTAAAGGTGACTGTCCTCTCCAATTACCAACCCCCTTCCCCCCCCTTCAAACACACTCTCCTCTAAAAGAACATGACGGAAACAGTACTTAACAGAAACGTATTTTTTATTAGCAACTACACAATTAGGGGATGACACTGGGACGGGGGCTTGGGTGAGGTGCTTTTGGAGTGAAGGAAAGGACTTATCAAAACTTTGGGAATGAGAGCCATCTGGTACTTGAGCAGTCTGCAGGGGTGGAGTGACAGTTTTCACCGCCCCTCCTTCTTGGGACTTTGGGTGAGGGGGGTATGGGACTTTGTGGCGGGGGAGGGCGGTTAGAGATAGACTGCAGTGGGGCTCTGTCCTCCTGCCTCCGGTCTTGCAGAACATCCACAAGGCGCCGGAGCGTGTCCGTTTGCTCCCTCATTAGTCCAAGCAGCGTTTGAGTCGCATGCTGGTCTTCCTGCCGCCACCTCTCCTCCCGTTCGCTGTGTGATCGCTGGTATTGCGACATGTTCTCCCTCCACTGGGTCTGCTGGGCCGCCTCGGCTCGGGAGCAGCCCATAAGTTCTGAGAACATGTCGTCCCGTGTCCTTTTCTTTCTCCACCTAATCTGCGCCAGCCTCTGGGAGGGGGATGCCGGGGTAGGTCGGGAGACAGTCGCAGCTGTGGGATGGGAAAAAGGGAGTGAATTCCTCACAAAGATAAATTTTTGTGAACAATGAACATAGTCTTTCTCTGTGAACAAGACCATGCACAGCACCTATCACATGCGCACTCAGGACAAGGTCGAATTTTCGGCCTTCGCATTCAGTGCCTGGGGTCTTGCAGTGGAGATCAGACAAGCGGGGCAGGACAGCGGAATTCGGGTAGCAGGCTGACATGGTAAGCCGTAGACTTTTGGCTGCTTAAAACTTAAATTATAGCAGTGCCCTCCTTTCACGTTCAAAGCAATGCTCCTAGCGTTGGCCAGTTCCTGCTGCCGGCAATCCGGCAAGCATGAACTCTGCCCCTGTCGCACCCCCTCGCGGCTGTCCCCGGGAAAGATCCCTGTATGCTGACCCTCTCCCGTCTCCACCGCGTGGCTGAAAACCGCCGGTTACAGTTATGTAAAGGAACAGGCAAGCAGTCCCAATACTAAACATTCCCCTAATTCAAAGCAGGTCACCATGAGCGACATCACTCTGCTGAGGATTTCTGAAACAGAGAAAGACCGCATGCTGCGTGAAAGCCAGCAAAAACCAGGGCCGTATGCCGCCATGCTCTGCAAGGCAATGATCCCAGAGTACTTGATGATAGCCTGGCGCGGAAAAGTTTCCTACCACGGAGGACACAATAAGGCTGCTCTCCCCAGGAACCTCATGCAAAGGCTTTCCAATTACCTCCAGGAGAGCTTCGTGGAGATGTCCCATGAGGATTTCAGCTCTATCCCTGGATTTATAGACCTTATTTTCCAGTAGTTGCACTGCCAAGGACTAAAACGTTAAGCGCCTAGGGCAAACTAATCATGAAAAACCCATTGTTAATATTCCTGTTCTGTTCAAAATAAATGTTTACATGTTTAAAACACTTACCGACTGATCCTTCCCCTGATTCAGGGTCCGGGTTAACGCCTGGGGAGGGTTGGTAGGGGATCTCCGTGAGGGTGATGAAGAGATCCTGGCTGTCGGGGAAATCAGCGTTGTAAGCGCTGTTGACTGCCTCGTCCTCCTCATCTCCTTCCTCATCTTCCCCGTCCGCTAACATCTCCGAGGAAGCGGCCGTCGACAATATCCCATCGTCAGAGTCCACGGTCAGTGGTGGGGTAGTGGTGGCGGCCGCACCTAGAATGGAATGCAGTGCCTCGTAGAAACGGCATGTCTGGGGCTGGGATCCGGAGTGTCCGTTTGACTCTTTGGTCTTCTGGTACCCTTGTCTCAGGTCCTTGATTTTCACGCGGCACTGCGTTGCATCCCGGCTGTATCCTCTCTCTGTCATGGCTTTTGAGATCTTCTCGTCGATCTTTGCATTCCGTCTTTTCGATCGCAGCTCCGAAACCACGGACTCATCGCCCCACACAGCGATCATATCCAAGACTTCCCGATCAGTCCATGCTGGGGCCCTCTTTCTATTCTGCGATTGCATGGTCACCTCTGCTGGAGAGCTCTGCATTGTTGCCAGTGCTGCTGAGCTCGCCGCGATGTCCAAACAGGAAATGAGATTCAAACTGGCCAGACAGGAAAAGGAATTCAAATTTTCCCGGGGCTTTTCCTGTGTGGCTGGTCAGAGCATCCGAGCTCGGACTGCTGTCCAGAGCGTCAACAGAGTGGTGCACTGTGGGATAGCTCCCGGAGCTATTAGCGTCGAATTCCATCCACACCTACCCTAATTCGACATGGCCATGTCGAATTTAGCGCTACTCCCCTCGTCGGGGAGGAGTACAGAAATCGAATTTAAGAGACCTCTATGTCGAACTAAATAGCTTCGTTGTGTGGACGGGTGCAGGGTTAATTCGATTTAACGCTGCTAAATTCGACATAACCTCCTAGTGTAGACCAGGCCTAAGACATTTTGTCAAACCTGCCATTACTTTTGTTTGGAATACGCTAGATAGAAACAGCCCTGTTCTTTATCTCTGCAAAGGATTAATAACTCTTTGTGAATTTTAGTGCTCATGTAAGACAGCAGACTGACAGCATTGAAAACTGAAGTCTTCTATTATCCACAGAGCACAGGTAGAGTCCATCAATACGAGTTTCACCATCAATACGAGTTTCACCACACAGTTATATCAAGGCTGGATTGGAGAAACCAAATATAGGGGGAGACTCCATTCATTAATTTGCCTTTCCACTGAGACTGACAGTTTTGGATTTTTTGGTCATATAGACACATGAAATTGGGCTAAGACATCTAGTTCATAGAGAGGCTACCAAAGAACCATTATGAAGTATCGGGGGTAGCCGTGTTAGTCTGTATCTACAAAAACAACAAGGAGTCCGGTGGCACCTTAAACACTAACAAATAAATCTGTTAGTCTTTAAGGTGCCACCGGACTCCTTGTCATTGTGAAGTAGTAAATCCTTGTGTTTAGCAACCTTGAACTGGTGACCTAAAGGTAAAACACTCTGATTCCAATTATTAGCCTTCTTGGACATCAGTTATCTGAATGCAGGTATCACAGATCAAACCAATTCTCACTAAGGGTATGTCTACACTACGAAATTAGGTCGATTTTATAGAAGTCAAGCACTTGCTATAGGGGGGAGGGATAGCTCAGTGGTTTGAGCATTGACCTGCTAAACCCAGGGTTGTGAGTTCAATCCTTGAGGGGCCACTTAGGGATCTGGGGCAAAATCAGTACTTGGTCCTGCTAGTGAAGGCAGGGGGCTGGACTCGATGATCTTTCAAGGTCCCTTCCAGTTCTAGGATATAGGATAGGATAGGATATCTCCATTAATTTTTTTTTTTTATTGATGTACTCAGTTGCAAGGTGGTCCGGTGCCAAAATTGGCATATGCGTGCCATTTATTGCCCTGCTGCAGTTAGGGAATACCATTTCCGCAAAGCCAGCCATATTTTACGCACCTTGCCAAGAGTCATGGTCTTTGTAGCAGCATGAAATTAATGGCCCGGCACACTTGCGTTAACGCAGCTCCAACGGTGGACTTCCCGACTCCGAACTGATTTGTGACCAAGCAGTAGCAGTCTGGAGTCGCTAGCTTCCACACTGTGATCGCCACGCTCTTCTCCACCAAGAGGGCGGCTCTCATTTTGGTGTCTTTGCGAAGCAGTGCTGGGGCGAGCTCCGCACACAGTTCCAGGAAGGTGGCTTCTGCCTCCGAAAGTTCTGCAGTCACTGCTAGTCATCCCAGACCTCCATAACAATGTGATCCCACCACTTACTGCTTGTTTCCTGTGCCCAAAACCAACAGTCCACCATGTGCAGCTGCTCCATGAATGCCAAAAGTAATCTGGTGTTTTCTTTCCATGGCACACAGCAGGTCAGGCACCTCTGATTCCTCTTTAGATAGGTACCTCATGATTAACTGTATTACCATCTGCGATATGTTAATGAAAGTGACCACAACATTAGAGAACAGTGCAAGATTCATCCTTTCAGACGGAGATGGCAGGCACTCAATATATGGGGGCCATTGAAAAATGCTGTAAAACGCTGTCGGAAGCCCATAGAATGCTGGGACGGAAAACAATGCATAACGGGACATTGAACCCACTCCCATGATGCGCTGTGATCTACTCTGCCTTTCCACAAGTCCTAGTGGCAGAAGGTGGCAAGTAGCACAGAGGGATAGCTACCCACAGTGCACTGCTCTTACTGTTGATGCTAGAGTTCCAACTGTGGACATGCTCTGCTGACAGAGGGAGCATAGTGTGAACGTGCAGTAACAATGTTGCTATAGCACTTTTAGATTGTCGTCATGACTTTCGTCGACAAAACTCTGTAGTATAGAAAAGGCCTGAGTCTCCTTTCTTCTCCTCCCCCTGCTGTCTCGAGGCCCCTGTTTACTACTTATATATAAATTGAGGTAAAACACACATTCCTTTGTTTAGGATAGACCTGTTCAACAACTTTTGCCTAGGCAGGGGTGTGTGGTTTTGAACACGTGCTAATAACATCATCCAGGGGTATTTCATAACTTTACATATAACGTTGCTACATACATTTCACCATGATGCTATTGACCAGTGAGGAGTTAGTTTTCAAATGATACTTCACAAGGCATATTTTGTACAAAAATTATTACAATAGTGTATATGGTATGAATACAGGGGTGCTTATTGTCACAGAGTCCTATCGTAGTAGTGCAGGAGACAAAATGCATTCAATCATTATCAAATCAGTGAACGTGCCTTAAAATGCTCAAAGTAAACAAACGATGTTTGAGGTTTTTTTCCTTCTCTTTCAGTTATAGTGATTTTGAGTTTTACTAGGCACATGGTTCTGAGATGGAAGTATTATTCTCCCACTCCTCCCAGGTGATGGTGTCCCTTCTAAGCAGAGGTTGATATTTGTGCAGAACTTAAGAGCATTGACCATCAAAGCTAGTGAATATTATCTGTGATTTTATTTTAATCTATTTCCCCTTTAACTCTCTTTATTAGAAAAGATCCTCTTTTATTATCCTCCTTATTTTTTCTCTTTTAAAAAATAAAGGAGGAACCCCCCCCCTACATTTTAATCTATTTTCTGAAATGGCTCTCTCTATATAAATATATTGCATTTATATTTGTAAATGTGCATTGATTTTTGGGTTGACCTTCGTGGATGTTCCAGTGTACGTGGTATGGTGTAAACAAAGGAGCATTTTGGACTGCAGGGTAATATTCTAAGAATTTTCTTTGGAGGCTGGTGGCAGTACTTCGGTTGTGTTTCCTTCTCCAGGTTGAACAATTAGGAAAAAGTTAAATTTGGTACACAGGAAAAGGGACCAAAGAAAGTAGATTAGTTCTACTGTTTTCACATTTTATTCTTATAGCTATTGCCCTGCATGCCCCAAATATTTCCTCTGTGGGAGACTTGTTTGCTTCAGGGGATTGGTAACAGAATATGTGATTTTTTTCACCTATAGATTGTTGGTTCTAATCCAGTTCTGATTGGTAGTGATCAAAATCTGTTACTATCAGATAGCAGTTTGGTGGCCCACGTGAAATGCATTTGGTGACCAGGGTTTGGTTGACAAGTGTCCACATCACGTAGCATGAACAGAATTGTTACTAAGTGGGTCCCACTTTTCAAAATCTCAGCAGAGAGACCAAGAATTGAATGGGCCATGGAGGCTGAACTATCCTTTTGCCATCTACAGGGTGATCCTTCAGGTAAGGGAGGGGACATGGTAGTGTAATGGGGAAGCTTGCACTGCTGTCTGTACCTCATCTGTCTGTAGAGAACCTTTCATGCTCATGGAATTCACCCACACACTTACTTCTGTGTATGTATTGTTGCCAATTTACATATCAAGTGATAACACAGAATAGAAGTTCATTTCTTTTCCCCCAAGTTTTTGACTGTCTCCTTAACTTAAGGAGGCAGGAATATGCTTAGAAGTGCTGCAGTACAATTAGCATGCAGGAATGGTACTACCAGCATATGATGCTGTATGATTTTATTCCAGACTTGTAAACACCACTGTTGTGTTTGCAACTGTTCAATTCATTAGCTTCCTGGAATTATTATTGTGGCATATTTCTGAAGAGAACAATAAACAACCCTGGGAAAATAGTACTGCAACACTGAACATTGTGTTGGTCCATGGAGAGTTGTATTTTTTAAGCTCTTTCCATTTCAGTGGGGTTTTGTAAGAGTCTTTTCAAGCTGTGTCAAAGTATTAATAAACATATTACATGTTAGGCAGTTGAAATGCATTAGAAACAATGTCAACACACTTTAAAATATGAGCTCCGTTGAATTGAGTCCTTGTTCTATTTTAGGCTAGTCTTAACAGTTGGTCATGTACTACTGGTTATGCTCCCAGTGTGCACGGATAGGTCATACTCTTGTGTTTACTACTGTGATGCAGCCACATGAAAATGAAAACATGATGCTATTGAAGATGTTCTATTCAGAAGAGTAAAATACTTTTTCTAGGGATGCTTGTTCTGTTGCATGACCCCCACTGTTAAGGGGTGATGCGATGTGGTGGTGGTAGATTAAAAGCCTTTAGGAAATTGAGAGAGACTGGGATTGTAGGAATAATTTGGCATAAACACAGTTGTTTGGCAGTAAAAAAAATCAGCAGGAAGCCGTTGGGAAGAGTTTCAAGAATTCTGAGTGTGAGAGTCATGAGTTGTTAAGTATCAAATCTAATGGCTTTTATTCTTGGAAGGCTTAATGTAATATAAAATAATTAACTTTATAGTAGGTCCATAAATTAGCATTACAGTCAAGGTCATCAAGGATACAAGGACGACTGCAGTTGGTGCCTCATTCTATAGGTTTACAATTAAATGAAGAATAATTGTAAGCAGGTAGCAACATATCCGTTACCACTGGTCTCTTCAGTCAGAATATTTCTGCTACTGCCCTCCAAAGCACATAGATCCTTGAATTAAAAGCTGCAAATACAAACTCAATCATTTGGAGATTTGCAGCATTTGCTGAATGTGCTTGTGCTAGCTGCAACAAACTTCCTGTATTGAGAAAACATGGTTCATGACAGAATTACCAATCTTAAAGTCTGCTTTTCTTTTTTTCTTTTCAGAATCAAATAGAACGTACTGATTCAGCAGAACTGGCTGATTGTGCAGCAGTCGTCATGAATAGGCACAGGGTCATCTGTTTCTTAACATATGTATAAGATAAAAAGGTAAGAAGCAAGTAAGCGTTGTTGTTAATACAGTTATTATATAATGCTATACTTCGTTAATACTGTTATATAGTATTATGTAGATCAGGGGTAGGCAACCTATGGCATGCGTGCCAAAGGCGGCACGCGAGCTGATTTTCAGTGGCACTCACACTGCCCGGGTCCTGTCCACTGGTCCGGGGGGCTCTGCATTTTAATTTAATTTTAAATGAAGCTTCTTAAACATTTTAAAAACCTTATTTACTTTACATACAACAATAGTTTAGTTATATTATAGACTTATAGAAAGAGACCTTCTAAAAACGTTAAAATGTATTACTGGCACACGAAACCTTAAATTAGAGTGAATAAATGAAGACTCGGCACACCACGTCTGAAAGGTTGCCGACTCCGATGTAGATTATGATCAAGAAATAGATTACTTTAAAATGAATTAAGAATCTATATGGGGTGCAAACTCAGTTGTATGAATTAGATGATTTAATGATTTCAGACTTGCATTTTCCTTTTCTTTTTATTGGGATTAAGTTTATTTTAGAACAAGGTTGTGTTGTTTTTTTCACAGCCCCCAAATCTGTCTCCCTCAGGCTGTGCTGAGGGCAGATTTCATCATCAGCTACAGACATATTTTAGCTCTCTTAACAAGCCATTCATTACGCTTGAAGTGCTTGACTCCTCCTTCTTCCCAGGAGAAAATTAGAAAGGTCACTACTGTGTCCTGGAATAGAGTGCAGACTTGACCAGCACTGCTAGGGGTTGAAGCAAGTCCTCAGGAGCATTGGATCTAACACATTACTTACCTGAGTTGATGTGCAATCCCCTGTAATCATGCTGTCAAACAATGACATTGCCTGGAATCTGAAACAGACAGGATAAAAGAGCAACTTATATATATTTTTTTCATCTGATCACAGACATTGCAGTTTCCACCTCAGGAATCTTACATTTGTATTTGTGATCAGGTCTATTGTAAATCATTCTAGTATTGTCTGGTAAAGTTTAGTGAAATTTATATGTTCACAATTAATCATTGAGAAGGAATGGTCTGAGCACAGGACGGGGAGACAAGAATTCCTGAATTCTTATCCTGGTCCCTTTTATGTTGGGTTTTTAGGCAAATCCTCTAATCACATTGCCTTATTTTCCCATCTGTTAAACGTGGATAACAACATTTACATACCTTCCTTATACAGGTATAGTAAGGTGTCTATGTCCATAGAGCCCTTTGAAGATCAAAAATACTATGTAAGTCCAAAGTGGTGATGTTGCTTTCTATCAGTAAAGTTCTGTCATCATTTCAATCAACACACTTTTTCCCACCCCCCAGGGCTAGGTAACTCTGACATATAAAATTCGTTCTGAGTCTTATTTGAGAAGTTGGAATAAAAGTGTCATCCACATAGTATTTTAATATAAATTATTTTAATATCATGATATAAATCAGCTTACTGTGTAAGTTACAGAGGAATAAAAAAGGCAGTGCTTTAAAATATTCTTGTTAAATATGAGTCTTCTGGGAGCCAGGAGGGGAAAATGGTTGCTTAGATCTGGAGCTGCTGCTCAATCCCACTAAAATCCACCAACATCCGCTATTCTAAAGCCACAGTTTTTGTCTCTGGGTGGTTCATCCTGCTCTTTAACATCTTAGTAACGGGTGGATTTGCTTTTGAACCTCCATTCCTCCCCAGACTCTCTGCAAATTGCAAAGAAGCAGAGGATCTCTGAGATCCCAGTGCAGGGCAGTATGGTGCCACTCATGGAGGAGGCCTGGATCAAGTCTATAAAATGCTAAAGCAGGTATTTGAAGAGCAGATCCTACTTAGGAAAATATCAGAAGAGATCCCTGAAATTAAAGCCACAACTACAACACACCAGATCAGTGTGCAAGGGCGGGCTATCCTCCAGGATTGGGGAAGGTGAAACTAGAATCTCTACTTTAGAAGACAATATGGGCTCGTAGCGATCACTACGGACCAACCACAAAGTGTGATCCCAAAGGTATAAAGTAGAATCAACCATCTGGAGAGCCAATCCAGAAGAAATAATTTGAGGATGGTTGTGTTCCCTTAGGAATTGGAAAAGGACAGGCCAGTACATTTTTTTTCTAAGCCTCTACTTGAGATCCTTTCCTTTCTCCCTGATACAGATCTGGACATAGAAAGTGCCCACTGCTGAAGCCCTCAGCACCTAAGCCCATAGCTAATGCAAAACCCATGGTGTTTATGTTAAAATTCCTAACATACAATGTGAAAGAATCTATCCTTAAAAAAGCCTGAGAAAAAGGAAACTAGATTTGGAAGGGGCATAAAATAATGATTTTTCCTGACTACAGTTAGGCCATAGTTGGAAAAAAGCCTGTTCACTACGGTAAGTGAACCCATCTTGCCTGTGTGTCAAGCCAGATGGAACCATTGGACACTCAGGGCTGGTCCACACTACCCGCCTAATTCGGCGGGTAGAGATCGATCTTCTGGGATCGATTTATCGCGTCTCATCTGGACGCGATAGATCGATCCCAGAAGCGCTCCCCCGTCGACTGCGGAACTCCTGCTCGCCGAGAGGAGGAAGCGCTGTCGACGGGGGAGCCTGCCTGCGCCGCGTGGACCCGAAGTAAGTACTTTTAGTTCGATATAGGAAACGTCGACTTCAGCTACGCTATTCTCGTAGCTGAAGTTGCGTTTCCTAAATCGATCCCCCGCCCCAGTGTGGACCAGCCCTCAGACTCAAATCAACACACCACATCCTGCTGAGCAAGAACCTCGACCAGCTTGGCTCCAGAGGAGACAGTAGCTATATCCTGTCCTCTCACTGGGACACTGAGGGTGATTGATTTGCCTAACAAACTGGGGTTGGTCAGCTATTATCTGGTTTTCCCGACTTCCATTTTTAATGGTTATGGGGTTTTGTTTTACTGGTTTTATGGTTCAGGATGGTGGTGGTAGGGGTTGCTGTCTCATTACCTTACTGATAATGTTTTAAGAACAGCATACCAGTATTGTATTTAGTTTAAATTGCAGATGGTAATGTCAGGTGATATACCAAGAGATGAGAGCAGTATTTCAGTTCTTATGGACCTTTAAATAGCCAGCCATCAAAGGTTGTACACTGGATTTTGGACCCACTTGTCTATAGGAGGTGTTTTGGGTTGTTTGTTCTTGTTTCCCACCTGCCCTCTTTTTTTCTAGTGGACCCCCAAGCAGATATCTGTCTTGTAGAATTCTAACCTTCAATGCATAGCTCTATGTTATTTTAGCCCAGAAACACTATTTAAAATGTATTCAAGCATGATCACACCTCCTCCCCCACCAACACCTTTTGCAATGCTGGGGGAGGGACCCTGGGAATATTTATTTTGCATTCAGTGTGGGTCAGAGGGATTTGTTCATTTGGGCTCCCTCACACCTTTGTTTTTCTTACAGCCGCCCGCCCTACCTCCTCTCAATTCTCTTACTCAGTACTTAGCCTCTTGCTACTCTATCATCTTTTCTCCCTTCTCTCCATCTAAACATTTTATGAATTCCCTTAAATACCCTTCATCTTGGATTCTTCTCACCCTACCTGTACCCCTGGGTGTTGATGGGCACAGCATAAGATGCATGTGGGGTTGCTTCCCTTGTGAGTACCTATGGCTAATCTACTTACATGTTTCTTGGGATATAAAAGAAATTGTTAACCCTCTAAAAAGAAAAAAATGTTATATCTCACTTAAAATTGAAAGTTGATATAATATTCCTCCAGGAAACCCACCTAGTTGAGTCTGAGGCTGAAAAGCTGAAAAAAGGCGGGATTGTTGATGGCGTTTTAGTAGTGACTTGGCCAAGTCTAGAGGAGTGTTAGTTCTATTAAAAAAAACCCCAAAAACCCTGAACACACAAATCCTATCAACTGCTAGACATGGAGGGAAGACTGCTAATTGCTAAAGTGCATATGTCTGATGTTACAGACACTCTTGTAAACTTCTGTGCCCCAACGAAGATGATTCCTCCTTTTTCAATGAATTATTTTCTAGATTGACTCCTCCCTAGAAAATTTGATTGTAGTGAGGGACTTCAGTGAAGTGTTAGACCTGCTTTTGGACAGATCAGGGAGACCTCCGCTGGCCACACCATTATTGCCCAGATGGAGGAATTGGGGGTATGTCTACACTACGAAATTAGGTCGAATTCAGAGAAGTCGTTTTTTTAGAAATCGTTTTTATACAGTCGATTGTGTGTGTCCCCACACAAAATGCTCTAAGTGCATTAAGTCGGCGGACTGAGTCCACAGTACCGAGGCTAGCGTCGATTTCCGGAGCGTTGCAATGTGGGTAGCTGTGGGTAGCTATCCCACAGTTCCCGCAGTCTCGGCCGCCCATTGGAATTCTGGGTTGAGATCCCAATGCCTGATGGGGCAAAAACAGTGTCACGGGTGATTCTGGGTACATGTTGTCAGGCCCCCACTCCCTCCCTCCCTTCCTCCCTCCCTCCGTGAAAGCAACGGCAGACAATCGTTTCGCCCCTTTTTTCAGCCCAGATGCCATAGCACTGGTATCATGGAGCCCACTCAGATCACCGTGGCAATTATGAGCAGTATAACCAGCACGCGCATTATCCTGGAGTATATGCAGAACCAGAACTTTCCAAAGCAAAACCAGGCGAGGAGGCGACGGCAGCGCGGTGACGAGAGTGATGAGGAAATAGACATGGACATAGACTTCTCACAAAGTACGCGCCCCGGCAGTGTGCACATCATGGTATTAATGGGGCAGGTTCATGCTGTGGAACGCCGATTCTGGGCCCGGGAAACAAGCACAGACTGGTGGGACCGCATAGTGTTGCAGGTCTGGGATGATTCCCAGTGGCTGCGAAATTTTTGCATGCGTAAGGGCACTTTCATGCAACTTTGTGACTTGCTTTCCCCTGCCATGAAGCGCCAGAATACCAAGATGAGAGCAGCCCTCACAGTTGAGAAGCAAGTGGCGATAGCCCAGTGGAAGCTTGCAACGCCAGACAGCTACCGGTCAGTCGGGCATCAATTTGGAGTGGGCAAATCTACTGTGGGGGTTGCTGTGATCCAAGTAGCCAATGCAATCACTGAGCTGCTGCTATCAAGGGTAGTGACTCTGGGAAATGTGCAGGTCATAGTGGATGGCTTTGCTGCAATGGGATTCCCTAACTGTGGTGGGGCGATAGACGGAACCCATATCCCTATCTTGGCACCGGAGCACCAAGCCAGCGAGTACATAAACCGCAAGGGGTACTTTTCAATGCTGCTGTAAGCACTGGTGGATCACAAGGGACGTTTCACCAACATCAACGTGGGATGGCTGGGAAAGGTACATGATGCTCGCGTCTTCAGGAACTCTGGTCTGTTTCAAAAGCTGGAGGAAGGGATTTTCTTCCTGGACCAGAAAATAACCGTTGGGGATGTTGAAATGCCTATCGTTATCCTTGGGGACCCAGCCTACCCCTTAATGCCATGGTTCATGAAGCCGTACACAGGCAGCCTGGACAGTAGTCAGGACCTGTTCAACTATAGGCTGAGCAAGTGCAGAATGGTGGTAGAATGTGCATTTGGAGGTTTAAAAACGCGCTGCCGCATTTTACTGAGTCAGATGGACCTCAGCGAAACCAATATTCCCATTGTTATTACTGCTTGCTGTGCGCTCCACAATATTTGTGAGAGTAAGGGGGAGACCTTTATGGCGGGGTGGGAGGTTGAGGCAAATCGCCTGGCCGCTGATTACACGCAGCCAGACACCAGGGCGGTTAGAAGAGCACAGCAGGGCGCGGTGCGCATCCGAGAAGCTTTGAAAACCAGTTTCATGACTGGCCAGGCTACGGTGTGAAAGTTCTGTTTGTTTCTCCTTGATGAAACCCTCGTGCCCCCCCCCCCCCCGGTTCACTCTACTTCCCTGTAAGCTAGCCACCCTCCCCTCCCCCCTTCGATCACTGCTTGCAGAGGCAATAAAGTCATTGTTTCTTCACATTCATGCATTCTTTATTAATTCATCACACAAATAGGGGGATAACTGCCAAGGTAGCCCGGGAGGGGTGGGGGAGGAGGGAAGCGCCGGGTGGGGTGGGGGAGGAGGGAAGGACAAGGCCACACTGCACTTTAAAACTTATTGAAGGCCAGCCTTCTGTTGCTTGGGCAATCCTCTGGGGTGGAGTGGCTGGGTGACTGGAGGCCCCCCCACCGTGTTCTTGGGCGTCTGGTGGGTGAGGAGGCTATGGAACATGGGGAGGAGGGCTGTTGGTTACGCAGGGGCTGTAGCGGTGGTCTGTGCTCCTGTTGCCTTTCTTGCAGCTCAACCATATGCTGGAGCATATCAGTTTGATGCTCCAGCAGTCGGAGCATCGACTCTTGCCTTCTGTCAGCAATCTGACGCCACCGATCCTCTTCAGCCCGCCACTTACTCTCTTCAGCCCACGATTCAGCCCGCCACCTCTCCTCATGTTCATATTGTGCTTTCCTGCACTCTGACATTGTCTCCCTCCACGCATTCTGCTGTGCTCTGTCAGCGTGGGAGGACATCTGTAGCTCCGAGAACATGTCATCCCGAGTGCGTTTTTTTCGCCTTCTAATCTTCGCTAGCCTCTGCGAAGGAGAAACATTTGCAGCTGGTGGGGGAAAAGGGAGATTGGTAGTTAAAAAGACACATTTTAGACAACAATAGGATCACTCTTTCCCGTTAAACCTTGCTGTTCACATTACACAGCACATGTGCTTTCGTTACAAGGTCGCATTTTGCCTCTTATTTATATTGAGGGCCTGCTGGTTTGGTGTGAGAGATCACTCACGCAGTGCCAGGCAACAGAATTCGGCTTGCAGGCAGCCATGGTAAGCCACAGTCTTTTGGCTTCTTTAACCTTCATAACGTGGGAATGGTTTCAAACAGCAGCGCCCTCATTTCCCATACCAAGCGGCCGTTGGGTTGGCAATTTAAAAGGAGGGGCTGCGGTTTGCGGGTTATCGTGCAGCACAAACCCAAATAACCCCCCCCCCCCCTGACACACGCAATTCTCTGGGATGATCACTTCACCCCTCCCCCCACCGCGTGGCTAACAGCGGGGAACATTTCTGTTCAGCCGCACAGCCAAGCAGGAACGGGCACCTCTGAATGTCCCCTTAATAAAAACACCCTATTTCCACCGGGTGACCATGAATGATATCACTCTCCTGAGGATAACACAGAGAGATAAGGAATGGATGTTGTCTGAATGCCAGCAAACACCGGGACCATACGCTGCCATGCTTTGTTATGCAATGATTCCAGACTACGTGCTACTGGCCTGGCGTGGTAAAGTGTCCTACCATGGTGGACGGAATAAGGCAGCCCTCCCCAGAAACCTTTTGCAAAGGCTTTGGGAGTACATCCAGGAGAGCTTTATGGAGATGTCCCTGGAGGATTTCCGCTCCATCCCCATACACGTTAACAGACTTTTCCAGTAGCTGTACTGACCGCGAATGCCAGGGCAAATTAATCATTAAACATGCTTTCTTTTAAACCATGTCTAATATTTACAAAGGTACACTCACCAGCGGTCCCTTGTCCGCCCTCAGGGTACGGGAGATCGCCTTGGGTGGGTTCGGGGGTTACTGGCTCCAGGTCCAGGGTGAAAAACGTATCCTGGCTATTGGGGAAACCGGTTTCTCCGCTTCCTTGCTGTGAGCTATCTTCAAGCTCTTCATCATCATCTTCCTCATCCCCAAAACCCGCTTCCGTGTTGCGTGATTCTCCATTGACTGAGTCAAAGCACAGGGTTGGGGTAGTGGTGGCTGCACCCCCAAGCACGGCATGCAGTTCAGCATAGAAGAGGCATATCTGCGGCTCTGACCCGGACCTTCCGTTTGCCTCTCTGGTTTTGTGGTAGGCTTGCCTTAGCTCCTTAATTTTTACGTGGCACTGCTGTGCGTCCCTGTTATGGCCTCTGTCCTTCATCTCCTGAGTGTTCTTGTGGGACACTTTCAAGACATAGTTAAGGAGCAGGATAATATGCTACTTTTCCCATTAAAGGAGACACAGGCAGGCTGAGCTGGTGAATTTAATGGAAAGGCTGATTCCCCCTCTTCAGATAAACGCTTTGAGGTGACCAATCTCAGATATGATATTAATAAGTTAACTTTAGCTCAGGCTGAATTTGCTTTGTATAGACTAAGGCTGTGTCTGCACTGCAGGCTTCTTTTGGCGGCATGCTGTGTTCATACCCAGGTAGCCTCCCTAGCACAGGTATAAATAATAGTGTAGACTATGAAGTGCGGCTTAAGCGAGTAAAGACACGCCTGAAGGGTGCGGGCATGTACTTGAGTACATACCTTATACTGCTCTCTACTCAACCAACCTGTGCCTCCCTGCCTACACTGCTATTTTTAGCAGTGTAGTGTCCCACGGCTAGCGCCTTTTTCCTGTGGCAGGAAAAGACTCTGGCAGCAGGGAAAGGCTTTGGCGGGGGAGAAACAGTGGGGAAAGGCTCCAGCAGCTTCCCACTGCTGGAGCCTTCCCCTGCCTCAGGCAAAGACTCCACCAGTGGGAAAGGCTCTGCCAGCTCCCTACTGTTGCAGCATTTCTCTACAGCAGGGAAAGAGTCTGGCAGCTGCCTGCTGCTGAAACCCTCCCCTGTCACAGGGAAAAACTCCAGCAGCAGGGAAAGGCTCTGGGAGATGTGAGGCACCACAGGAAGGCTCTGGCAGCTCCTGCTGCTGTAGGGTGTTGTGTCCCGCTGCCTCCCTGTGGCTGGAGCCTTTCCCCTCAGCAGAGAAAGGGTCTGGCAGGGGGAGGCAGTGGTGAAAGGCTCCGCCTTTCCCCATGCACTCCCCCTGTCTGAGCTTTTCCCTTTTGCAGTGAAAAGCTCTGGCAGTGGGGAGCTGCTGAAGCCTTTCCCCACTGCTTCCCCTCTTGCCAGAGCTTTCACCGATGGGTGTAGCGACACACTGCAATGTGGACGCTGTGCACTTTTCACTGTGGTGTGTTGCTACATGTACACTACACACCAATGATAGTGGTGTATAGCATAAGCATAGCCTAAAACAGACATGCTGGGAAACTATTAGTGCATAGACTTAGAGTGAATTCACTAAAAGCTAAAATCCCCTCTGTTTGCTCTAGTCAGGGTCAGACACTGATCAAAAAACTATTAACGAACAATTCTCCAAATTCTATCAGTGCTTGTATTTAGCGGAAGATACCCAGATGATCAGTTACTAGAAGAATATATCCAAAATCTGCAGCTTCCCCAGCTAACAGAACAACAACAAATTTGGCTCGATTCTCAGTTACATACCTCTGAGATTTGGCCGCCCTAGGCAACATGAAATCAGGCAAGCCCCCGGGCCTAAGCTGCTTTCCATCTGAATTTTATGCCCAGTTCAAAAGATACTCTGTCTCCCAGGCTTGCTGAAGTATACACTGAGATTTTTGGTAGAGGCACTCTGCTGCCTTCAGTGAATAAAGCCCTAATCTCAGTCATGCTTAAACCTGACAAAGAGGTCCAGATATGTGCTAGCTATTGATTAATATCCTTAATGAACTATGATGTTAAGGGCATGTCTACACTTGCCATTTAAAGCGGAAGAAGTCCCTTTTTTGTGCAAAAACCATGGGAGCGTCTACACTTGCCAATGAGTTTTTGCAGTGAAACTCAGAAGTTTCACCGCAAAAAAGAAAACCACCTCCCCGAGAGGCATACAGATCTGACCGGTGATGTGTAAGTGAAGACATGTTCTTCCTGTTTACGCAGCTTTTAGCCTCCAGAGGATATCCCACAGTCCCTAGATGACCACTCTGGCCAGCAGCTCTGCTGCTTTGATGCCAGGTAAACAGACATCCAGCCTTCCCCCTGTAAAGCCCCAGGAACTTTGAATCATAGAATATCAGGGTTGGAAGGGACCTCAGGAGGTCATCTAGTCCAACCCCCTGCTCAAAGCAGGACCAATCCCCAGACAGATTTTTGCCCCAGATCCTTAAATGGCCCCCTCAAGGATTGAACTCACAACCCTGCGTTTAGCAGGCTAATGCTCAAACCACTGAGCTATCCCCTTCCTGTATTCTTGGCAAGTGCTCACTTGTCTGGCCAGGTGACAATGCCTGCTCCATGGAGCAAACCATCCCCTGCTTGGAGCAATGCTGAGCTACTGGAGCTTATCAGTGTTTGGGGAGAGGAGGCTGTGCAGGGATCCAGGATGCCACGGGATTACCATTCCAATAAGACCCATCATCAAACTGGAGATAGCTGCCCTAGAGCGCTGCTCTCATCAGCGATGGAAGTGCTGCTAATGTAAACACTCTCTGATGCCTGAGGAATTAAGTGAGTACACAAACCAGAATATTGTCTAAAATTCTAGCTGGGCAATTAGAAAAAGTAATTAGGAACATAATACACTCGGACCAGGTGTTTTTTATATAAAAGAGACATGGATCAGACAACACTTACCAATTTATCAGTGTGCTATCATGTTATCAAAACTCCTTGAAACCAATGGCCATTCTGTTGGTGGATGCAGAAAAAGCCTTTAACAGAGCTAATTGGAGGAATTTGTTCCTCATTCAAATAAATTTGGATTTGGTCCCTCCTTTATTTTCTGGATTAAACCTTTGTACTCCAATTTTAGCTCCCGTGTTGTAACCAATAAATACATCTCCCCACTTGTTAATCTTCGCTGTAGTATTGGACAGGGCTGTCCACCCTCCTATTTGATTTTCCCATAAAGCTACTGGCAATACAAATTAGAGCATACCCGGGGATCCAGGATATAAAAATAGGGACCCGAGAGATGAAAATATGCTTATGCTGATTATATACTTTTATTCATCATCAACCCCCTTCAGACCATCTCTAACATATTAAAAACTATTCAGTTGTTTGGGAAAATCTCAGGGTACAAAATGGTACAAATTGGAAGCTGTCAGTCTCTGGATGTCTGAATATAATATAATATAATATAATATAATATAATATAATATAATATAATATAATATAATATAATATAATATATAATATAATATAATATATAATATAATATAATATAATATAATATAATATATAATATAAATCATCCTTGTAGATAATCCTTTTTGCTTGTATCAGGTAGAAATCAGGTACTTGGGATCCTTTTTCCTAGGAATATAAAATAAATAGTTAAAATTAATTTCAGTCCTTTTATCACACACACAGCTCTGGATTTATATACATGGCAGGCCCTCTCTCTATCCCTTTGGAGCAGAGTTAATTTATTAAAGTTGAATGTCCTCCTGAGACTTCTATTTGTCCTTAGCTCTTTGCCAGTTTATATTCCCCCTTTTTTCGGAATTAACATTTTTAAGACCTTCTTGTGGAGTGTGGGCAACAAGCCCAGATTATCCTTTGAAAAATGCAGCTGCCTATCAAATCACAAGACTTTGGTCTGCCCAACCCTACGCTTTACTATATATCCTCAATCTTGAGCCAAACAACACAATGGCTGACCTCCTGACACAGGCTCTCCATCCTGGCTGTGCATGGAGGAAGGAATCATAGCTCCATTACCATTAGAATCAGTCCTAAACTCAGACTTCTACTGTTTCTCTAAGGAGATATCTGTTACAATTTTAGCTGCTAGGAAATCCTGGTATCAGGTTTTTTTTTAAGTTTAAATGTCATCCCTTATTACACTAAGCCTTTAATTTGGGGTCACTCCAAAATTTTAATTGCACATAGACCTATTCTATGCCCCGTTTGGATTACAAAAAAGATTTTGAGCACAACCCACATAACTGAAATGATTCCTTTATGTCCTTTCCTCAAATTAGGGAGAAATTCCAACTGGATCCAAAGAAAGAATAGCAATACCTTTAATTTGAATATGCTCTGCAATGCCAGTATGGGCTAGATGCCTTTGCAGCACTGAATGCCTTCCCCAAGTACTGGGGCTTTCTGAAAAAGTAACTCTGTCTTACCTAGCAGGGCCTGCTCCAGCATTTCTGCTGCGATCGGCGGCGGCAATTGGGGAAAAAAAAAAAAAAAGCCGCGATCGGCAGCGGCAGGTCCTTCGCTCCTAGAGGGAGTGAGGGACCTGCCGCCCCCGAATTGCCGCAGGTGCCGCCCCTCTCCCTTGGCCGCCTCAAGCACCTGCTTGTTAAGCTGGTGCCTGGAGCCGGCCCTGTTACCTAGGGCTGTCTAGTCTGTATTCCTACCTCTCAGGCAAATTGGCAGTCAGCAGTGAGAATGTTAGAGAGCTGTCTAGGGAACATGAGCTGTCAATTTTCTCTTACCAACATTTAGTGGAATCAGTTTTGTTCCAACATGCAGCATAGCTTGCTAGATTTGGGGTTAAGATTAATCCAGCAGAAAATTCTTTGGAGGATGCTCTGGACTTTTGTAGACTTTTCAGGTCCCGAGCAGCCAGATCTGACAAATGCTGGAGCTGCAGTGCTGCAGGTGCTAACTTATACGATATGCTTTGGATTGCCCTGTAACCTGTCCTTTTTGAACAGAGGTAAATATTTGGGCCAATTTCTTTCTCTCCACCAAGGTGGAACTGCAGGCTGGCAATGCCATCCTGTGCCTAACCAATCTGTCTTGGAAACTAATATCCTTTGAAAAACTTTGGTTGGATAAAGCTATGATCATAGCCAAACGTCTGATTCTACAACAGTGTGCCCAGCTATCGAAGTGAGCCTGGCGGCAACGAAACAAATAGTGTTTCACAACAGAAACGGCCAATATAAATTTATGGATATATGGTCCTCTTTTTTGGAAGTTTTGGAATAATCAGATAAATTTCCCCATCAGGTCATCTCTTTTGCTTCCACCCTCACATGACCCTAGATGCCTCCCATCCTCTCCCTTTCTCCACTTTTCCCCCTCTCCTCTCCTTCTTACCATTCCTCTCCTGTCCTCCTTTGCTTACCTTTCAGGCTTTTCTTTGGTCTTTTAAACACTTTCAACACAACTTTTTCACTATTGCTTATCTCTGTTTCTGAAAGGGAATAATTCTGGTGTATTATTAGTTCATGATAATTAATCAAACATAATTAGTTCATGATCTTATTTTACAAAGAACCCCGATATGGGGCTGAATAACAAAATTACCATTATTACATAATTGTACAGGCAAATCTCTAACCGATCAAAATGATCTTTGTTGTATCTTTTTTTCCTTAATAATGAAAAAGTTTGGTCTTACTGACCTTGTAAAATCTGATATTGGCTCTCTGCTCCAGATTTTAAATAATTTAAATTAACGGAGATATCCCTATCTCCTAGAACTGGAAGGGACCCTGAAAGGTCATCAAGTCCAGCCCCCTGCCTTCACTAGCAGGACCAAGTACTGATTTTGCCCCAGATCCCTAAGTGGCCCCCTCAAGGATTGAACTCTCAACCCTGGGTTTAGCAGGCCAATGCTCAAACCACTGAGCTATCCCTCCCCTCCCCCTACCTTTCTTCTCTTTGTTATCTTGGTTGTCGGTGTTAGCTGTGTTAAAATAATAAAGAATAAAAAAAAATTCTTGTTAAATCGGCGTTAAAAACAGAATTTTCTTTAGGTTATTAGTTCATTACTATGTATTTTTAAAAGGGTGTTAACTTTACTTCTTAAAATACTCATTTTCAAAGGAATTGTTAATCATGTCAATGATTTTGTTGTGGTAAGAATTAGAGCTGAGTGAATAATGGATTTTTTGGCTTTCTGGTAATTCTGAAGTATTGGAGGGGGGGGAAATTGTTTCTGGTCCACCTGAAAAGTTTTGTGTGTGTGTGTGTGGAAAATTTCAGTAAATTGGAAAGTCAAAAATAATTGAGTTGGGTTGAAATTATTTGGTAAATTTGACATGAATTTGCAAATAGTTTTGGTTAACCTGAAATTGCATTTTTGGCAAATTAACTATTTGCTGAAAATTTTTTACCCAGCTCTAACAGTACTCTCTCTTCCATATCCCTCAAAATATTTTCTTTTAAACCACCATTAAATACCAAAGGAAATTTAATATAGAGCTACATGACGGTAATGTTAAGGATCTGAATGTTAAAGGCCATATTTAAAGCTTACACTTCATTCCCAAGTCTGTTGTGGCCAGGCTTTGAATGCTGGTCTTACATGTAATATAGAGTCACAGTGAAGTGACATGGTTCTGAATTTTGTGTGTGTTTAAATAGGACTCTCAGTGTTACTTTGGCATAGCTTGTCTTAGCGATACAAGCATTTATTTAAACACTATTTACATTAGCGTTTCTTCTTCAATGACAATTTTTTATGGTTAATTTCCTTATTCAAGGGTGTTAATGTAAATAAACAGATTAGGCCCTGGTAATCCAGTATGGAATAAACAAGAGTCACAAATGTTGAGGCTACCAGTTCCAGTGGTGAAATATTCTTGAGGACCCAGGGCAGAATGTTCTAGTTGGAAGGTCTTCAGCTGCTTAATTCCCTACCACCAGAAACTAGGATGAAGTTGAATGTTTCCACTCCTAGGCTATAATGCAAGAGACATCTCTCTGCACAGGGCATACCCCAGTAAATAGATGCAGAATCCCACAGTAGTTCTCTCCTGGAAGGCAACTACAAAGATAAGCTTGTTCAGAATACCAAATAACTCTAGGGCGGTATGAAGAATTTTGTTTTTGTTTTTGTTTTTCTGACCGTTGATGTATGTTTGTCTTATGCAGATGGTAACTGGCACGTTACTTATATATACACATCTGTGATGCTCCCCTGAGGTACGCAGGGTTGTGAGGCACCGTACTACTACCTTCCTTTAGCATGAAGCAGTCTTGTCTATGCCTGCTGTGGATCAGCTCCCTGAACCCACCAGTGTCTGGCAATACAAGCACTATGTTCCAGGTCTGTGCAAGCCTCCCTCTTTCTGTACAGGTAGCGATAGGCATACACCATCCTCTCAGGGCTGGTCTATGCTACCATTTAAATTGGTGTAACTTAAGTCACTCAGGGGTGAGAAAAAGACACCCCCCCCCCCCGAGCGATGTATGTTACATCGACTTAAGCGCTGTCCACACTGCACTATGTCGGTGGGAGACGCTCTCTACTTATCCAGTGATCAGTCACTGGATTACCAGGTCTGCTGTTCCCAAAGGAATCGTATGCACCAGCTTGTAAGAGTCAACTCAGGATCAGTACTTTGCTTAACACCACAGCACTTAGGTATAGTTACCGTGAAAACAAGAATAAGTTTATTATAAAAAAACAGAGAATAAAATGATAGGAAGTAAGAATATTATTGGAAACAAATGGTTGCATATAAAACAAAAACAGAAGGTGCTTTCTAGAGACTAAACTTAACAAACAGGTTAACTTCCTGTCTAAAGAAGTTTATCTCACTCAAATTTCACTCCAGCATTTTCAGCCAACCGCAGTTGAGACCCCTTTTTCATGAAGCAAAATTGCTGTCCTGTTACTTCTTCAGAGAAGAGTGGAAGGGTGTCTGCCCCCCAAATTTAGTGGAGCAAGCCTCTGATGTGTACCTCCAGGTTGGGTCTCTTCCCCCCCACCCCATTATTTTTCTCCTCCTATTAGTTTCTTTCTGAAGTCCCCACTCCTTCATTTGCATTCAGTTCAGACTGGTGACAGGAGACCCATTGTGAACTTTACAATATGTAATTTACATAGAAACAGCCAGCTAGTTAAACAATTCTTGTCTGACAGGAAACCTGTTTTTCACCTTTGCTGGTGACCAGTCCCTAGACCCAGACCTTATAATTTTCAGTGCTTATACATAACTCCTTACACAACATCTGTACATGCATTTCACAATGATCCTGATGACTGGGATGACACCTTTTTATTTGAGGCCTCACATGACACTCATTGGTGAACTAGAATGCACATATCAGACTCAGGAGATTCCTGTGACCTGTATGGACCTCCTCTGTGCCACTTGCCAGGCACTAATTGGTTCCTGGCTCACAACATCATATATAAACCATCATATATAAATATTTGTATGCAGGCAACTTAATCTATAAATAGTTGTAAGTGTTCATTGTTTTGTTGCATTTTTGGGTCAAGTTGCACAATTCTTTATAGTATTCAGAATATTCAATTTTCATAGACAGACAGATTAGCCTCTCTCCTTCAGGGAAGATTTAGATTTGCAATAGCATAGAGATGGACTTGGGCCTAGGTGCCATGACAGAGTGAACATTTATATATGAGCCTTAGATATTGGAGATCTCTTCAATCTGCCACACTGTTTGTTTATGCCTGAGCGTTCATAAGCTTTAAAGAGCAGAGAACCCTTGTAGATGCTGAGTAATGCATGGTAAGTTGATAATAAAACATGCTGTTTTTTTAATTTGTTTATACAAAAAACATAACCCAGTGGGGTGACTGGAAGTTGTCTAATTGACATAAAACATTATTTCATTAGCTTTTCACTGTCAAAAATAAGTGATTTGGTGGTCTCAGCCTACATCACAAAACCATCACCTATGTTAGTCTTCAGTCAGGAGAAACCCAGGACTGGAATGTTAAGTGTTATTGGCCAGAAATTGAGGTATATCGGGTGGGGGTTATTTACAAAGCTCTCTTGTCAGCAGTATGCCTGGCTATGGCCATTGTAGTCAATATTACTTTCATAAGCACCACAATTCAAATTTAGCCTAAATCAGTTCATAGAGTGAGGAATAACGACAACAAAAAGAAACATAAGGTTGGCTGAAAGAGAGGCCCAGCATTTGGTGGTTCAGATATTGCCAGGCACAAACATTGATGACTACCTGGATGCAAAAATTAAAAATCTTGTATTTATAGCTGCACTTCTTGCTACTTCATAATATGTTGTTTATAATTAGTTATTCTTGCTATATCTTGACACGGTGGACTTTCTGAGCTGTTTCTGGAATATCAGCTCTGCTTTTCAGTGACTCAGTAAACTGTTCTTCAATGCAATGGCCATTGAATTCAGTTTGTTGTTCAGTCTTGATTTATTGTACTTTTTCATCAACAAATAAAATGCATCTCTGTTGAGCTATTGAAGATTATTCTGGTTAAAACATTTAAGCCTCTGCCCTCTTCAAAATAATGATTGAAAGTACCAGCTTTGAGCCATAGAACACTGCCCTTCTGATTCAGTGACAGTCCTTACCTTAGACCATCCCGTGCTTTGCTGCACATTGGGCTACCCACATTTGCCATCCTTGCCTGTCCACTGCCCTTCTCTCCAAATCTTCCCATTTCATGTGGAGGTGCTTGATGTTATTCAGAACTGTTCGTGTCCATGTTATTTGCGGTCTTCCTCTCTTTCTTCTTGCCTTTTCTGGCTTCCATTCAAGGGTGGTATTTGGTAAGCATTCTCCACACATGTCTCAGCCACTGATGTCTTCTTTTGTAGATTATTTGTGAGAGGGTGCCTTTATTCATCTTCCTATCTCTATATGTTATTCCCAATATTCTTCTCAGACATTTTGTGATGAAATGCATCCAGCTTTTGCGTATCTTTCTTGGTAAGTTGCCATGTCTCACTGCTATATGTTGTGATGGTGATAACAATTGCTTTGTACACGTTCAGTTTTGTCTTGAAGGAGATGTTTTTGAGTTGCCAGATGTTTTTGAATCTTCGAAATGCAGCATTTGCCTTCCTAAGTCGTCGTCTTGTTTCCTCAGAACTAGTACCATCTTGGCTGATGGTACTTCCAAGATATGTAAAATTGTCCACCGTCTCCAGTTTCTCTTCAATTTTGATTTCTGTCCCTATAGTCCCCATTAACATGACTTTAAATTTCTTTGCATTGTATCTCAAACCTGTCTTCTCCATTACTACTTCTACTTAGCTTGTGCATTTTTGTAGTCCATTGGCATCTTCATTGATAAGAGCAATGTCGTCAGCAAAGTCTAGATCAAATAGCCTTGAATTGTTCCATTTTAGGCCATATGTATCACTGTCGCATTGTTTTAGATCCTAGTTGATGACTAGCATAAACAAAAAAGGAGACAGGACGTACCCCTGCCTTATACCTGTCTTGATGCTGAATGGCTTACTCAATCCATTTTCCATTTTAATGCAGTGTTTTGCGTTGGCGTAGAATGCCTTTATAATGTTAATTAATTTTGTTGGAATTCCAGATTGTTCCACAATTTTCCACGTTGTTTCCCTGTTTACACTATTGAATGCCTTTTGAAAGTCCACAAAATTGATGGCAAGACTGCCTTGGAATTCAATTTTGCTCTCAATAATCTGTCTCAGGGTGCAGTAAGGTGAAGTTATTAATCATCTTAATCAGGTTATACCAACTCTTTCAAATATCAGGATGACCTCTAAGGAAGAAAAGAAAACAAGGTAAACAAAGATATTTAGGGGAAAACGTTATACTGCAATAAATTTAAAAAAAGTACAGTGACTTAGTCACATAACTCACTTCGATTTTAATGGAAACATGTAGCTGAACATATGGCAGTTACCCAATTGGCCTGATCCACTTTGTTTAATACGAGCTAGAATACTGTTATTTACTAAAGGAAACAATAAGGTGCTATCTACCAACATAGGGACCCATCGTTCCAGTCCTCATTTGCATAAACACTGATTACTCATGTAAGTAGTCCCATTGGGTTCAGTGGGATTGCTTACATGACTAAGGATTTGCAGGATTGAGCAGAGTCCTTTTTTTTTTTTTTTTTTTTTGGAACAACTAAGTTAAAAATGTTGTTGGGGGTCTTCTCCTCCTCAGACCTGTTTCAGCCTCAGTTTTCTAAAGAGAGTTAGTTGTGTGTGCACTTCCCTGTCTTTCTCCTCAAATCCTATAAATATTCATAAAGGTATGGGTCTTTATTGCCATGGGGCACTACATGGAAATCATATGATCAGCAGTCCAGAACTGCTCTACAGTTATGAATGACCTTCTTAAATGTTATATTATCCTTTAAAATAAGGGATGGGGGGGAAACAACAACTCCAAATAAATTTTGACGCTGGTACTCGTTCCCATGAATTGGGTGTGAGGCAGCCAGCAAGCAACAAAGGTGTATGTTTCTGTTCATTTATGAAGTGTGTTTAGTTTAAGGGTAACGATTTTTTTTATTAAACTACAGTTCTAAGCCACAGAGACCATAGCTGCCAGATCATTGTAGCATACTATATTAGACCCTTGTGTGTTTTCACTTCCAGTCCTTAATCCCCGGCCATGCAGGAGAGAAATATTCAATTCTAGGCAGGCTCTGATACTTTGGGAGCTTTGGACAGGGCATTGGGGAAAGAGAAGCACGGGTATCCATTGTTTATATAAGCACTAAGCCGCCTCCTCTGTCAAGAAAAGGGCATTAAGGGCACGAGCTGTGGTTTTGACTCTTTTTTTTCTTGAAGGGAGATGGAAAGAAAAGCGTCATTTGTTTTATAAATAATAATTGCTGGTTTTATACTTCAGCATTTCCAGCAGACCGTTTCTGGTAAATAGCAGCTAGGGATAGGCATCAGTGAGCTTATTTAAAGGGACTGCGTCAGTTTAACTAACTGTTGAAAACAAACACATTTTTTAATAATGTCTTGGATTTTTAAGTGAAATAATTACAATGTTTCAATGTGCTTGTGTCTTCTGATGCTCTTTGTTTACTTTGTATATTTCAGCATGGACAATGAAAATCAATGAAGTCAGGTTCACTTTTGTATAGTTAATTTCAGTGGCTGGTTCTTAGTGCTTCAAGCCATTTTGGGCTTCAAACTTCTCAGTAGAATGTGTATTTGTTTACAAACAACTCTCTGCATTTGGATTTATGGAGGGGAAATGTGGAAACATTTTTATTTGTCTTAGGGTGGACCAAATTTAAATTATCAGTTTCTCATTAAAAATATTAAAATATACAGATTTTTGTCCATAAAGTTTATAAAGTAATTATTTTAAAACATTAACTGTACTGTGTTGTGTAAGGCTTTCAGGGTAGTGGCTATAAAGTGTTAGGAGTAGTCATTTTGTGGGCTTGATTTATTATTGATGTATAGACAGTTCCATGCATTTACTGAAGACTTAAAATTTTGTATTGGATATTGTTTTCTAACATTTGTAAAGCACCTGCTATTTGAGAGAGACTAAAATCAATAAAAATAGTGCCATTTAAAGTGAATTGCTTTCTCTAGTTGTGTGTGACCTTGTTCTTCAGCTTGTTCTTTGCTGTCACTTCAGCCAATATAAATCACGTGATGGGCAAAACTCAGGCATGATTAGGGAGGGAAAAATAATCTAATTTAAATCTTAATTATA
Organism: Emys orbicularis; assembly: GCF_028017835.1. Lineage (NCBI taxonomy): Eukaryota > Metazoa > Chordata > Testudines > Emydidae > Emys > Emys orbicularis. The sequence goes on from NC_088690.1 coordinate 10,924,319, forward strand.
CCTATGCAGATATATTTGTGTGCATATTAAACTCCTGTTTTCAGGAATCTTAAAATAAGCCCCAAAAATGTACTCTGTGCTGAAAAATGACCTGAATGAGTGATCAGATTTGATTTTTTCTTAAGCCAGAAACATTGTTCTGCATGTGGTGTTAATTACAGAAACCTAAAGAGATGTTTCACTCTTTAAAAATGTTTTCAAAGCCATGTAATCATTGTAGTGTATGTCTTCCGGCTTCCTCCTTCCGCCTCAAAAACCAATAGGTCAATGATTGTTGGTATCTCTATTTACATAAATCAGTGCTTGCCGTCCAATTCACTTGAGTGGTCCTTACAAAAAAGTTTATATATTTATGCTAGAGAATTCCTTTATGGATGCCCTTTTTATGTTTTAAGAAGCAGGAAAGTAATTTGAATGGAGTGGTTTCAAACAGCATCATGGTTCACATTGTTACTGAGCACAGGAATCCTGTCTGATGCGTTTCAAACTGCTCAATCCTACAAATGCCTGCTAGTACTTTTGGTCAGAATCTAATTGACCTCAGTGGGACTTTGCCGAGGAAGTTACTATTCTCAGGTGTGTAACTGTTTGCCAGATTGGGCCCCTGCCAAAATTCTAAATTAAATACAAACAGTGTAGATGTGAAATGTACAGTATAATACTTTGAATAAAATAACAATCTTGATGTAGTTGAGTTAATTTTGGTTGAGCATCTTTTAGAAGGCTTTGTGGAAGAAGCCTATTTTTAAGGAGGAATATGTATTAAGACGATGGTGTTTTGGTGCACAAGGTAAAGGTAGGTGTTTCGAGAGTTTGGTGGGATCCTCTGAGTGAAGGCATCAAAATGAAAGGGAGGAAAAGATGCAAGAGAACCACTAAAGTTTTGCAGGCTGTTTTGTTTCTAAAGTGCACTAATTTAGTGTTTGTGTATTTAGGGAAGAAACAGCTAATTTAAAAAATGCAAATGCTGTATTCTGCAATCATTTATTTGAATGAAAAATGTTATGAAGGATTTTGAGTGCATGGACTTAGGTGTGCCTGGCAGCCTAATAATCTGCTGATTTGCAGTAAGTGTCCGTAGGGACTCATGAATACAAGCTGTCCTAGTCTGCTATGTAAACCTGGCATTTTAGAAAATCTCTAAATCTGTACAAAAGACTTTAGCTGCTCGGAGAAAGCCAATATGGTATCAAATGAAAAATGCTGAACTTTTCTCAAACTCTTGAAAGCAAAGCTTCACTTAATGTTGCTATTGTGTAAATCACTCAGCTTGTTGCCTGTATGCCTGGGTATTGTAAATGATATGATTAGTCATCTAGCTGTATGCCTTGCAACAGTGGATGATCTTACAGCCATACACAGTATAATACACATGGGCAGATTTGGGAGGGCTAAGGCCCGGGATCTAGCCTTATCTTTGAATTTCCTTTCAGGACCGCTTAACATTTTGATGTAGTAGTTTTGCATGAATTGAGATTTTGCTGAATTTTTATTTAATTTTTTTTAGAGGCAAGTAGTATAGTCTCCACATTTCACGATATCATAATCTGGAGAGGACTGTTCTCTGGATTCTGTCTCTGTTTTAAGTAGTTTTCTCATTGAGAAACTAAGGAGAGAAAACATAATTAGTGTTATGCCTGACCCGTAATAGTTTATTTTGCTGCTACATAAGTGGCCATCTAACCCACGTTAATTATGGCTTGCAAATATTTAGGTTTTTGCTGGGCACAGTTGGCATGGGGGAAGGAAGGAGCATATGTGTCTCCCTGACTCTGGGGTTGGTTCTGTGCTGGCCCTGAAATACTTTAGGCTGCTCTAAAGTACACTGCTGATTATAGCCCCCAAAGGAACCATCTGCCAGTAGAAAATATTTGGAATGCAGCAGCATCCTGTCTGTATTCCTTCCCATCCCAGTTAACTGCCTTGTTGGGAGATGGTGTAGCTACACTCACTCTACACCATTTGGGGACTTCCCCATGCCAGGTGAGATCAGGCTGCTTTCTAGACCCTTTGGATTGCATCAGTGAATCTGGTCCCTGTTTTTTAACATGAGCTTGTGATGGGGCCTAATACAATTCATAACTTCAAAACTATTGAACTGATTTTCTTTAAAATGGATTTGTGTTGTAGATGTCACTGAGACTTAAAAATAAGACATTTCCATTGTATTATATATTGATAAATAATTTGTAATCAGATGTCAAGGTATAAACACAAGGAGACAAAGTTAAGGTTGAGCTTAAAAACATTTAAATCTGCATATCCTCACATTTGAATGCTTGATTTCTCACCCTTAATTTTGCATTATTGCTGGTTGACCTGCTAATGTGTTTAAACACAACTGTCTTTGTTCAAACTAAAGGAAAAATTGTGTTTAACACTGTGGTAGTTAAAACGTGTTAGTCAATATATTTTCTAACATTGTGCATTTTCCTGGTGTAAACAAGGTAGGGTGCATGGTTAAGATGAAGTGTAACTTCAGATTGCAACCCTGCTGTAATTAGTTTCCTGATTCAGTTGTATTTGTAGCATGGACAACAGACCCTAAACCTTGCAGCTGGCTGTTCTTCATGAAGCCAGAATCTACCTCTCAGGAACTATGTGTATGTCTATACTGCAATTTGATACTTGCGACTGGCTCATGCCAGCTGACTTGGGCTTGTGGGGCTCAGGCTGAGGGGCTGTTTAACTGTGATGTACACATTTGAACTTGGACTGTATAGACATACCCTGACTGTTTTCCCCCTCGTCACACAGTGTTGAAAACAAGTCCTGAGGAGAATAAGACCTTTTCTCTCCCTTTTGTTTCAGATGATTTCCAAGGAATAGGTCAAATCAAAGGCCCCATATACAGTAGGCATGCTATGGCATGCACTCTGTAACAGAGAAAATGTCTGTGCTGGGAATTTAAATGTTTTCAGAACTAGATCAGCGCATCTCAGTGCTGGCAACCATTGTTAGCAAAAATATCATATTCCTTGTGCTGCTAGAGCTAAAGTGTCACTTGACTGGTTATGTTAAGTTGAAGAAATATCCTTAATGACTCAGTTTATCTATCTTTCCCATGTTGTTTTCCCCTCCACCCTGAGACGATCTTTTAATGGGGGTGTTTACCTTAACTTATGTTGTTAGGAATCACTAGAATCTACTCAACAATTGTGTCAGAGCATTTCACATTTATTCATACACTACCTCTGGGAGGAAGGGGGCTAAGGAATTAAGTATTATCTGTTTTTTATGTATAGGGAAACAGAGGCATGGACATATTAAATTACTTGTCCAAAGCCATATAGCTAGTCCAGTGGCAGAATGAGACTAAAATCCTGAACTTCAGACTATCAGTTGAGCGTCTCGTTCATTAGATGGTGTTGCTTTTCCATGGCCTGTGTGTTGAATGTGGGAGTTCTCACATCTACAGCAGACATGTTGGTAATGCAAGTATTACAGAAATCCTGTCAAACTCATGCTTACCGTTGAAAGCGAGTCTCACCTTTCTGAGGGTCTTCTGGGATAGCCACAGAGACGAGGCAATATGGGGAAGCTTGTACTGCCACCACCTTTGATATCTGAAACTTGTACCAGGTTAAATGTTTAGCTTACCAGGTTTGATAGTTCCATTTAAATGGTGGGGTAGATAGCAGTGTTAACTTATTCCTTGAAATTGAAATATTAAGAAGGTCCTTGAAACACCTAGTTGTGCTACCAGTAATGAGCCATGTTGGCAAAAGCGTATGATTATAGTGTGATTTTTGATTTACTGATAATGTGCTGAAAAATATCTCCGCTCATCAGTTAAGATGGAAATGCTGTCAATAAATAAGAGTGGAAGATTCCTCCTCTTGATTATCACGGTATTGTGGTGGGAAAAATCAGGGTGGTTTGGAACATGGGAAAAAAAGGGCACTTCCTTCTTGCCACCCCTACAGAAAAATATCTCTCTCCCATTTAGATTTCATGAAGCATTTTATTTCTGTATCTCTGAAAGACAGTCTTGCATATAATGCCTTGTAAGTGGTGTGGTATGGAATGAAGTGTACTATGAAATGACTTACACTTGCAGATTCAAATGGCTTAGTATACTTTCCATTCATCTGATTAGAATAGTTTCAGCTGCTCTGACAGCCAGCATATGAAAATGAAATGTCCTCTCCCAAATGTTAACAACATTGTAGCTTCAGCCACCTGGCCCACATCAACAAATTCTACATGTAAATTTGCTCTGTCAGTATGCTGGTTTTTAGTGTCTGACATTTCACATGCTCTCAGGTAGTTAATTATTTAAAAAAAATCTGGACTTGTCTTAAAATTTAAAGCATATATGTTTTAACATTATTTGTAAACTTTGAAGGTTGCCAAGTTTTAAAAAAATCAAAATTTATCTTGATGGGGAAGCAGCTAATTAGGATTAGGTTAATTCAAGTGCAGAAATAATTTTGATCATCAGAAAAAGCCCTCAATTTGTGTGTGCAATACGTTAAATTTACCTACATTTTGAATATATTTGAGGGAATTTTCTCCTGGTAAATAAAGGGAGTGGATAATGGAATATTGCTAACTGAATCTTGAATACCTGTTGGTAATCTGGTCTCTGTTTGACAGGTTCAGACAAGGAACTGGATGGTATTTTCTGACAAATGGAGAACTATTTCCAAGCAGAGGCATATAACCTTGATAAGGTTTTAGATGAATTTGAACAAAATGAAGGTGAGTGACTTTGTAAAAAGGTTGTAGATGCATGTGCTTGACATTACACAGAGAAAACCATAGGTGGGGCAGGGTAGCGTAACATCCTTTTAATTTTAATGAATTGCAAACTGATCTCATTACTTGCAAAGCCACCTGTGAATTTTACATGGTTTTCCTTAGCCGAGGACAGCATCTCATAATCATTTTCTATTTACCTGTATTATCAGTGGTGAGGTGGTTTATATTTAACTGTTGATGTAGAAAATTTTTAAAGGGATATTGTTAGAATTGTAGCTTGTGTAAAGTATAGGGTTTTATAAAACCTAATAGAAATAGAAATATTGATGTAACTTGTTTTTAACAATTCTATGAAAACAGTTATTTAAACATTCTTCTTCAATATTGGGAGAACTAAGCACCCTGACAAAAATGCCACTGCACATAAATCCTAGAGTGAAGACGATCATATTCTAAGTATAAAATCTGTGTGCTCTAATTTCCTCCCTCCTACTGTGGAGGCAACCGAGGATTTTTTGTGTTGTGTCCCCTCCCCCTTTCTACTTATTGTATTAATCAATCAATTTAGAATTGCCTGTTCAGAATAGAACTGGACAACTGACTGGTCGCAGAGCCCTAAAGATGTTATTTTCCAGAAACTCTGTGCAATTATATCATTAGATGTTGATCTTGGATACTTAAGTATTAGTAAGTGGTCTTTTGCTATTGTGTCCATATTCAGACATCTATGCATTTCTGGTTTAGGAGTAGTTTTGTTATATAAAAGGATTATAGGAACCATGGATGGTTAACTATCCTATAAAGTAGAGCTGGGGGAGTTGTGTCACCGTGATGGATTATAATATAGTCATTATTTAAACTATTAATTTTTCAGATGATGCTGTTTCACCTACATTATTGGGTGCAAAGTGGAATCAGGTTCTAGATCCCCCTTCTCATCGGCTGTCATGTAATCCAGCTCTGTCCAGCGTGCATGAAGCTTCAATTCCTAATGAGTGTCAACAGAGATTAAAGTCTTTCTCCCTGACCCATTCAACCACTACTCCAACCGGAGGAGAGGGGGATCATTGTGCTAATGGAATGGATCTTAGTATAAATCCAGAGACCCCAACTGTGTGGATTGATGATCAGGCAAAAGCAGATGATCATTTAATGAAGAGAAATAGTAATCAGGATGATCAGTGTAATGCTATGGAAACAGGAGAAAGGAAATGTGGAAATCCAGCCTGCTTGCCAGAAGAGAAGAATGTTCTAGTAGTGGCAGTCATGCATAACTGCGACAGAAGGACTCTACAAAGTGGCAATTTGCTGGATTGTAAAAATTACAGCACTCAGTCCTTAATGGACACTATTAGCTTTACACTGGATAATGAAAACCGACAAAATGATCAGTTTGGTGTTACTGTAAATGGATCCACTGAAAAAGATACAGATACAGAAAAGCAAGGAGTACAGTTAGATCGGCTGTATGCTGAGGCTGACTCTGTTAGCCATTTGATTAATACTTCATCTGATAGTCTGTCCAATGCATGCCTCCCCCATCGATTAAAGGATGATTTTAATATTAATAGAGACTCTCTGTTCTCAGAGTCTACAATTGCAGGGATTAATGCAGTGACCTTATTGCAGAGACCAGTTGATGGTACTGTTAAAACACAAGAGAGTTGTGCATCAGTTGAGGATTTTATTAGCAGAGCAATTACTCAAAGAAAAGATCTGGAAGCTAAAAATTCTTCTCCTAGTTCAAGTAATGGAAGTTTCATGATAGAGGAAACTGTAGAAGAACAAACATCTCAACTGTATCAATCTGGGCTACCTGTGCTCTCTCAAACTTGTCAGCCTAATATGTCTGAAAGTGGCAATTATAGTGAACGCTTTGAAGAACGTATTACTTCTGAGGATGTTAGTGGTGTGGAAAGTGAAGTCAGTGAATGTGACAAAATTCTCAGCACAACTGAATCGCTCAGTGGGGCAGAGTGTTTCCCTGAATCTCAGGAGATGACTAATTGGGAATTGACTAAACTGAATAATAAGCAAAATCATGGCGAGAATGAAAGACTTTTGCAGATGAAAGTGCCTGAGGAGGCTTGTAGTAATAGTGGGAAAGATGGAGATGGGATGATGGAAGCAGGCATGGACATAAAGGGGATTTATATAGATGAGCTTGAAGGGTCCAGTCTCTCTGATGTTATGGGTACATCATCAGCAAGCTCTCTGTCTAATGGTTGTGATTCCTATGGAATGCAGAACCCAATTGTTGCTCATATTCCAAAGACTTTACCCTCCAAGGAAGACTCAGTGACAGAGGAAAAGGAGATAGAGGAGAGCAAGTCAGAATGTTACACTAATGTTTATGAACAAAGAGGAAATGAGGCTGCTGATGGGAGTGGTCTCATTTTAAACAGCACTGGTGACCAAATGAAGAAAAATTATGTACATAATCTCTGCAGTCAGGTACCATCTCTGCACGGGCAAACATTACCAAAAACAGTAACTAACCTGCAACCTATCAGTGTTCCATTTGGTGGTGCAAGACCCAAACAACCTACAAATCTTAAATTGCAAATTCCAAAGCCATTATCGGACCATTTACAAAACGACCTTGTTCCCCCAAACTGTGGAGGTAATACTAAAAATAAAAATGATGTCTTTGGTAAAGCAAAAATAGGGGAAACCTTGGCAGCAGATATGTTTCCTGATGAGAAATCGTTAAATGCCTCCATTGCTGATACCACTGGGGAACATTTAGAAGAGTATGAGTCTGGGGTCTCTAGTAGTCCGTGCCTTGCAGTAGCCCCAGATAGTCCAGATAATGATCTCAGAGCTGGTCAGTTTGGAGCTCCCACCAGAAAGCCATTTACTACTTTAGGTGAGGTGGCTCCAGTTTGGGTTCCAGATTCTCAAGCACCAAACTGCATGAAATGTGAGGCCAGATTTACATTCACCAAAAGGAGGCATCATTGCAGAGCATGTGGGAAGGTAAGTTCATATTCAGTGACAAAGCCTCGTGTTCCCTTATTTGTACTCTCTCTCTCTTTCGCGCGCGTACACTCACTCACTCACTCATTCACTCACACACACACACACACACACACACACACACACACACACACACACACACACACACACACACACTATATATATATATTTATATCTATATAGCTATAAATATCTATATCTATATATATCTATCAGGTAACCACACAAGCCGCTGGCTACCATTGCCTCTGACATCTGTCTAAAGCACAGTAGCATAGTCCATTTGATTTAGTTAGTTTCTTTTTAAAAAGTCCCTAGACTCTCACCTATTCTTCATTGTTCACATTACTTTAATAGAGAATAACTATTGGTTATTCATGATGATAACGATTATCCTTTAAAAGCAGTTTGTTAGTTGATTGTAGCCATTAACAGATATTGAATTCATGTAGGACTGCTATAAAATAACTAAGTGCAGGAAACTAATTTTCAAAAATCACTGCATCAATAATTTCCATTAACAACACTGAAACCTGTTGATGGGGATGGGAAGTGAGCTATTGAACTGCCAGTTTTTCTGCTGGTTAACATAGCTGACTATCTTCAGTCTTTTATGTCCCCTTTACTCGCTTTGTACATGCTACCTCCAGTATTTACCAAAATATATCCTTGCTTTTGAAAAAGTGTATTGACTATAATAAGATTCTCCCAAATTTGATGGATAGGTGAGTGGTGATATGGTTATTAAGAGGAATTGTGTGGGAAGGTCAATTAAATGTAATTTTTAAATGTATTTTTATTGTATGAGGAATGTTTCTTTGAATATTATAACTAAGTTTATTTCTGAGTAAGAACTTCTCTTTAGCTATACACCATATAAATTAGATAGGGCTGCATTAGTTTAAATGCAAATATGGCATTTTTGTGATAAAACAGTTCATAAAATATTTGTAAATATTTTGTTGAAGTATAAGTAAATGGCACACACCACTGCAAACAGAAAATCTAAAACTAATTGATTAGTGTGACGGGTTCCCCCTGGGGTGGCACCTGGAACTGGGGTACCACTGAGCCCGTTGACCCACCAGCCTAGGCTCCCTCTCACACTGTACTGCTGTGACAAGCTACAAAGTCCTTCAGACTGCACTTTCACCAGCATACATACAGGTAGGGACACACCTGGCTGTAGTTACAAGCAGGCTCTCTGACCAGCCCCTGCATGGGAAAGCTACTCCCAGCTCTTCAGGCACGCACCCCCTCTGGAGTATAAACCCAAAATTATACCACCTTGCGCTGCACAGGGAACTGTACAGCGTAAACTCATAAAATTCGCCCCCTCCCTCAATGTGGAGAGGAATATGCAACAGCCTTTTGCCCCTGAGTTATGATTTCCACACACTCGTTTAGATAAAGCAAAACCAAGTTTATTAACTACAAAAGATAGATTTTAAGTGATTATAAGTGATAGCAAACAGATCAAAACAGATTACCTAGCAAATAAACAACAACCGCAAACTGAGTTTAATATACTAATTAGATTGGATATGAATAGCAGATTTTCACCCTAAGATGATACAAGCAGGCTACAGATTGTTAAGGGGCAAGCTGCACTTGCTATACAGCTTGGAATCCCCAGGTGTTCCATTCACAGGCTAAAAATCCCTTTAGCCTGGGTGCAGCACTTCCCCCAGTTCAGTCTTTGTTCCTCAGGCTTTTCCAGGGGTTTTCTTGTGTGGGGAGTGAAGAACACCCGATGATGTCACTCCCTGCCTTATATAGCTTTTGCATATGGTGGGAACCCTTTGTTTCAAAGCTGGGTTCCCCGACTGGTCTGTGGAAAAAATGCTGCCATTCCCAGATGGAGTCTAGAGACATATTGTCACATCACATCTTTGTAGAGTCATAGCAGCCATTACTTGGAGGCTGTCTGTAGCGTTCTCAGGAAGGCTCTCCAGATGGGAGATAAGCTTCTCCTAAGGCCTGTTGTTTTTTACTAATGGCTCATTGACCTTAATAGGCCCTTCCCCACCCAGCTATCTAGACTGAAAGCATCTTGTCCAGTGGGCGTTACCCAGATGTAACTACATTTGAAATACAGAAACATAGTTAATATTCATAATTTCAGATACAAAAATGATACATGCGTACAAATAGGATAATCCTATTCAGCAAATCATAACATTTTCTATGACATCTCACATGACATATCTTGCATAAAATGCATCTTAACTATTTCATAATCATATCATACTATCTGAAGAATATGGGGTGCAGTGTCTCAATCAGATTATTCAAAATTAATTTTAAAAACACTAGGCTGGCAAACATTCATGAATTACTTTAAAAATAAGATGAAAATGGAACATTCATGCATTTTTAAAATAAACATATTAAGGTAAATTTGGTTCATTTAGGGTCCAGTCCAAAGCCCTGTGAAGTCAACTGACTTCTCTGGGCTTTGGATCAGATCTTTAGCTGCCAGAATAGCGCAGGGAAGCAGAATGACATGAACAGAGGACCTAAAAGAATCAAATTCAGCAAACAGAGATTCATATCGGTCTGCTCCAGGAAGGAGACTTGCAGAAAACATGAAGTGTCCCATATAGCTGTCTAGGTATGACATTTATCTTTCTTAACACCTAAAATACATAACACTGAATCTGTTCTCCTGGCAATTGTCCAATTAAATGAAAGGACTGTTAATCAAATTACCAGTTAAGTGGGTTCACATTCATATTTTTGCATTTGTTCCATGTTCTCTTTATTTTGAGACTTGACGAAAAATTCTTCTCATGATAGTTCTGACTGGTTAAGCACTCTTTTGGAATAAACACATACTCTTACTAATACAAATAATATTGAAATCCATCAATACTAAATTATGCAATAAATAATGAAAAATAAGTAGTACAGTCACTATCTACTTGTACCATATAGTTTAAATCCCTAAATTTAGTGCATCTTTCAATTATTGATGTGTTTAAATGCCCAATCCTACTCCTACCAAAATCAATGAGAATTTTTAATCCATGTCAGTGGAAACAGGATAAGGCCTCTCATTGGTATTTGATTTTAGCTGTCACTTATTTAAAGGGTCACTGTCAAGTAGCTAGGCCATACTTTAGTTTTTTGTGAGTTTACCAAATGACTACAAGCTTTGGGGGGGTGTTTTAAAGAAAACCAGCTCTTTGGTTTGAACTGAATCATTCTCCTTGAAACCCAAGTTTTAGAAGTGGTATTGATGCCCTTTGGCCCCTCCTGTTCTCTGCCTGTGGCACACAGTCATTTAGTCTTCTGAAGGCTGTAATATTTTGGTCTAATTCTGGTAGTTGGGTTTGGTGTGTGGTGGCTGTGTAGTATTTAGTGGCTTGTGATGTACAGGAGGCCAGAACAGATGATCTGGTGGTCCCTTCTAGCCTTAAACTCCGAGACTAGTTTATTGTTGCTGAATGAGAAACAAAAACTGAAAATGACTGAAGGGTAAACAGAAATACATAGCTAAATAGACCGCACAAGGGGCAAAAAAATGTAGATTTTTAAAATGTTCAGTGTTAATAATCGAAGAGATTCTGAATCTGAATTGTAACACAACAGTTTCCCTTAAAACTAATCATTGTGGCCAAAAAGTCCTAAGAATAAAAACTGCATTTAAAAATAGTTGGATGGCACCTGGAGAAAGCGTTGCTGTTTTAATTTGTGTAGTAATTGACAAAATCAATGTGAGCCACTGAACATCAGAGAGATGGCCGAAATTAAATATGCATGTTTACCAAACTTTGTTTTAAACTTAAGAACTTGAAAAGTGATGATATATTTTAGGGGAAACTATTCATTTTAATTGTTTATATTTTGTATATGTATTTTCCATTGTCATCTGTCGTGGTCACCTGTGATATCCTTGTGTAGAACAAGTGGAATATTTGTATGTGACAATTCTGTTCTGTAAGCCAAACTAGTGATTCTCCTTGCACTAAGTAGTAAAACAAAAACAAACATAAAACCTTGTAACTGCACTGTGTAAGCTTGCTGCATTTAGACAAGCTGCCATTTTCTGCTATGTGAAATCCTAATTGCTTGACAGTTGCTTTCAAATAAATATATATATATATATATATATATATATATATATATATATATATATATATTGCTGAAAAACAGGAAAGCACACTTCACTTTCACCTTAAATATTGTTTATATTTGATTATATACAACACCTGCACTCCACCTACTACAAAGTTAAAGATGCCAATGAGAACAGATGTTAACGTTTTGTCATTCTACTATATATTTCTGTTTAGTATTTAGATCATAGAAATCATTGTGCTTGAAAAGCCTTGTTAAATGCAGACTGTAATCTTCTTCAAAGGGTCCTGAATTAGAAATTAATTAGTTTAGTCCTTTGGTCTGTGGTTGAGGACATTGATTTTTCCATGTTCTGTAATTGTCCTCCTAGTTTAAATCTGAACTGAATTTTCCAGTGGATAGGCTTCCCTGAGAATTGAAATGAAGCACAATATCTCAAAATAAATTACTCAGAAACCAGTGCTGGTAATATTGCTTTAAAAGCTGGTAAAGTATAGCTGACATAATTAGAAAAGGAAATGTTATAATTTACACACCATTAGATGAGGTCATCCAGGTGACAAAATTGTTATTCCAGCTCTCATCATTTGTATGCTAAAATCGTGTCTCAGGCTTGGGCCTCATCTCTATGTTACAAACTACAACATTGTTACAGGACTTATTTACAAAATGGATGCTCCTCGTTACAACATGGGCAACATTTTTAGTGCACACTGAACCAAACTCTGTCATTTTAACTGGGCTAGGAGGTAGACAGACACTATTATGTTTAACTGTTGGAACAGAGTACTTTGACTCACTTGTAGTATAGACTGGGCTTTGTATGTAGTTTTAAAATGTGCAAGATTTAGAAATGTTGCAGTTGGGGTAGGAAAAAAGTATAGGATTACATGAAGGTCTATGAAGATTAAAAGAAAGATACACTGTTAATTATGCATATGAAAACCAAATAAAATTGAAACTACGTTGGGTTGAAATCTAAAATTCTGACTTGACTTTCAGAGACAGTTTACAGCATAGTGTCTGATGCGTCTAAATTTCATATGCTTTAAGCTGTTTTTCTGCATGAAACATGCACTCATCAGTGGCTTCATATGCCACCCGAACAAAAGCCCTAGGACACATAGGGGAAAACATTGACTTTTTATTTAAATACATATTGTAAACCTTAAGATAGACTGGCCAGAATCTTGTCTGCACTGGAGAATTTGGGCATTACAGGCACCACTGCATTGCCACATAGGTAAAGTACCTCATGTCTCCATACAAATGTTTGTAATGGTGCACAGGCATTGCCATTGTTGTTACAATTGCACTTCCTTGTAGCACGCTGCCCGGGGTCACTGAGCTGTTAGTCCTGGTGCAGGTGGAAAGTACTGGCAATGAAGCTACAGCGTTCTAGTTGGTCCTTCCAGCACAAGTCATGCAGTGTTCCCCTTTAGCAACCAGTGTGGTGTGGGATGAGTCTTGTACATTTGAACTACTGAGAGTTACAACAGTGCAGGTCTCAAGAGTAGAGACAAAATGGCTGTCCTTTCTTCTGAAATGTATCTCACTCATCCCCCCCCCCCCCCCCCCCATATCCAGTTTTGGCTTTGATTTAAGTGACCAGAGAAACGGCCTGAGCACTTTCCCAGTGTTGTGTTTTAAACATCATTCATTCCAGAGAGCTGTAAAGGTGGCCACTATGGGATTACATATATGATTTTCCTGGTCCATTAGCCATTATCTCAAACCTGCATTTTTAAATTACTCCTGTGGGGAGTGTGTACATTTGTATTATTGCAGATAGCGCTTACTCCAGTAGGATTAAATGAGACTGACACTAGGTCATTTGATCTTAATCAATTTCACTGTGACGCTGTTGGAGGATTATTGATAATTTCCTTTCTAATTTTGCACCTTCTAATGTATTCAGTATCTGAATTAATCTATTTAAATTACTCTTATCATGAAACATTGAGTGATTCAATATGTTTTTTCTTTTGCTCCAGGTTTTCTGTGCAGCATGCTGCAGTCTGAAATGCAAGTTGCTGTACATGGACAGAAAAGAAGCCAGAGTGTGTGTAATCTGTCATTCAGTACTAATGAATGGTAAGTAGAAAGATAGGGACTAAATGCAAAGTTTTACTGGCTTTGTGTTGGTCAGTGGCTGCAGTATGCCTAGCCTATTGAAAACACTATATTCTTGCTGGCAAATATTTAAAAATGCAAAGGCTCTAGAGAAGTCAACTTGAAATCCTTGTGAGACTTGGGGACTCTTGTACCACACGTAATTAGTGAAACCTAAAAAGCAGGTAAGGTTGCAGAAAGATTGAGTTTATTTCATAAAGCACCCTGCTTGGATTTCAGAACATTTGTTTTGTATGGAGGAAAGTATGGAAGTTTGCTCTGCTTGTTTTCTTAACAAATGGCTGACCTGTTACCCTCTCATACAGGAGACCAAAGGGAAGAAACCCACATTTGTGTCCCTTTCTAGACTACATACTATAGGGAAATCATGAAAGTAATCTTAGTTCACAAGAGGATGCTACTTCATTTCTTATTAGCTGACCTATTAAATAACATCACTATTGTTAACTCCTTCGTGTCAGAGAAGGAGGCCTGGTCTAATGGATTGTGTACAGGAAAAACTCCGGAGGTGTAGGCACAACTAAATAACTCTTGTGTTCTGATCTGGGTCCAGGCAAATTACGGGCAGAACATGAGCTCTGAGGGAGATGCTGGGACCAAAAGGGCTAATACAATCCTTGGATGTATAAACAGGACTATTGAATAGAAGTGGGGCAGTTTATATTACTTCTGTATGTGACACTGGTGCTACTACAACTGGAATACTGTGTCCAATTCTGGTATCCACAATTCAAGAAGGATGTTGAAACATTGGAGAGGTTTCAAAGAAGAGCCATGAAAACAATTAAAGGATTGGAAAATATTCCTTATAGTGATAGACTCAAGGAACTCAATCAAGTTTATCAAAAAAGAAGGTTAAGGGGTGACTTAAGCACAGTCTAAAGATGTACATAGGAACACAAATTGGATAATAGGCTCTTCGCTGTAAGAGGCATAAGTGTAACAGGATCCAGTGGCTGGAAGTTGAAGATAGCAAAATATAGACTAGAAATAAGATTCAGTTTTTCAACAGTGCGGGTGATTAACCACGGTAAGATGTTCCAAACCCTTGTGGTGAATTCTTCATCACAACACATTTTAGAATCAAGATTGGATGTTTTTCTAAAATAAATCCCGTAGTTTAAACAGGAATTAATTTAGGGAAGTATTATGGCCTGTGTTATGCAGGAAGATAGACAGTGGTCCCTTCTGGCTTTATAATCTCAGTCTCTGAAATTACTTAGGCCAGGGTTTTCAGAAGTGTCCACTTTGGGATGCCTTTATTTTTGTGTTCCCCATTGACACTTCACCTAGAGCTTGATTGTTCAGAGGACCTGAATACACCTGGAGGTCCCATTGACTTCAGCTGGAGTTGTGAATGCTCAAGTGTGGCATTCAAAATTTTTGGGAAGATTCCATAGCTGTTAAATGGGAATAATTTTTATCTATCTCAGAGGAGTGTTAAAGCTTAATTAATGTTTGTGAAGCAATTTGAAAAAATATAAAGTGCTAAATATCAACATCTTCCACTGGTGGCTATAAGCAGCATGATAAGAAATTGTAGTTTACAGTAACTAGGAATTAAAGGTAGGCACAAGTATGACATTGGTTTTTGATGAATTATCAGACGCGTAGATGAACATGATATATTGGGGATGAGTCAACGTGGCTTTTGTAAAGGGAAATCATGCCTTACAAATGTATTAGAATTCTTTGAGGAGTCAACAATTATGTGGACAAAGGTGATCCAGTTGATATAGTGTACATGGATTTTCAGAAAGCCTATGACAAGGTGCCACACCAAAAGCTCTTAAGCAAAGTAAGCAGTCATGGGATAAGAGGGAAGGTTCTCTCGTGGATCAGTAACTGGTTAAAAGATAGAAAACAAAGGGTAGGAATAAAGGGTCCGTTTTCACAGTGGAGAATGGTAAGAACCGGGTCCCCTAAGGATCTGTACTGGGACCAGTGCTGCTTAACATATTCATAAATGAGCTAGAAAAGGGGGGTAACAGTGAGGTTGCAAAATTGGCAGACAATACAAAATTACTCAGGATAGTTAAATCCAAAGCTGACTGTGAAGAGTTAAAAAGGGATCTCATAAAACTGTGTGACTGGCAACAAAATGACAGATGAAATTCAGTGTTGATAAGTGCAAAGTAATGCACATTGGAAAACATAATCCCAACTATACATACAAAATGACGGGTTCTAAATTAGCTGTTACCATTTGTAGCTCCTGCCCCTGCTGTGCTGACAAAGTCACTCGGAGACCCTGGGTTTCAGTAACTACTGGTGCCGTTTATGAAAGGTTGTGCTTCCGCCACCTTTTCACCATACACAGCTTGGATTCTAGTGTCTGCACCCAGGAGGGAAGAGCTATCGCTCTGCTTCCACTCCCTCGCTCCCCCCCCCCCCGCTTCCTTCCTCCCAGCCCCCGGCTAATTGGACAGGCAGCTGACTCCCATTCACCATTTAGGTGCAGGTTTTCTCTGGCCAGCTCCAGTTTACTTCCCTTATTAGGCGCTGGTGTGACAGAGGGCTGAGTCAGTAGTTTTTGCCCAGCACCCTGTCACACACGCCCCCCTCTTCTCCAACTGCCAGGTTCACCCATCCAAGTCCTCTTCGCCCCCTACTGGGCGCGGCCATATGGGGGATTCCTCCCTCATCTTTCCAGTGACCTGCCGGGTCTTCCTTGTGGGGTTCAGCCATCCCCCACCCGCAGAAGCCACATTGCGTGGGGGGTGGACGCTCCCATAGCTCTGCCGCCACCCACAGGTCCTCTCACCATTCATACCCCCAGGAGTGTCCCCCTTCCTTTTCTCCCTTTGCCTCTGAGAGGGGCTCGAGGTTGATCCCAGCTTTCCCCTGGACACCCAGGACTTCAGGTTCCCAAAAACCCGTCAAGCGGGGCCTGGGTCTCATCTTTCGGGGGTCCCCTTACAGGGAGTTCTGTTAGGCTCTTCGGCTCCTCTGAGGACCATGGGGCGGATACCGCCTCTATTCTTTCCTTCTCCCGTCCTTCCTGACTCGGGCTCTGTTGTCTAGGGTTTTTCTGCTTCAGAGATCTCTTCCTCGAGGGGTCTCCCCCTTTTCCTACTGTGGGCCTTCCTCCCCTGACCTGCTTTCCCTCTTAGGCAGGGGTCCCAGTTGGTGCCCACCACCATTGGGTATGGCAGGCTCTCTACTACGTCAACCCGTTTCCAGCGGAACCTGTCCCGGACCTCAAGGGGCACCTGGACCATTGGGCACTGCCTCTCATCCCCATGGATGCTCTCCAAATTCACTTCGGCGCCGGGAATCATCCATTGCAGCTTCACCAGCCCCCTGCTTACAAGAGAGCAGGGTGAGGCCGTATCCACCAGACCTCACTGGGGTCTTCTCACCACCATCATGGGAATGGCGGACAGTTTCCGCCCCTTCCCCTATCCTCCAAAGTTGGTCCACCCACAAATCTCTGCAAAGCCACATTCCATGTCCGGGCAGTCCCCCTTTTTATGTCCCGGTCACCTGCTCTGCCAGCAGATGAGCGGCCTGGTCCCAGTGGGAGCTCCCTAGTTGTTCTCCCATTTTTAATCCGGACCCTTCCTGGTCGGGGGTTCCCTGGCTTTTCTCCCGGTTTCTTCTTCCTTATATGGGTGTCCTCTTTCCTGGGGAAGTCTGCCTCTGCATACTCCTCCGTCAGTTTTACCGCTGCCTCTACCGTACTGGATTGGTGTCGTCTCAGCCATACCCTTATGTTCTTGGGGAGGCCATGTAAAAACTGTTCTAGGATGAGCACGCCCATGATCTCCCCCTCTGTCTGGGCGTCAGGTCTCAGCCATCAGGTGGCCCAGTCCATTAACTACTGGGTGAATGCCCGGGGCTGCAAACCCTGTGTCCACCTCGCCGCCCGGAACCTCGGCGGACAGCCCCACCCGATCTAGGACGGCTGCCCTTACTGTGTCATATCTCCTGGCCTGTTTTTCACTCAGGGCCATATAGGCCTCTTGGGCTTCGCTGGCCAGGTAGGGGGCCAGCCGCAGGGCCCAGGTTGTCTTCTCCCATCCTGCCTCATAGGTCACCCAATTAAATCATTAGGCAGCAGGTTTAAAACCAACATAAGGAAGTACTTCACACGATGCAGTCAACCTGTGGAACTTGGTGCCAGGAGATGTTGTGAAGCCCAAAAGTATAATTGGGTTAAAAAAAGAATTACTGTAGATAATTTCCTGGAGGATAGGTCCAGCAATGGCTTTTAGCCAAGATGGTCAGGGATGCAGCCCCCTGCTTTGGGTGTTCCTAAGCCTCTGACTGCCAGAAGCTGGGACGGGGGATGGATCAGTCGATAATTGCCCTGTTCTGTTCATTCCCTCTGAAGTGTTAGGAACTGGCCACTGTCAAAAGACAGGATACTGGGCTAGGTGGAGCATTGGTCTGACCCAGTAGGGCTGTTCTTATGACAAAGGTGCTGAGAAGTGTTACATTTTAGATAGAGAAATTAATACATTTCAGAATGAACCGAACAAGAACAATGAAGTATGCATGTGTTTGGCCAGAGACTGCTGGCTCCATTTGGTTATGAGTAGGATTTGTTTTTGTTTTGGAGAAGAGAGGAACCTGAAAATATTTTAGTTGAAACCAAATGTTCTTGTAAAGAGGTATAACAAAATTGATCACGTTACAATGATTTCCTTTTAAAAGCTTTTCTGTTCTGTTGCCAGCACTGATACACATTAGTGGTAGACAATAGTGACACCACTGCTTGTTTTATTATAGGGAAAGCATTGCCTGCATACTAGCATGTATCTGCTGCTGGGCCAACTTGTCATCTGTGTTTCTGTCCATCTGCAGTGCTTTGTAATGATGATTTCCTTTTGCTAGTCAGTTGCCTGTCAGTTCATTTGACCAGATCTAATCTTACCTGATCCAATCAGTTTCCGTGCAGTTCCAGATTTTTGTAATTCAGGGCAGTTCCAGACTTTTGTCATTCAGTGCATTTTGGGTTAGTCATTCTTTGCACTTGTATGGATTATACTTTGGATGTAGTTATTTCACTTGGTTGCTGAATTGGATTTTCATTTCACTATTTTTTGTTTAATAGTGCTCATCCATAGACATCCATTAAGTATGTGCTTATTTCCAGTTCCTGATGCCATCTTTGCCTGAGAAGGTATTTCTAGTTGATAGCTATTTCTGAACTGACACAGACTGTGATGAAGTGAAGGAGAGAAGATTGAAACAAAACTGCTCTAGGTATCCCAAGAAGGCGATCCTAAGGATATCTGTTTCCTTTGTTTTAAGTCTCCCTCCTATATGTCCGGACTCTGTATTGACACTGAATTGCTTTTTAAAAATCTTTGAATCTGCCCTTTCTCATCAAATTGAAATGTCCTAAAGGGCTCAAAATCCTTTCACTGGCTCTGCATTGTGTTTATAAGTTGATATAATAAAGAGCTATTTTTCTTTGATGTCCTATTTGCTTTTCTGTGGTTAAAGATGTTCATATATAGCTTAGTTTATCTAGCACCTTTCATCCCAAAGGAGTCTAAAAGCTTCACAAATGTTTTTTTGAATACAGTATGTGATTGGTTTAGGTACCTGTGGCTGCTCTGGAGAGACCTCGGGTACCTTGTATCAGAGGGGTAGCCGTGTTAGTCTGTATCCACAAAAACAATGAGGAGTCAGGCGGCACCTTAAAGATGAACAGACTTATTTGTTAAATAATCTGTTCATCTTTAAGGTGCCACCGGATTCCTTGGGTACCTTGATGCATATGTGTTATTATTTGAATATATTTATTTGTAACACATTCGTTTATTTGAAGGGGCGGTGTGCTCTGCTGTGCGTGTGAATCGAATGGTTATCTTGCTGCACACCTTTTTATGTGCTTTTGCCTATATAGACAACCAAATAAATAGCTCAGTTGAGATCCAGTTCTGCAGTGTTCTCTGACTAAAAGAGAAGAGCTTGTTCTCTGACTGACATTGTTGACTTAAAAGTGGTGTGTGTTGTATTTAAACTAAAAATTATGTGGGTTTTTTGGGTTGAGTTAAAGTTCAGGCCATGTCTTCAAAAGTTCACAGCACACAAACTTCTTCAAGTTTGAAAAATAAGGTGTTACGGTAGACTGGTTTATTCTGGATATAAAAAAATACAATGTACTGTACTCATTTGCAAAAGTAAATCTGTTGCCCTGGTGTTGTGTAGCCTAGATTGCAAAATCTTTGGGGTAAAGAGTGAGACTTTTGCCTGTCTGTAGAATGTCATGTAACCCTCTGGTAATGTATAAATAAAAATTGATTTTTCAGATCCTCTAAGGAGACGACAAAATGACGGATAAGGAACTAAGTGCCACTAACACCAAAATATATAGCTAACAATTTTGGAATACACTTCCATGTAAGCTGAGGTTCTTATCACAGAACACCAATAGTCTTTCCATGTATTTTGTTCTTTAGTCACAATTTCACTGTGTAAGTCCTCTCTGTTTTTAATCAAAGTAAGAAGAGATTGCCCAGGGTAGGTGGAAAAGCCCAGAGCTATTGGAACTGTGAATTTACCCATCATCGTGGAGTGTTGCGTACTTAGATGTACATTCACATTTCTTGTTTTCTGTTTGCTTTAGCTCAAGCCTGGGAGAACATGATGAGTGCCTCAAGCCAGAGTCCTAACCCTAACAATCCTGCTGAATACTGTTCTACTATCCCTCCCTTGCAGCAAGCTCAGGCCTCAGGAGCCCTGAGCTCTCCACCTCCCACTGTGATGGTACCTGTGGGAGTTTTAAAGCACCCTGGAGCAGACAGTAAGAAAAAACTTTCACTCTTTTTTCTAAACAAGCTTTGATTAAATGTGAATGTGAATCTCTGGTAACACACCCCTTTCAAACCTTGCAGCTAAGGACACTTGTCATGTGGGTTGGGTCAAAGGGAAAGAGAAATGCAGACAGGAAATGTATGTACAAATGTAATTTCCAAACACATGGAGATGATTGAGCCTAATCATGCTGGCTGATATTTCTCTAAAGTACTTAGTGTGTAGGAATTATATCAGAAAGCCCTATATATGCAATAAAGTGTTTTTTTTCTTGTATTGATTAAGTAGATATCTTATTTTCTTAGTCTAGGGAATCTTGCACAGATACCATCTTACCACTTGTTCCTCCCATCTCTACTGTGTATTATAATACTATCAACCCACTGACCCTGGTGCCCTTCTGCCACCATTTGAATTTGTATTCAATATTTGCCTAATACTGTTAATATGGATTTGTCACATCCCTGCTATCATTGCTACTTTTTACATTAGAAGTAAACCACTTCACTTTTCTTGAGCGAAGCTTCCATTTCATGTTGCTGTGAGATTTTGAACTCTATTTTTCTCACTAGTGGCTCAACCCAGAGAACAAAGACGTGTTTGGTTTGCTGATGGGATATTACCTAATGGAGAAGTTGCTGATGCAGCAAAATTGACAGTGGCTGGGACAACTCCTACAGGAACCCTAGCAGTGTCACATGATCCAACCAAGCCTGTGACCAACAGCACTTTATCAGTAGAGGTGAGGAAACATTGTGCTGTTTATTTTTCAGAACAGCATCGTCACGTTGTCCTGGATGGTACATTCAGTTCTATGGCAATTTAAGTGAGACTGATACGTGCAGTCTGTTGATTTAAGATTCTCTTTTAGTAATATGTATGGCTTATGTCCATGCTGATTTTGAGGTTTGCAGAGAGCTGAAGCTGGCTATATATTTTGGAATGAGCCGTTGAATTGCATATGCCATTATGAAGTAGCATTTTAGAGCTCTAATCCAGTATCAGGCCACTACTGTGCAAGGAGTTTTCCAAGCTTTGGGTATACAGCCTGTCTGTATGGATAAAGGGACGGGCTTAAATTCAGCCGGAGCTGTCCGGAACGGAGCTCTGGTAAATATTTTCAAATTCGTGGGCAGAAGCTTGGTGTAACCGTAGCTGCTTTGTTTCTGTTTTGTTTGTACACGTGTTTATAGAGGAGGTGCTGGGTCTGTCTTAGTCTGTGTCAATGTCATGTACCCAGGGGCGGCTCCAGGCACCAGCGCACCAAGCGCGTGCGTGGGGCGGCAAGCCGCGGGGGGCGGCCTGCTGGTTGCCGTGAGGGCGGCAGTCAGGCTGCCTACGGCGGCATGCCTGCGGGAGGTCCGCCGGTCCCGCGGCTTCGGCGGCTCTTCGGCGGCGGGCACGCCGAAGGCGCAGGACTGGCGGACCTCCCGCGGGCATGCCGCCGAATCCGCGTTACCAGCGGACTGTCCGCAGGCGCGCCGCCGAAAGCCGCCTGCCTGTTGTGCTTGGGGCGGCAAAATACATAGAGCCGCCCCTGCATGTACCAAGGGTTAACTTGTACCTCTGATAATTCTATAGAGTGGATATACCTCGTTCACCTACATCTAGCAATCTAAGGGTGAAGTCTACCCAGCTTTTGCTTTTTTTTTTTTTTTAAAGCTGTTCTTTCTTATTGTTTCCTTTTTGTAGACTGATAACACTTCTGGATTCTCGGGAAGTATAACTCAGGTTGGCAGTCCAGTTGGCAGTGCGATGAACCTGATCCCTGAAGATGGTCTTCCTCCAATTCTGATCTCCACTGGAGTAAAAGGAGGTGAGAGCAGTAGGGGTAAATGGACAGCTATTTGTGACATTTACTGGTGGCAGCTTAACAATTCAGGCTGTCACATATAGATAGAAAGTTGGATCCTGGATATAGCCTAAAGATATTAACGATGAATACTAATGTGTAGTTAACTGGCTTGGCACTAGATAGTGCTCACAGGCTTCTGTAGAAAACATCGTTCTGACAATGAAATTAGTATTAAAAGTAAAATACAAAGCAAAAAAAAATTGAGCCCAGAAGTATGTGCTAATTTCCTTATTAATCAGACTGTGGGGAACATTCAGCACAGAGATACATTTTAATTAGTCATATAAATATTCATGTTTCCACTCTGTGAAATTTTCTTGGAACTTCTGCTTGGTTGAAGGTATCCCCAAATATATAATTTAATGACATCATAAATACCATTGGTTGTGATGAGACTTCTCATACTTCTGAGTATCTTAAGTGAACCAGGAAGTTCTTAGGAGAGCGTTAGCATGTATTAGTGGCCTTAATTCACTTTTCACTTTTTTTTTTTTGTAGTTCCCCTTTCAAATTTGTGGTTAGTTCAGCATATTTCTAATTAGACAGTAAGTAACTTTATCTAGGATATTGTTAAAAAAATAAGTAAGCATACTTACATTTTCAAAACCAGTCTGCCCCCATGCTGTATTAGCTGTTCATGAAGCTGCCTAATTATTGAACCTCTGTAACAGAGAGAAACTAGTAACCTAGCTTTACTTAATTAAATTGCAGCATGCTTTTCAGCACATGAGCCAAATCTCACAAGCCCAACAATTTTACATGGATATCATCAGTAAATCATACTTTGTGTATGCTTGAATTAATTCAAATGTCATTGTGCCTGGTTTGACTTACAACATTTTAACCACCAAGTGGACATTTAAATCAAATTTACAAATATTTCAAATATACTTTTCACATTAGTGAGGTGAACTTTCTCTCTAGATGTTTATCGGTGGCAGGATAACAAACACCCTTCCAAATTTCCCTTATTTCTTTATAAAGCCACATTGCTGACTTGTAGGCAGGAGCACAGATTACTTCAACAGTTCGGGTGTTTATATTTAAACACTCAGTTCATATGGATCTAATCAAAGAAAGTGTCTATATTTTGAGTATCTTACTGAATAAATTTGAGACACAGGATTTGAACCTTCTGTCCATTTTCTTTATTCTCCCTCCTTTGCTGTTGTACTGTAGGCTGTTGCACTTGATTGTAAGCTCTGTGACTGAAGCTCCTAGGTGCTACCACAATATAAATACTAAGTGTTAACGTTGTTGGTTTTTTTTTTAGCATTTCACATTGTAGTCTACACTAACACTTGTTTCTAAAAGGAAGTCAAAGGTTTGATTTTTCAAGTTGTTACTGCTATTGATACAAATTAGTTGATAAAAATTAAGGCTGGAATTTTCAAAGGGGCCTGAGGGAGTCAGGTACTCAAATCATTGAAATTTGAAAATCCCTGCCCAACAAGTATCAGAACAAAATAAATTTTAAAATGTCAGGTAAAATGTAAGTGACTCAAACTGTATACATTAGAGTGATGTCATTGCTCAGCTGATTACTTTGCTGAGTAGATTACTGTCCAAATAAGCAAATGACTTCACAATGCGTTTCTTTCTTATAGACTGTGCTGTAGAAGAAAGACCTTCTCAGATCTCTGTGATGCAGCAGCTGGAAGATGGCAGCCCTGACCCTCTTGTGTTTGTTTTAAATGCAAATTTGCTGTCCATGGTTAAAATTGTGAATTGTAAGTTATTTTTTTATTTAATAAGAGGGGGGCAAAAAGATTGTATCCATATTCCTGGTTGAAAACACAGCATTTGATATTTACTACCCACAATCTGTGAATTGCTGCATGGAAGTAAAATGCACTATATTTTTATTCCTATTAAATTATAAAACGCACCTATCCCTTGCTCTAGCTTGGATTAGTCCAGTTTGTATTTGTGTATAAAATTATCTGTACATGCGCCTGGAGCATCCTCCATACCCATCCAACCCAACAGGGCTCACTATTATTCACCAATCCTCCCCTCATTGTTAATCCACTTGAACCCTTCTCATATCTCGGGAAAACAGATAAATCTTTCAATGATGCTCTGAAAACAAGCAGGATTGTGGCTCTGTCAGACCAGGGGGTGAAGTGAGTTCCAGGGTCAGACAGCCCTCGCTGAAAACACCTGGCCTCTCAGATCATCTGGTCTATATTATGGAGGGGGTATGAGTGGGGAGGCTTTTAGTTTAAGTGCCTCAGTTGGTCTCCACTTTTATTTCAAAATAAAAGCAGGACACTTTTGTAGCAACACATTTTTAGGGTCACTAAATGCTCATACAAAAGATAAAAAATGCACTTTTAAAATGTGTGCTGGTTTTGCTACTCTCAGCATCTGACTCAACAGCAACATGTTCATATTTCTTGGAACATGTCCTGCATCCCCTTTCCCAAACCTCAAAGCAGTGTAGTGGCCCAGTGGACGATGCTATGCACCATCCGATTAGCCTTCGCCCTGATTCCTCTACCCTCATCCACATTCCACCCCTATTTTGGAATGTAGACCCCTGTTGTATTGATCTGCTCTGTTGTGTTCAGGCATGTTTGTGTGCAAGATTTGGGTCATAGAGCCTTAGGTATCTTAGTAGCAAGTGCCAGAGTTATGCAATGTTAGTGTAAATGATTTTTTTAAAATGTGCTGTCTTCCGATAGTGAAGTTTGGGCATGGCAAACAGATGTTGAGTGGAAATCTACTTTTTCCAGCCTGAGTCATGTTTTCCTCTCTGCAGATGTGAACAGGAAGTGCTGGTGTTTCACTACAAAGGGAATGCATGCAGTGGGGCAGTCGGAGATAGTGATTCTCCTGCAGTGTTTACCTGATGAGAAGTGTTTGCCGAAGGATATCTTTAATCATTTTGTGCAACTTTATCGGGACGCCTTGGCAGGTGGGAACGATTTCTATTTGAAATCTATAGTAGGTGACTTCAATAAATAAAATTAATGGACTAGAGAATTGCTTTGATAAAATTGAGAATTTATTTTTATTTAAAAGTTGAAAACGTAGTGATCAAAGTTGGTAGTGATCTGAGTTCACTTCAGTTATTAGTATTCAGTATTAGTATGATATTCACTAAGGTAAATGGGAGTGCAGGAAATAAAGTATCTATGCTCTAATTGGAGAAGAGGGTAGCATTGCAGTAGCAACAATTATATTGAAGGGGAAGTGCTTTCCTTCTAAGCCCCTTTTGCCAGCTGTCTGTAATTTTCAAAAAATTATACTTGGATAGGATTTTTTCTTGTTTTTTTCAGCTCAAAAGTGACTCTCTAAGGTAAAATTATTTTCAGCCCTTACTAAGTTCTCAAAGTGTGAAAGTGTGTAGGGGAGGGCAGGGGAACTGCTTCTGAGCCAGGCATGCACACATGAGAGGGGGTAAGGTGAATAAAGGTCCATCATATGCTACTACAGCATTAGGGCTGGAGTAGTCGCCATAAAATCTCTCTGCAATCTGTAAAGAGGGATTCTTCCATGCATTTATCTGGTGCCTGGTCTGGTATGCCAGGTGCTGTCCTCAGAATTTGAGCAAGGGTTACATAAATTTGGAGTTGGTAGCTCTAGTTTTTACAGTGCCTAGCACAGTGGGCTCCAGACCAGGGCTCTTGGGCACTACAGTAATACAAATAATATAGTAATAATTTCAGTTTGCAATCAGATGTTTTTAACACATGGAAATAAAATGCAAGAAATCGTTAATGAAGCATTGTGGTTATGGTAAATGCACTAAAATTAGGTAATTCAAAATTATGATTTCCTATAGTAATTGTAAGTTGGCCACATTACAGCATAAAAATTGACATCATAAAGTAATGTTATATATATATGTAAGGCATGGATGAATTGCAGTTGCTGTAGGAATCATACCAGAATTTCCTGTCTTTGATGCGTATAAAATCCCAACCATAAAGTTGTATTAACATAGTTTTTTGTACCTAATTTAGATATTACTGGACAAATGGGCTGTCACTTTAACAATTGCCACTCACAAGAATCCAAAAATCATTGGTCATAAAGAAAAAAAATGATGGTATAAAATATCTAGATATGTTAATTTATTTTGTACTCCAGGTTAGTCCTCTAGAGGAGAAATCGTATTGCACACAGGGATTTATATTAAAAATTCATATACATGTACAGATCATCTATTGCATGTTCTGTACAAAGTATAGTAAATAATCATCCAAAGCTCTCTTTGAATGATCGATTGAATCCAGCTGTTAAGTGAGATAATGAAAAAGAGGGTCTCAAAATATCTGTCTTTTTACAACAAAGGCCAGCTTGTCCAGTGAAGGTGCTTGATACAAAATGTACCATTGTCACATGGCCTTACTGGTTTCAGATATGGTGGGAATAAATAATTTCCAAATCTGACTTAACCAACAATGCAGAAATGTTGTTGTCTTCTAACTATGATGATGTGTATATTGCAGTGCTATGGTGTACAATTACGCTACGGAGATACATAATTTATAACTTCTACATAATGTATTCTGAGTCCTATTTTTAGCACTCTACTGGTAGTAATTTGATGTACTACACCGCAGTGCTAAGAGAGAGGTAGTGCTAGTTTTACAATTTTTAATCAGAAACCAAACTCCAGCACTTAGAGTTCCCAGTTTTGGAGGTAGTTTTGAAAATACTTATTGCTATATTTCAGACTTGTAGTAGAAACAAGTTGTATCTTGAGTAGCTGTATGATATAAAAATGATTCTCACTCAGGCTTTAATAAATCATGGCATGCAGGATAAATTCCCACAGCAGCATATAATGCATTCTTTACATATCCATCCTTTCCTCTCCCGAAGTTGTGTACCTATGAGAGAAATAAAATATGCACTCATAAATATAGGATACTTACAGACTTAACTTTCCTCTGGCTGCTTTCCTCTCTACTCACCAAGAGGAAAAAAAAGTGAGGTGCCATGAGAATTTCTCCTGTGTGACTGTAATTTCTTGGGTGGTGTTAACAAGCATGCTGGTTATTACAGACATGTCTAAGCTTCCAATTTTGCCCATTTTATCAGAGGTGCTGCACCCCTCATGTTTATCAGTCTGTGAGAGTGGATTTGCAGTGAATGAGAATTTATTGTAGAAATTAGAGACTGCTTGAAAGCCTGCCTAGCAATTTTATTTCTTGATTATAGTATATTTATTTGAATTGGTGTTGCAGCCAGGGAACAGAAGTAATTTTTTGTTTTTTGAAGAAAGTTTGCTGCAGAAGGTAAATAGGGAGGAACGTAACCATACTGGTTATCAATATAGTATCTTGAACAGCTAGGATACAGAAATTGGTTACTTAGTTTTTGTCACTGAAAATATGTGATAATTATTTTTGCTAGATTTAGGTAAGTAACAAGAGATGTGCACAAACCTTTGGTGAATTTTCAGGAAACAAAATTAAATATATGTGCTAGCTCTTCCATCTCAGTGCTTCACTTTTCAACTCCACCTTCATGGAAGTAAAAATCTTAAATGTTGTTTTTAATATATATATTATATATAGGGTAAAGTTGCATAAAACCACATTTAGTGCAGTGTTGATGCTAGTTTGAAGTTTCTGCTTTGAAACTGCAATGATTTTCTTCATAAAGCATTATCAATTCACTGTAAAGCTGGGGTCTGTTAGGTGTATAAAGAGTTTTTAATTGCAAAACTGCTGATATTTTGAAGAAAAGATACAGGGTTCCAGTATGGATTCTATGCATAGAAAATATATTTTAAAATGCAGGGCTCCCTCTCTCCTCCCCATCATTTTGTTTCCCCTCTGGCCCCTAAAGGCTTTGTTTGTTGTCAAGCTCCCTGCTGAAGTGTTGCTTTTCTTGTTTTGAAATGGTAGGCTAATGGTTTTCTGTTGTAGTAGTAATCCCATGATGATGTCTTTGTGTTGGATATAAGCCCAGCAGGAAGTCCAGTAAGTTGAGAAATGAGAACTTTGTCCATGTCACTGGCTTCTTTGAAGTAGCCAGGCATGCTAATTGAAAGCTGCTCGATATGCCTTAGTACACTAGCTTATCTTTTGATGGAATATAATAAGTACTTCCATTTTAATATTGACTAATGTAAATCTTGGGAACAGGTGATTTAGTTCCACTGCCTAAAGACATTATAGGTTTGTGTAAGATTTTGTTTAATTTTTATTACATTTTTCATTAAATGAGCATGAAGCATTAAGAGGAGCAACATAGAAGCCAAATACAAAGTTCATATATAAAGATGTACATATAAAACCTGGATAAATGAGATAGGTTTCATATACCTTCACTTCCAGACTGTAATGCACAGAGATGAATGCAAAACATACATTACTTAGGCACAGACACAAAACCTAGGGAAGACGGCCACACCATGGCATGAAGAAGAGATGAGGCACAGAAAAAATCTAGTGTGTTCAGCTTTATATTTGTTTTCTCAAACTTGGCATCTTCTAAAGCATGTTGCACCAAAGTGTTAGATATGTGGTTCTCTCCTGTGTATGTATTTGGCCCTCACTACCATGCTGTCTGGTTTGTGTCTCACATTTTCAAGCAGAGAGTATGAAATTTTTTGTAGAAATTCAACTGGCCTGATTTCCCCCAAGTATTATTGATTCAGTTCTATTGCTGCAGGATTAAGTTGCACACATTTCCACCTTTATGGATTGGCATTTAATCTTAGGCAGTCCTTGATGGTGATTACTGTTCATGATGAAACGAGGGCTGACTGTACAACTGAGGCAGCTCCCACTCCACTTAATTGCATATTAACATATTAAGAAATGATACTGGGACCAATTCTCTGACATGGAATTCATCAAATGATATGGAAGACATCAGTAATTTTAAAAAGCTCCACCCATATGGTTTCATTGAGCACTAAGCAGGGATGTCTCATTTTGTATGTAATAAGGATAAGGGTACATGAGAATATACTAGCACCTAAAAATCTGTTTGTAAATAACAAGGTAGATAACGTGAGTTAGAAGCCAGTCTGTCCTCAGTTAAAATATGGAAATAGCTGAAACTGGAAAGTTGTTTAAAGCAAGTAATGAAGAAACACGGTGGTCCTTTCCCTCCCCTTTCCTGGTATGAACTAATTTAACTGATGAGGTCAAAAAGTATTGTCTAATAAATATACAAAATTTGTTGCTCATTAAGCGAAAAAGACCCAGTGAAGAACTAAAGAGAGTCGGAATAGGCCCTCAGGAGGAAAGTCACACCAATGGACTGGCATGTGATGATTTTTTTTTTTTAAAGAAATCTATAGAGCTGCTTGGGATTTAAGGTCAAGGGTAATCCAGTATAACAGAGTACTTAGTTGGTATTGAACTTCAGCAAAGCTGCTTTAGATGCATCATGCACACCTATGGCAATTTATAAATAATATTAATCTTATTACATCACATGCATGCGGCAACTACTAGCAAAGGCACCTTTCTCTGTATTTTGGAACTACTCTAGATTTGTTTCTTTTTACAAGGAAGTTCTAACATAGTCTAAGTTAAATTATATGCTTTTGAGAAGGATAGCCTAGTTGAGGTTCCTTTATTTACAATTGCATTTTGGCTAGAAGCTTCTGAAATAACTACGTGTTGTGTGCAGAGTAAATAATAGGATCTGGCTGTGGTTTATGGTAACAGGGTATTGGATGATTGAGTTGTCGTTTCCACTCTTGCTGGGTTTATAACCTGACTTTCAATTTGGGTTGGGATGAAAATTGTCCTGAAGGCAGCCAAAGTATGCATCCCTCGAGCTGTTGCCTTCAGAAGGCTGGTGCCTTTCACTTCTGATTCAATACTTGGCTTCAGTCACAAATGGAAATGTTTGGTCTCTTCATTATCTCTGTTGGACAGTAATCCATGTCACAGAACTGTACAATAGTACATAGCTTTATTTTCCTATCATCTTTTGTACAAACAGTACATGAGGGAGATGTATAGAATTAAATAGTTACACTTAAAATAATTCAAAGACTCATATATTTTAAGGCTAGAAGATATGATGATGATAATGTAATCTGACTGAAGAACTTCACCCATAATTTTTGCATTGGGCTCATAACATTGATTTGAATAATAGTAGAGGAGAAAAGATAGGCAAGAGAGAAGAGAGGTTTTCCGTGATTTGGAAATGGGCAGAGAGCCAAGACACATACTTGAAAGCTGTTTCAGAGGAAAGAGAAAACTCTTTCATGGGCATTTATTTTTCATAATTTTCATTCACTATTTAAACTTGGCACCTAGACGCATGATTGGTGCACTAGAGCCCCCATCTGCTGCTTCCTTTGTTCCCTCTGGTGCAGTGAATCAACAGAGAGAGGAGGGGGAGGGCGCGGGGTCCATTGGGGTGTCTGCCCCTTCTATTTATAGTCCTGTCCTCTAAGAGGCATTTCCAGCAGGAAGCATGGCGCCTGGGAGACTGTGTGGATGGGAACCCCATGCTGCTGCTTTGCTAAAAATGTAGATTTTCTACCCATGCCCCTTTTCCTGCCAATGAATAGCCACTTAGCAGGTAATGGCCCATTGACCTTGTTTAGACCTGGCTGAGGCATAAGCCTACGCCTTTGTCTCTGAAGACCTTGTCTACACTAGCTGGGTAAGTCAAACTAAGTTATGCTACTCCAGCTATGTGAATAACATAATTGAAGTCAACGTAGCTTAGGTCGACATACCGTGGTGTCTTCACTGCTCTGCGTCAACGGGAGACGCTCTCCTGTCAACTTACCCTTACTCTTCTTGGGGAGTTGGAGTACTGGAGTCGAACGGAGAGCGCTCTGCCGTCGATTTATTGGGTCTTCACTAGACCTGCTAAATCGACACCTGCTGCATCGATTGCAGCAGCGTCTCCCTGGTAGTGAAGACAAGCTCTTAGTAACACCATACAGTGGAATTGTATAAGTTTGCATACATTGTTGCTACACACATTTTACCAGGACAATAATGACCAGCAAATTGTGAGTTTTCAAATGATACCTCACAAGGCATACTTTATACAAAGATTATTACAGTAGTGTACGAGAGGTAAATACAGGGGTACAGTTTGTCACAATATGCTTAACTGGTTAGAGTGTTTTTACTTTTTAAGCTTTGAGAGTTCTTTTTTAAATGGGGTGAAAGTTTCTAGATGATAGAATTTGCAATAATTTGACAGTGTAGATTTCTAACACATCCGTGTGTGTGTGTGTGTGTGTGTGTGTGTGTAAAACTCAAATTTAGCTTGAAGATGTGATCATAGAATCAGATCCTACTGAGTGACTCCTGTGAGATGCTGACGCCTTCAATTCGAATTGGCTTTTTGGGGAAATGAGTCCTCAGCACCTTGCAGGATTAGGCCCAGTGTTAAAAAAGAGAGCCAGTAAAGCAACATTAATAACAATGTTCACAGTTTCTGAATATTGGTCCAAAAAAGGTTAAATCATACTGAAAAAAGCAAGAGTTGTATTGAGGTGGGTTTGCCTTTCTGCCTTCCCCCTCCAGAATTCCAAATGGATCGGTATGGGGATATACCAAGGACTGAACACTTCTTGGTTGTTCATGAGTCCTATCCCATGGAAACATTGCCATCAGCAGCAACAGATTGTCATTTCATATGCAAAGAGTTAGGATTCCTGTACTTAGCTGCAGGAGGCAGTGAGATGAGGCTTCTGTTTACAAACATGCCCTACTAATTAGCTAGAAGTCCAAACTCCCAGGGACGTACAGAAAAAGGAACATATGATGATTGTGCTGGTCTGGGAGAGCTGCAGAGACAGTGCCCTTGGTCGATGAGGGCAAGAGAGGAACATCTTGTGTCGCCCTCAGGTGAGACTCTTGGAGCAGAACCATGTGCAGCCCTGGCTTCAGAGAGAATCAGTGTGACTTGGAGCCTTCGGAAGTGAGTTGATCCAGGGACTTCCTCCAAACTACTGTTGGTTAACCCTTCCTTTGCCAGATAAAATTGTAGTAGCTTTATCTATTTTTAACACACTGTAATTTGTAGTCATTTGAAAATGGCTTTAGGCTGTTTCATAACAAAATCAAGAAGCCTTGTAACTGGCTGCCACATCTACAGTTCAGAGTGCTGATATAGCTACTTCGATGTGACTCAGAGATTTTACTAACTTAAGACCCAGTGTTCCTCTCAACTGTGTGGCATGGAGCAAAACATTAGTAACTGCTTTAAAATGAACATGAATGTTGCCTTAAATTAACAGTAGTCAACTAGGGGACAACAAGGAGTCTGGTGGCACCTTAAAGACTAACAGATTTATTTGGGCATAAGCTTTCGTGGGTAAAAACCTCACTTCTTCGGATGCATAGAGTGAAAGTTATAGATGCAGGCATGCCTGCATCTGTAACTTTCACTCTATGCATCCGAAGAAGTGAGGTTTTTACCCACGAAAGCTTATGCCCAAATAAATTTGTTAGTCTTTAAGGTGCCACCAGACTCCTTGTTGTTTTTGTAGATACAGACTAACACGGCTACCCCCTGAAACTAGGGGACAGTGGGCTTCAGAGGCACGGATGGCTATACACTGTAGTAGAAGTGCGGAGACAGAGATCAATGCCTACACAGCGATCTCTCTTAGCAGACCTGCTGACAGTTGTGAAGAAAATTCAGCAGCAACTATTGCTTTTTAGATGGCAGTTAACTTCCCCTTGACACTCTCTGTTCCTCTCTAAGAGGGGAGGGAATGTACAAATGTAGAAGGACAACCAGCAATAACACACCTATCAAGTCAACCATGCTACTGGAATAAAGGAAGCCCTGGAATTGTTGCAGAAGAGCTGGCCTTCTGCATGGATGTCTCCAGACCAGTGGTTCTCAGCCTGTGGACCAATCAGCAGACAGCAGCAGCCCATGTGACATCCTCAGGGCCGTTCTGGTAATATATCGTGTGGATGCGGCCCGCATAACATACAGAGAGCTTCATATGCAGCCCACAATGGTAAATAGGTTGAGAACCACTGCTCCAGACCAAAGGGATTGGTGCCAAGATTCCTCGTGGGTCTCCAGAGATGGCATGAAGGCCAGACCACAGTCCCCTTCATGAAGTTACTGATCTCCCCTCCCCAAGAGCAGCACGTGCTGCCTTTGTAAATCCTAATAAAACACAAATTCTGACATTCGATAAGAATGAGAAATGTTATCAGATGTCTCTATACATTATTTAAACCTTGTTGTGCCCTTCAATAAAGGGAAGCACATTAATGTATTTTGTGTACACGAGCTGTGCGTGTTACTACTTGATGTTTTAATCAAAGCTTTGTTTAAATGTTGCATAGCTAGTTATATTCTTACAACAGAAAGGCCAAGGATAAAATGAGCCAGGGAGACTGAACTTCTCTCCCCTCGGGTGGTGGTCACCCTAGTCAATGGAGTTGAAGCACATGTGGAAACATTTCCTTGTGCTTTCACAATCCTTGCTGTACCTGTTTTGTAGATAAAAGTCAGTCTCGGGGCTTGTTGGCACCTTTCATCAACACTTGCATCCTCTTACTCTCTGTTTAGAAAAGGTGGGGGAAGAATTTTGTGTTTGCCAAAATGAATGACCAGGATGCATCTCTTGATTGGTGGATACTAATATTTTGTTAAATGTTTTCTTAATTATCTTATCAACTTTAGTTCATAAGATGATTCCATCAGACACATTTTCCTTATTAGGATCAAAGAATAGAATTTTGATTTAGAATTAGTGATATTTCTTCTGTATCAGTCTCAGCTGCAATTTACATAAAATATACTAAACACTCTCTTGTGTAATTCTTCAACTGACCCAGATCTTCAGAATGTTTATGTGGGTACTGTATCCATTTGTGTAAAATTTAAAAAAATAGACATTACTGATTTGGCCAAGTGTATTTGTGCTGTTTTGCCGCAAAACTCTCTTCCTCTTACAAGTAGCAGCATCTGAGGACCTGATTAATCAAATAATCGTGTCCAGTTTCTGCATTGGAGAGTCCATGTAAGGTCATGAAAGCACTGAAAACAGGTTTTCTGTTAGGGGTTTTCATAGCTTGAGGCACTGTGGAGGCCAAACTTTCAGTGGATCCCTAATCTCAGTGTAATACGCCTCTTGAATTGCACCTCAATAACAAAACTGAAAGCAAGCTCCATTCATACTCGAGGTGCATATCAAAGTAACTGTCTTTTTCTCTAAGTATGACTAGATAGCATAGTAAACATGTAATCTATCCCCTGATGTGCATATACAAATTGAGAGTAAGGGTGTTGGTGCCTGTGTAGCTGCGTGCATAATCCCTGATTTACACACATGCATGGACCTAAATATCAGGCAAGTACAGAAATGAATGTGTGCGCTCTTTTGTGTATGTGCTTCTACAAATCTGGCCTCATAAACATTTCAAGACTCATGGTGCTCATGTCACAAGTGGATATTAAGTGGAGCAGAATTGGTTTTATTTTTCTAAGGCCTCGTCTACACTAGAGAATTAGGTTGTTTTAACTACATCGGTCAGCGGTGTGAAAAATCCACACCCCTTAGTGGCATAGTTAAACTGACCTAAATCCCTATGTAGACAGCACTAGGTCAACAGAAGAATTATTCTGGCGGCCTACCTACTGCCTCTTGGGGAGGTGGATTACCTACGCTGAAGGGAGAATCCTTCCCATTGGCGTAGATAGTGTCTACAGTGAAGTGCTACAGCTGCGCCGCTCTAGCATTTTAAGTATAGACAAGCCCTAAGTTTTTAAGCTTTAAGACCTAGTTATATCACGTTGACCTCTAAGATGCTTGGGAAACCCAAAATGAGGGACACCACTGATGCAGCAGATCACGAAGCTTGACATGATGTGGTAAACGCTTATTGAATGTGTAAAACTTTTCTAAACTTGGTTTCAAGGACTGACATAATTTGCAATGGTTGAACAAATCTGTTGCCTCCCCAATATGTTTTGATGCATCTGTAGTCTGAGGTGGAAATTTCAGCACAAAGATACTGTAGAATAAGGAGTAACTTGAACATTCTTGGGTAGCAAGTATTTTCATTCTGTAATGTGACTAATGGGAATTAACTAAGGATGTAATTCCAGGAAGAAAAGTGTGTGTTTAATCTTATTTTTCTCTTTTAAAACAAGTTAGTGAATTTTTTGGTGCAGACTTTAGTGCAGTAAAATAATGAACTTCATGGTTCCTAGGTAATGTCGTGGGCAGCTTGGGACACTCCTTTTTCAGCCAGAGTTTTCTTGGCAGTAAGGAACATGGTGGATTTTTATATGTGACGTCTACATATCAGTCACTGCAGGACCTGGTGCTCCCAACTCCACCCTACTTGTTTGGAATTCTTGTTCAGAAATGGGAGACTCCCTGGGCTAAAGTGTTCCCCATCCGACTGATGCTGAGACTTGGAGCTGAATACAGACGTAAGTCGCATGTGTTCTCTTAACTGTAGTAACCCGTGTCTGTGCTTGGGTGACATTTCTGAGTGCTGTTATGGAGTTGTGTACATCAGATATACAGGAATAGTGATTCTGGGAAATGTGCCCCACTAACCACAACCCCAGTGATTGTGCCTGTAGACAGATACCTTACTAAGTCAGTCATATGACCTAAAACTTTTTAGCTGCAATTAAAACTAACAATTAACTGAGGTCCTGGTAACACAACCTGTGACCTAAAATAGAAGAACAGTACAAAAGCTGCTTTTGATACCTTGAAATTCATTCCACTCTTAGTGAAATAGAGGCTTCTCTTTAGTTTTTAGGTTTCTCAACCATGCTCATCTAGAAAATGGTAATATATGTGCAGGTGAAACTAACTTACAGTACTTTATAAAAAGGCAGTACCAGCTGATGACAGCAAGCTACAGAGAGTTCTTTAGCTGGACAAAATCTAAAACTGGCATAAAATATTCCCAGAATGGCACTGTCCATATTTGGATCTAAAAGAAGTCATGTTAACTCCTAATTGGCTCCAGGAAAAGCTAAGGGTTTTCTGCATGATTCATCTGCTGCCTGGTTGGTAGGTCTGTTTAAAGCTGACTTGCTGTGAAAAATACATTTTAGATTCTTCTTTGTGCACCAGCACTGTAATTCTTTCCATAGCATTAGTAAAATATATTTCACAGGCTTGCCAAACAATGATAATAAAATTTAAATCAGTGTCACTGAAAGTCAGGAAACATCCACAGGAAATTTTCACAGGCTTTGTAGATCAAACTTTTCATATCACATAAAAATTAGGACTGTCAAGCAATTAAAAAAATTAATCGTGATTAATTGCACTGTTAAACAATAATAGAATACCATTTATTTAAATATTTGTGGATGTTTTCTACATTTTCAAATATATTGATTTCAATTACAACACAGAATACAAAGTGTACAGTGCTCACTTTATATTTATTTTTATTAGATATATTTACACTGTAAAAAACAAAAGAAATTGTGTTTTTCAGTTCACCTAATACAAGTACTGTAGTGCAATTTCTTTATCATGAAAGTTGAACTTACAAATTTAGAATGATGTAAAAAAAAAAAAAGCATTCAAAACCAAAACAATGTAAATCTTTAGAGCCGACAAGTCCACTCAGTCCTACTTCTTGTTCAGCCAACTGCTAAGACAAACAAGTTTGTTTACAGATAATGCTGCCCATTTCTTGTTTACAATGTCACCTGAAAGTGAGAACAGGCGTTTGCATGGCACTGTTGTAGCCGGCATCGCAAGGTATTTATGTGCCTGATGTGCTGAAGATTCAG
Source organism: Emys orbicularis (assembly GCF_028017835.1). Lineage (NCBI taxonomy): Eukaryota > Metazoa > Chordata > Testudines > Emydidae > Emys > Emys orbicularis. Next base: position 10,961,547 of record NC_088690.1, read on the forward strand.
ATGTTCCTTCATGCTTCAACCACCGTTCCAGAAGACATGTGTCCATGCTGAGATGAGTTCTGCTCAATAACGATCCAAAGCAGTGCGGCCCGACCCATGTTCATTTTCATCATCTGAGTCAGATGCCACCAGAAAAAGGATGATTTTCTTTTTTGGTGGTTCGTGTTCTGTAATTTCCGCATCTGGTGTTGCTCTTTTAAGACTTCTGAAAGCTTGTTCCACACCTGGTCCCTCTCGTATTTTGGAAGGCACTTCAGATTCTTAAACCTTGGGTCGAATACTGTAGCTATCTTTAGAAATCTCACACTGGTACCTTCTTTGCGTTTTGTCATATCTGCAGTGAAAGTGTTCTTAAAATGTGCTGGGTCATCATCCAAGACTGCTATAACATGAAATATATGGCAGAATGCGGGTAAAACAGAGCAGGAGGCATACAATTCTCCCCCAAGGAGTTCAGTCACAAATTATTTAACGTATTATTTTTGTAACAAGTGTCATCAGCGTGGAAGTATGACCTCTGGAATGGTGGCCCAAGCATTGGCCTGCTAAACCCAGGGTTGTGAGTTCAATCCTTGAGGGGGCCACTTAGGAATCTGGGGCAAAAAATCAGTACTTGGTTCTGCTTGAGAAGGCAGGGTGCTGGACTTGATGACCTTTCAAGGTCCCTTCCAGTTCTATGAGATAGGTATATCTCCGTATATATAAATCCTATTCTTTTATTTTAATTAATTATTTTTAATTAATTTTTAATGAAGGGGTATATGAATGTTTAGCATATCTGACTTGTAAATACCTTGCAATGCTGGCTACAAAAGTGTCATGCAAATAGCTGTTCTCACTTTCAGGTGACATAAATAAGAAGCGGGCAGCATATCTCCCATAAATGCAAACAAACTTGTTTCTCTTAGAGATTGGCTGAACAAGAAGTAGGACTGAGTGGACTTCTCGGCTCTAAAGTTTTACACTGTTTTGTTTTTGAGTGCAGTTATGTAACCAAAAAAAATCTACATTTGTAAGTAAAGTGATTGCACTACAGTACTTGTCTGAGGTGATTTGAAAAATATATTTCTTTTGTTTATCATTTTACAGAGCAAATATTTGTAATAAGAACAATATAAAATGAGCACTGTACATTTTGTATTCTGTGTTGTAACTGAAATCAAGATATTTGAAAATGTAGAAAACATCCAAAAATATTTAATAAATTTCAGTTGGTATTCTATTGTTTAACAGTGCGATTAAAACTGCGAATAATTGCGATAAATTTTTTTAATCACGATTAATTTTTGTTTAGTTAATTGCGTGAGTTAACTGCGATTAATCTACAACCCTAATAAAAATATATATTATTGACTTATTATAGGAAGCAAGTGGCAGAATTTAATGTAAAATGATGAAGTTTGGTGATTATTAAAACATTAACAACCACATTAATAAAGATCATTAATTTCGGCATTCATTGTTTGGTTGAGGGGTGTGTGTGTGTGTGTGTGTGTGTGTGTAATTAGTTTAACTTTTATGTGTATCTATTATAACTAAGATTTTCCAAAGTGGCTGCTGAAAGTTAGGGTCACAGTCCATCTTTGAACACTTAAACAAGTGATCTGATATTCAAAGCTGCTGTGCTTCACAAGCTGTCATGGATTTCAGTAGCTCTGTGTACACAGTACTTTAGAAAATAAGGGCACTTATTTAGGTGCCTAAATAAGGATTTAAGAGCCTTGCTTTAGACATCCTTTTTGAAAATCTTGGCATAATTTATACTCAGTTCATTTCTCCTCATAAATCTGCTGCAACATAATGTTACATGACCAAGCACATCCCTGTGCATGTTGAGTTGTATCATAGATAAAATTTTATAGATATGGATAAGTATGCTAGGGAATGCAGATATTTTGCTGCCATTGGCATGTCAGAAATGTACTTTGTCCTTCTATTGAAATTTTCCTATATGAAGAGGCTTAGATTCAGTCTATTTTTTGAATAACCTTTAAATAGGAGAATCTGAATCTGATTACTCATTTTTTGTATTTTCCTAGTTTATCCATGCCCACTTTTCAGCGTCAGATTTCGTAAGCCATTGTTTGGGGAGACTGGACACACAATTATGAATCTTCTTGCAGTAAGTGATGAGTGGGGTTTTTGTTTGTTTGTTCTGTCTGTATATATGGAAGGGAATGTTGTACTATAAGATTATCTTAATTTATTTGTATAGTAACTAACTTTCAAAACACTATGATAAGGAAATACTGTTATTGTGGTATTTGGGTGGTGGCCTATTGTCTAATCTAGATATCAGACAGCAACTTTTGATGATGCAATAAATATTAATGATGTGCCCAAATCAAAACTCTGGGTCTTGAACCACTGTGAATTTTTGGATCTGGATCTAAATTTTGCTGCTCAGACCACTCTTCAAAAATTTAGTCATAATTCTGTGATTATAGAAAGTTCTAGCTGGAACTAACTTGTTAATTCTTAAGAGTAGGGAATTCTCCATTTGGTACATGCCTTACTCTCACTCCCGGTGAATCTGAGGTCTCTGTCTAATCTAGCACAATGCAGAGAAAGATCAAATTTTCCTATCTAAAGTAATGGTACATGAGTCAGGAGAATATTAAATTTTATGCATTATACTTCTATTTAATAGTTCTGTACCTTGGTCTCTTTCTGAAAGGAGAACTACCCTGTGTCACTAATGACTATGTTGTTTCACTTCTTTGTTCCTCTAAAACACAAGGACTTCAGAAATTACCAGTATACGTTGCCAGTGGTCCAAGGTTTAGTGGTTGATATGGAAGTGAGAAAAACCAGCATCAAAATCCCCAGCAACAGATATAATGAGGTAATACTTAGAGTAAATATATATGTTTAGTCTAGTACAATTTAAAGATAAGAGGGATTGGGTCCAAAGGAATTTATTGTGTTTGCCACTGCCAATGAAAACTGCCTCAGAATTAAACTATAAATGTATTATGTATAAATTTTTTATATATGAATTGCCTACAGAAATGAGTTATGCACAGATCAATTCAGTGTGGCATTAGTTAAAAATAATGGATAGTTGCTCTTCTTTATACAGAGGTTATTACTTTTAAATAAACTTCAAATGTAATTAATTGAAAATCTGGGGTTAGAGAGTTGCATATACTATTCTGATTTGAGTAAATGAATCAGTTAAATAACACATGCTGTATGGGTGTAAAGCGAGGAAAAAATGAACTTTCTCCAAGTACATGTTGTGTGTTCATAGTGTTTGTGAAGTATCAGAGGGGTAGCCGTGTTAGTCTGAATCTGTAAAAAGCAACAGAGGGTCCTGTGGCACCTTTAAGACTAACAGAAGTATTGGGAGTCTTAAAGGTGCCACAGGACCCTCAGTTGCTTTTTAGTGTTTGTGAAGGTATTTGTTGGATCTTTGAAGATTTTAATGCAAAATATATCTCTGTACATTTGAAATAAGAGTTTGATTTAATTGCACGAGAAAAGCTTCAGCTGTCTTTTAGACTTCGTTGATGTTGACAGTCAAACTGTGGAGTGACAATCATTGTTGAGTGATTTGAACAATATTGGGGACCAAACAATGGAGAGGTAATAATTCAATGGTGATGTATCTAAAGGGCTAGTGACAAATGATCTCCTTGAGGTTTTAAAGGAAATCAGTAGCGGAGACAGGAGTCAGTCTTATGCTTTCCATCTATGATATAGCACCAAATAAGAATGCAACACAGAATAGGAGAGAAATGGATTTTGATACTTGCCAAATAGAGATGGAGCATCAATTTGAGAAAAGGATGCATTTGTACTAATTCTTTCAAAGAGAAATGATCTGTCCAGGTAGATTCCTGCAAGCACTAGAGAGGTTTGCAAACAGAGAATTTATTATAGATACAACATATGAATCTGGGCACTAAACTAGGATTAGCCCTTTAATATCCTGCTGATTGGTCACTTGAAAAAAATACCTGAACAAACAGCTTCTGGGTTATGTATATAAGGGGATCACCACATTTGAATTTTCTTGAGGAAAAACTAATATAAATATAAAGGGTTTGCACAGGACCAGTCCCTCCACAGTTCTGTTCAAACAGAGCAGATATCAAGATTCTACAAGCACTGCAGAACTTATTTGATGAAGTGAAGTCTTGAAATTGTAGGATGCAGTGTGGTTCATAATGAAGTTAAAAATTGATTTTGGAGGTGAACTGGAATTGTCCATTTCTCTGGAGGGAAGCCCAGAATTCAGTGGATTATTGAACAAAATATATGGAAGAACTTACTTTCAGAATAATTTCTAGACTAACCTCTCTTAGTTTAAATGTATAATGGTTGAAATATGACTTAATTTGAGAGTTTGAGCTATGCCATTATTTGAACCAATGTAAATTAGGAACAGATAACTCCAGGAAGGTAAGAAAGTCAAATTCAATTTAAAAAGGAAAAAGGAATTGTTAATATAAAATAACCATTGCAAATTTGAATACACAACTCGAGAAATGCTAGGGTTCAAATTCTCAAATAATATTAACTTTGTCAACTATATATATTAAATTTAATTTGAATTTTGTCTAATTAATAATCCAAAATGGTAACTGTTGCTACAATGCTAAATTTTGCATTTTTTGACCTCTTGTGTTTACATTTATAACATTAATGTTGTAAATAGAGCTATATGCTTTATGCATTTAACCCTTTTTCCTTCAAGGATGGGGTGGGGGCAACCGGAGTCCATCACCCAGCCTCTGGAGGGGCTAGGATCTCTGAGGATACTTCTCCTGACACATGCATTCATGTATCAAGGAATGCCTTCATGCATCAAGAGGATGCATTGAATGTAAACCTTCTAGCCCCAATGGGATGCTGGGTGGAGAACCGAGGGAAGGGGAGTATGTGGAGGGGAGGGGCACTTAGACTGCATCAGTGAGAGGGATATAATATTATACTCATTTTACAGATTGGGAAACTGAGACAGCAGCTAAATGACATGCCCAAAGGCATACAGGGGACCATGACAGAGCCAGGAGTAGAACTGAGGAGCTTCTAGCTCCCAGTTCTGTATTCAGACCATACTGGCTCTCAAGAAGTAATATGCATTCCTTTGAGAAGAGAACAAGCAATTGCCTTAGAAGAGTTGTGCCTAAAATGCATCACTTTTGCAGACTTGTTTGAGACCTTATTGAGGTGTTTCCTGTGCAGAATGGCATTTTTAAAAGCTCTTATAGCATCAGAGCAGATGCTGCATTTCGTATAAGGTTTCCTCTAACTGCATTTCATATCAGGTTTTCCATACAAAATGCATTCCAACATGCTTTAGAGTGGAAATAAAAGCAAGGGAGAGTGAAAATATGTATATAGGCAATGGGGAAAGCTATTTTTAGATGAGATTTCAAAAGATGGAGTTACTGAGGCAGAAAGATACAGGAAGGCTAGTAACTGAATTATAAGGTGTATTAATTCTTGACTGCCATTGAGAAGGGGGAAAAAAGCCCCCATTTCAGCTGGTATGGATCTAAAGCTATTGTACTTGAAGATTGTATATGCAATACACAATAGATGGTAGTTAATTTCAGTATGGTTTAACTGTTTGTCCAGTGTTTATGTATTTCTTATCTTCAGTTTTGTACTGTTTGCTAACTGTGCTAAACTGAACCTTGTGGAAATACACCTTTTTATTACAGGCATCAGCACCTCTGTATTAGGTTGGGTTCAGTTTTCTGCTTGAAGCCGGGATTCAGCCTCTTGTTTATGTGAAGAATACAATGTATCTTCCTCAAACTTTACAGCACAGGAAAAATTGAAGTTTCTGGAGATTCTCAATTAATCCGTTTTTAAACATGAGACTTTTGAGAACATTTTTTTTCACCCCTTTTCTAACTAAAGGCTGGTTTATATCATTCGGACTGTCCAGTTAAAACTATTGAAATCTCATGCACGGGCTATATTTGGAGAAACATGCTTGTAATTAAGCAAAGGTATTAACAATTACTTTTTCCGGTCTCCACCTTTGCACTCATAATTTTCCAGTACTCAAAATGATTGCCATTTCCTCTGACTTTCACTGGGACTTAAGACACCCAGTTGCACTGAAGTTACTCCTGCCCTCAGTACAGATGTCTGTCATTTCACTAATGCCCTGCCATGTGAAAGTGAGGCTGCCACGTTGTTTCTAATGGGACTGAGGGCAAATGGTGCCCTTGGTAAAGGTGGCTGCCATTTCACTAAAGTCTTGCCTTTGGAACATGAGGTGCTGAAACCAATAATGAAACACACTACAGTAATACAAAACCTTAACTATGATTTCATATCTCCCCCCCAAAAACACACCACACACTTAACACACCACGCACTTAACCTGTGAGTGTTGAATATTTGCTGACGTAATTAAGGTTTTGTGTTGTACTGAGTGGGAGATTAATGTGTTGTGTGTAATGGGCTTCCTTTTCACTTGGAGGCAGAAGAGAGTGTGTAGTGTCTGGTGCTGTCAGTGAAAATGTGTTGATGTGAGCACGAGGGTACTGTTAAGAAGTGTCCCATAACGTGATATTTTCCTTGCTTTTGGGGGTTTCATTGAGAGGATGTTACAATTAATCTTTTATGCAGTAGTGTTTTAGCTATGTTGGTCCCAGGATATCACAGACACCAGGTGGGTGAGGTAATCTCTTTTATTGGACTAACTTCTGTTGGTGAGACAAGCTTTTGAGCTTACAGAGTTTACACAGTCCAGACCTGAAGAAGTGCTCTGTGTAAGCTTGAAAGCTTGTTTCTCTCATGAACAAAAGTTGGTCCAATAAAAGAGATTACCTCATCCACCTTGTCTCCACAATTAATCTTACATGCTTACGCTCCTAAATTCCATTCACTTTCAGTGAGACTTAGGCACTTTTGAAAATGGGCATAGGTGCTTCTGAAAATTTTATGATGTGAGTGTTGTTGCCAAGTTTGCTAGTCTTTGCAAAGGTGTCACAGTTGAATACATTCTAATAAGATTCTTCAACCAGATTAAACCACACAAGCCACTGTTTATGCTAATAACCCATGTGAAGGATTTGAGGCTAAATGAAAGTGATAAACTTTCTTTTTGTTTGCAGATGATGAAAGCCATGAACAAGTCTAATGAGCATGTTCTAGCCGGGGGAGCATGCTTCAATGAGAAAGCAGACTCTCACCTAGTGTGTGTCCAGAACGATGATGGGAACTACCAGACGCAGGCCATCAGTATTCATAATCAGCCAAGAAAGGGTGAGATGGGACAGGTCTAAGGGAGCAGATGGAGGCTTTTCCCACCCAAAGCGCCTTGCATGACTTTCTTTTGTCTATTGTGCTCCCATTAAATATGTAAATATGCCGAAACAGGTTAGCCTTTAATTCATGGACCTTCTGAAATTAATATTTAGCACAGAAACTAGTTACAATTGTATGATTAGAGAGCTGCTAGTACTTGATGGGGGCATGGCTTCCAGACATGCAGCATAATGGGAAAGCCCAATGCAAATGTGTGAATAAGAAAGTGCCCTATTTGCCTCTGGATTACCCTGCCCAGCCTCCTGGCACTCCTTTTCCATGTCCACAGTTTAATCTGGTGTTTGAAGTATTGCATACTGTTGAAGTGGATTTTTGTTCCCTATCTATGATTCAGATCACACCTGTCTATGGTTACTGGTGGTGGTCAGTATTTGTCCAGCTGAGATGTGAGTTGGCAGCTTGCCAGTTCAAGGGCCTCACATAACTGACATAAAATAAAGCAGGTTTTCACACCCCTCAGGGACGTAGTTATACAGATGTAAGTTTGTAGTGCAGATCTGGCCTTAATGTACCTAACCCTCCTCACCGAGAACTGCAAGAGCTTTGTGTGTGTATGTTAATTAGACCATTTGATTTTCAGGCTTTATTTTTTGGTAAGACCAGGTGAAATGATGCAATAGCAACTTAACATTTTAAGAATTAAAATGTTAGAGCTTTTTTTTTTTTAACCAGACTTCATGTCAGAGTTGATAATCTTATGTAGGAGCTCCATGATGTCTCCAAATGAGTAAAAAAAATGTTCTAACCCTGAACATTCATGATCTTCACTCACAACTTCAGGATATGCGTTGGCATGTCGGTTCCTTTAGGGCTGGCACTGATTTCTAAGTAGTATTTTCTGTACATAGAGCATGGGAGGATGGATTTCAAGGAGCTCTGTTGTGGTATTGGAGACACAATGGCCATTCCAAGGGGTTTTGCTTTTAAGCTGGCTGGCAGCTAGTTTAGAAAATTTGAGCCACTCCCCTTCTGACTGGTCAATAGTACAATATCATCAGCAAAAAGCCCAAGTAAGATTGTTTCTAATCGCCTGAGGACTTTTTAAAGGTCATAATGTGCATGTTTACCCCTAAAACAGACCCCTCATTCTTAGTGAAAAAGAAACTAATTAAATATTAACATTCTTTAAGGTTGGCAAAAATTGTCATCAGGTTTAGAATATCATCAGAAAGGGCATCCTTGCTGCCCAAGCATCTGATACACACTGGAATCATAACAACTTTGTGCTACATAATTCCTTATTTAGGTTATTAGCTTCTCTGTGGAGGATACAGCTACAATACCTGATTCTTGCATAAGGCATTGCTTTGACAAGAGCCTCTCTAAAATCAGTCTTGTTATTGCAGTGACTGGTGCCAGCTTCTTTGTGTTCAGTGGAGCTTTAAAATCCTCTTCGGGCTACCTTGCCAAGTCCAGCATTGTGGAAGGTAAGGAATGAACAGCTTGCTCAAAGAACATTGCTTCCCTCCTGATAACTGTATATTTGAGCAGTGTGCACAGCTTAGTTCTTGTGCCCTGGGTATTTGAGAATCACTCTGATTACTCGGTGTTATCTCACGCTTTAGCTAAACCCAGTTTTCCATTATGGCTCGTAACTTAATTTAACTGAGAAAATGAGAATAACTAGTCCAGATGCCCTGGGACACCAGTACAAGAAAATGAGGGTAAACGTGAAATACTTGGCTCCTGTGCTGGGGATCAGAGCTTACAATCCTTGACTGAAGTAGAAAATTGCAAGCATAAGAAACTTGGAGTTTATCTCCATAGCAAGAGATGAAGCCCTGCTGTTCATTAGCCTGTTCATTTAATAGCCTTGCAGTGGCCAAGCTTATAAATTTCTGAGGTTTGTATCCTAGTATGTTGTCAGGTGATAGTGTGAAAGGTCAAGATTGTTTAGACTAGGTTGTCACCATAGTTCATTTTTCCTTTGCCAACAGTCAGATGATGGAGCGGAGTCTCCAGTTTATGCACTCTCTCCTATATTTTTGTGGGAGGGTCATGGCTTATAAAAGTGCCACATTAAAACAAGGCTGAGTATATGTTGTTTTGCTACATTCTTTACTTAAACCAGAAATGATTTTTTTTAGTTCAGGATGCTAAGTTGGAAACTCATCAGTCGGAGAGTTGGGATACCTCAAGGAATTAGTAACTTGCTGTTTTATGGAACTGTTTGTTACCAAGTTACTTGTGCAAACACAGTTTATTCAGGCTGGTAATATCCAAAAGCTGTGACTTATTTTTAACAGCCTGTGTGAAATGAGTTGCTGGCCATGGTGGGAGTCCTGGTGGTCAAATGTCCACATCACAAAAAACACTGTTACTGCTGGAGTTCTTCTTGCTGATCTCCTTGGAGGCCAAATATTTGAATGATCATGATGGTTTACCTCTCATATCTTGAGGTGGGATTTCCAGAACAGGGGTGCAGTGCAGTGGCAGGGCTGTGCGCGTAAATTCATGGTTGCCATTGCTAACGTTGAACCTGTTCTGTAGGTAGACTTCAGCTTTCACTGGTACGTCCTCCAGGCCGCGTTCATAAATGTTACATGGTATAAACGATGTGTTGAGGATGGGAATGCTACTAAGCCAACAGCTTTCTATAGCGTTACTACTTATGGCCTTTCAAATAGATATTGCATGTTGACATTTAATCATAACAGGAAGAATGCTTTTAGCCCTGTTGTGAATGTTCTTTCTTAAAAGTGGCTGTTGGTTGTTTCTGATAATGATAATTCTTGATTCCTTAGATGGTGTAATGGTCCAGATAACTGCTGAGAACATGGACTCCTTGAGGCAGGCTCTGAGAGAGATGAAAGACTTCACTATTACTTGTGGCAAAGTAGATGCTGAAGAGCCTCAGGAACATGTTCATATTCAGTGGGTGGATGATGACAAAAACTTTAACAAGGGGTGAGTAGATGAATAATCCCTTGACACTTTTACAGTGTTTATTTGGCTCTGTTTTGTCTGCTGCTATGTGTCTGTATAGCTTACTAAGAGCATATTCTATCTATGAAGAATCCACATGCTTTGTGATTTTTAGAGTGCTCCAAGTTTCTCAGATAACATTTGTGACAAGATAAAGGAAGAGTAATCATAGAAGTGTTTGACTTTTTGCAAAATAATTCTTTATTATATATGTTTGTTAAAACTCTGAGGAGCTGATACTGAAAAGTAAAGAGTGACTTCCTCAAGTCAGTATGGATTGAAGGTGCTTAGCCCCTTGCAAAGTTGCACCATTAGTTTGAGAGATCAGACTTTTGTATCTGTTATTAAAATGGGGCTGAGGTAAATAGAACTTCAGTGCATCAGTTTAGAAACTTATCAAGGCTACAGAAAGATTTCTGCTATTTCAAATTTCCAGTTATTTTAATTTAAACCATTATACTGGTTGTAAAAGGCCACCTAGCTGCTAATTTTTGAGTGCCGAATCTTGCACGCTAGGAAAGTTTCTTATTCCTTCCATTAAACTCACGTTCAGTGGTGTTGTGGGTAAAATCTGATACATGCTGGACAGCAGCAGTGAATCTATAACCTTGAATCTGAAACCTTAACAATCAATGCAAGATGGTGAGTACATGGCAATTTAAGCATTAGGGCATGCAATGTGATGGGTGAGGCTGAAAACTCAAAGAAGCATGGATAGTAGCAGCAGCCTAGAAAAGGAGACCGTTCTTTAGGTAAAGACATTTCACATGTGTTTGGGACTGTTTGTGAAGTCCCACAGAAGTCGCCATTTCAGGGCATTAGTTGGGCTGCTTGCTCTGTTAAATTCAGTGTAAGTAACATTTTAGACATGACTGAATTGTACTATTTGATTTGATATTTATAAATAAATAAAATTCCTATCAATGTGCAATAAATCTACATAGGTTTCTGCATGTTCCATGTGTGGAGAGTTCATCAGTCCCTTGTGAGGTCACAGCTCAAATATAAGGCTATTGCAGATCTAAGGCAAGCTACCTCTCTACTCCCCAGCCTCAACTCCACCTAGTCTAGGAGGATTTCAAGTCTAGATACTATATCTGAATGTTTCCTGTGTGATATGGCAGAAAGCGCTGCACTTTTCAGCTGTCTCCATTGTAATTATCTGGGGTAAACTCTCAACACAGCAGGAAGACAATTTCAAAAAGCCTGATTACTGTTGAGATCCATACACCTGTTCACACCACCACAATTGGAATTAGCGATGATATTCAGTAGCATTGTGTTTGGTACATTGAGAGAGATCTTTCTCTGGAGATCTCCCTTCTGGGATAGTTTGTGTTTGTCCCTTTTAGAAAATGTGGCAAGTCACTGTATGGCAGTTTAAATTGCAGAGTGCTCACTTTTGAAATAACCTGCAGTGGGGTCACTTTGAGCATCCAGGTAAGTCAAAACAAGTGCCCTTCACAACCCTTATATGAGCTTTTCCTTTACAATGTCCTCTGTTCTGCAAATCTACTCAGATGGCCAAATTTGAAATCAGGTTTTATATGATGACATTTAGTGTTTGGAGGCATTCTGTTAACTTAAAGTTGTTTTTCCCTTCCTCTTTCTAGTGTTATAAGCCCCATTGATGGCAAATCCATGGAGTCTATAACCAGTGTGAAGATATTTCATGGCTCGGAGTATAAAGCAAATGGAAAGGTCATTAGGTGGACGGAGGTAAGAAAACAAAACTAATCTGCACATAAAACAGGAGTCTTGGTGCTTTGTGACTAAGGAGCTATAGAATGTAGCCTCCTTCTGTAGAATGCCTCCCTTTGACCAGAAATCAAATCTACTTGCTCTGCCCACCAAACTGAAAGCAGTAAGATTTTTATGGGGAAACAACAGTGGCCTTTGCACCAGGGATGTAAATATCCATTAAAAGAGTTAACCGTTTAAACAATTAAAATGATGTTGTTTAATTGCTTAACTGATTAAAAGGAGAAGGGCTGGGGCCGGCGTGGCTGGGGCTGGCGGGCCGGCTCGGCTAGGGCTGCTCCAGCTGGCCAGCGCGGCCCCGGGGATGAGGGATAATGACACATGCTTCCGGTTAATTGTTTAGTATTTTATATCCCTACTTTGCACCTGCCAGGAAGTCTTCAGTGACTGCATAATGTACAAGTGGCAATGTCATGCCATTTAAATCTGTCTTGAGGTGCTACAGAGCCCTGGAAATAAGTAACCACAGATCACTGGCCATCCCATCTAGTGCACTTTTACTGAGTTTTGGGAGAATCTGCATTCAACTTGAGGGCTGAGGAAAGTGCTGTTGCTTTCCATTATCTAAAGGGCACACGCTTGTGTATTTGTGTTCAAGTTCTATTCAGCAAGAGCCTTTTACTTTAATGGAGACAAAATCCCAAACAGTTTTTAAATATCAATTCTTTTGAGCTGCAAGCTGCATTTTCCGGGTGGTGTAGTCAAACTGCCAGTGCCAAGGAACTCAAAGCTGCTTTTATAAAGGATTGGTTTTTTTGTAATACTCAAACTTAATCTTGCTCTTTATTGACCTATTAACAGTTTGGGGATGGAGCAACTTCAGCTCTGAAATGGCAGCAAAAACACAACAGGAAAAGATCACTCTTAGTGAATGAATTGTATGAAAAGTTAAAAACAAGGTGCCATAATATGAATGACTTGGGTTATTTGTTTTGTCACCCAGCATTGGCCATGGTGTTACTCGACTTACAGGGCTGACCTGGAGCTATGGATTTTGCCAGCACGGAAGTGTTAATGTTAAATGGTTCTTTGCAAACGGTTTCAATTAATTTGCTCAGTGTTAGCTGAGGGGAAACCAGGCCAGTTTTAGCTGTGCCACTCGTCATACATGTATTCTTTTCCCAACATTCAAGGTGATTTGAGGGAATGTTTAGTTAATAACTGTATAAAAAATTCTGGCTCCTTTCAGATTGCGGGGGTTTCTACCATAACACAATATTTATTCTGAAGTCACTTTAATAACAACATGCTTCAAAAATGATAGTGTAATTTTCTGAAGTGGAAGGGATGTTTAGTCTACTTACAATGTTTTAAAAGTCTTTTTATTTAAGGCAAGAGTGTGGAAATGCACAGCAATACATGCAGAATCCCTTATACTACTAGGGTGTATCGTGAATTTCCATAAGAGGGATTTTAGATTCAATTAGAGCACACCCTTTTAAACAAAGTCCCTGGAGCACTTTGGGATCAATCTAGGAGTGAGAGATCAGGACCATTCCAGTCTGTATCCTTATAACTGTTAAACCCCTTTATCCCCAGTTGTCAGACCTGGCTGATGGGGACTCATGCTGATGAAGACTGGAGACTTGAGTTACTTTAAATCCTGTAAACAGAACCAAATGTGAAACTTCACCTTTAAATAGTTATTTGACAGCCCCTGTGTTAAGTTGTTACAGATTCTAGTGAGTACCCCTTCCTGGTCACCCACTAGGACTGCTATGAGGAGAATCCAAGTCTCTGTGCTCTGGAGCCTGAACAGAGTCCAGCCAGTGTCCACAGTCACAGGGCCCTCAGGGTGCAGACCTTCTATCTGGGGAGCAGCTCCTCTTTGAATCTTCAGAAAGTCCCCAAATAATGTGAAGGGCTGATCAAAACCTTTTTGCTTCATGTTACATTTTTCTAAAGCAGCAGTGTCCTTAAGTAGCTGTATTAATTGACAGTCTTTTATATTCTTTTTACACTCAGTCTGATGCTGCTCTTTTTTGTAAAAGCTGGTTGGTAGGTCATGTTGATCGCTCCCTTTTTGTTTTGTTCAGGTGTTCTTTCTGGAGAATGATGACCAACATAATGGTCTAAGTGACCCAGCAGATCATAGCAGACTGACTGAGAATGTGGCCAAGGCTTTCTGTTTAGCTCTCTGTCCTCACCTTAAGTTATTGAAGGAAGATGGAATGACTAAGCTAGGTCTGCGTGTTACACTTGACTCGGATCAAGTAAGTTGTAAACAGTATCTACTAGTTTAAGTTGTCAGTCATCTTGTTTTGGGGGTGTGGAGAGGGGGAGCTGAAAAGGGGACATGAGAGTTCAACCATTCTATTGCTTGATTCTGGAGGCTAGGAATTGGCAACATTAAATGCCACTCTATTAGCACTTAATGCTGCAAAATAATTTTTTGTAGAGGAAGAGGGTGGTTTTTTTCTTTCCTGTATTCATGTAATTTTGACCTGTCACTTCTTGTCCTCAAAGGAAACCTGTACAACACTTCCAAAAGATGAGCCTGGAACTTAAATTCATAACTGCTAGACACCAAAAAATCATGGTCTCTATAAAGAGACTGGTTTTATGGCTCCTCAAAGGCTTATTACAACCGTTTGTAACATACTAACCCTCCTTAGTCAATGACTGCTGAGGTGTTAATTGCCTCCTCCATTTCAAGTGTTTTCTTGCAATATGTGTTAACCATTTATGTGTAACAATCTGTCCCATCTTGTATTTCTCTGTGACCCTCTGGTTACCTTTTCCAGACCTGAAGAGCCCTGTGAAGGCTTGTCTCTTCCAACCATAGAAGTTGGTCCAATAAAAAGAGATTACCTCACCCACTTTGTATCTCATCTAATTTTGAGGCATTTTTTGTTAGTTCACATTAGGGTAGTGCTTTCTGCTTTTGACATCCATGCTGAAACCCCTGAAATCAGTAGCTGAACTCTCAAAGCAATTGCATCACTTGCAGTATGGTCAGAGATCCCGGTGGAATATCTCCTCTTTTAAAGCTTTCACTTTGTATCTTTTAGGTTGGCTATCAAGCTGGGAGTAATGGACAGCCACTGCCCTCTCAATACATGAATGACCTGGACAGTGCCTTAGTTCCAGTGATTCATGGAGGAGCATGTCAGTTGAGTGAGGGGCCAGTCATAATGGAGCTCATCTTTTATATTCTGGAAAACATCTCATAAGAGGACTTCATTTTCTGTTCAGACCTGTTCCAGCAGCAGTTGTATCTGAATCATTTGCACTTTAAAACTGGAAGATTAAGCTTTTGTTAACACTATTGGGGGGAGGAGGGGGGGAGTTGTTCCATAATTCTAAATCTTCTATGCATTGTCAACAAACAGAGGATCAGGGCAGCTTCTATATTACAAAATGTCTATGCTATCCTTGCAGCTCATACAGTTCTGTTACTGTTTAGAAAAATAATGCTCATATTTAAAGACTTAATTACAGTCATGTACTCTAAATGCTCAAACGGGTGCAAAGATCACTGGGGCGTAAATAAAAGATTAAATGTCAAATTTGTACTGTTTGTAGATGGACATGTAAGAAGAAACAATCAAGACCTCCATTCTGACCTCATCATAATGCCATTTGTGGTTATTCTGTAGACATTAAAAAGTAATGTTTACATTATTTTGACCAGATTATTGGTTGAAGTACATCAGAGACACTTTAGGATATGCCTAGAGAGATGCATGGGAAGGTTACCTAGCCAAAAAAAATGGCATATGAGGCTGACCAATCATTCAGTCTGAATGAAAGAAAGGGCATATCTCGGACAGTGGTATATAATTTAAACTTGCAGTTTTGTGTGTATATTAAGCTAGTATACTTATTTTTTTCCTACTTGTTACAAAAATTGTCACCTCAGATTTCTATAACCTAGAAAAACTTTGCCATTCTGTATTTTGTTTATGAATCTGTATGAATGTCAATGGTATACACCTGTCACAGGTAAAAAAGAAAAGTTAGCCCTAAAGTGCGGTTATGGTATTCCTGTTCCCCCAGTAGGTCCTGCTTTATAAAGAAAAGTAACACCCAGGGCACTTTTGTAAGTCTCCTCATTGCTGTAGACTGTAGTGTAACATTAGTGCCATGTAACACAATTTGCACTTAACACTTCATATTAGCAGCACCATGTAACGCTTACCCCCATAACAAAAGCACAAAGTGGCTGTTGTTGCATGATGTGCTAAAAAAGAGGCTTTTGGTTCAGCTCAGAAAACTTGCACTTGGCCTCACCTACAAACAAAGGGCAGTTGAGAGGGGAGCAGCTGCTCAGTTCTGGTACACAGCATTAGGAAAATGAGGAACAGCCAATAAGAATGTGGTTCCACATTCTTACTAAATCAAATTTCCATCCAAAGAAAATGGCTAGTAAGTGGAAAGAGCTGAAAGCAGGAGTAATGAGCTAGTTTAGCCATGCATAGGCACTGCTACTTGACTGTTATCTCCACGAAGAGGGTCGTAACAGGCAGGTCCAACAAAACACCAGTAAATGGTTTTTTGGGGGATGGGAAGAGATGAGAAACACTGTTAAAGCAGTATTTTAGTGAGTCTTTGAATCTGGCCAACTTTTAGTGGTGACCTCAGTCAATTCTGATTTGAAACTAATTTGCACTGTGGAAAGAGCAGCATTTGCAGCAGAACAAAGGAACAGCAGAGCTAGAGTTAGGCTGATACAGTGCTTTAAGCAAGCAAATAGACATAGCAGAAGGGAAACAACTATACAGGTAGCAATGTATTTTATAAAAAGGTACAATAGCTGTATAGGTGCTGAATGGAATTGTGAATACATGGCTACTGCTTTTTTAAAAACAGTAAAACTATCCACATACAGTCTAGAAAATTCCAGCTGCCACCTCAAGACATGTTTGGAAGGAAGAGTTGTAGAATTAGGTCCAGCTGAATTAGTAAAAACAATCACTGGACAGGAGAGCACTTAGTCTCACTTTTTGTTTGCATTAAAATTAACCTTCTCTCTGTCATTTGGTAATAGGTGGCCATGTGCTACTCTTAAAATGTTTCTGGCTGATCAAAGTTTAAGTTCCTACACAGCAATCCAAGAGGCTTCCTGCATTTTCATTTGTTTTGCTATAAAGAAATGTAATTAAGTTTGACTTGAGTTATTTTTAAATTCCCTACAACACATTTTGTTTTTGCACATTCTTGAGTGTTGATATACATGTCTACAGAGTGTAAGTAAAGCTCTTGATTGACAACTACCATAAAATCCTACTGCTGGAAACTCCATTCCAGCTTTGCCACAGCAGAAGTTTTTCAGTTACTTTAGTTCCATTAAGTTATGCTTATTGAGGCTAAAAAAACAATCTTCTCTTCCTTACCCCTAGGAGTCACTTAAGTTTGGGTTATGGTTGTGCAAAACACTATTGACTGGTGACGGACTTGTTTGCTTCAATCATAGCCTTTTAAATGACCTTAAAATTACCATATTGTTAAGAAAATGAGTACTTGTTTTAGAAAAAAAAATTGTACTTTTAAAATTCAGTTAGTTAACACTGCAAAAAACTGCATATTATATTTTTATTTTCAACATGTAGTTTTGTATATTAAATTTATTGAAATTAAAAACTAAATACTGTATTGTTTTAATCCTATCAGGAAGCAGAAGTGCTGCCTTAGGTTGGAGAGTCTGTTGTCTATGAACTTGATCTACCTGACCATATGCTGCAGTAGCACTCTGACACCCCATGCAGGCATAGCCTCCTTTTACTATCAATCATTTCTTCAGGCTCATGTAGTTTAAGAACACACATCAAGCAGTTTTGGTACCATATCATTTTATGTATAGTCTATAAAAAATTCTGCAAACAGCAATGATCCAGTTTTCTACACAAATAAGAGTGGCTATTTTTCAATCAATTAGTAAGTAGCCTAGTGAAACACTCCAATCCTTCCGAAAACCCTGTCATGTTAAACAGGCCATATCAGGCTTTACTGATTCCCAAGCGTTAAGAAAATGAAGGCACACAAAGCAGGCTGAGTTGGAATATAAACAGTGGGGGGAACATGGCAGGCAACTGATAACCAATTCAAAACCCAGAGCTGCAACCCTATTCTAAAAAAAATCCTCATATCCTATTGTTACCTTAAGCCAAGGCACATCTAGTTAAGAGTGCTGCAAGAGCATGCAGAGGAGATGGGATACACTGCTGCTAAAGCTCTGCTTAAAGTGAACTATTTTCTTCATCCCAGGACACTTATAGGAGGAGCATACAGATCTTCAGAAGGGCCTGAGGGTGATCATAAGAGGAAGCAGTAGGTGGTATTCAATGCATAAGAGCATATATGCCTGAAAAAGAGTTGCTTCTAGCACAAGCTAGCCATGCTCGGAGCATAAGGTCTCATTTGCAAATTAATTACCTTGCACTGCTCCAGTGATTTTTTTTAAGAGCAAACCAGTCCCTGCATTGGATAGTTATGGTGAGTTTATATAACATTCATCTGGTGCGAACATTAGTAGTCCCATCTTAAGGCAATTCAATCCATTTTGCATAGATCAGTTCCATTTTCCCCACTAGTAGTAAGTTTCCAGGGCCTTACAATACTTGCCTTATAAAACTTAACACACATTAAGGTAGTTACCAAAATAAAGACATGTTATGTCCAGTAGTGCATTCATTTAACATCTTTGGTGCTCGCAGGTAGCAGTGTCCTAAGTACAAACTCGATTCTGCAGCTTTTAGCATTCCTGGATCTGAAAAAAACAACAACAACGTCTTGCCACAGTGCGAAGTATGTATCCCACCATTAAGGCTACATACTGTTGACATTGTTCTGTCTGATGGCTAACTAGCAGCCTTCATAGAAATCCCAGGCAAAACTCTTCATTAAGTTACAGTTAAAGTGATTGAAGATAGAGAGTGTTAAATTATAGGTGACCAAAAGTTAGTGCTCTCAGCACATGTCTAGTAATGTCACTGCTTCAAGTGTGTGGGCAAATACGTCAGCCCTGGAGTATCTTAAGAGGTCTACAGCCATGCAGCCAAACTTTGTACAGTATAGCTCACTGTCACCCTGGTTGGCTTCTTAGGGTGGTGCGGAGTCTCAAAGCCCAGGTCAACTGATGAAGGGCTAAAACTAGCAGTATAGACATTCCTGCTTGGGCTGGAACCTGGTTTCTGAAATCCGATGAGGGGGAGTGTCTAGGAGCCTGAGTTCCAGCCTGAGCAGGAACATTTACGTGTCTATTTTTAGCCCCAGAGACAGAGCGTGAATCAACTGACCCAGGCTTTGAGACTCAGTGCAATGGGTTTTTCTTTGCAGTGTAGACATACTCTTATCTCAGCACTTAGTGTGATTTTCAATGCTCCAAATTTGGACCTGAGCACTAGACATCATCCAGATCTTTCAAATAATATATAAAGTCTGTGGTAGCTAGGACATGATAAATCAGGATAATAGTCACCTACTTCACAGAGGTGCTATCTAAGAATTACTATTTGTACTGCAAAATGAGAGATGCCAAGAAAGGTGCCATGACAGGTGGGGAGAGAGGGGAGCCTGAGACTGCTCTGAAGTCTAGGAGCCCAAGGGAAGGGGGCGGGATTACTGTGCATATACTTACATCATCAACTTTCTACTAGGACTGAGTGCTTTGGAGCAGCCTTTTTGTTCTATGTTTGTACAGTGTGGTCCACAAATGGGCTCCTAGGTGCTGTCACAATATAAATTAGTAATATCTGCTCAAAAAGTGAGCCGTCAATTTTTTTCTCCACAAGTACTGATGGCTTACAGGAGCACTACTAAGCTTTATACCCATACACTGACAGGAGAGAGAGAACCTCCAGTGATTCACACAACAGGGCTGAGTACTGAGTAACCACTCTCCACAGCCCAAAGCTGAGAGCGCAGGGACAGTTTTAAGAATTACGGTTTCAGACAATCCATACAACTGGTACATCAGAACATTTTGAAGAAAAATGATCAGACTGATGACGTTTTAGAAGTATAGTTTGGTGTATACTTACACACAAAATCTACACGTAAAGAACGTCCAAGTTAATGCACGCACTCCACAGACAGGAAGTGCCAGGTGTATACAGTTGCCCAGGGAATCTTAATCCAGCTCCCTTGTGCATCCAATTCATACACTGAATGAGGTAGGGACACTGTGGAAAAATTGTATGTGATCATGTAATTAAGTTATGCACAAGGGGGCTGCATTAAGATTCCACAGGCAGCTTTACATCTGGCATTTCCTAACTTTCAACTTTCCTTCGAGTAGATTTCTTTGTATGTAAATTTATTCTAAAACAAAAGGTAAAAAAAAGATGATACTTCACAGGGGGAAGAGATGCTATCTAAGCTGGATCCAAAATGGTGGATGGGAGGAGGGGAACCTTAGTTTGATTCTTCCCCTACTCTCTACTGCTACAACTGTTTTGCCAGCAACCAGATGTTCCCTCCACAGTGTGTGCATGAGCCCAGTTCTTCAGAATGTTCAAGTTGTTATTTTGGCATGATACTAATATTTCCTGAAGAATGCAAGTAACAGAAGGGAAATGGCAATTTCAACAGTTTATACCACAGCTAAACCTAAATGAAATTTACTAGACAAAAGTAATTTTTCTAGCCCAAGGCCTTTCTTCCTGCTAAATTTCAACGGTCTTATGCAAACAATAGGAGGATTAGGAAAAAAAGACCAAAAGAATCTTTTATAAATGAAAGTGTTAAGCAATGTAAGTTCAGGAATTACTACCAGTTCCCGCTATGATATTTAACCTTCACATCCAATTGATTGAGATTGGTATAGGGAACACGATCAGATTTTGAATAGAAATAAAACATTATTTAAAACAAAAAATCAACACATCACTAGAAATATAGGGAAGATCCATCTAGAAGCCTGAGCCACACAGGTAGGTGTCTGACCGTGTAAGACATTCTATTTCATGCAGAGATTGTTAGTGGCTCTCAACTTCTAGCCAGAAGCACAGTTGGAAGAAAGGAGTGTTCATACCTTAGGATAACTAATGTTCAAGGATCAACCAGTTTTCTGTAATTGTTTGAAGATCTTGACCACTGAGTGGCTCCCTGAGTCTCACTTTCACCTCTAGTTTCCCTCCGGTGGGCTTCCTACCATCCAGAATCTGAAAGCACCACAAAAATAAGATTGCTCTCTCTCACACACACGCGTGTGTGTGTGTGTAAAAAGAAATACTGTAATGTCTTGTGGCAATCTCACTGAAAAGGGCAGCTGTTTTATGCCTCCCATGTGGTTATACAGGATCAATATAAATGTGCTATAACACTGACATTCAATAGAATGATCAACAGGGCTGGGTCGGTTTGTATTAAAGAAAGGACTTTCATAATAGCCGAAGTTCTCTGAAAAATAAATGGATTTAACCTTTTTTATATTCTTGTATTTATTTACCAAGACACACAAGGGATGTGTCTGGTATTTTATTTGCAGACAGTATTAAGACCATGTCTACACTAGAGTTTTGTTGACAAAAGTTATGATGCTTTAATTAAACCGCTGTTGCCTGTCCACACTATGCTCCTTGTGTCAACAGAGTGCATCCTCACTAGCAGCTCTTGCATTGACACAGAGAGCAGTGCACTGTGGGTAGCTATCCCACTTCAACTGGCCACAGGATGCTTTGGGAAGGGTTTGCAATGCCTCATGAGGCAGTTACAGCGTCACATGAGGCCAGTTTCTCAATCCCATCATTTCATGGACATCCTAGATTACCAGCTGATTTTCAACTGAAGTATATGTGTGTGTGTGTGTGGGGGGGGTAGTAGAGAGTGTGCGTGTGTGTGTGTAGAGACAGAAACAGTGTGTGTTGGGGAAGTATGTGAAAGACTGTGTGGGAGGGATGTATATGTGAGAGCGACAGAGAGTGTATTGGGGAAGTGTGTCAGCATGCTGTCTCGTGCTCTTCAGACAGCCGCTTGAGCAATCAATCCTGGGGGAAGGGGACACCCCCCTCCCACATCAGTCCCTGGCTCTGCACAGCAGTCTCTCTGCCCCCCTTTCTCCCTCAGCAGCAGCCTGCTCTGCCTGCCTGCTGATTCCACATTAATGGGTCTGTGATTCCTTCCGAGTTCTCCCACAGCCTCCTTAGCTACTGGGAGCGGCATCCTCAGCAGCTCCGTGAGCTCTCCACACTGAGGAATGTCAGAACTTCCTGGAGCTTCGAAAGGGGAGATGCGCAGGCTTGCAGGGCAGTGGAGTTCAAAACAGTGAGCAGAGCGGTCACGGCGGACATTGTGGGAGACTAACTTTGCTGCAAAAAACTTTATGCCTCTCATCGAGGTTGTTTTATTTTGCTGCCAAATGTAGCTTTGTAGTGTGTACACCTCCCCTGTGTTGTTGGCAAAAGCTGCCTTTTGCTGACAAAACTGTGTAGTGTAGACAAGGCCTTAGTTAGATTAATAATTTTAAGGCCAGAAGTAGTAGTTACTCTCCTTGTGAAGTAACAATGGTTCTTCAAGATGTGAGTCCCTGTGGGTGCTCCACAACCCCTCCCCCCCACTTTGGGTTCTCATCATACACTCTGTGTTAGAGAAGGAACTGAGGAGGGTTCGCCTGCGCAATGCTGGTTAGACACGTGGGAGAGCGCAAGGAGGGGGGAAGCAGCGCATGCGCAGGCCAAACAGACACTGCTACCAAAATTCTCCGATCAGCAGCGCAGGGACGCAGACACCTACAGTGGAGCACCCCTAGGGACACTACTCAAAGAAGAGCCATTATGATCATCTAGCTTGACCTCTTGAGTAACACAGGCCATAGAATCCCACCCAGTCATTTCTGCATCAAGCCCACAATTTTTCTTTGAGCTAGAGCGGATCTTTAGAAATATATCCAGACTTGATTTTAAGATGGCAAATGATGGAAAAGACACAACCTCCCTAGGGGAGTTGTTCCAATGGTTAATTACTCTAATTGGTCAGGAGTGAGCTAGCTTACTCCTTTTATCACACAAGAGGGAAGGGGCGAGGTTGTAGCATATGTAATAAACAACAATAGAGCATATTAGTCTGATGAGGTTTTTACTGGATGTTGTAGAGAGGAGGCCAAGATGACATCTTCTAGGCGCATATATATATATATATATATATATATATATATATATATATATATATATATATATATATATATATACACACACACACATACGCGTGCGCACACACAATATGTAGCTCTCACTACACCTGCATGCTCTAGCATTTTGTTATTGCTACATCAACAGAAGAACAAAGCATACCTCAATTATCTCTCTAATTTCACATTCTGATTCCAGTTTGTCCAGTTTCAAATGTGCTGTTCCCACTTGCTTGTCACTTCTAAAAAGGCCCCTGTTTTAAAGAAAGTTGCCTTAGTGGAAGGAGGACAGGCTTTCTTAACACATCAAAAGAGACGAATGGTATGAGGTCATGCCCCCTTTCATCAAGGTTTTAGGATCGTGACAGTAAGGGCCTGGCTACCCAGCTGTACTAAAATGGAGGAACAAAGGATTAAAGTCTTTAATCAATTAAAATAGGAGAATTAGAAGAGAAGAAAAGAAAAGAGGTGAAAAAGCAAAGTAATGGAGTAAAAGAAACGAAGGCTTGGCCTAGCACTCTAATGACAGTACCCTTCATCACTATGCAGGAGAGTCAGACTTTAGAACAGTCGTAGGACTCCTACTCTTCCCGACTGTCCTGGATACCGCATAATCAATCAAGACCTTTGGAGGGGGAAAATCAGCTGGACAGAAGGCAACTGTCTCCCACACAGGATGTGCCAATGAAGCTTCTACAAGACATTACTTATTAGAGCTTGTTGAAAAAAAAGTTTTTTGACAGAAAAGTTTTCCATTGGAAAATGAAGTTTCATCAAAATCTAAATGTTTTGTGGGAAGTGTCAATTTCAACAAAATTTGACAGGAGAAAATGAAAAGCAATGGACTTTCTTGTTTCATTATTGTCAAAACCCTGTTTCGATAAGGTGGTAGAAATGTTTTGTTTCAACTTTGTCCTTTCAATTCATTTAGTTTCAAAAATATTAAAACATTAATTTTATTCTATTAAATATCTTCTATAATAGTTTAAACATTACTGAAACCTTTTTGAAATTAAAACACTTTTTTTTCCCCAAAATTTCCATTTTGTGGAAAATGTTAACATTTTGTTTCAATTCAGAATGAAAACAATTCTGAAGTGTCAGTTTCCCACATAATGAAAATTCCATTTTCCAGCCAGCTCTATTATTTACATAGCACTGTCTCTTTGTATGGCATTTTACAGAGCATGGCACTTACAAGCAAGAAGTAGCCAGAGAGAGTCTGGAGCTAATGCAGTCCTCTGAGGAATGGTCAAAGGGTAACCCAGGTTCAGAGACCACACCACATTCTGATACCTGCCTGGCTCAGATAGTGACAAAATACTTTGAGACAGGCACATACTGACTGTCAAGGCTGGAAAAGTGATTTTATGGAGCTTAGTAATACACAATTCAAGATCATGATGGGAACCAGTGTATGCTGGAATGACTAATGGTTCCAAAGAACATGGTATTGGGAGAACGATTAGAAAAATTCTCCTCAGTTTCTTACAGCTAAACAGTTTTGTAATCAGTGACCTGTCTTTCCAAAGTGTTAGGCTCGAGCCCCATGGTCAAGCCATTTTGTAGAATCTTGAGTGGCCATTATTTTATATAAATTTATCTTGATACATCTCACTTGTAATAACTGAACGTTGGCTGTTGACGCTGCAGACATAATTGTAAGTTTCCTTCAGGATGTTGAGTATTTATTATCTTCTTTCAAATGTCCACATGACTCTAGCACATTCCTTTCCATTTCCAGGTGAATAGTTTTAACAGCACCAGATATGGGCCCTGTTGCTGTACATCCTTCCCTGTTGGGAGCATGAGGGGCGATTCCAGTATATCTAAATAATGCCAGGCCAAGAAGTGGTGACCTGAATTATTGTGCCTTGTTCCTTTTTGTGACCTTCTTTACCATTTTCATTATCAGCAGAGTGGGAGGCATAAATGAGATCCTCCTAAGATTTCCATAGTCTGATTCAGTGCAATTACTGGCTGGAAGGGAAGCATGAAATTCTGCAAGGTCCCACTGGGTATCCATGCATGAGATCAACATGCCCAGGGGCTGAGTTAGGGATTTTAGTACAGAAAGGGGGGAAGGGGAAACAGTGTTTGACAAACCAAAGACGCTATCTTCCGCTTCCTCTCTTCTGAGATAAAGACTATCCTGGCCAGCATCCAGAACAACCCATAGATGCTGGAGATTTGTGAAGGCTGTAGTTGGATCTTCCCTCTTCTTTATTTCAGAGCCACGTTCCTGAAGACATATAATGATGGTTGCTATGCCCTGCTATGACTTTGGATGAGGGTCTGACGAGATGGTCATCCAGAAAACAGGTAGATGTGGGTCCCTTTCTTTTGGAGGGAAGCTATCAGGACAACTGGGATCTTCATAAATACATGTGGATGTTGTAAGTCTGAAACGTGAGTGCTCTGTATTGAAAAGTGTTTCCTGTTTAAGAAAAACCCAAAAGGCGTCTCCACTGATGACAACTCATCGTTAAATCTGAGGGAGATTTATCATTACATACTGAAGATATAGAGTGTTGGAAGGATGTTACTGTAATGTCTCTGTTGGTTTGTTTCAGAAATGTGAAATTCAGTATGCCTTGCATGGCTGTTTCTCTTCTGTAACACAAAAATACCTGATTGTGCACCACAACACTTGTTTCTCCCTGGAACAGGCTCTATCATTCTGAAATATAAGGTGGTCTACTGCACATTTATTTTCTGAGGCTATAAGGGATTTTTCTTAAATTAGAGGAAAAGGGTAGACTTGACCAAGATTAAAAAAAAAAAAAAAAAGTTGAAAGTCAGGGTGATCAGCACTTCTAAAAATCAGACCATTTAATTCAGGTGTCTGTGGGCTTGGGAGCCTAATTTTAGGCACTCATTTTTTAAAACCATGGCATTGTTCCTGGGAGAAGAAGGTAGATCTACTGAATATACTCCTCTGATTATGTCAAGTACCTACTTTTCCTCCATGGTTGATTCTTGGGTCTAACCTCCCAGACAGGAGGGGCCAGATTCTGCATGGCACCTTCTGAAAGGTGCAACACAGAAGGCACAGCCACTGCAATGGTGTAAAAGGGCTTCAATAGGGCCAGAAAGTGGCCCAACATGTCCTCAAACTTTGGGAAGCCAAAGTCCTGTGCAGGTTTCTAAGTTATGGTTTCTATAGAAGCCTATTATGTATCTTCCAACTCCCCAAAATGTCTGCCTCTTCCTAGTGTGTGATATCTATGCTGGTTCTTGGAACAGTGGTAACCTTAAAGAGAATATCCGCTGAGGTAATATGGACTGAAATCTCTGATTGGAATGAGAGGGATGTGGGACTTTTTCCACCTTGTCCAAAGCCTCTGTGTCTGCTTCCCAAACAGTCTGTACCACTGGAATATATAGAAGACATCATCTGATGTTGGAAGCAATTTTGCTGTGCATATGTTATGTTGTGCCCCTGTGGGTTGTCAGCAGCAGAGACTGAACCTGGGACCTTTGGCTCTTAAAGCAGGAGCCTCTATTGTTTAAGCTAAAGGACCCAGGTCTGTTACCCAAGGCTGTAGCAGGCTGATGAACCTCCATATGCAACCCAGCCACCACTAGATGGAACAGTGTACCACACTGAATGGGTGTGGGCTACACAGATGGAGCAACAGATGCTGCCAGGCCACTACACTGGAAGCCTTGGAACATGCAGCAAATTGTAATCAGGTGAAGCATCTGAAAGCTATTGCTAGGGAAATTTAATTTAAAATAGATTTCATTTTGTTTTGCCCTGATGGCTTCACATTTCTGTAAGCTTACCCATCCAAGCAAGAGTAGCTCTGGCAAAACAAGAGGATGCAGTCAGTGCTGCCAGAGCCAGAGGCACCGATGATCCAATTTTCCTGTCTCTGGGTTCCTTTGGCAGAAGCTCTCTCTCAGATGGTGCGACTGTGACCTTTACTGATGAAGCTGCACTGACATGACAAAGTCCTATAGGAGCATGTAGAATTGTGAAGTTACCTGTTAGTGTGTTTCATCTTGCTAGGAAATTTCCTTTGTGTTATTCACATCCTCATCATACACCAGGTGAAGAGGAATTAGAGAACTCTCCTTCAGCAGGTTTTTGGTGTTTTTTTCTTTCGTTCATGAACCTTTAAAGTTACATTTTTAGCTCTAATTATTTTTTGTTTAACACAAGAGCCTGCAAAGACAGACCCCATCTCTGATTAATTCTGGGGAGTCCACAGCTGAGAATATGAAGTGTCTCACTCCAGGCCATGGCTTCAGAAGTTTCATTTGCTCAGAACCAATTTTAATAATACATTGCATACGTCTTCTGGTTCCAGGCAGAGCATGAAACATTTTAACTCAATTTGGCCACATTCCACCATTTCTAAAGTAGACACATTCGAATACGGAGCATACTCACAGTAAATATTCATTTACATGGCACTGTAATGGTACACAGCCCGGCATATTAGGAGTGTGATGCCAAAAAATATAGTAAGAGGATCTCTTGGCACACAGGCTGGAAAGTTTATAAGCAAGAGTTGTGGGTGGGCTTTAGGATTGGAATGTATTAGGGAATGGGCAGGTTCCAAATGAATGTTCTGAAGGAGAGTGAAAGTGCCACACTTCAGGAAAGATTTGGATAAACTGAAGAAACTCCAAAGAAAAGCAACAAAAATGATAAAAGGTTTACAAAACCTGACCTATGAGGAAAAGTTAAAAAAAAAATGGGGCATGCTTATTATTCTTGAGAAGAGAAGACTGAGGGGGGGACATGATAATAGTCTTCAAATATGTTGAGGGCTGTAATCAATTGTTTTCCATGTGCACTGAAGGTAGGACAAGAAGTAATGCGCTTAATCTGCAGCAAGGAAGGCTTTGGTTAGAAAGTTTTTCCTAAAATCTAACTATAAGGGTAGTTAGGTTCTGGAATAGGCTTCCATGGGAGGTTGTGGAATCCCCTTCATTGGAGGTTTTTAAGAACAGGTTAGACAAAACTCTGTCACAGATGGTCTAGGTTTACTTGGTTTTCCCTCAGCGTAGGAGGCTGGATTACATGACCTCTTGAGGTCTCTTCCACCCCTACATTTCTATGATTCTAAGAGCTATGAGGGATACTTTCCCTCTGGAAAGGCTTTTAGACTTCAAAGGGTGCTTTGAAGGCAGTGAAACAGCCTGATGTATAGGACAACAAGGAGTTGATCCCTGGGCCAAATCATTGAGAGAGACGAGACCAAAGGAATAGTGTCTGCAGGTGTTTCTTTAAAAAAAATAACATTACCACTTCATCACCGTTGAGGGCAAAGGGGAGGTAGGCCCATATCCTCAAAAAGTAGAGGAGAATGAGAAGCAGAGCGAGACACACACAAGACAGAGGAGCTGCCAGTATCTGAATAAGGAGCTGGCACCTTCTTCAGTAGCTCAGGCATTGTGGGTAAGCTGCTGGCAGAAGAGATGTTCCACAGCATTCTTACCTGGCTTGATAAAGACCTCATCTACATGCTGCTGGAATATTCAATCTTTGCCCCTGGAATCTGCCTGGAGAAAGCTGAGCAATGGCATTTCTTGCTCCACTCCTTTCCCTTACTGTCTGTCATTTCTGAGGAGTGCGGAGAAGGTGCTGCCCCATAAACCCCTCCTTAGAAACCCAAACAGATTTTTGTAGGTACCAGTTATGAGGAGAATAAATCTCAAAACCAATCAACACAACCAGAGAGATTTACTTTAAAATCTTTTACAAATCTTTTTAAAGGCTCTGGGTCAGGCTTAGAATGAAATTAATAGGCAGCAGGTTTAAAAACAAACTAAAGGAAGTACTTCTTCACACAATGCACAGTCAACCTGTAGAACTCTTGCCAGGGGATGTTGTGAAGGCCAAAACTATAACACGGTTCAAAAAAGAACTAAAGTTCCCGGAAGATAGATTCATCAATGGCTATTAAGGGATGCAACACCGTGCTCTGTGTCCCCCTAGCCTCTGTTTGCCAGAAGCTGGGAGTGGACAACAGGGGATGGATCACTTAAGTGCCTGTTCTGCTCATTCTCTCTGAAGCACCTGCCATTGGCCATTGTCAGAAGACAGGATACTGGGCTAGATGGACCATTAGTCTGACCCAGCTTGGCCATTCTTATGTTCTCTGCTGCAGAGGGACACCCAGAGTTTGTCAGCTGCACATGCCTGGAAGCTCAGAACTCTGGAGAGTTCTTCTCAAGGGGTATTTTAAGCCTGACCGAGAGTCACATACCTCCAGCTGCTAGGGGGATGGGAAATGGTCCTTGAGAAGATCATCAGGACATGTAGTGGACAAAGAAAGGTTAAAACAAATGTGAACTTTTTCAACCAAGACGGCTGTGAGGTACCCCAACACTAAAATCTTGAAACAACAACAGTGATAGTTGAGCAGTCAGTGATGATGTAGAAAAGGGGAGAGGGCTCAGGGGGGAAGAGGAGAAGAATCAAACCTGCCTTCATTAGGGACGTAAATGGAAGATTTGGATTTAAACAAAATAAGCTTTTTAAAAAAAGTTAATATTTTCCTTGTTCATAAATTAACTTTTATAAACTGAAAGCGATCTCAGAACAGTTCTGTATGTGCCAGCAACAGAAAAAGAACTGCACAAACACACAGCCATTGAGATGGACAAAGGCCTATTATCCAACATCTTAGCTTAATAACGAGTCATTAATTTACCTCAGAATTAATAAATCTAGATCACTCCAGTACTAATGGATTCAAAATGAGCCCAGAGTTAGGACATTTTCTCTACATATTTTTAATTGTTAACTTCCTTTTCATCTGCTCTCTGTCTAGATATTTCTAAGGCCCCCCAATCACTGTATTATCTGAGCTACTTGTTCATAGCAAGAAGAAAGGTGCATCTCATGTGTCATTGAGATGGAGCCTTGTCTAGTGGTTAAGCACAGGACAGGGAGTTAGATTTGGATTCTCTTCATGGCTCTACCCTGGAATAGCTGTGACCTTTGGAAAGTCATTCAAACCTTGCTATGCCTCAGTTTCCACATAAGATTGAGGTAGGTGGTATCCTCCAAGAGTGCTGTAAGATTTAATTCACTAGTAATGGCTGGGGAGTGCTTTGAGATCCTCAGGTTCGGGCACTACAGAAGTGCAAAGTATTATTATAATTTGCAATTATTTATCATCCCTTTTACTATCAGTGATTTGTCAATAGATTATTAGATGTTTGTGTGTGGGTGAAAGAGATAGACCAGCAAGAGCCAAGTTTGATCATCTACTCAATTTGAGACTTAGATACAACAGAACCTCAATAATCCACAAATCTGATGGTTTCACTCTACATCTCAAAGATCTTGTAGCAGAAAGCTGCAGTGAGGTGCCATATCACCCAGATTTCATTACTTTATAAAGTTAACCCACACAACATTTAGTAGAATGCACTGAATGATCACAAATAGTTCAAACCAGGCAGCACTTATTAAAGTAACATGAATGAAATACATTTTGATGCTGTATCTTTTATTTCTTAAACTGGATTGGTCAGTGCTTGTTAACTGGTAGAATGCAGTAACTGACAACTGAGTGCACATTAGTGAGGTTTTACTGTGTTTTGTAAGGGAAGTCAGGGTGCTCAGATACTCTTTGATGTAATCTGGAGACATGGTAGCATGACAGCTGTTTACTGCTCAACTGAAGAAAGAAAGGCAAATTAAATGAGTGTCATTCCTAACTTACAAACACTGCAAACAATTCTGTCATTTTGTTACCTCACAAGTTCACTACTACTGGGTCAGGATGGAGAATAAAAGCCATAGACTTACCCTTTGTGAAATATTTCAAACTTAATTCCCTTGGTCTGAATCACTCTTCGGAAGCCTCTGTGATTTCGGTTAATGGTCAACTTGAACAGCTGATCATATTCTAGAAACAGGAGGAAAAAATGTGAGAATTGTGAAAATCGTCAAATTAAGCGACTAGATCTTTTTCAGTGATGGACACATTGCATTCAGAACTTTCAGCCTACTGCAATTTGGCCCATATAACACCACTTCGCACTTTCATAGCAACTTCTATCTCAAAAGGCCAAGGAGGTTTCAAATGTTAATGAATTAAACCCCACAATACCCCTCATTATCATCATCATCCCCACTTTACATATCTGAAGAAGAAATTAAGTGATTTTCTCAAGGTCACACAGCAAATCAGTGGCAGAGCCAGGAACAAAACACCTAGGTCTCCCAGCTCTGTGCTTTAACCATAAACTATCCTTCCTGGAGCATAAGACAAAGATCCAAAATGAGAAAGAAAAAAATGACTAATTCAGGAAAATAAGGATAACGGGCAATGTTTCACCAGCATAAATAACATCAGGGTAATTATGAACCACCAGAGATAGAAACAAGGGGACAGATTCCAATCTCAGCTACACTGTTGTAAATCCAGAGTACATGACTAAGAAATAGGGATCTGGCTTTTTTAACATGATTTTTGTAGTTACTATATTGAAAACTAGAAACAAAATGCTTTCAAACTCCAGGGAAAAAAAAAAAAAGCTTGGAATCCTAACCTCAAAGTTTATTACTCCCAATCATAAACTAGTGTTTTGGAAACTCAATGCAATTCAAATGACATGTGGTATGGAGGAAAAAAGGAGGGTAAACAGAATGACACAAATTTAAAGTTGACCTGCAAAGGAAGAATTGGGCTTGTAACTCGTTTTGCTTCTTTATTATGTATAAAGAAAGCCTGAAGGGATCTTAAAAAAAAAAAAAAAAAAAAAAAAGTTTTTCCTCCCATTTTTTTTTAATATTAGAAATAAGGTCTAGGCTGGAAGATTCTATGAGAACTATTTAATTTAAATGGTAAATGAACATTTTGGATAAAGGAAACCTTTGTTAAAGATTAAGTGCCTCTACCCCTTCAATTAAGGTGAGAGCTCACAATACACATGCTTCTGAAACATCTAGCAAGTAGGTCCTCCTGCAAGAATCTAGGAAGACCAGACTTGACATTCCTGCTATTTTAAAAAGGTAAAAACAAGTAGGGGAAAAACCCACAAAACTTGGTTTGGAAAAAACAAAGTACCAAAAAGGGGCACAATCCCAATTTTTAAAAAGTCCTTTGCTAGTCATCTTTAAGATCTGCTGTGTTGTGAAGGCAACATTTCTAACATTAGCAGATCAATACAAATGATTAACAAGATCAGTCAGGCTCATCCAGTCACTACCCTCGGAACAAATGATCAGAAAGGAAATAAAGTGTGATCTCTGAAGATTCGTAAGTGAATTATTTATGCATCCTTAATTTGTTTTTTTTGTACTGGTCTGTTGCCTAACAGGGCTACTATAGTAGCCCGAACCTAGTGGATGTAGCAAAGGCTCAGTGGTACTGAGCAACAAGATCATTTGATTAAGAAGTGACATGAACAATGGCTCCCTGCACTCGATGAGGGAGAGTGGGGATAGAAAGTTAAACTCCTACAGCAACTGGATTTACCCTGACAAGGCCTCTGGTAACTGAAGAGAAAAGCACAGTCTGCTCTTCTAGCATGGCTTACAGTGTGGGACTAGCCTGTACTCCAAAGTGGTTTTAAGGTGCAGAGTTTCACCTCCTTCCCCCAGAACAGATACAAACCTGGAGAATTGGTATTTTTAATTACTGCCGTTTTACTTTTCTGAGCTTGTTCCTATTAAAAAGAAAAGAAAAGAAAAAGCAACATTTACATAAAGCCACCAACCGTTGTTGCAAATACTGCTAATATGAAGCAGCAACCTTTTTTTTTCTTTTTTTAAACATATATGAAGCGCTTGAGTTGCCCGGCATCATAGCAAAGCTATTTGGTGCAAATGGAGAGAGCTGACCCCAGTTCTCTCTGATAAAAAGATTCCAATAAAGTTAAAAGGTATAGTGTATAATATTGTAATATGACCCTTCCTAATGTACGAACAGAGACTTGGCCAGCCACAAGGAAATAAATCAATATGTTCTCCACTATGGAAATGCAGATGGTGAGATGGTCAAATGGCTGGACATGCAAGGATAAGAAACAAAATGAGGTTGTGA
Source organism: Emys orbicularis (assembly GCF_028017835.1). Lineage (NCBI taxonomy): Eukaryota > Metazoa > Chordata > Testudines > Emydidae > Emys > Emys orbicularis. The sequence goes on from NC_088690.1 coordinate 10,994,619, forward strand.
GGGGCCTAATATGGGTCACCCCAACTGAAGACAGGTTGAGGGAGGCAAGGCTACATTGGTATGGACATGTCCAGTGGAGACCTGAGAGTTGTATTGGAAGGATGGCCCTTGCAATGATCATGGATGGAAGATGACCAAGGGGAAAGCCAAAGACTTGGTACATGGACCAGATATCAGCAAACATTAGAAGAGACCAATTTGCACGTCCAAACCAGGTGTACAATCATGAGTTTTGGAAGTAGGCGATACAAGACTCTGACCCTCACAGTAGGGACTGGCAAGGAAGAAGAAGAAAGAGCTTGAGTTATAGGAGCTTATCAAGGGTAAAAACGGCATGGGCACATTTATGATTCCAATATTTCTATTTCATTGTGGTAACAAATATAACTTTAGATATAGAACTAGCCAAAAGGAAATATTAAACACAAGTGCTATAGATAAGTGATATGGCCACACCTGATTCAACACTCTCATCATAAAACTAATTGGTGCTGCTATGAGACATGATAAACTATGCACATTCTACTAGGCGATCATTCTGTTCCTTCTACTGGAGCTGAAATAAGAAGAAGCTTTTGGTGCTGCACAAGGAGTCCAATGCAAGTCATTCAGGGAATTTGCCAACCATTATTCTTCCTGACAATCACTCTGCCACCAAAATGAATTAACTTTTAACCCAAAGCAGAGTATAAGCTAAATGTCCTTATTCACTCTCCAGAGAATGTGACCTAATTATCATAGCTACTTTGAAAAACTGATTCCAGCTATGAAGGAGAAATAGGTATATTTAAATTTTTGGCTAAGATGTAGTGATCTGGCTTTTTTAACACTGAAAATAAGAGATTAAAAACAGCTATACTGGCTTTATATGTATTACTTATAAAATTACACCTACAGGCCTGATTTTGTTCTATTATGCTGGTGTAAATCAAATGGAGTGACTCCAGATTGACAACCATGTAACTCAGATCAGAATATGGACAGGTCCAAGTCTCTTTTTTGCACCAGGTTTTTCCGCAGGTAATTTAATAAACTTCAATAGAGTTACTACAAGTTTACCATGAGGTAAGAATCAAGTCCTGTATATTTAAAGAACCCCGGGGGGCTATGATCACATGCTGCTGAGAGCTAGAAAATTAGGGCTAAATCTTCTACACTGTTATAGAAATATTGCGCCGGGGAGTCAGTGATAGAAGCCCTGGTACATCTTCTGGTATACATGTAGAGTCCCCCCTTAGCACAGACTGCTGCCCTCAGAAACTGGGGGAGAGGTATAGCACCCTGCACTGAGGTTCGAGTGGCAGACTTCTTTTCATTTCCTGGTTTGCCTCACATTTTTGTTAAGACAGATAACTGACTCCCCACCTGTGTCAGCTTCTTTGGGGCCATCCCACCTCACAGGGTAAACTGTATGTAATACCATATCAATCCACAAACTGTCAACATTAAACACACATACACACACACACACACACACACACACACACACACACACAAACATACATGTTGGAAAAAAATCAATCCTGAATGCAAGGTGTAGTCTGTGTGCAAAGTAACAGTATTTTAACAGTAACGGTATTTTAAAAACAGGTTAGACAAACATCGGTCAAGGATGGTCTAGGTATATTTCATTCTGCCTCAGCGTAGGGGATGGACTAGAGATCTCGTGAGCCCTTTCAGCTCTGCATTTCTATGATTCTATTCTCAGGGATTCTCATCAAGATAGTTGGAAAGTAGGGGCTGGCACCAATGGTTTTCCAAAGAAAGAGGAGAAAATAAATCTGAAATCATTTTGGTGTTAGTATTCAAAGGTATGTGTGTGTGGGGGACTTTCAAGGTCCAATAACATTTACATCTTTAGGGAGAGGGAGAACCTGAAAAGCTAAGTCTCAGAAGGCCCCAGTCAATGTAATGACAAAAATACCCTGAATTTTACTAGCAATTATATAAACACAGACAAATCATCTGAGAAAAGGTTACTTATATGGGCCAGATCCTGTCCTCAGAGATCCGAGCATCTCCCACTGACCACAGTGGGAGTCACATGCATTTATATGAGGGTAGAGTTTTTTGTCCATTTCTAAAACAAGCATCTAAAATGGCCGGAACTATTTATTTTTAACTAAAAAAAACAAAACAGGTTTGCAACTCAGTTATAATTCATAGCAAGCATTTACAACTTGTCAACTCCTGAAAGTAATAGGCCCACACCACCTCTAAGTTAAATCTGGCTCTATAACCTATTAAGATAACATTGCTAAGTAATGCAGGGTTTTGGATTGAGGCCTGAACACACACTCACCGTATTAGGGTACTGAAATTCAAATTTCACAAACGCGTCCAAATCATTTGGTGTCACACCTGTGCAAGACAACAGTCAAACAGTCAAGCCAGGGATTTTCAAAAGCACCCAATTGACTTTTAATAGGACTCATGGACCTAAATCACTTAGATGCTTTTAAAAACCCCATCCACTGGAACACTGGCAATCAAAGGCAAACATTCTGCTAATGCTCTAGTTGGTTCTGAGCGCATACATAAACATTTATTATAGGGGTTTAATTGCTAAAGGACCTAAGAATAATTTGTATTGCTATGAGGCTGGGATGCTCTTGAACATCACCTGCTGGTTGGCTGACGAGAGAGTCAGATCAGTCAAGCCATCTCAGAGCTTTGCAAAATTTTTACAACAAAACCTGAAGTCTCATGAAATTTGAACCTGGGCCCAGTTTCGAGCAAAGCTGGGACAACTTTAGGGTTCTGCCTTCAAAGCAGATGAAACGCTGCAGTTTAAATTGAGTTTTGTTTCAGTTTTTTGGAGCTGAACTGAAACTTGGGGGCCTGAGCTAATATGGACTGAAATTAAAAAGCTTTCAAAAGCTCTAAGTCAGCTAGGGTTGCCAACTTTCTAATCGCACAAAACCGAACACCCTAGCCCCACCCCCTCCCTGAGGCTCCGTCCCCCGCTCACTACATTCCCCCTCCCTCGGTGGCTCGCTCTCCCCCACCCTCACTCACTTTCACTGGGCTGGGGCAGGAGGTTGGGGTGGTGAGGGCTCTAACTGGGGGTGCGGGCTCCAAGGTGGGGTCAGAAATGAGGGGCTCAGGGTGTGGGAGTGGGCTGCGGGTTGGGGCAGGGAGTTGGAGTGCAGGGATGGGGTGAGGGCTCCGTCTGGGGGTGCGGGCTCTGGGGTGGGGCCGGGGATGAGGGGCTTGGGGTGCAGGAGGGGGTTCCGGGTTTGGGTTGGGGGACTCAGGGCTAGGGCAGGAGGTTGGGGCTTGGGGTTGGGGCACAGGCTTACCTTGGGTGGCTCCCCGTCAGCGGCGCAGCAGGGCGGGCTAAGGCAGGCTTCCTGCCTATCCTGACTCCTCGCTGCGCCCCAGAAGCGGCCAGCAGGTCCGGCTCCTAGGTGGAGGAATGCAGGCGGCTCTGCGCGCTGCTCTCACCCGCAGGCACCGCCCTGCAGCTCCAATTGTCCAATGGTTCCCGGCCAATGGGTGTGCAGAGCTGGTGCTCGGGGCGGGGGCAGCACACAGAGCCCCATTGCCCCCCTGCCTAGGAGCTGGACCTGCTGGCCGCTTCCGGGGTGCAGCTCAGAGCCAGGGAAGGTAGGGACTAGCCTGTCTTAGCTCAGCAGCACCGCCGACTGGACTTTTAACAACCCGATCGGCGGTGCTGACCGGAGCCACCAGGGTCCCTTTTCAACTGGGTGTTCCAGTCGAAAATCAGACACCTGGTCACCCTAAAGTCACAGTATTATCCCTAGGGCAAAGAAATTTCATTCCCCACCATTAACCTCTCTATGGTCTGAGAGAAAGGCTAGAGATCAGGATATGTTTCCTGTTCATTACCTGGGGGAGCTGGCAGGTTTATTCCCCTGACAATGATAAGATGCATTTCCGTACTGTTGAGTTCAGAAAATATCCTGGAGAGGGGGAAGGAAGAAGAGATACAAAACACCGGTTCAGTCCAGTAGCCTGGCATTTCCCAACCCACTGAAAGGCCAGGATTCCACTGCTGTAGTTCAGAGACATGACACTTGGCAAACATGAAAGGGAATGAGAGTCCTGGAGAAAAGCCTATTTCTACATAAATCTCAACTCAAGAATTGGAGAGGAGAGGGAAGGCAAAGTGGAAACAGGCAAAGACATCAGATTTTTGGTTCTGTGTTGGATCTGGGTTACAGATAGCATTGTGAAGGATGCCAAAGACAGGATCCTCAAAGACATCAGTTCTGGGGGAAAAAACATGGCTAAAGCAGGGAGAGTTGGGGGAAGATGCAGCTGGATTTGTCTTTGCAATAAAGAGACCTAAAATGGAAGTTGTGAAACAGCTACTTAATAAATCCGAAGAATCCTTACATTTTTAGAAGTCTTTTCTTAGGAATGTGGAGCAGTTCTGAGTGCCTGCCTCTTCTTTGCTCTGACGGGAGTTAAAACCCTCTATCCCCTGTACATGGATTAGAAATTAGTATTCCATCCCAGACTGACAAGGACACCCTTTGACTTTTCATACCTTATTATTTTAAAGGTTTTCTCCTCAAAGTGATGGCTGGGGGGATCCATCCCCTGGGCCTGTGCAAGTTGCAGAATCTCCAGGTCCTTTTTACATCCTTGTGCCAGTTTTTCAAACCTGTAAAGCAGTGGTGGAGACCACCCAAGGACAGCACACAGTATTTCACTGGGTACAAGACACAGACTGATTCACTCAGCTTCACCACCTCACACCACAAGTAAATCAGTGACCAACAGCCCACAAACACCAATCTCCTTTTGTACTGGAAAGCATGGCAGCCCCTGCTCTGCGTAGACCCAGGGAAGAAGTGACCACATGACGTGATAAATACAGATGGTAGCAGCAGACTTACCGGGCTGTTTCAGTTATGTTTCCCAGATGCATGAACTGCCTGGAATACTGCAAACATTTCTATTAACAGAAAAAATAAGTAACAATGATTATCCCATGATACACATCTCTGAAGAAAGATTTCAGATTGAGGACCTGCATGTTACACAGAAGAAGAGAAGAGAAGGTTACTCACGCTGTGCAGTAACTGAGGTTCTTCGAGATGTGTCCCCCTATGGGTACTCCACTTGTAGATGCAGCAGTGTCCCCTGCGCCCGGGATCGGAGATCTTCATCAGTAGTGCCTATCGGACCGCACATGCGCACCTCCCCCTCTCGCACCGTGCGCAGGACGTATATATAGCTCTGTGCGGTCTGATCGCCCCCAGTTCCTTCTCTGCCACAGAGCTTATGTTTTTGGCTCCGAAGCAGAGGGCAGGAGGGTGGGTAATGGAACTTCCATAGGGACACACACATCTCAAAGAACCTCAGTTATTGCACAGAGTGAGTAACCTTCTCTTCTTCTTCAAGTGATGTACCTATGGGTGCTCCACTTGCAGGTGACTAGAAAGCAGTGCCCCTAATTGGAGTGTGGCTGATGAATAGGCCTTGCATCCAAATAGATCTTGAGGTTTCCTATCTCTATCTGGATTATTAGAATGGGATTGGAACTGATGGCCTCTTTCTTGCACCACACTGACCACCAGAGAATTTGGGATGGGGTGCGAAAATAAGAATTTCGAATCCTTCCCTGGAACATAATATTTCCTGTTGGTGCATTTGTAGGTTGGCGGAATAGACGCTGGGGTCTGCCACAAAACCTTTGTGGGGGTCGAGAAGAGCCTCACTGATCACAGTGCGATCTTGGGAGAAGAGAATGTATGAAGTATATCCAACAGTTTATGCTGCTGGTCTTTAACTTCCTCCAATAGGATCTGTAAAGATTCTGCAACCCTGTGGAATAACTTCTGAGTGTCTGAAGTCGTCAGCAGATGTGGGTGGTGGGGACACGATAGCCTCATCAGGTGAGAATGAAAACCGTAAGGTTGGTGGAACTTCCTCCTCCTCATGTTCTTCCTGTTCAGTTGGTGCCAGCGGTAGTTCAACCTCTTAAGGGTGAGAGACCGATGGAGAAGGGAGAGGTGTAGGTCTCCGTTCATACTCCCTGGTAGGGTTCACGAACTGTGCCCTGTACACAGCCCAATGGTCATAATAAGGCCAGTTTGGTGGGAGTGTCACATGTGGTTGATAATAATATATGGATATATACCTATCTCATAGAGCTGGAAGAGACCCTGAAAGGTCATCAAGTCCAGCCCCCTGCTTTCACTAGCAGGACCAAGTACTGATTTTGTCCCAGATCCCTAAGTGGCCTCCTCAAGGATTGAACTCACAACCCTGGGTTTAGCAGGCCAATGCACAAACCACTGAGCTATCCCTCCCCCAATAGTTGCATCCATGGTGGCCACTGCCAGGCTTGAGGACCAGCGGGAGATTGTGTATAGTGAGGATAGGCAGTTACGAGTTGCCCTGTAGTCGAGGGAACAATAGAGCCCTCGCCTCTTCCTCATCACTAGGGAAGGGAGGTGCCATTCTTGGTGGAGAGAGGGAGGAGTGGCGTGAGTCTGGAGAGGAAGGTGGAAGTGGGGGAGGTCACACTGCATAAGAGGAGACTCAAGAGTGTCAGAGACCAACAGGTCCGTTGGGTATCTGAAGTCTTGGAGGGGGGGTGGGGGGGAGAGGAGAGGAGAAGAAGCATCATTGGTGCTGATGGAAGACAACACCAAAGGAAGATGTATGTCCCTGAGACATCGGTAGATGGCGCTGGAGGCTAGGCCGGTTCCACTGGTTTGCTCGGTGCTGCTGAGTAGGTCAGTGCCAATGATTTCGCTAGTGCCGAGGTCTTACTTGGTGCCAGAAACGGCATTGGTGCAGGAGCTCCTGAGGGCAGCTTGGCTTGGTCTCCCTAGAGCTGGGAAATAGTGCCAAAGGCCCTAGGTCTGCTCGGTTTAGACCGTTTAGACCATTTCTTTGAGCCGGTACCGGAGGTACTCAGATGAGCACTGGAGCTATGTCCCCCGTCAGATGAGGCTGAGGTAACAGACCTCACCGGGGACAGCGTTCTGGTGGGCTGTGCCTCAGACTGTGAGGAGGAAATCCGTTTATTGACATCCAAATGAGCAAGGGATGACATTCTCTTCAGGGGACGGGGAGAGTGAGGATCAGCAGATGACCTGGCAGAGCATGAGGGCCTCTCTGGGGAAGAGTCTGGGCCCGGGTTCAATGCCAGCCGAAGCAAATTCTACATAAGGAGGAGTTTCAATCTAATGTCCTGGTCCCTTCTGGTCCTGGGTGTCAGGCCAAGGCAGTGGGAACACTTTTGCAGGACATGTCTGTGATGTTACACCTCAGAGTCTTCATGGAAATCTTGTTATAATATGAATATGGCATAACTAAAATATGTTTTATGCAAGATGGGTCATGTGAGGTATCATTGAAAAGGTTATGATCTACAAAACGTGTTTATCCAATTTGTATGCATGTATCATTTCTGTATCTGACGTTAGGAGTACTGACTATGTAACAATTACAATTGTGTGTGTACTTGGGGGAATGCCTACCAGACAGTAGGCAATCAGCCTGAATGAGCCATTTAAGATGGACAATAGAACTTTGAAGATACTAATCTCCCACCTTCCTAAGGAGCTTCCTGGGATGTTGTTTTGACACTGCAGAGTCATCTGAGGATATCACCTGGTACAGAATACCACCTTGGACACTGCTGGTATTTTTCCACTGGAAACAAAGGGTTCCTGCCTTACGTAAATTCTATTTAAGGCTGGGGAGTAAGGCATTCAGGACTCTTCTCCATTGCCTCCCCGTACAAGAAGGAAGATTGCTAAAAACACCTGAAGGGAAAGGCAGGGGCCGAGTCTGCCAAGAGAAATAACTGGAACTCTAAGCTAGAGAAACTCTGCAACCTGCCTAAAACAACATTTAGGGTGAGAAATTACATTTTGTAACCTGTTTCTTGAGTGTATTAAGCTTAATTTGTGTGTTTTGTTTTATTTGCTCAGTAATCTGCTTTGTTCTGCTATTTGCTATCCCTTTTATCACTTAAAATTTACCTTTTGTAGTTAATAAACTTATTTATGTTTATTACAAATCCCAGTTTGTACAATTCATATCTGGGGGAGCAAAAGGCTATGCATATCTCTCTCCACATTGAGGGAGGGGGCAATTTTTATGAGTTTGCACTGTGCAGATCTCTCTATACAGCACAAGACAATATTATTTTGGGTTTACACTCCAAAGGAGGTGTGCACGAGTGCTGAGTAAATCCCCAAGCTGAGTCTTCGCACATAGAGCTGATTTCAGTCTGTGTCTGCAGCTGGGTGTGGCCTTACCTCTGTGTGTGCGCTAGAGAAGGCTTGAGGGCCTGGCACAGCTCAGACAGGGTGAGGAAACCCAGGCTGGTGGAACCAGTGGGACCCCAACACATCAGGTGGCACCCCGGACGGGGGGTTCAATCCATCACAGTGTCCCTCTCCCAGACAGCGGATACACTGAGTGTGGCCATCCGTGGTGGGGAAGGTGGCCCCGCAAGAAATGCACCTCTTAAACCCGGAGGATCTGGGCATAAGGGTGGAGGGAAAGGCTTCCCAGTCGGGAAGGGTGGGAAGCAGAGAAAAACAGAAACTCAAACTATTAAAGAACTGTAAAGGTAAAGACAAAATAAAAAAAAACATTTTTTTTGGATAGAAGAGGAAAGGAGGAGAAGAAGAAAATACTACACTGCTGCGAATTCCGTCCCAGACCAGAAGCAGTAGAGAGGGAACTGGGGGCGGTCAGATTGCACAGTGCTATATATAAATTCCCACGCACAGCGCAATGGGGGGAGGTTTGTATACGTGCAATCCGATGGGCACTGCTGATGAATATCTCTGATCCCAGCCACAGGGGGCGCTGCCGCACTTACAAGTGGAGCACCCATAGGGACATCACTCAAAGAACAACTCCCAGTTTGTCCAAATCTCTACAGATGACTCCACCCCCCCCCCATTTAAAACAAACAAACAAAACCAAATACAGTGTTTGCTTAGTTTCCTCTGCCTTCTGTCACTTTTTCCTCTAATAGTTTTAGACATGGCATTCACCCCAGGATTAGCTGCGCCCTAAGGATTAAGGCTAATGTTTTCAAACTTGGGTGTCCAAAATTAGACACCTAAACCAATGGCCTGATTTGCAGCAGCGCACAGCACAAGGGCTCCCACTGACTTCAAATGGAAGGACCTCTGAAAACCAGGCCATTGATTTAGGTGCCTAACTATAAACACCATATTTGAAAATGCTGGCCAAAGGGCTTATATAAAATCAACATTTTTAAATAGGAGCTGAAAATCCTACCGAAACAATGATGGGATCATGATCACAGCAGCAGCAAAAGCCAAAGAAACACTATAAATCATACAAAGCATTTCTTCCATCGCTGGATTCTTAAATAATGATGCCCTGAAAGGAAAAGGTAGTTACCTCATGCTGGTCCTTTAGCAGTTTTATGAGCTGAGTGTACACCTCTTCTGCCTTCTGAGAGAGTTTGACATCCTCATGGTGTATGAAGATAAAGTCACTCTCATCATCTGTAGGGGGTGATGGTAGCTGCACAATACCACACAACATGGCACATCAGAGCTCCTTGCAGGAACACGGAAGCAGAACAAAAGCAGCAAGAGGGGATGGGAAAAGTGTGAGGAGATCAGGGAAGGTGGGTGCGGACAGTGGTAAAGGGATATGGCATCTCTCACTCTAGGTCACTGGTTCCAATCCATCTGTTAGTTGCCACCAAGTGATGACTGCCCATGCAATACGAGCTGGTGGTCTCAGCTCAGCTGTTAAGATTACAGTTATTTGTCTCAAAGTAGCACCTTTGAGGCCAGGGAGCAAATGGGTCATGAAGCCTAAACTCCCCACTCCCCCCAGAGGTGGTTCCTTCAGGTCAGGATCAGGCACTTTTGGGCTATAGGGGAGGAAAAGGAAGAACAGCACTATGACTGGAGCTTGCACTGCCATTGCCTGTTCTGTAGCTATGTGGAAAACATCAGTTTCTAGAGCTGTCAATCTGGCACCTTTCACCAGCACTGAATTCACATGAGAAACATTAAGTTTTAACGCATTCTTAGATTTATGCAAGCAACAGGACATTTGAGATGCACAAGGAGCAAAGCAGAACATTTTCTTTATCGTCTCTACTAACCTTGGAAATATCAACAGATTTGCCGCTTTTTGCCAGCTCAATCTTTGGGTCTAAGTTCTTTGCTGTCCTGAGATACAGCTTGGCTTGTTCAAGGTCATTCTGCTGCTTTGCTTTGATCGCAGCCTTCAAGTATTGCTTCTTCCTGTTCTCCAGAAATTCTAGCTGTTCACTTGCTGAAAAGGAACAGCTATATAAAACACTTATCTGACATAACCATGTCAATGCACCATGTTCATTCTGTTTGATTTATACTGTGGAAAGACCTACTTTCTCCACACTTTTCTTGGCATAGAGGGTGTTGTGTAGTGGGTCGACTACCTCTGTTTCCCTAGAGTTTTATATTGTGTCCACCTATTGCAGTATCCAAATGCAATTACACAAGCTATGCACTTGCAGGAGGTAGTTTTCTCACCATACAAATACACAGAGCAGGCTGATAGCACTATTAATACCAGAAAGAATATACTGACTGAGGTATAGTCCCATCTTCACAGTGGAGCTGGCAGCATCACTGTTGTGTGCAATTTGCCCAGTCATCCAAATCCAAACCAATCAGACAATGTTGCTTGCTCTGGTTTTAACTTAGCCAAAGCAGCCAGAATACAGTGTGCTCAGTGGGGTTTAGAGAAGGAAAAGGTATTTTCATGCAGGCTCTGCAGAGAGTGGACTAAGCAAAACCTTGGTATCCCTCTGCACCCCCATCTTTCATAGTGGGTGCCTTTGCATTGCAGGCCTTAAATGAAGCTGCCTTTTCCAAATGCATCATCCTTCAAGAGGAGAAGAGACATACCAGCTCAGGGATGCTCCAGCTTTGCTCCACTGAAGGTCACTTTGGTATGGGAGCCTAAAGCCAGCTTATATACACAGCAAGATGAGCATGGCATGGTGTCACATCATCTCTGACATATGTGAAGTATGGGCAGCTGAGGGTGGCTCTGTATGACTCTGGGGGCCACACCTGGCTTGTGCAGGGCACATGTTGGTTACCCTAATCTAGCTTTACCAAAGCAAGATATTGGCACCTCCTGCAGGGTGGATCTGTCCCGGCTCCTGGTACTCTTTTTTACTGTAGAACAATTAAAGCACTGAGGAGAGACTTGTGGGTAAGCGCTACGTAACAACCATTAGCTGGGCTGCAGAGAGCAGGTATTATCTTACTATTTTAATGAAAGGGAGAGGAGCCTCAATTCCATAACTGACTAATTACATCTGAGGAACTCCATTTATACACTGAAATGATCATTAACATCGCAGCTATAGCAGCAAAAATGAGGAAGCCAAATCTAATGCAGACTCACAGATTTTAAGGCTTGAGAGACCATACATACGGATAATCTAGCCTGACCTCCTGCATAACACACACCACAGAATTTCACTCAGAAGAGAGGATGGTGTGAGCTAGTTGCTATAGCATTCAGGAACACATCCTCACCCCCAAGAAGTTCTCCATTACACAAACGGCCAGAGGGGCTCTGTGAAAGGTGTGCTTTGCTTTGAGGCATTTTCCAAATGTAGAATGAGAAAAGAAGACTAGGCTTATGGTTAAGGCTCAGCATTGGCAATCAAGAAGCCTGGATCCCATTCCCAGTAAGCCACAAAGCTCACTGTGCAGCTTTCGGCATGTCCAACTTACTCACTTTGCCTCTGTTTTCACAACAGTAAAATGAATATTGTACAGGCAGGCATTTACTGACCTGACAGGAAGGTAATAAGGATTAATTCATTACAGTTTGTGAGCCACTTTGAGATCCTCAGATGGAAAGAAAGAGAGAAATACTATGCATTAGCCACTGTGAGACACACAATACTGCACTCAATCAGCCAGCTGTCTGGACTAGCAAGCTCAACAAACTTGTGTGAATTCATTTGAAGTTCCGTAGTCAGCAGAGATGCCTCAGTTAAGCATTATGAATTAATAAGTTTATTGCATTAGAATTAATGAACCCATCATCTTTCTAGTCACCCACTTTGCCTCCTGGAAACAAAACCGCATAACTGATTAGGATCTGCTCCCCCAAAATGGAGTGGTGCTCCTGCTGAAGTGAACCAGAGCCACACATTCATGTCTACAGGCAGCATTTTTTCCTAAAACTTTAAGAAAACATTAAGAATGTTTGGTCCAAATGGACCAGATCGGTCATCTCTTCATCCTTACCCGCTAAAGGGAGATGGTCGTTCGATACAGCTTTGTCTGGTGCTGTTACAGGGGTGGATGGTGATGTAACTTTTTTCACACTCTCAGAAGAGTGCTCTTCCTGGGCTACAGCAGATGGCACCATAATTGGCTTAACAACTTGTGTTGGCTTCTCAGGCAGCTGAGCAGGCCTCTTGGCAACTGGGGCCTGTGTGGGAGGTTCGCTCTAGCATGGCAAAAGGAACTAAATGTTAAATTCATAAAAACTAATACAAGGCTCAGGCAACTCAAAACATTAATGGCACAGTCCACTACATCAGACTTCTGCTGTTACACTGAGAGTAGCAAAAGACCCCAGACAGACACTAACTCAGTCTAAAAGCGATGTCATGCCAGGTTTGGCTGCTTGCTTGGACAAGAAACAGATTAAACATGGTGCTAATTCGGAAGAGAGGCAAAGAAAGGCAAGAACAGAAAATTGTCAAGATATTTTTCACCATTTAAAATTACACTCCACTTGAAAATATGAAACAAATCGGTCAGTAACAATCTGAGTGGAAAGAACCAACCCAAAATCTTATGGTCGGTGTAGATTGCTAGACAGCATGTAAACCCCATATAAAATTCTGAGCCACCAGGAGGCAACTTTTGAGTGCTAAAGGGCTGTACAGGTGGAATAGCCACCACACAGGCAGTTGTTTTGAAGACAAAACCCACATATAAACGGATACAGGGAAACAGATACAAAGAAAAAAGGCAAGCCAAATTATGGTCCTATAAATCCCTTTAAAACAATTCAAGGTCTTTCATGTAGGATGAACTCTTTGCAATTCTCACCTCATCAAAAGATAACCCCTCCTTTACACTCCCAGCTGATTCTTACGGTCTCCCCCGAGAGACCGGAATGCTGTACTCTTCTGGCTTCCAGAAGAAAGGTATTTTATTGCAATACCTCACCCAGCTGGAAATCCAATAGCTTCTTCTCCACCCACAAGAAGATGTGTTTTTTTTTTAAATTATACATATTGGTAAGTAAGTCAAACCTCCACCTCTTCATCTTCATCTTCTTTCTCCTCCATGTTAGCCAGATGGTTGGCGCTTTCCAGCACGGCAGCTATTGTACTGTCGCCATCTGTGGGTGTCACACCAGGAATGGGGGGGAATCCTGAGACGGAAGGAGATATGGTTCAAAACAACCAAATAAAACAAACCTTGAATTCTGTACCTTTTGCCCTTTCCAGGGATGTAAGTCTTTCTCTCTGTCATCATCCCTTCAGGATCAGTGCTTGGAAAAGCACCACGGTTCTGAAAGTATTTATCATCATCCAACAGCAACCCCTCGGAAAGTCTTTCCCACATAATTTTAGAAGTCAATGCCTCATGAATCACAAAAGGCAGAGACAAACGCTATGCACTATTTGAAAACTGATATTCTCGCTTTCCCAGTGGTATTACACATTCATAACAATGATATTTCACTATTATTGGACTGTTAGACATGCACTGATTTCTCAGTCTAGCTGCTTTTTTGACACAGGATTAGGCCTGAGTAGCCAATCCTGATTTGTGTAATTTTCAATCCCTGTTACGCCTTATTTCCCCAATAACTATTACTGTGTGTGCTCTACTGGAACGTCAGAGCAATGCTACATCCCACTGCAGCTCAGCAGTTTCAGCAAGAGCAGCACCACAGTAGTAAAGAAATATTAAACCCATTATAATTCTTTTGACCATTTTCTGTCCTTTTGAAGGGGAGTGAACGTCTTTGATAATGGGAGACAGTCTTTAATTTCTAAGGCCTTGTCTACATTGCCACTTACAGCGCTGAAACTTTCTTCACTCATGGGTGTAACACCCCCCCCCCCAAGCGATGAAGTTTCAGCGCTGTAAAGCAGCAGTGTAGATAGTGCTACAGCGCTGATAGCGCTGGTAACTATTTCTCTCGTGAAGGTGGTTTTATTACAGCGCTGGGGGAGCTCTGTCCCAGCGCTGAAGCTGCGACTACACGGCAGCACTTTAACGTCAGCTGTGTAGACATACCCTAAGTCACCAGTTCAAATCCAGCCTGGGTCAGTAGTGACCAGAGTTACCACTATAAGATAGCTATTTGATGGCATTCACATTGCTAAAATCATTCTTGTTAGTAGTCTCAGCAACCAGGCCAAGGACTGGCTGAGACCAAACTGCTCTCTCCCCGCAGAGCTAGCTACTCCAGGGGAGAGGGCAGGTTTGAGGTATATTGCAGAGCAGCCTGTTCAGCACCTGATCCATGACTAAACAGAGGATTTCGGTCTCTAAAGCTGTCATGTCTGGCACCTTTCCAAGTTCAGATGCAGTGAAATGCACACAAATATCCTCCACACCTAACACAACATTGCTGGTTTCAGTGGGTGTTCATGTAAGTCACATATGCCCTTAAAAGCCTGGTTTGGAAAATATTTACATAGCCAAGATGTGTGAAGAAGTTTAGGAATTATGTTACTTTCCCACTGGTTTATACATATAGCAGTTTTCTCTTAAAGGCATTGACATTTCACAGGAAACAGGCCATGTTTTACAAGTTGTGGTTGTTTGTGTTTTTTTAAACACATTAAACCATCACAGCCACCTAAAAAACTTGGCACAGGGATTAAAATAGGTTGCTGTGCCAAGTACATCCCCTGGAAAGAGAGAGCTGGGCATGGTGATCAAAGGAGTGATATCATGATGTTCAGATACAGTGATGAACATGGCAGGATATGGAACTGCCAGGATAGAGGATATTGAATAGCTGAAGTTAGAGACAGAGAATTCCTATTAGGCCATCTTATCCATCCCCTTATGAATGCAGGATCATTCTTTACAGCAGGGGTCGGCAACGTTCGGCATGCGGCTCGCCAGAGTAAGCACCCTGGCGGGCCGGGCCAGTTTTATTTACCTGCTGACGCGGCAGGTTCGGCCGATCGCGGCCCCCACTGGCCGCGGTTCGCCGTCCCGGG
The DNA here is from genome assembly GCF_028017835.1 of Emys orbicularis. Lineage (NCBI taxonomy): Eukaryota > Metazoa > Chordata > Testudines > Emydidae > Emys > Emys orbicularis. Next base: position 11,009,830 of record NC_088690.1, read on the forward strand.
CCAATGGGGGTGGCGGGAAGCGGCACGGGCGAGCGATGTGCTGGCCACGGCTTCTCACCGCCCCCATTGGCCCGGGACGGCGAACCGCGGCCAGTGGGGGCCGCGATCGGCCGAACCTGCCGCGTCAGCAGGTAAATAAAACTGGCCCGGCCCGCCAGGGTGCTTACCCTGGCGAGCCGCGTGCCGAACGTTGCCGACCCCTGCCTTACAGTATAGAGAACAGAAGAAAGGAAGTGGGGCTAGTCCTGGGTTCTATTCCTGGCCCTGTCACTGACTTTTAACGTGACCATGCCGGGTCACTTTGCCTCTGTGTGTCTTAATTTCCCCAACTGACCTTGGGGAATAACAACACTGACCTTCTTCATAGGTAGGGCCCTAACAAATTCATGACCATGAAAAACGCATCACGGATGATGAAATCGTGTCTCCCACCATGAAATCTGGTCTTTTGTGTGCTTTTACCCTATACTATACAGATTTCATGGGGGAGGCCAGCGTTTCTCAAATTGGGGGTCCTGACCCAAAAGAGAGTTGAAGGGGGGGTCGCAAGGTTATTTTAGGGGGGTCACGGTATTGCCACCCTTACTTCTGCACTGCCTTCAGAGCTGGGCGGCTGCAGAACTGCAGCTGTTGGCCAGGTGCCCAGCTCTGAAGGCAGTGCCCTGCCAGCAGCAGAACAGAAGTAATACCATATGTGGCAATACCATACGATGTCACCTTCACTTCTGCGCTGCTGCCTTCAGAGCTGGATGGCCAGACAGTGGCAGCTGCTGACTGAGGGCCCAGCTCAGCAGGCAGCAGCGCAGAAGTAATGGTGGCAATACCATACTATGCCATCCTTACTTCTGCGCTGCTGCTGGCAGCTGCTCTGCCTTCAGACCTGTGCTCCTGGCCAGCAGCCACTGCTTTCCTGCTGCCCAGCTCTGAAGGCAGCACCGCCACAAACAGCAACCGCAGAAGTAAGGGTAGCAGTACTGCAACACCCCCTACAATAACCTCACGAACCCCCCACAACTCTTTTGGGTCAGGACCCCGACAATTACAACACTGTGAAATTTCAGGTTTACATAGCTGAAATCATGAAATTTACTATTTTTAAAATCCTATGACTGTGAAATTGACCAAAATGGACAGTGAATTTGGTAGGGCTCTACTCACAAGGGTGTTGCAAGGTATATTTAATAGGTGTAAATAGACTTATGCCTACTGTAGACCTGGAAATACCTGCTAGAACATCTCCAGGGATTTCACAACTCCCTACAAATAAACTAAAGAGCAAATATTCCCAGTGCTTCCCCTCCCCCAAACTGGGCTAGCGGATGGGGCAGAGAGTAACCACTCAAGCGCTTGCCTATTGTTAAATCATGCTCTCCAACTTGTCTGAGTAGGGCCAGCTGGAGCACTGTTCAAATGTTCACACTTCCTTACAAACAAGGTCACTAGCCAAGAATATGCAACCATGTGAAAAAATTAACAAGCGTAATAAGCAGTTCTGCAGTGTATTCTTCAGTGCTGTCATAGAGCCAAGCCAGTCTTCTCACTGTGAAACAGGAGGAGGAGCTCAATGGGCTTCTGAAGCAATACTGCCAGAAGTCCTCTGAGTCCTAACAAATAAGGGAAATGTTGGTGATAGGGTATTTCATATACACACTTACCAGTGGGAACTGGTAATTCAGCAAAATTCACTTTTCTCCCTGCTTTATGGGTTCTTATGGCATCTTGGTATTGCTGCAATCAGAGATGTGGTTAGGCATAGGCTGGACTTGGCTATTGTTAAGTTAGCAGTCATTTCATGCTCAAACTAGGAGAAACATTGATGCAGAATGTAGGGTACTTTGCTACAAAGTCACGTGCTGCTTTCCAAGTCCTTTGTGCACTGCAGGTTTTCTACACAGACATGAATCTTTGCCGCACTTGTTGCTAGGACCGGCATGGGCCTTGAAGGGCGGCAGAAGCCACAAAGGCAGACAGTGAGCAAAATAAGTGTGTCTCTCATCTTTCTTCTTAGTGGCCTCTCCACTCCCTAGGCCAGTGGTCCCCAAACTGTGGGGCGCACCCTGAACATTCAGGGGGGTGCACAGGGGGCCCAGGTTAGTCCCCATGTGGGGGGCGGGGAAGGAGTGCCACCCAGCTCTGCCCCTGATGCCACCCCCCAAGCTGCGGCCCTGTCCCCCAGCCGCGGCCCTGCTCCACCCTCATTCAGAATGGCCCTCTCTGTCTCCTGGCCAGCTCCACTTCCTAGCCCCAGCTCCTCCCCCATCCCCAGTTCTGCCCCCAGCTCTGCCTTCAGCCCACACTCCTCTGCTGAGGAAGGCATGACTATGCAGTAATGGAACAGGGGGTGCAGAGAGATTCCATTACTGGTCAGGCAGGCATGACAGTAACTGCTCTAGGTAACGAGCCTTTCCCTCACACTACACCAATAAACAAAACACAGAACAAAAGACATTTCTCTGCAGAAGCGTGTCCGCAAAAAGCCTCAGAACTCCAAGGACTGGATAATTAGAGACAATTTTTCAGCCCCCCCTTTTTTTTATGAGCCTCCAATTCTGCACTAATGATTGTACCCACAACAGAGGTCCCTTATATGTCTATGTCCCTGTGTTCAAGCCCACAGAAATGGGAGAAAAGTGTCTGAATACCCAACCCTTAACATCCCTCAATTTCAACAGGTTCACACATTAACTACTTGTGTCCCATTGAGCCTAGTACAAATTGCTTGATATACATCCCATGAAAACCACCTAGGGGACTGGCGCTCCCACCTTCATAGGAGCCCCACTGCCTTCTGCAGTGGCAAACGAGAAACAGCATCAAAAAGGTTACACTGGATTTAAAGTCTATTATGCAGACAGAAGGGATGGCTGAGGAGTCTAAACATCATGTTTTAAAGATCCACTCCTCCTTAGACTCTCAGCCTCCAGTCAGTTATGTCAGCACTACATTCTATAGGCAATTTACAAGGCAGGAATTCTCTGGATGGGAACTTAAAGACCAAGGTTCTACATGGAGGAGTAAAACGCCATATCCATGTAGGGGTTTGCACAAGTGTCTTTGGACAAAAGGTCTCCTCCTCCCGCACTGTTCTGCCTTGAAGAAGCACTGAATTTCAATGGGGTTATATGTGAACAGTTTATAAAGCATTTCATTGATACAGAGATGTGTGCAGGAAGGAGCAGCAGCTTAACTATTTTAGCTCATTCCAACTGGCAGGACAATATACACAAATGATTTCAAATCCTTTAATGCTTTGCTGGCCAGCTCCAGAAGCCAAGTTACTTGCTGTGCTTCCCTTTTACCTTGGCTATCCTCTCATGCATCCTGCCTTTCCGATCATTCCCACTTGCTTTGGCCTGTGCTGCTGCAGATCTGTATTTCTCCAACCTCTGCTGCAAAGCTTCCAGCACAGTTTTCGGCTGCTGAGCAGACACTAAAATAATATAGACAACGAAATGCCACATGATTGAGACTTCAGAACACGTGCCAGCTGCCTCCATTCCCCGCCTTCCCCAACCTCCTGCAGAGCCATTGACACAGAACTGAAATCCTGTCAAGGGCTAGTTTTATTACATAAAAGCACCACAGAGCTTTATTACTGATTAAGTGTTAATAAACCTTTTTCTTCATAAAGAAGAAGTTATTCACCTTGTGCAGTAACGATAGCTCTTCGAGATGTCTCCCCCTATGGGTGCTCTACTGTAGGTGTAATTGCATCCCTGTGCTGCTGATTGGAGAATTTCGGTAGCAGTGTCCGTTAGGTCTGCACATGACTCTCTCCTCGTGCCCTGCAACGAGGCTAGCCAGCGCATGTGGGCTAACCCTCTTCAGTTCCTTCTCTACTACAGAGTCATTGATAAGTACTCTGAAGTAGAGGAGAGGAGGATGGGTTGTGGAGCACCCACAGGGGAACACATCTCGAAGAACCATCATCACTGAACAAGCTGAGTAACAACTTCTTCTTCTTCAAGTAGTGTTCCTATAAGTGCTCCACTGTAGGTGACTCCTATGCAGTACCCATATGGAGGCCTGGGACTTCAGAGTCAGGTCAGTTACAGATGACAGTACTGTGGAGCCGAAGAAGAGGCAGAGTCCCCAGTGATCGCATAATGTTCTGCGAAGGTATGGACTGATGCCCATGTCACTGCTCTACAGATTTCTGATATAGGGTCATTCTTAAAGAAGGCAACAGATGAGGAGATGACCTTATGGAGTGTGTACAAACAGTATCTGGAGGGGTCATATTGCTAACTTGTCTGATATAGTTCGAGACCCACTTGGAAAGCCTTTGGGCTGATATTGCCAAGCCCTTGGACCTTTCCGCGAAAAATCTGGGGGACTTCCTGAAGGCCTTCGTTCTGTCCAGGTGGAAGGCTAGGGCCCTTCTGACATCTCAGGTATGTAATATAACCTCGCTGTTGTCTCAGTGAGGCTTAGGATAGAAGGTTGGAAGATGAATCAATTGGTTCATGTGGAATGGGGAGGTTACCTCAGGGATGAATTTTGGATGTGGTCTGAGTGTAACCTTGTTCCAAAAGAATACGGTATAGGGGGGATGTGCCATCAGAACTGCTATTTCTCCTATTCTCCTGGCCAAAGTAATCCCTATCAGGAAGGCCGTTTTCATTGAGAGGTAAGTAAGCGAACAAGTGGCCATGGGTTCAAAGGGAATGCCTGGTCAGTCCTTTCAGTACCAGGTTTAAGTCCCATATGGGAGTGGGAAGCCGAGTTTGTGGAAAGAGGTTTACTATACCCTTGAGGAACCTTTTGGTGGTCGCGTATGACAGAACTGAGTACCCCTCTACTGGATGGTGGAAGGCTGTTAAAGCCACTAAGTGGACTCTAAGAGAGCTTATACACAGCCCCAGTCTTTTTATGGCCAGTGCATAATCTAAGATGTGTGGAAAGGTTGTGGATGTCGGGGAGACGTTTGTCGGGACGTACACCAAATCCAAAAGCTGGACCATTTTTGCAGTTAAGAACGCTGTGTTGAGGATTTTCTGCTGTGTAATAATACCTCTTGCACTTCCATCGAAGAGGTGCTCTCTAGGCATTTGAACCAAGAAGGAGCCATGCCTTGAGGTGGAGAATCACCAGGTTGGGATGTAGGGTATGTTCTTTATTCTATAAGAGGAGATGCAGAGTGAGTGGGAGAGAGATTGGAGATTGGTGGGCATGTTGCAAGCCCTGACAGGTAAGGGTACCAGGTCTGTCTCGACCACACAGGAGCGATTAGAATGACGTGCTCCCTTTCTTTTTATTTTCAGTAGGACCTTCGATAGCAGGAGAAAGAGAGGGAAGACATACAGGAGGTCCCTGTTTCAAGGGAGGAGGAAAGTATTGCCTAGGGAGTATTGTCCTATCCCTGCTCTGGAAGGGGTTGCGTGAACATTTCTTGCTCAGGTAAGTGGTGAAGAAATCTGTGGTCGGTGTCCCCCAATGCCTGAATAGCTTGTGAAGTACTAATGAGTCTAGTTCCCACTCGTGGTCATGTAGGAATCTGTGACTGAGACTGTCTGCCATCGAGTTCTGTGTACCCGGGAGGTAGGCTGTTGACAGTGTGACGTTGTGAGAGATACACCAGTTCCACAGTCTCATCGCTTCCTCACAGAGGGAGGGAGACCCGACTCCCCCTTGTCGATTTATGTAGAACATACAGGCAACGTTGTCTATTAATACTTTCATGTGTGACTTTGATCAGCAGGAGGAAGTAGACACAGGCATTCCTGACACACACACACACCCCCCTTAGCTTGAGGAGGTTGATGGGGAGAGAGATCTCAGCAGGTGACCATTTTCCTTGTGTCGTAAGGTCATTTAGATGTATGCCCCACCCTATGAGCGATGCATCGGTGTTGAGAAGCAATGACGGAGTTTTTCGGCAAAGGGGGTCTGTGGTGGGGCGGCGGCCCCCCGCACGGAGAGTGTGGGCTGGGGCAGGCCCGGGTGCCTGCATATCCCGGCAGCCAATAAGGGAAAGGCTTGTTGCGAGCCAATCAGAGCCCAGATTGGGGACGGCCAATCAGGGCCAAGCTCAGCCATATAAAAGACTGCTCAGGGAGAAAGCAGTCAGTCTGTCCCAGGCCTTCAGAGGGGAAGGTCTGTCTCCAGAGCTGGGAGGCCAGCACCACGGACAGCGCAGTGCAGGCCAGCCTTGGAGAGCGGGAGAAGGTCCTACTCCGTAGCCTGCCAGGCGGCAGGCCTGGAAGGAAAAGGCCTAGCGGGGAGAAGGGCCGTTGGGGAAGCGGTCCAGAGGAGCAGTCAGAGGAGGAAAGAGAAGGAGGACAGCAAGGCTGTCGCTAGAGGGCCTCTGGACCGGGACTCAGAGTAGTGGGCGGGCCTGGGTGCCCCCCCTTCCCCCCTTTTTTGTTCCCTTTGGCCATACACTCAGCCATAGGCCGCAGGGAGCGGCCAGCCAGAACCACGCCAGATCCTGGACTGTAGGGATCGGACTTAAAGGTGTGGGACTGTTGATCATCCAGCCCCCCCCCCCCCCGGAAGGGGGCGCGAATGGACAGAAGGACACTGTCGGAGGGCAGTGTTCCAGAAAGAGGACCCTGTGCGTCGGGAGCAATGCGGGTCCACCCGCCAACCCAAGGCGGGACGACAGACGGGAAACCACCAGAAGGCGGCGCTCTACTGGATCGAACCGATTCCCTGAGGCGACCAGTAGGAGGCGCCGCGGTGGAGAGTCCCAACCCTGTCACAGGGTCCCTTTGCAAATGTTGGCTGGGTCTTTCCACCGGTCTAGGGAGATTTTGACCCTGGTGGGTAGTGACAGGGGTTTGTCTAGTCTGTCTCTGTTTGGTCTGTAAACCAAGCTGAACCACATCTGAAGGCACTGCATGTGAAGTTTGGTGTGAGGTATTACTACTGTGCCCGCTGACATATGCCCTAAGAGTTGTAGGAAATGTCTGGCTAATATTTGTGGGCTGTTTTGAATGGTCTTTGTGAGTGTAGACAGAGAGAGAGACCTGTGCTGAGGTAGGAGGGCTCTGGCCCATAGTGTGTCGAGGTTGGCCCCTATAAACTCCAGGCGCTGCACTGGAGTGAGGGTTGATTTCTGAGCAATGATCTGCAGGCCCAGCTCTGTAAACAAGCGAATTGTGGCTTCGGTGACTCAGTGAGCCTCTTGGAGAGGCCAAGCTCTGAGGAGGCAATCGTCTAGGTAAGGGTAGACCATGATCCCTGGTGCATAACTGGGCAGCCACTACTGAGAGAACCTTGGAAAATACTCTCAGGGCTGATGATAACCCAAAGGGGAGCACCCTGTATTGGCAGTGGTCTTGGCCCAGAGCGAATCTGAGAAATCGTCTGAGAGTCGGTAGGATTGAGATGTGAAAATATGCATCCTGAAGATTGAGGGCCGAAAACCAGTCTCCCCATTCCAAAGCTGGAATGATTGTTGCTAAAGTGACAATCTTGAATTTCTGAACTGTGACAAACTTGTTGATAGTTCTAAGGTCTAATATGGGTCTCCAGCCCCCCTTTCTCTTGGGTATTAGGAAATACTGAGAGTAGAACTCTGTCTCATAGATGTTGAGGTACCGGTTGTATGGCTCCCAACTGGAGGAGAGGGTCTACCTCTTATTGTAGTAAACTCTCGTGAGAAGGGTCCCTGAAGAGGGACGGGGCAAGGTATTGTGGAGGAGGCAAAGAAGTAAAATGGAGAGTACCTATAGCGATCTCTAGAACCCATCAGTCTGATGTTATGTACTCCCAGGTGCTGCAGAAAGCTGCCAGACGGTGGCCAAATGGGTGGGTAGTGGTGGTTTGTTGTAACAGTTGCAGAGAGTGGTCTGCTGGCATCTTGACCAACATATCAAAATTGGTGTTTGGACATGAATGGCTGGGATGAGGAAGATTGCTGACCAGATGGTTTATGTCTTGAGAATTTAATTTTCTTCCTCTGCAGCTTGTAGTATCATTGAGCTGGGTACTGGCAGGTGAAGAGTTTATGTTGGGGCTGCAGACTAAATTTCTTCTTTTGTCCCAATGTGTAGATGACCAGCGAATGGAGAGTGGCCAAAGAATCCCTCAGAGTATGAAGGGAGGCATTGATTTTCTCCGCGAAGAGCTTGCTGCCCGGAAGATCTTTGAAGGTTGACTGCACCTTCTTTGTGAAACCCGACAAATAGAGCCAAGAGGCACACCGCATCACCACCGCCATGGAGATGGATCTGGCTACAGTATCGGCAGCGTCGAGGGCAGACTGTATTGTTGTCTTTGCTTCTATCTGCCCCTCTTGAATGATGGCCTTAAATTGGTTGCGATGCGACTCGGGCAGCTGCTCAGTTTTTCAGTTTTGTTCAGTTTTGAGTAGTTTGTGGAATCGTATTTCGCCATGAGGGCTTGATAGTTGGTAACTTGAAACTGAAGTGTGACTGAGAAGTACACCTTCCTTCCAAAGTGGTCCAGATGCTTCCAGTCCCTATCGTAGGGAGTGGACCTCGTGTGATATTCACAGCCATGAGAATTAAAGCATCCACCATGATAGAGTAGGGTAGAGGGTGGAAGAAGAGGAACTCTACTTCTCTCACCGGGACTAGTAGGACTTTTTGTCTGCTCTCTTGCAAGTCGGTGCGACTGGTGCTGGGGTCTGCCATATGGTTCTTGCAGGGTCGAGAAGAGCCTCATTGATAGGGAGGGAAACTTTTGAGGAGGAAGATCAGTGGAGGATGTCCCGGAGCTTGTAGCGTGTGTCCTTGACTTCCTCCAGCAGTATCTGGAGAGAGTCAGCCACTCTCTTTGTGAGATCCTGGAATAGGCGAAAATGATCCAGCAAGGATTGTGAGGGAGGCATGACAGTCTTGTCTGGGGAAGAGGATAAGAATAGTTTTTGGGGTCACTGCCTCCTCAGCATCACCCTCACACTCCTCCAGGACTTCTTCTGGGGGCTCCGGGGCTCTGAACACTGTGGCCGAGGAAGTGTGACTTGGGGCCTCACGGGTGGGACTAGAAACCTGAGAGGCACGGGGGCAGTATGCAGCCCAGCGATTCCAATAGGGCCACTGGGGTGGGGGGTGGCATGGAGCCCAGTGATGGTGCCAATGGATGGCCGTTCCAGGATGATGATGATGGGGTCTTCTGAGGATATGCTTGGGGGCCCTGCTGGTATTGGGCACCCTAGGGGGCTTGGGAGGAGTACTAAGATATTCCCTCCTCTGGTTCCCTATCCGAATCCGCTCTAGAAAGCAGGAGTGCATGGCAAGGCAGCAGGGAAGACTCCCATGCCGGACGGAGGCTGTGTGTGGAGGTCCCGGTACCGAAGAGAGGAGACTTGACTCTAGCACATCATTACACGGAGGTCTCTTGAGTGCTGGAATTGTGGTGGTGCCAACAGGCTCGATGCCACTAGCAGTGCCAGGGGGGATGGAGATATTGTCCACACCTGCTGTTCAAGTACTGGATGAAGCATTGTACCGATGGGGCATCACCATACCAGTGGTGCCTTGGAGTGTTTGCTCCTGTCCTTCTTCTTAGGTACCATTGACTTGGTGCTCGTGCCCATTGGGTCTGGTGGCGCATCAATGTTACCTGCCGCAATAGTCTTTCTTGAGCTGTAGATACTGGGCTTGGCCTATTTCAGTGCTGACGGTACTGAGGATACCAAGCGTGCTGGGGATTATTTGCAGCTAGCTCGTGGCTCACTGTGAGGACTTCCCGCTCTCTTTTTTGACTTATGAGTGCAGTCGGCAGCTGATTTCTTCACCCCATAGCCCTTGGATCTGCCTGGAGACTCTTGGCGCCACCTCCATGAATATAATCTTCTGCCTCAGCTCTCTGTCCTTGCGAGACGGAGGTCTAAGATACTGGCAGAGAGCACAATTTTGAGGGACATGTCCTTCCCTGAGCCAACGAATGTACCGTGAGTGTGTGTCTGCGACGGTGATAGCCTAGTTGCACGAGAGGCACTTCTTGAAACCCGGATAACCAGACATACCCCAGTGGGGGAAGAGCCCCCAGTGAGAAGGGTGGGAATGAAAAAAAAGTAAACTATCTAAATATATATGTATTAGAAGATAAGGTAAAAAATAAAGACACTAGACTAATTACTACTAAAAATAAAGCTCTAGGCTACAAAGAAAAGGATGAGATAATAGTCACTAATGGACAGCTAACAGCTCTGTCTCTAGCCGGGGCGGTTGAGAAGCAACTGAGGGGGGTTAGCCCATGTGCACTGGCTACCCTCATGGCAGGGCGTGAGGAGAGAGAGCACATGTGTGGGCCTAATGGATATTGCTACCGAAATGCTCCAATCAGCAGCTTAGGGACACAAGTTAGGGCGACCAGACAGCAAGTGTGAAAAATCAGGACAGAGGGTGGGGGGGTAATAGGAGCCTATATAAGAAAAAGCCCCAAATATCGGGACTGTTCCTATAAAAACGGGACATCTGGTCACCCTAACGCAAGTACGCCTACAGTAGGACACCCATTGGGACACTATTCGAATTAGAAAGACAGTTTATTAGGTACTTCCATTATCCATTCCAGTATTCATGTATAACTTGGATCAGCATCCAAATATCATATAAGAATATGACTCAATACAGAGAAGTCCTGCTTTACAAATCCTACCTGAGGCTTCATGGCCCTGAGGTTTGAACATTGTGAGGGGCTGGGAATTTTCAACGGGAACAGATGCCATCCGGTTTGATGGAGCCGGTCTCTTTTCCAGGCTTTCAAGATCTGTGAGGGAAGAGGCAATTTTCAAGTACAGTAACTCCTCAGTTAAAGTCATCCCAGTTAACGTTGTTTCTTTGTTACGTTGCTGATCAATTAGGGAACATGCTCATTTAAAGTTGTGCAATGCTCCCTACTAACGTCGTTTGGCAGCCGCCTGCTTTGTCCATTGCTTGCAGGACGAGCAGCCTGTTGCAGCTAGCTGGTGGGGGCTTGGAACCAGGGTGGATGGCAGCCCCCCTATTAGCTCCCCCTATCAGTCCCTGCTCCCCTAAGTTCCCTGTGCAGCAGCTGCCCAGCAGGCTAGCAATTGCAGCTGTCCCTCCCTCAACTGCCATGTGCTGCTCCTGCCCTCTGCCTTGGAGCTGCTCCCCGAGACTCCTACTTGCTGTGGGGGGGGGGAGGGGAGGAAGAGGGGGGATGTCAGGGTGTCCCCTCCCCCCGCTCCTGCACCCCGCTTACCCCATCTTCCATAGAGCAGGGGGGACACATAACAGGGTTCAGGAGGGAAGGAGCTTGCTGGCAGCAGCTGAGGTCTCAGCAAGCTGATCTAATTAACAAGGCAATGTACTTAAAGGGGAAATGCGCATCTCTCCCTCACACACACGCGTGTGTCTCTGTCTGCAATGCTGTCTCCCCTCCCTCCATTCCTGCTGCCTTGTAGAGTGTGAGAGTTAACCCTTGAGGGCTCAGCCAATTGCTAGTTCATCATTTAGCAGTAAGGCATTCCCTGGGAAATATCCCACCCTCTGACTCCTCCACCTCAACCAAGCTTCACAATCATCATCACTGTGTACCAGTATTAAATTGTTTGTTTAAAACTTATTGTGTGTGTGTGTGTGTGTGTGTGTGTGTGTGTGTGTGTGGTCTTTTGTCTGGTTGAAAAAAAAATTCCCTGGAACCTAACCCCCTCATTTACTTTAATTCTTATGGGGAAATTGGATTCACTTAACATCATTTCGCTTAAAGTCGTATTTTTCAGGAACATAACTACAATGTTAATTAAGGAGTTACTGTATACATTAGGTAGGAATTTTTGGCATATAGGAGAGAATGTGTGAACAATCTTGGTAATTTGCTAATAATTTGAGGACTTAATCCCAGAGAAGGATAGAGAAAACCCCCCACCTGTTAAGATATTCCAGCTCTGGCAGTGCTCAATGTAGTAAGATGAGGCCCTGAAACATAAACTCTTGTGTCAGAGGCCCAGTCTGAGGCCTGAAGCCTGAACTAAAGTACTTCCAGGCATTGCTAAGCAAAAGCTGGGCTGTGAGCCAGAGGCAGGCCCCACTCACAGAAGTTGGCGAGAAGAGGGTTGCTAGAAGCAGGTACATCCACACATAAGTGCTAATAAGAGGAACTTGTGCCAAGCTGACATCAGAACACTCCACAGAGAACACAAGGAACAGGCAGGTGCATCTTAAAGACAGGATCAAAAGGACAGCATGATGGATAGATCTGTTTGAAACAACATGATCAAAGGAGGAGACAGCACCCTAATGAGCCAAGGGGCTGTACTTCAATACGTCAGTAGGGATGAGTAATCTGTCCTGTAACTGTATAAAAGTAGGTCCCGGAGTGCGCATCTTTGTCTGGCCTAGGGGGCAGTAGAAAGTCCCGCCACTGACTGAGCCAGTCCATTGCCAGGGGGCACAAATTCGTAGTATGTCTTGTAGAGTCTACGGGAAACTATTACTGTGCTTCGTTTGACAATAAACCTGGCTCAGGTTCCTTCGTACCTTACTAGAGTCTGTGGGCTTTGGGGGTTCTCTCGGGGTCTGCTGTGCCAGCTATCTGCGCAGAACTAGGGCAGCACACAGAGGGAACACGCACGCAGCCGACTGTTATCATCAACGAACAAGAGCAGAGCACCACACCGGTAGCTACTGACAACACTCAACACTGGATGCTTTAAAAGGTAATCTCCCCCATCACCCCTCCAAATGTTGTATTTACTTATATAATATTATACTATGGGGGGAAATGTTCCTCTGACCCCAGCCAGTGATCATTTTATGTCCTAAGGATTTATACCCCTTATAACATTTTTATCCTAGCTAGTGTAACTACACTTTTTCATAATTAAAGCCATCTCCAATTATGTTTCTGAATCTTACTAAGCAGCCTCAACAACATCCTACAGCAGTGAATTCTACAGGCCAAGTGTTGGGGGAGTATAGTTTTTATACAGTTTAAGTCTGCTGCAGGACTGGAATATTTTAACACCAATGTTTGTTCCAGGATCAGAAATTTCTACTAGTCCTAAAAGCATGGATCATGGTCCATCCAAATGTCTGTAACCGTCAGGTCATGTGACAGATTTTAAAAATGACACCATTCTGATTAGCATCTTGTCCTCCTCATTTCTCCTTCCACTAACCATTTTAGCTGCTGCTATCTCACAATCTACAAGAATTAGAAAATTACACCTATCAACTGGAACCTATAATTCTCAGAAGCGTGCAGATAGTTTATACACCAATCACTAGTTTTAGCTGTTTTCTAGACAACAGCCACTAAAATCAGGTCAGAAATCAAGTGTGTGTGGAGGGTGGGAGGGGGAGGGGGGAAAGGAGAGAGGTAAAAATGAAGATGAAATCAGAATGTAGAAGTTTTAAAAGGAGAGGCACTCTTACAACCTGTCACTTAAATTGGTGTTTCTATTACTCTAGTTTGTGGAGCAGCTTCTGTCACAATGGAAAAACGTGTGTTATAAGGATTGATGTTTTCTGCTACGTGTAGGCTAGTCAAAAACATTCAGATTTCTACAGGCTTTTTTCTTTTTCTTTCTTTCTTTCTTTTTTTTTAATTGCTCAAAAGCCTCTCTGCATCCCTATGGTGCTTTGCATCTTTATTTGATGTGAATACAACTTATGACACCAGAACAGAAGACATCCAGCAGGAGAGAACCAAACCACAAAGTGAACTGGACAGATTTAAGGGAAGAAAAGGGATGAAGAAGGTTGGAGGTAACAAGGAGAGATTCAGTTCTAAGAAATGTAAATTCCTATTTCCCAGTGTGGGGTGTGTGTGTGAAAGACATACAAAATGGAGGAGGCATAATCAAGCAGCTACACCCACTGCACTACAGCAAGTTCAGCGCCATCTTGACTCCTTCATCTTATCCCAGTAATGCTATTTCATATAGCCATGAACTGGAGATGATGCAGGGAATGTGTGGAATCAGGACTGGGAGGGAAGATGTCCACAAGAGAATCTTTGGTCCACAATGTGGAGTCCAAAAACCACTGCCATAAACCATTGGGAAACTGGGATTCTCAGCACTCATTTCTAACCCAGATGGTTCAAGAGAGTGACTTTAAAATGGGTGCTGGCCCTTCAGTTCACTATGCCCATTTGTTACTAGATAACAGGAGAGGCTTAAAAGAAGTCTCCATCTAACAAATTCTTCTGCTCTTACCTTGTGGAGCTGGGGGCATATCCTGGAGATCTACTGGCTGTCCACTGTCCAGTGCTTCTAAGACCATTGTAAATTTCTAAAACAAACAGAAAAACAAAGCCAAAGGAGACTTATTCTTGTGTGTTCAGAAACCATCTGTGATCATTTGGAGCAGCCATGTGAGCACAGGGAGCATTTGCCAGGATTGAGACTCCTAACACAGAAGCTTGGTTTGTGAATAGCATACCTTGCCAGTCTTCATATATTCTTTTGCCTTCTCTAGATCTCCTTGCTGTTTGGCTCTCAGAGCTGCTAATTTATACTCTGTCTGTCTTGTAACCAGTAGTGTTCGTGTGCTCGTGCTAAGGGAATCTACATAAGAATGAAATCAAGACTTACACAAGCACCTGATATCTGCATCCTTTGACATTCTCATACATCCAAAGATCCATTATTTCCTTATTGCTTTGACTCACACATCCACATTATGTACAGTGGCTTCTTTATCCAGGGGCATCCCCAGAAGTCCTGCCAACCATGGCAATTCCAGCAACAATGACAAACCACCACTGTGCAATTCCACAGTGCCTTTCATTAAGATCACAGAGTTCTTTACAAACAGTGAATTTTGCCTCACAGCTCCTGTGCAAGGCAGGGAAGCATTACCATATTTTATTGACTGAGGAACTGAGGCAGAGAGACCATAATGAGAGACATGTACAGACACCTCAGCAGAGGAAGGAACCTTTAGGAAGTCTTCACCCTGTGACTATAGCACATCTTAAGATGAAATCTGGGAGTCAGGACTCCCAAATTCTATTCCTGACTGCAACTGACTCAATTAAGTGACCCTGAGCAAGCCATGAACTCTCTGCCTCAGTATCCTATTTGTAAAGCACTTTGATATGCTCACGTAAAAGGTGCTACAGAAGCGCAATGTATTATTGAATCATAACCTGGCTGGGAAGATGTGTGCTCCAAGGAAGGCTGAAATTACCTACCATCTTGTAATGTGGTATCCATTTCTAGGACAGAAGTAGCAGCAGCATGACATTGTAAAGAGGCTGACCCCGGAGACAACTTCATATCATTGACAGGCTGTAGCTCATGGTCTGCAGAGGATTCCACTTTCTCCTTGGGTATTACTTTGGTTGGATCACCTAAACTCTCTGGCACAGCTCCTGTGGTTTGAGGCATATTAGCAGAGCTTCTCCCTGATGCTACAGGGGGTGGCATTTCTTCCTCATTGATCTTTTTGCCCTTCTTCATTGCAGCCAACATGGTTTCCAGTGTCTAGCAAAAATTGAGGAGTGAAGTCAACAGGTACTGGCATTTCCATCACATACACAACTTGTGTACAATCACCACAACTCAGCAAACT
Organism: Emys orbicularis; assembly: GCF_028017835.1. Classification (NCBI taxonomy): domain Eukaryota; kingdom Metazoa; phylum Chordata; order Testudines; family Emydidae; genus Emys; species Emys orbicularis. The sequence continues at coordinate 11,025,291 of NC_088690.1, forward strand.
CATATCCTTATTTACAACAGGAACCACCACGTCATTCTTTTTGGAGAGCTACTAGATATCTTTGCCCATTAGTATTTCCTTCTCCTATTTTTTTGGTCACATGGGAGTCTTAGTCCTGGTGAAAGATACCTGATTGACACAGCAGCACACAGCAACAATTTTTCTCTATAGAGCAAGTAATACAAGCTTCCTCCATTCTATCCTGTCAATATATTACAACATACATGGTGGTAGAGGATCCTACCTCTAGGAGTGAGAAGACACATCAGTCTCTATGGCCCAATCAATCTTTTGTGACTCAGACTTCCAAAATGTGAGCCATTCAGTGCCAACTTTGGAACTAGTTTTTGTAGCAAGTCTAGGTATATTTTAAACACAGCCTTCAGTGTGGTATCTTAATACAAGTGCAGATCTCTGTCCAGCAGATCTGGAATGAAATCACCAAATTCATTTCACATGGCCCAGGCAGCCATCAGATGGTAACAGCCAGAACTGGATTTGAACCAGCTTTTGAGAGGTGAAAGGCCCCTGGCTCCTATTTCCAAACTCATGAGCTACATAGTCCCCTTGCTAAGTAACAAAGCTCAATTTCAGCTCAGTTCTTTATCCCAACACCAAACATTATCCCCATTACAGGGGCTACTTAACACCTAGGTTAGGCAACAAAGCCAAAAAAGTAACATGGACTTCACAGCAGAACATGCATTTACCTTCTACAAGTCATCTCACTGGCTAAAATGGTAACAAGACATTAAAAAACCCAAACAATGACAAGGCTGGAATTTGTACTTTCAGAAAACTAGTCATCACGCTGTTTAATAAGCAATGTTTTTATAACTATTAGGGGCCAGCTCTGTGGGAGATCTGGGTTCAAATCATATCCAGACAGAGTCTCACCTACCACTGCTGCTGCAGACCCAGACAAGACTTGAGTGCTGTGAGATCAACATATGTAGTATGAAGAGGCAGGATTAGGAGAGAAATGCCAGCATAGAATCATAGAAATGTAAGGCTGGAAGGGACCTTGAGAAGTCATTGAGTCCAGCTCTGTGCTGGCGCAGGACCAAGTAAACCCAGACCATAACTGACAGGTGTTTGTCTAACCTTTCTTAAACAACCTCCAATGAAGGGGATTTCACAAGCTCCCTTGAAAGCCTATTCCAGTGCTTCACTATCCTACAGTTAGAAAGTTTTTCCTAATATCTAACCTAAATCTCCCTTAAGTCCATTACTTCTTGTCCTACATTCAGTGGACATGGAGAACAACTGATCATAGTCCTCTTCATAACAGCCCTTAACACATCTGAAGACTTATCAGGTCTCCCCTCAGTCTTCTTTTCTCAAGGCTAAACATGCCCAGTTTTTTTAACCTTTCCTCAAAGGCCAGATTTTCTAAACCTTTTATCATTTTTGTAGCTTTCCTCTGGACTCTCTCCAATTTGTCTACATCCTTCCTAAAGTGTTGCATCCAAAAATGAACATAGAACAAAGGCCTCGCCAGTGTTAATATACCCCCAAAACATTAGCTTTTTTTTTTTTTTTTTTGCAACTGCACCACATTGCTGACTGATATTCAGTTTGTGACCCAGTATAATTTTCTTTTCAGCAATACTACCATGTAGCCAGTTATTCCCCATTTTGTAGTTTTGCATTTGATTTTTTCCTTCCTAATTAACGTACTTTACACTTATCTTTATTGAATTTCATCTTCCTGATTTCAATCCATTCTCCAATTTGTCAAGATAGTTTTGAATTCTAATCCTGTCCTCCAAAGCACATGCAGCTGCTCCCAGCTTGATGTCATTTTCAAATTTTATAAGCACACTCTCCACTCCATTACCAAGTCATTAATGAAAGTACTGAATAGTACCAGATCTAGAACTGACCCCTGAGAACCCCACTAGATACACCCTGCCAGTTCAACAGCAAACCATAGATAACTACTCTTTGAGTACAGTCTTTCAACCAGTTGTGCACCCACCTTATAGTAATTTCATCTAGACTGCATTGCTTGAGTTTAATTATGAGGAAGCCATGTGGAACTGTGTCAAAACAGCCTAATTAAAATCAAGATGTATTATGTCTACTGTTTCCCTTCTATCCACTAGCCCAGTAACCCTGTCAAAGAAGGAAATTAGGTTGGTTTGGCATGACTTGTTCTTGACAAATCCAAGCAGGCTATAAGCCTGTTATCATTCAGGTGCTTACAACACGATTGTTTAATTTTGTTCCAGTATCTTTCCAGGTGCTGAAGTCTGGCAGACTGGTCTTTAATTCTCTGGGTCCTCTTTGTTCCCCTGTTTAAAAAAAGATAGGTACTGTGTTTGCCCTTTTCCAGTCCTTTGGGACCTCACCCATCTTCCATGAGTTCTCAAAGTGCTAATGGTTCTAAGATTGCTTCAGGTAGCTCCTTAAGTACCCTAGGATGAATATCATCAGACTTGCAGACCTGAATATCTCTAACTTATCTAAATATTCTTTAGCCTGTTCCTTCCCAGTTTTGGCTTGCATTCCTTCTCTCTTGTTATTATTGTGTTGAGTACCTGGTCACCATTAATCTTTTCAGTGAAGACTGAAGCAAAATAGGCATTAAACACCTCAGCCTTCTTGATGCCACCAGTTATGAACACTCCTTCCCCACCAAGCAGAGAACCTACATTTTCCTTTGTCTTTCTCTTGCTCCTAATATCATTTATAGAATGTCACCTTATTGCCTTGTATGACACTGTATGGAATATGAGTGACCATTTGTAATATTACTGATACGAATATTATAAATAGGGCCCTACCAAATTCTCAGTCCATTTTGGTCAATTTCAGTCAGAGGATTTAAAAAATCATAAATTTCATGATTTCAGCTATTTAAATCTGAAATTTCACAGTGCTGTAATTGTAGGGGTCCTGATCTAAAAAGGAGTTGGGGGGGGGGGGAGGGGAGACAAGATTATTGTAAGGGGGGTTGCGGTACTGCTACCCTTACTTCAGCACTGCTTCTGGCAGTGGCGCTGCCTTCAGAGCTGGGCAGCTGGAGAGTGGTGGCTGCTGGATGGGATCCCAGCTCTGAAGACAGAGCCACCGCTAGCAGCAGCACAGAGGTAAGGATGGCAGGGTATGGTATTGCTACTCTTGCTTCTGTGTTGCTGCCTGCTGATCTGGGCCCTCAGCAGCTGCCGCTTTCCGGCCACCCAGCTCTGAAGGCAGCGCAGAAGTAAGGGTGACAATACCGTGACTCCCCTAAAATAACCTTGCAACCTCCCTGCAACTCCCTTTTGGGTCAGGGCCCCCAATTTGAGAAATGCTGGTCTCCCCCATAAAATCTGTATAGTATAGGATAAAAGCACACAAAACACAAGATTTCACGGGGGGAGACCAGATTTCATAGTCCATGACGTGTTTTTCATGGCCGTGAATTTGGTAGGGCCCTAATTATAAAATTGCTATAAATCTTACAAAATATGCCATGTATCAGTGGAAAAGTTATGATTTGCTAAAGATGATAATCATGTTTATATGTATGTATCATCTTTGTACTATGAATTATAAATATGTGAGCTATATCTGTATCTCAAACTTTGTGCTGTGTTTCTGGGTGACATCCCCAGACAGACTGGCATCAGTACTATCTAGCCTGCTTGACGGCCTATCAAAGGCCATCAGCTATACAATGAACCCATTGAGAGAAGGCAGGGGTTACACCTATGAGTTACCAGGACATATAGGGACATGCCTATGGACAGGGGGTTCCAAGGCTTTTCCATGCCATGTGCTGAGCTTGTGTTTGGGACAAAGGATGTACAAGCCACATGGCAAAGGACATAAAAGGCAGCTGCATCATCTCCATTTTGTCTTCAATCCTGCTTCCCACCTCTGGAGTAACTTAATTACAAACTGAAGCTTTGAACAAAGGACTGAACGACCCATCCAAGCTTTGGATGTATTCCAGAGGGACTTTACATGCCAGCAAACTCACTAATGCTGCTAAGAACCTGATATATGGATTGTGAAGTTGTATGTATCTGACAGTTTGACAATTTAACGACTCTCTTCTTGTTCTTCTCTTTTCTAATAAACCTTTAGTTTTAGATACTAAAGGATTGGCTGAAAGCATGATATTTTGGGTAAGATCCAAACTAATATTGATCTGGTGATGTGGCTGGCCCTTTGGGGATCAAAAGAACATTTTTGTATAGTGAGAAGAGTTTTAAATAACTTCTCACTTTACAGGATCTATGTGCTAATTGGTAGCCAGAGAACTGGAATGCAGTAAACGGGGCTGTGTGATTTCTTTTTCAGCTTCTTGATAACCAGTGTGGGGAATCAGGTGCACAGGTTGGTGAGTCTAATTTCAGTGTTAATCACCAATTTTGGGAGAATCTGCTCTCCATTTGCAGCCTGCCCTGACCTTGGCATTTTCAGTGTGGGCTACCCTAGGCACCTACGGGTCACACCTTGTATATGTCTTGCTAGGTGTAACTCATTTTGTGCCTTAATCTTTCTGATTTTGTCCCTATACGCTTGTGCTATTCTTGTGTACACGACACTCAGAAGCCAGTCTTTCGGACAATCAAGGAACAGCTTTGGACTCTGAAGGGAGCTCTACTCTATTCTTAACTGTGACACCGGGATCTCACAGGCTGGTGGTAGGGTGTGTGGAAACTTCCCACATTGGAAAAACAATAACAAAATATGAAGCCTCAATAAGACAGTAAGTTTCTAGATTGGATAAAGCAGGCTTTTGGGTTTTTCCCTTAGGGAATGACTGCATGTACATTTCCTCCACGGCTAGTACGAATTGGACAGGATATAGAGCTCTTCCAGTTTGCACATTTCCTCTTCCAGGTCTGGCTCTCTCTTGATCCCTTATGTACACCAAGCCATTTAGCAGTTAAGAAGATGTAAGATTCTACCCTCACTGGGCAGCACTGATCTCTAAAGCTTTGGAACAAAACACAGAGCTCGTTGGAGTATGAGACATGGTGGAGCAGAAGGCAAAGAAACAGGGAACTCACAACAGACTCCTCTTGCACAGCAAGAATCCCCTGCCACCGCAGACTCCAACAGCAAATGCCGCTGTTTGGCTGAGAAGCGGCAAACCAGATGAAACTGTTTCTATTGCAATCTACAATAGCCATATCAGGGGGAGAGACCGTTCCCATTTTCATTATTAAGTGCAGCTGAGGCACTCAGAGGGATTCCTTCCCTCAATGCAAACAAGCAATTTAGCAAAGCGAGTGGAAGGTTGGTACCTGGGAAAGGACGTTTTAACAAATAAACAGCTACGTGTGCTAGGGAAGTTACAATAATTTATTCAAAGGGGACACATTGTCACTTTAATAAACATAGGCCAAATTCAGATCTAGTGCAAGTGGGTGTGACCCTCATAGAAGTCAGAGGGCCAAATTCAGCAGTGACACAAGTTGGTCAGAAAATGGCATGTAAGTTACCTTCAGTCTGCACATCTACTGAATGCCAAATCTGGGCAAGTTACTGGGACACCACTTTACCATGTACACACATTGGGTGTGAATTAGTCCAAACATATATCTTGCATGACCTGTTTATTTCACTATTGAATTTATCCCCCATTTTTCAAACAAAAATTAATTACCCTGTGGTACTAGCACCACATCAGAACAACTGGAAGGATTTTTAGAATCAGGTTTAATGTCTAGTATTAATAGTGTTGAATTACTGTTTGCAGTCATCTTGGAATACGAAGATATACTAGTCAGTTTCCTTGTTTATAGTGAGGCTCGGTTCCTGACTCTCATATGCCCTAGCAAAATATTACAATGCGAGATTACAAACACTGCAGGGGATTGTTTAAATATTTTTCCCTTGGAATTCAAATAAAGAAAAGTGAATGGAAACATTTCCACTGACCCTAGAAAATCATGTTTATACAAGACCTACATTTTAGGCCTAATCTATTTGACAGGATTGCTTCAAATTAGAACTCAACAATGAACACATGGCACAGTCTCCTTAGTCTCTCCTGCACACAACACTTACAGTCAGAAAACCCAGAAAGCACCAAGTAATATTCCTGGATCAATTCTATCCTACATTTAACAAGGACTTTCCTCTTCCACTGAAAGCCGCCCTCCCCGCCCCTTCATGTAATGAATCCAACATACCTTGAGGCCTCTTTCGTACCGTCGCACTTTGCCACTCTCGTCTGCCTCCTTTGCATTAGAGATTGCTGCCTTATAGTTAGCAATTCTGTCCTCTATCGCCCGCTGCAATTCACTGGAAACAGCAGGAGATGTGATCTCAAAAAAAAAAAAAAAAGGGCGGGGGGAGAGTAAGGCACATTATTTACTTTCCCAAATTACACATGCTTCACCTTACCACTGAAAAGTAAGCATATCCCTTCTGTACAAAATAACACATGCACACAGACTGGGCTCAGGAATCAAGACAGCAGGAAATGGAAAATTTCTCTGAAACAGAAGGGCACTTGTACTGCACCAATGTTTCCTGGATACATCTCTGGGCTTCCTATCAACGGAGCAATAGAGAGAATTGGGTGGGGTAGTTTAGGAAACTTACAGCCACAGGGTTACTGGAGACTGGGTGGTTAGGACTAAATGAGGGAGAACAGTGATGCCTCTCAGACATCATGTGCCCAGGTGGCCTGGGTGTTATTTTGGGGGGTGAATGTTTGTTTTCTTCGCCATCTTAACTTTACATCTTTCAAGGATTCTCACAAATTGGCTTCAATACAAGATCTCCTCTTCCCACCTCCTCTTGTAAGCTGGAAAGTCTGCAGTCTGGGACTTGCCCAGTGAAACAAGCAACAGAAATAACCAGTTACCATCCACTATTTATAAGCACTGTGGTTGTCAAATTGACCTGTCAGCTGGCTCCTGATGTAATTATTGCCATTATCTCTACACAGACCTACTCTTGCCCTATTTATTAATGTGCACAATGCACGGAAGTCCTGAAATCTGTATTGTATGACAACAGAAGAAAAGCAACAACTGAACAAAAAACCTGCCTGCATAGACAAATTCAATAGTAAACAGATTCTGAAATTCTACATAACTCAGCACCACTGACAGCTTGCTTAGGAGAGGCCTCAGGATTAAAACAGCAGTGGCTACTGCAAGTTAGGATTCAGGTGCACTGATAAAAGGTTGGGTGTGGGGCACAGGGGGAAAAAACATTGGGATGGTAGATAATTGGGATGCTGGAAATCAGGACTGAGATTTCTGTGCATGATGTACAGTAGAGCCCTGCAACCTGACCCGAACCCAACAGACCCCTGCAACCTGACCCGAACCCAACAGACCCAACTATGGAGTGTAGGGTCCAGGTAGGGTGGGAAAACAAACAGAACCCCCTGGACTCAGGTTGGTGCTCCTCTGACCTGTGGAACAGGTTACAGGGGTGGCTGTGTGCCCCTCTCCTGCTAGCAGTCGCCATCTCGCTGCTTATTTGATTATAGGATGTTATAGGCCATGTGAGGGAGGCAGTATGGTCTAGTGGATAGAGCCCTCGACTGGGACTCAGGAGACCTGGATGCCATTCCTAGCTCTGCCCTGGCCTGCTGGGTGATCTTGGGCAAGTCATTTCCCCTCTCTGTGCCACCTGTAAAATGATAATCATACTGACCTCCATTGCAAAGCACTTTGAGATCTACTGAAAGAGCACTATATAAGAACTAGGTATTACTACTGTTATGTGTAATGTAGCATAGAAGAACTGTGTGGAGTTTCTAGACTCATAACAAGAATACTACAAAGGGAATTAAGGAGCAATAGCAGAGCTGTAAGCTGTACAAAGGAAGTCTGCACACATTACTATTATTTATATAACACCATGGATGTGCTAAGAGATTTACAGGCAGTAAGACAAAATCCCTGCAAGAAGAGCTTACAACGTATATTATGTTTGACTCTGTCTGGTGGTATTAGTTCCTCATTTTCACAAACACCAAATTCATCTTAAGAACAATGCAAGATGAAATCTAACTATATCAATATAGTGTCAGCTCCCACCAGGAAACGTACAGATGTACAAAATAAGCCAGAATATAAAGTGAGCTTGTCATCTTATAAATTGCATAGTGAGAATGATTCAGTGGAACTCCAAGTCAACCACACATCTCTTTCTTACCTCTGCCTGCAGTTCAGGTTGCTGCTGTATTACTGGTGGAGCTGCTACCACCTCCATCGCTATGGTTTCATCCTCACAACTTCCTGTCTCATCTTGCTTGCCCAGAACTTCCTGCAACTCTGCCTAGAGCAAGAATCAGTGAGGTGGTTACTGTAAAGCATGCTCTGCTTTCGGCACCATGTGAACAGATGCTGCAGGAACTAAAGCACCTCCCCACTGCCACAGTGAAAAGAATGATTCAGATCCTGACGTCTTTTGCCCAAGGCAATGTTTCAGTGTAGATTATCTGCCAATTTGTGTCAACAGTAACACACCTCCGTGGGACACTGGCAAGTGATAATCAATAGCAGTGTGAGAGCTGGTCTGGAGAAAGTATGTACCGCCTGGCTCCAGAAACTAGAGTTAAACCTCAAACAGTCTTTGATGTCCCTAAACTTCTCCTGCCTTACCTAATTTCAATTTGTTTTGCAGCTGACTCCACATACTCTGGTTCTGGCCAGGAGTAGAAATGTTCCGGCACAATTTGAAGGCAATTCCTGGGGAGCTCACAGCCCAACATATAGTGCTACGGTCTCTTACACAACCCTTTTGTTGGGTAGCTCTCTGAGGACTGAAGAACATGCAGTAGCTAAGACAAGGATTTTATCTTTTCGAAGGTTGTCTAAACCCCAACTTCAAACCTCCAAATAGTCACCCTTCACTAATGCCCGAACTAAGTGTAGTTTAGTGCACCCTCCATACAATCCACTCACACACAACACACTTTTAATAAACACAAAAATCATTTTAGCTCAAGGATATGGTTATTAGGCCCTAGCCAAACTCAGAGCAGAAGTGTCCTAGCCATAACTATAAGTAGAATGATTGCTAAAAGGATGTTGGGATATGTAAGGGTTAAGTAGAGACCTGGGAAACCGCTGATGTGCAGACATGGCATTAGGGAATAGGGGTACAGGCAGGCACCGCTTTTGTGCTTGATAGATAAAGTGCTACCCCCTCCCTTCCCTTCTGCTTGCTAAGGATTGATAAGCGTTGCAGCTGCATAAGGAATGTGTAAAGCAGTATTGTCTCCCCCTCCCTTCCATTCCCAGCTAGCTAAACGAGCTCGAGCTTCCTCCCTTCCCTGCAAACTGCTAATTAAGGGAATTCGTGGCTGCAATTATTGCAAAGAAATGTATTTTCAAAATAAAAATGTCTGTAGAATACGCTTAATGCTGTAAACAGGGGCGGGGATAATTATATTCACTGTATGGGCGTTCATATTACTCAAGAAGGGTTTTGGAGGTATTGTAGTAAATGTAGGTATTTACATACTAACTTAAATAAAAAGAGAGTGTGCTGTAACTAATTCACTGCTTATTCAACAATTGGGTCGAAGGGAACAAGTACCACAATCAAGAAGCCAGTTTACTCAATTCGCCTCTGGGTCTCCCTGTTCTTCTTCTAACAAAGGATTTCAGCCATGTTTCCCTAACTCACATGGACTGGGATTTTCCTCTCTTCCCATCTCCCCCAAGAACCATATTCACACACACATTTGTAGTCAGGTACTGTTCTCATCTTGGTATGGACAGCGTCAGACCATTCAAAAATGTTTAAATCAGCTGTAAGTTTTGCCATGTCTTAATTTCCCTTTAAAAAGTTGAGGGGCTTTGTTGCTCACAGAACTTACTCCATGAAAGACTGAATTCCACTGGCAGTAAGTACATACCAAAAGGTCCGTATCCTCCTCCAAACCTTCATCCTCCTCCTTCTCCTCATTCAGGTCCTTCATGCACTCTGCAGCCATCTTTTCAATATGATCCATGGGTAAAGGGGCTGGAGAAGGCAACCAAAAGGAGACACGCCATGAGGATCTAGCATACTGTTGGATGGTGCAAACCTAAACCATGAGCATACTGATTGGAAAAGAACTGTGAGTTCACTTGTCACTTCTCCCTTTCAACTACAGGCGGTGTTTTCTAGTCAGCAAGAAAGTAAAGCTGGCGAAGTAATTCCCATGCCTTTTTTGGCTGAAGCCCCACCACTTGCAATTGATCAGTGCCTTCTGCTCCATCTCCCTTGTCCTGTCACTCCATCCCCTGGTACATCTGCTGTATCTCTATTACATTCTTTTCCTCTGTCTGTTTTATGCTTCTTCCTTTTTTCCTTTTCTGTGCATTTCCCTGATTTTGATTTATTTTGTTGTCTCTGCTCTCTTCCTCTGGTCCTCCCACCTCTGCTCCACTTGACTACATGTTCTCCCTCCTCTGTTGCATTTTCACTACATTGTGTTGCAGATTGTCTGAAGGAAAATGTGCTGTTTAGTGCCACCTATAGAAATATGTGGGTGAGGGGAATGAGGGAGAGAACATGCAGCCTAAAGCTCACCACAGCAGACGAGGAGTTCAGGCATACAACTTGATAATTCTGGAGCTTTGACAACTGGCAGGAATGTCAGTTACACATGAAAGAGCTTTTCTTCTTCTTTTAAGAGTAAATTGAATCATGGAGACTATTATTGTCAACCGTACTTATGGTCAAAAGGAATTTTATTTCTAGAAAATTTAGTCTTCCTCCACAAGAACAAGGGGTCCATGTACCTTGAAATGTGCCTCTACTCTACTTCCCTTGTTATATCTGGTGCATTTTTCTTGCCCAGTTGTGTTTAATGGAGTTCTCCAGAGAATAGCGAACATGCAGATTTCCACAGGGATAGGTAGAAGTTTGTATGCTGGCAATTGCAACCTGACCAGATTCTCTCCGTGCTCAATAAAACACATGCTCACACTCTGTGCTCTCATTTGCACTACAGAAACAGATTCAAACTATTCAATTTCCTTGTCCCCTTGTCAAACAACGGCCTCTGCAACCCAGAATCAGTAGCAAGTAAAAAAGAGACAAGGTGGGTGAGGCAATATCTTTTATTGGGCCAACTTCACCACACGCTTTCACCACAGAAGGTGGTCCAATAAAAAAAGATATAATCTTGTCTCTCTAGTATCCTGGGACCAACATGGCTAAAACAACAGTGAAAACAGGAGGTAAAAGTACATTTTAAAACTTTTCCTAAGCATTTACAATATTGGAAACAGCCAGATTTACAACTATGAAGGAGCAAGGTGTAAAATACTCAGGTAAGACAACTTGAGATGCCTGGCTCCTATCTCACAGTGGTTATACCCTGGTGTAACTCCATTTACTCCTGACTTACACCCACAGGGGACATAGCAGAATCAAGCCTTACATAGATTACGAGTTGCTTAGAGCAACTTGTAACTTAAAACAAATGAAACTAGCTGCTGCCACTTGAACATGCACCCTTAACTGTACTTATTAAGCCACAGGTTTCAGAAGCTATGCCTCTAGTGCAGAGCTGAGTTAACCGAGCTTGAGTGAGAGCAGCCACACCGAGAAACAATACTTAAGCTGCACAGTAATTGTTTTAGCAGTTGACATGTTGTGCTAACTTGAGTTGCGTTCTATATTTCTTGACGGGCCAGCCAACTTGAGTTAAAAGCATCACCACACTCCAGTTAAGGGGTTTTATACATGGATGGGACTTGAGTTAGGGGTAACACTGGCATTATAACTCAAGTTAACTCTGTAGTGAAGACAAACTCCTAGTAGCCTTCATGCAACATGATCCCCTCTCTGATCTTGATTCACATAGTATCCATACCATAGATCCTCAACATTACACTTCCTACTACATTCAGCTTCAAACATTTCTCTATTTACATTTTCTTCCAAATCCTGAAATATTGTTACTATTTGTGTTGCAGTAGAACCTAATGGCCCCAACTGAGTTCAGGGCCTCATTGTGCTAGGTGCTGTTCATAAACAAAGCAAGAAACAATCACTACAGAGAGTTTACTGACTAAATAGACCAGAGACAAAGTGTGGGGAAAAGGAATAAACTCAATTTTATAGGTAAAGAATGAGTCACAGAGAGCTTTAGGCCCAATCATGCGAAAAGGGCCACACACAGGTGACCCCTGCACCCATGTGTAGAACATTTAAATCAATCACTTGGGACATCAGTGACTAGCCCAAGATCACCCGAATTCCATGGAGGAGTGAAGAATTGAACCTAGTTCACTTCTTTACCCAAAAGATCATCTTTCTTCTCTGTTTAAACTGTGCACATATTAATCAATTCCAGGCAGCTCTCATCTGCAGAGAATGGATACAACCACCAGAGTCCAGCAGGAGAACTGAAAAAATAATAATTCACTACTAACCCAATACCAGATACACACTGAGCAACACAAACCACCTGCTTGCTACCAAAGCAAAAAGTGTGGACAACGTTTCAGAACAGTAAACAGATTTTGTTTGTTTCTTTAAGATTGACAAAGAATCTCTGCCATCAGATAGGCTTTCCCCTTCAGCTTCATAGCACTAACAAATGGCCCCATAATTCATAGCATACAAAATAAGTACTGCAAACCAAAATGTGTTGCCACTGGGGAAGGCTTCCCCTCTTCAATCCATAGGAGTGTCACAAGCCAAGCTGAATATGGGAATTTAGATCTGTCACACAAGTCAGAGAATATTGCCCCTTATTCCCCCTCCGCCTACCCAAGATGCTGCTGTTCTGATCATCTTCCTCTCCTATTGTCTGAGCAAGTTCTCTTCTCATCTCCTCACTGGCCACTGGCTCCCCTCCTCTCCTATTTCTGTTTAAGCTTCCAATTCTAATCCTCCTCTTGAAAACTCTACCCAACTCCTCCCCCGCTTAACCCTCTGATCTCACCTCCACCTATGCTCATTCTGCCTTCTGTCCAACCATCTCTCCTAATTGCTCCATTTTGTATTCTATACTCATTCCCAAATATGTGCCTTCTTCCCCACCACCGCCTACACCCTGTTTAAACTAGTCTTATTCTTCCTCCTGCATAGACGTGGGCCAGATTCTGCCCTCAGTTATACAAGTGAAAATAACAGTAGGATTTCACCTATAGCCTTAATTCCAGAAAAACAGGGATGCAATGCTCAAGCAATGCCACTGCTGACAAATGTGCTGCTCAGACCCGAGGAAAACATTTGATACCTTCAGTGGGCATAACAAATACTGACTCATAAAACCTTACAGAGATGTTGAGGATTAATCTTCATTCTACAGATGGGAAACAGTGAAAAAAAATATTAAGTGACTTCATGAGCTCCAAAGAAAGAGTCTGTGTTGGAGATGGAAACAGAGCTCAGAAGTTCCTGGTTCCCAGACTTATGCTCAAACAACCAGACCTTACCTGTACGTTATACAGGCAGTAGCGACAAAAGATAAAAATTAAAACCCAGTGCGACTGAAAGTGCCCACAGGAAACTCACAGAGAGAAACAGTGGATTTGATGACACAAAGGGTATCTATCTCCTCATACACAGATCTAGAACACATCCCCTTAGACTCAGGATATTATCAGAATTACTGATCAAGACCTTTATTTAATGCTTTCTAAAAGTCATTAGTTATAAGAACTAGAAAGGAAAAGTCAGTTATAGGATTCTTGAATTCAAACAACAGGATTTTTTATTTGATGGCCAGTTTTTTAAAAAGTATACAGAATTTCTATTAAAAGTAAGATTTAAAAAGGGAACAGACTCAAGAAATAGCTGCATCAACTTATTTCAGATACTTTAAAATCTTCTGCGTTCGTTACTCTTCAAGGGTAACTATTATCTTGAAAACTAGTCAGTATCAAAATGAATTCAAATTTAGTTTCAGGTACTACTCTGAGTCTTCCTGCCAATTATTATTGTGATTTTACCATCACATTTTCCTTTATATTTATAAATTTTCCTCTCCCTTGTTGTGTGAACATCCCACACAAACAGCATAGGAAAATGAAAGTACAAGAAACAATGAAACGGATTATACACAAATGCAGTCAAATACACCAAGTAAACAAACTCTCAGGTTTCCAGAGTTCATTTAAGGTCAGAAAGGCCCATTTTAATAATCTAATCTGACCTCCTGCATAATACATGGCAAAGAATTTTACCCAGTAATTCCTACATCATGTCAATAACTTCTGGCTGAGTTACAGCATATTTTCTAGAAAGATATCCAGTCTTGATGTAAAGACTGCAAGTGATCGACAGTCCACCACACCTCTTGGTAAATTATCTTGTTCCCTCACTGTTAAAAAAAAACAACTGAACCTTATTTCCAGTCTCAATTTGTATAGCTTCAACTTCCAGCCACTTGATCTTGGTATGCCTTTGTATGCTAAATTAAAGAGCCCTCTACTCTCAAAAATCTTCTCCCCATGTAAGTGTGACACCCTGTACCCCACGTTCACCATTTTTATATGATTACGCTATATTTTGTATAAAGCATGCCTTGTGAAGTATCATTTGAAAACTCAATCTGCTGAATATTATTTTCCTGTTGATGTGTGTTTAACAACACTGCATATAAAATTATGAGATTTTGCTATATGATTGTTACTGAAATATGCTGTAGTTCTGGGTAACGCCCTCAAACCAATTTCTCAGAGACACACCAGAATGCCAGCAAGGTGCTAAAGTGCCATTACCTGCTTAACTGGCCATCCACCAGCAGGGGGAAGGTATAGACAAGAAATTTACATTGCATCCCAGAGACAGTTGGAATCTCAGGTATATAGGGGACTGTTTGTCTACACACCGGCATGGGGTAATCCTCAAAGAGAGGAGGAGGATATAAAATGAGACAGTGACCTCCACATCACCCCTCTCTTCCTCTCATCTCTCTGCCCATGGCATCAACAAATATTTGAAGAACACTGAACTGGGGGAAGGATCTCTAGCTGAAAGGAAATCCAACCTGTGTATTGTTGCAACTTATGGTGAGAGACATTTTGCTTTTAAGTTCATTTAGGTATTAGCTTGCAGTTTTATTTTTGTATTTCTTTTGTAACCAATTCCGCTTTTATGCCATACCACTTGTAATCACTTCAAATCTATCTTTTTCTAGTTAATAAACTTGTTTTACTGTTTTATCTAAACCAGCGTGTTTGGATTGAAGTGTTTGGGAATCTCTATTTAGGATGACATGGTTGCAGCATAATCATTACCCAGTGTTGGAATGACGTACTTACTGTGAGCTTACACTGTCCAGGAGAATACAGAGCAGTGCAAGACGCACATTTCTGGGGAACAAAGCTGGGGCTAAGACTGTGAGGGTGTCCCCCTATATGTAATTCATGGATGGCTGGGAGAGCATTCATGTATTCAGCGGGGAGTGATTTTGCATACTAAAGGCTGTGTGAGCAGGCCAGGAGTGGCTCTTCTGACTGCAAAGCAGTGTAAAAGGCACCCCAGGCTAGAGAACTAAAGGGACACAGCTGTTCAACAGTCCAGATTGTACCCTGGGGAATGTCACAGAAGGTATTTAAATACCACGAGCAAGTCACCTCTTAACTTTCTCTTTGAACATCTCAGGGGCGTACCCAGGATTTTAAATTTGAATACTTTTGGAGGGGCACGTTAAACACACGCAAATGAAAGGTTCATGTGACCCTACCCCCGGTTTCTTGGGCCACCTCTGGCAGGGACACCCAGTAGCGAGGAGGTAGCAGCTCCCCCTGCAGCAGTACTCTCCGTGTCCCTGCAGCCTGGGCAGGGAGGAAGCAGCAGGGCAGCTGGCTGCAGGGTCCTCCCCCTACCCCTGCAGCTGCAGCCTGATGCTTCTCTTTCCCTGCTGCTGGAGTCCCAGTGTTGCTGCCTGCTTTATAGATGCCCTTTGAGGTGAGTCAGGGGCTGGAGGCAGAGGCAACACGTGGGACTCCAACAGCAGGGAAGGAGAAGCAGCAGGCTGTAGCTTTAGGGATAGGGAGGAGGAGGAGCTCGTCTGGCAGCCAAACACCCTGCTGCTTCCTCCCTCTCTGGGCTGCAGGAACACATGCAGATTTTTTGGGGGGCCGGTGCCCCTGCTTGCCCCCCCTTGTGCATGCCCCAATTACATCTTTCACTGTAAAGCAGACACAATACAGAAAAAATATTTCTCTAATCTCTGAGTTATATAGTAATCTTAGGTGTTACTTGTAACAACCGTAGAGGAAAAGAATCTAGAAGGAAGTGTGATTTGTAACATCATGTCCCTTTTATTTACATAAATAACACAGCTCTTCAGTCAGCGAGAACCAGGAGCAATGACTTACTTTTCCCTTTGGGTTTTGACTTCCCTTCTGTCACCTTCTCTCCTGTGAGAGCAGCAAGCTCTGCTTCTAGATCCTCATCACCACCACCATCCTCAATATCCAGCAACATTGCTTCAGGATTGAAATCTACGAAGAGCCCCAGCTGGAACCAAGGGAAAATATTCTAGTAAGAACAGAGACATCACTCACACCATCACATCACCTGGGTTATTTAAACATCTCAGTGCATTCTGAATTCAAAGATAATGTGGGTTCTGGCTGGGAGTTTTTAACCACAATCCCCTGTAATTTTGACTAGCTATATAACACAAACAAGATATACACATAACTGAAACCAGATACACCTCTTTTGGGCACCAGAGAATAAACCCCCTCTCAGGCCTGCACTTAATCAACCTGAATCCTTTATGAATAGGAATAGCTGGTATTTGAAATAACAAGGTAAAATAATTCTGTTAAGACTTGCTAAGCAGAAAATTTAATCAGTAAGGTTCCTATTATATCCGAAGCTATCAAATATATTTGATTATTATTCCTCATATTACCCAGGTATTCTAAACTTGGACACAGGGAAGATTTCATCTTGAACTTTCATACATATCCACACATTTCACCTCAAAAGGTCCATCACTTTGTAAACGATATACACAAAGGAATCATTTCACCCACTGACGTGCAGCCACCTCTTGTGTAGAACCAGCAACAGTTTAACACTGTACTGCACCAATACACAGCTGTTTAGAACAGGAAGCAAATACTACCATAGGCAATGGAAACTATAGGGTGAATTGAGTAGGAAGAATATTAATTGTATAAATTAGCATTTGACCAAAACACTAGGGTAAACTCCCCTACTGTTGCAAAAAGTGACAAAGGACTTTAACAAACAAGGGTGAGGACTTCTGTTTTGTCTGATCTAAAAGATAGAACCTCCATAAGTACAGTAATCCAGGACACTGCAACACTGGTTCAGTACTGACACCAAAGTGTCACCCACTGAAATACCAAAATAACTTCCTTGAATGTTTCCCATCATAGTATTGTCCCGCAGAACTTATTAGAATTGACGAATCACAGCCCAAAATGATAAGGATGAAAAAAGGTTTACTGTTGCTTAGCTTTTACCCGAAACTACATAAAGAAATTCTACTGTAAACAAAAATAATGCTGCACAATCCAAAATGCAGCCTTCTTGAAGAATGTATCATGATATGTGATGCATATACAATGAAACATATCATTTGTTTCTATGACACATTTATAAATACAGAAAAATGTATTACTTTGACAAGGTGAAAGAGATAATATCTTTTATTGAACCAAGAAGACAATCATACGCCTGGTATATATAAGTTAGGTTGACATAAGCATTCTTGTGTTGACATACTAGCACGTGTCTACACTTAAATTTGTCTCCCACTAATGTAACTGCCCTGTTATGCTGACATAGTAACCCTAACAATCTGAGTGGCGTTAAACCAAGGTCAACGCAAGTTAAGCTGACAATCAAAAACCGGCATAATTACATCACTTGTGCATGTTCACACGATGTCCTTCTGTCAGTAGAGCGCGTCCACAGTTAGTGCTCTGGCATCGACAGTGAGAGCAGTGCATTGTGGGTAGCTATTCCACTGTGCTACTCGCCACCTTTCGCAGCCAGGAGTTGTGGGAAGGCGGAGTGGATTGCAGTGCAACATGGCTGCAGGCTCACTGTCCCATGATGCAGTTTTTTCCATCCCAGCATTCCATGGGCTTCCGACTACATTCTGCAGCATTTTTCAACAGCCCCTGTTTACTGTGCACATGCCATCTCTGTTTGAAAGGATGGGTCCTGCACTGCTTTCTACAGTTGTGGTCACTGTTATGAACACATTGCAGCTGGTCATGCAGAATATCATGAGCACCCAATTTGAACAGGAATCAAAGTTGTCTGACCTGCTGCGTACCATGGAAAGAAACACCACCAGATTACTTTTGGCATTCACGGTGCAACGGAACACAGTGGACCATCACTTTTGGGTGCAGGAAACAAGCACTAAGTGGTGGGATCACATCATTATGCAGGTCTGGGATGATGAGCAGTGACTGCAGAACTTTCGGAGGCAGAAGCCACCTTCCTGGAACTGTGTGCGGAGCTCGGCCCAGCACTGCGGCGCAAGGACATCAAAATGAGAGCTGCCCTCTCGGTGGAGAAGAATGTGGCAATCACTGTGTGGAAGCTGGGAACTCCAGATTCCTACCGGTCAGTTGCGAATCAGTACGGAGTCGGGAAGTCCACCGTTGGGGCTGCGTTAATGTAAGTGTACAAGGCCATTAATTGCCTTCTGCTACAAAGGACTGTGACTCTTGGCAATCTGCGTGAAATATTGGATGGCTTTCCAGCAATGGGATTCCCTAACTGCGGAGGGGCAATAGATGGAACGCATATTCCAATTTTGGCAATGGACCACCTTGCGACGGAGTACATCAATAGAAAGGGGTACTTCTCTACGGTACTGAAGGTGCTTATGGATCACTGTGGGCATTTCACTGACATCAACGCAGGGTGGTCTGGGAAGATGCATGATGCATGTATTTTCAGGAACACTGGCCTGTACAGAAAGCTACAAGCGGAGACTTTCTTTCCAGACCAGAAGATTCTAGTGGAGGATATTCAGATGCCCACAGTGATCCTGGGAGACCCAGCATACCCCTTATTCCCATAGCTCATGAAGCCTTGCACGGGAACCCTGGACAGCAGCAAGGTGTATCCATGGGGCTCTTGGCAGTGGAGGTGGGGTCGCCACCAACAATGGCGTCCAGCTCCTTATAGAAGTTGCAGGTCTTTGTCATGACACCAGAGCAACGGTTGGCCTCCCTTGCCTTCTGGTATGCCTGCCTCAGCTCCTTCATCTTTGCATGGCACTGTGTATGTACCGTTCGTAGCCCTTATCCAACAAGCCAGAAGAAATCACATTGTAGGTATTGAAGTTCCTACAGCTGGAGCAGAGCTGGAACTGCACAGCCTCCTCTCCCTATAGTGTCAGCAGATCCAACAACTCAGGTGTGCTCCAAGTGGGAGAGCGTTTGCTGCATGGAGCTGCTATGGTCAGCTGGGAGGATGCCATGTGAGCTCTCTACGCAGAGCAAACAGGAAGTGGAATTTCAAAAATTCCTGGGCCTTCAAAGGGGAAGAAGAGGATGCCTGTGTACTTGGGTGCAGGACAATGGAGTTCAAACTGCTGACCAGAGCATTCAGAATGGGCATTATTGTGGGACGCCTCCTGGAGGCCATTTACAGCAACGTAACGAAGTGCGGTGTCTACACTGACATTTTGTCGATATAACTTTTCCACAAAAACCTCAACGTCTCTCATTAAGGTGGTTTTATTTTGTTGGCAAAGCAGGACAGTTTTGTCGGCAGAAGGAGCATTGCAGTGTGTACACCTCCACTGTTCTGTCGACAAAACCTGACTTTTGTCAACAAAACTGTGTAGTGCAGACAAATCCCTAGAGCAAAGGTTCTCAAACTGTGGTCCGCAGACCACTGGCTCCATTCAGGTGGTCCGTGGATAGTTCCCTTTAAGGCCTAGTCTACACTGGGGGGGAAAATCGATCTAAGTTACGCAACTTCAGCTACGTGAATAACATAGCTGAAGTCGACGTACTTAGACCTACTCACCGCAGTGTCTTCACTGCAGCGAGTCAACTGCTACCGCTCTGCCTGCGCCTCTCGCGGTGGTGGAGTACGGGAGTCCACGGGAGAGCGCTCAGGGACCAATTTATCGTGTCTAGACTAGACACGATAAATCGACCTCCGCTAGATCCATCGCTGCCCGCCAATCTGGCGGGTAGCGTAGACATACCCTAAGGTGCGTGCCACGGCAGCCGCACACAAGAGAACGAAGGGCCACCCACCTAATGAGTGCAGCCGCGCAGACATGGCTCCACACATTAGGTGCCTGGACCCTGGAGAAGATGCACATGTAAGGTGAGGTGGTGGCCTTGGGGGGAATAGAGGTAGGTGGGAGGGGGCAGTGGGATGAGAAGAGGGGGTGGGGGGAATTTGGGACATGCATGGCTGCAGTGGCCAGAGAAAGAAGCGACTTTCCCCAGCTCCAGGGCCGTGGCTGCCGGGGAGAGACGGCCCTCTTTCCCAGCCTCAGCTCGGGGACTGCCAGGGTGGATTTGATTTAAATCACTTGTCAGGAAGACTCGATTTAATCATGGTTTTCTACATAGAAGTGCATTCTTGTTAGTTGTTATAACCTTAATACATATACTTCACAACTCGGAGACAGATGTAGGTTTCATTTTTAGAAGGTACACACTATACACTTTTAAACAATGATTTATTTTGAAAACTTTTCAGATTAGTTTTATAGCTATATCAGAAAATGAATGATTGTTTGGTTATTTCATTTATCAAAGGTAACTGAAGCAGATATTTATGAAGCCATTGGGAGGTGAACTATCTCCAATTCAACAGGTTAATCATTAATATTTGGAGGATTTTCCTGCCATGTTGTATTAGGAGGAGAACACCACCAGACAGACATTTAAATTGTTTTATTTAACTAAAACAACAAAGTTTTCTGGATTTTTTTCTTCAACAGCAAACATATAATATTTTAACAAAACAAGCATATGCCCCTCGCTTCTCTCATTTATCTCCAGACTTCTTCTCCTTGTCCAGATCTATTCCTCCCACAACAATCTTCTATTAATTGAATTTTTTGAAACTTTGAACTTTTAGAGAGAGGTAAGGGATTGACTCTGTGTATACAAATTTGCAGAGGGACAATAGAGTTGAGGTCTGTTATTTCTCACCTCTATATATTAATTTATTTATTTAAAAATGTTTTTGCTGTTAACAAGCATGTTACCTCTGGAGACACAAATCCACAGTCTGATAACTGAAAAACTAAGCATCTCTGATGGTATCTTCTAGACTGAGCACAGAGTCCCATTGGGTAGATAGAAAAATTAACCTAACTAATCTATACAGAAGTCTGTGGAACCTCATAAGATTGGGTCCCTAATCCATGAACTATTGGAACTCATTTACAAAACTTCTTAAACATTACATGAATATATTGTCTCATCCTATAGAATTAGAATTTATAATCCCTATTCCATGATGAGATATCTTTGAGCTATAATGTATCTTAATTAAAACTATCTTTAGATAGGTTTTTTCCCCCTCAAAAAGTATTTTATCAAAAAAACCTGATTTTTATCCACCTTGGGGACTGCCATGGCAGGGGAGACCCCCTCTTTCCCAGCCCCAGCTCAGGAGCTGCCACAGCAGGGGAGAGAGGTAGAGACCCCCCTCCTTCTGAGCCCCAGTTCAGAGGCTGCCGCAGTGAGGGAGAGAGGGCACTTCTATTGCATTAGAAAGGTAAGACTACGGATATTAAAATATGAGTTGTGTGCTTTTATTTGTAGAACAAAAAAAAAGTTTTATTATTAAGTTGGGTTTTTTTATATAGCGCTTTTATCCAAAGCGCTTTACAATAGTTAGCTAACGGTACAAACAACGTTTGGAAGGATCATTAAGTGGTCCTCCGAGACCCTCAGCAATTTTCAAGTGGTCTGCGAAAAAGACAGTTTGAGAACCACTGCCCTACAGGACGCAGCACAAGATTGAAAGCCCTTATTTACTAATCCTGTCTCTGCCATTAATTCACTGCATGATGCTGGAAAAGTAATTTTACCTCCCAATGCTTCAGTTTCTCCCCTTCTCCCCACACAATTCCCACCATCTGTAAAATGGGGATAATGCTGCTTCCCACTGCTCCAGGAAGCAGGAGGAGATTAGCAATTGTTTACACAGTACTTTCAAGATGCAAAGCTCTATATAATATTACGTACCTTTCACAAATGGGTAAACTGAGGCCAAAGTGTATGTGATTTGCCCACTGTCCCATAGCAAGTTAGTTGTGAAGCCAGCAATAGAATCTCGGGGTATTAGATAAAGTTTTCACCCCTCTACACAGCAATTAAACACCCGCTGCTAGCCCAGGTCAGCTGACTGGGGCTCAGGGCTGTAAAACTGTGGTGTACACATTCAGGCTTGGGCTGGAGCCCGAGCTCTAGGACCCCGCGAGGGGGGAATTTCCTTGAGCCCAAATGTCTACACCACAATTTCATATCTCCGCTGCCAGTTAGCTGACACAAGCCAGTCACAGGTGTTTAATTGCTGCGTACACATGCCCTAGGAGTTCTGGCTAGAACTTCCTTGTTGTGTGTAGTAAACCACACTTCTTTTGAAGTCAATGAATATCAAACAAGTGCTTTAAATAGGAAGGAAAAGAGGGGAGACAAAGACAGGCCTGAACCAGGAAGAAATGCAGTGAGCATACTGTAAAGCACAAATGAGCTCTACAGAACATGCTCATTTATAGCTGGAAAAGACACTGGAGAATATATTGTTGGAAACAATCTTACATTTGCCAGGATATGAACTGGATGGTTTAAATATGCTTTTCCTATTTTCGATCCTATAGGGCTGATCGGGGCCTTTGATTTACTGGTTATCCCTTTACATTTTATTTCTTTTAAATTTCTTTGCTTCTTTTGATCTTTGTATTTTTTCTTGGTCCAAATGAAATAAATAAAATGCATATATTTTAATGTAGACATTTAAACTCTAGTGCTACAGTAATGGTAGCATTATGAATACACCTGACATGCACATAGCGAGAAAAGACATAAGTATTGCTAACGTGGTGGGAAAAAGCACCTAAGCTCAGCTCCTATGCACTTAGAGCTCTGATTCCAACTAATCCGAATTCATTTAGGAATGGACTGAGAATCGAACAGCTGTACCATGCTCTCTCTACTACAAACACATTAGCCCCTATTCCAGTAACCCCCCCATTTTAGCCTCCAGTTCAGTCTACCTTTCAAGTGTATCCAAACCAAAGCCAAGGTCTCCCAATCTTGCCTTGATACTCCGTTTCCCTATTTCATCTCCACATTTGCTTCCCCCTCTCCTGAATACAACTCAAGCTTCTTTTCATTTTCAAAGCCTTAATAATTTCATTCCCTGCCTGTGTCTCACTCCTCATTTCTGGATGCACCTCTTCTTAGATTGGATACTCTCTTGACTCCACATTTTGGCTTCTTCTTATACTTCTGACACTGTCACACTATCTCCTAAGTCTGCACAGTTCAATGAAGCCATGCATTCCTAAAATTATAACTATCCCACAAAGCGTTCCTCCTATAAGGACATCTCCCACACTTTGTTCTGTAGGGCACTACATTCTGATATTTTAAGATTAAAATTTCATCACAGCACAATCCACTTATCGCATATAGTTACTCAAATGTACATGGACCTGCTGTTAACAGCCGCAGACAAACACCTATCTGGACTCAGTATCCCTGCATAGAAGTCATAAATACAACAGTGGAGCACAGGCAATGCCAGTCCACAAACCACCACCAAACTTCATATAAACAGAACAGAGGGAACTAAATTAAAATTACTTGTCTAAGTAGCGGTAGGATTTACTCTTCTCTCAGAGGATCACCCAGTGCAGCTAAGATAGTCACTAACCATTCTGATTTTCACAGGTCTGTCTTTGAGAGATGTTATAAAAATTCTGATGTTAGTTTGGGTAGGACCTTATTATAATTGGGTTGCAAGGCAAAGTTCACAATGTTGTGACAGGATGAACTTTATCTTGTAGCAAGTCTGTCTGTATTTTTAATGCCTTAATCAGCATGATATCTGGATGTCAGGTCTCTGCTACTAGAAGATAAACTAACTAGGGTGTGAAAAGCAGAGGACAACTAACTGTATAGCAAGGTTTGTAGGATACCCTGCAACTCTGGAATCATGTTAGCCCAAGAAAGAATCACAAAGCGGGACCCCAAGTGTGCAAGCTTTTAACCAGACTATAGTGTGAGAGAGGAGGTTTCTGTACCTGCTTTGCAGCAGCAGCTCCCTGGCCCTTTGCCTGGGGACTTTTCCTGGGTCTTCTCCCAAGCATGTTGGCTGATGAATCTCAAACAACTCTACCTTTAATAGACACAAAAAGAACCCCACACATACGTTGGTTAAGACACTGACGTCCAACTGTGATACATGACAGAAGCCTATAAACCAACCTAATCCAATCTGAAAGGTGGGCATAGCAGCCTGTAGCCCCACAGATTACAGCTCCATACCAAAGGCTCCGCCCTGTAACCACCCCCCAGGGTCACCATACCCAACCCCGTAACCCCCCCACCCTGGATTACTACATCCACTCCACAGAGCAGGGACACCAGCCTGTAACCACCAACCCATACCTGGAGTGTGCCAGGCTGCAGCCCCTATTCCGGCTCCTCAAGGATATTTTGTTACGATTTTGGTTGCACTTTTCCCCTCACCTTTTTATTTATGCACTCCCTATCCATCGCCCCACAAAGTCACGGGACCTCCTGGTCAACCTCCTCCTGGCCCTAGCAAAACTGGCCATTTATAAAACCAGAGTGAGGAGGTTGGCCGATGGAGTCTCCTGTGACTGTGGGGCCTATTTCCGGTCCTCCGTTCGTTCACGTATCCGGGCAGAGTTCCTCTGGGCGGCGTCCACTGGCTCCCTTGACGCCTTCGAGGAGCAGTGGGCGCTGTCCGGGGTTCTCTGCTCGGTGTCCCCGTCTGGTTCCCTTCTTTTGACCCTTTGACCTCACTCCTGTCCCTGTTCTTTTATTAGTTGTCCCCCGTAATTTTTTGGTCTCCAGGCCCTGTGGACCCCCCCCTTAGGCTGGGGGGGGGGATCCTTTAGCAGTGGGCGGGCTTCCCATACCACTGCATAATGATGTGATCCCAATAGGACCACCAACCCATGGTTACTATACCCACCCAGACCAGCACCGCCCTGTAATCCCACACCAGGGATATTATACCCACCCTGCAGACCGGAGACACCACCCTGCAACACCCCCAAGTTACTAAACCCTGCCCCAGACCTGGAGCCGGGCACAGGAGCCTGTCCCCCCTCAGCCTGGGTTCTCCTCCTCCCTGAGCTGGGCACAGGAGCCTGTCCCTCCAGGTTCCCTCCCCGGAAGCCGTTCCCAGGAACCGGTGCAGCGGCACACAGACCCTGCTCCCGTTTCTAACCCAGATGCCAAGTTGCGTGGCAGAAACCGCACCCAGTTGCAAAACGGGAGGGTTGCTATTCGTGGCGTCACACCTGTCTCCCGCGCGGGTTCCTTCCCCCGTCCCAGACCTGGAGCCCGGCACAGCGGCTAGAGCTCCCTGTCAGGACAAGGCGGGTGGAGACAAGCAGCGAGCACCGCCATGTAAATAACCGACTCCCTCCCCCCCGCGACGCGGGGCAACGGGGCCTGTGCAGGCTCCGGGGAAGAGACAGAGGCGACAGCCGGCCTCCGCCCCCGCACACAGCGTGACTGGCCTACCCTGCCCGGCACGCCCAGCCCCAGCGCACAGGAGACCCTGAAGAGACGCGCGCGAGCGCTCGCCGCCACTCCACACCAGGACGCGGCTCCAAGCTCAGCGCGCACGCAGGCGCAAAGCGAAAGGGGGCGGGGAAAGAATCCCCGGGGCGGGGTTATGGGAACGGGGGCGGGGCCAGGAATCGGAGAGAGGTGGGGTTATGAGAAAGGGGCGGAGCAGAGGAGGGAGGGCCATAAGGATGGGTAAGGTAGGGTGGAGTTTCAAAGGGGCCATAGGGTCTTGCCATAGGGCAGGGAGTGAAGTTTGGAGGAGTGGATCCAGTATCCAGGGACAGAGGTAAGTAGACAGGTAGAACCAAACCCAAGCCAGTAATACTGGTTCAGGGGGAAGCATCGAGCAAGGAATAGGGCCTAGACAACCACTGGGATGCCCATGGGAGTCATTTATTGCCACATCTTAGCCTAAGGCAGTTAGTTGCCCTTAGAATTATTTTCCAGTCTTTGCCAGCAAGTCCCAGTGACACCTTTTGGAGCAGATAACAATACCCTGCAGTTAAAAGTCGTGGCCAGCCAGCAAGCAACTACACTAGTTTTCTTAAGTAATTACATATGGATTTGGTGCCTGATAGACACCCAAGCTTAACATTGGCCTAAAGCTCACTGAACCAGGGACAGCACCTCTGTTTGTAAAGGGCAAAGCAGATGGTCAATGATCCACGGACAGTAGTCCTGTGTATGTCATGGAATTTGCCACTTTTTTTTTAATTAAAGCTGTTTCTAGCACTTGATTGTGAAGATGGTTCACAGTTGGAAGGCCAAACAGACACTGAATTTTCTAGAGTCGGGGGGGGGGGGGGGAGCTCTGAGGTGTGAACTATCATTCTTCATTCATCTCAATGGACTTAGCTCTGAAAACTAAGTTACTTAAAGCCAATTTTATTAACTATTTCACTGCTGATAATTTTAGCAGAAATATGCAATTATGGTGGTTTATCCCATCCTAAACTACAACCCCCCACACACACACCTTCATGTGCCAAAAGTTCTAAATATGCCTACCTAATTACCAAAACCTTCAGATTTACCTCAACAGTCCACAATGCAGTTGTGTTAAAACACCACAATCAGTGGCAAATTTGAAAATTTAGACACTAAATAAAAACAAAATATTGTACTGTTTTATTCTTTAAATCATGACATCCATATTTACATTTTCCCTGAGGCTACTTTGAAGTTCCAGTCTGCCACAGAAACTGGGGTTTTGCTATGGAATTTAGATCCAGTCTGCCACAATATTTTGGATTATGAGTTACTGTAGAAACTGATGAGGTCCTAGTTCTCAGCTAGAGTGGCTATTCCATAAAAAGTCATTGTGAGGTAAACCCTCTATCAGCACAGTAAGCCATTCCCACATTTTCTATACTGAAGTCACTTACTACAAGCGTGAACTATTTTTGCAGCACATTTCACACTAATAAATCATTTTAAAGTGATTAAAAATGTAATTTAAAAATAGCAAATTAAGATAGCGTCAGTAATTTTGGTAATTTTTTTCTCAAGTACAATTTCATACTGAAAACAGTTTAACCAAACCTCCATCAGCTGTCTTCAGACAATTCCTCTGAAACTCTTCTGTGTAACAGATAAACGTGCTTAAATTCAAAGTGAAATGTAAAGCTCATTCTTCTACGAAAATACAAAATTTCCGGTAGCAAACACTCATGCTCTCCCCACCCATGCTCTCCTCACCCCTTCTGGCCTTGCCTACAGCTTTGTATACTTTCACTGCACATAAGGCTACGTTTTAGTCATAGGTATTTTTAGTAAGTCATGGACAGGTCACGGGCCGTAAAAATTCATGGCCCGTGACCATGATTTGTAATATATATCCCTAATTAAAACTTGGGCCGGGGGCTGCAGGTGCTCTGGAGGGAAAGCACTGGGGCGCTGCAGGTACTCTGGGGGGACGGCAGCCTGGGGGGCACATGAGTGCTGGGGGGGCAAGGCACCAGCACGTGGCCTGGGACTCCTGCTGGTGCTGGGGAGGGCTGGCGGGGCTGGCAGGCTCCCTACCTGGCTCTGTGCAGCTCCCTGGAAGCAACCAGCATGTCCCTGCAGCTCCTAGGGGGAGGGAAGGCCAGGAGGGCTTTGTGCACTGCCCCCACCATGAGCGCTGGCTCCACAGCTCTCATTGGCCAGGAACTGCAGCCAATGGGAGCTGCGGGGGCAGTGCCTGCAGGCAGGGGCAGCGCAGAGCCCCCTGGCCCCTCCACCTAGGAGCTGCAGGAACATGCCAGCCACTTCCAGGGAGCCCCCCTGAGGTAAGCACCTCCCCACACCCCAACCCCGAGCCCCCTCCCACACCCAAACTACTACTGCTGCTGCTGGGGTGGGTGCAGTGGCCCGAGATCGCCCCAGCAGCATCTGGTGTGGCTGCCCGAGCAGCTCGGGCAGCCCCGGAGCCAGCCACACCGGCCACTACAGAAGTCATGGAGGTCACAGAAAGTCACGGAATCCATGACTTCCGTGACAGACATGCAGCCTTACACATAAGCAACAGATGAGAAATTTAATTTTAAAACATGTTTGAAAAGTGTTAATCAGATCTCAAGTATCCAGTTGAAATTTTAGAAGGAAAATTACCTAAACTGCAGTTTAGTCAAGATACCCCTACTCTTGCAAAATGTGCTTTAGCATCTTTAGTGTCCACAAGTGGTCAAAATCTCAGTTTTCACATCTTTTCACAGCTTATTTGAAAGAGGGCACTTTCCATTCTGTTTTATGGCACTCTTTCAAGTACTGGCTCAGAGGAGAGAGTGCCACCTACTGAACACACCACTTACTGCAGCACCGAAAAACATTCAAAACAAGTGATTTAAATGCAAAGATATAAAACACTTAGTAAGGAATTCTTTATTATAAAAAAAAGTGCTTTAATAGATTAAAAATTTAAGCAAAGGGTTTAGAAAAAACAACAGTTTCTGGTATGTTCAATTTTTATCCACACAACTTTTTAAAACCAGTCTTTTTAAAAGTTTAACAATATTTAAAATATTTACACCTACATATATACACAAAACCTCTGTTGCCTTATTCCTGCTTGAGTGCATACATGACATCATCTTGGCTGATATTCAGGCGCACCCGCACGTGAAGGTATTTATTATTGGACTCTACCAGCAAGAAACGGCAGGCACCAAGTCTTGAGCAAATTGCCATAATTTCTGATACCGTAGGAATTTGCAGACCTTCAATCCTACACAGTGCTACATGCTGATGATAGATCTAGAGGAACAAGATACAACTCAATTTAGTCAGTATATTAGATTGGAACAGGAAACAGAAGAGGTGGAAAAGATGGGCTTTCTACTCTCAAACAAACAATTGAATCTGTTTGGAGCGAAGATGACACACATGCTGTTGAACTCAGAACATTAGGGCTATGTCAATGAAGTAAGAAATTGTAACTCAGCTAAGTTTCCTCTATTACCCAACCATACAAATACATAAAATAAATTAGGATGCCAGCATCTATGTTTTTTTGTTCTAACAAGTCCTTTCGATTCTCATCTTCCTTAGCTTTTGTGAACTGGGTTATATCAATTACATATATTATCTTTGCACCTATGATTTGTTTCAATAAATTTACACTTTGAAAATAGTCAAACAATTAAGACAAAAGCTACTGTCCAAGTTATAAAAAAAATAGTAAATGTACCTGTTGAACTGTTGCTTCCTCGAGCCCTGACCTGCGAAACTCTGCTATAATTGCTTTCAGGAACATTTGTTCATGCAATGAAGCATTCCTGAAAGAGAATAGGAAAACCTTACTACCAATCTTGCTCAACCAAATCTAGGACTTCACTGACTCATAGGAGGTGGTTTGAGGGGTAGGAAATATCTGATAAGGCCTTGCTGAAAAGCATTACATACTTTCTGAGGCAGAAAAGGGAAAAATTGTAAGATTATTTAGTTCATCGCCCTGCCAACTAATACTCTCATGTCACATAGGGGGGAGGGATAGCTCAGTGGTTTGAGCATTGGCCTGCTAAACCCAGGGTTGTGAGTTCAATCCTTGAGGGGGCCACTTAGGGATCTGGGGCAAAATCAGTACTTGGTCCTGCTAGTGAAGGCAGGGGGCTGGACTCGATGACCTTTCAAGGTCCCTTCCAGTTCTAGGAGATAGGATATCTCCATTAATTAATTAATTAATTATTAATTAACATTTCACCCCATATATTGTAACACAAGGCTTTACAAGTTATTTAGAAACATTTCATGCAGTTTAATCATCATGCCACTGTTTACAGGCACTCACATACTATGGTGATGGGACCATGTACAGGTACCTAGATAGGCTGAGTGCAACTACTTTAATATGGCAGATCTGTGAAATTAAAAAATTCCAGCACCTAATGATATTTGTATTTGTCCTACTGGTGAACAAGTCTGCATCTTCTTTGAGAGTTAAAAGTTTGGGATTTCAATAGCAAATGAAATACTGGCGCATGTGCAATGCTCAGTGCGTTATGAATGATTTACATTTGTGAATTAAGAATTTCACATTCTAGTTTTGATCTAAAATAAACATTTACAGCACAGTTCTACTCTGTAAAAATGATACCTTCTTACTGAAGGCATCTGTTCCATGTGTGTCTTCAAGTCATATCTGCTTGCTTTACTGACTAAAATAAAATATACTCTTTCTCCCATTAAGCTCTGCAGAACTGAGGCTGAGCCAGGTTCTCTCCTTTCTTGAGCTTCATGAACAGCTTTCTAAATTCATGTCAGTTACAACCTGTGCAAATGCACTGAAGGCAATGTGTTCCACAAATTTAACTGAGAGACTAATTTGGCCTGCAGAACTTCTTGATGCTCAAGAAAGAATCCAGTTTAAATGGGAATCAGAATTCTTGCATTCTGTTCCCAGATCTGTCACTTGCCACAACAAAGCACTTATTCTGTACCTTCATCTGGAAAAGAGGAATGCTTCCTACCCTCCTAAAGGTGCTGTGAAACAAAGTTTGTAAAGTGCTTGATATAAGTGCAGATATTACATATTCTCCCAGAGAAACAAAAATTATATAACTGGGCTCGAGATTTGGGTGGAAACATGAGAAGATATCTCTAAACTGCAATTTTACCTGATTGAATTTATATAAGGGGATGAAAACATTTCATCTATGGCTTTCATTACATGGGCCATGCTGACCAGTCCAGAGGCACTTTTCTGGCTCAAGAACTCGCAGATCTCAGTGGACCTTCTACAAATATCAAGACAACGCCTTGCATCACCAGATAATGCTGCCACCTGAAAAGGAAAAGCATCACATCATTAGTAGCACTTTCCCAGTAGCTGAGAACAAACAGCAACAAGAATTGACAGGGTTCTTTTAAAATCAGCAGAGCTGTGCCACTGTAGACAGCCATTCCTAGAGATCCTTGTTTTAAAAATGTAACTTTTATTGATCAAACCCAAAAATCCAATCTGGTCATTACAACAATTGCTGTAAAGATACATGTATAACAATTTCTATATAGAGGGCGTGATTTTTAAAAACCTCTCTACATTGGCTCAACTCTGCACCCATCAAAGTTAATGATAAAACTCCCACCAACTTCAATGGGAGTAGAGTTAGGTCAACACTGGAAATTTCTGAAAATCTCACCCATAATCTGTATTCTAATCAATTTTCAACCAGAAAAAAATCATACCATGAGCAATCTGCACAAGTGTTTATCACTCAGTAATGCTTGGTCTTCTCATCTGTTGTTTCTAACAGACTGCAGGAGAACATTGCAAAAGGGTTTCCCTAAATATATAGCTGGGGGGATTTTCAAAAGTGCCTGATGTTTCATGCCCAACACCCATTGAAAGTCCCTTAAGCGCTTTTGAAAATCCCATCTGTAGTTTACATTTTAACACAGGAAAGAATTTGTGTGAGAGAAATATAGTAGTGGCCTAATTTTCAAAGGTGCTCAACACTTACAGCTCCCCTTGTTATCAACAGGAGACAAGTCAGCAATACTTTTGAAAATCTGGCCATAAAAAGTGATTGTGCTCTGTAAGAACAATCTCTTCAAAAATCACACTGACCAGGAGACCCATTGCAGATTACGCTCTAATCTGCAAAATTAACATTATTCATCTTACCAAAATCCAAGCTAGTTCATAATTATTATTTTTTTAATTTTGACAATTATTTGTGAGAATATTTCATAGCATACTAATGTGTGTTCTACCAGGGCCGGCTCTAGGATTTTTGCCGCCCCAAGCAAAAAAAATTTTGGCCGTCCCCCCCTTTTTTTTCCCATGCCCCTCTGCCCCCGGCCCCGCCCCAACTCCACCCCTTCCGAACCCCTTCCCCAAATCCCCAGCACCGCCTCCTCCCCCGGGCGTGCCGCATTCCCCCCACCATTGCTTCCTGCGGGCCCCCCGCGACCTCCCGCCCTAGCTCACCTCCGCTCCGCCTGCTCCCCCGGGCGCGCTGCCGCTCCGCTTCTCCCCCCTCCCTCTCAGGCGAGGGAGGGCGGAGAAGTGGAGCAGCGGCGCATTCACGGGAGCAGGCCGAGCGGAAGTGAGCTAGGGTGGGGGGGCCGCAGGAAGTAACGGGGGGTAGAGGAACCACTCCCCGCTCCAGCTCACCTCCGCTCCACCACCGCCGCCTCCCCCGAGCGCCCGCTCAGCTTCTCCCTCCCTCCCAGCCTTGCTGCGCGAAACAGCAAGCCTGGGAGGGAGGGGGGAGAAGCGGAGCGGCGGCATGCTCAGGGGAGCAGGCGGAGGCAGAGTGGAGGCGAGCTGGGGCACTTTTTCCCCATGCCCCAGAGTCGGCACCTATGATGGCCGGCACCAGTATGCCTTCCCTAGAAATGTGCCGCCCCAAGCACCTGCTTGTTTTGCTGGTACCTGGAGCCAGCCCTGTGTTCTACAGTGTGTTTTGCAATAGCAATGAAGTCAGGAAAAGGCACTCACTATTACACGCTATTATTAAATCCATTGTCAAGAAGTAAATTATGGTTGCGGGTTTTTTAAAGAGAATTATTGGTTTGCAATTAAAAGTGAGAATTAGTGAGCTAATGTGCATCTCAAAGAAGGTTGTAATGATCAATATTAACAACATACAATAGCAGAGACATTTAAAACTATTTATACATCTTAATTTGGAGTGTTATTGACTTCAATGTATTTATATAATTTTGTACACTAAATTAAATATTAATCAGTTAATTGGCCCCTATCACAAGGAGTGTATCAGTCTAGAAGCACAACAGGTTCCAAATAAGAGAGAGAGAGAGAATGGTGAGGAGTACTTTGCAGCCTGAACATCATCTCATTGAAGAAGGTGGATCTGGATATTTCCATCATGATTATCAGACAAATTTTTGCAAGGCCACACAGTAGTTCATATTATGCCAAATATTGGAGAAAGATAACATCTCATCACTTTGTATTATCAGGATCCTATGCAATGCTCCTAGTCTTCATTACTGTGTGACATTACTGAACCAAGAGGGAAAAGGCAAGCAGATTGCTCCAGCATCACACCTTACAGCACTGCTCTGCACACCAGTCTGTTGAGGGCACAGTGCCAGCATCCTCCTCCACCCCTTGGCATGAAATGTCCAACCATGGGGATGGGTCTGCTCTCCATTACTGGCTACAGTCTATTATGCTCCTCTGACACTAGCCCCCTCACTTAATGGTGCAACACAGATAACACACTCTTGTACTATGTTTACCTTTCTGGAAACTAGCTGGATTGCATCCTCTTCAAATGCTTTTATGTGGTTCAGCCTGGATGAGATAATCTGCTGTAACTGTTTGTAGGTGTAGGGCTGGAAGGACATTCTGGTGAGACCCTACAGAGAACAAGTGAGTAAGAAGCATTTACTTGTTAACACACAGTATGGATTTATTGATGCTGTGTAATTTCACAGCAAGGAATGCTTGTCTAAATCATTTCTTGTCTCTTAAGGAAAATGTCCCCTCCTCATCAATTAAAACTCGAAGGGTATATCATGTCTACACAGCAAAGAAAAACTCATGGCTAGCCCATGCCAGCCGACTCGGGCTTGTGGGGCTTGGACTGTGGGACTATTTCATTGCTGTGTAGACTTTGAGCTTAGGCTGGAGCCTGAGCTCCATAGAGGGTCCTAGAGCTCGGGCTCCAGCCAGAGCCCGAAGTCTACACAGCAATGAAATAGCCCCACATCCCAAACCCTGCAATCCTGAGTTGGCAGGCATGGGCCAACCACGGGTTTTTATTTGCTGTGTAGACATACCCTTAGAGGCTGTTCTACATCCCCTTCACACACATTGGGCTCTGCCCATTAATGGCTTCCAAAATAGCTCACTGTCAATCTTCTCACAAGCATGGCTTGCTACGGATAACTTTTTCAACTTCTGCGGTGGGGGCAGTCTCTCCATTCATCCCCAGAGACCAGTTCAAAACTTTCATCATTGCTGCACCATACATGCAAAAGAAGAAGGTGCACCCATGCAAGTGAAAGCCAGTGAAACTCTCCAGGGGAGCTGACAGCATGGCCTGCCCCCACCACAATGGACCTGAGAAGAAAGAGCACCTATTTTCAAAATGCAAGTTTCCAACACAGAAACTATGGGCCATCAGGCTGCCCCAGTAAAGGAAGCTTTTAAATGTCACCCATTTATCTCAGAATCACTCAAGGAGAGGCTCTATTCTATGTAAAAATAGCCCTTTCTCACTTAGATATACCTGTGTGTGTACATAGACATGCAAAGTCTTAACTGCTGACTTTCATGACTAAATTACTCCTGTTATCACTGGACAGCTAGTAACTATTAGGAGTGAGATACTTCTGTTCCGGCTCAGGCATGAATGGAATTAACTAAATTTCAATTGTAGAGCCAAATTGTGCCTTTGGTTGCACCTGTGCAACCTACTGCCTTCAATGTTCCACAAGATAACAGAATTTAGAACTACCCAGAATCTTTATTTCTACCGATTATACATGAGCCAAAAAGTAATCAGTGAACTCTCAGATCCCAGGTTGAGTTTGCAGGCCAGGCATTTAGAAAAAATAATTTTACTTGTAAACTGAGATCTGAAAGTCACTGAAGGAATCAATCTGCAACCCTGGTACCATTTTTCCAAGCGACTTTTCTGAACAGCATTGAAAATATGGTTAGGAAAATATAATTTGTTACACACTGGATCAGACCGTGTCCAATATTCTGTCCCGAAGTATGCAACACCTTATACTTCAGAGAAAGGCAATAAGTCATTGTGCAATGATGTGATGGGGATGAGTAGCAAAGGAATTTTCTCTGACCCTGGGGCAATCAGTTTACCCAGTGATGTATGACATGTGATTATCCAAATCCTAATATGTATAATTGCAAATTGTATAGTCATCTGGCTCCAATTTCCCTAATTCATCCTGACAAGAAAGAATACAGAGGGCTCCCCTTCTTGATATAGCCTCTAATTAGATAGCTGGCTCCTGCACTTCTAATCTCCCCATATCACCTCTCAGCATAGCAACAAAGCTGTCAGGACATACCAGCCTACTAGCTACTCTGTTCATCATGATCCTCTCTGGCAAATCCATGGTGTTAGCGATGGCCAGGATGATCAGCTTGGCTTGCTTTTGGGTTGGCCAGTCAAATAGATTGTACATCACATCCTGCTTTCGGGTCCACAGGAGGTCAAGCTGGACCCAGGAGAGAAAGGAGACAGATGTTAATTGGAGAGGAAGGATGGTCTTGTGGTTAAGACACTTGATAAAGACTCAGGAGAGGTAGGTTCAATATCTGGCTCTGCCACAGACTTCCTATATGATCTGGGTCATTTAACGTCTCTGTCTCATAAGAACGGCCGTACTGGATCAGACCAATGCTCCACATAGCCCAGTATCTGTCTACTGACAGTGGCCGCTGCCAGATACTTCACGGAGAGCGAATAGAACAGGGCAATTTATCAAGTGATCCATCCCCTGTTGTCTAGTTACAGCTTCTAACAGTTAGAGATTTAGGAACACCCAGAGCATGCTGTTGCATTCCTGACCATCTTGGCATTAGCCAATTAGCGATTGATGGACCTATCCTCCACAATCTTATCTAATTCTTTTTTGAACCACTTATACTTCTGGCCTTTGACTGTGCGTTGTGTGAAGAAGTACTTCTTTATGTTTGTTTTAAACCTGCTGCCTATTAATTTCATTGGGTGACCCCTGGTTTGTGTTATCTGGAGGGGTAAACAACACTTCCTTATTCACTTTCTCCACATCATTCAGAGGTCCACAAAATCACATTATATCCACCCTCAGTCGTCTCTTTTCCAAGCTGAACAGTCCCAGTCTTTTTAATCTCTCCTCATATGATAGCTGCTCCATACCCCTAATTAATTTTGCTGCCTTCTCTTTACTTTTTCCAATTCTAATATATCTTTTTGAGATGGTGCAACTAGAACTGCAAGCAGAATTCAAGATGGGAGCATATCATGGATTTATATAGTGGCATTATGATATTTTCTGTCTTATGTATC
This sequence comes from Emys orbicularis, assembly GCF_028017835.1. NCBI lineage: Eukaryota > Metazoa > Chordata > Testudines > Emydidae > Emys > Emys orbicularis. Next base: position 11,061,457 of record NC_088690.1, read on the forward strand.
CATTTCCTAATGGTTCCTAATATTGTTAGGTTTTTTGGACTACTGCAGCATATTGAGCAGATGTTTTCAGATAACTATCTAGAATGATTTCAAGATCTCTTTCTTGAATGGTAACAGCTAGACCCCATCATTTTGCTGTGATTATGTTTTCCAATGTACATTATTTTGCATTTATCAATATTGAATTTCATTTGCCATTTTGTTGCCAAGGTAACCCGGTTTTGAGGTCTCCCCTCGTAACTTCGCAGTCTGCTTTGGACATATCTATCTTGAATAATTTTGTATCATCTGCAAACTTTGCTACCTCACTATTTACCCCTTTTTCCAGATCAATTGTGAATATGTTGAACAGCACAGATCCCAGTACAGATCCTTGGGGGACCCCGTCATTTACCTCTCTCCCCTGTGAAAACTGACCATTTATTCCTACCCTTTAACCAGTTACTGATCCATGAGGGGACAATCACTCATATTCATGGCTGCTTACTTTACTTAGGAGCCTTTGGTGAGTGATCTTGTCAAATTGTCTCATTTCATCATCTGTAACATGGGGATACTACTACTTCCATTCTTCCACCCTTTATCTGTCTCATTTATTTAGACTTTAAGCTCTCCAGGGAAGGGACTGTCTTTTACTAAGAACTTGTACCCTGAATCCAGTCTCAGCTGGACTCTCTAGGTGCTGCTGTAATACTAATTCTACTATTAGTAATAGGTTTATAAGCCAAGATGCTCATGCATCTGAGTAAGGTCCCAGAACCCAGTGTGGTCTATTAGTTTGTCATTACTACACATAGTATGCATTTGCAGAAGATTTGCAAATTAGGACACAGTGTCCCCATAACATTACTGAATTTGCGCTCTCAGTAAGAAGAAAACACCCAGACAAGAGGTAGCCTCTAATGTAGCTGAATCCCAGTCCATTTTAAGGGCTTTACAGACTGTAACTAACTCCTTAAATTGTACCTAGAAGTGAACCGGAAGCCAACACAGAGCACAGTTATAATGTGCTCTCACTGGTCTAACCTACTAAGGCAGCAGAAAGACTCATTCTGTACATTCAGTTTCATAGGATTGCCTAAAAGATTCATTTTGGTGCCTTAAATCTCCCCCCGTCTCCTAATTTTAAAACACGTACAGGCCATTTGATAATCCCCCTTGCATTCCCGTCCAGCCCCGAAAATATCCACTCCCTGTGATATTAGGGTAAAGGGGGTGTGGGACACTTCTCCTCACCTCATCCACTATCAGCACTGTGGTCTTCCTCTTTGGCCCTGGTGTGCTGAATAGCTTTGCCAACAGCTCTGCAGCATGGGTTGCTGTCACCTTCTGACCTGTCAGTAGCTGAATGAGATTAAACAGTACACAAGATTAATCAATCTGTAGTCCAATACCTAGGGGTCTAATTCTTAGTCTGTTTGACATCTGTCTACTGCACATCACCAAGTAGCTGAACACTACACACACACACAAAAGTTAACACAACAGAACTGGGCTCAGAAGCCCTCAAAAAGACAAATCGCTCTACCAAAAACTGGACATAAAGGAAAAGACGAGGAATCAGGAAAGACCTAGTTAAAAAGAAGGTTATAATGGTCACAGGTGACTTGTTCAAATAGAGAGATCTTGCAACAAACCCTTGAAGACTGTCTTAGAAATATATAAGCAGGCACACTTGAAGAGGGTTTCACAGAGACCCTGAAATAAGAAAGCCCTGCTGCCAGCCCAAATCAGCTGCAAGAATAACTTGTCTGACTCCAGCAATCTCAGGTCCATATTAAAGAATTTATATATAGCCAAAAAGACCTTGGACTGAATAATTTACTCTTCTGTTTAATCTTTCTCCAAGTTTACTTCTGAATTGATCTATAAAGCAAGCGGTAATAATGTAAACTGCTGTCCATATTATAACTTTTCCTCTGCAGCTGTTGAGGCTCATAGGAATCAGTGTGACCATTTCAGAATTACCTCACATACATACCAGTCAGATAGCCAACAAGTTCAGAGTCGTGCGGGTACAGGAAAACCAGGTAAACATGATTGTTAGGAAGGGGCATATAAAGTACGTTCTTCTCCCTTCCACACATTATAAGCTGGGGCACTACAAATTCCATGACTGCAGAATTCACCACTTACTGCAGAACTGTGCTCCAGAATATCAGCTTTCATTTTAAAAAATTGTTTCTAGGATTGAGGATTGCAAAGGTAACCTCGAAAACACAGAATGTAATCGATGCATTATTTTCTTCCTCAATCCGAAGACAGCCTGAAATAACAATTGAGAGGTGTGCACTCCCTTGGTTATCTGAATCAGGTCCCATGGACTCCATGATTCCACAGCTGTGGAATTTTGCATTTTCCCAAGATGCCATGGAATTCAGTATTTTTGCCACAGAATTTGCCATTTTGTTACAGCATGGGGCCTGAAGTTCTGTTTTCTTACTCCCTGATCTCTGCCAAAACCTGCTGGTAGCTGCCTGTTGCTTTCCTCACAAGGGAGAGTCAAATGGATTACAGTGCTTGTTCCCTGCACTGTTCCATGGAGCCATATAGCAGGAGGTCAGGGAACCAGAGCTGGACAAGTTCTCAGCCAGGGAAGTAGCTGGAACCAGAAGTGTATGTTGGCTGGCTGAGCTGCCTGGAGAGCAGTGCAGCAGTCAAGGCCTGGGGAACCAGACAGATGAGTAGTTTAAGTTGGCGACAAGCTCCCCTTGCCTGGAACCCAGGGGAGAGGAAGGATGTTCTAAGCTGGGATGCCTGCATAACATCACAAATGGTGAGGCTGACAGAAACCAGCCTTATGGAAAGCAGTGAAGATGCCCTATTGTCAAAACTAATCATTGTTGAAAATAATCCTTGACCAATTTTACATCAGTGAGCATTTTCTACAATGATCCATAGTTGTGTGTGTTTTTGCCAGAGTTGGGAGGATCGATATCATATGGCAAAAAAGTACCTTGGAACTGAGAGGTGCTTGCCATGGAACTTGGTTTCATTGTGCTGCAGAGCAGTGGGCCATGGCTACAGCAGCCATTTTCTGCACTCCTCTCACCACTGCCTTACACCTGCACACTTCCCCCACAACAAATACCTCTCTTACATTAGTATAGAAACATTTGTAGCTCAGCCAATACCACCAGCCCCAGGGCAAATGCAACCTTGAACTTTAATTAGGAACAGGAATCTTGCAAGAGAAGGAACTGATGTTTCAGAAAACTTGTAATGGAATACAGAATCTTTCATTTCTAGGTCACTGGTTTGACAGCCTAGATTGGCAGAGGCCATGACTTGTTACCATTGATGGCTATTTAGTGGTCTCAGTCCAGTTCCTAGAAGACTGGTGTCCACACAATAAAATACTTTCCCTCTCAACTGGCAGCATTCGTGGCAGCTTCAGGAGAGATACTAAGGATTAACATGTCAGGGAGATTGAAAATACTGTATGATCCACAGAGGCAGTTCCTCTTCGTCAGGGCTGAAGCATGGTGGCAATCAGGTCTGTCACCCTTTAGGTAACTATTCTGTTGCTAAAGTGGCCTCTCGTATTGTCAGCTCAGCAACTTTCAGACGCACAGGCAAGCATGCACAAAGAGTTATGGGGAGGAAAAAATCAGGAATCTACTTTGTAATTTTTTTAAAGGAACTGATGTTATAAAACCGGATTTCCTTGGTGCTGCTGCCTTGGTGAAGTTCAATACATCAAAGTACTCAAGGAACAATCTCTCCAGCCTTAATAGCAGGAATCTCCAAAATGAGATCACTTTACAAACCTGTCCTAGGAGAAAAGCATGCTGTTCCTTGAGAGGACTGCTGGGATGTGTTAGTTAGAGTTATGGCTCACATAGGGCTGGGCATAGGGATCTGAGAAAGAAAAGTGACCGGAGTTCAATTTCCCTTCATATCAGGGATATGTCAGAGAGGCCTTGCTCACCTGTAATATTTGCACATAAGCCTGGTGAGGGTCAGTCAGCTTCATGCCATTGATTTCTATGAACTGGAAGGATGGTAGCTCATCATTTTCTGCTGCTTGTTGGAGACAACGAATTACTTCGTGAACAGTTGCTGTTTTGCCTGTTCCAGGAACCCCAGAAATGTACATACACCTGAAACAGGAGAGGATCCATTCATGATCCCAGTGATTTGCACACAGGACTGGGAACTCCCAAATTCTAAACCCATCTTTGAAAATGACTCCTTTCGGTTGCCTTGGGCAAGTCCCTAAACTTCAGCTTTTCTATCTGCACATTGGGGATAACATTTGCCTGCCTAACAGCAGGGTCATAAAGATTATATGATGAGTTATAACTATTTCTATAGAACAGGCAAAAAAAATTATCTAGTCAATTTCGGATGTGCTGGGAAAGATATCTCAGTCTTTAGTTAAAATCTGAGTAAGCAGAAAGACTGCAGGAGAGTTTTTTTTATCAAGTAGAGCCAAAAGCAAAACGCTGCTAGGATTGTATGAATTTCAACAAACTGGGAATAACTTTGTTCAGAAAGATTAGATGCCACACTACTGCTGCTCTTCTGCCACAGACAAACATGATCTGGGTGGTTTACTGCCCCCTTTCCTTTCCCAAATTGCATTTCAAAGTGGAATAAATTTTCTCTCTATTTACCCAAACAGCCTGCTGAAGTGCGAATAGCTGCTTCTGACCAACCCCCGAACTGTATACAGAAGTAGGCTATGAGACAACTCACCCTCCTGTTCCATCAATAAGTTTGCTTTCTACAAAATTATAGATATCCTGGAACTCCTCTTCTCGGCAAGGCAAGGAACCTGGGATGGTGGAAACGTGCAGCCTTTGATTGAAACCAAAAAGAAAACACACTAGTCAAGATTTTAGAGTTTTCAAAGCTCCAACTTGCAGAAAGGCAAGTGGGAAGAAACCCCCTCTTCCTACACACACACACACAAATACATATAGATACATTGAATTTGCCTTAACTGTAAGAGTGCTTGGTTTATTTTTTGTTTTAAAAGGAACCTTAAGTCTTAAAGTCTTTTAGAAAAAGTGACCTTAACCTAGCCTTCACATATGTTCTCCAAAAACTTCCAGATAACCACATGCTCTGATCTTCGCAAGCAAACAGCACGGATGTGCAAAAGTCAAGAAGATTCATCTACTGCTTGCCCAGACAAAATTACAAAGATCATAAAAAGGAAGAATGAAGGAATAGGGGAACCTGATAACAGGAAGTATTGGGGGTGAGACAGTCAAGTAAAGGGAAGGAGTTGAGAGAAAGACACAGCCAATCCTATAAGCATTTATTTCAATGGAGCATGTAGGACTCAAACCAGTAACTAGTGTTTTTTTCACTAATGGGAGCCAGTGTGTAAGTGCCCTGCAGAAGCTCGGAGAAACCCATTAATTCTCTAGCATTGTGCAGAGTAAAATAAATATTGCTACCAATTTCTGTAGCTCAGGGATCTTCGTAATTAATATTGTTGAGAAGCAAAAAGGAAAATGTTGGAGGAAAATTTACATATCCAGAAACCTAAACTTAGGGCTAATCTACACTGGCAGCACTTTAACGTGCCTTGTGTGGTTGCGGCGCAGCGCTGGGAGAAACCACCTCAACGAGGGGCGCGGCTCCCAGCGCTGGGGCACTGTTTACACTGGCGCTTTACAGTGCTGCAACTTGCTGCACTCAGGGAGGTGTTTTTTCACACCCCTGAGTGAGAAAGTTGCAGCGCTGTTAATTGCCAGTATTGATAAGCTCTTAGTATGCATAGACCAGTCTAAATGTTTTTAATCCTGAAGAGTATTCCTGCCCTTAGTCTCTGAACCAAGGATGCTTCTGCTATTGCCAGTTCTTGAGGAAACCCTTAGCTTGCAAATAGCATTTGTGCCTTTACCCCATATGAAAAGCAAAGGTGGCATTTCCTCAGTGTTACCCCCTGTTCCTCATTTCTCTGTTGAGGAAACAGGATAATCCCTCTGCTACACTTTACCTTAATCGGGCCTCTTCTAGCACATTGGCTGGTTTCTCTGTTGCTTGGTTTCGAATGGGAATTCTGGGAGTAGCATTTCGGGGCGTCTTGGGGGTTCTTGGCTCAGGCTGCAGAGAAAAGTCAAAATCCTCAAACACTAGAAGTAGGTTCTGCATAGTATTAGACGTATTTATATTAGAGACCATCTCCTGTCTACATTTGCAAAAGATTGTTTATGCTCAAAGATCATTTGAGGATTTCAGGGTGCGAAAGTGAGGCGAGAGCTGGACTTTATTAAGGATATTTGACAGAGATTTAGACATAACATTTAGGCTTTTTTTTTTTTTTTTTTTTTTTTATTTAAAGGGGGATATTTGAAACCCCCAATAAAAAAAATCCCATGAAACTTTTAAGCATCTGATGAGTTTTTAAATTTAAACAATCCCCCTTGTGGTACTGTAAAACCACAAGAACCAGAGAGACTGAATAGGCAGTGACTCTCCTGTCTAATTTCAGTGTCCAACTGAAAAACAAAGCAAACAAGCAGCACCTCAATTATTTGTATTACCATAGTGCCTAGAAGAACCAGTAACCAATCAGGACCCCACTGTTAGGCACTGTATAAACACAGAAGAACATCAATGGTGACATAAATAGATTTAAATAGTTTCAGTTTTAATAGTTTAAGGTGGGATTCTTCAACTATTCTGTACATCACTTTTTCAAAGAAAGATACTTTCATGGACCATCTCCCTACTCAACATCTCAATTCCTTCTCACCCCTTGGGTCTCAAGTTTTTTCTATTCTATCTACCATCAGCCAGGGACCTGTGTCCTGATCAACAATTTGAGAAACACTGATTTCAGGCGTTAGTAACAAAGGACTTCATTTCTATTTTGTTTCAGGAAGGAGAGGCGTAATCCATAAGATAGGATAACATGCACATCTATAACTTATCTTTCACCTCCAGTCCAAAACAACATTTCCTCCCCTAAGGCTGGCCTCTTCTGATTTATAGTGGCACAACATACATCATTCAGCAGGTATCTTATTTCGCACACTGACCCACCTTGCTCCAGATGCTTTGTTCACCTTGGTACACATGCATGAAACACTCAGCTGAAACAAATGGCTTAGTTAGAACTAACAAAACCCAGAGCAAACGTTTTTCAGGCCAATGGCCTCCAGGAATCTTACAGTTTTTCTGGGGGTCTTAGCAGGGGTGATATCAGAGGGTTTCCTCAAAGATTTTGGGGTGCTTAGTGTGGTGCTTGATCTCATTTTCCTTTTGGGTGTACAGGGCACCATGCTCTCTTCTTCCTCACTGCTACTGGAATCAGAGCAGTCTGTGCTAGGCAGGTAGTCATCTTCCCGATCCTGCTCAGATATATTTAAAAAACTAAAAAAGAAAAACAGACTGAGGATTTGGAAAAACCAAACAAGGAATATCTAATGACTGTTTAAAAACAGCAGCACAACATTTCAGTCACCTGGGAATAATTATTTAATAAGAGGTTTTGTGTTGTTGTTTTGTTTCTCTAATTATCATGGTAATGAGCAGGCAAAGTTTTTGTACCTGCCCTTGTAAATTTTCCATGGCCATTACGCTAGGCTGGTTTAAGAAAAGTCAGTTTACTGATCATCAAGGGTAAGTATTGTGTTATTAAGTCCTGCATACTGTATACTCATGTTTGTTGCTCTGGAGCTGCAGTTGAACTTCTTGCTATTACCACTCTGCTTCTGGATGCTCAAGTGTCAGTATTTAAAGACTTGTAATAGTGTTAACATCATCTGGGTTGTTTCTGTTGTCAGTATCTGGGACAGAACTCTGTATACACTACAGAGTAGCTTGCTACTACTGGTCATAGGTACCCAAACAAGTGGGCAATAAACAGACTCGGTCATGGCCCACAGAGAGCCTACTTCCGATTCACCAGACCCAGTGTTTGACAATCTTAGAGGAGAGATCTATTCACTAGTGAAGGCATCCATTGGCTAACATTAATAGTGGTCGTCTGACTGCCCCATATGGATGGCAGTTCTACAGTACTAATTAATGTGAAGCACTTGCATCTGTGTTCTTTATTGCTCCTTTGATGATGTATAAAGACAGCCTCCTCTCCCTTCCAGTTTATTTTTAACCTTAGAAAGACCGTATTCACTCCAGATGCCTCAAGCAGAGTTTTTACACCAACATGCAAAAAGTGACCTCACAAAGCCCATTAGGGACCGCTATTATCATTTTACATGGACAGTGTTCAAATATTACGGTGATGGGCTGCAATATAAAATCTTTGTGTTTATTTGCAAGTTAAAGCAGAAGATACAGTCCACACCATATTTATTTTATCTGTATATTAAAAGGCAAACTGTAAAGAAAAATTTAGTTTGTGCCCTTCCTACTCCTCTTTTCTGATGTGTGAAGACGACACCTCACTATTTTCAAATACATATATTCACGGGTTTTTTTTCCTATTGCTAATATCAGGATCATCAGGTTCTTGCTCCTCTCAGGACAGCTAATGTAAGGCCAGTCTGCACTACATCACTTAACTATGATTTTGTAACCACTTAATGGCACCACCAACTGTTCACACAGCAGAGGTCTTGCTATCGCAACTGTGTACATCCAAACCTACTATGCTGTCTAACCCTTAATTCACTGGATTCTGGGAAAATAGTGCATGATGGATGCACATATAGAGCAGCAGCATCTGCATATGGGGCAGGGCACTAGATGGGGGGAAGGAGGAGGACTTGTCCAACTGGGTACACAGGCACAGAGAGTGCTGTTTGAACCGCAAAAAAACAAAAAAACCAAAAAAAACCCCACCATGCTGAACTGATAGTGCTCTGGGGGTGAACACTGTTAGTCCTCAATTACTAAATGAGTTCTTTATATAAAATGTGAACATAAACCTATTTAGAGACCACTGGCCTGGTAACTACCAGGTTACAAACTAAACTAAAAGTTGCACCATGGATAGGACCTTGGACTCAAGACCCCTCTCCCACTCAGATGAGAACTAGAAAAACTGTCACTCAGGCTTCAGCCATTGGTGATGTCACCATTTCACCTCACCTCTCCAAGAATCCACCAGCAAGAAGAGTGGAAACATCAAATCCCAATTATCAAGTAAAACAATATGCAGAAAGCATTTTGGGGAAAAAACGAGTCTGTCTTAATACATCATAGAACAACAGTAATGGGTACAAACAATGTTTCTATCTTTCAGTTTACTTTAATTGAAGGATGAAAGTATTTGCTTTAATTTGCAAATGCAGTAGAAGGATTTTGGATTGTTTTCTTGCAAACAATTTGCCTAGCAATCACACAAAGTATTTCCTTGCATGAATGAGATTCATTTGACTTGCATTTCAACATTAGACTAGGTGAATGCCCACGGCTGCAAGCCACCAATGGCAATCTGACTCAGACACAATGGAGAAAACTTACTGGAGTTGCTCTGCAATGCGAGCAGTAGTCTTCTGCACACATTTCCTATGAGAACGTGGGATCACCACTGGACTCCTGGTCTTCAGCTCTTGCTCTTCAGCTAAACTAGAGAAAGAACAAAGTTATTTGTATCTAGTCTTTATGTCAAGTGACCCAAAAATCACTGTTGGAATAAGTGAACATAAGACATGTGAACATCATTTGAATATCAGGATTTACTTTGTGTCGCTTTTAGAATTGCTCTTAGAAGTAGCTGCTTGTTTGGTTGTTTTTCTGGATTCCCTGGCTCTCTCCTCAGTTTCCTCTTCTTCATTTCTACCGTTCAAATGCCTGATGAAAAAAGGGACATCTACCTATAGCATTACAAATACAACTTGCCCATTAGATGATGGGCCATATTGAGATGAATCGCTCGCTTTAATTCATTGCAGATACCTCTTTATTCTTTTAGATTTCTTAATTCCACTACATTGCAGACTCTGAGTGTACAACACTGGAAACATTTAACAGCACACCAACACTGTGTGACGAAGAAACTTTAGATCACAATTCCATCAAATGTTTGCTCCATATTAACACTTCTTTAAAGAAAAATGTGTCCCTTTTTTATGATGTACAATTTAAAGAAGGCCTGAATTTTTTCCTGTTTGTTGTGATTTTTAGCGATTATGCTGATAATTAAATTTGCTCAGTATATTTTCTAAGATTTGTGTGTGGCAATTTCCTTTTCTTTTTTTTTTTTAAATTTGCCACAAACATGAATAGATTAGCACAAAGTCTGGAGAAGGACTCGTATGACAAATTTTATGAGGCCCAATATAGCTTGGCTACCTTTGAGCAGATCTATATACATGTATAGCTTACACACATGGGGTGATATTAGAGCTGTGTGGTGTATATGCATCAAGTGAAGGGAAATTGATGAGGAGAGGAAGAGGCTTTTGTCTATGATGGCAGTGTTTAGACTTGTTAGGGTTAACATGACTAGACCACCTCCCCTTTCTGCATCCCCATCATATCTGCCCTGGACCCCTACATTTCTCACTAACATCTTGACCTGTGTAGCCCACAACCCCATTTTCCAAACCCCTTACATTCCTCCCCCTCCATGTACCCTTTGCTTTGGAAGCTCCTCCATAACCCAGGTCCATGGAGTCTCTTGTAATTATTAAAGCTTTTCTATGTCCGTAGCAGGCAAAGCATTTGAGCATATTTTGGGATTTCACAGACTTTGTCAGTACTCTCCTACGATCAGAAAATTGTTCAAAGTGGGATTTAAAATTTAAAATCCCACTTTGAACAATTTTCTGATCGTAGGAGAGTACTGACAAAGTCTGTGAAATCTAAAATATGGTAGAGCTTTCCCCACTACTCCAAGCAGATAGAGGAAATAGCAACCAATTTTGAAAAGAAAAGAAAAGCTACAAAGTCTTCCCAAAATCCCAGTATTAAAAGTGTTAGGTTGAAAATAAGCATTTTTGGAAGTGCACTGAATACTGAGTTACCACCACTCATATCCAATATTTCATCTCCCACAGTGTGCTTTTTTTTGCATTCCCCCAATTTGCTGTAAAAGAAAGTGAAGTGAACATCTACTGTTAACCAGGGACATCTTTGCAGGAAGCATCTGCTCTTTCCTGCAGGATCTTTGATAATATCTTGCTTCAAGAGAATGATTTTAAAAAAGGGGAAACAAGATACAAAGAAGAGGGGTGCCAGTCAAAGATGCATTAGAACAATGCTGCCACTTACCATGTGTCATCATCTTTCCCATCAAGATTCTTGGCTTTCAGGCTGGAAGCTTGGCTCCTTCTGTAGGGAGCTATCCTTACTGTTTCAGCTAGCTTAGACCAGTCTCCCCTGATAGTCAGTGGTGAGTCTGACTCACCATTGGTGCGAGATATTTTTGGAGGTGAGCCCAAAATCTCAGTGAATGTCACCTTTCTCTTGGTAGCTGATGGTTCCAGGGGCTCTAAAGCATCACAGTCATCACCCAAGAGTTCTAAAACATCGCATCCTGTGAGTTTGTTTCTAGATTTCGTAGGACCTAAAAACCAACACCATGATAAAAGGTCATAAAGTTTTAATATGACTGATTTGGTTAACTCTTAGCTGCCAAGCCACTCATGACATAGAATCTAACTGCTGTTTAGGGTTACATGATGGAGGATGAATAATTGAACTATTTAATTGGAAAAAAGTTTCCTTTGTGAGATAGAACACAGATTTAGGGTCTGAATTTTCAAGCCCCAAATTCCCCCTCTCCCAAGCATAAGCTCATCTGAGCGCTAGTTTGCATGTGAACATCCAGATATATGTGTATTCTTGATTGCACACATACATAGCTAACCAGTCTCTTATCTAGCCAGGCCATAATGCAAAGTAGCCACCTAAATGTATGCTTAACCAGTAGACTGGAATAATCTGGCCCTCGGTGTCTACTGAAGTACCTACTCTACTCTTCATAACAGAAGACAGACATCAGAGCAGGGACATTACCAACAACGTGTATGTGCTGGTTGATCCATTGCCCCACACTGCCGCTTGACAGATGATGTACATATTTTACAATCACCAACATAGCAGGAGCATTGCATGATTTACAGCAACCTCAAACCAGTACCTTTGAAATTAAAGGGATCTATCTCTTAGTACTCCTACAGACAGTTTATCATCCCCTTTAAATAATGGCCCTAATTTACAAAGGTCATTAAAACAAAAATACTATAATTACCAGACCAATTAATTTTCTCTGCACTTTTGTTTTGCAACTTCTGTATTGAAAAGCAACTAGAGCTTTATAATTCTATCCAAACCTATATAATTCCTGAGCCAAAGCATTCTTCTGCTCTTGAAAAGTGACATGAAAATTGCACCTTCTTAGTTAGCAGATTTGTCCCCCCACACGTGAACTGAGACATCCTATTTGCTACAGTAATTAAAATATGTTTTTACTGCTGCTTATTTGTTATCCATGCATAGCCCACACAGCTAAGAGAGGAGGGAGCTGAATTTAATTCCTTCCTGTGCAAACAAAACTGCTTATAAAAGTTTATTAAAGTTATAAAACTGTTTACCAACTATTTGAACTTCTGCAAATCTATGCAAGACTCCAGGGAATGCACAAGGACATTACTAAGGACAAAAGCTGGCCTACAGAACTTTTATCATTGGTAATGATATGAGAGAAGGAAAGAACCCAGCTTGACTCAGATCCCAGACTGAGTTTCCAGGACTGCCAGTTGGAAATAAGTTTTGCTTGTAAATTGAGCACATTTGATATAGAATCATTGAGACACAAACATGGAATCCCACAATAGACAACCACACTAACTTCAGCACTGGCTAATCCTTCTCCACTTAAGAGAAATTTTTGCTAATACTTCCTAACTAAGCAGCAGTCACTGAAATTTATTATTAAATGGATTCCCCGGGCGACATCCCATTAAAGCACATGGATCAAATTGGGCTGATTTCTGGCAGCTTGGCAAACCAGCACTTTTCTGTCACACATGGATTTTGTGCTGCAATATATCATCTTTTATTTAAAACACAGATTACATCTCTAGCCCCATTGTTGCAAATTTAACTATTATTACATGAACAGAATGCAACGGCTGAGCCTTTGGACTACCTGAAATAGCAGCAACATGCAAGATAAACAGATAACTTTTGTACCTCTGTGGGGCATTAACTCTGAAGCCTAAAGAGGCTAGTTTAAGTGTCAATGTTTACTATTTCACTGATCAAAGAAAGAAGAGGGACAATCATTCCAAAGATCTCCCCAATGTATTGAATACAGTCCCCGGTGGTGGGCTTAGGGTGAGGGTGGAGTAGGGAAGTGTGCTATTACTTCTTCCTCCTTCAATTCGACCCCTGAGAGTGGCCCGCCAATTGTGTTAATCATATCTAAGTGGCTGGGTCACATGTAGGGACTGAAGCCAGGGTCTCTGTATCCAAGGGGTAGTCTACACTACCCGCCCGGATCGGCGGGTTGAAATCGATCTCTCGGGGATTGATTTATCGTGTCTCATGTAGATGGATAAATCGATCCCCGAATCGACGCGCGTACTCCCACCTCGTCAGGAGGAGTAAGCGCCGTCGACGGGGGAGCCGCGGCGGTCGATTTGCCGCCGTCCTCACAGCCGGGTAAGTCGAATAGGATACGTCGAATTCAGCTACGCTATTCGCGTAGCTGAATTTGCGTATCTTAAATCGATTCCCCCACCCCCAGTGTAGACCTAGCCCAAGAGAACAAACCTCTACTGCTTCAGTTAAAGATCCAGGTCCATTAACTTAGAGGTGGTAGCAGTCTTCAACCACTGCACATGGTCTAGAAGCTAAATGGGGACAAAGAGCCATATTGCATTCGCACGGGTTACATCTACTAGAAAACCAGACTATCTTTTCGGATTATTTATTTTCTTCTTTATGTGATATCCTTTTCCCAATGATAACCTCCTTCAGTGCAAAACTCCCAGCAGTATTTACTCAGCAAATCGGTCATGACAGACAGTAATAAAGATCTCCAATACACCTGAGCTCAAAAGGCCAGCTACTAAGAGGAAGATGATCAATAGTCAACTGCATAGGAAGGGGTAGCCATCCTCAATGTGCTGATCCCAAGCTGGTCAGCTTCTTATATCCGTTCTTATGACATATACAGTGGCTGGATCAGCTGTGAAGCAGGGAGAGATGGGATTCTTGCTCTTGATGGTGCTACTACCCAAAACAAGAACCCACTTGCTGAAAGACTGTACTTCCTACAAGCCGCATTTACCACATTCCCAAGTGAGAAGACCTGGCAGTGAGATCACAGCAGCTAGAGGAAGGCCAGGCCCGCAGGAGTTACTCAGAGAGCTGCCTATGCTGTACTATGGATAAACATAAGACTTCAGTCTCCAGGTCCAGCAACTCTGCTATTAGGTTTACTACTAGTTGCCAAATTACTAATAAAACCAAAAGTATTGCATTGGATAAAGTATTGCTGTGTACATACTGTTTAGCTGTAACTTCTTCCTTGCTCCTGGGGTGTTAATGCCATTTGCCACCCTTTGGGAATGTCTCTCCTTAGACAGGGAGGACTTGGAAGCAGAGTGTCTTGATTCTATTTCCATCTGAACGTTCTTGGTTTTCACGGTACTCCGAGTGACTCTGTCAGTCTCTGCTTTCAAGGAGCAAATGAAGTCTGAAGTCTGGCAATCAGTTAAAGGGCTTGGGCTGCCAACCCTTTTATTTTTCTCAGCTTCTTTCAGCTCAGACAATGAGCCAGGGGACAGAGGCTTAAAGCATTTCCCATCCCAAGATTCCTTTACAAAGAATATCTGTTTTCCGTTTGACCTAACAGGCACCGCTTCCTTGGGGGCCAAAGGTATCACCTATAAATGGAGAAAAATATCAAGTCACCCTTTAGCATCTGCTATTTACTTAGTACTTTGTTATTTTTCCTAATCATGTATCTTAACATTTTATCCCATGACTGTGCTATTGGGACACCTGTGATGAAGGATTATAGAGGACACTGTTAGACCATATTAAGTATTCTACTCCTGGGGGAATTCTGCACCAAAAAAAAAAAAAAAAATTCTGCACACAATATCTGAAAATTCTGCACATTTTATTTGTCAAAACAACATAATATAATCATGCCAGTTTCAATTGTTTTGGTAATTTATTTCAAAATATCTGTCAACAAGTATGTCTAACAATACAGAGCAAAAAAAAGATTCTGGCAATTTTTTTTTTTTTTTGACAGATTCCTTTCTAGGCATATCAATACAGAACGTTGAGTAATTTATTTAAACTACAGTACAGAACTGTATTTCCTGCACTTGTCAGAAGCAATGCATAGGCTTGGGTGAGTCAGGGGTTACGGAGGAGCTGAGGGAGATGGAAGGAGCCTAGGAGTGGAGGATGTTGAGTGGAGTGGGTGAAAGTGTTTTTTTCTTTTTGGGGGAAGGGGAGGGAAAGAGCGGGGGGGGGGGGGGGGGAGGAGAAGAGATTCTTAGGGAGTTGGGAAACCTCCCCCATGCAGACCCTGGCTGACCCCAAGCCACTCCATTCAGTCAGGCACATCTGCCCCCTCCCCTCCAATCCCTATGGGTCTCTGCAGCCCCCCTCCCCCATGCTCAACGCTGTCATCCTACTAGCTCCTGAGCCTATGCCCCAGACTGTCCCCCCCGTTAACCATTCTGAACCCCAGTCTGTGCCCCCCCCCCCCACACACACACACTGTTCTAACCTGGCTCCGCAGACAGGGTGCTGTGATGAACTTCTGCTCCTGGGGGAATTCTGCAGCACTGGACATAGAATTCCTCCACCCACCCTCCCCCAGAAAATGCATTCTGCCCCAGAAGTGCTGCAGTTCTGCCTTTTGCCCACCAGAGGCTGCTGTGGCACCAGAAAAGCCAGCTGCATGAACACAGCTAGCTGTTCTTGCACCACACTGGTCTCTGGTGGCCAAAAGGCAGCACTTCTTAGGCAAAATGCATTTTTGGGGGGCAAATATAAAATTATGTGGGACAGAGGAATTCTGTGTGTCCGCAGATGCGCAGAATTCCCCCAGGAGTATAAGTATTAATGATGCCCAACATCCCTACAGAGCTGCATTAAGAATTCAAATAGGTTTCATGGGGGAAAATAAGTGTTTCCACTCTTGCTTTAGGCTTTCCAAAGTTCTTCCACCTCCTCCTTTCCTGTATGCAGAGCATGCCCTGGGTACACACCTTGACGTTTTTAATGATGGTCTCCACATTTATGTCAGTGTCATATCCAGGAGCTTTATCCAAAAATATCTCCTGGGGAGAAACCTCTCTTTGCAGCAGTTTTCGTTTATTGAGTGGTAGCTCTGTAATACGAGAGAACCACTGAACAACTGCATGCTTTTCTTGAGAGCCTACAACAGAGGGAAACAGGGAAAAACTGAGTCAGCATTCAAAACTCTAGTTTTAGTTATAGCATTATTATTCATTATTTGTATTATAGCAGGCCAAAAGGCTCCAACTGAGATCAAAGCCAGATTGTGTTAGGCACTGTACATACACATAGTAAGAAAGAGCCTTCTATTCCTAAGCATGTAGTCTAAGTAGGCCAGACACACAGAGGGAGAAAGAAAGTACTATTATCCTCATTTTCCAGACTGGAAATTGAGGCACATGGAAATCAATTAACTTGCACAAGATCATACAGGGAGTCTTTGGCAGAGATAGGAATTGAATCCAGACTGCCTTGCTGAAGTCCCAGCCCAGTGTCTTAACTCCAAGATCATCCTTCCTCTCAATTACTATACAAAAGTACTTAAAACTATAATAGAAAGATTATGAAAATCTTACCTCCACAAAATTGTCTTAATATGTAATCAATACCAGGTCACATGATAGATGATGAAGAGGTTATTTGCTAGGGATGTGATGTAAAGACCATAGCAGGATGTATAAGTTTGTGTTATGAAACAATTTTGCATCAGTAACTATGCAATTATATCACAAGCTAATGATAAGGGTAATTTAAATGTTTGAAGTTATTAAGAAGCAGCTCAGTTCCCTTGTACCATCCCTCAGTCACCAGTTCAAGCACCTTCCAAGTCTGCAGCAAATTAAAACCCCAAAATGATGTTTTGATGGCCTCTATTAAATGAGCTGATTGTCTCAATTCAGTTTTGAGTGGACCTGTGTCCACATCACAAAACAAACTAATAGTACACAATGGAGAGATCAAGGAAAATGGATTAGACCCTCTGATCGTAGAGATGGTTTTAGAAGAACAGACTTGAAGCAATTTATTGGGTGAGATTGCTTGCATTGCAGCCTCTTATGCTGTACCAGATTCTAGGGAAGATTATAGTACTTCAGTCTCCAGGGCCACTGAGCTGGGACTTTTCAACAGCACCAAAATCATTTTCAAAACAAAAAAAACAATATGTTTTACCTATGATGGTTAAAACATGCTCAAATATCCAATGCATTAGAAATCCAAGACAATTCAAAACCTACTTGGTCTTATTAGTGCTACAATAATCTAGCATCCCATATATTGAGTTTGTCACCACTGTAGAAATTGAAGGGAAAAACATTGTCATATTGAAACACAGAGAGAAATACTTGCTCTTACCATCTTCATATAGTTTCAGGAGTTTTGCCACAAAAGGTTGATCCGCATTCTCCCCTTCTACTAAAACAAATTCTCCAAGTTGTATACACATTTCTGTTAGACTTCTTTCTGATTTAATCGAGATCCCCCTAGAAAATGGAGGCACATATAGATTAAAGAATATGAAATGAATTTGTTACAGATCAGAGACTGTCAGGTTAACAGTCAGATAGATTTGGGTCTTTTCCCTCCCTATTGCCAGATCTCCTTGCAAAGTCCATGCATATGTCTCCTCCTCAAATGCTTCAATTCTCTTCACCCATAATAGCAACTAACGTCGGTAGGTCAGAATACATGAGTAACCTGACAGCCAGCTAGCTTGCATGCAAGCCATGGAGTTACGTCAGTGATGCTACCAAGGAATTATCAGAAACAAGCCCACACCCCCACATCCTTTTTTTTTTTTTTTTTTTTTTTTTAAAAGAGTCACAGACTTACATTTTTATAACCCCTTTTATCCCAAAGAATCCAAAGTGCTTTACAAACTCAAGACCACACCACAAGAGTCACTTACCTCCACCAGTGAAATGCAAAAAACACAACAGCACAGAGCAACCCTATATAACTGTTTAGATTGGAGTGTTGAATATCTTATCCAGTTGCCCAGATGTCTAATTTACAATGCAAGAGCTTTGTGGCCAGAGTCTTGTTTGATGTTTACAATATCATACACACCAATAGCACTGAGCCTTATTTGACGGTTTTCATAAGATATTGCTTATGCTTATTCCAACCCTGCTACATATACCTGACACAAGTGCTAGTAATGCAGGTAATTGTTACTACAGCACTTTCGTCCATGATTACTCCCTAAAAAATGGCATGTTTCTTTAGGGGTCTCTGTCTCAGCCTAAAATAAATATTATTTACCTATATTGAAAGGTCTTCAATTGCTGGTCTGAGCTCTTTGCTCTTCCAACCCATGAGTAGATGCGCTTGCACTGCTGTCTTGTGTTCATGATTTCTGCGGCGAGATTTTAAAAAGTATCAAATTAATTTTGCTGGTGAATGCAAGTAGTGTTGTCTAGTGACCAAAGCAACAGACTGGAGTCAGTATTCCTGGATTCTTAATTCCTAGCTCTGCCATTGATTCACTGATGAGGGCTTGTCTACATTACTGGCTGGATCAACGGGCAGCGATCGATCCAGCGGGGGTCGATTTATTGCGTCTAATCTAGATGCGATAAATCTACCGCCAAGCATTCTCCCGTCGACTCCGGTACTCCACCAGGGTGAGAGGCGCAGGCGGAGTCGACGGGAGAGCGTCAGCTGTCAACTTACCACAGTGAAGACACCACGGTAAGTAGATCTAAGTACGTCGACTTCAGCTACGTTAGTCACATAGCTGAAGTTGCGCAACTTAGATCGATCCCCCCCAAGTGTAGACCAGGCCTGAGTTATCTTGGGCAAATCACTGGACCTCTCTGTGCCTAAGTTTCTCCAGCTGTCAAATGAAATTATTACACATTTCAGAGGTGTTAAGAGAATTAGAAAAAATATTTGAACTGGGTGGCTAAAATTAAGCACCTAGATAAAGAGGTCTGGTTTTAAAAAGTGCTGAGCTTCCATTGATTTCCATGGGACAGAGTGCTTAGCACCTTTGCAAAAAAAATCAAGCCTCTTATTAGGGTGCCTAACTTTAGGCCCTAAGTTTAAACATTTTGTCCTTAACATTTTATAAAGCACTCTGAGCACCCAAGTGAAAGGCATTTTGAAAGTGCCATTTATTTATTTTACAGCCCAGTATTTTATGTAGTAGAGCTCAATACCCATGTGGTAAAATTGTAGAACCACGTGATAACTGCACCTGAGAGTGCCCAACTTGCACTCTGCCCACTAACGCATCTCCACCAGGACTACTTCTAACATTCAAAACCTCTGAGCCACTCAAACAAATCCTAATGTGTGATTTCTCCTCTCTTATTATACTGGTTCAAGATTCAGAACCAGTAATAGTCATTTCTGTACCCAACAGTAGAACACAAAGTGGGAAAAACTCTCCTTTCCCCGCACCAGCAATGCTCTACTGAAAACTCGCAGCCTCTCTGGTACTGGAAAGAGAAAGGATGCAGAGATTTTTAATAGCAGACTGTCCTTGGACCCTGCACTGTGGCCTCCATTTTTCATATCAGCACCTGGCTAACAATGATCTGATAAATATGAAGCATCCTTGTAGCTGCTGGAAATGAGATATATGTGTTTGTCTTTTCACCCCTCTCCAAAGTCACTGCCAGGATTGAAGGTCCTTCTTCTGTCTTTCACCAAGATCCTCCTGACTGTTGCAGGCAGGCAGTGAGATAAGGTCCATCTAGTCCTCCTGAACTCCATTTTCTATATCTTCCTCCCCCACAAATAACTCCGATGCCTGCTTCTGCTGATGGCTCAGCTTTTTCCCAAGAGCAGTAGAAAAACCACATGATTATTTATGGACTTGCTGCTGCCCAATTAGTCCTTGATAGCAGCAAAGAGGACAAACATAAATCTAGTCAATTTCAAAAGAGTTTAAAATAGTTTAAGGTACAGTATTACCATGGCCTGAGAAGCATCACAATTTATGCTTTTTACAACCACATTAGACTGTAAGCGCTTCCTGTCTGGGACCTGTCTCCCTATATTTGTACAGCATCACAAATATAGGACAATGGGCCCATTTTAAATGTTTTTTTTCCGTCACTGTGTCAAAGACCCACACAAACACCAGAGGAAAATGAAATTTATACAAAAAGAGCTGCCAGGCCAGAAGGGCCCATCTGATTATCTCGTGGCCACTGAACCGCACACATTTACCCATGTATTGAATCCAATAACCAGGATTAAACTACAGTATTACAACCCTCAGAAGACCAAACTATTGTGTGCCACATGCAAAGAACAGGAGAGACTGAGGTGCACCCGTGCCCAAGACTCCTGCAATGGCAAAGAACTGATTTGCTGAGATATACCCAGAGCCCTGAAAAGAATATTTTTTTTCTCTAGTCTGTTACAAACAACACTTAAGATTACTGTAACTATAGAAGATAAAACATTTTCAGACTCATCCCTTCAAACTGCAGAAATTGATGGTGTGGGTCCACCAACCACCAGAAATTGATATATGTAAAGTCTTCTGTTCAAGAAAGGCTGTTTTTGGTCCAGATCCCACAATTTGCTGCACCCATGCAGACTAAAGTAACAGTAAAATCTTTTCAAACACAAGAAGATTTTTAAAGTCGTTTTTTTTCGGAAATACACTATTCACAGAACCCTTACAGCATGGTGCACTTAAAGATTTTATCTACACCCAAGGTCTGTAATCCATAACCATCACCCCCAGGTTATTTAGGGTATAGCTACACTATAAGTGCTGCTGCAGCTACACCACTGTAGCGTAGAAACTTACTACAGCAACGGAAGGGTTTTCTTCCTGTAGTTGTAATAAATCCACCATCCTGAGAGACAGTGGCTAGGTTCTTCAGTCAACATACTGGTGTTTTCAGTGGGGGTTAGGTCAACCTAATTACTTTGCATAGGGTCACAGGCGTGCGCAGCCCATTTCATTAGGGTGTGCACCCAGGGAGCTCCGCCCTAGCCCTGCCCCCACCCACTCCCTCCTACTTCCTGCCCCCTGACTTCCCCCCTCAGAACCCCCAACCCCCCCTGCTCCTTGTCCCCTGACTACCCCCTCCTGGGACCCCTGCCCCTAACTGCCCCCCAGGACCCCACCCCCATCTAAGCCTCCCTGCTCCTTGTCCCCTGACTGCCCCCCTAGGACCTTACCCCCTACCTGTCCCCTGACTGCCCCGACCCTTATCCACACCCCCGCCCCCAGACAGACCCCTGGGACTCCCACGCCTATCCAACCGCTCCCCACCCCCTGACAGGACCCCCAGAACTCCCAACCCATACAACCCCCCCTGCTCCCTGCCTCCCCCAACCCCTCTCCACACCCCTGCCTCCTGACAGCCCCCCCCAGAACTCCTGACTCATCCAACCCCCCCCCAGCTCCTTGTCCCCTGACCACCCCCTCCAGAGACCCCCCCCCACTCTAACTGCCCCCCCCAGGACCCTCCTTGCTCCCTGTCCCCGACTGCCCTGACCCCTATCCACCCCTCGCCCCCTGACAGACCCTGGGACTCCCATGTCCCATCCAACCCCTCCTGCTCCCTGACTGCCCCCTCCAGAGACCCCCCACCCCAACCACCCCCCCGGGATCCCACCCCCTATCCAACCCACCCTGTTCCCTGTCCCCTTACTGCCCCCACCCCTTATCCAACCCCCCTGGCCCTGGACCCCTTACCATGAGATGAGGCTCCTAGCCTCCCCACGGAGCCAAACACTGCACCGCGGGAGTGCACAACCCCGGCCCCCAGAGCACTGCGTGCGCGGCAGCATGGCTCCAGGGGAGGGGGGAGTGTGTCTGCCTCCCCGCGGAGCCCCGGCCCCCAGAGCACTGCACGCGTGGCGGCATGGCTCCAGGAGAGGGGGGACCGTGCCTGCCTCCCTGCGGAGCCAAACACTGCCCCGCAGGAGCGCGCAGCCCCGGCCCCCGGAGCGTTGCACGCGTGGTGGCATGGATCCAGGGAGAGGGGGGCCATTTGCCCACCCCTGCATTAGGGTGTACCTGGGCACACCCGGCACACCCCGTGCGCACGCCTATGCATAGGGTGTGAAATTTTTCACAGCCCTGAATGAGGTAGCTAGGTCAACCTAAGATTTTGAGATGTCAGATTTATGCAAGACATGAAAAAACACCAGAAAAGGTTCCAGCCTAGGTTAGACTTGAGGCTTCTCTACATGAAAATTTAGGCCTTGTCTACACTTAAAATTTATATCTATATAGCTACGTCTCTCGGAGGCATGAAAAATTCACACCCCAGTGTTGTAGCTATGCCGACCTATCCCCCAGCGTAGCAGCTAGATCACGAAAGAACGCTTCTATCAACTAGCTACCACCATTTGGGGAGGTGGACTACTTACAGCGATGGAAAAAACCCTTCCATCACTGCAGGGAGTCTCAATTCTATGGCGTTATAGGGCATTACAAGGCTTAAATTCAGGTGTGTGGGACAGGGGTCTCGGGGCTTTAGCGGGGGGGGAGGGGAGAGGAGGGAGGAGTTCTGGTAAATATTTTCAAACCCATGGCAGAAGCCCAGATGCGCCCCCCTATTCCCGCTCCCAGCGAGGCTAAATCCATAAGATCCCAGCCCCTGGAGCCCCAAATGTGGGCAGGGGTGTGCGGGGCTCCAGGAAATAATCTCAGAGAATTTAAACCCTGGCATAGTAAATGTACCATTGTAGTGCCCATAGTATCTATGCTGGAGTGAGGGGAGAGATCAGCTACCACTTCACCACCAATAATTTTGGAAAGCTGTCAATTGAATCGATATGGCCTTAGTTTGCAGCAAACTGGGGTGCAAATCTAGCCAACCATGCCCTAAGTGTCCACATGGAGATCAGTTCCTTAATGCACTTTGATCTGCCCTGCCTTGAAACTGGAGTAGATTAAAGTGCACTTGGGAACTTTTGCTGCACGGTCCACATGGACACGTAGGGCACAGCAGGTTAGAGTTACACCCCAGCTGGCTGTAAACTAAACGCTTGCCTAGACAAGGGTTGGTCCTCACTGGAAAATTAATCCAGATTAAGGGTGGGCGTGAATTTAAAGCACCGTAATTCTAGAGTAACGCTACGTGTAGACAAGGCCAAAGTCACAATTGCTGTCTACTAAGCCAAGGCACCAAGGAGGTGGCAGACATGGGTGGGTCATTGCCCCCATCACTGAGCCCCCCAGGCAGAGGCTCCATGGGGACCCTACAGCTGAGAGAAACAAAGGGAGGGAGGAAGCAGAAGCAGCGCTCCACGGGGCTTCTACCTACCAACCGCCACCGCGGAGAGAGGTCAATAAGCCGGGCCTGCTCTGGCCGCTCCCAGAGCTCTCCCCCAAGCCTTCCCGCAACGGCGCCCCCGCTCCTCACCTGCTCAGCCCCAGGCCGGCGCGGTGGCTCGTGACGACCGAGGCGCAGGCTCCGAGCGACAGGCTAGAATTTCGCGCCAAAGCCAGCTGCAAGCTCCGCCCACCCCGCGCGCGGGGAGACCACGCTGCCGCCATCTTGGCTCCGGGCGCAATGAAGCCCCTCGCGGGCGGGTTGCCCGAAGCTAAGATGGCAGCCGGCGAGCGGCGACAAGACAAACTCCTCCCCGCCGCTAGACAGACCCGGAAGTGAAGCGAGGAATCTGGGCGGAAGCGGAGCCGTTCTCCCCGGAAGCGGAAGAACTTGAGCGCTCCGGTGTTCAAGTCCGGTCGTTCCTTCTTCCTCCCTCTAGCTCCAGCCATGGCGAACCGGACGGTGAAGGATGCGCACAGCATCCACGGCACCAACCCGCAGTACCTGGTGGAGAAGATCATCCGCACCCGCATCTATGAGTCCAAGTACTGGAAGGAGGAGTGTTTCGGCCTCACGGGTAGGGGCCGGCCGGGGGGCTGGAGGGTCGGGGGGAGGAAGCTGGGCTGGAAGGGCCGGGGTAGAGGCGGCGCCCCAGCCTGCCCGGTGCTGGGGTTTTAGGGGCTGAGGGGAGGCTGGTGGGCCCCGTCCGCATCCCCGAGGCCCAAGCACTGGAGGGGGCTCTTGCGCGGTGTCGGCATGTTGGGCCCCTGATGTGGGCGCAGGCGGTGACCAGGCTGGCAGAATAATTCCTGGCGCTTAACAGCAACTGAGTCCTCTCACCTCCCTCTGCTGTGGTGAGGACCCAGAGGCCTGTTTCTCCCCCGGGCAGCGTGAGTCCCCCAAATCCTTCACCTATGCCGGGGTAGGCGACCTATGGCACGCGTGCCGAAGGCGGCACGCGAGCTGATTTTCAGTGGCAGTCACACTGTCCTGGCCACCGGTCCGGGGGGGCTCTGCATTTTAATTTAATTTTAAATTAAGCTTTTTAAACATTTTAAAAACCTTATTTACTTTACATACAACAATAGTTTAGTATCAGAGGGGTAGCCGTGTTAGTCTGGATCTGTAAAAAGCGACAAAGAGTCCTGTGGCACCTTATAGACTAACAGACATTTTGGAGCATAAGCTTTCGTGGGTGAATACCCATTTAGTCAGATGCATGTCGTGAGTGTTCACCCACAAAAGCTTATGCTCCAAAACATCTGTTAGTCTATAACAGGGGTCGGCAACCTTTCAGAAGTGGGGTGCCGAATCTTCATTTATTCACTCTAATTTAAGGTTTCGCGTGCCAGTAATACATTTTAACATTTTTAGAAGGTCTCTTTCTATGTCTATAATATATAACTAAACTATTATTATATGTAAAGTAAATAAGGTTTTTAAAATGTTCAAGAACCTTCATTTAAAATTAAATTAAAATGCAGAGCCCCCCAGACTGGTGGCCAGAACCCGGGTAGTGTGAGTGCCACTGAAAATCAGCTTGTGTGCCGCCTTCGGCACGCGTGCCATAGGTTGCCTACCCCTGGTCGATAAGGTGCCACAGGACTCTTTGTAGCTTTTAACAATAGTTTAGTTATATATTATAGACTTATAGAAAGAGACCTTCTAAAAATGTTAAAATGTATTACTGGCACGTGAAACCTTTAAATTAGAGTGAATAAATGAAGACTCGGCACACCACTTCTGAAAGGTTGCCGACCCCTGACCTATGCTCTACCTCGAGCCCCACTAGCG
This sequence comes from Emys orbicularis, assembly GCF_028017835.1. Taxonomy (NCBI): domain Eukaryota; kingdom Metazoa; phylum Chordata; order Testudines; family Emydidae; genus Emys; species Emys orbicularis. The sequence goes on from NC_088690.1 coordinate 11,086,656, forward strand.
CCACAGATGTGGTGAGCTGACAATGTGCTTAGCTCTAGTTTAAAGCCTATAAGCTTTTGATGGTTCAGCTGTTTCCTTTCGTAACCCCCTGCTCTAGCTGAACTGGTGGTGGATAAAGCCATGGAACTGAGATATGTTGGTGGCGTTTATGGTGGAAACATCAAGCCTACACCATTCCTCTGCTTGACCCTGAAAATGCTGCAGATCCAGCCTGAAAAGGACATCATTGTTGAGTTTATAAAGAATGAGGATTTCAAGTAAGCAAATGTGGTTTTTCCTTTAGCTGTCATATCAGAGACACAGAAACTCAAAGCAAACAGAAACTCAAAGCATGCACTGTTCATTGTAGAGTCCTCTTGACAAATCATGAATTTCTCCATGCCTGCTCTCAAAAAATGTGCTCCACACCATGCAAGTTTCCCTGTCACAACTACTCATCTCAGTGTCACATCCTTTCTACCATTACACCCACTTGTGTTTAAGGTGATTATATTCACCTGATTCCTCTAGAATAGTGATATTCAGACCTCAGTGTTTCAGGAACCAAATTAGTGATCAGCATTACCCAAAAGAGCCACAGTAGTGTGAATTCATTGTTTTATTTACTACAGTATATATAGTCATATTTAAACAGTATGACAGGAAATATTTAATGTATATATTCTCACAGTAAAATGACTGATCCAAGTATTATTATTTTATCAACTAGAATTGGTTAATATAGTAAAAACATCCTGATTGATTAATAATTAAATCAGTGTTTTAATATCATGTGCTGCAAAGAGCCACAGGAGACACATTGAAGACTCAGTCTGAGTAACACTGGTTTAGCATTTTCTTCAGCTGTGAGACTGATAATGCAGTCCCTGCATGTGCAAAATCCACATAGGGGCTTGCAGGATTGGATACTAAATGAGAAAAATTGAGCAGTCTCCCATATTGTGTTTATTGTACTAAATCAGTCTTCCTCTGAGAAAGCCTTAGTTTTAAATTATTTATCTGTGCAGAATGATCAGATTTGTAAACTACTGTGTGACATTTTGTGTTCCAGATATGTCAGAATGCTTGGAGCATTGTATATGAGATTGACGGGCACTGCCATTGACTGCTACAAGTACCTTGAACCACTGTACAATGACTACCGAAAAATAAAAAGTCAAAACAGAAATGGGGGTATGTAACCAGCATAGACTGCCTTTTATCAGGAATCTAGAAGTCTGCAATGCTAACTGTATACTTTATCAACATAGGCTAAAGTATGTGGGGGAAGAGTATCTATTTGCTATATTGCTTTTGTATTTATTCACTGATCACTGCTGTTCATTCACTGATCCTGGACCTGCTACATTGCCTAGGCAGTATTAAATCAGCTGCCTTGATTCTATGTACCTATCTTCAACTTGTTTGTTTGCAACAGTGGAATTGATTTTCAGTAGACAAAGGAAGAGAGAGGTATGATCGGAGCACAGCATTGGACCTCAGGAACTTTTGAATTTTAGCTCTGTCATGATCTCCTCATCTGTAAAATAGTTTTAATAATCTTCCCAGCACCTGGGACTTTGAGGATTAGTTTTATACAGCACTTTGCATGGAATGACTCACAAGTGTTAAATATTAGTAACTAGGGTAAAGGTGACTGCTCTAAATACTAATTATTTTTCTTCCAGAATTTGAGCTGATGCATGTGGATGAGTTTATTGATGAACTTCTTCACAGTGAACGTGTATGTGATATCATTTTGCCTCGATTGCAGGTATGTAGGCTGCTAATCAATGCCTTGTTAATGATAGCACATTAGGAGCTTTCTAAATTACCAGCTTAAGGGCTTGTCAAGTGCAAAGTCAGTCTGATTTTGATGTACTGTATGTTCATATTTGGATTTTATAAGGTGAAAAGTTGGTGTTTCTCTTAGAAACGTTATGTTCTGGAAGAAGCTGAACAATTGGAGACTCGAGTTAGTGCTTTAGAAGAAGATATGGATGATGTAGAGTCCAGTGAGGAGGAGGAGGAGGAAGATGAGAAGGTTTGTGAATTATCCCACAGTTTGTATTATTTTAAAGAGAGATTTACTTTTGATGCTGAAATCTTATGCAGTAAAGTGCTCAGATGATTCTAACTGATGTGGGGAAGCCTGACCTTTACCTGTAGCCCTCACATGAGTGGAGAAGAAATCTTCATGTACTATGCCAATGGAAATTTTCTTGGTCATATAATAGCAGCAAAATACTCTGTTCTTCAGGATTATTCTTTGCTGAACTCTACTAACTTGAATCTACTCTTTCCTATTTAAATGGATTCCTATTAAAAAATTATCAGCTTATGATGATGATGATCAGATTTTTTTAGTTTGTCCATTTTTATATGTTTTTTTGGAGGGTAAGGGAGAAGCAAAAGATGGGTTACATTGAAATTAAGAATAACAGGAGTACTTGTGGCACCTTAGAGACTAACAAATTTATTAGAGCATAAGCTTTCGTGGGCTACAACCCACTTCTTCGGATGCATATAGAGTGAAACATATATTGAGGAGATATATATACACACATACAGAGAGCATGAACAGGTGGGAGTTGTCTTACCAAGTCTGAGAGGCCAATTAAGTAAGAGAGGAGAAAAAGAAAAAAAGAAAAAAAAAAAAACTTTTGAAGTGATAATCAAGATAGCCCAGTACAGACAGTTTGATAAGAAGCAAGTGTGAGAATACTTACAAGGGGAGATAGATTCAATGTTTGTAATGGCTCAGCCATTCCCAATCCCTATTTAGCCCTGAGTTGATTGTGTCTAGTTTGCATATCAATTCCAGCTCAGCAGTCTCTCGTTGGAGTCTGTTTTTGAAGTTTTTCTGTTTTAAGATAGCCACCCGCAGGTCTGTCAAAGAATGGCCAGACAGGTTAAAGTGTTCTCCCACTGGTTTTTGAGTATTATGGTTCCTGATGTCAGATTTGTGTCCATTAATTCTTTTGCGTAGAGACTGTCCGGTTTGGCCAATGTACATGGCAGAGGGGCATTGCTGGCACATGATGGCATATATCACATTGGTAGATGTGCAGGTGAAGGAGCCCCTGATGGTATAGCTGATGTGATTAGGCCCTATGATGGTGTCACTTGAATAGATATGTGGACAGAGTTGGCATCGGGCTTTGTTACAAGGATAGGTTCCTGGGTCAGTGTTTTTGTTCAGTGATGTGTGGTTGCTGGTGAGTATTTGCTTTAGGTTGGGGGGTTGTCTGTAAGCGAGGACAGGTCTGTCTCCCAAGATCTGTGAGAGTAAAGGATCATCTTTCAGGATAGGTTGTAGATCTCTGATGATGCGCTGGAGAGGTTTTAGTTGGGGGCTGAAGGTGACAGCTAGTGGTGTTCTGTTATTTTCTTTGTTGGCCCTGTCTTGTAGGAGGTGACTTCTGGGTACTCGTCTGGCTCTGTCAATCTGTTTTTTCACTTCAGCAGGTGGGTATTGTAGTTTTAAGAATGCTTGATAGAGATCTTGTAGGTGCTTGTCTCTATCTGAGGGATTGGAGCAAATGCGGTTATATCTTAGAGCTTGGCTGTAGACAATGGATCGTGTGGTGTGTCCTGGATGGAAGCTGGAGGCATGTAGGTAAGTGTAGCGGTCAGTAGGTTTCCGGTACAGGGTGGTATTTATGTGACCATCGCTTATTAGCACAGTAGTGTCCAGGAAATGGACCGCTTGTGTGGATTGATCTAGGCTGAGGTTGATGGTGGGATGGAAATTATTGAAATCATGGTGGAATTCCTCAAGGGCTTCTTTTCCATGGGTCCAGATGATGAAGATGTCATCAATGTAGCGCAAGTAGAGTAGGGGCGTTAGGGGACGAGAGCTAAGGAAGCGTTGTTCTAAGTCAGCCATAAAAATGTTGGCATACTGTGGGGCCATGCGGGTACCCATAGCAGTGCCGCTGACTTGAAGGTATATATTGTCCCCAAATGTGAAATAGTTGTGGGTGAGGACAAAGTCACAGAGTTCAGCCACCAGGTTAGCTGTGACATTATCGGGGATACTGTTCCTGATAGCTTGTAGTCCATCTGTGTGTGGAATATTGGTGTAGAGGGCTTCTACGTCCATAGTGGCCAGGACGTAAAACGGCTGAAATTGTGGATAAGCAACATCACTTGCCCCATAACCTCAGCCATGCTGAACACAACGCCATCTACAGCCTCAGAAACAACCCTGACATCATTATCAAAAAGGCTGACAAAGGAGGTGCTGTCGTCATCATGAATAAATTGGAATATGACCAAGAGGCTGCTAGACAGCTCTCTAACACCACATTCTACAGGCCATTATCCTCTGATCCCACTGAGGATTACCTAAAGAAACTACACCATCTGCTAAAAAAACTCCCTGACAAAGCACAGGAACAAATCTGTACAGACACATGCCTAGAACCCCGACCAGGGACATTCTATTTGCTACCCAAGATCCATAAACCTGGAAATCCTGGACGCCCCATCATCTCAGGCATTGGCACCCTAACATCAGGCTTGTCTGGTTATGTGGACTCTCTCCTCAGACCCTACGCTACCAGCACTCCTAGCTATCTTCGAGATACTACTGACTTCCTGAGGAAACTAGAATCCATCGGTGATCTCCCAGAAAACACCATCCTGTCCACATATCTATTCAAGTGACACCATCATAGGGCCTAATCACATCAGCTATACCATCAGGGGCTCCTTCACCTGCACATCTACCAATGTGATATATGCCATCATGTGCCAGCAATGCCCCTCTGCCATGTACATTGGCCAAACCGGACAGTCTCTACGCAAAAGAATTAATGGACACAAATCTGACATCAGGAACCATAATACTCAAAAACCAGTGGGAGAACACTTTAACCTGTCTGGCCATTCTTTGACAGACCTGCGGGTGGCTATCTTAAAACAGAAAAACTTCAAAAACAGACTCCAACGAGAGACTGCTGAGCTGGAATTGATATGCAAACTAGACACAATCAACTCAGGGCTAAATAGGGATTGGGAATGGCTGAGCCATTACAAACATTGAATCTATCTCCCCTTGTAAGTATTCTCACACTTGCTTCTTATCAAACTGTCTGTACTGGGCTATCTTGATTATCACTTCAAAAGTTTTTTTTTTTTTCTTTTTTTCTTTTTCTCCTCTCTTACTTAATTGGCCTCTCAGACTTGGTAAGACAACTCCCACCTGTTCATGCTCTCTGTATGTGTGTATATATATCTCCTCAATATATGTTTCACTCTATATGCATCCGAAGAAGTGGGTTGTAGCCCACGAAAGCTTATGCTCTAATAAATTTGTTAGTCTCTAAGGTGCCACAAGTACTCCTGTTATTTTTGAGGATACAGACTAACACGGCTGCTACTCTGAAATTGAAATTAAGGTATTTGTATACCACACAATCATCAAAGCCAGGCAGTTTCATTTTATTTAAAGTACTTTAGTTTGAGTAGAAGTTACTGATCTCTTGAATAGTTGTGTGGGCATCCCGGTTCATAACTAATATGAAGGTCAGGAGATTCTTACAAAATTGTATAATTTTGCAATGCTTTCAGCTGGAGAGGGCACCTTCCCCTGATCATCGCAGAAGAGGCTACAGAGACCTAGATAAACCCCGCAGATCTCCAGCTCTGCGATACAGGAGGAGTCGAAGCAGGTCTCCAAGAAGGTGATGTATTTAAAAGATCATCTTTTGTTATAAACACAGTTTCACCCAAAATAATATTTATCTGGTGATGTTTGCAAAGTATTAAAACTGTTAGTCAGTTGTGTGACTGCTTCACCAAAGTTCTAAAAAAATCCATCCACTCTATTGTTTCCTTTTTAATTCACAGGCGAAGCAGATCTCCAAAGAGGAGAAGGTAGGAGAGTTATTGCTTTAAAACTGCATTATAAAAATTGTTTAAAATTCAGTTATCTAACAGTCTTCTTCCTATTAGCCCCTCACCACGTCGGGAGAGACATCGCAGCAAAAGCCCAAGGCGACACCGGAGCAGGTCCAGGGAGAGGCGCCACAGATCAAGATCTAAATCTCCAGGTACTCTAGTGCTTCTTATTGGTGACTTATGGCACAGGTGTCAGCAATGCAGCTAGTGGTGGACAAATCTAGTTCCTGCTGTCAGTTACTCTATATGTTTAGCTTATAAAATGGCTAAAGTTGTATAGTTACATTTTGCAAACTGGTTTAATATGTGAGACTGCAATGTACATTTCTTTTTCAAATATCTCTACCAATAACTCAGTATTTATGAAGGAATTTTAAAGTTAACTGCCTACTGAGGACAAGTGTTCAGCTGTTCTTTGACATTCCATATAGGGCATTGACACAGACTGCGTTAATGGAAATGAGCAGAACAATCTCACATGATTATTCTCCATGATCACCACACAAAAGTAATTTACCTTTTATCTCAACAGGGCATCATCGTAGCCACCGACACAGAAGTCATTCTAAGTCACCTGAAAGGTATAGGCCAGCTGTCTTATTTCTTAAAGATGTCCGTTCATGTTGAAAGTGTCCCTGCAAACGAATACAGGGGCTTCTTTCTTTACAATGGACCTGAATTTTGAGATTTTTTTCACACCACTGGGGGGGGGGGAGGGGTACTGACTTCTGATACCACCTTTCTCCTATCATTGGTCTTTTAAAGCCAAGACGGCTTATGGGGCAGCTTTCTATATTAAGCATGGAGCGATGCATCCTCACGGCCAACACTGGAATTACTGTAATGTTGTTTGTCCTCCATAAAGCAATGTACAATTTCCATTGTCTGATTATCTTGAACACATAATGACAAGTCATTTTGTTGCTGTTTCAGATCTAAGAAAAGCCATAAGAAGAGTCGGCGAGGGAATGAATAATGGACTAAATCCACTAGGCAGTTTAGGGATTTTGAACCATAATCTGTTTGTAGATTATGGAACAGCAGGATATGTGCTGGCTGCTTTGGCAGTCAGACTTTTTAAAAATCCTCCTTCTCCCCCCTCCTTGTACAAGAAAGCTGTTTTTGTTTTTTTGTAAGTAAGGCAGAGAAACTTTTAATGTACACTATTTGTTTATCTTCCTAGTAGAAAGCATTTCTTAGTAGGGGGGATGGTTGTTGGTTTTTAAATGGCTTTCTTGAAAGCCAGTGTAAAATAGCATAAGAGCAAGATTGAGTTGTTTAAAATACTTCGTACAATTTTTTAAATTGTTATTAAATGCTCTTGTTCCTAAGCACTTGCTGTTCCCACATTACTTTGTTTGCATGCATTTACACAAATATTGCCAAATGAATTGAAAGAACGTTTCTATAAATATTTTTGTTATATTATTAATCAGCTATTTGGTAAATGTCCTTCATGAGACAAACTATCAGATGTGTAGCAATGCTACTTGTTTTTATATTACGTTTGTGGTGATAGTAAGTCTGTATGTGTTGTAAGCAAAGTAAATCAGTAACCATTTAACTCTGAATACACATTTAACAGGCAGGTGGAGTCAAAACAGCTACAGCATACAAAGTGCAGAGCTCAGAGTTGCAACCCTCAACTCTTATTTACCAAGAAATTCTAGTTATTAAAAACCTCTCAGTGCTCTAGCCTAACAAATCACATTGCTTTTTTTTTTTATCCTTAAACCATTTTTATTGTAACATGTTAAATAAATCAAGCAAACAGCTAGTACACTTCTAATACTAGCTTCCAGGTCAGGAAATTGGGCAATGGTTAGATCAAATAGGCAACTCAATCTAATGTTGTAATTGACTACAGTTATGTGCATAAACTGTTCATATCATTTGGATCAAAGTTTCGAAGAACAGTTTCAAGTGTATAGTTGTAGGAGTATACAGTCCTTTCTCCCACTGAGTTTTTAGGTAGAATAATTTGAAGCTCGTGAATAGTAACTGAAGTCTTAGTTGTCATTTATTTGGTATGCTACTGTCACATTCAGCATCACTGGGAGGAAAAGCTTCACTGCATGATCAGTCCTTTATTCTTCCTCGGTGTGTATTTTTTTTCTTTTATACTTTTTTTCCCTGTGGCAACTCCCTGTCTCTGCACTAAAATTATCAGTAATTAAGTAGCTAATGTTTATATTATGAGCCCTCTGCTTAAGAATGAACACCTAATGAAATTGAGGGTTGTGGGTGCACTCACTGGTAGAGCCATTGTTTCAGACTGTCCGTGTGCAGACTCAGGAAGAAAACACTGCATCAGTTCCTAGTGTTTACATTTGGAAGGTTTTTTCATAACCATGAAGCTTATAGCAATTAACAAAAAGCATAGACGCTGAAGCAATTGCATCAGCTATGTAGGCCACAACTGCATAAAACAGGATGGGTTGACCCCCGACCTTTGCATACTTAAGCTGTATCTTAACTGCAGTTAAGATGGGCTCTTGTTTCTAATTCTTCTCCCCTTCATACACAAAAACCTCTCAGCTGAGTTTGGTGGTGGTTTCAACTCAAGTTAGTTGGCTCAACTGGGGCTATAGGCTAATGCCTGCATGAGACTTTTGACTGTACTAGTAATCCACACATGGCAGTGAGGACACAGGTTAAACTTGTCAAGTGTTGATAAAGTATGTTTGATTAAACAGCAGAGGTCACTCAGACCAAAGCCAGGTACCTTTTGGAACAGTGAAATCCACAATAAATGAAGCAAATAAAAATCAAACTATGGCTGGTAAGAAATCAACAAATTCCATGAAAAGTTATTCTTTATGTATAACAAAGGTAGGACATGAGGAGGGAGACTATCAAAGTTACAGGAGACTGCTAGACTATCAAAATTACAAGTGCAGTCAAGGATAAGGCTCATTACAGAGGAGATAAATAATTTCTGTACATTGCAGATGACAGGGGAGAGACAAACTCTTCAGATAACAAGGTATCACCAGAGACTGAAGAATAAAGAAGTTGTACTGAAACAAGCTGATAAATTAAATAGCAACAAATCACTAGGACTGGTCACTCAAGTGCTGAATGAAGTGGCTGAGCTGCTAATAAATATGCACTCATTAAAAGCATTGAGTGGAGGGCAGTGCCTGTTCTGCTTAAAAACACTCTAGCAACTCTTACAAAATAATAAAGCTTTAGGGGTCACCTTACAGACCACTGAGCCTTATATCAGTAACAAGGGAGGTAGTTACTACTCAATGCACAACAGTGTTCAAACACAAAGTTGATGTACGAAGGACTGAAAAATGAGAATATGCCGTGTAAATCAATAGAGCATCTTCACTAGGAATGCTGGGTTCAGGTTTGGTCACTCTGTCTTAAAAACGATATAGGAGGAGTTATAACAGAAGTAAGAGTCATCATATAAGGGCCATAAAAATATTCCTCTGTGAACTGAAATTGAAAAGACGAGGACTGGTAAATCAAATGTTGTTTATTGTCTAGTTTTACAAGAATAAGGGTTTATCCAATGAAACTAAACAGCAATGCATTTTAAACTGAAAGGATTTTTTTAAACAACCAGTGCAACAAAATGTCAAAGTCTAAGAGCTTAGCAGAATTCAAAAGGGTTTTATATGATTAATGAGAATACTCATTGTTAGAGAGGATTTTTTTAAAAAGATGTTTGTTTCAGGGCATAAGCCTGTCACTAATAGAAGGAGGAGGAAACTTCCATTAAGGCCAGGTTATTCCATAATAGTCTTACAAAGATTCTGGCACCTTTTTCTGTAGCATCTGGTACTAGCCACTGTTGGAGATGAGATATTGGAATAGGTGGACGTCTGGCATGATTCAGTGGGGGCAATTTGTATGTTCCTAGCAGCATCTGTCTCATTAACTATCAGCAGGAAGAGGGGAGTGACTAAGCCCATAGCTGTTTAATACATCTGAATGAGAACTGTACTGTCAACATTTCTGTTTATCTTTAATAAGAGGTTAGCAACTAAAAAGCTGAATGAGCATGTTGTTCCAAAGCCAAGGGGGCAAGAGCTGAAACATTAGCTTAGACTACCTTAAAAACAAAAATTCAGAGGAAGGATGTGCGATATTTATCGTTTAAAAAGTATTATATGCTCTTATAAATAAACATGGCTATAAAATTTACACATTGGATCAGTTGGTTAGTGTCAGTTAATGAGGTGAGCTAGGGTTACCTAAAAGATCCCTATATAGAAAAAAGTCTATCTTCTTGGGCAAAAGACTGTGGAATAGATGGGGCTTAAAATGTACCCTGAGGTCCACAAATACAGGCTTTATTGGACTAGTGGCAAGTGAATTCCAGAGCGAGAGGCCCCTCACTGAGCATCCTGTCATTAAAATCTAGAATCTGTTAGCCCAAGCAAATCTCAAGTGTTGGCAAGAGGGAGTTTAAAGAATAGCCAGAAAGAGACTGATAGATCCAAATCAACATCTTTTGCATTGGAATCAGAAGCAAACTGGAAGCCACAGTAGACAAGTATGCAGGCAGGCTGTTCCTTGTTTGAAACCACCACCACCAGCAAATTGAGCAGCAATGTTCTGCACTAGCTGAAGCTTCCATGTTGTCTTCAGTTGCAGCCACAGTAGAACATGTGGCCATAATCGATGATGGAGGCAACAAATACATCAATAACTGTGACACGGTCACTCACCAAATGCAGATGGAAAACACTACTTTGTCTAAAAGCAGTTGGGGATCCAATAGGCTACCCTGGATTGCATCCCCTATTAACAAACAGAAGCAAGTGTCCTCTGGAGGATTCCCCATGCTTACTATGATCAACTCTGTCTTGTCCAAATTGAATTTCAGGCATTTAGCCTCCACCCAGGCCCCATTCCTAGTCAGATACAGAGATGAAGAGTTTGAGTATCATCAGTGAACTGAGCCTTTATTCTAATCGGTCCACACATCCTAATACTGAATTTGTTACAAATCCAAAGACAAACTAACAGCATACATACATAACATTAAGCCCCTCTCATGACCTATCCCTTTGCTATCACTTGTTATAGATGTGTGGACTGGTCATATTGTCTGTGACTCACTCGTGCCTTCAGTACTATATACAAAATGGTCAGGGCACCATCTCTTCATCCTCCTTTCAACTAGACTGGTGACCAACTCTAAACAGGAACAGATGACAACAGAACTTTCCCACAAAAGAGAGCTCTTTGCGCTGCAGGCTCAACTCAGAGAACAGAGATCCTGTCAAGCACTACACCACCTGCGCCAGTTGGGGCCTGGCACCACATCAGTGATACCTCATGGTCAACACACTCAAAGGGAGCTAATTTTTAAAAGAATGTCTACTACATCTGTCAATCATTTCCTTCAATTTTTTTAATAATATGAAACTATGGCTCTTTGGGAGACTGGTGAGCTCCACGTCCCAAAACTTTCTCAAGGCCAAAGGCAGAATTAGGCCTGGTCTACACTACGACTTTAATTCGGATTTAGCTGCTTTAATTCGAATTAACGCTTGACCCGTCCACACAACAAAGCCATTTAATTCGAATTAAAGAGCCCTTTAATTCGATTTCTGTACTCCTCCTCGACGAGAGGAGTAGCGTCAAAATCGGTATTGTTAATCCGAATTAAGGTTAGTGTGGCCGCAATTCGATGTTATTGGCAATTCAATGTTATTGGCTACCCACAATGCAATGCTCTGGAAATCGATGCTACTACGGTAGCTTGGACGCACACCACCGAATTAATGGTGCCTAGTGTGGCCGAATACATTCGAATTTATAAAATCGGTTTCCTAAATTCGAATTATATAAATTCGGATTAATCCCGTAGTGTAGACATACCCTTAGTGCAGTTGTTGGCCATGTAGGGAACAATAATCTCTTTGGAAGGAATTTTTTCCACTCAAAAAGAGTATCTTGTGATGAAGATTTTTCTAAATTTAATAGATTGATCCTAATCTGCTACTATAATATGGAAAAAGACATTCAGCCAATGGCATGCTAAAGACATAAGATATAAGCACAGGGACTGGACACTCAAGACTGAAAGCAATAGCACAACCAGCTTTTAACATGTTGGATAAAGTCAGACAATAGCTGACAGAGCTAGGTAAATTCAGAATGGAGTTTTAAGACTGCTACACAACAAATTGGCTATGCTATCAAATCAGCTGTTTGGGTCAGATTGTCCTAAGGAAGCCAAACTAAAGACTAAAAATTAGCAATAAGAAATCACCTCCCTCTTTGAAAGGCATTAATTATAAAAAGTCATGCCAGAATATATCCCTGCAGGTTAAAGCCTCTATCAATTTACAGAGTATATGATGCACAGTAAGCACGCAAGATGCAATTTATTGAAGGATCAGCTTAATGACAGGTTCCTTTCCCCCTTAACTGAGGCCCTGTGTCACAGCACAGCTTGATTTCTGTTGAGTACTTGCACATAACTGGATTTAAAGCTTGTGAATGTGGAAGCAGATGTACACTCTCTCCCTCCATATATACTGAGTATATTTAGAGGAAAAATGTGTGATCCGTAAAATACAGTAATAGTAAATGGTGATGGTAATGATTTTGGAAAAACTTGAAGTGATCAGGTACATTTTGGTTCTGAATATGTGACCCAGTTTTTCCAAGCTACTTACAGCGTTCACGTCCCTTCTTTCAAAGATTTTAAGCTAGAACTATATTTTATTTGTTATATTAATTACCCAAATATGGACCAAACACGTTCTAATATACAAGTATGGAAAAACCTTAAATCCTGGTTTTGCACTTTTGTTTTATTTTCTCTTTTAAAAAATTTTTTGGCACTACATAGTTCTGTAAAGAATAGAAGTGACAATTTTTTTTAAAACACATGAAATCCCTTTCTAATTTTATTTTTAGAACAATATATATAAAGTCTGAAGCAACCAAAGTATGAATACAGCTAATAGAAAATAAAGAACTTAATTTTAAAAATTCTCTCTTTACAGTTTACCAAGATAAAACAAAACACAATTGCCCTTAAAAATAGGGTAATAAAATAGATGAAATTTGTATCACTCAATTTTGTGATACTAGTAAAAACTATAGATCATATCTATATACAAATGATACAGTTTAAAAACAGTCTTAAATAATCTTGTATCTAAACATGTTGCATTAAGATTTTAAATCAGAACCTGATTTTTCTCCCCCCTCCCATTACATTTCATTTTTTCTGTTGAATGTAATTCATATTCAAGTGTGGGTGTCCTTGAGACAGAAGCGAGAACCGCTGGTTATTCTGCATCAGTGGACCAGCTAAAAGAAAATGGATTACAATTATTTTAGCAAAATAGATGTACTTAAAAGTGCTTGGCTATATTCAATATATTAGGCATTTATAAATAAAAGCATCTACTTGACTGGTAGAGATTCCAGCTGTGCTGGTATCCAGTGTATCTGTAAGGCAGCACTATTTTAACCCAGTCTCTGAATATCCCAGAGTCATCAATACACTTTTATTTGCACAGTAGTTTATCTGATTTCATTTAAGTTACAGTAGGAGATAAAACAGGGTAATTTCAGAGGAGATGGAAATAGTGCCCTGGCTCATTCAATAGATACAAGTGAAGGAAATAACTGGACTTACATACAGTACCTTTCACCCTAAGGATTCTATCTAAGATTATATAAGATTGTCCATCATCATAATATCCTGGCACCTTCAAATTTTGGGCCTGATTCAACTCTTACTGGAGTTAAGGGACATCTTTCCACTGACTTCAATGGGATTTAGATCAGGCCATTTATGAACTAAGAGCCCAACCCTGCAAGATTACACAGAAGTCATTAAAAGTTGAGAGTGCTCATCATGCTGAAGGATTAGGCCTTAAGGGCCTATTCCTTTAACCTTTACTCACGCAAATAGTCCCCTGAAATAGATGTATGGAACACAAGCATAGTGAGTTAGGAATATTCATGGGTAACGCAGTTGCAGGTTTGGGGCATAAACACACAGGAACTGGTTTACTCCTACGGAAATATAAGTGGCTCTAGTGTTGGGGGCAACAGTCAAGGGGAGAAGGGTGGATGGCAGGAAGGAGTAGGGGGTATTCTGGTCAAGGAAAGCAGTGCAAACCCCTACTCTTTCAGAAAGTGCCATAGAATTTTTGTGCTCATGCAGTGAACATAGGATCTTGGATTTTAAAGTCTCATTTAAAAAGTTCCCAACATAGACTTCAATTGATCTACTATGTGAGGATGAAGTGTTGAGTTGACTTTGTTGGAATTCAAATTGTGCTTCCAGGGAACCTAAGTATTTGAAACATGATTCATCAGCTTCTAAGCCACTGAAACAGTAAGAGAGACACAGCTTTCCTTTATTTGTTCTAGTACCTTGAGGGTAGAAAGGTTTGCTCGGTGGATAGCTGGCATTTCCCTGCTGCATGTAGTTCTGAGGCATATTGTAAGGCCACACTCCTCGGAGGAGAGGAAAATGGGTAGGGGTCCCATGGTCCCAAGGGACAGAAGGAGGGTTCATTTTACCAAACTGTCCTTGGAAACCCTGATCTATTTTTCAATTGAAAGGGAAAAGCATATTGCAAAGTTCAGACGAAATAATGAAACAGTCAGTCATAAAATACAATTTACGTCTCTACAAATTACTAGGTGGGACTGAAAGCAGCTAGATTTGGAAAGTTAACATCTTAATAAATCAGTCATATTTCACATAAAACTACTGTTTGTCACCTTAATGACTCAATGTTTAATGTAATACTATTAGCTTGTTGGTGCAAGAAGCTGAATTAGCACTTAGTATCAAGATATAAAATCTTGCCTGTCAGTACAAAAATAAATGAGATGTACTGTATGTAGCTCTAACAGGTTCTCAAAAACAATATATCTAATCCTGAAAAGATCTTCAACCATCACTGATGTTAGTGTGACCTGAGGGCAATCATCCCATTACAAAACTGGATCCTTAAAAGAAGTGATGTGATGGAATTTTACTAATTCTTGTACGTTTAATAAACTTAATACAATACAAATACAATACCAATTTCTCTTAATATATATTTCTAGAAAGAAATATTAAAAAACCTCTTCAAGTACTATACAGTACGTATGCTAATCCGTTCACAAATCAAGTATTACTGGAACATTAAGGATGAGAAATCGAGAACTCAGAAGTCAGGGAATTCCAAAAGTTAATGTTGAATGCTCAATCTTAACTCTCCCCTCTTGTGTGTTTGCCTTACTATTTCAGAAGATAGAATATTACACTATAATTTAAAAAAAATTACATATGAATGATCCATAGTTATTAATTTCAAAATATTCTTTAATAAAAGTAATAGTATCAAGCCTTCTGCGATATCAGAGACCAACTCTCATGTAGTTCTCACTGCTTCAAGCAAAAAAGCTTTTACATACGCATTTACGTAGACTGGTATTGCTGATGAACCATGTGGTTGTCACATGATGGAATTTGTTTTTTCATTTTTTTAAAACTTTGCAAATTATATACAAAACCCTGTATTAGAAGAAAGTACTCAAAATGTTAGGAAATGCCAGATTTACGGTTCCCTGTGCAACCTTAATACAGTCCCCTAATGAGTCTTTACAAGATCACATACCATTTTTTCCATAGGACCCCTGACTTATTCAGTGCACAGGATGAATGGTGTTCTAGGGATGAATCAGAGTTGTGCAGTAAAGGAGGCTGTAGGATCTCTGCCTCATTTGTTGCAGAAGTTGGAAGGTGTGTAATGAATGTGGCAGGGGGGTTGCAAGAAGAGAAAGGACCCTCTCATGGTTAAGGTATTTGAATGCTGCCCTGGAGAACTGGATTGTATCCCTGCCACTACTACAGAGAAACTCTGTGATGCCACTTAAGTCGCTTAACTTTTCAGAGGCAGTCACTAATTGTGTGTTCCTCATTTTTTGGGTATCTGACTTGAAATCCTGGGGTCTGATTTGCAGAAGCGCTGAGCACTTAACAGCTTCAACTGAACTCAATAGTAGCTGTGCTTGAGTATACAAAATGCTGTACAATGCTAAGAATGCTGAAAACTCAGGCCCTAGGTGTCTCAAACTGGGTATCTAAAATTAGTGGAAACTTTTCACTTTAATCTCTCTGTGCCTCAGTCCCCTCACAAAAGTGTTGCGAAGATTAATTAATTAACGTTCATGAAGGACTCAGACACTATAGTGATAAGCACCACAGAAAAGTCCATGAGGAAATTAATAATTCTGCCTTCAGAGCAGGGTTTGAATAGTGTGCAGTAACCAAGGCAGGATCACACATTGAACAAAGAGGAGGAAAAAAATATTCAATAGCTGCTCACTAAGTGAGCACCCTGTGCACTGAATGAGCTATTGGTGCTGTAGAAAAATAGTACGTGATAATGTATTCTAAGCCGGCCTCTGCCCAAGGGAGCTGAATTAAGGTTGCACGGGCAACCTTAATTCTGGCATTTCCTAACTTTTGAGAATGTGACTTTGCAACCTTACTAATGTTCTTTTAACATAACTTTTTGTGTCTAATGTATTATAATAATAAAGGTATAAACTGAGAAAACAAATTCATAGAATTATGGTTGAGGTTCATATTGAATTACTGGAATTTTCTGAACTGAGTACTTGATTTCTCAGCCTTACTATTGCATTAACATTGCCTTTTTTACATTGCTGTAAAGAATCACAGAATCATAGAATATCAGGGTTGGAAGAGACCTCAGGAGGTCATCTAGTCCAACCCCCAAAACGTTCACTTCCTTCTGCCAACACTAATACTACTGGATTTCTCAATAGAAAGGGCCACCATGTTTCCTGTGGATGCTAATCCCTAATCTCCAACCCAGATTTATGTAGTTTTTCTAGAAAAAGTGTAAAATTGTACAGCCAATGTAAGTGACTCAGTTCTTTAAACTTCACATTTCTTTAGGGTAAAATAGATTTAGAGAGTTAACTGGTTCTGTAACATTTAGCATTTGTACAAAATGTGTGAGATGTTTGATACAATAGAGAAGAGTTACCTGAATTCCCCACAGTGCCATTGTTCACCAGTGAGTTTGGAGTCACGGGGTTGTGCCAGTGTCCCTCATGAGAAGTGCTGGGGATTCCCATGGGCCTGGCAGCAGGCTGTGCAAAGATGATACTGGGATCATTCAAGCTTACACTGCTCTGGTTATTTGTGGTGTTGCTGCTGCCAGACCTCATAGAAAATGGAACATTTGTTGAATGAGGAGGGTTACCCGCTGCAGAATGAATAACGGGCCCATGAATAGGCCACGAAGTGTTGGGAAGCTGAATTTGGTGGTGATGGTGCATCTGAAGTAGTCCCAGGTTATGCAAGGTGGAATACTGACCTGGGGGAGATTGGGTAAAGTTAAACAAAGGCAGCTGGACCTGATGGGGTGGCTGTGCACCCTGCTGTGGCTGTGGAACGTGCTTAGACTGGGACACTGGTTGTGGCTGAGCCTGGTTAATAGAGGCTGGTTGAGAGGAATTCTGTGTAAATTGCTGAGGCTGTGGAGAGTAAGATGACTGATGCGAATCAGACTGGAGGGGAAAAAAAAGTACGTATTTCCATTAGTTCACTAGCTATTTAATGTGTTTCTCTTTAATAAGCACCTGATGTATAATACTCCTCACAAGGAATGCAGATGCTACCCACCAACACATTATCTGAGCTCTGACACATGTTGAGCCAAATTCTCTGCTGGTGTAAATCGAAAAAGCTCCAGTGACTTCCATTTTCACCAGCGCAGAATTTGGCCTGTTAACGCCATTTGGCACATCCCAGTCAGAAAAGTTATGCTGGGCAACTGCCAGCCCTAAGCCACTATTAGGTTCCTCCAACATCAGGTTCTGATTTGTGGTCAGAAGTGTCCTTTCCTGCCTATTTTTTTATAGCACAGAACCTCACTAATTCCCTCAAAACCCCAACAGGTTTACTTCCCTCCTCAGCAAAGAGTTCAAGAGTGGCTCTCAGCTCCACATGCCTTTTTGTAAGTGTTTCCATAGTAAACACCCAGTAATTTTTAAATCTTTATTTAAACTGTTAATGAGAAATTAGAGAGGCAAGGTGGGTGAAGTAATATATTTTACTGGATCAACTTCTGTTGGTGAGAGAGACAAGCTTTCGAACACCTTTCCAACAGAAGTTGGTCCAATAAAAGATATTACCTCACCCATCTTGTCTTTCTAGAATCCTGGGAGCGACACAGCTACAACGCCACTAGTGAGAATAACACATGAGAAATTGTCACTCCAAAGACTCAGCCTCATCTACCACTTCTTGGTGCCAGGCTTATGAGGCGAAGTTATTATAGCATTAGCAGGAGAGCAGGCTGTCTTCTTTCTCTCTCCAAGCTCTTCCCATACAGCAGATAAACATAGGAGCAGAGAAGAGCCAGGGAAAGCCGCTTGTTGCTGCCACAAGGTAGAGGAGCATGCCAAGAACTGGCCTGGCAGGGAAAGAGACAATTTCCCTGCTCCCTTAGCACAATTCTTTACAGAGTTCCTGCACCTGGTCAATTGTCTTGGCTGCTCCTCTCTCTGCCTAGGTCAGCAGGTTCTTCCCTCCAGCAGCCTGTAGCATAGTAACACTTCCCTTAAATCTCTCCCAACCCTACGTTTCTCTTCCACATTGACAGCCCACAAATTGGCTCCTTAGTGTGGTGGTGGCTGATGTGCAACAGGCAAAGCACTTGCCCCCTGCTGCTACTCCAATTACTCCTGCATCAGTCTCAGCCAGTTTTATCAAACCAGGAAGAGAAAGGCAAGGGTTGAGAACTGGCAGAGACAACTGCTAGTTTATCAGCTTATCCAAGTTTAAAAAAAATATAACTGAGGACTTACTACTACAGACATTTTTAAAATGTAAAAGTGTATTTGGTGGGTAACCCATCCATATTAGCAGATCACTATAACGAGGTGGTATATTACCAAGACTCTACACCTGTTACAGAGTATTCTACAGAACACTTACTTATGAATTATGAAATAACATGAGGGACAATGTTTTCTTTGTCTCTTCGTAATGAGAATTCTTTTCCCTTCTGCTTCCCATTTTTTCTACCTTCCCCTGATGGTCACCATCCCAACTGACCATCAAAAGGCCCTGACTTATTTCATTTTTTTAAGCCAGGGGAGAGACAGAATTATGAAAATCACCAATTCACAGTCTCTTACATGGATGAGTTGAGCTGTGCACTAGTTCAGATCTAGTTTTATCTATGTGCATTTCTCGTGCACAAAGCCTCTTAGTTTAGACTGACTGGTAGCAATGCTGGCCTTTAAGAACTGCTGGTCGCCCAGAATGAAGCTTGCCCATGCAGTTTCCATTCTGAGAGACCACAAGTGGTCTCTAAGTGACAGTGCATGGCAACCCAGATATCAGTTTCAGTAGCTGGTACTGTTGAGTAAATGCACTGTTGTCATTATAAAAACCAGAAGTCATTCAGAGCAATTAGTGCAAACATTTTACTAGCACAAACCAGGTTTGCTGGTTTCATTACCATTAAAAGTATTTTATTTTAAAACTTTCAAGCTAATTGGAACTTACACATTCTGACGGTTGTCTGGTACGTAATGGTCGTTCCACTTGCTGTTGAACTGACCCTGTCACCAGCTGTGCATTTACCAGGCTTCGGACCAACTGGGCACCTAAACAAGAAAATACCATAAATAGAAGTTTTAATATAAATCAAGAGACAATGCATTCTAAGAGACTAAGAACAGCTATCCTGGGTCAGACCAGTGCTCCATCTAGCCCAGTATCCTGTCTTCTGACAGTGGTCATTGCCAGACGTTTCAGAGGGAATGAACAGAACAGGGTAATTATCAAGCGGTCCATCCCCTGTCATCCAGTCCCAGCTTCTGGCAATCAGAGGTTTAGGGATCCCCAGAACATGGGGTTGCATCCCTGACCATCTTGGCTAATAGTGACTGATGGACCTATCCTCCATTAACTTACCTAATTTTTGAACCCAGTTAGACTTTTTGCCTTCACATCATCCCCTGGCAACGAGTTCCAAAGGTTGACTGTGCATTGCGTGAAGAAATATTTCCTTACATTTGTTTTAAACCTGCTGCCTATTTATTACACCGGGGGGCCACTCGCTCTTATATTATATGAAGGAGTAAATAAAAGTTAGCTATTCACTTTCTCCCCACACCATTCATGATTTTATAGACTTCTATCATGCCCCCCCCTCAGCTGTCTCTTTTCTAAACTGAACAGTCCCAGTCCTTAATCTCTCCTCGTATGGAAAGTCTTCCATACCCCTAATCATTTTTGTTGCTTTTCTCTGTACCTTTTCCATTCTAATATATCTTTTTTGAGACGGGATGACCAGAATTGCAAGCAATATTCAAGGTGTGAATTACTATGGATTTACGTAGTGGCATTATGATATTTTCTGTCTTCTCTACTCCTTTCCTGATGGTTCCTAACATAGTTAGCTTTTTTGGCTGCTGCTGTATGTACATTGAGCAGATGTTTACAGAGAACTATCCAGGATGACTCCAAGATCTCCTTCTTGAGGGGTAATAGCTAATTAAGTCCCCATCATTTTGGATGTATAGTTGGGATTATTTTTTCCAATGCGCATTACTTTGTACTTATCAACATTGAATTTCATCTGCTAGTTTGTTGCCCAGTCACCCAGTTTAGTGAGATCCCTCTGTAACTCTTCGCAGTCAGCTTTGGACTTAACTATCTAAGTTAACACTAAGCATAGGACCAGGAGCCAGAAACTCCTGAGTTCTAATCAAAACTCACTGTACGGTTTAGGCAAATCACTTAATCTCATTAGCCTTGTCTACAGTAGGAAATTTATCCATTAATGAAAACAGGTGTTAGCAATAAGTGCAACACAATTGGCCATTTAACTTCGTTCTGAGCAATATGAATGCTCATGTAAATGAGACTCCTTATCTAGTAGACATGGAAGCCCCATCTAAACCAGAGCTTCAAGCATTGCTACCAGCAGTGGAACTTTACCAGCATTAGCAACATTGGGAAATTGTTGCCAAAAAACCCTAATGCAAAAAAGGGATAAACATTTTCAAAAGCAACTCTGAAACATAGGAACCTAACTCCTTGATTTTCAATGAGACTTTGGCTCCAAAGTCAGTTTTTAAAATAGGACCTAGGCTCCTAAATCATTTAAGTGCTTTTGAAAATTTTATTCAAGGCCTTTGCGGGATTATATTTACCTACCTCAGAGGGATGTTGGAGGGTTAATGTTTGCAAAGCACTTTGAAGAGGAAATGCACTACATAAATGTGAAGTATTCTCATTATTATTAAATGCATCAGTCAGGGAATGAAAGGCAATACTATAAAAATTTGGATGAGGAATAAAATATGATATTCTGAAACTAAGACTAGAAACTAGACTACTTACATAATGGTTTTAAAGCAAGTCAGGGAGAAATTGTTGTAAAATATTAAGACACTTAAAAATCTATTCTAATGTCAATCACTGTTTTATGTAAGGGTTGCTCTGCCTGACATTTTTTCTGAAATTTTAAACCACTGATCCCCATTCCTCCCTCTGCAATCGCAGCATAGGAAGTCTCATTCTAAACACCTCTCCACTCTAATGGTATTTTTGCCTCATACAGCAGAAAAAACGGTTACTTACCTTCTGTAACTGTTGTTCTTCGAGATGTGTTGTTCACGTCCATTACACATTAGGTGTGCGCGCGCCGCGTGCACAAACGTCGGAAACTTTTTCCCTCAGCGGCTCCCGTCGGGCCTGCAGGGTCTCCCCTCCCGCCAGAGCGGCGCCCCGCTCTAGCGTATATATATCCCTGCCGGCCCGACCCTCCCTCGGTTCCTTCTTGCCGGTGACTCCGACAGAGGGGAAGGAGGGTGGGAAGTGTAATGGACGTGAACAACACATCTCGAAGAACAACAGTTACAGAAGGTAAGTAACCGTTTTTTCTTCTTCGAGTGATTGTTCACGTCCATTACACATTAGGTGACTCACAAGCTTACCATTGGAGGAGGGTAGGAGTCAAGGAATAACTGATTGTAGCACAGCCCTGCCGACCATCGCGTCATCTCTGGTCTGATGGTGGATCGCGTAGTGGGCTGTGAACGTATGCACCGACGACCAGGTGGCTGCTTTGCAGATTTCCTGGAGCGGAACCTGTGCCAAGAAGGCCGCCGAGGACGCTTGGGCCCTAGTTGAGTGAGCCCTGATCTCTGGGGCTGGTACGTTGGCGAGCTCGTAGCACGTGCGTATGCAAAGCACAATCCATGCCGACAAGCGTTGTGTCGAAATAGGTTGGCCTCTCATTCGCTCCGCAACGGCAATAAACAGCTGAGTCAATTTGCGGAATGGCCTGGTGCGGTCTAGATAAAACGCCAAGGCCCGACGGACATCCAGGGTATGCAGGCTGCGGTGGCTGGGGTACGTATGGGGCTTGGGGAAGAACACCGGTAAACAAATGTCCTGCCCCATATGAAAGTGCGTGACCACTTTTGGAAGGAATTTGGGGTGCGACCTCAGTTGCACCTTATCCTTATAAAAAACTGTATAAGGAGGTTCCGAAGTGAGGGCTCTCAATTCCGATACCCTCCTAGCCGATGTGATGGCCACGAGAAACGCTACCTTCCATGAGAGGTGCAGGAGGGAGCAAGAGGCTAGGGGTTCAAAGGGCGGCCCCATGAGCTTAGTGAGGACCAGGTTGAGGTTCCACGCGGGGACCGGTGGGCGCGAGTAGGGAAACACCCTCTCCAACCCCTTGAGGAATCGGACTACTGTGGGGTTGGAGAACACCGAAACCCCCAACTCCCCAGGGTGGAACGCCGATATGGCAGCCGGATGCACCTTAATTGAGGCGGGGGCGAGCCCTTGATGCTTGAGGTGTAGCAAGTAGTCTAGAATTGATGGGATTGAGGCCTGCAGAGGCTGGATGTGGTGAGGTTCACACCAGTGGGAGAACCGTTTCCATTTGGCAAGGTAGGTCGCTCTTGTGGAGGGCTTTCTACTACCAAGGAGGACTTGCTGGACCTCATGAGAGCACCCGTGCTCCCTATCGTTTAGCCAGAGAGAAACCACGCCGTGAGATGTAGCGACGGTAGGTTCGGGTGGAGCAGGCGACCTCGGTCTTGTGTGATGAGGTCGTGATGGAGGGGGAGGGTTATTGGAGTGGACACGGACAGTTCCAACAGGGACGTGAACCAGTGCTGACGTGGCCACGCCGGGGCAATAAGGATGACTGTCACCTTGTCCCTGCGGGTTTTGAGGAGGACCCTGTGGATGAGCGGGAATGGGGGGAAGGCATACCCCAGGCTCCCGCCCCACGGGATTGCGAAGGCATCTGCCAATGAGCCCGGACTGCGGTTCTGGAATGAACAAAACTGGGGGCATTGGCTGTTGTCCTCGGTGGCAAAGAGATCCACCTGGGGAAACCCCCACCTCCGGAAGATTGAACGCAGGACGTCCTGCTTCAACGTCCACTCGTGCATGAGATAGGACCGGCTGAGGTGGTCCGCTAGTCCGTTTTGGACCCCCGGGAGATGTGTCGCTAGTAAGTGGACTGAATGAGCTATGCAAAAGTCCCAGAGGCGGGGTGCCTCGTGACAGAGGGGAGAGGACCAGGACCCGCCCTGTTTGTTTATGTAGAACATGGCGGTAGTGTTGTCCGTCAGAACCGACACGCTGTGGCCTCTTATGGTAGCGTGAAAGGTTTGGCAGGCAAGGCGAACCGCCCTTAGCTCCTTCAGGTTGATATGAAGCAACTTTTCTTCCCTGGACCACAAGCCCTGAGTGCGCAGGTCCCCCAGGTGCGCCCCCCAACCCAGGTCCGACGCGTCTGTTACTAACGTCAGAACGGGCTGCGGGGCGGCGAAAGGGACCCCCGCGCAAACCTGCTGCCAATCGAGCCACCAACGGAGGGCGTTCGACACCCGAGCCGGGATCGTAACGACCAGGTCTAAGGGGTCTCTGTTGGGGCGATATGCTTGGGCCAGCCACAACTGCAGCGGCCTGAGTCTGAGGCGGGCGTGTCCGACTACGTGGGTGCAGGCCGCCATGTGCCCCAAGAGTTGTAAGCAACAGTTGTATGGCCGTGGTCGTGGGGAATTGCTGGATGGAGCTCACGGCCTTCTGAATGGCCAGGAACCTCGACACGGGGAGACTCGCCCGTGCCGCCACTGAGTCCAGGACTGCCCCTATGAAGTCCAGTCTCTGCGTAGGGACCAGTGATGACTTGGGTACATTGACCAGTAGACCGAGTTCGTGGAACACCTGTAGCATCAATGCCACATGGGAGCGAACCTCGGCCTCCGACCGGCCCGCTAGGAGCCAGTCGTCCAGGTATGGGTAGACGCGCATCCTTCTTTTTCGAAGAAAAGCTGCTACCACGGACATGCATTTCGTGAATACGCGCGGGGCTGTTGCCAGGCCGAAGGGCAAAACTGTAAATTGGAAATGGCGCTGGCTGACAGTGAAGCGCAGGAACCGCCGGTGGGCCGGTCGGATAGCGATGTGAAAATCGGCATCTTTCATATCGAGGGCAGCGTACCAATCCCCCGGATCCAGGGATTCAATGATGGTACCAAGGGAGACCATACGGAAACGTGGTTTGAGCAAGTATTTGTTTAGCTTGCGTAGGTCCAGAATAGGACGAAGGCCCCCTTTTGCTTTGGGAATGAGGAAGTATCTTGAATAGAACCCTTTCCCTTTGAGGTCCGGAGGAACCTCTTCCACCGCTCCTACTGTGAGGAGGGCCTGCACCTCTTGCAAGAGGAGTTGCTCGTGAGAGGGGTCCCTGAAGAGGGACGGGGTCGGGGGGTGGCAGGGAGGGGGCGAGGAGAACTGAAGGGTGTATCCTGCCTCCACCGTGCGTAGGACCCAGCGGTCCGATGTTATACGTGACCAAGCACGGTAAAAACGGGACAGGCGGTCCCTGAAACACAGGGGGGGATCCGGAATAGAGGTTGGTACACTGTCCTCGATCGCAGCTTCAAAACCCTTGTTTGTTTCCCGGCTGCGGTTTGTTTTGGCCCTGATTTTGGCCTTGGTTGGGCGTGTTGTTGCGTCTACGCCTGTTATCCCTGCCCCTCCTGCGGTACGGCTCCTGTCTAGGACGAGGGTGGTACTGCCTCTGCAGAGGTTGGGGCTTGAAGGGCTTCCTCTGCGTCACTGGGGTGCGCATCCCCAACGACTTGAGGGTAGCTCGAGAGTCCTTAAGACTGTGTAGTCTGGCATCCGTTTGGTCCGAAAACAAGCCTGAACCCTCGAACGGAAGGTCTTGGAGGGTGTTTTGCACCTCTGGGGGAAGGCCGGAAGCCTGCAGCCATGCCGAGCGTCTCATTACCACTCCTGACGCAATTGTCCTAGCGGCTGCGTCAGCGGAGTCAAGTGAGGCCTGTAAGGAGGTTTTGGCCACCGCCTTCCCTTCGTCAACTAAGGCAGCAAACTCGGGTTGCGAGCCCTGAGGCAAGGCTTCCTTGAACTTGGACACCGATGCCCAGGAGTTGAAATTGTGCCTGTTCAGGATCGCTTGTTGGTTCGCGATCCGCAGCTGGAGGCCTCCGGACGAGTAGACCTTTCTCCCAAATAAGTCCAAGCGTTTTGCCTCCTTGGCCTTGGGGGCCGGGGCCTGTTGGCCATGTCGCTCCCGTTCGTTGACCGCAGAGACGACCAGCGAACATGGGGTTGGATGGGAGAATAGGAAATCAAACCCCTTGGATGGGGCGAAGTATTTCCTCTCTACGCCCTTTGCCGTAGGCGCCGCGGAGGCTGGTGTTTGCCATACGGTCTTGTAATTAGATTGGACCGTTTTTATGAGCGGGAGCGCAATCCTGGAGGGGCCCTCCGGGCTTAGAATGTCGACCATAGGGTCTTCCTGCTCTACGGTTTCCTCTGCCTGCAACCCCAAATTGAGGGCTACTCGGCGGAGCAGGCCCTGGTGTGCCCGATGGTCAATCGGGGGAGGACCGGACACTGTTGTGCCCGCTACGGCTTCGTCAGGTGAGGAGGAGGAGGTCATGGCCTTTTGTGCGTCCTCTTCCTCTTGTAACTCCTCATCAGCAGGGCGCTCCTCCGGAGTGCGTTCTCTGACGTGGGCCTGAGACGGTGCCGGGCTCGGTGCCGAGTCGGCCCTTTCCCTTTCTGGCGGCCTGGATACCGTGGACTCCCTGCGGGAGGGTGGGCGCCACCGTGGGGAGCGGGACCGGTGTCCTGAGGGGCCCGATCTCGAGGTTCTGGACGGGGGGCCTTGTTGATGGTAGGCCCAAGGGGTCCAGAATGGCCATTGCCCTGGGTGGCCCCACTGTGGTTGCCAAGAGGCTTCGTGCTCCCTACTGGCCTGCGCTCTGTGGGCATATTTGCTGGAATGGCCCGAGTCCACCTCCGAAACTATGGACGGTGATCTAGAGGGCCACGGCGGTGCCGTGGGGCGGTGCCGGTCCGGGGTTGGAGAGCGGTGCCTTCGTGACCGGGACCGGGAGTAGCGCTGTGCCGACCTGGACCTGGATCGGTACCGGTGGCCCCGGGACCGGGAGCGGCTGTGGGAGGACGGTCTCAGGGATCGCGCGACCGACACGTCCCGGTGCCTGCTCGAGCAGGGCTGCTGGGCCGGTGCCTCGCGTCTGCTGGGGCCCGACTGTTGTGCGGACCGCTGCGCGGAGGGAAGCCGGGAGTCCACCGAGGCGGAGCTCGACCGGGATTGGCGCCGCGAATGGTGCCAAGATGGCGACCGTGATGGGCGCATCATCGCCGGCTTGCCTTTGGACGGCAGTCTCGGCGGAATGTCCTTAGCGCAGAGGGTGCCTTCAGCGGACAATTCAATGAGGTCCTTTGCTGCCTCAAATGTGTCCGGGGTGGAGGGCTGTTCCAACAGTTCCTCCAGCCCTTCCTCCTCACTCGACGCGCCTATCCCGGGGCTCGACGGGCCTTTCGGCGCCGGAGCCACTGGCACCGGGATCTGTGTTGGGACCGCAACGGCTTTAGTGGCACTTGCGGTCTTCGCGGGCGCTACCCTCTTGTGCGGGGAGCGTCCTCGGGCCTTGGGTTGGCCCTTCGGCTTAGCCGGCGAAGAGGACCGGTGCCGGGGGTGTTCCCTCCGAGCCGGTGCCGTAGGCTTAGGTTGCCCCGCCGGCATCGGATCCCAAACTGATGCCGGGGCACTCCGCACCGAGGTTGACGGTGCCGTAGAAGTGGAGGGCTGTAACGCCGACTCCATGAGCAGCTGCTTAAGGTGAAAGTCTCTCTCTTTCTTAGTCCTGGGCTTGAAAGCCTTACAGATCTTGCAGCGCTCCTTTTGGTGTGCTTCCCCCAGGCAACGGAGACACGATTCGTGTGGATCACTCAATGGCATAGGCTTGCGGCACGTGGCACAAGCCTTGAAGCCTTGGGCGTGCGGCATGCCCCGCCGCCCAGGGCCGGTGCCGGGGTTAGCCAAACACCTAACACAGAGAGTTTAAGCCTTTGTAAAGAACTGATAACTGCTAGCTTAACACTAACTACTAACGAACTGATAACTGTAACACTAATTACTATGCTAAGGGACACTCTCAGATGAGAGACAGAGTTGTTCCAACGTCGCCACGGACGGTAAGAAGGAACTGAGGGAGGGTTGGGCCGGCAGGGATATATATACGCTAGAGCGGGGCGCCGCTCTGGCGGGAGGGGAGACCCTGCAGGCCCGACGGGAGCCGCTGAGGGAAAAAGTTTCCGACGTTTGTGCACGCGGCGCGCGCACACCTAATGTGTAATGGACGTGAAGAATCACTCGAAGAAGAACCTTCACTTTCAGAGAGATCCACAAAGCAGGAGACAGCATGTGGAACATTCTATTACAGCAGTTAATTGAAATTACATTAAAATTAGCATTTTTTCTTTGCTAGTCTAAAAAGCAAGATATTCTGTGGGTTCACAGAATTTGGTTTTGTCAAAACAATGTATGACAGCACTTTATAATACCACAGAGAGACAAGGACATGAGCTCTTACCAAGGGATACTGTAAGTGGTCTTGTGAATCCTATATACAGGCAATACAAAGAACTAGTTCATGATATTTGGTGTGTTGGCTAAAGAGCAGGGCTGTAGTAAGACTAACTGAGGCCTGGACCCATTAAAATTTCAGCACAGCTATATCGCTCTCCCCATCCAAAGACCTTGTTTACACAGAAACTTAGTGCAAGATAAATACGTGTAAATCTGTAGTGCGCTAGCTTGCCACGCACTGATTGGTCATGTGTACGCTGCTGCTGAGCATTAAGCGCCATAGTGCACTTTGATGTACTGCTGTCAAAATGTATTAAGGAACTTTTAGTGCCTGGTAACAGGATCCACGTGGTGACGTAGTGTGCGTCAGGCTTCTGCACTCTACAGTCACATCCTGGGTTGCTGTGCACTAAGCCTCCACATTGACAGCCCAAATAGAGACATCTTCTCCCAACACTTGCCTCATTCCTCTTCCTTCCCAGCTCCTCTGGTTATCTACCACTGTTTGGTCTTCTTGTTCTTTCCTCACTCCCAGTCCCCATACTCACACTATACTTATTTTCTCACTGCTTTATGCTGTTGGGCCCCTCAGACCACTCAGTCATGTCCCAAGGATCTTTCCTTAACCCACTCTTGCCAAACAGTGAGAAACTACACTTTTATCATTTCAGAAAGAGATGTGCAGGGGAGCCTGATAAGATTATGTAAGAGAGGTGTATGACCAAAACCCTGGATCCAAACACCATTAAACTCTAAAGGATTTTGGATTTCAACTTTACATCTTAGACCCATCTCCAACTATAAAGCACTTCAACACAGAAAAAGGTTTATAATTTAAAAGTATGTTTATATGTGCGAAGAGGCAAATAAAATCTAGTGTTAATTAAACCGCCATCTCCTTGCTGTCATCGCTCTATGGGAATGCACTTTCACACTGCAAGGCTCTGAGTGCAATCCCCCTTATAAATTAAAAACACATTTTTTTATATTTAATACCATTATAAATTCTGGAGGTGATGTGGCCTTTGGGGGTGGAGGATGACAGCTTGCGATGCCCACATATTAACCTCGCAACCCCGAGGAGTCATGACCTTCAGTTTGAGAACCCCTGGTCTACTTCTCCGTGGGTCTCAGTGAACAAGAGCTAGGATCCCTGCCCCCTGTTGTGGCTGCTTTGAGCTGGTCATGCAGCATAAAACAGTTCAGGATTCTGTTTACATAGGGGAATACCCAAGAGGGATTAAGCTGGTGCAGCTAACTTTACAACAACCACTCCTGGCCCTTACAACATGGTGTAGTGTGGGTAGGCCAGTGGCATTGCCTAACATTGCTAAATCCTTAGCCAGCAAAACAGACCCTTCAATGGCTGTTCCTGGTTGCTTAACTTACAGCAGTGCTTAGGTTGCTTTAAATTATGCTGGGGTCCAAAATACCTCCCCAACTTTTCCAGGATCAAGAGAGTGGAAAGGTGACTTAGATACACCTTCTTCCATCCATTCACTTTGTCTTGTGATGAACTCAGCACATCTGAATTCAAGAATCTGGTCCAAAGATTCTAAAGCTTGAGGCAACATCCCTTTTAGAGAAAAGAGGTGCTTATAATGAAGCTTGTGATGACAATGACAGTGGGTGTCTTGGGCTGCAAATGTGAGAACGTGCAATGCTGAGGAGGGTGGTGTAGAAACCCAAATAGAACAGCCTCAGAACTTTCTAATGACAATAACAGAAACCATCATAGATGAGACCGCTTGTTTACCTGGCACGCTGTTATTTCTCGGTCGAGTTTGTTTGAACTCAGGACAATCCCTTCGAACATGTCCCACATCCCCACAGATGAAACATCTCTTCTCTCTAGTCTCCCTGTCCTCTTCTTTCACTTCTTTTTCATCGTCTTTCTCATTCTCCTTCTTCTTCAGCCTACATGGTAAAGTTTATTAACACTGGTGCCAAAACATCGTCTGTACAGTTCTACAGTTCCTATGTCCAGTGAAGGAATATCATGACCAACATATGTACTGGAATACAACTACCCCAGAGCCCGCAGGAAAACACTTTCCAGAGCCTGGGCTGGTTAAGGAACAGCTTGTAGTGGAGTCAATGAACTCAGTTTGTGTTGGATGGCGGAAGTGCTACAACAGAAGGTATTACTTCTCAGGAAGAATACGTTAGCATCCTGGGCCTGGCCCAGTAACAGCATTGATGGGTGCAGCACGAAGCAGTGATGCTCTTTCAAATGTTGAGCACTGGCAGAATAAATGGCAAACTGGAATTAACGTGAGGAATAAGGAACAACCTTTCCTTAAGCTGTACTGTTTCTTCATCATAAGTAATACAATAAGCCACTGTAATAGTTTATACAGTTGTGCACTTTAAAGTCATGTGGTAAAATGTAGTCCCCCCCCAAAGCTTACAATCTAAATAGACAATGTACTGACAAAGGCTACAGGATTGTTTGCAACAAAGAGCAGATGATAATACTGGTGTTTAGCACATATCTTGTTAGTTCAGCCATGCATGTGTGTGCACGTGCTTTCAGGAGAGCACTGGGAATTGATTGTGGTTAGTCATTGATTGTGGTTGGGCAAAGCAAAAAGGGGGTGGGAAGATGAGGTCAACGGACTCTTAAGAAGGACAAATGGGAAGCTTTGATAAGAAAAACATTGTATTCTCTGTAATACGTTTTTCTTATCTGCATTGAATATGCAAGCCGTGAAAGTCCTCCTCACTTAATATGATGACCTGAATTAAATAAATTTTAATTTAAGATGACTGCTTCATGTATTTTACTCACCTTCTCCTTTTTGGACAGTCTTTCATGTAGTGACCAATTTTTCCACAGACACGGCAGCATCTATCATTGGGTGCCAGCTCCCCATCTGTCAATACTTTGGAGTCAAAGAAGTATTCCTGCAGACAAGTGTCAGACTTTTACACTAGAGAAGTTATTCATTTATTAATTTACAACAGCCAGAGAGGACAGATAAATCAGATTGTCCCAAAGATCTAAAGTGGGGTGGCATGCTTTCATTTGCTACCCTCTCACGTTCATTCTATGACAAACTCCACGCAGCCTTTAACTTAGTCTAAGTTAAAGTCAAAATATGTGTTTTATAAAGAGAGCAGCTTGGTCTACAGGAGTGAGTGTAGTAACTCTCCTGTTCTAATCACAGCTCTGGAACAGACTCCCGTTGTGGACTTGGGGAAATCACGTAACATCATCTGTATGAATGGGGTGTGATCTGGCGGTGTGGGGATTAGTTGTTTATAAAAGTGCTTTGAATAAATAAAACATTATAATACTATAATTCATGGTATTTCCCTGATGTTAGAATGCACAGTTAGGGCATATGTTGACTTGGCCAACTTTTCTGTAAAATGTTGGATGAGACCCTGGGACAGAGCACTGCAAATTGAAGATATTTCCATTTAGATACTGGGACATCTTGTTGAATGCCCTTGCAAACAATAAACACAGATGCTGCTTGAGAGAAGGCTGATTAATAATAATCTGGGATGTGGTTATTACACAGACACACATACATTTCGTTCATTTTATTCCTCAAACACAAAAAACTAAGTCCAACATGTTAATTTATTACTTATTAATTGTATATATGCAACACCCAAAAGCCCCAATCAGATCAGCACCCACTGGGCTAGATATTGTCCAAACACAGAGCAAGAAACAGATCCTCCCACAAAGAGCATATGATGCAAGTTAAGACAAAATACAAGCGAGTATAATCAACAAATGGAAGGAGTGGAGGAAGGACAACCATGGCAATAGTGATAGCCATACTTATTTACATATACTAGTTATATGTCCAATTTGCAGATTTTGATGGTGGGGTTTTTTTTGTTTTGTTTTTAAGATATAAGCAAACAGTAAGGTTGAGATTTTCAAAAGCACCTAAGTGACTTAGGAGCACAAGTTCTATTAATAATCAATGGGACTTGCACTCCTAACTCACTTAGTGCTTTTGAAAATCCCTCCTTATCTAGATAATCCCAGCTGGCCACCTGCTTAGCTATTATTTTAAGGTTTTTCAAAGATGTTGTTTGTTTTCTGTCTAAGATACAGGTGTTTCAACTAAGACCCTTCCTCATGGCAGAAACATCAGTCTGCAAGCACAGGTTCTTTGAAAAACTGATCGCTCAATGGGAATGAATTTCTGACAGTGGTTTACAGTGGACAGTACACGTTCTATTGGTTAGGCTTGAAAAGTTTATTTTCTTAATGAGCAATCAGTCATTACCACCCACTGTAGAAATTAACAATACGGGGTATGTGCAAAGCCTAATGGGATTGTTCCTTCTATTTAGCAACTAATTCAGACCATCACCAAAGTTCTTAAAGCCTTTAGTGTGTTTTAAAGCTGATTAAGCAACGAGTCTTCTGACTGCTTTATCAAGAAAACAAGTATCGATCATTATTCTAAGGCTTCACACTCAACTTTTTGCTCCTACATAAAATCTAGGATTCTCTTCCCTTTTGATGATGTATTTTCTACATTAGAGCTGCTTAGCACATAGTTGGAGAGCCAAATGCTGCTCCCGGTCTGTAAGTGTAAGACAAGAACAAAGCTCATCAGCTTCACATTTTTATTGCTGAGGAACTGAAGCAATAAGCAAGTTTTATTTGTTTATCAAATAAAATCTAATTACAATGGTTGTGTGTTTACTCTGTTTTTAATAAAAAAAGTTATATAAATCTATATACAACTCAGGTGCTTCTGAGAAGTTGCCAATGCAGTACTTACTACTGCAAAGGGTTTGATCTACTACATAGTTCCCTTCTCTGAGAATGCTGAAAATACCTACTGGTCTGTTTCTATATGCCTCGTACTCAGCCTTCTATCCAGTTGTACCTTTTTTATTCAGTTTATGCATGACTGCGTGTCATACACATTTGAAAGAAGCCAAGAGAATACACCACTCTGATGGATATAGGAAAGGAAACTATACTAAAGCTTAAGACACAAACAAAGAGAACTTACAGCTTCTCTTCCCAGGATTGGATAGAATGGGGTACCAAACAGTTTTCTCCCATTGATAAATGCCTTCATTATGAAATTGGTCACTATTGAAGAGAAGATAAAATCATTGGAAGACAAAAGAAAGGCACTTTGCTTTAGAAATTAGTAAGAGCTCTGTAGTAGGAATAAATAGCTTACTTTTTCTGGAGACTCCAGCACCAAGATTATGATTCAAGTCAAAAGGATCTAAGGGAAGGAAGAAAAATATCCAAGAGTGAGCAAAATATGTTGCAGCATAAAATATTATCTCATTTAATACATCTATTTAAATGTGTAAGGTCCCATATTACACACACTCATAGGTGGGAGCAGGGCAATTTTTGGGTTATTGATTGCAGTGGGTTTAAAATAGATGTGAATTACGCACAGAAGAAATATTAAAAGTTAGGGGTCTATTGTCCCATTTACGTATGCTGTAGGATTTGCAAACTAAAGTCTCATTATCATTAATGGGAGTTCCCCATGTAAAGATCCTGTGCATCAATGGGAGATCAGATCCCCAAGCATGTGTTCATTGTTTTGTTGCATAACAGAACAGAAATTCAACAAATAGGTACCTTCAATGGCAATGCATTTGGATGTCCACTGTTTCTCAAAGGTGGTTAGTAGTTTCTTCTGCCGAATGCTGATCACATATTCCTTGAAGTCAAATTCTTCAGTGTAGAATCGCAGCAACCCTAACCAGAGTTCTCCAAGTGACTCAGTGTTCTTTCCAAGTGAAGGCAAACGCTTCTTCTACATGCAATTTAAGACACAGTTCGTATAGGCACAATTAACCAAGTACTTTCCCCCCTGAACTACACATTTTAATAAGGGGATTGTCTACAGGAAAAAGTTATATCTGTATAAACTAAGCCATGACTTTAAATGGATATTTTTATACTGCCATAACTCCCTATGTGGACACTTATTCCAGTACAAGAGTGCCTTTTTCTGCTTTAACTTACATTGCTTTGGAAGCAGTTTGGGTTTTTCGGTTTAGCTTACTCTTATACTGGAGTATGAGTATCTACACAGGGAGTTATAACAGTATAATCATGACAATTTAACTATGCTGGTATAACTGGTAAAGCTCTCCCATGTATTCAAGCCCTAAGTTTTAGTGAGTATTTTGGAATTGGAACATTACCAGCTCTTCCATGTCATCAAAGAAAAAGGCATTCCACCCATCAACCATTCTCTGAGGAATCTGTTTTCCATCAAATATCTGCAAAAACACAAGAACAGTTATCTTCCTAGTGTTCACTGCCACCTTGGGTTTAAGTAATCATAAAACAGTGACAGTTTTGTTGCAAAGACTATTGCAAGAACAGCTTTTTATTTCAGTACTTGTTTGAAAGGTGCTTGGCATTACATGGAAAACATTCAAATGCATTTTACCTAAAGGCAATTCTGCTCATCTACCAAATATTTCATGTATTTTAATTTCTTTGTTCCTTAGAACTAAGAAAATGTGCATAAAATCATCCCACCTGGTTGCACTCAGCTCCTCTTTCCTATTAAGTCTCTAAATTAAAACAGACCATAGCTGGCCTCACCCATCATGACTTTAATTTGGATAGGCCAAAGGCAGGGCCGCCCAGAGGATTCAGGCAGGGGGCCTGGGGAAAAGCAATTTCGGGGGCCCCTTCCATAACAAAAAGTTGCAATACTATAGAATGCTATATTCTTGTGGGGGCCCCTGTGGGGCCCGGGGCAAATTGCCCCACTTGCCCCCCCTCCCCCGCCCGCCTTGGGCGGCCCTGGCCAAAGGGAGACTCAGCTGTTACTTAAATACAGCCCCAGAAGTAGCAATTACCAGACCATTAAAGTAGTGTCAATGAAGTAATGGTCTCAAATAGAGTGACTCAGCCAGAGTTCCTCCTTTATGCAAAGAAGGAAAAGGCAGATAGATCTGAGAATTACTCCTATCAGGGAACTCCAGAGAATGTCAACGTTTCAGGGAAAGGCAGATGGCTGAATAAGTGCAGTTTGCCTCACCTTAAACAATAATGGAGGTATATAATGTTATTTTATTAGTAAAATTTCTTAGCATTTATGTAACACTATCTTCAAAGCGATAGAAACATTAATTGTTCCAACACCTTAACAGGTAGGAACATAAACATCACCCCTCTTTTGCAGCTGAGGAAGCTGAAGAGCATTTGAGTAATATGCCCAAAGTCATACAGCAAGTCAATAGTAGAGCTGGAATTAGAACTCAGGACTTCTAACTTGGGCCATCATTACACCTCCTTGCTGATTGAGTCCTCTTTCTCTTGATTGTACAAACACCGTAATTTGACCCAAACCCAAGAAAGTGAATGCAGTAGCACATAACCAGGTCCAAAATACATTCCTCGTTTTGCTGCTGTTTTCTTTTTAAGTTTTACTTACATTACAAAGTAAAAGTTAGAAAATGGATGATGAAAAGAGACCCAGGATTTTCATCTGCACCCCTTACCCCTAGGACCAAAAACTCTCAAATCTGACTTGAAAAAACAATGCCACTTTTTCCATTACATCTTTTCCTGAAAACCTACCTCCTGAAGAACTGGGATAACTGGGGGATTTCTCTGTTGCAGAAAGTACAACACCATAAGGATATAGGCATATGAAGATAGGCTTCCTCTGGATGCGTCTCCAATGTCACAGCGCTAGACAAAATACATTTTGAACAAAGTACTGAATGAAAATTAAACGACAAGGTATTTAACTCTGTGAACTATGGCAATGAACAAAAACTCAATTACTGTTTCAGAATTAAAAACTGTTTAATCAAGTCTGAAAGATAAATGTCAACAAATTTAGAGAGACACTGTCAAGTAGTTTAGGAACAAAATTTGATCAACTCATAAAGCTTCAATGATCTGATGGGAAAATGTCTTTCCAAATTCTATGGCCCAAATTTTCCAAAGCAGCCTCTAAAATTGTGCAGTTTTTGCTATCCAGCTCAATTTAGTTCCAAAATTTCAATGTTGTGAAACCAACGTTTTCCTAACCTTATGTTAACAAAGATGCTTCCGTATTTTTAGTTTTATTTTTAATTTAAAATTTTTATTTTAATGATTTTTATGTGAAGTTAGTTATTTTCCTGTGGTATTTGCAACTTTCTTAATTGTTACATTACGCTAGTGTATAATACCCCCTAAATGTGAAACCAACTAGCCTACTTTCACTGCCGGGGCTCTATGAAATACAAACATCAGGCATAAAGGGTGAATTGCCTTATTAAAACTGAAAAATATACAGTTTATTATGGTTTTATTAGTAACACAGATATGGACATAAGATGTTATGAAATATACCATTTTTAATCTGGCAAATTCCCTTTAAAATATTTTGAAAATATAAATGCTTGCATTACTGTAAAAAAATCTTCTTTACCTATATACTAACTGTAACTATTATCAAAATGGAAAACATTTATTAACCTGGTCTGGAAAAAAGACAGCAGTATTTTGTGCTACTTACACTGCGCTCACGTGGTAACATACAAATGTGCTTTTAAACTCTGTTCCCACGTCTAGCATACAGATAACTCTTATTGGCAGTTCACTTTACTCTAAATACATAAACACAATGCAGTGCAATTTTAACAGCACCTTATTAGGGCTGTCAATTAATTGCAGTTAACGCCTGCGATTAACTGAAAACAAAATTAATGTGTTAATTTTTTTAACACGTTAATCGCATGCCTCTGGGCGGGGAGGAAGACATCTGCAGCAGGGCTGAAGCCCCAGCCCCAAGCTCTGGGGGTGGCAGGGGGGCTAAAGTCACAGCTCCAGGGGCCGTGGGGGGCAGGTGGGGGCCTGAAGCCACAGCCCGCTGCTCCAGGGGCGGCAGGGGGTGAGGGAGGGCTGAGGCCCCAGCCCGCAGCTCCGGGGGCAGCAGGAGGTGAGGGAGGGCTGAAGCTGCAGCTCCAGGGGTGGCAGAAGCCACAGCTCCGGGGGTGGGTGGGCCTGAAGCCACTGCTCCGTGGGCAGTGGGGATGGGGGCCTGAAGCCACTGCTCCGGGGGCAGCAGGAGCCAGAGCCCCACATCCCGAGACGGGCTGAAGCCCGGTGCCCCCCACCCCGAGGGGGGTTTAAGCCCCACACCCTGAGCGGGGCTGAAGGTGGGGGGGGCACAATTTTTTCTAGGGGGGGAGGTCAAAAAAAATTTTTTTTAGTCAAAATGGGGTCACCGTCACAAAAAGTTTGAGAAACATTGCTATAGAGAACAGAGGCCTGGCAAGCTCAGCCTCCCTGCACCAGCCTCTCCTCCCCTGCCGCATGCCAAATGCCTGAGGTAAAATCCACCCTCCTTTGCATACAAGGGCTCCCTCAGCTAAAGGGAGTTATGTAAAAATAGTAATAATAATTCTACATATGTAAGTTCAACTTTCATGATAAAGAGATTGCACTACACTACTTTTATGAGGTGAATTGAAATACATTTCTTTTATCTTTTTTACAGTGCAAATATATGTAATAAAAAAAAAGTGTAAAATAAGCACTGTACACATTGTATTCTGTGTTGTAATTGAAATCAATATATTTGAAAATATATAAAACATCCAAAATATTTAAATAAATGGTATTCTATTATTGTTTAACAGTGCAATTAAAACTGTGATTAATCGCGATTCATTTTTTTAATCACTTGACAGCCCTAGTAAATATTAATTCAAATTCACTGTTATTAATAACACATCAAACCTTCCACTATCCCAATTTTGACAGACAGGGAAACTGAGGCAAAAGGATTTAAGTGATTTGCAGGCCACAGGAGGAGTGTCCCAGCCAGAGAAAGTCAGGAATTCCTGGCTTACAGTCCTAGGCTTAGACACCATCCCTCTCTCAGCTCCCTTTGTGCTCTTCCAAAGAATGTAAATATAGAGTCTAATCCCAACTTGAAAATTAATTATCAGCATAAGTGATAATACAATGGACAAATGACTGTCACATTCTGGAACAAAGTCAGAAGTATATTTCAGTTATCTCAAGGGACAGCAGTACATTAACAGCTTGTATTATGGTACAGCTCTAAAGCAATAATAAAACAAATTCTGCTAGTCTTTTCATGAAAATCCATTCACGTGGTCAATTAAATAATGTAGAGCAAATAAAGAGATAGTGTTTCAGTCAACAAACAAAGAGGCTGCATGCCAAGTCATTTACAGAGCCACATACCATTTATCTCCAAGATCTCCCTGCACAAAAAAACAATTTCTATTACGCTTTTCTGCAAGATTATAGGGGAAAGAAATAATATTTTTTTTAGCTAGAAAAATTACTATCTGGATGCACAGTGCATTCTGATTCCCAATTATATTGTTAAAGCTTTTTTGTTGGTGTAGCTGGCTTGAGTTCAAGAAATTAAAACCTACTTTTTCAAAAAAAAAAAGCTTTCCATCAAACACAAATGGTTCAACAGCCAACAGAGGGCATTAAGGCCAATTTCTGCTCTGGAATATGTTTGCAACTTCACTGGCTTCAATGGGAACTCACCATACATACCTGAGGGCAAAACTTGGTTCGAAGGGCTTGTCTACATGGAGCAGCAATGCGCTCTAGAGGGGTGTGATTTCTAAAGAATACTTGGGAAGATTTAGTTTGTGCCAGCAGAGTCTACACAGGCCACTTAGTGCACTTTAAAAGTCACACCCTTCTAGTGCACATTTATAGACAAGCCCATACACAGCCACTCAGGAGGTAGCATCTTAATTCTCAGATTAAGAAGATTCTGCTTGTCTCCTTTCTAGCTGGCATCAGCATCATGTAAGCTCTTTGGGACAATGACAGTCTAGCACAGAGCACAGTGCTATACAAATAATAAATAATGATAAAGTCATGTTGTACTGTATCTTTATATTACCTTAGCAAAAACTTTCATTGTATATCCCAAATATTGCACTCTAGGATCAATAGCTGCATATGTAGCCAGCATTCTTGTGTTATGCTGTGCCTGGAAAACAGACAAGTATTAGAAATAGTTTATAGTTTAATATGGTATAGCCTGCAGTTCAGACATGGGGAGGTAGAGAGCCAAAATATACAGGGAGGCAAATTCTACGCTCAGTGACACCCATGCAACATTTCAGTGTGGTTGCAAGAACACAATTAAAGGCTGACTTCAGACCAGTTTATTTGTAAAAATTAGCACCTGAACACACCAGCTTGTTCAAAGATGGAATCACTCAAAAACTGAGTGAATCTGGGGCAAATCCTGGCCCCTCCTTTGCTGGCCTGGAGGGGCCCATGGCAGGAGAAGCTGTTTGTTTCCACAGTGTAAGAAGAGAGCCAGAAATTGAAGGACAAACAGGCTCCATTAAGCTGAAAGGCCACAGTGACTCTGCAGCTCAAAAAAGGAAGGCCTCTCCATCACTGTGCCACAAAGCTAACCAACTACTTGGGCTGGGCACTGGGCTGAGGATTTGGGGCTATTTGAATTAAAATATGTAAAAAAAATTGGATATGGTATTTTTATTTCTGATTCAGAATTATTCCCTAGGAACTTTAATGCTATCTCCATCTTTTAGACGTCCAAGTATTACCATCTGTAGGCAAACTTTCCAAACAATCCTGCAAAGTATGCATTAGCTTTTACAGAAAGAGACACTTACTAGAGTATTGTATAAGCTGATGTCTCCCTCTAAGCCACTGCGTCTGTGTTCAAATTTTACTATAGGCACTTTGGCTGTTGTTATAGGCAAGATGTTTTTTAAACCTGAGGAGGCAGGATAAAATATTTCCATAAATATTAAACATACAAGCAGATACATGTAATTGTAAATATCATGTAGAGTACATTTAAAATACATACCTGGATGCTTTTTAAGAATTTTTGCCAAACCTTCAATTATTTCCTTACAATTTAGTTTCTAGAAAAATAAATAGCAAAATCTGAGCAATGAACTATGGATCCTCGCCCCACAAACTGAACAAATATTATATTTCATGGAGTAATGAATGAAGGATCATAAATCTTTCTTCATTTTAAGAGTATAAAATGTAATTGCAACATATATTTTCAAATATTGAACTCCCACCTCTGCATTTTCATGGCCTTCCAAGGTCATGCAGATATCCAGATCACTGTCCCGGAATCCAAATCCATTTTTTGAAGAGCCAAATAAGCACAGTCTGGCTTTATCTAACCAAAAGAATAGACAAAAAGTGTCACTTTTTTTGTAATATCTTTTGGCACTGCTTACTACAGGAAATTTCTTATTTGAGATAAGAGGCTGGACCCAATTTTGCATAATATATTTAATGGACTTTTAAATCAGTTTCTACTGGACACCTCTGACATCTCATGTCAGACAACAGAAGTAGTTGGTACTTTATTTTAATTTCTATGTGCAACTGATGAGGAATTAAAATGCAATTTTTGATGTGCCTGCTGTGTTACGGACTCAGTAACTAATTATTACATACAAATTTCTACATGCATTAATTGCTTTTTTACAGTACAATACAGTTTTAACTATTTTGAAAAGTATATAAATACATGCAAAAAACTAGTTATAATACACATTAATAACACAGATACTAAGATACAGCTATTTGTACTTGATTCTTTGTGATTTTTTTGGTTCATTTATACTTCCCAAGGTTTAGCAATTGTAGG
This sequence comes from Emys orbicularis, assembly GCF_028017835.1. NCBI lineage: Eukaryota > Metazoa > Chordata > Testudines > Emydidae > Emys > Emys orbicularis. Next base: position 11,127,124 of record NC_088690.1, read on the forward strand.
GATATAGGCTCACATTAAACCAGGGTGAACTATGGTTTTAAATTGAGTTGGGATATTTGCATGAGCATTAGGCTCAAAGCATGTGACCAAAAAGAATGAGATCATGAGAAAGAAGTAATTGTGTTAAACTGGCAGTGACCATTTGAAATACCAGTGTTATCTTATTTAAGGTTGGGCTGCAGTAATAGAAATAAAACAAGGTTAATTGGGAACCAAGCACAGTAAATAATTGGCTATGTAAGAAACTGCTTCATCTGGCTTTAGCTAAGGTCCGATAATTGGCAATGACATCACTTGTTTGTTAATGGGTATAAAAAGGTAAACCCAGGAGTTCATTGCTAATACCTGCCTGACCAAGTTGGAGCTGACAATATAGGTTTAAGCATCCCTGGGTTTAGCCCATTTGTAAGTACCTTGATCAAACAGCTTATAAATGGTTTGTTACTCTTTGGATGTAGTAAATTGCTTATTTAGGCTTTATAGGCATGTTTAGAGCAATTGTATACATACACCTCTACCCCGATATAACACTGTCCTTGGGAGCCAAAAAATCTTACCGTGTTATAGGTGAAACCGCATTATATCAAACTTGCTTTGATCCGCCGGAGTGTGCAGCCCCGCCCCCCCGGAGCACTGCTTTACCGCGTTATATCCGAATTCATGTTATATCGGGTCGCGTCATATCGGGGTTGAGGTGTATTATTTGGGCTTTGGATGTAATAAAGGAATTTAAGGTTAAATTGGTGTTGTGGTAATAAATACAGATAATAACCCTGTATAAATCATGATAATTCCAACAACAACATGAAAATTCCATTTTCTGTTACAGGAAAGTTTGGTTGATTGGGATGTTTCTCTGTGCCCATTAACCATAGTCTATAGTATAAGATACAAATAATGAAGTCAATGCAGTTTCTGAATGAAACATTTTATTTCCACTTTGGGTTATTCATTTCCATTTTTGTTTGAAATTTATTTTCACTCATGTATTAATAAGCATGGTAATATAATTGAGAAGGATTTCTTTCTGAATGACCTGTTTTAGATCACTGTAATTTGTTCATTTTGAAATCAATGATAAGAAACTATATCTATCAGCTCATGGCTGCTTTCAAACCTTTGATGGAATCAGAAACCTTCTGTCTTAAGTTTCTGTGACAGAAAGATAGTGCCCTCAATCCTCAGCTGTCACCAATAAGCACAGGGCACAGCTGAAGGGTCGAGCTGCAAAAGAAACATTTACAACTACCTGATCTTGGGGCCAATTCTGGAAGAAAGAATGGTCTTCTGGATAAGACAATAGACTGGAACTCAAGCGACCTGGTTCAATTCCTGATTGTGCTACAGACTTTGTGTGTGACCTTAGACAAGTCACTTAGTTTTTCTATGCCTTGGTTTCCACAATATATATATATGGAGAGAGAGAGAATAATTTTTCCTACTTCATGGAAGTGATGCGAAGATAAATTCATTAAGATTTCAGAGGCACTCAAATACTATATTGATGGGGTCCATATAAGTACATGGGCCACAATGCTACTCTAAACTATATGTAGTTGGCTATAGCCCAATAACACTCTTTCCCTCCCGTGGCATGCTTCCTGTGCTTGGGGTCAGCAAGGGTTTGGTTATGTCAACCTACATCATGCAGGCTTTCCTCCATGCTGTGGAGATGCACCAGTTGCCAGCACCACTAGGGCAGCACAAAGGGGCCAGAGTAGGGTTAGGGATTGAGTTTATATGTCTACAGGTACCTTTATATACACACTCAAAAGGAAGACGCCACCATTTTAAAGTAGACAAAGGAACAAAGAAAGACAATTCTATATTAATGGGCTGGACAACTGGAATGAAGGAAGAAATTTTAACAACGAATGATAAGTGGTTACCTATTATTACATACCGTTGTATTCTTTTCTAATAAATCTTTCCAAACTTGCCAGAATTTGTTCTCTGTTTTGTTGCTCAGAGAAAGGAGGTGATAATTCATCTGAGAAAAAAAAAAAGTTAGACTCTGATTTAACATTCCACTATATTTTTGGTCCTAAATATCTGATTTTATGAATTAAAGTATTTGCTAATATTTATTCTCTTTGAATACCGATTTTTTTTTTAAGTCTGACGTTTTCTATGGTAGTTAGTACTGACTGCATTTTACTTTGGGACTTGATCCTGTTGTCATTACTCAGGCAAAACTCTTGGGAGCCAATAATAGCTTTGCCTGAATAAGAGCTGTAGAATCTGGCTAATACTGAGGGCTTGTCTACACTAACAGTGCGGCAGCTGCACCAGTGCAACTGCGCCACTGTGCTTAGTGAAGATGCTACCTACGCCGATGGGAAAAGCTCTCCCATCAGCGTAGGTACTCTGACTCCCCAAGAGGCAGTAGACATAGTGCTGTCTACACCGGCGGTTAGGTCAGTATAACTGCATCGCTTAGGGCTGTGGGTTTTCTACATCCCTGAGCAATGTAGTTATACCAATGTAACTTGGTAGTGTAGACCTAGTCTGAGGCCACACTGCTTACCACACCAAATCTCTATTACTCCTGGAGGGATTCTGCATCAAAATATTAAAAATTCTGCCCCCCAAAATTTTTAAATGTGAAAAATTCTGCAGATTTTATTTGTCAAAATAATGCAATATAATCACACCAGTTTCAATTGTTTTGGTAAGTTATTTAAACTACAATATAGAAAAAAGTTCCAATAACGATTCAGCATTTCCTAAACACATGAAAGTTAAGTTACAAACACTTGGTAACCAACACCCTGCATTCCAGTTATAATCCTGATTTTCATTTAAATTACATTACAGAACACCAAACAGCAATAAAAAAAAAAGTAGAATGGCATTTTAAATTGCTCAGACTTTCACACATGAAAGACATACAGTTTTGCTAATCATTGTCCTGAACCTGGCTGGGTACTTTGGGAAGTGCTTGGTTCTGATTGTCCTGACATTTTATTGACTTCTTGGTAAATGTTTTATTTGCCCTCAAAGTCTTTTTTTTTTTTTAATGAATAGGTAAAATAAATCCTGTGCTGTAATCTAACCCCATTGTGCCACTTTGCCACAGGAAAAAAGTGAGAAAGCACATAGATTTTCCTAGCTGATTCCCTTACTGTCATTATAAGGCTTTACATCACTCTGGCAATGTAGGGGTCTTAAAACTTTTACATGTTTTATGCTCCTGGGGGAATCGACTGAGAATGGGAACCATTAACTAACAATAGGAACATTAACAATGTTACTTCACAAGCAGGCTGCTACATTTCTGCCTCAGGTAATGAGATCAATTAACCATCAACAGCAACTTTGACAAAATATGTGTGTGTGTGTGGGGGGGGTGTTTACAAAAGCTATTTTCTTTAATGTAAAAACAAACAATTTTCAGTAATATGATACTAATATTTAATTAAGTGGTTTTTTCGATTCTCAAGAAGTTACAGACATGTTACTAGGCAGGCAGCCTGCTACAATTCTGCCTCACAGAATGATATCAATTAACTAGCAGGCAGGCTGCTACATTTCTGTTTCAGGTACAGAGCCTTCCTTGGGCATAATAAAAAGACCTACCCCACCTCCATGCCTGTTGAGTCGCAGCAGAAGCGATAGGGACACAGTCTCTCTCGCTTGTTGGCCAGCCCCGCCCCACGACAGTGATCAACATCTCCCCCACAGGCACACACGCCCAGCCTCCCTCCCCCTGCAGTGATTTGCCTCTCTGAGGCTGCTTCAGGCACGCTGGAACAGATGCACTGCCTGGGCTACCAGGGAAGAGGTGCGTGTCCCCCTGCATATTTCTTTTTAATTTTACAGAAATATGTAGACCATCTGAATTCTGCACTCCCACAGGTGTGCAGAATTCTGTCAGGAGTACTTTATGCACATTGGCTGCCTGTTCTCTCCAAAACCAATAATAACTAAAGATGAAAGCTCTTGCTTAAACACATTTTGGGGCCAAATTCTTTGTCAACTTAACTCTACTGACTTCAAACTACATGACAAAACAATATGGGCCAAATTCTGTTTCAGCTACATTGCTGTAACTTCCTCCCACTAAAGTCAATGAAGTAAGCACCACATTAAAGGGAACAGAATTCGGCTCTACGGCTTTAATTTTTAGAAATTACAGCCTGTGAAGTGAAAAGTCCTACACTAGTCCAACAGTAATACTGTACTTACCAAAGCATCTCTTACACACTATATCAAGTATTTCCCGAAATCTGTTTGTCATTGGTGGTAGTGGTTTTAGATCAATTTTCTTAAAATCCTCTGGGCAGTCATTTTTGGAATGGCCATCACGTTTGCAGATGCTGCATACTATAGTTGGAGGCTATTAGAAGAAATAAAATAAACAAATTTTAAAATATTTCAATGAATGCATACTATTTCCATAGGACTGTGGTGAGCAATAACAGCGTTTATCTAGAGAACAATAAAAGAGCACCCCTTGACAAATCACCTTTTGCCCCTGCAGTGCACTACAGAGTTCAGGAATTCTGCCAGAGGATAAAGGGAAAGGAGAGGTCAGAAGAGGAGGGAATCAAGAGCTGAAATCAAGAGCTTTGCATGAGGAGGAAGGGAACTAGCCACCAAGTATATGCACAATAAACCTCCTAGATAGTGACCCACTGGCTGATCTGTTAAGGATTATAAAAATGTAATGTCACAAGCCCAGTCATGTAGTACTTCTTTAGGTAAAGTTCCCACTGACATCAATGGGAGGTTTGCCTGTGTAAGGACTACAGGATTAGGCTATATAGGTTTAAAATGTCATGTTAGTAAATAAAGAAAAATATTTGATTCGATTTCTAATCAATTTTTTACAAAGAAGAGTTGAAAGTAGTTTCAGATACTATACTTGTCTCTGAGACCCCCCCTAGCAGTTTTTGTGTTTACTATCACGTTACTTTTTACAGTGTTTTTCTCTTGCCTATTACTATGTGAAAGACCCACACAAACAACATGGGCAACACAGGGCTTGTACCCTACCGGGGTAAATTGACCTAAGTTACGCTACTCCAGCTACATGAATAACGTAGCTGGAGTCGACGTAGTTTAAGTCGACTTACCCCAGTGTCTTCACTGCGTCGACGGGAAATGCTCTCCGGTCGACTTACCTTACTCTTCTCGGGGAGCTGGAGTACCGGAGTCAACTGAGAGCGCTCTGCCGTCAATTTAGCAGGTCTTCACTAGACCCGCTAAATTGACACCTGCTGCATCGATTGCAGCAGCGTGGCTCTCCCCAGTAGTGAAGACAAGCCCTAAGTGATTGACTGACTATGCTGAAAAACAGAACTGACTACACAAAGTTCAGTAAACAAACTGAAAAAACAAATACATTTCTCTTTGCTACTCTCTTTCAGTTACAGGTACACTAACCCTAGGGTTACCTATTTTGATTTACAAAGGGGGGAAAGGGGGGAGTTCTCATCCAGAGATCTTGGCATCCTTGACAATATTTAAACATACAAAAGAGCATAACTCCTCTACCAGTTACTACAGCTCCATCAATTCCACCTAACCCCCTATCCAACAGAGCTTAGGGGGAAAAAACCTTCTGCCCTATAATTCTCTCCTGACTCTAAAAGTCAAGGAGAACCGAAAAGATTTTTGGGCAGAAATGTGTTTATTAACAGTGTCCCTTTAATAAATTGGACTTTTACAAAAAAGTCTGAAATGAATCGAAATATTTTAATAATTACACAACTATCACTCACAACAGTTCTAGGCCCTTAGGAACTCCGCTTTCATAACATGCTATATTATCGTCTCTAATGCCACATGTTATCTGACACTCTGAGACAGACTGGAGAACAGTCTAAGTGCCTAGTGTCATGAAAAGATGGGAGTGAATAAAAATCAATGTTTAAAACAAAATTTAAATATATTTTTATTTAATTTAAATAAAATGAATTTTTAAAAATTTAAATCGGATTTTTTTATTTACATTAAATACAGGTTTATTTTTTAGGAAAAAAACTATTTTAAATGAACAACCTAAGTTAAGGCCTAAACTTATTACAATCAATTAAAATAATCTAAATTAAATACCGGTACGCTTCCTACCAAGTTGTAAAAAAGTCAAAACAGCAAACTCATGGAAGTTACTGGCTAAGCACGTGGAACCAGAGTTTGCTGAAATGCTACACTAGTTTTTGATAACAATAGCCTCTTCTACAGGTACAAAGAGAATATTTTCCTCATTTCAGTTTATTCAATTAATTCAGTTCAATGAGTAGTTCATTCAAAGTTAAGAAAGCAATGAAGTTAAAAAGCAGGAAAGCTTGTTTTCCTCTTCCAAATAATGAATAAAAAGTAAGTATAAGATTCACTAATTCTAAAATATTGAAAAACATGGTGACTAGAAACAATTGTTCAATTTACTAACTATATTAATAAAGACACTGTAGAAACTGCAGTACTCCTATAAAGTCTACCAGAATTAAAGCAGCACATACCCTGAACTCCCATTTAATTCCTTCAGTGGCAGTCAAAAGAAAGGAGATGTAATCAAGCTGGAGTCACTGATTATTTTTTGATAAGGCCTTTTTGGCTCTCAACACTTTTGGCTGGGTGAAAACTGAGTGATGTCAATTTGCTCTAAAACATCTAATCTTCAGGAAGATGCCTGCATACTTCTTATCACTGCACTGGCAAATCTTTTCTCTGAGTTACTTTTTTTAAAACTGAAAATCTGGAGTTTTCCACACTGAAATGTATCAGTTGTTTTTACCTAGAGAAGAAGAATATAAGGAAAGCCAATCTTCCAGTCCTTGGGGATAGTTATAGCCAGGGTGGTAGCTATACATTAGTAAATAACTGTTGCATTTAGTTAGGGTCAAATTAGGTCATGTTTGTACAATATTTTGAAAACTGGAAAATGATATAAAACTGCTATCAATAAGTTTTATTCAACATAATAATTTGCCTTCTTACAAATGAACAAAAATAAAAAACAAACAAAAAAAATATTAGGGCCCAAAAAAGATGGGCTATCAGGTTCTTTCTTTCTCTTCTATGGTGAGCAACTACACTGCACTTCCCAACTATGGAAAAGTAATGAAAGTTAGAAAATAGCCTATACTTCTCTAATCTGACACAGGGAGGAACATCACATTTTATAACCAAGATAATTATACATCTCTTTGTACCATAGGTACATGGGTCAAGGTGCTGGTAAAGCTATGTTGTAACTCCTCTCAAACCATGGTGATACCCTGACATGTTAACTTCTTTCAGCCCTGTAACAATACATTCACCTGTGCTGAGGGAGCAAGTATTTGAAACAGGGAGAGTAGTAATTAATGACAGAGAGTGGAATAACAACTAAACAATTCTCCCACCTGGGAGTCTAACAGTTTGGAAGCAGGAATACAGTTCTAACAGGTAGTGAAAGAAGATACTTTGCACCCAAGTGTATGTTTTATTGATGTGGGAGTGAAATAACCCCACCATTTACATAACTTTAAAATGCATCTTACCTTTCCAGAAGTTAAAATAAATTTATCAAACACATAATGCATTTCTTCTCTGGAGAGTTTATCTTCATCTTTAAGGTTACAAACATCTACCATTGCTTTGCAGTTGTGCGAGGTAGCTGATGTGCTAGTGCACTTATTCTTCTGTGAACACTCCATTACTGAACTCTGTCCACTTTCAACATCAACAAATTCATTAACAGAATTTGGGTCATGGAACCAACGTTCACTGCAATTACAATGGTGGCTTAGCTTGTCTTTATTTAGACAAATTTCTGAAAGCTCTAGATCATCTTTCTCTTTGAGTGATTTTTGCTTTAATTCACAGCATTCTTTAGAAATAAGAGATACTGTTTCCTCTCTGTCTTCATCATAATTGGAGTCCAATGCATCTGTCTTATTTACTAACAAACTGTCTGTGTTCTCAGAAATACATTTCCTGGATGTAAATTCCATTTCATTACATTCAAGTTCATATTCATGTATACTACATCCATTTCCTGCATTCTGTTTCTCTAAAACATTTTCTCCCTGTGGAAGGCAACAGTTGGCTACAGGTTCTCCAGATTTTGCATCTTTCTTGCTGCTAATTTTTTCCTTTTCTTTTTTCTTGGTATCTGATTTGGATTTAATCCCATCTTTAGTTTGTGGACATGCAAAATATTTATACGCTGTCCTGAATCGCTCTAGGATGTACTCAAACACCATCTGGCTATTTAGGCTTCGTGCAACATTCCTCTTTAGTGCAAAAGGATCTAGAAAAAGACAATTCAAGTAGTAATTTACTACTATACATCAAGTAATACTTGCACAATAATGTATTTCAAATGCATAAGTTATTAGTATTCTGTATTTCAAATTACAGAACCCTATAATATAGTCCAGAACTATATTTATTATGTTATACATCCTCTTCTTCATTTCATCCTGGTACCGGACTGTTTTCATTACAAGGTTGAAGGATATAATGGAATAAATAGCTCATAGACATATATTGTTCTTAAGTACCATTTAAGGAACTGGATCCCAAGAGAGTCTTTAGATATTTCTGTGTAATCACCATATATTTACTGTAAATGTCTGATTTAATTAATAAAAAATTGTGTACTGTTTCTGCTTTGTTAAAAAAAATCCCATATTATGGCTGATTCCTAAACTTGAAAGTAAAATAAATATCCAGACATTACAATCAATCTTCGGGTAACCCTGCCCAATATTTTCTCCTTCTTTGATTTTTTTCATTGATTTAATTTGATAATTTATTTAAAAGTGAAGCAACAGTCAGGAAACTGACTATGTAAAATGATCTCATAGAGTTTCATATTTAGTTTCTCTTTGTAACTTCCAGATCAAATTTGCGATTTACAAGTCCAAAGAGGACTTTCATAATTGCAATTACTGACAATTCCACCTCAGATCTTAAATATCAAGGTGGGTTACTTCTTCCTCTTACATCAACTCCTGTACTAAAAATTCATCACATGGAACTTAGCTGAAAACATTGTTAAAAGGATATAATCCCTCCCTCTTAGAATAACCATTTGATCATTATCTTGACACATTTTCCTTTTTTTCTCATGGTTCAGATATTAGGCTCTATTAGGTCCCTAACTCTCATCTCAGGGTATGTCTACACTGCAATAAAAGACATGCTCCGCCAAGTCTCAAAGCCCAGGTCAGTTCCTCAGGCTCACACAGCTCGCGCTGATGGGCTAAAAATAGCAATGTAGATGTTCCAGCTCTGGTTGGAGCCCGAGCTTTGAGGCGCGGCGCTGCAGGTTTTTCTTTGCAGTGTAGACATACATACCCTTAGGGACTTCAGTTTCCAGGATGATGACTAGGTTGGATTCTCATCTCCAAAACTCAAAGTCTATTCCCACAGACTTAACTTCCCCTCCCCAACGTTTCTTTGATCATGTCCAATACAGATATCCATCTTACCAAAACCTCCTTCACCAAGGTCATTAACAAACATCCTTCTAGCAATGTGATAGGAAATTTTTCAAATCCTATTTCCCTTTGTCTCCTGCCTTTGACACATTTCATTACTGTTCTCTCTACCTTCCCTAACAGTGTTCTCTTCCTGTTCTCCTCATACCTCACCAATTCCTCCTCGGCATCCCTTTGCTGACTCCTTATTTTCCTCTTTTCTGTTGGCATTCTTTAAGATTCTCTACTTGGTCCATTCCTTTTCCCTCTATGTGCTTTATGAGACCTCAGGTACTACCATTTCTAAGCTGATAACTAACCAATCTATCTCCTACTTTCAACCTCCACCCCTTTTGTCCAGTCTCTCATATCTAGCCATCTCTCCTACACCTCCTCCTGGATGTCTCACCATCTCAATCTCCTATAAAAACTGTATCTTCTTTCCTAACCATTTTCCACTCCCTCACTTTTCTATCACCACTGACAATCCAGAGTTCTGGTACATTATTTTCTGATCTTTCCTAACAAATACTGTTTCATTTTTTTTAAATAATAAATAATTAAATAAAAGATTAATGTTTTCCAAATGGAAATGGATAAAACTTAGGCAAAGAAAGGGAATTATTCTTTCTCCCATCATCACATACCACATTAGGTATCACCATCAAATATACTCCGCCTCAAGGCTCTCAAATGTTTTACCTATGGTCAGACATCTAGTTTTTAATATATTTTCCAGGACATACTCATCATCCCACTATGCGGACAGTCAGCTTCCCAGTGTGGGAATATGGCCCATGGGATGTTTTACTCCACTGAGCTGGTTCCATTCACTCTGATCAATGCTCTCCTCTCTGCTCTGTCCATATGTCAGAAGCAGAGGAAATAAACTGATGATCAGAGGCAACTAGAAGATCCAGTGGTATGGGATCTTGCACAGGTAATGTTCCCACACCCCCAGAACAAATGGGTGGAGAAAAGTACAGAGAATGGGGAATGAAATAGATGGAGATGGTTCAAGGAGAAAAGGAACAGTATTGCAGAGATGGAACAGAAGGAGAAAAGGCTGGGGGGAAATGGTACTCCATATTTCAGGCGTCATTGTACTCATACTGCAGTGCTGGGTAGATGACATGTCCTCAAGTAACCTGATTAACTTTTGTACATTTGCCAGCTAAACTTGTACTTTCCTCTCCATTTGCATCTAATGCAATTTCTTGTCCAAGTACTAGAAATAAATGTTAGATAAGTAAAATCCAAAGAATAAAGTATAATGTCTGTAGACCTGGTAAAAAGAACATTACCGCACCTTCAATGGCTATTCGCCTTTTAGGCCAGTTTTTGTTCTCTCTGGTTAAGAGTTCTTGTACCCGTATGCTGATGACATATTCCTCCAAAGCAAATTCCAGTGTGTAAAACTTCAACAGTTCTAACCACAGTTGCCCCAGGGATATTTGGTGGGGTTTTTCAAATGCTAAGGGAGACTGAAACAAACATGAATGTTTAGTAGCAATAAGAAATGAAAATTCCAGTTTTTTTCTAAGTTTTTTTTTTTTTTTTAATAACAAGTTTAATGATCAGACAGCAGAGGTGAGAGACAGCAGATGTGGTCTCCATTCAGATAAAACAACGACTCACTTTGCCATGTTTCTCCTTCGCATTACTTTGGTTGTCCGTTTCTGAGCTTGTTGACTTCTTACCACCTTTTTGCTGTTCAGCTTTGGCTTTGCCTTCTACACCACTTGAATTTTTCCCCGCTCCATTATTTGTTGGCTTGTATTCCCATCTTACAAACTTCTCCTCTTCTATACCTCTCAGTGTGTAGTCATCTGCCCTCTTTAAATCAAAGCCTTCAATCTAAATACAGTTAAAGGATTTCTGAGAACAAGATTGTATGTCACATACCATACTTGGAACAAAACATAGAAATGGCAATTTCAGGGCCCCAAAAAGATAATTTCACCAACACTGTTAATGTTAGTTATGAATGGTAAGAAAAGGGTAATCACATCTCAGTGTGTCAACTGAGTTAAAAATAAATTCCTTCCCCCGATCCAAAGCACAGAATTGCATAATTGTCCAGGAATATTATGAGAGTCTTTCACTTTCCTCAGAAGCAACAGGCACAAGTCAACCACTCAAAGAAAAATGTGCTAGGTGCTTTATTTAGACTATTCAATCTAGTATGACACATCTTATGATCTGTAAAATACCCGTGTAGCACTGCCCTTTAAAAATATTGCAAGAGTAGGATTATTATATTGTCAAAAAAAACTTACCCAAGTGCCTAAATAGGATGGTAAAATGGGTGGTTTTCTTTGTTGAAGAAAAAATATCACCATTAAGGCAAAAGAATATGAGGGAATCCCACCTTCTGCCTGGCAGTCAATATGGCACAACTACAAAAAGATAAGACAGCTATAGTTTTCTGATAAGCTTTTAGCATTTTAATTATATAATATATTATATAAATGAGCCATTAGAAAAGTTAAAAAGGAATATGGAGTATATGCTAAAGCTGACTAGAAAGGCTTTCATCTCAAAATCTAAGGAAATGGTAAACTTTTATATAGATGTCTTCTGTGTTATCTACTTCTCACTCACAATCCATTCAGAACACAGCACCTCACCTACTTTTTTCCACACCATGCAACTCCCATGTTACAGCATTATTCAGAAAGTTACAGTAGATACACATTGGCCAGAGGATAAAATGTAATCTGTAATCATTTGTAAAGTTCTTCAACTTTACTATTATTATTATTTATTATTACACTCATTGATTCTATCATAACTATGCAGTTGTGGCTCACATTTACGCTTCTGCCAGGGATTTATGTTTTTGGTTAGAGAACCTGCTATTGTGCAATCGCCAGGTATAGAGGGCTTCTTCGTATCTGTCTCTATGCTGATAGAATGCTTTTCCATGTGAGCTCAAGAGGTTTTTCACTATTTTTAGTCAGACTTCAAACAGTTCTCTTTTCTAGTTTGTAATGTAATGTTCTTATGTATTGTATGGCACTAATCGATTTATGAAACCGTCTTCATAAAAATATCAATATTAATAATACTATATAATGGAATGCACTTTTCAATAAAGTCAAGTCATTTGAAGTCAAGTATTGCTTAGTAGTGAACCCAAACCTGAATTATAAAAGGATTTGACATCTGAAGTATACTTAATAGGGCTGTTACAGCTCAATTCTTATACTCAGCAATGGTATCTCTAGTTGACCCAGTGGGAGATGGAGACAAAAACTTGTACAATTGTTTTGCTGGCAGCCTGACATGAGCTCATTTTTTAAAACTGCCTTGATTTTGATGAGTGGTGGGTTTGGCAAATGATGCTTACTCTCTTGGGATGAATTCTGGGAAAAGAGTTCCCAGTCCTAGAATGAGGATCTGCAAAGCCCTGCACCTGTTGAAACTGTACTGTGGGTGATAAGACGTCCAATGTTTGCTAGTTGGTCTGCTTCATAATGTTATGGGGGCCAGAATAGAGCCAATGATATACTGGCAATTTTAGAAGTGTGTATAATATAAATGAAGAGTGAGATCCTCACCCCCTCTCTGGCCCCTTTAGATCAGATAAAAGGGCCAGAGCAGTGTAAGGGGGCATGTCAGACGGAGGCTGGCCCCTGTGGCTGAAATAGGTCCAGCTCCCCTGTGCCACAGCAGGTGCTCCTAGTTGGGCGCATTAAGGGGGTAGGGGCTGCACCTGGGCTATAAATGGTTAGAGATTGCTCCATTACAGGAGGACAGGCTGTGATAATAGAACCGACTGAGAGAGAGGCAGGAAGCAGAAGCAGCAGGACTACCATAGTCCCCTGGGATGGGGGGCAAAGAGAGCCCAAGATGTGAAGGGTGAGCTGAGAAACAGTTTGTTTAAGTTTGGATAATAAAACTGCTAAAAGGAAATTGTGGGTGTGGCAATGTGTCTTTGCAAGCAGGGGAGAAGTCATGCCTTGTACAGGGCCCTATAAGCCCCAGTTCTGACTAGGGGAGAATTCCCTTGCACAGGCACTGTGGACAACAGCCATTCAACAACCTCATTGCAAGCCCTGGAGTAGGGGGCAGGACTGCAGCAATGCAGAGATTCTGGACAGTACCACAGCCTTGGACGGCATCCATAACTTTGACAGGCCCCATCCAGCCCCCAGAGTAGCCCAGGATCAGGGGAGTACAAAAGTGGCTTAAAGGTACCTTAGCTCTCCCCTCCCTCTGGGTTGTGAGAGTTCAATACTGGCACAGCACAAAATCTTACCCAGTAGATCTTTGGCCAAGTTCCACTGGAAAACTCTTCATGAGTCACTAGTATACTGCAACCCAGAGTCTGGGAAGATTTGATGACTTTTACAAGTTAGACTTTTTCAGGAATCTAGCTAGGAATTTTAGCAACACAAGTTCCTTAAACTTAGTTGCACCACTGGGAGACTGCAAGCAATTTAATATAAAACATCTCTCCACAGATGTCAAAAAGGCAGCATATACTTGCCTCTAGACACAAAGTGGACATATTCTGCATTACATGCTACTGCAAACACTTCAACTCACAATACAGAACAGAAAAGAGAATTCAGAGTCGTTGTTGTTGTTGTTTTTTTTAAACTATCTATTGTAACCATGCACAAAACTATGCACATAGAGTTGCAATCTACTTCCAGGTTCTGATATTAATAAATCACTCCAGAGTCAGTTCACTAGAACTCACAAAGGTTTATAACCCTATTATATACAGTTAAGTGTGTGTTACTTCTTGTATTTCAGAATCTAGTTGAGAACTACCCTCCTTAAGCTTACTGTAGCCTACTTCATGGACTTTGTCTTTGTATTCCCTCTACTCATCTTGCACCTATCTACTCCCTCTTTTCCTTCAACATAATCTTGTCCCTGTTGATGAAAGAGTACCTCCTCCTCTGCAGCTCCTCCTATCAGCTCTCCATCTCAGCCTCAAATAAGGCTCTGCCTTAAGTCTCAGAAGAAAATATTTTTCACCCTTCCCATACCTCTTCATTCCTCTCTCCCTATCCTAACATTTCTTTCTGTAACTGTGGGATATAAATGCTGAAGAATTTGGGGACACGGTTTACAGGAGAGATGGATGCTACGCTTGACTATAATACATTTTGATTTAGTGGAAAAAGAAAAATTTCATAAGAAACTTTGATACTACTGTATTATAAATTACATGCTGGTGTCTGTGTCACAGGAAGTTTATTCCCATAACACATTTGTTGCTGTATTATACTTTATGTGCAAGCCTCAAGGGGAGAACAGACATGTTTAAGCGGTCTTTATTTGTATTAACTTACTCTAGCCCAGTAGCGGAAAGCCAACACCAAGGGAGCAAGGACAGGTTCCAGTTTGCCAAGTGCAGCCAGCAAGTCAGTTGTAAGACAGGCCACATCATTTCTAGCACTCACTTTACAAGTTAAACCACTGTCATTAAGAGAGAAATAAGAAACCAGTTTAAGTTCATAATTTTAACTCCAAGTAAGCGAAGTTTGACAGATTGCCACTCCCAGCATATTGAAAGCAAATACCAGAAAACCTCTCATGAATGAAAGTGACCATTTTAGCAAGCAACATGATACCTATCAAACTGAGTTAGATTTTCATTACTGCAGGAGTTGGATTTGGAACTCACAAAAATCCCTTCCAGCTATAACAATGAAAAATGTCATTGATAATTTTTTTTCTATGCTCAACTCTGCCCCTGATTAACTGTAACCTTATGCAAGTCACTTAAACTTCCTGTGTGTTTCCACATATGCAAAATGGAGATTAATATCTTATCCCCTCCTCCTATTTCCTTCCCCATCGTTCACTTGACATTAAATAATATTGGGTACAGAGTGGACATTTGACTGAGATGGGTTAGTATTCGTTGCCCTTGTGGAGGAAGTGAATCTGTAGAAGCGGGAGGAGTGCCAAACCAAAGGAAACTTGGAAAAGCTAGTATTTTAAATATAAAATATATGGTAAACGAGGGCCTTGATTATCATCTTTGAAGTTCACTTTTTTGGTTTCTCTTTGTATTATCTTGATTTATCTTCTCTCTCAGTTAATACAGTAACTCCTCGCTTAACGTTGTAGTTATGGTCCTGAAAAATGCGACTTTAAGCGAAACGATGTTAAGCTAATCCAATTTCCCCATAAGAATTAATGTAAATAGGGGGGGTTATGTTCCAGGGAAATTTTTTTCACCAGACAAAAAACTATGTATTATATAGATATACACACAGTATACGTTTTAAACAAAACAATTTAATACTGTTCACAGCTATGATGACTGTGAAGCTTGGTTGAGGTGGTGAAGTTAGAGGGTGGAAGAGGAAAGGATATTTCCCAGGGAATGCCTTGCTGCTAAATGATGAACTAGCACTTGGCTAAGCCCTCAAGGGTTAACACATTGTTAATGTAGCCTCTCACACAAGGCAGCACGAACACAAGGGAGAGGAGACAGCATAGCAGACAGAGACAGAACCACACCTTGTGTGTGGGAGAGAGAGAGAAATGCACATTTGCCCATTTAAGTAAGCTGACCCACTCTTACGTGCGTTGTCTTTTTAAGTGGATCAGGAAGTTGAGACAGCAGCTGCTGCCCCAAGCTCTCTATGTCTCTCTCTGCTCTATATGGAGAAGGGGTAAGCGGGGTGCAGGAGCAGGGGGGACACCCTGACATTAGCCCCCTCTTTCCCCCCTACACAGTAAGCAGGAGTCTCTGGGAGCAGCACATAGCAGTGGGGGGGGAGGGATAGCTGAACTGCCGGCAATTGCTAGCCTGCTAGGCGGCTGCAGCACAGGGAACTTAGGGGAGTGGGGAGCTGATGGGGGGCTGCCGGTCCACCCTGGTTCCAAGCCCCCACCAGCTAGCTGCAACTGGCTGCTCTTCCTACAAGCAGTGGACAAAGCAGGCAGCTGCCAAATGACATTAGAAGGGAGCATTGCACAACTTTAAACGAGCATGTTCCCAACATATGAAGATATACCTATCTCATAGAGCTGGAAGGGACCCCGAAAGGTCATCGAGTCCAGCCCCCTGTCTTCACTAGCAGGACCAAGTACTGATTTTGCCCCAGATCCCTAAGTGGCCCCCTCAAGGATTGAACTCACAACCCTAGGTTTAGTAGGCCAATGCTCAAACCACTGAGCTATCCCTCCCCCTAATTGATCAGCAACGAAACAACGTTAACGGGGACAACTTTAAGTGAGGAGTTACTGTATTTATTTATTTATTTATTTTTACCAAAAAGGTAAAAGGGCCTTGACTTTTTCAGATTAAATACAAAAAACAGAGCCAACCCACTCGTTTAAGATCTATGCTATGTGTTTATTTTTTAATGTAACAGCTGGGATGTACCAGCTAAATCTTCTCTCAAGAAACTTCATTCTGCCTCCCTAAATTATTATTATTTACATTCTGTTGGTTCCTATAATGTGCTAGCAACATCCACACACATAGGAAGCAATAGTTCCTGCCCCAAAGAGTAGCCAGGGGCTCTCCTGGTTTCAACCAAATACCTCCTATTCTAAACTGTCATATAGTGGTGCTGTACACCATTAAACAGCAGCTAAATTTCATTCAGGTGGCTGCATTTCAGTGGTTGATGAAGTTATCTGCCCATCTCCCCTTTTCAGCCTCTCATGTGGGTAGTGAGGCTTAAATTTGTGAAATGCTTTGAGATCCTTGGATTAAATGGTTGGTATAAATTTTAAGTATCCCCTGGGAATGACTTTCCCTTTTCCTTATTTAACTCCATCCAGAAAGGACATGACCAGACTCTCCCAACTGGTGTCCTCGGTGAATCAGGGCTAGTCCAAGTGAGAGGATGAAGCCAACCTCTCTCTCTGGGCTATCCTTTCCACTGTTAGCATGAATATTATTACATTGACATTTATTGCTGGGAGTGCAAGCAACCAGCTGCCAGGAGGTATGAATAAGCAGAATAAACATTGATATATTGTTAAGGATCCTTTTGAACTTTTAAACAAACCTTTTAACATCTTTGCAAAAGACAACAGGAACTTTGGCATGGAAATCTGACTCCACATCTGAGTAAAAAGCTAAACAAGGAAGAGAAGACAAACATTTTAGATATAAAAGTCTTACATAGCTCTCCCTAATTGTTTCTTTTAGCTGCTAGATTCAAATTAAGTACATTTAAGTTGCAGGTGCCATATGTCTAAATATTTTCTGATCACTTTGGATTCTCACCACCACTACAGTACATTCAGTAAGGAGGAAAGGTTACAGTAACTATGGTTCTTCAAAACGTATTGTTCACATGGACTACATTCTTGGTGCACATGCTCCTCATGCATCAGATTCTTTTTTGCACAGCAATGTCCACTGGGGCTCCATCTGCCCCTTCAATATCCTCCCATCCCCTCACCCAATGGCATAAAGGGCTAAGGAAGCCTACAAATCCCTCAGTTCCTTTGCCAATACAGAACCCCAAAGGAGTAGGACTCTATAGTAGTGGGAAAGGAGGTTGGAGCATGAAATCCAAATGGACAATACATCGTTAAGAACCACAGTTATTGTAAGGTAAGTAATCGTTCTTTCTTCTTTGAGTGATGGTACACATGGATTCCACTCTTGGTGACAAACAAGCAGTTACCTGTTTGCTTGGAAGTGGATCAGAGAAGTCTTACTTAAACAATAATTGCAGAACAGGCCTGTGAAAATGAGCATCCAATGTTGGAACCTCTACCAAAGAACAGTGTCTTGGAAATGTGTAGACTGTGTAGAGCTCCACATAGCTGCCCTACAAATTCCAGAAATTGGACATACTTCAAACAGGCAGCACAGGCTGCTTAAGCTCTATTGAAATGAGTCTAATATGTCTAGGTGTGTCTAACCTGGCTAACTCTCTGACCAGTGAGTAAGTATGGAATAGCCCTTTGAGGAACTTTGATACCATCGGGGGGGGGGGGGGGGGAATGACTTTCGAGGCATATGGTATGGTAAGCCAAAATTGCTGCAAGATGGCCCTTAACAGAACTGAACAAAAGGCCAGCCTGTTTTAAGTGCGATAGGTAGTTGAGGGTCTTTGGTATTAAGGCCTGGATCAGGTCCAGAACCTTTTGAGCTGCCCATATTGAGAACATCTTCCATTTGGAAGAACATATATTTCTGGTTTATGTTTTCCTGCTCTCTATCAGCACTTCCTGGACCTGGAGGGGACAGTCTATCTATGGTAGTCAGCCAGCAAACAGCCACACTGTCAGTTGCAGTGACTTCAGGTCTGGGTGGAGTATCTGGCTGTGGTGCTGTGAGATCACTTTTGGGCAGTCTGGGAGCTAGATCATTGGCTGAATGAACATGTATATAGTTCTGTCAGCCAAAACTTGCTAGTGCAGAATATTAGACTAATCGTGGCTTTGTCTCTTGATTTTGGAAGTTACCCTGGGGATGAGGGAAAATTAGTGAAAATGCATACAGAACGCCATGAGATCCTTGCAGAAGGAAGACATCCAGTAACTACCTCAGGTTCACAACCCCTTTGGAACAAAAGTTCTGGCTCTTTGCATTGACACTGGGGGCAAACAGGTCTATCAGATGGTTCCCCCAATGCAAGAATATCGGCTTTATGATGGACTTCCTCAATGTACACTCATGTGTGGTAACAGACTGAGTGCCAGGATGTTGCTGACTCCTAGGAGATGAAGAACCATTGGGGTTATCCCGTGATCGTGGCACCATGTCCAGAGCTTCATAGTTTCTAGAACTAGGAGGAACAAGTGTGCACCACCTTACTTGTTTATATAGACCATTCTTGACATGTTGTCCATCACAATCTGCAGTATGGAGTTTTGGAAAACAGGTAGGAAGGGCATACAGGTTAGTGTGATGGCTCTGAGCTCCAGGACATTGATGTGAAACACTGTATTTTCTAGGGACCAAGTCCCTTGCATCTTTAGATGGTCTGGGTGGGCTCCCCAAGCCTGTTCCTGACACATCTGTGATTAGAGTCCTTGTAGGGGAGGGAACCCACTGCACACATTTGTAGGTTCCTTTCACCATCTGAGTTCTGTGATGATGTGAGATGGAATCATGATCTTCTCATACATCTGGTGTTTTGCCAGGGAACAGACTGGTGTGAGCCAGAGTTGGAATGGCCAGAGATGAAGTCTGGCAAGTGCCATCACATACATCCATACTGATATATGGCCTAGCACCCCAGACATATCTGACTCATCATAGACAGGTTTGATTCTATCCCAACCACTAGTGACTGCACTGAAATCTGGAGCCAATTATGGCTCTTTTGCACTCTATCGCCTGCAATATGGTAAGATGATTTTTTTGGAGTGTACCAAGAGTGGGGGAGGGATAGCTCAGTGGTTTGAGCATTGGCCTGCTAAACCCAGGGTTGTGAGTTCAATCCTTGAGGGGGCCACTTAGGGATCTGGGGAAAAATCAATACTTGGTCCTGCTAGTGAAGGCAGGGGGCTGGACTCAATGACATTTCAGGGTTCCCTTCCAGCTCTAGGAGATAGGTATATCACCATATATTTATTTATAACTGAGAGAACACAGTGTCAATTCCAGGCTTGCTGCCATCTCCTTCTGGGATCTGCACTGCTTCAGCCAGTTGTCCAGGTAAGAGTAGATATGAATGCACTTCCTGCTGAGATGTGCCGCAACTATCAGTAGGCACTTCATAAAGACTCTTGGTTCCATGGAGTCCAAATGGCAGTACCTCATACTAGTAATGAGTGGGCCCACCATGAATCTTAGATACTCCCGATAAGACGGATGGATGGCTATGTGGAAGTACATATCCTGGACATCAAGAAACACTCATCAGTCTTGAGAAATGTACACAAGCATTACCATTCTGAATCTGAGGTGGTGTATATACACATTCAGTCTCTGCAGGGCAAGGATAGGACAAAAACCACCTTTCTTCTTTGGGATAAGGAAATATTGGGTGTAGTATCTCTTCTTTGCCTCCTAGACAAAGCAATGAGGCCATTTCTGTTTATAACAGGCTCTTGTGAGAAGGACCCCTGCAAATGTATAAGGAAGAGAGCAGGGTGGGGTAAGAGTGGAAGTATATAGGGTAGCTTTGGGCAATGATGACTAATGCCCATTGTAAGCTGTGATGGCCACATAGGCCTGGGGAAAGCAGCAAGATGGTTCCTGAAAGTGGGAGAAGGCTCTGGATTGGCTTTAGGTATGATTCGACACTCCTGTTAAAACTGCTGCCTCCGAGAGGCTTGCCGAGGAGGGGCAAGATGGGAATCCCCTGAAGCATCTGGGCTTCTGTCTGTGTTGCTACTCTGTCAACTCCATATGTAAGAAGCAGTCGTCTCTTTGCTGGAACTGATGCTTGTATAGTCTTCTATAGAGAGCCAGTGTGTAGATTCCCAGTGTCCCTTAAGTCACTGAGAGAGTGTAGGCTTTAGTCTGTTCTCCGGCTGATGAGCTCCAATCCCTCAAAGGGCAGGTCCTCTACAATAGCCTGTACTTTGCACGATACCTTGCCCAGTGCTTGGAACCATGAGGCCCATCTCATTGTGACAACCCTGGCCATTGACCTTGTGGACATATCAAACGCACCATGGCTGCCTATAATGATCTCACGACCACCTGAGACTCTTCTGAGATATCTTTTTAACTCTTCGCGGTCTGCTTTGGACGTAACTATCTTGAGTAATTTTGTATCATCGCCAAACTTTGCCAACTCACTATTTACCCCTTTTTACATATCATTTGTGAATATGTTGAACAGCACTGATCCCAGTACAGACCTCTGGGTGATCCTACTATTTACCTCTCTCAATTCTGAAAATTGACCATTTATTTCTACCCTTTGTTTCCTATCTTTTAACCAGTTATTGATCCAGGAGAGGATCCCCTCATCTTGTCCCATGACTGCTTACTTTGCTTAAGAACATTTGGTGTGTGGCCTTGTCAAAGGCTTTCTGAAAGTCCAAGTACACTATATCCACTTGATCACCCTTGTTCACATATTTGTTGACCCCGTCAAAGAATTCTAATAGATTGGTGAAGCATGATTTCCCTTTACAAAAGCCATGCAGACTCTTCTCCAACAAATTGTGTTCATCTATGTATCTGGTTATTCTGTTCTTTACCATAGTTTCAACCAATTTGCTTGGTACTGAAGTTAGGCTTACTGGCCTGTAATTGCCAGGATCACCTCTGGGGCCTTTTTAAAAAACGTGTCACATTAGCTATCCTCCAGCCATCTGGTACAGAAGCTAATTTAAATGACAGGTTACATACCACTGATAGTAGTCCTGCAATTTCATATTTGAGTTCCTTCAGAACTCTTGGTTGAATACTATCTGGTCCTGATGACTTATTACTGTTTAATTCAGGGGTTGGCAACCATTCAGAAGTGATGTGCCGAGTCTTCATTTATTCGCTTTAATTTAAGGTTTCGCATGCCAGTAATACATTTTAACGTTTTTAGAAGGTCTCTTTCTATAAGTCTATAATATATAACTAAACTATTGTTGTATGTAAAGTAAATAAGGTTTTTAAAATGTTTAAGAAGCTTCATTTAAAATTAAATTAAAATGCAGGGCCCTCCAGACCGGTGGCCAGGACCCAGGCAGTGTGAGTGCCACTGAAAATCAGCTTGCGTGCCACCTTCGGCACGCGTGCCATAGGTTGCCTACCGCTTTTAATTTATCAATTTGTTCCAAAACGTCCTCTACTGACACCCCAATCCAGGACAGTTCTTCAAATCTGTCACCTAAAAAGAATGGCTAAGGTGTGGGAATCTCCCTCACATCCTCTGCAGTGAAGACTGATGCAAAGAATTCATTTAGCTTCTCCACAATAGCCTGGTCTTTCTCTAGTGCTCCATAGCACCTCGATCATCCAGTGGCTCCACTGATTGTTTTGCAGACTTCCTGCTTCTGATGTACTTAAAAAATGTTTTGCTGTTAGTTTTTGTGTCTTTTCCTAGTTGTTCTTCAATTTATTTTTGGCCTGCCTAATTATACTTCAATACTTGACTTGCCAGAGTTTATGCTCCTTTCTATTCTCCTCAGTGTGACTTGACTTACAATTTTTAAAGCATGCCTTTTTTCCTCTAACTGCCTCTTTTACTCTGATGTTTAACCATGGTGGCATTTTTTGGTCCTCTTATTATTTTATCTGGGGTATACATTTAATTTGAGCCTCTTTTATGGTGTTTTTTAAGTTTCTATGTGGCTTGCAGGCATTTCACCCTTGTGATTTTTCTTGTAATTTCCTTCTTGAAGTTAAAAGCTATTGTCTAGGGCTTCTTTGGTATTTTCCCTCCACAAAGATGTTCAATTTAATTACATTATAGTCACTATTACTGATCAGTTTAGCTATATTCACCTCTTGGACCAGATCCTGTGCTCTACATAGAACTAAACTAAGAGTTGCCTCTTCCCTTGTGGTTTCCAGGAGTAGCTGCTCCAAGAAGCAGTCAGTGCCAGTCTAGCACCATTCACTAGCATTAAACTGACTGAAAACGGCTACAGTAAAACATAAAATCTCTATCCTTTTTGTAATTAAAATATTCTGTGTGCTTTTTGTTGTATTTTTCCCAGCAACGTTATTACAAAAAGCAGTTACGTAAGCAAGCATCAATTACGGTTAACTCACCACAGTTTTTTAAAATGTCAAGCACCTGTATCAGAACATCTGGGTGACTCATCTAAAAATGAGGACCAAACAAAATTAGGACAGGTTATTTTATTCAGAAACTGAATTACTGAATTTTATAATTAGTTTAACACCATTTAAGTTGTACAATTTAAATACATAACGTTTATCGTAAATTTTCCTACAATAATTCATTGTACTCATCTACTGATATTTATGAAAAATGTTAAATATGTTCATCTACTCCATGAAAATGGGTGCTAATAAATAATTCAGACAGCTTTCTCTTTTAAGTTATATTCTATGAACTCTTCTGGTAAACCCATCTGCTCCATCTACACATTAAAAAATAATTTGAATATTTTTGAAATCTGAATCCTCTGATATGGTGTATGTTCAGCTGTAAGTGTTGGCTCTTTACTCCTGGGGGAATTCTGTGCCACTGCACATGCGCAGACTTTATGTCCCCCAATTATTTCTTTGCTTCCCTGTAGAAAAATGACTTTCTGACTGGGAAGCAAAGGGAAGCCACAAGAGCGGTAATGCAACCGTCCCCAGCAGTATG
Source organism: Emys orbicularis (assembly GCF_028017835.1). Lineage (NCBI taxonomy): Eukaryota > Metazoa > Chordata > Testudines > Emydidae > Emys > Emys orbicularis. The sequence goes on from NC_088690.1 coordinate 11,150,726, forward strand.
TTTTGGGTGCCCAGGACAGCCGGCAGAGAAGTAAATCAGTGTGGGGCAGGAGGCAGGACTCGGGAAGACCCGGCTGGTGGCTCCTACCCTGCGCTGAGCTCAGCTGCTGGGCTGGGGAGGATGGGACTTCCTCTTCCCCGGCATCCGGGGCTGAGTCAGACCCACCCCCAGATTTCTCCCCCAGCTGCAGGAAGCTAGGCAAACTCCTCCTTCCTCCCCCACCCCTCCCCCTTCTTGCACTCATCGCTCCTCAGGTGCAGGGAGCTGCTACCCCATCCGCCCAACCCCCATGCATCCAGATCCCCTCATACCCAGGCCCTCCCAACGAGCCTCAGCCCCCTGCACTCAGAACCACCCCCAATGAGCCCCAGTCCCCCTGTACCACCCCAATGAGCCACTCGTACCCAGATTCCCACCCCACTGAGCCCCACTCCCCCAGCCTCTGGACCTCTCCACTGAGCCACCCACACCCAGACCCCCCTGCCGAGCTCTATCCCCCACACCCAGACACACACACCCCGCTGAGCCCCAACCACCTTCATCTGGACCCCTCTGCAGAGTTCCATTACCATTGCACCCAGAAACCCCCAAGCCCCTGTGCATCCAGATACCCTCCGCACCCGGATGCCCCACTGAGCTGTCCACACCCAGATTGCCACACACAGAACCCTCTCAACTCACACCTGGATCCCCCCCACACTGAGCCCCTCCATACTTGGATCCTGCCTTGCTGAGCCTGCCTCCTGCACCTGGCATGGAGGGGCAGGGCCCTGGGGTGTTTCTGGGGCAGGTCCAGTCCTTTCACTGTCAGGGTTGGGTGCAGTCTCACCACTGAGTCTGTGTCCGGGAAGGGGGGAGGGGGAAAAGCAGCACAGTGATCTCCGACCTCTGTGCAGCCAGTGGCCTGTGCTCCCCAATGCCGTGCTGGAGCCTCTACATTTATTTGACAAATAACACTTGCAGAATTTTGCAGAATTTTAAAATATTATGTGCAGCATTTTCATTTTTTGGCACAGAATTTTTAATTTTTTGGTGCAGAATGCACTCAGGAGTAGCTCTTGAGCTTGTCAAATAAGTTTGGTTTACTTGATGAATTTTGTTAAAGTAACATTTTTATACATGGAAAAAATCTTATTTTTCAGAAACCTAATATACTTATCAAAACAATATTTTAAAGGTGAACTGGAAATAGTTTACCAAAAATGAGTTAATAATTTATTTTTATGTGCTCAGAGACCCAACCAACAACAGACATGGGGTACTGAGCATGTATTTGCTTTAAGTGTAGCTCCAGCTGATCCTAATGGCTGCAACACCTCAGAATGCAATACTCAGATATGCACCCCAAAGTACCAACACAGTTGTCATGAACTTCACTGGAACAAAAGAGCCGACGGTAGTAAGGTTTTTGAGTATGTTTTGGGGGTGTTGGGTTTTTTTTTGTTTTACTTATGTGTTTTGTTTCTTACATTACTTTTGTATTAAGTTAAAGATGATCACCCCATGTATTATAAAAATGCACCAATAACCTTAGCCTCCTAAGGGCCAGCTCCATTATTCTGGAGGAGTTTTCGGTATTTGTGATATCTGGGATGTGACAGCAACAAGGAGCTGAATAGAATATAAAAGGAAATATGATGGCAATTTTAAGACAACTTTCCATAAAGTTTGTGTGTTTAGTGACTTTTCAACACTTACTATTTGGGCATCCTGTACATAAAAATACACAGTTTATTTGGGGTAAATTATTTGCATTTAATTTCTAATGCTTAGAAGCAGATTCAGTAGAATAGAAAAGAAAATGGCTAGTAGCCCACATAAAGCTGCAAAAAAATGAAATTAAAGCTACCATGTAGATGTAATTTTCTTGAAACGATGCAAAATGATAAAACTTTTGTCAATTTGATTTACAATTAGGGCTGTCAAGCGATTAAAAAAATTAATCACAATTAATTGCGCTGTTAAACAATAATAGAATAACATTTATTTAAATATTTTGGCTGTTTTCTACATTTTCAAATATATTGATTTCAATTACAGCACACAATACAAAGTGTACATTGCTCACTTTATATTTATTTTATTACAAATATTTGCACTGTAAAAACAAAACAAATAGTATTTTTCAATTCACCTAATACAAGTACTGTAGTGCAATCGTTTTATCATGAAAGTTGAACTTACAAAAAATTAGAATTATGTGCAAAAAAAAAACTTAATTCAAAAATAAAACAATATAAAACTTTAGAGCGTACAAGTCCACTCAATCCTACTTCTTGTTCAGCCAATCGTTCAGACAAACAAGCTTGTTTACATTTGCAGGAGATAAAGCTGCCCGGTTCTTGTTTACAATGTCACCTGAAAGTGAGAACAGGCGTTCGCACACAGGGGTGGCTCTATGTATTTTGCCGCCCCAAGCACGGCAGTCAGGCGGCTCTCGGCGGCGCGCCTGCGGGAGGTCTGCTGGTAACACGGATTCGGCGGCATGCCTGCAGGAGGTCCGCCGGTCCCGCGGCTTCGGCGTACCCGCCACCGAATTGCCGCCGAAGCCGCAGGACCGGCGACCTCACGCAGGCATGCCACCGAAGGCTCCCTGACTGCCGCCCCCACAGCGACCAGCAGGCCGCCCCCCGCGGCTTGCCACCCCAGGCACGCACTTGGTGTGCTGGTGCCTGGAGCCGCCCCTGTTCACACAGCACTGTTGTAGCCGGCGTCGCAAGATATTTATGTGCCCAATGCGCTAAAGATTCATATGTCCCTTCATGCTTCAACCACCATTTCAGAAGACATGCGTCCATGCTGATGACAGGTTATGCTCAATAACGATCCAAAGCCGTGCGGACCGATGCATGTTCATTTTCATCATCTGAGTCAGATGTCACCAGCAGAAGGTTGATTTTCTTTTTTGGTGGTTTGGGTACTGTAGTTTCCACATCAGAGTGTTGCTCTTTTAAGACTTCTGAAAGCATGCTCCATACCTCCTCCCTCTCCGATTTTGGAAGGCACTTCAGATTCTTAAACCTTGGGTCAAGTGCTGTAGCTATCTTTAGAAATCTCACACTGGTACCTTCTTTGCGTTTTGTGAAATCTGCAGTGAAAGTGTTCTTAAAACGAACAACATGTGCTCGGTCATCATCCAAGACTGCTATAACATGAAATATATGGCAGAATGTGGGTAAAATAGAGCAGGAGACATACAATTCTCCCCCGAGTTCAGTCACAAATTTAGTTAACGCTTTTTTTTTTTTAACGAGTGCCATCAGCATGGAAGCGTGTCCTCTGGAATGGTGGCCGAAGCATGAAGGAGCATACGAATGTTTACCATATCTGGCACATAAATACCTTGCAATGTCGGCTACAAAAGTGCCATGCGAATGTCTGTTCTCACTTTCAAGTGACATTGTAAATAAGAAGCAGGCAGCATTATCTCCTGTAAATGTAAACAAACTTGTTTGTCTTAGCAATTGGCTGAACAAGAAGTAGACTGAGTGGACTTGTAGGCTCTAAACTTTTACACTGTTTTGTTTTTGAGTGCAGTTGTAACAAAACAAAACAAAAATCTACATTTGTAAGTTGCACTTTCATGATAAAGAGATTGCACAACAGTACTTGTATCATTTTTACAGTACAAATATTTGTAATAAAAAATAATAATATAAAGTGAACACTGTACACTTTGTATTCTGTGTTGCAAGTCAAATTAATATATTTGAAAATGTAGAAAAACATCCAAAAAATTTAATAAATTAAAATTGGTATTCTATTGTTTAACAATGCAATTAAAACCACGATTAATCATGATTCATTTTTTTAATCGCGATTAATTTTTTTGAGTTAATCACGTGAGTTAACTGCGATTAATTGACAGCCCTACTTACAATATATCAAAATACCAAATAACGTTCAAACTATGTGCTATTTGCTATTACAACAATTAGCCTTAGTGGAAGATAAAGACAATGGAGCAGATATAACGTGCAGGTTATTGACTCTTTTTAGTTATGACAAGATACTACTTACCTTGGAGGGAAATTTTATGTCAATATTAACATCACTGGTTTTAAAAGCAAATCTAGTTAGACAGGAGCCATACATCCTCAGTGAACACTCTGGAAAACAGAGAAAGGCTTTGTAACTTGGCTGGCCGCCTCCAGTACGCCCCCTCGTGGCCTAGGGTAGCCTGCTTCATTTTCCCCTCTTGAACTGTTCTAATAAAATTTCCCGTCAGGCTTTGTCTTGGTCAAAAACAGCCCTCTTTGAAGACTAGGTTTATTAAAACTCAAAACCCCAACACAAAGTCCATTCATAAGTCCACACAACCCAAGATTTCTCTTTCTCCTCTCAGGTCTTCCTGCCTGGGGCCTTGGCAGTCTCTCCCCTGTTTGGAAAGGATCTTTCCACATACATCAATACCGGGAGGGCAGGGAAAGCCAGCAGGAAGGCTTACAGCGTGGGTCAACTGACTTGGCTTGTGCTAGGGGATAAAAAATAGCAGAATAGACATTCCTATGAGGGCTCTGAGACCTACCCCCTTCACCATGTTTCAGCACAAGCTTAGTCAGTTAACCCAGGCTCTGAGACTTGTTGCCATGAGTCTGTGGTTTTTTAGCAGTGTATATGTATCATCCCAGGCCTTTGTGCCTGGAGAGCTTTCCTCAGTTTCTGCAGACTCCACCACAGCTTCCTGGGCTCTCCCCACTTCACTGCAACTTCCTGCTTCAGGGTTGAATTACCTGATTCAACCCAAGTATGCCTCATTCTGTAATCAAGATTAGTTAGCTACAGCCCTCCTAGCCCTTAAGGGGCAAGCCACCCTATTATAGGTTTAAGTGATGATTGGCCAAATTATCCCCTCACTGATGACATTTAAAACTTTCTTGAGACACTATATCTAACCTCAGCAGTTATACCCTAATGAATGATTAATCACCTCCCCCACTCGGTTACTCATTCTAGCCACACTTCCAATGTGGCATCACAGAAAACAGGAAACTCAAAGAACACAATTTTCACACTCTCACAATAAAGAAAATATTGTTCTCTAAATTTTTATGCTGTAATTTATTTATTTTTTATCCTGTAAACTACAGTTAGTGTCATGGTGTTAGTGTATACTTTTTAATAAAGTTTAGGTGGTTATCAAGTAGCACTGTTCCACCTGAGCATCCAATCAGCCGTAAAACTTTTGTCTGATATACTCCTTTGCCACAAATATTACTCCTTGTATTTACCATGGCATCTGTGCCAAATAATTAGATTAGCAAGTGCCTGTGCATTATTCAACAGTAAAACTTACACACAAAACATAATTGAGCAACCTGGAAACCATCATAGCCACAGAAGTACAGTATCTACTTAAACAATTGTATTTCTAGAGCTACAATGGTTTCTGACCAGTTCAAATACACATTAGGCCTGTTCTAAGCCAGACAATGGTATCATAAGCAAATACCATTCCATCGCACAAAATTATTTATGAAACATTTTGATGTATTTTATGTAGGAGATAATTATTCTGTGATATTTGTGCTGTAGTCATTGGACAAAATCAGGCTAACCACAAAACTGGGAGTAGTCCCTCCTCCCCACAATTTAGGACCATGCTGCTAAAACAATATTAGTTGCCTTTATCCTGGCTGTGATCAAACCAAAGAATCTACAGATTCTCAGGAGAAATCATGGCTTGGTAGAAACTGTTTTCCACATATATACAGAACATTCCACTGACCAGAAGTAATGAGACCCTGTGGAATAGTCTTGTGTATGTTAACCAGGGAGCTAAAATTGTCAAAGTCATCATTTTTCATGCATCCCTGTAAGAGGGGAGTTGACTTCTTTTTTTTATGGTGGACTCTTGTGAACAAAACAAGCCAGAATGTTCAGTTGTTCCTGGACTGTTACTGGATAAAAATTTTAGTCAGCATTTGATAAAATTAAAATCCAGAAACCAGTTTTTAAAAAGGAGCACAACAAATTGTCTTCCATTACTAGTATCATTTTCTCTATTTACCATCATATTTTAGTTAATATGCATAGTGTATGTTTAAGAAGCATAAGAGATCATTACCCCTAAAATGAACAAAAAAGTCTTAATTATTACTACACTTTTATTGAGAAGGGGGGGGAAAGTAGCTATTTATCAAACAAAAAAAGATAACATATTAATTTCTAGGCAATTTTGATATAAATGAAATCTGCTAGAAAAGCTATTGTCTGCCAATGAAAGACCAATACCTCATTCACTGCAGCTTCTCTGATAATTCAACTATTGCTAACATAATGTTGATACATTTGTCTAGCTTCAAATATCTGCTCTCTTGTTTTGAGTCTACCAATTAGCATCATAGGAGATAAGAAGTTAAAGCAAAGAAGGAAAATAAAAATCAACAATATAAATTATAGGGACATACATAAATTGGATTTGAAAGTTCAATATTTTGTTAGTGAAGTAACATGAAGGATGGCTAATGTATGAAGATTTACAAAATATGTGATCAAAATAAAGAGTTTACAAAATATATGAGCAAAATAAAGCAAGAGGAGAAGGATGGGTGAAGCTGATACTGAATCTACAGAGAGGTATTATGTAAGTATTTTGGCTGACACAGCAGAGACAGTGTGCATAGCTGTTAAGAACAATAAAGGCATTCAGGTGTTTCTTGGAAGCCATAACAGACCTCCAGAGCTGTAAGAGAAGGAGAAGAGAAGCAATGAAGGCAAAATAAAAAAATTATATATGGAAGGTTTGGATGAAATGAACAAGACAAAAATACTTTCATCAATAAGTAATACTGTAAAAAAAAAAAAAAAAAGCAACAATGTTATCTAGTCTATTAATTTAAATGGGATTTACATTTTGTCTAGAAAGCATATATGGCCTGATTTTAAAAGGTGATCAGCACCTGCAGCTCCCATTGACTTCAGTGGGATTTGTGGGTCATCAGCACTTCTGAATATCGGGCCCATAGTGAATGTTAAACAGAAACTTTCTTGATAATTTTCAAAATTCTGATGTTACTATCCATAACCACCACAGGCCTTTGCAATGCATGGTTCATATTTGGCACGTGCAATAATACTCAAATCACTGAAAGTCCAAAGAAAACAAACTTAAGGCCGTAGTTAATCCCACTAGAAACATACATCTACCAGGTATAATTATTTAAAGAGATCACTGAGACTGAAATGTCACTGACTGCACACAATCTTTTCCACTAACAGACGTGCCACCCTGGTTCTTTACTAATCCCCAGGTTGTTTACAAATTCAGTCAAACTAGTTTATGTCGTTACTGCATTGGTGAGGGTCACTCACCATTGAACTTCTAAATTGCCAATGGCATTAAAAAGAGAGCACGAACAGTATGAAATAACATTTGGAATTTAGATACTCAGATGTAAACAAAATTATCAACTTCTGCAAGCAATTTTGCTCAGTTGAGGACCCATTGCCCTCATATTTAACATGGAGAGCTGCCTGTGAGAGCTATGCTCCTTCTGGATTTAAAAGACCTCCACTTTCAGTAAAATAATGCATATGAGGACTTGTAGTCTATGTTGCACCTATGTATCAAGGGTGACCTATAAATAAAACTATTGGGGTTGAGTATTTTTTTTTGCTGTTTCTTTTTAATTTTTTTTAAACTTTATTAATTCAAGTCTTGTCTATCCTGACAGATTCCACAGACAACTGGAGAACTGGTAGAGAAAAAGTAAAACTTACTTAATTGAGAAGGGAAGTGACATTTAGTCACACTGTTTAAAATTCTTTGTTTTGTTTACATCTATTTAATTTAAATGCATTACAAATACTTGTAAGAAGAAAGATTTTTGTTATAGCCCCACCACTACGATTAAGGACTGGTACTTTGATCCTAAAAACGCTTGTGTAAAGTTAAGCACATATGTAAGAGTTTGTGCAACTGGGAGCTAAATCTCTTTGAGACCTCAAACAAGCCGGCTAACAAAACCAGGGAAGGTAAGACTTGACATTCCTGATACTTCTAAAGATATAATAAAGACATTTCAAACAAAATTAACTATTCCACACTGATGAAGAGAGCAAGATTTAACTTATAATTGTTAGAATAAATTAAGAGAATGTCTTGCATTTAAAGAAAATGAGGGACATCATGCATACCTGGTAAGGGCTGTTGAATAATCTTCTCCATCTCGTTTACAATTTCTTGGCGGATTCTGAAGTCATCATCTGATATGCCTTGTTCATTTGCTGCCTCCATGAGTGTAAAAGTCAAAGCAGCCACCTGTGCAGGGGAGGAAGCTGGGAGGCCACGCAGCTCATTTTCTTCCTGTTTTTCCTGGAGAATTTTTGGATGATAAGAGGATAATTGTACTTGATTATATTATTTTTAACTTGAGGGTTTGCTTTATATGGTGCTCTGACCAGCACATTTCCACAGGATTCAAACTCTGCACAGCCAATTGGCATATATGACAACTGGGCTCATGGAAATGACACTAGATGCTCCATGTTAGAAAAGGAACAGGTTTTTGCAGGGCCGACAGCCAAGGAAGGAATCTGAAGGGTTATGTTCCCTGAATTACATTTGCATGGCTGAGAGCTCTGAAACAGAGTTTATCCAAAGACATGAAAGAAGCTGTATTTTTTTTCTTGCACAATAAACACTAGTGACTGAACGGAGAGCCCATGTGCAGGACTCCAGTGAGGCAAACAGTTTCCCCTGACTCCCAATTAAATATAAGGAGCTTGTTCTCCTCTCACTACAGCCCAACCAGTTCCTCTCATCAAGTGCTAGTTTTAATCAATTGGATTATAATAATTAACTTCATTTATTGGAGATAACTACTTTAGGAGCATTAAAACCTGATAAATCTCACATCACCTGGAATCAGCAGTGATCACTACTTGGTTCTGAAATTCACTGATTAATTGAAATTGTATGACTCACCATGGAAACATCTTAATCAATAGCATAGTTTTTGAATAAGTGACTAACAACCTGTTATGCATCCGCAGAACACAGCACCATAATAAAAGTGTTGACCAGATCTCCACACTTATATGTACACAGTTCACGTTTATTTATCAAGTTAGCTCTATTTTGATTTCCTTATTTTAAAAATTAAAACATGACAACAAAAATAATACAAATTTTGCAAGATTTTTTAAAATTATTTATTTTGTCACTGTTGGGTTTGTTTTTCTGTGGGGTCTGTTTTTTGTTTGTCTGGGGGTTTTTTGGTGCAGAAGCTGCTATTGGTAAGCTAGTTTAGTCACTCATTAAGGTAAATGTATCTAACCTCAGCTCTCATACGTTTTATAATATGTGACCTGATTGGTCTTTTTGCACTACTGGAATATTAATGTTAATACACCGCGACCCGATATAACACGAATTCGGATATAACGCGGTAAAGCAGTGCTCCGGGGGGGCAGGGCTGCGCACTCCGGTGGATCAAAGCAAGTTCAATATAACGCGGTTTCACCTATAACGCAGTAAGATTTTTTGGCTCCCGAGGATAGCTTTATATTGAGGTAGAGGTGTATTATAACATATAATATATAAAAGAGTGTATACTTAGATGTATAAAATTAGAAACACATGATATTTTTAGGGCTTCAACTGAGTCTTAGACCCACTGGATGGGAATGGAGGGGCATATTTTACAAAATACCATTTAAAAGTGTATTTTGCACCCATCATTGTGAATCTGGGCTTACGCTATAAATTAAAATGACAGTGAACAACAAATGGCACAGATCAAACCCAGCTTTTCACCCATTAATTAGAAGTATCCACATCTCACCCTCCCACCCTGACTATTCAGATATACCAATGTAGCAACAGTGGCCAAAAACACCTTATTTCACATCTCCTGGCTAGATCATGCCCTTTGGTCTCAAATGCAGAACTAATTATAGGGATCTGTGATTTTGTCGCTTCAAGACTGGAATATTACAACACACTATACCTTAGTCTGACCCAGAAGCCAACCCACAAACTAGAGATAATTCAGCACACAAAAAAATACCTATTAAGTGAAGCAGACCAATGAGAGCACATCATACCAAAACTTGTGCCATACATAGGCTGCCAGTTCAGTTCTGAGAAGTCCAAGATCCCAGTCCTTATCATTAAAGACCTAAATAGGGTAGAACCAATCTATCTCAAGGACTTCCCCATTCTGTGCAGCTCCCCAAGTCATTTATATTCAATAGAGACGTCATGAGTGATGGAATCCTGATATGAATTATAAGCTGAAGAAGAGCATTCTCAATAGTCTCAATAAAGTGCTCTCAACTGTGGAATATGCTACCACTGGAGATTAGGGTATGGCCAAATCTTGCAACCTTCAGACTACAATGCAGAACTCTTCATCAGGTATTTGCTCCAACAGCTAAACTTCAGAATGTCCCCAGCAACCTGCTCCTAGAGAAAAACACCTATATCCATCTACTCATAACGGATTAGCTTAAAAGTAAATGGTGACAAGGGAAGAACAGGTTCCTTCTCTTGAAGAATTAATGAAGACCTTTTTAAAAATGTTATGGCATTTAGATATTACAGAGATAGACATCTTAGAAATTACACCTGGGGGAATTCTGCACTACTGCGCATGCCCATAATTAATGACCCACATATATTTTTAATTTTTTGCACAGAAAAAAGCTTCTGACGAAATGTTGCTGCAGTTCCGCCTTTTGCCCACCAGAGGGCGCTGTGGCGATAGACCACAGCAGCAGCTCCCGGCCAGCGAGGCAAGAGAAAGAGCCTGCCTTCTTCACAGTGCCAGTCAGGCCAGGTCAGGAGACGGGGCTATGAAGACACAGAGTGTGGGCGGCCGGGGGGGGGTCAGACAGGGGCTCATAAGGGCTAGTGGGGGAGGACAGACTGGGGCAGGGGCTGAATGGGAGTGGAGGCAGAGGGCCACAGGGGGAGGGAGGTGCAGGGCCACATGGTTATGGGGGAGGGGGTTCAGAACTACATAGGGACAGGGGAGTGGCTGGGTGGGGGCATAGAGACACATGGGGCGGGGAGGGGGTACAGAGTCACATAGGGACGGCGGAGGGGGTGCAGGGTCACATGGGGATGGGGGGAGTGGGTGTCTGAGTGGGGGTGGAGGGACATGGACAGGGAGTGCAAGAACACATGGGGGCACAGGAACACAGAGACGGGGCAGATGTTCCTGACTGAATGGGAGAGGCTAGGGATCAGCCAGCGTCTGCATGGGGGAAGCTCCCTAACAATCCCTTCCCCACCCCCAAAAAAATCTGTTCCATACTTTTCCCATTCATACCCAACAACCCCCCAAGTTCACACCCAGGCTCCTTCCCAGCAATTTACTTCCCTCTCCCTCAGCTCCTCCGTTATCCCTGAATCCCACAAGCCTTTGCACTGCTTCTCAGGGGTGCGGGAAATACAGTTCTCTATTGTAGTTTAAATGAATTATTACTCAGAGTTCTGTATTAATATGCCTAATAAGGCATCTATTTGTCAAGAAACAAAAACATTTCCTGAATCTTTTTTGTTGTCTGTGTTGTTACAGACATACTTGCTGACAAGTATTTTGAAATAAATGACCAAAAATAATTGAAACTGGTGTATTTATATTGTGTTATTTTGACAGACAAAATATACCGAATTTTGCATAATTTTAATATATTATGCACATAATTTTTAATTTTTTGTTGCAGAATTCTCCCAGGAGTATAGAAAAAATGATTGCTTCTGAAAAAATTATTACTATTTTTATATGCAACATTCTAATGGGCCACACCAACTGGCTAACATGGCAATGTACCCCACAGAAGTTCTGTTTTTTATAGGTAGTACTTCTAAGAGTGAACTTTATCAAAAATTTTAGCTCCAAGTATCAGAGGGTGAACTAGATACTTTCTGAGTCACCTGGATAGGTTTGTGGGTCAGGTATTCCACATTCTGTATTTTCTAGTTCAAAGGAAATGTTATATTATATAGAGAATTCTGGTTACAACATAAACAGTATTACATACTGTAAAGTACATTATAAAAAGATTAATAACCTGAAATAGATTCAGTTACAAAATACTTAGCCAGCACTAATCTCACAAAAAACAATTAATTTTTTTTTTTTAGTTTTGATTTATCAGATTCACAGAATATGTTATCAAAAAAGTAACCTGAAATTCTTACTACAAAACAAAATGTATGTATTTCACCACAGACTCAAAGTCTTCATTAATTAACTTACCGTTATATTTTTCTTATGGCGTTTTTCTTTAATGTGCTTGTGAGCTCCCTGGATATTTTCAATGTGAACCAAGCAGAGTTTGCATAGATACTGGCAGTTGGCATATTCTGGGGAGCGCTGAAATAAAGAGGCCAACATTTTTTTAAAAAAGAGACTTACATACTTCTGTCAGTAGTCCATGACAAATTGTGTCAATAATAAACAGTACTTAGCATTTATACAGCACCTTTTAGGTCAAAGTATTTTACAAATATTAATTAATGAAACTTCACAAGACCTCTGTGGGTTGGATTATCCCCACTGGACATGACGTGAAAGTGACTTGCCCAAGGCCACATAACATGTTAGTGTCAGAGCCAGGAGTAAGACTCACAAGTTTCTGTCTTCTAACCCTTAGCTCAGGATCACTCTCTTGTTCAAGCTCTTTAAATGTAAGGATCTGTAAAATCTCATCATCAATCCTCCCAATGTCTTTTTCCACATCGACAAGAAGGGATATATTCACTATAGTGTCAGCTTACACATGTACTCCCTTTTTCTGCCATCTTTTGTAATTTTAAAAAGTATGTATTACCATCCTCCCTCCATTCGAACATGTTTATATTTGATAAATCCACAAAGGATTTTGGAAATGTCAGCTATTAAAACAGTATGGGGATTAATGCACAGGAAACATTCATTTTAAAACACTATTTGCTCTTGCTGAATTTGGTCTTTTGTGGTTTCACAAAAACTTGATATTTTCTGAATACTCAATATTTTCTGATTAAAATGTCAGTGTAAAATAATGTGGCCATTTTGCTTTTATCAATATAATATTCTGAGCCTTTATTTCATTTGTTTGAGGAAGAAACCTAACAAGATGAAGCCAAATATCAATCTGCTGGGGCTTATTTGATTAGTTTTGGGGGAGGGTGAAGGATTTCCTCAATACTGAGGCAGACCAAAAAATCTTCTGAGTACACTTCAAAAGCAGAAGGAATCTTTTTGTTTTCTTAAATACCCATATACTGATTTGGGTATTGCTTTAGACCAGTTTAAAGGGGGTGTTTTGGGGAAGGTTTTCTGGGATAGAAATGTATGGGGAAGTTTGGCATTCATTATTTACAGTACTAGGACAAGTGACATTCTATAAACACCTAAGATAGATAAGCAGTGGATCCTTTAGATCTATTAAACTAAAAACGCTGGTAAATGCTCTACATATGCCATATGGGAGATCTATGTTCAATTTTCAGTCAATGTTTCTTGCTCTCCAGGCCAGCAATACTGAGGAAGCAATCAGCTGTAGTGGGCAGTGTCTTATGTCACCCAAAAGAACCATTCTAAATAAAGAAGGAATAGTGGCAATAGGGTCAAAAAGAAGTCCCATCCAAACAAAAGTATGGTGACCATGATGTGAAGTCTCATTGGCATGGGGCTAAAAAGGCTCTTTACCAGAGCTACAGAACACACTGAATTTTCCTTCGCCCTGAACAAGCAAAAAGGAACAAGAATATCACAACCTACTTTTTCTAGTCGGGAGATATAATCTCTTTCCAGTCGCTCTTCTGCTTGTTTCAAGCCTAGCTGCTGTTCTGCTGTCAGAGTAGACTCATCAATTACAGCAGTGTTTTCTAAATACTCAGCCTCCAAATTATGTTCTTTAGCTGATTCAGGATTCTTCATTTTGCCTGGAGAAAGAAGTTGGCACTTAATTATTGTTTTCCAGAATAACTTTTTAAAAATGGGGAGGAGGAAGAGGTAAGCATTATAAACAATATAAGGTCATCTGTAGGTGCTTTCATGCAGGAGTCAACTCTGTGGGCTAAACATGAGAACATTCACTGGTACTTTTAAAATAGCATCACACAGGGCTTTAGTTACATGGTTCCCAATGACTTCAATGGGAATCAAATGGAAAATATCATCAACCACAACAACATAAGTGTAACCTCTACGGAGAAAAGACTACATAAGAATCTCTTCAATGGTCTTAAGATACCATACCTTCCAATGATGCATTACGGTTGTTTGTTTACCACCCTTAAGCGAGACTAAAGAGCCAACTTTTTTAATATAAGTGCTCTATCAAAGAAGAGAAAAAATGTAAGATATCAGCGCTGTGTAAGAGTTTTGTGCAAAGACTATGTTGTAGGAGGTAAGCTCTTTGGGGCAGGGATCATCTTTTTGTTATGAGTACATACAGCATGTGGCATAATAGGACCGTGATGTGCCATGAGAATACAAATAATTACACTGCATGTTTAGTCAAGAAAACTACCAGAAAGCTACTTTAAATAAATTCACAGAAAAATGTTTTCGAAAGCTACTATCTAGACAGTTCAATTGCACCCACTTACTAAGTCAGCATGATGTTAAGAACATACTTATGTTCTGTGACACCTTAGCATTCTATGGCTGTTCACAGCAACCATGCTGCATTGGAATGTTGTCATTTATAAATATATAAGATTTTGAAATTACAATCCCTCCTGAAGACTAAAATCTGCACATAGTTTGTTAATGTACACAACCATCTACAGTGTACACTATTCTTATGAGCACAACCCACATCAGTGGGAGTGTTACCAAGAACAACTAGATCTTACAAGAGTAAGGAGAAGATGGCATTGAGATAGCTAGCCTGGGGACACAGATTGGAAATTGCTTAGTTAGCTGATTCCTAAGTATGGTCTGTGGATGACTGGTGGTCCATGCAACACTTGCTGGCGTTCTACATATAGCTGGCTGGTCACATGTTTTCCAAACTGGTTCTTGCTGGTAAATTTTAAGACAGTTAAAAACACATTAACTGTGGGGACCGGGGCCTGGGGCAAATTGCCCCACTTGGCCCCCCCCGGGCAGCCCTGGCAAGTGGCTTATGAACCATTTCTATTAAAAGCCACACTTTGAAACAGTTTGAAAACTCCTGAACTAAGGGCTAACTCAGAAGGAAATGAACTCTGATGCATGTATTACATTCTGAAGCTGAAGGAGACTTAAATACGGAGGGTTCACAAGAGTGGCTGCTGGAAGTATCTAGACTGAAAAGAAGCCATCAGTCAAAGCACCTTCTGAAGACTTTTGCAGAACAAAAATAGCATAGCAATCAGGTAAAAGGCAAGAGTGTGTGTCTTCTTGATGCTTACAGGGGAAGTTTTCTTAAATTTGGAAGTAGTTGATTTTTGTCTGCACTTTTAAAATAGTATTACTAATAGGCCTCTAGGTAAGATAGCATGATATTTTGAAGATTTCTGTTTTAATATTTTCTAATTTCACAAAATAGCCTGAAATTGACACACAATCAGTTAAATGTGGCTCTAAATACATTTAAAATATTGCATAATCACTTTTAAACAACATAGAAAAGAAATTTAGTTAAATGCTATTCATCTGACCTTTATTCTCCAAGTAACAAAGGGTCTATTCACAGTACACGCTTTGTAACTGTGCTTGATGATTTTCTGTATGTAACTGAGAAGATATGCAAAGCAGAAATACTTCAGAGCCCATTTCAGATTGTTAACAATTTCTCGAAGAAACCTGAATGAAATAGTGTGCTTTAATACTTACTAAAGTCATCAGACTTGTGCTCCACTGTTCTTTGATTTGAAACTGTCTTACCAGAGTCACCAGTCTGATCCGTGCTTGTTTTTGACATATGAACTCCTGGTGGATTTTCCAATACCAATTTCCCTCTTTGTGTAGCTGGTAAGGTTTCCATACTGATTCCATTCCCAGAAATATGGGAGCTTGGAGAGTTTTCTCCTGTCTGCTGAACTTTTGTCTGTTTCAGGTTTTCTACTGTTGCTGGTAAATTAGATATTTTTTTTGCTTTGCCATGACTTCGATCCTGAAGGTTTGACCCCATATCTTTAGATCCAGGAATGCAACTATTTACTTTACATGATTTATTTTCTCCTGATTTTTCAGAACAAACATCATTTTGTTTACTCTTTTTGCTACTGCTCCCACTTGGAGAACTTCTCCCAACATCTTTTACAGATTTATCATTTCTATTGTGTTTATAATTCTGATTGTTTATAACTCTGACTGCTTTGCCTTCTTCACAGACAACACGGGTAGACTTTCTTGGGTCATGATTTCCATTTTTTGAGCTCTTGGCCTCTTCCATTATAGTGAAGACCTGCTTCTTCTGTCACTTGAGACTGCTTGAAACGCAATTCTCCAGTAATATAATGTTGATTAAAATCGACTGTTTGGGCACGGGAAACTGGCTGATTGTCTGCTGGGGAAAAATAATAGTAAGCATTAAAAAATATGACAGGAACAATATCAAAACTCTAAGAAAATATGTATTAAACAGACCTCCCTCTAAGGAGTAAGAAAATGTATTGAATTGAATTATGATGAAAGAAAGAAGCACTTTCCAAAAATAGTTTTCAACAATAAAATTTATATTATTCTTAAAGTAAAATAAAGAAAGACTCAAGAGTATTTTCCTAATGGGGAAAGGAAGAGACAAAACAGTAGCAAGAAAACTCTCACACAGTTTTAAACTGTCACCAGGTCTGTTTTCTCTCTTTTCTACATTGTTGTTGTGGTGTTATATATTGAATATCTGTCATCAGATAACATCTCCTCTTCTTTTGGCTTTAGAAAAGCAGTAAGAATTAAGGAAAACTATAACTACAGTGAGGAAAATAAGTTAATTGAAATATTAAAAACACAGACAAAATTACTCTAATAAAATGTATGACTAAAATCAGCCTCTGAGGAAAGCTAATTCAGTTCTATCAATTCAAGAAAAATATTTTTTTTCTAGCACTCAAATTGTTAAGAAGCATGGATTTGGCCCTCTATTTACTGTAGCACCTGTATGCACAGAACCTTTGGTAATAAGCTTTTGGATATAAACTACTCAGACAAAATGTCATGACAAATATATTAATTTATATAATAGGTTGCTTCCTCAACCACTAGAGTTGTCTAAATAGTCTACCTAACCTCAGATTAGCTAAACCCCTTTGAACCCTGATTCCTTGAGGAGGGCATCATCAGCACTCAATACTGGGGTACAGGACTTATTTGTTTGACCAGGTTTTCAATTTAATTTAACAGTAAATGGGAAGGCTGATAAGCAGTAGGATTCCGTTTGTTTGTAACTGATTGTTTGTGTTAATGTGAAGCAAGGAGATGGATTTGTGATAAGCACTAATACAAATGTCTAAATAATTTTGGTATGATAACTATTATAAAGTGCTGAGAATTGAGTGATCCATAATATGCAGGCAAAAGGACAATTAAATATGTAACTCCAGCAATATGTGAATCTGAAATGTAAAGCTGACACTTTACCTACTATGTTACACGTTGTGGGTAGCAACCAGGGGAATTTATGGGTGCTTACTTAACCATCAAAAGAAGTACCCATATTGTTCTATGGGGAAAAAACTATAAGACTGACTAAATCAGGGATGGCCAGCCTGTGGCTCCGGAGCCACATGCGGCTCTTCAGAAGTTAATATGCGGCTCCTTGCATAGGCACCAACTCTGGGGCTGGAGCTGCAGGTGCCAACTTTCCAACGTGCCGAGGGGTGCTCACTGCTCAACCCCTGGCTCTGCCACAGGCCCTGCCCCCCACTCCACCTCTTCCCATGCCCTCACCTCACCCTACCATGCCCTCGCTCCTCCCCTTCCCCCCCCCAGAACCTCCTGCACGCCACAAAACAGCTGATCGGGAGGTGTGGGGAGGGATGGGGCTGCGCTGATCAGCGGGGCTGCCGGTGGGTGGGAGGCGCTGGGAGCGGGGGGGGTGGGGCTGCTGGAGGGCTGCTGACGTATTTCTGTGGCTCTTTGGCAATGTACACTGGTAAATTCTGGCTCCTTCTCAGGCTCAGGTTGGCCACCCCTGGACTAAATGGTATTTAAGTTCAAACCATTAGATTTTACTACATTGTAATTAATGCAAAACTTCATTAAAAAATTACAATGGAAGGAACAATCAGGTTAAAATTATATATTTGTAAAAACCAGATTTCCTTATATGTGTTATAAAACCTCAGATTATCTACACTGAACATATAAAAGGCTAATGTACTATTAGTCACTTATGATATTTTACTTTCAGCATTTCTCTCAGCTTGAAAATAGACTAATCATTTTCACTTTCTGACTCATTAATTTGTATTTTTTGGCTAGCAAGCACTTCAGGAGAAGGTTTAAATTCCATACTAGAAACTGTTGGAAACCATGTATTTATATGACTGGTTTTATAAAACCTTACCTTAAAAAAAAACTCAACAAACACCACCACACTGTATTTTGGGCCTACATCTATAAGGCATATACAGTAGTTTTAATTTACTGTGTATTTTGCCTCTTCAAGAGCAAAGGGAAGAATAATAATTGTCCAGTATTTCAGCTATAACTTTCTCCATAAACAGAAGGCATATTATCACTGTTTTCAATTGGTTATGTTAGAGCATATAGATTTAAAAAAAAAAAAAAAAAAAAAAAGTCAAAAATTGGTCTTGTCAAGTTAAGTTTCAATAGTCATCAACTTCAGTTTTACATAAAGCCATACAAAATGAACATAGAAATGACCTACAGATTATCAAATTCATTCCAATGCACAGGCAGAAAAGATTCTCTCAAATATACTGAACTGATATTACAACTACCAGCTATTAAAGTGTTATTACACTTCACTCTAACTCTAGCTCTTGGCCCAATGGCCAAAAAACCAAGACAGTAAATGTGATTCTCACTGGGCTTAGAATTAATACTTTTACATTCCCTCTCTCAAAATCTCTCTCTAGAGTGAGAGATATAAAATACTACACAGATAACTGTAAGCTATACTACCTCACAGGATTTTGTGGCTCTACACTGAATCTCAAGATGTTTGGGTATCATCAGAACCCAGTCACAATTTTCCTATGTTTCATCCATTTCACAGACATGTCTCAATCATATATAACATATATTACACACCCTCTCTGCTGTCCTTTGGGTTTTAGTTGTTGTAATTTTGAACTCTGTAGGATTTTCTTTGAGATTTAATACTACTGGAAAAAATCCTTCAAGACATCTGTCAGTCAGCTCTGTGTTGTTAGGGTGTGTTGTGGAATTAGAATACTAGAGTTGACCAAATCAATCTATGTAGAGCTGACTTCAGTTCCTTTTCATAGTATATACACACCAAAACTTCCAGCCACAGTGAGTTTAATGCAATTCCTATTGGCTCTCTCCCTCTTTTGGCTCACCTAATAGAATGGCTGCCTATGAAGCACCAGAGTCCCATTTTGAGTCTTGGCTGAGACAATATGCAAGCAGCAAATCCAAACTGGCACTGGGAACCCTGCTAATATGCTAAATCTGTTCTAGTGTTTGACCACCAGTTGGCAGGCACAAAGCACTGCTATAACGACTAGTGAAAATGTTATATCTGTTAAATGGACAATGTCAGGTTAAAAAAATGTTCTATTTTTTAAAATTTCCTATGTTACAAATAAGACTTTAGATTAAAACTCAAATAATTTTAAAAATCTAAACTATTACTATTTATTTTGCATTTTTCTCATCCCGGACCATTAAAATAGACTAATCAGTTTCACTCTTATTTCTAGTCAGTTTCTGACTTTCATGCACCTGAAAAATACTTGAATTTATAGACTTTCTGATAGTGATAAAAGCCACTGAAGTAAAGCTTGCATAGGCTGACTGGAATTAGAACCTGTAAATTATAGTACAACCTGAAAACACATGGACAGTTAACAGCTATTAATATTGGTTACTGCTAGCAACACCAATACCAAAAATCAGAGATGTGAAGTTTAATTTGTATTCTAAACAACATAACTGAAGAGTGCTTATCAATACTGCAACAGCAGGATGGCAACAGCTCGGTGCTTTTACTAAAAATCAAGACTCATTTCTATCAATTGCCTTGCTTCTACATAAATAATAAAAAGTGTTTTTCCAAACTAGTGATGTGGGCTTATCTATCTTTGCTTGACAGATATTGCAATTTGGGTTGTATATTTATCTTTAGAATGGAATAACAAGTCCACCATCATCGTGTGAAACACTCAATGAAAACGTAAGTTTGCCTCTTTTTTCTCCTTTGTTCATAAAATTGCTGCTAAAGTAAAAAAAAAATAGCAGAAAAAGTTGAAAACAAGATAGCTACTAGCACTAGAGACACTGGCAGTAAGTCTGATCATATCTTAGCAGGCCACTATTTATCAGGTTTTAATTTTTTAATTACTTTAAATCATTATTGTTAGTTGTGGGGACTGGATGGCTCAAGGGACTGATAATGGAGTAATTTCAATATTAGGTCACTGCCTCAAATCCAACACAGATAGTGATCAAAAGTCATTATTTTACATTAGCTAAAGGCTATTCAGTGACTAACATGAGCCAGTTTGGTGATCTAGGTCGAGTTCCTCGAAAACATGAGTCCACAGCTAAGTTGCCACTCAAATAGATTTTCTTGCAGTAGTTAGGAAAGAGGACAATAAAATATATCAATATTAAATTATATTAATCAAGATAACCATACATTTCCTTAGATTTCCTTCAGCTGGATTTTTTTCTGTCACCTTTAAAACACCTCGACCCTCATAGCACAAGAACTTGAATGCTATAATAATGTTACATATTGACAGAGAGAATATAATCAAAATTAAGTTAATTACAGCCAAAGTACAGCAGTGTTTTATCTCTGAGACAATTATAAGAGAAAACAAATGGGCAGTCCTTAAGACTTGGGTATTTTCAAGGCTGCAAAAAGGTGAATATTTCAGAGGCCAAATTTAGCCCTGGGCTAAGCAAGTACAACTCCATTGTTGTCAGAGTTCCATTTAATGGTGCCAGGCTTGAATTTGGTCCTTCTTGTACAAATTATTACAGGAATTTCATTTGCTGCACTGCTGCAACACTTACTCAAGAGTACTTAGATTTTCTAATTCCAGCGTAAATTGAATAATATAACTTTAAAAAATCATATAAAACAAATTCTTTAAAAGATACTTCCTTACATTACTATAATTGACAGACTATATAAAATCTAATTTACTCTTCTCCATTTTTACAATTCATTTGGCTTGCACAATGAAAGAACTAGACATTTTCACTTTTGTTTCTTGACAGCTTGTAAGTTTCACTTCCTGGCTCTCAGCCGTCCGTATTAGCAAATATAGTCTTTAAACTGCAGAGAAATGTTCAATCCAAACAGTATGAAAAGCTCTTTTTATTGATTTATTACATTTCATGGAGACATTTCTAGCATTTTGTAAAATCTTTCACCCCACCCAAAAAAAAAAAAGTTAAATTTTGCACTTAAACTACCTTTAACTATCCTTTTAAAACTTTACATTTTGTATCTGATTTTGTTGTACCAACATACTTGGGGAGGGGTTGGGGGGATTAAATGGACTTTGTGCCCAGCCTGTATATGGCTTGGTCCACACTTGTGCCTGGGTGCCTATACAAACCATTCAAACTTCTATCATACTTTATGACAACACTCAAAGTATTTCTTATCATACAGTTGAGAGCAGTTAAATCTCCATTCATATAATTAGATCTGGATTAGGTTATGAAACCAAAATTAAGGAGATTTAAAATTCAAAGAGGCACGGTCAGTGGCTACTGGTGACTGCAGCTCTTTAGATTTAAGGACCCACCACCAATAAACCCAGGACATAGGTATTTTTTAGTTAATGAATGTAAATGCTGAGGGACAACACATTATAGTACTGTTTCTATGAGAAAGACCAATATTTAAGAACTAACAAGAACCCTACTCCAATCAAACAGGAAGAGCAGAAGGAGAATGTAATGTGCATAATGTGTAAGATTTGTCATTACAACAAATCCAGTAAGAAGTTATGATTTTAACAGTGTTACAACCCTAACTCTGAGGGCAAATAGTTTTGGCAGTATTGTTCCAAGTTCAGACTTTGATAGAAAATATTCCATGCAAAGTTTCAGCATGGATCAAATGCTTTATACCTGCATTATACAGCTGCCTATTGGCACTGGCTTGATGTAAATAAAACAATTTTGTTTGATGCCAAATTTAGCAGTTAGATGTGGTACAAGCATTAAGATTGTTTCCTTAAATCTCTGAAGCATATAGGATAGTCATCATTTACAAGATATGCTTACTACAAGTTATTTCTATTTGCAAAGACATACTTTTTCTGAGTTGTCATTCTTCATACTGGGTAAAGAAGAAAAAGTCAGAGAGAGAGAGGGGGGTGTGGTCTCAGCACAGGACCAACAGCCAGGGACTCCTAAATTCTAATTCCTGCATTGATAATTCTCACTGCAGCTGGGCAAGTCACAATCTCTCTCTCAGTTTCACCACCTGTAAAATGAAGCTAAAAATATGTCCCTATCATAGAGGGGTGTTGTGACCATTAGTTACAGTTCATCTTGCTATGGTATTGTGCAGATGGAAAAACACTATGAGCATGATCCAGAGCCCATTAAAATCACTGGATCCACTGACTTTGGTGGGCTTTGGATCAGGCCCTGTAAGTGCTAAGTATTATTGTAATAATGCCAGTAAAATATGTATGTATTTTATAAGTTTCAGGGATGCATTCTACCACACCATTTAAACAGGACAGCACTTTGTCTTCAAAGCACTCCACAAACTATGTATTACTTTAGAATTAACTGTAAGCAGTTGACATGTTTTTGGCATAGGAATCTGTATGGTAGAAAAGCTGTGGCGAGAATACGTTAAAACACTTCGGTATACAGACCGAGCCTTGGCAGTCTGCAAACAAACTATTGATAGCAGTCTCACAAACCAACACTTATTTTAGTAAAGAAATAAATTCTGAAGCTACTTAGCACTGCCAATTTTATATTTTAAAAAGTTTTTATAAAAGGCTTTTACCTCAGCCTTGCTTCACAATGGTTGCACTTAGGAATATCAGCTATTATTGTCAGCCTCACTGTAACAGAAAAAGATTGCTGATTTCATAATGGAAATTGATTGAATTTCATCTGCAGACAAAATTAGTTCAAGTATAGGTTTGTTGTAACATCATAGCCAAAGGGGGCTAATTAGAAACAATGTACTGTATATACAATTGCACATGTGTGATTCTGAATTAAAAAACTGGGTTTACTTGCAGGATCATTAAAGTCAAAGGACAGTGTACAATAACTTCGTAAATTATAATTTGGGGGGAGGGATAGCTCAGTGGTTTGAGCATTGGCCTACTTAAACCCAGGGTTGTGAGTTCAATCCTTGAGGGGGCCAGTTAGGGATCTGGGGAAAAATCAGTACTTGGTCCTGCTAGTGAAGGCAGGGGGCTGGACTCAATAACCTTTCCAGCTCTAGGAGATAGGATATCTCCATTTATTTTATTTATAATACTGCAAAGTTCAAGAGAAAATTATTGAATTATCCACAAATTAAACACAATTTGTGACTATCACCAACTCATAGTTTAGGTTGCATCAGTACATTGACTGGTAATGTGTAAAAAGAAGTATAAATATTGAGTAATATATTAGACTTTGATCCTGAAACTGGGTTCATATGAGCCAGTGGCATGATCAGGACTTTAATTTGTGTGTGGTTAGTAATTTATGCTAAACTCTTCTACAGTTCATTCAGTGGGACAGGGACAATGATAATAGAGAAACTTTGAAATTTAGAAAAGAATACCAAAGACCAATACTCCAATACGTAGAAAACATTAGGATCTACTCACAGCTGTACAAGTTTTTGCACTGGCTTATAAAAAGAACACTGTGACTACAAAAAGCAAAATTATTATTCTACAGGCAGAGCCACAACAGAGTAGAGGAAGTCCAGCTCATAAGAGGCAATGGCTGGAGGTGTTTTGCTTTCAGGGGTGTTGGAGGGAAATGTGCTCATTGGCAAATTGTGCCCCCACTCCCCCTTTTGAAACTCTTCCCAAAACAGATCTCCATGCATTCTTCTCTGCATCAGTAGAACAAGACCACCATGGCCGTGTCCCCTGACTATCCAGATACCCCTTGTGAGTAATTCAGTACTGCAGGCACCTTCCTTCCATGTGTTTGTTTACAGAGTGCAGACAGCACGGCTGGTTCCTATGGAGGTCTTGGAGGTATACCATGTGGAGAAAGGGACTCCCTGTTCCCACTCCTCCTACCTGTACAGGGCAGCCATAATTTCACCCAAAAAATCACCTTTATAGGGGGACTTGCATACTGTGGTAGGTTTGGCAGAACTATTACATAAAAAGCAATTACTTTGCAGGAGGTGGAATTTCTGATATGTTTGGATAAGAGCTCTCTTCCTCCAAACTTAGCTTCTTCTGGCAGATGCTGCAATTAAGTCATACTTCTGTGGCTGAGTGGGTCACCCCTCATCATGGAAATAATGTTATAACCATTTAGGGCTGGATTATCAAAAGCACCCACGTGAGTTACGAGCACAAGTCTCACTGAAAATCAGAAATATTATGACTTCTCAGTAGATTCAAACAGAAGGGAGGAATCCTGGATCTAATGCATATTGTCCAGGAACCCAAATCAGCAGGAAGTAGTGAGAGACAGCACATGCAAGGTTATTAAATCCCTGTTTAAATATAATTTAATATTGTACCTCGTATGACAGTCCCTCTCTAATGATTAACTCAATATTTCAGAAAATAAGTCTACAACTGCCTGTTTTGCTTTATCTTCAGTGCTTACTGCTACTTTTTGAGACATCTTTAAAAGAAGGTTCAAAGTAACCTGACATTTTCCGCCAATTGACAAATCCTCTACATATGGCAAAAGCATGTATTCATTCCGCTGCATTTGTACCTATTTTAACCCAACATAAGGGCAGGATAAGAGTAGCTAAAGTGATCCCTGTGTACAGTTTGCAAGCAATATTGGGATCTTGTAGGATGGATGACTATATACTCTAGGAAAGAAAGATCCCTTCCACTCCATTACCCCCAAAACTTTAGTACATGATTTAGAAACAGCTAATATGGTTCTTACAACCTTACAAGTAGCACCGGAGTGCAGTAACTGTCACTAAAATTCCTAGGATATTAGAGAATACAAGGGGAAATCCTAAACTGATTAAAATACAATGCAACTGGCTAAGAAGAAAGCAGGGAATTATGCCAGTTTACAAACCACATAAAGCCTACCCCCAACAGTTTATCTTCCAAATGTAACATTAAAATAATGAATTACCATGGAGGTTAAAAATCAAGAAAGCCCTGTCTTGATGGGCAAAAGTGTGTGTTTTTCAACTGAGTTAGTTTAACACAACTAAAAAGTCATGTTAAGATGCAGGCTAAGAAGTTTGAAGTTGCATTCATTGACTGGGTTACAGTCTAGTGGGGGAACCCAGACTGCAACATGGCCAGCTAACACAGCTTCAAACACGTTAGCTTGCATCTTAACAAGGCTATTCTGTCATGCTAAGTAAACACGACTGAAACACACACCCTTTTTACCTGTCAAGATATACCCAAGGAAGAATGGCCAACGGGAGGGGGAGGGATTCTTCTTATGCAATGTGAAGCATGAACAATTCTGTTACTTCTCAAACATACATTTAGATCAAGTAAGGAGGAAAACAATCACTTGAACAGGATATGAAAACATATCTGTAAAAGAGTAATGTATTAATAAACATGAAGCATAGCACCCTGGCTATAGCCAAGGATCAGGAGCTGGGAGATTTTTTTGCATTGGGGATCTGACATGGACTTCCTGTGTGACCTTGGGCAAGTCGCTTCACCTCAGCGTCCCCAGCTGTAGAATGGGGCTACCGGTCTCCTCTCGCCAGCCATGGCCCTCCTTGGATGGAGGGGACGGGGGAAAGGCAGAGCACTGCTAAGGCTGTGTGCCTGTCTGTCATACCTCCCACACAAGGGCCTCCACAGCAGGCCCGCCCCAGGCTCCCACCCCCAGGGGCTATTTAGCGCCCGCAGCTGCCCCCTCCATAGGGATTTACATCCTCCCCCCCCAGAGGAGAGAGGCCAGAAGCAGGGAGAGAAACTGCGGAGCCTCCCCAACGGGGGGAGCAGCAGCGGTGGGCAGGGCGGGTCCTACCACAGGTGGGCACCGGGAGCAGAGCGGGGAAGGGAACGGGCCAGGTAAGCAGGAGCCCCCGCGGAGAGAGGCGGGGAAGGCCTGGGGGCGGGAGGGGGTCCCCAGGAGCCGCCGCCCCCAGCAGAGGGGGGAGCCCAGAAGCAGGGAGGGGAGCAGCGGCCGCCTCTAAAGGCCTCGGGGCTCCCAGGAGCCTCCCCTACGCCCCGAGCCCGGTACCTGGCTGCTGCCCTAGGGGCGCTGAGGCTGCGCCCCCCCCATGCCCGGCTCTGGAGGCCCCGATGCGAGCGGCTCAATCTGGCCCGGCCGCCATGTCAGCCGCGCCGCGCACTGCATTGTGGGGGGGAGGGGGCTCACACCTCCGCCTGCCCGGAGGGAGGGGGATGGCGGCACCTCCAACCCCTGCCCCTCCCCCCGTCCCGGGGGGCTCGAGGCGGGGCAGACCCTGACCCCCCACTGCAGGGGAAAGGGGGCGTGGCTGACCCGTAGAGAAACCTCTGCCCCCCACCCCCCCCGGAATTTAAAGGGCCGACGGCGCGGGGGGGGGGCGTTTGATGGGGCCCCTGTCAATGCAGCCCCGAGGCGGCTCCTCTCCTGGCCTCGCACCCCCGCTCCCCAGCCCAGGTGGCTCCGAGCCTGCCGTGTCGAGGCAGCCGGCTGCGGGGTTTGTCCCGTGCCGATGAGCCCTTCGCCAAGCGGGGCCTGCCGGGACCCAGCCCTACTGCTCTGCCTTATGCCCTGGTGTCTGCTGGGGGTGCCCGCCTGCCTGCCCGCCTCCCTCCCCCCCCCCCATCACGAAACCGCTCTGGCCTCCACCTGACCTTGGCCTCTCTCCAGCTGGGGACTGGGTCTGGGCCCCTACAGCCTGGCGGCCGCTTCCCAGCCCACAAGGGCATGACTGGCTTGTGGGGCTCGCCCTTGGCATTGCACTGAGGGAAGCGGGCAGATGCTTAGGTAGCTCAAAATCTCTTGGTGAACCAGCGCTGGCTGCCCCTCATGAGCAGCAGGCGATTATGGCATTGACACCGAGGCCTCCCTAGAAAAAGGGGAATTACGGATTAATGTAGCGCCATTCAAGAGATTCAGAAGAAGCTCTTGAAAATAGAACACACAGAAAGAAGATATTTATATATACAGAGAACATGAAAAGGTGGAAGTAGCCATACCAACTGTAAGAGGCCAATCAACTGAGATGAGCTATCATCAGCAGGAGGAAAAAACCCTTTACTTCCACCTTTTCATGTTCTCTGTATGTATAAATATCTTCTTTCTGTGTGTTCCCTTCTATGCATTCGATGAAGTGGGCTGTAGCCCACAAAAGCTTATGCTCAAATAAATTTGTTAGTCTCTAAGGTGCCACAAGTACTCCTGTTCTTTTTGCGGATATAGACTAACAAGGCTGCTACTCTGAAACTTGAAAATAGTGTACGCTGCTGGTAGAAGAAATAACACACGGCTTTAGACTTCATATGTATAAGTAAATAACTGCACTAACTTTATTTAATGTTACACACACTGGCAAGACTTGCTCTTGACAAGATGTAAGGATCATGCTGTTTTTACAATATATATTTTTTGCAAGCTAATCTGCTCCCTCCTGGTTCAGTTGAGACTTGCAATTCAAAAAGAGTGAGGATTGTTGCCCAGGTAGGAGGCCAAGAACATCTGAAATTATTTCTGTAGATCAGCCTAGGCTTTTCTGTGAGTCAGCTCCCAAACCCAGATTTGAACCTATCACTTAAAGTATAATCTGTTTTACCATTGTACATTTTATTTGTCAATATCCTGTAACTTCCCCAGAAAGAAATCGATCCTCCTTTAATTTGGCTTGTTACTGTACATATCATTTTACAGGACATGGGGGAGGAGGAAAAGAGTGTGCAGGAGATCAAAGGCATGGAGACAAAGAGGCAAACAAGAAAGGTGGAGTCTTAACCCTGTTAAAGCCTTTACACATTTAAACATTTAACATGCTTAAAGTTTTCATTGTGGATAAAAGACTTCCACTGCATTCCCCTCCACCATCCATTATCCTCCTTCTCAGTGCCATGGAACTTTTTTCTCCCTACCCCAAAACTTCTTATGGACTCAAAGTCTCTAATAGGGGAGCCCTACTTTGGTGGGCCTCTTGAGAGCTATCAGAATGTATAGATTCTTGACCTGATTTTCATTTACATTAAGGCTGCTTTACACCACATTAAGGCCCGTTTACTCTGCCAAAGTGGCATTTTAAGGTCTCTACACTGCCAGGGCAGAACATTATTCTGATTCGTGCAGTGTAAAATTGATATAATAATATTTAATTTTATTCTGACAGAGTTCTACAAAAGGAAATTTCCCCATCAAAAAGAAACCTCTTAAAAATGTTAATGTTGCAAGTGTGTTTCAATGGAGTCCTACTAACACCTAAAAACGTTACTTTCTTTACAGAAATTTTACACCTTAAAAAAAAAAAAAAAGTTTAAATGTAAGAAATCTGGAAATTACCAGTTAAATGCAAATCTCCCAACCTTCAAACAAGCTTGTGGGTGATGTCATTAGATGTTTGACTGCATCTGTGTGTTTTTTCTGAGTGCTGTCCCAGCTCTGCACAAATAGTTGGCACAGCAGACCTTGATCAAACTGCCCAATAATCACAGCGAAGGAACTCTGTCAGGTTTATTGTTAATGAAGCACAGTCCTAATGCCCTGGCTCAATGGTTACAGGTACACTAACACATGTATGCCCGTTGCAGTGGACTAGCTCAGTTAGTGGCGGGACTTTCCCTTATCCCCTAGGCCAGCCAAAGACACTCCCTCTGAGACTTCATTTTATACCCCCAATACAAACAAGTTACATGTTGCCCCTCTGACAGTTACTGCCCCCTGACATGGGTTGTTACTGCCCATTACCTTGTACATGTTGGTTTGATCAAAACATGTCTATCCATCTATGTCATCCTGACCTTATCTTTAGGATGGGTCAGCAGGAATTTTCCTCCAGGGTAGATTGGCAAAGGCCCTGGAGGTTTTTCGCCTTCCTCCGCAGCATGGGGCAGGGGTCGCTGGCTGGAGGATTCTCTGCGACTTGAAGTCTTCAAATCATGATTTGGGGACTTCAGCAGCTGAGTCAAGGGAGAGAATTATTCCAGGAGTGGGTGGGTCAGCTTTTGTGGCCTGCATCATGCGGGAGGTCAGACTAGATGATCATATTGGTCCCTTCTGACCTTAAAGTCTATGAGTCTATGAGTCTATGTTCCTGTTATCTTTAGGGAACGTACTGATATCGAGGTGTTCTGGTACCACCCTTCTGGAATGTGTTTGCATGAGTGCTCTGTGCCTAGGACCTCTTAGCAACGTGTGCGGTTTTTTTTTGCAATATCAGCTGTTTTCTTGCCAGATTCTGTGAGCAGGGCCTTCCTCTTGCTCACAACCTGATTTTGCTTTTTGTCAGCAAAACTTTGACCACTACTTTAGATCAGGCCTCTGATACAAGGGCTTATGTCTCAGGCTCTCTTCTTACTACAGGTGAAATAAGTGATCAACATGTGTGAGAAATTACATAAAAATGTGGAACACCTTTATTTTGTTGCACATGCTATAATTGACAAATTATAACTTTTTAAAAAGATATAACTTGTTTTTAAGGATATATTCTCACTCAAGTAAATAAACCAGTTGATTTTTTATTTTTTTTAAAGAGAGTTTATAAAAACAAAAAGCAGAAAAACCAAATGTGCAACCAAAAAGACCTTTACATGGGCTATCAGTAAAGTTTGAATGCTAGATCTTCAGATTCCCAGCAGAAACTATGACCATTTGCATGAAGGGCATAACTGTTGTCCTCTATATGGACCAGTCACCAAAGGGGAACTTGGCATACTTTGCTATTGGGTTACACAACTATTTGCCCGATATCACTAGAATTTTTGAGATCAGGAATCTTCAGATCAGTGCCTGGCTCTGGAAGAGGCTATGATCTGGTGGTTAAGGCAGTGGTGTATGGTCTAGTGGTTACAGACAACATATTAAAGATAAGAAATTTCATTTTTTTTTTTTTGTACTGAAAGTCTATGTGACAACATAGATAAGGTTATATTTGCCCTAGGATACTCCTGGGGGGGATTCTGCATGACTGCGTGCCTGCAGAAAATGCCCCCCTGCAGAACTCCTGTGCTTCCCTGCAGAAAACGGCAGGGAGGCCCTGCAGGGGGGGGGGGCGGGAAGGGGGCAGCAACGATCAACCATGGGCACAGTTTTTTTGGGGGGGGGGGAGATTGTCCTCCTCCAAACAGAGGCGAGGCATGGGGCAGAGCACACAGTTACCTGTCACTCCCTCCCCCCATCATTTCTGCAAGCGCAGAGCTGCCCAGCTGAAGAAGGCTGCTGTCTGGGCTCCCGCTGACTCTGCAGCTGAATGCCGTCTCCTGGGTCCTAGTGCCAGTCCGGCTCCCATTCTGTGTGCTGGAAGCCTTCCTGTTTTCTGTGCAACACTGAGTGCCCGTGGTGGGGCTGGGTAAAGGGGGTGGGGGGGGAGAAGAGGCAGGTGGAGGAGTGGAATAGGGCAGGGGGAGGGGAATATGAGAGTGAGGGGAGGAAATGGAGAAGAAAAGGGGATGGGGAAGTGGAAGCCCAGCATGCAGTGTCCTCTCGGCATCAGCTGGAGCACCCCCATTAAGCAGGCCCATCGAAACTTCACCCTGACAAGGCTTACCCCCCTACACCTGGACCCCTCTGAGCCCCCCCACACAGACCCCCCACCCCACTGATCCCCAAATAGCTGTACCTGGACTCCCACCCCATCAAGCCCCAGTCCCCCAGCACCTGGAACCCCCACTGAGCCC
The DNA here is from genome assembly GCF_028017835.1 of Emys orbicularis. NCBI lineage: Eukaryota > Metazoa > Chordata > Testudines > Emydidae > Emys > Emys orbicularis. The sequence goes on from NC_088690.1 coordinate 11,181,783, forward strand.
CCCCGCTCCAAGCCCCTGGATGCCCCACTGAGCCCCCCACATCCAGGACCCCCGCCAAGCCCCATCTCCCCAGACCAAGACCCCCCCCCGCTGAGCCCCAACCACCTTCACCTGGATCCCCTGCAGAGACCCATTGCCCCTGCACTTAGAACCCCCCAACAAGCCCCGTGCATCCAGATCTCCCACTGAGCCATCTGCACCCAGACTGCCCCACACAGAAACCTCTCACCCCACACCTAGATCCCCCATACACTAAGCCCCTCCACACTTGGATCCTGAAGAGCTGAGCCTGCCCACCCATGCTTGGTGCACGTGGCGCAGAGGAGCAGAGCGCCTGGGTGTTTCCGGGGGAGGCCCAGCCCTTGGACTGTGGCAGTCAAGTGCAGCCTCACTGCCGAGTCCCTATACCAGGTGATTTGGGGGCTTCAGGGTGATCTCCCAGTTGCAGCCAGTCGCCTGTGCTCCCTGCTGCCATGCTAGAGTCACTTTTCTTTATTGACAAAATTTGCAGAATTTTAAAATGTGTGCTTAATTTTTTGGCACAGAATTCCCTCCGGAGTAATAGGAGAGACCTGGGTTCCATTCCCAGCTATCCTGAAATGACTGTATGAAACCTCTCAGTTAACTTACTTGTAAAACAGGGGAATGATACCTGAGTGCTTTTTATGGCAGGAGCCTTTGCTCAATAATAAAAGATCACAAGTGCATAGAAATATAATAGTAGTCGGTAGGGGGGAGATCAGAACTCCTGGCTCCCAACTCAGTGCACCTTTCCCTAAGCAGCTTGGGGGTATTTTTCTTCTCTCACTCATCTGTGGGACATAGCTCAGTTTGGTGGGAAGTAGAACAGGCAGCGTGATTTAGCAAAGATGTGGAACATCCCACAAAACATAGTAAACAAATTTTTCAGCTAGTTCTCCATTGCCATATAATCCTGCCCCACTCACCTATTTACATTACCTATCCAAACTTAATGTAGACCCCTAACATTTGCAAAACTATACGTAAAAGTGAAAAATTACTAGATTACAAAATTTAATTTCCTATTCAAGGGATCAATTTCCAATATACTATACATATGCTACTACCGTACTCATTATAAAACACTACATGTTCTTTCCCCCTTTGCCAAAGAGTAGCTGAATTCCTGGCATAGCAAGTCAGTTTCCCTCGTGGAGCAGAAATTGGTGATATGGAGTCAGGTATTTGTTTGGTGTAATTTATTTACAAATACACAAGTCCAGTTCCTTCAAACAAGTGTAAGCGGGGGAATGGTCCCGCTATTGTGGGGAACTTTCCTGGCTTCTGCACTACCCCAGTGAAGTGGGCTAGCGAAAGGATCTGAGTTCTCGCTCCCACTTCCTTTACCCAGAGGCCTCCCTGCCCTCGAGGACTCCCCTTCCACTCTCCTGTCTGGCAGAGTCCTCGTAACCCCAACAAGGCTGGGCCCAGGATTCTTGGGGGGCTCAAACCCCAACCCTGCTGTGGTCACCTAGGACAGGGGCTAGGGTGTCCCCACTCCGGGGTACTCTCTGCACTGGGCGCCTCCCTGACCCACTGATCATTTCATACAATTTAAAGCAAATACAAGTTGTTTAATTAACAATTAATTTAAAAAAAAAAAGGAAAAATGGGAAAGGTTAAAGGAAAACGCATCACCCTGCTCTGTGGCAGGGAACATCACAAACAGTGTCTCTGGACATCAGGGCACTTCACAGTCTGTTCCTTGTAGGTCCCAAGTCTCATTCTCAGGCCCTGGCTGTGCTGCAAGGATGCTGCGGGTTGGACACTTGCAATGGTGGTGGCCACACACATCCAGGCTTTGGGTGGTGGGACCCTTCTTCCCAGCGTCAGCCCCCCGTTGGGTTAAGATCCCCCTCCCAGTCTGGCCTGCAAGGACCCTTGTCTGGGGGTATCTTTCTGCACTGGGCCCTTTGTCCAAGGTCCCCCCTTGGCTGGCCCCAGTTGCTCACCACACCTGGCTCTGTGGCTGCAGCTCTGCTCCCAGCATAGGATCTGCTCTCTCCCTGGGCTGTCTCTGGTTCTGTGGCTGCAGCTCTGCTCCCAGCACAGGATCTGCTCTCTCCCTGGGCTGTCTCTGGCTCCGTGGCTGCAGCTCTGCTCCCAGCACAGGATCTGCTCTCTCCCTGGGCTGCTTCTGTGACTCTGCTCCCAACTCTGACCTGCTTCCTGAGCTGCTTTTCTGGCCCCTCTGGATCTGGCACAGCTCTGCTCCCCAGCTCAGCTTGGGCCCCTGCTTTCTCCTTAGCTTGGCCCCACTCTGTCTGACCCAGGCAATTCCAGCTCACAGGGAGGACCCCCCTGGCCTCCTGACTTCCTGATTAGCCTGCCCGGCCTGTCAATCAGGCTCAGAGGCTGATGCTGACCTGGAGCATTGGCCTCTCCCCAATCTTCTAGTGCTGGGAGCTAGCCAACCAAAACACCCCCACTGAATGTTAGTAAGGGGGCAACAGTCCCCTTACACAAGGGTGCTAACAAACGGCACACAGGCAACTCCCTTTAGCAGAAATCTCTTATAACGCCCTAAAGTAGGTGTCTTGCTCTGTTTCTTTCAAGGCTCTGACGCCAAACTCACTGCTTAACCCATAGTTACTAGTTCCAGCCCCAAGCTCCTGCGTTTTTACCTGGAAAACCCTGCTAGCCCCCAGACTCTAGAGGTTGACTAAGGGGCTTGACTGTGAACCCCTCCTTGTTGAAACTGCTCTGCAACACAGAGCTGAGACCTAATGAGGGATGTTTTAACCCACACAAGGGGTCAAGAGCAAGCAGGACAAATGCCCACTTCTGTCAAAAAGCGGGGTGCAGAGGAACGTGGAGTGGTGACGCCAGCCCCGCGCAGGGGGGGAAGAAGGGCTCGCGTGTGGGGCAAGCAGCTCAGGGGTGCCCTGCACAGGTGCGGGGGAGGCTCAGGTGAGCGTCTGGGGTCAGCCTTGCGTGGGGGGGAGGAGCCGGGGGGGCTCGGGTTAGCTCCGCGGGGGGGGAGAGGGAGGCGAGGTCTAGCCTCACCCAGTGTCCGTTTTCCCTTTGGGAAATGTGGTCATTCTACTAATGCCTGCTGAGTTGAAAGGACCGGCACAGAGCCAGACATGTATATGTATGCACCTACAACTGGCCTTATTTATTACACCACACAATACTTCTTTTATGAAATATTTTTATCCCCCAACAAACCATTCCTAGAAGTTGCATACTCTCCGGGCATCGTGTGAAACAGCGACGCTACCAAATCTTGAGAGCGCGAGTGTTGCAAACCCTTTTGCAACAGCTCTTTCTTTCCGGCAGTGCCGTGTGATTTGTGAAAGCGGTCTATGCAGCACTATGCTCAGCTGTCTTGCAGCATGCTAGATCCTGAGGGCAGTGTGGAGCACAGGGCTTCCTCCTCCTCCTCCAGAGTTTTTCTCATTCCTCTAGCCATGCTCCTTGCTGTAGCAGCGCTGCTTTTCTTAGCGTTCGCCGCCTCGCAGCAGAAGGAGAACGATTTTTATACGTTTAAAGTGGTAAACATCAGGGGCAAGCTAGTCTCTCTGGAGAAATACAGAGGCTCGGTAAGTTTGCAGGGAGATTAGCAGCTGCTCTCATTGCAGACTATAACTAACCAGCCCATCTTTGCATGCTTGCATAAGGGAGTGGGGATCCAGAGATTGTACATTAACTTGCATGCATGCACGTTCATAGTCTCTCATTTGTGCATTTTGTGTAACTGATCTGGAGTATTGCTTGCATGTTTACTTTGATATCGTTCCATAGGTTTCTCCATTATTTTAATAAAACGTTTGCCTAACCCCTGTGTGTGTGAGTCTGTTTCTTGGGCAGGCTGCTCTGTATACGTGGCACACGGAGTTGCTTGCCGTTCATTCACTATACATAGTACTCTATTATGTCTATTATTAATCATGAAAACATTTATCCGGGATTGGAAGCATGTCATTTTAAAGCAAAAGTCTGTATTGCAAGATATTTCCCCTTTTGAAAGACTTGACTTTTGCTGAATTTTGTTTGAAGCAGAAGGGGAAAACGAGGATGGTGTTTAATCAGTATGTCAAGGAATGCACCATAATAATCAATAAACGAAACTGAGAACATAAGCAAAGCAGATTATGATATTAATCTACAATGAAATTATAGATATTAAAGATAATGTGAGGAAAGGGGCAAGACAGCAGATCTGTTTAAAAACAATTCATTTAAATGTTACTTACATATTACTCAGGGAGTCCTAAATGAAACTCTCTCCCCAAAAGATGTACACATTTTCTCAAGTTCTTGAAATGTGATTACGATATAGTCATAAGGAAATTTATCACAATTATGTATATTCAAAGGTTAATAAATAGCATATGTATTTAGAAACTGTGAGGCAAATCAGGGTTGGTTCTTCGTGCTAGAATGGTGGAGAGAAAAGCTTTACTTGCCAGTATGCTCCAGCTTACTTGTGCTCCAGCTCTGGCGTGGCACAAGGCAGCTGGACTGTACCTGTGAATTTGGCTGTAAAAGTTAAAATTGGCAGGGAGGACCTAAGGGTGATGCTAAGGTCTTTAACTCATTAAAGATGTCACATGATAGCATTTTCTTTGGGTTTCTTTTTTAGTGTTCATTTATGAAAATATTAATAAAGTAAGAAAACAAGGAAATTTCCAGACAAAAAATTATGTTAAACTGAAGTTAAGGTTGAGAGTATATATCAGTAATGTAAGGGTGAAAAAATTTAACAAGAACATTGTCCAAAAATAAGCAAATTAGAAACCCAGAAAATTCAGAGTTAAGTTAAACTTTAAAAAATAATCCTCACCTGTTTAGAAATGAAAATGCACAGTGAAAGTACCCAAACATTTTAACTCTGTCCTGTAGTGATTCCATAAGGAAACTATTATGAACAAACCAAATAACTCTAATCTGGGACCATAAAGGTAGATTAGTATAAAGAGACTAGTCCAAGGTAGCAAAGCAAGTCAGTGGTTAGAACTCCAGGAACAGAACCAGGGTCTCCTGACTCCCACTCCAGTGCCCCATCTAGTGGAGATGTATTGTCCTAATTTCATAGTGCTTTTTTGTAAATTTTTATGGCCAGAAGGGCCTGTTATGATAATCTAGTCTGTCCTGCATTATACAGGCTGTAGATTTCACCTAGTGATTACTGCATCTAGTGTAACATCTTCTGGTTGAATGAGAGCATTTCTTTGAGAAAGACAGAAACTCTTGATTTAAAGACTCCAAGTGATAAATAATGTACCGCGTCCTTTGATAATCTATACCGACGGTTAAAAGTATGTTTTATTTCCAGTTTGATTTTTTAATAGACTGTTCTTGCAGAGAAAATGCCTGGCAGGGGCATGCAATGATCGGTTGCACATGGTTTCATGCAAGGATTGTGCTCACTTGAGGACATTCTTGCATACTCTATTCCATGTCATTGTGCCACTTATATGTGATCCTTGTACTTTTGCCAATAGGAATGAGAGATGAAGTTAAAAATATCTAAGATCAAAAGGGAAGCTCCTTGGTGGATTTAGACTAAATGAGGCCCAGATCCAGTCTGACCAAAGCCCCCAACCCACCCACCAATTCAAACTGCGCTTAAGTGGTACATAGACCTCATGTTGGTCCCCAACATAGAGGAGAATTTTATCCATTGCATACACAGGTATTTGTTTGTTTCCAGGAGTACCCACAACTTGCTAAATGCTGTACAAACATAATACATTAATGTTTGTCTACGTGTAGTTTAATATATAAATATATATATAACAATGTATAAATATATAATGTGGTGTCTCTCCCAGATGGACATAATCTATATGGGATACCGTCAAATTGCTTGTTATTATACAGTAGTTGGCTTTTTTTCAATAGTTTGTTCCCATAATTTCTTCCAATGGGTCTGTCAAGAGTCAATAAATGCTCTGACTGGAGCACATCTTGTCTGCAGGGCACCTGTTGCAGCTCTGGCTTTTAAAGGAGCAAATACCTTCTTCAGCTTCAGTAATTCAGAGCCAGAATCCCCTGGGAAGAAGTTGAGGAGGAAAACTCTCCAAGGTTACTCTTTTATGGAGTTCCTCACAAATCATTCTGTCAAAGGACAGAGGGTATTTGCCCCACTGCAGAATGAGCTGCAGGGCCCATTCCCACATCTTGTGCCTCTGCTCCACCTCTGGGTTTGCAGCTTTATTGTAGTTATGTAGTTAGCACTTTCTCTATGGGTGACCAACCCCATGATCCCCCATAATGGAGGGCTCCTTACCACAGAGAAGTACTGGGGACGCATCATCTTTTCTTCTTGGTCTCAGCTGTCCCTACCTTGACCAGCACTCACTCAGCACAGGACCACGCAGTTCCTCAATGTGGTTCTCACATCCATGAGAGCCCTCCATGGGCTTCTTGTGAGAAGGGCAGGAGGAGAGGATGCCATGAAAGTGATGACCCCCTTTCTGAGTGGAACAGCAGAGACCCACATGTGGGGGGCCCCACCCTTCTCAATCCAATTGAAACTTGACTACTCATATGTGAATATTTAAATGAGATTAAAACAATAAAATCTCCCTTATCTCCCGTCCTCTTCCTGGGGCTGGGCATTAGTGTCACATCCACATGCATCCTCTTTTCAGAGGTAGATAAGGATTCCATGGTTAGAGTCTGTTGCACCATAAACTGTGAAGTCTTGTTTCCCTTTATTCCTGTAGCTAGCTCATTTTGTGCCTTTGCCTTTCTAATCTTGCCCCTGCCTTCCTGTGTTGTTTGCCTATATTCATCCTTTGTAATTTGTCCTAGTTTCCATTTTTTATATGACTCCTTTTTAGATCATGCAAGATCTTGTGGTTAAGCCAAGCTCGTCTTTTGCCACATTTTCTATCTTTCCTACCCAGCGGAATAGCTTGCTTTTGGACCCTTAATAGTGTCCCTTTGAAATACTGCCAACTCTCCTCAGTTGTTTTTCCCCTCAGTCTTGATTCCCATGGGACCTTACCTATCAGCTCTCTGAGCTTACCAAAATCCACCTTCCTGAAATCCATTGTCTCTAATTTGCTGTACTCCCTTCTACCCTTCCTTAGAATTGTTAACTCTATTGTGAACTTTCACACAGCTCTTCTTCAGTTCTAGGATAAAACAGTAGTATTATATGATCTACCTACATTAGATATGAAGTGCAGTGAGCCAATCATAAAGAGCTATCAGAAAATAAGGAAATTTGTATCTTGAGGTAAACAAGGAAAGCTCATATTTTATTTTAAAGGTTTTATTGGTCTCATTGTCACTGTACTCAGCAGAAACTGGGAGGCACTGTTTTTTAATCGCTACTGTACATATGTAGGAGTCAGCACTTCTTGGTTCCGGTCCCCTCTCTTCCACTTCTCTGCTGTGTAATTTTAGCCTCAATATACACATCTAGGTATAATAGCACTTACCTACCTATTATACATAAGCCTCACCATAGTACACTTAGTAACATGTTTTGAGAATCGTGAATGAAAGGCATTATACAAATGCAAAGTATTCTACTGCTGGGGGTAACATTAGGTGTTCTGCATGAATCAGATCTCTCTGTAATCTGAGAATTTAGTATTAGGTATAGAAAAAGTAAACATTTAATTACAAAGCACTGGATTTTTTGGATAATGATTCTGCAAACCAGTGTAATTTGACGTTTCTAGATAGGTCATTGTTGGGTATATAACCCAAGACCTGTGATTTATACAAGGCTCTGCTGCCTCAGCTAAAAATTCCACATATGTTAACTTGAAGCCAATAGTAAATTAATAAACCTCTCTGTGGTCCATCCACTAGAGAGCCATACTGTGTAAATGACTTACACCAGTCTGTAATATTTTTTCCAATATTGAGTTTAAGATTAGACTGCTTGGATTTTCTAAGTAAAAGAAGGAAAGCCTAGTATTGTAAGGGCCAACGAAGGCTAATGCATGTTGCAGCTTTATGAAAATATTTTTGGAAAAGTCAAGGATTAATTGTTTGCACTGTACACTAGATGGTGCACTTGACTCACATTCAAAGTTCCAGGACAGGGTAAGAGAAAAGAAGCCTATATTAAGCTCACATGTTTTACTAAATATTAATGACTTAAATAATTAAAATTTTAGTGCCCAAATGAGACAAAGTGACTTTTTTATAAAGAAAATTTTAAACACACTGCAAACAGATCAACTCATTTAATCTTCTGTAATGCAGGATAGAACCACTTAAAGATGACCTGCTAACAATTTTTTAAAAACTAGTTTTGTGCCTTTTTTGCTACTTTATGATGTTTTAAAAAGGCATGAAAGGGTTTCTATTTTTAAATTTTGTTTTGTCTGCTTTTTTTATTTCCTCAAATCTCAAAATCCTTTGTGGGAGACCCTCTGGAAGGTCTCAAAATGTGCATTGTGAGCACTCATGTTATTTGAAGGAGTTGTGCTAGCAAACACTTCTTTCTCCAAGATGTTAAGTCATTGAAGTTAAATAGATGTTGAAAAAAATCACGTTTGTATTGACAAAATTATTTCAGGCCTTCTTTACAAATACTGTATATTATAATCAAGCAAAAATTACACGCATTTTTTCTTTGCAGGATATCTTTCACATTTCTTCACATACCCATAGAATTCTATACATTTTTATTCCTTTGTAGCCATCTGGAACAAATTGTTTATCCACCTCGGGCAGATTTTGGGTGGGGCATCAGAGGGGCATTGCAAACTGCAAGCCGCAGGCAGTTTAGTGTTCAATACAAAATATATATAATAGAATATATGGTGTTCAATATAAAGAGTTCTGCAGAGGAGACAGGACCTTGCGCCCCTGAGGCAGGGAGTCAGAATTTTGTTTATTAACAGAGTGATTAAGATTAGGAAACATCCTAGCAGCCCTTTCTTAAGTTAAATGATCTGTTCAAAGGTTTGTGAACTACAAAAAGTAAGTAGCCTAAATGATAGAAAGTAATTGTAGATTTTTCTACAATTGTTGTATTCAAAAAGTAGTAACAAAGTTATTAATCTTTCTTTGAGAAGATAACTGATTTTTAGACAAAAGAAATGTAGTAGATCTAATCAGTCAGTAAGGCATTTGATACAGTTCCACATGAGAAATTATTAGTTAAACTGGGAAAGATGGGGATTAATATGAGAACTGGAAGGTGGATAAGAAATTGATTAAAGGGGAGACTGCAACAGGTCGTACTGAAAGGTGAACTGTCAGGCTGGAGGGAGGTTACTAGTGGAGTTCCTCAGGGATCCGTCTTGGAACCAATCTTATTTAACATTTTTATTACTGACCTTGGCACAAAAAGTGGGCGCTTGCTAATAAAATTTGCAGATGACACAAAGTTGGGAGTATTGCCAATATGGAGGAGGACCAGAATATCATACAAGAAGATCTGGATAACCTTATAAACTGGAGTAATAGAAATGGGATGAAATTTAATAGTGCAAAGTCATGGCATTTAGGGACTAACAACAAGAATTTTTGCTATAAGCTGGGGACTTCTCAGTTGGAAGTAATGGAGGAGGAGAAAGTCCTGGGTGTATTGGTTGATCACAGGATGACTATGAGCTATCAATGTGATGCGGCTGTGAAAAAGGCTAACATGATCTTGGGGTGCATCAGGTGAGGTATTTCCAGTAGAGACAGGGCAGTGTTAGTACCATTATACAAGGCACTGGTGATACCACATCTGGAATACTGCATGCAGTTCTGGTCTCCCAGGTTTAAGAAAGATGAATTCAAACTGGAACAGGTGGAGAGAAGGGCTACTAGGATGATCTGAGGAATGGAAAACCTACCTTATGAGAGAAGACTCAAAGAGCTTGGCTTGTTTAGCCTAACCAAAATAAGGCTAAGGGGAGATATGATTGCTCTCTATAAATACATCAGAGGGATAAATACCAGGGAGGGAGGGGAGTTATTTAAATTAAGCACCAATGTGGACCCCAGAATAAATGGCTATAAACTGGCCATCAACAAGTTTACGTTTGATATTAGGTGAAGGTTTCAAGCCATCAGAGGAGTGAAGTTCTGGAGCAGCCTCCCAAGAGGAGCAGTGGGGGCAAAAAACCTAACTGGCTTCAAGACTGAGCTTGATAAGTTTGTAGAGGGGATGGTATGACAGGACTGCCTACAATGGCGTGTGGCCCATCATTGACTGCCTGAAGCAAAAATCCCCAATGGCTAGGACAGGACAGTAGATAGGGAGGGCTCTGAGTTACTACAGAGAATTCTTTCCGGTGGGTCTTGCCCACTTGCTCAGGGTCTAAGGGTAGGTCTATACTTACCTCCGGGTCCGGCGGTAAGCAATCGATCTTCTGGGATCGATCCTGGAAGTGCTCGCTGTCGATGCCGGTACTCCAGCTCGGCGAGAGGAGTATGCGGCATCGACAGGGGAGCCTGCCTGCCGCGTCTGGACCCGCGGTAAGTTCGAACTAAGGTACTTCGACTTCAGCTACGTTAACGTAGCTGAAGTTGCGTACCTTAGTTCGAAGTGGGGGGTTAGTGTGGACCAGGCCTAACTGATCACCATATTTGCGGTTGGGAAGGAATTTACCCCCAGGTCAGATTGGCACAGACCTTGGGTGGGTTTTTTTTGCCTTCCTCTGCAGGATGTTATAACATGCAGGATTTAACTAGTGTAAATGGTGAATTCTCTGTAACTTGCAGTCTTGAAACCATGATTTGAGGATTTCAGTAACTCAGCAAGAGCTTAGGGGTCTATTATAGGAGTGGATGGGTGAGGTTCTGTGATCTGCAAGGTGCAGGAGGTCAGACTAGATCAGGGGTCGGCAACGTTTGGCACGCGGCTCGCCAGGGTAAGCACCCTGGCGGGCCGGGCCAATTTTATTTACCTGCTGACGCGGCAGGTTCGGGGGGCCGCGGTTCGCCGTCCCGGGCCAATGGGGGCGTCGAGAAGCGGCGCGGGCGAGCGATGTGCTGGCCGCGGCTTCTCGCCGCCCCCATTGGCCCGGGACAGCGAACCGCGGCCAGTGGGGGCCGCGATCGGCCGAACCTGCCGTGTCAGCAGGTAAATAAAACTGGCCCGGCCCCTGGCGAGCCGCGTGCCGAACGTTGCCGACCCCTGGACTAGATGATCATAATGGTCATGTCTGACTTCAGTAAGAGTATCTGAGTAAGAATATGCTTTTAAAACAATTTTAAACCTAACCAGTGTCACTTAAGTGACTTGCCACAAGATGTCAGAACATGTTAGTATTAGAGCTGAATGGGTTTAATATTTAATTTTCTTTCTTGATATAGAAATTAGATACAATGCTCCTGTCAGATAACTTAGAAATTATCCGCTCCCCCACACACACTAGGGTTTTCAGTTGCTTAAGTCCCCCCCCCCCCAAAAAAAAAATCAATCTGAAACAGCACTCTTGTGGGCAGGCACGGAATTTGCCCCCACACACATGGCCCTGTTGGCCTGACTGGAGCCACCCCCATAAATATAGAAGTCGTATATGCCTATTGTATTTTGATTCCAGTAGTAGGGATTACCAATGAACACTTACCTATATTACAGGCTTGTTGTGAGGCTGAAATCATGATCATAAGGTGGTTTTATATCCTTCTATGAAAGGAACCATGGGCTGTGGGTATCGAAGGCCAGGGGCCCAGTGCTCAGGCCAGCTAGCAGGGGGACGGGGGAGAGGACTTAGGGCTAGCCTCCCCAAGGGGGGCTCACCTGCCACCCATGAAAGGAACTGCATACAAGTGCAAAAGATCAGGATCATAACAAAATTTGGTCTTTGTTGTAATCAATGTAAACTATTGTTAATAATGGTTGGTAAGAATAAGTTACTCAGGCATAATTAAACTTTCAGTAATAGGTTGGTGTTCGATTTATTTTAGGACTGTCAAATGATCAAAACAAATTAATCATGATTGAGGCTACATTTTAGTCACCGGTATTTTTAGTAAAAGAGTCATGGACAGGTCACAGGCAGTAAACAAAAATTCACGGCCTGTGACCTGTCCATGAATTGTATTATATACCCCTAACTAAAACTTGGGCCGGGACCCCCACAGGTGCTCTGTGGGGTGGGGGCAGCCCAGGACCCCTGCTGGTGCTGGGGGGGGGGGAGGGGGCTCAGGACTCCCACCGGTGCTGGGGGGGGAAGGGTTGGTGGGGCTGGCTGGCTCCCTACCAGGTTCTGCATGTCCCTGCAGCTCCTAGGGAGAGGGAAGGCCAGGGGAGCTCCCCACACTGTCCCCCGCCACTTTTTTTTGCATAACTGCACTCAAAAACAAAACAATGCAAAACTTCAGAACCTACAAGTCCACTCAGTCCTACGTCTTGTCTTAGCGATTGGCTGAACAAAACAAGTTTGTTTACATTTACAAGAGATAATGCTGCCTGCTTCTTATTTACAATGTTACCTGAAAGTGAACAGGCATTCGCATGGCACTGTTGTAGCCAGCATTGCAAGGTATTTACCTGCCAAATATGCTAAACATTCGTATGCCCCTTCATGCTTCGGTCAGCACTCCAGAGGACATGCTTCCATGCTGATGATGGGTTCTGCCCAAAGCAGTGCAGATGGACACATTCATTTTCATCACCTGAGTCAGGTGCCACCAATAGATTTTCTTTTTTTGATGGTTCCAGGTTCTGTAATTTCCGCATCAGAGTGTTGCTCTTTTAAGACTTTTGACACCAGGTTCCACACCTCGTCCCTCAGAATTTGGAAGGCACTTCAGATTCTTAAACCCTGGGTAGAGTACTGCAGCTATCTTTAGAAATCTCATATTGGTACCTTCTTTGCGTTTTGTCAAATCTGCAGTGAAAGTGTCCTTAAATCGAGCAACATATGCTGAGTTGTCATCCGAGACTGCCATAACACAAAACATGGCAGAATGTGGGTAAAACCACAGAGCAGGAGACATACAATTCTCCTCTAAGGAGTTCAGTCACAATTTTAATACATCTTTTTTTTTTTTAAATGAGCATCAAAAAGCAAGAAGACCATGTTCATTCAGTCTGTATCTATATGCTGATACTTGGAAAGTTAGCTAGATGGCACCAGAACATACTTTGTATGCCAGTGCATAGGGATTCCCTAGATTGTGCCTTGTTGTCACAAACCATTAAGGATTATTAAAATCAACTTTTGCTTTATGGGTTTGTTTTTCCTGAAAGAAAACCAAGGGAGGATGTAGAAACCAGTTTTAAACACTGTATCGTGATCAGCTATACTGTGTATGTGCATCATTACCCTCTATTAGGTGAAATTAGAACTGCCCAACTGCAGGGTATAGAGCAGGGGTCCCCACACTTTTTATCTTGTGCCCCCCCTTACCCCTACCCACCACCACCACGGCCCCCTCAAGCCACAGCTGGGAGCAGGGCCTTGGTGAGGGCCAGGGTTGTGGCCGGGGGCAAAGGCCCGAGCAGCAGCCAGGAGCCAGAACCAGGAGCACAGCTGGGACAGAGCTGGGGCTCCCTCCCCACCCCCTATGACGGTGGGCCTGGGCCCCACCATGCCCCCCAAACATTCCTCTGTTCCCTCCCCCCCTCCCCCAGAGGGCACACCCCACAGTTTGGGGACCACTGCTATAGACCTTAACCTTATAACAGTTAAAGGTATTCTCACTCAAGTGAATGGGGCCTATGCTTTTGGAGCAGGAGAACTTGGGTGACGTTCTGCTGTGACGTTCTGAATGGCCACAATGTCCAATATAATGGCACCCATGAATTCTTGGTGGCTAAGAATTTGTTACACTATATTTATTGTACAAACTGCAATTATATTTTATTTTTCCCTTCAACTACACCAAATTTGGATGTGCTTTATTGATTGGCCAATGATATTTCATGGTGAATTTTATAGCAGGGGGAGGGAAGGCTGAGTGAATTTTTAGTGCTCAGGAAAGGTGCTGGGGTGACAGCCCTGAACCCCTCTGCTCATCCACACAACAGAAAGGTATAGCATGGGAGTGGTAGCTATGCAGGAGGTGAGATGGTATTTCTTTCATTCTCCATGGCGCCTTTCTGATGTGCCAGTGATGGTAGCCATGTAGACACCTGTCCACTAGGATTTGGCCTGAGATTGCCAATTCATTTCATATAGGCTACCAAATAGCAATACATAGCTACTATTGATTTGGTCTGGAATTGAACTGACAACCCTCAGATAACTAGATGTGTATTATTTCATTACTTATACCCTGAGCCATCCAGTTCCAACTCCCAGCCCTCTCTAGAAATGACGAAACTATCTTTCTTCATAAAAGAAGTACAAAACAACCCTCCACCCCACCCCAATAAGCAATACCAGCACATTTGCTCCCTGGCTAAAGCTACAGCTACCAGATTTTTCTGAAAAGCCATTCTTCATGGTTTGAAAATAAAGGTTTATAATAGAAACATGAACTGAATGGAAATGGTCAAAAAAATAGGGGATAAAGTTGAGAAATTGTGTCTTTTTAATAGAAAACCTTCAAAAAACAAAACAAAAAACCCAAAACCTTTTGACCGGTTCTAACAGATGCTGGAAGGAGGCCTTTCACAAATAAAATCCTGTGGAACCAATTATCCTTTCAGTTATGCACTGACTACCCCCATTGTGTATAGGAGAAGTCTAATTTCTTCTTGTCTTTCCTCTCATTACACTCCACTGGTTTCCTTTTCTGACTAGAGAGCTCCTAGTCTTCCCTGACTCTAGGCATGATCCTTATCAAGTCTATAGTGTCATGCTAGACCTGCTAAGTAACAAACTTCCCGTCTGCCTGCCATCTCTCAGGGACAATTAAGGGATAACTTCGATAGGTTCTGAAGGATGCCTTGTTTGGCCTTTCTTATCCTCAGTGATGACGACCACTAAGATTTTAACAGGAGGAGGGTTGTTGGGGGGAAAACTGCCCTTAAAGCAATCTAGCAGTTTCTTCAGTCTATGGGGGATGATTGATTAAACAAGCCATTATTTGTATGGCCTAGCAGTCCGAGCCATGGATCGGGACCCCATTGTGCTAGGTTCTGTACAAACTGAACAAAAAAAGACAGTCCTTGTCCTAAAGAGCTTATGCAGCGATAGGCCTGAATCCAAACAGCTCTAAACTGTAGGAAAGGTCAGGACTGGATCCCAACTTTGTAACTCAGGTCCATCTTAAGTGATAAACACCTCAGAAGAGAACCAAAGCCTCTCTACATGCCATATTCAGGGTGCATGAGACTGTGTCCTCTTGTGTGCTGTGCCAACATATCACTAAGCAGTAGGGCTCAGAATAGTAGTCATTGCTGATACAGTAGAATGGTGTAGGAATGCCATGATTTGTGTGTCATGCCTTTTAGAACTCTAGCTCTAATGAAAACTATTAGTATTAAACGTAAAAAATTATAATCACTGTTACCCTCTCACATAACTGCATAACCTTACCATCCTCACTTCCATCCTACCCCTTCACACCTTGCTCTTTATTTAGATTATAGGCTTTTCTAGGCATGGAATCTTTGTTCTGTGAAGTACCATCAACATATAATATATAGTGTATGAGTTTATATACTAAAATAAACACATTGTATGCATGTACATATGTAATAATAGAACTCAAAGCTTGTCTAATGAATATTCTATTGGTAAGAGCACAAAACCCGGAGTCAGGATTCTTGGGTTCTATTTCCAACTCTGCTACTCACTTGCTATATGAGCTTGGTCAGGTCAATTAACAATGTCTGGTCTATACTACAATATATCCCTATATCAGTATAACTAGGTCACTCGGGAGTGTGACAAACCCACACCGAGGCTACGTCCTCACTACGGGGTGGGGTGTCGATTTAAGATACTCAAATTCAGCTACGCGAATAGCGTAGCTGAATTCGACGTATCCGAGCCGACTTACCCTGCTGTGAGGACGGCGGCAAATCGACCTCCGCCGCTCCCCCGTCGACAGCGCTTACTCCTACCTGCGCTGGTGGAGTACAAGCATCGATTCGGGGATCGATTGTCGCGTCTCATAATTCGATCCGAGAGATCGATTTCTACCTGCCGATTCAGGCAGGTAGTGAAGATGTAGCCTAAGTGACATAGTTATACTGACTTAACACCCACATGTGGACAGTGCTATGTCAGTGGGGGAAGCTTCTCCCGCCAACATAACTACCACCTTACAGGGGGGTGGATTAACTACACTGATAGGAGAGCTCTCACTGTTTGTGATCTCAGTGGTCATGTGAAACTCGATACATTAATTTGTGCAACACTTTGAGCTCTTTGGTTCAAAGATACAGGATATAAATCAGGGCAGATTAATTGTATGTCCTCATTGAGTTCAGTGGGGCTGCACAGGTGTAAGCCTAGTAGGATTTGGCCTGGTATCCTAACTCTTTTCTACAATATACTTGAATTAAATCTTCTAATATTTTAACTGGTGAATTTAATTGGTTAACACTTATAAAGTGCTATTTAAAGTGAAAGTTTGTAGCATTATGCAGTGCTGCATGTTATCTGCATAAGTGCAGAGTATTGTTATTAATAGAACTTCTGAAAGATCTATAGCAATTGGCTTTAATTGCCTCCAAAGAAAACAAGAGGAGGGTTATTTTAGTCAGCGTGAGTTGTAGTTCTCCCTTGCAGCAGCTGAAAGAATACAAAATGTTTAGGAGATTTTAGAGTAAGGATTAAATATTAAAAAAATCTTCAAAGCACATTTGGAGCCTGCATGAATAAGAACTTCCACTAGGATTTGGAATTTTAGGGCTGTTTTGTGAACTCAAATAATTTAACAAAAAGTACTTGAAGTCTGAGTTCAAATACAGATCAGGAAAGAAACACATGGACAAATTCTGCTCTCAGCAGCCCCATGGAAATCAGTGGGATTAAGAATAGAATTTATCTCCATGGGCAGATGTGGCCATAGTTGGTGGAAGCATGTGTGACTCAGCTGATTTCAGCAGAGTTAGATCTGCTTACACCAACTTACAACAAGACTGACTCTGGCTCTGTGGCTCCACAAGTCCTAACTTTGAACCCCAATCCCAAACCAGGGCAGTCAACGGTGAAACTCCTGTTCATGTCAATTGGAGCAGGATCAAACTTTCTTATTCAAACATGTAAAAAGAGTGTAAGAGCTTCATTTCACTGGGCCAGGACATTCTCTACCTCTATGACTGGCATATTTGAGACCTGTGTGTATATCTACACACAAAGAATGAGGGAATGCTTCCTACATGGCCTCATTTCTCCCCTCCTCACTCCTGCAGGTGCAACATTGGTATGTGGCTCTACTGAGGTTTGGGGACAGGCAGCATGATCTTGCTATGCCTCCAGACTCTGTGGAGGGTACTTCCTGATGTTAGCAATCTGTCTATAAAGCACTGTGTGTAAGATACATCAGGCCTGGGAAAGGTCTCCCCCATGGATCATTTGCAGAATCTGCTTAACAATGATTTACAACTTGAGGCTGTGCTATTGTTCAAGTGAAGCCCTGCTATGCTGCACACCCACCCAACAGCAGGGGCTCCAAAGGCAATGGCACGTGGGAGAAGTGATGTGGCCCACGGAATGTACATTTATAACAATTTCATTGTCTGTAATCAAATAGTCTAGAAGCTCAAAGATGATGGAAGATGAAATTAGAAAAATTCCAACTGGAAAAAAGATGCGCATTTTTAAGGTTAATTGACTATTGGGATAGCTTCACCACCACTTGGAGTCTTTAATTGAGACTGGATGGCTTTCTGAAAGATATGCTCTAGTTCAACCACAAGTTAGTGGGCTTGATGCAGTAATCACTGAGTGAAGTTTATGTCTCATGTTATGTTGTTCAAGCTACATCACCACGATGGCCCCTTTACCCTTAAGATTATCAATCTATATTGACAGTGGTAAGTGCATCAGTTGATTCAGGGTCAATGCTGAGAGGGAAGTTGTTGCACATTTAAAAACATTTGAAAGACCTACAATAATTAATATGCACCAAACCTCATCTGAACAGTCATTTCTTTACATGTGCTGGATTGTTTATACTATAGTGAATGTTTAGAAAATGCCAAGGAGACAGGACAGAGGAGATGCTGGTTTTTCTGAAAACAGAATGAACACACCCAAGGAATTTAGGATGAATTATATCAGCATGGATGCTACTTCTAACTTCAATAAAATGAATATTTAAAAACTAAGTCTCCCTAAATAATCAAAAGAATTTGAAACAGTGTCAAACAGTAGCAAGATGCTCAATCCCGGTCCATTGAAGATTCTCAACATGGATATTTTTATTCTGCTGAGAATGATCTCCAGTCAAGCGTCCTTGGTGGAAGCTTATGTCAAACAGATATGCAGTGTGTTTTTAATCTCTTGTGTTTAGGTATCTCTTGTCGTCAATGTTGCAAGTGAGTGCGGATTTACAGATAGCCACTACAAAGCGCTACAACAGTTACAGAGAGACCTTGGCTCACATCATTTTAATGTGCTGGCATTCCCATGTAATCAATTTGGGCAGCAAGAGCCAGACAGTAACAAAGAAATTGAGAGCTTTGCCCGAAAGACTTACGGTGCCTCCTTTCCTATGTTCAGCAAAATTGCAGTCACAGGTGCCGGTGCTAATGCTGCCTTCAAATATTTAATTGGTAAGTAATATCTAGAGCAGCTATATCTAAGGAGGTAAGTTGCTGGCATTGAATTAATCTGATCTGGCAAGACTTTTATAAGGGTTATTTATAGTGTTCATGGTAGCAAATGTGCCTGATAGGGTTATTTTAATAAACATGTATGTGAAATAATCATATCTAATGCCTATCCAAATACAGATTCAGAATATCTAGAAATTCAAATTCGGTGTACATGGGAGTGTAAAACATTCCCTCTGTACCTGATCACAGGGTCATGAACATGGGCAGCTGTGCCTGGTTTTCTCCCCTTAGCAACCATTTCTCCAGAGAATCCATGTCATGACACATCTGAGGCTGCCACAGGTCAGATTTTATGAGATGCATTAGCAGATCTGTAGGGTGAGAGGAGGCAAAATGTCCTCAGTATCCATCTGAACCCCTCACTTTCACAAGCTTTGCATTCACTCACAAAACAGTGCAACCAGGTGCTGATAGTGATTTCCTGGAAAAATTTCTTCCATGTTCCTCACAAGGAATATGGAACAACCAAACCGTATAATCCATCCAGCTATTTGTACAAGAGCCAATGCATGCTAGGAGAGGAGTCTTTGGGAGTTTTTGTTGGTTCCTGGCAGACAGCTAAGAAACCTTCAATAAAGCAGGTTCTTCTTATCTAAGCACTATATTTTTCTGCATTGGTTGAATGCTCCAAACACCATTCAAATACTGAACTGAAATCAGAATCTTCAGCCAACATTCAGGGAATTTTTTAGGAAGTGAGACAAATCTAATCAAACCCACCACCACATGACCGCACATTGAGTCTCACCTCCTCTACCCAGGAACAGTGTTCCTCCCACACTCTCCCATGGATTTACAGCAGAGTTCTTTGTACTACTTTTGGCTGCCATATGCAGTCTTCCAGAGCTGACATTCCTGCAGATTATAGAATATCAAGGTTGGAAGGGACCTCAGGAGGTCATCTAGTCCAACCCCTCAAAGCAGGGCAGATCCCCAGACAGATTTTTACCCCAGATCCTAAGTAGCCCCCTCAAATCCCATCCTTCCCCAATGCTCCACATGCAGCATGAGGCTGTTAGAGGTGGTACAGTCACCACTGTAATGTGAAAGGACAGTCACCAGCATAAGCCTGGCAGTGCACTGTGACAGGAAACACTCACCTCTCATTAGTGCCTCCTGTTGGTTGTGTATGAACCTGCACTTTCTCTCTCTGCTCCCACCACCCCTTTTCAGCTGTTCATCTCATCAGGTGGGTCTTCACTGGTCCAGCTCTCTGGCCAAATCACACAGTCAATGTGCATGAACAAATCCCTTCCAGGGTAAGAGGTCCAAACAGGGCCTGTCCCTGTGCCCTTGTTAAAATCTTTAGCCATGTCTCTATGCTCAGTCCTCAGCCCCTTCTGGACTGGCTTTAAGACCGTGCCTGCCCTGGTCTAGAGCAGTGCCTCCAGGGCTTTCTCCCTGGAGACTCTTTGCCATAACAGTTCTTATTGCCCCAGCTGGGTCACTCCTTCAAGTTCAGCTCCCTTCCAGGGGACAGGGAGTAACAAAGTTCAACAAATGGTTGGCCCTCTTCAGGGTCTTCAGCCCCATCCTTGAGTCCTTTAAGTTCCATCCCTGGGCTTGGGCTACTAAACAAAACATGCCCCCTTCTCAGGGTATTGGCCACTTTGCCAGTGGCAGAATCCAGGCCTGTCCACTATCTAGGTCCCAACCCAGGGACCCTACAAATAGCAGCTACACACTGCTTCCTTTAATAGTTGCTGCTGCTATTCTCTAGGCTGCTTCCCACATAGCCCCTTCCTCTTCACCTTTACCTCAGGGCTGAAGTTCTCTACACTTCTCCTGCCTCACCAAATGCCATGTCCACCAGAACCCATCTTCTGTATCTCTCTTGCGCTCTAGCAAGGCACACCCTTCCTTACTCCTCTGGTCCCAGTTAGGGACAGCACTGCATGCATCCCCTGCAGCTCCTTTTATCTGAGCCTGCTGTGCTCTGATTGGCTGCTTCCCTGCAGCCTTTCTAGGCAGACCTGGAGGACTCACCTTCGCTGCTCCTTTTCTGGGGCAGGGTGTGGAAGGACCATGAGGCCTCCAGCAGGGGGCTCAGAGAGCCTGGTACACCCTGTCACATGCACCTTGGCAATTTGTCTGATTCCACGTGGGGGTTTGGCCCAGAAGTGGCAAGAGATGTAACCTTGTCCCAGATGAAGCATGTATGGCTCTGGACCTGTACGTTCTGTGCTCCTATCTTATGACCTCACATTTATGGGCAGAAACTCCTGCCCTTATTCTAAAATGCATTCCTGAACTTTTCCATTTAATATAATAAAATCATAGAGGTTATTCAGAGAATAACCCAACCTCTAACTAATGAGGGTTAGGAAGAAACTTCTCCTAGGGGGTAGGTTATTCCATTATTTCCTACTGCGGAGTTTCTTGAAACATTCCTCTGAAGCATCTGGTAATGGCTACTATCAGAGATAGCCTACTGGACTAGATAAGCCATTAGTCTGCTCTAATATGGCTGTTCCTAAGTCCGTCTCCCTGCCAGTGCATGACTGTTCCAGATAGTATATTTTCTGGTACTTTCTCCTGTCTATATGCCTTAAGTGATTGAGCTTCTACTAGTTCCCATGGTAGAGTATTCCACAGTCTAATATATCTTCCTGTCAGGAAATCCCTCCTGATATTCAACCTAATGTTTTCCCCTTGATTTTATGTACTTTCTTTCCTTAAGATGCTAATCAACACATCATCATACTCAAATATGAGGAACTGGTTCATGTGGTTTTCTCTTCTGTTTGTATTTTCTTTTCCTTCACAGAATCCACAGGAGAAGAACCAACCTGGAACTTTTGGAAGTACCTGGTAGCCCCTAATGGGAAAGTAGTAAAGGCTTGGGACTCAACTGTCACTATTGAAGAAATAAAACCTTACATCACTGAACTTTTGAGGAAAATCATCCTGAAACAGAAAGATGAACTGTGACTTTCAAAATTCCCATCATGTCTATTATACCTTGATTGATAATTAGGACTGCAATTTGACTGTTCACATTCCAAAAGAGGAAATAGAGGGACAGGAAATCATTATGACTAATTGAAGTTTTCCCCATCATCCTAAGAATACAGGAAACAATAACTGAATGTGGTAAAAGGTGATTTAACTTAGGCTTGTGCTATCAGTCTAAAGTGATTGAATTGAATTTGTGCCTTCTTGGAAAGAAAATCATTTGTTTATCTTACTATCTCAAATCATCAATTGTTGATGATATTATGAAGAGCCAGTTAGGATTTTTTTGGCAGCCAGGCTCAGTTCAGCTAGAATTTCCTTAGAGAGACCTTACTAGCAACTGCAATTCATTTGTCATGATTTTGACCATGAATTTCATTTAAAAATGCAACCCAAAGTAGAAGAGTGCACTTGGCGTAGTGTGGACACAGTTATAAGGGGCAGGCAAAAATAGGTTTCCTCAAAGCAGACACACTTATAATGATATGTGTCTGCTTAGTTATAAAGGACAGACACTTCACTTTCTCTCTATTTGTGTTATGGGTAACTGGGGGAGAAGGGCATGGGGAGGTCTCATCTATAGAACTGAAATAAAAGACAAAATTTCCTACAAAAAGATTCTCCATAAGTTGTGTGAACTGTCTTTACATTCTTTGTTTAAAAAAAGGTTGCTGAGTGACATTAGTACAGTCTGTGTAATTAATTTGAACATCTATAGGGCCAGATTCTCCTCTGGGTAAATCAATGTAGCACCATTAAAATCAATGAGTTAAGCTGATTTATCCCAGCTGAGAATCTACCCCTATTGTTAGGTTTCTTTTTTCAAAAAGTTTTTGTATTGTGCTTCATATTTTGACATTTTGGGAGAAAGAACAATACTCATTTTGAGTCAGAGTTAAGGTGGTTGTGGTTGAGTGAAGGTGGTTTTGAAATCTGCTCGCACCATATGAATAATGTGTTTATTGTGTGGGCAATATAAGATTAATTATGTCTTTGATTATTCACTTTTAAGAGCTTCGTTTTGATAAATGATGTGATAGCCAAGTCCTCTATCACCCAGCAACTTTAATTATTTTTTAAATGTAGCCAAATGAAAGACAGCATTTTTAAACTTTTAAATAAATGGGATTGGACAGATTATTAAATTAAAGGAATGAGTGGTGCTGTCCAAGTTTAATGGCTTCTGCAGAGCCCTGCCTCATTCAAAGCACACATGACAAAGGCACACACATTTACCATATAGCTAAGTTAGCCAAACATGCCTAGCACAGGCTACCTCCTTCATTCCAAATAGTAGTGAAAACTGCTCAGAGAGTTAGATACTTGTCAGACAAAGGACTAGAATCCACATATTTATGGCACTAATGCTTACTTCACTAGGGCACAGTGGTTCCAAGCCAAGTTACTGAACCTCTCAAAACCGTAGTTACCTGTTCTAAAAATACATGGCTAATAATAATAGTTTGGCCCTGCCTGAGTGCTGGTGTAATTTAGAGCAGCCTTGGGGTTGGCTTTGGGGTTACTCTAATGTTTGATCTGCTTCCCCAGGTCCCCTATGGAACCTGGGAAGCAGAGAATAGCCATATAAATATAGAAACATGATCTCAATGTACCCGGTTGCATACACAAAATAAATAAATAAATGTACCTGGTACTCTTGGCAGGTGGTTGTGGTAGTGGTGGGGGGCGGGGAGGATTAGAGCATAGTCTGGGCCAGCTGGTGAGGCTCTTTATGTAGGGTATATTCTCAGGGGACTGTTTCTGCCAAAGCAGCATAAAGGGGCCTTAGTATAACAGAGAATTATATACCAGTACAGTATAAGGGGGCTGTAGCATAATAAAAAAAAGATTGAGATTCCTCCATCACTCAGTTCCTCAGTCAGGAAAATATCACAGTGGGGTCACATTCACCCTAGACCAAAGGGTGGATCATGCAGGAAGGAGAATCATTAAACCAGATCCTGACCTTTCCTTTAACTCTGGAAAGTAGCCTTGGCCAGTTCAGAGCTCTATGGTGAAAATATTCTTAGTCACTGTGATATTTTTTTTCTGTTTCACTGACAGAATCGTGTCCAGTGATCGAGTAATGGAAATTTCTTACACATTTAACTATTTTTGCTTTTGAAAACTGCCTCTTGTCTAAACCAATGTTAAAATCTATGTTCAGTTTATAATTCAAATCTTGTGGTCTAATGTGATTGCATTGGGCAGATCTAAGGATACAGAGAAACATTAGAAAATGCAAAAACAACAAGGAGTCTGATGCATCTGAAGAAGTGAGGTTTTTACCCACGAAAGCTTATGCCCAAATAAATCTGTTAGTCTTTAAGGTGCCACCAGACTCCTTGTTGTTTTTGTAGATACAGACTAACACGGCTACCCCCTGATATTAGAAAATGCAAAATTTTCAAACTGGACACAGTTTAAAATGTTTTAATCTCAAAAGATACTTACTCAGTTTAATCAAAATGTTCAGAAAACATTCCAGTTGCCAGTAAGACTTAATCCTAATTATTTGAAAGCATGAAGATTTCTGTCTTTCTTGGGGAATAGGGAAGTGGGCAATAGGGAGAGGAAGTGATTGTTACAAGGAAGATTAAATCAGCCTTAACATTGGACTGTGACTGGAACCTTAAAAATGGCGATATTCTCCCCTCACTAATATAAAATTTCATAGACCTATTAAGCTAAGATAAAAGCTCTGTTACTTTAGCTCCAAAAGCACGAGGCTACTACCACTTAAGCTAAAACAAAGATCTCTGTTAGCTGTCACCTATAGAAACACACATAGGATATCTTTTTTAGTGTAGCCAACCAGTGGAGGGTAATATGCTCTCGCACACATGGGGTCTACACTACACAGTTAACTGAGGCTGTTACTGAGGTTTTAGCCTTACCGCTCCCTGCCATCCATACAGAAAAACTTCTGACCTGGGTTTGGAGGTGCTTTAAGCCTGGGTTAGCTTACTCAGGTGTCGGGGGTTAGAGCTGAGGCTCCACTTTAAAAATTATAGAATCATAGACTATCAGGGTTGGAAGGGACCTCAGGAGGTCATCTAGTCCAGTCCCCTGCTCAAAGCAGGACTAATCCCCTTAAGGTGGGTTGGAGCCTGCCTATTTTGCAATGAGGACATAGGCAAAATCATTTAAATGCTGATAGTCCTCCAATGCCTTCCCATAGTTTCCCCCCAAAAGAATACACAAGTTCTCCCACAGTTGACAGGGAAAGAATCCTAGAGCATCTCGACACAAAGAACCAAGGGGTACGCAATGCCTATCAATTGTGAGATAACTTTTCTACCCTTTGGGTGGAATTGTGGGAAGGCACGGAGGGCTATCAGAACTAGATAGTAAAATAAGGCATTATTTATAAAACAAGCTCTAGGGGCCAGCATGCTCCTAACCCTACGATGCTTAAAAAAATATATAATATTGCCAAGTTATAATATCGTTGACACAGTAAAGCTGGTTTGTGCTGCATAGTGTTTTTAAAATGGTAAAACAATAAACTTTTTAGCATTTTGCACACAGTGTAAACTCTTTCCAAATGGCTGTTGCAATCATATACGTTCATAATTATGCCAGTGTGCTCCAGTAGAATAAAGAGGGGTGTGTGTGTGTGTGTGTGTGTGTGTACCACAATGCCTCCTGTCTTGCAACAGGGTGAGGAGCAGATGAATGGATGGAGAGGAAAGGGGAGATGCTAAAGCAATTGATGGTTCCTGCACCTGCACAGCTGCTGTTAGGGTCATGGATGCCTATCAGGAGCAGTCCAAGAGGGTCAAAGCTGGAATTGTCTTGAGATTTGCACAAAGGCCAGGGGAACTGGAACCTGAACTGTGTTTTCTACTGCATCAAGCAAGCTGACATCATCTGAGAAAATCTGACGAGTTTTAAAAATAAATAAATAAAGGGGAGGGGGAATAAAAGGAAAAAACTGTGTGTGTGGGGGGGAAGATAATTAAAGGAGATGGAGGGGCAGATCACAGCCCCAAGGCAGAAGGGCAAAGAATCTCTGAGCCAGATGCAGTTGGAAATTGTGGACATTTCCAGAATCAGGCACGATTGACACTAATTAACATGTTGAGTCCTACAAACTGATTTTAGACTAAAATGAAGGGCGTGACTTACACCTATGCAAGCAAGGAAAATTGGTGCTAGTGGGCGTGTCACATAGATACATGGGCATGTAGGAAGAAGAGAGCAGCAAGCCCCCAGGTCTTTTCTATTATTCAGTCTATTGCTAGATAAGTCATAGCACCTCAGACAGTGACTTCATCACGCCTCACAAGTGAAGGAGAGTCAGGTGTGTCTGTTATGTGGCAGGGAGATCACCAAGGAGAATCCAGGGTAATGGAAGAAAAGTGATTAATGTTTCAGTATGTGGTTCTCTTCCCTCTACATAAATATGGAAATAGTGTCCCAGCATGGTATTGGCAGGCATTATGCTGCTGAAAGTACTGTCCTTTGGATGAGGTATATAACTGAGGCTCTGACTAGCACAGAGCACTCTTCACAGAATAGGAACATTAGCCCCAGTGTCCTAGCCAAAGTTCAAGTGTGGTAATTAATACATTCTGGTTCCTTAAATTCCTCTTCACTTTCTGTCCTAAACTGGTGGCTAGTGATGCTGCACGGTGTTAAACAGCTGCTGCAGTCCACCTTACCAGTTGCAACAGTTTAGTGGTGGATGAAATGAATACTATGTAAGCTAGCACACTTAAATCCCCGATCCAGTAAAGGACTTGAGCACATGAATGCTTACATTTAAGTTAACAGAAATAGTCATGTGCTTAGAGTTAAGCATGTAACATGTTTAAATCCTTTTTTGGACGGAAGTCCTAGTTGGTAGAGCAAGTTTAGGTCTTTCAGGATGAAAGGTGCTAGATAAATGTAAATCATAATTTTTTTATTAGGAGAGAAGTCTGTCCTCTAATCATTTGATATGATCTTGTCACTAAATAAACAAACCATAGATAACAACCCAAATTGCACTAGATTGTATTTGTTCTCTGAGGATTCAACAAGTGTGTACAGGACCGGCTCTAGGCACCAGCAAAGCAAGCACGTGCTTGGGGCAGCACAATTCCAGGGGCGGCATTCCGGCCATTCTTTTTTTTTTTTTTTTTTGCTAGAGCCGGCCCTGAGTATGTAGATATCAGAAATTATTCCTTTGGCTTATGAATCCAAACACTGTTCATGTCTGACAGGGATCTTCCCCCGGGCACCTCCTGAAAACTATGTAGAAGCATTGAATGTTCCATGCTTAAGTCTTATCTGCATTGCAACTTGCCTGTTTTACAGAAAGATTTGGTATGTGTTAATAAATATACATTTTTATGAATGGATAGCAATTGTCTAGGGCTTTAAGATTTTATAGCATGCAGGTTTGACAGATGTAGAATATTCCTGTAAGAAAGACTTCACATTGGTTTAATGTCTAAGATAAGTGACTAGACACATAACTGCACATTAATATATGTCTCTGTATGGCATGACAGAGGAAGAAGAAATCACTTCAGAGCCTGGTCTCACAGCTGTTACTCAGAAAAAATACCTGTTGACTTTAAGAGTTTTGCCTGAGTAGAGATTGCAGGATCAGACTTAGGTAATACAAAAAATCTGTTTGCAAAGTGGGACTTGTAACCTGAAATATTTACAATGAAATACATAGGGGTTTAAACACATATTTTTGTTTTGTTTTTTGGTAAGTGACAAGCTTTATGAGTCTGGTTCATCTCTGTGTTACTCCAGTTTTATGCTGGGATCATTCCATTTATGAAAATGGAATGACACTGGTGTAATGCTGGAATAACGCAATGGTTAGTGACTTTACTGGGTGGTACCTAATGCATCATTTGCAACACATTAGCACATTGCTCAACAAGTGGCTGAACCTGGTCCAAAATACTGAGTGCAGACATCCATTTGTTCAAATGGACTAAGTTTTATGGTAAACTACAGTCAACTCTTGGATCAGCCAAATAAATCGTTTTTTGTTGTTGTAAATGTGCTTAGGTTTATTTATTTTTATTTTAACTACATATAGAACAAATACAACTTAGCAAGATTATGGTTGAGTAATACACAAAAACAATCAAGTGTTTTCATCGTGTTCTTAAATTACATGTTAAAAATGGTAGATGAGTTTGAGGGCGTGACATTGGGTGATATAGAGTTAAGCTCTTTAGTTTATGCAGATAACATCATACAATTGGCAGATATGTTTGAATTAATTACGATCCTCTTCACTATCTTGGAAAACTGGTGTAGTTGACTTGGATTTACAATAAATGCCAAGAAGATGAAGTGGCTGTATCTTGGAAAAGGGGCAATAGATAGAATGTTGAAATGCAGCAGCAGTGAAATCATAGAACAAGTAAAATCCTAGGAAGCTTGATTGGTACTGATGGTTCCATCAAGAATGAGGCTAAAAGGAGATGTGCTTTAGCTACAAGTGCTGCACAAAAGTTGATGAGATTATGGACTGACAAAAACATTACATTTGGTACCAAGGTGAAAATTTCCCAAACCAGTGTACTAATATTATTGTTCTGTGGTCTACAAGC
The DNA here is from genome assembly GCF_028017835.1 of Emys orbicularis. Lineage (NCBI taxonomy): Eukaryota > Metazoa > Chordata > Testudines > Emydidae > Emys > Emys orbicularis. The sequence continues at coordinate 11,209,935 of NC_088690.1, forward strand.
AGATGCATTAAATGAAACAGACATCTGAAGGCTGGAGACAATAGAGATGAGAGTTCTTTGGAAGATGGCAGGTGTAAAGTGGGATAATTTTAAGATGAAGAAGTAAAGAGAGACAGATATGAAATCAGGATAAGGGATTGGCTGCAATCAAAAAGATTACCATGGTGGGGACACTGTAGAAGACAAACAGATGATAGGATTCCAAAGAAAATAATGCAAAGGCAACCAAGGTCAGAAGACCTAGAGGCCAACCATCGACTATATGGCAGGACATTGTACATAAGGACATGACCAGGCTGGGCTTAATGGAGGAACAAGCTATCTACGAGAATGATGGGCAATGCTATACAGCTCCCTGTGTCTGTAAAGATGCTTTGGGATGAGAGAAAGCAGGTATTCTCAACAGTATAGTACAAACAGATGCTAAAGTAGATATGTCAATGACAAATTATCCTAGGTGAAACTCAAAGCACTTTACAAAGGTGGATAAATATCATTATCCTCATTTGGCAGATGGGGTAAATAAGATGGGGGCAACAAAGAGGATAGGGAATAATAATAATAATATTCCTAAATAATACAGGAAATCTGTGGTAGAGGCAGGAATGCAACACAAGGGGGCAGATTCTCAACTGGGTCTGAGCTCCAGTCAGACACGTTGAGGCGGGGCCCATAAAATAGTGGTGGTGGCTCCGTGATCCCAGGCCACCAGCACACATTAGAGCCAGAAGAGAGCAATCTAATTTAAGCCCATGAAGGATCAGACAATGCAGCTCTGCTGTGTCATGCCCTGCCCCTAGAATGCCTCTAACCTAATTCTTTCCCCCATGCATGGTGGTTGGGGGGTGGGGAGTGGCAGTTAGAAGAGGTGGCTGAACTTTCTCTGCTGACTTTACACTGGTGGAGAGATCCCCTGCCCAAGGGTAATTGTCCACTAGCCATTTCCAGCCTGGAAAATCTGACCAAAGTTGATTAACTGCCAGTCTACTGCCTTATCCATTAGGCCATGCTGCCTTTTCTCAGAGTGTCAGAGATACCTGAACACAAAGAAGTTCTCTGATAGTTAATCTCAGGAAAGGAAACATTCAGGGGATCACTATATTTTAGGTGAGGAGATGTGTGATTTACAGTGTGAGACACAAATACAGCTAGATGGGTTTTAAGATACTGCTGGAGAATGCCTTCTTTCTCACCCCTCTTCTTAGGAGGTGCACTTGCTAAAATTCTCTCCAAAATTAGACTAACAGCGCTCACAAAAGGACACTGTTGTTCTGCATGATATCAGGTCACTTGGTTTCCATGGATGGTGTGACAATGGCAGAGGAAAAAACTGGTACTCCAGAATAATATAAAAGGCTAAAGTGCAATCATTTGCAGAACAGAAGATAGGGGCACTTTTCTGGTGCCAACATGTGCAGATCCAACTCTGTAAAACTGTTCTCTTTTCCCAGAAAGAGATCAAAGAAAACTTAGTTTCCTTGCAATTACAATTTTAGTTAGGTGATAAAGCATGATGGGGAGTGGTTACTGTAATAACAAGCAGCCCAATGCTCATTTCTTCCTTTTCCTCAGAGGTGTGACTCTTTCAACATAAATTAATTATACTTTTATTTGGGGAATGGTTATTGCAGATGAATTCTGTAATCCACACACTGTTCATCCAGTCCTTATAAACAGATATGCCACAGACTGCTCCTGAGAACCATGGACTTGTAAATTGGATGGTAATTTCAAGTTTAAATTATAATCACTTTTTCTTGCCCTTAATTATAGTCATATCATTAATTTTCATGGTTTATATTACCATACGTATGCCAGGTACTTTACAAATATATCAATAAATAAGTTGCTACTAGAGCAGAAGAAATGGTTCTTCTGTCCTGCAGGAGTTTTCTGGGTTTTTCTCCATCCCGAATGGGGACAAAAACTGGAAATCTCAAAATTGTTTGTGAACCGATAATCCTAATATCTATCTATCTATCTATCTGTCTGGATCAAGTCAGTCAGAACATTTTATTTTAATCATTTCAAAATGTTTTGTTCTGATTTCAACAGGTCTTTTAGTATAAACGAACTAACATTTCAAAATGAAGTTATTTTGAATAAAAAAACAAAACTTATTACAAACCTGTCAAAATGGGACATTTTGCCAACTTTGAAACTTTTTTTTTTTTAAATGTTTCAAATCAGGATATTTGTCAAAACCAACCCACTCCAGCAAACAGCAAACAGCTTCCTTTTCAAGCTTCAGTTTCAATTAATCTGCATTTTATGACAAAAAGTTGTTGAGGGCCCAACCCTGACATGTGGGTAACTTTACATATGCCAGTGAATGAAGTGCAAGATCAGGCCCTTTGATTATTAAAATCAGTAGCTCACAACTTTTCCAGACTACTGTACCCCTTTCAGGAGTCTGATTTGTCTTGCATACCCCAAGTTTCACCTCACTTAAAAACTACTTGCTTATAAAATCAGACATAAAAATACAAGTGTCACAGCACATTATTACTGCAAAATTGCTTACTTTCCCTTTTTTAACATACAATTATAAAATAAATTAATTGGAATAGATATATATAAATATAGTACATAGAGCAGTATAAACAAGTCATTGTCTATATGAAATTTTCGTTTGTACTGACTTCGCTAGTGCTTTTATGTAGCCTGTTGTAAAACTAGGCTAATATCTATATAAGTTGATATCCCCCTTGGAAGACCCCTGATTGAGAACCACCAATTTAAGTGACTTGCCCAGTGTCACCGAGGTGACAACAGCAGAGTCAGGAATACAGCCTAGGACTTGTAGTTCTCAGCCCCCTGTTCTAATCACTAAGAACATATGTGCTCCTGAAGTAAGAGATTACATATGTGCTCCTGAAGTTAATGCTAAGCGAGAAATCTGTATCACGTGTTGTATTGTTGAATTTTTGGGGACTCAGATCCTACAAATGCTTAGTACTGAGGGTAGCAGGTGTAGTGCTTACTTCCTTGGGACTCCTCACTTGCCTGAGAGTCAGTGTTTGCAGGACCAGACCCAAACACAACAGAGAAAGAGGGAGGAGGAACATTTTTAAATAATGTGAATCAATATCTGTTTCTTGATCCCCATGCCCACCTGGCATTATTTGTTCTGGTTTTGGTTTACAGTCCTTGCTTATTCTGAACCTCTCTCTAATGGTAATGGGATCACAGAGGATAAGAAGGATTTCTGATATATTTCCACTGAAGGGTATTCTGTGAGGGGGCAGGATATGTGCATGCGTGAAAGATGGATGGAATTGTTCTCTACCTTGGTTCCAGAAGGTGGGATCAGGCTTTGTTCTAGCAAAGTGAAGTGGTCCTAATTTGGTGGGGTGGTTCTGACATGGTTCTAGAATAGTGGGTTGGTCACATTCTTTGGTTCCATAAGACCAAATGAGAACCGCCTCACCCTGCCAATACAAACCTTTTTCATGTCAGATTCTGGAACCAAGCTGGGAGCATTCCATAAAGCTAGATCTATTCCAGTTTGCCAGTTACTTCCCAGGAGTGTGTACTTAGACACCCCAATCTGCATTAAATACATACTCTCCATAAGTGATCCCTGCTTGTGCCACTGAGAATCTCATAGCATGAGCATCCCCATTCTCATAGTTCAGTTTTTATGCTGTTTATTTCAATTTATATTCAATTAAAATTCCATGTATAAGCACATTAATTTTTATTGAAAGCTTCCCAGAGGGAGCTGTGTTCTTCAATAATCTATTGTGAAGTATACTAGAAGGGGCCCAATCCTGTTAGATGCTGCATGCTCGCACCTCCCATTTGGGGGCTCATTGCTTTTCAGGACACATGCAACACCCCACAGGCCCTGGGCCTGAAATAAACTGGCAGTGCATTCATAACAGGTGATGCAGATTTCTGCATTCGGTATCCATGTTTGAGGCATATATGTGATTGCTTGGACATCACACTCACAGTGGTTAGAGCAGGGCATTGGGTACCATGACGCCTAGACTCCATCTTTGGCTTTGTTACTGTCCCCTTGCTGATAATAAGCAAGTCAATTAATTAATCTGTGACTCAGTTTTCCAATCTGTAAAATGGGAATAATAATAGTTAGCTAATGCAAGGGAGTATTGTGAGGTTCAATTCCTAAATACCACTAAAACACTGTGTTACTTGCAGGGATGATACTAGAGAAGTCCAAAGTATTTGGATTTTCAAAGGTGCCTAAGGGAGTTAGAGACTTAACTCCCACTTTCAGTCAATGAGGGTCTAGCCCCTAAGTCTCCTAGACCCTTTACAAATTGCAGTTGTATTATTGTCTCTTAGGATGTCACTGGGCTCTTCTTCCAGGTGTTGAGCCTATTATTGCAAGCATCAGTTCCATCAGACACAGACTGTGATGAGTTCTCATGTGTAGTCAGTCAAGCACCACAGTGTCACCTGTTCTGCAAGGAGTCTGACAGCAATGAAGAAGTATTACCACATGGCATGCAACCACATGCTTCCCCTTTACTCTTGATCCCTTGAGTGTTACTAGCCTGCAGAACTCAAGAATGGAACATTTTATTTCAGTATTAAGGAACACCTGATCACCAAAGCTCAGTTCCTGCTCAACTTACACAAACAAACCCACTCTACTGCAAAGTGAGCAGACTGGCAGCAGAGGAAAATCAGCGGCATGTTTGTTATTTCTCTTCCTTTTGTATTCTTCTGTGGAAGGTTAATGCTAAAAAAGAATGTTAATAATTAGTACAAGATTAAACCAAATACAAGGAAAAGTATAGGCTTTGCATTGGTTTGAGTGGGTATCTTCAACAGTACTCAGTTTGGTAATATTTTCATATAGCTGGTATCATCCCATTCATATTCTGCTCAGAAGACTTGAGATTTTCCAGAGATGAAGGATCCTTTCTCATTGCAGCCTGTTTTTTGTTGTTGGTGTTTTTTTTTAATAGCTGTAGCCAGAGAGATAATGAAGAAGGCTTGAAAGGTTAATGGAGATTACAATTTTTGTTTGGTGTTATGTAAGTGTAGCAGGGTGGTCACCCGCTCCTGCCTGGATGGGCTTAAAACAGCCCTGGAGAGGGGGGGGGGGGGGCAGGGGGAAAAGCTGGTCTGATTGGGAAGCAGCCGCAGCTGGGGCCACGCCCCAAACAGACCCAGCTGGCCCTATAAAAGCCAAGGAAGCCAGGCATAGAGAGACCTGACTGCAGGGACCTGAGCAGAGTAGGGCTGGGGAGCCCCAACCTGGAAAGCCCCAGGCTGTGGCCTAGCAGAAGGCTAACAGGTACTGGGGGTTGCAGAGGGTAGCCTGGGGTAGGCAAAGGCAGCAGGTCCAAACCCAACCTTGCTGGTGATGAGTAGGCTGATACTGCAGTCTGCCCTAGGGTGCGGGGGCTAGATGATGACTGGCAGTTGCCTTATACTGAGGTGAGGTGGGGGTTCTCTAGGGAGGGGAGACCCTGAGAGAAAGGGGTTACTGCCAAGGGGCAGCATCCCAGATAACAGGGCACTGGGTCTGGGAGGGACATGGGGGGGTCCAAGCGGCAGTGGGACACCGGCCTGCAGAGGGTGCTCCAGAGGCTGGATGAGCTAATTCCCAGAGACAACCAGCAGGAGGTACCGCAGGGGTGAGTCCTGCACGGTTACAGTAAGACTCTGGTTTTAATTACTTTTATTATCATGCACATACAAAAGGTGTTTTGTGTGGTTTTTTTTTTTTTTTTAAACAAGAAGCCCTCAGTTTATGAAAACAAACTACATCAACGCACAGGCGTTATGGCTTTCCTGTAATCAATATTGTGAGGCAAGGATGATCTCTGTATTTAGAGTGGGAGCTTCAGATGTAAAGACTGAAAGAAATGTTCAGTGAGATCAGAGCTGTGCTCAAGTCTTGAAGTTCAGATCCAGAATCAGATCAAAATTCAGATTTACCCATAGCTCAGATCTGGAGTCCCAGTCTGGACCCTTTAGATGTGGTATTCAAATAAATTCCAACTATAGTATCACAGAAACTAAGGCAAATATAAATAAAATGGCTAATTTAAAGACTGTAGATATTAACCCATCCAGTCCTATCCTCCCTTATTCTTATCCTTCTTTACCCTATTGTAAACAATGACCTAAAGTCTGCTTAAAGGGGAGATTATAGGATCATCAAGGCTACCGGATCATGTCACCTTTACACTCAGGTATTCACAGGTAACAGACATAGCAGACGATCGGAAGAGTCAAAGGGACATCTTAAACATACATCCTGTGCAGAATACATCTTGTGCACATGATGAACACAGTTACCTAATTACTAAACTAACAACTTGGTAAAACCTCCAGTAGGTTGGTCAAGAGAACTCAGAAATGTATGTGACTGAACAAGGACTGCTAAAGAACATCCATTATATGAATTCACATAGGCTCCCTGTCACTCTTTTTTTGTGGTCTTCTTCAGTTCATTGTATTATTTCACCTTATTCAATCAAGTGCTGGTTGTACAGGATACTCAGTTCACTGTATGCAGCTTTAATGAACAGGTCCTGAATTCACAGCTCAAGATGAATCTTGCAGTTATATCATCACCTTTGGATCTTTTGTTCTTTGCAGATCCAGACAACATCATTATACTTTAACACTGACCATGTAGTCTGGCTTGGGAGCACTAGCTTTATAAAATTACGTGACAGACATTCAGACTAAACAATTGGACTTGAACTTCTCTTAGACTATTAGGAGCTCAAGGATATATTGTACCATATGCCATTAGAAAGGCCATTTTTCCTGAGTCTGCCAGAACATCTTTGTCAAATCTCAAATCCAACTTGAATTTAATAAACCGCTGGATTCATTAATTACAAATTGCAATTATTAACCAATTCTTAGATTGGAAGAATTTTGGCACGGGGAGTGTGTCTTACTATATCTTTACATAGCACCTAGCACAATGAGGCTCTGGGTACTATTGTCATAAAAATATGAAAAATCAATTGTTTGGTAATTACATTACAAACTTAGAGCAAGGTGCATTCCCTACCCTGAAGAGCTTACAATTCAAGGTAAGAGATCATGGGACAACAGGTCAGGAAAGAGACATTGCAAAGCGATTATGTGTGAGAAGATCAACATATGACAGTAAAAACACCTGGAATAAGTGGGGTTTGAAGAGGTATTTGAAGGAGGAGAGGGAAAAAATACATTGTGGATAAGAAATGGCACAGTGGTTCTTTCCACTAGGCATAGAATGATAGTGTGAAGCAGACTGTAGGGTGAGGGGGCAAGCGAAAAGGGGTGTGTGTGTGTATGTGTGTGTGTGTGTGTACTATGTGGTGCCCTGACTGTGAAGGAGCTAGATAGAATCTGATGCAGTGAGGGGCAGGACGTCAGTGAAGGGATGGAGGCTGGGGGTGAGAGGTAGATTTGGGATGCATCAGCACCAAAGAGATAGCTAAAGGCATAGGTGTGGATTGAGATGTCTAAGGAGATAGACTAGAGAGAGAAGGAGAGGACTCAGGACAGACCTCTCAGGGATGCCAACAGCTAGAAGGAAAGTGGAGGTTGAGGAACCACCAAAAGAGATGCTAGAGAAGTGATCATTGAGATAGGAGAAGAATGAGGAAAGTGTGGGGTGGCAGATACCAAAAGAGGAGAGAAAGCAGAAGAGAAAGTGATGGCTGTGAATAAGGGAGCAGACAGATCAAACTGAATGAGAACAGAAAAGTACCCCTTTGATTTTAGCTAGAAGGTTGCTGTTGACTTGGTTGAGGAGGTCAGTAGGATGGTGAGGGCAGACACCAGATTGAGGAGAAAGCTGGAGCCCATGAGGTAGGAATGGACAGTAATCTTACAGATTTTGGACAAATGGGGAGTGTAGTGGGGTGGCTGCCCCACTCCTGGAGAACAGTGGTTAAAAGCAGCCAAGCTAGGCTGATTGGGGAAGCAGCCACAGCTGTGACCAGCTCAATAAGGGCCCAGCTGGCCCTTATAAGAGGGCTGTGGTCCAGGAGCTGAAGAAGTCTCTCTCTAGCTGTGGAGAGAGAAGGACCTGGGAGCTCAGGGTACCAGGAGTAGAGCAGGGCTGGGGAGCTCCAGCTTGGCAACTCCCCAGGCTGCAGGCCTTGCCAAAGGCCAAAGCAGGTACAGGGGTTGCAGAGGTGCAGCCCAGGGTTAGGCAGAGGCAGCTGGTCTGACCCCCTTGCCAATGTTGAGTGGTCTTTACAGACTGCAGTTTGCCCCAGTGAGTGGGGGCTAGATGATGACTGGCAGTAGTCACTGAGGCAAGGTGGGGACAGAGGGGTGGGGGTTCCCCTGGGAGGGGAGACCCAGAGTGGGGGTACTGCTGGGGGCAGAACTCTGAGTAAAAGGCACTGGGGCCCAGGAGGGACACGGGGCCAGCGGCGGGTGAGCCACTGGCCTGCAGAAGGCGCTCTGGGCTGGAATTGAGCTAATTCCCAGGATAACCAGCAGGAGGTGCCACGCCAGTGAGTCTTCACCTTCGCTACAGGGAGGAAAGAAAAAGAGTAGCAGGAGAGTGTTTGTAGGCAGAGGGGAAAGAACTGGAGGAAAGACAGTGGTTATTACAGATAAATGGGAGGGGCCAAGGTATAATAAGTCTTAACACTTATAAGGTGACTTCCATATAAGGATGTCAAACCACTTTATATGCATTTACTAAGCCTCACAGCAAATAATGCGGTAGCAAAATATCATTATCCCCATTTTACAGATCGGGAAACTGGAGCATGGAGATATGACTTCCCTGACTGTAAAGATAAGGCCTTTTCCTGTAGCCATATTGTAAGGCTTAAAGCCTAAGGCCTTTGTCTGCAGCCAGATTAGAAGAGCAGCAGCCATTAGCTAAGAAGCAGGAAGTCCTCCTCACATTCCATCTAAATTACATTAAAACAATGTAATATCAGACTATTCAGGAGACCCCATCCTAATAGCACCCACTATTACCAGGTAAAGAAACAGATCTTAAGATAGTTAAAGAAAACTTAGTTTAATAGCATTCTGTCTAGCCAGAAATCACTTATCAATAGTTGTGGTTGTGAAATCCTCATTTCTTTATTGTTTTGTCATTATGGTCCCCACTTCCCTATTGTTTCTCTGTATGATCTGTCTGGTTCTTTGATTGTTTGTCTGTTACATAATTAATTTTGCTAGGTGTAAATTAAGGCAGTGGGGTATGATTGGTTAGAGAATGTTGTTAGGATTGGTTAGTAAAATTTTAGCAACGTGATTGGTTAAGGTATAGCTAAGCAGAACTCAAGTTTCACTATATAAACTGGGGTCCAAAAGGAAGTTCTTTAAGAACCAACTCCAGGACACAGCCCATCAGAGCTGCCAGACCTCAACACTCTGCCAATGACACCATGCAGAAACTGGAGTTCCCCAGATGGACCTGATCCTGACTGGCCAGCAGGGCAAAGTTCCACTGTCTTATGGGGAGTGGTGAGCATTGTATGTGTAGTGTGTGCATTCTGTTTTTGGTGATTGTTAATAAATAGAGGATAAGGACATTGCTATGTAAGGCTCTTTCACTGGTAAAAGATCCTGCAAACCTGCAGAAAATTATGTCCTGAGCCCTAGGAATTGGATAAGGATGGGTACTTAAATTGACAAGGTTATGCCTTGAGCCCTAGGAACGGGGTAAGGGTGGGTGCCCCTATAGTGTGTAAGTAACAGAATTTTGTGCAGGTAACACATGGAGATATGACTTCCCTGAGGTCACACAGCAAATCAGGATGGAGTGAGGAACAGAGCCCAGGTCTCTTGACTCAGTTTTGTATAGTTGCATCACTTCAAATTAATTAAAAGAAGAGAAAGCAAATCACTTCAAGTAACATCTGAGGAATAGGTAGTAGTTAAAGTAACAAATCTGAGGCAACAGACAAATGAAAAGATGGTTATTTAGCTGTTCAGTAACTTGTTCTTTGAGATGTGCTGTGCTCATACTGTAGGTGTATGTGCACCCAATGCACTTGAGTCAGAGACTTTTGCCTGCAGTACCACTAGGCAGCACATGAGCCCCATCTCTCCTCATGCACCAAACCATGGCCATAAAAAGGGTTTATCCACCATCTTAGTGACATGCCAGGGTACAATCCAGACTGAGTCACACCTGGCCTGTAACCTTACCTAGGGTGCCCTTTACAATGCTTTGCTGCTGTAGTCTCCAATCTGTACTGCTCACAAACAGAGCCTCCAGGATGTAAGTCACTCCCAGCTATGGCTGTGTGTGTGCTGCAGCCAGCCACACCTTGGCTCTTACCAGCCTTAAAAACCACCACAGGGTGACCCAACACACTCCCAATCCCAGATTTTCCCCCAGAAATGTATGTCCTGTACTGCCCAGCCCTCTCCTGGACAGTATGAATATATTAAATCTGTTAGTCTTTTAAGTGAATAATATGCACACAACTTGTTATCCCAAATGGAGTTGCCCAGACACTTCAACTTGAATGCATTTGATTAGATAAAACAATAAAACAGGTTTATTAACGATGAAGAGAGATTTTAGGTGAATACAAGTAATGCGGCATAAAAGTCAGAAATGGTTACAAGAAAACTAAAGTATCAGGGGGTAGCATGTTAGTCTGTATCTACAAAAACAACAAGGAGTCTGGTGGCACCTTAAAGACTAACAGATTTATTTGGGCATAAGCTTTTGTGGGTAAAAACCTCACGTCTTCAGATGCATAGAGTGAAAGTTACAGATGCAGGCATTATATACTGACACATGGAGAGCAGGGAGTTACTTCGCAAGTGGAGAACCAGTGTTGACAGGGCCAATTCAATCAGGGTGGATGTAGTCCACTCCCAATAATAGATGAGGAGGTGTCAATTCCAGGAGAGGAAAAGCTGCTTCTGTAGTGAGCCAGCCACTCCCAGTCCCTATTCAAGCCCAGATTAATGGTGTTAAATTTGCAAATGAATTTTAGTCCTGCTGTTTCTCTTTGAAGTCTGTTTCTGAAGTTTTTTTTGTTCAATGATAGTGACTTTTAAATCTGTAATAGAATGACCAGGGAGATTGAAGTGTTCACTTACTGGCTTATGTATGTTACCATTCCTGATGTCCGATTTGTGTTCATTTATTCTATTGCGGAGGGACTGTCCGGTTTGGCCAATGTACATGGCAGAGGGGCATTGCTGGCACATGATGGCATATAGAACATTAGTGGATGTGCAGGTGAATGAGCCCTTGATGGTGTGGCTGATGTGGTTGGGTCCTCTGATGGTGTCGCCAGAGTAGATATGGGGACAGAGTAGGCAACGAGGTTTGCTACAGGGATTGGTTCCTGGGTTGGTGTTTCTGTGGTGTGGTGTGTAGTTGCTGGTGAGTATTTGCTTCAGGTTGGGGGGTTGTCTGTAAGCAAGGACTGGCCTGCCTCCCAAGGCCTGGGAAAGTGAGGGATCATTTTCCAGGATGGGTTGTAGATTGTGGATAATGCGCTGGAGAGGTTTTAGCTGGGGGCTGTATGTGATGGCCAGTGGTGTTGTGTTATTGTCCTTGTTGGGCCTGTCCTGTAGTAGGTGATTTCTGGGTACCCGTCTTGCTCTGTCAATCTGTTTCCTCACTTCCCCAGGTGGGTATTGTAGTTTTACGAATGCTTGATAAAGATCTTGTAGGTGTTTGTCTCTGTCTGAGGGGTTGGAGCAAATTCGGTTGTATCTTAGGGCTTGGCTGTAGACAATGGATCGTGTGTCTTGGATGGAAGCTGGAGGCATGTAGGTACGTATAGCGGTCAGTAGGTTTCCGGAATAGGGTGGTGGTTATGTGACCATCACTTATTTGCACTGTAGTGTCCAGGAAGTGGATCTCTTGTGTGGACTGATCCAGGCTGAGGTTGATGGTGGGGTGGAAATTGTTGAAGTCCAGATGGAATTCTTCAAGGGCCTCTTTTCCGTGGGTCCATTATTGGGAGTGGACTACATTCACCCTAATTGAATTGGCCCTGTCGACACTGGTTCTCCACTTGCGAAGTAACTCCCTGCTCTCTATGTGGCAGTATATAATGCCTGCATCTGTAACTTTCACTCTATGCATCTGAAGAAGTGAGGTTTTTACCCACAAAAGTTTGTCCAAATAAATCTGTTAGTCTTTAAGGTGCCACCAGACTCGTTGTTGTTGTTGTTTTTTTTTTTTTTAAAGAAAACTAAAGATAAGACACTTACTAATGCCTAATTTAAACTCTATTAGATTCAAGCAAAGTTTCTCACCACATGCTCCAGAAGACTATTAACCAAACTTTATTAACACAACATACAGGATAATCTTATAACTTATAACTTCACATACAGTGTTGCCACACATTTTAGTTTCCTGGTCAGTATTGTCTTGGTAAGAGTTTCTAAATGATACCTTACAAGGCATATTTTGTACAAAGATTATTACAAGAGTGTGTAGGGTGTGAATACAGGGGTGTATTCTGTCACAGCCTCCCTTTTTATTTCTTCACACTGCTGTCTAATGTCCCAAGTAGTAAGAAAGGTGGAAGGGTTGTGTAATGTATATTTATACAACGCATCTTGAACAACAGTTATTGTACATGTAAGTAATGTCTTGTTCTCCTTTGGGTGACTGTGCATATATACATTTCACTGGATGTGATTCATCAGCAGCTCTGGTGGAATCCTTTCTGTTGCTTATTAAGATGGCTAGAACATCTTAAGTATACATGAGAGAGTATGCTCTCAACCAGAGGTTATCCATATGGTGAGATGGAGAGACTGAAAGTTAGAATGCAGAGATTTGCTTCTGGTTTTGTTACAGAAGATCCGTAGTTAGGGTGACCAGCTGGCGAGTTGACATAGGTCCACATACCAATATTGTCTTGGCCAAGATGATGCCACAAGGATTAGTCTGGTCTCTTTTTTTTTTTTTTTTTTTCCAATTTTTTGAGCACTCTCGAGATGAGGTACTAGAGGGGATGCATACAACAGATTTGACCAGAATAGAGGGAAGGCATCTGTGATGGAACCTGGGCAGCAGCTTGTCTTGGGGCAAGACTTCCTGCATTTTTATTTAGATTGGCCATAAATAAGTCTATTACTGGATAACCCCACTGATAGAATATCTGGAGAAGAATGTCCTTCTTGACTGACCACTTGTGGTGATCTATAAAGTGCCTGTTAAGGGAGTCTGATAGTGTTTTTCACCCCTGGAATATGGAAGACTATTAAGGTGTGTAGTAGATTGGGCCTATTTTATAGTGTCTTCCTCCTGATGGAATAAGCTTTATTCTGCTGGGTCAGCTCACTCCCTGGGGTAACCCTTTTCTGAAACTACCTTCAGCTGGGTTAGGTTCTTTAATCGAGCCTTCTTAACAAACACAATCTCACCCCTTACATACTCTTTCTTTAAAATCTGTGTATGCATAGTAGTTCCTTCCCCAAATCCGTGTCTCACACCAATAATTCCTGTAGCAAGATTTTCTGGCTTTTGCCTCAGAGCATCAGCCCACCAGGGCACCCTATCTCTCCTTGTTCATTTGGTTTTCTGGAACAATTCCTTTTAGCAGTAACTCCAGTGACAGTCCCCCTCCTCCTCATTCCTGTCACCCTCTTTTATAAGGGTCAGCTAATTAAGTTCCACCTCTTTCCTCAAGTGTAGTGAGTGGGCTAATCAGGCAGCCAGACCAGCTCTAGTCCTCTGACCCCCAGAGCGATATTATCCCTTACTCCTTCACAGGTAGACATTGTTTCTTACACACAATTCCACAGATTGATTCTTGGCCTAGCTGAGATGATCTGGTCCTTCCCTGCTTGTTCAGACTAAACATAGCAGTGGAGTTGTCTGTGAGAACTTGGATCACTTGGTTCCTGATGGTGGAGATGAATATTTTGCAGTTCTGATGAATAGCACATAGCTCCAGGACATCTATGTGGAGAGTGACTTCCTGAGGTGACCATTATGGTTGTCTGAAGCTGACTGAAATGGGCTCCCCAACTTCTGATGGATGCATCTGTTACAAGCATCATGGTAGGTTCTGCTGACTGAAAGGGAACCCCTTTGCATACATTCCCAGGGCTTATCCACCACTCCAGAGACTGGAGCACTCATTCAGGTATGCAAATCAGCATGTCCAGCGAATGTCTGCTCAGCCGATATACTAAGTGCAGCCAGGAGGGAGGTTGTCTATCGTGGACTTCGTAAGATAAACGTAGCCACTTAGAGAGGCGTTATTTCGATATGACAGTGCCTCTGGATCTTTTGGTGGTGGAGAGGAATAACTGTGGTGATTTCCAGAAGAGTTTAGTCCTGTCCAAGTAAAAGGCTAATGCTCGCCTAATATCTAACCGCTGTATAGGCATCCAGGCTCAAACTGCAGCCTGAGCTCTGGGACCCTCCCATCTTGCAGGGTCCTAGAGACCAGGCTCCAGCCTGAGGCCAAACGTTTACAACACAGTGAAACAGTCTCTTAGCCCAATCCCCACAAGTCTGAGTGGGCTGGCATGGGCCAGCTGCGGGCTCTTAATTGCAGTGTAGACATGCCCACAGACTCCCTGTTCTTAGTTACAATGCCCAGCTCCACTGGTCCAGAGCAGCAATGTGGTAGATACCTAGTGAGCCCTTGTAGCCTTGGGGTTGAGCATGCACTGTAGCTCTGTGAGGATGGTGCACACATAATACAGTCACATATAGGAGCTGTGAGGACATGGGGCACACTCAATGTACATACAGTCTTCAGAGATTTGTAGAGACTGTAAGTCTCTACGGAGCATGTGTACACTGAGATTTTTCCAAAGGCTTATAACTTGGTCTAAGCATGGGGAGGGGAGAGCTCAGAGGGGAGGCTGGGACTGGTTTGGCAGAAAGATTTTTAACACAGCAAGACAATATATTTTCCTCTAACCTCATTCTTGGAAACAGCTTAACTGTTTTGGCTGAAACTTTCCAACAACTTCAGTCTCAGGCAGACATCCTGCCAGGGGCACTGGAACACGGAGAGCTGGGGGGTCATAGGCCCCATCACTTTTTACTGGCTGTAAGGGCGAGTGATGGGGGGAGGATCAGAGAAGGGCAAGTGGGGAGTGGAGTCTTTGGGTGAAAGGCAGCACAGGAGCAGGGCCTCAGGGAAGAGGCAGTGCAAGGGCGGGGCCTCAGGGGAAGGGGTGGTGCGGGGGTGGGGCTATGCTTCTGGCATCAGTGGCCCCCTGACCTTTAGGGCACCCAGCATGGAAAATTTCAGCCCAAATGGTTAAGAGTTTAGCAAGATTATAAGCAATTGAAAATAGGATCTTATAATGGGAAGTTTCAGACCACCTTAATAGGTGGAGCTAACAGCCCCACCTATAAAGGGAGAGACAGAGTTTTATTACCTGAATCTTTTTGAGTTAGAAATTGGGATGGACATCAGAAGAATATTCTCTCCTATGGCTATTTGTTCTACATATTGTAGGATTGGGAAGCCAGGAAGTGCAAAAGTGTATGAAAACTGTCATTATACAAAATAACATTTAGTTTTAAAAATCCTCCTAAAAAAACAGAATCTACATTATTGGCCTCATAGACTGAAGTAATGGAAAAAAGCTTAACAAGGTTTGGTTTAAGTTTATGGTGAAAGCTCTGGGAAATCTTTTCTTTTGTATTAACTTTGAAAGCATTTCTCTTCAGTTTCATTCAGGGTAAATGCCAGTTGACAGATATTCTGAACTTATGAATGAATGATTTCCTGTTATGGTATTTTAATTCTGAATCACTGTTTCAAGGATCAAATCATTTACATGTGTTCAGGTGTTATGTCTGATCTACTGCTTAATTTAAATAGTCTGGAAAAACATAGCAGACTGTCCCTTATTTTAGTGTTCTTTACAGATGAGTAACTCATTAAATGGGTACAAATTGAGATCTATTCCAGCAATCATCCCCTACATCCAAAAATTTCATTCTCACTAAAATTGCTTACATAATTAAAAAAATTCAATAAGATGAAACAATAAATAATAAAATTTGCATTTAATAGCACCTTCCTTTCAAGTAGGTCAATGTGCTGTAACCATATTAAGCATATCCCTAGAATCTCCATTTTACAGATAGAGAAACTAAGGCACAGAAAGATTAAGTGACTTTGCCATACACTTACTGTGTGGCTTTGGCTAAGCTGAGAACTGAATTCCGATCTCTTATCTACTAATCATGTTCTTAAAATTCACCAGAAAATAAACTCTGTCCATCAGGAAAGGAAAAAGAAATGTAAAGTGCCGTAATAATGGCAGTTACAGCTGAGCTTTGTTTGGATGGATCATGAAAGTTCATAGGCCCAGCTTCACTGAAAGAAGCTACCACAGCCAGAAGAGCTGGTGTTGTCTGTTAGGTGGAAGTGAATGGCAGTCAGTAGCCACGTTATCAATCTTTGCTCTGCTTCTAGGAACAAGGATCAATGAGTATTAAAGGATGATATTGTCTTTGTTTATAGAAGTGGCCCCTTATTTGAGATTTACCATTAACAACATTTTAAAAATAAAATTCAATACTGAGGCTGTCAGATACAAAATGCCACCTGCTCATCAACCTCTAGGCTCCTCTCCAATCATCAGTGTCACCACTTACAATAAATCTTCCCCTATTGCTCTGCCTTGTTGAGTCTCCATCTCCTTTCATATTTCATCTGAAATGAAAACCTCTTGTGCTTTGCCTTGGAATTCCCCTCTCCCTCAGCTGCTCTTCATAATACAGCTCTGCAAAGCATTTAGAGGGGACAGTCTGTAGGACAGATGTCATACAAAATAAAGATGCATTGACTTATACTGCATCAGATAATTTGAGGTGGGGGTATTCAATGAAAAAATAACCCCCGTATAAGTTGTGGGGAAACACAGGGACATAAATAAAAATCATAACACTTCTTTATACTGGTATGTACTTTCATATGAGGATGACATTTACTAGTTTGTAAAAAGTACTATGTCACAAAACCCCATTATTATCACAACTTTACAGGTAGGTAAACCTAGGCAGAGGCAAGGAAAGTGACTTGCCTGTGGCTGTACAGTGAATCAGTAGTTGAGCTATGAACAGAATACAAGTCATGATTTCCCCATCCCCTGCTCTAATCATGGGTATGCACTCAGGGTACCATGAGTATGTACTCTAACCTAGATACTAGTATGTACTCAGGTTGCTAGCCTGCACTGAAGTCCATGCCACCATGTCTTCACTACTATTGTTACCCATACTTGCTAGATTAAAGCTAGTGTAGCTCTCTGCCTATGTACACTACAATCACATCTTCATTTGCTGTATACACATACACACACTTCCTCACCATTATATGAGTCAAAGTGCATGTGCTCAAAATAGACCCTGCTATTCCCTATTATTGTTCTGCCCACTCTGTTGGCCAGTGTATTGTTGGAACAGGTATACACTCATTATTTTACAAATATTTTTATGGAACCAAATTTTTAAAAAAATCCCACATTTCAGCACAATGAATGTGTGACGTTACTCTGGTGTTATCTGGACTGGAGTGACCTAGCAGCTAGGTCACTCCAATTCTTGACTCCGGGAGCCAGCCTTATCCTGCTCTGCTGTGAGAACCCATGCTCCCGGGATGCTCCCGGGTTGCTCCCGCACAGCCTCTAGCATGTAAGCTACTCCTAGCTACATAAGTGGGCACTTTTGGCCAGCTGCTGCTTGGATTGTGCAACCGAATGACACTAGCCAATATCTCTGGTCCCAGATGCAACCCTAGGAACCTCTGTCTTGCAGTGTCCAGTTACGCACGCTGGATGCTGCAAGCTTATATGAGTTTGTCATTTTAACAAAGAAATTGATATGTACCGGGCTTGTTATCCCAAGGGGAGTCTGACACGTTTCAAACCAAATGCACTGCTTCAGGTGGAATAAACAAATTTATTAACTACAAAAGATATATTTAAAGTGATTATAAGTCAAAGCACAAGAAGTCAGATTTGGTCAAATGAAATAAAAGCAAAACGCATTCTAAGCAGTAGCGTAGCTAGCGGGGTTCGGGGAAGCGGCCGCTTCCCCTGACCTGACATTCCCCAAAAGTGGCGCTCCGGCCGGCTGGCAGAACGGGGCCGCGGGCTGGCCGGCTCCCAGTGCTCCGGCCGGCGGAACGGGGCCGCGGGCTGGCCGGGACTCTGGCCTTGAGAGCATTGCCAGGGGTCTCGGTGCCCCGGACAGCGCTCTGGATGGGGAAGCGGTGTGGCCCTGGGCATGCGCCGCTCCATCTTTCGGTGGCATTTCGGCTCATGTGAGTATGTACGTAGATACTTCTCACTGCTGGCTGGCTGGTTGCCCTTCAGCCAGGCTCTCCCCTTTGATCAACACTTCAGTCGCTTGGTGGTGGTGTCTGTAGATGGAGGTGGAAGAAAGACAGCATGGCAAACGTCTCTCCCTTTTATCCTGTTCTTTCTTTCCTCTTAGCTTTGCCCCCCCCCCCCACTTCAGAGTCAGGTGAGCATTACTTCATCGTAGTCCCAAACTGACCAAGGGAGGGGGGTGACTCACTCGAGAGTCCAACAGATCCTTTGTCGTTGCCTAGGCCAGTGTCCTTTGTTCCTGTGAGGCTGGGCTGGGTTTGTCCCATACGTGCCCTGATGAGGTGTGACCTGCCCCTCTGCTCCTGGAGAGTTTTGCCTGGGCTTGTTTTAAGCCATGAGGATACGTTTTCAGTCTCATAACTTTATACATGAAATTACAACCTATAACATTACTATGACCACAATACTTGGTGCATCATTATCCTTCCAAAGACACCTGACATGACAAACTTTGCATTGGATACCACATAATCATATTGTAAGGATGAACGTGGGGGTGCAGGGTCTTCCCCTGAGGTATAGAGCATCACAGAATGTTTATAATAGGCAGCAGGCTTAAAACAAATAAAAGGAAGTATTTCTTCACACAATGCACAGTCAACCTGTGGAACTCCTTGCCAGAGGATGTTGTGAAGGCTAGGACCATAACAGGGTTCAAAAAAAAAACTAGATAAATTCATGGAGGATAGGTCCATCAATGGCTATTAGCCAGGATGGGCAGGAATGGTGTCCCTAGCCTCTGTTTGCCAGAAGCTGGGAATGAGCGATGGGGGATGGATCACTTGATTACCTGTTCTGTTCATTCCCTCTGGGGCACCTGGCACTGGCCACTGTCAGAAGACAAGGTACTGGGCTAGATGGACCTTTGCTCTGACCCAGTAGGGCCATTCTTATGTTATGGCTTAGTCAGGAAGGCTTGAAAATAATAATGTGATGTGGGGAGCTTAGGGTATTTCCAGAGGGAGCAAAATATTCTAGAAAGGAGCATTGAGTATAACCAAAGTAACCCCTTGGAAATCTGTTTGTGGAGGTAGCTGAGTCTGAGGCTTGCTCTGGAAGTCTAGTTGGAGTTTTGTTGAAGGAACTCAGGGAAGTGGAAGTTTGGGCTTTTTAGGCAGCCACCTTGGAGTTAGAACTTCAATTCAGGAGAGAATCATGTTTGCAAGTGCAGATGACCCAGTACCAGAGAAATAAAAGAATAGGTGGCAAGTCTGTTAAATTGCTGAACATCCAGGTTACTTGACTAATATATTATGCACATGTGCATTAGTAATAGTTCGTTTCTTAGAAATCAGGCTAAGAATGGTCTTATTGCTAGGTGGAAAGACACTTCTTTGAATCCTACTAAAGAGTACTGCTGCAGGGGTGTATGGTACCAAAAGTATGTGCCTAGCCTTGGATAGTAATAACTCAAACTGACACTGGTAGCAGTGGAGCAAGAAGACATTTTATCAAGTCACTTCAGAAGACAGGATACTGAGCTAGATGGACCAATATGGCCATTCTTGTGATAATTCCTTGTAACTGATGCAGTGATATGCACCTGAGTTTTCAGAGAGCCTGAAACAACTGCCTCATTCACTTCAATATGTGCTAATCCCAGGGCTTGTGTGGACTAGGATAAAAGGTGCATTTTAAAAACTTTCTAGCTAACATGTTTTTAAACCCTAGCATAGGCAGGGCAAGTAGCGTTATAACATATATTAATTGGTAGATATGAACTCTTGGCTCTCCCTAGGGTTCACTCAAGACAAGCCCTGAAATAATATAAACTACAAGCAGAATCATTTTGATTTTGTTGAACCCTTTTACACCTTTTTTATACCACACAAAAAAGACAAGACTAGTTCCTCCCTTGGAAGGTCACCTATGGGGCAGAGAACCTTAGGGCTTGAGCCACACTCTGCTGAGTCTATGGTAAATATTCTATTCACCTCAAAGGGGTGTGGATCTGGCTCTTTATAAAGGCATTCTGAACTACAGGTGACATTCACCCATAATGATTTGGGATCTTTATTAAAAACAAATAAATAAAAAAGAGAGAGGGGATGTTTTGACATATTTTTAAAGCTTTGCACTTTCCCTTTGACTTGGCTTTTAGTTTGGATCAGGAATTTATCTCTAAGATTTTTAATGTCAAAAAAACAAAACTAGAAAATTCAGTACAATGTACTGATGAAATGCTATTAACAAAATGACCAGAGCTGGGATTTTTTCCCATATGCAACTGGTCTCCAAACAACATAATTAACGATAACATTCCTATATACTATTGAAATGTATTTTTTTGGTGTAATGGCTATGCCTACCATAGTCAATTGTTCATGATTCATATTTGGTGCCAAGTGCCCATAATAAGCTTTAGGCAACATTTTGTAGAAAATTATCTTCAGGCTTTCTTTCTAGATACGCTGAAATATCTAAAATTTAACAACGATAACAAAATCCATGTGTCATTTGCCACACTGGAGGGAGAAATGCTCTTGGCAAAGTTTGAGCTAATTCGTCCTGCGCCGAGGTGGCAATGTTGGAAGTAAAGGATAATTATAAACACTGGGTTGTCTGCAACTGGGATCGTCCAGCTACATCAGATGTCTAGATCATGACAGTTGTTGGGGCTGAAATGGTTTTGGGTTAAAGGGATTGTTATGTTGTGCAGAGAGAGACAATTATTTTGAATATTGAAAATTACCCTAAGGCGTGAACAAATGTCCCTCTCGGTTATAAGCAATTGGTTTCGGCTATATGGATTAAAAACTGTCAGCATAACAAAAATCTCCGCAGTGAAAACTCCCTACCTTCGCCGTCTGGGCTGCAGAGGGCAGTGGGACGAGCGAAACAAGTGTTAGGAAAGTCGTTGGACTTAATCTTTCCCTGGTGTAACCGAAGTGCAGGGGGGATCGGGCCCCTTGTAGACAATCCAACCCGCGGGACAGCGCAGGGCCTCCCCGGGTGAGCTTCCCGGAGCTGTCCTGTAGGGGGAGCCCGCGGACTGGCCAGGGCTGCAGGCGGAGGGGATAACATTGGCCCGTGCTGGGCGTGAGACGACCCCCCGCACCGGGAGGCAGCGCTGCTCTCTCAGGGGAACTCTGCGGAGCAGCCTCGGGAAGGGGAGGAGGCGGCCGCTTGCCAGGCAGGATCTGCCGCGGCTCCCCACTGCGCGGCGCGCTCTGGCAGCGGCTCCGGCCAACTTTGCCGGTCCGGGGGCCGAAGTGGGCTCCCGGCGGTATCCCTCCGCCCGCAGCACCATGAGCTCCGACTGCACCAGCTACCTGAGCGCCGACGGGGCGTTGGTGAGCGGCTTCAGCTGCCCGCGGGCGGACGGCGAGGCCAGCGCCGTGTACTGCTGCGGCTTCCAGGACGTCAAGTACTGCTGCGATGACCCCAACAGCTTCTTCCCCTACGAGCACGGCTACATGTGGTGGCTCAGGTGAGAGCGGCTCCCTCAGCCGGCCACGGGGGCGCAGACCGACCCGTCCCGGTTGCTGGGTGACGGGGTCCGCACGGGGCCGAGGGCACAGACTGACCGGCACGGGGCGTTGGGTGGGTGGGGGGCGGTCCGCGCGAGCGCACAGACTGACCTGGCCGTTGGGTGAGGGACGGAGGGTGCGCGCGGGAGGCGGGGGCACAGACCCTGCAGCCCTACCGTGGGCACTACATGCTGGGCCAGGGGCATAGGCTCTCCAACTGGGTGCTGGGTTGGGGATACATGGCAGGGACAAGTATCAGGAGGTAGCCCTGTTAGTCTGTATCCACAAAAACAACAAGGGACCGTGTCACAGAACCTCCACCACTGCCTTGGGCATCGGGGGTACCTGCAGGGATAGAGTCACAGGAGACTTTCTACCCAGCCCGGGGATTGCTCTTAGACCGGGACAGTGTGAAGGAGATTTGAACACTGGGGAAGAGGTTTAAACGTCTCGTGGAAAAACACTTTTTCTGCAACACAGGGAGAGTCTTTAAAAAGTGACTGGAAACTAATCTCCTGTGAGGGAGTATCCCTCCCACCTAGTGTGAGACTTGGCAGCTCTGCGCTTGTTATCCTGGGCCTGTGAAAGGTGCTATGTTTGTTCAGCTTAATTTGTGTGAAGTTTGTTTTGATGCGATTTGCTTGCACCCAGATATTTTTAAGCTCTCTTTCCTCTGAAGACGGTAATGGCAGAATTACAGTTATTAAAATTAAGGGACTTTTTAAAAAACTCCAGGCACAGGATAAGAATTCAGACATATTAAAATCTGTACTACAGCTGATGAAGAAAATTCAGTTGAAACGGTTTTGCAACAAACACTGAGATTTTTTTTTTTTTTTTTCAAAAAGCATCTACTTTTTGTGGAAAACTGAGTTTTGTTTTTCAAAAAATGAAAACTCAAAGTTTTTGGCTTTGGAAGGACACTTAGTTTTCTGACAATGTCAACATTTTCTGTGGAGATCCCATTTTCTGCCCATCTCTAATCTTTACCTACTGCTGTAAATTGGCTCATAAGAGACCTTTGTCAATTTTGGCTATCTACTTTCAGATGCCACTAGTAAGATCATAGCAGTTACAAAAGATGTGTTAGGTTGAGTCATATGTGCTTGTGTGAGGGCCCCATGTTCACTTTCATTTTGGAACATGCCTGAATCTCTCCCAGCAGTGTCTCCTTTCCTCTTTGTTCAACACCGGGAATCTGTCTGCAACTCCTTGAAGTGCAACTTGAACTGTTAAAGTGTTTGAAAATAATACTGTGCAGCACACTGAAAAGAAAGGAAACTGGGATTGTGAAAACTGCTTTGTGCAAAGGAAGAAATTGTGGAGACACTAAAAATAGTATATTTTGTTGTCTTGTGCAGTAGAAGATTAGTGTCCTTTTTATGCAGTAAAAAACATAGGGCAAAATTATCTGCTTGCATACTCTATTGAAGTCAATGGAATTACACCAGCAGGGAATTTGATCCTGAAATCAACAGAATTACAACAGTAGGGGATTTGACCATGAAGTCAGTGGAATCACAACAGCAGGGAATTTGGCCATAAGTCTTGAGGATGTCCCTATTTGTTCCTCAGCACCCTGTCACAGCTACCAATTCCAGCTAAGAAGGTTTGGTCTGGACTCCATCGTGATTGTTAGAATCTTTTCTCAATCAGCCATAGGATCAATATCAAACAAAATGAGTCTTTCCCTCCTCACCCTCCCAAGAATGAATGTATCACCTTGAAGCACTTGTCTAATGCTGGTGTGCAAAGAGGCTGCATCCATGAGAACAAAATATTTCAGCAAGCTGACTCCTCCTTAGGACATTTTTACCAGTGCTTGCCTCCAGATTGTTAGGTGGTGGATACTCATGTTGCAAGATGAATCATTGCAACCAGAGGGACTAGTTCTAGGGCCAAGATTTATATGCAGTCACTTGGTAAAACTCTGGTGGGAGTCTAGGGAGGAGGGAGAGTGCCACCAGTAATAAGTCATGATCCATTTTTCTGGGAAAACCACAGTTCATTCTGCAAAGTGGATCAGATGTTCTATGCTTTTATTATATTAAACATGCAAGTAAAATTCATCAGAAAAATAATGTACAATTTTAATTGTTTAACAATGGGAATATTTAATTAACTCACTCTCTGTTTGCAACCATGACTCCTTGTGTTGTGATTCTATTAGCCTTCAGAGACTAAGCAGGTTAGCTTAGGTGGGAGACCTCTGAGGGTCACTGTCACCTAGGTCTTCAGAACATGATTTTTGTGATTCAGTGTCTCCTTCCACTTCAGTTCATTAGGAAGCTAGTGTCCCAACATAGTGCTGTGGTGATGGTTTTTCCAGGTGAGATGTAATATTAAGGTTCTCCTTCCTGATACAGTCTCCACAGAGCCCTGGGTAGGAGTCACCTGGCCTAGCCTAGCCACACCACATGGCCACGAATCTATTTGAGCAATAGAAGGCAGTTAGGAACTGTGAGCAATTCACTTAAGCCCAATAATCTAAAGACTGAGGGTCTAAGTATCCCTTTCCCTCTAACTATCCATCAGCTCATCTATCCAGCTGCAGTGGTCCTGGAACCAATGTTTCCATTTCCCTGTCATGTGTACTATTTAGAGCAGGGGTCGGCAACGTTCGGCACGTGGCTCGCCAGGGAAGCACCCTGGCGGGCCGGGCCAGTTTTATTTACCTGCTGACGCGGCAGGTTCGGCCGATCGCGGCCCGCACTGGCCGCGGTTCGCCGTCCCGGGCCAATGAGGGCGGCGAGAAGCGGTGCGGGCGAGCGATGTGCTGGCCGCGGCTTCTCACCACCCCCATTGGCCCGGGACGGCGAACCGCGGCCAGTGGTCAGCAGGTAAATAAAACTGGCCCGGCCCACCAGGGTGCTTACCCTGGTGAGCCGCGTGCTGAATGTTGCCGACCCCTGATTTAGAGCTAGGTATAAATAGTTATTTACAGCACTAGCCTTAGTGTAGATTAAACTGAATTGTAGGGTTTTATTTTGTTAGATTTTTTTTATACTGTTTTGGTTGGAGTAGGCCTTGCCCAAGATAAGAGACTTCTAAGAAACAGGGTTTGAGAGGTCTTCCCCTTACTCCCACAATGTTCTCCTTTGGGGAGTAAGGGAGGTGGGTGGGTTTTGGAATGGACATGAGCAACACATCTCAAAGAACATCTGTTATGAAAAGTAGGTAACTGTTTTTCTTCTTCGAGTGATTGGTCATATCAGTTCCAAGTAGGTGACTCCCAAGCAGTCACTCGGAGGAGGGGTCAGCGTTCACTGAGTTGCAGATTGTAGCACAGCTCTGCCTAAAGCAGCATCGGCTCTAGCCTGCTGAGTGATGGCATAGTGCGATGTAAAGGTGTGAATAGACTACCACGTCGCCACCCTGCAGATGAAGTTTACACTCTCGTGGAGTGAGCTGTCAACAGTGGGACTGGTAGCTTTGCTAGGTGATACACATGTGATACAAGCCGTGATCCATTAAGAGATCCTTTGAGATGACACCGGTAGCCCTCCATCCACTCCACAATTGTGACAAAGAGCAGGGTCGAATTCCTAAACGGCTTCATCCGCTCGATGCTAAACACTAACACCTATCTGACATCCAGGGAATGGAGCATATGTTCTCAGTTAGTGGCATGTGGCTTAGGGAAGAACACTGGCAGAAAAATGTCCTGATTCGCATGAAATTGCAAGACCACCTTTGGGAGGAAAGCTGGATGGCTGCAACTGCACCTGGTCCTTGTAAAACACAGTATAAGGAGGCTTGGAGGTCAGGGCCTTGAGCTCAGATACCCTCCTAGCTGAAGTTATAGCCACAAGGAATGCCACCTTGCAAGAGAGGTAGAGGAGAGAACATGTCACCAGGGTCTTGAAGGGAGTCTCGAGAGCAACAGATTGAGATCCCATGGGGGAATCGGTCTTCTTACTTGAGGATACAGTCTATCTAGGCCCTTGAGGAAGCAGCCAACCACAGGGTTAAGCAAATACTGAATGGCCCGCTGAGCTGGGATGGAAAGCTGAAATCACAGCCAGGTACACTTTTATTGATGATACTGCCAGCCCCTGCTGCTTTAAATTAAATAAATAGTCCAAGATGAAGGGAATCGAGGACTGCAATGGAGGAGTGCCCTTCTGAATAGACGAAATTGAAAATATCTTCCACTTAGTCAGATAAGTTGCACGAGTTGAAGGTTTTCTGCTACCAAACCTCCCTGACCGAGTCTGTGCATGTAAGTTCTAACGGGTTCAGCCATGGAGCTTTCATGCTGTGAGGTGGAGAGACTCCAGGTTGGGGTAGCCATCGTACAGGTGGCCGAATCTGCCGAGTCGAAGGCGGCCTGTAGCGAGGTCCTTGCAACCACCTTGTCTTCCTCCAAGACTGCACCAAACTTGGAGTGGGAGTCCGTGGAAAGCAATTCCTGGAACTTGGCCAAGTTATTCCAGGAGTTGTAGCAGTAATGGCTGAGGACCGCCTGCTGGTCCGCTATGCGAAGTTGGAGACCCACGGTGGAGTACATCTTCTGACTGAAGAGGTCTAGCTTGTTAGCCTCTTTGGATTTGGGGGTAGGCCCTGACTGTCCCTGCCGCTCCTTGTGGTTAGCTGTAGGTGGGTAAAGAGATGCTTGAACCCTTTGTGCCGTCCAAAGTATTTGTGTTCCACCCCCTTAGCTGTGGGGGGATAGAGGTGGGTATGTGCCACAACACCTTAGTGGTGTTTTGGATAGTCTTGATGAGGGGCAACGCTACCCTCAAAGGTCCTTCAGTGGGCAGAATGTCCACCATCGGTTTGGTCTCCTCCAAGACCACCTCCGCCTGCATATTTAGGTTCTGGGCCACCCTCCTAAGTAGGTCCTGATGCGCCGAGTCCATGGCAGGGAGCGTAGTAGAGGTACCCGGCACCACCTCATCTAGGGAGGATGAGGACGACACCCTGGGGGGCACTGGGTCTTCTTGACCTTCGACTTGCAGGGATCCCCCTGTGTGGCGATCCCTTGAGTGGCGCAGAGGATAGCAGTAGTGCCCAGTGCCGCAGCAGTGTCAGTACTGGAGCCCATGCTGGGCCTTGCCTCGGTGCTGGCGCCAACCTGGGCGTCCATGTTTTGCCCATGGGGAGGCTCCCGAGTTACCAAGATGGCCGAAGGGGGGATCTGAACCTCCGAGGCCACCGACAGGGATCTGGTCCCTGGGCTTGGTGGTAGGCCCACAGTGTCCAAAAGGGCCACTGGGCCAGCCCCTGCCACTGTGGAGGCCAGGACATCAGAGGCACTGGCTGCCCTATGTCCTGCCTCAGGCGGTGCTGGGAACGGTGCCAGGAGTGGTACCGGCTATGCCTGGACACACAGAGGTCCATCTCCAACTCCAGAGAATAGTCCAATCGTGGTGACCAGGGTGGTGCAGACCAAGACGGTGCCGGGGAATGATGCTGGGGAATGGTGCCGTGGCGAGGGAGATCAGCGCCGCATCGTTGTAGGCTTGCCCCTGGATGGCACGGTACCTCTCTGTAGAGCCGGTGCCAGAGCAGGAGACTATGCAGTCATAGCAATCAAGTCCCTGGCTGCTTCAAATGTGTCTGCTGTGGATAGAAGGTCTATGTCCTCCTCCAGGTCCTGTACTGGGGAGTCCACCAGGACCGGACTTGACAGAGCTCCCTGTGAGGCTGGAGTCAGTGGTGCCAGTATAGACTGGACCAAAACTGGGTGTCCTGACGCAGGCCGCATCCCACTGGTGCCTGCTCACTCCACTAATTTAGTGGGGGAGCGCCCCCTGTCCGTTCTCTTCTTTTTGTGCGGCACCAGCGAATGGGAGCAGTGCCTTGCACTGGCACTGGAGGTTGTCTTCAGCGCCGGAGAATGGCGGTGCCAAGATTCCTTAACTGAGTCCTTTCTCGGTGCCGAAGCCTCCTGCATCGAGGCAGGCACTCCGCGCACAGAAGTTCCAGGCGTGGGGTCAGACGCCGCCTGGGCTGGCTGGGGACAAAGGGCCACCTCCATCAAAAGGAGCTTCAGTCGAAAGTCCTGCTCCTTTTTAGTTCTGGGCTTGAAGCCCCTGCAGATCTTGCACCTGTTGGATTGGTGTGCCGCGCCCAAGCACTTCAGACAGGAGCTGTGTGGGTCTCCCTTTGGCATAGGCTTCAGGCAGGACCCACACGGCTTGAAACCTTGAGACCGAGGCATGCCCCGGTCCCTGGACAGGAGCAAAAGATAGTGTGAGGGGGAACCCCCAGTTAAAACCTGACTAACTACTAGCACTAATACTAACTACAACTTTTAAAACTATTTACAGAAAAAAATGGATAACAGTCCACTAGGGAATCACTTGCTAAACGCAAGAGAGAGAAAGCGGCTCCAATGACCATCAATGGTGGTAAGAAGGAACTGAAGAGGTGGCGGGTCAGCAGGGACCTATATACACCGCTATGAGGGCGCCACTCCAGGGGGCTCCACAGCCAACCCAACGGGTACTGCCAAGGGAAAAACTTTCCGATGACTGTGCACACGGCCGTACACAACTACTTGGAATTGATATGAGCAATCGCTCGAAGAAGAAAGCATATCTCTTTCGGTGTTCTGGTCACAGGCTGTACAAAGGGCTATAGAATTCCTATGGAATGTTTCTTTTGTAGTGTGTCCTTAGAGCAGAGTTTAACTGCCCATGTCCATCATATAAAACACCATGGAAAAATATTTTAAAATGGATAAATGGAGTTATTAAAAATATCTCCAAGCAGAGCCAATTAATAAATGTTCACAAATACATCTATCTCCAAGAAATGTTAATTATGTGGAAATTGCGAGAGAGATCATTCCTTAAGTCACAAGTCAAATGACCGCTCACAATCACTGGGACACTGCAAATCCTACAGCTTCCCAACACTATGAGAATGGTTTATAGTACATGCCATAGTTTACAGTATACAGTAACTCCCCACTTAAAGTCATCCCAGTTAACGTTGTTTCGTTGTTACGTTGCTGATCAATTAGGGAACATGCTCGTTTAAAGTTGTGTAATGCTCTGTTGTTTGGCAGCTGCCTGCTTTGTCCACTGCTTGCAGGAAGAGCAGCCCGTTGCAGCTAGCTGGTGGGGGCTTGTAACCAGGGTGGACCGGCAGCCCCCCATCAGCTCCCCACTCCCCTAAGTTCCCTGTGCTGCAGCCGCCCAGCAGGCTAGCAATTGCCGGCAGTTCAGCTGTCCCTCCCCCCACTGCCATGTGCTGCTCCTGCCCTCTGCCTTGGAGCTGCTCCCAAAGACTCCTGCTTGCTGTGCAAGGAGGGATGGGGGGGGGCTAATGTCAGGGTGTCCCCCTGCTCCTGCACCCCGCTTACCCCGTCTCCATATAGAGCAGGGAGGAGACACAGACAGAGAGAGACAGAGAGAGCTTGGGGCAGCAGCTGCTGTCTCAACTTCCTGATCCACTTAAAAAGACAATGCACTTAAGAGTGGGTCAGCTTACTTAAAGGGGCAGTGTGCATCTCTCTCTCTCTCTCTATCTCTCTCTCTCCCACACACACACAAGGTGTGTGTTTGTCTCTGTCTGCTATGCTGTCTCCCCTCCCTCCTGTTTGTGCTGCCTTGTGTGAGAGGCTACATTAACAACAATGCGTTAACCCTTGGGGGCTCAGCCGAGTGCTAGTTCATCATTTAGCAGCAAGGCATTCCCTGGGAAATATCCCTCCTTCTTCCACCCTCTAACTTCACCACCTCAACCAAGCTTCACAATCATCATAGCTGTGAACAGTTTAAAACGTATACTGTGTGTATATCTATATAATATAGGTTTTTTGTCTGGTGAAAAAAAATTCCCTGGAACCTAACCCCCCCATTTACATTAATTCTTATGGGGAAACTGGATTTGCTTAACATTGTTTTGCTTAAAGTTGCATTTTTCAGGAACATAACTGCAACCTTAAGCGA
Source organism: Emys orbicularis (assembly GCF_028017835.1). Lineage (NCBI taxonomy): Eukaryota > Metazoa > Chordata > Testudines > Emydidae > Emys > Emys orbicularis. The sequence goes on from NC_088690.1 coordinate 11,239,582, forward strand.
GGAGTTACTGTAGTTCTATCCCAAAAGAGTTAAAAATGTCTAGCCACTGAGAACAGTTTGACTTGTTTGTATTTGTTCCAGAGCAGAATCTATATCACATTCATTATCAAGCACTTTTAAAACAACTAACTTTTAAACTAATCTCTCAAAAGTTTCTTCTAGTTCTGGAGCACTTTTAAAACAGTTGGGATCATCACTATCCTTTAAATACTGTGGCTACTAGGACTTAGAAATTATATAACATTTCAAGGGCCTGATTCTCTACTGCTTTAGCCCTTGTGCAGTCACAGTGGTGCTGAGGGTGGGTGCAAAATGCTACTGCTCTGATTTGGTAAAATTTTATCCCACATGACACACTGCACTCATGTGAGTGACTACACCAGGGGTAAAGCAATGGAGAATCAGGCCTTACAGCTTCAAAGCAATGCACAGTAATCAAATAATGAATCAAAATCCTACTAGAAGGGCCACCTCTAAAAGATGACTCTGCTTTGGCTGTTCATTGCTGTTCTGCTTGAAAATACAATTCACGGAAATATTGTTTTCATGAGCTTTCTTTGCAACCATGTCTTTACATGAACCTGGGGAGTGATTGAGACTAAGCTGAGTAAGCTAAATGCATGATGTATCCATATGCAGTAGTTAGAAGGTAACTCAGTTTTAATTGTGTTTGCTCTATAATACGTACCATTTTAAATATTCAAAGTTCTTAAAAAATGCTGCATAATGAATCCTCCCAATGCATTTGGGAGGGGGTGGCTGGCCCGTCAAGGGCACACAGGAAGTTGGGTGTCAGAGCTAGGATTAGAACTCAGAAAATCCCGTCTCCAAGTTCTGTGCTCATTACACTACTAGTCATGCCTCTCTAATCAATAGTAGTTACCCTTCCTAACATTTGCAGGACAGTTTTTTTTTTTTTCTGTGGGTCTGTTCCGTGGTTAATTATAGAGTCCTGAACATCCATCATGAGTATTTGATGCTTTCTCTCACTGATTTTTTTTCCTTCCAGTTATTTTTCTTACCCACTCCTCACCTCTTTCTTTCTTTCATTTTGTTACAGCATCTCTGTTCTGTGGAATTTTGCCTTCCCCTCCCCCCCCCCCCCAAAAAAAAAAAAAAGCTCAGTTGCTTTCTCATAGCTTATTCATTATTGAACTCTGGCTTGCTGTCTTTTCAGTCCTCGTTTTCCTTTATTGAGACCTCATCCCTTTACCTATTTCTCATTCTTCCCTGACTTCTTTTCTCACAGATGCTTTCACACTTTATTTATTTTGGCCTTTTCTTTCATGGCTTTTATTTCCTCTTTCACATCAGAGCCTGGCTTTTATTACAAAGGATTCTATGTATGAAGGTCTATGTAGCTGAACCAAGGCTTCTGTATCTTTATGGATTTATTGGCTCCAAACCTGAACTGTGGCTGAGAAATGCTCTGTGTAGTTCAGGGGAGAAGTGCAAAGGTGTCTTTATTTAAGCCACCTTTGTGTGCCCTCAATCCTGGGTTGATCTACACCAGTCTGGTACCATCACATAATTTAGCATGGCCTTAGTCTGCTCTAAATTGTGACAACTCCCCGTGGCTTAACTGTAACAACTGCTAGCTATACCAGCTATGCTCCTTTTCCCTAGCCACTCCCCCTGCACTAGCCAGTGAGAGGGGGTTGGGAGAGGAGCAACTACACAGGTTCTAGGCAACCCAAATATCCTCCTTTGTGGATTGATCCTCTGATAGCCATTTATGCCTGCTTTAAGGCAGCCTTTCATGAAAGGCTCCTTAACAGATACTAATACCGTGATGCTTGTACTCTGGTTTCCCTTTAAGTGCAACACACAATAAAAGTTTAATTAAGAGAAAGTAAATCCAAATGACCAATTTCTTTCAAATCAGTGCCCATGAGCTAATGCATGGGTTAACCAGGAGGGGGAGCTGAGATAACAAAACAATTAATAATTTGTCTCTGTCCAGCATCTCAGAACCAGGAACTCCTCAGCAGAGTTTGTTTTTTCAGTACTCTTGGTTGGTGCTTCCACAGGCAGTAAATTAAAGAAATACCAAGGAAGAAAATAATATTTAATAATTTTGCTTATGAAGTATATAATTATTTATTAAAAGCTTGGAAGTAATTTACTCTGGATTTTTATGGTGGGTTTTTTTCATGGATTACTTGTTTTTGGACCTTTTAATGAAGAAATAATAATAATATTAAAGAATCTATTGCAGATTCTAACTTTGTATCCATTTCTATTTTTCTTAATTAATGTTTGTCTCCAAGAGCATAATTGCCATTTCTATAGCTGACTAATTTGCATTCTCTTTCATCAGAATTCTTTTGGATAGAGCTGATTATTCTTGCTGAAGTGTTACTTCCATTCTAAATCTGTTTTCCATAGTGTTAGTAAGAAGACATGGGCTGTTGCACAGCTGTGCATCTCTGTCATGCCCGATCTAGCCAGTACACTGGAACAGATGACATAGTGTATGCATTAATTTGAGAACTAGCCAATTGAGGCTCAATCCAGATTAGACTAGGAGATTGTTGTTAGATTAGTGGAAGCAATCAGAAGTATTGGTAAGGATTATATCTGCATCCTGATTGCCATTTGTTATGCAAAATCAAGGTTACTACCAGGTGGTTATCCAGCAGTTGGGGGCGAAAGCACTTTTTTACATCTGTGTTTATCAAGAAGGCTGTGCACTTCCCTTTCGAATGTCCTGTGATCATTATCCATACGTCCTCAGGATTATATTATTGCAACATGCTGTGCATGGGCCTACAGCTTGGGGCCGTTCAGAAGCCAAAGTTAGTGCAAAGTAATTGTTGAGTAGTGTTTCAAACTGACAGCTCATCACACCAGTGCTCTGCACCTGCTGCCTGTGGGCTTCTGGGTGGAATTGAAGGTGGTGTTTTTGACTTTTAAAGCCCTAAATGGTTTGAACCTGGCCAAAGAGATCCCCTGTTTCCTTGTGTGATACCACTACAGCTGTATCAGTGAAGGCACTCGAGTTAATACCCCATGGCTTAAAAGGGAGGGATGAGAGTAGCAGAACATTTTCTGCAAGTGACCCTTAGCTGCAATTCACTGCCCCCAACAGCCCATATTAATTCTCAGGTTTGAGGGGAAGGCATGGGCTGTTATGCAGATCATTATTGTTATTTTGGCATCTTATTTTTGGCAGATGTTATAACATGGTTTTTAATATTGCTTGTAGGAAGCTTTGTTAAAGTATTAGAGCTGAGGAAAAGCATTTCCAAATAATCTAAATACGTAAAATTCATAAAACCTTTAAAAAAGCTTTGTACAAAACCAGATTTTTGTGTTTTAGAAAATCAAAGTTGTCATGTAATCCTCAATTGGATGGATGTCTTTGAGATGTTTGAAGGGATCTGGCTGTGAAATATCATGGTTATGGATCTTGAAAAGTAGACTCAATATACACAGTGTCTTAGTTTCCAACTAGTTCCAACAAAAAAGCAGCAGCAAGGTGCTATTCTCCAGATGTCTGCATCTGATTGTGATTGTTCTCATAGCTGCAAGTGATTCACTGATTCTTAGTGATAAGTTATAAGGCTAAGATTTTGTCATGAGTATTTTTAGTAAAAGTCATGGACAGATCATGGGCAAAAATTCACGGCCCGTGACCTGTCCCATGAATTTTACTATGTAAATACCCTTGAATAAAACTTAGCAGCTCCTGGGGCCCCGGGACACCACTGCTGTGGGGGCCTAGAGGCCGACAGCTAGCCCCTGCACTGGCTGCAGGGGCTGACTGCCCCCAGCCACCCCTGTTCTGAGGCCCCGGGGACTGCTGCTCAGGCACTCTCCAAGGCCAGCCGCCCCGGGGCTGCTGCTCAGGTGCTTTCCCCAGGCTGGCTGCCCCTAGGATCGCTGCTCAGGCGCTCCCTGGGCCGCCCAAGCAGCTGTCGGTGCGGCTAGCCCTGGAGTAGCCCTGGGACCGCTGCTTGGGCGCTCCCCAGGGCCAGCAGCCTGAGCAGTGGTTGGTGTGGCTGGTCCTGGAGCTGCACCCGGAAACACTCCTTGGACACCCCCCCTGGGCTGCCCCTGGGACCACTACTCAGGCGCTCCCTGGAGCCAGCCACTCTGGAACCACCTGAACAGCAGCCGGTGCGGCTGGCTCCGGGCTGCTCCAGCTGTAGCCGGTGCAGCTGGCTGTGGGGCGCCCGAGGAGCGCCTGGTGAGGCTGGTCCCAGGGCGCCTGAGCAGCTGGCCCCGGGATCAGCCACATTGCAGCTGTGAAAGTCACGGAATCTGTGACTTTCTGTGACCGAATTGCAGCCTTAGTGATAAGAGGGGGCTAGGACACGGTAGTGTTTCAGATGTAGAGAGCTTCCTTGGTGTCATGCTGTTCTATACCCCTTTACTTGTGATGAGAAATGCTCAACACTTCTCCTGTTGCAGTAACCCTCCTTAACGTTTCCATTTTTACCCTGAATGGTGGTTTCCATGAGCCATGTAATGATAGCACAGATGTACTGTATAAAGAAATGCTTCCTGAGATTAAATGATGGGTGTGTCAGTAAGTTGCAGCTGAAGAGGTAGTAGCTGGATGTAAATGAATTAATGTTCAGTTTTACACTGCTCCTTTGCAGCAGTGAATACTGACAAAGGGCCTAGAAGCAGCAAATTGGTCTGTCTTAAAAACTTCTTACATTAAGACAGAGGCATAACAGGGGTCATAGTGTTCCACTCTCCCCTGCAAAGCTACTAGCAAAAAAGAGTGGTGCTGTTTGAATCATTAAATAAACTCTATTAGCCCTTTTTTTTACACACATTTCAGAACCAAAAGGGGAGAAGGCTGTGACAAATATGTATCTGCTATATCAAACATGTTCCTATTAGGTTTTAAAATAAGTGTATCTTCTTGAAGTACAAAAATTAACCTTCAATCTAAAATATTTAATACCCTTTATGTTTCTTCAGAGAAGAGAGTCCAGAATGAAATATTTGCATGGACTCCTAAGCAACCTTCTAGGAGGTTGGGAGCCTTTTCTTTTATAGTGCAACATTGGAAGAAACGTTTTTTCTTTCATCCTTTAAATCAAAGTTCCATGGTAGAAGTGCCAATAAAATCAGGGACGATTGGGATAAAAAGAAATGGTTAAAACCAGTAATTCCCCAGTACTTTTTATTGATTTTTCTTGTTAGTGTGCCTTTGATGTTGTCTGATTTGATTTTTAAGAAGTCAGGGTCATTTCTTCCAGCCGTTGCACACACAGGAACTGATTGCTGCAGTAAATGATGAGCATTTCCCAGCACAGAATATATGTTTCTTTACATTTTTCTGATGACTTGTTTGGAGGCGGGCTCAGGAGTAGAGAGACAGTTATCTCACGAATACCAATTTTACATGGGTGTTGCTTCAGTGGAGTTACTCCTGATTTACATCACTGTAAATGAGAGCAGAATCAGGCCCAATTAGCACCAGGTAACATGATAAAAGCACTCAGCTGCTGTAAAATGGCTTAGGTACACTGAGGAACTTTACACCAACTAAGGATCTGGCCCTAAATCTGTACACATAGTAAAAATGTAAGATTGTTTCCCTGCCCTATTAAATACAGGTAACCTCCAGATCCCATGTTGGTCATTTGTTTGACAGGCATCACAGATTAGTGTGTACACTTAATCACTTTGTTTTCTCTCTTCTCAGTGTTGGTGCACTTGTGGGTCTGTCAATAGCAGCGGTGGTCCTGCTTGCTTTTATCATCACCGTGTGTGTTCTCTGTTACTTGTTTATCAGTACGAAGCCACGCAGCAAGCTGGATACAGGTTTAAGCTTGCAGACAGCAGGTAAGATCAGCTTTGTGGTGTTGACATCATCTGCAGCAAATCAGGCAGCAGGGTGTTGTAAAATCTCAAACCATTCCTGTTATAACTCCTTAATTAAAGATTATGCAGGATATGCTGAGAGTTTTGTTTTTAACTATATCTCTAGGTATTTAAAATCCCCATCACAAAAGAACATCTGTTATGCTGGATTCGCCTTCACCAATTCACTGATGGAATAAATCTTTATCTCTTCAGGGTAAAGGCTCTTGCAGGGTTCCAGAGCCCATGCTGTAGCCCAAGCCCGAACAGCTACATTGCAGTCTTACAGCTCTGCAGCCCGAGCTATGGGTGTTTTATTGCAATGTATACGTACCCTTTGTGACTTGGCCAAGGTCATACAGGAAACCTGTGGTGCAACATCCTTTCTCTCAAGTAACCTGTCTTACCTTTATAGTTAGATAGAATCTTTGCAATAATTCCTCTGTGAGAGGGCTGTTTATCTCTGTTGTAAGGTGTGACCAGGCCACTGCCTCAGTTGGTAGCATAGGTCAGCCCTCTGGCCAAAACCAAAATGTCTTCTCCTTTCTGGGGCCACAAACGCCCAAAACAAATTCCAACCTAGAGCCTTACACTAAACACTCTCCTGCAGGAACTTTTAGTTTACAGGAGTAAAGGAAATTCAGTTACAGTCCATGTTATTTTTTTAAAGACTACATTGTCCTTGTGTATATAAGTGTTAACCCCTTCAAAATTCAGGACTGGGGGAATCAGTGGAATCGGTGTGTGAGAGGGGTGGATGGATACTGTTGCAGCTGTGGAGGAAAAGGGGAGTTTAAGCTGTGAGGAGTGAGAGGTGGGCAAGGGAGGCTCCAGGCAGGGGAGGAATATGGTGGAGCATAGCTGCTGCACCATTTCATAGGAAGGTGCAGCATATTCTCCCCTCCATGGCTAGTTGGTGGGGAAAGGAATCAGCAGCTCTACCCTGTCCCTTTTGAAGTGACTGGCATCCCTGTGGTTGAGAGCAGTGAGCAATCCCTGAGCTCCAGGACTGGAGTTGTGGCCGCTTCTGCTCAGCGGTAAAAGAGTAGTTAAAGGCTCCTTTTACTCTCCCTGCATATCCCCCTGCACATGGCCCCACCAGTCTGACAGCATTCTGAACAGTTCAACTATGTGTATTCACCATGTACTCTTGCTCATATTAGCTTGGACAATTCTCTAGGTCAGGCTTTCCCACTCCATTGCAAAGTGGTGATAATAAATTACATTTTATGATGGGCACGAACACTGTTCTTTAAATCTGAGCCTCTGTTTAAGCCTCCTGTGATGTATTCAAACTCAGACTACAGGGACCTCTGGGATGGAATATGGAGACAATTACAGACTTATAAATTACTAGTTAGGGCTTGAAAAGAATGATTTTTAATCCAATAATTAGTTATTTGTTAATACAAAATTAGGAGATTGGACTAAGCAAGGTTTCATAATTTCATTTTACAAGGAAAAGCTTAGCCTGAAAAATAGCACATAAACTTCTTTGTCCTCCATTATTAAAGATCTCTAATGTGGATTGTTCAGATAAGCCAATCATTTGTCTGTAGCTGGTAAAGAATTTTTTTTAAACTTTTTTTTTTTTTTTCTGGAATGCCATTTTGTGAAAATGAGAGGGTAATTTTTGAGGAATTTTTTGGTTTTAAAAATTTTTGGAAAAATGTTCTGATATTTTTTTAAATGAAAAATTCTGTTTTTTCACTTTGAAACAACTTTTCATTTAGAAATGTAAGCTAATTGTCATTAAAAAATTTGAAAATGTCAAAATCAAATGTTTTGGTTGACCTGAACCCAAACATGTTTCTGATTGTCACTTTGCAAAAAATGTCAAGGTTTGGAATTTTTATTTATTTATTTGGTCCTGATTAAAGACAGGAACATTTTCCAAAATCTCAGAATTTTTCCAAGGACAAGAAAACAGTTTCCTGCCCAGCTTCACATGATTCTCTTGTACACTAAATGCTCTTCTGAATGGGCCCAGGCTGCATGGAGGAGGAAGCTGCCTAGTTTGAATGCAGAGGGCCATAGGTGCTGGAACTAGGAGCGCTGGGGATGCTGCCGCACCCCTTGGCTTGAAGTGGTTTCCATTCTATACGGGGTTTACAGTTTGGTTCCATGGCTCTCCGCACCTCCATTATAAAAGTTGTTTCAACACCCTTGCAGAGGGCACAAGAGCCAGACATGGGGGAGGTGGGGACGAAGGGAGTCGATTGGGACAAGAAACTTGCAAGGGAGGGAGGGGATTGGGACTGGAGGCTTGCAAGGGAAGGAGAGGGAAACTAGGACTGGCAGTTGGGTTCTGGGGGAGACTGGGAGCAGACTCTGAAGGAGAGACTAGGAAATGGGGAGGAAAACCTAGTAGGGGGACTCCGAACTAGTAAGTTTGGGGGGGGGGAAGAGAGAAGAACTGAGATTGGACAAGGATCCAGAATGCGGGAGTCTGGGAAAGACTGGGCAAGCAGACTAGGACTGAGAACCAGTGGCTTAGGGAGAAGGAGATGATGGGGGGGAGGGGAGGCATAGTTGACAAGGGGCCAGGTGCAGGAGGGAGAATAAGGACTGGCTAGGCAAAGACTCTGGAGGAGCACTGACAATGGATGAAGAGCCTGGGGAGGGAGTTTGGGAGAGGAAGCCAATGTGGGTGAGGTGAGAGCAATTGGCCACAGTGGTAGGGAACTGGACTGGCTAGGCAAAGAGTCTGAGAAAAAGGGAATTGTGTGGAGTGGGGATTGAAAAAAGCTGGGTAAAGAGACTGGAACTGGAAATAAGGGAAGACGGGATGGAGGAGTCTGGAGAACTGAGACTATGACTTGCTGGGTAAGGAGACTGGGATGAGTAGCGTGAGGAGTGGAGACTGGGACTGGGTAGGCAAGGAGAATGGGACTGGGATGAAGAGACGGGACATGACAGAAAGGGTCACAGCTGGTGGGAACATTCATAAGAATCTGTGCCCACCAGAGCACATTCCCCTCCTGAGCAGGGACTGGAACCCAAGATTCTTGAGTCTCACCATTTTTCTGTTGTCAGCAAATAACTGTGAAACTTGCTGGCAAAGTGCTTTAACGTTGCTAGTGAAGACATGCCCTAAGCATGTATCTGGTGAGATATTTCCAGTAGGGATAGGGAAGGATTAATTACATTGTACAAGACACTGGTAAGACCTCATTTGGAATACTGTGCACTATTCTGGTCACTCATGTCAAAGAAAGTTTTATTCAAACTGGAGCAGGTGCAGAGAAGGGCAATGAGGATGATCAGAGAAAGGAGGACCTATCTTACAGGAGAAGATTAAAAGAGTTTGGCTTGTTTAGCATAGCAAAATGAAGACTGAAAAGAAATATGATTGCTCTCTATAAATACATCAGGAGGGTAAACACCAGGGAAGGAGAAGAGCTATTTAAGATGGACAATGTTGGCACAAGAACAAATGAGTATAAATTGGCCATGGATAAATTTAGGCTGGAAATTAGAAGGGGGTTTCTAACCATCGGAGGAGTGAGACTCTGGAACCGCCTCCCAATAGGAGTAGTGGGAGCAAGAAACCTAACTGGTTTCAGGATGAAGTTTGAGAAATTAATGAATGGGATTATATGACAGGGATGCCTGAGGTAGCAGGGGACTGGACTTGTTGACACAGGATGCCTCTTCCAGTTCTATGTTCCCATCCTGATGTTTATCTTTTTCTAACATGTCTCTGTTATCCCATCATAGGGTGTGTGTACATTGCAATGTTAGCCCAGTATTAGTAGAACTTAAGTTGGCAGACCCTGTGTTTGTTAACCTAGGGTTTGAGCAGCTATACTTATTTGTAACCTTAGGTTAGGAATTGTTGAACCCTGGGTCCCAAACTGAGGCTCCGGAGTCTACACTGCATTGTGCAGGCCCAAAGTCCAACCACCCATATCCCAAACTTCCTTCCTCCCAAAATGTGGCCTCTCTAGCCCTTTGTTCATGGTGCAGTGTGGGAAAACTTGACTGTCCACCAAACTTGACTGTCTAGAGGACAAAGAAAGTCACCCCATGGCATTCTTTTGGCAGACTCACAAAGAATGAACCCAGTGGGGTTGCATCTACACTGCAAAGCAATATGGCTTGAACCCTGGGTCCCACCTTGACTCAAAGGATCAGACCCTCCACCTCTGTGGGGTGCTGGGACCCTGGATCCAAGCCTGGGTTGGGGTGATTTGTGTGTAGATAGAAGGGGGGTTAGGCTTGAGCCTGAGTTTGAGCTGTGGGTTTACACTGCACTATAGACCTACCCATAGCAGAGACCAAAAAAAGACCTCCGCTATCAGGTCCTCTAATCCAGTGGCTCTCAACTTTTCCAGACTTCTGTACCCCTTTCAGGAGTCTGATTTGTCTTGCGTACCCCCAAGTTTCATCTCACTTAAACTACTTGCTTATAACATCAGACATAAAAATACAAAAGTGTCATAGCACACCATTACTGAAAAATTGCTGACTTTCTCATTTTTACCATACAATTATAAAATAAATCAATTGGAATATAAATTAAATATTGTACTTGCATTTCAGTGTATAGTATACAGTGCAGTATAAACAAGTCGTATGAAATTTTAGTTTCTACTGACTTCACTAGTGCTTTTTATGTAGTCTGTTATAAAACTAGGCTAATATCTAGATGAGTTGATGTACCCCCAGAAGACTTCTGCGTACCCCCAGGAGTACACATACCCCTGGTTGAGAACCACAAATCTAATCCATGCCATCCTCTCAGCTAGTGAAAGATGGTTCCCAGTAGTGTGTTTTGTAATGCTTTGGGCAAGCTATACATATTTATTTATTTAACCGAGAGAAGCATATTGCTGTTTGTTTTACTGAAATGTTTTTGTTTTTCAGGCAGAGAGACTAGAGGGAGTTCCTTGTGAAATATATAGAGGTACTGGACTGGATTCCCACAGTGCTGCAATACGGTAGGTACAGTGAGAATGTTATTCACCTTTCCCCACCCTCCATGCCCTCAGTTCTCTAAGCAATGTGGTGGGCACAGTCATTTTTCAAAATGCTATAAATTCCTACGTGGATTTTTAGGATGTTGAAAAATGATAATGGCAGAGAGTGGGTAACTTATACACTAATGACCCCTTATCACTGGGTCTGCTTGATTCACCCAGAAATGCTCCTTCGTAGTAATATGCTGAGAGAGAGCATTCCCCTCATACTGTAGTTACATTAGTGGCCAGGAGGCACCACGGCTCACTTATGAGGCAGCCAGTGTGACCTCGTTTGGGAAAGGATTCTTTGGTGATGAACAGGTAAAAAGGCATTTGTGTAAGAAAAATAGGGACTTAAATATCAGATGAGTAGTTCAGCATTGTTCTGTTTTCTGAATATACAGTCTGTACTGTTGCTATGCCAAATCTCAAAGAGAAATGGAAGGGAATCTTGCAAAAACCCAAGTTTCTCATTCTGATTTCACTGCATGCTGGAATTGTTGTTGTAAAAGGTCAAGTTGTCTGCCTCCCAGACCAAGCTAGGAAGCATTCAAAATATAATGAATGTGCTTCAGCCTTGAGAAGGAATTTATAAATAATTTGCAGTATATTACGTGAAATGAAACACAGTTCTTCTTTTTGCTTGGAGTGAAAGCTCATGGCTAAGCATCTATAGAGTGCGTGCAAGGCCATGGACCAACAGTGTCCCTCAAAGAGGAGAGGGAACCTTTATGGCTCAGCAACTGTCCTTGGAACAACAAGGCTATGCAATAAACACATATACAAGCAGTGAGAAATCCGTGCCTTATGTTACTTTTACATCCCATTTAGCAAACTGAACCAAATGGTATCTCTGTGCATTTCCCTTCATCAGCAGCATGAAGGAGGTTGGCTTGGGTTGTTTTGCTACTTGTTTTTTTGTTGAAATATTTATTATGACAAAACTCATTTTGAAATACAGCATTGTACAAAGGCAAAAGACCATTTCTTCCTATTGTTGCAAAATAGATGATTTATGGGAGAATAATGCCATGGTAAGATTAAAAAGGTTCCTGAAACTAGAAAGTCGCCCATAAATAAACAAGTCATTTGTTTTGTCTTATTCTTTTCATTACACTGTGGGTTCTAAGATTAAAAGTCCCTGCAGCCCAGGTGGCTTTAAGCAAGTTCCTCAGGTAAAAGTTTACTTTGACCTCAATGATTTATTCTGAGGCAGTGAGACCTAGTGAACAGATTATGAGCTAGGACCTCCTAGGTTCTAATCCTGGCTCTCATACCGACTCCCTATGTGCCCTTGAGTAAGTCATGCTCTCTGCCTCAGTTTCACCATTTCTGACATAGGGATGATGATGATAACTCCCTACCTCCCAAGGGTGTTATGAAGAGTAACATTTGTGCAGTGCTCTGAAATGTAGCATGTTAAGTGGTGTTGCTTATTGAGAGGGAGGGAAGGGAAGAATCATGTGGATTAGACAAGGGAAAAGACCCCTAATTAGGGAAGGGGGACTTCAGTGAGTTTGGAGTTCTAGTTCAATTTTGATAAAGACCCAAAAATTCACAGATTAACTGAGCCTCTTGAGTCTACAAAACTGGGCTAGAAATACCATGAGAATTAGCATTCATATGAGGCTTCTTGTGGGATTTCTGTTTGGACTGGAAATAGGAAGAGCCTCTCAGTATTTAAGCAATTTGGCTTCTAGCCCTGTCAGGAATTAAGAAAAAAAGGAAGCGTTTGCCATGAAAGTGAAAAATAATGTGGTGATGTGGGAAAGTTATCTGAACTTTTCTGAACCTCAGCAAATATTTGGTTGAAGTTTTGGGGGGAAAGTTGGGGTCCAAATTGCTTTCTCCCATCCCTGCTTTAAATATTTTTCAATTCCTTTAGTTGCTGGATTTAAAAAAGTCATTTATTTTACAATAGGCCAATATGTTTTGATGTCACCAGCTATTACCAGGAGCTAACCCATAGTGGCAGGAATTATCCCCCAAAGCCTATAAATGACCCCAGATCTGTCAAATTCCATCCAACACTCCAAACCTTCACTTGCCAAAGAAAGCTACAGAGAAGATGATGGATTTTGCTTAATGTGCATACAGTATTTCACCCACCTAATCCACCCTTCTGAAAATAGTAGTAGAGCACACCCCTTCCCCCAGTGAACTGATTCTGGTTTCAAGTACAAGCTTGGGAAAGGCCTCTCAACCCACTCACACTGGCAAGTGTTTAGATTACGTTAGTGCAACATGTGGTCACATTCAAAATATAACTCAATTAGATACAGTAACTCCTCACTTAAAGTCGTCCCGCTTAACGTTGTTTCGTTGTTACATTGCTGATCAATTAGGGAACATACTCCTTTAAAGTTGTGCAATGCTCCTCTCTTATGTTGTTTGGCTGCCTGCTTTCTCCACAGCTGGCAGCCTCCCTACACACACACACCCCCCAGCACCTCCTGCCCGCCGCCGCCGGCAGACCCCACGGATCAGCGCCTTCCCCCCCCACCCCCGCCTCCTGCCCGTGGCAATCAGCTGGCTTGTGGCGTTTTGGAGGGAGGGGGGAGGAGTGAGGATTTGGCATGTCTCCCCCCTCCCTCCCCTGCCTCCTGAACGCAGCAATCAGCTGGCTTGCAGCGTTTAGAAGGAGGGGGGAGGAGCCAGGACGCAGCGTGCGAAATAAAGGGGGAGAAGGTGGGGGGGGGGGAGAAGAGGCAGGTCAAGGTGGGGGCTTGGGGGAAGGGGTGGAGTGGGTGGGCTGAGGGTTGAGCCCCCCGCCCCTGGTGCTTGCAGAGTAGGGGAAGCTGCCCTAGAACCTAACCCCACCCCCACCCCCATTTACATTAATTCTTATGGGGAAATTGGATTCGCTTCACATCATTTCACTTAAAGTCACATTTTTCAGGAACATAACTACAACATTAAGTGATGAGTTACTGTAGACTGTGCACTGACTTTATTACTCCAGAGGCCTGTGGGAAATATCCTCACCCCAGCTAAGTAAGATTAAAACTCCACAATGTGACCAAAACTTTGCCTCTGGGAACAGAATTTTTCTCTTGTTTTTTTTTTTTTTTTTTTTTTTTTTTTAGCCATGCCATGCTGATGACTGTCGAGGAGCTAGTCTTTAACATCCTGTGATGTTACCATACATATACTGCATAGGCATGGATTTCTTTGCATCTATTTGGCAAGCAGAGAATAACTGAAATATTAAACTAGCAAAATATCAGCATCAGGTGCAGTGTTTGTGTTTTGATGAAAAGTGCTGGGTAAACAGCTCTGCAGACCAAAATCCTCTGTTTAGCCCTAGAACAGCTACAGCCTGAGAAGCAGCAGTGCAAGCTTCCTCCCATCATCCCACACTAGTCTCTGTCCTGGAAGGATCATCTCTGGGAGCAAGAAGGTAATTCATTCTTGGTGTCCATTCACTCCTTGGTCACTCTGCCAGGGTTACCCACACAGGGATCAATGCAGGTAGTGATTTTTGTGACACGGACACACATATCCACTAGGAACTGGACTGAAACTAGCTGTTAACTTTTCAGGTGCCATTTCAGCCACTTCCAACCTGGCCTTCATTAGAATCTGTGACTCACGGATGAAGATCTTCGTCTCCCATTATAAGTCCCCTGCATGCCCTCTTGTTTTTTCGCTAATGAGAAATTCTGGTGGGGGAGGGATTAGTGGTAGTGGGTGGAATCTGTGGCATAAAGAATTTGCTGTGCCTTATATTTTATTTTAAGATAGCCAAGGAGATTGTTATAATCCCTTAACTTCTGAAGTGCCATTAGCAATGCCATTAGCAGTGTATGTTGCAGTCTCAGAGGGCACTGAATATAGATGTTAAACTACACAGTCTTCAATGCAATTCTCCTTGGTCATTTCAATCCAAGTATATTTCTAATCTTTATGCAGAGGGCCAGCACAAGACATGGCAACCATTTAGGTTCCACTTAAGCCCTGTTTTGAGTACTTATGTGGATTTAAGTGGTGCATCAGTCTTGTAGGGGCTGTCTGTGCAGAGGTGGATTTCACTCACAATGAGCAAGAACAAATTTTATAAACAAAATCCTGCTGTTCTCTGTGTATATCTAAACTGTGCTTGCAGTTTTCCAGGCATGGAACCGCATCCTTCAGAAGGCACCAGCTGAAGCAGTGCATCTGCAGAGCCAAATGGATTCAGGAAATGCTTCCTTAGCCATAAGCTGGACTGTGATAACCAGTCCCCAGACCCTGACAGACTTTCCAGAGGTGTTTTATGGCAACAGTAACCACCATTAACATCTGGGGCCAACATGAACATAAGAACATAAGAACATAAGAAAGGCCGTACTGGGTCAGACCAAAGGTCCATCTAGCCCAGTATCTGTCTACCGACAGTGGCCAATGCCAGGTGCCCCAGAGGGAGTGAACCTAACAGGCAATGATCAAGTGATCTCTCTCCTGCCATCCATCTCCATCCTCTGACGAACAGAGGCTAGGGACACCATTCTTACCCATCCTGGCTAATAGCCATTTATGGACTTAGCCACCATGAATTTATCCAGTCCCCTTTTAAACATTGTTATAGTCCTAGCCTTCACAACCTCCTCAGGTAAGGAGTTCCACAAGTTGACTGTGCGCTGCGTGAAGAAGAACTTCCTTTTATTTGTTTTAAACCTGGTGCCTATTAATTTCTTTTGGTGACCCCTAGTTCTTGTATTATGGGAATAAGTAAATAACTTTTCCTTATCCACTTTCTCAACATCACTCATGATTTTATATACCTCTATCATGTCCCCCCTTAGTCTTCTCTTTTCCAAACTGAAGAGTCCTAGCCTCTTTAATCTTTCCTCATATGGGACCCTCTCTAAACCCTTAATCATTTTAGTTGCTCTTTTCTGAACCTTTTCTAGTGCTAGAATATCTTTTTTGAGGTGAGGAGACCACATCTGTACACAGTATTCGAGATGTGGGCGAACCATGGATTTATATAAGGGCAATAATATATTCTCAGTCTTATTCTCTATCCCCTTTTTAATGATTCCTAACATCCTGTTTGCTTTTTTGACCGCCTCTGCACACTGCGTGGACATCTTTAGAGAACTATCCACGATGACGCCAAGATCTTTTTCCTGACTCGTTGTAGCTAAATTAGCCCCCATCATGTTGTATGTATGAACATGAAGCCATGCCTGGTTGTGTTTCTTACAGCCATTAATATGCAGATGTTGTACTGAGAGGCAATGGTGTATTTTGATTTGCACACCTAACCAAATGATGCTAGACTTATTGGTGTAAATTCTGCTCTGACTTACCTCCATGTAACTCCAATGAGTTATCATAGGTGTAGATCAGAAAAGAATTTGTCCCATCATATTGGACAGCTACTTTCTTTCAAGCCTTTTCAGTATACCATCTCAGTGTTGTATTTGTTTGTTGCCTTTATATTGTCTTTACTCCTCTAATACATTCCTCTTTAGCTGAAGATGATAGTTTGACTTGCAGATGTATGTGAACCTTAATAAAAGTTTAGAGTTGCTTGTAGGTTTTTAAAATTTCACATTTTTTGCGCACTTGTATTGCCTCGCAAGCTGCACATCTTATTTCCATGAGCGTCCCAGGGGAAGAACAACCATACACAGTGTTATACTAGCATACTGCCAAGTGCTGTAAAGATGCAGAACATACTTCCCTAAGGAGAAAACACCACTGACCAGTTACAATTCCAGTTTAACTTGACAAGTTTCTTTAAGATATGAGATGAAAAGGTTTTCTAAACCTGACATGTGTGAGTATTTTAATGGATCAACCCCATTCTTTTAAAAGTCTCTATGGACCTATCTAAACAGTTCACTGCAAATATGCAATATTCATTGAGGTGTTTGAATTAGTTATGATTGGTAAACTACGTCCTATGGTATTGTTTCTGTCCCTGAATTTTAGTGTGCAAGCTCTGCCCACATAAATGCTTGCATGCACAACTTGGCAATTTGTTTACTATGACCATTTGTCCAAGTAACCTTTATCACCTAAAGATCCACACTGGCCTTTGCTTAATTGTACTTGTATGCACTTATTTTATTTTTAATGTAAAAAGATGCAGCATTTTAAAAATGCTGTTTTTACCCATTACTGAATGCCTGAATCTACTGCAGTGTCCTTATGCTGACTCTGGCCACCC
Organism: Emys orbicularis; assembly: GCF_028017835.1. Lineage (NCBI taxonomy): Eukaryota > Metazoa > Chordata > Testudines > Emydidae > Emys > Emys orbicularis. Next base: position 11,256,532 of record NC_088690.1, read on the forward strand.
TACCCTGTCTAAGCCACTTTTGTAAAGAAACTTGAAGCTCTCTCACTAAGGTTAAATATCTATAATAAAAGATTTTCAATGCAGACTAAATGTAAATAGCTCACCATGTGTTTGTAACCTAGCAGGGAGAAGCTTTGGAGATTATCACATTCTGATGTATTGCCTATTAATCAAATACATTTTTCAAATAGAAAATAAAGTGGCAGCTGTGGGGAGACTAAAGGGTGGACTATTTTCAAGGTATAAAACAAAGCCTCCTATCTAATAGTAGGGTTCCCATATGTGGCAATAGCTTGGTCTGTATATTCTGCCAGGGCCAGATTGTTAGGATGAGGAGCAGCACCTTCCCCCATGAGCAACACCACTGAAATCAACAAATACCCTACAAGTGCTGTTCAGGGAGACTAGGAATGTCAGAATCTGTTTGTAGTTAGTTATTACAGGTAGTATGCTTCTGCCAGTGGCTGGACTGTCCAGGTAAGCTCTATTTTCCAGCTGAGCTACTTTACTGCCATCCTTCCCACTGAGACCTGTCATTATGTTTATACCCACTTTAAGACCCTTTATACTGCCAAGAGCAGTGTACAGTGACCCTCCTGTAATTGAGAATCAGGGTTTGAGTTTAGCACACTCACCATGTGGGGCCAGTCAAATTTTTTATAAAATTTGACAAGTAAAAAATTGGTGGAAGAAACGTTTAATTTAAAAGTGAGCCCTTTATTAAAACTACCTCAGAGATAACATTTTGGAGGATCTGATAGCCAAAGAACCACAGTTCTTGGTAACAAAAAGCCAGTGGAACTGTAATTTCTTGTGGCCACAGAGCTGTCAGCCTGTCTGCCTCCCTGCTCCAGCGGCTCTGCTATGCACAACATCTGCTGGGCCAGGGAGGCAGGCTGCCTAGTAGTGGAGATTTAAGGGCCTAGGGGGAAATTGGCCCAGGGGGCATGGAGGGTTCTGTATAGCTGGGGAGGGAGTAGCAGGGAATGTGCATGTGCATAGGGTCAGGGAGATATAGGTGGCATGGGGTATAAAGGCATAAGGACTCGGACCAAATGAGCTGCCCTGAGATGCAGATGCTCAGCAGGGCAACCCACTGCTTAGCCCTGGGCTCTGCTCTGCTCCCCACTCCCCAGCTCAATTCAGTGCCTCTCTCTTACTGTTGTTTCCCTCTGTCCAATTCCCCTGCTCAAAGCCCCCAAACCACCTGCTGAAATTATTAATATGGGAAACCACTATATACCAATTTAACCCTAAATCCTTTATTAAATCCAAAGGCCAAATGGTAAGTATACAATTGCTCTCAACAGCAGTCAGGCAGGTATTAGCAATGAATCCTTTAGGACTTTACTTTTTATACCCTTAAACAAGTGATGTCATTGCCAGTTACTGACTTCAGCTAAAAAACAATTCGAGACTGTTGTTTACCCTTATTTCGAGTCTTAATTCTCATAAGATTTACAACCTCCTTTCTTCCCAAGACCTTTCCTCCCTATCTCCTCCTCTGGCCTTGCTTACCAGCCGAACCGTCGGAAGGTCTGTGTTTTTTGTTTTTGTTTTTTTTTAGGACCATTTGGGTCTTGTTACTGTAGCTCTTTATTTTATTAGTTACTTTTTGAACCATACATCCTTCCCACACTACACATAATAAGTAATACTACTTATTATTCTCACAGCCTTCTTTTACTTGCTGATTGGTGTCCTTTCTTTACTATCCACAAACCATAAAGGAAATATATTGTTTTCTTAACTAAACTTAAGCTAAGTTTAATTCTTTTAATTTCATAAGTATCCCTACATTTCCCCCCTGCCAGTTAGCATGCCCCGCCTCAAGACCAGCATCATGCCAGGTTTGCTGAGCTTTGTTGGAGCAGAGCAGCCCTCATTCAAGAAGATTCCCATCGTTCCAAGAGGGATTGCCAGGATTTAGCCCACAAAGAGGAAGGAAGGAATGGCATCTTGAGCTACAATGATTCAACCAAAACAAAGCTGACCATGAGGAACATTATATGCTTATTTCTGTGAAAACTCATGTTCTACACATAGCAATCATTACTCCAGGAGCTAGGCCTCAGGACTAGGCTCCTCTTTGTTACTGTCTCTGTGTTATATTCACATTCTTCTAACAGTACATGGAGTTTAAGGAAGCCCTTGTGTGGTTCAGCCAAAGCCTATGAGAATGCTACTCCCTGCTTCATCACTGACTCAGCATGTGACTTTCAGTCACTGGATTGCCTTTTTGTTTCATGGTTCACTCAGTTGGGAAGCTGGGGAGAAATGGACAAGGATAACCTTTTGGGTAAACTTTCAAAAAAAAAATTGTCCTTTCAGTAGGAGAGAAGAACAGACACAGGTTTTTCTCAATTCAGATTAGTCTGGCTACCAGACCTACAAACAATATATTGCTGTGTTTAATTTTAAGGTGAGTGCCCCTTTCCTTTGTGAATGCACTGCACAAATAGAATCAATATTTTCTCTTGAAATGCATCAACTACAGCAGGCTACATTTTCTGAAATTCTCTACTGCTGAAATGCCAGACCAAAATGTCAAAACAGTACATAATTATGGAGAGGAAATTAGGCAACACACAGAATACCAGCAAGTTATTTACGAAATGCTGTAAATCACTGATGCTCTGCCTCCCTTCTGGAAGATGACAATATATTACAATTATAGCACAGACCCAGCAGTGGAGAAATTGACTCAAAATGACTTGGGTGCACAAATTCAGATTTTCAGATGCACCAGCACGCTGTAGACTGGTGATGCCATTCAATTCATTATTTGATGGTTTTGGTTTTGGGGGGAGGGAATGAGAGAGGGAAGAGGGGGGGAAAAATCAACTGATTTTTATTATTTTGTTTTTTAAAAACCTTGCAATTCTTTCATCACTTCATTGCTTTTGTGCCATTTTGTTCTTATTTAATGCCATTAATCTCTAGTGCTTTCTAAATTGGAGGTTGCTTTGTAAATTAAGTATTTTATGTTGCTCTTTTAATCAGCAATAGGGGCCTTGATTAATGTTGCTGGGAGACAGATTATGATGACTTCAATCTTATTTGAGAGAGTAAGGCAGTGAGGCATTTCAATGTTTCGTATTTAACTAGATGCCAGATTCTTTCAGTTAAAGAAACTCTATATCTATAAGGAGCCTAACAGATTCAGAATCTGGGGGAGATATTAAATGAATACAACAATTTAGCCAGTATAAGTGCAGAATAACGTTGTTTAATAGCAATAAGCACTTTAACTTTGGCTGGGAAATCAATGGCTGAGGTTACTGACCTGCGTATGTGAATTTCATAGAGCTGGCCAAAACTCAGCATTTCTGGTTTCAACATTTCAAAATTTCCCACTCACCACATATTCTGTAAAATTTTCATTTTGAAAACACCAGCACAGAGTGTTTCTCAAACAAAATTTATTCCTCCTGTCTCTGGTAGCAGCTGAGTGAAATTGACATGACTCCGAGACCAGCTGATGCACCACACTGACCAACTCTTGGGGCAGCTGACTTACCAAGCCGTGGGAGTTAAGTAGCCCAGGAAGCCAGATGGCCCAGGAGTCTGGAAGCCCTGGTCCCTGGCCTTGGGGTAGTCCATATAGCAGGACTGCCCTGGAGTTGTGGACCCTGGAAGCCTGTTCCAGGACTTCCAGGTTGCGAGGGTTCTTAACGCTTCCAGGCTCACGGCTGCAGAGCTCCAGTAAGAACGGGGAGGTTCCATGGCTTCCAGGCTCCTGGCTCCAGTCTGCATGGTGGGCTGTGCCAGATCTACTGATCCTGGAAGCCTGGACTCTCCAGCACCCCACCAGGATGGCAGGAAAGGTGTCAGGATAGTAGGCGTGTTTCTGATGGAAACAGTCAAATCTACCTATGCTTCATAGAAAGTTCATCCAACTTGAGATATTTCCACATACACAAAAAACATTTAGGGCTCAACATATGGGTTTTGTCAAAAAATTCCCAAACAGGGCTATTTACAGCTCACTGCCAAGTCATGTTTTTCTTTTAAAGAGCAAGTATCTTACTACAGTTTGTGGCTTGAGAATATAGCTTTATCCTCTACAGTGCAATGGTTCAGAGATACGTTATACCCTTGGGAGAGGCAGTATATAAGCACAAATGTACTGAACCATGGCTGCAAACCTACAGACCCCACTGATGTAAACTGGGATTTAGTCTGACACCTTCAGTACTAAGCACTGAACACTAGGATGTGTGAGCAGGAAGATACCATCATAATGGCAACAATATATAGACAGACAAAAGCACAAGCCTCTAACGCTAGAGCTGAAGAAGTAACTGCACTAGCAGTCAGCAAGCTGTCAGTCTCTTATCTCCACAGAGGCTGGTCAGTAGGTCTGAGGACACAACACCTTGCAGGATCAGTTCCAAACCAACTCAGTTCTGGCAGCTGTGTGGGAGTCAAGTCAGAGACTGTCTCACTTTGTCTAAATGAAGGGAAAAACACCACAAGTTCACTCAGCCTGATTTTCCAGTGAACAGACCAGACGGTGTGAGATTCCTACTGAAAGGGCCCTATCCTCCATGGTGCTGAGTGACCTCAACTCCCATTGACTAGAAGAGGAGTTGAGGGTGCTCAGCCCTGCTTTCAGAATCAGGCCCTAACCCTGGATTCAAAGACACCCCCTTCCCCATACTTTGGGAGGGGAAGAAGTTCTGACTCCAAACCCAATCTGGATCCAGCTTTTGGAGCTTGTGCCGATCTCTACAATGGACTGATCTACCATGTTAGATCCAAAACTCCTTTACATTTAGGGTATCACAACTCTGAATCCATTACCCAAGTCTGCAGTGCAAGCCCATCTCTCAGAGTAGTGGATGGGAGGGGTAATAAAACTAAGACTGGGAAAATGGTGCTGCAAAAGCAACAACCCCATTCAGGTGACACAGGGACTAGATATTGCAGCCTTGAGTTGGCAGACTCAAACCTTGACATGGTCACATCGTGTTTCTAGCCAGAAGAACTTGTGCTCTCTCTCACTGGCAGGCAAAGACCAGCCACATGGAAGAGCATCCAGCCACACTGTTGGAGAAGGAGCACGCCAGACCTTTGCATATAAAACAGATGTCCACTATTCATGTTATTCTCTGTCCCTCTTTCCTTTAAATGTGGAAGTCAAAGAGCAAAGTCAAATTGGAAATTGTTTTCTAGTTGGACTTCAGCTGCTGTGCTGAGAACAGCAAAGAGATCTGGATATTATGGAAAGTCCATGTAATTATTACTGAACAATAGTCTGAGACACTTTTTTTTCTGCACTCAAATTTTGGTGGGAGTTTGGATCTGTGGTTTTGGTTCAGCTCCTCTTAAAAAAAACAACAACCCGCTGACTACTGATAGTGCACTAAGGTGCAGATGCTGAAGTTAACAGCCCTTCTCTCATGTCACAACACTGTGGCTTGTTCCTCTTGTGAGGCTGGCAAGCCAGGTGCCAGCTCATGCCAAGGCCCCCATGTCTCAGATGGACACTGACAGATACATAGCTGGACTTTTGTGGGTTAATATTGATAAAATAGGTCTTATAAATATTCAATAGAGTCTAAACACTTTCTGATAATTCTGAGTTAGTACATGCATTAATCTTACTTGTAATAGCTGTATTCCATACGGTAATGTAATGTTTGAGTCAGTGTACTGTGAGCCTCTGTGACCATATGAATATTTATACAGAAGAGGGACATTAATTAGTGTCAAGAGCTGCTGTTCTGCAGAATTTGTTATGCCCTTCTTCAAAGAGGAACCCCATCGACCCCAGACAAGCTAGCAGTGGATATTACAACTGGAAACTCCCTACATCTGGATTGTGGAGTCGTCAACAAAAAGACTAAAGATTCTTATTGTTGTTCTGCTCTCTGCCCCATGAAGATGAGTCATGCAAGTGGACTTCTCCCATCAGCTGAGTTTGCAACTCCGGGCACATGGTAGGGAGGGCGATAAAAACCCCAAACAAAAGAACCTAGGTAGCTCTATGCTGCTTTGACTCTGTGGCAGCATGGGGCCGGGGGAGGAGGGGAGGCAAGGTGGTTCTAGGCATAAGCAATAGATCCCCAGCTCCTTAGTCTGGGTTAGCCGTAAACAGGGGTGAAAGTAATATTAAATTCTTACCAGTATGGGGGCCTGACTACTGGCCCCCGGAAGGGGCAGGGCCTTGGGCAGAAAGGGCGGGGCTGGGGGTCAGCGTCCCCCAGCCAGCCCATCCGCGTTGCCTGACCCACACCGCCCTGGGCTCTGGTAGCGATTTAAAAGGGCCCGGGGCTCAGGTAGCAGCGGCTGGGAGCCCTGGGCTCTTTTACATCGGTGGCCCTGGGGCAGCTGCCCCTTCCCCCCCCCCATCGGCGGCCCGGGGGGGAGGGCAAAAGGGGCAATGACGTTAAAGTGCTGCCGCAGCATAGGATCAGCAGGGCCGCTGATGGGGGAGGTGGCAGCGCTTTAAAGAGGGTCCTTTGCCGCGGGAGCACTTTAACATTGCTGCCTCTTTCCCCCCCTGCTCCCCCATCGGCGGCCCTGCCAGTAGGGTCCCTACTGGCAGGGTCGCCGACAGAGGGGGGCAAAAGGGGCAGCGATGTTAAAGCACTGCCGCGGCAGCGCTTTAACGTCGGCTTGGTACGGTCCAGTACCGGCTTCTTACCAGTACACCATACCGGCCTGTACCAGCCCACTTTCACCCCTGGCCCTAAAGGACAAATGGAGCTTGCTGATTATAGAAGCCTGTATTGCTTTTTGAAACCTAAGACTATAATACATTCATGTGTCTGTTTGCTTTAACCTTGTAAATAACTCTCTAATTTCCTTTTTCTATTTAATAAATGTTCATTTAATAGTTTATTATAGGATTGGCTACCAGCATTGTGTTTGGTGTGAGACCTATAGCGCAATTGACCCGGGATAAGTGACTGGTCCTTTAGGATTAGAAGTAACCTGAATATTCGTGTAAGGAGCCATCTGTCACAGTGATACACTCACGTAGGGGGCAAGACAAACTGGTGTACTCAAGGGGACTGTCTGTGACTCCATATTAAGGCTGTTCAAGTGCCTGATCAGTTTGCCCTTGGTGAAGTTGGTTGGTGAAAACTAAGTTTAGAACTCATAACCAATTTGGGGGTAGTGCCTGGTTTCTAACAGTCTGCATTGAGGTTGGTACTTTTGCATCACTGTTGGGAGCGTCACATCACTGTAGGAATATAATGTTCTTTGTAGGTAGCCAACATGTGGTGTTTCATATTTATCAACCTGGCAACAGTAAATTATATGAAGAGCCCAAGAGTCCTCAGGGGTAGCAGCAGCAGCATTTCAATAAAGCAATTTTCAGTTATTCAGTAAAAGCAGCGACTGTACTGAGCAGTCACTTTGTAGGGATGTGCAATCATCTCTTAGCTAACAAGTTAGATGATAATTATAGGGCTCTGCAAAAATAAAACAGCCACAAAGTGTTATATTTGCTGCGTCTCTCTCTCTCTCTGTCTTTGGAACAACATGCTGAGGCAAAGATTTTCCCAGGATAGAGAAGGCGCAAAAACTACATTCAAAATAACGTGATGGGTCTATGTCAACACCAGAAAATAAAAAAGTTTAACAAGTAAAGAAACTCAATCCTTGACTCATCCTCATGGGTGCATTACTGGTCCCTAAGTGATACAAGTTCCCCAAACTCCACAGGTTAGATTTTTAAGTTTAAGCACAGCTTTGAGCAACGAGCAGCACTTAAACTGCAGGTTGCCAGGAGCTGCTCTGGGAGGGCACCAATAATAATAAAAATAATTGATAGTCAATACAGACTTTACTCAGAACTAGGGGTGTGGCTACACTTCAAGCTGGAGATGTAATTTCCAGCTTGACTAGACATACCCACGCTAGCTCTGATTGAGCTGGTGCACTAAAAATAGAGTGTAGGCAGGGTGGTATGAGTGGCTAGCTGTCCTGAATATGTACCTTAGGCATGTACTCGGTGGCTAGCCCCTTCTGCTGCTCATAGCTACATTCTATCAGAGCTAGCTTGGGTATAGCTCCTTGAGCTGGACTTTACCCCTCCAGCTCAAAGTGTAGACATACCCTTAGGGGGAAATTCACCCTTCTAAAGAGGGTCAACAGAAAATAAGGCCTAAGTGGAATTTAAGTAGTACACACACCTTGTTGGATGAATTTCAGCTTAGGGAAATCGTTGAGCTACATCCTGAATGGTACTGAGCACCCACAACTATTTCATTGTGATCTAGAAATGTAAGGAAAGGCCTAGAGGAGGTGGAGGGAGAGGTGGGAAATGGTTGGAGTGCATCATCCATGGGGAGCTGGTGAGGGATAGAGAAGCACCATTTCTCTAGACCTGATTGATACATCCGGACATGCAAAAATAAATAAACCCAGGGAAGATAGAGGGCCTAACTCTCCATTACCCTACATGTTGTGTAGTCATTTCCACCAGTGCCAAGAGGGTTACTGTAAAGTGATGTCAATGTGATCTGGTTGAGGTGCAGGCTAATAGAGAGTCAGGCCCAGAGTCCATGATGATGCACATGGATTTTATCTCTGTGTTGCTGGGTGCATTGGGACAGACTTGCCAGATGCAATAAAAACTTATGGCATTCATTTTCCTGTAGTGTTAGGAAAGCACTGAAAGGAGACAGGAAGAGAAGAGCCAGCGGGACACATTAAAAAGGAATTTTCAAAGAGGGCATGTGCTGTTCAGCACACACAAATAGGTGAGGGCACAAGTGTGCTATTATGAGTTTGTTGTATTGAGCAAAGCAATTCGCAGGGCATATAAAAGGAACACACAGATTGTGAATGCTGAAGGCAAACATGAAAGAAGAGGAACAGAAATGGAACTGTTACAGAGATTAACATGTTCAGCAGTGTAAGATTGGATGGAATATGAGTAGGAACACAATACAAGTTGCTTCTTGTTATGTGCAGCCAGCGTCACAATCCACCACTGTGGTCTATGCTGTCATTCACCTCAAAACTTAAATAAATAAAAATCACCTTTATGATCCAGATTTTAATAAAAGATCACATGGCAACATAATCAAATGACCACATTCAAACAATCACAGTCCTCTGCACTTTTGGACTTGTGCCTGAATTGGGGATAGAATACAAAGAGGAAGGTTGTTCTTGTAATATATCTGGCCTGACTGAAGCCATGAGACATGGAAATCTCTTGAAAAGGCACATGCCCTTGAGATTTCCAGCCCAAAGACATGTAGGCAAGTACAGAAAAGTTTCTGAGCTGATAAATCCTGGTTCACACCACTAGTGAAAATTAGTTTGCCAGTCTTGATCTAGCCCTCATTTGTACACTTCTCAGAAACACCAACCACTTGCCAAGATAGGTGGCATCTAATGCCCAGTGATGCGCTGCCAATGCTTTAACCAGGAGCGCTCACAAAAGTTTCCTCTTTAGCCTGTGATAAGCCACACAGCGTCTACTCTGGGTAATCTGAAGTATGTGGGGAGCTTGTCATGGGATTCTATTTTAGGACACTTTTTTGAAAATACCTGACACTTGGTGACATCTGGTCAAGTCCAAGAGCAAAAATTTGCTCTTCTGATACATCTCATGAGCCTCAGGAAAAGAATCTATGGCAGCATCTAGAGAAGCCATGGAGACCACAAGAACTTTGAGAGACAGGGAAATCAGCCACACCCATCCTTCAGTTTCAAGGTGGAATTTTAACCAGGAGCTCTTGAGCACCTCCTACAATACATCCCTGCTGATGACGAGAAGCCCGGGCTTGGAATAAACAGGTGTGCCTTGGGTCTGGACCACGGTGATCTCGCAAAGAGCTGTATGGCGATGTTTGTACAGTACTTGCTTACAATACATCTGCTCGAGCCAGTGCTGTTTGTCCTTCACTTTCATGAGCACTAAATTCACTTCAGTATTTCAAATCCTCCTGAAGCCTGTTTGGAATATTTGACATTAAAATGACCAGTAATTTTTACAGTCCGTCAAAATTCTTTTGAAACCTTTCTCTAAGACACGTCTTGGCACCGGGGCTTAAATTCTGAATAGTTTAACACATTTTGAGGAGACAAATCACATCTGTAGGCTAATCACCATGTCTAAGATGAAAGGTTCATACAGTTACTGAACTACATTAGAAGCACTTGACAGAGGCAAGTACATAGGAGACAGACAGCTGCATTGCGTGTGGTTAAAGGAGTTGCTGGGAGAAATCACGCAGAAACACACATTGCTGCAGTACACATAAATAGAGAACAATTTACAGTAAACACTGAAAACAAAATGAATCTAAGAGTTAGCTCATTAGCGCTTGTCTGTTATTTTGTTCTAATTAAAGCATGAGTTTAAGTAGCATTATATCCACTAACAAAAGAAAGACATGATCTTAATCATTATCACTTGTTTTAGCTGTTAGCTAGTCACCATAAGGAAATGTAACTGTTTCATGTTGCAATTACATCATTATAAGCAATTTAAGTGTAATTTTATCTCACCATATAACATCTTTAATACACGTCTAATCTACCATGAATATTGTTGCTGGATCTTGGGCTTACTTTGTTTTTAAAACACAAGAAAATGGAAAACAGGAACAAGGTCTAAGAAGCCCACATAGTTTTTCTTTTATGTTACTGGTTTTAAGCAATATTGTTTCTTCCACCCAAATAATTATCTAGCTCTCCTCTACAGTACCCCGAGTTACTGGGAGCTCTGTAAAGCAAAGATCTAAGATTAGACAGTGAGGTTAGACATTATTATGAGCTTTGTTGACTCTGATGGAGTTGCCACCTGCATACACTTGATATAAATTTAGCCCCTAGTCTTTTCCAAGGGATGCAGATGTAGCTTACCTAACCTTTTTGAACACTATAGAATCAGCCACATGGAGCCTCAGCAGCAGCTACATCTCCCTCTGCTGCAGGGGGTTGGGGAAGCGAGCCTTCAGCCTATCCCTGCGCCCCAAACTCCCTTGTTCATTAAGGACTGCGCTTCCACTGAAGTCCAAGAGAGTTACGGGTGCTCAGCCCCTTGCAAGCTTGAGAAGGAGCCCAATGCGTAAGGAAACTCTACACAACAGTTTAGGATAGGCAGTAACGAAGAATATTGCACCCAGTGGAAGCATCGGGGGAACCCAGATAAAGTGTCACAGAATGATGCAATTATTCATTCAATTAAATATGAACAATTGTAATGTGTATATAGTTACCCACACTGCATTTTGGCTGATACTGGGTGTCATTCTGCTTGGTGAGAAAAAATATTACTCTGTATAATCCACATTGCAATGGTAGCCGTTTCCTGTGTTGTCTGTAGGCCACAGCACTACCACACATCTGCAACCATGGCTGTTTGTCCCGAATACTGGACTTGCTATGAAAATAGCAGTGGTTGGTGACACCTCACAGGACTGGCCAACTCAGTGGTTTCCCCAGGAATTGAAATTAGAGGGGGGGTGTTCGAATTTACGGTGTGTGTGTGTCAGGGCCAATGAGTTATATAAAAGAGTTATGAATAAAGTAAATGTTTTGTTAGGATAAGGCAAATTTAACATAAGGATAATGCAAGTTACACCAAAACACATAACACATCTAGATTTCTAAAAAAATATAGTTTTTTTTAAATGTATTTAATTTATATTGACTTTTGAAAAGTAAGCCATCATGGGATAAGAGGGAAGTCCTCTTATGGATCAGTAACTGGTTAAAAGATGGGAAACAAAGGGTAAGAATAAATTATCAGTTTTCAGAATGGAGAGAGATAAATAGTGGTATCCCTGAGGGGTCGGTACTGGGACCATTACTGTTCAACATACTCATAAATGATCTGGAAAAATGGGTAAACAGTGAGGTGGCCAAATTTGCAGATGATACAAAACTATTCAAGATAGTTAAGTCCCAGGCAGACTGCGAAGAGTTACAAAGGGATCTCACAAAACTGGGTGACTGGGCAACAAAATGGCAGATGAAATTCAATGTTGATAAATGCAAAGTAATGCACATTGGAAAACAATCTCAACTATACATACAAAATGAAGGAGTCTGAATTAGCTGCTAACACTCAAGAAAGAGATCTTGGAGTCATTGTGGATAGTTCTCTGAAAACATCCACTCAATGTGCAGCGTCAGTCAAAAAAGCGAACAGAATGTTGGGAATCATTAAGAAAGGGATAGATAATAAGACAGAAAATATCATATTGCCTCTATATAAATCCATGGTACGTGTACACCTTGAATATTGTGTGCAGATCTGGTCACCCCATCCCAAAAAAGATATACTGGGAATGGAAAAGGTACAGAGATGGGCAACTAAAATGATTAGGGGTATGAAACAGGAGGAGAAATTAAAATGACTGGGAATTTTCAGCTTAGAAAAGAGACGACTAAGGGGGGATATGATTGAGGTCTATAAAATCTTGACTGGTGTGAAGAAAGTGAATAAGGAAGTGTTATTTAATCCTTCACATAACACAAGAACTAGCAGTCACCCGATGAAATTAATAGGCAGCAGGTTTTAAAAAAACAAAAGGAAGTACTTCTTCACACAACATAAAGTCAACCCGTGGAACTCTTTGCCAGGGGATGCTGTGAAGACCAAAACTATAACAGGATTAAAAAAAGAACTAGATAAATTCCTGGAGAATAGGTCCATCAGTGGCTATTAGCCAGGATGGGGAGGGATGCAACACCATGCTCTGAGTGTCCCTAGCCTGTTTGCCAGAAGCTGGGAATGGGCAACAGGGGATGGATCACTTGATGATTACCTGTTCTGTTCATTCCCTCTGAAGCACCTGGCCTTGACCACTGTCGGAAGACAGGATACTGGGCTTTATGGACCATTGGTCTGACCCAGTATGACCATTCTTATGTAAAAATTAATTATAATAATAAAAATGTTTCGTACAGAAACGCCCCAACATAATGACCTCTCAAGATAGCAACGATGTGAGATAACAACCGTGGCAAATAATGCATTTTAAAAATCTTGGCCTACTAGGAAACATATTTATATAAGTTTCCATTCCCAGTCACAGATCTAGCATCCTGGAGCAAAGTCACTAAAATATAGTCCAACAAACAAATGTTTATTTAACGTGCCCCTCACTTTTCCCTCCACCGCACCCCACTCACCGGTGTTGTCCTTGGTCAGTGGAGACTCAGAGTTCAGAGGTGCTTTCATGTGAGTTCACCTCCCAGATGGGGAGCAAGAAGGCACCTTGCTCATTCCTCCAGCTGCTCACTGTTTGCTCTGGCCACTGCTGTTCGTTGTGCCACCATTCACTCCATTGCTCTGTTACCAATGGCCCTGCACAGTCACCTTCTGCTGCTACCTGCCACTGTGACCTCTGCAAGTTGGTCTCTTGAGGTTCCACCCACCTCTCAGTGATTTCAGCTGAGCTCTCAGTGGGGGAACCTCGCTGCTAGTGCAGTCTGGGCCGTCTCTTCCACAGAAACACTGTCCCACAGGAACACTGTCCCCACAGCAGGACTAAGCACTTAGACCTGATTATCAGTGATTTCAGCTGCAGTGGTCACTTAACAGAACAAAGGACTATCTATGGAGCCTAATCAGCTCTGTCTTTAAACAGTGGAGAGGGACAGGTCCCCACCCTCTCTCTTGATGCCCTCAATCAGCACTGGCTAAGTACAGTTCTACTGCCCTTTACTCATACAATAGGAACAACAATATTTCATCCCCCCGCTCCCCTGCATTCAAGTGATTTGTAACCCAACCCCAGCCAATATCTATCACTTGGGCAACACAGCTCTGTTTGCTGGATACCTAGGTAGATTAGGTGTGAATGTAAATACAATCTGGTCCTGAAGCCGTTCCCCCAGCCCCCAGCTCATCACTAGCTGTCAAGGAGAGCTCATTTAGACTTTGCTTACAAATCATCATTTGAAATTATTAGGTTGGCCAACATCACCGAAATGAATGCACTGACATTGTCATAAAAAAAAAAAAAGCTGTATAAGGAAGCTAGTCTATGTTCATACTTTTCAAATCTATTATACTTTTTCAGATACACGTATTTTATCATACACTGTATATGCTTTTAAAGTGTGTATTAATGTTTCAATTTCAATTCAAATTTCCAAACAGTCACTAAATTGGCATGTTTCAGAGTAGCAGCCATGTTAGTCTGTATCCGCAAAAAGAACAGGAGTACTTGTGACACCTTAGAGACTAACAAATTTATTTGAGCATAAGCTTTCGTGGGCTACAGCCCACTTCATCAGATGCATAGAATGGAACATATAGTGAGGAGATATATATACATACAGAGAACATGAAAAGGTGGGAGTTGCCCAACCAACTCTAAGAGGCTAATTAATTAAGATGAGCTATTGTCAGCAGGAGAAAAAAAACTTTTGTAGTGATAATCAAGATAGCCCATTTAAGACAGTTTGACAAGAAGCTGTGAGGATACTTAACACGGGGAAATAGATTCAATGTGTGTAATGGCTCAGCCATTCCCAGTCTTTATTTAAGCCTAAATTGATTGTATCTAGTTTGCATATTAATTCAAGTTCAGCAGTTTCTCGTTGGAGTCTGTTTTTGAAGCGTTTCTGTTGCAAAATTGCCACCTTTAAATCTGTTACTGAATGACCAGAGAGGTTGAAGTGTTCTCCTACTGGTTTTTGAATGTTATGATTCCTGATGTTAGATTTGTGTCCATTTATTCTTTTGCGTAGAGACTGTCCGGTTTGGCCAATGTACATGGCAGAGGGGCATTGCTGGCACATGATGGCATATATCACATTGGTAGATGTGCAGGTGAACGAGCCCCTGATGGCGTGGCTGATGTGATTAGGTCCTATGATGGTGTCACTTGAATAGATATGTGGACAGAGTTGGCATCGGGCTTTGTTGCAAGGATAGGTTCCTGGGTTAGTGTTTTTGTTCTGTGGTGTGTGGTTGCTGGTGAGTATTTGCTTCAGGTTGGGGGGGCTTTCTGTAAGCGAGGACAGGTCTGTCTCCCAAGATCTGTGAGAGAGAGGGATCATCTTCCAGGATAGGTTGTAGATCTTTGATGATGCGCTGGAGAGGTTTTAGTTGGGGGCTGAAGGTGGCGGCTAGTGGCATTCTGTTATTTTCTATGTTGGGCCTGTCTTGTAGTAGGTGACTTCTGGGTACTCTTCTGGCTCTGTCAATCTGTTTTTTCACTTCAGCAGGTGGGTATTGTAGTTTTAAGAATGCTTGATAGAGATCTTGTAGGTGTTTGTCTCTGTCTGAGGGATTGGAGCAAATGCGGTTGTATCTTAGAGCTTGGCTGTAGACAATGGATCGTGTGGTGTGTCCTGGATGGAAGCTGGAGGCATGTAGATATGTATAGCGGTCAGCAGGTTTCCAGTATAGGGTGGTGTTTATGTGACCATCGCTTATTAGCACAGTAGTGCCAAGGAAATGGACCGCTTGTGTGGATTGGTCTAGGCTGAGGTTGATGGTGGGATGGAAATTATTGAAATCATGGTGGAATTCCTCAAGGGCTTCTTTTCCATGGGTCCAGATGATGAAGATGTCATCAATGTAGCGCAAGTAGAGTAGGGGTGTTAGGGGACGAGAGCTGAGGAAGTGTTGTTCTAAGTCAGCCATAAAAATGTTGGCATACTGTGGGGCCATGTGGGTACCCATAGCAGTGCCGCTGACTTGAAGGTACACATTGTCCCCAAATGTGAAATAGTTGTGGGTGAGGACAAAGTCACAAAATTCAGCCACCAGGTTTGGCATGTAACTAGTTCACAAAACTGGGGGGGGGGGGTTGTTGGGGAAATTCAGGGGGGGTGTAGGGAAATCACTGGGCCAACTAACTGTAACAAGACGGATTGCTCAGTCCATGAAGGTGAAGAAGGGAGCTGCTCTCCCCCAAACAGCATCCAGCCCAAGGTAAGACCTGATTAGAATCACTGAGCTTTGCTACTGATTGCAGTGGGCTGAGGATTTGACTCTAGTGTAGGCAGAGATACTTTTCTACTCTGTGTGCTGGGACTGAATAACAAAACACTTGAGGACATTCAGTCACTTATCATAGGTCGCAGCTGAATTAATATTACTTTCACAACAGCACATTTCAGCAGCAGGAATTAATGATACAGCCTGTTGGCCTCTGATACATTAGACTACAACTGTTCAACATTTCACCAATGAATGGTTGAGCCACATGTTTAGAATGACACAGAAAAAAATAACCACAGTCGCTGCTTTGAGGCCTGTCATTATTCCATAGATAGATCCCTTAAAGCTCTGTTTGCAGCATTTTGAAAGTCTAAATTTAAATCCCTAGGAAAATATTCATTTTGATTCATGTTTGAATGAGAGCTATGTAGCTTTGAGTCTCCCATTCTAGATTTAGAACTCAAGGTCAATTTAAGTGTGGCAGAACTGTAAACAGCAAGGGTCTGATTCTGATCTTATTTATACCAGTGTAAATCAGAAATGACTCAATTGAAGTCACTGGAATTATACTGGTATAAAATTGCTGTAAAAAGTGATCTCAGAATTAGGCCCAAAATCTTGATACCACATTGTGATCTCCTGTTTTTTCTAAATTATTAACTTTTCAGTCTCCTATCCTTTATTTTCACTAATTATACTTGGGACACTTTTATATTATTTGTATTGTGGTAGAGCCTAGAGTCCTCAATCAGAGACTAGGGGTACTGAAAGCCATTGAACCAAACTGTAAACCCTGTATATGATGGAAACCATGCGACAGCACCCCCAGCATCCCTAGTTCCAGCAGATATGTATGGGTTTGTCTTCACTATGGAGCTAAATCGGCGCTGCTGCAATCGATGCAGCAGCATCGATTTAGCGGGTCTAGTGAAGACACGTTCAATCGATGGGAGAGCGCTCTCCCATCAATTTTTGTACTCCACCTCAACAAGATGTGGAAGCAATATCGGTGGGAGAGCATCTCCCGTCGACATAGCGTAATGAATGTGGACCCCGCGGTAAGTAGATCTAAGCTATGTCGACTTGAGTTACGCTACTAACGTAACTCGAATTGCGTAGCTTAAATTGACCACCAGCTGTAGTGTAGACAAGGCCTAAGACTCCACTGTGCGAGGCACTGCATAGATACAGCTTTTCAGGCCTGCCTATCAAAACACTTTAGAAAGGTGGGTAAGGTTAGTAAACAACACTGAAATATTACACTGGGAAATATTCTTTATTCTGCTGCAAACTTCCTTCTTGACCTTAGTGTAGGTCACAAAGGGTACATCTACACTGGAATAAAAGACCTGCAGCATGGCTGTGGTTGGCCTGGGTCAGCTGACTTGGGCTCACGGGGGTCAGGCTACAGGGCTAAAAATTGCTAGGTAGATGTTTGGGGTCAGGCTGGATGTAGGGTGGCCAGATAGCAAGTGTGAAAAATCGGGACAGGGGGTGGGAGGTAATAGGCATCTATGTAAGAAAAAGCCCCGAATATCTGGACGGTCCCTATAAAATCGGGACATCTGGTCTCCATAGGCTGGAGCCCAGGCTCTGGGACCCTCCCTTTTGCAGAAATTTTACAGCCCCATAGTCTGAGCCCCACAAGTCTGAGTCAGCTGATCCAGGCCAGCTGAATTGTGTAGACGTTCCCAAAGGGTCAAAATTTCAAAAGCACCTAAGTGACTTAGGTGCCAGGTTTTTAAAAGGTATGTAGGCATATAAAGATGCAGATAGGTTCCTAGTGGGATTTTTAAACATGCCTAGGCACCTACTACTATTGAAATCACTGGAGTTAGCACCTAGGTGCTTTTGAAAATCCCACTAGAAGTCTATCTGCATCTTTAGGCACCTAAATACTTTTCTGTCTCTCCCTTAGGAGCCTCAGACTCACTGAAAATCAGTGAGATTTAGGTTCTTTACATCTTAGGTTCTCAGTTTTGAAAATAGGACTTAGGCACTTTTGAACATTTTTGCCCTTAATCTTTCTATGCCTCAATTTCCCCATCTGTAAAATGGGAATAAAAGCATCCCTCACAGGGATGATGTGAAGATAATTTAATGTAAGCGAGGTGCTAAGCATTCCTAAACCAAAATACTTAATTTCAAAAATCTAATTAAAATTGCTAAGAGACAACTATCATCTACACACCCCAATCAATTAAAAGCAAGAAAATGTAGCATGAAGAAGCATGTAAATCTTATAGTCACCGCACAATAAACACACACATTATTTGTGAAGTATGAAAAAATACATATTTCATCAGCCCTCAAGGTTGCAAATAAATCTTGAAAATGTGAACCCTAAGGGCTCAAAAATCAGAAGGAAAATAAAGGAAACTATATATTTTAATGTCATGATTTTAAGCCAGTCTCACTATTTTGGGTGGAATGACTCGTGATTTGTGTGTTTGGGGTTGGTAATAATGTATTAAAGATGACACAAGATGCAAGGCAGTTGGGAGAAAGGCCTGATATCTTGTAAAATTGGTCAAAGCGAGTGTTGTTGGCTGCTGTTATTATCCACTTTCTAATTAATGTCACTGTATAGAATAAAGAACAGGAGTACTTTTGGCACCTTAGAGACTAACAAATTTATTTGAGCATAAGCATCCGAAGAAGTGGGCTGTAGCCCACAAAAGCTTATGCTCAAATAAATTTGTTAGTCTCTTAGGTGCCACAAGTACTCCTGTTCTTTTTGCGGATACAGACTAACACAGCTGCTACTCTGAAACCTGTATAGAATAAGTACAGGTTTTTCTACTGAGCAGAGAACAGGACAGGAAAAGCCATGTTTATTTTGTTAATGTAAGATAATTATAGTGCAGTAATGATGAAATACTGTGTACATACACTGACACTCTTATTGAAATGTTATAGGCTGTTTCACAGTCACATTAACTGGCATCAAATTCATTTCAGTTAATACTGTGCTTAATAGCATTACCGGATGTTCCTTTGGTATCTGCAGCAAAATCTGTATTTTATCCAGTGCTTCTTGAAAACTAGTTTTTTTTTAATCTGTCAAATACTGAATTTTTGATGTTGTGATACTTACAGCTGATTTCAGCTGTTCACATCTGGACCTCTCAACATGCCTAATCTGTGTTAAAACTGGCAGAATGAGAAATCCCCAAACTACTAATTACTGAGGCATCAGGGGCGGCTCTATGTTTTTTGCTGCCCCAAGCATGGCAGACAGGCGGCTTTCGGCGGCGCGCCTGCGGGCGGTCTGCTGGTCACACAGATTCGGCGGCATGCCTGTGGGAGGTCCGCTGGTGCCGCACCATCGGTGTCCCCGCTGCCGAATTGCCACCGAAGCCACGGGACCGGCCCCCCCGTGCAGGGCCGGATCTGGCTTTTTGGCCGCCCCAAGCAAAACAAAAAACAAAAAACCTGTGGCGCGGCCGGAGCGCGGGTGCAGGGGGACTGGCTGGAGGGGGGAGAGGGAGGGAGCGGGCGGGAGAGAGAGAGAAGGGGGTGGCCAGGGCTACAGCAGGGGCGCTGCCACGCGGCCCCTCCCGCTGCGCCGCCTCCTGCCGCCTGCCACGAGGGCTCCGCTCCGGTCGGCGGGGAGGGAAGGAAGAGGACTGCCCTGCAGGGCGCTCTGGTTCTCCGCGCCGGAGGGCGGCCGGAGCGGAACAAGAACAAAAAAAACAAAAAAAAAGCGGCCGTGCCGCCCTAGGATTGGGCAGAATGCCGCCTCGAACAGTCTGCCGCCCCAAGCACCAGCTTGCTCAGCTGGTGCCTGGAGCCGGCCCTGCCCCCGCGGCTTGCCGCCCCAGGCACGCGCTTGCTGCACTGGTGCCTGGAGCCGCCCCTGTGAGGCATGATGTTGCTCACATAGATGAACTAAAAACCCACGTTGTCCTTGTCTGTATTAGAAATATTCAAATGTATTTTATGCATTGTTCCTGCTCCACTAATGCTACCAACAGTGGATGGAAATGTTTGTGTAGACAGAATACAGGTGTAGACAATACACTGATAAAAACTCCTGTGCACCGTCTACACTAGAGCCTTGTGCTGTAGCACCCTTAAAGTTGGAGGAGAGGATTCGGGAGTGCTACAGTCAACAGCTGGAAGGCTCTGTGAGCTGTACAGTAGGTTAGCCAGGGGCTTAAGCTCACTTTATTCATGAAAATATTCTCCTTGAACTCAATAGGCCAAACTGCATTCATCCTTACACCAGTATAAATTCCAGAATAAATTAACTTTGCCTCAGTTTTTAATAAGGCTAATGAAGCATAGGCGCCGACTTCCCCTCTTTTGACCCCCCTGGCCTTGCCCCCACTCCACCCCATCCATGAGGCCCCACCTCTGCCCCTCCCCCATTCCAATCCCTTTCCCAAAGTCCCCGCCCCAACTCCGCCCCCTCTCTGCCCCTATTCCAACTCCTTCCTCAAATCCCCACGCCGGCCCCACCTCTTCCCTGCCTCCTCCCCTGAGTGCGCTACGTTCCCGCTCCTGCCCCTCCCGCCCAGGCAGGAAACGCTGGGAGGTAGGCGGAGAAGTGGGGACGCGGCGCGCCCAGGGGAGGAAGAGGTGGGACGGGGGGGTGAGGGCAGCTTGGCTGCCAGTGGGTGCAGAGCACCCACTAATTTTTCCCTGTGGGTGCTCCAGCCCCGGAACACCCACAGAGTCGGCACCTATGTAATGAAGAGCTTGGGGGTAGTGGCAGGGTGCCTAATGGGAACAAGGATATGGAAGTAGAAATTACAACATCCAAGGTGGAAGTCAAACTCAGACAGCTTAAGGGACTAAATCGGGGGTCCTGGATAATCTCCATCCAAGAATATTAATGGAACTAGCACATGAAATTACAAACCCAATAGCAAGAATTTTTAATGAATATGTAAACTCAGAGGTTGTACCCTATGACTGGAGAATTGCTAATATAGTTCCTATTTTTAAGAAAGGGGGAAAAGGTGATCTGGGAAACTATAGGCCTGTTAGTTTGACATCAATTGTATGCAAAGTCCTGGAACAAATTTTGAAAAAGAAAGTAGTTAAGGACATAGAGGTAAATGGTAATTGGGATAAAATACAACATGGTTTTACAAAAGGGAGATTGTGTCAGACCAACCTGCTCTCCTTCTTTGAGAAGATAATTGATTTTTTAGACAAAGGAAATGCAGTAGAGCTAATATCTCTGGATTTCAGTAAGGCATTTGATACAGTTCCATACGGGAAATTATTAGATAAATTGGAGAAGGTGGGAATTAATATAATTGAAAGGTGGATAAGGAACTGGTTAAAGGGGAGACTACAATGGGTCATACTGAAAGGTGAATTGTCAGGCTGGAAGGAGGTTACTAGTGGAGTTCCCTAGGGATTGGTTTTGGGACCAATCTTATTTAACATTTTTATTAGTGACCTCAGCACAAAAAGTAGGAGGGTGCTAATAAAATTTGCGGATGACACAAAGTTGGGACGTATTGCCAATACGGAGGAGGACCAGAATATCATACAAGAAGATCTGGAAGACCTTGAAAACTGGAGTGATAGAAATGAGATGGAAATGTAATAATGCAAAGTCATGCATTTAGGGACTAACAACAAACATTTTCAGACTTTTTGAGACTTTTCAGTTGGACGTGACAGAGGAGGAGAAAGACCTGGGTGTATGTGATATGGCCATGAAAAAGGCTAATGCTGTCCTAGGATGCATCAGGTGAGGTATTTCCAGTAGAGACAGGGAAGTAGTAGTACTGTTATACAAGTCACTGGTGAGACCTCATCTGGAATACTGTGTGCAATTCTGGTCTCTAATGTTTATGGAGGGGATGGTATGATGGGACTGCCTACAATGGCATGGAGCTGATCTGCTGCTAGCAACAAGTATCTCCAACAGCCGGTGATGGGACATTAGGGGAGGACTCTGAGTTACTACAGGGAATTCTTTCCCAGGTATCTGGCTGGTGGGTCTTCCCCACATGCTCAGGGGCTAACTGATTGCCATATTTGGGATCAGGAAGGAATTTTCTCCCAGGTCAGACTGGCAGAGACCCTGGGTTTTTGTTTTGTTTTGTTTTGTTTTTGCCTTCCTCTTCAACATGGAGTAACTTGAAGGTTTAAACTAGTGTAATTGGTGGATTCTATGTAACATGAAGTCTTTAAATCATGATGAGAACTTCAGTAACTCAGCCAGAGGTTAGGGGGCTATTACCGGAGTGGGTGGGTGAGGTTCTGTGGCCTGCAGTGTGCAGGAGGTCAGACAAGATGATCATGATGGTCCCTTCTGACCTTAAAGTCCATGAGTCTAACAAGATTTGCCACCTCTAGTCAAATACATTTTCAATATTTTCTCAGAAGAAAGAGTCCTACAAGGTTAAAGGAAGACTATATTTATCCCATGCCAGCTGTTTATAGGCCAATGATTGATGTTCTTGGGCCTACAAGCTAATTGGGCTATTTGAGAGTGAAATCAATTTTCTCTTGCTGGGTACCCCTGAGGGAGGACATTGCTGATACCTGAAAAGTATAGCATGAGTCTAGTTTTAGGGCCAGATTTTGTAAAACCTGGCTTCCCTTTATGTGCCAGCGGTTTGCAGGCATAATTAATATTACCTAACTGTCTGAAGTGCCTGGTTGTGTCTTCATATGAGCAGATTCCACTGACTTCCATAGAATCACAGCAATGTGACAGGAAAGTCAAGCCTTTTCCTGTAGCTCTATTGTAAGGCCTAAGGCCTTTGTCTGCAGCCATATTAGGAGAGCAGCAGCCACTAGCTAAGAAGCAGGAAGTCACATCCTCACATTCCAGCTAAATTACTTTAAAACAATGTAATATCTGGCTGTTAAGAAGGCAATCCTGTCCTAATAGCACCCACTTCCACCAGATAAAGAAACAGATCTTAAGATGGTTAAAGAAAACTTAGTTTTATAGCATTCTGTCTGGCAAGAAATCACTTACCAATAGTTGTGGTTGTAAAATCCTCATTTCTTTATTGTTTTGTCATTATGGTTCCCACTTCTCTATTGTTTGTATAATCTATCTGGTTCTTTGATTGTTTCTGTCTGTTACATAATTAATTTTGCTAGGTTTAAATTAATTAAGGTGGTGGGGGAGTCGTAACTCAAGTGTTCCAGCTCCAGCTCCAGCTGTGGCCAGTCTCTGATGCTGAAGAAGGAGGAAAAAAACAACAAAAACCAATACAACTGGCCAGTTGAGCAATGGGGGGCAAAAAGTCCTTCCTGACCTCTTGGGGTGACTGGCTAAAGTCCTGAAGCATGACATTTCTTCCCCTTTTTTTCCATCCCTGCTTCCAAAACCTTGGTTCATTTCATACTTCTCACCTGGACTACTCTAACCTCCATCTCCTCCTCCTCACCCTTCAGTAGATCAAATATCCAGCAGCTGAAATAAACCTTCCTCTTCCATTTCTGTGACCATGTCAAAATCCTCTGCCCCCAGTCACTGTCACTTTCCTCATAACATTCAACCTCCACATCCTGATTTTTAGGATGCTGCACAGCTTTGCTCCCTTTATTTCCATTTGCCTCCACTGACAGCCCGTGTCATGTCAATTCTGGTCATCTTGTTGCTCCTTTTGTCTCTTCTTCCTCCATACCCCCAACTTTCATGTCTTGTTTCCTCATGCACCTGAGGCCTGGGATAACATCTTTTTCTGTGTGATAAGCCTTGTCATGCTTCTCCTTTCTTTCACCTTGCTTTCCATGGTTGGTTTCCATGCCAATCCTGTTTGCTCCATTTCTCTTCATTTACCTCAGATCCTACTTATGAAATTCACAGTCTGTATGATTCCCTCGCACCATTTTTATTTGTTTTAACCCTAGTCCCTCCTTTCCCGCCCCTGTTCCTTTGTGTCGTCTCATGTTTGTCTAGTTTAGACTGTAAGCGCTTCAGTGCAGGACCCTTGTCTCTGTGAAGTACCATGTGAAGTTATGGCACTACACATGTATATTATAACAATCATGAATACTCTGAATGGATTGCTACCTGTCTTCTGTTATTTACTCCCACTGCCTCATTGGGGTTGTCTTATTAAAGTTATGCCTCTGGTCCTCTGAAAGATGAATTAAAGAGAACCATTTAATATTATTAGATCAAATTAGATCTGTGAGAAGAGAGTTAGCAGAATGACAGGACTCATTATTTTAGCTCTTTCTGACTTGGGATAATTTTTATTTTTTCAGCAGTATTCCATACACCACTTTGTTTCCCTCAGCTCTTGTTACACTGAAATTCAGTATTTGGGTTGCCACCAACATGAGCCCTTGTGTCATCATTTACCCCTATGCAAATGCTGTCACTCTGGTTTAGTAGCATTTGACACCCACTTTGCAAAGGTGTAAATGAAGACACACAGGGGCAGGGTAGTGGCGAATCGGTCCCATAAAGTGTAATTTCCCCCCATAAAATACTGTTGGTAATTTTTGCTTTTATAATCTCTCTTCCTCTATCACAACCTTGCTGTTTGCTGCTGAGGACAAGCTAACATACTTAGCTTCATGCTTCACAGGTGCTTCCTCTTCTAGATGCGACAAGCCAAATGCTGCTCTCAGTTATGCTTGTGCAGCCACATGGATATCAGTGGGTTGGCAGCTGTGTAAGGGACAGCAGAATTTATGTGTATGTTGCTCTGCTCTAATCCCAGCATACATTTCTGGCTCATATTTTAACAAAACCCATCAGCAATCCAGGCAGTGATGATGAACTTTTAAAAGGATCAAATGTTCATGACACAGTGCAGCCAAGAGGATCTGAGCACCATCATTGCCAGGAGGCGTTGGAGATGGATTGGTCATGTGCTTCAGATGGAAACTGATTCCATCACCAGAGTAGCAATAAGATGGACACCTGAAGGCAAGCGAAAACGAGGCTGCCCAAAAACAACATGGCGAAGCGCTGTGGAAGCCGAGCTGAAAAACCTGGGGCACAGCTGGGGAACCATTAAAAGACTTACCAGAAACAGACAGGAGTGGAGGAGCTTCGTCACTGCCCTAAACACCAGAGGCGTAATAGGAACATGATGATGATGATGATGAGTTGCAGCTGGCCCTTATTAGGGTCATGGGGAGGGCCGGAGCACTAGCCACAATTGCAGCCCTATGTTCAGGGGAATGTGCAGTCTGCTCCCTCTATGTGCAGAAAAGGGAGTATGGGGTGTGTGTGTGGAGGGTTAAGTTCATAGATGCATTCTCCACCCCCCTGCACTGGCTATACAGCACACTGTATTTACATCCTGCAAGCATCTGAAGGGGGAAATGGGTGACATTTCCAGGTTTCCCCCTACAAATAAATCACTGTAACATTCTTGTCACTAAAAAGTGTTATTTGAATAGCGTCACCTAGCATCGCAGTATCTGATTGCCTCTCAAGGTCTCCTGAGGCCTAGCCGCAGAGTGCCTTAACCACAAGACTGTCCTTTCCTCCTTCCGAAGGCACCACAAGAACCCAATTCTACGAGCTGCTGACTGTCCACAATTTCCACTGAATTAAGTGGTCATTGAGGGCTCTCCTTGGTACCTCTTTAATAAATAAATAAATAAATACTAATTAAAAAAAAAAAAGAAATCCTGGCCCCATTGAAGTCAATGGTGAAACTCCCATTGACTTTATGGGGGTCACGGTTTAACCTCAGGTCTGTGTTTTGCTATGCAGCAGCTAGAGCAATATGAATTCCTGATTGGATGGCAAGGAAGCTGCTCTGGCAGGGGTAAGGGCCCCCAGGGTGTTACCCGCACAAAATTCTCTGTTACTCGCACACTCTAGGGGCCACCTTTACCCAGTTCCTAGGGCTCAGGGTGTAACCTCCTGCAGGTTTGCAGGACCTTTTGCCAGTGAAAAGGACTTACACAGTAAAATCCTTCTCCTCTATTTATTAACGATTACCAAGCAGAATACACATGCTAAGCAGGGCCGGCTCCAGGCACCAGCTTAGCAAGCAGGTGCTTGGGGAGGCCAAGGGGAAGGGGCGGCACGTCGGGCTCTTCGGCGGCAATTCAGCAGCGGGTCCCTCGGTCCCCTCTCGGAGGGAAGGACCTGCCGCCAAATTGCCGCCGAAGAAGAAAGCGGTGCGTCTGAGCTGCCGCCCATGCGGCTTTTTTTTATTTCTTTTCTTTTCTTTTTTTTTCCCGCCGCTTGGGGTGGCAAAAACCCTGGAGCCGGCCCTGATGCTAAGCATTCAATGCTATGCTCATCAATCCTGATAAGGCAGGTGGACTATCCCTGTTGGCCAGGCAAGCAGGAGCGGCGCCAGGGTTTTTGCCGCCCTAGATGGCAGCGCTCCTCCTCAGAGCATTCGGCGGCGGGGGTCCTTCCGCTCCGTGTCTTCGGGGCACTTCGGCGGCGGGTCCTAGAGCGAGTGAAGGACCTGCCGCCGAAGCACCCCGAAGACGCGGAGCGGAAGGACCCCCGCCGCCGAATTGCTGCCGAGGACGGCAAAATGCCACCCCCCAAATCTGCCGCCCTAGGCGACTGCCTAGGGTCGCCTAGTGGAAGCGCCGGACCTGTAGGCAAGGTCAGTCTCGTCTGGATTCTGGTGCTGCACATCACAGTCTTGGAGAAGATTCTAGCAGCTTTGATCTTAGGCTGTGTCTTAGAGGTGAGTTCTTCTTCTTCCAGGTCTTTCCTTCTTCTTCTTCTTCTTCTGTTCCTTCTCTGGTCTCCTTCTTGGACCCCAGTTTATATATAGGTTTTGCAAGAGCCTGGATGTGAGGAGAGAAGGAAAGTAAGGAGAAGATAACCCCCAATTTCCAAGCTTGAGTGACAAGTCATGGAGAAAGGACGACTGGGATAGAGATTAGAAGGAATATTTGTCATGTTTAAGCAAAACCTGTTGTACATCGTAATGGGTAAGTAGAGACAGGCTTTCACGGGCTACACCACATCCATTTAGAATGACTGGAAGCATCAGAAAGCTGTTCAATGGCCTGGTTGAAGTGTTGCCTTATCTATTGATTGTGTATTAATTATATTGGTTACTTAAGAATTCCCAATTAAAACTTTGTGGTTTGGTAGGTTCTCATCCCAAGATCAGACCCAATAATATTAAAATTTCAGTTGGGAATCCTGACGTGCATGGTTGCAACACTCTTACTTAGGAAAACCGTCTGTATTTGTAATAGTTTTATTACCGCAGTTAGTAAAGTCACAAACACTCCATCCCAGCAAGGTAAATAGAGATAATACAGAATGTGTGTCTGAGCATCCATATACTCACACCATCCCTTGCAGAGGGACCCGAAGTGTTAGCCATCCTCATCAACACCCTTACCATCATCACCACCAGTGGTCGTCATCCTGACACCTCCCAAGAGAGTTACATCTCTCTAGGCACACAGGTTGGGATACAACTTTGATAATGTGCTATGCTGACACCACTATGCCTAATGCATATTCAGTAGGGGTTTCTCCCCTTTTCCTTATTCATATTTCCTCTCCCTTCTAATGTTCCTAGCCCTTCTCCCATAGGCTACGAGGCCTTTTACCTCAAAGTTATTAGCATATACATCAAGTAGTTACCATGGCAGTCTTATGGTCAGACATCTGCTGAGGTTCCTAACTTAAAATATCCCAAGCTGGTATAAACTATCATCTTGTGGTTACCTGTCAGCAGTTTACTCATTACAGCATTCTATCTTGTGATCTAGGGTTACTCCTGGTTAACTGCATATGCTAAGGCTTTTGGGTCTTACGCCTTGTTCAGCTAAGCTATTGTCTCACAGGTCTGAGGCCTGTAGACTCATTGCTTTACTGCCTTAACTTATGCTTAACCTAGCAAATACTTATAGGCTACAGGAGTACGTTGACAGACTCCGTTCATTTCTTAGTGGAGAAGTAAGCATGTGACAAATACAGAATCAAAACTGACTCTTGTTGGCATTTGCAGCAGAGAGGTCAAGGACTAAGTAAGCATGGAGACTGAAGCTCCCTCATATGTGGTCCCATCAAATCAGAACTCGGGTGCATGGATAGAAAGTCAGTGTGGGACAGTCTCATATTGTTGCTGCTGTGGATGAGTAAATTTCAGCCTCTGGTGCTCTCAGCTCAAGTAGAATGGCATTCGGGGCTGGCCCAATAATACTATAGATGTTAACCCCTTCCTCTCCACTTCATCATTAAGGGAGGTGAAGTGTATAAAACATGTATGGAGAAATGTGGCTATGTGCATTCTGCTACTTTTTTCATTTAATTAGGTCTCCTCACCTCTTCCATTCTCTCTCCCCCCACTCTGTATCCTTTCTGCATCTGTTACTACACATTAAAATGCTGCTCTGTTAGGAACCAATAATGCACACACACATTTATCTGCATGAAATACACTCCCAACTATTACATTTGCCATTAATTAATGTATTTAAAAGAAAGATCTTGTTACACTAATGACACAATGTGTAATAGAGAAGAGGGTGATTCGAGGTCATATAATGAAAGGAAGGTCACATATAAGGAAGCCAGGGTTTCCAATGGAGGTGTCATTATTGTAATTATGCAGCAGGCATGATATATCAGGGGTTCTCCACTTATTCATCATGTGGCCCACCTCTAAATAGAAAGATTGTCTCCTGGACGACTCTCCTCCCTTCAGTGAATGCATGGACCACCTCCTCGCTCATTTACTGTTATATAACATCCCTGTGGCAATTACAGTAATTGCTCATATGGAAAAGTAACATTAGGAAAGTATTTAAGTATTTTTCACTCTTCAGTTCAGTAAGTGTTAATCATACTGTCTACTCTTACTCTTCATTTCCTGCCCCATTCCTATCTGTTCCTCTCTTCTTCTGATCTCCAGTACATGCTGCCCTGACATTTGGTTCCCTTCTCCTCCTCTCCCACTGAACATGCTCCCAGTTACATAGTTCTATTCTCCTTTGCTTCCCTGGGCATCCCTTTCCTGCTGGTAGTTGGCAGCTCTGGTCCTATTGATAGAACTGGTCTCTAAGGGTGTCTCCTCTTTCCTTTCCCCTTAAGCAGCTCCCTACGCTTTCCTTGTTTCCCATTAGTTTTTTTAAAAGGCCTCCAAACTCTCCTTTGCAACACAGAGACTGGACATCTGTAGAAACTGTAAGGAAGGAGAGACAGCACCATGGATCAGCCAGCTTTCCATGGATACCAGCAAATGCTCCATAGACCATGATTTGGGAACTGCTGTAATCTATTTTTTACCATTAGATTGACATGTTGCCATCCCAAATGGCCCTATAACCCTCCATTGGGCAGTCACAGCTCTTTGAAAGTATCAGTTGGTATTATAAATATCATGGTAGATAGAAAAAATAGCAGATGGATCTCAGTGGGTTCAAGGAACTTCCCAGGGAATTAACATGACTGAGCATGAAAGGAAAAATATTTAGCTTCTCATTATTTCTGGCTCCTATTTAGAAAGAAACATATTCCTGGCAGTAATACGACTGCAACTGAGTACTTAGGTTGCTCTTTGTATCTTCAAAGCTCTGTACAAACATTAACTAATTAATCTCACAGTGTCCCTGCGAAGCAAGCATTGTCTCCATTTTACAGGTGGAGAAATGGAGCCCCAAAGAAGGGAAGTTTGCCTTGCTCAAGGCCACACAATAAATCAGTGGCAAAACTGAGATTAGAATTCTAAAGAGCCTGCCTGCCTTCCCAAGCTCAATCCAGTAGCCTACGCTGCCTCCCAGTACACCAAGCATCTTCTCAGCAGAACTGGAAGGTCCTGAATTGCCCATGATAAGCCATGGGCAGGGACCTTTCATTCATGCCAGTTTCTAAAAGTGACATACACACCACTGTCACTGTATTAAATAATAAGCAGCAATATGTGGTGTGGCTAATGAACTCCTACTTTGTAAACTCCACCATACATAGCTTTTTATCTGACATGGAAGCAAAGAGTTCAGACTTCACAGGAAATCACAAGCTGTGACACAAGAAGCCTGGGACACTGGTAAAATATAAGGAGTGAAGCAGATTGTGCAAAGGGAGGTCTAATGTGAAATCAAGAATAAATGGCTAAAGCAGGGGTGGCCAACCTGAGCCTGAGAAGGAGCCAGCATTTACCAATGTGCATTGCCAAAGAGCCACAGTAACACATCAGCAGCCCCCCCGTCAGCTCCCCCCCACACCTCCAGTATCTCCCACCCGCCAGCAGCACCACCAATCAGCACCTAACTCTCCATCCCTGTGCCTCCCGCCCGCCGTGATCAGCTGTTTTGTGGTGTGCAGGAGGCTCGGGGGGGGGGGGGGGAGGAGGAGCAAGGGCGCAGCAGACTCAGGGAAAGGGGCGGGGGCCTTGGGGGAAGGAGTGGAGTGGGGCTGGGGCCTGGGGCAGAGCCAGGGGTTGAGCAGTGAGCACTCTGTAGCACATTGGAAAGTTGGCACCTGTAGCTCCAGCCCCAGAGTTGGTGCCTATGCAAGGAGCCACATATTAACTTCTGAAGAGCCGCATGTGGCTCCGGAGCCACAGGTTGGCCACCCCTGGGCTAAAGCAAGTGTAAGGCTTCCAGCCAGAGAAAGCTGTGTTGTTGCTTTTCAGTGGGTGGTGTAGAAATTTCCAGTTCTGTTTACCTCTAAAGCAGGAATATCTGATCTCAACCCAGGAGACTGGTGATCAAATCTGGGTGATAATTACTGCTATATAACACCACGTTTTGTATTTAAAAACAAACCAGATGTAGGCATCTCATGGCTGAGATTCACAAAACACACTGAATAGGAGCATGTGGAAGGGCAAAAAGAGTCTTTGGTCTCACAGCCTTCAGCTCCTTTTTTGCAAGTGGCAATGGCCTGTCCCATAGGACAATTACTGGCTCCTGGTCTCCAATCAACCCAACCATCTGGGTCAGGTCTACCCTCTTACCAAGGGCCTCTACCAGGCCATAGCCCTCAGACAATTCCTTGCTGGAGGCCAGCTTCTTGCCTTACATGGGTAGGAACACCCTCCTCACTCTCCTGCCAACCAACCCCAACTGGGCTTTCCTCCTTGTTCCCCAAGTTCTTAGTGAAGCCCATAGGCCTCTTACTCCTGTTGGGCTCAGTCTTTGAAAGCCTCCCCAAATCTGGCTTCACCAGCTTCCTCACAGTCCAGGCATCCCAGCTTCGGGCTTTGGTTCCCCAGCCTCTCCAGCTCCCAATTCCTCAAGCTAGCTCAAGCCCAGCTTTCTGTCCCACATCAGAGCAGACTCTCCACTCTCCTCCCCAGCCAGCCCTTAACTGCTGGGCTTTTTCTTCCTCAGTCTCCCCCTTCGCTCCCCCTCCCCCCCCCCACTGCAGAGGTGCAGCAAGGTCAAGCTAATTGAATAGGGCTGGCAGTCCTGGCCCTTGAAGGGGCAGGCCGTGCTGTTATACCATCATACTCTTGGTCTTGGGATTTCCTACAGTGAGTTCTTACATGTTGTTTACAGGTACGTAAAGAGGTGCTCACTTCTGTGCTCTTTACCCAGAGACTGTAAACAGTAATAGTAGATATGGTCCTCTACCCTAGTGCTGACATGTGACAACAGGTATAGCTAATGTCAGCCCGTAATTAACGGGGACTTTTCGACTTGAGAAACTGCCTCTCTCCTCCTACCAAACTGCCACAATCATAGGCGCCAACTTCATGGGTGCTCCGGGGCTCAAACACCCACAGAAAAAAAATAGAGGGTGCTCAGCACTGATCAGCTGTTTGATGGCTGGCGGGAGACACTCAGGGGAAGTTGGAGAGCAGCGAGCAGCGGGTGGGTGGGGGGCTTTGTGGGAGGGGGCGGAGGAAGACGTGGAGTGAGGGCAGGGCCTAGGGGGAGGGGTGGCGCTGGGGCAAGAAGAGGCGGGGTGAGGGTGGGGCCTCAGGGCGGAGCGGCGATGGAGCACCCACCAGGAAAAATAAGAGTCAGCGCCTGTAACCACAGTTATAATCAGTGGAGGTGTTTGAGCTGAAGCCCAACAATTTAAAAGAAAGCAGGCTGGAATACAGAATGCTCTGGGAGGGGTCCTTTGCTTTAGCTCACACTTGCTGGTCCAAAAATAGGTTGGGTCTGTTGACCTTCGGAGCATACTGATAGGCACATCTGTTTGCCCAGGCGCTGCAGAAGGAGAGGTTAGATCTGTAAGCAAGAGGAGAGTTTTGTGTTGTGTAAGGAGACTGAATTTTGTGGCTGCTATTGAATTGTTTTGACATTGTTCTTGTAACTTGTATCAGGGCACCTGGAGCGTTTTAATTTTCTTCTATAAAACCAAATAAGTAAATGTAATAAAAGCAGAAAAGCAAATTTCTTATATTTAAATCACAGTAAGTGATTGTAGGATTTGCTCTGAATTAATTTTTCTGGCTTCGAGCAAGACAGTTATTAGTTACCTTGGGAGCATCTTCTTTTAACTAAGAATATACTGCAGGGGTAGGCAGGGCCAGCTCCATGGTTTTTGCCGCCCCAAGCAGAAGAAAAAACAAAAAGTCGCGATCACGATCTGCGGCAGCTCTACCGCCGCCGCTTCATTCTTCGGCGGCAATTCGGAAGCAGGTCCTTCGCTCCGAGAGGGAGTGAGGGACCCGCTGCCGAATTGCCGCCGAAGAGCCGGACATGCCGCCCCTCTCTGTTGGCTGCCCCAAACACCTGCTTGCTGAGCTGGTGCCTGGAGCCGGTCCTGGGGGTAGGCAACCTATGGAACGCGTGCCAAAGGCGGCATGCGAGCTGATTTTCAGTGGCACTCACACTGCCCGGGTTCTGGCCACCGGTCCGGGGGGCTCTGCATTTTAATTTAATTTTAAATGAAGCTTCTTAAATGTTTTAAAAACCTTATTTACTTTACATACAACAATAGTTTAGTATCAGAGGGGTAGCCGTGTTAGTCTGGATCTGTAAAAAGTGACAAAGAGTCCTGTGGCACCTTATAGACTAACAGACATTTTGGAGCATAAGTTTTCGTGGGTGAATACTCACTTCGTCAGATGCATGTCATGAGTATTCACCCACAAAAGCTTATGCTCCAAAATGTCTATTAGTCTATAAGGTGCCACAGGACTCTTCGTAGCTTTTAACAATAGTTTAGTTATATATTATAGACTTATAGAAAGAGAACTTCTAAAAACGTTAAAATGCATTAGTGGCACACGAAACCTTAAATTAGAGTGAATAAATGAAGACTCGGCACATCACTTCTGAAAGGTTGCCGACCCCTGATATACTGCATTGCCCTTCGTTGATTTTAGTCTGTTTCAGGAAAGAATCTGTCTCCATTTCAGCTTTTACATTTTAAGATGAGTACTTGGCGTTCTTATGTTTTTTTCATTTTCCCTCCTGCCCCTTTGTCAGACTGCCTGGTGCTTGCAGCACGTTACTCACAATATGACAGATGCAATATTTGGACACAGCAGGGCAGTGAGACTTTCATTTTTCTTTTGATGGGGAAAAATAGTTAAGCTCTGGTATTTACTTGAAATTCACACTATAACTCATGTAAGTCTAGAAATAGTAGCCGAGCTGCCAGTTTTAGATGAAAATGTGCTATAAGAGGTAGGCTGACAATATTGCTTTCAACTGAGCACTTTGTTTTTCAAAATGGCAGATGTTGAAAATGTAAGTGTAATTATATTCCAACAGGACTTCACTTTTCCTTTAAGGAAGGCAAAACCTATTCATGCATATCTGATAATTGCCACTAAAAGATTTGCATACAGAGGTAATGGCTGAATTACATTAGATGTTGCATTCTTCGTGCACCCAAAGATCCAATTGACCTCAGTGAGTTTTGGATGCACAGAGACTGCAGGAGGATTAGGCCATTTGATAACCACCAGAGAATTGCTTTCCAAGAAGACCATAATAGAACCTATTCCTTTTGTGCTGATTGAGCAGGAAGCCAGGGATTCCTCTGGCCTCAGAAGAATCCCAGGGTGGCGTAGGGGGCAGAAAGAGGCAAGCCAGTACACAATGTGCTCTGCCAAGCCTCAGCTGGTAGAGCAGTCCTTAGGGGTCCACTCTAGCTGGTGTAATTTAGAGCAGTCCTTGGCCAGCTCCAGGATTGGAGGAGGTAGAAAAGAGTCTTAGAGACCCCTTCCTGGGTCCTATGCCTAGTACACCTTGAACGGACCAGGAATCTGGCCTGTGAGTTTAAACTATCAGAGCTGGAATTGAATGTGGCTATTGATCAAAGACACTGCAAACAAGAGATACAAGGCAATACTTTGGCAGGCCAGGTTTCTGACTTATCCTGCTGTGGAAGCATGATTACCATTGATGGTCATGGGTTTCTATGACCATTTTTTTAAATGGAATGGAGGAACCTCTGCCCTCTCTTGTATGTATGCTGCCTTCACAGATCTGAGGGTCACTTCTGTTTATTTCAAACAGACAGGGCCACCCAGAGGATTCAGGGGGCCTGGGGCAAAGCGGGGGAGCGGACATAAAAAAAGGCGCCACCCGCTGCGGCACTTGTACTCACCAGGCGGCGCTCCGAGTCTACGGTGGCGGCGGCGGCAGGTCCTTCACTCGCTCCGCGTCTTCGGCAGCATTGAAGGACCCGCCGCTGAAGTGCCGCCGAAAACCCAGCGCGACTGAAGTGCCCGCCGAAGTGCCGCCGAAGACCCGGAGCGACTGAAGGGCCCACCATCGAAGTGCCGCCGAAGACCTGCACCGCTGCCGGGTGAGTAGCCAGGGAAGGGATTCTCGGCCAGGGCTCGCGGGGCCCCTGCGGGTCCCGGGGCAAATTGCCCCACTTGCCTCCCCCTCTGGGCGGCCCTGCAAACAGATTTCTTCCTTCACATTGATTTGGGCCCTTGGCTTATTAAAGCTGTTCCTCAGATCCTTCTATTTTATTGTGTTCTCTCTTTTGATTATATACATGCTGTTTCTCAACTGTTTAGCACATAAGCTCTTCTGAGTAGGGCCTTTGTCTTCATGCACAATTTTTATATCACTGACACACTTAAGGCCAGATCTTTGGGTCATGCTGAGCTGTGCTCGTCCTAGGACCCAAGAGGGGTGGGCAAAGTTGACTTTAAGCTATCTGTGTACTTCCCCAGATCATGGGAGCAGCTGGGAGATGTGTGGACACTGGTGATACAGTCACTTATACTATCAGTAAGTGCTTCTTAGGGGCTGCTCCACCAGCTCAGAATCACCCAAGTACAGTCCACTGTGGCCACACCCTCAGAATGGTCCCTATACTGGGAAGCTGGAAGGAGGATGGTATAGAGCTACCCAGGCTTTAGGCCACATGGAGCTTCCCCTACACAAAGGGAATCCACAGCTGCCCTGTCAAAGGACAAAACGGGGACTGAAGTTCTGGCCCTTTATAAAAAAGGTATTCAGTTTAAACAGAACAAAACCAATAAAAACCACACAATTGTAATTTTTCAATAATCAGCTTAAAAAGGTGAGAAAAGCTCCAGAAAAATGACAAAGTTCCTTTAAAGGGATTTTCAGTGGAATCGATGTCCTGTTCACATTTACCTTTTATCACTTCCATTCAGCATTCTCTCAGTTTAAATGGCAGCAGTGTGGGAGGTGACTTTTCTGCTATGTTTTCCCCATGGTGGCTCAGTGTAGGTAGTAAATGAGACTGGTTAATAAAACTTTGGAGTATTTTTTTAAATGTACATGTGAGTGGGAGAACTTATTTCAGTGCAAATTATGCAGTCACAATACAAAAAAAAAAATCCCTATACAAAATTCTGGTTCACAGTTTCTATATATAAATAAGTCTATCCGAGAATATTTCTAATGCTGGCATCTCATTGATCTCCCTTGGCAAGTTATTCCATTGCCTAATTAATCTCAGATGTTTCCATAATACTTTTACGTAAGTAAAGCTGTGCCTCATCTGGTATGTCGGTTAAAAGCAACCCTCTGCAATGCAAGGCAATTAGCAGCAGCATCAACAAACCCCTCACTGCCCTATCTGAAATTACTTTGAAATCATGCAAGAAACTGGAAGAAGAAAGACACAAAGGTTTGTGATGCGGATTGTCTCAGTACGGAGTCTGGCTGAGTCACCATGTTCCCATCATCATTCGTGGCTTAATGGAGGAAGAAAGATACAATCATGCTACTTATTTCCATTGTCCTTTTCCTCTTTCACATCATATAAATGTAACCCCTCTGCCAGGTGGAGCCAGCAGCAAACAGGGCCGGGTTCAATGTCTAGGGGTTCCTTTCCATCGATACAACACAGAACCAGTCGAGCCCCCACTCAGTAACCTGGGGAAATTATACACCACCCCGGGTGCCTCTAAGAGGCAATACTTCCCCTCTTGCAAGCAGAGAGTCTGAGTGTAGAAAATAAACTTTTAATAAAAGGAGGGAGGCAGCTCAGCATTAATTTGGGAAAACACCGCAAACAGGGTTCATAAACATAAACCAGGAGTAAAAGACATCCCCCCCCCCCAAGTAGGTTGGGCAGTGTCCTTTGCCCCCTCAGGTTCTTAAGTCCAGCAACCCAAAAGTCCCTTTCACGTGCCTGACCCTTCTTTCCACCCCACTCACAGTTGCTGTCCTTGGTCAGTGCAGACCCGGAGTTCAGAGGTGCATCTACAGAGTTCACCTCCCCCCTGGGTGGGGTAAAGAGGCACCTTACTCGCTCTGCTGCTTGGGCACTCGCTCACCACCGCTCACTGCCAGCCACCCTGCTGGTCACTCACTGGCTGCTCCTGCCAACCGGCTGCTCACTGCTTCTGCCGGCCACCTGCTCACTGCTCTCGCCGCGCCTCTCCACCAGCAGGGTCTCGCCGCGCCTCTCCACCAGCCGCCCTGCTGGCTGATCATCATGCCTCTCCACCACCGCCCTGCTGGCCACCTGCTCACCCGCTCTCACCACACCTCTCCACCAACCACCCTGCTGGCTGTGCATCACACCACCACTCATTCACCAGCTGACTGTCAGTTGCCTTCTGCTGCCACCTGCCTCTCTACTGTGACCACTGCACATCAGTCTCTTAATAATTTTCAGCTCTTTTCAGGCTAGACAGAAACATGGCCCCATTTCAAGTGATTTCAGCTCTCACTGATTTTTTAGTTGTTAGTAGGCAGGGTAGAAACACAGTCCAACCACAACTGATTTCACTTTGATTGGGCATTTAACATAATGCCTAATAAAGCCTATTTAGCTCTAGTCTTTGATCAGTGGGGAAGAACAAGTTAAACCAGTCTAGAAAGGACCCTTGAGAGTGTACACCCCCCTGGCTAGGAATCCCTATTCCCCCCTCTCTTATTTTCACAGGACTATGACATTCGAGCCCCTGACTTAATGAGGTTCTTTCAACTGAGGGTGACATGTTAAGCACAGTTATTTGGGACAGGTTAAGCACAGTCCTGCTTTCCTGTATTCCTACAATAATTAATCAACAATGGTAATCATATTTCACTACCCCTGCATTTGGTACTAAGGTGATTTGTACCCAACACCAGCCAAAGTTGATCACTTTTTGCTGAATATGTAAGCAGAGCAGGAGCAAACTGTATTTACATAAACACACTCAAGTCTCTCCCCCTCCCAGCTAGCTGTCAGGAAAGCATTCATTCAGACCCTGCTTACATCAGGAGAGGCATGGTATATTTATTGACATTTAGCACTCAAAATGTGGCACCTTAAGAGCCCTGATGATCAAAAGCCCTGTCTAAGCAGAATAATCACTGCATAGGCAGCAGCTTTCCCTTATATTGTCCAACTAATTGTCTCAAACCTGACCAGATTGCGGAGAGAGATCTGTAGGTTTAAGAGAGAATCTTGTTCTCCATACCAGTTCAATCCTTAGCTTATGCTGAGTTGCCAGTTGTGAAAATAACTTTTTGATGGGACACCTATCCACTGGGAACTAGTACATTTCATGTGACCATTGGACATGACTTCAATAGAACATGAACAGAATATGCATCATTCTTATTAACTGTGTCCAAAGGCATTTACAAAGCAATGAGTTACACAGCAGATATCTATCCCACGCTGCTTTGTGGCTGGCCATTATTGATCTGTCTGTTTATCTGTGTGCCCTCCCTTGCTCTAGTGTCAAGTTCCCAGAATGACCACTCCCCCGTTAAAAAGCTGGCATGGGGCGAGATTTTGCCCACTTGCTCCTGGTTTTGAGTGTATCAGCATCGCTGCAATATTACTGAGATATCACTCAGAAGCTCCACAACATGCCTCACGCAGCTACTTGGAGCCATGTTGAGACCCTGCATCTCATCACCATCTGGGGAGAAGTGTTGGTGCAGGTAGCTCTTATGGCTGGCCACAGCAATAAAGATGTGTTTGTGGACATTGCAAAGCAGGTGTCCGTGAGGGGTCATGATTGGGATGCCAAGCAGTGCTGATTAAAGAGCAAGCAGCTCAGGGGGACCTACATTAAAACAAAGGGATGACTGTGCCCCAACAGCAGAGCTCCCAGAGGTCATTCCCCTCTCAGAGCCAGCCTCCAGGCACCGAGAACAATTATGTCTGGGAGCCCAGATCTTTTGAGCCCTCCACCTCCTTCCCCCCACCCTGATCATTTTGAGCCACATCACTCAACCCCAGAATTCCCATGGACAAGAGGCAGAGCCAAGGCCTATACGCACCTGTGACTTTAGGGCGCACACACACACGCACACACCTCTCTTAGGGTGACCAGATGAGAGGAAGAAAATATCGGGACACATGGGGGGTCGCCAGCGGAGAAAAAAAAAAAAAAGGAGTACCGTGAAATATCGGGACAAATTGCGTCCTGACCAAACATCGGTCGGGACGTGGGACAAACGCCTAAATATCGGGACGGTCCCGATTTTATCAGGACGTCTGGTCACCCTAACCTCTCTGCACTTTGTTTTGCCCTGCACTGATGCACTTTCCGTTCTGGCTTCACTGTTGCTTTAAATGTATTTCTGAATACTAAAATAGTTGTTTTATTGCTTCCCTTAAAACCTGCCACGATGGTCAACAGGCCCTTTGAGTATCCAGAGAAATACGACTTTCTGATTATAAATTCTGTGCAATGGTGTTAGCGGAGCACAAGTGATAGAACCCATGTGCCTATCGACTGCCCCAGTACAAGGTGGGAAACCCATGCATGCAAAGTCATCAATAATTTTCTGAGCATTACCCAGTGTTAGAACCCAGTGAGATAGTACCTTATGCATGGCATGACAGATACGCATGACAATGGCCCCAACAGTTGATCTTCCCATGAGGAATTGGTTGGCTATGGACCAGTAGCATTCTGGGGTGGCCAGCTTCCTGATGGCAATGATGCCTTGCTTCTCTACCGGTATGGGGCACTGCATGTTGATATGTTGTCGCTGCAGCTCTGAGTAAGTTCAGTACATATATCCAAAAAAAAAAAAAAGTAACCCTCCTCATACTGAAATTGTCTTGCCACTGATGGCCATCGCAGGTCCAAAGAACAATCCTTTCCCATCAATCCACACTGGTCTCTTGAGCCCAGAAACAGCACTGAACAATGTGAAACTGCTCCAGGCACTGATCCTCTAATACTAACTGCTTGGTGTCCTCTTCTTCCTCCTCCTGCTTCTACCACCACAGAGTGTTCTCCTGCTGCTGGAGGAGCTACTGTTGCTTCCGTAGAATTTCCTCCTGCTACTGCATCATCTGCTCAGTAATGTGACAGGCAAAGTCCAAGGCCGAGTTCATCCAGCTTGGAGTGCTAAAATACAGCCAAAGTAGCCTCTGTGTATTTATGGTTGCCATCATAGCAGAGCAAAGCACGGTTGGGTCCATGCTGGTGGACAGCAATTTGAAAATGGCGCTAGCGCACACACAAAGGAAGCATAGGACTGAGACAGTGGAAACATTTTTTTTAAACAACCACATTCCCACACACAGCTTCCTACAATTCACAGTGAAAGCTATCCCAGGATACACGCTGCTCAACAGCAAAGCAAAGGACCATGAGATATCCTCCGAGAACACCATGCCCTCAGTTCACAACTGTCAAAGACAGTGGGTCTTGAACACTAGTCCACAAGGCTCTTCAGAGCTAGTAAACTCCAACCTGCCACCCAGTGACCTGCTAACTATCATCAGACTAAGAACTGAACTCTGAGGGTATGTCTACACTACGAAATTAGGTCGAATTTATAGAAGCCGGTTTTATAGAAATCGGTTTTATACAGTCGATTGTGTGTGTCCCCACATAAAATGCTCTAAGTGCATTAAGTCGGTGGACCGCGTCCACAGTACTGAGGCTAGCGTCGACTTCCAGAGCGTTGCACTGTGGGTAGCTATCCCACAGTTCCCGCAGTCTCCGCCGCCCATTGGAATTCTGGGTTGAGATCCCAATGCCTGAATGATGCAAAAACAGTGTCGCGGGGGGTTCTGGGTAAATTGCGTCAGGCCCCTCCCCCTCCGTCAGAGCAACGGCAGACAATCGATTCGTGCCTTTTTACCTGGGTTACCTGTGCAGACAACATACCACGGCGAGCACGGAGCCCGCTCAGCTCAGCTCAGCTCACCGTCACCATATGTCATCTGGGTGCCGGCAGACGTGGTACTGCATTGCTACACAGCAGCAGCTAATTGCCTTTTGGCAGTAGACGGTGCAGTATGACTGGTAGCCGTCATCGGCTATCTGGGTGCTGGCAGACATGGGGCTGCATTGCTATACAGCAGCAGCTCCTTGCCTTTTGGCAGTAGATGGTGTATTACGATTGATATCCGTCATCGTCATATTCCTCAGTGAGTTCAATCAGAGGCATCTGGGCAGACATGTTTTGTCTCCTGGAGACTCAGTCCTGCCGGCAGCCCTATTGAACCGTCTTGACAATGATGGCTAGCAGTCGTAGTACAGCATCTTCTGCCAAGCACCCAGAAGATGCCAATGGCTATCAGTCATGCTGCACCATCTGCTGCCAGCTTAAGATGTAAAAAATAGATGGACCAGATTTGTTCTGTATTCATTTGATTCCCCCTCCCTCCGTGAAATCAACGGCCTGCTAAACCCAGGGGTTTGAGTTCAATCTTTGGGGGAGCCATTCTGTGTGACAGTTGTTTGTGTTTCTCCCTGATGCACAGCCACCTTTGTTGATTTTAATTCTCTGTACCTGTAAGCCATGTCGTCACTCGCCC
Organism: Emys orbicularis; assembly: GCF_028017835.1. Lineage (NCBI taxonomy): Eukaryota > Metazoa > Chordata > Testudines > Emydidae > Emys > Emys orbicularis. The sequence goes on from NC_088690.1 coordinate 11,297,436, forward strand.
CTCCCTCCCTCCGTCAGACAATAGTTTCGCGCCTTTTTTCAGCCCAGACGCCATAGCACTGGGATCATGGAGCCCGCTCAGATCACCGCGTCAATTATGAGCACTATGAACACCATGCGCATTGTCCCGGAGTATATGCAGATCCAGAACACACCAAAGCAAAACCAGGCGAGGAGGCGATTGCAGCGATTGCAGCGCGGCGACGAGAGTGATGAGGAAATTGACATGGACATAGACCTCTCACAAAGTACAGGCCCCAGCAATGTGCAAATCATGGTGTTACTGGGGCAGGTTCATGCCGTGGAACGCCGATTCTGGGCCCGGGAAACAAGCACAGACTGGTGGGACCGCATCGTGTTGCAGGTGTGGGACGATTCCCAGTGGCTGCGAAACTTTCGTATGCGTAAGGGCACTTTCATGGAACTTTGTGACTTGCTTTCCCCTGCCCTGAAGCGCCAGAATACCAGGATGAGAGCAGCCCTCACAGTTGAGAAGCGAGTGGCGATAGCCCTGTGGAAGCTTGCAACGCCAGACAGCTACCGGTCAGTCGGGAATCAATTTGGAGTGGCCAAATCTACTGCGGGGGCTGCTGTGATCCAAGTAGCCAACGCAATCAAAGACCTGCTGATATCAAGGGTAGTGACTCTGGGAAACGTGCAGGTCATAGTGGATGGCTTTGCTGCAATGGGATTCCCAAACTGTGGTGGGGCGATAGATGGAACCCATATCCCTATCTTGTCACCGGAGCAGCAAGCCACCGACTACATAAACCGCAAGGGGTACTTTTCAATGCTGCTGCAAGCCCTGGTGGATCACAAGGGACGTTTCACTAACATCAACGTGGGATGGCCGGGAAAGGTACATGATGCTCGCGTCTTCAGGAACTCTGGTCTGTTTCAAAAGCTGGAGGAAGGGATTTTCTTCCCGGACCAGAAAATAACCGTTGGGGATGTTGAAATGCCTATCGTTATCCTTGGGGACCCAGCCTACCCCTTAATGCCATGGCTCATGAAGCCGTACACAGGCAGCCTGGACAGTAGTCAGGACCTGTTCAACTATAGGCTGAGCAAGTGCCGAATGGTGGTGGAATGTGCATTTGGATGTTTAAAAGCGCGCTGGCGCAGTTTACTGACTTGGATAGACCTCAGCGAAGCCAATATTCCAATTGTTATTGCTGCTTGCTGTGCGCTCCACAATATCTGTGAGAGTAAGGGGGAGACATTTATGGCGGGGTGGGAGGTTGAGGCAAATTGCCTGGCCGCTGATTACGCGCAGCCAGACACCAGGGCGGTTAGAAGAGTACAGGAGGGCGTGGTGCGCATCAGAGAAGCTTTGAAAACGAGTTTTGTGACTGGCCAGGCTACGGTGTGAAACTTCTGTTTGTTTCTTCTTGATGAACCCTCCGCCCCTCCCCCCCCGGGTTCACTCTACTTCCCTGTAAACTAACCACCCTCCCCTCCCCCCTTCGAGCACCGCTTGCAGAGGCAATAAAGTCATTGTTACTTCACATTCATGCATTCTTTATTAATTCATCACACAACTATGGGGATAACTGCCAAGGTAGCCCGGGAGGGATGGGGGAGGAGGGAAGGAAAAGGACACATTGCAGTTTAAAACTTTAAGACTTTAACACTTATTGAAGGCCAGCCTTCTGATGCTCGGGCAATCATCTGGGGTGGAGTGACTGGGTGGCCGGAGGCCCCCGCACCGCGTTCTTGGGCGTCTGGGTGAGGAGGCTATGGAACTTGGGGAGGAGGGCTGTTGGTTACACAGGGGCTGTAGCGGCGGTCTCTGCTCCTGCTGCCTTTCCTGCAGCTCAACCATATGCTGGAGCATATCAGTTTGATGCTCCAGCAGCCGGAGAATTGACTCTTGCCTTCTGTCAGCAAGCTGACGCCACCTATCCTCTTCAGCCCGCCACTTGCTCTCTTCAGCCCGCGATTCAGCCCGCCACTTCTCCTCTCGTTCATATTGTGCTTTTTTGCACTCTGACATTGATTGCCTCCACGCATTCTGCTGTGCTCTGTCAGCGTGGGAGGACATCTGGAGCTCCGAGAACATATCATCCCGAGTCCGCCGTTTTCTCCTTCTGATCTTCACTAGCCTCTGTGAAGGAGAAATATTTGCAGCTGGTGGAGGAGAAGAGAGAGGTGGTTAAAAAAGACACATTTTAGAGAACAATGGGTACACTCTTTCACATTACATTTTGCTGTTCACATTACACAGCACATGTGCTTTCGTTACAAGGTCGCATTTTTCCTCTTATATTGAGGGCCTGCCGGTTTGGTGTGAGAGATCACTCACGCAGTGCCAGGCAACAGATTTCGGCTTGCAGGCAGCCATGGTAAGCCACAGTCTTTTGGCTTTTTTAACCTTCTTAACATGTGGGAATGGTTTCAAACAGTAGCGCCCTCATTTCCCATACCAAGCACCCGTTGGGTTGGCCATTTAAAATGGGTTGCAATGTAAAAGGAGGGGCAGCGGTTTCCGGGTTAACATGCAGCACAAACCCAACTACCCCCCCACACACACACACCCAATTCTCTGGGATGATCACTTCACCCCTCCCCCCCACCGCGTGGCTAACAGCGGGGAACATTTCTGTTCAGCCGAGCAGGAACGGGCACCTCTGAATGTCCCCTTAATAAAATCACCCCATTTCAACCAGGGGACCGTGAATGATATCACTCTCCTGAGGATAACAAAGAGAGATAAGGAATGGATGTTGTCTGCATGCCAGCAAACACCGGGACCATACTCTGCCATGCTTTGTTATGCAATGATTCCAGACTACGTGCTACTGGCCTGGCGTGGTAAAGTGTCCTACCATGGCGGACGGGATAAGGCAGCCCTCCCCAGAAACCTTTTGCAAAGGCTTTGGGAGTACATGAAGGAGAGCTTTCTGGAGATGTCCCTGGAGGATTTCCGCTCCATCCCCATACACGTTAACAGACTTTTCCAGTAGCTGTACTGGCCGCGATTGCCAGGGCAAATTAATCATTAATCATTACATAAGTCATGATGCTGTTGCAAAAAAAGCAAACATGATTCTGGGATGTATTAACAGGTGTGTTGTGAGCAAGACACGAGAAGTCATTCTTCCGCTCTACTCTGCTCTGGTTAGGCCTCAGCTGGAGTATTGTGTCCAGTTCTGGGCACCGCATTTCAAGAAAGATGTGGAGAAATTGGAAAGGGTCCAGAGAAGAGCAACAAGAATGATTAAAGGTCTTGAGAACATGACCTATGAAGGAAGGCTGAAAGAATTGGGTTTGTTTAGTTTGGAAAAGAGAAGACTGAGAGGGGACATGATAGCAGTTTTCAGGTATCTAAAAGGGTGTCATAAGGAGGAGGGAGAAAACTTGTTCACCTTAGCCTCTGAGGATAGAACAAGAAGCAATGGGCTTAAACTGCAGCAAGGGAGGTCTAGGTTGGACATTAGGAAAAAGTTCCTAACTGTCAGGGTGGTTAAACACTGGAATAAATTGCCTAGGGAGGTTGTGGAATCTCCATCTCTGGAGATATTTAAGAGTAGGTTAGATAAATGTCTATCAGGGATGGTCTAGACAGTATTTGGTCCTGCCATGCGGGCAGGGGACTGGACTCGATGACCTCTCGAGGTCCCTTCCAGTCCTAGAATCTATGAATCTATGAATCTATTGACTCCTCTCCCATCACCCCATTCAGCTTCAGGAGCCTCCCTCACTGGCTCCAAGTTGCCAGGGCTTCCAGCTCCCTTGTATCCCTGCCCTTATCTTCAGCCCAGCTGGGTCTGTGTCTATTGAGGTCTGCTGGCCACCATACCTGAGCTCCCTGGGTAGTGCAGGTGTGGGAGCCACCATACAGGAACTCTCTGGGATGGCGCTAGGAGCTGGAAACTCCAGCAGGGTTACACATAAAACCTTGGTGACCGCTGCCAGTTTGATACTGGGTTGGTGCACTATATTTTGTACTTCAGGATATGGTACCACTACTCACAATCCCTGCCCATTTGACATAGTTCCTTCTGGTATTTCTCATGCATCTTGCTCTTGCAACAGGTAACAGGAAGGATTGCTAAATGTATCATCATGAGAATCATCATGCCAAAAAGAAAAAGTATTTTCTCAGTCACCTGGGAAGAAGAAATAAAATTCATTAAAAGAAGTGGGAAAGGAGATAACTGTACACTTTGCACCTACTGTGAGTGTGACTGATGTTTCAATTCATGGTAAAGGTAATGTAATATATCACATTGAAACTGCCAAACATAAATCAAACACGATAGAGATTACAAAAAGTTCAAGAATTCAAAGTATTTTTCAAAAGTTCATGTACTGCCCTTGATGACAGAGTTATGGCAGCAGAACTCACTGGAACATTTCATGCTGTTAAGCACAACCACTCTTATTGAAATGTGGATTGAACAGCAAAAGCGAATAGAAGTATTTTCAGTGATTCCAAAATGGCTAAAAATGTATCCTGTGGAAAAAGTAAATCAAAAGCACTTTGTGAAAAATGTGCTAGTCCCATATTCTGTTTCTAAGCATACAGATTATCGTAAACAGAATGACATTTATAAGTCGATAGCTACTGATGATTCCGATAAAGGTTCCATGAAATGCTTTCCACTTGTTTTAAGGTATTATCATTATGTTCCAGGCATTCAATATTGTTTATTAGATTTTGATGAAGATTGTCATGAAAAAGTCTCAAGCAATCAATACCAACATAGTCAACAGGATTGAATTTTGTCAGCATACACAGAAGACAATGTGAGTGTTAATTATTTTAAATTTAACAGTGTTTTCCAAAATCTGAGAGAAACCATGACCTTCTTGCTGCCAATTATTTAGCTCATGTAATATATGACCATTGGTGCTGGAACTATTTTTTATAGTGGGGGTGCTGAAAACAGAAACCATGTATTTGGGTTGTTATTACTACTTCAAGCTAGGGGTGCGGCTGCCAAGGACCCCCAGTTCCAGCACCTATGTACACAATAGCAAAGATTTGCAGTGACTAAACTAAAAGTTGATGTAGAAAACCTAGTTTTAAAAGTCTACATCCATTTTAGCATTCATTCACTGAGAGTTCAACTGCTTAGAGTTTGATGGGATATAATACTGCAAAATTCTATATCATGTAGTCACATGTTGGCTGTCACTTGTACCTGATGTTGACCAACTGGTAATGTGTTGAAAAGGCCTTAGTTTTGGAGAAGGAAACAAGAATGAAATTGCTGAATTGTACTATTTCTACTTGAGCCATGCTCTGAAAATATTCACGGACAGTATTGAAGCTCTGAAGTCAAACTTGTTCTCAGTAACTTCATTGTTCAAATTGATGTCCAACCTAGACAAGAAACTAGAATGCAAAATAAATGACAAATTTTATGGTTACATTGTGAACTCCAAAATGAAGAATCTCAGTGAAAGTGAACAAAGAGAGCGTGCAACAAGTTTTCTGCTTTATCAGCGAGCTCAAAAGTATTTACAAAACGGATATAACCTAACTGAAAATAATATGCCCAAGAAACTGTCTGTCTTATCATTGGAAAAAGTGTTCTTCTGAAGAATTTACAACGCTGTTGAACCGTGCAAACTTGATAAAGTTATTGACATGTACAGTTATATGAATAATTTTGTACAATCACAAGAAGTCATTTTGTCTTCTGAATTCCAAAACTGTACACGTATTGGAGATACACCAAAATTTTCAAGCTAACAAGTGGAAGCAGAAACTTCAAGAATTTGAGAGAAACAGATTCTTACATACTTTCCATTTCATGTAGCAACACATACACGGAAAGAGTATTTCCATTAGTGTACGTCATGTGATTAGATGAAAAACCAGCTGGAAATGGACACAATGAAAGCAGAACTACAAATTGACTGGCATTTTGAAGATACTGAGTGCAAGGACATGCTTCCAGAATTCCTCAATAAGAAGCTGTTAGAAGCTGCCAGGCACAATAAAATAAAATAAAATAAAATAAAATAAAAGTAGACTATAAGTTAAGGTTCGCACAGGCTTTCTATAAAATATGTTTTTAATTATTTGAGTTTTTTCCTCATTTTTAGAAGTAGTTAAAAAAGGATTTGTCCTCCTTTTTCAGTCACCTGTGATGACCACCCTAAGACTTCAACACAGCTGCAACATGTGACAGTCATACCCTGTTCACATATGGTTCCCTGGCTCCAGCTGGTTCTGCACATAGTTCCCTGGCAGTTTCCTCTTCATTCAGGGTCCTATCTGCTCCTAGCTTGCCATGTGGCCACCCTTTCCTCAAGTACCAGGTCACTTCCCTGGGTCAGGGTCTTTCATGGGGTTTCTGACCCCTTTCCCTACTGGCCAGGGGGAGGGACCGTGCCTGCTGTGTGTGCACTCGAGTGAGTCCTAGGTCAGTGGGGAGGGGGTTGATGGGAATGGGAGAGGCCTGCTTAGCAGATTCACCACATTATGAATAAAAAAATCATTTCCTCTCTCAGTTAATCAGGTGTCACTTCCTTAGATGTCATAAATAATCCTGGTGGTTCTCTATTAATCCATACAGCCTTCCTGGATAGAAAAGAGCTCAATTTCTAATATTCCCTCCTTCATGCCCCCCCCCCCACACTTTATTTTTAAACAAGCTTTTAGGCCTTCTTTGTGCATCATAAAGAAGCATCAAAGGGCACAACTCCATTTCCCCCCCTTTCTAGATGACCATTAAGGGCTCTATCTCCCTACCATTGACATCAATGGGCAAAACTCTCAGTGGAGAGAGCAGAATCAGCCCTAAGTGCTCTGACTAAACTCATACAGTGAGTCAGTGGTAGAGTCAAGATTAGAGTTCCAGGGGTCCATTTGCTCCCTGGCTAAAAGAAATGTAATGTACTGTAGTAGGTTGTGTCACACTCTAATATAATAATCATTTAGGTAAGAGCTTTCTTCATTCTTTCCTGGAGTCATTACAGAAGAAATGATTCACCTGGTACCATATGTTTCTAAAATTAAAGAAAAGTGTCCGAGTTCTTATCAAGTTCTTCAGTTATCTCATTTGTACTCATCACAGCTGACTCTCCTCTAGCAAACTGAACTAAAACATAAAATGGTGCTGTCAGCTGGTAAAGACTGAGGCCTGGCCTACACTGCTGCTTAAGACGATATAAGTTACGTCACTCAAGGGTGTGACAAAAATCACCCCCCTTAGCGACATAGATTGCATCGACCTAACATGGTGTCTACACCATGCTATGTCAGTGGGAGACGCCCTCCGCCAACTTAGATTCCGCCTCTTGGGGAGGTGGAGTACTGAAGTCGATGGGAGAGTGCTCTGCCATCAACTTATCACGTCTTCACCAGACCCGCTAAATTGACTCCACTGCATCGATCACACTAGCACCAATTTAGCGTGTCAGTGTAGACAAGCCCTCAGAGAGTCACTTTCTTCTAGTACTGAAAAAGGAATTTTATTAGAGTAAGAAGCAGGAGGTTTCCTAAAGCTATTAGAACTATCTGCTTTGGTGCAGAGCTTCTGCCTAAAACCTTCCCCAACTGCTTTCCTACTCCAGTTTTTAAAAGTCAGTTCACATACACTCTCCTCTCCCCTCCCAGTCCCACCCAATTTTGTCTGTATCAAAAATCTTCAAAAAGAATTAATCACTGGGAGCTGTGGGAGCCCAACACCTCTGAAAATCAGGCCAATCTGAGGCCTAAATGTGAATTTAGGTGCCTAACTCTGCTTGAAAATGTTGTGTAATGTTTGGAAAGTGTGTCGAGAGTCTCAGCTTTAAGATGTTATATAAGTGCAGTTAATGTGAGTATTCCTTTGCTATTAGTATCACAGTTCCTAGTAGGTACCTCATCCATTCGCTAAAGCTGGTATGGTACAGTGAATCTACTGAAGTCATATTTCAGAGAGTTCCACTGCTGGCAGGAGCAGTCACACACGGTGCTCTACTCACCACTGGAGCGCCTCCTTGTGGCCACATCTGGAGATTAGCTCTGCCAATCTGACACCTTTTCCTGCGGGTGTTCATTCTGCCTCTCTCAGGCCTCCTCCCTACAGCTCCTTTCTGCCCTCAGCTACCTGGCTTTACACAAGCCCCACCTGCTCCTGTCCAACTGAACTTCATCCTTTAATTAGTCCTCACTGTTCCCGGCTCCTCCTCCAGATGCAGCCTAGGAAGTTAATTGGCTCATGTAGCTACCTTAACCCCTTCGGGGGCTGGTGTGGGGTGAACACCCTATCACAAGCAAAAAATCAACTGAAGCCCATTCAGTGTGGTTAAGGGTTAATCAAGGCTGCCTTTCAATTTCTTGTTCTATGGAAACGTTAACAAGAAAAATTGACCTATTTTTCTCAGCAAATGATAAATGCGGTCTGTTTTATTGTTCTTGCACTCCAAAACCTTAGGATTTCTTTAGAGAAAATATCAAAATTTATTTCATAATCCATGCAACAATTAAAATACCCAATTTTTTATAGCATACTTATCCTTGAGAAACAATTATTCCATAAATGAATGTTAAAATCTATGGGCCTTGATGGACACATTTGTTCTTTTGACACAGAGCCATTATGTTATAAAAATCAATTTTTAAACTACAAACCTAGTGCTGGCCACCTACAGATGTGGAAATTTTTCTTACTGTACTGCTACAGCTGCAGGATGTATTTGGAAGTTTTCTAATATTGGAGGAACATGACTGACTATTATTAAGGAAAAAGTGGAAGAAACACCAATCTCAGGGGAGTTGGGATAGAAGGACTTGTCTTGACTTCAGTGGAGTTGCAGACAGTAAGTAAAGGCTGATTTTGGCCCATGACCTCTTGGACCGAAGGACAGTGTTGTCCTGAAGTCTTAAGGCCTTGTCTACTCCAGGATTTTAGCCACTGGTATACCTGTACCAGTGTAAGCCCCTAGTGTAAACACAATTTATATCTGTGCAATGTAATTTGCATCAGTGTAATTTTCCTAGTTAGAATAAGCTGCAGCAGTAGAAATCATGCTGCAACATTGTACATTGTCTGCACTAGGGGTTTGCCTGGGTGCAGCTGCACCAGTGGCCAAAATCTTAGTGTAGACAAGCTGATTTGGGGGAAAATAGTAGTTACTCACAGGTGACATGGGCAACACTCAGACAGAGGCTGGGTGAGGCAGTGACACTAATACAGAAACTAAAGTAATTCTGAAGAGGAATAGGGGTGGTAGGGAGAATAAGATGCAAAAACCACTGGTATTTTGGTAACAGCAGATACTGGTAAGACCAGATACCCTTTGGCAGGAACAGTCTGAAACGGTTTGGATAGATCATAACATTTTAGAAATGCTGTGTGAGTGGAAACAAACAGAAACAAGGGGCATGAACACAGCCACAGGGAATTTTCAAATCTGTAAGAAAGTTTGTGGAAAAATGTGTGCTGCATTGGCCCAGGTTTTCTGCCAACAAGCCAGACGGGATTGTAGCATTAATCATTCAGTGGATTTTGTTATTGTTTTTGAAATACTATTTTATTGGCATAAACTAGTCCACAAAACATACACATTCAAGATGCACAGTCATAAAAGAATGATAAAATCCTGTGAAGAGTGAGAGAAATGAAAAAATGCACAATGAAAATGATGGTTTCCCCTAGGCCTGGAAACCATTTCTGAACTCCTATCTGAGAACTCTTGCAAAAGGATGGATTCAGGGATGAGTAAACTAGCCTAGGAATTATTCCAAAACACCATAGAGCTCATTGCACGTTTACAGAAGTTTAGAAGAAAGTTCCAGATTCCCCTGAGAAGCAGAAATTTGGCATGGAGTTTTGTTAAAATCAGCTTCTCATAGCTGCTGGGACGCTCAGGGTACCTAGAGTAAGGCAGGGCTGGGGAAAGGCCAGAGGGGCTGGGGAGCTCCAGGCTGGCAACTCCCCAGGCTGCAGGGCCTTGTCCAAGGCCCCATAGAGGTACTGGGTTGCAGAGAAAGGCAGCAGGTCTGAAACCCCCTTGCCTGTGATAGGTGGCTTATACTGCAGTCTGCCCAGAGAGCGGGGGCTAGTTGGTGACTGGCTGTAGCCTACGACTGAGGCGAGGTGGGGATAGGGGGTGGGGGTTCCCTGGGGAGGGGAGACCCTAACAGTGAGGGGTTACTGCCAGGGGCAGCACCCCAGATAATTGGACACTGGAGTCCAGGGAGGGACACAGGGGCCAAGTGGCAGCGGGACACCAGCCTGCAGAGGGCGCTCCGGAGACTGGAGAGCTAATTCCCGGAAAAGACCAGTAGGAGGCGCTGCAGGGGTGAGTCCCACATGCCTACAGGGTCTAACCCATCCCTGGACCCTGCAAGTTGCCTTTTATCTTTTAGAGGATGGCCTACAATATCTGTTTTCTCATTTGATGGAGTTTTTGTTCACTTCTATTAAGTGCTTCCTACTGTATCCTCCAGGCAGAAAACAGAGTAATCACTTAAATGATGACAGGTTTCAGAGTGGTAGCCATGTTAGTCTGTATCAGCAAAAAGAACGAGGAGTACTTGTGGCACCTCAGAGACTAACAAATTTATTTGAGCATAAGATTTTGTGGGCTAAAACCCACTTCATCGGATGCATGCAGTGGAAAATACAGTAGGAAGATACACAGAGGACATGGAAAAAATGGGTGTTGCTATACTAACTATAACAAGAGTAATCAGTTAAGGTGGGCTATTATTAGCAGGAGAAAAAAAACGTTTATAGTGATAATCAGGATGGCCCATTTCCAACAGTTGACAAGAAGGTGTGAGTAACAGTAGGGGGGAAAATTAGCATGGGGAAATAGGTTTTACTTTGTGTAATGATCCATCCACTCCCAGTCTTTATTCAAGCCTAATTTAATGGTGTCCAGTTTGCAAATTAATTCCAATTCTGCACTTTCTCGTTAGAGTCTGTTTCTGAAGTTTTTTTGTTGGAGTATTGCGACTTTGAGGTCTGTAATCGAGTGACCAGGAAGGTTGAAGTGTTCTCCGACTGGTTTTTGAATGTTATAATTCTTGACGTCTGATTTGTGTCCATTTATTCTTTTGTGTAGAGACTGTCCGGTTTGGCCAATGTACATGGGAGAGGGGCATTGCTGGCACATGATGGCATATATCACATTGGTAGATGTGCAGGTGAATGAGCCTCTGATAGTGTGGCTGATGTGATTAGGTCCTATGATGGTGTCCCCTGAATAGATATGTGGACAGAGTTGGCAATGGGCTTTGTTGCAAGGATAGGTTCCTGGGTCAGTGTTTTTGTGTGGTGTGTGGTTGCTGGTGAGTAACAGAACGCCACTAGCTGTCACCTTCAGCCCCCAACTAAAGCCTCTCCAGCGCATCATCAAGGATCTACAACCTATCCTGAAGGACGATCCCTCACTCTCACAGATCTTGGGAGACAGGCCAGTCCTCGCTTACAGACAGCCCCCCAACCTCAAGCAAATACTCACCAGCAACCACACACCAGCACCATCATAGGACCTGGAGTCACTCCCGCAGTCTGTTGTTTAAAACTAGGACAATCTCTCCCACCCCCAGTGACAGGGGTTTCCTCCCCTTTAAAGGCCTTCTCCCTATCATGCATGATTGACAGAGTCAGAGGGGTGGGGTTAACTCTTCCTCTGGCCCCTTCCTCATCTGTGTGGGGCCTATACATCCCATCACAGGGTTCATTTTCACAGCTGTCTGAGTAGGGTGACCAGATGTCCTGATTTTTTAGGAACCGTCCCGCTATTTGGGGCTTTTTCTTATATAGATGGCTATTACCCCCCACCCTCTGTCCCGATTTTTCACACTTGCTGTCTGGTCACCCTATATCTGAGTGTCCTGGGTCTGACAGGCCAAATGCTACTAGAGGGGCCTTTTCTCCCCTATAGGGTGACCAGATGTCCCGATTTTTATAGGGACAGTCCTGATATTTGGGGCTGTGTCTTATATAGGTGCCAATTACCCCCCACCCATCTCGATTTTTTCACCCTGGCTATCTGGTCACCCTACTCCCCTATCCCGGTTGCTATTGAAAGATGTGTGTAAGAGGAAGCTTCTTCTCTCTCCTCTTGCTCTGTCTGCAGCAGGTAAGGCTCCCATATTGAAAATCTATCCAGTGCTGTCTACTTGACTTAGCTTGGATAAGAGGCCATGGGGAGTGCTCCTGTGATCGGCACGCTGCCTCTATGTACAGAAAGTAAAGAAGATAAAGAGAATGGATATTATTGATTAATTTATTTAGGGTATTGCAGTAGAACTGCATTTTTAGAAAGGGTTTAAATGAGAAGAGTGGCTTGATAGATCAGAATAGAAAAGTCATTTCGTCCATCTATCTATCCATCCAGCCACACGCAAAACTTAACTGAATCACCAAGAGGTCTACACACCTACTCCTCATGATCTTATTGCTGTAGCCCTAATCTTTCCTCTACCTATTATCTCTCTACTGTTAGTCACCCACACTTATTGTGTCATTCCTAAAGTTTACACTATTAACACTTTCAGGTGGGGTCATTTCTTTCTGTGTTTTCTGTGAAGTGCTGTGTATGATTATTATTCATGCGGGCATGGGCAGCACACACCGTGCAGAGCGGCCTGGCTGCGCCTCCGCCTAGGGGCCGGACATGCTAGCCACTTCCAGAAGCAGCACCCGCACCCCAGAGCCCTCACCCCCAGCTGGAGCCCTCACCGCCTCCTGCACTCCAACTCCCTGCCCCAGCCCAGTGAAAGTAGTGAGGGTGGGGGACAGCGAGCGACGGAGGGAGGGGGCTAGAGTGAGTGGGGGCAGGGCCTCAGAGAAAGGGTGGGGAGGGGGAGGAGCCTCAGGGAAGGGGCAGGGCAAGGGTGTTTGGTTTTGTGCAAATAGAAAGTTGGCAACCCTACTGCTTGTGGAAGTGAGGCTGCTCTTAATAATAAAGGTTGTTTGCAGTCTTGTAGCCACGTTGGTCCCAGGATATGCAAGACACAAGGTGGGTGAGGTAATATCTTTTAGTGGTCCAACTTCAGAAGCTGGTCCAAAAAAGATATTACCTTGCCTACCTTGTCTCGCCTAATAAAGTTGGCTGCCATCTTCCACTGTTTGCAATTAGATTAAAGCCATGCCCACAGGCAAAATGACGGCCACTCTGTGGTTCAGAGGGCTGGACAGGACACAGCGACTATGAGGAACAGCAGAGACATTGTGAAAGGTGGATTGGGGGAGTGACGGGGAGCAGAAGGCAGCTTTAGAGGTTTCAGGGGAATAGCATGCAGGGGTTGTGGGGCAGGAGGGAGGCTGAGAGGTGCAGAGGACAATGATAGGAATGGGAGATGGAGAGGATAGATTGGCAGCTCCCCCAGCCTGGGGATGGTGGTGGGTAAGGGGAGCCCCTTTGAGCTGCAATGGGAAGGTAGTGTTGCCAGCTTCCACAAACTGATTGCGAGTCATGGGATTTTGGCTCCTGCAGGGGGAGCTCATAGACTCATAGACTTTAAAGTCAGAAGGGACCATTGTGATCATCTAATCCAGGGGGGGACAAACTTTTTGGCCTGAGGGCCACATCTGGGTGGGGAAATTGCATGCAGGGCCATGAATGTAGGGTTGGGGTTGGAGTGTAGGAGGGGGTGCGGATTGTGGCAGGAGGCTCAGGGCAGGGGATTGGGGTGTAGGAGAGGTGTATTATAGGCATATAATAAACATTCCACCATCTCCACTATAAATTAGATCAATATATTCACACAGAAAATTCTAATAACTCAATATATAATAACTTCCTCTCATTGACCCAGTCAGCTACGGGGTTCATAACAAATTGTTACATCTCAGTAATCATAATGCTACACTCCCCTTCTCTAGAGCCACATGAGAGGCCAGAAAACCTCTCATGGATGGAGACAATTATACCAATTATGCCATTCTAACCCAGAGATACTCTTATTTTCAAAGTGAAATGAATGAAGTGTCTACACAAGTACTCAGCCCATTAAAGTTATATCTCTCCTAGCCCATCTGAGGGCTCTTAGGTTCTGGTTTCCTCATTTGCAGAGGCTGATAAATTGGAATGTCAATGCCATTAAACACTATGCAGCTCTTAGGCAGATCCACACATTTGCTAGGTGACACTCACTTTCACCTAGATACTCACGTAACTGGTTTAAAATTAGACAAAATAAGTCAAGAACAGTAAATGAAAGACAAAGCAAGGCCTCTTACCTGACCTCTGAAAATGCACTGCTTTGTCCCTGTAATAATTAAGAGCCACAGAGTGACTTCCAAGCTGGATAGAGCTTTCAAGTGTATCAGGGACAGAAATTAGTTTACCTCGCTCTTCCTTACCTTGTCCTACAACATTCCTTGCAACGCTGGCTAAATGATTAAAGAGAAATGGGTATGGTCCCTCCACCCCAGAGGCCTCTTCTTGAGTCTGCTGTGTGAATTCACAGAGCTGAATTTGCCCAGATCCCAAATGGTGGAATGCTGAGAAGGAGAAAGCTCCCATTTCAACACCATAACCTGCAAGCAGAATAAAGATGATACAGAAAACTATTCACAAAATCAATTGTGTATGGATAATTATTCTTTATTTCACATATCCTCCCAGCATACAGGCATGATCCTCTTCCCACTGAGGTCAAAATCTGAGAAATTATCTATATGATTTGTCTCTAAAATGCCCAGATCTCTTTAAAGTGCCAAGCCTTTTTGTGTTCATTCTTTTAATCTCTTTACCCCACCCCCACTTTCACTGAAACTCCTTCAACAAACCATGCAAGTCACTCATCCTGTTTCCTTAGAGTCTATCCATCCAATATCAGCAAAAATGTAAGTGTTATACCTGGATGATGCAGAGTGTGCAAAGGTCAATTAGTCCTAGTTTAATACAAGGATCATGCCTAGTTTCATGTATTAATTTCATGCTTTATTATGCCTGCATCCTGGCAACATGCACATAATCTTATTACATTTGCCAGTATGGGATGCATCAGTAGAATGGCTGATGGACTTTTTTTTTTTTTTTCCAATTCATTCGATGAAAAGAAACAGGTATAGTAACAAAAGCCAATGCAAACAAACAAAACCGTCACTCTTAACATACTGTGAGGATAAATAATATCATGTATGTAAGCCAGAGAAGTAAGAAAGTGAAAGGGAGAGTAGTCAGCATTTTCCAGGTAGCAGACAGAGGATAGAGAAATGTCCCTTGGATTTAACTAAGAAGAAATAATTAGTGACTTTAATAATTTTCAGGGTATTTCTTGCTTTCTGATGTAAAATACTTGGTATCAGCAATGGATCTTTGGAAGGACAGACATTTGCACACTGTTCTTTTTAACACTAGTTTCCACTCTGATTGCCCCTGGTTTGTATGGATCTTAAATAGTGTGCACCTTTTCTTCTTTACCCATGGGGTTTTGTGGGGGGAGGGGAGGTTACTCCATTTTTTCTGTAACTGCTCTTTCCTTTGTGTGTCTGATCTGCACCAGTTCTTCAACACTCATTTCTCACCAGCCCATCTCTACCAATAGCCAGCATTTTCTATTAAGACTTTGCTCACTCTGTCTATGCCTGTCTGTGAGGGATTTTTTTTATGAATTGCTACAAAAGGAAGACAGTTTCTGAGAGCAACACTTCAATTCAGTCAGTCACTCTATATAACTCTTACTTTGTGGGTATTGGAATTGGATTGAAGAAGTTTGAGTGCACTCTTGCATTTTCCTTTGCAATTGATTTTTGGAGCTTGACATATGTATTTTCATAAGTACTTGGAGTTTTGGAGAAAATGTGGAAGGTGAGGAAAATGGAAAAAACTATTAGAAAGACCTGGCTGTGTGAGACGAGAGCTCTGTCACTGGTCTTTTTCCTCTATACCAGATTCTGCCACTTGTATTCACACTAAACAATGCCTTAAGTCCTACCGAATGTTAGGATGGCAGAATTGGGCCCAGAGGTGTGTGGTTTTTTGTTTTGTTTTGGTTTTTGGTTTTTTTGGCCTTTCCAGTTAAGTGAGTTTCCAGAGCAGACAAGACATTAAAAATTCTCCTGAAATCAGAGTAAGGAACATAGAACATATTTTACATTCTCTCATTTGTCAAGCTGTACAGATAAAAAATTAAAAATGAAAAACAACTACTGGTTTGCAAGGTTATCATAAATCTTGCTGTAGTTTAAGATCAGAGAAGTGAAGAAGTAATGTTTATCCTTGACATTTTCACGCACAGTTCTAGAAACTCTTTATTCAATAGGTAAAAGGAATGGGCAAGTAGTTAGGTTTGTCCCAGCAAAGATTTCCTGTTCACAGGGAGACATTCAATCAAACTGAGCTTCACCTCTACTACCCCTAGACTGCAGAAGAATAATGCAATAATGTTTGTAGCATAAAACTAGACAGAAGCCTATAATCTTGAATTTAGATGAAAAATATTGTATCTAGAAGGGTTTGACATCTGAGTTGTTTAAAAATACTGTTACCCCTTTTGACCAAAGTGGCTAGCCAAAGTTTGGGTTATTTCCCTTAGGGGGAGAAATTGAGGATAGAATCTGGAATCTTTGATTCAATCCTATTAATTTGCAAAGAGTGTACCAAGTCCTGGTCCCTTGAACACTGCAGGAATCAAACAGCAGGAGACGGTTTCTTTGCCCACAGCTCTAAGCTTCTTTAAATCAGCACTTGACCCAGAAAGTTCTCTCTCCAAGCTTTTCTCAGGGCCATGCTCCCAGTTCCTGTTTAGGCAGTGTCAAGAGGTTCAGGTTTATTTTTAACTTCTCTCTCCCACACAGACACACACACTTCCATCAAACAATATGCAGCAAAAACCTTCACCCAAAGAGTTCTAATTCCTGAGTGGACTCACATGTCTTTCCAGATGTGGAAAATTCATTCATTCATGTTCATAAAGTGTTTGGAGAGCCTCAGATGGACGTCACCGTACAAGTTCACACTCTTACATGATGAGCTGCTTACCGACACTCCTTTTCAGGCAAACTCCTATCTTTTGGGAGTAAGGGCGTCAGGATTTGGGCCATTATTTTTAATGATAAGGATATCGATTATTAATTAGTGATGGGCTTGTACTAAAAACCTAGCTCTGAATATCCCAGGTTTTTGGGTTAAGGGGACTGGGGCTGGAATCCAAACTCAAATCCAAATGTCACTGCTATCACCTAGCTGTATAAGGTGCTGAACCAACCCAACCCCCACCACCACCCAAATCTGAGTTTATCATCTGGATCCAAGTTTTGCAACTCAGGCTCAACTGTACTATTATCTGACAGGGTTGTTGTAGTTCTCTGAAGCATTCCCAGAATCCATTAAAGGCTGAGAGGTACATTGGGTTGAAGGCTGTCTAAGGTAAAGTGTTCAGAGTGGATAAAAGGTTAGAGTTATCCATATATGTTCAACAATAAAGACCAAATGTTCTCCTGACCTTATAGTCCAGGAAGCCTTTTGTGTGCTTCCCTTTTGACATGCTGCTCTACCATTCAAGCAGTTGTTTCTGACTTCTAGCATGCGAGGAGCACATCCTTGCCCATTAGGCTGTGCCCCATTATACCTGGTTTATTTGGGCATACAGTTATAATCATTAAGATAAAGACATCTGTTTTCAGTTCAACAGCCGTTTTAAACACCCTGTCAATTGTGATGCCTCTTTTCTGACCTGACAGATGAGCATTCCCTAAACACAACCTTGGGGGTCTCCTGATGAAATTGACAACATCAGCACATACTAGCATCTGTCAGCTCCACTATATACATCCTAGAATGGATCCAGTGAAGCAGAATGATTTTTTTGGTGCGGTGAGTGTGCCTCTCTGCACACACATAGAGATGCTTTTTTAAACCATTCATCCCTATTCATCATAGCCCTGATATCCAGTTTAATCTTGACATCTCTACCCCACATAGCTTCTTAGATTTAAGAATTAATCTTACTGCCCTATCTCAGAAGAATACATCTTAGGTTCTTATCTACTGGAGTCCACCAAGAATCTGAGTAAGTGGTAACTCTCTCTCTCTCTCTCTCTCTCTGATTTGGTACTGAACTGATACACTGGCATAGATGTGAGGAGGTATGTGCAAGTGTAAGTTCTGTCTTTCTGTCGAGTATTAAATCAGCCAGAGCCAGCTTAGGGACAGGTGTGAGAACAGTGCGGTCACATATGGACCCTACCTGCTTGTAGAGACCCCTTTGTGACCAAAGTGTCAGAGCTGGGAGCATCAGCAATAAAATACATTTTTCTTTTTTAAACAATAAAACAGCAGGGATGAGAGCATTGGGAACATTGTGGAGAGAGAGGTGAGCAACAGTAGATTCCTTATTGGGAGGACAGGAGGAGGGATTGAAGAAATGCACCCACTGGGCAATTCTTGCATGTCCTTTAAAAATATATAAGACCAGCACTGAAACCAATGTCCTGATGGCTCATTATTGCTGTTATTTAACATCTATACTGGGGTTTTCCAGAGAGGATAAAGTCACAGCCCCAAAGAACTCTTCTTTAGGTTGTGTACAACATGATGCAGAGAGAGATGACATCACAGGAGTGAGGAGTGAGGCCTGGGCCTACTTTCTCATTTTTGGTCTTTTTTTAATTTTTTTTATTTTAGTATAATTTAGATTTCCTTGAGTTGATGTGTGTGTGGGGGGGTGGGGGGGTTGTGGGCAGGGCATTGTTCAGAAGCTGTGGAAAGGCCATTAAAGATCACAGGGTATCATTTACAGAACTAACGATGATACCCACACGGTCCAGGCCAAATGGTAATTTTGTGTAATTACATTCGACCTAACTACATTCCCTCAACAATTTCAGTTCGATACAGCACTCTTCACTTCTGATTGACTGGAATATGGGCAGAAGCACTTTGCCTTTAGAGAGGAAACTTGGAGCTTATAGTAAGTTATATGTTCACCACTTCATGCTCTGTTAAAATGTGAGGCAAGAGAGAAAGCTGATCACTGCCAGAGTGCTTTTCTGCGTAAAATCTGATAATTGCCATATATGCTTATGTCTATGACAGGCATCTATCTACTGCCAATCATTGCAGTATCTAGGCACATCTTAGCCTATCCACACTTTCAGTGGCTATCAATCAATAGGAGGAATCAATGAGCCTGACTATCTTTTGTTGTGCAGCGTATGCATGGTGGAAAACAGATGTGCTAAACACTGTGCAAGAAAAGTGGAGCCCAGGATACATCCTAATGGGACTGGTGTGACCTAGTAATTGTGACAACCGGAAGTGGATGATTCTAAAATAAAGGATCCAAAGCATTGGCAGCAGAAACATATGAGCACAGTCACATTTGGTTTCAGGGGGCTGTGGAGACCTCATCTGTCATGTCCCATAGCAACCAAGTTTGGTCCGTTATTGGCTGTTTTTGAAAGGGACGTTCCTTCAGCTGGTTGTAATTAGTCACTGTGCTCTCCTACAGGTAAATAGCTATATAGCTATCCTTCAGCCTCATGGCTCAGATGAACATATTCAGAGGGCAGCTAAACACAGCAAAACTGTGCAGGAGGCTGCAGCGTTGGTGGAAAATAATCTGGCCAAGTTTGCAGACATGCACAGTTCTATATTTTAATAGCAAATAATTTAGTGCCTCAAAATATCCACATGCCCAATTGCAGATAGATGCCCATTGGAGAAAGTGGGTCCACTGATTAAGGGCCATAACAATCTTAATGTTGTGAGTTGGGTGAAACATCATTGAAACTGGTGAGCGTAACAGCCACCCTGGGCATAAATATAAGAAACAATAGGGGCCTCAAACCAAGACATTGCCCCCAAATGAAGGCACCTGCGTGTCTGTTCAGGAATATGAATTATGTGGGCAAAGGAATTTTACTGGGTACTGTTTTGAATAGAGGATGTGTGTGAAAGAGAGAGTAGAAGGAACACCACAGAGAAAACACATGGAAGACAACTGAAAGCCACACAGAGCCTGAACAAGCATTAGGAGCATGGCCCTGAGAGAAGCCTAGAGAGTCTTTGGGCAGAGTGCTGGCTGAAAGAGGCTTGGAGCTGTGAGTAAAGAAACTGTCTCTTGCGGTTTGATTCCTGCTGTGTTCAGGTGAACAGGATTTTGTGCAAGGCAAGGCGTATTAGTTTATCTTTATTTTCTCAACTTGTGAATTTTATCTTTGCTAGAGGGAAGTTTATCCCTGTTTTGCTGTAACTTTGAAACTAAGGCTAGAGGGGGTTCCTCTGGGCTCTTTGAATCTAATTACCCTGTAAAGTTATTTTCCACCCTGATTTTACAGAGATGATTTTTACATTTTCTTTTTAATAAAATCCTTTTAAGAACCTGACTGATTTTTCCATTGTCCAAAGACCCAGGGGTTTGGGTCTTTGATCACTTTGTAACCAATTGGTTAGGATATTATTCTCAAGCCTCCCCAGGAAAGGGGGTGTAAGGGCTTGAGGGAGATATTTTGGGGGAAGAGGAACTCCAAGTGGTCCTTTCCCTGTTTCTTGTTAAATCACTTGGTGGTGGCAGCGTACCAGGTTTTAACCTAAGCTGGTAGAAATAAGCTTAGGGGGCTTTCATGCGGGTCCCCACATCTGTACCCTAGAGTTCAGAGTGGGGAAGGAACCCTGACAGGAGTAAAATAGGGATATCCAGTCCAATGACACAAACTTGCATTTGGTGCCAATTTCAGGCTTTGTCTTGAGATCTGAGTACCGCTGTTACTCTTACGCTATGGTAACAAGTTGGTCAGCTTTGCTGTTTATTCACCCGTAATCACCATCCTATTCATTTCAACCTTGGGACCAGTGTATATATGGGCCCATGGAGAACAGAACAAGTTAGAGCTACTGAGTCAAGAGAGCTGTGCCTGCTTTGCCCACTATGGCTTGTTCGAGTCTGTGCTTTCTTTACTCTGTTTTCTTATGCATGTTTTTAGCAAGACCATGTTTGCTCTAAACATGCCTCGCTTTCCTTTCACCATGTCATCTTTTCTTACAGCCTTTCTACTTACATGCCACCTGAATTTCTGCTCCTGCATTCCACTAACCTTCCATGGGAGCATGACTGCACCCTGGTTTCTGGATATACTCCTCTGGCCTCTTACACATGAAAATAACACCCTTTGCCTCCAAATGATCAAGACACATGTGATTATTTATTTATTTATTTATTTATTTATTTATTTTCCTCCGCCGTATGGATCAAGCCCAACAGGTGTCCCTTCAGCCAATCAGTGAATGGCCAATCTAGTGCTAACATGAAGGGCAGGTCACAGCATACTCTGCGGACATTTGTGAGATATAATCAGTATCTTTCAATAATCCTTTTGGCTGCCAGATCAGAGCATCCCACTTCTTTTTGTATTAAGGAATTTCAATAATTTTTTTCATTAGAGTAATGACAATGGTTTGGTCTCCTCTTGAGACCTCATGTTCTCTTTTTTCATTTGCTGTCAAATATCCCATGAAGCACCATTTCAGGAAAGTCTTTTCAAAATGACATTTGTTTGCCCAGCTCTTTGCAGTTCTGCCATAGAGCCTGAGTCAGGGACAGTTTAAATTAATATTGCATTGAGGAAACTGAGTGCAGTTCTCTTTCTCTAGTCAAATGTCTGAAGCAAAGTAATGTCCTCCCATATTCATGAAACACAACAAAGGGATCCTGATTCAGAGGGAAAGGTGGGGTTTACAATTTCCATGGAAACCTAACAACAGCATGACGAAAGGATTGACACAGAAGCATGAGGGCAGGCCCATATACTGAGTAATCATTGTAGGATCTGAGGAGACTGCTTAGAATACATGGCAGAACATTTGGCAAGTTGACAGAATGCTGAAAGTTGGACCACTAGTACCACAGTGATGACTCCTGTTTGCTGGTCAGTTCCCCAAGGGGACCTATACATTCTGTGGCATAGCAAGTCTAAATATTATTTACATCACCTACGCATATTTCAGACAAAAATAGACATGATTTATAACTCGAACATACCTATTATATTCTTTTTTCTTTAAATGCTTTCAGCTGCTGCTTATAGGATGGATATAAATGCTTGAATCTTCCCTCTAATATTAATTCAGTTCTCCACTTTCATCGCCACAAACCCTTTCCACTATGAAGTTCTGGGAAGGTTGATATTTCTACGGCCTTAAAGGCCCAAACCTGCATAATTTATAAATGATAAAGCCAGAAGGGACCATTGTGATAATCTAGTTGGATTCCTGCCTAATATAGACCTTAAGACTTCTCCCTGAATTTAATTCCCATTGGAACTAGAGCATATCTTTTAGAAAAACATCCAATCTTGATTTTAAAATTTCTAGCAATGGAGAATCCACCGCAATGGAAGTGACCCATGGTGGGAGCACATGGAGTCATGTGACACCCCAGATTTCTTGGGCCACCTCTCCCCGAGATGTCCAACAGCGAGGAGGCAGCGGCTCCCCCGTGTGTTCATGCAGTACGGGGAGGGAGGAAGCAGCAGGGTGGCTGGCTGTGGGCTGAGCTCCCCCACCTTGCTACATGGGGTGGCATCTCCTTTCGTGCTGCTGGAGTCTCAGCGTATCCCACTGCCTGCTTTGCAGACCACCCACTGAAGTGAGTCGGGGGGGCATCTTTGAGACTGGGAAGAGAGCTGTGACGTGGTGCTCATCACCATTGAGCTCAGGTGGAGCCCCATCCAGCCCGAGAGCCCTGGGGGTAAAGTGAGGGGAGCAGGGAAGGGGGGAGAGTGGGAAAGTTGCGGGGGGGGGGGGGGGGCAGACCCTGTTCCTGCTGCTTCAATGCACCCCCTGCAGCAGCCTGCTGCTGGGGATGTACTGAAACAACAGAAACCTCCAATGTGCCTAACAAGGAGAAGGAAATTTGCCTCTTATTTCTAGTCTAAATTTGTCTAGCTTCAACTTCCAGCCATTGGATCATGTCATACCTTTATCTGCTTGATTGAAGAGCCAACTATTATTTCTGTTCCTCATGCAGGTACTTATAGGCTATAATCAAGTCACCCCTTA
This sequence comes from Emys orbicularis, assembly GCF_028017835.1. Classification (NCBI taxonomy): domain Eukaryota; kingdom Metazoa; phylum Chordata; order Testudines; family Emydidae; genus Emys; species Emys orbicularis. The sequence goes on from NC_088690.1 coordinate 11,320,346, forward strand.
ATTTAATCTCTGATAAACTAAACAGAGTGAGCTCTTTGAGTCTTTCACTATAAGCACGTCCAATCCTTCAATCATTCTCATGGCTCTTCTCTGAACCCTCTCCAGTTTAACAACGTCTTTCTTGAATTGTGGACACCAGTGCAAAACACAGAGGTAATTTTATCACTCTACTCTTACTTGATAGTCCCCTGCCTATACATCCAAGGATCACATTAGCCCTTTTGGCCAAAGTGTCAGAGCTCATGTTGAGTTGATTATTTATTGTAATCCTCCAGTCATTTTCAGAGTCACTGTTTCCCAGGAGAGGGTCCCCCATCCCGTAAGTCTGGCCTGCATTCTTTGTTTATATATGTATGACACTCCATTGGAGTCTACTGAAATGCATATTGTTTGCTTGTGTGCAGCTTACCAAGTGAATCAGATCACTCTGTATCAGTGACCTGATCTCTTCATCATTTACCATTCCCCAATCTTAGTGACCTCTGAGAACTATCAGAAATGATTTAATGTTTTTGTTTTTCCTGGTCATTTACAAAAATGTTAAAGAGCATAGGACCAAGAACCAATCCCTGTGCGATTCCACTAACAACACACTCACGCAGTGATGATTCCCCATCACAATTACATCTTAAGACCTGTCAGTCACTCACTTAATGTGTGCTGTGTTGATATTGTATCATTCTAGTTCCTTAATTAAAATGTTGTGTGATACCAAATAAAATGTCTTACAACACCAACACTATTACTTTTATCGAGCAAATTTCAAGTCCTCTTCCTTTTCTTTTTTTTTTTTTTTTTACCTCTAGTTGTCTCAGTCCAGTTCCCAAGTGCCAGAATCCAGAACATGAAATCTACCACTACAATTGCTACTAATTTGTAACTTAATTGGCAAACTCATTAGAGGGGCCGAAGACTGCTGCTTTGGCCATGGCGAGTGAATTATTTTCTCACCTCCTAGACGTGGTCTGTCCAGATTAGGGTTGAAGTCCATTGGGGCAGGGTGGGGTACATTTTGTTGTCCCATACACAAATACCTAAATCCAGTGCTCAGGCTGACCTTAAACCTCTGCCTGCCAGAAGGGGAAGACAGGAGTGGATCACTCCAGCTGTCCTGGTCTGTACACTTCCCCGAAGGTCTGGTATTGGCCACTGTCAGAGACAGAATAATGAGCTAAATGGACCATTGGTCTGACACAGTTTGGCCAGTGTTATATGCCTTTCAGTCTAGATACTTTTCCTTCATCTGAAATAAAAGTAGAGAGAAAAAATGTCAGACTCCATAGTGACTCCGACATCTTGCATTTGAACTGAAACTTTAAACGGCAACTACCTTACATCTGCCTCTGTCTCTGGTAAAGAGACCCCTCCCATTTAAATGTGCAGTAACCAGAAAACAGAATAACATCTTCTTTCAGTGTGAGGAAGTTTCATTTCTGCTGTCTCTGCTCTATCCTTGCTCTGTGGATAAACAGAGGATTTCAATCTCCAGGAATGTTAAGATGGCAAAGGCCAAATAAACTAAATTCATATGAACAATCTTCATCAGCAGTTTAATAACAAGCAGGTGCAGATAGGTGTAAAGGGGCCCTCTCTGTGTTTGCTAAATCCATTGCTCCAGAGGAAAGATTCACCCTTCTGCAGAACAGCCTAAATTCTTGTGGATTTTATCCTGACTGCATCATCTGAATGATTATTTATCATTTTTGTGGGAATCTATAATAGTGACATGAAAAGTTCTTTCCGTTGCTAACAAAATAAACACAACAAGCCCTGTCCCATCCAGCAAGCAATGAAGTGATCCTCCCTATTGCAATCCTCCCTGGAGCTGTAGGTGCTGTAGGATCACGTCCTCACTGCCATTTCTGGGTCCTACACGCATATTCACTTCCTCTGCCAAGGTACTAGTCTCCAACCCATTTGGCTGATGTAATTGTGGGCCTGCTTCATATCTTCTGACCTACCCTGCATCTGATGATATCTCTTTGCTGAGATGAATAAAAATGGCTCCTCATTGAAATTCTTCTTCTACCATTTGTAGTGCTTGCCAAACCCAAGCTTCATCAGCACAATGAAGGGCCCCAAGGCCATCATGAAATCTAGTCAGTTGACACTCATTGACAACATGTGCCATTGACTGATGGAGGTCACAGTGACAAAGTGGATCATCACGCAAACCCTATGTGATGAGGTTGACTGCGCATATTCGTTGGCCAGTTCGGAACCCGTTCAGCAGAGTCCAAAGGTGATGTGGCAGGTCAAATCCAGGCAGCTGAATGATTGGATCAGCGACAAGGATACCATTCCAAACATTAAAAAATATATAAATATATATGGAGATATACCTATCTCGTAGAGCTGGAAGGAACCCTGAAAAGTCATTGAGTCCAGCCCCCTGCCTTCACTAGCAGGACCAAGTACTGATTTTGCCCCAGATCCCTAAGTGGCCCTCTTAAGGATTGAACTCACAACCCTGGGTTTAGTGGGCCAATGCTCAAACCACTGAGCTATCCCTCTCCCTGAACTGCTTCAGCCAACCACTCATCACACCATAGGGTTGCTGCTGACCGATTTTGATCTGGCAATTGAGACCACAGTGGACACTTTGATGTAAGTCGTGCTCTGTGGTGATTGAAAATGTCCATGTACAGTGGGATACCTGGATTGGCATGTAGCTTTTCCACCAGTCTGGCTGTAGACTCTCTGTGATAAATGTGTGGAGGCGCTATGTTGCTCGGAACTAGTAGCTATGGAATAGGAGTGGGACGCAGGGTGTCTGTGATGATATGCATGGTCAAGTTCAATTCAATGTCAACCAATTTAGTGTGAAGCAAATGATACCATACAGAGGCACAGAATTCCACTGAGGAACAGCACAGTGCCAGAGTCATGTGCAGAATGTCTGTGCACCTGTGCCCTATCTTGAACTGGCTAATTTGCTGATTAGATTATTTGTGGTACTGACTTTGGAAGCAGTCTTTTTTTAGATGGTCATGGAAAGTCAAAAAGCGGTTCAGTGTGACACCAAGGTAGACCGGGTGTTACCTTGTGTTTCAGTTGAGGAAGATGGCTAACTCATGTTTAGCGCTTGCATTGTAGAGATGGAAGATGCTTAAAACTGTCTTAATCACACTTGATTGGAGGTGCCAACTACTACAGTAGGCTGCCATCTTGGTCAGGTCGGTGTTGAGATGTTCTCCAGTTTGGTGAAAAAGCATGACTGGGTACCACAGCAGAAGTCATCTGCATAGATAACCTTGCATGACTGAGTTAGTGGCAGTTCATTTGTGTACAGGTTGAACGGGGGGGCTCAAGCACAGAGGCTTGGGGTTAGCTGTTGGATTGTCTTCTCCATGCACTTGTTCTGTCTCCCATATGCACCTGAAAATGCTTGTCACAAAGTAGAAGTCCTCACTGAATAACTGAGCGTTGTGGGGAGGAGAGAGCAGGGTTATGACACATCCATTATGGATGATTATTAATCACCAGGCTACTCCACTCTCAAACCCAGCTTATAAAATGAACAAATTGAGTTTTTTACATTTACACACTAGTTATAGACCAACTTCCTCCATCCCAAATTACGGAAAAATTGAACTACAAATCACTAAGGCCCAGATCCTCAAAGGCATTTAGGTGCCCAAGGCCCATTGATTTGAGTGGGCTATAGGTGTCTAAATACCTTTGAAGATCTGGCCCTAAGGATATTTTATTCCTTTCCTCCAGGAGTATATAAGCACAAGTGTGTTCAGGTGCATGAGTATTCTAACTCCATTTCAGACCGCATCCTATATAAATAATGTCTCATTATACATCTCTTCATAAGGGAAAGGCTAACCAGCTTTTCCAAACACACTCCACCACATACAGAGGCTCAGTACTCCGTAAACTCTAATTGTTTTACATGATTCTTTCTCTGTTTGAAATAATGGGTGTTAGTTTGAGACCTGTTCAATGATATAAACTATCATATGAAATAAACATGGGCTGAACCAGAACTTTGAATCCAAACCCCTTTGCATTTTCAGGGTGTTATGAGAAAAATAAGGCTTTTTCTTTGCAAGTAATTCTAACCCTGCTTCTAGGGTATCCAGTGGAATAAAATAAGAGAAACATGGTGCAAAAGCCTCAAATGTGAAACTCTGTTCAAATCTAGTAGCAGTTATTAGGTGGACTTTACATTTGGTAAGTTGACCCCCTAAAGTGTGTGTTTCTTAAAGTATAGGTGTTCTCAACAGCTAAGGATCATTGCATCTAGATTGTTTTATAAATCAGTGTGGAGCTCTGGTGCTTGAGGGACTGCACTTGGTATTGTTGGCGAATGCATTGTGTGTAAATGTCAACAAACAAAAACAGTTTTTAAAATAAGTTGAACATTTATCACCCATTGTGATGGGGTGGACTAGGTCCAGAGACCCCCTGCTGGAGCCCTGCCGCACCCTGTCCCCAAAAAGGGCAATAGAGAGATCCTCCAAGCTGCCTAGAGTGGCTGTAGGGGACCCAGCCAATCAGAAAGGGGTGCAGGGAGCAGCCAATCAGGGCACAGCAGGCTAATATAAGAAGAGCTGCAGGGCTAGCATGAAAGCATTTCCTTGCTAGAGCTGTAAGAGTGGATGATGTGCCTGGCAGGCTGAGGGAGCTACAGGACCTCAGACAGAGTAGTGTTGGCAGAGGTTGGGGGAACATGGAGGAACTCTGGGTTGGTTGCTGGGACTCAACCAGGACAAGGCCCTGAGGTAGGGTGAAGAATGTGTTAGAGCCATGGGGAAGTGGCCCAGGGAATTGTAGCAGTGATGCAGTTTATGCAAAGGGATGTGGCAGATGGCTGCTATCTATAGGGTCCCTGGGCTAGGACCTGGAGTAGGGGGTCTGGTTTCCCTCCACCAGGAAAGTGGCCTGGATTTGGATACACTCCAGAAGAACTGAACTCTTTTTGTGGCCTAGCTGAGGCCAGAGATGTGAAGAGTCTGCAGGGAGGGAGCTGTGGGGGATGTAGCCCTATACCAGGGCTGGGACTGCTTGATGAGCAAGGATAATTCAAGGGAGCCCAGAAGGGGCTGAGAGGCAGTTCAGATCAGGGTACAGCAATAGGCCCTGTTGGACTGATTGAGGAATGAGCTAGGGATAGGGCTGCAGAAAAAGACATAAGCCCGGTTGGACTTGTATGCCTGAAAAGGTTTGGATTTTTATTTATTTTGTAAATCATTTCCTGTACAGACTGTGTGAGACTTGGCCAGAGGGCTGGGTCACTGAAGACTCAAACATTGGTGAGAAAGTGCAGGCACACACTCCCCCAAAGGGGCACTTGTGAGAGATGAGTGCACCTCATTACACCCATGCAAAACCCAAGTAAAAGAGTTTAGTGCAGATGACCTACTTGGGAGTGGGGATGGAATGTCCCACAGGAACATGTCCTCAAAGATTTAGGAACATTATTGCTTCTACCTGAGAGCCTAGTCCTACAGTCTTTACTTGGGCAAAACTGTTTATTTCAGTAGGAATTTTACAGGAGTAAAGACTGCAAGCCACAAAATAAAGTAAGATTCAGTCTTTACCATACGGAGCTGAACACTTCCAAGGTACATATTTATATTGCAGTGCCCAGAGGCCCTGGTCAGGATTGGGCCCTCATTGTGCTAGGCTCTGTAAAAATTGAATGAAGCCTTAAGGCCTGATTCTCATTGCATTAAAGATGTGTTAAGGCACTACTACAGTTTAAATGGGTGTAAATATAATTCACTGTGCATAATTGACTCTGCCCAGACTAGATCAATGGATGGATAAATAGAGAGGGTACCCCTGCTATATAATTTATGTGGTTTTTTTTAATTCAGCCACCCATTCTTTTCTGACCCCTTAACCTTCAATTTGATCATATTTCTCTCAAACAGCCCTACCATGGACTTTCTCCTTTGATTTACACCCATGCAAACGCTTTCATGGTGAGGCAATCACCAGGCTATAGCTGAAGAGGGCAGAATGTGATCCGCTGTGTAGTAGAAAGGGAGTAGAGTTGCTTTGCTTTTAATCCTATTCACAGGCTGAGCAGTGCAGCATGCTGTGCTTTCCCTTTGCAATTTACAAGAAATAGGCATCTGTATCTGCTGCTTTATAATTCAATAATCCATGCATAGAAAGAACATCATAAATCCCCACTGCCAGAAATTCATCTGAGTCATTCTCAGTAACATGGCCAAGTTGATGAGAAGTGTTCCATGCTCCACAGAGCACAAGAATCTTTCTGAAAGAAAATTCCCCAGAGTTTTTATGCTAAAGGTCTACTGTTAGTCTTCCAGGTTATATCTGCTTTCCAGTCTTCTGCTATCTTGGATTCAGCTTAGTGAGCAGTTACTGAATCAGAGAAATAAGCGTTGCTCTTTCATTCTTAAACAACAAAAGACTAGTGTAAGCTCCTTATCTTTACCACCATATTCCCCAAGACAACACTGCTGCTTCTGTACATAGTGCCTTCCAAGGAAGGCAAGCCAGGTGTGAAGCTTGGATTTCACCTCTGTGCAATATTTTTGGCTGTGTCCCGTTGAGTTAGAGGTGTCTTTGCTTCCTGCTGGATACCATTTCTTTCCCTTGTCCACTGCAATGGCAGCATAACAAACTGCACAAGGCTGGTCTGGATTCTGACAGAGGAAGTTGTCTTGGGCTTTCCCAGAGAGCAAGACTTTGATTCTGAAGTGGCACTTCCTTGACTAAGCTCTTAGTTAGGGTGTGATCTCATCAAAGTGCCATTGTGAGTGTGCGGTCGGTCTACAGGGGAAAATGGCTAAAATGAAAGCATCTTGGATCCAGTCCTGCAGGTCTGCCTCAGGTGAAACTCCCACTGAAGTAAATGGGAACTTTGCTAGAGTCCAAGATCAAGACCCTTGTATGTAAATGCATCCCAAAACCACTGTGGAAAGATAATTAGCTGCAAGATGTGTAATTATTGCTATATTCTAGTTAATGTATCTGTGTATGTTGCTTCTCTTATCTGCACAGTGTCTAAGGCAGTATCCGTCTGCCTTTGTGTTGCTTAGCTACTGTACAAATTTACCTATTGGCTACAGTAAGTAATTTATAGAACACAATAAAATACTTAACTTTGTGCTGTATTTGTAGGTCTATTTTATTTCTATCCCAAGGACATTAGTTTGACACATACATTAGGATATTTTTAGAATAGGGAAAAACATTTATAGAACATTCAAGTTGGTCATTGCAGGGATCCCATTTTCCACATAGTTTATATGGCTGTTTCTTGTCATTGACTAGCTTCTCATTTGTGTTACAATTTAAACCTTCAATGATTCAGTCTTGGAGCCTGGGTAGATTTGGGAATTTCCATCCCCTTCGGTGGTGAATCTGTATTGTCAATAAGGCAGTGATAGTCGAGCTCTTGCAGTGAGATTCCAAGGTTCAGAGTTGTGGACCTAGTGGTTAATTTTCTACTCTTCTGTAGGGAGTTGATCCAGCTTAAGATGACCAGACGGTCCCAATATTAGGGGCTTTGTCTTGCATAGGAAACTATACCCTCTAATTCCCCCCCCCCCCCCCAAAAAAAAAAAGTGTCCCAATTTTTCACACTTGCTATCTGGTCATCCTAATCCAGCTGCTGTTCTTTTCAATACTTGGTTGCCATTTACATTCCACAAAACCTAATTTTTTTTTGTTAATTTCATTGTCACTTAATCTTAAGAACCAACTAAGTTGGAGGTTTCGCTAAAACTGTGCATGTTTTAATTCTATTTTGCAAACCTACCAGTTTAACAAGGTATTCTATGCTTATTAAGGTCTGGAAATACTTTAACTCAGTGGTTCTCAAACGTTATATTTAACACCATTATAAATGCTGGAGGCAAAGCAGGGTTTGGGGTGGAGGCTAATAGCTCATGACCCCCCGCCCCATGTAATAACTTCACAACCCACTGAGGGGTCCTGACCCCCAGTTTGAGAATTCCTGCTTTAACTGATGTTTGAGCCTTCTGTATTTCCAGGCACAAACAGCAACTAAGTACTCTTAGTCTGAAAGACCCCTTGTGTGGTTTTTTGCTCTGTTAATCTAAAACCAGAAAGAACACAAGTAAAGACTCCGTGAGACACTACATCCTGTACATCTCTCTCTCTCTGTGGATGGTTTAATAAAATGAACGCAAAATGGCTGCTTGTCTCAGCAACTTGCAGAGTCCTTAGAGATTTAAGGGTAAAGTATGCTGGGAGGGGGGGGAAAGGAATAAAAGCTACATGGCTAAATACACCACAGTGTAATTTTGTTTCATTGTGTTAACTTTTCATGTTGCAGAAAGCTTTTACTCTATTATAGCAAAGCATTTTGGGACTGTCAGGGTTCCCTCCCCACTCTGAACTCTAGGGTACAGATATGGGGACCCGCATGAAAGACCGCCTAAGCTTATTTCTACCAGCATAAGTTTAAAAACTTCCCCAAGGCACAAATTCTTCCTTGTCTTTGGATGGTATTGCTGCCATCACCAAGTGAGTTAGACAAAGATTCAGGAAAAATCACTTGGGGGGATATTTTGGGGGAAATGGGAACTCCAAGCCCCTTCACCCCCTTTCCTGGGGAGGCTTGAGAATAATATACCAACCAAATAGGTAAACAAGGTGAGCACAGACCAGACCCTTTGGTTTTTAGGACACTAAAAACCAATCCGATTCTTAAAAACAGAACTTTATTATAAAGAAAGTAAAAGAAGCACTTCTGTAAAATCAGGATGGAAGGTAATTTTACAGGGTAATAAAATTTAAAACACAGAGGATTCCTCTTTAGGCAAAACTTTCAAGTTACAAAAAACAGGAATAAACCTCCCTCTTAGCATAGGGAAAATTCACAAGCTAAAACAAAAGATAATCTAATGCATTTCCTTGCTATTACTTACAATTTGTAATCTTAGATGCGTATTTCAGGTTGGGTTTTAGGAGATGGTTTTTCCTGCCCTGATCTCTCTCTCTGTCCCAGAGAACCACAACAGAGAGAGCACAAACAAAACCTCCCCCCACAGATTTGAAAGGATCTTCTTCCCTTATTGGTCCTTTTGGTCAGGTGCCAGCCAGGTTACTTGAGCTTCTTACCTGTAAGGGGTTAAAGGAGGGAATTTATGCTACCCTTAGCTGTATGTTTATCACTGGGACATTGATATAAAATGTACTCTCTAAATGTAATTTGTTGAAATATAAGCTTATTCTGTGCCTTTCATATACACTTCAGTGGTATGACTCCTTAGCTTCCTCTGCTATCAAACCTTTCATTTTGATGCTCATATGAAATTGGCAAGGTCAAAAAAGAACTTCACCAAAACAAGCTGAAAAACTTACCTCCGGATATAATCTCACTAAGGACCACAGTCTATTCGACCCATGATATTTGTGGCCTAATGATCTATAGCAGCTTCATTTTCAGGGGTCAGTGATGCAGCAGGTGTCACTCTAGCCTTGATCATGTTAAGAATAAATTAATGTTGTGTATTCAATTAACCAAACAAGCGCAGAATGGGTGAAGTGGCACAATGCAGCAGAGAAGGTATTGCTACTTATCAAGAGGTGCTTGATTATTAAAGGGAAATAAATGATTGGAAGACAACGCATCAAAGAAAGATTGTGCATTACTCTACAGTATAAACAATTTTAATGTTTCCTATCCCATTCAACTTTTACTACTAATACCTCCCAGGCCATGATGTGGCTACCACATCTCCCCACTAATAGACTAAATAAATGTCAGAAAAATCATCCAAAGCCAGTTTTTCTTAATGTTTTCTAGTCAGTAAACAGAGATCAGGGTCTTGTAATTGTAGCTATGGCCTGGGACGTAAGACTCTCTCGTCTCTGACTCCCACATTGATATGTTGGATGAGTAACTTAATCTCAGAACCTTACTTTCCACATCTATATAATGAAGACAATATTTATTTCCCTTTCAGAAGTGCTCCAAGACTTTTGTAAAGCACTTTGAGTTTCTTAAATGGAAGGCACTGCAGAAGTACAAAGTTTTATTTTATTATTATAAAAGCTTCTAGTGCTAGGAGAGCTGAAATAAAATGAATTTTCATTTTTTCAACATTATTGAGATAATTAAATGCTCCAACTTCCTGATCCATCAAGGATCCAGGGAGCAGGAATATGGGAACATAACCCAGCCTATATCTAATTCATGTAAACACACTCCCACACTATGACATGGCAAGAGTGTGTATCTGTTGGAAGAGTCTAGACCACTGGAACAAGTGATCTATGAACAGTATGAGTAGGTCTGGGGTCCACTCATACTTGAACAAATATAGGCCCAATCATGGCACTTGCATATTCAAGTAGTGGGGTTAGCACTGGTGCTCTCCACGGGCAAGTGGTAGATATTGTTCCTCCTGTCATTACAGAGCCAGTGCTCTAGCATGGGGCTGGGGTAGCACTGAGATGCTGTCTTTTTGGGTGGGGAGGATGGACATAAAACTGAGCTCCTGACTTTTTGTGGTTATTAGAGAGACCCTTATATAAAAAAGGAACATTTTACAAGACTAGGGCTAGCCTTAATTCAAGTCTGAGCATGATGTAGTTGCCCACTACCAAAATTATTATAGTTTCCACTGGATATGTTTTCCTGTCCTAAATTGTTGTGTATGTGCTTAAATAGTGTTTCACCATAGAAACTCTAGGCTGCACTTCAGTGATACAAACTGTACCCAGAATAAATGTATTTCAGTTTGTGAAGTGATCTGGAGTTCTCTGGGCTGAAGACTGGTACATAAATGTACAGGGTTTTCTTTTGATTTCCTTGTTTGAATTTACAGAAAGTCTTAGAAGTTGCTAAATAAAACCACCTAGGGTCCTAGAGTATATATTCAGCACCATACTTCAGTTTTCCCACAGGGAAAACGCAATGTTGGTAGAGAAACTCCACCATACAAGTAAACGAGTGTATATATTGTTAAATCATCATAAAAATCACCATTTGAAATCACCACATCAGAATGTTCCTGTGTAGGGATATTAAAGAAGGTTTATATTAGAAATGAAAGTGATTCCCCATAATTGCTCCCCCATAATTTAAATCTCATAGCATTACCAAGTAAAAGATCTCTTGGATTTATTGTTAACTTACAAGCTACTGTCTGTGTAAAACTTGCAAGCCATTGATTGCATCTGTTCTCAGAAAGATACTTTATTGCTATGTAAAACTTGCAGTCAATTGACTCTGTTCTCTAAGCATGCTCTGTAATAGATACTTTGTAAACAAACACGGTAAGCCGTTAATTAACGCTCCACTCAAAATGATACATTGTAACGGCAACTGCTCTTAGAAGCAACACAGAAAAGACCCCCTCCCTCTGTAATCAAAGGGTAGGGAGTCTCAAATAAATTAGTAACACCCCGAAAGTGGTGGAGACAGTAAAATAAATGTGATTAAAAGAAGGAATGTATGTGAATGAATGCTTGGTTTACATGAATGGTCAGGGAAGTGCCAGCCTAGGAATGCAGTATCCATTGGCCGAAGAAGGCGTCAAGTGGGTACAACCAGATGACCCCCGGAGGGCAAACTGGAATCCACCCCACCATCTCAAAGGATGAGAAAAACCAACATCTGACAGCACGGAGCCATCAGGAATGTGCCACCTACTGATTGATTCAGCAACAGGAGGATGAAGCAATTCCCATAGACTGACATAGGAATAAATTCCTATAAAAATGGACTCTGAAGACTAAGAACTTTGAGTCTCTGGTTCTGCCACCACCCTCCAGGAGCATCAGGTGCGCATCTGACACAGACTCGGCTCCACTCTCGTGGACAGGATACCTGGCCAGTATTCTGTCACGAGCAGCTTCCAGGCTGGTAACTATAACTGATTAATGCAGAACCTGTGTGAGTGTTTGTGTGAATGAATGAATGTAACAACTGTCTGTTGTATTTGCAATAAACGTTGCATTTTGCCTTATCCCTCTTAGGAAGTAGGAAGAAGTCCAGGGGAACTAGACAACAGTCTGGTTAAGAGATGGCCTCGTACAAGATCAGTGTGTTGCGGGCGGATCCCCGTTGACTCAGTGGTGGACCACTCTGCCACTGTTAGGGCCTTGGACTGGGACATGGTGTAGTTGGCTGGGCCTTTGGGCCCCCCCTGCCTGCCACCCCAGCCCTAGAGTGGCAGTAGTCCCCCTCCTTAGGCCAGGAGACTCTGCAAACCCTGCCTGAGCCCCCTAGACTGTGTTTGGGTGCTCGACCCCTGCCAGAGCCCTAATGACTTGCTGCCCCACTCTGACTGAGGGCTTGGGATCATATATTGCGGGTGCTCTACCCTAACTGCAGGTCAGAGCCCTGGTGGCCTACTGCCCCATCCTGCTCGAAGGCTGGGCATATGAACTACTACAGCTCTGCCTGACTGCAGGCCAAAGCCCAGACTGTTTGCAGCCCCGCCCTGCTTGAAGGCTGGGGCCCATCAAGTACCGCTAATTCCCCCTCTTTGTTTTGAGCATACTCTAGCAGACCATACAGTGAGGAAGTGTGACCTCCCTCAGAGGTGGATGCGGAGGGACAGCCATGACCACCTACAGTCCCTAATTCCATATCACACAGATTTCTTACCAGTTGATTGGGGGGGGGGGGGGGGGGGAAGGATATGCAACTGTGTGTGTAAGGTGAATAAAACGTTGTATTTGGAAGTGGTGAGCACGTGGTAATTCTAATTAGTGCTATAGTGGAAGGGAATAATGACAATTAGACACACCAGATACATTCTGAATGTTAATACTGTACACTACTGTGTTTGTTTAAAGAGCAGATATGGAAAAAATGAAAGTACTGGAGAACTAAAGATGAGACATGACTTAATGGTCTAATTCTAAGTCAGAATTTAGAAGCCTAAGTCTTTAAAATCTTTGGGGAAAATCCATATTCTATTGATTCTGGGAACATTAGTAATACAGTGTTAGAAGTGCTAAGACAGGCACAGCAAGATACTAGAGAAATCTATTGTCAATCAACATTTTGAAAAAGGAACTCCAAAGGGTATCAAAACTGAGAATGGAAAATACAGTACATTTTATATTTAAATACCTCTTCATATAGTTAAATGCTTCTGACAATTCATGGCTTCAGAAGCTGTCCATAAAATGTTTTTAGTCCCTTTATTCCTTCCAAGGTCATTAATCATAAGAATATTAAGTCTTAACATGTGGGATTGATACATAATTCTTGATATGTTTACAAAGGACCTGATTCTTGATTGCCTTACTCCTTTGTAGTCATGTACATCTGTGCCAAGTGGTTGTAAAATGGTACAATCTATATAAACAAATGGGGAGTTCAGCTCTGGGTGTTTTACAGCCTCTTTGCACAGATGTAAACTACCACACAGGGTGAAAACCCTGGAGCACCAGGCCCTTCACTGCAGTTGAGAATTAGGAAATTGGTGTATTCTTCTGCAAGGATATGTTAATATATATATTTTTAAAATTCCTTGATAATGCCAGTAGATAGATCACAACTAAAAGCCAGGATGATAATTGTGACGGAATCCTGTCAGAAGACTGTCATTGTCTTCAAAGTTTTTTATAACTCACTAAAAATAAGTTTTACTGTCAAATTTTAAAACTCCTATGTTCTAAATGAAGTCTTATTTTCCACAAGCTATTTTGTAAAGGTACAGCTGCCTTCTGCCCCCCTCTACTGCCCCACACCCTCTCCTTCCCAGTGACAGGACATCTCACGCTGCTAGTGGCTAGGTCCTTCTGTGACTGCTGAGATACACGTCTACACTCGAATAACTCCTGACCAGATTTCTAGATGGAAATCCAGTGATCTGCAGGCAACAGGCCCTGCTCCCTCTCATTTTCTTTTTTCAGCTGTTGCATTTTGTCTAAGGGTAATAGTCCCAAAAGCACCTAAATGACTTGGTAACCTACATCCCTGTAAGACTTGGACTCCTAAGAGCCTAAGCCCCCTTTTCTGAAACCTGAATTAAGTCATTTAGAAACTTTTGCAAATTTTAGTTTGTGAGCTCTCTGACACGATGACTATCAGTGCGTGTGTTTGTACACTGCCTAGTGCAAGGGACCCTACTTGAATCCTTGGTACTTCTGCTATAGAAATAACACTACCACAGATAGTGGTTTGTCACCTGGCTTTGATGTGAGCAAGCCCAACAGAGCCCTTTCTGTATAGGGCCCTGTGGATGAGGTGGCATTTTCCCTACTCTTCCACAAAGGCAGGAAAAGATCTGCCAAGGCAAGTCCCCTCTGTCATGTGACAATGTAAAGACTCAGTCTTCAAACACCGATTAAGACACTTCATTAGAACAACCAAAACAGTATTATTTCTAAACTCTCTCTTGCAGCCTCATTGTAGAGCTTCTGCTTAGAACACGTTCCACAACCTCTTATGTGGATTTGTGCTGCAGCTTTAAAAAAAACAAAACAAAACAAAAAAAAGTACATATAGCCTCATATCTTTCATGTGTACCTTCAGTAGGGATGTTTCATCCTTAAAATCCCAAGAAGATAAAATAAATACTGTAGGTGATTTCCCCCCCCCACCTCCCATCCATTAACAATCCTGTTACAGTTGCTGGAGATGGGGAAATAATACTTCCAATCAGCACTTTCAGCATCTACAGCCAGATAGTCACATGTTTATTTCATTCATTAGTCTTGATCAGCTCCCCCTTTGAAGTATATTACTGTATCACAAAAGAACATTGTGTTTATCTCAGCAGGCAGCCAAACTAGTTAAGAGAAAAAGAAAGCACTTCAGTAAGTTGCCAAGTTTTTAAATGGATTCCTTTATTTATCATTCTCACAGGGAGTTCAATCAGCTACCTCGTGTGCTGCTGCAGTACTGTGCCTGTTTCCATCCCCTCACAATCATAAGTACACCCAGGGTGTTTGCGCTTCACCACACAGACCTTTTATTCTATAGTTCCTTTACAAACAGAGCAAGACACGGGCATATTGCAGCAGGTGCTTTCCACACAGTTCTCCTCCCTACACAGGTCACCCTCAAAGCTCCTCCCACTTATATCCTCCCAATTGTATCAATGCCCTAGTAATTACTACTCAAGTACTCATAATCCCCCATCAGAAAGTGTTTAATTGCTCCCACCTGAGCCTGCAGCCTTTTCTGTGCTGCAGTAATGTCAGGGATCAGGGTCCTATAGCTAGTACTCTGCACAATCATCCAACCCACGGAACCTAAAAAAATTATTAATTCTTCCAGATTTCTATGGCTGGTGCTCTGGGTATCTGTCAGTCGCTCTACCTGTACAAAATCTTAATGGCTTTTGAGACAACAATTTCTGTCCCAGAAATGCTAAATTATGTCTTTGTTGTGTAAGATAAAAGGGAAAGATGCAGACATTAGCCTTGCCGCAGTACAAGAAGTGCTCCTAGTATCAAAGCATGGTTGCTATAAGCTAAGATATATTGCAATCATGAAATCCATCAAGAGGCAAGTCCCCTCTTGATCCTAGGTTGAAAGTTGATTCTTATGGATACACTGACTATATAAAAAAACCCTGTGCCGCTAAAATAAAAAATGGACTGAACCATTCTGATGTTATCCCAGGGATGTTCCATGTAAATTTCACACACATGTTCATCTGTTTTTAAGTTGCTTGTGTGCCTTGAGGAGTAACTACTTTAACCACAGATTTTGCTAGACAGAAGTGTGTATCAGTGAAGCAGCTTTAGTATTTGGTTGATGGATAAAAAAAGGGTCTGAGCAGCCCATTTTACAGAAGCAGGGCCAACCTGCTCATATAAGTGAAGGCGATGATCTGGGCCAACATTCTGTTTGATGGGCCTGATTCTCCACTGCCTTGAACCTTATATAGTCCCTTATCCTGTACACTGTGGGTGTAAAACTCTACCAGATCACTCCACTCTTACATCTGAGACAGGCTTTTACACCTATTTTGTCCATGTGTAAATGAATATGTGAGGTGCAAGCTAGTGAAGAATCTGGCCATGAAGCTTTTGCTCTACTTATCCTGAAAGAAGGCTTGATTTTATTTTCTCTAGCTGACCCTTAAAATACTAACTACAGTAACACAAATCTATTTCATTTTTTGTTAACAATGATACATTGTAAATTGCTGGAAACTAGACTAGGAGACATAACAGCATTCCCCTTCTCCAGCGTAAATAAGAATTTTTGACTTGCACTGCCATCTATTGCCACAGCGTGCACACTTATCTGCATCTCTATTATATGCCTGTGCGGGTTTTTTTATTCCTGTATTAAATATCATAGGAGTTTGTAATATGGGCCATTCACTTAGGAGTTCAATGAGCCTGGTGACAAACTGTTTTAATCAATAAATTCTCTAGCTGATTTATAACACAGAGAGTTATCTCAAGAACTGATTTCATTGCACACATTTGTAATAATGGCAGTAGGCCAAATTCATTTTTGGTGTTACTCTATTGACAACAGAGTCTGCAGTAAGATAGCTGTCAGTTTGGTGGATGAACCAAATGGACTAGGATCCAGCTCATTCCCAGAGCTCTTTAATCAAATCCCCTTTAATCAGGGATGAATTTGATTCAGTGTCTTTAACCAAGCCTTAAGGCTCTGAATCAGCAAAATAAATGAGGCAGGGTAAGGAGATATTTTTTGCTTAATTAGACCCTAATGAGTTAAATTAGCTAAGGCCACTTTCCCTTAAATATGTGTGAATAAAAAGTTCAGACCCTGACAGAAAAGCAGGAATCTATTGCTAATAGGTTGTTATTGTTTTCTACCCTGAGGGGTGATTGCCACTTTTCCATCCTTCATCATGTATGCACTGGTTACTATAAGGTTCTCATGCATGCACAAGCAGCAAAGTAACATCTTTCTGTTTGATTACAAACAATATAAAAATAAAACTTTTTTAAAATGATGACCTATGCCTGAGAGAAAGGATGGTCAGGTATATAAGGCACTAGACTTATAGTAAGGAGAGCTGGGTTCAATTTCTGATTCTACACTGCCTTCCTGTGTAATCTTGGTCAAATCACTTAATCTCTTTGCGCTCCCATTCTCCATCTATACAATGGGGATAACAACACTTCCTCACTCTGTCTTGCCTATCTAGATTGCAAGCTCTTCAAGGAAGAGACCCTCTCTGACTTCATGTATGTACAGCACCTAGCAGAATGGGGCCTTAGTCCTCATTGGGACCTCTAGATACTACAGCAGTACAAATAATAATGATGACAATAGCTTGATTGTGGTTTGGTTAGTAAATCAAAGCCTCCTGAAAACACAGTACTTGTAAAGTACAAAATTCCTCAATCCCCAGACAGCACAACTAGTGTGATTGTGCACTGCACAGGACATGGCCTTCCAGCTTGTCCATATGCTGTAAGCTTTGCAGGGCTGGGCAGGAAGTTAGGTAGGGCTTGTATATCTACCAGACATTGTCTGAACTAGGCAGGAGCATGAGGAACCCTTTTGCCAATTTGACTATTCAAATTTCTTGTGAGAAGTGGCTCATATTATTTTTTTCTCTGATGCACTAAAGAAAACACTTTGGCCACAATTTTCAAAAATGTCTAATGATTTTGTGTCCCTCAGTTTCTGAGTGCCCAGTATGAGACACCTTAAAAGGGTCTTAAAGGGGTCTTCAGAAAATGCTGAGCACCAACTTCTGAAAATAAAGTCCCTTTAAGAGGGGGAAGTCTCAAGTTGGGTGCCCAAATATTGAGGCACTTAGTATATCTAGTCACTTTTGAAAATCTTGGTCTTTAGATCTGAGAGGTAAAGCGTATTAGTACAGAATGTATGGGCAAGATTCTAATCCCACGCTGCTTCTGCACTAATGGAACTTCACTGATTTACGCATAATTTACACCAGTGTAAGAGTAGTCTCTATGTTTCTAATTTCTGTTTAACAGAAAAATACATTCATGTCCTTTTCTAGGTTTCCCAATGACTGTGCTTAACTACCAGCTTAAAAAAAAAAGAAAGCATATTGTAACATAATGACTGGTCTGTAAGTAAATGGAAACAACTTCAGAATAGGAGTCCATTTAGAGATAATTACGCTTACTATTTCATAACCCCAGAGCTACTAATTCCGTATGAGTTGAAGTTCAGAAAACAGTGTATCACACCGAATGCTTTTCCTCAAATTTGTCTGTAATTAACTGGTTTCTGTAAAACCATGGTGAGCAAAGTGCTACAACCCACTATGAAACAAATTAAAGTTATTTCCTTGTGTGACAAATACCGGAATTACTTTGACTTTCAAAACTTGGATGACTCCCTTACTGTAGTTTTAATTAGTTTTTTCTTCATATTTTTGTTCAAGCAGCTCTATTCTTTAGAGACTGATCAGAACTTCAGTTCTAGAACTTCAATCAGGAAACCAATGGTTGTACATCCACAGATCTGCTCTTGCTGCAGAGCCTTTGAAATTGACAGTTGAGGCACATCAAGTTGGCAGATCAGAGAAAAAGGCATTTAAATTGTGTGCGCGTACTTATATGCACGCTTATAGCTGATGAATGGCATTAGTGACTAAGGTCCTCTATTTATTCAAAGAACAGGAAATAATACTGGGGCCTAATTCACTTCTCCTAGCAGTTTAAATCAAGAGTCACAATGGTGTAAAACTGATGCAGGCAAATCAGGCCATTAGCACTTAAGTGTTGCAGTGCTTAACTTGTGGAATTCACAGTCCTAAGTTAGGCAGCCATGCATGGTAGGGGGAGAGTTAGGCATCTAAGGCCTTGGCTACACTGGCGCTGTACAGCGCTGCAACTTGCTGTGCTCAGGGGTGTGAAAATGCCTCCCCCCGAGCGCAGCGAGTGCAGGGCTGTAAAGCGCCAGTGTAATCAGCGCCTGTAGTGCTGCACGCTCGCTCGCAGCGCTGCAAGCTACTCCCCTCGGAGTAGTGAATTCCCAAGTGTAGCCAAGGCCTAAGAAAAGGTTTCACAAAAGACATCAAGCTGAGTGGATGAACTGTTAAACTAGCCAGTAGGAAATGCCAGAATGAGACAGAGAAAAAAAGGGAGAGACTGACTCTATAGCCCAATAGTTAGAGTCAGGGTCACATCCCTGCTCCAAGAAATATTTCATTAATTATACAAAGTGAAACAGCTTCATCAGGAGAGACTGAGAGGGGCCCACCCCGGAATACCCAAAAGTCTGATGACTAGGGCACTCACCTGGGATGTGGGAGATAAAAGGCTCAAGTCAAACCTAGGTCTTCCACATCCTGGGTGATTGCTCTAACCAGTTGGATATTGGATATAATTGGACACCTCCCTTCCTCCAAAGTCTCATCTCCCTGCAGGCAAGATCAGCAGGGGAATGTCTAGCTTGAGAATCTCACTGGAGCTAGCGCACCGATCATCTCAGTGACATCAGCACTGAGGTGCTCTGTGCATACTCATATGCAGAAACAGGCACCTAGGAACTTTAGACACCCATAGGGTTAGGTGGCAGCTGAGCAGGGGTTTTGTAAATGCCACTGGTAGCTAAATGTTTGAGTTAGGTGCCTAAAGAGGCATTTAGACCCCTCAGTCCCCTTGTGGAGCTAGCCCTTAGCGCATTTTTCATTTTCAAAACACTGCACAAGTTTTCCAGTGTTTCCTAGTGTTCCAAATGAGAAGGTGCAGATCTACACCACTCTCACTATGGGGCCATGGCTAAAAGCCACAATAAGGTCCCATGTCAGCAATGCAGTTCCCACTAGAGCTCTAGGAATGAGCTGGATCCTAGTCCATTTGGTTCATCCACCAAACTGACAGCTATCTTACTGCAGACTCTATTGCTGGCGAGAATTGAACACTCTTGATTTTCAGGTCTCAAATTGGAACTGTTGTTTTAACCACTAGTCCAGCAATCTCTTGCTTTTAAGTTGTGAAAAATTGATGGGGGAGAGAGAGAGAGAATATGGAAATCCACAATATAATTTGTGCATACGATTACACCTCTACCCCGATATAACGTGACCCGCTATAACACGAATTCAGATATAACGCGGTAAAGCAGCGCTCCGGGGGGTGGGGTGGGGTGGGGCTGCGCACTCTGGTGGATCAAAGCAAGTTCGATATAACGCGGTTTCACCTATAATGCGGTAAGATTTTTTGGCTCCCGAGGGCAGTGTTATATCGAGGTAGAGGTGTACGTACTTTGAGAGTTAAACAGGCTGCTATAATTTCTTCTGCTTTAATTCTGCCCTAAGACTTATCCAAGGGACTTTAGGGTTCCCCTTCACATCCTTCAAGTCTGTTAAGCACAGAGCCACCATTCATCCATGCTATAAAGGAGCTTAATTTTACTCTTGTTCGTCTCCAAACTTTTCCCACTGAGCTGCATTTGGGGATTTCTTAATTACCATTATTTATCCAAACCCCTCTGGTGACTATACCCATCAAAGGATATAAAGCCCATAATATTACCAATTGCAAATGGAAAGTCCCTGGTTAACATATGCAGGAAAGGCCTCCAACTGAGAAGCATCTGTCCTGAGTTCCTGAAACCTCTAATTACATTGCAGTAGCACAATCACAACTCTGAAACCGTGTCCTGCCACAGCTGATTAGAGTACCCACATACAGGCGAGTCTCATCTTACGCGCATTTAACATGCACGAATTCAGCTTTGCGCGGTCGGCAAAAAACAAACAGACACAAAAAAACAACAATTTAAATACTGTACCTGTAGTGCGGGCGATTCCACCCGCCATTACACTCAATGTAATTTTGACTATACGCAATTTTCGCTTTACGCACTGACAGCGGAACCTAACCCCAGCGTAAGATGAGACTCGCCTGTATAATAGAGTCCAGTTGATAAATTAACAGGATGCTTATTTGCATGCTGATTCCATTGTAGTGTGTCCTATTAGCAAGAATAGAGGGAGTATTCTCCACTCTTAGCTTGTTTTTATTCCTCATTTTGTTTTCTTTAAGAGTGAAATAGAATTTGATACTGGTTTCAGCTTTTAAGAGGATGTATACCCCACTTGTGAGCCCAAGATCCCAAATGAAAATATTTGTCCCTCTTCATTTTGATTTGAAAAAAAAAAAAAAAAAAAAAAAAAAATTATATATTCTTCAGCTACAGGAAATTCATTCTGCAGATTATGGAAACTTTACATGAAAAATAAGAAATTTAGGAAGACAACTAAAAGGAAGCCACTAGGTTGAGGGTGATGGTAGAAGCATGAAGTTAAGTAGAAGAGGAATAATGACAGTGAGGATTTGCTCCTGCATTCCTTGTACAGCCAAGTCCCTCAATCAAATCAAGTCAGTGAGGGAGCTGAGTGTGTAAGGACCTCAGGATCAAATCCTTAGTTAACCCATACCATTTACCTAACACATGGACATTCAAAAATACAGGATGGGGAACATGTGAAGGCAGATAATTTAAGATAGCTTCAGTGCAGAAATTTACTTAAAATAAAATATATGTAGAGTTTATTGTAAAGTGGGACAGCTCTCAGTTTTGAAATTGGTACCACTTAAGGGAAATAAAAATGACATGTAGCTCCGCCATATAAAAATGCACTATTATACTGATGCCTCTTTTTTTAATTTCAAACGAAGAAAGCGTTGTGTGGCTTTTAGAACACAAGCGCCCCTTAGTGGTAAGATACAGAAACATTCCACCATAGTTTACTGTAGGTTTGTTTTTTATAATTAAAAACCTCACATCCTGAAGTCTTTGCTCAGTCAAAAATGCCCAATGACTAGTATTCATGTTTAGCCTGAGTAAGGATTTCTTGATTTGGGGACACACACACACACACACACACACACTTCTAAAATCACTCAAATTATATACAAGAATTGAATTTTTCAATAAAACATTGAACCCATCTGTAATAGACTAAAAACAATTTACATAAATAAAGGACACTTAATGACATTCAGAAGTATCTAGATAAGATTTACTGGACTTTCAAGAAATCAAGATTTATATATGTGCATCTGAGTTTTAAAACTTCACTCATCACCATGTCAGCTAAGTTATATCCCTTTTGTAACCTTGGTAAACAGAGAAGTGCAACTAAAGAAACTACATTTAGAAGACAAAATAAATACCACCTTCAGTGATCAGTGTGTTTCAGCATCAATGGAAGGAGCATGTCCTGTGATGATTCAAGTTTAGGTTTTCAGTGTGAGTGCTTGTCTTTGGAAAAGAAGAGTGCTCAAGAGTACATAAGTTCTTCTATATAGCATCCCTTACGGACACAGTAATAATATCCAAAGTAGTCTCTAAAATTACAGACACAGTTTTGCATAGTCAGGTTTGAGTAATTATGCACATACACTTTTGTGTGGATGTGGAAGATTGCAGCCACAAGTCAGCACATAAAACTGCACCTTCAATTTTAAAAGCTGGGTCCTCTGAGCCTTTGAAAATTTGGCCCTAAACGTTTGTTCGCCTGAAAAACTGTTCTATATGAAAGGGCCAAGTTTTCAGATAATGGTACACCAAAGTTGTACATGCATCAGTTGCACATCCAAAAATTTGCACATGCAAACACGTACATACAGATGCCTCTTTTGTGAGTGCAATGGGTATGGGTTTTTTGTTTGCAGCTAAAGTTTATGCACCATTTAAAAGCGCAGTCCTAGAAGTCAGTGAATGATTTAATTGGATTTACTCCCCAAATGTTAAGGCTCTAGAAGCTTCCTGCTGTTCTTTATGTAGGTCTCTTGCCCTGTTTTTCAGAGCCTCTGCCTTGGCATCATTCTTATCAATTCCATCTCCTAGTTTGTACATTCGACTGGCATTGGCACATGCCCACACATGACCCATGTCACATGCTTTCAAAGAGTACTTCAAAGCCAGGTTCATGTCCTTTGGTATCCCAGGTGCTCCTTGAAGATATATCGCACTAAGATTGAAACAACTAGGGGCAAAACTGCCATCACATGCTTTAGTGTAGTAGTCCCTGGCAAGGACTGGGTCAGGTTTGTCATCATTTACTTGCCCATCGTGTGCTAAAAGTCCAACGTTGTGGCAAGCATTTATTGATTTCTTCCCACCTTTTTCGCAAGACTTCAAAAAGCAGTTGTAGGCAGCTTTCAAATCTTGGCTGAGTCCACCTGCAGCCACCCAAAAAACACAATCAAATACAAGTTTGTGAGAAGAACATACTCTAATTGTGAGATAGTGAGAAAAACGTTTTCTTTCACAAATTTTTCAATACTATTTTGGAAGACTATAACTAAAGATAGTTGTAAATGTGGACTATACTTCATTCTCATACCTATGAGAGCAATCATATCTCCCCATAGCCTTCTTTATTCTCATTGCTGTTCACGTTTTTGGTGGCCTGTCTAGGTATGTCTACACTGCATGAGTAGAGATAAGGAGGTGTTAGTACTGTTATACAAGGCACTGGTGAGACCTCATCTGGAATATTGTGTGCAGTTCTGGTCTCCCATGTTTAAGAAGGATGAATTCAAATTGGAACAGGTACAGAGAAGGGCTACTAAGATGATCCGAGGAATGGAAAACCTGTCTTATGTTGTTTAGCCTAACCAAAAGAAGGCTATGGGGAGATATGATTGCTCTCTATAAATATATTGGGGGATAAATACCAGGGAGGGAGAGGAATTATTTAAGCTCAATACCAATGTGGACACAAGAACAAATGGATATAAATTGGCCATCAGAAAGTTTAGACTTGAAATTAGATGAAGGTTTCTAACCATCAGAGAAGTGAAGTTCTGGAACAGCCTTCCAAGGGGAGCAGTGGGGGCAAAAGACATATCTGGCTTCAAGACTAAGCTTGATAAGTTTATGGAAGGGATGGTATGATGGGATAGCCTAATTTTGGCAATTAATTTATCTTTGACTATTAGCGGTAAATATGCCCAATGGCCTGTGATGGGACACTAGATAGGGTGAGATCTGAGTTACTACAGATTCTTTCCTGGGTGTCTGGCTGATGAGTCTTGCCCACATGCTCAGGGTTTAGCTGATCGCCATATTTGGGGTCAGGAAGGAATTTTCCTCCAGGGCAGATTGGGGTTTTTTCACCTTTCTCTGCAGCATGGGGCACGGGTCACTTGCTGGAGGAGTCTCTGCACCTTGAAGTCTTTAAACCACAAGTTGAGGACTTCGATAGCTCAGACATAGGTCAGGGGTTTGTTCCAGGAGTGGGTGGGTGAGATTCTGTGGCCTGCATTGTGCAGGAGGTCAGACTAGAAGATCAAAATGGTCCCTTCTGACCTTAAAGTCTATGAGTCTAAATCTGTGCTTCCTAGCACTGAAAGGTTAACCCATAATAAAATGTTAGCTAGAAATCCTGAAGCATCTTGTCACAAGAAGAGAACTAGCTCACAAGAACAGACTCAACACCAGTGGGGGCTGGGCTCCAGTGGGCGCAAAAGGGGAGGGCCTGGGGGGCTAGCCAACCCAAGCCAGGGGTTCACCCACCGCTCATGCTCAACACTTCCCTTTCTTCCAACAGGTGGAAGCTGTTTCTCACCTTTCCCAGTTGCATAATAAGCTCCAAGTTTATAGCAACTCTCACTGTTCTCATTCTTTTCACAGTTTTCTTTTAGCACCTTGGCAGCTGCTTCAAAGTCCTTCTTCACCCCCTCCAAATAATCAGCCAATCGATGGCAACCTGCGAGGAAGACAGGGATTAAACAGTTTACAAACTAGGCTCAGCCTAGGCCATTTGGGAGCTTCACTGCAACACAAGAACCGAAGACGATTGGTCTTTCTAATATGGTATCTTGCTTGTCCAGGTTTAGCCTCATTTTTCTATAGTACAAACCCACTGGAAGCTTTACCGTCAGCTCTGAATTCCCACCACCCCAGTTTGTCTGTGCAGGGCTGCACCCCGGGACTAGACCGCAAGCACAGATTAAAACAAACATCCTAGACCTGGCAGCGCTGCTTTGCAAGAGAAACCCCACACCTCGCTTTCTGCAAGTAGAGCTGGCTTAAAAGACCGCCCCAGGCCCCCGAGCTACAGGCACTTCCCAGAGCGGTGAGGCCCAGTGACCTTGGCAGCATCTCTCCACTCGTGCATGAAGGCAGCAGCTAGGAGAGGCCAGGGACCAAGCGCTCCACCGGGAGGACCCGCCGCCCGCATCAGGGGCCAGCCCTCGGTGCCGGCAGCTCGGGCTGGGTGCAGCCGGGCGCTGCGCCGGGTTGTCCACTTACCGTCCGGATCGCCCTCCTTGTAGCACTGGTAGCTGTACTCGATGCCCAGGTTCTCCAGGTAGCCCTTCACCTCCTCCTCGTCCTCCAGGTTGACCAGCCCGGCCATCGCCCTTCCACGGGGGGAACCTGCCGCCGCGCTACAAGGTGACTCGACCACGAGCGATGCGCCTGTCCCTCCTGCAGGGCCCGCCCGCACCCGGAAGGGAATAGGTACCGCTCACGGCCAGCGGGCGGAGCAGAGCGCCGAAGAATCGATGCGCGGCATCAGCCCATTTACAGAAGCGGAGCGGGCGGGCGCGGAACGTGGAAGTTGTGGTCAGAGCAGCTGCTCCTGGATAGTATCCCCTGCAGGCTACACCCCCTGGCCAGGCCCCAGGGCAGGAGGGCAAGCTAGGGGCACGGGGCTCTAGCAACGGGGCTTTCCAGGCCATTCTCTTTCGCTCTCCTTTTGTCTGATCACTTTCACTCTTTCTCTAAACTTTTTTTTTTTCATTCACCCCTTCTGAAACTAGCCTTGGATCATTTTATTGCTATAGATACATGCAGTAAGTTGGCTCAATAGGTTATTATGCCTATCGGTGCTCTTTGCCCAAGAGCCATTTAATTGATCTTACTGAATTACACCTACGAATATACTTACAAGCACAATACTATTTTGCACCCAGACTTACCCAAGCACTTTACAAATGTTAAATATGCCTCAAAAACTAGTTATATGAAAATGGGGAATCTTTCCATTGAAAAAGAAAAGGGCTTATTCTACTTTCTATTCTCCTGCTTATTTCTCTTCTCCTCTTTCTTTGGGTAAAGTATATTTTAGAGATGCTGTGCTTGCTCTGAGCTGCCTCAATATGACAGTCTCAACAAAATAAGGGGCCAGCTGCACAAGGAAAATGCCCCAAATATCTCATGTGTTGCTGGCAACCATTTTGAGCAATAGGTCACTTTCATGGTGCAGATGGGCTCTTACTTTCTTGAGAATGAGCTCACTTTCCCTTCAACCAGCTTTGAAAACTAACTACTAGTAGCCGAAACAAACTGTTTACCTGACCTCAAGAAGAGGTCTGTGTAGCTTGAAAACTTGTCTCTTGTAACAACAGAGGTTGGTCCAATAAAAGATATTACCTCACCTACCTTGTCTCTCTAATATCCTGGGACCAACATGGCTTTACAACACTGTTACAAAAGCATGAAAGATGCCTGTTGCACCATAGCTCCAGGTCACTTCCCATACTGATGTTGACAATGTTTTTGGCATTGCCAAACCCAAGTGTTCACTAGTGAGTCAGCCTGTCTCCCCTACCCCCACCCTAATAAAAAGAAGTTGGTTTACAAATTATGAGATTTTAAAAATAATAAATTTTGGGTGGGGGTTGCCTTGTGGGTTTTGAGCCTACAGTGATCATGTTTTCAAGTTGTTCTTTACAGCTATTAGGGCTAGAAACTTAGTTTTAAATAAATGAAAGCTGAGATTGTTGTGTAATTATATGATTCCAGGAGCTGTGGCTTTAAGAAAAACATCAAATGTCATGACTTGTGATTAAAATTGTGAGTTGGCAACACTTTTTTTTTGCCTATCTGGACTAACAACTACATAGTATTCAACACCATTTTAAGGGGAGAAGGCAGTGTTGATAACTACTGTCAGCAACTGTGCATTTTCCAAGTATAGACAAATCTTTAACACCATATGATCCTGGGCAGGCCATACAACTTCCGTGCCTCAATATCGTCCTTTAAAAAATGGGGTTAATACTTATTTACCTTCTTTACATCAGTGTTGTGATAACTAACAATTTAATGGTCCTTTTTTACAGCCTCTATATAAGCAAAACTTCTATTGGCTTCAGTTAGAATTTTGCCTGCATATGGATTGCATTGTGGAGGGTAATATTTGTAAATTTGACATCCTCTAATGAAAGGAAGTATAAATTAATTTAGAAATTTGGGTCTTCTGATTTATTATTTGTTATTTTGCTGGTTTGGGAATGAGTATTGTTCATGTGGCTGTACCTGGAGTCGTCAAGAAGCTTAAATGCAAGCTCTTTATATTTTCATTTTAGCTAGTTACGGTGGTATTATTACACTTTACACTGTATCCTGAAACTGAAATAACTGAGACTGGTGCACTCTGTGCTGACAAGAAACTGTAGTGTATGTCCGTGGGAGAGAAGTGTTCACTACCACCTACATCTATGGACCAAATCTGCTCCCATTAAAGTCAATTGCAAAGCCCCCATTGACTTCAATGGAAGTAGGATGAGGCCTTTTACACTAGAGACTTGCAATTACTTTGTGCTGGAGCCTCTGCACAAATACCTGTTCCTGAACTTGATCAGTGACCAGCTCTACCATCAGCAATGCAGAACTGAGAATTCTGTATATCACTTAATGAGATAATAGATTATTTTAATTCTTGGTTTCTTTTTAATAAAACATGCTAACCCTGGTCCTTGTCGTCCCCATTCCATTTAGGTGTGTGGATGGGGGGGATTACCGTTTGAGTTACACCAGTGCACACTGTCACTTCATAGGCTAATACACCACTTAATACCAGTAGGGATTCAATAGATGTTAATAAAATTAAATAAAAAAAATCAATAATCACACAAACTCCTCCCAAGGGGAAACAGGAAACAATTGTAAGATGGACAGGAAAAGGAACGTACAATGGAATTGCTAACCACGATTTATTAAGATTTATTAAGCGTTGCTTGTCCAGCTTGACGAGATTTTGGTTTAACGGGGCTGATTTTCAACAGACCTCAGCTCCCAGCGGGCCCCCTGCGCGGCTGCGTCCCGACGGCTAACGCGGCTCCAGCAGCAGCAGGAGCGCGGCCCCTTTAAGGGAGGCGGGAGGTGGGCCCGGCCGCCCCTAGCCGGCTGAGGCGGATTCACTTCCAGGTCGACTGGGCGGCCCTGTGCCCCGGCTCGCTGCTGGGTGACGGAGCCTGGGGACCCAGCGCAGAGATGGTGAGTCCTTCCCCCCCCCCCCCCGCGCCATGGGGTTTGCAGCGCGCCCCACGCGGGGTGGGGTCGGGGCTGCTAGCACAGCCCCTGGCGGGCTCGGCTGAGGTAAATTCCCCTCAGGGGCTGTTAGAGGCGGGCGCGGAGGCCCTCGCTGGGGGCGGCCTGGCGGGCGATGGCAGCGCGGCGCGGCGCGGGGGGAGCAGGACCGTTCGCGTTTACTGCGGGCCGGCAGCCTGGGGAGCGGGTTGTTGTGCAACGGGCCGCTGAGCGGCGTGTTACATAAGCCGGGACCGAGGCTGCAGGAGCCGGGCGGCAGCTCCGCGCCGTGCAAGGGCGAGTGACGTTCCCTGACAGCGGCTCGCCTTGGGAAGTTAAAAACCAACCCGCCTCGGGGGCCCTTCCAGAGCCCCCTGAGGGCTTAGCCGGGCGCGCGAACTGTACCTGTCCCCTGCTAGGGTGGGAAACAGACGTTTTAAATATTCCTCTTTTTAATTTTTTAATTTTTATTTGTGGGGGAGAGAATTCTTTGCTGCGTGTGACAAATCTGCCCAAGACACACATTTACATGCTTATAATCAGAGGAACTTGGATTGAAGGAGGCATTATGCTTCAGGCTGCCATGTGCATTAGGTTGCTGTTAGTTGCTGAAATCCATGCTGTTTATTTTATTAACTTATAATATATACTACTAATTACAATTTAATTTTTCATGCTTAATAAAACATCTATTAAAATAGTCATTCATTGTTTTTAAACAAAAGCTTTTAAAAAGCCAAAGAAAACTATTCTACTTTATAAGGCAAAACTATAGTCACTCTTGGCTGCATTAGTATAATGCTGTTATGTATCTTGAGTAATAATATGTCAGTCTTTCAGATGTACACCAGAAAAGACACACGAGGTCTGCTTATCTTTTTGACTGCCTGCTTTGTGACTTTTATTTATATGAACTTGACAGGATGGAAAAGTACTGAGATCGAAGGGACTCAGTCAAGTAGTTTAGATAGGTAATTTAGGCTGTGTATACAAAAGTCTAATCACACATTTCAATAGAAATGTTTGTGTATACTTCTATATAAAACAGCTTTTGTTCAGATTTAATCAGTCCTAGGCAGTGTTTATAACTTGAACATGGCAGCACTGTGTTAATGCGTGAGAGCTGGAAAGTGAAATTAATTAGAAACGAAAGGGAAACTACTATAGTTCATTTCCATTTTCCAAGTTGAGTGAAATGCAAAAACTTAACAGCATAAATAGAAAAGTAAAATTTTGAAAATTATTTCACTTCTAACCTCATATGTTCTTAAACACAGGCAAGGACTCAATTTCTTTTTAGCATAAGATCTTGAACATGTCCTTTTTAAGGAAAAGGACAGTACATTAGAAGATCAGAAATGCTTCTGGCTCTGATAAAATAGTTATAGGGCATGTCCCCATTGTCATGTTACAACAGTAGAGAATTCCAAGAAGAGTCACTTTTTTCCCCCTGACACTTATTGAGGAACTTCATTAGAACACAGAAAACAGTATTGCCCCTACTGGGTCTTCTGCTTCACTGTACAGTTTATGCCAAAAACCTTCCCAAGCTCCCTCCCACCTGGCTTTATGCCACAGATTTACAGAAGCAGTGCACGCAGCCTCATGCCCACCACTATGGGAATCAATGAAGTTCATGAAAGATGTGTGGTGTTACTGGTGTGTGTGTATAATTAATCCTAGTTAATGGATATTGTTGGATGCCCTTCTGGCGTGAAGAATAAGCATTTTGAACGGAATCAGACTAGAGATGGGCTGAAGCTTTAATATTTTTATTTGAACTTCCCCTAAAATTCAGGGGTGTTTAGATCTATGGTATTGGTCTGGGCTCATCTCTGATCACAAACAGACAATTTTTTAATCTGCACCCCTATCTTCCCAATTTATT
The DNA here is from genome assembly GCF_028017835.1 of Emys orbicularis. Taxonomy (NCBI): domain Eukaryota; kingdom Metazoa; phylum Chordata; order Testudines; family Emydidae; genus Emys; species Emys orbicularis. The sequence continues at coordinate 11,350,357 of NC_088690.1, forward strand.
TCAGTTACTGGTCCATCAGCAAAGCCTAATAACATCATTGGACTTTAATCTCTGATACACAGAAGTACTTAGCTTTTCTGGCAAAAAGAATGGAAAGGTGGCAAAAGCAATTAATATCATCAATGTTTTGCCTCTGTCAGATGTTGAAGCAGCAAATTACAAGCACTGGAGTTGATGTGAGCAAGGGACATCTTTTATTAAATGGGAGTAGATTTCATATGCTGTTGATATGCTGATTCTTGATTGAGAATCAACAGTCGTCATATGCTCTTCAATGTGTGAAGTAATTTTAGGATAGACAATTTCTTCCCCCTCCACTTTTAAAGAGAAGTGATTTTGAAATGATTACCAAAATTCTGTTCAGAAGACTTTCAGGCATCCTTTATACATCATAAAGAAGCAAAAGAGTCTAGACATCCCATTCTCCCCCCCCCCCCCCCTTAATATCTTTGAGTATAGCTGTAGCCAAAATTTACTGCTTACTGGTAATGTCCAACAAATCTTATAAGAAAACTAGTTAATTAGTAATAAAGTACAATAACAATACTTCAGAGCATTTTTGTAAACACTAAGCACTACAAGTCCCCTGTGAGGCAAGTAAGAATTGTCTTCCTTTTACAGATGGGGAAACTGAGGCAGAGAATTTGAGTTACCAATCAAAGGTCATAGAGGAAGTTTGTCTGAGTAGGAATTATAATTTGGAGCTTCTGGTTCCCAGCCCTGTGCTTGCAACTCTCAACTGTGTTAAATTAAAATGTCTTTTAGCTGACTACATGTGATTGGTTAAAGATGGGACAAAGGTAGGGTGAAGTTCCTGAAAGTATGCAGTATTACATGGAACAGTTCATTTATAAAAAGATACATCTTAATGAGTTAACCAAGAGGATTACATGAGGCAGATGAAGTAACAGAATGGAAGCCACATAAAGGAGAAATAAAAGACAAATATAGCCAGAACATTCAGTTTAAAGGCAAAATAACATTGCTCTTGGAGTTTGAGATGTATCAAAAATTGACACCCTTATTTTCAAAATCGTGTAGGGGAACATGTACCGGTCACTCAGCGTTCTTTGGTGTTAGTGTTGAGAATGATTCATAATGTTTGTGAGTCACTCCTTATGATGATGGAATCTGGTTGATTAAAAACAGTAGGCTGTTATTGGGCACTAGAAGACTGAACAGAAAAACTATATTAAAAGATTAAGATTATGTATTAATAAGAGAAGTTCAGAGGTTTCTCATGATTATTTCCTGTCTTGCTGTTAGTGTCTGATATACCCAAGGATATGTTTTGCAATACCTTGGCACTATATGTAGGATAAATATGAAATTAAAGAATTAGGGTTAGTTTGGTTAAGGAAGAGAGGGTGTGTGTGTGTGTGTGTGGTAAAGAAGGGCCTTGACTAGCAAGTAGAAGGAAGGCCTTGAAAATACTGAGTTATAAGGTCAGTAGGAATAAAGTAGGGAGAATGTCTGGTTCAAAGAATAACTAATGAGATAAGGGAAAGCTTCTTTTAAAAAAAAAAAAAAAAAAAAAGCCTCTGACAACTGGGGTGGCTGCAGATGGTTTTAAATAAGACAAAAAGAATCGGTCTTAAAATGAGTTCCCATGACCCTTCCCAACCCACATTCCAGCGTTGAAGCCTCTGGGAACCCAGGTGCAATGGAAAAACTGTTGGTCAGTAAGAAGGAGGAGAGCAAAGACCTTGAAAAAGAAAGAAGGTTGTAAATCTTACCTGGATTAAGACTGGAAATAAGGGTGAACGGTCTTAAATTGGTTTTTAGCTGAAGTCAGTAACTGGCAATGATATCACTTGTTTGTTGACGGGTATAAAAAGTAAACTCTTAAAGGGTTCATTGCTAATACCTGCCTGACCATGTTGAAGCCAACAAGTATAGGTAAGCACCCCAGGTTTAGTCTGTTTGTAAGTATCTTGATCAAATGCTTATAAATGTTTGCTACTGTTTGGACGTAGTAAATTGCTTATTATTTAGGCTTTTTAGGCATCTTTAGAGCAATTGTATAAATACCATTTGGCCTTTGGATTTAATAAAGGAATTTAGGGTTAAATTAGTGTCATGGTAATACTCTGCATAAATAATAATAATTCCAACACAAGGTGAAAAAATGTTGGCTATGATTTGAAAGAAGACTATAAAAATTGTCACTTTGGGTCCCAGCTTTGTACAGTAATGAACAGGTCTTCTTCAGTCCTTTTTAATCTTGTACTTAAATACCGTTTGTCATTTATCAGTTTTAGTATTAATAGAATGTTGCCCCTTATTTTGAGGCTATTTTAAACTTTCAGCTTTTCATTTCTAGTAGGTTTGAAGCAGCGTGGGTTGATTTAAATCAGCAATCAGGAAACCTTGATTTAAAGCATTTATTTTAATCTTGTTTTGCATTTGTACTTTTCAGTAATTTTCCTAAAGAAAATTTTATTCTCATTGGTTGGTATAACCATTAAAACATGTTAACTCGCATCTAAATATAGCCTTTACTCTAATTTTTGAATACATTTTTGCTAATCAGGAGGACACACTAACTGCTTTAATGGGTAGATATATCTCGCTCCACATACATTATTCAGATTCTTAATTTTTACAATTTTTATCACATTAAGAAATGGTGAATGATGCATTTCTTATTTACTAGATAATGTTCCACTCTTGGTTTGTGTCAAGCTGCATTTGGATGGAAATTGGGATTCAACTAAAAATGAACAAAAATATTTAATAATTATTTTTATTAGTTAAATATTACTGCCTTAAATATGCTGATTACATAAGAAACATACGTTTATCAAAACATATTTTTCTTTTAGAACAAAGGAAGGATTAACGATAATTAGTGAATTATCTGCACATTTGGGTCAGATTTTCAAAGGTATTTTGGCATCTAATCTCCTTCCAGATTTTAGAATTAGTAGATCTCATTGTCTCCCACCTGGTTTTTATTTATAGATTGGAAGAGGAAAACAAGCTTTCCTGCTTTCTCAGATGCCAAGTAGTTTCTCAACTTTGAATGAACTAATCCAAACTAACAAAATATTCCCTCTGCATCTGCTGCTAAACTAAAAGTGATGAAGGCAAAAGCTTTTGTACACAACAGAAATAGAAATAGCATTTGTGAAACATCAGCGTTTGCTCCAATATAAAGATTGAAAATAATATAGATTCTTAATGAGTGCATGAAATTGTGACACATTTATAAAATTTGAGTTGACTGTCACAGTTAAAGATGTTTTCCTCATGAGTTTGTATATATTTTAAAATGTAACACTGATTAAAAATTTGAAGAGAGCTCATTATTGCAGTGTATAATTTTTGGTTATTTATTTAAATGATTTTAAGATTATATGATGTTTAGGCATTAACATTGGTTGTTATAAGTTCAAATTTTAAATTTAAACAGATTTATTTATAAAAAGAAAAATATATTTAACTTAAAAATCTGATTTTTAAATAATAATTATTCTGTTTTAATCCACCTTGCTATAAACTAATCCGCATTTTGGCTTTGCACTTCAGCAGACGATATACCAGTATCCGACAAAAGCATAGTCTCTACACCAGCTAGTTCATGGTGGGAGCTTAGTGTTTCTTTTGAATATAATGCGTTTTAAACATCCTGTCTCTCTTTTGTTTGGAATAGGGAAATGGAAACAGCAACATCATCATAATGCAGTATATTCCATTAAATTACTGTAGATCATATTTAATATATTAACTAAATTTAAAAGGATGTTATTCTTCAGATGCAAAGCGAGAGATTTAATAGTTAAAATTGAATGTATGATAATAGGGTGTCCCCTCAGCAAATTTTGTAATGCTATCCTTGACGTTAGTGATGAGAATTGTGCTAAGAAAACACTGACTGGTACCAAAATACTATGTTTATAAATGGGCTTGATCATTCATGGCCAATATTTTTGATTTAACTCTAATGTCTCAGTAATTTGGTTGTGTTTTGCTTATGACAGGAGGAGGCATCTCCATATACTTTACTTGATATCTGCTTGAATTTTCTGACTGCTGACCTAGAGAAGTTTTGTACAGAAAGGCAAGATGGAACACTGTGCTTGCAGGAGCCTGGAATATTTCCACAAGAAGTGGCTGATCGACTGCTGCAGACTATGGCATTTCATGGTAAAATCTTTATTTTGAAGGCAGCAGCTGTAGGTTTTCCACTAGAATATGACATTGCAGCCCCTACTTTATAGTCTAGTAGAATCTGGCACTGGAGCCACATGAACCTTCTTCCTTAATCTCCAATGAAGAGGGATTTTTGCTCTTCTGGCTTTGTCACAACTTCTGCTGAATGCATCATGGATGGATAGATAGCTCCCCTCGTGGATAAAATGTCCTTTGTCCCATGTTTATGACCTCAGTTTAACGTTTCTTTTCAATTAGATGTCAGCACTTTTCTCTCGGGTTCTTATTTGTGTCAGTTCATCAAATTCCTTTAATCCTATCTCTTTCTGGAGATGCTCAGATATTTAATTAGAATGTTAATAGTATCTTTCATGGAGTAATTAACTGAAGTCTGTCTGTTCCACCCTGTATCTGCATAATTACATCTAAAATCATCTGGCTATAACACCTTCATTCATTTCATGTTACACAGTAAGCAGTGTGCATAAAATGTATTTCCTTGCTGAAAAGACAATCCAAACCAGGGAATGCACTATAAAAAACTGTCAAAACCATTCTTTTCTTCTTCTAACTATATAGTAAATGCAGGCCTAACATATGTCTTCACTAAAGTCTATTTTTTGATAAGGGTGGCCACCCTGTTTCTGATATCAGACTCCAGGCCTTCAATATGGACCAGCCAGGAAATGGAGGGTGGGTGGAACCTCAGCAAAATGTTTTGAATTTTTGTCAAATTTCTAACCAGTTCTCATAAGTTTGTGGTAGGTCCATATAAATGCAGGTTTTAGTCTAAAATGTCCATTTCAAACATAATTCAAGGTTTTTTTAAAGACAGGTTAATTGAACTTCTCAGTTGAACTTTTCAGTCTTATACAAAGCAGATTAGGTTTTGTATATGTTGCTATTTATGCCGTGACCAACCTGTGAAAAATGTGTGATTTCTCCGCAGAGTTTCTGAAACTAGGGCCCCAGACCCAAAAGGGGGTCACAAGCCTGTTAGGGTGTTGCAGTATTGCCACTCTTACTTCTGCGTTTCCTGAAGCTGATGGCAGGATGGAAATACCATGCCACCCTTACTTCTCTGCTGCTGCTGGCAGGCAGTATTGCCTTCAGAGCTGGCCACCTGGCCAGCAGCTGCCACTCTCCCGCCACCCAGCTCTGAAGGCAGAGTGGAGAGTGGTGGCTGCTGGCCGGGTGCCCAGTTCAGAAGGCAATGCTGCCTGCCAGCAGCAGTGGACAAATAAGGGTGGCATGCTATTTCCACCCTTACTTCTGTGCTGTGGCAGCCCTGCCTTAAGAGCTGGGCAGCCAGAGACCAGATTTCATGGTCCGTGATGCAATTTTCACGGCTGTGAATTTGGTAGACCCCTAATTATAACTACATTGACTGCAAACCGTGTATTATGAACCAGTTATTCTTGTTAACCCTTGTCATTCCCCCCCCCATAGATTAAAAAAAAAAAATCTGTAATATAACATAAACTTATTGCTGTTTTCCAACAGGGCTGCTAAACGATGGAACTGTGGGCATCTTTCGAGGCAACCAGATGCGTTTGAAACGAGCTTGTATCCACAAAGCAAAAATCTCTGCAGTGGCTTTCCGGAAAGCATTTTGCCATCACAAGCTGGTAGAACTTGATGCTACGGGGGTGAATGCAGATATTACAATCACAGACATCATAAGTGGACTTGGCAGCAATAAATGGATCCAACAAAACCTTCAGTGCCTTGTGCTGAACTCATTAACTCTCTCCTTGGAAGACCCATATGAAAGATGCTTCAGTCAGTTGTCTGGTCTTCGTGCTTTGAGCATTACCAATGTGCTGTTCTACAATGAAGACTTAGCAGATGTTGCATCACTTCCAAGGTTAGAAAGTCTAGATATATCCAATACCTCTGTCACTGACATAACTGCACTCCTCACCTGCAAGGATCAACTTAAGTCTCTGACCATGCACCAGCTGAAATGCTTGAAAATGACGACCACGCAGATTTTGGATGTTCTAAGAGAACTAAAATATCTGAATCATCTTGATATTTCAGATGATAAACAATTCACATCAGATATAGCACTTCGTTTACTAGAACAGAAAGATATCCTACCTAACCTTGTGTCTTTGGACATTTCCGGAAGAAAGCATGTTACAGATGAAGCTGTAGAAGCATTTATTCAACAAAGACCAACAATGCAGTTTGTGGGACTGTTAGCTACTGATGCTGGCTACTCAGAATTCCTTACAGGAGAAGGAAACTTAAAGGTTTGACTTTTTAAGTTTGTCTATTTAAGGTGGTTACAACAAACATGTGGTTCTCCCAGAATGAAATTATAGGTTCACCTCCCATCATAGTATTTTTATCTGTTAATGGCAATTGCTAATAACTGTGGCTCAGGCCTTCATGTAACTGTTCCTGTGCCAAAATTTGGGTCATATTGTCTATTTTTCTATACCAGTCAGTGAGTCTTGAAGTACTGCTTTGAGATATCAAACCTATGGGAACAGGACGATAGCACTGGATAGTCTGAAACTATTTATTGGCATAATAAACTCTGGTTCCTTGGCGTGACCTCTAGCATAAAGCATCAATATTTCAAAGCCTCATTCATATTGATGCATTGGCATTTGACTGCAGCTTTGAGCAGTTCTACTTAACACACTAGATGCAATAAAACTTTATACTCAGGAACTACTTTTGTACTCCAGCTCAACATCTGTTTTTCAGATCGATGTTTCTGCCTGTCACCCAGCCCTTTTATTACATCAGTGACACACCATGATGTGAGCCTCACCTCTCCCCCCTCTTTTCTGGATAGGGCATTGGCTACCTTGTTCTCAAACCCCTCAATATGTTTAATACTCCTGCAAAGCTATACTCCAGTGTATCAATCTGGAGTTGGTTCCTTTTGTTCTCTCGAACCATATTAATGGTGAGTGATCTGTTAACACCCTGAACCACCTGTTGGAATTATCTGAGCTGTTTTACACCCCACACAATAGCGTAACATTCCTTTTCTATTACGGGGTAATTCTGTTCAGTGAGAGACAGATTTTTTGCTCAGAATGCAATGGGGTGTTTCTTCCTGGTCTGCATCAGTACATCTCCTAGGCCTGTGTTGGATGCATCAATTCAATTCAAATACTTTCTTAAAATCTGGACTGGCCAAAATGGGTGTGCATCTCTCCCTTGATCTGTTCCCTCATTGTCCCTATAGTTCTGTAAGCCCTTCTATTTACTAGGTGTGCATCACTGGTGTTAATGTGGTGGTCTCTCTGGTAAGTGAAACCAGGTTTGTTAGAGAATACCATTTTTTGACTTTGTAACACAGCCACTACTTTTTTTTTTTTTTTTATGGGGGTTAGCCCTTCACTTAAATTAATGCTCTCTAAAGAGTTCTCCTCATTACTCTCAGACATTAAGTCTAAGAGAGGCATCTGCATAGCATATCCTGTTTACTATAGCCTCTCCGTTATGGTAAGCTTTTACTCTGCTAATATGTACAGTTTGGGGTAAACCCCGACTATAGGGTTTTTGTACCTGATAAGTGACTTCATTTAGTTTCTCTATCACCTCAGAGGGACCCTCCCATGAGAGTATTTCATGCTTTTTGTAGGGGCTAATACCAAAACATCTATATTAAAGGCTCTTTCACTTGTCTTCTTGTCATACCATGCTTTTTGTATAGTTTGGCTTTCTTCAAGATTATGCTGTACCAGCTCCATAATGGTTTTAGCTCTGCCATGAATTTAGATACAAATTCCGTTATATTGAAATGTCTGCTAATGTGTGAGCAGCTGATTTTTGTACTGTTACCACTTAAGAATAAACAGTAGGCAGTAATTTCCAGTGAGATCAGAACAGTTGTATAACAGTCCAGCAAAACTTCTCTATGAAATATCTTGTGAAGATAAACTGATAACCCTAGGTAATATAGTATGTGAGACAGACATAAGAGACATAAGAGTTCCAAATGGTGTGGGTTTTTTTACTTGTAAAATGCATCGTAGTTTAGTGATAATCAACACTGTATTTTATCAATAGAGCAAGTAAAAACATGGCAACAGCATCCCTCAGAACACTGTAGTATGAAAGATTATTTCCTGGTCTGGCAGCAAGATCTGAGAGATTTGTTTGGCCCAAGCAATATGGGATGCAGAACATTGATTGTGGACTTATATAAACACATCAAATGCAAAGTCTCTTGGCAACTTGTAAAGGAGCCAAACATATATCCCTTCAGATATCCTGAGGTGAATTAACGTAACTTTTTTATGTGTATGACTGAGCCATCCCCTCCCCCCCCTTGCAAATAACAATTCACCAACTGCAGTCAGTGAACATTTACTTGCTCCTAGGAAACACATGAAGTACCAAAGCATATTGCTTACCTATAAAGAGATTTAAAAAGCAATGGCATTAGATAATGGGAGTGCTTGCTGTAACGGGGGTGAAAAAGATACCAGGTGAGCAAGGGAAATTTTTGAAAGGTACTCTCCAAAGCCTAAGTTCTTTTGTCTTGACTGCCAAAAAAAGAAGAGAAAAGTGTGTTCTTAACCTGAGTTTTATGGGGACTCATAGAAGTGTAGGACTGGAAGGGATCTCAGTAGGTCATCTAGTCCTGTCCCCTTCCCTCAAGGTAGGACTAAGTAATAACTAGACCAGGGGTTCTCAAACTTCATTGCACTGCAACTCCCTTCTGACAACAAAAATTACTACATGACCCCGGAGGGGGGACTGAAGCCTGAGCCTGCCTGAGCTCCACTGCCCCGGGCACGGGGGCCAAAGCCAAAAGCCTGATTCCCATCATCCAGGGCTGAAGCCCTTGGGCTTTAGTTTTGGCCCTGCGCGCTGGGTCTCAGGCTTCAGCCCTGGGTGGTGAGGCTAAGGCTTTGGCTTCTGCCCTGGGTGGTGGGGCTCGAGCTTCATCCCTGGTCCCCAGCCAGTCTAACGCCAGCCCTGGTGATCCCATTAAATGGGGTTGCAGCCCACTTTGGGATCCCAACCCACAGTTTGAGAAACACTGAACTAAACCATTCCTGACAGATGTTTGTCTAACCTGCTCTTAAAAACCTCCAATGACAGAGATTCCACAACCTTCCTAGGCAATTTGTTCCAGTGCTTGTTAATTAACTCAAGGTAAATTCTAGTGAAGGCAATTGTTGTTTTTCACATGAGTTAGCAAGTTGAGTTAAAGTCTAGGCTTTAAGAATACATCTTTTTCTTTTTTTTAAAAAAGAGAATATAGGACCTATGATACTTCTCATTAATAGAATTCTGGGAAGCTATAGCTACTGATTGAACTAATTAGTAACCTGCAAAAACGGAAGCTTTCTCTCATTGATGTGGCTAAAACAAAGCACCACCTCCAGCTGAGACAATTGCATCAACTATATTGTTTCAGCAGCAGCGTGTGCCCATTTGTGTGTGACGGATCATGCAGCTGTGAATCTTGCTTATAAGGCAAAAATTGACACCAGCAACATTAATTGGTTATGGAGTGACACTCCTCCTGCCTGATTGGTTACAGGGAGTTCTGGTCAAAGATTGGATTGAAGCTGAGTTTTGGTTTATAGTTAGGGCCCTACCAAATTCACGGCCATGAAAAATGCATCACAGACTGTGAAATCTGGCCTCCCCTGTGAAATCTGGTCTTTTGTGTACTTTTACCCTATACTATACAGATTTCACGGGGGAGACCAGCGTTTCTCAAACTGGGGTCTCGACTCAAAAGAGGGCTGTGGAGGGGGGTCACAAGGTTATTGTAGGGTGGTTGCAGTATTGCCACCCTTACTTCTGTGCCGCCTTCAGAGCTGGGTGGCCGGAGAGTGGTGACTGCTGGCCAGGTGCCCAGATCTGAAGGCAGCACGCTGCCAGCAGCAGTGCAGAAGTAAGGGTGGCAGTACCATACAATGCCACCCTTACTTCCACGCTGCTGCCTTCAGAGTTGGGTCAGGACCCCTAAAGTTACAACACCAGGAAATTTCAGATTTAAATATCTGAAATCATGAAACTTATGATTTTTTTAAATCCTATGACCGTGAAATTGACCAAAATGGACTGTGAATTTGGTAGGGCCCTATTTATACTGTACAATGTTACCTTATTTCGATGGGGAATGCTAAAGTGTGTCTAGTCCTGGGTTACTGCAGGCAGATCATGCACTAGGTAGATGAAATGTTAAAAACACAGGGATTTGGATAAAATGCCACCAGCTTTGGAACAATAGTTTTGCACAATTAAGAAATTTCAAATTCTGAAATACAGTAATGACAGCTTTTAAAAAATGGAAATATAAACTTCTTTGTCTGTTCATAGGTGTCTGGAGAAGCAAATGAAACTCAGATTTCTGAAGCACTGAAACGGTACAGTGAGCGGGCATTCTTTGTGAGGGAAGCACTCTTTCATCTATTCAGCCTTACACACATTATGGAAAAAACAAAGCCTGAAATTTTAAAGGTAAAACAATACACTTCAGATGAGAAAATCTTGCCCTGTTCTGTAAGTTTAACTTCAGATGAGCATCTGGAAAGCTTATAATATACTGAAAACTTAGTGTATGTTATGTAGTTTTCTTCTGCTGGTTTAGTTACTTGATATTGCTTAAGAGGTTTAGTAGAAATCATTAAGCTTCTGTTAATGTTCATGTGAAAGTGATTTATGTGGTAGTAGTGTGGATGGTGCAAAAGAGTTGATTTTCCTCTGAAAAGAGGCACCAGGCTAATTCAGCAGCAGTATGAATTCATTTTACAAATAAATACTTCTGAATATGGCTTAGAATAGTCTCCTAATATTGCATTATGACATGCTAACTATTGAACAAGTATTGCTTAAAGATAGACAGACTATTGAGTTACCTGTAGGAGTTATTAGACTAAAAGCCTGTCCCTAGGCCACTAGCTTTGTATCATTGGAGCCCCAGAGGTAGTTCAATCTTTATCATTCCAATGGAAGGAGAGATCAGAGAGGTTCAGTTTTCTAACAAAAAAGATTATTGATCAGCATCTTTCAAATTAAACAAGTGACTTTAAGAAAATATCATGATTCTTCCAGCCCTACTGTGTTAGCAGGAGATATTGCTGCTTGATCATGTTAGTGTCAATTGCAAAGAGCGTTTGGATATTCAATCACCAGCAAAGATTACTCTTCCATTTCCCTGTGTATAAGGTATTTGTGACAAGTTTACAAAGCCAAAAACATAACCTGAGAAGGGATGGCTATAGGCCTATGGTAAATTAGCAGTCTTATTGCTGTAGTAGCATTAAGATTATTTGCTTGAAATAACTGAGCAAAAGCAGAGAGGCTCTTTCGAGATACTGAAATGTCACTCATTTGTTGTTGAATGGGTTGTTGAATTGAGTGAGAGGTAGGGAGGAACTGTGGGGCATCAAATCACCAATGGATCCAGGGTTGCTCTTCAGTATGTGGATTTATATATAATGTGAATATGATTTTGTTTGTCTTTCAGCTCGTGGTTATTGGAATGCGAAATCACCCTCTGAACTTGCCTGTGCAGTTAGCAGCAAGTGCATGTGTGTTTAACTTAACCAAGCAAGATTTAGCAGCAGGCATGCCTGTTCGACTACTGGCTGATGTCACTCACTTACTCCTTAAGGCCATGGAACATTTTCCCAACCATCAACAGGTAAAAATATTAGGTTTCTTTTTTCTGTGGATTTCTCATCTTAACAGGAGGCCTAATAATAGAAATACAGCCCAGGTGTGTGATGTGTTTCTACTTTTGAGACTATTTTAATGCTATGAAGTATTGACTCTAAGCTAAATAGAGCCTCAGCTGTCTCGTAAACTTGATGGAGATCTAACCATCCCTGTAGATGTTGCAAAACAATATGAACTTAACAGAGAAGAGGCAAGGTCTGACTCTACCTCAACAATGGCCTTGAACAGATATACCCAAATACGTTTGTGTACAGTATGCACACGTGATATATTGTAACTTGAAAGGCTGCTCTTTGTGACAGTTTTACTCTTAGACTGCAGTACATTAATATAATCACGATGCATGACAGAACTTGTAGAAGTGCAGTTGGATAGTTAACTTACTAGAATTAAGGAATCTGTGGTTGTACTATTGCTATGAACTGCGTCACTGTACAATGAGATTCCACCTAACAGGCACTAATAGTAGCTGCATTTTCCCACTGACAAACACATGGGCAAGGAATGTCTGGTGCCTTTCTGTCCTTGATTTTTGCATTCCCTGGAGTCACTTCCCTGTTGAACTTTCTGCCTCATAGGAGTGCAGTTTGTAGAAGCAATGTTCCTCTAGCATAGCTTTTTTAAAGACTTTATTTTACTGAAATCAAACTAATCAACAAGGACAATAAGAGGCAAATAAAAGAATGCCTATTGTCATCTTTATCAACCATTGTATGCACAAAACTCAGTAACTGTGCTAAACGTTTCCTCACACAGCAAAAAACAAAGAACCAGAACAGAAAGGAGAGAGACAAACAGGAGAGATACCACCATTAGATATCTGACAGCTATGTCCCAATGGTTATCGCCATGATATTATCATTATCCAGGCAGGATTGAGTTAAGTAAAAGTCCAGAACTGATTGTGTTGTCTTTTACAAAAACAGCCCTAAAGTTTCTGGTAGAGAATTTTGGATATATGGGTACCACTTCTCTCTACATGGTGCCTGTGGGTTATTGCTCAGTAAAGCATGATTAATTGAATGTATTGGAGGAAAGCTTCCCTCCAACGAGGAACGTGGAAACTTCTTTTGTAGTCCCTAATTACAAAACTCATTTTGGATGATGAGCCGCAAAGTAGCATTAGGCCTGGCAGGATTTGCTTGTGAGGTGTTTCAAAGAGGTCAAGCTAGTTGAAAAGTGTGGGAGATTATCACATTCCACAGGCTGAGAGGAATGAATGCCTACCTTTTTCCAAAAGTTAGCAAATGCCTGATATAATGAAAGAGGCTGCCATTCTCAGCAGTATGTTTTGGGCAATTCTCAGTCTAAAATGTCAACTTTAAAGACTGTGTACTGGGGGCAAATAAGCCCTGTTTTTAATATCTGGTACAGTGTTTCCCTTCCACCATGGGTCTAGAGCAGTGATAATCAGACTGGTGGAACTGGCTCTTTGATGTGTCTCCTATGGCTCTTTGCAGCACATGATATTAAAACACTCTCTGGTTAATAATTAAATCAATAAGGATGCTTTTACTATGTTGTTAACTATTTAAAATATCATCTTGCACTAAGTTATTAACTTATTTGCTGTGAGAATAATATTTAGTTGATATATATATTTCTCCTGTCATTCACACTACTGTGGCTCTTTTGGGTAATGTTGATCGCTAATTTGGCTCCTGAACCACTGAGGTCTGAGTATTACTAGTCTAGACCAGGGATCTCAAACTCAAATCACCACGAGGGCCACATGAGGACTAGTACATTGGCCTGAGGGCCGCATCTCTGAAATCTTTTCATACAACGATACAAAAGTATTGTCAAAAATGAAGAAGGGGAAAAAAAAAGAGTAATACACTATGCTATTAAAAGTCAATGTATTAACTTTTAAAAAACTGTAATGTGAAGAGGGTTTTTAATAAAATATAAACACCTGTAACTATTCCGTATGTGGTCAGTAACACTGATGATCTACACTAACAGTCTATCAACACAGCTGTAATGGCAGGAACTTTTTAAAGTAACTATTCAGACAAAGTACATTGCCACTTTTAACAAACAGTCTTCCCAACTACTCACAGTAAAGAAGCATATGTGTCGAACTTCATACCTCAGACTGCTCATCTAGTCCATGAGGCCCCGCCCCTGCCCCACCTTTTCCCACCTCCTTCCCCAAAGTCCCCACCCCAACTCCACCCTCTCCCTGCCCCTATTCCAGAGGTGGGCAAACTTTTTGGGCCGAGGGCCACATCTGGGTGGGGAAATTGTATGCAGGGTTGGGGTGCGGGAGGGAGTGCCGGGTGTGGGAGGGGGTGTGGTGTGCAGGAAGGGGCTCAGGGCAAGGGATTGGGGCAGAGGAGGGGTGTGGAGTGTATGAGGGGGCTCAGGGAAGGGGATTGGGGTGCAGGGGACAGCAGGGGGTTCAGGGCAGGGAGTTGGGATGCAAGGTGCAGGCAGGGAGCTGGGGGGCGGGGGTGCAGGAGGGCTTCAGGCTCTGGGCTGGCAGCGGCATGCACCGGGGCCAGGGCAGGCTCCCTGCCTGCTTGCCCCGTCCCCAGCCCCGCGCCGCTCCAGGAAGCCGCCCCTGGAGGATGGGGGGGCAGAGGGCTCCGTGTGTGCTGCCTTTGTTGTGCCTCCAGGTACCTCCCCCGAAGCTCCCATTGGCCGTGGTTCCCTGTTCCTGGCCAATAGGAGCTGCGGGGGGGCTGTGCCTGGAGGCAAGAGCAATGCACGGAGCCCTCTGCCCCCCTGCCCAGGGCTGTGGTGCCGGCTACTTCTGGAGAGGGCGCGGGGCCCATGGCGCCACGGGAGGCAGTCCCGCAGGCCGGATCCAAAGCCCTGAGGGGCCGGATCTGGCCCGCGGGCCATAGTTTGCCCACCCCTGCCCTATTCCAATCCCTTCCCCAAATCCACGTTCCGGAGGAGGAGCAGAGACGCGGCGTGCTTGGGGCGGGGGGGGGGGTACCCGAGGGGGAGGGGATCTTGGCTGCCAGTGGAGTCGCCGCCTATGGGGGGGCCGCAGGAAATAACTCCATGGGCCGTGTGTTTGAGACCCTGGTCTAGACAGTTTTGATACAGACCTCTTTTTCCAAATATTTTGGGGGTATTTCTTTACCCAAGTCCACTTCCAAAGGTTTTCTAGTATTTTCCTCTGTTGGCAACAAATTAACCATTTTTATAGTATGGATTTTAGAGATCATGAATGATTTGCAGATCTCATTAATTGTGATAGGATAACTGGCTTAGAGTGCTCTGTGTTTTGGGATATAGCTTTGAAGAAAGTTATGGATTTTTTAAAAACTGTTTCTCCCACCTTATTGGACCATTGAGTTTAATTGTAAGAGGAAGAAATGTTCTAGGTGCAAGACTATAGTACAGCCAATTATATCTCTGTAGCCATGTCTACCTGGCTCTTATTAAGTTGTTGACCCTACCCATTTGGAGGTCAATTATTAATAGTCATTCTAGAAACCTTAATTAACAATAAGAAATTGGCATTGTACAACTTGACACCAGTTTCACCCCCAAAAAGCCTTTATACTTTGTATTGGGTAAAGAGACCATGCAAAACTTGACTCCCCAGTATTGTATGGCACATTCTGTAGTGAAGAGGGTGTTATTGTTATGTAAAGGACTTTGCTTTGTTCTAGAAAAATGTGCATGTTTTTGCTTTGACACTTCTCTTGTTTAGAAGTATAACCATTTACAGTACAGTACATGATCCATCAAACTCCACGATTCTTATCTAACAAGGAAGCACTTTGCAATTTTTGTATTTTTCTGCTGAACACTTTTTTGATCTCATACAGCTGCAGAAGAACTGCCTTCTTTCACTATGCAGTGACAGGATCCTTCAGGATGTTCCATTTAACAGGTAAATTTAATCCTATTAATTAAAATGGGATGTAGAGTAACATATCAATGGGTTTTGGTTGTTTAATCTCCTGGATTGTAGCGTTTATTTTTGAAATATGCTAATTGTTGGCCTAGTCTCAGGAAAAATAGAACTCTGCCATTTTGGAGACCAGATATTGATTCATAGGGTTAGATTCTGATCTCAGATCCCATAGTAACTCACTTGTGTATACACGAGAAATTTTTGGGGCCCATAATTCACAATTATATGGATTATAGGTCTGAAAAAATCCTTGTCTAGACAAGGGAATTGACTTCAGTTAAATTACTCCAGCTTTACACTGGTGTAACAGAGGTCAGAATTTAATCCCCAGTTTGCTGACTCTCTCTGGAATTGTGGAAGTGAGTTTTGTCATTTTGAAGTGGTCCCTTTATTTAGAAATGTCGTTGGAAGGCTTTGGAAGGTTTGCATCCAACATGCCTAGGTCAGATGATGAAGGATAAAGAAAGTGAGGGGTTATCTCTGGTCTTGAGCCAATTCTCCGTCAGCTCTTTACAAAAGAGAACCTTGTGCTTTTATATTAAACGTCTAGTAAAAGAGACAGTGGGGGAGCAGATCCTGAAATCTGAGTAATCCCTGTGATCTTGGCCTAACTGAAGATTTTATATTTTCTGTAGCAGGCTGGCAGACTGTAAGCTCTTCACGTTTTCAGTAGAGATTTCTGTTGGTGGTGTTCCTTGGTTTACCTAAAAGCTGTTGTAAAAGCTGATGTTGAAACTTTTCTGAGGGTATGTCTATACTACCCACCGGATCGGCGGGCAGAGATCGATCCAGCGGGGGTCGATTTATCATGTCTAGTCTAGATGTGATAAATGGACCCCCGAGCACTCTCCCATCGACTCCTTTACTCCACTGCCGCGAGAGGCGCAGGCGGAGTCGACGGGGGAGCGGCAGCAGTCGACTCACTGCAGTGAAGTAGGTCTAAGTACATCAACTTTAGCTATGTTATTCATGTAGCTGAAGTTGCGTAACTTAGATCGATCCCCCCCAGTGTAGACCAGGCCTTTGTGTTGCTCTGTAAATTTCACTCATTGCGTGGGCCTGACACTAGCTTTGCCTGCTCTTAATTCCAATGTTCACTTCCACCTGCTTGGGACAAAGCACAGTGCTTCCGATTTCTACTGCATGGGGGCATCCTGGTCTGATGTGCGGTGTGTATTTTCTATTTCAAAGGCTTATGCAACTTCTGTTCTGAAAATAAAAACTGTTAACTTTCAGATTTGAAGCAGCCAAGCTTGTTATGCAGTGGCTATGTAACCATGAAGATCAAAATATGCAGAGGATGGCAGTGGCTATAATCTCCATTCTAGCTGCAAAGGTACAAGACTTATACATGTAGAAGTGCTGAAGTATAATTTCCCAGGTCCTGATGAATTTTCTGATATTCACCTAATGTTTTTGTTTATAGCTTTCAACTGAGCAAACAGCTCAACTTGGTGCAGAGCTCTTCATTGTTAGGGTAAGTCCAATGCTGTGTCTTACAAATTGCTACCCTGGATCTCCTATTTTAAATCATTTTGAAATTGGCTACAGTTAGATGTATTCTATTAAACTAAAAATAAGTAGTTAAATTTTACCTTCTGTCAGTACTGCTACCAGGAAAAGATTGGCATTCCAGACTGTCAGGAGAGGACTCTGTCACCATGTTAATGAGGGTGGCCTTTAGGCCCAGCTAAATAGAAGCCAAAGTAAATAACTTGATTGCGTCAGGACTTAAATGACTGCAGTATGGATGGAAAACTCAACTCTGACTCAAACTTTTTATTATTTGCAATTTACTTTACCTTGAAAACAAGCTCCCGTGGACATGTTTACTTTGCCATGCAGGTACAGTACATAGGGCCACCGTGGTGTCAGCTGGCTGCAGCAATACGTAGAGGTTAAACTAAGTATCTCACGCCTTTTAAAAAAGTTTAACATGTTTTTACTGGAGTTTGGAATAAAATTGTAACACAAAACAAACTGAAGTCATTGTTCGTGGGACCTGGTTTTAGGAGCAGTTTGATGGCTTCAACTTCAGGGCAGTGGAAATACACATTTCAGAAATGGCTCTCTCAATTTCTTGAGAGAAACTATAATGCAAAACACATCTCTGCTGGCGCCTTACTTATGGCCAACCAGTATACCAAACTACATTTCCTTAATGTCTGTGCAGGATAGATGTTCAAGAGGAAGCTATTGATCAGTTATAAATCTTAATTCTCGTCAGAAGAAATTAGGTGTCTTAGTGGAATTCATTGCAGAAACAAAAAAGTCAGACTCTTGATCCAGTTTATTTGATGCAAGTCACTAAAAGTAGTGACTACTAGTTATTAAACACCCAGACTGAGGCTTAAATTAGTATTTAATATTTTCCCCTACCAACCTTTAGTTTAATGTTTTTCTTTTTTTTTTTAAATGTGCAATAGAATATTTAGGAAAAATTGCCACTGCTTGAAACAATCAAACGGAGGTGGTGGTCTTGTACAGATGGCCCATAACAATCCTGCAAGAGGTTTAAGAGGTAGAGAGATGGAAAAAAACAACAACCCACAAACATGTAGGAACAAAATTAAAAAGGCCAAGGTACAAAACAGGATTAAACTAGCTAGGGACAAAAAATGTTTTCTTGTTACCCTTTACAAATACATTAAAAGCAAAAGGGAGACCAAGGACAGGTAGGCCCATTACTCAACAAGGAGGGAAAGGCAATAACAGAAAACGCAGCAATTTTTTTGCCTCCTTTTTCACCAAAAAGGTTAGCAGTGATTGGACATTTAACACAGTGAACATCAGTTTAAATGGGGTAGGATCTGAGGCTAAAATAGGGAAAGAACAAGTTAAGAGTTACGTAGACAAATTAGATGTCTTCAGGTTGGCAGGATCCGATGAAATACATCCAGGATATTGAAGGAACTGGCAGAAGAGGTTTCTGAGCACCTAGTGATTATTTTGAGAGCTCATGGAAAGATCCCAGAGGAGTGGAAAAGGGAACATCTAGTACCTATCTATAAAAAAGGGAATAAGGACAACCGATGGAGTTATAGATAAGTCATCTTATCCTCGGTACCAGGAAAGATAATAGAGCAAATAATCAAACAATCAGCTTGTAAGCACCTAGAAGATAACGTGATAAGTGACAGTCAACATAGATTTGTCAAAAAAAAAAAAAAAAAATCATGTCAAACCAACCTAACATACTACTTTGACAGGGTAGCAAGCCTTGTGGATGGGGGGGGGGGAAGCAGTAGATGTGAATCTCGAGTTTAGTAAGGTTTTTTGATACTGTCTCATAAGCAAACTAGGGAGATATACCCTAGATGAATCTACTGTAAGATGGATGCACAACTGGTTGGAAAACTGAACTCAGAGAGTAGTTATTAATGGTCCACAGTCAAGCTGGAAGGGTATATTGAGTGGGGTCCCACAGGGATCTGTCCTGAGTCTGGTACTATTCAATATCTTAAAAAATGATTTGGATAATGGCATAGAAAATACACTTACAAAGTTTGTGGACAATACCAAGCAGGGAGAGGTTGCAAGCATTTTGGAGGACAGGATTAGAATTCAAAATGATCTTGGCAAACTGGAAAAATGTTCTGAAATAAATAGGATGAAATTCAATAAGGACAAATCCAAAGTACTACTCTTAGGAAGGAATAATCAATTGCATAAATACAAAATGGTAAATGACTGTGTAGGATGGAGTATTGTAGAAAAGGATCTGGGGGTTATAGTGGATCACAAACTAAATATAAGTCAACAATGTAATACTGTTGCCAAAAAAGCTAACATCATTCTGGGATATATTAGCAGAAGTGTTGTAAGCAAGACATGAAAGGAATTCTTCCACTGTACTTAGCACTGCTAAGGCCTCCTCTGGAGTATTATGTCCAGTTCTGGGCACCACACTTTAGGAAAGCTCTGGACTTTCTCAAATTTGTCCAGATAAGAGCAACAAAATCATTAAAGGTCTAGAAAACATGATCTACAAGGAAAGATTGGAAAAAAGTGGGTTTGTTTAGTCTGGAGAAAAGAAGATTGAGGGGGGACATAAGTCTTCAAGTATGTACAAGGTTGTTACAAAGAGGAGGGCGATAAATTGTTCTCTTTATCCAGTGATGACAGGACAAGAAGCAATGGGCTTAAATTGCAGCAAAGGAAATTTAGGTTAGACATTAGGAAAAACTTTCTAACAGTAAGGAATGTTGAGGAGTGGAAATAATTACCTAAGAAGGTTGTGGAATCTCCATAATTGGAGATGTGCTTTCATCATCTAACATGTTCTTTCATTTAAGAACATGTTAAACACCTGTAAGGGATGGTCTAGATAATACTTAGTCCTATCTCAGTACAAGGAACTGCACTAGATGACCTATCAAAGTCTCTTCCAGTCCTACATTTCTATGATGCTATGAATATGCTTGCTCTCTTATAAAAGAATGCAAGCATAGGGCGTATAGGAAAATAATTAGGAGAAATATACAGAAAAATGACTGTGTTAATCACTAAGTATATAAATCTCCATTCTAATCAGAGATGCAGTTACCCTAGTCATTGCCCTAGTCTGTGCATAAGTAAACAAAGATGATGATATAGGAATAGAGCACACAACTTCAAAGCTAACTGTCCTTTTTGTTCTTCCTTTTTCAGCAACTTCTACAGATAGTTAAGCAGAAAACAAATCAGAATCTAGTGGATACTACACTCAAGTTTACACTGAGTGCGCTTTGGAATCTCACTGATGAATCTCCAACCACATGTAGGCACTTTATTGAAAATCAAGGTCTAGAACTCTTCATGAGAGTCTTAGAGGTGAGGACTATGGTTTATGCGGTGGATTGCATTCCTTGGTTCTAAAATTTCAGCATTAACAAACCATTATTTTGTGGCTTACATAAGCTATATTTCACTTTACAGTCTTTCCCATCTGAGTCGTCTATCCAACAGAAAGTTCTTGGCCTTCTGGTAAGAAGAATAGAAAAATTATAAATTTCACAGAAATACAAGTTGTTCTTAATTGTCTCCCTATTTAATTTCTATTTGAGAATTGGCTTAGATGGTACACTGTTAATTATACTTTATTTTCTTAACCTTTAATCTTACATATTGGGTTCTTGTGAGCTATGCATTTGACATCATGATTTTTAGACTACATTGCCAGTGTTCCCAAAGCACCACCTTATGTAGGAGTGGCTATTTAATAGTTATTATGGACAGTCTGAGCCTTCAGGAAAGGGTAGGGAGTAAGTCCTCAAATGACTTCAAGGACTCAAAAGAAGGTTAAAGGTTGAAAGTCAATGGGACTTTAGGGTCCTAAATCACTCTGGGTAAATTCTCAAAAGGATCTGTTTAGAAGTTTTTATTCTTTTTTAAAATAAGAGCATAAATAACTTAGTGATCTATGTCTTAATGGTTTGAGGGAGTCTTTCATGGAAGGGAATGTTTTGAGGTAGGAAGTGAAAGCCATTAACTTTTAGACAAATTCAGAGTAAAACGGGGAGATTTTCAAAGGCAAAATTGGCAGTTAGATGCCTAGCTCCCATCTATGACTTTGAAATTTGCCTCTAATATCAATACATATAACTGAGTTAAAGTTAGACACCCATTAATACATCCTCATTTCTATTGATATTTTCTCAATTCTGTTTTCCTACAGAACAACATAGCAGAAGTGAAAGAGCTACATTCTGAGCTAATGTGGAAGGACTTCATAGACCACATCAGTAAACTATTGCACAGTGTTGAGGTAGAAGTCAGTTACTTTGCAGCTGGGATTATTGCTCACTTGATATCTCGAGGAGAGCAGGCCTGGACATTGAGTCACACTCAGAGGACATCTCTTCTTGAACAACTGGTACAGAAATAGCTAAAAATATTCCCTGCTTTTGTGTTATATTAATGTTAATTGCCTGTAATTAGCATTAAGTATTTCAGCACTTGGTTCTCTATCTTGCAGCACTCAGCCATTTTGAATTGGCCAACGCCAGAATGTGAGATGGTTGCCTACAGGTAACTACTGCCTTGATTTAAAGTTTGGAAAATACTAACTCTAGCACCCTTCAGCTTGCTCTAAAAATTACAGATCTGTGCCTGAAGCATTGTAGGCTGCCTGCCAAACCATGCTTCTGGACTGTAACCTCTAATATCTCACCTTGGACAAGGTGGCTTGACCTTTGGGAGTGATGGGAGAAATGAGTCAGCCTGGGTCTCCTTTCAGAGCCAGATATAGGGCTGTTCTTTTCCTGTCTCCTACTACAGCCAGCCTTACTTCTTTAGCTAAACTTTCGAATTAATGTTCAAAGGACCATATGAAGAAACTAAACAGCATATTAGCTATTGAGCTACAGTAATATAAGGTGGTATTGTATGCCACAGATTCTGGGTTTTAAGGCTGGAAAGGACCATTAGATCATCTTGTATGACCTCTTCTATAACACAGGTCAAGTACTCCTGCCTGTAAGTAATGTGAGGCACCAGATGCTATGGCAGGGGTGGGCAAACTATGACCCGCGGACCGGATCCGGTCCCTCAGGGCTTTGGATCCAGCCCGCGGGATTGCCCCCTGTGGCGCCGTGGGCCTGGCATCACTCTCAGAAGCGGCCCCCGGGCGGGGGATCAGAGGGCTCCGCATGCGTTGTCCTTGCCTCCAGGCACCGCCCCCCGCAGCTCCCATTGGCCGGGAATGGGGAACTGTGGCCTATGGGAGCTTCGGGGGGGGGGGGGAGATTCCTGGAGGCGCGGCAAGGGCAGCGCACACAGAGCCCTCCGCCTCCCCTCCCCCAGGGGCCGCAGCGCTTCCTGGAGCAGCGTGGGGCCGGGGACAGGGCAGGCATGCAGAGAGGTAAGCGGCGCCGGGCCAGAGCTTGAACCCCTCCTGCACCCCGCCCCCCAACTCCCTGCCCTAAGCCCCCTGCTGCGCCCTGAACCCCCTGCTGCACCCTGCACCCCTCCTGCACCCCACCCCCTGCCCTGAGCCCCCCCCCGCAGTCCGCACCCTTCCTCTGCCCCAATCCCTTGCCCTGAGCCCCCTCCTGCACACCACACCCCGCACTCCCTCCCAAACCCCTGCATACAACCGGCCCTGCATACAATTTCCCCACCCAGATGTGGCCCTCGGCCCAAAAAGTTTGCCCACCCCTGTGCTATGGCTTAGAGTCATGATTTACTGGTAAATAACATAAATAAACTATTTTAAGCCCTGGGAACAAATGTCAAATACTGCATCCAAGACTCTAACACAGCGGTTACACCCAAAGTGGGTTGAGACCCTATTGTAATGGGGTCGCCAAGACTGGCATTAGACTTGATGGGACCCAGGGTCGAAGCCCGAGCCCCACCACCCGGAGCCAAAGCCCGAGGGCTTCAGCCCTGGATGGTGAGGCTCAGGCTTTGGCCCCCCCACCTGGGCAGTGGAGCTTGGGCTTTGGCTCCTCTGCCCCAGGTGGTGGGGCTTGGGCGGGCTCAGGCTTTGTTCCCCCCTACTGGGGTCATGTAGTAATTTTTGTTGTCAGATGGGGGTCGTGGTGCAATGAAGTTTGAGAACCCCTGCTCAAACATATCACAATTGTCTTTCTTACCTAGACCCTTAACTAAATATGTAGTGAAGGTATGGTCTCGGTAGTAATGGTATCCAGTAGCCAAATGAAGTGCTGAGCATCTGTTTTTGTTTTTTATCTGTAGGTCTTTCAACCCTTTTTTCCCACTACTTGGCTGCTTCATGACGCCTGGGGTTCAGCTGTGGGCAGTGTGGGCCATGCAGCATGTCTGCAGCAAAAACCGTATGTACTAGGAATAAAACTACATTTAAATTCCTCTCTCTCAACATATAGTCTACCAGAATAACTAAAAGAAACCAGGAAGTTCTAATGATCTTCATCCTTAACTCTGATGGGAAAAGACATGTTAAGGTTTTGCTTAAAATAGGGGCAGAAACTCTTTTAAACAATACTATTTTATCTACATGGATTTTATTTTTGATATGCACATTAATTCAAAATAGATGCATGTTAAACAAATACTTCATTGGGCTTTCTAGAAATGCATTTTGTTCAGAAATTTCAGCAATAAATAAAATACAAAGTTATGGACAACATAAATTCTGATTCCATTTAAAGAAGACCAGAGAGTATAGCAAGCAGTAATCTCCTGGGGATTTGTGGTCATCCTGGTTCTTCTTCGAGTGCTTGTTCATGTCAATTCCATTCTAGGTGTGTGCGTGCCCACGTGCACAGTCATCGGAGACTTTTGCCTTAGCAGTATCCGTAGGGTTGGCTGCGGCGCCCCCTTGAGTGCTGTGCTCATGTGGCGGAATATCAGGCACCGCCGACCCTACGCCTTCTCAGTTCCTTCTTACCGCCCCTGATGGTTGTTTGGAGCGCCTTGTCTTGCATTGCAAAAGTGTTAGCAGTTTTTTCAACCCATTGTTCTGTCTCCTCTGTAGTTAGTTTTTAGGTACTTTAGTTTGACCAAGTGTTAGATAGTTTTAGTAGTTAGAGTCCTGACTGGGACTTCGCTGCGGAGCGGGGCATGTCCGGTTCCCCAGGCTTTAAGCCATGTTCATCGTGTACCCAGCTGATGCCTATTAGTGACCCCCACGATAGCTGTTTGAAGGGTCTGGGGGAATCGCACAGAAAAGACAAGTGCAGGATCTGCAAGAACTTTCACCTTTGAACTCAAAAGGAGTGGGATATCCGCTTGAGGGCTCTCCTCATGGAGGCTGCACTTCATCCTGGGTTGGAGCCCTCCCAGTTGTAGTCCACGCTAAGTACTTCGGTATTGGCGCGCAGCACAGCACACCGCCAGCACCAGAACCTGCCCGGCACCGTTCCCCTTCGCCGGTGCCCAAGAAGCAGCTGAAGCCCAAAGGCCCATCAGCACCACAGGACAAAGGGGCTTCGGGCAAAGGATCTGTGCTAGGCCACATGCCCACCCCGGAGCTGTTGTGGTCTGACCCCCTAGCCCAGTCAGGGATCTGCCTCCGATTCCTCAAAGCAGCAGGGGATCCTGGCCCATCGTAAGGCCACTTGTGCCCGAGGTGGCCCTGGCAGCCAAGGACCAAGTAGACTGGCCCGCACCTCAGGTACCAAGCCAGGCGATGGACCCGGTTAAGGCCCAGACCTCTAAGGGCAAGCCGGTTATGGGACCTCCCTCCAAAGCAATGGAGCATCCTTGGTCCCCAGATCGCAGGCATTGATCCCCGTCACCACGGCATAGGACCCCGGTGCTGCAGCCTCGATCTCTGGTTAGAAGACCCAGGTCTCTAACACCAAGGTTGCCACCTATGAGGCGTGGGATGCCCGAGTTGCGATGCCCATCCCTGTATCTGCGGTACCACCAGCCTCCCGCCAGAGATCGCTGCAGTGCAGATCCTCATCGCCTAGGCAGTCCCCCTGGTGTCGATCTCTCTCGGTGCGGGATCGTTCCCGGTCGTGGCACCGGTCTCCGACTCCCCGATACTGCTCTTCAGGCAGGCACTGTTTCCTTACCGGTCGCCGACGAGGGTCAGCTGATAGACTCGGGCATCTACGGCTGTGCCCTGGTTGCCAGAAAGGCAGTGGTCCGAGATGGAGGGAGAGTTCAGCCTCTCACCTAGGTGGCTGCTCCATTTCATCTACCGCTCCGGCTGGATTTGCTGTCACAAAACCTCAGCACCTTCCTGCACACGAACCTAGCAGCATTGCACTTAACGGCTTGGCTGCTGCATGGCTAAATGTGGAGGAGCAGGAGTGCTCGGCTGGAGTCCAGCAAGTCTTGCTGGCCGGAGAAAGCCCTCCACTAGAGGGACCTACACGACCAAGTGGAGGCAGTTTATGTGCTGGTCCTCAAATAAAGGCATTCAGCCCGAGCAGTCTTTGCTGCATTTAATCCTGGACTACCTTCTGCACCTCAAGCTCCAAGGCCTGTCCCTGTCATCCATTAAGGTCCATCTGGCTGCTATTTTGGCTTTCCACCTGCCATTAGAGGGCAGGTCGGTTTTCATCCATGGCATGTCTGTCAAGGGCCTTGAGTGCCTCTACTCGCACATCAGGGACCCAGTCCCTCCGTGGACCTAAATCTCATGTTATCTTGGCTCATGGCACCCCCCCGTCCCCTTTGAGCCTCTGGCTTCCTGTTCTCTCCTCCTCCTTCCTTGGAAAGTTGTGTTCTTGGTTGCAATAACCTCAGCCTGCAGGGTCTCTGAGATTAGGGTACTTACTCTGGAACCGCCCTATACAGCTTTTACAAGGACAAGGTCCAGCTGCGTCCACACCTGGCCTTCCTGCCCAAGGTGGTCTCCCAGTTTCATGTGGGCCAGGACATTTATCTACCCGTCTATTTTCTGAAGCCCCATAAGTTGGAGGAGTGTTAGCTGCATTCCCTAGATGTTAGAAGGGCGCTAGCCTTCTACATTGAACGGACCAAGCCACTCCGCAAATCTACGCAGCTGTTTGTTGCAGTGGCCAACAGAATGAAAGGTCATCCAGATTCTGCTCGAATAATTTCTTCTTGGATCACCACCTTCTTCGCTACTGCTATTACCAGGGGAAGGTGCCACCTCTAGTGATTGTCACCGCCCACTCAACCAGGGCGCAAGCCTCTTTGGCAGCTTTCCTAGCCCAAGTGCCTATCCAGGACATCTGTAGGGCGGCCACCTGGTCATCTAGCCACACGTTCATGTTCTAATACGCGCTTACCCAGCAGGCCTGGGATGATCCTGGCTTCAGTAGAGCAGTATTGCAAGCCACTAGGTTGTGAACTCCAAGCTCATGTCCGAGGATACTTGTGAGTCACCTAGAATGGAATCGAGATGAGCAAGCACTCGAAGAAGAAAAAACAGTTACCTACCTTTCGTAACTGTAGTTCTTCAAGATGTGTTGCTCATGTCCATTCCATTACCGCTCTCCTGCCCCCTGTCAAGAGTTGCCAGCAAGAAGGAACTGAGAGAGCGTAGGATTGGCGGCGCCTGAAATGCCAATGCATGAGCACGGCACTCAAGGAGGATATCGCTAAGGCAAAAGTCTCCGACAACTGTGCACGTGGGTGCGCAAAACCTAGAATGGAAGGGACATGAGCAACGCATTTCCAAGAACAACAGTTACGAAAGGTAGGTAACCGTTTGTTTTATTCTAATCTCCATTCTGCAATCATAGAATCATAGGGTTGGAAGGGACTTCAGAAGGTCATCTAGTCCAGCCCCCTGCTCAAAGCAGGGCCAATCCCCAGACAGATTTTTACCCCAATTCCCTAAATGGCCCCCTCAAGGATTGAACTCTCAACCCTGGGTTTAGCAGACCAATGCCCAAACCACTGAGCTATCCCTTCCCCCCATGACTTGCTGTGTATCATGAAGTGGGTTTCTTAATATCAATGCCCCATTTGAGATCTGATGAAAGGTGCCATAAGAGAAAAGTATTAATTCCTTTAGAGTACCTCAATGCAACATGACTGAACAAACTCACTACTTTCAATGCTCATTGTTTCTATTTCTCATGTGATTTAGGTGCATGTGTCCTCACTGCTCTCCATACTGTATGTGTATAGCAGCTTTCCTTTCAGAGATCAATGAGTTACTTTCAGTGCTGGTGTGTAATGCCATTAACAGCAATAGCTTTGTGCCTGCTTATATCAGGGCCAAAAATCACTTCTTCCACAACAGAAATGCATGTATACAACAGCACACCGTAACAGTGCATAACAGATTACCACAGGAAGGGAAAACTCCATTCCTTAGCTTTTTGGGCATATGCTTAGTGCTGTATAAATGTTCTGTAGGGATTTTCTTCTAGGTGTATACTGGTCCTGGGTCCAGGGTGACCATTCCTAGATTGAGAGATGAGCTGACAAAGCTGTATTATTGACCGGCCTAAAGATAATGGAGTGTATAACTAGGACACTGTAACCTATGTGGCAACATTAAACTGAAATTGCAAAGCAGGGACTCCAGCCTATCCCAAGCCCTTTTCTCCTCTGTGTCCCCCACATTACTATCAGATCAGTATAGTGCCTGCTATCTAACTTATTAATTTTGGTATGTATGTTATACTGACCTAATTTCTAAATTTTCCATTTGCTGCAGATATTTGAATTGACAGTGAGTAATGGCCTGATAGAAATTGTCAGCATAGGGAAAGCTGGAGAAATTGGTAGCTAGGTAACAAACCCAGGAATTACCATACAGGATCAGACCAGTGGTCCACCTATTCCTGTATGCTGTCTCCAACAGTGTCCAGTACCAGATGCTCCCAGAGGAAGGTGTGAGGAAACCCCATGGTAGATAGCTATAGAGTAACCTTCTTGTAGAGGAATCTTCCTAACTCATCATTTAGAGATTGCCCTGTGCCCGTAAGCATGAAGGTTCAGTTGGGGAAGCATGGGAGCTTTTGGTTATTGATATCCAGGAGGTGGTGGGGCTCTTGGTATTGGGGACAGGACAGAGAACTTTAAGGTTGGGAGGAGTAGGGTTTAAATTCCTGGGGGTGGGTGGTGGTCCCTTTTTGTCCCCCCCCCACCCCCATTGACAACCCTTGATAAGAACTAGCTGCCCCTCTGAACCGTGCCCCAATATTCCACACAACATCCAAAATTGACAACTAAGTATATTGACTTGATTCTGCTAAATTTGATCAGCAGTGAAATATTTAATGTCCGTGCTTAAATTGTTAACCTCCGTGTCCCCCCCACTGAGGTGAATGGGGACAGTTTAAACTTCTCCGAGCTGTTATTTGTGGATAGATTTGTTGACAGATATTTGTAGGCAACTATCACTCCATTAAGTTACATTAGCCTCATGATTTGAAAACTTTCTTTACAACCGTGAGAGACTTAATTTTCTAAAAATGAAAACTCAGATTCTCAAGCTAAGCTGTACTCCGGTTTAATTGTGCATTTTTGCATTATATACGTGGCTCCAGATACGATCAGTGCTCCTGTATGTAAGAATGCTGAAGTCATATATAGTTGAAATGTGTGTTACATACCTTTTAAAGTCAATAATACAAACGGTCAGAAATGTGGAGTTTTGTATCGGGGGGGAGGAGTGCATTCCTGGCAACTTACAGTAGGTACCATTTTAAAAAGTTGCATTTATCAATGGTCAGTGCACTGGGTTTCTGTGAAATTTTTTCCTGTTTACAGAATGGGGCAATATTAATATTGTGATATCTCTGATACTGTGTCATGCTAACTGATACATACTGCAGTCAGCAATAACAGCAGTTTGTCTGTTTAGGTACTTACTTAGATCACATTAGCATGTGAGTGCCAAAAATATTAGAGTGTATCATTGCAACACAAATGGGAGAGAGAAAAAAAAGTATTATTCACATTTTATAGGGTGTCACAGGAAGTCAGTGGCAGAGCTGGGAATTGAACCCAGATGATATGAGGCCCAGTCAAAGATCTTAACCACAAGAGCCTTCTTTCCCATTACAATGAAATTTTACTGAATGACAATGCAATTTTGCAGACACTTTTTCAAATTTCCTAAATGTTGACTGGAATAATAGATAGATCAGTGTTAACTCCACCACCTGAGTGTATTTCACAACTGGTTTTCTTCTCTACAGACAGTTAACTTTTTTTGTATATCTCATTTCAGCTGCCAGGTATTGCAACATGCTAATTGAAGAAGGTGGATTGCAGCACTTATACAACATCAAGGAAAATGGCCAAACTGATCCAGATGTCCAGCGAATTGCAATTGCCATTCTAGATAGCTTAGAAAAACATATTGTACGTCATGGGAGACCACCTCCATGTAAAAAGCAGCCACAAGCCAAACCAAACTGAAAGCTGCAGGTATAAGTTTGTAAACCATCCTCTCTGTAATAATTCTTTATCACGTGTGTAGTTGGAGTTACTTGTACTACAGTGGTCACCAGTGAAGTTATTTGCTAACAGTTGTGGTACTGGATACCACTTGTGGTAACTCATGGGCAAATGTCTACTTTAATGACAACTTCTGAGGGGATCTATGATCAATGCTTGATCTAGTCATACCTATAGGATTACTGATGACTACAGCAAGGTGGGACTTCAATAGTTTGGAATGCACATCCAAAAACAAACCTCTAGGAATATCTTGTTTTGTGACTTAATTGTGGGACAGAAAGCTTGTTTCATCCCTGTCATTGTTGAATATAGAACTGTTTATCAACTCAGTGTTTGAATAGAACTGTCTGCAAGAGTGGTGAATCTCACAATCACAGCTTTAAACAAAAATTCACGCATGCACTCATGTAACTAAGGTAACCAGAATGTCCCATTGTTTATGGACCCTCCATAAGCCCAACTAAGTCTTCAAAATTCCTTGTTTTGGACCTGCAAGCTGTGTCCTTTGTCTCTCCAGCACTAGACTGTTGTCTTTTCCAGCTGTTGGCTTCCCATGACTCATCTATGCTGCCTTAGCAAGGTTAGGATTAGCACTGCTTTGGTGCAAATGGGAAACACTGAATTGCCTGCTCTGAAGGAAAGCAATAAAGGTACAGGTGGCAGTGGGGGACAGGGGAAAGCTTGAAATGCTAAGGGGATAAACTGAGTTTGACTTTCAAACTTAAAACTAAGGTTTTTTTTAAGGAAGTGGTAGGAGAAGGAGGGAGCTCCACATCAGAGCTCAAAATGTTAGTTGAAGTAGGATAGCCCTTCTCATCACATGGAGCTGCATGTCCTGACAGGAGAACCAGGATATTTGGTCATCTTTTTATAACAGATTATTGATTGCTTTGCCATTTCTTGTACATATTTTGTCAGTATTGTGCAGTGATTTGTATTCCCAATGCATTACAGTGCAAAATATCACCCAACATCATATATAAGGTCCTTTGTAAATTGCATTGTTGTGCGGAGTGAAATTTTACATAAAGCTGTCAATGGTAATAACGTATTTCTTCCTCTGTTATTTATGAGTTTAAAAGCTGTGTTGAATGAAATGGAGATTCCACAGCGTACAGATGCTTGATTAAATACAAGTGATGGAAGCAAGCTACAACATGAGCTCAAATTCCCTTTATTTCAAAGCATTGTTTACTAATTCTCCTTGTGCTGTCTAATGGCTGTCTTCGCATCTCCCTGCCAAACAATGGAGCAGGATTCTACTATTGTTGAACTTATTGGCATTTTAGTTCCAATTCCTGAAGAGAAAATCGCTGTACTGTTTACCTTATGGGAAAGGGATGACTGACACAACACCTCTTTACTTCACTATAATAGAGTTAACACACCATCTACAATCTTGAATAGTTTCATTACAGTGTGTGTGTTAGAAACATTAACAAAGTGCTTTAGTAATGTTACCATTACCACATTGCATAATGCTTTGTTTTGTACTCAAGGTATTATCTGGGTAGCTTCATTCCTCTACATACATCTGAATGTATGTAGTTTCCTTGACCTAAAAAGAAGTGAAAATTGTCAGACATAAAATTATGGGATTTATTTTTTAAAAAAAGTTTGGAAGAATTGTGTTTTATGGGCAGTTACTTTTACCTTTCAGACTAGAGAAGTCTTGACTTCTACTGTGAAAAGTCCATTGCAGGAAATGGAACACACAATCTGCCAATATCAGAGTTTATGGAAACTTTGTATCACTTGGTACTGAGAGGTTTTAAATGAACATAACCATTTGGAATGCTGTTTTCCCCCAGTAAGATGGCTATTCTAAACACATTAGATTAAACTATACAAAGTCTGCTATGGTATATGACCCAAAATGGAAACTGGGGCACCAGTCTGGCTAGCTAGGGCATCACTTCATGAGATTATGTGGAACAAGCATAATGCAACCACACAGAGTTGCCAGTAATGCAGTCTTTCATGGTCTTTACAATAGCCCATTCCAGGTTACTCTTCAGAAGTGTCTGATGGTATATTGATTGTGGAGGTGACTACAACACTAAGATATCTATTTCACTTGTGATATTTGCCATATTATGAATGAATAATCTGTTAATGCCTCTACTCTAACTTAAATGTTTCTGTAAATGTATGAACTGCTGAGGTTACCTTGATTGAAATTAAATGAGATGACTTACAAGTAAGTAGTTCAAGCAGATCTAAAGAATAGTGAAACTGAGTTTTTTGCCCAAAGACTGTGCATGAGGAAGTGGCTCCTTATTCCAGTATAGATGTTTTTATCTATTTATAAACTACGTTTATAAAACAAAACAAAAACTTGTTTTCCAAAAAATACATTCCTTCTAATAGAGGAACCAGTTCTGGTTTAGCTGACAGCATTCAACTGTTTTAAGTACCCATTATTAGAAGCTAAAGGACAAATCATTAGCATATCTGCCTATCTAATAGGATTTCATAATATTCTGAAACTGCTGTGATGGGAAGGTAATAGTTATATTTAGAGTAAGCATTAGGGATAAATGCTAGCATGTGAGATGATGCTTTCTAACTGTTTTTAAAAAAAGGTTTTGAAAGTTATATAACTTAAATATTCTGGTGTACATATTTTAAATGAAATGATACAGTTTGTGCTATACATTTACCTTGTTTAGCCTGTGAAACTCCTGGGCCAAATTCTGCCTGGAGTTCACATCACTGGGGAGTCAAAACTTATTTTCTGTCACTATTGTGTGTGAGGTTTTATTATTGGTTTGTTCTTTTTGAAATGTCCAAGTTTAAGTTGAGGAGTAGAATGCAAAGAGCTGTGTTTTAAAAACCATCTTTAGCCATCGCTATGATCATTTCCATGGCTTTTCCCTTGCTATCAGTATTTCAGCTGGGCTCAGTGCTTTGTGACACTTCTGGGCTGTTAGGATGGTATACAAACAGAGGTAACCTTTTAATTGCACAGCTTTCTCCCTAAAAGCTTTCTGAAGCAATTTCAGAATTTTACCCGGGCAACGCTTACCAACTACTGTAATTTTCAAGATTAAATGTACTTAAACCGGAAAACTGTTCGATGTGGGAATGGTGTCAGATCTGTCTTCATTCAGAGTTGAGTCGTATAGGAAAACTTTCTTTAATATTCATTGAATGAATGATGTACATTTAGTCAGGTTTCAGAGTGGTAGCCGTGTTAGTCTGTATCAGCAAAAAGAACGAGGAGTACTTGTGGCACCTTAGAGACTAACAAATTTATTTGGGCATAAGCTTTCATGGGCTAAAACCCACTTCATCGGATGCATGCAGTGGAAAATACAGTAGGAAGATATGTATACACAGAGAACATGAACTGGAATTAATTTGCAAACTGGACACCATTAAATTAGGCTTGAATAAAGATTGGGAGTGGATGGGTCATTACACAAAGTAAAAACTATTTCCCTATGCTAATTTTTCCCCTACCGTTACTCACATCTTCTTTTCAACTGTTTGAAATGGGCCATCCTGATTATCACTACAAATTTTTTTTCCTCCTGCTGATAATAGCCCACCTTAATTGATTAGTCTCATTAGAGTTGGTATGGCAACACCCATTTTTTTTTGTTTTCTGTGTATATATATCTTCCTACTGTATTTTCCACTGCATGTATCCGATGAAGTGGGTTTTAGCCCACAAAAGCTTATGCCCAAATAAATTTGTTAGTCTCTAAGGTGCCACAAATACTCCTAGTTCTTTTTGCACATTTAGTCGTGTCTTTATATGATGCTATTCATTCCTTCTTAAGCTTTCTTAAATTATTGGATCAAAGTTAGGCAATGAGAAATGATTGTCAGTAGTATTTAAAAAGGAGGAGACCACTTAACTTCTTCACAAATAACCTGTTACAAAGCCCTTCGGTTTAGTTTTTTGTTACCTTTTTTCAAAGCAAATATATTGTTGCCATATAGCACAATCTGACTTAAATGACAGTGCGCTAAATCCATGGATTGACAACAAAAAAACCAACCAACCATAGAGATCGGCAGCACAGATGGTTATTGTATCTGAATTAATATGTGGAAAATTAAGTTCTCATTCAAATTATGAACAAAGGTGATTATGTTTATTGGCAAAATCTGGCATTTGCGTTAGCAGGTGGCTTATGGTAATGGACAAAGTAACAGAGCAATAAGTCTTTATGCCACAACAATGGTGTGAATTTCTGAAGAAAGGGGAACAGGATTGCAACATGCATTCTGTTGGACAGTGAAAAGAGTAGAACAACACTACTTACTTGCACAAAAGCTTAGGCAAGATTTGCCAAGAAACCATAATTGTTTCCCTACATGTACTACAACCTTTTAAACAGAAAATAGTTGTTTTTTTTAAACTATATGCTAAGTGTCAAGTATCATGTGCCTTTCTTCTGTTTAAACTGTAATACAGCAGCATAGTTCTGTAAAATGTGACAATTGTTCAGTAAATGTAATGGTTGTGTTTTTAAAATACTATTCAATTATCCAGACACACAATACTATTTCCCCACAGGGTCCAGATGAGTGGGGCGTGCTGCATATGGATTGTAACACAAATTTCTAACCAATGCTTTATTTGGGTGTTAATGTTGTATGTTAACTATAGGCTTTGCCTAAATAAATGTGTATGTATATATTTTTTTCTTTTAGAATAATGAATATGCTGTTTGACAGAAATGAGAGAGGCTGCATTGAGCCAAAACAAGTCCGTACAAAACGGACTATATATATATCTGTTTAAAGGTGTATTATTTTTTACTAGTAAAATAATGTACAAGCTGCCACCATCTATGAATGTAGCAAAACACTTATTTCCCTTTGACAGTGTGGCTGTCTTAAAATGAAAAACAAAGTGCATTACCATCTTACGTTATGATGTGAGGCAACAACTTTTTTGTTTCCATTAACAATCAAATCTTTGGACTAGACCAGAAATGGGCTACCTGACCCATTTCTTTCAGTAGGGGGAATTTTAACTAATGTTTCTCTTGCTTTTGTAGAGCTTTTGTGATTTTTTTTTTTTCTGATTTCACGAAATTTGATTCTTCAGGAAAATGGTTCTAGACAAGTAAAACTTTCTGTAAAAGTTCTTTCCATGTTTTCTTACGAACAATGAAGTATCTAAACGTTCAGCAGGCGATTGCTCAGTTTCCAACTTTCTTAAAACCAGTTAAAGCAGAAATGAAAAAACCTGTTTCTTTTGTTCTCACTGTTGCATTCCTAAATTTACATTAATTTGGTAATATATAAAATAGGATATGGAAAGGAGATGGGGGGGGGGAGGGAGTAATCAATACAAATTAAGAAACAGATACTTTACAAACACTAATGAACAGAGTAAGCCCAGTGGATGATTTGTAT
Organism: Emys orbicularis; assembly: GCF_028017835.1. Lineage (NCBI taxonomy): Eukaryota > Metazoa > Chordata > Testudines > Emydidae > Emys > Emys orbicularis. The sequence continues at coordinate 11,385,254 of NC_088690.1, forward strand.
TTGGAAATGGGACATATAGTCAGCCTTTCCCAGCTTGACTTGTGTGGTTGATAGCAATCAAAGTATTGCTATGTGGTGGCTGGCTCCATGGCCTTTGTGAAATGAATTTTGTGGTTTCTCCATTAACAAAAGCCACCGCAGTTTGTACTAAATAGCAACTTTAAACTTCAGCTTCTCTATTGAGACTCAACTGGTGGAAGACTGAATGAAGAACTGTGCTCTGATACAATGGAAATGGTCTAGAAGGACAACCTCCCGCATACTCAAAATTAGTGACCTTCAGTGATGCCTAAAGAAGGATGAAGAATTGAGTCCTTCTCAGTATTCCTCACTTTGGGCCTGATTCTAATCTCACAGTAGCTTTGTACATTGATAGGCATACTGATTTCAGAGGGGCTACTCACTTACCTTAGGGTGACAGCAAAGTCAAGCCTAATTTCAAATGGTCTTCAATTTTCAAAGTCATTTAGAATGGACATTAATATGAACCTCAAACTGGAATTTGTTGGTTTATCCTCTGCACCCAGTATGAGTACTGTCAGCTGCCCTGGGGACTGATGCCATAAAAGCCTAAACCAAACATTGCAACAATTGTTTTTAAGTACAATAACCATATGCTCTAGATCACTGGTTCTCAAACGAAGGGGCGGCTTCCAAGGGAGGAGCAGGAATGTATCAAGGGAGGTCCAAGCTGTGTAGGGTGGGTTGGTTGGTTTTTTTTAAAGAGTTCTGGCTGTCAGCCCTGGGTGGCTGGGGCTTGTGCAGAAAAGCCTTGCACAGCTGGGAGATGGGGACAGCTGGAGCCCTGCTGTTCAGGCTCTCCTCCCCTGCCCTCAGTCCCTCACTTGGAGGTGGTGGGGATCTGGCTGTCAGCCCCGGGGTGGCAGCGGCAGCACAGAAGTAAGGGTGGCAATGGGCTGTTATCTGCTATGAAAAGTGATGACATGAAGAAGAGGGGACCCTAATCAAATAAGTTTGAGAACCACCACTGCTCTAGATTGTGTGGTTTTCATATATGCCCTTCCCACATGCCCAAAATATTTAGCTTGTAGGCTGGTGCCCAAAGGTATGCTTATTTAAAGTGTGGCTCTGCTCTGCTGATCATGTATTTCTTACTCAGTGGATTTGATTCTACTTCTTTATAATGGAGTTTTACCTTTTTGTAAACTGTTAACTCTAAGGGCTCACAGTAACCTTTTGTTTTACACCAGTCGATGTAGTATTGAGCCCACTACATCTACTGTTTGTGTGTAATCAGACTTTTATCTAGTCACTTTGTGTTGATAAGCTTTTCTTCTTTTTACTCCTGTTTAGCCCTCCAGACCTGACATAGCTAAGGTAGAGTGACCTGAATTTTATTCCCTCGTGCTTTATCAACAGAATTGTTTAGGAAGTGCCATTTATTTGTACCAGTCCATGCACCCTCAAGGCAATGAGGCTGCATAAGAGTCACTAAGGGCATAATTTGATCTGTAAAATCTTTTTACAGGGCAGGTGGTACACGTACAGAAAGGGAAGACTCCATCTTTTGTAGATTTGGAAGTTATAAAACTATATTTTAAATTGAGCTCCTAGTATGTTAAAAATCATGAGTCAAGCTATCCAGAAACATGAGATGAGCTTTAAAAATCATAAGATTATGTAAAAATAATCTTTTTATTTGCCTTGTGCTTTTTGAGCCCTGGGGGGTGCTAAGGTCACATTTTGAAGCTTTCTCCACAGTCCCAAAACGTACTTTTCTTTTACAGTAAAGGTTGAAATCATCACATAGCCACTTGGTTCTAGGAGTGGGGGCCTTTTTAAGGAAAAGAATAATTATGCGCATCGTGACAAAAGCATGAGCTTTAGCACTACTGAGCTCATTCGTTTGTAAAACCAGACATCACGGAGAAAGAAACAGAAAGTTACCAGGCTTGGATGGTTATTTTAGCACAATGTGACGTTATGGGTTTGAAGTTATCCCTCATCGTCTCGTTCTCTTAAACAGAGCTAAGGAAAGACAACGCCGCATCGATTGTGGGCGCGTCTGTAAGCGACCAGACAGGAACCGGGGGGGCGTTAGGACGCAAGGAGGCGCTAAACCCGCCAGGGAAGGGCAAGGAAGAGGCGAGTTCCTAGGACCGGCATCATCAGGCGGGAGGGGGCGCTGTGAACATTCAGGGGCTGCTCTGGGCTCGCCCCATCCACAGCTCGGAGCTCGCTCGTGTTCCCTGGCCCGAGCTCGGGCCGCCACGCCCCGGAAGCGAGCGGGCGGCGCCTGCGCTGTGGCCGGGCTGGGCTCCCGGCGTTCCCGGTAGCGAGGCTGGTGGCCCCGAGCGCCCAGCTAGGCGGAGAAAGCGGCGCGGAGAGGGCTGGGGGTTGTCTCTGCTGCGCAGGCCCGAGCCCCTCGCGCGCGGGGGCCCCGCCCGCCCGCCATGGTGCGGTTCCTGCACGTCCAGAACCGGCAGCGGCCGCCGCCGCCCATCTGCAGCGACTGCCCCGCTGTCCAGGTGCGGGGCTGCCCCGGAGCCGGGCGGGCATGGGGGGCGCTGCGGGAGGGGGGCGTGTGTCTGTCTGTGTCCCCCCTCCGAGGGGAGGGTGGGACAGGGATCCCCGGGGGTCGCTCTGTTTAGGGCTCTAGAGCATGGACGTGCCCGAGAATCACTGGATTCAAGGCTAGTCCGTTTCCTTCTGGATCAAACTCCTCTCCTGGGAATCAGGCCTCAGAGAGATCCTGAGGTGAGGTTGAACTAAAACACCCGCACTGGTTGTTACCACCCTTTAAAAAAAGCGGTAATTGACTCTGCTAAAGTGTTGGGTGAGTTTGAGTTGTTACACGTGTGGCCATGGTAGCCGTCCCTTTAAATCCTGACTTGTGCCCGTTACACATTAATATCAAACCAAACGAAGTTAAAGTGGACTGTTCAGGGTGGGAGATCAGTGCATTTGAAATAGGGGTGGCATGAGGATGTCTGGCCTGCATTAATATGCAGTTTATTCTGTCTGACAACTTATCTGGAGGAGCATCCACAATCACCAGCTACTCCTAACTGGATGCTTTCATGGCTACGCAGCAAGAGAATTTTCAGTTTCGAGTCTGAGCCTGCAGGACCTTTTCATAAAATGTCTATTGCTGTCAAGGTGTGGAGGGCTTGCAGGTTTGGTTCCTTGAAGTCTGAGGTCTACCATAATAGGTTGTTGTCTCAATCTCTGTAAGCTCCCTCATTGTGATATGTATTGAGCTATATAAAGTAGGTAGTGGGGCTGGAATACTTTGCTTTAACCTGAATTAATCATTGTGAAAGTATTTTGGTTAGTTGTAATTTGATTAATGTCTTATTAATGTGTGCAGGATTTTTATTTGCTTACAACAGGCTGAGGCATCTCCATACTCTTTACTTGACATCTCTTTGAAAGCACTGACTGCTGACCTAGAGAAGTTTTGTACTGAGAGGCAAGATGGAACACTATGCTTGAAAGAATCTGAAAGACTTCCCCAAGAAGTAGCTGATCGATTGCTGCAGACTATGGCATTTCATGGTAAGACAACTATCTTGGGATCAGCAAGTGTAGATCTGGTGGAAAAGCTGGATGTCGGGCACTTTAGTCGTTTGAGTTGTATTTTTAACATCTGAAATCTTGGCGTAATACCACCTCAAACGTTCTTTTCCACCTCATATTTCATCTTTAGAAATCTGATCACCACCACCTTCAGAAAGTTTGTTCTTTTTACCCCCAAAGTCATTTCTCTTGAATTGATTGCATCTTGTTTCTACTATTACATTTTCTCTTCTGCTTTTCTTAAATTGGAATTATCTAAATTTGAAGGCTACCAACATTTCCCCCCACCTATGGTGTCTCTCTCTCTCCTCCCCCCCCCCCCCCCCAAGATTTTAGTGTGCCTCCTCTGCTCACCTCAAAAATGAGAGAAGGGTGGACATTTATTTTAAAATATTAGTTAACAATATTTATTTTGGTTCTATCTTGGACTTGGTGAAGTTCTGGTGAAAAGTCTGGGAAAGGCAGGGCGTGTCTGTGTGTGGGGGGGGCAGACAATAAAAACATCTCTCTGGCATCACAAGTTAGAAATATGATCCATTTAATCTCTTTAAATCTTGCTTTCTTTTTTCTTTCAGCTAGTGATGGACACTCTGTTCATATTGTGATTCTGTACTGAGTATGGAGGAATTTATATAAAAATAAACGAGTGGAACTTTATTTTCATATCACACAGGCCTATCGGGCTTAAGGAATTTAGAGCAGTAAGAAGAGGGGTCTATGGTTGTTGTTTGCCGTCTTGTAGATTATGAAAAGATTATGTGGCTATTTTGCTTATTCATAAGATTATCCTTGTCTACAGTTAGTTAATTTAATTGTTTTATGCTTCTCATTAAGCATTAAGTGTTGGAAACTATGAATATCTGATTTTTGATTGGCCCTAAATAATACAGCAATTGGAGTTTCTTAGCAAAGTCATGGGAATAGGATTTATGTATAAAAGCTTGGGAATAATTACCAGATTTGGTTTATTTAAGTATTGTATATTGACTGCAGTAAGGAAAGCAAGTTATGTTGTTGCCCTGTGACTTACTGGTGAACTGGTTCATTTCAGGTTAACTAATTTATAGTTACACTTTTATATTTTTCCCTGTTGGCAAAGTTGAGGTAAAATATGTCACAAGCTAGCCTAGTCCTCCACTGAACAGACCCCTGTGTGTGGTGACTGCAGCCAGCCGCTGAGTCCCATGTGCTTCTCAGGCCTCTGGGTTTGGGTAGGAACTGATCATTGTTCCTAGCTCTGGGTCTCTCAAGCGTACTCCTTGGTCTTGGGCCTGGCCTATGCTTAAAAATTAGATTGACCCGGCTTCATCGGTTAGGGGTGTGAAAGAGAACCATAGTTAAGTTGACTTAGCCATGTCTATGCTGGGGGGTTATGTTGACAGAAATATTCTTCTGTTGCCCTAGCTACTGCCTCTTTGAGAGATGGATTAGCTACGTTGATGGAAAAACCCCTTCTGTTGATATAGGAAGCGTCTACACTATAGTGATACAGCAGCAAAACTGCAGCATAATAGCTGTGCCACTGTAGTGTAGATATGCTCTTAGGAAAACAACAAACATTCCCTCTCAATGTCAAAGTCCTTCAGCTCAGCAGCCCCTCCTGGTGTCTGGACTTCTTGCTTCTGATGGTGGAATGCTGCCCCTCCTTCCTCAGAGAAGAAGTCTCCTTAAATAAAGTATTTCCTCTTTCGCCAAGTGGTCAGGCTGGGCAACTCCAGCTCTTCCAGCTATGTGCTTTGATTATAACCTCCATCTTGGGTTAAGACATCCAGTTGGAACTGAAAAAAACGGGGGATTTTGGCCCCCTCCTCAGACATGTTTCTGCACAGAGTCCACTGACTTTCAAAATCAGCGATCCCTGCTTAACAGCAAGCCTATTCTTCCATTAGGCTAGTCACTCAGAGTAGATGGCCCTGAATGACTTTGTCATTGTTAGCTCTATAGGAGGTATTCCAAACCTCAGTATTATCACACAGTGCCCAGAATAGACTGTCTTTGGTAGGAATTAAACGGTTTTCAGTTCCACCTGGATGTCTTAACCCAAGATGGAGGTTATAATCAAAATGGGGTTCACAAAACAAGTTTGTGTCAAATTGTACATTCCATTTTATCTTTGTGTCACAGGACACATCTAAAGAGAGCAGCTACCAAGGGTGGAAGGGAATTATTTAAGGTAGCACAAAAGTGTAATGTACGACAGGGTTCAGTCTTGTCATCGTTGTTCAAAGTGTATGTCAGCCTGCTGGTTGAGATGGAGATTTTTGATTGTTAAATTATTTTTGGTTTGGATGTTTTAGGAAAAACAAGTATCTTACAAAAGGAGGACAATGCGGGGTTTTTTGTATGCTTTAATAACCTTCATACAGTTCCCGGGTACTTCTTGTCATAGGTTTTCTGACATTAAATACTTAGAAGTAATAGGATGAAATTAAGAAAACGAAAATGTAGGCTGTGGAATCATCGCTTAAGGTCAGCAGTGGAAGGCCCTTCAGTTGGGACAATTAAAGCTAGATTGAGCAAAGCACTAGGAAAAAGTAGTGCACAAAACATTCCGGTATTTAGCTGTTTATACTCTAATCAAGTAGGACTTACACAACAAATCCTTAACTAAAAATTCCAACATCGTCTCTTCCAGACTAACTCTGAGAATTCTGTCTTGTCTTCGCTTCTGCTTGCTGGTTGTGTTTTTTCTTGATGTTTCATTGGTTAACATCATGGATAAAATGCACACCATGGCTGAAATGATTCCAACAAATGTTTAAATGTTATACCATATTTCCTAATTTAGGTAACAACTTAAACTAATCTTAACAAAACTTTCCCACCGTTTCCCAAATAATTGAGGCTTATGGATTTAAATGCTGCCTGATCATTTTAAAATGGTCATGTTAAAATGTCCCATATGTGATAATTCTCACATTTTTTAACATAGTCCTGACTATATCCATAATCTGTTTTCCTGTAGAGTATGTAGAAATGGTGTCCTGATTTACTAGGATATAAGTATAGGGTTGAAAATCTATATATGCTGTATTTGTAAAGGTAGTCTTGGAAAGATGTGATTGAAAAGCTAACCACCAGTGGATGCTTGAATTTGAGGGACAGGTAAAGGATCATTAACTTATTCTTTTCCCCTTCTCTTGCTCTTCTCGCAAGTACACAGTCGTGACCTTTAAGGGGGAATTTTTATGGTTCTGTTAGCTCTCTAACAAACTGGAATATCAGTGTGTGTATAAATCTACCATTTAACATGAAAATAGAGCATCAAGGAGTTTGTACTTCAAGTTATAGTATGTTTTTACTCTCAAATACTTATTGTATAATGAACAGTATAGAACATAATGAAGATTTTTAGTCAGAATAGAGAGTTTAGCACATTTTAATATATTTAGTAACAGTGTTTCCACCAAGCCCACAAAGATGAGGTACCCTGCATCCAATGTAAAAGAATGTATTCCTTGCCACATACATGTTCAGGATGTAATATGTGAGGAAGGCTATAACACTTTATCAGTTCACTATCGTAAGCCTTTTTGAGGATTCAAAACATGAGGAAGGAGAAACATCTCCTTTCAAAATCCTAATGCAGAAAGATTTCACCAGCACTGTGCACAGCTGGCAACTGCAGCTTTACATTTAGGACAGGCTGGGTCAGTTCTCACTAGTGTCCTGGCAGCAGTGCCAGGGACTTGCTGCATAATTTTAAATTAAGGCTCGTATGTATGTGGGGATTCCAGAATTGTTTTACATTCTCAATTTTTTTCATTTATTCTTCTCCGTTACCTGCTCATAGATTGTTTCCTTGCCTTCTAAGAATAATCCTTACAATTTCCCCATGTATGAGTATACCTCCTGGCTAAAGTGTAGTGAACATGAGGGATGAAATACTTTCTATTGTTCCATTACGTTGCTGTCCGCTGTAACAGACTTATTGCTGTTTCCCAATAGAGCTGCTGAATGATGGAACTGTGGGCATTTTCCGAGGTAACCAAATACGCTTGAAACAAGCTTGCATCCGGAAAGCAAAAATATCTGCACTATCGTTCAGAAAAGCATTCTGCCATCATAAGCTAATAGAACTTGATGCTACAGGGATGAATGCAGACATTTCTATTGCAGATATTGTAAGCGGACTTGGTAGCAATAAGTGGATCCAGCAAAATCTTCAGTGCCTTGTACTGGACTCATTAAGACTTTCCCTGACAAATCCATATGAAAGGTGCTTCAATCAGTTGTCTGGTCTTCGTGCTTTGAGCATTACCAATGTTCGCTTCCACAATGAGGATTTAGTGGAGATTGCTTCACTTCCAAGGCTGGAAAGTTTGGATATATCCAACACTTCTGTCACTGACATAACTCCACTTCTCGCCTGCAAGGATCGACTTAAGTCTCTCTCTATGCACTATTTGAAGTGTTTAACAATGACTACGCCCCAAGTCTTGGATGTCATAAGACAACTAAAGTATTTGAACCACCTTGATATTTCGGATGATCAGCAGTTTACATCTGACATACCGGTCTCTTTACTAGAGCAGAAAGACATCCTACCTCAACTAGTGTCTTTGGACATTTCTGGCAGTAAATACATTACTGATGAAGCTGTAGAAGCATTTGTCAAACAGCGACCTGCAATGCAGTTTGTGGGACTACTTGCTACTGATGCTGGCTACTCTGAATTCCTTTCGGGAGAAGGAAACTTAAAGGTTTGAGTTTAAAAAAAAAAAAAAGACACATTTGCATGCAAAAGGAAGTGTGATCTACTGTGTTGAGTGTAGGAAGTAGAGTCAGGAACTCTGAATCCTACTCCTAGTGGGGCAAAAAAAGAGTTCAGGGAGAGGAGCAAAGATACGTTATTTGGCTCTTCTTTGCCCCACTTCTCTCTGACTAATCCTGTCCTCCTAATGAAAGTAACTTTGAGAATAAATCTAATAAAGGTCAAAACAGTTTGTGCAGTTAACAGTTGAGCTTGTTGAATATCAGGAATGGAAAAAAACAAAAATTAAAATAAAATCGATTAATTCAATGAAAAGGGCAAAAGAAGTCGTAGACTAACATTACTAGTGTTTGTCCAGCTCTGTTCTGCCACCCGAAGTTAAAATGAGCAAAAAATTGAATTGAGACAGACAACTGAGTTGAGGTGGGATCAGTTTTGTTTAGTGGTCTTGCCTAGATGCATTTATCATCCATATGGAGCACTAACAAACTGCTGTGTTGTATTTGAACTATTTCCGTGGCTCTGGGCAGAGCCTGGACAGAACTCAGGATTGAGATCTTTGAACAGAAGGCGCTGTCACAATGCAAAGAATTTATCTGGAGAATTTTCTAAGTATATTCTTAGATTACTACATGTGAGTTATATTATAGCTCGGGTGGGCAAACCACAGCCCGTCAGATCTTTTAATCCAGACTTCAAGCTCCCGCCGGGCGGCTCCCGGAAGCCAGGCTCTGCGCAGCTCCCAGAAGCAGCGGCATGTCCCCCCTCCGGCTCCTATTTGTAGGGGCAGCCAGGGACTCCATACGCGGCCAATGGGAGCTGCAGGGGCAGCGCTTGCAGATGGGACAGCATGCAGAGCCGCCTGGCCGGTGCCTTGCCTCCGCGTAGGAGTCAGAGGGGGGACATATCGCTGCTTCTGGGAGCTGCTTGAGGTAAGCGCCGCCTGGAGCCTGCGCCCCAACCCCTTGCCCCAGCCCTGATCCCTCTCCCACCCTCCAAACCTCTCAGTCCCAGCCCGGAGCACCCTCATGCACCCCAAACCCCTCAGCCCCACCCCAGAGCCCGCACCCCCAGCCAGAGCCCTCGCCCCCTCCCCCTGCTCTTCAACCCCCTGTCCCAGCCTGGAACCCCCTCCCGCACTCTGAACCCAGGTGTGGCCCTTAGGCCAAAAAGTTTGCCCACCCCTGTTATAGCTAGATGACCACTTGCTCATTGTAACGTCATATTTTGAAGGGTTTTGGATAAGACTAATTTATTTGCACAGTTTCAAAAGATCCAACTTGTCAAAGGTAACGTGAAATTTTCCAATTAAACTTCAGTGTATTAACTGTTTTGTGCCCCCAGGTATCGGGAGGAGCAAATGAGATTCAGATTTCTGAAGCTCTGAAGCGTTACAGTGAGCGGTCATACTTTGTGAAGGAGGCTTTCTTTCGTCTTTTCACCCAGACGTGTTTTATGAGAATAACTAAGCCTGAAATCTTAAAGGTAAAAATGAATTGCTGGTGAGAGTAAATATCAACATATTTGTTGTATTTAGGTATGTATGTATAAAAATCTGTAACTTATCAGGTACACATCCCAGACTCTTCTCCCTTCCCTTGAGTTAGCTAGTATGCTGAGTGGGGTTATTTCAGAAGTACACTTGCAGAGTAACCCAGGTGCTGTAATCTCCTTTCCTGTTGATCATAACTGTCACAGCAGGTAACAAAGGAAGAGATGGATTTGGAGAGAGTTCATGCTTCTCCCTTCCAGAATTTTAGAGATTAGGGCCAATACCCTTAAATGGATTTGAATTTAAATGGGGAGTTGATGAAGGCATGCTTTGTTTGTTTCCTCCATTTAGGATTCTGACTGCAATGTGATGGACTGGCTGTAGCTTTTGCAGTCAATTCTAGGTAGAACATGTTAACTAGTCCAGCCTGTTAGCTATGAAAGTATGGGTGGGACTGACTAGGTCTGCATCTGGTGCAATTTTGTGGTTAATCAAAGATCACAGAAGACATTCCTAGCAACTTCTTAGGTGTCCTGGAGAAGCAGTGAAGGACTGCCCTCTTGCCATCCCCAATACTCATTCTCTATTGGCTATTGGAGGTCAGATGCCATCAGGTGCAGTCATAAATCCTGCCTCTTCCCCAGGGTGTTCCCCCTGTTCACAATAATATCACTTCCATCTCCCCCCAAATTTAGTTTGGGTCACCGTCCTTTTACATCCTGCGGATAGTAGGACACACACCCTTCTCTAGGTGGTATGATTGCAGAATAAAGTTGATGCTCACCTTAGCCTCTAAGGATAGAACAAGAAGCAATGGGTTTAAACTGCAGCAAGGGAGGTCTAGGTTGGACATTAGGAAAAAGTTCCTAACTGTCAGGGTGGTTAAACACTGGAATAGATTGCCTAGGGGGGTTGTGGAATCTCCATCTCTGGAGATATTTAAGAGTAGGTTAGATAAGTGTCTATCAGGGATGGTCTAGACAGTATTTGGTCCTGCCATACGGGCAGGGGACTGGACTCGATGACCTCTTGAGGTCCCTTCCAGTCCTAGAATCTGTGAATCTATGATCGCCATTACAATCCTACTGCGCTACTAAGAGGGTGCACTGCTGGGTATACTTGTTGCTTTTGGTTAATAACTATTTAAAAGATTCAGTAATCATAATTAGAAGTGCATCATAACTTGTACAATGCAGTATTGTGACTGTCGTACAAAATTAGAAATATGAGATCTTATTATGTGAACATAACTTTTCTATTTCAGCTTGTGATTGTTGGAATGAGAAATCACCCCTTGGACTTGGCAGTGCAGTTAACTGCTAGTGCGTGTTCTCTTAACTTAACTAGACAGGGTCTGTCTGCTGGCATGCCTGTTCGTCTGCTGTCCGATGTGATCCATTTACTACTCAAAGCCGTGGAAAACTTTCCTGAACAACAACAGGTAAAAGGGCAGGGAGCACAATTTTAATTCGCTTCTCCTAACAAGGAGGGCTATAATATAAAGACAGAACAAGTATGTTTCTGCTCTGAGAAGGCTTCATCAGTATTGATGTACTGATATTTTGATCAAATCAAATGAAATGCCCCGATTAGCAGAAAAGACCAGATTTGTAGAATCTGTGGCTTTTTCCCCTAATTTCTCTCTTCTGCTTTGCATCAGTAGAGGCCAACACTAAGGTTGGATGACTGGTGCTCTCTCTACTCTCATGCAGCTTAACAATTTTCTTTTTTACTATTTATAAATTATGCATGCCATTAATTTTAACATTCAGATTCCTCTACAGTGTTAATCTTGCCTTGTCATGTTTCATCTTTGCTCTGTATTAGCCGACTTCTTATATGTCACTTAATATAGTATAATGAGTACACTTAATTACACAGAAGAATAAATCGAGAATAAGTAGTCTGAAATACATAGAAAGCTGTCATCCTGATTCTATGAAAATACAGGAAATGCAGGTTGGACTCCTGGGAAAGTCAGGAGACTGACAGACCTGTTATAAAGCATGTCCTATTGTTCTTAACCAATATTTGTGAATTGGTATAAGTGGTGAAGTGCCGTAAAATTACTCCTGAATTTTAAAGAAGACCAAACAACAAAAAACTCTGCTTGCATCACCGCTGAAAGTCTCCAGCTTTTCCTGTGCAATCAAATGTGGAGCTACATCAGAGTTGACTTCCTATGGGAAGTATAACTAAAATCTCAATTCTCACTGAGACATCGGCATCATTCACAGCTAGGGAAATATTGAAGCAGTGACAGGCATTTTAAGGACTGTACTGGAAATGGGTATAATTAGTAGATATTTACTAATCGAAGTTACCTTTCAAGCTAGCTGTCCTCTGTACAATGTAGAAATCTCTCTTGCTGTATAAAGAGACTTGCAGCATTCTTGCTGTCATGAGGCCTCAGATGCATTTTAGTATTGGCATAACTTAAAGAGAATTATTAGAAGCTTGTCTTTCAGCAAGCAGATGAAATTAGTCTGGCACAAATTCAGTCATTACTTCCTCCACAGCAATTAGATTTCTTTAGTTTCTGTTCAGAAACAAGAAATAGCAGTTCCAATACTTGTAATTCCACATCGAGGACTGATGTGTAGTGCTTTCTGAATTGGTGGTGGATTGAGATCTCCCACTTACTCCTATCCTCTCATAAGTCGAAAAAGCTAACAATGCTAGCCACCATTAGGAAAGGGATAGCTAATAAGAGAGCAAATATCATAATGCCACTATATAAATCTATGGTACACCCACACCCTGAGTACTGTGTGCAGTTCTGGTTGCCCCATCTCTAAAAAAGATATATTAGACGTGAAAAAGGGCAACAAAAATTATTACAGGTACGAAACAGCTTCTGTATGAGAAGAGATTTAAAAGACTGAGACTGTTCAGCTTGGAAAAGAGATGACTAAGAGGGGATATGGTAGAGGTCTATAAATGGTTTGAATTAGGGAATTATTTACCCTTTCACATAACCAATGAATTAATAGGCAGTAGTTTTAAAACAAACAAATGGAAGTACTTCTTCACATAACACACAGTCAACCTGTGGAACTCATTGGCAGGGGACATTGTGAAACCCAAAAGTCTGATTGGGTTAAAAAATAATTAGATAAATCCATGGAGGATAAGTCCATCACTGGCTATTAACCAAGATGGTCATGGTCACAATCTCATGCTCTGGGTGGCCCTAAACCTCCGACTGCCAGAAGCTGGAACTGGATGAAAGGGGATGGATCACTCAATAATTGCTTTTTCTGTTGTCTCTTTGAAGCCGCTGGCATTGGCCACTGTCAGAAGACAGGATACTGGGCTAGATGGATAATTGATCTGATCCCATATGCCCCTCTTACATTATTATGAGATAGCACACACTAATGGTTAGTGGCAGCAATATTCATGTGCTTTTCTTGAATCCAGTCCGGGCTGATAGCAAAGGCTGTTAAGGAAATGCTTTAGATCCAAAGCTGTGATACAGCCAACTGTAATCTTGTAGGATGGTACCAGTCTGCCCTGCTTGCAACACTGAATTCATACAGCTGATACTGACCCTTGAGGAGAGGTTAAGGCTGGTAGTGGGGACTTGGACTGAGATTTTACAAAGAAGTCCAATTCTTAGACTACTTTGAATATGAATTAAAAAAATCTCACAGATTTTTAAGATAAAATTTAACCTCTTCCCCATTCCAAAAACCTCCTTGTACGATAAAGTTAAGTAAGGAACAAAACTGGACTCATTAATATCATACGTTCTAGGGGAGATTGCATTATCTGTACTGCAGAAGCCTTTACATTGTTTAAGATTTTGTTTATGGTATCTCAATTCCATCCTTTACTTGTTTAATTATTAGTGTCTAATAATACAATACATGGTTCCCTAATGATTAGTGAACTGCAAAATTATTATAAAATAAAATATGAGAGTGTGCTTCTGTAACTTCATGAAATCTTTTTCTCCCCCCACAAACAGCTGCAGAAGAATTGCCTCCTCCTACTATCTAGTGTCAGGATCCTTCAAGATGTTCCATTTAACAGGTGAGTGACAGCCCAATAAATTGAAATAGGATGTCAAACAGCATGTCAAATATTTGGAACAAATTTTCTTTTTTCTGATTTTCTTTTTTTTTATCATAACTTTCATCTTTAAACTTTCTTTTGGGGATTCTCAATTAACTAGTCTTCTGAATTGTCATTCAGAAATTTTAGGTTCGCTTCCTAGGGCCTGATTCTTGCTTATAGACTCATAAACTGCAAGTAACTCTACTGAAGCTGATGGCGTTACATTTGTACAAAGCTGGTGGGAGATCAGACTGGCAGTAAAATCTTGGCCCAATTGACATCAATGGCAAAATTCCTGTTGACTTCGGAAGGGCCAACACTTCAAGGTTTCTAGCTCTTTGGACATGTTCATCTGCTGGAGGGATAGGCAGTTGCCTTGTATATGACTTCAGTGATCTTTCTTATCTTTCAATGGTGTTAATACACTATTTATGACATTGTTGTGTGCAGTGTTGTGGTAGACGTGGAGGTCCCAGGATATTAGAGAGACAAGGTGAGCGAGGTAATATCTTTTATTGGAACAGCTGTTGGTGAGAGAGACCAGCTTTCGAGCTACACAGAGCTCTTCCTCATGTCTTCCTGAAGAAGAGCTCTGTGTAGCTCGAAAGCTTGTCTCTCTCTCCAACAGAAGTTGGTCCTATAAAAGATATTACTTCACCCACCTTGTCACTCTATTGATGACATTGGCAATTGACTGCCTGGAGGGAGGAATGGGTGAAGGAAGCAGAAGGTAAGAGTGGAGGATTCTTTGCTCTGACAGGAAGAAAGGGAAACCTTTCTTCAGATGTGGAGAGGGGGGTTGGTGGTAGTTCTGTTAGTAACAAAAGGCATCACTCATGCATTAATAATGAGTTATTTACTGTTGCTCACTTAGTCATTTTTTAGATAGCCTTTTAAAACTATTGGATCCCTCTTAAAATCTTTCTTGTGGCCCGATCAAAGGCTGCTATAAATTAGTCTTTGTTATTGCCCACTTTCGGGGGTAGGGAGAGGATTTGCAAAAATCAGGCTTGTGCTTTTTTCTATCCTTTGGAAACTAAGCATGTTTCCTTCCGTTTCCAGAGGTTGATATGAGAACCCTAGAGTCTGAGATGCAAGATGAAATTTAAGTTTTGTATAACTTACACTCTGCTGTCATAATCTAGGTTTGAAGCTGCCAAACTTGTTATGCAGTGGCTGTGTAACCATGAAAATCAAAATATGCAAAGGATGGCAGTGAATATAAGCTCTATTCTAGCTTTGAAGGTATGTGATTTAAATTTGGAAATGTTCAAACTTCTGTTTCCTAATTTCCAACAGATATTTCAGATACTCATGTAACATTATTTACTTGCAGCTTTCATCTGAGCAAACAGCACAACTAAGTGCAGAGCTCTACATCGTTGTGGGGGTGAGTTGCACATCTCTCTGTGACATTCTTTATCACTAGGTATTAAACCAACATCATGTGAGAAATGACTCCGTTCTGAGCAACCCACATTTGTACAGCACAGAGCATGATGGGGCTTAAGGTCTTTTGGTGCTTTCACAATAGCAATATGAATTATTACTAATGTCTGCAATGAGAATCAAAGCCAAAATCTAAAACCTTATTTTTTGCTTTTCTTTTACAGGAACTTCTTGAAATAGTTGAACAGAAAACAAATTTGAATGAAGTAGATACTACTTTCATGTTTACCCTGAGTGCACTTTGGAATCTCACTGATGAATCCGCTACCACCTGTAGGCACTTCATTGACAACCAAGGGTTAGAACTCTTCATGAGAGTTTTAGAGGTGAGGGTGTGAGTGATTGTGGTAGATTGCTAGCATACATCAAAACTCTCTTTAATGATGACCTTTGTTTGTCTTTACAGTGTTTTCCATCTGATTCAGCTATACAACATAAAGTTCTTGGCCTTCTGGTAAGATCAAAATGAAGTTCTGTTTTAAAAGAAACATTAGTTTTCTATTATTTGTTTCTATGTAACTTTCAGTTAGGAAATACCTGGAGGGCATGTTAACTTCCTTTAGTAAAAAGAGATTTTCTCCCTTACAATTTAAGAGTATCGGCTTATATCCTTAGGCACTCATCTCAGCATCATTTTACATTACACTGATGATTTTCTGAAACCCAGTTTACAGTACACGGATTAAACTTGGAATAACCATTCAGCAGTCAAGGCATTTCCTTCAGTAGTTCTGCAGGGGTTAGGGGAGCAAGTGGAATGAGTACAAGTACCCGAAAAAAGATAAAGGACCAGTTCTGCTACTGCTGAACTCGATGGCAAAACTCTTGTTAAATTCTGGATTGGACTCAAAATTAAGTAATGTAACAAAATATGAACTGTAGGTCAGGGTTTGGTGTTTTGTAGTTGTGGTTTTTTTTGTTTTTGGCTTCAGTTTGATTTTTAGGTATTGAAGCTTTCAGAGAAACAACTGTTGTGATAGAAAATGGGAGGTATAAGGCCCATCATCCTTCAGAAGAAATTTATTTACTTATCATAATGCTTATGAACGTTGTATATGCTGCTTATCTTGAGCACACTGATTTTTTTCACCTATTCTGTCTTACAGAACAATGTAGCAGAAGTGAGAGAACTTCAGTCTAAAATAATGTGGAAGGACTTCATAGACTGTCTCAGTGAATTATTGTGTAGTGCTGAGATAGAAGTCAGTTTCTTTTCAGCTGGGATTATTGCTAATTTACTATCTAGAGGAGAGCAGGCCTGGACACTGAGTCAAACCCAAAGAAAATCTCTGATTGAACAACTGGTACGCTGGCTAAAACTGATACCCTAGTTTTATTCTAGTACAGTGCTTCTGCTGTTTACTGTAAATATTATAATATTTAATTTTGTATCTTTACAGCATTCAACCATTTTGAAGTGGCCAACACCAAAATGTAAGATGGTAGCATTGGTTGCCTACAGGTAATGAATTCGGAATAATGTCTTGACAATATTAACTCTTGTACTGTTTCTGAAGTTTGTGTACTTACTGTATTTCTGCTGCTGTCGCCGCCAACCTCTTCACCCTAAATGTTCTCCTTTATGGAACACTGCTTTTGTAGCAGATTTCTTGGACACGTTTGAGTAGGGAATGTAGGGGAGAAAAGCCATTTGGAGCCTGCTGAAATACTGTTCTGAGTAGTTCTAACCAGCTAAAATAACACACATCATTCACTGGAACCAGATTTGGGTCCTGCACCGATGACTTCAACATTCCAAGCCTTTTTTTAGGAGCATATAAATTGATATGCTGCATTACACTGGTGGCTTATAGTCTAGTATCCTGTCTGTGAGTGTGTCCGGTACTACCAGATGTTTCAGAGGAAGTTGCAAGATACCCCATAGCTGAAAATTTATAGAATAATTGGACTGTTAAAGGATGCTTTTGCCTAACTTCTGTCAGTTAGAAATTGGCTTAAATCCTGAAGCATGTGGCTTTCTCTTTTTAAAATAATTAAAACCACCACAACCTAATGTAATTGTGGATGCTCCCATTAGCCATATGGCTGTCTTAAAGCTTTATAAATCCTGCCAAAGCATTGGCCTCTCATGAATGAGTTCCATAGGTAACTATTGTGGAGGTGTTTTTTAAAATTTTCCTTGAATTAGGAAACTTAATGGTTTTAAATTTTGTCCCCTTTTTTCTTATTTAGAGTATAAATGGGAACGTGATTTTTTTTCCATATGCCATTAATTATTTTATATATCTTTATCCCTTCTTGTTCATCTACAATCTAAACTAAACAATCCCAATCTCTTTCCGTATGGAAGGCTTTCCATGCCTCTCATCACTTATTACCTATTTACAGAATCATATAAATGTAGGGCTAGAAGGGACCTTGAGAGGTCATCTAGTCCAGCCCCCTGTGCTGAGGCAGGACCAAGTAAACTAGACCACCCCTGGCAGGTGTTCGTCTAATCTGTTCTTAAAGACCTCTGTCGGAGAAAAACAGAGTTCTCACTCTTTCGGTTGGGTGCAGCAAATCAGATACTTTATTATCTCTAGCAATTGCGTGGAGGGAGAGAGCTGAACAGGTCTCTCTACAGGTAAACAATTACAGCAAGCATTTATACCTTTGTTACAGACAATAATGAGCAACAGCTGCATTTTGTTTATACATAGGTCATCCTGATCTTATTTTTCTCACTTATTTTTAGACTCTAGTCTACATTCCATATCATCTACACAAGGTCGCAACAACTTCTCACACAGTTCTTTCCCACTCGCCTCACACAATCCTCGCTTCTACAAATCTCGCGTTATTAGGGTTACAGTTAGCCTGACTCCTGCTAACAGAAGAGACTGTTTGCATTGAAATCCCCTTCCAATCCCTGTCAGGCCTTGCTCTACTTCCACACCTCCAATGATGGGGATTCTACAGTCTCCCTTGAAAGCCTATTCCAGAGCTTGAACTATCCAAGTTTTTCCTATCTAACCTAAATCTCCTTTACTGTAGATTAAGTCCATTACTTTTTGTCCTACCTTCATGGACTTGGAGAACAATTGATCATCGTCCTCATTATAACAGCCTTTAACATATTTGAAGACTGTTATCAGGTCCCTCCTCTGTCTTCTTTTCTCAAGACTAAGTATGTCCAGTTTTTTTAACTTTTCCTCATAAATCAGATTTTCTAAACCTTACATCATTTTTGTTGCTCTTCTCTTGACACTCTTCAAATAGTCTGTATCTTTCTAAAGTGTAGTGCCTAAAACTAAACACAGTACTGCAGCTGAGGCCTGCCCAATCCCAAGTGTAGTAGGACAGTTACTTCCTGTGACCTACATTCTCTGTAACTCAATCTTTACATCATGATTTGAAGACTTCAGTAACTCAACCAGAGGTTAGAAGTCTTTTACAGGAGTGGGTGGGTGAGGTTCTGTGGCCTGCAGGAGGTCAGACTAGATGATCATGATGATCCCTTTTGGCCTTAAAGTCCGAGTCTGTGTGACACTTCCATTAATTCAGCCCAGAATATTAGGCTATTTTGCAACTGTGACCACGTTTAGACCACATCTAGATCACATTTCCTTAGGGTTTTTTTTATGAGAATGTCACATGGGACTGTGTCAAAAGCCTTACTATAAAATCAAGATGTATCATGTCTGCTTTCCCCCCACATCTTCTACACCAGAAATTGTGTCAAAGAGGGAAATTAGATTGGTTTGGCACAATTTGTTCTTGTCAAATCCATGTTGGCATTTACTTCTTACCCTGTTATTCTCTATGTGCTTACAAATCAATTGTTTAATAATTAATTCCAGTATCTTTCCAGGTGTCAAAGTTAGGCTGACTGTTCTGTAATTCCCTGGGTCCTCACCCATCCTCCATGAGTTCTGGAAGATAATTATTTATTAAATACTTTTATTGCTGCTGCTATTAGAGAGTGACTAGAACTAGCCATAGTGTCCCAGAGGAGGGTCTACCATTGACTTCCATAATGGTATTACAGTATCTTCGGTAGTACTTTCCTATCCCTTTTGATACATAGCCTCCCTCTTCAGTCACTTTTTTGACTGCCACACTTGAGTGTTTCCTGGGTGTTTAATATTTAATGCAGAATCCAACACTGTGTAGGAGAATACCTAAAGCTTAATGTGCTGAGACAGCACAGTTACTCTGAAATAAAGGTATCTGGTATCACCATGACTTTGCCAAATATATTTCACTTTTTAACCCATAGATCCTTGAATCCTTTCTATCCATTACTTGACTGCTTCACGATATCTGGGGTTCAGCTCTGGGCAGTGTGGGCCGTGCAGCATGTCTGCTGCAAAACTCGTATGTATTCAACTTTACAGTTTAATCTTTTAATATGAAATTGGATGGTTCTCATGTTCACTCATAAGCCTGTTGGATAAGTACATCAAAGTTTAAGTCATTCTTTGCTGACCTCTTATTCATATAGGGTTTATTTTGGATATTACATTCAGTGACTCAAAACATTGTAACAAGCTGAGATCCAGTTCCTTGGTTTTTAAACTGATCTGTGTTGGGCAACAATAGGGTAGTAAATAAAATGGCTGGTCAGGATGAATTTGTCTTTTATATAAACCTCATGAGTAAGGCTATGTTTTAGTCACGGGTATTTTTAGTAAAGTCATGGATGGGTCACAGGCAATAAACAAAAATTCACGGGTTGGTGACCTGTCCATGACTTTTACTATATACCCCTGACTAAATATTGGGAACTCTGGGGGCGCCCGCTGGAGCTGGGGGCGGGGGGCTGGCTCCGGGGCGCCGCTGGAGCTCAGGGGTGGGGAGTGGCCTGGGACTGCCGCTGTCACTGCTGTCAGGGCGCGGCCCAGGACTGCCACTGTCACTGCTGTCAGGGCGTGGCCCAGGACCACCACCGCCGCTGAGGGGGGACTGGTGAGGCTGGCCCCCAGGTGGCCCTGCTGTCAGGCACATCTGCAGGCTGCAGAAGTCATGGAGGTCCCGGAAAGTCCCGGAATCCATGATTTCTGTGACAGACTCACTCATGAGTAAGTAATGCAATTCTGCAAACAATGTATTCTCTTTAAATTGAAAAAACAATCATGTAGAATTCACAGATGTATTGTAACTAACAAGTCTCATTGCTGCTTGCTTTGTTTTTTTATGTTACTGTGTACATATGTGTGAGAGTTGATGGATGTGTCATCCCTACTCACCCCATTGCTTTTGGGACTTCACTGTTCTGCTCTTGAGCATTTCCTAAGGTGTCCTCCATACCATCAAACTAAATGGCAATGTTTATGAGGAATATTTCTGTGTAAGGGAGCAGTTACCAAAAGTACTTGGGTTGTATTCATTTTGATATCCTAAGTGTTTGGAAATTATCATAATGTTTGGCAGATGCACCAAGTTTCTACCTTAAAGCAGGGTAATGTCAGGATACTTGCTCTCAGGATATATGAGGTGGGATCTGTGGCAACATTATGCTATAGGGGTTGCAGTGAGTTGAAAAAGAGGGTATAATTGGAGCTGCTATTGAGCCAATTCCCTAACATGGTGTTCGTGGCACTGTTCTGTTGGAGGTTCTGTGTTTCAGAGGAAACTTTTTAAAACCGAAGTTCTGATCTTTTTTTAAAAACCCTGTAATCCTCTTCAGAATAGGGTTTTACCTACTATTTCCTACAGTGTCAGTGTGGATGCTGTATTCCACTCCTCTTCCTGCCCTAAACTGTTGTGTAGCATGGCTGTATGCCATATTCCACCTCAGGTCTTTATACGTCTGTAGTAGTTTATAAATTTGTAAAGAGTATTGTGGACTACAAAATCATTTATGTAATGTACATCAAATAATTGGACCCATGTATGATCACTGGGTAGCTTTAAAGAGCAGTAGTGTATAGTCAGCCAATCTGCATATGCGTGCACTAAAGTCAATGTCAACTTAATAGCCTGTTTACAACTCAGTTTTTAATAAACTAGTTTGATTCCAAATCCTGTTCCAGTTCATTTAACTATATCTGGGAAATGTTGATCCTCCCTTCTATACTTAATAATTTTATTACTCTAAGGATGGTTTGAAGTCGTCATAAATGGGAACAATCAATCCAATGCTGAGTACTATTTAAAATCCTATCTAATATTGTGCATGTCAATTTAACTGCATCACTAATTATGTAGTCTAAATATTGGCTGAAGTCAGAGGCAGCATAACTGGATTAGCTAACACTTGAATTTTTCTCCTAATGTAGGTTGTCATTTTGACACTCTCTTAGCAAAGTCCCTAATAAAGATGCACTTTCTCTCTCTTTCATTTCAGCTGCCAGGTACTGTAGCATGTTAATTGAAGAAGGTGGCTTGCAGCACTTGTATGACATCAAAGAAAACAATCAGACTGATCCAGATGTCCTGCGAATCAACAATGAGATACTAGACACTGTAGAGACACACATGATGTACTATGGGAGACCTAAATATTTAAAGAAGCCACAAACCAAATCAAATGGATAGCTGTAGATATAACTGTAATTTTCCTTTGTTATAATCCTTCACAAACTGTACTGAGAATATCTGGTACTATTGATCACTGCTTAAGATGGGCATTCCTATAAGATTACTGCTGCTTACATTGAGGAGGGCTTGTTACAGCCAGAGTCCTCTAGGAATGGCTCATTTTGTGACTTGACTTTTGAGGCGGGACATGAGGCTTTGGGATAGATTTTTAAAGGTATTTAGATGCAGATAGGTGTGTAGATTCTTCTGAAAATCCCACGAGATGCTTATCTGCATCCTCAGTTGTCTAAATACATTTTAAAATCTGGCCCTTCACTTCCTTCAGTTACTGTTTGGAAACTGCTCCCATTTGGTTTGTCAGGCAGGGCTTAAACAGAATGCTGTGTGCTTGCAAGTTAGTATTTTTACACTCAAGTCTTTGTGCTCACTTCTCACTGTGACCAAAGTGTGCCAAGGGCCATCACCAACTGAGTCTTCAAAGTCACTTGTAAGCTGTGTCCCTTTTCTAGTCTTACCAACACTGGACCACTATCCTAGTCTTTCCATGCCGTATCAACAATGTTTGAAATGATATTTGTGGTGTAGAAAGGAACAGGCAGGAAAAACTTTAAAAATTAATCAAAAGTTAGGAGTAGAGAGCTTCTGCACACCCTCACCCAAAAAACCAAAACCAAACATGAAACTCAGTGGGTAAGAAAATACCTGAGATTACCCGTTTCCAATACAGTACCCAGAATATTTGGTCTCCTTAGAGGCAGACTAACGGTTGCTTTAGTGTTTCCAAATTCTGTCTTTAGCAATGCACACACTTTCCCACTGACTTTAGTGGGAGTGAAATACAGGTCATAGGAGGGTAGAATTTGACTGTGTTGTGCAGTGAATTATATCCCCATAGTCCAAAATATCACCAATGTTCTGTGTAAATCTCATTGCTATGAAATTGTAAATTTAAAACTTAACTATAATGGGAGTCTTCCAAAGGCTTTTTTAAGTTTTCGTATAATAAAATATAAAAAACAGGTCTAAGAACAGCACTTACACATGTATGGAAATTGGAGTTCTGTTGAAAGAAATGGAGACTGTGCAACATGCAAGTGTCTGATTAAAGTGTAATTGTTGAAGTAAATGGTGCCATGAATTCAGGGTTCTATTGTTTCTTAAGTGTCAACTTTCTGGAAAGAATATGTGGGTGAGGGCCCCTGAGAGGTTGTTCTGCACTGTCTGAGTACTGGGAAATTCCAGTGTGGTTTCCCTTCCCTTAATCAACTCATCCCCCCATGCCCCCCCCTTTTTTGAAATTCACATCAAAGTACAGTAAAAATCCATCACACTTACATGATGATGCTGGATGTTTTACATGTTTATCTTTATCTAAGGTAGTTAAGTGAATTTTATCAGATTTACTTGTCTCACTGTTTATATTTCAGGTAAGTCAACTTTCATTTTCAAATTGTTAAAAATTTAAGTATTGCAGCATTAGTAGTATAGGGCATTCTTTAACTGGTTTAATTGAAATTATTGAAGTCTTTCAATTGTTAAGAGTCTTTAATTAAACTTATTTGGGGGCACAGTTTTTAAAATTCCAGAGATCTGCTCCTAGAAGCTATTGTAGCAATTTCAAACACCTAGCTACGAACCAGGGAACTATCAATTTGTGAACTGGTTTTTTTAAAGCCTTGTAGCTAGCTGCCTATTGTCTCATTCCTAGAATTTAGTGACATGAGTGTACACTACTCAGTTTGAAATTGCCAACTAGAAATATAAAGTAGTTTCAAGTACTGCCCCTGCCAAGTTGATATTTTTTAAAATAGAAAAATGTTAGTGAAAATATTTTGTTTAAAAAAAAAAAAAGGAAGTATTTACATGGAAACGTCTGGTTCTAATATTACAGCAAGTTACTGGTCCTTGCCAGCACCAAGTACGTCACAGCAAACCACACAAAGAATTAAGGCACAGAGTTTATTTGTGGTTTTCATACAATACAAAGAGGAAACAAAGTAACTTTTGCATTCCAAAAATTGGTAATGAGTTCTGAAATTAATTTAGGCCAGATCCCATGACCAACAGCGATCTATGCTTTTCCTTTCAGGCCTGAACACCTCCATGTACTAGGAATAAGAGGCTAGTTCGGGCATTAAACTTATTTATCCATTTGGCTTATCTGTTGTAGTTACAAGCAGGTATAGTGCCCACTTAAAATGAACTGAGGCCAAATTCTTTCAGCTTGACCACTGTACTGGCCTTTCATTCACTGTGAACCTGTTCTGGATTTAGACCTGTAGCAAAAGGCTTTGTCTCTCCTGACAGCTTAGTATACAACCCCAGTCTCCCCTATGACTTTAGTCATTATAGCCTTACCAGTCTAAAAAGCCTTGTTTTTTGTTTAACGAAACTGTTCAATACCTTAATTATCCTTGTAAAACTGTCTCCTATGGAGTGTCCAGGAATGTAGCAGTGTCCATGGCAAAGAATTAAGATTGTAGAATTTAATATTTAACAATTTCCATTAAGTTTAAGGTTGTGCACCTCCATTTTACTTCCTAAAGACTCATGCCCTGGAATAAGGAAATCCTTGGAGGGCTATTCCCCAATAAACTGGGGTGGACGTTTCTCTCTGAAGGCAGCCATCCCTTCTTGGCGGTCTCTTGTAGGAATATTCTGCATTACAATAAAAAAGCAGTTTATTTTGTAAAGTTAGGCAGCCAATACTGAATTAAAATCACGGTCAATATACTTAGAAGTAAAAGCTTTTATGGATATTAAATCAACATCTCAGAAGTAAGGTGGTCAACTGCCACATCTTACAAGGAGGAAAAGTTTAAATAACTTTCAGGGCAGGGCATAGCACATGAGTACTTGATGCAGTCCAATGGACAATGCCATTGAATTTAATGGCACTGTCCTCCATTATGTACAGTAAGATCCATAAGCCCAAAATAACTCATTTTGAGGATACAAAGAAAATATTCCACTGGAAGAGAAGTCTTGCATGCTCCTGAAATATGGTTTTCAACCTAACCAGAAAACCTTCTGATACATACAGTACAACAGGAATCTAGTGTCCAACTCAACCAGCCCCCAAACCATCACAATGTAAGGGCCCATGCTAGAAATTGTATACGTGGGTACATATGGCTAAATCTAGTAAAACATGCAATTCTTATTCAGTAAGATCAAGTTAGGGCCTTGATGGACCAAGTTCAGTCTGAGGCAGGTGCAGGAGTCCAACTAGCATTCATAGGAACCCTGTTAATGGGAAGGTAAAACTTAAATCCATGTTTAAGGGCTTGCCTATACAAGAAAGTTATTGTGGAATAAGTCAGGGTGTGAATTTAAAACAGAACAGTTATTCTGGAAAGATGGCATGGACACTCTTATTCCAGAGTAAGTATGCCTTTTTGTGATTTAAGATTAATCCACTTCTGAATTAGTTGAACTGATTCAGAGTAAGAGTGTCCATAGATGAGGTTATTGCAGGATAGTTATTCTACAATAGCTACAATATAGACAAGCGCTAAGGGACTTCAGTAAGTTTTCAAATGTTTGTATGAGTTTTAACCATTAAACTTCTTATCTCATGGAAGTTGAGGCTATTACAGTATTTAGGAAATGTACAGTGTGATTTTTAAAAAAAAAAGATAACATACCTGTGCATAACACATTCCCTCAATAGCCATCCCCGATGCAATATCCACCTGAAGAGAAAAAGTGATCTCTGAAGTACACAGCATTTAAACTGCAGTACCCTTTTGAGTATTTTCCATGATTAAAGGTCAGAGTTAGTATTAAATTACTAACTCTAACCCTAGCATTACTGTTATAGTATTTACAGCTAACATGGAGTCAGAATCCTGCTCTACCAAACTGTTAGGTTTACCTCACAGCGCTGTACAGCTGCAAGTGTAGCCAAGGCCTGTCTTCGTACAGCTGAGTAGGGAAAAGCGCTGCAGTCTGTCCACACTGACAGCGCAGTGGCGTGGCCACACTTGCAACATTTGCAGCTGTGTTGGGAGCGGTGCATTATGGGCAGCTATCCCAGCATTCATGTGGCTGCAACGTGCTTTTCAAAACGGGGGTGGGGTGGGGTGGAGTGTGACAGGGAGTGTGGGGGGAGAGAGAGTGCTTTTTGGAGCGTGTCCGCACTCTATTTTGCAAGTTCCGAACTTCCGGCCCCCTGCTCATTCATTCACTCACTCAAAGTGAGGAGCAAACTGTTTGCTTTTTCTCTGTGGTACGAGCCCGCATTCCTGCAGCCGATCACAACAATGGAGAGGATTGGCCAGTTGACAAGGTGATTAGTACAGCGCTGCAAGCGTTTACACTCACACCCGTGAGTCGTAGCCACTCCACCTCCCCGAGAAGCATAAGAGATACAGCGGAGTACCTGCAGCGGTGTACCCAGGGAGATACAGCACTGTAAGTGCCCTGCCAGTGTGGACAGGGAGTGAGTTACAGCACTGGGGGAGGCTTTACAGCGCTGTAACTCGCAAGTGTAGCCAAGGCCTTAATTTTGTTCATGCCTCAGGAGTCACTTACAAAGAGACTGATCCCTTATTGAAAACAGGGATTAGAATCCATTTACAGAACTTTCTTCATGACTGTTCTAAACATTTTTACTGCTGTTTTATGAGTCGCTCTTAAATTTTTGCTTCACTGGACATTTCATAAACATTCTCTTGGGGGGGGGGGAAGTTACCTCTATCCCTCTGTTTATTGCCAGTTTGCCCATTTTCACAGCGATGGGAGCCTTTAAAACAAAAAAGATAACTGAAGTCACTTCAGTGTACACTAAAAGGCAGTAGTTCATAGCTTCCAAGGGCAGGAGGGACCATTGTGATCTAGTCTGACTTCCTGTATTACAGTCCATATTATTCTTTCTTCCAAATAGAGCAGGGCAAAATGTTTTGCACACTGTTTTCAGCAAAAGAAATAAAGATTTGGCAACAGCAAGACTTTTTAAATTCATGTTTAGGTTTTTTTTTTGTTTGTTTTTTTTACAAGGAACTGCCCCCCAAATTAAAAATAAAAGCTTTCATTTTAACATTTTCAAAACAATGTTTCAACTTTTACCGTTTTTTTAAAAAAAGATCATTTTAAAATCTAGTCGAAATTTTGTTTTGACAATCTGTTTGGAAATTTTGAAAAAATAATTTTCAGTTTAACCCAAAACAATTTTTGTTTTTTGGGTTTGTTTGGAACTGTCAACAAACTGAAACGTCAGTTATTCACCCAGCTTTTTCCAAAGGCAGTCTCTTGTCTTCAGGAGTTTGCAGTAAAGCTAATACTATATATAGCCAAAAAAGCAAAGACTGTCTACAGTTCATAATAGAATGTACTTTTAAGTATTCAAGCCAAAGTTTTCAGACTTGAGTGCCTAAATATGCATTCTTGCCTAAATATATGGCCTGATTGTCAGAGGCGCTGAGCACCCACAGCTTGCACTGAAACAGTGGTAGTGCTAAGTACCACTGCAAGACAAATTAGCAAAACAAAAATCAGCAGATTGAAAGTTATCACTTTTAGGGCTGGATGTGTACAGTGCTACCACTTTAGAGAGAGCAGTCCCAGATTGTTATTTCAAACAGTGTATGATGGTTATGTGTTCGATGCACAGAATAAGAATGTTCTAATGCTAAGGAACCATTAGTTGTGTCTCCTACCATTCCTAATGGAAGTAAAATACAACAGCTAATGCGGTGGGAGACGATGAAGGCTATTTTGATGGAGTCATTCAGATTCCATTCATGAAGAGGAAACAAAAATAAGTTCTGTTTCTCACACTAATTTCAAAGATCTAATTTTCAAAGCTTGCCTCCTTTTTGCTGGTGTAAGCAATGACACCTAGAGGTCTGATTGTGCCCACAAGTCAGCTAGTAGATGTCTACATTGCATCATTTGCACTTAATTGAATCTGCTAAGAGAGAGATTGGGTTGACGATGCTTTAAGAAAAATAAGTCCCCCGAGATTTTAATATTTCATGGAAAGAGGTAAGAAGCTAGCCATGTTCCACAAAGTAGCCAAAACACATGAGCCAAATAAACAATACTGACCTGAGGAAGAATTTCTTTAGCTAAGGTTAATGCTCTCTGGTAAGCAGCATCCCCTTCATCATTCTGTGGCACTGTGTGGTTTACTAATCCTATTGAGAGTGCTTCTTGTCCATTAATCTGTCTGCCAGTGAAAATGAGTTCCTTAGCAAGACCTATTCCAATACAGCGGGGCAGGCGTTGGGTTCCACCTTAAGACAATATACCACATTATGGTTTTCTGAGAAACAAATAGCAAAAACCACTCAAATATATTTTACCTGTTTATACATGTGAAAAACATGGTGTTTTAGTAGTACCGTGCACTATAGCCGCTGTCAGCAGAGGAGCTCAACATTTCACACATTAAATCACAGCACCTCGGTGGAGTGAACAAGTATTCACATGTTGTATAAAGGGGAAAAATGAAAGGGTGAAATGGTCTTCCTAAGATCACAGGAGGTCAGTAGCAGAGCTCGGACAAACTCTGCCATTCTGACTCCCTGCTCCTTGCACTGGCTACTAGATAACACTTCCTTTGTATATAAAAGGATTTTCATCAAGTACCCTACAGTAAAATTCACATGTAGCTGTGAAAATATTAGAAGATTTAATGAAGATAGGTTACCTGCACCTGGAAGAAGTCCTCTGGTGGTCTCAATCAGGCCCATTTTAGCTGATGAAGCTATTTTTAAATAAATTTTTTTTTAAAAGTTACTTTCTCACAACAGAAGATAGCTGTTAACATTACACTAAGATCATTTTCACTCAGAGAATGCCAGTGGATGAATCCCACTAGAGTCAATGGTGTCAAGTGGCTAAATTCCTTTCACACTAAACATGCCTCATTTTGTATTGAAAGGTATCAAAAATGCAACTAAAATGAGTGTGACTGCAGTGATTAGTCACATTCTGTGATTTGTGTGGACTTGGTTATGATGGGCATACTATTTGCTGAGCAAACTAGAGCTATGGATCTTGGCCTAAACACTTTTCACACACACACACACACACACACACACACACACACACACACACACACACACACACACACACACACACACACACACACACACACACACACACACACACACACACACACACACACGTTTGTTCCACAAAAAGAGGAGAAATTTTGATGGCAGCTTTTGCTGAATAAACGTCTCTCTGCCTATCTAATACCTTAGCACCAGCTGGAAGGTGATCTCTGTGCAAAGTTGATCTTTAGCATTCATTCAATGTGGGCATCCTGCAGCTAGACTCTCCGTTCTCAATTGAAGACCAGCCTCAAATGCTAGTTCTTATTGCATTTTTTAAGACATAAGCTGTTTAAGACAAACAGCTCTGAGGTGTCTGTTGTACAATCAGAAAATTTATCTTTTAAGGAGCATTAAGTTACCAAACTGCCATTTTGGGAGATTTCAGGAATAAGATGGGCCAGGTTACAACATTAACTTCAGGTAGCCAGAGAGGATGGGTGCTACAGTCAACCAACCCCAGCTACAAGTTAGGTGATGAGGAGCCTGGACTTAAATATCCTTTGTAGCTGACTGCTTCCAGGAAATTTGGCATTTTTTTTCCCCAGGAAAAAGGGGGCTAAGGGTGTGATATGAAGAATCAGAAGGGAGGTAGGAATTAAAGCATTTTGCTAACTTTTTAAAAAAACCTCACCCATTAATGTATATGCTGTGTTTACTAGCGATATTAAGCATTTTCATATTAAGCAATAAGAAGGAAATCTGGTAGCACTATGAGAGCTACGTGGGGACACTTATTCCAAAGGCAGGGTGCACTGAAGAAGTTGCAGTACCTCACTGGACTGGGAGCCTCTAGAAGAGAGTGTTACTCCCTCTGAAATGGATGCAAGTGGGGGAGGAATTAGGCTTGGAATTAGCCTGAGATCAGACTTGTGCACACCAGGTCACTGGGTGATAAGGTAAAACTGTCATAATTCAACTTGTCACATGATCTCAGATAATGGAGGTGTTTTGAAAAGAAATAGCAGCTCTCTGATCTTGTGCAAGTTACAAGTACATAGGGATGGCCCAGTCCCTCTGTTGATGTACTTTCTAAAGGGTCTATTCTCATCAAGGTGCAGGGACCTCACTGCTAAAAGTAGGTTGGACCAAACCAGAATTGATCAGTCACCCAATAAACCTGCTCTTAGTGGGCATTAACCATATACCCCTACCACCAACAGGAGATTAACCCCTTCCAAAAGAATTTTAGTGTAACTCATATTGATACCTCATCTAAAATTGTTTCCCCTTTTAAACAAAAGACATACAGCTTTCTCAAATAGTTTAATGTCACCAAAATTTTAGGCAAGTGCCTATTCATTTCCTACATTACACAAGTTCCTGTCTTAGCTTATCAGAAAGGGAACCAAACAGCCTTTACATTACTTTCAAATGTTGTTTAACTAAAACCAGTGAGTACTTTAAATATCCCATATTTGGCAGTACACATACCTGCTATTCGAAGATCACACGCTAATGCCAATTCCAATCCCCCACCCAATGCATAGCCTTCTATTGCAGCTATTGTGGGCATAGGCAGTGCAGCTATTAAAGACAAAACAGATTTGAAAGTTTAATTACAGGAGCGGTTTTTCAGTGAGTGTTTCATGTAATTACATCTCAAATGTTCAAAATTTGGTATGATGCTACAATGATTTCAGTAAGTCAAAAGGAACAAGGAAACGGTCTTCAAATGGTAAAAAGTTGTGCTTTTTTCCTTCCTCCTCCTCCTCTTTAAAAATAATTCCACATTATAAAGCACTGAAATGTAAAACAAAGTTTATTTTCTCAAACTAAAGCTCTGCCTCCTTGAAATGGAGATAACTGGATGTTCACATTTAATGTGTGACAATGGAACAGTCAATTAACAGATTCTACACTCTGAGGCACTCTCCATGTTCCATTTTATATGGCTACAAATGGTCAGTCCCTACTGCTGTCCAATTCAGCTGACCATTACATACTGCATTTAGTATGTTTATGAACATTACGTAAGTCTCCCAACACTTGTGAGCTAGGTGAGTATCTCTCCCGTTTTAAAGTTGGGGAAACCAAGGCACCTAGTGGTCAAGTATCTCTTGCAAAGAAAAAACAAACAAATCACACTGAGTGAATAGAAAAGTTAGGAACAAAATCCAGAAGTGTTATCTTGAAGTTTCTGGTTCTAACTACTCAACAACACTCCCTCAAACATCCCTTGGTGCTTTGTAACATGAAAGTCCCATGTGGGTGCAGGTATTTTGGATAATACATTTATCTTCTTCTTACTGTTACTTTGATTGATATTCTAGTCAGATTCATTTGTGTTTTAAACATCTAGCTAAAATATCTCCCTCCAGGGACAACAGAACAATTCATTAATACAAGAAGAGAATTGACTGTGCAAATCCACACTTGTCGAAAAAGGAGGTAAAATCTTCAGAGGCTATTCCAACTTGAAATTGACTCAATGATCCAAGCACCTTTACTATTCTATATAGGTTCTTGTATCACACCTATCCCTGTAGTATCTGAGCACCTTCCAGTATCATGCATTAAGTGACATGACTAACATCTGTCATGTATGGTTCATTCTTTCATATCCTCTCCCACTGGGGGAGAGCTGTGTGTGCTATGAAGTGGGGTTTTTTTGAGAGTGTATTTGCTGCTCTCATTTCTCTTAGAGAAGGTAGCTCCAAGAAGCGCACCTTGCACTTGGAGCAGAAGATAGTCCTTAGTTCCTTAGACGGAAGTTCATTCCGCAGTCTGGACCAGGCCCCAAGAACCGTCTCTTGCATGGACGAGTTTTACCCTTTTAGGGGAGGTATCCTTATAAAGTTTCCCTGATATAGCACCACTGACTGCCCCCCACGGTGTGGACATATATAGAAATAGATGTTTTATAACTGATCATTTACCAATTTCATCCATTAAACTTCTCAGCCTGTGAACAAAGTGTCCAACCTCTGTATCATTCATTTGTGCACGCTCCTTTAAGTCAGCACCTAAAGTGTGGAGGAAAACAAGGAATTCAGTGATAGAAGAAAGGTAACAGGCAGTTGAGCAGCAGTGCTTGATGTGACTATGCAGGAGAGTCAAGTTCAAAAGTGGGATGACAACTCTCTAGACTACTGGAGCTAAGGTGCAGCATCCCTGGAATTCAAGCATTCAGGCTTTAAGAATGGTTGTGGAGTGCTCTGCTCTGTTGCTGTCTTTGTTAGACAGTTCCTAGAGCAGCACCAATTCCTATGCCTAAGGAGGTTAAATCTCAAAATTGAAGGGTAGGGGCCCTCCTGTGAGCAGCCCATGGGTCTAACTGGGAAGAAATGGTAATATAAAGAGAGAAGAGCTAGTCTTCAGATGTAGCTTGCTCTGCCTGCTGAGGTCTCAATTTCTAAAGCAGGGAGTTACATATGCCTAGCCAGGACAAGGCATTGGTTTGTTCCTTGTTACCCCACAACATCAAACTGATTTCCTTAAGTTTGTTTTTACATCTGTTGCTTAGCATAGTCTAATCTGTACAACATAATTTGAAGGGATCTGTTTTTAATATCAAGTCACAGAACATTTGTTACATACCTGCACAAAACACGCCTTTGACTTCACTTTTAAACACTACCACACGGATCCTTTCATCACAACGGAGACTTTCTAGAACTCTGAATAGCTAAGAGTTTAATCAAGAAGAGGAGTTAAGAAAAACTGAATGTGTCAAGCATCTAAATTACTATGCATGTTTAAATGACTGAAGATCCCTATATTTTGATAAAAGTTTAATTTCCTTGTTCTCTGTGGGCATAGGGATCTCTTAGAAAGCCAGCCTCAAGGATGGTCCTTGCTCCACACATGGTTTCTACAAGCCTCTCCTGAAACTCTTTGAATTCCCCTCTTCTCAATCCCATCCACAGAGGTTTTTCTGCATCCCTGACTGTCCTTCCTCTTCAGAGTTGCGCAAGGCTTCCTCTGAAACAGGTCAGTCCCCAATTTGACCAAAGGGGTTGCTTATGACCAACACAAAGTCTCCTTTCCCCAGGGACTAAGCTGCCTTTTGACTACTCCCAGCCCCTGCTGGCCTAGCAACAAAGGACATAGCTCTAGTCTCAGACTTGGATCTCACACATGGTACCTCACTGCAGTAGGCCTAGACCATCAAGCTGAACCCAGCCCAAGTTGTTAAGCCCAAACAATGGACCTACATGGAGAGCTGCTTTGGGGTGAAGTTCTGATACCTTCCAGACCCCTTCCATTTGTTGATTTTGAAACCCAGTCCTACTGCAGGACGGACATTAAGGAAACCAAATACACAACTGGTTGTTAGTCTAACAGTGAATTTACACAGGTTCATTCACTAACAGTAAATTGTATATTCGATTAAAATAAAATAATGTACTAGATACAACAATGATTAGATTGCCAAAAGTAAATACCAGGGAGATTTCTGAAAGTAAGCAAGATGGGACCATTCTGAAGGCACACATATTTTTTGCCATAACAATCATGGCAGCATCTCTTTAAGTGGAATAATTTAGTGTTGTTATAAAAGCCAGTCAAATCTTGCTCCCTATCCAGAAATATTTTTGATAGTTCAAAGTTCTCCTGTTAGGAGATTAACAACAATAAATTCTTGCTTCTTTATTTTGGTGCATCTCTGATCTGTGAGTTCATTTTCCCTAGCTGGCAACACAACATGCTCTAAGTTTTTCCTCTTTGATAGACAGTGGAAACCTGAGATCATGAATGTCCAGGAGCTACTAGTGCCCCAAGATACGGGGAAAAGGAGACACTGAAGCTCTGGAAGGCGCATCCAACAAAAATGTAGCAGTGTCCCCATCTGTAAAATGGGAGTAACTATACTTAACCTATTTTCCAGCCTCTTTAGAGTGGTGAGAATTAGTTAGTATGTGTAAAGTCTTACATATTAAAAAAAAAAGCCAAAATACAAAGTGATTGGGTGCTTAAGTTTTCTCTTCTGCAATTACTATGGCCATTTTACTTCTACAGGATACATTTAGATACTGATCACAATTCTAAACAATATTTAGTCTAGAGATAGAGAAGCAGATATACTTACTTCATTAACAAGTACTCTTCCCAGTGAATTTCTGGCATGGGCTCTGTTCATCAGGATTTCAGCAATTCCTTTAGAAGAGACAATTTCAGTTACATTTTGTTTAAAGATACAAGTTATATTTGACATGGCAAGTCTTCTTGGAACAATAGCCCCAAGTACTGTAACTCTTCTTTCTTGAGACTTTGTATAAAGATTTTTTAAAATATAAAGTAGGCTGCTTAAGTGAGTGAGTTTTAAATGGAACACGCCAGACCACATTGTGAAATTCAGCACTACAGAATCAATGTGAGGTTACATAATACTGCAAAAATGTAGATAAATAATCCTTTAACTTAAAAGTGGACCTCTTGTCCAACTTGGCAGTTCTAGGTGTTCTTTGCATTTTTTTAAACCTAAGAACAGACTGGATCCATGTAACAGTTCCATTTTGCATGCTGTTCTGCTTTCCCCATACTGTCTTCCTGCTTGGATTAGCTGTTCAGGTATTTTCCTTAATGGAGAAAACCTTCTTCCCATACCTACTGCTTACAGGAGAACAACAGCACAAACTGGACAATATCAGTAATGGTTCACTGTCCAGAGCCATCTGGAAAATGCAAATCCATTTCTCATAACTAAGCCTGTTGTGTAATCACTAGTTTAAGAATCAGGGGCCTTGCCTTGCTCAAGGTTCTCAAAGTCCAGCAAAAAAAGCAACACATTGTCCGTAGAATATTAACATACAGCTTCTCCGTATCATGCTGTTCTTGAAAGAAAAACAGCCTCAGAAGTGATGTGCTGTAGCGAAGCCATTTACAAAGTTCTCACTGGTGCAGAACAGAAAGGGGACATGGGTTCCATTTCCAATACCCCACACATTCTGTGAGGGTGGGCATTAATAACTTCCTCATTTATTTACAGGCATTTCTATTGTGCTCATCACCTTCTCTGAGCGTTTCATGAGTGAGAATGAATAAGTCTCCCATCATCACAGGATGTTGTGAAGTATCATCCCCATTTTACAGCTAGGGAAAGCGAGGCAGAGAGGTGAATTGACTTGCCCAAGGTCACACAGCAAACTTGTAGCAGAGCAAAAAATGGAACCCAGATCTCCTGTCTCCCAGCAACTGACAGTTGTGAATGTGTACAGTTCCTTTTTTCCTGATTGGACTCTTACTCCTAATTTCCCTAGTCCTGTCCAGCTCCAAATTTGCTCTATGATCCTGTTGCTGCTGTACATGAAGATGCACAACAAAATATACAAGGTTAATATTTTCTACACTGCTAGAAGATCTTTACATTTGAGCCACTGCCTTTGTGACTGGCTGGCTGGTGTGATATCACCATCGACCAAATGGAAGAGAAAAGTCAACTAGCAATAAAGACATGTGCAACAGCTGGCATAGGGCTACGATGGAAGCTAGCACTATGAAAACTGTACAAAACCAAAACATTGCAGAAGAAGCTAGAGAACCTGTTTTGCAAATCCCAGAACAAGTTAACCTCCTTGAAAGCTTGTTGTGTGGAAATCTTACCTTATCCTCAAATTGACCTGCAACTCTTCTCCTCTAACCCTAAGGTTATCCGACCTTTATTACTGTACATTACTGACATCAGAAAAAAAATAAACCGAGTGAATGTAGAGAACAGATTATTTATATCCAAGTTCATTGCATGCTTCCTGCACAGCTCTTTTCCTGGTGCCCATCTGTGTTGGGTCTTTGTAGTTGTACCTGTCAGCCAACTGTGGACCAAATAAAGGACACCATGTAGGACAAAAAGATTATAGAGAACTTTATGAAATTTGCAACCTGAATAATCACCTTAACATGGTGTTTCAGCCCAAGCACAAATCAGTAAAGTTCCAGCTGCACTACAGAAAAACTAACCTATCACGGGAGCCTGTTACAAGTCGTTAGTACCACATATATGTAGAACATAAATCATTCCAATAGAGTAGATGGATCTGAAAGTGTTTCAGCCAACTTCCTGAATTACACTGAAGTCTTGCCAAGTCCAAGATTTAAGCACTGTTCAAGGTGACAGTTGGAATATGTTTTGTCCCTTTGACACAGGGTCAGGAGCTACCCAGTTGTAACCAGATCCTTTAACATGGTTGCTTTTCGGGGGTAGATGGGAATTGTTTTTTGCCCCATCTCTGCTATCTATCTATCTATAAATAAATACATACAGTTTGACAACAGTTCTGGTACAATATTCCTGGTTCTGCTTTGTTACAGAACAACATACTGCCCATATGGCCCATACGTACTGTGTGGATAGGCCCAGAGTGCATTCGAAATGGGTTTAAAATAAAGGCCAGGGCCCAAGTCTCTAGCTGGCCTAATGCTCGTTATAATCTGGCTACTGTACAGTTTACTCCAGCCTATACAGACCTGGCAGGGTCAGATCATGATCAGGCACATGATTATTAGCAGCTGTTAAACTGGACTGTGTGTTTTTTATTTATTTGCCAGCTGCGATTTCGGGGTAGGGAGGAGAGAAAGCACCTCTACAGAGTTACTTCGTGTAGCTCGGAAAACGGAGTCATTTTTGTGGGCCAAGACTTGAGTAGCGCAGGGGGAGAGGTAGGGGATGAGAGCTGATTCCCTCCTGCAGCTACCTCCATTCTAGGGGAGGAAGCTGCCTGGCCAGCACCGGACTTTCTACTTCTCCCTCCCATGGGACTGGAGGGGCGGGTCTAGACTCACCGCTGCTTTCGCCGCCGTGCACATTGACCATGATCTCCTTCCCCCCAGACGAGGATCTCTTGCTGTAGCCGCCGACCCCCCGCGGGTGCGGCGCGGCGAGCGCCCTGCACCCAGCTGCAGCTCTCCCCAGCCGAAGCATTGTGCTATTTTTCAAGGCTTTCAAAGCGACAACGGCGGCTGCTTCCTCCTGCACCTACCTCCAGGTTTGGGGAGAAGCTCTGCTGCGCCACCCTCTGGTGGAAATGCTTCCTGCAGCCTCCAGAGGGCAGGGGAAAGTAGGACCCACCACTCCAGCAAAATTGCAACTGGGCTTGGCTCTGATTTAATAGGAGCCGGGGGCAAGACCCCACTGTCCTACTGGGAGAAAGGGGGCTCAGAAAAGGTTGCTGATTTATTTAAATGATGGTAGGAAGCTCCATCAGAAATGGCAGGAAATACTGAGGGTCTGCAAGGAAAGGTGACAGGTTATATAGACCTGAAGCATTGCTCTGTGTGGCTCAAAAGCTTTTCTCTCTCACCAACAGAGACTGATCTAGTAAAAAGCAACAGAGGGTCCTGTGGCACCTTTAAGACTAACAGAAGTATTGGGAGCAGAAGCTTTCGTGGGTAAGAACCTCACTTCTTCAGATGCATCTGAAGAAGTGAGGTTCTTACCCACGAAAGCTTATGCTCCAATACTTCTGTTAGTCTTAAAGGTGCCACAGGACCCTCTGTTGCTTTTTACAGATTCAGACTAACACGGCTACCGCTCTGATACTTGATCTAATAAAATATATCATCTCACCCACCTTGTCTCTCAGGTTATATGAGAGGCAGTTGCCATCTACAAAATCTATGGCTTTGATCCTGCCACCCTTTAATTTTAAGCACTGCATGGGTTCATTAAGGTCTAATTAACTCATTTGTCATTAAGGACTAAATAACTAATTTGGGATCAGAATTAATTAATTATTTTAGAAAGGATATAGAAGTTAATCCAGAAGGAAAAACTCATTGTATCTATACATTTTTATAAAAACATTTTAGTCTATTTTTGTGTGTGTGTGTGGAAGGAGTGATTAGCTGACATGAGAAACAAAAAATCTACAATTTATCTGAAAAAAAAATGCTATATATAAAATAGTAATTTTATGTTACAAGAATCGGATCCCAAAACATTATATTTACTGTGACAGACATTAGACATGGTATAGCTGTTACCGAAAAAAATAAAAAATGATATATTCATGGGAGAATGGGGCCTGTTCTCCAGCCATGGGATACAAATAAATTCTCATTTTAAAAAAATGTAGTTTCTGTGATGGGAAAATGAGGGGGACAAAAGAGCGAGAAATACTTAACTATCTGTCCAGTTCAGTGGGGTGGGGACATGTCTGAGCAGAAGGGTTTTGCGGACTATAACACAAGAATTGGGGCTTCATTTTCTCATTCTATCACAGACTTTCCAAATGACATTGGGCAAGTCATTTAGGCCCAGATCCTTAACAGTATTTAGGCACCTAACTCCCAAAGGATCTGAGCCTTAATCTCTTTGTGCTACTCCCCCATCTGCAAAATGGGAACAATAAAACTTCACAGAGGTGTTGTGCAGATTCATTAGTGTTTGTGAGATGCTCAGATGCTACAATGATGGAAACTACATAACTCCATAGATGCACAGGACTAGAAGCCAGGAACTGCCTTTCTGTCATAGGATATGAGTTACTCCTCATAATTTATAGGGGGACAATACCACCCTGAGTTCTAATCTTACATCTGACTTCTTTTGTGGGCTTGAATAATTCACTTACCCTCTCTGCCTCAGTTTACTTATAAAATAGGGATATTAATACTTACCTAACAACACAGGTTTGTGAGGATTAATTAACAAATATCTGTACAGTGCTAAGTATATTAATTATTATTATTGAGGAATGTACCAATTGTACAACACGACAACTTTTCAGAGCTGTACAATTAATATTTGAAAATTTAATAATTTGGTAATCTGGCTATCCATTTTTTTCTAGGGACATTTCTGCCAAACTTGCTATCTGAATTTGACAATAGTTACAGATTGCAAAAGGCTCTTTAAATTTCCTTGTTAGAGCTATTTTGCAGACCTCATTCTCCCTTTCAAGTGAATGACCCAGCGACACTGACATCCTGCATGGCCAGGGACACTGAGCCACTGACACCTGCCAGCCGCCACCTTTGGCCAATATTGGGCATAGCACCGGGCCCAGAGTCAGAAGGAGAAAGCTGCCCCGCCCCTGCTGCACCCCTTCCCACCCCTGCTCTGCCCCAGCCCCACCCCCACTCCACCCTTTCCCCTCCAAGCCTCCTCCTCTGAGCCACGCATCCCGGGGGACTGCAGCAGGGGTCGGGCCTGTCCTGCACTCACCGGGCGGCGGGAAGTGGAGTGACCCAGCCCACTCCGCTCCGCCGGCTCCCAACCGCGCCACTGGTGAGTGCTGGGGGGCGGCTCCTCCCCCAAAGTCCAGGAGCCACAGGAGCAGAGTGGAGCAGGCTGGGACCGGGTCACTTCACTTCCCACTGCCCTGTGAGTGTGGGGTCAGGCCTGCCCTGCAACTACCGGGTGGCAGGAAGTGGAGCAACCTGGCTCCAGCCCGTTCCGCTCTGCCAGCTCGTGCTGGGGGGTGGTTTCCCCCCTGCCCCCCAAGCCTGGGGAGGAGATGGAGTGGTGGGGAAGGGGCATGGGATGGGGAAGAGAAGGAGATGGGGCAAGTGGGGGCAGGGGGGAAGCTGGAGCCCAGCATGCAGTATCCCCTTGGCAGAAGCTGGGGCTCCCCTGTTAAGCAGGCCCATTGAACCGTCACCCTGACAAGCCCCCCCTCCCTGCAGCTGTACCACCCCGATGAGCCCCCGCAGACACCCTCCCCACAAAGCCCCAACCACCTGCACCTGGACCCCCACCCAAATGAACCCCACCTCCCCTGCACCTACAGCCCCCCTGCTGAGCCCCAAACACCTTCACCTGGATCCCCTGCAGATAGGGTGACCAGATGTCCCAATTTTATAGGGACAGTCCCGATTTTTGGGTCTTTTTCTTATATAGGCTCTTATTACCCCCCACCCCCGTCCCGATTTTTCACATTTGCTGTCTGGTCACCCTACCTGCAGAGTCCCATTGACCCTGCACCTGGAACCCCAATGAGCTTCTGTGCATCCAGATCTCCAACTGAGCCAGCCACACCCATATTGCCCCACAGAGAACTCTCTTACCCCCACACTAAGTCCCTCTGCACTTGGATCCTGCTGCTGGGCTGAGCCTGCTCACCCATACCTGGTGCGCCTGGCACAGGCGGGCAGGGCCCAAGGGTGTTTCTGGGGCAGGCCTGGCCCTTGCACTGTGTCAGGGACGGGTGCAGCCTCACTGCCGAGTCCCTGTCCGGGGTGGGATGGGGGGGGGGGGCTGCAGGGTAATCTCCCACCTCCATGTAACCAGTGGCCTGTGCTCCCCACTGCCATGTTGGAGCCTCCACATTTATTTATTGACAAAATTTGCAGAATTTTACAATATTGTGCACAGAATTTTTAATTTTCTGGTGCAGAATCCCCTCAGGGACATGGGGTGCTGGGCAGCTGTGCTGGTGGGACTGTGAGGAAGGTGGTGGGCAGTGGGGAGGTCTCTAGGCGGGGAGCACTGGGCGAGCGGTGTGGTGTGCAGGGTGCTGTGCAGTTGTGGTGGGAGACCAACAGGGGAGGTCTCTGGGAAGGGTGGGGACTGGGCATAAGGGTGGGGCACTGGGCAGGGGGGCGGTGTGGTGCCAGCCCGCCCTCACGGGGAAGGGGCATGCTGGCAGCACAGGGCTGGGCAGGCCAGTGTGCCCTCCTGCTGGGCTGCACAGGGCTGCTCCTGCCACGCTGTGCCTCATTGCCCCCAGCCCGCCCTTCACTCTGGAGCCTGACCATCCCGCCCCCTCTGCACCTTGCCCAGGGGGGCCCACAAAAAGTTAATCCGGCCCTGCCTTTGGCGGAGGTTAAACATTAACAGCGGGCTCTGGGCGGCGCAGACCGCCCACCCGCAGGCCACCCCGCCCCTCGAGAGTTCACAGTCCAAGGCCCCGATCCTGCCCTTGGCGGGAGGCGGCACGCGCCACGGCCGGCGGTTAACGCTCCTCAGAGGGCACGCGGCCGCCGCGGGTGCGAGCCGGGGGCCGGTCCCGGGAAAGGGGCTAGGCAGCCGGACACCAGCGCAGCCCTCCAGCCCCAGCTATCGGCCTTGGTTGGAGCGACCCCAGCAGAGGCCCCACCCCCATAGGCCCAGTGGCCGGATCCGCTCTGCGGCGGTGCCGGTCTGGCTGCGACTCCAACTGCCCTTTCTACCACTGACACGGAGGCGACCTCGTCCTCCTCCCGCCCGCTGCCCTAATGTAAAGCCGATGAAAGGGACAAGTGGCGGCAAGGAAAGCAACGGTTTATTATAAGGGCGCTGCCCCTTTAAGAGAAGGGGCGGGGGGAAGAGGCAGGAGAACTGCGCCTGCGCCTACCCCTCCCCTCCCCGGGGGCCCCTCATCGACCTTTGGCTCTTCTAGCCTGGCAGTAAGGGGCGTGGCTCCGGGATTGGGCGACCCGTCCTCTCGGCTAGCTAGCGCCCGCCTCCTTTTCGCCCAGTGGCGGCTCGAGCGCGCGTGCGCGCGCTCCTCTCACAGCTGCAGGATGGCCCCGTTCGACAGGAGAGTGTTTGTGGTGGGAGTCGGGATGACCAAGGTACTCAGAGCACTGGGCGCCCCCCCCCGGCACCCTGCGCCTCCCCCGGGCGCCTATCGCATGTGTCTCTGCCCCCTTCTCTGAGGGGCTCGGGGGAGCTGTGTCCGCCCCAGCGCTCAGCCGGATCTGGGGCTGGACAGCGGAGATTGTGGGGTGAGTGGCGCCGCTGTCACCCTCCGCCCCAACGCCTTTTCCGCCTCACAGCGTTTCCTTGGGTCCCTAATTATGTAGCTGCGCTCCCTCTGCCGTGGGGTTTTAACTGCTACCCGTTATCGTAGTATCTGGGCTAGGGTTACCAGATAGCAAGTGTGAAAAATCGAGACACTTTGTGTGTGTGTGTGTGTGTGTGTGTGTGTGTGTGTGTGTGTCATATATAAAACAAAGCCCCGAACATCCGGACAGTCCGATAATCTGGGCACAGGATGTTTCCCTTCCCCCATCCCTGAATGCTCTGAGGGGACGAGATTTGGGGCCAGCTCCCTGTGCAGCAAACGGCTTCCACTCCTCTCATGCTTTAACCTCACGCCTGTCTCCCAGAATGGTTTTAGGCATGACTCTTCTGCCCCCTGCCTCCAAACTGTCCTGGTTAATAGGTGTCCCTCCTCCCCCAAAGTTGGAGCCAAGCATATTCCTCTCTTTTTGAGTTAGGGGAGTATGTAAGAGAGGAATGTATTTTTCTGGATTTGACAAAATCCAAAGACTTTCTTTGGGGAGCCGATCACTGAAATGGCTCCACTTGCCCTTGTTAGAGATCCATTCACAAGTGGCTAGTCCTCAGGAATAGACCATCCAATGCATTTTTGGAAGAAGTGCTTTAAAACTTGTTAGTTTGCATGTTTAGTAAAATATATAATCTTTTCCAATTAAGCTACTGCTTGTGGCACTGTAGAGATGTGGAACTCCATAGTGCACCAGTGAAATATTTTCTGTATCTACTGTAATTGAATGTAAAACCTATGGGGCTATTGGAAAAAACGTAATTGCAGACCTCCATTGTTCCAGAGGTTTGGACTTTTGTCTACACTTAAACCTCTACAGCGGCACCACTGTAACACTTCAGTGTAGACCAGGGATCGGCAACCTTTGGCATGCGGCTCGCCAGGGTAAGGACCCTGGCGGGCCGGGCCGGTTTGTTTACCTGCCACGTCCGCAGGTTCGGCCGATCGCGGCTCCCACTGGCCGTGGTTCACTGCTCCAGGCCAATGGGGGCGGCGGGAAGCGGCGCGGGCCGAGGGATGGGCTGGCCGCTGCTTCCCACAGCCCCCATTGGCCTGGAGCAGTGAATTGCGGCCAGTGGGAGCCGCATTTGGCCGAACCTGCAGACGCGGCAGGTAAACCGGCCCGGCCCGCCAGGGTGCTTACGTGCCAAAGGTGCTTACATGCTTTGGTGTGCCAAAGGTTGCTGTTCCCTGGTGTAGACACTACTCATGAGTGGAGGTAATTTGCCAAGGGTAATGGGGAGGGGCTGGGGAAGGCAATGGCGGGGCTAGAGGTAATGGGGAGGGGTGCCGGATGAGGCAGCGGCGGTGCCAGGGTGCCATTTTCCCTAAGGCTAAGCCTGGCAGGGCCAGCCTTAAAGGTGAGTGCTGTGGGCGACCTCCCAGAGTGCCATGGTCAGGGGGGCTCTGTGGTCAAGAGGTGTTGCTGGAGGATGCCTTGGCAGTCACCAGGACGTTGACTGTCTCACCCCTGACAGGCATAGCTATGCTGATGTAAGTTCCCATTGTATACCACCACTGGATTCCATGTGTTCTAAGCCTCCCCAGTCTGACTGGAGCCCAAGCACTGCCTTGGGGCCCCTGGGTACACTCATGAGGGTGAAGATCTGGCACCTCCTCCTGAGAGCTTAGACCACACAGCTCCTTGCCCAGTCCCTGGAACCAGTGCCCTTTATCCTCCTGCTGTAGCATTTGGCGACGCCTGGGAGGGGCAAGAAGGGTCACATTCCCCTCCCCAGACGCCTGGGAGGGGGCCACATTCAGCAGGGAACTGCAGCGGTGAAAGGAGCAGAACGTGGGGCCGCTGGTGGTCCCACGCCAGCAGCTCCTCCGGCGCGGCTGTACCGCCCCCAGCCCTTCCATACAGCTGCGTCTCCTGTCTGGGTTCTGTACAGCCCCGCTGGAGGACAGGACTGGGCTGGGGGCGGTACAGCTGCGCCGGAGGAGATGCTGGTGTGAGGCTGCCCGGTAGCCCCACGTTCTACTCCTTTCACTGCTGCTGCAGTTCCCGGCAGCAGGAGGACAGAGCCTTCCCCCCCCTTCCCCATGGGATAGGGAGGGGACAGGGAAAGCGTGGGCCCCCCCCGGGCTGGGGGCAGGGTGGAGTCGTGGGGGGGTCATGTTCCCCCCTTTAGCTGGTGCCCCCCTTTGTGTCCCTCCCATGAGTCGCCCAGCCCTTCACCTCAGTTTTCCCCTTTTTTCCTAAATAAACCAAATAAGTATTTTACAAGTTCAATAGCAACATCCCTCCTTAGGATCCGGTTTATTAACTTTTAAAGTTAAAAAAGAAACACAAAAGTCTTCCCTTCATCTTTAAGCTGGGCAGA
Source organism: Emys orbicularis (assembly GCF_028017835.1). Lineage (NCBI taxonomy): Eukaryota > Metazoa > Chordata > Testudines > Emydidae > Emys > Emys orbicularis. The sequence continues at coordinate 11,429,041 of NC_088690.1, forward strand.
GCCCCTAAACTCCCCTGGTATCTCAGGGTCTCCATCCCTTCCTAGGTGTAGGGTGATCATACATCCCGTTTTGGCTGGGACAGTCCCTTTTTTAAGCCCTGGTCTGGACAGCCTTTTTGGCAAAACTGGGCATTTGTCCCGTTTGCTCTTGCCAGTTGCAAATTGCTCGGAAAGACTCGCAGCCTTAATTATGACACTGGCAGACGAGGTGCCAGCTCATGCCAAGACCTCAGGCCTCACTGAACACTTACAAATGCATAGCTAGAAACTAATCTTGCTTACCTGTGTGTTAGCATTATCAAAATAAATGTTAGATGTTGAATTGTTAAGCATGTGTTCAGTGTTTTTAAAATGCTTGTAGGATGTTGCATGTATTGTTCTCACTCAGCTATACCCCATGTTATAAATTGATAGCAAGCATTTGCATTGTAAAGTAAACCTCTGTGGCTGTGTATATCATCAAACAGGGAAAAAGCCTCGTGTAATTCAAATGATGGTTTTCCCCCACCCCCAGCAGCAGCATCGGCGTCCCCCCCTGCCGCCCCCCTGGAGGAGCAGCATTGGTGGGACCCTGGAGCGCCCTCTCTCCCCCAGGAGCAGCAGCATCTGCGGGAGCATTCCCCCCCCCCCCCCCCCCCAGCAGCTAAGATTTAGTTAGTGGTATTTTTAGTAAAAGTCATGGACAGGCCATGGGCCGTGACTTTTTGTTTATTGCCTGTGACCTGTCCATGACTTTTACTAAAAATACCCATGACTAAATCATAGCCTTAGTCATGATTTCATTGTGTGATCCCTGGTTCTTGTTTTATTTGAAAGGGTAAATAACAGTTCTCAATTTACTTTCTCCACACCATCTATGATTTTACAGACTGCTATTATATCCCCCCTCAGTCATCTCTGATCTAAAATGAACAGTCCCAGTCTTTTTAATCTTTCCTCATATGGAAATTGTGCCAAACCCCTAACCATTTTTGTTGCCCTTCTCTGTAAATTTTCCATTTCAAATACTGTATATCTTTTTGAGATGGGGTGACCAGAACCACATGCAGTATTCAAGGTGTGGGTGTGCCATGGATTTATATAGTGGCATTATATTTTCTGTCTTATTTTCTATTCCTTTCCTAATGGTTCCTAAACTTCTGTTAGCTTTTTGACTGCCGTTGCACACAGAACAGATGTTTTCAGGGAACTATCCACAATGACACAAGATCTCTTTCTTGAGAGGTTCTAAATTAGCTGTTACCAATCATTTTGTATGTAGAATTGGGATTATTTTTCCAATATGCATTAACACTGAATTTCATCTGCCATTTTGTTGCCCAATCACCCAGTTTTATGAGATCCCTTAACTCTTCACAGTTTGCTTAGGTCTTAATTATCTTGAGTAGTTTTGTATCATCTGCAAATTTTGCCACCTCACGGTTTGCCCCCTTTTCCAGATCATTTATGAATCTGTTGAACACCATCGTCCCAGTACAAATCCTTGGGGGAGCCCGCTATTTACCACTTTCCATTGACCATTTATTCCTACCCTTTGTTTTTACTTTTGCTTAAGAGCCTTTGATGAGGGATCTTATCAAAGACTTTCTGAAAGTCCAAGTACACTTTCATCCATTGGATCACCCTTGTCCACATATTTGTTGACACCCTCCAAGAATTCTAATAGGTCGGTGAAGCATGATTTCCCTTTACAAAAGCCATGTTTGCTCAACCCCAACATAGTTTCAACCAATTTGCCTGGTACTAAAGTTAGGTTTACTGGTCTGTAATTGCAGGATTGCCTCTGGAGCATTTTTTTTAAATCAGCATCACATTAGCTGTCATCTGGTACAGAAGCTGAATTAAAAGACAGGTTACATACCAATTAGTAGTTCTGCAATTTCATATTTGAGTTCCTTCAGAACTTCTTGGTGAATACCATCTGGTCCTAGTGACTTATTTCTGTTTAATTTATCAATTTGTTCAAAAACCTCCTCTATTGACGCCTCAGTCTGGGACAGTTCGTCAGATCTGTTACCTAAAAAGAATGGCTCAGGTGTGGGAATCTCCCTCACGTGAAGACCAATGCAAAGAATTCATCTACCTTCTCTGCATGGCCTTGTCTTCTTTTAGCACCTCCATTGTCCAGTGGCCACACTGATTGTTTGGCAGTCTTCCTGCTCCTGATACTTAAAAGTTTGCTGTTAGTTTTTGTGTCTTTTGCTAGTTGCTCTTCAAATTCTTTTTTGGCCTGCCTAATTATACTTTAACACATGATTGCCAGAGTTTATGCTCCTTTCTATTTTCCTCAGTAGGATGTGACTGCCAGTTTTTAAAGGATACCTATTTTCCCCAATCACCTTTTTTACTCTACTGTTTAGCCATGGTATTGTTTTGTTCCTCTTACTTTTTTTTTTTTTATTTGGAGTACACATTTAGTTTGAGCCTGTATTATGGTGTTTTTAAATACTCTCCATACCGTTTGCAAGCATTTCACTCTTGTGACTGTTCCTTTTAATTTCCATGTAACTAGCTTCCTCATTTTTGTGTAGTTCCCCTTTTTGAAGTTAAATGCTACTATGGTCGGTTTCTTTGGTATTTCCCCCCAACAAGGATGTTTAAATTTAATTACATTATGGTCCCTACTATAGCGGTTCAGCTATATTCACCTCTTCGGCTAGATTCTGTGTTCCACTCAGGACTAAATCAGGAATTGCCTCTCCCCTTGTAAGTTCTAGAATTAGCTGTTCCAAGAAAGTCATTAACGGTGTCTAGAAATTTTATCTCTGTATTCTTTCCTGAGGTGACATGTACCCAGCCAATATAGGGATAGCTGAAATCCCCATTACTGGGTTTCTGTTTTTGTAGCCTCTCTAATCTCCATGAGCTTTTCACAATCACAGTCACCATCCTGGTCACATGTTTAGTAGTCTATTCCTACTGCTATACTCTGATTATTCAAGCAGGGAATTTCTATCCATAGAGATTCTACAATAAAGTTTGATTTCTTTCATACACAGTGCTACTCCCCCACTAGTGTGACCTACTCTGTGATTCCCATATATTTTGTTAAATCCTGTTCATTAAACGCAAATGAGCTATTGTGTGAGATCAGGGATCAAAGACTTTAAGTGCATTTATTTATTAAGTGCGTCTTTGGTGTGAGGTCTAGAATACCAGTTGATCTGGGGTAAGTGAGTGGTCTCTTGGGACTGGAAGCAATCTGAATATTTTGTGATTTTTTGGGGGTGGGGGGGGCGTAAGTGACCATTTATCACAAAGTCTAGCTTGCCTGGGTGGCACGACAGACTGGAGAGGCTAAGAGGACTGTCTGTGATTCCATGGTAAGACTGTTATAGTGATCCAGAAGTTCACATTTGTTACTGGATTGGCAGAGTCTAATTATAGAACATACCGCCTGCTTAGGATGTCTGCCCTGTTTTTGACAGCCTACCCTGAGGTAGGCACTCACAGTCATGAGCCATTCCATACAGCATAACAGAAATTAATAGGCAGCAGGTATAAAACAAACAGAAGGAAGTACTTCTTTCCACACAGTCAACCGATGGAACTTGTTGCCAGAGGATGTTGTGAAGGCCAAAAGTATAATTGGTTTAAAAAAAGAACTGGAAAAGTTCATGGAGGATAGATCCATCAGTGGCTATTAGCCAAGATGGTTATGGTTGCAGCCCCATGCTCTGGGTGTCCCTAAACCTCTCACTGCCAGAAGCAGGGACTGGTCAATTGGATGGTTTGCTTGATAATTGCCCTGTTCTGTGCATTTCTTCTGAAGCATCTGGCACCGGCCACTGTCGAAAGACAGGATACTGGGCTAGGTGGACCATTGGTCTGACCCAGTAGAGCCATTCTTATAATAACTTCATAATAGCAACTAGAATTCATAAGTCATACATAGGTTCTCCAAAGCATCTAAGGGGCCTTTATTTTCCCCCCCTCCCAGGCCCTCTGCCCCACCGTATCACTTATTTCAACAACCATTCTTGAAACGTAGTTTTAGGAGAGTGGTGGACTCTTTACTGTCTATCTAATCCCTTTCTTGTTCAATGCACATAGATGAATTCTTATTTGTTAACCATTATTTCTGTTAAACTAATTCAAGAACATATGTTTTAAATATGTAGCGTAAATGCATAATTTATGGCTAGCTCTTCAGCATTAGCCAAGTTTGCAGTCTGTTGAGAAGTCCTGCATGAGGACAGTTTGGCAGTGGAAGACAATATACCTCTACCCCGATATAAAGTGACCCAATATAACACAAATTCAGATATAACGCGGTAAAGCAGCACTCCGGGGGGGGGGGGACGGGGGGGGACGGGACACTGCACGCTCCAGCGGATGAAAGCAAGTTCGATATAACACGGTTTCACCTATAACACGGTAAGATTTTTTGGCTCCCGAGGACAGCGTTATATTGGGGTAGAGGTGTATTAAATGTTGGATGCTTAATATTAAGATTTCAAATACCTCAATAAATGTAATTCCAGTGCACCTTATAGGCATAGGTGACAACTTTCTCCGGCACGGTGGGTGCCCGTGCCCCCCCCCCCCCTGGCCCCGCCCTGACTCCACCCCATCCCTACCCCATCTCCAAAGTTCCCTCCCTAACTCCACCCCTCCCTGCCCCTATTAGATCCCTTCCCCAAATCCCCGCCCTGGCCCCGCCTCTTCCCCCAGCGCGCCGCGTTCCCCCTTCTCCCCCCTCCCTCCCTGCCCCACGAATCAGCTGTTTCGTGGTGCAAGCGCTGGGAGGGAGGAGGGGAAGCAGGATGCGGAGGTGAGCTGGAGCGGGGGGGTGGAGCTATGGGGAGCTGCCGGTGGGTGCTGAGCACCCACCAATTTTTTTCCGTGGGTGCTCCAGCCCCAGAGCACCCACGGAGTCGGCACCTATGCTTATAGGTATCTTTTACTGTATTTAATCATTCAGCTGCTAGTTCACTGTATATTTCTTATTTACAATAAACTTGCCCTGGTGGAGAAGGACTTATTTCCAACAGCAGTAAGACATTTTTATGCTTTTAGTAAAATGAACATATGTTTCAGTTGCTAATTTGAACTGATGTGGAGATTGTAATAAGGCATTTTATAAATTTAAAATAAACTCAAAGTCTAGGTAGAGAACTTAGAAAAATAAAGGATAATATGTCTTTTGTTTAAAAAAAAAAAAAAAAAAAAAAAAAGCCTGAGAAGAGAAAGGGGCCTTGTGCTACGCCTTAAAAATCACCAGACTTGGGCTTCGTTAGAATAGTGGGGAAAGCAAATTCTAGAGTTGAAGGTCTTCTGCTGAGAATACCCTATTGCTGTCTCCTTAAATCTTTGACTCTAGAGGGTATCTGCTTGAGGAGAGAGGAGGAAGAAATGATGTATGACAGTTGGTCTGTCACATAGCCAGGACCCAAGTCATACAGGATTTGGTAGATCAAAATCATTATCTTCTTGACAATTTGGCTGTATTTCTAATAACATTGTCTTAAGTCAGGTAAATACTATGTGAGCATATTCTTTGCACAGCTTTACTAGTTTTGACATAAATATCCTCTTCTAGTTTTTATCCTCTTTTAAGCAGACTGTTAATCATGTTGAGTGGGCCAAAGAATATAGCTTTTGGACTGCAGTGAGAGCAAGATGAGGCCCCATGTGGTGTGCTCAAACAAAGGACTAGGAAAAGTTGTGTAGCTTGTCAGAAACCACGCCTAAAAGTCTCATTAGCTTTTTGTTTCGGAGCCTTTCAGTATCATATAGTTGCACACTATTTGGCCTCATGGGAATATTTCTGTTGTCAATCTTTAACATGTTTGGCCAGTAGATAAACAGTTAATGTACCTATTATGACCATTTTCATAGATCATTTGTCATTAATTTGTCAAAAAATATAATAATGTCTTTGACTTAGTATAGGTCTGTATGTATCTACATTGAACTACACACTTCATTTTGTTTTGTGAGCATCATCTTGGTTGTAAGACTAAACTGTGCCCTGTTCTCTTTTTGCCTCCATCTTTGACTGACATTCTGAGAGGCCTTGACAAAGGGTGAACAGTGCAGAGTAATCAAGGGTCCTTAACTCTGGCAGTACAGTAGATATGCTAAAGAGGATGGCTGAGCTGCAAGAAAACAGTGCTCCTCAGTTGTCTGGTAGGTGGTGTTGAAGCAATGGGAAACCCTTAGCAGAAAAGAAGGAATAAAGACAAAAACTGTTAGAAGTTGCTCACTAAGCTAAGGGGAAGCCTTTTGATGCTGGACCTGAACAGCTCAAGGGAACTTGGTGCAGGCGTCAGAGATCCATGATCAGGAAGAGAAGATTGAATCAGAGGAATAGGGTCCAGGAAAGTGGACCTAGGACCCCTGAAGATACTGACCAAAATCCAACAAATGCTTAGGAATGGTGGTGACTCCAGGGGATTGTCCACACTACAGAGCCTTTGCTGGCATGGATATGCAGGCAGAGATCCCTAGTGGAGACATAACATATGCCGGCAAAACAAATTCTGCCAGCATAGCTACACCACCACCTAGACGACATTACCTATACTGAATAAATTACTCTTTCATCAGCATAGTTGCGTCTACATCAAGGGTTTTGCTGCCATAGCTGTGTCAGCAAGGGGGTGTGATTTTTTTCACACTCCTAGCTGATATAGCTATGCTGGCAAAACTTTGTCATGTAGACCAAGCCTGAGAGAGGGAATTGCATACAGGTGTTCATTTTTGCCTAGACCTGTGTCTCTCATGTGATTTGTCTATGAGTAAAGTATGATTTGTTTAGAAATTCCTCTGCAGAATCTGTTACGTGCTTTAACTGTCACATGGTCTTGGAGCTTATGACAGCTGGACTACAGAGTCCCTTTCCTTAGAAGTGGTACCAGATAGTCTGTGCCCAAGAAGCATACCTGAGAGGCCAAAGCTAGACACTGTGGCTGAATTCTGCCCAGACACAGAGTTGCTTAAAAGCACGTGGATTCAGTATGTAGATCCAAACACAACTTCATGGTGAGCATCTGGAAGAGAGAGTTTAGCCAAGACTGTGACAACCTCAATTAAAACATCAATAGGGTCTGAGAAATTGCTAATATAGTAGTGTAGGTAGAGAAAGATCTTTTGAATAAGGGATGTTATTAAACACAGAACACTCTAAAGTACAAGATTGTACATGGATCCATTCCCTTTCACTGAATCTTTCTGGCCTTCACTACAAGGGTATTGGTATATGTTATTAAAAAGAGGTTTTGAAAAATAGAGATAATGAATGTGAAGGGCTGGGATTGGGGCTATAAAGGTGAGCATATGCAGATGTAGAATCACATTTTCATATTGATAATAGTGATGAACACAGATATTTTAAAAAACATTGGGAAGGGGATAATGGATTTCACTTTTTTTTTTTAAGCAATTATGTTTCAGTTAATGATCTAAACATGGAAATAAAATCTTTTGTTAACATATTTTATCACTATTTATTAAACATTTGTATGTAGCACATTCATGTTTGTCTCTTTATATAGAGAGAATAAAAGTACAGTCCCTGTTGCAAGAATGAAGGCTAGACATGACTTGACACCTAGGTTATGATGCATAGTGAGATGACATCAGGCATGGGAAGGGAGGCTTACACAAAATAACACTGAACTTGCTTGCTTTTGTAAGGTACATATATATTTGCACATAGCCATAAAATTGTGTAAAAGGACAAAACCTTTGTCAAAACTTAGTGATGGTTATAAGTACTGTATTAATCAGTAAGAATGAAATTCATTCCGTCTGCGCCTCTCTCCTATTCACAGATCTGTCTTAACACAGAGCCAAGAACGCCCTGGCCAGTCTCTCCTTTCTGGCCAGTTCAGGGCCAGCACAGAGCACAGCCTTGGTTCTCGGGAGGAGATGAGCCTCGCCTGCATAGTCTCTGTTCATGCTATACCAGGGGTGTGCAAACTTTTCCAGTCACGCCTCCCCCGCCTTCCCATTAATGGAATCTGTCTGCGCCTCCCCCTCCCATTAATGCAGAGCCAAGTCTTCCTCAGCAGAGGAGCTTGGCCTGAAGGCAGAGCTGGGGGAGGAACTGGGGATTGGGAGGAGCTGGGACTAGAGGCGGAGCTGGTCTGGGGGCGGAGAGGGAATGAGGGCAGAGCTGGGCTAGAAGCATGGTGCTCCCTCCCTGTCCTCCATGGGGGCTGGCCCAGGCCTGGAGGCAGAGCAGGACTGGGGGCTGAATGGGGCTGGGAGAGGAACGAGACTGGGGGCGAAGCGTGGCTGGAAGTGTGGTGCTTCCTCCCTGTCCCCTCCCCATGGGGGCTGGCTTGGGCCTCACTGCATGCCCCCCCAAAGGTTCCTCCTCAGCCCCATAGGGGTATGCCCCACAGTTTGGGGAACACTGTGCTATACACTGTGTAGTTTCTGTGGAACAACGACTTTGCATGAGCCCTCTGCAAGAGGGATTTCACCCCGGGTGTTCAGATATCAAAACATAATTTACTCATATGACACTTGAGTGTAGCAATTTGAGCAAAATATCTATATTAAGTTTAAATCTTGTTTTTCTTCCTGCCAGTTTGAAAAGCCTGGTGTGCGGGAAGATTGGGATTACCCTGACATGGCTAAGGAGGCAGGTAATTAATGGCCAAGATGACTTTTAGTTTTAACATTTTTTTTCTGAATTGTATTATGAGAAAGGGTAAAATATACAAGAACAGGGAAGCAACCAATGAACATTCAAGACAGCAAATTTAAAACCGATGAAATGAAATACTTTTTTACATAGCGCATAATTGACCTGTGGAACTCGCTGCCACACAGAATCAGAGCCAAGAACATAGGATTCAAAAATTAATTAGATATTTAAATAAACAATATCCTATGTAGTTGCACTAGCTAAAATTAATGTACATAAGTGATATCAACTTTCATGCATAGGCATACCAGCTGATCACTTAACAGCCAGGAGGAAGAAGCTTCTGTTGTTAAAACTATGTACTAACGAAATTTGAACTATGTGGCCCGAGAAAATGTTGGGCATATATCACAGGGCTCAAATATTTATTATATTCCAGCATTATCATCTTATCTTTAGACCTTATGCAGCCATTTTGACACTTTCATTGAAATAATTACGTATTAGACAAGATTTTCTTGTCTTAAATATACTAGTCTTCTACAGATTCCTGATATAACAATGAGTCGGTTAAGATACATTGTTTCCTCTTTCAAACACAGTGGGCCTTTAAGTTTGTTTCTGTAGTGCATGTGTAATACTATTTTTGTATATTGTTTACATAGATGCATACTATAATGTGCCTTTTTATTCAGAGGGATGAAGAATTTATTTTACTAGATTAGCTTCTAAATTTTTGCAGAAATCAGAGCTACATTCAATAAAAAATGAATTAGACTTCTATGGTAGAGGATGAAAAGCTAAGTTTTGTATGTTCCTCTAGACTGCAGAAATCTGTAAGAGTATTTAAGTCTGTCCCTGTGAGAATAAATAATAGATTTGCCCTTGATTTAATTTCTTTAATTGCCTCTCTATAACTTTTGTTTGGATCATTTTCTCAAAAAATATTTTATTTACTTTTTAAAAAGTTTTGACTGCTGGATTTAAAAAAAACCCTCTCTCTAGGTCAGAAGGCTTTAGCTGATGCAGGTGTTCCTTACTCAGCAGTGGAGCAGGCATGTGTGGGCTACGTTTACGGTAAGTTATGTTACCTGTTTAGGGTGTGAGTTTGCAAACACCCACTTACTTAACTTTATGCATATGAGGTGTCTCATCAGTGAGAATGAAATTTGTCCATTCCTGTACAAAACCTAACATCCACTCCTCCTTCCCCATTCCTGGATCTGCCTTAACACAGCGCCATGCTTAAAACTATGCACCTGTATAAGTCTTTGCAAGATTAGGGCCTCAGATTTTTAATTAACGCAGATTCAAGCCTTAGTGACCTGTAGAGTGTCCCGTTATTTTAATCATTGGTAGGTATAGATTTCAAGGCAACGTGGTACACGTGCGAATATCCTAAGTAGCTCCCATTACAGGATCAGGCCCCTACAGTGTTACCTTTTGTGTTTGATCATCTCCGGCACCTTATGTGAGTTGTACACAATCTATACATTCTTATAATTGTTATGGTAATGTCATTCATTGCAGTAGTTTAAATGACAGTATAGTTTTGCCAGCTGGTGCCACCTCTGGAGGTTGAGAAGTTATGCTAACCTTGCCTGCAAAGCTAGAACATCACCTTTTTAGAGATCAAGTCGTTTTCTCAGGAGGCATTTCTGTTGTTCTTTCTTCCTTATCTTTTCTGTATTTTTTTTTCACAGTACTTAAAGATACATTTATAAATGTTCTTTTTTGCAGAGCACGTTTGCCCAAAATCCTGAGCTAGTTATAGAAAAAAGATTAATTATTATTTGGGCAAAGTCAGTCCTCCTTCAAGTACATTATGGAAAGGAAATGGTATAACAGGGAAGTTCAACGGGAAGGTTAACATTCTGAGAATTCTTTTCTTAAATCACCCAATTTTGAGTAGACAGCACAACAGACGATGTAACTATGTAATTAAACTACTTCTAGCAGTAACACTACCACTAAGAAGCCAAACAACATGGCAAAGCTCTCTTTAAAACAAATTAGGCCAAGAAGAGTGAATGTCAAAATACAGTCTTTCAGGGTCATTTCAAAGAGAAGGATACAGGTCAGTGAAGAGCATTTCTGTGACTTTTTTTATAGTCCTGTAAATAAGTGGCATTTTATTGACGAAATAAAGAAGAAATAAAACTAAGGTGATTAAGTTTCTTTGAGGATTTATGTTATATTTTTGTAATCATTAGAAAGTAGCCAAGAACTTTCTTAAAACGAGTAGTTAAAGATTTAAATAGAAATATTGCTCAACCTCCTACGTTGAAAAATTATTAATCATATAAATTAACAAAGAATTTTGCTACAAATGCTTAGAAATCAAGTACCGCATATACTCGTTGATAAGCCAAATATTTTTGGTAAAAAAGTGACACATCAAAGAGCGGGGGTCGGCTTATAAATGGGTCTACACCAAAATTTGATGATTTTAAACTCTCTGGAATCATTTAATTAAGTATTTAATACATTGTCATTTTGATTACCTGGAGCGTTCACAGGCACGCAGCTCCCATTGGCTGGGAACAGCAAACTGCGGACTGGGAGCTGAGGGGCTCCGTGCCTGTGAATGCTCCAGGTAAACCAAACGCCCAGGCCCGCTAGCGGCTTACCCTAACGGGCCAGGAGCCAAAGTTTGCCAACCCCTGAAATATAGAGTCAACTTATGAAAGGGTCATAGAGTTTTTGCTATTTTTACCTAACCATCTTGGGGGGTTGGCTTATAAACGAATGGGCTAATGAATGAGTATAGACAGTAGTTTGAGTAGTTTGTTTTGCCATTTAAGAGCAAAATAGGCATTTTGGGGTCAAGTGAATATTAACACATTTACAGCTGGAATTGAAGAAAAGGAAATATACTCCCTAGATAATCACTTTTCAGAATTTTAACCAGCCAGGAAAAGTCAAAGGTAAGCTTGAATCTGAGGAGTTAATTTCTTAGGGTGAAGGAGAGAACTGTATTTATTGTCTAGAAAGACATTTGGTAATAAATACTGCCATATTGGTATGTGCCTAAACATGTAATAGGCAAGCACATGGTCCTTCTAGCTTATTTTAATAGCAACTAATTTCAAATTTCATTTTATTTTAATACAATACTCTTTACAGAAAATTCAGTCTGGCACACCACTTTAACCACCTGTCTTCCAATAAATGTGTTTGTGATTGACCAGATACGAGCAGAAGAAAATCTGCTGGGATATTTAGGGAAATGGAGTCCATGCCCTTTGAACACAGCTCAGGTTGACTCTTAACCCCTCGTGATGCTTCGTATGTGTCTGGGAAACTAACTCCCCTAGTGTCATGAGTGTATGTATCTGGAACAGGTATTGTATTGTAGACTATTATTTGTACAACCTGGCAATAGTGACTGGACCGCTTTATAACAAGGTTAAGTGCTATCTTAGCTTACCTGTTGCTATCCATTGAGTTGGAAAATTGTGCTCTTCAAAGATTTTAGAAGTGTCTTTTCAAGAATCAAAATATAGCATTACCCTTATGTTGTTAGAATTTTTGCTACTATATGACTACTCTCCACTTTCTTTTAAATGTTTCATCTTTGTCTAAAGGTGACTCAACATGTGGTCAACGGGCGATCTACCACAGTTTGGGATTAACTGGCATTCCTATCATTAATGTTAACAACAACTGTTCCACTGGATCCACTGCTTTGTTCATGGCCCGGCAAGTGATCCAGGGAGGTAAGCTATGTTTGTTTAGAATTAATTAGCAGTGATGTTATATATATATATATATACATATATATATATATATATTAATTTTGTGAATCGCACTCTGAAACAAATGGGGTGAAAGGGAATAGTATGTTCTCCAAATTTCATAAATTACATTTATTCAGTTTCCATAAGCAGAGCTACATAAATTCTCTGCCTGCCTCCTCAGACTGGGAAGGGTGATGGGTATCATCTATTGATCAATTTTGTCATGCTCTGTGTGTGAATAGGGATCCCTCCATATGGAGTAGATTGCAGGATAGTAGACTAATACAGTAAGCAACATTGGTTTAAGTAATCTAAAATTGTTTGTCTGTACTTTCATTTTTAAGAGTAAAACTTAATGGAAGTGCCAGCATTCAATTTTTTGTTATTCTGCATTTTCTTTACAAAATATTGACAATTTCTGTTGGAATTATTATTTGAAATTATTAATATAGGAGGCCACCGGATACTAATTTAACCATAAATTCCTTTATTAAATCCAGAGGCCAAATGGTATTTTATACAATTGTTCTAAACATGCCTAACAGCCTAAAGATAAGCAGTCACTACACCCAATACAGGAACAAGTATTCATAAGCATGTGAGCAGTATACTTACAAATAGGCCAGACCCAGCGCAAATCATCTCACTCTGGCGTGCTTTAGCATGATCAGTTAAGGTCTAACAAAGAATCTTCAGATTCCTGGCTCTCTTTATATCCTTCAGTTAACTTACAAGCTTTAGCAAAACACAGTTTGAAGCAGTTTATCCTTGCTGCTTTCCTCCCTCCAAGGCCTTTCTTTCTTATCTTCTCCCCCTGCCTTGCTTACCAGCAGAACAGTGAGAAGGTGTGTGCTTGTTTCTTTTAAGACAGTTTTTCTTTGTCTTTGTCTATTGCAGCTCTTTATTTTATTAGTTACCTTTTGAACTATACTTCCTTCCCACACTACAAGTAATAAGTAATACTGCACTGAAAATTCTCTTAGTTAAAAGGTGATCTTGGAAAGGAAAGCGCCTTTTTTGGTGTATAATGACTTTTTTTTTTTTCTGCTTATGTTTTATGCTTGAAATATCAGGTTTTGATTTTCAGTTTTACTGGAAGGACTTTTTGAAGAACTGAAACTAGTGGGATTATGGCATCATGAGAGACTGAAACCTTGAACCACTGAGAGCAGAAGGGAGTTCTAGTCAGACTGTTTAAATTTTGTTTGGTTTTGTATTGTGTTAACTTTAAATAACTCAAACTCTTGACTAACACTTTAGGGAAAAACTCTTTGTGAAAGATTCTATATCTACTCCTTTTCAACTGAAGGGTGAGGGAGTTTACACTCTATTTCTCTAGTTCTTCAGGGAGTTTTATAGCACAAAAAAAGGGGAGAGGAGGACACATGATATTTGTATTATTTCTATATTTTAAAAATATTAACCATGATTTCCTCTAAAAAATTGTATTTCAGTATTTGTGGCTGAGGTGAGAACACCTGGCAATGCTAAGAAATTGATCTTTCAGAATTAAAATAATTATATGGTTTGAAATAAAGAAATCTGATCTTCTAAGGTACATTTCCTATTTGACATCAATAATTTGTGTAACCTCAATACCATTTTCATTCAAACTTGACTCAAATTCAGAAGTGAAGAAAAAGAAGGAAAATGTACCAATTTTTGTATTTTTTTTTTTTTTTAGGAAAATGCATATTTATAGTACATGATCTTTAGACGTTTAGTCATATTTCAAATAACGAAAGCTTTATTTTAAGGTTTGGCAAATTGTTCTTTGGCTCTTGGCTTTGAGAAGATGGAAAGGGGGTCCCTTGAAGCTAAAGTAAGTGTCTTTTTAAAATATTTGCACCTTTTTTTGAATGTAATCCAGGAGTACAAATGTTTAAAATGTATAAAAGACTTCCAAATCCCCATGTACACATCAATTTGTTTAAGATATCAGACAGATTGCTTACGGTAAATTATCTACATTTCCATCAAAATAGCTAAGGTACCTTTCACAACCATTTATTGGGAAATATAAATGTACAATGTGCAAATCTTGTATCCACAGATAAGCGATTAATTTCCCAGTAAATTTATCACTATCGGAAGACTAATGTTCAATAGTTCCTAACACCTGCGGTATGTGACCTAGATGAGTGGCTCTCAACCTTTCCAGACTACTGTACCCTTTTCAGGAGTCTGATTTGTCTTGCGTACCCTCAAGTTTCACCTCACTTAAAAACTACTTGCTTACAAAATCAGACATAAAAATACGAAAGTGCCACAGCACACTATTACTGAAAAATTGCTTACTTTCTCATTCTCAAATAAGTCAATTGGAATATACCATATATACTCGTTCATAAGCCGAATTTTTTTAGTAAAAAAGGGAAGCACCAGAGACGGGGGTCGGCTTATGAACGGGTATAGAGAGGGAGAGGTGGGACACAGCCCCTCCCCCCAACAGAGGGGGCAAGGAGAGGCAGCACAGCCAGCAGAGACAGAAGGGAAGAGGCGGGGCCAGAGTCTCTCCGCTTCTGGCCACGCTGCTCTCCCCCCAGCCTCCGAAGCAGCTGTAGCTCCGGGGCTGGCAGGCTGCTGCCGTGCTGCTTGGCCCCGACCCCCAGAGCAGGCTGTGGCCGCGCCGCCCGGCCCGCCAGAGCACGCTGCAGATGTGCCGCCCGGCCCAGCCCGCTGGAACATGCTGCGGCCATGCGGCCTGGTCCAGCCCGCCGGAGCAGGCTGCGGCCGCTCTGCCCAGCCTGCCGGAGCATCTCCAGCCAGGCCAGAAACATCCTCCCCTGGCCCTCCCCAGATAAGGTGGGAAGGGATGGGATGGGGAGAGTGTGGGGGTTCCGGGCTAGGGGTAGGGTCATGTAGGGGGTGGTCACAGGGGTTGCTCCCCTGACTCCCAGCTTCTGCCCCCGAAAAAATTTCCCCACCAGTTGCTGTCCCGGCCTGTCGGGGTAAGCAGCTGGCGTGCCGGGACACTTTGTTTACTTAGGTTTACCTCCGTGCCTGCGGACGCTCAAGGTAAACAAACCATCTCGGCCCACCAGCGGCTTATCCTGATGGCCCGGGAGCCAAAGTTTGCTGAACTTAGGGTCAGCTTATGAACGGGTTATAAAATTTTTTCCATTTTTACTTATCCATCTTGGGGGGGGGGGTCAGCTTATAAATGAACTGGCTTATGATCGAGTATATACGGTAAATCTTGTACTTACATTTCAGTGTATAGTATATAGAGCAGTATAAACAAGGGTTTGTCTGTATGACATTTTAGTTTGTACTGACTTCACTAGTGCTTTTTAAGTAGCCTGTTGTAAAACTAGGAAAATATCTAGATGAGGTGATCTATCCCCTGGAAGACCTCAGCATACCACGAGGGTTATACATACCCCTGATTAAGAACCACTGACCTAAACCAGTGTTTCTCAATGACCGATCTGTGGACTGGCGCCAGTCCCTGAGATCTCTCTGATTCAGTTTAGGAAGGCAGCAAGCTGTTCCCTGGTATCAAAAAGGTTGAGAAACACCGACCTAGTCTATATTAAAAACAAAATTGAGGGGAGGTGCAGAAAATTACAAATGGTAATACTGAGGTACAGAGTGGTTAAAGTGATTTGCCTAAAATTGCACAGCAAGTTGGGGGGGGGGGGGGGCGGGGAGGAGGAGGAAGAGAAGCCAAGTCTTCTCACTCCTAGTCCCATGCTGAATCCAGTAGACCCAAAATGCCCTCTGGGCTTTTTTTAAGGGCTTCAATAAGGTCTTTTCCCTCCCCACCTCCCATAATGCAGTTGCTGACTGTCTTCTGCTTATCTGTCCTTTCTTACAAGTAGGCAAGTTATTGACATTTCAAAATATCCTACCCAGGCAGAGTGCTGTCCACCTGAGCTGTTAAAAGAGATATTCTCTTTTTCTCAAAATCCATTATATTTTTGCAGGAATACTGTAGTTTATAAAGGAAATGGATAATTCACCTTAAACTTGCCAGTTGCTTAATTTACAACTATTTTTATTTTTAGTTCCCAGACAGGACAAATCCAATAGATAAACATATGGAAGTGATGATAAACAAATATGGCTTGTCTGCAGCTCCAGGAGCACCACAGTTGTTTGGAAATGTTGGAAAAGAACATATGGAAAAATATGGTACTGTTCAAACTTGTGAGGAAAAATCCTATTGCAGAATAAAGTATTAAAAGAAAAGTGAAAAATTTGTTTGGGAACTTATTTATAAACCGTTATTTCATGACTTCCTTTTCACCAGGTACAGTAACTTGCCATACCCAACATCCACAACTAATAGTGTTCGGAAATGGGAATCTTGATCAAGGGATATTTTTAGAAAAGTAGATTCATGAGGCAGAGTTAAGGTTGTGGTGTATACTCTATGCTGTACAGTAGTTGTGGTAGTAGTAAGGTTTGTGCCTGTATAGGGTATGTACTGTAAGGAGGCTTAATTTTTAATTTATTTGCTTTTGTGGTTTTGCGCTTGGTATGGATGTGTTTAGCAACATTAACAGTTTTATGACTACTTTTGTGTATTAGTCATATCTCAATTTACATTCTCAGAGTACCACCATTGCAATTCCTTCAGCTCTCACCAACCAAAGGAATAGCAGTGCCGTAATGGCTTCTAAAACTTAGTCTCTTATTTGGCAGCACATATTCCTGCCAGACGAACTATTGGACATTTCGTATTTAAAATTTATTTCAGATGATTTATGGAAATAATTTAGAAGACAAATGTTTCAGTGTAATTAAATTGCTGTGAAGTGGACAAATAGTAATATATGAACATATCTCTGTTCAAATTTGGGTAAAATTGATAGCTGTTAGCCTCTTTTGTATTTTCTATGTGTCTGATAATGACAATACAGTGCATTAGATATCTAAGTTGGACATTTTATCAGCTGGAAATCAGCCAGTTTTAAATAATCTCTCATCTAGTAATTGAAACATTTACTGACCCAAACCCAGCTGTATTGCAAAGAATCCTTAATATAATGGATCTGTTATAACAGAGATTTTATAGCTAGTGCCATAAGAATTTGAACTGAATACAGCATCCCTATCGCTTGTTAATAAGTCTGTGAGAAAATATTACAGCCTCTCAGTATAACTTGACTTTTTTCTTTCAGGGACAAAACAAGAACACTTTGCAAAAATTGCATGGAAGAATCATAGCCATTCAACTAACAACCCGTGAGTGCAATATTGTACTTTGGTAATGAAAATATAGCAAGAAAACCAAATTTGAAAGAAATCATGTATTGCACAACAGTAAAACTCAAAGTATAAAATAGACAAGACACTTTCCATTATATACAATGAGAACAATACTCCAATATAAATTCTCTATTCATTGCCTTACGCTTTGTTAAATTACAGTATGAAAGCAATACAGTGGGTGTAGCTATGATTAATATGTTTTCTTCCTGAGATTATGCTAAAATAAGATGTGTGTTTTTCCTAGGTTTTCCCAGGTCCAAAAGAAGTACAGTTTAGATGAAGTGTTGCAGTCTCGCAAAATTTATGATTTTTTGACTCTTTTACAGTGCTGGTAAGAACAGGACTTTGATACTATGTAGAAATAAATGCTGAAGCACTTTATATTAAAAAATATTTTAATTTACCACTGGATTATAAGCTGTAGACTTTTTTCAAATGCTGTACCATCTATCTTCAGAGTATTAGATGCATTTTATAAATTAAAATTTAAATAAATAAAACAAAGTTCAGCCCATTTTGCTCTAACTTTAACTAGATAATTCTTATACTATAACTCACTAGACAATAGTATACCTCATTTTCCTGTTTTCATATATTAGTGCATTTCTGCTGCTGTTTAACAAGGTTTTTTCCTCACTGCTGCCTTTCCTGTCCACCAATGAAAGAAATTTTCCAAAGTCAGCACCATTTCTAATAGAAATTTGAGCAATATCCTCTTTTAATTGAAGAAATCTGTTTCAATAAAAGATTTTGCTAGAAGAGTTCAGCCAACTTTTTGATGGAAAGGTCAAGGTGATGTCAGCAAACCACTTTGGAATAGTTTATGGATCTAATTTGGTTACATATCAATGACTACTGCCACGAATAGCACTCTTTTTCTGGAAAACCATTTGTTAATTGTGTGCAATGAGTAAATCATTCTTTTATGTTCAATTAGCCCAACATCTGATGGAGCTGCAGCTGTGGTTTTAGCTAATGAGGAGTTTGTGAGAAAACATGGATTGGAGTCAAAAGCAGTGGAAATTGTGGCCCAAGAGATGGTCACTGATCTTTCAAGTACATTTGAGGAGAATAGTTGTATTAAGGCGGTAGGTTTAAAATTTTTCTTTTCCCCTGCTCCCCACTTCTTATGCACATTGATTCTAATACTACTACAGATGTTTCCATGATAAAAATATCCAGATAGCACATGCATTGTACTTCACTATGAAGTAAAAATAAACTATATACTGTACACTTCAAAAAAAATCTTCTAGGATAAAAGACATCCGTGGAGTAATGCTAAGAAAACAATTTTTATATGTGTATATGTACGTATATAGATATTAAGTGTAGGATTTTAAAAAGTTTAGTGTTACGCTGCACTTTTCAAATTGTTTAGAACATCAAATTAAGGAGAGAACCTAAAAATTTTGAGACAGATGCAGCAATCATTGAATAATCTGTTTGTGACTTGAACCCATGTATCTAGTTTTCCTTCTTTTCTACAGAAGGGTTATGAACCTGAAAACCACGTAACCATCAATGTGTGGTGGTTATGTCATTCATAGGTATAATTGCTAGTTTGATTAACTTAAACCCAGAGGTAGGCCTAAACTGCAAAGTTTGGATGCAGAGCCAAGTTTTCTCAAAAGTTAGGGGTTATTTGCATCTATAGTTCTAGTATGAGTCAGTCTATTGTAATTAAGGACCAAATTCTGTCCTTTGTTGCATAGGTTAATGGAGCTGTGACAGTTTTCACCATCTGGGAATCTACCACATAATATTCAACCTCACTGATGTCAGTGGGGTTGCACGGGGTAATTGAGGGCCAAATTTGGCCCAGTAGGTGCAAATCAAATTAATGCATTCCAGAAAGTCTGATTTTAAAAAATATTGAATATTAGCATTAAAGTCAAAGATGGCTGGCAGCAGAGGTACAGATTACTAGCTAAATAGAGATTTGAGGCTAAACTTTCAACTGACATAAGCATTTGCAATTCTTCTGACATCTATGGAATTGCGCCCAATTATACCAGCAGCATATCTTGCCCTTAATGACTAAATAATTTTGGCTGAGTATATTTTTACATGTGGGGAGAAGGAGTGGAGGAAGAACACAGAGGAGCCATCACTTAGACTGTTCCTACAATAAAGCTTAGAATCTCAGATTTCTTGCTGCAAAATTATGCCACATAATGGAAATCTAAGACTGCAGTACGAGGCACATTAATATTAGAATAGATTACCGTCACTTATAGGCCAGCTCACTTATAGCACATGTTCCGGTCACAACTAGCAGATGAGCATAGTCTAAAGTCTTGAACTGTGTAACTCACAATTTGTTGTTGTAGGTTGGCTATGATATGAGTAAAGAAGCTGCGAAAAGATGTTTTTCCAAAGCAGGTCTGAAACCTACAGATGTGGATGTGATTGAACTCCATGATTGTTTCTCATCTAATGAGCTCATTACTTATGAAGCTTTAGGACTTTGTCCGGAAGGTAATAACATTAATGAAGAATTTTAGTTTATTAAAATGGACAACATTAAACATGTCTTGTAACTTTGGTGTTTGTAACAAATGTTATTACTGCTTCATTGCATGAATCTGTCCTGTATGGTAAGAGCATTATTCTGTAACTTCATAAGAGTGAAGAAAAGCAAAATATTAATAAGTCATAAATAAACATATTGTAAAAACTGTAATTGGACAAATGACTCCATGTGGTAGTCTAAATGAATATCAAAAGATAAATTAATGCATCACAGATACATGGTGCAAAAAATCTTGTGGTTAGCAAGTTGCAGGGGGAGAGTTCTCTTAAAAGGAAGTGTGTGTGTGCGGGGGGGAGTTGACTCACTTTCCTCCCTCTTATTTGTGTCTCAGCTTCAGGTCCCCCTCTTTTCAGCTGCTCAAGCTCTTGTTCCCTGTTCCTAGACTTGTATTCATTTATCCTAGATTTTGCTCTGCTTCCTTCCAGCTACTGCTGTGGCCAGTTGATCTTGCTACTTCTCAACCTTCTTAACACCATTGGTGCTTCCCTGCTGCTTCCAGTGGCAGTTAGGTTGCTATGACCTAATTTTCTGGCTAGTGTGAGTAAACACAGGTTTTTTTTTCAATTTTTCTTTCACACTTAATTCCCAGATGCACTTAGTCAACATTTATAGTTTTAAAAAAATCCACCAACACTTAGAAAGGTATATTGAATTGGAAAATTTGGGGGCTAAAAAAATTAGAAATCTCCTAAAAGGTGTCTCCTATTCTAATATCTTAGTTTTCCATAAGTTTGCTGACTATGCATTAACATTTTGTATTTAAGGTAAGACCTTAAATTTTAATGTTGTAGTGTTTTTTTTACTTAAGGGGTTTGAACAAGAAGCATCAAATATAGATTTAAACCAATCATACAGTAAAGTTATGTGGCTTTATTTGAAATTTAAAGATAGTTTTGCTGATCAATTGTTTCAGAAGTATTCACAGAGAATAAAGGAGGGACTCAGTCTCAGATATGATTTTTTTTTCTTGATTCCAAATACAATACATCCAGAAGCCTTTGAATAGGTCCCACACAAAGACTCTTAAGCAAAGTAAGCAATCACAGCAGAAACGGGGGAAGGTCCTCTTATTGGGTCAATAACTGGTTAAAAGACAGGAAACAAAGGGTAGGAATAAATGGTCAGTTTTCACAGTGGAGAGGGGTAAATAGCAGAGTCTCCCTAAAGATCTATATTGTAACTAGTGCTGTTCAACATATTCATAAGTGATCTGTAAAAAGGGGTAAACAGTTAGGTGACAGTTTGCAGATGATACAAAATGACTCAAGATAGTTAAGTCCAAAGCAGACTGCGAAGAGTTACAAAGGGATCTCACTAAACTGGGTGACTAGGCAACAAAATGGCAGATGAAATTCAGTGTTGATAAATGCAAAGTAATAAACATCAGAAAACATAATTCAAACTATACATACAAAATGTTGGGTTCTAAATTAGCTGTTTACACTCAAGAAAGAGATCTTGGAGTCCACAATGATAGTTCTCTGAAAACATCGGCTCAATGTGCAGCTGCAATCAAAAAAGCTAACAGGAAGAAAAATTAGGAAAAAATAGAAAATAAGACTGAAATTATCAAAATGCCACTATATATATCCATGGTACGCCCACACTTGAATGCTATGTGCAGTTCTGGTCACCCCATCTCAAAAAAGATATATTAGAATTGGAAAATTTACAGAAAAGGGCAACAAAAATTATTAGGGGTATAGCACAGCTTTCATATGAGGAGAGATTAAAAAGACTGGGATTGCTCATTTTAGAAACGAGACAACTAAGGGGGATATGATAGAGGTCTATACAATCATGAATCGTGTGGAGAAAGTGATTAGGGAAGTGATATTTACCCCTTTACATGACACAAGTGTGACGCTGGCAGACCAGGTGCCAGCTCATGCCAAGGCCCCTACTCCTCTCTGAACACTTACAAATGCATAGCTTGAAACCAGTCTTGTTTACCTGTGTGTTAGCATTATCAAAATAGATATTAGATTTATAACAATGTGCTTAGTGTTTAGACTTTATGGAATGCTTATAGGATGCTGCATGTATATCAGTATCCCATGTCATAAAGTGATGTTACAGCGCAAACTTTTAAACTATAAAAATGTTTGACTGTAAATTCCCCACAGTCACGGGAGAAGCATTGCCAAGTGTGAAATATTAGTTTACCCCAAAAAGTATAATCTCCTGCCCATCAGGAAGAACTAGTGCATTCAAATGAACCATTGTTGAGCAAAGACTTTGTTGATTGCTCCCCCTAGTCACCTATATGCAGGAGTGCTCGTCCCATCAGCTTGGATTCTGGGGTGAGTGGGGATAAAAATCTCTGACAAGGAGAAACTGTCTCTTTATACTGTTTGAACTCTGAGGGGAAAAGATTCCTAGACATAAGCAAGAGATTCCCAAGCTTCTTGGCTTGGGTTAGCCCCAAAGGACATAAAAACTTGCTTATTATAGAAGCTTCTATTACCTTTTGAATTTAAGATTGTACCACATTTGTGTGTGTATGCTTACCTGCTTTAATCTTGTAAATAACTATAATTTCTTTTCTTAGTCAATAAATCTTTAGTTAGTTTATTATAGGATTGGCTACAGGTGTTGTCCTTGGTTTGAGATCTGAGTACAATTTACCTAAGGTAAGTGACTGGTCCTTTGGGACTGGGTGTAACCTGAATATTATTGTGATTTTTTTGGTATGAAGTGACCATCTATCACATAGTCCAGCTTGCCTGGGTGGCAAGATGAACTGGAATGCCCAAGGGGACTGCCAGTGATTCCATGGTAAGACTGTTATAGTGCTTTAGGAGTTCACACTTATTACTGGGTTGGTGAAATCTAATTATAGAACATACAGCTAGTTTGGGGTTTCTGCTCTGCTTTTGACAGTCTGTTCTGAGTTTGGCATTCAGTCTTGAGCCACTCCAGACAGCATGACAACAACAATCAGGGGTCACCCAATGAAATTAATAGGCAACAGCTTTAAAACAAGTGTAAGGAAGTACTTCTTCATGCATCGCACAGTCAACCTGTGGAACTCATTGCCATAGGATGTTGTGAAGGCCAAAAATATAACTGTGTTTTAAAAAAAGAATAAGATAAGTTTACGGAGGATACGTCCATCACTGACTATTAGCTAAGATAGTCAGGATCACAACTCCATGCTCTGGATGCTCCTAAACCTCTGATTGCCAGAAGCTGTGACTGGACAATAGGGGATGGATCATTCGATGATTGTTCTGTTCATTCTCTCTGAAGTAGCTGGCATTGGCCACTGTCGGAAGACAGGATACTGGGATTGATGGACTGTTGGTCTGCCCCAGTATAGCTTTTCTAATGTTCTAATGTTCAAAATATATTGAAGTATTACATTTCAGATTTTAAAAAGTTCAGCTTTTAAATTTATTATTGATTTTTTCAAAAATTGAATTAAAAAGTTGAGAACATCCTCTGTGAATCATTTTCTGAAAAATAGCATGATTTTACTTAAAAACCACTAGGTGGTGTATAGTCTTATTTATGAACAGGCAAGCTGAGATTGAGGATTCAACAGAAATGCCTGCAAGACTAGACTCAAGATTTTTAACTGAACGAAGCTTTAAAAAGATCTCTTCCTCTGTCCTTTTCTCCTTACTATCCCTTCCCTTTCTCTGACCTGTTCCTCTATACCACATTATTATTTGCTGGGTCTCTGTGGCACCAGGAGCAGCAAAAATGGTTGCAGTCATTTTCTATTTATTTAGATATGTACACTCATTAGTAAAAAGAAGCACCCACTCTTTGTTCTACATGTGTCATGGTGCACCTAGAAAATGCAATACACTGCTCCTGTTACTCCCATTTGGTCAATTATTAACTTATAACTCAGTAGCATATTTTATATGGCATTTTTTCCTTGTGTTCTAATCAATTTCACTCTTCAGTCAATGTCATGAGAATATGTTTTTTTAACTTCTTACACCCTGAGAGCTCTTCAGTGGGAAAATTGCTCAATCCAAATGCACAAGATTATTTGTTCACCCCTATGAATCAAAATCTGGTACTTCATGTGGTTTGTGTTGTTTGAATACTGAAACTGTTAAGTAAGAATGTATGTATTTAAAAGTATTGAGTCTGCAGCATGCCAACAACTGCCATTAATATTACTGCTTTCAGAGTTGTAGCCATATTGGTCCCAGGATATGAGAGATACAGTGGAGGAGGTAGTATCTTTTATTGGATCAACTTCTGTTGGTGACAGAGACAAGCTGTTGAGCTACGCAGACCTCTTCTTCAGGTCGTGTACTTGAAAGCTTCTCTCTTCACTCTTGGGGGAATTTTGTGCCAAAAAATGAAAAATTCTGCTCGCAGTATTCAAATTCTGCAAATTTTATTTGTCAAAATAACACTGTATAATCACACCAGTTTCAATTATTTTGGTAATTTATTTCAAAATATCTGTCAGCAAGTATGTCTGTAACAATACAGACACACACAAAAATTCCCCCAGGAGCAGAGATTTAAAGAAACCGCTATGACAACTCAGTTCCTGCTTCTCTGACCCCTCCCCCACAGAGCCCAGCCAGGGGGCCAGAGACTCACCCCCCCCTTCCCCTCAGAGTCCAGCCATGGGCCCCCCAACCCAGACACTCGCACCCCCTTTCTCCCAGAGCCCAGCTATGCCTCCTCCCCAGCTAGGGTTGCCAATTTTGGTTGGACATATTCCTGGAGGTTTCATCACATGACCTAATATTTAATTGAAGATTAATCTTTAATTCTTGGAGATTCCAGGACAATCCTGGAGGGTTGGTAACCCTATGCCCAGCCCATACACTCATACCTCCTTCCCCTCCAGAGCCCAGCCGTGGGGCCCTCCCTGGCCCAGACACTCTCACCCCCTTTCCCCCAGAGCCCATCTGCGGGCCCCCCCAGCCCAGACACACCCCCACAGAGGCCAGCTGCGCCCCCGACCCAGACACTCTCAGATCCTACCCTTCTAGAACCCAAGGATCCAGAAGCAGAAACAGCCTGATGTTGGGTCCCAGGCTTGCAGTTTCCTGCGTGCCACCACCTCTTTTCTTCCAGGCGTCCTGGGAACTGCAGCTGCTGGGAACCGTCCAGTTCCCTCCCCCTCTCTCTGGCCTTGTTTTCTATTTAGGAGCTGGACTCTGCTGGGTCTAGCAGCCCTAGTGGCGGCCAACATCTCTGCAGCCCATTTCTATGGGGGGGAAAAGGAAATTCTGCGTGCCCAACATTAATTTCCTCAAAATTCTGCATTGCGCAGTGGTGCAGAATTCCCCCCAGGAGCATTTCTTTCACTAACAGAAATTGGTCCGATAAAAGATATTCCCTCACCCACCTTGTGTCTCATTAATATTACTGCAAGTTGTGATTTCCAGTGAAAAACATAACAGTATTTGTAATGACTAACTGCTCCTTTTCAGGTACATTTGCTCTTTTCATTATAATTTTACCAATTATTAATTTAATTATTGTATAAACTGAAAAGCTTATATAGTGTTCTAAAATATATATTTAGTAGGCAATGGAAGCAAATTAAGACCTATTGTCTAACAGCTTACACTGTTTGATGTTCATATCATTTGGTTATTTCACGTGTTCCAAAAGTTTTATGCACTACAATTTTCTGGTTTTGGCTGACTCAAAACATATGCAATAATATCCAGAAGTAACAGTAAGGTTTAAAAATGTACCATAAGGTGACTTTTTTTTTTTTACCACTATTTTCCCCTTTTCAATTACTGTTTTATAGGAAGAGCTGGGGAGCTGATTGATAGAGGAGACAATACTTATGGTGGAAAATGGGTGGTAAACCCCAGTGGTGGTTTGATTTCTAAAGGACACCCATTGGGTGCCACAGGTAAGGCAAATATAGAATTTGTATTTCTAATGATTTTGAGGTCTGCATGTGGAAACTGACAGTTTCTCCATCAGGTTCTGAAGGTATCCATGATTATGAATGGTGAAATAATTGTGCAGAAGGAGTGCTGGGGTCTGAGAATATAATGTGTCTGTCTAATGACTTCCAATATGTAAGAAGTTATCTTGCTATTGGTGGTTTTTTTCACTTACAAAGGTCAAAATACTCTCTTGACTTCATGCAGTTTACTCTTAATGTTTGCCACCTTTGAGCTATGAATATGAATTTTGTATTTGTCATATACATTTCATTATTTAACTAAATGAATAGTTCAAATAATAGAGGATGATATGTGACATAACTTTTGCTTAAATTAAAAGTGATTTTTTTTAAAAGGAGTGGGCTAGAATTTGTTTTTCTTAATTAAAATAAAATCCATTTTCACTTGACTTAAAATGTCTAAGTAGCTAGATGTACAGAGGTATTTTGCACAGACCTAATTAATCTGTCCGGAGAGAGCAAACATGTTCAAGAGAAAGTTCATATTGTTGACAAAGCATACGGAGTTAAGATATAATTTTTTTTCTTTCGAGACTTGAGTACTTACTACTTTTTCTTTAAGTTTCAATAGACTATACTAAGAATACATTTTTGTACTTTGCACAGAGTACTTGAATATACAGTTTACACTGAGATATAAACATATATTTTTCTGTTTTAGAGACTACTCCAATCAAAATCAAGCTATTAGTTTTAAAATGTTGTAGTTTTATTTTATATACAAAGTCTGTCTCCAGCTGCCTATTCAGAGAAAGTATCAGGGGGTAGCCGTGTTAGTCTGTATCTACAAAAACAACAAGGAGTCTGGTGGCACCTTAAAGACTAACAGATTTATTTGGGCATAAGCTTTCGTGAGTAAAGAAGAAGTGAGGTTTTTACTCACGAAAGCTTATGCCCAAATAAATCTGTTAGTCTTTAAGGTGCCACCAGACTCCTTGTTGTTTTTATTCAGAGAAAGGGATTCAAAGTAGTTGAGGTGAATATTATCTTCTGCATTATATAATGTGTCCGCTGAAGACTTTTATGTTTATGCAGTAATTTAAATCTCAACCTTCAACCAACTTTCTCATGCATTCCTTTGAAACTTCCAGTTTTGTACTTCAGCAGTCTTTCTCAGAAGCTAAATACCTGTGGTTTTAGAAGTGCCATTTTAGCAAGACATATCCCAACTTCTTTTTTCAATGATAATTTTAGTTTAAGACCATCTGTAATTTCTCTCTGGATTGCCACAATTTAATGGGTTTCATTAGATGTTTTCCATATGTATATAGGAAAGTATACTGCACATAACATAATAAAATGTGATTATAGCGTACCCATGTATTTACCATAATATACGTTTATCCATAAATGCTGCAACACTTCTTTGAAGAGCTATTCAGTTATAATCTAAATGTAAGATGCTTAAAATGTAAATCTTAAACCAGTTTCTGTGGTGTTATATGATGAAGGGTCAGGCTGGCATTGAACTTTGTACTTAGCTTTTTACTGATTGTGAACTTTGTAAATTTCATTTTTCTTTTGACCTGCATATATTTGGATCTATTTGGGACAATCCTTACCTTAAACACCAGCTATCACTTCATGGAGTACTTGAAGTATTGTTTCAATTCAATTGAAAAAGAATTATGATTTTTATAAGCAAATAATCCACCACCACTGTTAAAAGTGTGGAGAACCCATCAGATTTTTGATAGAGCCTTGAAATCCTATCTGGGTAATTTTGCTTCTCACTGAGCCAGTTGGTCATTTCTGGAAAAAAACTCTAAAGGCTTTTTAGAAATTACGTGTGTATTCTCTGCTGATTTGCTATTTAATATAGTATGTTTTAACTTTCAGCAATATTGTTAACTGAGAACTTTTCTAATATTGATTTTGGATGTGCCAACTTAGATGATTAGGTGTTATGTTTTTCTTCGAGCAATGATCCCTATGTGGATTCCAAACATGGGTATGCATACGCCGGAGTCAGAACGGTTCATGGTAGTATCCGTTGACCTGCACGTGCGTCGTGCATTGACCGCGTGGCGCGTCTGAGGCTTTAAGAGGCTATGCGGGTTGATGCTGCTCCAGTTTCTTCTTACCGCTGGATGGCCAGAGTCTGAACCCCTGTTCCTCGGTGCTCTTAGCTTACCAAGAGAGATGTTCTTTGATCGTTGTCTGTAGATAGTTTTTACTAGTTGTATGTGGTTGTCCATTTGTAGCTAGATTTTCTTTGTTGGACTTCTCCCCTTGCGGGGCTCCTCCCCAGCCCAGGGACTATGCCCTGGCAAGCCAGTTTTAAATACTGTGCTTCATGCCCACGGTCCTTCTCTGTGAGTGACGAGCACCAACATTGTCTGTATTGTTTGGGCGAAGCTCACGTTGCTGCCCGCTGCTTCGTCTGCCACTCTTTCCCGGATTGGCCTCAA
Organism: Emys orbicularis; assembly: GCF_028017835.1. Taxonomy (NCBI): domain Eukaryota; kingdom Metazoa; phylum Chordata; order Testudines; family Emydidae; genus Emys; species Emys orbicularis. The sequence goes on from NC_088690.1 coordinate 11,457,464, forward strand.
GAGGCCAGAGAACTTTGCCTTTGCAAGTTCTGTATGGAGGAGGTAATGTGACCATGTGCACAACTGGATCTAGGACCAACAGATCCATCAGAGTGGCGCTTCGTATGGGCGGTGAGCTCCTCCCTGGGCCTTTCCCAGCTGGCACCAGAGGCACTACCGCTACTGCCCAAGACCCACCATGCTCATAAGAGGCACAGCTATGGACATAAGGGCGGCTCACCGACGGGGACTGTCTCTAAACACATCATTGCTTCCCTGAGCTGTGCCAGGTCAGGTGGGAAGTCACACATCAACTCGGATGCTCCAGCGACAAAAAATCCCACTCAGAGCATAAGTCCAAGCACCGCGCTCCATCGGCCCTGCCACTGGCTGCAGTGACTGGCCTGCTGCCGTCACCTCTGGCTCCGTCCACTCCACTGGGATGTCTGGACTTGCATGCCCAGTCTTGCATACACCGGGGCGCTTGTCCCCTCTCATGCCAACGGCTGAACTGATGTTGCCATATGCCGGCTCCCGTTCACACTCAGGCATATTGTTGCTCCCAGAATACCGGCTCCCATGGATGAGCCCCTTCTCCTTCAGCATCCTGCTCTGCTCTGCCTCTCTCTGCTGGGCCCTTCCACAGAGGAACCTCTTTTGCTCTTGGACCATCCGGCTTCATCTCATCCCACACTGACGGTTCCGACGACTCTGCCTCTACTGGACCTGTCTTTGGCCTCGGAGTGGTCCTCCAAGCCGGACTCTGCCTTGTTGCCTGCCCAGTCATACAGCCTAGATCCCTGGCGCCACCCATGTCAACCAATGTACGCCCCACTGGTCAACCCATGGTTCCATTACTTGCAAGCACTGCTGATGCCAGGCAACCATTAGGCCTGACCCTACTGAGCTGCTTGGGACCCCGACAGCAATCGTGGGGGACAACCATGCCTGCATCACCGGCTGTCCCCAATGCACACCGTCCCTCCCTCTGTCTATGAGAAGCCCCAGGACTTTCCGGCACTGGCAGCACCATTGGACCCTCTGGTCGCTATTTGTGTCTCTTCCTCCCCGGACGATGCCCTTATTCTGCTCTCTCTCTCCCCATTGACCACCTGCAACACCAGGATCTGCTACTGCCCTCAACCTGCCTGTAAATGATGTACAGGACCCCCAGAACCATTTCCTGCACATATTGCAACCCCCCCGGGCCTTCCCCTACTGTTCTGCCTATTCACAAGGCCGTTTTACAACTGGCTCAAACGGTCTGGCACACCCCAGCTTTTTGTGCCCCTGCTTCGAAGCGGGTGGAGTGTCTCTACTTCGTGCCCTCCAAAGGCACAGACTTTCTATGTAGTCACACGCCATGAAATTCTCTTGTAGTCCATGCAGCGACTTAGCGTGCCTGGCAACAGCACTTTAAATCTAACACCCCTTTTCCCCCTGTGCCAATCGCAGTGCCAAGAAGCTGGACTTGTTGGCTGCAAAGTCAACTTCTCTGCGGGTCTACAATTCTGTATTGCCAGCTACCAGGCCATCCTGGCAATGTACGACTTCCTCTCATACTCCAAACTGAGGGACCTTCAAGCCTTCCTCCATCCAGAGAAGCAGCAGGACTTCAACACCTTCTGGACGAAGGCAAGTTGGTCCCAACGTTCCTCCAGGGAGCGGTTGATGCTGCTGATACTGCATCCCGCTCTCTGGCCTCAGGGGTTGTCCTCCGCTGTGATTGCTGGCTATAATCCAGCAGGTTTCTGAAGGAGGTCCAGACTACACTTGAGGACCTCCCCTTTGACAATAACAAAATGTTTAGCGACAAAACCAGTGAGTCCCTGCACTCCCTTAAGGACCTTCGTGCCACCCTCCGGTCGCTGGGCATATACACCCTGGCCCCAACCTGCAGGCAACAAAGGTTGTCCTTCAGCAGGGCCGTCCCTAGAGGGGTGCAGGGCCTGGGGTGAAAGTGACGAATCCGTCACTTCCAAGGGCTGACCCGTCACTTCCGGGACTGACTGCAGCGGGTAGGGGAGGCGGTACCTCACCAAACAGCCAGGCGTGGCCCCGCCCACACTACGCCTCTCCAGGGCCCCGCTCCGGCGGTGCCGCTGAGCTCCAGGGGGCTGGGGCCATGCTGCCCGCCTTCCCGGGGCTGGGTAGCCTGCGGCGGAGCTGTGCGCTCTCCCTCCTGGTGCTCCGGGGCTGGGGAGGCTGCCGCCGCCATGCTCTCCCTCCCGGCACGCTCTCCCTCAGGTGGAAGGGGCGGGGTTGGGGGTTAACCTCCCCCAGCAAGCGGTTCACACGCCATCCATGTGAGCCGGCCAATCGCACTGGCCCGCGGGACCCGGAGCGGTCACCCCAATTCGTCGTACCCGGAGGATGGCTCTGTCCTTCAGACCCCGCTCTCATGCCACCTACCAGCCCTATCCTCAATGTCCACTGGAAGTGTTTTAGCATCATCTGCTCACTACAGCCCCACTATTCCACTGCCACTGCTCCTGCCACTTCTGCCTTCCTGCAATGTTCCTCCAAGCAGCCCTTCCTGGAGACCCACGAACCTCCCTCCACCCCTGCAGTCACCCCCCCCCGAATTGTTTTTGGGGGTCATCTTGCCCTTTTTGGTCACAACTGGGCGCGATTACCACCGATGGCTGAGTGGTGGACACTGGTCACCAGGGGTACCTCATAGAATTCTCCTTCCTGCCCCGTCACTCACTTCGGGGGCCTCTCAGGGATCCCTCCCAATACTATCTTCTCTGAGAGGAAGCAGATGCCCTCTTTTGGAAAAGCACCATAGAATCTGTTCAACAGCACTACCATGGCCGTGGTTTCTACTCCCCTTACTGCCTCGTACTGAAGAAGGGGGCCTCCATCCCATTTTGGATCTCCGGTTGTTGAACAAATTTATCCGCAGATTCCGTTTCTGGATAGTCACGCTCCCCCTCATCATCCCGTCCCTTCCCCCAGTGGCTTGTTTCACGGCTCTCGATATGAAGGACGCATATTTCCATATAGACATCCCCCCGCTCATCGCAAATTCCTCCACTTCACGGTGGGGCGTTCACACTACCAATTCCAGGTCCTTCTCTTTGGGATTGCACTGCCCCCCTCGTCTTTACGAAGATTTTCGCCATCGTGGCAGCCTACATGTGTCGCCTGGGTCACTCCATGTTTTCCTACCTGGACGATTGGCTCCTCGTGGCTCCATCCCAGGCCTGCTTCCTCATCACTGTCCGGACCCTTCATATCCTCCTAGACACCTTGGAGATTTGAATCAATGAGGAGAAATCGGTCCTTACCCCTACCTGCATGTTCATTTTCATAGGGGCTCGTCTGTACTCTGTCGCGGCCCACACCTTTTTTTCCCCTTGGACTGCTTCACCGCCCTCACTGTTCTCATCACGCAGCTCCACCGTCGTCCATGCACACGAGTCCGTCAGTGCCCCCTCTCTCTTGGACCAAATGGCTGCCTGCACCTCTGTCATGCTGCATGCCTGCCTCCATATGCGTTGCCTCCAGCTGTGGCTCCACTGCATCTATGATCCTCAGTAAGACAGCCTAGGCAAACTGGTCTTGCTTCCTCCCTCTGTCCTCACCTCGCTCATGTGGTGGTGCAACCTGTCCACAGTCTTAGCCAGCATCCCTTTCATGCCCCCACAGCCTATACCACTCTCACCAAGGATGCCTTGCTCGTTGGCTGGGGTGCTCATCTGGATGGCCACGTGGCTCAGAGCCTCTGGTCCCCCAGGGAGGCGCAGATGCACATCAACATCCTGGAGCTCTGTGCCATCTGCCTCACCTGCCGAGTTTTCCTGCCCTTCCTCCGCTCACGGTATGTTCAGCTGTTAAGAACATAAGAACAGCCATACTGGGTCAGACCAAAGATCCATCTAGCCCAGTATCCTGTCTTCCGACAGTGGCCAATGCCATGTGTCCCAGAGGGAATGAACAGAACAGGTAATCATCAAGTGGTCCATCCCCTGTCACCCATTTCCAGCTTTTGGCAAACAGAGGCTAGGGACACCATCCCTGCCCATCCTGGCTAATAGCCATTGATGGACCTATCCTCCATGAATTTATCTAGTTCTTTTTTGAACCCTGTTATAGTCTTGGCCTTCACAACATCCTCTGGCAAGGAGTTCCACAGGTTGACTGTGCATTGTGTGAAAAAATACTTCCTTTTCTTTGTTTTAAACCTACTGCCTATTATCCAGATCCAAATACATCATGGCCCTGTATGCCAACATACTTTCCTGTATAACATAAAAACAAAGCACTACTTGAGCAGTATGCCTTTTTTTTTTAACTTTAAAAAAATACAACCCCTAACTTGTTCAGGAGTCTTTGTGATCAGTTTTTTATTTCTGTAAGAAATACTTAACAAATGGTTTTGAATTCAGCTTGTTACTGCCAGCCTTTGAAGTATTTCATTATTACTATTATTTATTTATTTATTCCTACAGCAGAATTGAAAGAAGTACTTATTTCCTCTAATTCCTAAAAGTGTCAAGAATGCTCTGCTAATGCAGTCTTTTGACAGACTTTTAGCAGAAGGATTTATAGTACTGCCATCAAGGTGTGAAAAATAGAACTACTTAAAAATTCTTTATATGGTTTTCAGAACTTAGTCTCTTTTTAAAGACTAAACACTGTCACGCAGCTGTTTTTGTAATAAAGCCTTCATTAAAGAATTGGAATTTTCTTGAAGGGGGGACCCTCACGTTGGTAGGCCAGAATTTGACATTCTGAGTAATGACTTCATCTGGAAGGTATTACCATAAAATGGTTAAAGAATAAGGAAACTAATCTTCCATACAGTGGACATTTGAAGGGGATGAAAGTGAAAAATGCATCACTTTGAGTCACAAACTCGTATGTTTATAGAGTATGCGTGCACAGATGTAAATGCTATGTATTTTTCTTTTTCCTAAAACTGTGAAAATATTAGTTTTCTAAAACCAAAGATTGCTTAAGAGAGACAGCCTGAAGCCCAAAGTCAGGTATAAGAGTACTAAAATATGCCAGTATTGCAGCTCCAAAGTCAGGATAAAGCTAACTCTGCGGGGTGTTTATTTCACTGGAGAAATTGCACAATTTCTGTCCTATCTTTCAAGGAAGATGAAAGTACAGACAAATACAGTGATTGTGGGCTTTTTAAAATAAACTTAGGCAAATTAGTCAAAAAATTTAGGTACCCCGACGTATCAACAAATAGGGCTCAATCCAAGGCCCATTGAAATCAATGGAAAAATTCCCATTGATTTTAATGGACCTTCGATCCAAGGCCATATTCTGCTTCACTGTTTTACTTATATAGTTAGTTTTTTAATTGCTGAAAAGATCTTTACAAATTTCAATAGGGAGGCAAAAATTATTAAATATTTTTAAAGGAATTAAAAAAAAGTTCATGCCTATAGAACAATTGAAAGGGTGCTTTATCAAAAAAATTAAAGTTGACAGTGTTCTTTAAGCTAAAGCTTTCCAGAACCACCACTCTCTGAGTATTGGTCAATTTTTAGTCTTGCCCAGGTTCAGTGTCCTTCTTGTTTGCTTGTTCTTTTTAAAACTACAGTCAGAATTATCAAATGGTAAGTTTTGTATTGTGCAGAAATAATTCTCTATTAAGTGTTATATCAATGATAAGAAATGTTTGTCTAAGCAATCTTATTACAGTATTACATTTTGACATGTACTAAAACTTCATGAAACAAATATTTTCAAAATAGATTGAAACGCTTTGTCATATTATCCCATATTTTAGCTATATAAGAGCTAAATAATATTATTACCTAAGTCATGGTCAGTATTGGATTTGACATAAAAGAAAACAGCATTTTTAAGATTGTTCATTTTTAAATCAGTATAACTTTCTAGCCCTAAGCACTCCTAGTTTTTGTATTCCTTTCAGTTGATGTATGCAGTGTAGTTGTAGCTGTGTCGGTCCCAGGATATTAATAATATCTTTTATGGACCAGCTTCTGTTGGTGAGAGAGACAAGCCTGAAAAAGAGCTCTGTGTGGCTCGAAAACTTCTCTCCAACAGAAGTTGGTCCAATAAAAGATATTACCTCACCATTTAAGCTTCTGTTTAAAAAAAAAAAATGCATTTTTCTTAGGATTTTGGCAACTGGAGTTCTTTAGATTTCAGTTTGCTGAAGAGGTAGCATGATATAAAACATTATTGTATTTGTTGCTTGCTCTTGCAATAGTTGGAATGTTTTAAAATCTGCCTTCTCTGTGTTTGATTTTTTAGGTCTGGCTCAGTGTGCTGAACTCTGCTGGCAGCTAAGAGGGGAAGCTGGGAAGAGACAAGTTCCTGGTGCAAAGGTTGCTCTGCAACATAACATAGGCCTTGGTGGTGCTGTAGTTGTAACATTATACAGAATGGGTTTTCCTGAAGCTGTAAGGTGAGCTTTTATCTATTTGTGTTTATATAAATGTCATCAGAGAAGAGGTAGAATTATTCTTTACTTTGGAAGACAGAGATTTTCTGTTTGAGTGCAGCATAAAGTAGGATGTAATGTTTAAATAGTGTGGTAGATCCAGTTTGGTAGTGCTGAAATGAAAATGTGCATATAATTGGCTTATTTTGCACATGCAATACAGTTTTCTCAGTACCCTACTAAATAGACTGCTTGGATTATGTTTGTTCCCTCACAGCAGGGAAAAATGCAGTTCCTGAATGCACAACTCTTTCTCAATGCTTATGTGCAGCTATTTTTCCTGCAGTCTATTTCAACTTTTATAGTGGTTTTGGTGTTGGTCATGATGGCTTCTCCCCCCCCCCCTCCTTAATTGTGTTCTAATAAGTATCTGTCTCCATGCCCAAAATTCTAAATAAATTTAAGGAAAAGGGATATGAAAAACTAGCACTGATACTTTGATATGATTCTTGTAAAACTCCAGACATTTTAAGACTGCAATTAAATTGCCATAAAGCAGCATGAAAGCTACAACCTTCATACCTTTAGTACTTCAAAATGCTCCAGTTTGAATGCACAGGTCACTGACCGTTCCTAGACAGTGTAGTCAGTAGTCATAGATTCCTTTATTTGTTTAGATGTACAAATAATAGTTATTTGGATAAGAAATAAAACAGTAGCTTCATGCCTTTTCTGTTCAAGAGCAGTTATTTTTTGTAGTAGAAAAATCTTAGTTTCACAGAGAACATGTGAGTGGGATTTTGTTTTTTAAACTAGCAAGTGCCTGATATTTTTCTTTGGGGTTCTTATTTAATGGAGTTTTGCCATTGTCTTCAGTGGGGCCAGGATTTCCAATCCTACTAGCAACAGAGATGCCTGTTTCAAAATCTGTGCAGTGTAAGGTTTGTTACTACTTATTGGAAGTTTGTTTACTATTGGGAAGGGTTTAATAATCCCTATCACAGATTTTGATAGTGATGTGAATATTTGATGACTTTGGTGATGACAACAGATGTGGAATATTTGCATAGGAATTGGGGTTGGTGTTTCTGCTTGTACAAATATTTTTGCAATAATATTTGTTTAAAAAGAGTATTGTAGGCATAAACCCCCCCCCCTAGTTTAGGAACAAGTGTATGTATACGTGTTCTTACAGCAGAACGATAATTGGGATTATAGGCGTATGAGGGAGTTTCCATACAAAGAGAGATTATAGGATATAGAATTTCATAATTCAGACAGGTAAAAGTAAGAGACGATACGCTACAGATATATAAATGAATGAAAGGTATATGGAAGTCCATTTGAGTTTTCATATTTTTCTGGTCCCATAGTAAAAGGATAAGGGGGGTGGTAAACATTAAACAGGTAATTAATCTGAGGAACTCTGTCATGGGATTATCTAGGCCAAGAATTTGGTAAGATTAAAAATGGTAAATCTATATGAGTAAAAATATCTTCTATAGTAGCTGTAAGGGTCATCAGGTTTTCACTGGTGAACTATCAGGTGTGGTCATAGAGAAATTCCCTTGTTGTATAATACACATATTTAAGTGGCATTGTAGAAGTTTTATACCTTCCTGTGGCTCATCCAGTTTTGGTCAGGGTTGTAGAATGCCATACCATTGTAAATGCATAATTGGTCCATTCCTGTAAAGCAATTCCAAACTGTTTTTATTTTCAAAACTTTATATATGTTGTAGTTTTAAATTATTAATATGAACAGGAGTTATACCAAAATATGCCAGTCCATAAAAATAAAAGGATTTGGGAACCATCGTGAATAGTTCAGTCTTTCCTTTATATAGCTTGTACCTTTAATTTTGAGACTCTGGGAATAGGTAATCAGCAGACAATGGTCTTCTGCTCAGGGTGTAGCTTCAAAAAGCTGGATTTTTGCATAATCAGAGATGGGGAATTTGCGTTCAGGTTCCTATAGAGATTTCCCAGGCAAACTGCTTGACTGTTTGTCCCAAAGGTCCATTTTTGTCTGGCCCACTTTCAATATAGCCCTTTGAAGTTCATAACCCTTTCCAGGTTTCACATCACCTCTCCCCCCTAAAGAGGTTACATACAATCCTGGCCCACAATAATACATAACCTTTGCATTTAATATAATGGACTCCAAAGATACTTAAACTTAATTCAGTTAGGGCCATTTCCTGCAATATACGTGAAAAAAACTATCTGCCACAATTATTTACTTTCTTGCGCCCCCTTTTTTTTTGTCTTTCTAAATTGTAAGCTCTTTGGAGCAAGGACAGTCTTTGCATTGTCTCTACATTGCTAGCATATCCTGAGTTACTGACAATAGTGCTCTCCTTTGTGTAGGAGGAAAGGTTTTGCATACTCAGCTGATTGTGTTCCTCCTAAATAACTGCAATTAGAAATTATTACTACAACCCATTTATTTGACTTTTCTTTGACATAATTATCATCTTACAAAAATTTGGTTGGGGGAACTGCTCGTGAGATTTTTTTTCTTTTTTCCTGAAGATAACTTTCAAAGTATAGAAATTAAAATCTAGACAGCTATCAATTGCTGCCTTCTTATTAATGTTGTTTTTCCAAAAGGCTTTGCCTGTAAAAGACCTCTAATAGAAGAATTGCACTAAACATATGTCAGATGTTGGCATTAAAAAAGTGAGGTTCCTCTGTTCACATCATTTAGCTATGCAATTGTAGTGTGATATGTTAACATTGGGTAACAAAGGGAAAGCTATTGCATTTCATGGTCATAAAGATCTTAATAAATTTTATTTCATACTGGTGCAATCTTGGTTTAAGTCATCAGAGCTAGATGTACTGTATTCAGTGGCTCCAGTAATTAAAAGTTACTCTGGGTATACATCCAGGTAAATGAGAGCAGAACTTGGTGCCTTTATATGTAGCTCTAAATGAGATGGATTTGTATGTAATAGAGGGTTATTTGTTAGGTTCTTCACATGATTCTAAGGTCTTGTGTTTACTGCAGAGTTAACTTGCATTATAGCTTGAATCCCATTCCCCCCCTCCCTCCCCCCCCCCCCACACCCATTAACTTGAGTGTGATGGTGCTTTTAACTCTAGCTGGCTGGCCTGTCCGGGTATAGGCTACAGCTTGAGTTTGCATAACTCATCAGCTGCTAACATAATCACTCTGTGCAGTTTGAGTGTTACTTTGTAGTGTGGCTGCTCTCATTTGAGCCAGGCTAACTTGAATGTAGATAACTTCTGTTTACTTTGCAGTGACAGACAGCCTAAGTGATTTAAATGAGTGGTTTCCTTTCATTTCAGCAGCCAGCGCATCCAGGCTATTCCCACCAGAGCAACTGTTGATGGATTTAAGGCCCATCTTGTCTTCAAAGAGATTGAAAAGAAACTTGAAGAGGTAAATCCCTTTATTTCTTTTTTTAAAGTCTTTATAATGGGAGACTTAACTTTTTATTTGTTATGCTTTGGCTTCAGAGATAAGGTTCATCATCTAGCTTTAATTCACACCTCAAGTGCCTCACTGCATGCAAAGACTTGAAAAATGTACTTGTCCAGAGCGAGAGCTGTTCAGTGTAAGGAGCATCAACTTTTGCAGAATCCATGCATGTTTTTAAAATGAAAGATGTGACCCCTTCTTAAGTCTACTAAGAGGATCACTATGTGTGTTGAGGGAGAAAATTGGTTGTTGCTGTTGACAGTTGGGTGTCTGTCTGTGAATGATTTGCCACTCCACACTTTGGAGTGGGAAGCACTGTGTAGGTGGTAACTGTGACAGATATTGCAATCCTATGCAGTATTTTTGGGGACCATTGTACTAAATTTATGGATGAATTATGTATGATTGTGTTCTGCTCTCTGGGGGTGGGTTATCACAGTTCTTCCTGGAACTAAAAACTGTGGGAGGTAATAACCTGGGATATGTAAACAACTCCAAAGCACCACCTTCTGGGGTGTTTGCATATACTCGTTCAAACTGGGTTTTCCAGAGACTCTTTTGGTATAAAAAGCTGAACTGATACAGGTCGTTCTTACTGATCCAGCAAATGGACAGGACCTTCTCTCCAAGGGGGCACCAACCCTTGTGGAAAGGTTGGAAAGACTGTCTTATTAGGGCCCCATCAGACTGATGGGTGACTTCTGGTAAGGTTTTAGCATTCGTGTAGGAATGCTATTTGTTTTTTACATGTTTTTTTTAATGCTTTTTTGGTCCTATTGTTTGCTGAGAAAGTTCTGTGTGGTCACTGGTAAAAACCCTGTCATTGTTTTCAGAGAGAAAGCACAGCCCAGGTGCTGGCCTTTAGACAGATGGCTTTCTGGGGATATTACAGTGTGACACAGGGCCGGGCAGCCTTAAAACCCCCATGCGTAAGAGAGTGGGACAAGAGTTCCTGCCCAGAGACAGGTGATGGCTAGAGATCTGAGACCTCACTGGGCAGTATTCCTGGAGTGGACCACAGAGAGGGAATGCAGATGCACTTATCCCAAACTGACGACAACCACACGGATAAAGGGCTCTGTGTGCTGGGTGGGAAGCTCACCAATACTAATTTGGGTGGAGTGAGTGTGGGGAGCTTCTGCCACCTCTACAGAGGATTTTGGGGCTGAGAGAGGCTGCTGTTACTATGCCTGCAAAATTTCAACCCATCCTCCCTCCACCTCTGACAGGTTGCTGGGAGAGGAGCTACTCATTATAGGCTCGATCCTGCAAGGTGATGAGCACACTGGCCCAGTCTATCAAAGCACTTGAGCATGTGCTTAACTTTAAGCATATAAGTAGTCCAGTTCTCTTCATTAGTAATATAAAGTTTGAAACTGATGTGATTTGTTGTGAATTTGCTAGGCTATGCTTCTGGTACACAGAAGGTGAAGTGAGTTACAAAAACACTTTGATTACTCTAGAATATCAAACTGATCTTTGTTCTTAAAACTATTTGCTCCCAGTTGCGGGCAGGTGCTAGTAGTTCACTGGGTTCTTCTAATATGGCCTCTCCATTACTGGAGGTTTGCAACTTTGGTAGCCCATTCTGTGTGGTCCTCTGCTAATCTCTTTGTGGATGAATCGTCTTTTTGATCCACCCAAGATACCACATCATCCATCTAAATTCTTCTTTTTCTGCCTCACGTTCTTCTGTCATCAACTTTCCCTTCCAGTGCCTGTAAACATGCATCGCACTCTCAACCACTTAAAATGTGGTCTGAAATAAAAACTTTCTTGTCAGAAAATCTAACTTTTGCTGAGTGCCAATCATTTCCAGTACTTTTTAGTTAATGTGGTTTATATATGATATTTTCTGAATTCTTCTGTAACACCATAATTTGAAGGATTGAATTTTTGTTATTAAGAATGTTTGTTATTAATTCTTTGTCTGTCCATGATTCACAGTTGTGATTTAACACAGACCAATTACAAGTTTTTATGAGTTGGAATTTAATCTTCAGATTCATGTCCCTTCTCATCAGATGTTTATTCTTCCAGAATGTCTTTTGCTCCAGCTGTATTGGTGCTGACTTCAGTATCCAATCTTCCATCTTCTGTAATGATGCTTCCTAAGGCCTGGTCTACACTAGGAGGTTATGTCGAATTTAGCAGCGTTAAATCGAATTAACCCTGCACCCGTCCACACAACGAAGCTATTTAGTTCGACATAGAGGTCTCTTTAAATCTATTTCTGTACTCCTCCCCAACGAGGGGAGTAGCGCTAAATTCGACATGGCCAGGTCGAATTTGGGTAGGTGTGGATGGAATTCGACGCTAATAGCTCCGGGAGCTATCCCACAGTGCACCACTCTGTTGACACTCTGGACAGCAGTCCGAGCTCGGATGCTCTGACCAGCCACACAGGAAATGCCCCCGGAAAATTTGAATTCCTTTTCCTGTCTGGCCAGTTTGAATCTCACTTCCTGTTTGGACATCGTGGCGAGCTCAGCAGCACTGGCAACGATGCAGAGCTCTCCAGCAGAGGTGACCATGCAATCGCAGAATAGAAAGAGGGCCCCAGCATGGACTGATCGGGAAGTCTTGGATCTGATCGCTGTGTGGGGCGATGAGTCCGTGCTTTCGGAGCTGCGATCGAAAAAACGGAATGCGAAGATCTACGAGAAGATCTCCAAAGCCATGACGGAGAGAGGATACAGCCGGGATGCAACGCAGTGCCGCGTGAAAATCAAGGACCTGGGACAAGGCTACCAGAAGACCAAAGCGGCAAACGGACGCTCCGGATCCCAGCCCCAGACATGCCGTTTCTACGAGGCACTGCATTCCATTCTAGGTGCGGCCGCCACCACTACCCCACCACTGACCGTGGACTCCGACGATGGGGTATTGTCGACGGCCGCTTCCTCGGAGATGTTCGCGGACGGGGAAGATGAGGAAGGAGATGAGGAGGACAAGGCAGTCGACAGCGCTTACAACGCTGATTTCCCCGACAGCCAGGATCTCTTCATCACCCTCACAGAGATCCCCTACCAACCCTCCCAAGGCGTTAACCGTGACCCTGAATCAGGGGAAGGATCAGTCGGTAAGTGTTTTAAACATGTAAACATTTATTTTGAACAGAACAGGAATGGAATATTAACAATGGGTTTTTCATGATTACTTTGCCCTAGGCGCTCTACTTTTTAGTCCTTGCCAGTGCAGCTACTGGAAAATTATGTCAATATGTCCGGGGATAGAGCAGAAATCCTCCTGGGACATCTCCACGAAGCTCTCCTGGAGGTAATTTGAAAGCCTTTGCATCAGGTTCCTGGGGAGAGCGGCCTTATTGCGTCCTCCATGGTAGGAAACTTTTCCGCGCCAGGCTAGCAGCAAGTACTCTGGGATCAGTGCCTCGCACAGCATGGCCGCATACGGCCCTGTTTTTTGTTGGCATTCACGCAGCATGCGGTCTTTCTCAGTGTCTGAAATCCTGATCAGAGTGATATCACTCATGGTGACCTGCTTTAAATTAGGGGAATGTTAGTATTGGGACTGATTGCCTGTTCCTTTACATAACTGTAACCGGCGGTTTACAGCCACGCGGTGAAGGCGGGACAGGGGCAGCATACAGGAATCCTTCCCGGGGACAGCCGCGAGGGGGGGTGGGACAGGGGCAGAGTTCATGCTGGCCGGATCGCCGGCAGCAGGAACTGGCCAACGCTAGGGGCATAGCTTTGAACGTGAAAGGAGGGCACTGCTATAAATTAAGCTTTCAGCAGCCAAAAGTCTACGGCTTACCATGTCCGCCTGCTACCCGAATTCCGCTGTCCTGCCCCGCTTGTGTGATCTGTACTCCAAGACCCCAGGCACTGAATGGGAAGGCCGAAAATTCGACCTTGTCCTGAGTGCGCATGTGATAGGTGCTGTGCATGGTCTTGTTCACAGAGAAAGACTATGTTCATTGTTCACAAAAATGTATCTTTGTGAGGAATTCACTCCCTTTTTCCCATCCCACAGCTGCGAGTGTCTCCCGACCTACCCCGGCATCCCCCTCCCAGAGGCTGGCGCAGATTAGGCGCCGAAAGAGAAGGACACGGGACGAGATGTTCTCCGAACTTATGGGCTGCTCCCGAGCCGAGGCGGCACAGCAGACCCAGTGGAGGGAGAACATGTCGCAATACCAGCGATCACACAGCGAACGGGAGGACAGGTGGCGGCAGGAAGACCAGCAGGCGACTCAAACGCTGCTTGGACTAATGGAGCAAACGGACATGCTCCGGCGCCTTGTAGATGTTCTGCAGGACCGGAGGCAGGAGGACAGAGCCCCGCTGCAGTCTATCTCTAACCGCTCTCCCCTGCCACAAAGTCCCAAGAAGGAGGGGCGGCAGGGGCCATGAAAACAGTCACTCCACCCCTGCAGACTGCTCAAGTACCAGACGGCTCTCATTCCCAAAGTTTTGATAAGTCCTTTCCTTCGCTCCAAAAGCACCTCACCCAAGCCCCCGTCCCAGTGTCATCCCCTACCTGTGTAGTTGTTGTTAAAAAATAAGTTTCTTTTAATTACTGTTTCCGTCAGGTTCTTTTAGAGGAGAGTGTGTTTGAAGGGGGGAAAGGGGGTTGGTAATTGGAGAGGACAGTCACCTTTACCAGGGTACAGACACAGGGGTAGGTTCAGCAGCAGGTCACACACACATTGCAGTCACTAGGCACCCTGGTCAGTCTGTGAGGTGGTTTTCATGTTCTGTGTTGGGGGGCTATGTGAGTTTGTGGCGGGGGAGGGCGGTTACAGATCTTATGCAGCGGTCCTTAGCCTGGATGACAGAGCCACGCAGCAGGGGATCTGTAACCGTCCTACCCCGCCACAAAGTCACATAGCCCCCACACACAGAGTCCCGAAAAGGAGGGGTGGCAGGCTCCGTTGAAACAACCAGTCCACCACTGCGGACCGCTCTAGGAGCAGGAGCCTGTCATTCCTCGAGTTTAGAAGCGTCCTTTCCATCACTACACCCGCTCCCCACCACAGTCTGCGTCCCAGTTTCAACCCTTTACCACGAAACCCTTAATAAAGAAAACGGTGTTAATGAACAAAGTTCCATTTATTTTATTTTTAAAGGTGTGTTGGAAGGGGGGAAACGGGGTGAAGGGGGTATGTAACTGGAGAGGATAGTCAACATTAACTGGGTAAAGAAACGGGGGCAGGTTCAGCTCTTTAAACAAACTTAATAGTCACAGGTTACCCTGCTCACTGTGGAACCTAGCTTTCAAAGCCTCCCAGATGCACAGCGCGTCCCGCTGGGCTCTTCTAATCGCACGGCTGTCTGGCTGGGCGTAATCAGCAGCCAGGCGATGTGCCTCAACCTCCCACCCCGCCATAAACGTCTCCCCCTTGTTCTCAGAGATTGTGGAGCACACAGCAAGCTGCAATAACAATGGGGATATTGGTTTCGCTGAGATCAGAGCGAGTCAGTAAGCTTCTCCATCTCCCCTTGAGACGTCCAAAAGCACACTCCACCACCATTCTGCACTTGCTCAGCTGGTAGTTGAAGAGTTCTTTTTCACTGTCCAGGGCGCCTGTATAGGGCTTCATGAGCCAGGGCATTAGCGGGTAGGCTGGGTCCCCGAGGATTACTATAGGCATCTCCACATCCCCAACAGTTATTTTGTGGTCCAGGAAGTAAATACCTTCCTGCAGCCGTCTAAACAGACCAGAGTTCCTGAAAACACGAGCGTCATGAACCTTGCCCGGCCATCCAACGTTGATGTTGGTAAAACGTCCCCTATGGTCCACCAGTGCTTGCAGGGCCATTGAAAAGTAGCCCTTTCTGTTAATGTACTGGCTGGCCTGGTACTCCAGTCCCAGAATAGGGATGTGAGTTCCATCTATAGCCCCACCGCAGTTTGGGAATCCCATCGCGGCAAAGCCATCTATGATCACCTGCACGTTTCCCAGGGTCACTACCTTTGAGAGCAGTAGCTCAACGATTGCGTTGGCTACTTGCATCACAGCAACCCCCACGGTAGATTTGCCCGCGCCAAAGTGGTTCGCGACTGACCGGTAGCTGTCTGGCGTTGCAAGCTTCCAGAAGGCTATGGCCACTCGCTTCTGGACAGTCAGGGCTGCTCGCTTCCGGGTGTCTTTGCGCTTCAGGGCAGGGGACAGCAACTCACAAAGTTCCAGGAAAGTTCCCTTACGCATGGGAAAGTTTCACAGCCACTGTGATTCATCCCAGACCTGCAGCACTATGTGGTCCCACCAGTCCATGCTTGTTTCCCGGGCTCAGAATCGCCGTTCCACAGCATCAACATGACCCATTGCCACCATGATATCCACGGCGCGGGGTCCCGTGCTTTGCGAGAGGTCTGTGCCACTCTGACTTAATGTCCTCACTGCGCTGCCGTAGCCTCCTCGCCCGATTTCTCAGCATCTGCCTCTGAAAAAGGTGGATGATAAGGTGCGAGGTGTTGACAACGGCCATAACTGCAGCGATGGTCGCAGCGGGCTCCATGTTCGCAGTGCTGTGGCGTCCGCACTGTCACTCACCAGAAAAGTGCGCGAAGTGATTGCCCGCCGGCGCTTTCAGGGAGGGAGGGCGGGAGTGACGGTTGAATGACGGCAGTTACCCAAAACCACCCTCGACACATTTTTTTCCCCAGCAGGCATTGGGGGCTCGACCCAGAATTCCAATGGGCGGCGGGGACTGCGGGAACTGTGGGATAGCTGCCCACAGTGCACCGCTTCCAATGTCGACGCTTGCTTCGTTAGTGTGGACTCACAAAGTCGAATTACTGTTCTTAGTGTGGATACACACGTTCGACTTTGTAATATCCGTTCCACTAATTCGATTTCAGTAAAATCGTAGTGTAGACATACCCTAAGTAGCAATAATTTCTCACTTGCTGTATAGTTGTGCTGTTCACTGGAATCTTGCATGTTTTCCTAGGATCCTTGATACGCCCATAATTTTTGTCTTGTCCATATTGAACTCTGGGCCATATTCTTTGCCATATTTATATATAATCTTCACTAACTTCATCAGACCGTCTTCTGAATCAGCCAACAATACTGTCATCTGCTTAGCGAATGTTATTCACCCATTTTCCATTCATGTTAAAACCTTCTATTTCTTCAATTAATTTAATCAAATACTTGCCATGAATGTTGTATAATGTCACTGACTTTATTTAACCATGTCTCACATCTTTCTTAACCTCTATTAGGTTTTCCATTTTCATCTCCCAATATAATTGCCTTCTAATGCCATTCATTACTGGGAGTTTGTACCCATCAGTCCCTACAGATCTTACTATATTGAGAAATTTGTAGTGGTTCCCTCAAAGGCTTTTTAGAAGTCAGTGAAACACAAGTATGCTGTTTCCCCATTTCTACTGATCTTTCTAAGATGAGCTTCACGTTCATAATACTGTTTATGGTGCCCTATTCATGTTTGATTCCATATTGTTGTTCACTTTCTTCCTTATCAATCTTTCCTTGTATTTGGTCTTGAACAACTCACAAAAGTGTCTTAGAGGCATGTGATACTAGTCTGATTGCTTTATAGTATTTACAATCCATAGTGGTGTTCTTTTTGGGGATTTTGATACACAGTGAAGTTGTAAAGTCATTCATACTCTTCATTACCTATGCCAGGGCTTTTTACCCTTCATCCTCTATGTTTTTTAACAATTCAGCTGGTATTTCATCACATCCTAGTGCTTTTCCATTCAGAAGCGTTTTTATTGCTGCCATGATTTCGTCATCAGTTGTTGGTGGGCTTCTCTGATTGATCTCTAGTTGAGGTTTTTCAGGCTTGTCATCATAGTTCCTTGATATATTTTTGCCATAACTCATTCTTGTCCTTTAGATATTGAGATATTGTCCATTTTTGCTCTTAAGGGTCGTATCGATCACTTTTGTTTAATTAAAGTCTCTTATGTTTTTGATATATCTCACTTTGTTCTCCTTATCCACTTGTTCAATTTCTTTGTATTTCTCATTCAAACTTTGCTAATCTGTTGCATTTATGTGTTACTTTATTTAGTCTTTGATTTTCCTCCTTTTCTGTTGTTGATCTTTGTGTATTGTGCTCACCTAGTTACTGTTAATAATTTTCAGCTTTTATTTGGTGTTTGCTGCTTTCTATCTTGATATAATGAAAGAATGGTAATGTCGTGGAAAAATGACCACGCGTTGTGTTTGGATCAGAACAACCCTGAGGCTTCCTTTATTGAATACAAGCGTGCAGGGGGTGACAGCTATCGGAGCTGCCCCCCTGATTCAAGGAACACACAAGCTTTTAAAGCTTAAAACCACAAACAAATTACACATACTTTCGTCTTAATTACCTTATTTGGAATACATTGCAAAATCAATACAGGTCAAAAGCAAAAAGAATAATCATATTCCCTTATTCGGCCTTTCCTGTTGTTGTTATTCACAGTCTGGTTCTTTTGCGGTTTGACTTTTTTAACAGTACTATTGCGGTTATATATTTCTTAAGCTTGGCTATTGCAAATTGTTCTGTTTGGGGACTTTTCCATTCCACCTCTTCATGCCCCTTATACACAGAAAGCCATTGTTCCGTTTTGGGGACTTTCCATTAGGCCCTGAAAAAACAGAAACCTGCTCGGCCAATACTTTAGGCCTACTAGCTTGACCAGAGTTTTAAGGCCCCCTTTAGATTTTCCTCCACAGTAACATGGCCTTTTTCCAAGCTTAAAGCAAAAATTATAATAGGGCAAGCCTATAATTTCCAAGCAAGTATTAATATTTACCTGGTTTTATAATATATTTGATCTTTGCTTTTAAACTTATATTTGTAAATGGCAGTTATTTGAGACCTTGGAATTATTTGTTCTTTTTGTTTTTAGTAGACTTTTATCAGTATGTTGGGAGGTGGTAACTCCGAAAAATGGGGAATGATTACATTAATTAAAGCAATTATATATTACCATTGGTCTCAAAATTAACAGATATTCAACTTCCAAAGAGTATGT
This sequence comes from Emys orbicularis, assembly GCF_028017835.1. Taxonomy (NCBI): domain Eukaryota; kingdom Metazoa; phylum Chordata; order Testudines; family Emydidae; genus Emys; species Emys orbicularis. The sequence goes on from NC_088690.1 coordinate 11,476,240, forward strand.
ATGTATGTACAATATCTATAGTATATAAATTCAGGTTTGCGTGTGTTAAATTAAACTTAGCAGAATGAATTGAATAGATCTTTAATAACAAGTTGAAAGATTCATCTATTGCTACTTGGTGTAAACATCTGTTAAAACAAATTATTTTAATTGTGCCAAAGCCGATGGAATGAAGTGATTCACTTGTCCATCAAATGTAACTTATGCATAATCATTACAGGAAGGAGAACATTTTGTCAAGAAAATTGGTGGTATCTTTGCCTTCAAAGTAAAAGATGGTCCTGATGGTAAAGAAGCAACCTGGATAGTAGATGTGAAAAATGGTAAAGGCTCTGTAGATATTAATTCAGGTCAGTGCTGTTATCTCTACAGTATGTCTTTTGGTATAACCTATATTGTCAGAATGAAAGGGAACCATCAGGTCCTTGAAAGTCACATACAAAATATGAACTTCTTTAGTTAAACAAGAACTACATTATTTTTTAAATCCCCACTTCATCATTGACAAATGAAGTTAAGTTTTAATCCTCATTGTTTGGATATGGCTAAGATTAAGTGCTGTTCCTCTTCTTCTCCTTCTGTCCTCATGTTTCCTATGACACTTTTTTAAGACTTCCCAGTTAGATAAGCAGCATTTGAGGAGATTATAACATACATGACTCTTGGAAGGACCAATGCCAGAATAAACAAAACTGGGTAGCTACTACACCAATGGATATCCTAGAAATGCCTGAATGGACAGATAGAAGATTGTTCTTGAAATCTGGGGGGCAGACTTAATTGCAGCTGCAAATTGGAGCATGCCTGGCCCATGTCCAGAATTGCTGCACCCACTGATTACAAGATAAATCAACATTGGCTGCTTGGGTAAGGGTACAAAACTTGGTGGGGGAAATTATATATAATGGTATTACAGAAAGAGTGGAAGTATTTGACATTCTCCTCTCCACTGCTGTGGAGTAAAAATATCTCAAACTTGTTCACTGAATGTACTTCAGAGAATTGGATGGTTCATGGCTTTTTTGTAATTTTGTCCTTGGACATAAATCTGCAGCTGAGTTAACAGAATTTAAATAAGGTATTGTTAGTTTAAGGAGATGTTTTCAGTCGTTATTCTTTCTGTTATGAATGCATTAAAGAACAATGCTATATATAGATACTGGCCTATCTTTTGTCATAATTAAAATCTATTCAAGAAAGTCAGTGAAAACTCGTTGAGGTTACAGATACAGATGAAATAGATGATAACATTTTCAGCTGGTTTATGGTTAAGGTGATCTTGAAATCTCCTGATGTTGCACTAACTCAGCAGCTGTGGCTGTGAGCTTTTTGTTAAGAAATGTACAAAGGAAAACAGAACACGCACGCCTCCTCTTGAAAATCTCTGGGCAGGAAATGCCTCAACTTGGAGTTTGTGTAGGAACTGCCTCAGGAGAAAATAAACATCTAATCCAAGTTAAAGTTTTTATTTCTACTTAGAAATTAAGTTCACAATACAAATCAAAAGGGTGAAAAAATATGAATCTAACTCCTGGAGTTAACTTTTAACTAATCACATAAGGATCTGTTTCTCAGTGAATGGGGAATTAAATAATGTTTCCCAAACCTAATACGAAATAATACTTCTTAGTTTTCAGCACCTTTCACAAATATTAAAATCCCCTATGTAGTTCCAAGAGCAGAACAGGAAGTGACATTTCCCTTCCCTGCAAATGAGCATCAAGCTGGTTCGGGGGGACTATGTAGAGTAGATAATGTCATGCCATTGAAGGTGAAGTTCTGTGCTGCATTTCTAAAGGTACATCTACACTGTGATAAAAGACCCGTGGCACTGCAGCAGCTGGCTCAGGTCAGCTGACTCGGGCTTGAGCTGCAGGGCTATAAAATTGCTATGTTGATACTCTGGCTAGAGCGTGGGCTCTGGATCCTCCTCCCTCGCAGCATTTCAAAGTCTGGCTCCAGCCAGAACCTAAACGTCTATACTGCAATTTTATAGTCCCACAGCCCATGCCCTGCGAGTCCGAGTCAGCTGACCTGAGCCAGCTGCAGGTCTTTGATTCCAATGTAGACATACCCTCAGAGGTATAAACACAAAACTCGCAAACCAGGAGAGGGGGAGGCCTTAAGAGGCCCCTGATCCCTCCTGATCCTAGGCAGCTCTGGGGGCTGTGGTGGCCCCTAGGATCACTGTCGCACTGCATGCTGGACCCTACATCTGATGTTTCCCTCCCACATTTGGCACACCCCCTGTAGTTGGGCATGTGAAGAGGTCCTCATAAGACAGTTTTATAGTTGTTTTTCTGCAGTGCCAGCAATAGGGAAATCCCAACCAGCCAGGACTTCTAGAGGCCATTTATGTCTGATCCTTTCCCCAGCATAAACGGGCTAAAGTGTGGTTGAGGATCTCTCCCTCATCTCAGTTGAGATTAACAATTGTGATGGATTATTGCTGTGGACTCTAATCCTTTTGGAACTGGATTGTGATCACAGACTCACTTTACAGGCCCCAAACAGTCCTCAGATATTAGCAACTTCCAGTTGCCAGTGACCTGGGTCTGATTTGTACTAGCAGTCTAGAGAGAGATTTTAAATCTTATTGCTATACTCCAGCCCATCTAATCCCAGTGCCCTTTATTATTAATGGGCTTATTTTTGTAGCAAATGCTTTAATACTTAGATTTAAATACTGCCTGACTATATAGGCTATATTGTAAAGACCTGTCTGGAATTCCTGTTGATCCTTCTGTAACAGGGTTTCTCAATCAAGTTCCCTCTGACACCCTACAAATATTTGTTAGTGATTATGCAGTACCTATGCTGCTATACCTGCTAATGAGGCTCACTCATATTTTATCCCTTCCTTCCAACTTCTGCTGAGCTCTGTTAATAAGCAGCATGTGACCCTATAGACCATGACTTCTTTTAATATCATTCCACTACTCTACATTCACAGGAGCTTTAATGTGACTCATGCCTGAGAGTGCTCTGTCTCTCTCAACTGGAAGCTAAACAGTCAAACTCTGTCTCTGTTATGTGTTACAGATAAGAAAGCTGACTGTATAATTACAATGGCTGATTCTGACTTGTTGGCTTTAATGACGGGCAAAATAAATCCACAGACAGTAAGTAAAATGAAGATTAAATGAAAAGATGAATATCTAGAATTGTTTTTATTTTACATGGGCTATGAAGCAACACCTTTATTTTTTTCTGGATTCTTTTGGCTAAGTGATCAATACTTTTTTATGCAAGAGTATTTTTTGAACACCTATTAGCTCTAAAGGATAGCAAATATAGGTTTTTACACTAATGTACTTCCAGTGTACTTGGCAGAATGTTTACCTGGCAGTCAGTAAGTGCAATGAATAAATTTCCTGTTTGGAATTGCTTCATTATTCAGCCTTATGACGACAAGGCTACATGCTGAAGAAATGAATAGCAGAAAGTACACTAGTCACAGACCACCTAAGTACTGAACAGTCTAAAACAAGGCAGTTACTGTGCCACAATTCTAAGATTCTGTAGGTGCTTTAGTCATATATTGCTTCTAAAAATGTTACTCTCATTCTTGAAACTGTTTATTAAATTCCTGCTGTTTTGTAACTGCACTACTGGGACATTTAGAAAATTATGAAAGTGCCACTCACCGTTCCATAGTTAAGGGTGAATTGAGCATTTTTTGCACTTAAACCAGAGATTCAACCAGTTTGTTGTGTACGAAGAATACAGCATATCCTCACCAAAATCACAGCATTCACTCTTTGAATACAGACTACAATTCTGTGAGACTTTACAAGCAAATATATTAATTAGTTTACAAGCAAATTTTATTACTTTAAAATGAGTCCTTTGAGTAATTTAGCACCTGATGTTGGACCTTATCTTTGTCCTGAATAATCTTAATAATGGAATAACACAGATGTTTTACACTTTTCTGATATTTAAAAACTCACTGAAATCTTATGTGCAGGCTATTTTTGAAGACAATTTTAGGATTAATGGTCATTTTTCCCCCTGTTCTTCATAAGTGGTAGTTTCTCCTTTAGCATGGAGATGAAGAATGTTGTTCTTCTGCATAGAATTTTACATAGAACTGGTCTCTTTCAAAATGGCTGTCATCTCCCATTATTTTCAATAGGATGGAAGACATTGGCTGTTCTCAGATGGTCATTTTTATAAGGGATTGTTTCCCATAGTGTTCCTCTCTGCCTTCTGATAGTATAGGGGGCTTCACTTATTGGAAACAAGTGGTGGCAGTGGTCAGTTTGACTGAGGGTGGCAGCTAATGCTCTGTCCCATTGAAAACCATGGGAGAGGATGGCCATTGAGAAAGAGGGCGATTCTTGAGTCTCTCCGATTTTTATTAATCAGCCTCTGTGACAGATAAACTTTCATTTTTGAAATAAAGGCAAAAAAGACCATTAATCCTAAAAATTTGTTTTGAAAAGCTACACATTATACTGGATGTACTCACCAGATAGGCCAGGAGGGGAAATTTGAGGTCTGAAGGTTGCAGGAGAAGAGGAGGGGGAAATTAGTATCTGTATGCAGGGGATTGTGGGGTGCACAAAGGAGGGAGAAACTGGTGTTGTGTACAGGGAGATAGAGGCAGGCACAAGCAGCAGGGAGAATTTGGGCAAGAAGAGAGAGAAAGAAACAGAGGTACACACTGTGGCTGTTTTGTGCTGCTCTGGTGATGCAAAGCAGCTGTAAAAAAAACCAAACCAAACCAACCCCCCCCCCCCCCCAAAAAAAAAAAAACCCAGTTGAATTGGGCAGTATGCTCTTGCTGATTTGCTGTGCTTCAGCGTGGCATAAAGCCATCAGAACATACTGATGAATCTGGCCTAAAAGTTTAAATTTATTTTTAATTTTAAGTTGATACTTTATATTTTCAAATCATCAGAAATATCTCAGGGTAACGTTCTCTTTGGGATTCTTGCTTGTGGTTCATATATAACGCTTTTTGTCTGGGAATTCCCTTGAGTTTTATTATTAAAATTACTCAAGGAAATTCCCAGACTAACAGTGTGATAAAATGGAGTTAAGGTTGAATTTACCCACCACTAATTTAGGGTAAAATACATTATAGGGATTTTCTAATTATCCCAAATAACAAATGTTGCAAACCCAGGAATACAGATTTAACCTTAAACTTAAATATCCAAATATGTGAAAGTACAGAAATCCAAACAACCTTAACTGTCCTGTACTGATACAATATGGGGGTGAGAGAAAAAAATCTCTTTACAAATCTGTTTAATCTGATCAGGCACCACATAACCCTAAAGTGCCTTTATCAGAATCATATAGTTACTGTGTTGTGTCACTACAGAGAAGTTAATGTTGTTTGGGGACAGTAGTGCCAATAATGCTCAATCTGGGAAGGCTTTTCAGCTGATGTTAAGCATGTTCCACTGTGAGCTCCAGTGTGTAGCCTATGAATCACTTATGAGGAGGCTTCATGGCATACAGAAAGGATGCAGTCTGAAATGAAAAAAAGTAGTAGTTAGCCATCCCATTCAATTTGGGAATGTCTGGCATTCCTCATCACCAGCCCCCTCCAACATATATGATGATGGCTTAATGAAATTTATGAAAATTAACTTCTCTCTTTGCACTGTATACTTGCTATGCAAAACTGAGAATATCACAAACAAACAACAACCCCAAAACTTTTTTGTCAAGCTTGGTAAGATATTTAGATAGAATATTGAAATCCTAATTTTTCCAAATACACTTTTGTTTTCCAATATTTCTATGTAATTTGTCTGAAGTAACCATTAACTCTGTTTTGTGGTCTGTCACTGAAATTTCAGGGGTTCTGACATGCTTTTGTGGAGTCCAAGTCCTTCCTTATGTAGGAAAAGAGACTTCTGACATTTAATATACTTAACTGCTTAGATACCACAATTATGTAGCACTATATATAAACTTCAGGAAGTTCCATCAGGCCCTGATCCTGAAAAGATTTACATATGCGCTTAACTTTACATATGTGAATCATCTCATTGATTTTATTGGGACTGCTCACATGCATAAATTTCTCCAGGATTGGGACCTAATTCTCAAAAGCCCATATTCTAGATATTCTGTTCATTCTTCACAGACACTTGGGGTTGGCGATTTCCATTATAATCACATTTTGGATTCAGTATTTAAAAGGTACAAAACGTAATGCAGCATTTTCACATGGGGAATTGTTATATGCCTGCTTCTCTACAATTTTTTTCCCTTTCCTTGATTCTTTAACTGAGTCTACATGTAAGTGCCGCAGAGGTGATTGTGTTTAGTCTATAAAGAAATTACAGCCCATGCTACAAAGTCTTTATATATTCTGTATTGCCATACTGTTTAAAACCTCCGAATATTAAGTATAAACTTTGGATGAAGTGGTGCACTAAGGACAAGACATTGTCACCTGAAAGGATTAGAAGCATCAAAACCAAAGGACAAAATAATATTCTTCATTTCCTCTTTGCAGGCTTTCTTTCAAGGTAAATTGAAGATTTCTGGGAACATGGGCATGGCTATGAAGCTTCAGAGCCTACAGCTTCAGCCAGGCAAAGCTAAACTTTGAATTCATTTGACTGCACTTCACACACAAGACTTGATATCTATATTTGTCAAAATCCAGAGTGGAACTAGACATTGAAAGTAACAGTAGTACAGGTTTTTCTAAATTTGGGTAATCAAATCCATCTTTCCTAAACTTAATAGAACATTAATAGAGATTTAAGTACTGTCTTGCTGAACTCCATATATCTGTCTAGTGCAAAGTGAATGTAGTAATTGTGACTTTAGACTAAACTGAGGCATTCATGGTTATAAACAGTATAATGCAAGGAATTATATAAACAAAATTTGGTGTTAACCAGCCTGAATTTTTTTTTAAAAAGCCTTACGTATTTTTAATGAGAGAGGTCACTTTGCTGTCATTGAACTTAAATCTAACAAATTGGTTCTTTAATTTAAAATTATTTTATGAGAGGAATCTCTACAGCCACATAACTCTTTTTAAACTCTTAGGAATCTGCTTTTAAAATATTTTCCATACTACTGCTTTGGAAATTAAAAAAAAAAAAAAACCTCTAGAAGTAAATAAAAACATTCAAAATTAGTGGTCAGACCAAGATTTGCTTTGAGATTCACAGCATTAATTGTAACGCATCATCACCTTGAAATAAGATTGAGAGGAAAATCAGATAGCATCTGCTTTGGTTAAATACTTATTGATAAAATGTTCCTAGAGCTGATAATTCTTTTAAGTTCTTACCGAATACTGTAAAAAATTCTTATTCCTTTTTATTCGGTTTTGGAGAAATAATGTATTCTGGTCAAATGTTTAATAGAAAATTAAATATGCTTTTCCTATTCTGTGTGGCTTTTTTGTCAGATTTTATTATACAAATCGATTTTCATGGTGCATACTGTGAGGACTATTGGGGCCAGTTTTTCTATGGACCACCACCAAGTGGGTGACAGAGTAGTCTGTTATCTACTGCAGGATTCATTGTAGAGAACCGAGTGTCTGGGGAAGAATATCTCACATAATGTTCTGATTTTATATATTTGTTGGCTAAACTAAACAAGCAAAAAGCATAAAATACATATAAACAAATCAAAGCCCTGGCTGGGGTGATTTAGTTGGGGTTGGTCCTGCTTTGACTACCAGGGGGTTGGACTAGATGACCTCCTGAGGTCTCTTCCAACCCTAATCTTCTATGATTCTATGAAATTAAAATAAAATGAATTAACATCAAATCTTTGAATTAATCTAAGTATCCGTTTGATTAAATCATACCAAATAAACCTAAAATTCTTAAAAAGCTTTACCTAATCATTTGGAAGACAGTCTTAGCTATCAGCCCCAAAATAATAGGACATTATCAATTTCAATGCCAACTGATATATTTGTCATAGCAACAGGAAGGGTCAAATCACTCCAAGTTGAAATTTTCTGATGCCCAATGTGGCATTCCCTGCCCAAATGACAGATGATTAGGCAACAGTCTTTCCCATCTCCTCTAAAACAGTTACAAAAATTTAGATGAAAATAAGTTTCAGGATTTAAGCATCTGACCCTGAAACCCTGAAATATGTGTGTTCCTTTAGATAGCAATGCTAACCTGAGGCAGTTTTAGGTGTTTGAGGAAATATTCTATGGATTCTATCCACATGCCCACTACCAGCCATCGTCTGGAGTTAAAAAAAAAAAAAAAAAAACCCAAACCCCAAGTGCGAGCATGTTAAGATAGAGGTATCCCTATACTAGTAAAAAATGGGAAAAGAATACAAAACCAAAAAGGCTGATATTCAGGGTGGTTTTCATTCAGCTTCATGAGGCTGGTATGTGGTTGAAAAGATTAGCTGGTGTGTTTGTTAGCTCAGCTATTAAATGTCAACAGAGTTGCTGACTGGCTAGAGGTCACTTGGTTGTAGCTGCTGTATCTCAGACATTGCTGTCTGCCTGCCCCCTTTTGTCAGTCATTGTGGCAGCATATGGCAAGAGGCCAGCAGCGATCGCCAGAAGCACTGGTTTCTTCTTTACTTTCATTTTTTTGAAGATTGTGGTCTGACTGGTTCTTACCCTTTGGAACTACTCAAGAATTTCTTGGCAAATCCAAATGAGCGACTTCCCTTCAGAAAACACTGCCATTATCCAATGGGGTTTGGATAGATCTCCTTTATGGAAACAAATAACTGCCCAATGCTACTAATTTCAAGCACAGAAAGTTTATAGATCAAAAACATACCCATGAACCTGCTGACTGGGTATTTTGACACATTTGACAGTCATGGGCCCATCTGCAGACGATATCTCAACCATCCTAAAACAATCCTTACTTGAAAATAATCCAAACTAGCAAAAACTGGAACTGAAGTCAGAGAAAGCAATCTCTTGCATTTAATCATGCACTTATTCTTAAGACTAAGTGACTGTTCCTGTTCTACAAAACTTCCCTTTTACATTTTGGTACTCAGCAGATGAACTCTGAACAGCATTTTTGACACACAGTTTCAGTGAAAGATTAGATTTGAATTCTTTCAGAGCAAAAAGTCTTTTAAAATTTCAATTTGGTACTCCAGTTTTCAAGGCCGCTATCTGCCGCATAATGTTTGCTCCTGATATATAGGAACTGCAGACGAAGTATTTACTGAACCCTTTAGAGTGATAAAGGAAATGGATGTAATTGGTATACGCACAAGATACAGTACATTGTAATAATGACACATTCTAATTGTACCTAAATTAAAATAATGCAGGCTATATTGTTGCATAAACATAAACAGAACTCCACTCTGGAATCCTCAGAGCGTTCTGCTCAAAACTGAAGCCACAATATGTTCCAGTGAAACAAAATCACAACATTGGGGATCTTGCCAGTTTCTTCCATTGGTATATTCATTGTCATGTTATAATAGTACCTTACATCACCACTGTACTTCTGAATACATTAAGAAAAGAGAGTTACGTTTTACGGTATGCTCAATCTAATGGTTTCTGAAACAGCAATTAAAATGGTTTGGTCCTGGCTACGCTTGCAGTTAACCTTGGTTTCCAGAGCTGGTTCAGCTGCCCCTTTCACCAGTGGGTCAACTTCCTAGTGTAAACAAGGTAGGTAATGAACTGATATAGATCACAGCAATTGTTAACAATCAAGGATTGGGACAGAAACACTCACTTGCAAATGGAGATGATGTAAATAGCATAACATGGATATAAAAGGAAAGCCTGCTTGACATGCACAGAGTTTGGTTCACTTTTATCAAGTACGCTGAAAAGGGATGCAGGGGAAGAAATGTTTGCCACCGAGTTGAAGAGCATCCAGATCCAAGACCTGAATTTGCAGAGAAATCCTAGGTTTTACACAAGGCCCTGGTCTTTCAGTTGGAATGTTGATTTTTCTCCAGCGCTTCAGAACAGCAGCCAAAGGGCAGAAATACCTTGGAATTCTCACACTACTGTCTCAATCCTTCTGCTGTTCTCCCTCCTCATCTCCTTGTCATAACTTGTATTAAAGGAGGAAAATCCTTCACTCTTTCTCCACTACTACTGGATGTAATGCATATAAGATACACATTTCCTTAATGTCTCTTTTATTGGGCTTCTTCTAAAAGCCCTCAGGCTTGGAGAAATTAAGTAACCCAAGCTGTGCTCTTAGCAGCACATCATATGCCAGCACCACTGTACAGTCATAGTTAAGGTTGTGTTCAGTTTTGCAGTTAAAATGGAAGTTCAAGCTTGTTTTGTGGGAAAAACCGTGCATCTGCCCCAAACTTTCGGCATATAATCTCTTGAGTATAGCTTGAATTTTCTGAACAATTTCAAGAAAATCATTTAACTTCTTCCCCAAATACGAATGAGTGTTTTTCCAGAATAGAGAGTAGGAGTGAATGCTGGGGGAAGTTTGGCTCTTAATGTTGGTGGTGGTCTTGGGAAGGCGATATTGACGAGTTGGCATCCTAACAGGGGCAGAGTTAAAGTTGTGCAGTGTTGGCATTGTTATAAAGGTCATTCTGGTAATGAGATGTGTGTCTTTGGGTTGAGGAATGAAAGCTATATTGTGTTGGATGATTTAACTTTGTTTTCTTGGTTTTGTGTTAGGTGTGTTGTGTATAGAGAAACCTTAACTCTCACAACAGTGTTTTTGTGTACTATATTAGAAACAGGCAAACACCATCAGGATTCCCCCGTTGTGCAATGTTCTTACCTTTTATAGCCACAACAATCTGATCACATGGGATGTTTACCCCCATCTTATCCTAATAGAGAACAATCTGTTCAAGTGTTAGTGAGAGGTGAAAACCAGTAAGTTCCCTGCTTATGTGTGGTAGAATGAAATTCCTTCATGACCCCAAATTTCGTGGTGATTTAAACTCTGCTCGTGCCCAAGAATCACTTGCTTCATACACTGGTGATGGGGAATGGGGGCAAGTCCTTTGATGTAACGTAAACTTGGTTTGCATGTGTCTTTCATTTCCAGACTGTCCATGTGTTTCTCATATGTTGCATAAAATAAATAGATCATTACCGAAGCCTTTGTCACCTCTTTAAGAACCTATACATGCAAGAAGATTCCCTGTTTGCCTCCATAACCTTGTCTTCTCCAAACAACGTAGGCTTAAGCTCTTCACCATCTCATAACTAAGATCCTCCAGGCCTTTTGATCATCTGTTTTCCTGATCTCCAGAATGTGTGCATCTCTACATTGACAGAGTGCTCCAAACTGGATGAAGTGGTGGAACTCTGGCAAGCTGCTATTTCAAGTACCTTATCATCTTTTTGTGTTAGCCTGATTCCTTTCCCCATCTCTCTGATTCTCCCTTGCAGGCAGTGAAGTATTGCACTGGAAATGTTTGACTACTAGCTTCTTCTATATAGTGAAAATAACTTTTGGTATTAAAGGCCTTAAAAAAACCCAACACTTCTCCTTCAGGCTTAGTAGTTTCAGGTTCCCAGCTCATATGAGCAGAAATTTCAGCTTCAGCAATTAAACCTTATAAAGTTTCCCCTTTGTTTGTGGGCGTCAATGAATAATCTTTTTCTTTTTGAAATATGTCACTATTTTTATCAACTGAAATTAAGTTGTTGATCATTTAATCACTGGTAAAGAAACACTGTCAGAGTTGGCAGACCTAATCTTTTCATCTTTATATGTTTGCAAAGTCCATGTAATTTTTATATATGAATTTTTGTATTAAAAATGTGCAAAACACATGTTTCAGTACATGTAGAAAATCAAATCCATGTCTCCAAGGCTGAGCTGATGAGCAGAGCTGTCTCTAACTCAGCAGATTTGGCTTGCAGGAATTTGTTACTATTTCACTTCTGGTTCAGAGCCCCTGATTTTTTTGTTTTGTTTTCTGTCTCCTTGAATTTTGGATTTGAACCTAGCTGTTTTGCCTGATTTGAAGACAAAACTAAGCACCATGGAGTTCTGATAGATCCACCTAAAACCATAGGCCTAACTGCTCAAAAGTGATTAGTGATTTTGGGTGCCCAACTTGAGACACTTAAAGGGGAGATGATTTTCAGAGTGTAAGAGCTCAACACTTTCTGAAAATTAGGCCACTTTAAGGTGTCTCAATTTGGGCACTTAAAATCACTAATCACCTTTGAAATGTAGGCCATACATTCGGTGCAGGACCACAAACTCTTGATAATGCCTCTCCCAAATCAGGCACATTTGCTAGAGCACTCTCCATAGCTGAATGAGTGTGCATGAACAACAGGTCTGGGATATTTAGGGAAAGAGGTTTTGGCTTCAAGTTTCTACAGTTTTATAAGTTGTCAGACAGGGCTGGCCCTATGATTAGCATGGCCACATGGGAAGGATGGCATGCAGGTCCATTTTGAGGTGGGGACAGGATTGGACAGATGGATGGGTCATATTTTGTTATACTAATGGGAGTATGTGCTCATTTTTATAGGGAAGATGGAAGGGTTTGGTGAATCGTGGAGGGAGGTCAGGTTGCGTGTCACTAGTGGGGAGTATGGATGAAGAGGCTTAGTCAGCAGGAGGAGGAGGAAGGAAGGATTATGGCAACTGGGTATGTGTGTGTTGAAGCCAACCGTCCACTCTTTGGGGCCGTGTCAGGCTGTGGTTCTTAACCAGGAGTACACATACCCCTGGGGGTACGCAGAAGTCTTCCGGGGGGGGGGGGGGTACATCAACTCATCTAGAGATTTGCTTAGTTTTAGAACAGGCTATATAAAAAGCATTAGCAAAGTCAGTACAAACTAAAATTTCATACAGACAATGACTTGTTTATACTGCTCTATATACTATACACTGAAATGTAAGTACAATATTTATATTCCAATTGATTTATTTTATAATTGTATGGTAAAAATGAGAAAGTAAGCAATTTTTCAGTAATAGTGCGCCATGACACTTCTGTGTTTTTACATCTGATTTTGTAAGCAAGTAGTCTTTAAGTGAGGTGAAAGATAAATCAGACTCCCGAAAAGGATACAGTAGTCTGGAAAGGTAGAGAGCCACTAGTGTAGGCATATTGCAGACTGCTGGGAGGAAAAGTTCTTGGTGGCAAATAATCAACACAAGCATGAGGCTGTGTGTGACCATCCTCTTGACACATACCCACTTCATAGCTGATCATTTTAGATTGTAAACTTCCTGGAGCAGGGACTTTCTCTCCTCTGATTTATATGGTGCCAAGCTGAATATCAGCTCACAATAAATGGAGACTAATAATGCCCAGGACTAGACTGGCAGATAAAAGGCAGGGGAAAAAATCTCTTTAATTATGAAAAATCAATACTTGAGGGAAGCAAACCACATGTAGAGGACAAATGCTGAAGAGCAACTCAGTGTGGTATGGAACCAGTTCTTAGAGTACTTAAAACAAAAACCAGGTGCACCACTTGCAGGAGTGACACCATGGACCATATTGTGCTGTATATTTTTAAGCAGAATTTCCCACCAACTTCAACAGGTAGTTCTGCTTAAAAACAGATGACCAAATACAGCCCTTTAAGTGGGATCACAAACCCGGAGGTGGTAGTTATTTTTATATAGGTACAGAAATATCAATGCTACATCAAATTAATCCGGATTTGTAAGATACATAATAGAGCAAAGTATAAAATACACTTTGTATCAACTGTATATGGTCAGTTAAAAGCCATACACAGTTTTATTGTTAGGAAACATGAAAAAATGTATGTCCTCCAAGAAAATTAGGGGTCTGAACTAAAGTCACTAAAATCAGTGGAAAGAGGCTAGTGGGTTTAGGACTAGGCCGTATAGTTTATATCTTGGATTTGAATACCTGCCTCAGAACTGAATCACATTGGATACCAAAGTTTTCAATCTTTAAGAGAGTATATATGGCAATTTACCTGAAAGATGCTTTTTATAAAAGGTTTGTCTTGGCGTCTCTTCAGGAGTATCAGTGTTTCTGTAACAAGCCCAGGTTGACAAGGACGGATGCAAAGGATAAGAGAAAGCAAAGGTAAGCAACTGTTTGCAATGTTTTAGACTCTATTAAAAGTAAACTTAATCTAACTAATCCCTCTATGACTCGCTCCTTCCATGCTGCCCACGAGTGAGTCAATAATCCCATGATATATAATCACTTGTAACTGAACGATCAGAATGTGCACCTCTGAAATGAGCTGCCAGGTTATCCCATTGCTCGTACCCTTTGTTGTCCTCACCCCAACCATCTCTTTCCTGATGTACTCATCATGTCAGTCTACATTTATATTGCCCTTCTCCTAAAGAGTTTACAGCCGGTGAGATTATGTGCTGAGCCTCTAACAGGTACAGGCCAGGGGGAGGAGGGCTATGATGGCTTTAAAGCCACCTTTGTGCCTTCCTGATCCAGGGCTGCTCCGGGGATTGGAGAGGCCCTGGCCTAAATTACACAGCCCTGAGGGCCTGCCTAAATTATGGCAGCCTCCTAGGGTGGCCCTATGCACCATAGCCTTGGCGGTCTGGGTTCTCCACAGTACTGTGTGCTGCAGCTTGGCCCAATGTGAACTCTGTGCCAGAGCTTCCAATAGGGTCCTTCACAGCACCTGTGCCGGGAGAGGCCTCCTCTGGCTGGAACAGGGGCTTTTAGGGCCCCTTTTCGCTGCTCACGCCCTTTTAGCCTGGCCAGTGCAGAGGTGGAGATCTCACACCATGTATCTCTTGTGCTAGGCACTTTGCAGAAACACTTTTGGGTTCTGTAAATATATGGAGTACAGCAACTGTCACTTTAAATAGCTAGACGTCCTGTCAAAACCAGACTGCTTAAGGACCTATTTCTGCAGATCCCAGTGACCTGCAGAAGGGATTGTATCACAATTTAAATTTTGGTACTTAAGCTTTTCAGGCTAAAAATATTCCTTCTTGCAGGTGTTAACTGCTAATGTTATCAACTGGGTATGGCACTCTTAGAGGTGGGGCATTACACTAAATGAGTTTGGCTGGAAATATTTTCTGCCTGTATTCCTTAGGCTTAGATTTTGAGCTCGTTGGGGGCAGGCACAGCTTCCTTTATATGTCTGCATAGGGGATCTGATCTAACTGATGGCTACGATCACATACTAAGGGTTACATAAGTATACTGGAGTCATGCCCTTCAGTTTGGATTAATAGTCACTGTAGCAAACTCAGACTTGGCATGATTAAAGGGCTGGTTTGGGAGGGGTTTGTCTAGCAGATTCTCATAATGGAAATGCAAAGGGACCGGGGGCTGAGCACATAGGAAAGAGGCCAGATGGAGTGTGCTAGAAGAGGATAAGCAAGTGCAGAAAACAACAGTTTGGGAGTATCTTGAATCATGATTAATTTAAAACGAAGCACAAGCCTCGGGAAAAATACCATTCCCAAGAGGGAGCAAGTCCTGTCCCCTCTCACTTAATGTCTTTTTTTCTAAAATGATTAATGAGTTGGGCTGCCCTGGGCCTCCTGCTTCTCCTCTCTTCATAATCTGATTTTCAGAGGCACATGTTACTCTGAGCGAAACAGCACCAGACCCCTCCATAATTGTCTTCTGCTCCCTGAAAACAGATTGCTGCTTTGGGTTGCCTTTGTTGTGTGTGGTCCAGGGGTGGGGGGTCACACAATGGGGACTATGGCGGAGAGGAGGGTGGGAAGTGCAGAATAAATCCTAAATCTCTGAATCATTTTAAAACACAGCAGCCAAAATTTTTTTTTTTTTTTTTTTTTAAATAAAAACACACACTTCCCACACTGACTTTTGGGAACCTGCTCATGGTCTGGGTTGGATCAGTTCCAGTTGATTATACAAGCCTGGAAGAAGAGGGGACAAAACAACTGAATTGGTGTTAACTAAATGTTCAGCTGGAGTCTGAAAGGAAGAATCTTTTTCTGGAGCACAGCAAGGACCAGGAAGGCCTTTTTCCGAGCAGGGAGATCTTGCCTGCAGATTTCTTACAGGTACAGTACAGGGCACAGCAGGCCATTCATGCAACAGAGTGTTTTCTTTACAGTATGCCACCTCTTACTGGAATAACCCACTCCTAGTGTCAAAAACCCATCACATTGCCTGGAAATGCTACTGCACTCAGAGCTAATTATGTGATAAAGAGCCGCTCATCTTCCTCCTGCAAAGCGGAGAGTGAACAGGAAATGCAATGATCCTGCCCAAAACATTGTTGGGGGGAGGGGGAGGAGGTGAGTGAAATGCTGGGGTGTGGGAAGTGGAGGAGAGGAAGATGGACTGGGGTAGAAGGAAGGATTTTTGGTTTGTCTCAGATTCTGGAACTCTATCCTGAGGTTTCTGGGATTTTGCAGGCTTTCTCTAGTCCCTGAAGATCTGCTGATGGGGTGAAAACCAAGGAGAGCTAGAGAGGAAAAGATGGGGCTGGATGAAATTAACAAATTCTTCCCAACAGCAGGGTGGGTGGGAGATCCAGAATTTGGCATGCTCCGTAAATAAATAAATAAATAAATACATTTGCACTGACAATGTAAATATCATGCAGTGAAATGTTAAGCATGTACAGCCTCTGCTTCCCTTCCATCAGTTCTTTAAATTGCTCCTCTTTTTGGCATCTCTTGCTGGTCTCGCAAAGTGTGCTGACGAGAGACTGGAGGTTGTTCCTTGCCCAAGTCTTTATGTTCAGACTACAGCTGCTTCCCCCCTTATCTCTGCTCACATTTTCCCATATGGTAAGTTTGGAAAATTCCTCTCCGATTTCACTGCAAAGGACAGGAAATTCTCTTTGGGAGACGGTTGCCTATTTCTCGCTCTAGTTTTGCTGCTCACATCTGGAAAGGATCTGACTTGGGAAAGGGAAAATATCTTTCTGAGCTCTGTGTGTGTAACTGACATGGCATGAACTAAGGGGAGTCTTTGGGGGCAAGAGAAACGCTTTTCTCCCTTCCTTTGATCTCTGTCAACAACGGTGAGTTGTTTTAGCACTTTCTTTTGTTACAGTCTGGTACACTGAGAGCATTGAACAAGCCTGCCTTGTAGCTACAGCCTTTAGAAAAGACATGTAATGAAAATAACAAATACACATGACCCGCTGATCTTAAAAACAAATGAAGATCATGTTTTTTAAAATTGAGACTGTCTTGTAAGGCTGAACGTGGAGAGCTGTAGACATGATGGTAAAATATAGAGAACATGCTTATGCTGTTTGTTCAGATCATCTTCCTCGCTGTACAGTGTATACTGACTCTGCAACTTCACTTGCTGCTTGAGACTGATTGCTGAAGCACTGGGCTGCTGGTACTGCAGTGGATGATGGTAGCTGCAATGTGATGGAGTAATTTTTGGTTCTATATGGGACAGTATGCAATGAAATCAGAAGGTGCAGCCACAACCCTGAAGAAACCCTGTACTGACTTCCAATACAATTGCAATTTTTGTTCTGAGGCACAGGGCCTGATCCCAAGTTCACTGAGGTCTTTCCATTGACTTCAATGGGCTTTGGATCAGGCCCTTAGTAAACGAATGGGTTTTGGATTATGCTCTTAGGGATCTTAACAGAGTTTAGTCTCTTCAAGCTTTCTTTGAACTAAGAGAAATCAAAATCCATGCCCATATTTACTTCCTGAACGCTGAAAGCAAGCAGATGTTCCTTATCCAAAGTGTCAGTCTGTGGCACCATAGCAACTATCACTTCAAAGGCATTGTAGCAGAAAAGGACATATTGATGACAGCAGTGGGAGACTTCCTCTCACCTATTAGAACATGATGTCAGATTTTACACTCATCTTGCTTTAGTCAACCGCTGTCTATGTAAAAGTGTCAAAAAGCACTCGTTTTAGTCCAAAAACGGTCAGCTCAACTATAGCCCGGTTGTAAGTTGGTTCTACTACATTGACTTCAATGTAGTTACACCAGGGCTGCCTCTGGTTGATGTTTAAAATATTTTAATTAGTCCTTTTTGTCATCAACTATAAGAACAAATCAATATATGATTTTAAAAACCCAGAAATTGTAGTTTTCTAGCTTTTCAATACATTCAAAAGACATCAGTCAAGATTCGGGAACAAAGATGGATTGCAGTAAACCAATTAGCTGTGTCAGGTTTCTGAGGTCAGGTCTGGTACTAAATACTCTAGAGTTCTACCTGCCGCACTGCGCTACATTTTGATCTCACAAGTGGACATCTAGAGTAACTCCATTCAAATCCACGAATTTACTTGAGATTTACACCAATATAACTGGCAACAGAAAGCTGGCCCAGTTACATCTGGAGTGTCTAAAGTTTTGTAAAAACAAAGACCTACCCGGGAATTAAACACCTGGGGCTGGCCCTGTGTGTGTTGCTTCATGCTTGGGCTACGGGGCTGTAAAATTCTGACGTAGACACACAGGCTCTGGCTGGAGCTCAGAGTCTAGGGCCCTGTAAGGGAGGTGGTGCCCAGAGCTCAGGCTCCAGCCTGAGCCCAAAGGTCTACGCTTCAATTCCATAGCCCCAGAACCTGAGCCCCACAAGCTCAAGTCAGCTGAACTGGGGCCAGCCGCAGAGCTGCAGGTGTTTCATTGCAGCGTAGATATATCTTTAGACAGCTGACCCGGGCCAGCCACGGGTGTTTAATTGCAACAGAGACAAACCCAATGCGTCTGAGGTCCAGATTCTCACTTGCTTGAAAACTGCTGGTCTCCCAGTTCACACCATCTGAAAACCTGGCTCTGAGAGATTCTTGTTTCTGAACTCAAAAGAGAAGCATTGATTGTCAGAGCTGAATGGAGTAATTATGTCATATTAAGGGCAACAACCCATCATGTTTGGATCTTGAAGGAGCAGTATCCAGACGAGCTAGCTGTCCCAGAAAGGCTGTTCCATGACCTCTCCTGTTTGGAACTGGGTGGAGCATGCAGTAGACCCTAGATCACATTGTCTCCAATGCTGAATCCTCTGCAGGATTAAAAAAAGAAGAAAGGATAAAATAAAAGCCACTACCTGCTCTTACGGCAAATCATCATCTATGAAACCTGAGATGTGCTAAGAATGAAACAGAGGGAGCTGGGCCTGGGCCAGCTGGCTGATTCGGCAGATATTTAACTTCTGTTTAGATTATTCTAACCTGCAGCCAGAAAGATAGTGGTTGAATAATAGCCAAGGCTCTAAGGTTCAGATAAATGTTGCTGTCCAAAAGCAATAGACGGTCCAGACCATATTTTACTGCAGTAGCTCAAGATTTCATTACTGTTCAATGCATATAAAACAGACCTAGTGGAGGCCCATCCTGACAGCATGAGTCACTATTTTCCAGCACACCTTGTTTACATTAACCAGGGTAGTGTGTAATGATGGGAATTTATTTCCATATGCAAAACTCTGTGGAACATTCTGATCAACAGTTGCATAAGAAGAACATTGCATAACCTCATATATCAATCACCCCAAGGACCTGGCGTTTCTCCGTTTGAGAAAGGGAATAACTTACTTCAGTAGCCAGGGCTAGTTCAGCTGAGGCTGCTATGCCTGCAGCCACAGGGGGCCTGGGGTCTCCATTCTTGAGACAAGTTGAAACAATAATGCAGTGGTTCTCAAACTGTAGTGGGTATGGCACTGCCCAGTCACATGGTCTTTATTCCTCTCCTTGTTTCCAGCTCCTAAATTGCTTTAAAAGAAACTGAAAATACATAAAGGGAGAGTTAAGAATGGGCTAGTGGTTAGGGTGCTAGTCTGGGGCTGGGGAGCTCCAGGCTCAAGTCCCAGCTTTGCCACAAACTTCTGTGTAACCTTGTGCAAGTCTCTCTGTGCCTTAATTCCCCCTATGGGGATAATACCAGGGCTCTAGCTCATTGGGGCACTGTAAGGATAAAAAGAATAAAGACCGTGAGGTACTCAGATACTATGGTTATGTGGGTCATACAGACATACAGAGAAAAAGATGGGGTCTAAATTAGTGTTACCACTCAAGAAAGAGATCTTGGAGTCGTGGATAGTTGTCTGAAAACGTCCACTCAATGTGCAGCAGCAGTCAAAAAAGCTAACAGAATGCTGGGAATCATTAAGAAAGGGATAGATAAGAAGACAGAAAATATCATATTGCCTCTATAAATCCATGGTATGCCCACATCTTGAATACTGTGTGCAGATGTGGTCTCCCCATCTCAAAAAAGATATATTGGAATTGGAAAAGGTTCAGTAAAGGGCCACAAAACTGATTAGGGGCATGGAACAGCTTCCGTATGAGGAGAGATTAATAAGATTTGGACTCTTCAGCTTGGAAAAGACAACTAAGGGGGGGATATGATAGAGGTCTATAAAATCATGACTGGTGTGGAGAAAGTAAATAAGGAAGTGTTATTTACTCCTTCTCATAACACAAGAACCAGGGGTCACCAAGTGAAATTAATAGGCAGCAGGTTTAAAACAAACAAAAGGAAGTACTTCTTCACACAACGCACAGTCAACCTGTGGAACTCTGCCAGAGGATGTTGTGAAGGCCAAGACTATAACAGGGTTAAACAAAGAACTAGATAGATTCATGGAGGATAGGTCCATCAATGGCTATTAGCCAGGATGGGCACGGATGGTGTCCCTAGCCTCTGTTTGCCAGAATTTGGGAATGGGCAACAGGGGATGGATCACTTGATGATTACCTGTTCTGTTCATTCTCTCTGGGGCACCTGGCATTGGCCACTGTCGGAAGACAGGATACTGAGCTAGATGGATCTTTGGTCTGACCCAGTATGTACCTTAGCTGGACAGATGAAATGCTTTCCTAATGTTCCCTATGACAACTAGTATAATCATCACAGGGATAATATGTGATCCCCAATAGGAGGGGACAGTGGGTCAGTATCTCTGAAGAGTTCTCTGTTGAATCACCAGCGCCACTGCTCTGTAAGTGAGATTGCTGTGTTATGTGTAAATAGTTAATGAAGTCCAGCAGGTGGTGCTCAAGAATATGTAGCATACTTCTGAGTTCTGCAGGACCAATACAATGCAGTGTTGTGCACTGCATAGGACTTCCTCTTTAGATGGAGCTCTTAATAGCCACCCTCTGCGCCCCTGGTCCTTTAGCCTCTTTTATGCACTTACTGCAGAATTCCTACTTTACCCAGATACTTCTGTGTGCTTAAAAGGGCAGATCTGCTAGGCTCTGTGGCAAACCATTATGAGGAACAAATTAAACGTGAACTGTCGTAATGCCATCTGGCAATAATCCAGACAGGTGGAGGGTTTCCACAGCTGGGTTGGCTAATTGAAATATGCTGCAGTCTTGCCAATCTCAGTTTCCACTGGGCCTGGAGTCAGTCCGGTAATGATGCGAGAAACTCGAGTCCATTCCTGAATTTTAGCTTTGCCTGGAGGGGGGAACCTCCTTCGGATTGGCTGCTTTCCT
The DNA here is from genome assembly GCF_028017835.1 of Emys orbicularis. Classification (NCBI taxonomy): domain Eukaryota; kingdom Metazoa; phylum Chordata; order Testudines; family Emydidae; genus Emys; species Emys orbicularis. The sequence goes on from NC_088690.1 coordinate 11,497,539, forward strand.
TGCTTCGCTGGCTCCTGGGGAAGAGCAGCCAATCCAGGGCAGTTGCAGGATGCAAGCTGAGTTCTCTTTATCTCCCTTCCTTGCAACCTAACACCCTTCTCAATAGGAGAGTGGGGGAGGAAGGAAGCAGAAAGAGCTCAGGGCAGCTCTGCTCCCTCCCTCTCTTCCTGTGAGCAAAGGGATGGCTCCTCCCCTTCCCTTCCCTCCCAGACTGGGAAGGGACAATGGGGGGTAAAAAACTCCTGGAGCTGTTCCCAGCCCTAGCCTGGCAAGGGGAAGAGGGAATCCTGCTGTAGGTCCTTGCCAGGCCTGGGTGAGGGAGGTGAAAGAGTCCAGGAGCTGCAGAAGGAGCAGAAGTGAAGCTGGAGGGGCAGTGCTGATGGGGAGTTGAAGGGGCAGAATTAGTTGCTGGGCAGGGGGACAGGCCGATGTTGGGGTGAGAGCTCCTGCAATGGGAGCCAAAATCACTTGAACCAATTTAGGAGTGAAAAGAAAAGAGAAAAGCACAATATAAACTTTATAAAAAAAAAATCTCATGATTTTTTGCCAATCGCTTTATTGTTGGGAGGCTGACTCAGGATTTTTGACTCTGTGGGGTTGACAACACTGATGCTGAGAAGTTAGTTTGGTTGCCCGCACAGCAATTAGACCCATACTGCTATTTGGTGTGATTTTTACTGTTTAAATCGCCTGCTACGTGGCAGTCAACCCCACATGATTAGGTCCTTTACCTTCCACTTGCAGTTTGTGTTGGGCTTTAAAACAGAAATAGTACTTAGCCTGCAAAAATACTAACTCCCAACTTACCGTGATGTTTGTTTGGTTTCAGTGGAAATGCTTCCAAGCAGCAGATCCCTGCTGGTGCTGTGGCTTTTGGTATTTAGCTACAAAATGATCCATGGTCACAATGATGAAGACAATGAGTTTCTGGAAAATTCATCCGAATTACTGAATCCAGACCCTAATTTCCTGGCTCCAGACTGCCCTAGAGACTGCACCTGCACCCAGGAAGGAGTTGTGGATTGTGGAGGGATCGATCTGAAAGAATTTCCCATAGATTTACCAGAGTCAACAAACCACCTTTCCTTGCAGGTAAAATAAAACACAACAGGATTGTTCACCAAAACAGCAGGCCTGATTCAGCGCTGTCCCACGGCTCCTTTGAATAGCACCAGTGCAGGGGGCCTATCCACCTGACTCAGAGCTGGGGTGTGCTGGGACTGGCGGAGGGTAGAGAAGATGGGTGGCAGGGCATCCCTACCCTCAGCTGTTTCTCACTGCCATAAAGCCCAGGTGGTCTAAGACAGTGGGGAGCACAAGGTAGAGCAGCCCTGATGGCTAGGCCGGGGCCACCCGGTGCCCTGGCAGCCCACGGACTAGCCCCCAGAAGATTCCCTACCCCTAGCTCCAAAGGCTGCTTGCATTTTCCCTCGCTCTCCTTTCTGTTTCTTCTTTCACCCTCCTGGCTCAGAGGTCAGCGATCTGATCAGCAGAAAGATTCTGTGCCTGACAAATATTAATTACATTGAACTTTATATTCCTTTATTTTAAAATGTTTTTTTCCTCTCAGACAGGTATGGGAGAACTTTAACTCCGGTATTAGTCCTCCCCGAGATCTGGGTGTGTAAGGGGAGCAAATGATCAGAGTTGAGACCTTCCTTGTGGCTCAGAGGTGAATTTTTCCTCAAATAAGAGCCTTCAGTGTATAACCTTTCTTAATTCTGCTCTCCCTTTGGAAAACCTGGGCTTAATTCTTCCCTGGTGTAACTGCAGCAGCTGCCAAGAAGTTTCCTGGTATCACTTATTAATTGAAATATCCTAATCAGGATCCACTGGCCCAGATGCATTCCTCTATCCCCAGTGCCAAACATCCCCCAGACTCCCATCTATACAGAAACATGGGAAGTTAAATGGTCATGATGAGCAAAATCACCCAAACGAGAAGAACTTACAAGGGCTGAAAAGAGCCATCTTGCAACCTCATTGGGAACCCACAGGGAGGGAATTCCATAGATGAGGCCCTTGCACTCAGCTGGTGCTGACCTCATCCAGGCCAAGTTCAGCAAGATGATCCTGGTGGGTTGTTTTTAAATAGAAGGCTGTAGGCATAAGTTCACTTCCCTAAATGGTTATGTTTATTGAGGCTGAGTGGTTGTTGTTCAGGGCAAGCGTATGTGTGTGTGAGGAAATATGTTCTAAACTTCTTAGGCCTTGTCTACATGGGAAAGTATTACCAGCATAACCCTCTGTGTGGACTCTCATTCTGGAGGGTGGCTTTTTTTTTTTTTTTTTTTTTTAGTTTATTTTAAACCTCTTCCCAAGTGACATAAACTAAATGTAATAAAGGCCCTCAAGCTGATGTTAGAGTGCTCTCCTGGGGGATTATACTACTGTAACTATACTGGTTTAAATTAATGCCTTAAGTTATACAAGTCTAATTTTCCCATGTAGACAGGTCCTTAGAAGAATCAGCTAACAATGTGCTGTCAGTAGCTTCATTTGCCAAGCAGGGTTCTTTGTAGAAGTTTAGTAAGTTTCAATTTAATTAAAGGCATATTTTCCCTCCCTTTGATCTATTGTCTGAGGCCTCTGGTAGAGCAGGGCAGTTGTGTTCAAGACAAGATAATTAATGCTGGTGTTTATCAAGTCTCACTGAGAGTCCTTAAAATTAAGCCATTCCAGTTCCTTGCTTGCTATTCTTTTTTACTGGAGTACGTGAGCCAGATTGTGCTCTTAGTTAAAACAGTGTGAATCCCAAATAACTCCACAGTCAATGCAGTGACTTGCAGATTCCCACTTGTATAGAATGTGTCCTGTGGTCCCTAATTAGTGTCTTTTTGGTATTTATCACATTTGATAAATTGATAGAGTGCAGTTTTGCAATGGAAAATTCAGAGTTGTCAATCAATGCACAGCTGTAGTCAGAAAAGTTGTAATGTAAAATGACACCTTATTACTCAACTTGGCTTTGCAAGATTTCAAACTCTGCTAACTTTGAGTTTGTCAGATTTGGGATCTGAGTTTGGGGCCAGGGGTCTATTTTTGACATTCAGATCCAAACTTTCCAAAAGTTCAGAGCTAGGGTCCTTCTCTGATTACTTAGCTGATGATTCCTATTCTCCCTTTCCTTAGAATAACCAGATAGAAGAAATCTTTCCAGAAGAGCTTGCACGTCTTTACAGACTAGAAACGCTCAATTTACAGAACAACAGGCTCACTTCGAAAGGTAAGCTGGAAAAGCCAAGCATCAGAGTATCGAGAGCCACTGACAAGCTCTGCAACATAAGTTTATGCAACAAGCCAGTCAGTGGTCACAGATGGAAGGCGTGAGGAATGGTATGTGTGCTCAGATGTTAAATGATTAGAATGGTTGGCTAATCAGCGTCACTCCTTTGGCCAGCACACAAGACGCGGAGGCACTTCATCATCTGAAAAATAATGCTCAGTGCATAAAAATGCAGTCCTCCTTGTACCAAATGAAGAGACATGGCAGCTATATTGCGTACTGTGGCATAGCGCACGCTTGTCCAGGAAACTCCCTCCAGTCCCTCTAGAGCGCATCAGAGCAATCCAAATTGGATCCAGAAATATCTGCATGCTGAACAAATTCCCTATGACAGAGCCTGCTTCTTAATTCACTCCTTCAGTTCAATTCAGTTAATTTGATGTCTAAATTACTCAAAACCTTTGGAACCAAACCATAAGCATTAAAAATAACACCACTCCCACCCTTTCTGTCAACCCACTTTGATTGCTTCAGGCAAGTTTTGCTGGATAAGTCAAACACTCGCTATGGGGGGAGGGATAGCTCAGTGGTTTAAGCATTGGCCTGCTATACCCAGGGTTGTGAGTTCAATCCTTGAGGGGGCCATTTAGGGATCTGGGGCAAAAATCTGTCTGGGGATTGGTCCTGCTTTGAGCAGGGGGTTGGCCTAGATGACCTCCTGAGGTCCCTCCCAACCCTGCTTTCTATGATTCTATAGAACATTGCTATTTAATTAATAAGGAAAAGGCCAGATTCTGAAAGAGGAAGAAAATAGAGGCTGGGGAAGAGCCACATGATGATAAAGGGGGAAGGTGTGTGATTCAGAAATGGTACTACTGTCAACACACTCAGGTGTGACCCTGTCTGTGAGATGCACCCTACTACTCATCTGGATAACAGGAGCAGCCTCCTATTTCAGGGGATACAAGTAGACATGATTGGAAGCACAGGACCATTGTACAGCAAAACAAAAAGTATAGATTCAGGACCTGGTCTTGTTCCCTTTTCAGTTAAGAGAAACTTCTTCCATTAACTTCAGTGGGCGCATGATTGAGCCGTAAGTTTCAAATATGCTTTGATTTAGACTATGACCTTATGAGAAGAATTTTCTACAAGTTCATAAAAAGAAATTAACCAAAAGATGTAGCAGTGGAGGGGAGGGAAGAAAATCCACATCTGATTCCTGTCCTTTCTTCCCAGGCAGCATGGATGCTCTGTGCAGTTAGTAATATATATCTCATAGCAAGCGACCTTAAATCTGGTGCACTCTTTTACATCTTCTGATCATCACGCAAATTACTACAGACTAAACAATGTGCTTTGTTCAGCTAGTGCTTTTTATGAATTTCTATAGCCTTTATAATTATAGAAAATGAAACCACAACAAAAAGCATGAGTCAGGTTGATTCTGAAAAATATTTAAAACTTACATTATAGATACCCTTTGGGGGGGAAAAAAGCCCCTCTAGCATTCTCATTCACAAAGGGTGTTGACTGTAAATCATTCCTGTTGTTTGAAGGGCTTCCAGAGGAGGCATTTGAGCAGCTGGAGAACCTGAATTACCTGTACCTTGCAAACAATAAGGTAAGAGGGGGAAATGGTTTTTGGAGATGCCTTCTGAGGTTATTCATAAAGTTAAACAATGATGATTTAAAAAATACATTTATGTTCTCCAGGCCTGTAATGTTGTGCTGAGGTGTGTAATTCCAATGGGGGCTCATCTAAGGCTATCTACAATTAAAACTTCCATCATGCTGCAAAACTGTTAACACAAAAGGGCTATTTATGGAGTTGCTCTTAAGATGTTGTGTGAAGATGTTCGTTTGAAGAGTGCATCAATAGATAAGAGAGAGGTAGAAATTAATCATTCAAAATAGAGCTCTCACCTGTGCACACAGAGTTTAGCGCCATCTGGAATCTGTGTGCACTTTTGTGCACAATTGCCTCAGTGCAGGTGATTTAAATCCATTACTTCACGTGTATACAGGCAAAAGAGTTTTCACGCACAAGCTCATTTGACCACGTTTGGTGTTGTGTGGTGTTTGAACACGTAACGTCTAGAACCTGCACTCACTGGGGACCTGATCCAAAGCCCACTAAGTCAAGAGAGAGACTCCCACTGACTTCAAGATGACATTCAATAATGACAAGTTCAAAGTACTACACCTCATTTAGAAGGGAAAATCAAATGCGCAAATATAAAATGGGGAATTACTGACCTGGCAGTAACACTGTCTGACTCCGATGTAAGACACAGGAGGTAATCATTATGCTCTACTTGGCACTGGGGAGGCCATAGCTGGAGTACGGTCTCCAGTTTTGGGTGCCACTTTAAAAAAAAAAAGTCAATAAACTGGAGACTGTCCAGAGAAGCGCAACAAAAATGATAAAAGATTTAGAAAACCTGACCTATGAGGAAAGGTTAAAAAAACTGGGAGTGTTTAGTCTTGAGAAAAGGAGACTAAGGGAGGCCCTGAAAAATGTCTTCAAATATGTTAATTGATCACTGTCCTCTTTGCAACTGCCCTTGTTTTCCAGGTCCACTATAGGACAAGCAATAATAGGTTTAATCTGCAGCAAGGGAGATTTAAGTTCAATATTAGGAAAAGCTTTCTAACTATAAGGATAGTTAAGTATGGAATAGGCTTCAAAAGGAGGTTGTGGAATCCCCATCATTGGAGATTTTAAAGAACAGGTTAGATAAACACCCGTCAGTTATGATCTAGCTATACTTAGTTCAACCCCATGCACTGAGGCAGGACCAAGTGACCTCTTGAAGTCCCTTCCAGCTCTGCGTTCTATGATTCTATGGGCTTTGGATCAGGCCCTAGTTGATGGACTTTTTCACCTGCACACAGAAATGATAGTGCACATAAACTGTGAGTGCAGGTATACAAAGCTGCACACACACTAGAAGAGGCTGGGTTAAGCCTCATTGGAAAAACAGGTCCTAACAGTTTGATGTGTGACTCTCATAATGAACAGTCAGGAACTGAAAATGCCACAACATTCTCCATGGAGCCCATTCCCATCATGTCTACAGGAGCTATACACATGCATAGTAGAGACAACTGCCCGCCAAATGTGGGTTCTATGGATTAGGAGAACTGTGGAATGAGTGGAAGTAGATGTTAGAGAGGAGCTAGTGCTACTGAGGTTTTGGGACATGATGAAAGTGTAACCCCCTTTCCCCCCCCCAATGTATTGTGTGCTGTGTCCCCCACACTAGTGTCTGGTCCACATAAGAGACTAAGTGCCTACTGTTGCTAGCAGCTAATCAAGTTACCTCTTTAGCTCAAATGGTTGGACTGCATACTTCTAGTGATTAAGGTCCCAGGTCCCTGCTGATGACCCATGGTAGGAGTCACAACAGATACCCCAAGCCTTGATTTAAAAGGTTATGCTATCTCAACAGGGATGGAAATGCCCTCTCTGATATCACCTTACTCCTGCTTGGTTCTGCAGTGGAATAATATTTTTAATGAACCCCCACAATTACTTGCTATGGAAGGAAACGTGATGCCACAGAAAAGTATGGCTTAAAGCACCAGGCACAGGTCAGTGGGGAAAGCTCAGCTGTGCAAGCAGGGAGCCCCTTTCAGACAGAAAAAAATGTAATTGTCTATCTGTTTAACCACACTTTTATTTTTTTTAATGTCTGTGATCCTTTGGCCTTTAGATTATACACCAAGTGGCCAGATTCTGGTCTAAGTGTCCTGCCAGGACAAATCCATAGTAACTTCATGGATTTCCCCTGGTGTGCCTGAGCTCAGAATTTGCTCCTTAGTACAGCTATATCACATTCTCTACTTTTTCAAGCCACATTTCCATGTAATGGTCTTGGCAGCAAGTAGATCCATAAAAGAGAAGAACAAGCCAGGCTGTGACTAATATTCCAGAACTTTGCAGTCCAACTTTTCCCTGTGTGACAAAACAAAGTGTTTGGCTTTTCCTGACACTGTTGCAGAGAGAGACACACATCCAAGATAAAAATGCAAACATCAGCAAATTGTCAGAAGCAGTTACAGTGAGAAGTTGTGGACCCACAAAAATAACACGTCTTCAGAAATCACAAGCCAGGACAAACCAGATTGGCTTTGTTATGCATCCATGCTGCAAAGGGAAGTGCTACAGCAACTGTGGTGTCTGGAGGAGGGCAGGGGTTTGCTGGTAGTTTACTCCTCTCATTTTATGGAAGGAGGCTTGTCTTGATGTTTTAGTTAGTGGCCGTTCTGATTACTTCGCAGACAGGTAAATTGGCAGGGTGGCTTTTTTAATTAGCATAACTAGGCTAATACATAACCCTGCTGTATTGCAGGTGTATCAGTCACCATAAGTAAATAACTTATATTGTCGCTTCTTGTTTAAATTCCCCAAGAACACCCCCCAGAAGCCTTGGTCACACAGCCTATGGGGAGCCACAGCATGCCTCATTTTTAACAAAAACCTCACCTGCTGAAATGGAGAGCAGGGCACTGAGCTGCTGTATTGATTACTTTACATTATCAGCCCTTTGGGTCAGGGAGTCTTGAGATTTCTCAATATTCCCGTAGTGATATGGGATTCACTGGATCCAAGGCTTTTCTGTTTGTCTCAGGGTCTGCAGCAGGCAAGGAGAAAATAGCTTTTATGGCAGCACTGTAATTGGTTAATCTACCAGTTAGCCATGGAGGAAAGAAACCTGCAATATGGAGATGGGCGGGGGAGGGCAGGAACAAGGCTGCAGAGAAAATCGCATTAGTTGAAGTCACTAGATTGCTGTTAGACAATAATGATGGGAGAGTGCCCAGCCACTGAATCTACTTTAACTCTAACAACTATGAAAACCCAGCATAAATTCTCCAAAGAGCCAACTAATGAAAATCATCATTCAGTACTATAGGTATTACCCTAGAATAGTGCATTCAGTACACCATCCATCCTGTGTACTGCATTAGAAGCAGCACAAGTTTGGAAAATTCATCATTCTCTGCAGGAGCAGATACAGCAAATAACTCTCAAGACAAACTTGCTATTGTTGGATAATTGAGGTCCCTGCAGGGAGTGTCTTCCCCCCCCCCTAGTTGGCAATACCTCAAATGCAAAACGCACACTTGGATTGAACATTTGTTAGACCTGTCATGGCAGGTGAGAGAAAGGACAGTGATGTTCCCTCAGCTGGTCACATTACCATTTCTAGTAAGAGAATGGGATTTCCCTTCGGAGATGTGTTCTGTAATTTTCAACAGGCTTCTACCCACCTGAGGTGGATGAAAGTATAACTTGCCAAACATCAGAGTAACTGGTTTATAGGCTTTTGAGAGCAGCCATGTTTTTCTGATGTCTGCCTCATATCAAGAGGATGGAAGGCAGAGGGGTGATGAGACGGTAAATCTGATATTGACACTTCTGTGCAATGGAGTTCCTGGAAACCTACACAAAGATCCTGGTGCTCTTCAACCGTCTCTTGGCTCTTGGTGAACGCACACACACACACACACACACACACACACACACACACACAAAACAGTTCATCCAGTTATAAAAGCCAATGAGTGAAAGTTCTAACACTGGGACAGTTGTTGTGTCAGTTCTATCATTATTGTACCCCTTCAGCTCCTGCTACCTAGCTGTGAAACAGATTAAGAAAGGGCTGTCTGCTTCTCTCTGCTAAATCTGAGCATGCCTTCTTACATCTGAAATCTGCCTGGCCAGCAGTAGCTGTCCAACCCCAGATAGTTGATGCGAGCTGGTCCTGGAAGAGGAAGAGATGCCGAGAAAAGGATCTGAGCAGCTTGAATCAATCAATCTCTTTCTTTCTTTCTTTCTTAGAGCAAAACACCTCCTCTCTATTTTCTTTCTCTGTGGTTTTCAGTGATTCTGTTGTTTCTCTGAGTGTCGCACAGGGCTGTTGTGTGTTTCATATATCTGCTTTGACCCAGGTGACAATGTATGCAGACAGGAAAGCTTGAACCTGGATGGAAGTGATTAATTGCATCTCTGAGTGATTTCCTGTGTCTGATTTCTGTGTATTATGCCATGGTAGAGAATGTTGCCTTATGACGCGTTTCTAGAGCTTCTTGACCAGGCTTGTTAGCATTAACCCACTCCCATGAGATTACATCTCCCAGGTCAGCAAGTACAGCATGTACCCATGAGTACATCTAAAGCTAAAGGCAATGTGGTGTCAGTGCTGGTCTTGGTAAAATGCCTCTAATTTCTACCCATTATTTCTGGTGCTGAGAAAGCTTCACAGGGGATAATTGATTTGGGGAAATGGCTCTTGTTGCTTGATTTGGGTCCATCAGACATTTTCAGGCAGCCTAAGGAGGGAATTACTGACACAGGAGAGAAAGAGACAAATAAACTAAACAAACTTATTTTCGGTTTAAAAATAAAAGTCTGAGTTACATGTCTGGTGAACTACAAGGTGATAGAAACACTACTCTGCCAAGTGCATGCTTGACATACCAGCAGAAAGAGAAGCTTGATACTCTTCAGCTATTCATTTATTTAAGAAGTTAGGCCAAGCTATTCCCCATTAAAATCTCTGTTCTTCCCCAAGGTGATAATAATAATGAAGTGTTGTTAATAATAATAATAATAATAGGAGTAATGACTTAAAAAAGAATTACTGACATTCCTTCATGTGCAGTCTTTGTGTCTTGCCTGCTCTATAGGCCTGACTCTCCCTTCACTGACATCACCTAAATCATGAGTAGGACCATTGAAGTTCATGGAGTAACACTGTTGTAAAACTTGTGTGAGAGGAGGATTTATAGATTCAAAGTATTTAAGGCCAGAAGAGACCATTATAATCAGGTAGTCTGACCTCCTGCATAATGCAGGCCATAGAATTTCACCACGTGATGTCTGTATCTAGTCCACAACTTCTAGTTGTATTCTCCAGAACATATCTTTTTAGAAAGACGTCCAATCTTGATTAAAGGTGACAGAGAATCTATCACACTCCAGGTAAATTGTTCTAATGATTAATTACCTTCACTTAAAAAATGTGCACCTGATTTCTGATCTGAATTGTCTAGCTTCAGCTTCCAGCCATTGGATCTTGTTATACCTTTGTCAGCTAGATTAAAGAGCCCACTACTATCAGAAATATTTTCATCATACAAGTACTTACAGACTGTGATGAAGTCACATCTTAGCCTTCTCTTGGATAAACTAAGATAGATTGAGGTACTTCAGTCTCTCCTTGTAAAGCAGGTTATCTAGACCTGGAATCATTCTTGTAGCTCTTTCCTGAACCCTTTCCAATTTGTCAATATCCTTTTTAAAAATTAACTGGCCCAGTATTCCAGTAATTATCTCTCTAATGATGCATACAGTACTGAAAACATCTTCCTATTTTTACTAGTTATTCCCCTGCTTATACATCCAAAGATTGCATTTGTTCTCTTAACCACAACACTGCTCTAGGCGATCGTGTCTTGAGTTATCTTGTCACCTTGAACCCTAAGTTATTTTGAGTTGCTGCTTTCCAAAATACAGACCTCCACCCTAAAAGTGTGACCTGTATTATTGGTTCCTAATTGTATGACCTTGACTTTAGCTATTATTCAGTAAAGTCATTTTACCACATGATCCAGATCACTCAGTAGAACTGACTTGTCCTAATATTTTACCACTCCACCAATTTTTGTCATCTGCAAACTTTACCAGCAACGGTTTTTTCCAGATAATTGATAAAGATATTGAATAGCGCTGGGCCAAGAAGAGACTCAAGCCCTGTATCTGTCTTGTTTGGATTATAAGATCTTTGGGACAAGAACACTGTATTGTGTTTCCAATACACTGTCTGTGTTTAGCAAATAAGATGTAACTCTTAATACACATCAGATATTTGCTTTTGTGCCAATATTATATTCTGCTGTGTTGTTTGGAAAAAAACACCCCTGGTAACCTGCATCCTGTTTTGAAGAGATTGTCAAACATGCATGGGACTTTGGAACTAAAGTGTGGAGTAACCACCACGTGAGTTACTTTCACATGAGACTCTGGCAGTGAGGGCATTATGCTGCTTTTTTTAAATTTTGGCATAGTATTTCACAGGAATTATGACCATAACATGAAATGTATTTACTCTCTGAACCCTTGATTTCTTCCAATCAAAACAAAACCCATCCAAACATTTTGAAGCAAAAGTCTAGCTCCTTCCTGTAGAGATTATTTAGTAAGGACAGAAATCCTCACTGTTTTTAACGAGACCACGTGGACTCTGTCATTTACTGTTGCTTCTTCAAAGTAAATAGCCTGCAAATATTCTGTTGCTAACCCAATACTGGTGGTTAAAGCATTCATTGCATCTAACTGGCTTCCTCTCTCTCCCCCTCCCTTCCCCCCCCCCCCCCCCAATATTTGTTTTTCAGCTAACTCTGGCTCCGAAATTCCTACCAAATACCTTGATCAGTGCAGATTTTGCAGCCAATTCCATCACAAAGATTTATGGGCTCACGTTCGGACAGAAGCCAAACCTGAGGTAAGGGATCGAGAAGTGAAAGGAGGAGTATGTTCTGTCACTGCTTAGTGCAAATAGGTTGGTGGGAAGAACTGATTATTTAGATTGTTTACCAAAACCATTTTTGGCCCGCAGATAACTTTTGGAGGAGGAGGATTGTTTAGGTTACCGAGGGGACCAAAACCACTCTCGGATGAATGCATTCTAGTGGCTTTTGTTGGACATCACACAAATATACACACAACATTTTTAATAAACACGTCTTCTAAATCTTGTTTGTGTTTATCTGTTATGAGTGGCAAGGAGCAACATTATTAATCAAATCAGTGACTAACTGGTCAAATATTCCCAACTCCATTTTAGTTCCTTCACTGAAAGGCTGCGATCAAGCTGAGACTGTAATGCAGTTGCTAATGATGCAACAGTATTGGATTCAACAGTATTTACCAACCCCCATCAGTACTTCAACTTTGTGTGGCTGATTCTCTAGGCACCACCGCTATTCTTTAGTGATGATTTTCAGGCTGGACCCCAGTGCAGTGCCACAGACCACCCTCATTTCACAAGCCTGCTGTGAAATGTGGTCTGCTCCACAGAAGTTTTACCTAATCTATCGATACAGATTCCATTACTGCAGTAACCATTGCAAGAGCATCACGAGCTCCAGTGCTGGTTACAACGTGCACATTTGAATTGTAAGTGCCTACCACTGGCTGGCACAGTTGAGCCCGCAGGGTCTAATCCTGCAATATGCGGGGAGCCCTCAATTTCCATTGACTTCAGGGGGAGTTGCGTTAGCTCAGTACCTTCTCGGCTCTTAGTCTGGTAAGCCGTTACAGTCACCTGAAAAGGTTGGGTCAGTCACTCATCTTGAGTGATATTTCATCATGACTGCACCTAGCTTATGCATGTGTCTTCCTTCCAACCTGAATTACAGAAGCTGCTGAGTTCCTGTATCACATTAAGTAGCTGGGCTCTTTCTGAAGTGAGTTTCACAAGTTCTCCCGTAGCAACCATTGTTTAATACAGAATAGCAGCCCATTGTTTCCTGAGCTGGACGGACACAAGATCTTAACTCAGAAATTCAGTTGCTGTACTTTTCCCCCCGCCCCAGTAAAGTATGTACTTTCAGGCTCTGCTGACTTGGAACGAGAGGTTTTTAGAAAGGCAAATATTTGTCAGTTAAAAGCATAGCTGACCATACAGAGTGAATCATATCCTTCCCTGTGGTTCTCTGCTCGTGGAGCTGTCGTGTTTCTATGTTGAGTCCAAAAAATCCCCCCAGATCATCTCCACAATCACAACAAAATCCTAAAACAAGTTAGAAAATGCAGACTTTTCAATCCCCGCTTTGGAAGTGGTTCCCTCTCATACTGTTAATCTGCCACCAGGACTTTAGTCACAGTGCCTCCTGCAGCACATGCAGAAACAACGGGACTATAGAAGTGGGAGTCGCAACCCATTGTTTATGACAGTGGGTTTTTGTAAAAACAAAGGGAGGACGGTTTGGACCTGATTCTCCTCCAACTTGCGTAGGTGTAAATCGGGAGTGGCTCCATTGACATCACTGTCATTGCACAGCTATAAAAACTGTGTAAGAAAGGAGGTTAAGGCTCTGTTTCCTTTTCCCCTCGCTCTGAGATAGAACTGTTTCCCCTTATCTGATAAGGACTCCCTGGGAGGAATTTACCTAGGGATGGGGCTAACTGGTGCAGAGGGAAATAAACATATTTCCCCAAACCTTCACCTTAAGTTTAAAAGTCTTACGGACTGGTTAAGCCTATTCTTTTATCTGCATAATGGTCTCTGCACTCCTGAGTTCTAGGAGCAGAAATTCTGAAATAGCAACATAGACGCTATTCTTGTATTATTTCCCACCTTCGTGGAAGCAGAAAGAATGGAAATCTCCCGAGATGACCAATCCTGAAGAGATTTATAGCCCAACTTTGCAAACTCAAGGTTGGGATGTGCTTTAAACCAGGGGTTCTCAACCTTTTTCTGTCTGAGGCCACCGTCCAACATGTTATAAAAATTCCACAGCCCAGCTGTGCCACAACAACTGTTTTTCTGCATATAATAGCCAGGGCCCGCGTTAGAGGGTAGCAAGCAGGGCCGTTGTGTGGAGCCCCACACCACAGGGGGCACTGTGAAGCTAAGTTGCTCAAGCTTTAACTTCAGCCCCAGGTGGTGGGGCTTGGTGCCCGGAGCTGCAGCCCTGTGTGGCAAGACTTCAGCTTTCTGCCTTGGGCCCCAGCGAGTCTAACACCGGCTATGCTTGGCAGACCCCCTGAAACCTGCTCGTGGCCCCCCCAGGGGGCCCTGGACCCCTGGTTGAGAACCACTGGTTTAGATTAGAACCTAAACTTTGGGTATGTCTCTGAACCAAATCCAAACTCTAAACTTTCTGAGGTTTGCCTATCGCTCCAATAGCTTCTCTTTGCCTTGTGGCCAAACAGTGAGCTGGGCTCAAGCTGCTAAATTCAGATCCAGATTTCAAACATACCCAAGTCTTGCCATGTACAGATTCCAGGCTTTCATAGAATATCAGGGTTGGACGGGACCTCAGGAGGTCATCTAGTCCAACCCCCTGCTCAAAGCAGGACCAATCCCCAGACAGATTTTTACCCCAGTTCCCTAAACGGCCCCTCAAGGATTGAACTCACAACCCTGGGTTTAGCAGGCCAATGCTCAAATCACTGAGCTATCCCTACTTTGTCTCAGCCTGTTAAAGATGTGGGCGATTCATAAAATACAGATCCAGATCCAGGTTTGGATTTTGAACATTCCACCACTCAGAGACTGCTTGGGGCCAGTATTGTGGTTTGGGCACATTTGTTCTATACTTGGCAGAATAAGTGATACATTAAAAAATGAACATGTGTATCTTAAGACAAGGAAGAAGATAGACTGAGGTGTAGATTTCAGAAGCCTGTATTGGGTAAGAGAGGAAAGCAGACCATACTGCCTAATTCAGTCTTTCTTTCTTTCTGGTAGATCTGTATATCTTCACAACAATAAACTTTCAGATGCTGGGTTACCTGATAATATATTCAATGGCTCTAATAACGTGGAGATACTGATCATGTCCAGCAATTTCCTGAAGTATGTTCCGAAGAACCTGCCTCCCGCACTATATAAACTACACTTAAAGGTAATGGAACCAACTTTGTGTATTCTCTTACATCTGGGATGCAGTTCTGTGTGTGTCTGAGATTTAAGCTGCCGAGGCAGGCCCATTGTTAGATTGTGCCTGCTAGGTTTGGGCTGAACTAAAAGCAAGCCAGAGAGTAGCCAATCTCCCCTGTACATACAAGTTTACTGGCATGAGACGTGATGGCTGTTTTGCAGTGCAACAAGCTGTTTGCCTAGATCAAAATTCCTTTTTTTCTCTTTCCAAGGGAATTTATTGCTGGTGGCTGGCTGGCAGCCTTGCATGTCTCAATCCTGAGTGTAGCCAAACACCAGGCAGTCCTTGGACAGAGAGAGTGCACATTTTGTCATGCTGTCCTCACGTGTTGGAATCACACAGAGGGCAGATAAGGGATGAGATGAGAGGGCAGATAAGTTCGGCCTTTGTCCTCTTTGCTGAGCCTGCCATGTGTGATGGTGTTTTTTCTGACATAGCTGCTTATCCACTAGGAAGGTACTGTCTTTGCTCACCAGATTATTTCACATAGGCTGTATCACCTTCAAGTAGCAATGACTTTTGGTCTCTACTGAACTGGCAACTGGAATATTTGGACCAGTAATTTTCCACGGCTGCAGCTAACCCTGGCAGAGGCATTGGTGGACGTTGTAGTGTAGCTGTGCTCTGGTATTATCTCTGTGTCATCTAATCGTGATTAAAATCACGTGTCGCCCATTTGCACTAGAGCTCTCACCATAGCTAACATGGAGGAGCTGCGATGGTGGAGAATTCTGGATCCAGTTGTGCTTAGTGCTGACAATCCCTGGGAGATGAAGAGGGCCTTTAGCCTATTATCATCTCCTTAAGCTATGCAGTCCTTTGTTGCCTGCCCTGCTTTCCTCTCCTTTGAAGGTTTCACCGTTGACTCTCATGCAACACTTTTTAGGAACTAGGGTCTCCAGTTTAGAGAGAGGTAAAAACAAAGGGCCTAATCTTGCGAATTGCTGGACTCCTCCTGCAAGATGTTGAGTGCTCGCTAATCCCATTGACTTTAATGGGACATGTGGGTACTCAGCCCCGTGCACAATCAAGACACAGAGTTTGCCCAGTGCTGGACTTTAACTGTCTTTCCTCAGTCAGTTGTGAGAATGGCAGTCTTGGGCCCTGTGGGGGAAAAGAGGAGGACTGGAGAGGGAAATATGAGCTTTGTTTCCAAAAAGCGTCATCCGCTGGTAGCGACACATGGACCTGTTGTTTTGACCAGCCAATGGGAGAGCAACAATAAATGAGGGATAGCCGCTGGGAGTTGAAAGGGGAGAGGCCGGGTTAGTTTTGATGTGACACAGTCATGTTGTCTCTTTCCTCTCTCTGATCACTTCGACACTGGTGTAGTCCCATTGATCGAGATGTTGTATAAGACATGAAGCTGTCCCAGCGTCCGGTGCATTCTTCATATACTTGAACTGTTTTGTGTCTGCTAAATTCAACATTAGTGCCTTTATATATTCTAAAAGTGTGGGGGCCCACTTATAATTCCTGCTTGTAAATGAAATGCACCAACGAACACAACATTTTTAATGTTGGCTCAGGGCAACAGCAAAGGTTTATCTTTTGCTGCCTGTTGGCCACTCAGAAGCCACATTAAGGGGATAAGGTAGCTTTCTGGAATCTAACTCTTAGGAACTGTACTTTTTGGTAGATAAGGAATATTGTTAGGATTGTAGAATTGGTTGGTCCACTTTATAGTGGAATCTGGTTTGCTGAGTCTAGATTCTTTGGCCAGGGTCGATTGATAGGTGCATAGATTTCTTGGGGGGAAGGAATAGGAACCTGTACAGTAAGTAGGGCCAGTTAATGGGCCAAATCCTGCAATTCTCTTACTCTGTCTTCAGTCAAAACTCTTGGGGAATTGTGCTAGAAGAGTGAGTGAGAAAGGACTGCAGGATTTGGCCTACTGTTTGGATATATTTCTCTCACAGCCTGATAGCCCCATGTAATATATCATATGCTAGTCCTACTGATTTTTCATTGCTTCTTATGCCCATGGACATGAGGCCTATGATGCTAGCTGCTCAGAGTTGTGCCTGATGATTCTCTAGACTCGGATATTCTCAGACTAATAATGCGCTTTCTGTGTCTATAGAACAACAAACTGGAAAAGATTCCCAAAGGAGCCTTCAATGAACTTGCGGGCCTTCGAGAGCTGTATTTGCAGAACAACTACTTGACTAATGAAGGGATGGACAATGAAACCTTCTGGTGAGACTCTGCTCTTTAAATTTGGCTATTTTTTCTTTACATGTACAAGAAGGTACAAGGTTTCTATTATAAAATGTGCCATTTTATTTACTGGGTCTATATGAAAAGGCCTAGATTCCGGTGCTGCCACCCAAATGCAAACATATTGGTGAACAGTTTGAACTGGTATCAGACAGTGTCTTTAAACAAAGGACACCAATGATCCTAGCTCCCTGGTAGCTACTGGCCCAATCATGCAAAATCCCAGGTGCCTATTGGGAGAGGCCTAGAGTCATGCTGAAGTCAGTAAAAGTTTAGGGCTCCACTCCTGTTGAAACCAAAGTGAGATCACTCAGCACTTTTCACGATCAGATCCAAGTGCAGTTTTCTGGACATTAAGGCTAGATCTTCAGCTCTGCTGATTCTCCTTTGTGCTGCTCTCACAGTGCAAAACGGACTTGAAAACTGCCCTAATTCTGCAGTTCAGGATTACCCTGGCATGGGGCTACCCCAGTGTAGGAGGAAAGCTGGAGAATGCTGTGCTTTGATACTTCCCAGAAGTAAAATGGCCCCTAAGGGTTTTTTACAAGCTGGTGCAATTTAAAATAGCCTTTTGGCTTCTCTATGCTGTGCCATGGGTAAACAGAGACTCTTGGGATCCGTGTGTCACAAAGCTACCTTTGCCTTCCCAGTTGTGTGGAGTACTTGACTGGCTGTACCTGAGGATCTGACTCGCAGTACGTGTCCTGCACACAACTTGCTATGTGCTCTATGAACCTGTCAGACTATGAAGAAAGGAAAATGCAACAACCCCTTTATTCTTCCCGCTACTATTTAGCATCCTCACAATTGCATAGTAATTTATCTGTGGGTTTGCTATCTTTATCTCCAGAATAATGATGTGTGTAACATTTCTGATAAGGGTTGGATGAGCACAGCACAATCACTCTGGCTAAGCCACAGATCACCTTTCGCAGTGGGGATGGGGTTTGATCTTTTGCACTCAGTGGTCAATGAAGGTTGCACTACATAAATCCATATTTCCTGGGTAGAGTATACTGTTTGACTTGAGAAGCTATCCAGTTCCAGAAACGTCTGCCTTGAAACACTGGGCTGGGAAATAATACCACTTATCTGCCTCCAGTTTAGGGTGACCAGATGTCCCGATTTTATAGGGACAGTCCCGATATTTGGGGCTTTTTTTTATATGGGCTCCTATTACCCCCCAACCCCGTCCCGATTTTTCACACTTGCTATCTGGTCACCCTACTCCAGTTGGTATAAGTGGCTAGACTGAAGATTTGCTTTAGCTACAACGGAGTCCTTAGAATCTAGTTTGAATAGTTTACACAAAGCAGATCTGGCCTTGAATCACTTCCATAATACTAGGAGGTCACGAGAAGTTCACAATCTTGGCATAGGCCTCTGAGCTTATGTTTCCCCCTTTGGTGAGAACAATTCAGCATCATCTCAAAGTCAAAACTTGTGTTTTTAGTGTGAAAAATACCCTTTTATTTGAAATGAGAGACAGGAGTTAGTGTTGATTGTGATGTAGTCATTTTAAACTGACAGCAGAACTTTTAAACGTTAATGGTCTTTCTACTGCATCTCTACCGGTCTTTCTGGTGGCATGCAATAACTTTGATCATTCGGCTGTAGTATTTTGTATGTGGTGTTAACAGAGAGAACTACCAAGCTGAAAGACAGATCTCAGCTCCCTGGCAGATGCTTATGGAATCCAGCCAGCTCTCCTGCAAGTGTAGCTGGTGCTTGATGGCACTGGATATCCCCTAGTGGCCAGTGAGGAACTACATATTCTGCTGTCCCGACCAGGGATACAACATCAAGGACAGTAAGGGAAGTAGCAGGGTAGCCATGATGGGGGGGAGAAAGTCTTTTAAAAAGGGGGTAAATCCCCCAGGGAAACAGATTATTGTTTCACTTGGCAGTATGTAAATAGAGAATGTTTTCTTTCCTGCTTTTCTAAGGAAACTATCCAGCCTTGAATATCTAGATTTGTCCAGCAATAACCTTTCACAAATCCCAAGTGGCTTACCTCGAAACATCGTCCTCCTTCACCTGGAGAAGAATGCAATTAAGACGATTGGCAGGGACGTCTTGATCCAAATTAGAAACCTTGAGTACCTTCTACTTCACAACAACAAATTAAAAGCCCGAGGGATCCACCCGCTAGCCTTCCAGGGCTTGAAGAAGCTGCATACTGTCCACTTGTACAACAATATGCTGGAAAGGATTCCCAGCGGGCTACCGCGGCGAGTGAAGACACTTATGATCCTTCACAACCAGATCTCTGAGATTAACAGGAATGACTTTGCTACCACTTACTTACTGGAGGAGCTAAACTTAAGTTACAATAAGATCACAAGTCCTCATATCCATCGGGAGGCCTTCCGCAAGCTGAGACTGCTAAAGTCCTTGGATCTTTCTGGGAACAACCTCCACACGCTGCCCTTTGGCTTTCCAAAGAATTTGCAGATTCTGAAACTGAAGGAGAACGACATAAGCACCATTCCAAGAAGAGCCCTGGCAGGAATGACAAAGCTGCAGGAGCTCTACCTGAACAATAATAAACTGAAAGTCAATTCCATTCACAGGGCAGCATGGCGGGAACTCAGCAGTCTCCAGGTAGAAACACCACCTTCTCTATTGTATTGATAATATGGATGTCCCTTCCTTATTTGCTTGGTCCAATTCAGTGGGCATTAATGGTAGATTCAGATTGGTCCTTATTTTCTAGGCCTGCACATTAAGTGCAGGACAGTGTAGAAAGGGGACATTATCTGATTTTAAAAGACTTGTGGCAGAGTTGTCCTCCTAAATAGAAAGACAGCTGCCATTGTACTGTTATCAGAGGAAACATAAGGATTTCTTTGGTCCTGGACTCTGAAACTGTGTTATATTTTCAACTGGATATTAATGACTCATGCAGCTAAAACTCCATATGCCGCCATACAAATACCACTCCCCACCCGCAAGGGTTTTAAATAAGCTTTATTGTGTAGAGTTCTGAAGGGAGGGACGTTGGGAGGCAAGGAGTGCATAAATAAAACAAGCTGTTAATGCACAAAACATTCATAGCAGCTTACAGTCAGACAAGCCAAGCTGTAAGATTTAGCAGCTCAGCTGGGTAAGGCACCTGGATAGCAGTTAGGAGGCCTGGATTCAATCAACTGCCTGTCCTTTGGTTAATTGTCAGGGACAGTTGAATAGAAACATAAGGCAGGCAGGAACAATCACATTTGTGCGATGCAAAATGATCTTGCAGTTGTGTCAGTAGCTGAAGGATTTGTCTGCATTTCCTTTTAGGCAAGAGCCCCATTCCCTGCATTAAAAGGTATTGCCCTTGTCATATGGCAACCATCCACTGTACCTACATTAGTGCACTGTAAGGAGGGAGCTTTTGTATCTGAAAGCACCGCAGGGATAAGAGATGCAGAGCATATGTGATGCTGGTTATCAGCATAAGGGCTTCAGACGTGCCAAGAATTTTGATTTGTACAGCAGTTCATCTCGTGTTAGTTCTGCTCTTGAAGTCTATGGAGAAAATGGTGCATCAGATTTCAGGTGGTATAAATTGGCATAACTCCATTGAAATTAATGGAGCAATGTCAATTTATACTAGGTGAGGCTCTGGCCCATGATTTTTATCATACCTTTTTAATTTTCTTGTCAACTTGGTGCTTTTAATGAAGGCAGGTAAACTAAAGTGTGACTCACTGTATGTTTGTATTTCAAAGCTGGTTAGTTCAAAGATGGAATTTAGTTTCGAAGGATGATGTTACCAGTGAAGATTACAGATGGTGGGATTGTTTCACTGTACTACTAAAGACATTTATCCATCCTAACCCATCTGTTTTCAAACCAAACCAAATGCTCTTAAGTTCTTGGAAGCTTTAATTATTAAGAAGACATAAGCTTCTGTTATCTAGGGGTCTGATTCACTACTACATAACTCTGGTTTTAGGCCACTGTCACACCACTGAAATTAGTGTCAAGCCAGAGTAATGCAGAGCCCCTTGAGTCCAGCTGTACCCTACTACATTGTAAACTCTGTTCAAGAAAAATGACATTACTATAACAGGCCCATTTTTTTTCTTCAAGTAGCCTCTAAGGACACTGCTTAAGGTTGCATTTGGCACATTGCATTTTTTGAGTGGCTTTATTACTTAGTTATTTCTCTTACAGAATATAGTAATTTATACTTCATTAAGGGGTTGACCTTGCAGTTCTTACATGAGTAGTCCTATTGTGGTAGCTTTGACAAATTGTAGCTGAGTAAGGCCCCGATCCTGCAAATACTTATCCACATGCTTTGCACATGTGACTATTCCCACTGAAGTCAATGAAACTACCTGCATGTGCAAAGTTAAGCATTTGCATAAATGTTTGCAAGTTGGGGGCCTAAATCCAGAATGAATGTACTGAAGTCACTGGAATTCCAGATTTGCAGTAATGTAACACAGAGCAGTGGCCAGATATTATGGCGATTGGTGCTACACAAATATATCTTAGATAGGGAGTTGGAGAAATATTCGGCCCATTTCTTTCTGTAAGACTACACATGTGAGTAAGGGTTGTGGCATCAGGCCCTAGCTAATAGCTAACACATTGGTCTGAAAAGTAACTTTGAAAGTGACATTTGAAAAGTAACTTTAATCAATGAAGTGTTTGAGAGAATATCATCCAAGGAGTTCTATGCATAATTGAAACCCAGTATCTTTTTCATTCATTTACAAACAGGCCTGGACTAACACATGAGGATAGGGATAGAGAAATGTAGGTGCCCTTAAAGAAAGCAGCATGATCTTTGATGTGATACTGCTAGATTAAATAGCATTATGGGAGGACAGGAGCCCCTACAGCTTTGGCTGGCCAGAATCCTCCTGGCCACATTGATCTTGACGTGAAACGAGGTTTGAAAACATAAAAATTCCTCCACCTTGAACTGAAACTGAACCTTTTTACAGGGTTGAAAATGCTCAGTTTCTCTCACACAAACACAAACACACACCAAAAAAAGAGCCTTTTTTCAGGTGATTTCCTACTCAGATATTCAGACCCAGTAATCCGGGATAGGTATTGCACATGTACCTAACTTATGGATGGTTACCCATAGTGATAGTTACCAATACCCATCCTTTTGAGATTCACACATCATGATCTGGTTCACCAGTAATGAAATATGCTTGGTGCTGCTGCTGTCTACACTCATCTCTTCAGTTAACCCCTGACTTTATGACTCTTCCTTTCAGCTATTAGATATGGGTGGCAATCAGCTGATCTCTATTCCATCGGACCTGCCAGGATCCCTAGAATATCTATATCTCCAGAACAACAAAATCACCATGGTATCAGAGAATGCCTTTGAATCCACACCCAACATAAAGGGAATTTTCCTCAGGTAAGGGCATTTTCTACGTTGAGTCTGCACACAGGATGTTCTGCTTTTTTTCTGTTTTGTGATTGCTTGCTTCGGGGGTGGGAGGAAGGGGAGGCATTTAAAATCCTAGCTTCTCCTATGAGCAACTTGATCGTACTGTAATCCAGGGTGCAGCTAGGTTTATATGCAATGAGAGGTCATGTGTGCACCGCATACACTCACTCGGCTTTGAGTGCTGCATCCTTTTAAATTTCAGTGTTGATAACAATGGGTCAGGCAGACGGATTAGAGAGACTGTAGGATGTCAATGTACGTGTTTGTCATGTGCCCAGATATAGCCAGGAACTAAAAGTTTGGAAGGTCTAATTTTAACTCAGTCAGCCTTGCCACTGATTTTCAGTCCTGAATTTCTATAGTATAGCAAATAGAAGCTTGTTAGTGGTTTGGGGGCATGCATGACTATAGCTTTGCACAATGTGTGTGTGTGTGTTACATTGGTAGTTTTGTGGGGAAGGGGTGAGCCCATGATATGATTATGATGCTTGTATGATCATGGGTGGCATAGGGCGATTGTCCTGGCCCTCTTAGAGGGAGAGGGATCCAGTGAACCTGGACTGATTACCTGCTGCCCAGTTGAACTTAAGGGGAGATATCTTGGCCTTATAAAGTGGGAGACAGCTGTGGGTTTGGCAGATTCCTGCAGACACTGCAGGGATTACAAAGGCTACTGCAGGGCCCTATGTGAGCAATGGGAAAACACGAGTGGGGAAGGTCTGTGGAGAAGGCCATACTCCAGGTATGGGGTGCTGAGAGAGCAGGAAGACAGAGACCCACAGGGAGAAGGGACTATGTGACCAGCTTAGCACTGGGGTAAAAGAAATAAACTGTAAAGAGAGGACAGACCCTCAGAGGGGCTGGGCCCAGCTGAAACTGGGATGAAGACTTTGTAGGTGTGAGTTCTATTTTGAATGACTTTGTGCAGCACTTAATGAATTGGACCCCAGAAGGAGAATGTTTTGAATATATGGACCATGTGGACTTTTAAAGGGGCCCTGAGCGAAGGGGAAATTGAGGCAGACTTTTGCAGAGGCACCCCTGGCCACCAGGAGGCAACTTGGGAGTGGCTGACAGTTTGACAATTGATCTCTGTAGTATTGCAGACTGATCGTTCTAGTCCTGATGTTGTGTAATAATTGATTTTCAATAACCATTTGAAAGTGCCCTGCAGATCTTTTGGGAAGGAGCATTTTCAATCCTGTGCCAAAAAACTGAATCTGATTTCTATTATATGGTGGTGTAGCTATGTTGGTCCCAGATTATTAGAGAAACAAGATGGGTGAGGAAATATCTTTTATTGGACCAACTTCTGTTGATGACAGAGACAAGTTTTCAAGCTTACACAGAGCTCTTCTTCAGCCCAGATCTGAGGAAGAGCTCTGTGTAGCTTGAAAGTTTGTGTCTCATACCAACTAGGGTTGCTACCTTTCCAATGGCAGGTAACCGGACCCCTGAGGCCCCGCCCCCTGCTCCACCCTTCCCCCCCAAAACCGCACTCCTGTCGCTCGCTGGATCGTCTCCATCCTCCATCTTCCCTTCCCATCTGGGGCTGGGATGAGAGCTGCTGCAGCCTGACAAGAAGCCCGCCTACAGGTACAAGGTGGCCCTGGCTGAGCAGGGGCTAGTGTCAGTTAATGACCCCACGCCTCCTCCCTCCCCGCGGTAACTGGATTTTTGGTGTCTGGTCAGTACATCTGACTGGACACTGCCAGGTCCCCTTTTCGACCAGACTTTCCGGTCAAAAACTGGGCACCTGGCAACCCTATCACCAACAGAAGATGGTCCAGTAAAAGTTATTACCTCACCCACCGTGCCTCTCCAATTTCTAATATCTCCCATGAGTATAAAGAATCTACAGTGCAGAGGAAACACATAATACCATATATTTGTTCAGCTCCTGGCTCCAGTCATTATCGTTGCTACAGAGGTGGGGAGGAGACCCCAAAACCAGCATGCCATGCTTGCTGAAGACAAGATCTCTTACCATTGGTAACAATCAGCAATATTACAGCAAATCTTTTCAACGTGGCCGTTAGTGCACTTTGTGCGAAACATGCGGTGCCACATTCTCAAGTGTGCTATGGCCACTTTACACAGTTCAGGCGGCACAAATGGTCCAGATCACACACAAGTGACAGGGCCATGCAGACATATCCCCCACTACCATTGTCCTGCACTGAACAGAACTTGCCTGCAGAAGAGTGACCTGGAATGTAGGGATAGAAACCCAAAGTTTTTCAAACTAGTTCATGGCCTTATATTCAGAATTTCAAGTTTAATTAAGGACAGAGACTAGAACTGGGTGAAACTTTCAAAATGAAAAGTGAAACTCATCCAGGAACTTGGGCCAAGTTCACTCACTTCTATAAACTTTTCAATGAGTAAGTTTCATACTTGCCTGGGACAATTTATTGTGTTTCCTGAGCTCTGTTCAAATTCAAAACTCATGAGCATGAAAAGCTCTACAAACCAAGAGGTCTCAGTTTCCCACGGCGCTGACAGAGACTTAATATTTTCCCATCCTTTTGGCTCAGGAAAAGATTGCTTCTTTGCTTTGTAAACCACTGCAAACCTTTAGATACTGATGTCTATCCAGGATACAATTTAGATTAAATAGCATTGAACTAGAAACTCCACCAGACGAGGAGTTTGTTTTTTAACTATGTACTTGGTAGGTGTAATGGGCCACATACTCATCTCATCTATACTCAGCATAAATCCAAACTGTGGTGACTAACTTAAATGGAGTTACTCAGGATTTACACCAGTGCAAGTGAAATCAGTTTTTGGGCCAGTAAATGTATGTATTTTTATTATTCTGAGAGACTGATGTTAGCAATACTGCTCAGACAGGATTTATAAAACCCCTAGATAGTATGGAATATTTGATTAATCTGATATTTTATCCCTGCAGTAATGTGTTCAAAAGCCTGGGATATGCATGGCATAGTGAGCTTTATACGGTCTGATCTTATTCCTTTATATGCAATTAAATTGCTTTGTGTAACCTACAGATCTGAATAATTCCTTCCTGGATAATTTTATTTCCTTACTATGCAATAATTTAAAAGCCTGCTGTCTGTGAATCCAGCTGCTCAGGGTTCTGAGAATTTAGTGAGAACTTGGATGCAGCTCAAAAACCAAATTTATATAAGTGTGTGTGTATATAAAACAAATACACTAAAATGTCTTGCGATAGTATTTAGTAGAAGGCCTTGTCAGCCTAAGATATATTTGTCAACAAGAAGCCGTTAGTCATCATACCATTGTAAAACAATAGCATGTGCATCTGGGAATATTTAAGAGAATACAACAGTGACCACATTCAAGTGTGATGGGCCACAAAATAGACATGAAGGAGCCTTAAAAATACATATTGTATGTTTACATTGTTTACAGATTAACAATTGTTGCACTCTGTTGTGTTTCTGCAGGGAGCCTTTGATTCAATATTTAAGGGGGGGAAATCTAAAAGTATCAACAGATGTCATTGAGTCTCATAGACAAGCACACTATACTTTGAGAGAGACATAGTAGGTGAGATAGTATCTTTTATTGGACCAATTTCTGTTGGTGGAAAGTACAAGCTTTCAAGCTTCATAGAGCTCTTCTTCAGGTTTGGGGAAGGAAACCAGAGTGTCTGAGCTAAATACAAATTGGGATGGATTGTTAAGCACAAGGGTTTACTCACCCTGTAGGAGATCACTTAAAATGAACTGGGCAATTTAGGGGTAGGCAGTGTTGTGTGTTACAAATTGTTGTAATGAGCCATAAAACCAGTGTTTCCGAGTCCGTGGTGTTTAGTGTCCAGCAGAGTTATGAATCTAAGTTGCCAGGCTCATCTTTTGAAGCTGTTGTGCAGGTTTCCTTTGGAGGACGAGTACTGAGAGGTCAGATACAAGAGTGATCGCTTTGTGAAAAGTGTTCGTCCACAGGTGACATGGTATTTTTGTCTGCGTGAGTTCATTTGAGAGTGTAGTGATTGTCTGGTTTCATCCACATAGTTAATGTTGGGGCATTTGATGCACTGGATAATGCACACAGCCACATGTTGTGATAGGTGTGTGTAAGACCGATGAATCTTGAAAGGTGTGTTGTGTGGGATTTTGATCATTGTAGCAGAGGAGATATGTCTGCAGGTTTTGCATCTGTTGTTCTGGCAGGGTCTGGTGCCACTTCAGTTTGGTGTGTCCTGGTCTGTGGGGAACTTGTTTCTGCACAACATCTTCAAAAGCAAGCCTGGGAACTTAAATTCATAACTCTGCTTGATGTGAAAAACTATGGACTCAGAGACACTGTTTTTATGGCTCATTATAACTATCTGTAAAACACCCCACTGCCTTCTAACCTTCAGTTGCCCATTTCGTTTTATGTGGTCTCCTATAGCAGTGTTTCTCAACGACCAATCTGTGGTCTGGCGCCAGTCCCTGAGATCTCCCTCACACAGTGTAGGAAGGCAGCAAGCCAGTCCCTGGAATCAAAAAGGTTGAGAAAGATTATCTCACCTACCTTGTCTCTCTCATATTCTGGGACCAACACAACTACAACAACACTGCAAACACACTATACTTTGAAACTTAGGACATGCAGCTGGTACCATTTCCCTATGGGAAGGAAAGTACTGGGTGCTGGGATAAAGAATACGTAGGGGAGACTTTCCAATACTGTGATTTTTCTCTGCTGTGTATAGCTGTAGAGGTTAGGGGCAGGGTAATAGATGGAATCTGGAACAACTGTTTCTCTGACAGCCAGATCAGTTGGAATCCCAGTGAGCAGTTACTCTGCGTATCACTCACATTTTCAGGGTTTCCCTGCTGTAAAAGTCCTTTGTCAACTCCGGTACAGTTAAAAATAATCAGGGTATATAAATAACTAGGCTGTTCACAGATCATTACATTCCATCTCTTCCTCTACCCATCCAGAAGGGCCAAGTCCTCTGGTTTTACTCAGTCCTCAGCCAGAAGTCTCAGTTTAATCAATGGGAGTTTGTCTGAGTAAAGTCCACTTATGGACTTCAGGATTTGGCCCTTGCATTTTGCCATCCAGGCTGTTGAACCTGAGACTTTTAAAAAATGTCCACCTTTAAAAGGCCCTGCTCTCAGAAGTGTCATCCTAGAGCAGTGGTTCCCAAACTGGGGTTCGTGAACCCCTGGGGGTTCGTGAAATGTTACAGGGGGTTCTCGGGGAAAAAATTCCCTAATGGCGGACAGAGCTGTCCCTAGGGACCCCGGACAGCAGGGGGCCAGCCGCCCGGAGCCCCTGGACGTAGAAGAGCTAAGCAGATCAAAGCAAGCATATCTATCACACTGAGGAGAATTAAACTTCAAGACTCCTTATAAGAAATGGAAAGGGAGTGGATATTTTTTGCTGTTTTTAAAATTAAATAGGCAGCTAGTATTGTTTTTAAAATTATCATGAAGAACAAGTTTAAGCTTTGTTGTAATGTGCGTTGTTTGCCTGGACTGCTCAAGACCTGAATGCTTGTGTAGGAGGAAGTCTTTGAGTTGACTTCTTAAATACCTTCATGCTGTTTCACATCTGATACTCCTTGATGAAACATGGGAGCCTTGTCTTATTACAGACTTATTCAAAGTGATACAAGCTACGAAAGTGAGATTTTGGAAGAGTGTTGCCGTTTTCATAATGTAATAAAAATACTGTAATGATAAATAATAATAAATAATAAATAGTGTGTAATAAGCATGTCATAAAAACAAATGCTATATTTCCAAGATCACTGCTTTTATAATTTATACTCAGGTAAAGGAGAAAATCCCTGGAAATATTCATTTTTAGGAGGGGGTTCATGAGACTTGACATTTTAGTGAAAGAGGTTCACAGGTTGTTAAAGTTTGGGAACCACTGTCCTAGAGTCAGGGCAATCAGCATTTGCACTTTGAACAATGCTGCTTTTTTAGGCTGGAACAGTACTTCTTGGAGTGATATCTGTGCCAGGATGAAGTTATGGCAAGTTTGTACCCAGGCTACCTTCTAATCTCCAAACACTCCTGTGTTGGTAGGAGGTGTACTGTACTTACAATATATAATCTCTGTAGATGCTAACATAAAGGCAAAGTTCAAAATTAGAATGTAGCACACTGCAGAGAACCATTATTTTAAACACAGTGGTCACACTTTTGTTTTGAAGGTATAATAAGATAGCAGTTGGAGCAGTGAAGGAAAGTACATTCCAAAGCCTAAAGCATTTACAGGTGCTGGATATTGAAGGGAACTTTGAATTCAGTGATGCTTCAAAGAACAGGGATAATTCAGAAGAGGAGGAGGAGGAGGAAGAAGAGGAAGAATCAAGATAACTATGAACAGACTCAAGCACATCATGTGGTAGGTAACCATCCTACTATATCTACTCAAGGGTCCAATCCTGAAACCCTTACGTAAGTAATCTTAATTCACAAGAGTTGTGCAATTGAAGTAAATGGAATTACTCATCATGGGTAAGAGTTGGGGTATTGGACTCAAAGGCCCATCCTAAAATATAATGGGACAGAGATGGCAGAGTCAAAGCTGGTTGGAAAATTTCTCTTAAAAAATCATTGTGTATCTGGTGTTTATCAAAAATACTGGACAGACTCTAGCAGCCTCTGATTATCCACACAGCAGGTACATCAGTGGAAGCAGGAGCACTTGACTTTCCAATTTGCCCCCATGATATGTCTCAGGTATGGCCTGGAGGAATGGCCTCTTGGGATGACAAAGTCTCCATGCCCACTTGCAACCCACATTGATACCAGTGTGGCTCTTTGATCCACTCAAGTAGCTGGACTGCATTTAGAGGCTTCTGTCTGCTAATGCCTGTGAGCTCTAATGGTCCTGGTCCTGTAGCTCGAGGCTTATGTTTTTAGATCCAGATATAATGACCCATCCATAGGGTCACTGTTACATATTCACATCCAAACCATCACCACCCCTTCCAAGGCTGAAACAAGAGTCCCAGTTGTAGTGGGGGTGGTATTTGTATAGTTAGCACTGTCCATTGTGGGCTGTACTGAAACCATTACGGGGGGATAGCTCAGTGGTTTGAGCATTGGCCTGCTAAACCCAGGGTTGTGAGTTCAATTCTTGAGGGGGAAAAAATCAGTACTTGGTCCTGCCTAGTGAAGGCAGGGGGCTGGACTTGATGACCTTTCAGGGTCCCTTCCAGCTCTATGAGATAGGTATATCTCCATATATTTTTTATATTTTATTTCACATAGGTTCAATGAAGAGCCTCCAGATCACGACAAGTCCAGGTCACTACCGACCTGGGCTGATTTTGAGCTGGTGACCTAGAGATGAAGAGCTCTGTATCTCATTACCAATCTGATTAGCCAATTAATCCCTCTATTTGAACTTTTTTCTCTCTTCTATTGTTCACGATAAGGTGGAGGAGCAGCAGTGTTTGGAGACCATTGATTATTTAAAAGTATAATGGGGTTCAAAAAAGAATTAGGCCAGGTCTACACTACCGTGGTAGTTCGACAGCTGGCAATCGAAGTTCCGGGTTCGATTTATCGCGTCTGGTCTGGACGCGATAAATCGATCCCGGAAGCGCTCGCCGTCGACTGCGGTACTCCAGCTCGGCGAGAGCAGTACCGCGGAGTCGACGGGGAGCCTGCCTGCCGCGTGTGGACCGCGTCTGAACCGCGGTAAGTTCGAACTAAGGTATGTCGACTTCAGCTACGTTATTCACGTAGCTGAAGCTGCGTACCTTAGTTCGAATTTGGGGGTTAGTGTAGACCAGGCCTTAGATAAGTTCATGTAGGACAGATCCCTTAATGGCGATGGTCAGGGATGCAACCTCAAGTTCTAGGTCTCTCTAAACCTCTTACTGTCAGAAGCTGGGACTGGACGACAGGTGATGGATCTCTTGATAATTGCCCTGTTCAGTCCCTCTGAAGCATCTGGCACTGGTCCCTGTCAGAAGATGGGATACTGGGCTAGATGGAGCATTGGTCTGACCCAATATGGCCATTTTTATGTTGTTCTTATTGTTTGCTGTGCAGTGCACTACTCTTAAAAAAAGACTTTTATAGGTGGGAAGGTGGCAGGGGTCAAGGTACATACTAGCCTTTTGCCACTGGAGACCCAAGCTCAAATTCGGATTTGGTTAGATGTGAAAACAAATGTGGTCTCCACCTTGGTAAATGTTTTCATCTTAGAGTATGGAACAATTCAGTACTGGGGATTGTCTACTTGAGATACCAGCGTTGGAACAGGGCAGGAACTACTGGGAAAGCCAAATATTAGACCCATGCCTGTGCTATCCATAAAAGTACAAGAGAACTTGTGGTCAAACTAATCTCCTAGGAAAATAGTTTACACTTAATAACTCAAGGTACATTTAACCTTCTAAGAAGTACATCTCTGCTTTGGGCTGGGACACATCTGACTTCTGTCAGCATGCATTAAGCTTACTGTGTTTTGAATCACAAGCTCCAAAGTTATGTAACTCTTTTTGCCTTCCTTATGTTTTGCAGGAAAACATATGGAAAACGACATATATTCCTGTATCTATATATAGATATACTGAGCGCACTTAGCGAAACGTGCGGTGAATTACACCCAGACTATTTGTTGTGGCACTGGGCCAGGCTTGATGAAGATAGCCT
Source organism: Emys orbicularis (assembly GCF_028017835.1). Lineage (NCBI taxonomy): Eukaryota > Metazoa > Chordata > Testudines > Emydidae > Emys > Emys orbicularis. The sequence continues at coordinate 11,528,692 of NC_088690.1, forward strand.
GTTATAGTGCCTTAATCTGGGAGAGACCCTGAATGCCATCCCAAAGCTTCCAATTCATCTTATACAAGACTCTGGATCATAAGGAATTGCTCTGGAACTCACAAAAGCTGGCTTTTGTTTCTTCTATTTCTCTTCCCCTGCCATTTCCATCTATAATAACAATATGGGACTGTTTTGAACACATGCCTTCAGATGCTGTTTTTGTCACTCCATTTTAAATGAACCATATATATGTTTTGTCTCTTTTCTCTCACCCCGAACAGATTGATAGTTGATCAAGAGGGATGGGTATTTACAGTAGCTTCATTTGTGGAGCAGTATATGAGGCATCTTCATCACCAAACAGCAATAAGAACAACCAGACTGGATTAATCCATTCCTCTGTTAGTACAATATGTATATTTGGATGAGAAAAGCAAATTAAGGCTGGGTCCCATAGTAACTTATCCCTACTATCAAAGCCTGCAGTATATGCCCGTGTTAGAAAGGTTTTTAAAACAAATCAACAACTCTTGTACATATATAAAAAAGAAATGCATTTTTACATTATAGTCCTTGTCAAAGTTTCTGCCGTGCTGCTTTTTGTCCATGAGGCATTTGTACAAATATCCCTGAATAGTGACCAGGTGAATGGACCAAATAATATTTAGGAGCTGTACAGCAGCACACATTCTCAACTAGATGCATATTGTATAGCATACATACTTAAGGGCCTGATCCTGTGACCACCAAAGCCAGTGAGAGTCGTGGGTACTCAGAACCTCTCATAAGCAGACCCTAAGATGTCATTAAGGACAGCTAGGGGAGGGGTTTCTCATCAGAGTGCTAGACTGGGACCCAACCCTTGCAGGACCTTGGGCCCTTAAAACTGCTCTCACTTTTAAGACCCCTCCTGTAATATCCTGAGTGCCCTCAGTTCCTATTGAAATCATGGAACAGACCTGAAAAAATAAGAATCAAAGCTTAAGGGCTGTGAGGTTCTAATCGGCTTGTAATGTCCTTCATCTGAGCTATCTAATCAGTGCAAGGAAGTTGTTGATGCAGTGAGGGTTTCTGGTTGAGCACATGTTGTTTGCATAATGTGCTCCTAGGATTTATTTGCAGGTGTTGTGTTGGCTTGTTTCTACACCAGCTGTTTTCCCTACTGGAGAAGGTCTAGTTATACATTCTCCCTTTTGATTTCTCTAACACATGAGTTATTCCACGGCCTTGCCAGTTCTCAATGGGGACAAGTCACAGAAGGGAAAAAAAAAAAAGGCAAAAAATTACTTCCAGAACAAAGAAAAAACAAAAATCAAACATTAAATGTGAACAAGAAATACAAACATGAGCTTTAAGTATGTGTTTGAGGCAAAAAAACAACTGCCAACTGATTTCTGGAATAGATTTCCACGTAGCGATGTATATGGATCACTCTGAATAACGGCTCACTCAGACTGTCACCCCACAAAACAGATCAACTTACAGCACCCCCAAACTATTGAGAATATTTCTGAGGTGACATACAGATATCAGAGTTGCCATGAGACCGTAGGCAGCACCCTCTAAAGATGTAAGCAGAGTAACAAGAGAAAGCATGGTTTAAAAAGCTGAATATATTTTACAAAGTTGTCTCAAACCTACAACCCCTCTCTTTGCAGCCCTGGCCGATATTTAAGTTACCTTATGTAGAAGTGACAATGCTCTTCAGAATCCTCAAACAGTTGAAAGTTTCTCTCTACCCATTACTACTGGAATGCAATGGTGGTAAAGATGGGGTCCAACAACTTATTCCCCCCCCCCCAAAACAAACAGTCACCTGATTTTTTTCCAGGGAGTCGCTGAGCACCTTTTGATTCCCATTAAACTTTCCATTTCATTTGAGTGCTCCTGGGAAGGGGCTGAGTGCCCTCATCTGCCTCTGAAATCAGTAAGAATTGAGGATATTCAACACTTTCCAGGATTGGGCCCCCTAGGGCAAGTATTAGCATTTGCTAAGGAAGGCCTAACTTCAGTCTGAGGGCCAGAGTCTGCTTTCTTTTACACCAGTGTAAATCTGGAATAACTTGATTGAAATAAAAAAACAAAACTGCTCTGGCTTTATACCAGCATAACTAAGACCACAATCTGGTTTTAGGCTTAAAGAAGTCACTGTCTCCTCAATAAAAATACAACACAAAAAAACGTATTTTGTCCATCGCAAGCTAAACTACTTTGCTGCTCAAAAAAGAACTATAGGTCTGATTCCTCATTTCAAATATCATTTCTGCCTGTGCAAAATAGACATAAAATTCTATCAAACCAAAATAGTAGGGTTTGCAACTCAGTTTGCACAGATCTAAATGACTCTACAAACGAGGAGGGAGTGGGAGGCAGATCCCTGGCTCTATTCCAGCTAAGTGTGCTCTACCCTGCCAGCTCAGAAGGGCTAGAAAGCCAGGATTACCAGCCAGCTGGGGATTCCCTGGTTGGTGTAGAGCCAGCATATTTGTCCCTGTTGGAAGGATGTGGCTGGGGCAGGGGGTACGGTTGGAGTCCTTTTGCATTATAGAGAGCCCCAGCTGGTGCAAAGACCTATTGAAGGATTTGTCCCAGGGACTTAACCAGCCCCTGAAGCTCTGAGTATCAAGGGACCCAAAGATCAGGGCCTCTGTTTTTTTCCCTGTGACAAAAATGAGGACAGCTTGGAAATCAGCCTATCTGCTTAACTTACAATACTGTACCAATAAAAGAGACCAACATAACCACCATAAAAATAACAGGAGTACTTGTGGCACCTTAGAGACTAACAAATTTATTAGAGCATAAGCTTTTGTGGGCTACAACCCACTTCTTCGGATGCATATAGAGTGAACCATATATTGAGGAGATATATATACACACACATACAGAGAGCATGAACAGGTGGGAGTTGTCTTACCAACTCTGAGAGGCCAATTAAGTAAGAGAAAAAAAAAAAAAAACTTTTGAAGTGATAATCAAGATGGCTCAGTACAGACAGTTTGATAAGAAGCAAGTGTGAAAATACTTACAAGGGGAGATAGATTCAATGTTTGTAATGGCTCAGCCATTCCCAATCCCTATTTAGCCCTGAGTTGATTGTGTCTAGTTTGCATATCAATTCCAGCTCAGCGGTCTCTCGTTGGAGTCTGTTTTTGAAGTTTTTCTGTTTTAAGATAGCCACCCGCAGGTCTATAACCACCATAGGGTATGACTTTGTCTTCTCCTGTGAGTTGCTCAGGCTTTGAGAAGAAAGAACTGATGTTCCTGAAGTTGATATGCATGTTGTTGGTAGTGAAACGCACAGATCTGGAACATCTGTCCTAGAAGCATTTTACTGAGCTTGCATTTCAACGCACAATATGTTTGCATGGCCTGTATGAGTGTGTATACAAATGAAGGCCTCAATTAAATTTTTTTCTTAAAACCCATTTTCCATACTATGGAGACAATGCACAAGTCTGAAAAAAAGAAAGAAAAGATTTTTCTGAGCTTGGACAAAATTCTTCACTGCAGCAACTGCGCAAATATTTTTGACGGGATCTGGTTCATATAGAGAAGATGCAAATAAAATTGTACAGCACAAGGCCATGCACACACCAGTCAGTTCCGTGGTATTGTAGATGTGTAATGGTTTGCAATACCACCAGCTCACCAACCGTTATAGTAAACTTTTTTGAGAGAGACTGTACAAATACCCCAAAAATCAAGTGCTATAGGCTCTTAAACCAAAATCTTTGAAAAAGTAAAGCAGTGTTAGGAGAAATATATTGTTTAAGGTGAGATATTTGAAAATGCTTGAGAGTTAGGTGCTTTTTAAAATCCCTCCCTAAAATACTCCTTGCATTTTAGAACACTGTACTAACCTTGACCAATTTTGAAACCCACCCTAGACACAACTCTCTATTTCAGTACAGTTATGGATTGAAACCCTTGTAGTTGCTGGGAGTGTAATATTGGAAATGACTTAGTTTGTGTTAGGTTTCCTATCCTATTACCAATCCCCTTTCTGCTCCCTGGTTGGTGCTATGAGAGTAGCGAGTGAAAGTTAATGTCTGAGCCTGCGTTAGCCTAGGTGAAATGAGTTAGTGGACTTTGGTCCAGTGCTGTGTTGCAGTCGGCCCTATGTAGAATCTCTCTAGCTACCTATTGAAGTTCTTACAGTGGCACCAAGCCAGTGTAAGTACCTGTAAGGCAAAGGGTTGAATGGGCATTGAAACTAACCCTCAGACAACTGGAGTTAGCCCTCCAATTCGGAGTGAGGGAAGCTTGCACTGTCATTACCTTTTTGTGGATTTAGAAGAACATTATCATGGATGTTAGCCCCAAAAAACCTGACTTACCTAATTATCCCATTGGTAAGTTCTCACCAGCAAGACTCAATCTTTTATCACTTTCCTTCAAACTGAAACCTTCGGAGGGATTCTGATTCTTCCTGACGCTGCAACTATTGAAGAGGAACAAGGTTAGTGGTTTATTGTGAGATTTAAAACAAACAAGTGAGTGTGTGTATGTCCCTCTTCCCTTATGGGATGCAGAGCCCCATTCTCCCAGAGAAACTTCTATATACTGCTCTGTCAAGTGTCTAACAACTTCTCATTAACGACGGGGGAACAGACTCATTCTTGCCATCAGAGTATGAGCCAAAGACAACATCTCACATATAATAGGTAGAGAGGGAAATGTCCTGTTGGGCTAGCCAGCCCTAATCCAGTTAGGGCAGGATTCATCCCTACAGTATATTTTCTAAAATTTTTTGTCTAGTCTATTATTTATATTACAGAAGTGCCTACAGGCCACAATTGCAGTTAGGGCCCCATTGTGCTACCCATTCTACAGATTCATAGGGCTAGATCCACAAAGGGGCCTTAGGCTTTGCAGTGCCTAAACTAGGCAATGGGAAATGTTAAGGAGAGGGGTGGAGCCTAAAACCTGCCCAACAAAAGGAGTTAGGTGCCTAATGTGAGGCACCGTCCTCTTCTTGGGATCCACTGCTGCCCAACCTCTCTTGTTGTTAGGTGCCTAAGTCAGGTCAGTCATTTCAAACAAAGAAGAGCCCTTAAACCCAGTAGTCCCAGCAATCAGGCCGTGGGAGACCCACTCTGATGCAGAGTAAGAACTTGAACCCAGTTCTCTCTCTTCCCAGGTAAGTGCCTAGCATCTGGGTGATTGGGGTGGGTGTCTCTGTCTCTCCTGAGAGAGCTTTATATAAAATACTTATTCATTGGAGTAGGGACTTGAACTTGCGTCTAACATCCCATGTGGGCCCTTAACCCCTGGGCTGTAGAATCCTTCTCATGCTCTTGGTCACTGGCCTAATAAATATTTAAGTATTTTATACAAAGTGGAACAGTTTCAACAGAAGACATTGAGTGTGGTCCTACCAGATCTGTACCTAGAGGTGAGCTAGGCAGGGAATCAGCTAGTTTGAAGATCTAGCTGGGGCTGGCATAAGCTAGACACCAGGTGTCAGAACTAAGGTGACTTTGCACATGCCTGCTATCAGAAATGTAGGTGCCATGGGGACTTTACTGACAGAAACTTAGATGCCTAGGGAATTTACATGCCCAAAGGGTTTGGTGGCAACTGAGTGGGGGTTTTGGATTTAGGTGCCTAAAGTGGCAGTTAAGCATCTAAATCTCTTTGTGGATCTAGCCTCGTCAGCAGTTCCTGCACTTAAAAATTGACAATCTACAAACCACAGGAGCTTCCTCTTCCTAGCAATCATCAGTACTGTCCCGATCTCCAAGTCCCTTGCACCCCCCATGCTCCACAGTCCAGATCTCAGCTCTGTTCTTCCTGCAACTGCTGCCACTACACACCCCCTTACTGCCAACCAACCTGCCCTCCTACCCCTCTTGTCTCAGATCTGATACTGTCCATTGCCCCCACCCCCCTTAAATCTCCCCCACTCTCCCATTTCAGCTTTGCCTCCTCACTTCCCCACTCCTGGCTCAGCTCCATCACCACCCACATCAATGCAACCACTCCCAATTCCGCTCCTCCTCTCCACATGCTCCCATTCCTGTCTCAGATCCGCCTCCCATCTTCCCGCTCTGCACCCCACATCCTCTTCCTGCCAGTCCCCTCACTCTCTTTAACCGATAGTGTGCTGCCCCCACTCTCACTCCCCCCGCATTGCTCTTACACCCAGCTCCCAATGCACTGACTCCTCTATTCCTGGTGTCCCCCTCCCCATGTTCAAACCCCACCACTGCTCTCCCCTGTCCTCCTGCTGGACCCCATAACTCACCCTTGGAAACTTCAGGGCCTGAAGTGGGGGGGCAGTGGTGATTCCACCCTCCCATCCCCACCATAAGCTGCTTCTGGGAGTGGATGTGCCCCTCATCTTCCCCCAGTCTATAGGGAGGTGTCTGCAGAGGCAGAGCAGCCTCATGTTGAGGCCCAGGCCTGCCTACCCCCTACAGACAGGGAGGCCCTGTGAGGAAGGATCCTGCCATATAAAATATGGCCCCACCCCCTAGAGGTGCAGCTTCCCTGTGAGACAGAGCTCTGACAGACAACCCCATTCACACTGGGGGATGTGGCTTCTCTAGGCCCAGCCTATTAGGCACAGACTGGAGCTGTGTGGGGCCCAGGCTCTGAAAGGTGTGGGGCAAAACAGCCCTGTCCAGAAGATGGGGCCTCCTCATGGACTGAGGGGGCACCCTGAAAATCTCCCTTGGAAGAGGGGGGCAGGGGCCTGCTGAAGAGAAAAGCCCAATCAGGCAGCCCCAGAAGCTGATGGGAGAGGAAGGGAGAATGGCCACTGCCCTGCCTGAAGACTGCACACAGTGAGTGCTGTGGGGAATTCCCAGGAGACCGGGGAAGAGGGGCTGGGCTGTGTAGGGCGAGGGAGGTTCAGAGTTGGTTAAGGGGATGTGTTGGTGGGGTGTGAGAGCTGCTGCAGTGGCTCCTTCTCTGCCATAAACTACTCCAGCTGCCCTTCTCCCCGTCCCCAAGCATGATGGTGGGGGAATGCTGCTGGAGCAGCTAGTAAAACGCAGGCACAAACACAGCTCCTGCATCCACTCCTGTGGGTCACAGGCACCTCTAACGACCGCTGGAGGTCACCTCTTGGTGCAGGGAGGTTGGTGCATCATTAGAGAGAAAGTCCACCTGGCGAGCCTGGCCCCACAGAGAATGGGAGCATGTGACACCTGAATTACAATGCCCAGGAGTTACCACAGTGCTATTTCAGAATTGAAATATTTTGGGGTTTGGCTATTCCCTTTTAGTTAAAAAAAATCAGTTTTCCAAAGAAAGCAGACACTTCTTTGGTGAAAATTTTGTTTTAATTGAAAATCCAATTTTCTATGGGGAGGAAAAAAGAACATCAAAAAGTTTGGATGGAAAAATTTTGACCAGTCCTGTCCCTTACCCATCACGGGGCTTGTCAAAAGAACCTTCCTTTTCACAAGGGAGTTCTATGACAAGCCCTTAAATGAATAAGTGGGGATCATTTCTGTGGGAGCCCTTCCTCCTGGCCCTCCAGGGACATAGCTGGGGGAAGCAGGGGGGAGAGTGAAGTTCTCCCCCCCCGCAATCAGGCAGCAGTGCCGGGGGAAGGAACTGCAAGCCCTCCTTTCCTGAGGAAGAACAGCAGCTGGGAGAGCCTGGAGACTCTCTCCCCCAGGCCCCAATGCAAATACCCCCAGACGCCCATTAGGAGGGTGCAGGGGGAAGTGGTTTGGGGCCAACAGGAGAACCCTGTAGCACCCCCAGACACCCGAGGAGCTGGGCTGTCATGCCAACTCCTGAGGTGTGTTTAGGACAAGTCCCATCTCCCTGCCCCCTTGCAGGCAGGAGAGAGGGGGCTTGTTCCCTAAGCTGCCTCAGGAGGTGGGGTTGCTGCATTAGTAATAAAGCTCCCTGCAGACACAGCTGGACTGGAAGCTGTGTTTGTCACGCTATCAGCTGCCCTTTCTATGATCCATAGGGTCAGGGCCAGCTCTACTGTTTTTGCCGCCCCAAGCAGCGCGCCGAATTGCCGCCGCAGACGGCGGGGGCAGTCCGTGTGCCGTTAGGGCGGCATGCGCATTTCCGCGGCGGTTGCAATTTGGCAGCAGCTTCTGTCTTCAGCCGGAAGGTAGAAGCCGCCGAATTGCCACCGCGGGGCAGCTAAACATAGAAGCTGCTGCTGAATTGCCGCCGCCGTGGAAACGCACGTGCCGCCCTAACGGCACACGGACTGCCCCCGCCGTCCGCGGCGGCAATTCGGTGTGCTGCTTGGGGCGGCAAAAACACACGGACTGCCGCCCCTTGCAGATTGCCGCCCCAAGCACCTGCTTGGAATGCTGGTGCCTGGAGCCGGCCTTGCATTGGGTGCTTGAGTGAAGACAGAGGTGACAGTTGGAAGCTGAAAGGTTGTGAGGAACTTGGCTCTCAACCCCACTGCACCTGTAGCAGCAGATGTATGGTAGGGAGCTATGCACCTGAGAGTCCTGCAGTTCTCCGCTGCGTGCCCGCTGCCCTGGTCCATGGCAGAGCTGAGAGTGCAGGACTCTGAGGAACGCAGCTCCCAACGGACCCAACCCCATTCTGCTTGCAGCTGTGCTCACCTGGGGACTCTGTATTAGCACGCTGGTTTTTTGTTTTTGTTTTGGTCTGGGAATAGCTGCTTTATAAGTGCGAGCACACTCAAATAAGTTTAGAGAACTTGAGTTTGAGACTTCATGAAATGCAGGCTGCTTTATTCATGTGGTTTCTCTCCCGAATGGGACTCATTTTATGGAAGCCATTGCAATATAACAAAGCAATTACTAGTGTAAGCAACAGTGAGTGAATTCCCTACAGAAGCCTTGCATTCTGCGTTTTTATTAAGGAAAATATTAGTGTTATATTGCAACTCTGATTCATCGTCATGCATTTATGAAGTCAGCCAGCTGGAGTTGTATGTGGAGGGAGTGGATATTGAATGTATCGTACAATCAATCAGTCGTACAAAGTGTTTCCACTAAAAAAAAATCTTCAAATGCAATTTGAATGTCCAAGAACATTAAACAGACCAACACCAAATTCTGTGTCTAAAATGTCCTCATTCTAAATGCTTTTAAAACAGGTGCTAAGGTTTTCAAATTGTTTTATACAACGGATGGAAATACCAAAATCTATTTGTAGTGTGAGATTATGGCAATGTCAAGGATGTTGCTTTGAATCGGTAAATGAGACTAAATTTGCAATAGTCTCTCAGCCACAGATGAAGGAATTAGTATGTCTCGTGCTTGAGTCACCCTGGGTGTGGTAGCATGCTATATTGACAACCTGGCAACCTTAGAGAAAAACCTGTGGGTAGGTCTTCACTGCAGAATTAACTCAGGCTCTTACTTGGGCGTTGTCCCTAATCCCACTCTTATCCGCACACAAAACTCTCTCACCGAGTTTAGTGGTACTTTCAACCTGGGCTAGAAGGCTCATCTGGGTTTGTGGGCTAAAAGTTATTTGAAGCTTTCACTGAGGCTGTTAGCCCACCTACTTTGCAGTATATGCTAAATCACTTGAGTGCTGATAGTCCTCCAATGCCTTCCCACAATTCCTGCTGTGTACCAAGAAGGACAAACAAGTTCTCCCACAGTTCTCTTAAAAAGAATCATAGAGCAGGTCAGTTTACTGCAGCACAATGGGATATGCCCACAGTTAGTGACACACGCAGGTGAGTGCAACACCAGTGAGGACCCAGTAACTCTGGTATGGTTTTGCAGTGTGGCTATTTGCACCTGGACTGTTTGCACTTACACTCATGTACTGATCACCTGAGTGAAAACATACCCTGAGAAATCGCGTTCTGAGTCTTCTAATGTGTAAATAATGACAACTTGAACTGTACCCAACCACAATTATGGATCCAATCCCCTGCCCCAAGTTTTGGGACAGTTAGCATTTGGCTGTCAGCTTTGTAAATAGGGCCTTTCTCCACTAATACGCATTTGTGTGCTTCATTCGGTTTATTTATTATCTACATGTCATGATTAATTTGATGTAGATATAGTCATTCCTGTATAAAAACCTGAGTGGGGGGCAAGGTCCATTTTAAAACAATGTATTCCTGCTGAGTAAATTATTGATCAACTGCAAACTAGGCAAATCTCTGCATTTTGAGTTTAACTATGTTTTCAGGAAATAAAGCCACCAAAGATTAAAAACACTCAACATATTTAAATGGAACAGAAAATTGGCAGATTAGGGCTCAAAATGTCTAGTTTGACTTGGTTCTGTGTAATTTCCACATGTTTTTAATAGCCTAGTAGTAAAAACCAATAAAACCACTAGAACCAGTGAAATCATAATGAAACATTTCAACATTGGTATTTTTTTCTTTTTGTTTTTGCTTTTTCTTCTAGCTCTTACAGTGTTTGTGGTAGATGCAATGTGAGATATCAATGGAACATAAAACATTTTTAAATCTGCTTCCCTTGCTTTTTCCATCTTATTAAAATACCCTTCTCTGGGAAAAAATGCTAAAGATGTAATGTCCCTGCAAGCAGGGTCTGAATGAACTCTCCCCTGACTGCTATTTGGGGCGGGAGAGACTTCAAGAGCAAACTGTATTTCCATGAACACACCTACTCTGCATAGGTATCTAGCAAACAGGAGCTGTGTAGCTGCAAGTGATCAGCTTTGGCTGGTGTTGGGTTACAAATCACTTTAGTACTGAATGCAGGGGTAGTGAAATGTTGCTATCAACGTTATCTTCATTGTATGATTAAAGGGGAGTAGAACTGTGCTGAGCTTGTCCCGATTGAGGGGTCACCCTCAGCTGAAATGAACTTGCTAAGCCAGATTCCTGTGAGAGTAAGAGGGGTGGGGACAGGTGTTCCAGCCAGGAGATGTGGATTCTCCCTCCGGGTCCCTGCTCTGGTTTAACCTGTTCCTCTGTTTAAAGATGGAGCTAAATAGGCTTCATTAGGAGCCTTTTGTTATTTTAAGTACTCAATAAGAGCTGAAATCACTTGTGGTGGGGCAGAGTTTCTGCTCAGACTGCTGAGACTGACCTACAGAGGTCATAGCAGAGGGGCAGGTGGCAGCAGAAGGTGACTGATGGGCGACCAGGATGGGGAAATTGAGACACAGAGAGACTAAGGTTTAGATTCACAAAGGGGACACTGGCATTGCAATGCTCAGGGTTGCAGTGCCTAAATCCTAGATGCCCTACTGCCCAGTGGAATTCACAGACCTGAGATCGGAGCCCAGGTGCCCTATGCATTGTAGGGGGAGAGTTAGGTGCCTAAAAAGGGATTCTCAGAAGCCAGCGAACTGAGCAGGGAGCCATCTAAATTAGCCAGGAGAGGAAAGGAGAGGAACTTAAGTACATTTGAGGATCTGGGCCATAAGTGGCTAACATTGATCTGAATCTTAGGCACTTCACTGACAGGCTTGGGTAGAGTCGCTGCTTGGGATTGTTAGCTGTGAACCCTCGCCTCGATTAAGGTGCCTAAGTCAAGTCAGTCCATCACTAACTCAATATAAAATCCTAGTGGAGACAAGGCCCTGTAGTTTTTACCTTAATGTAACTAGTGGAGGCCAACCCTATACCCACCACCTAGGGTTGACCTTGACTAGCTACAGCAAGGTTAAAAACTATCCATGCCTCATCTCCATTAGAATTTTAACTAGGTTGCCAGGCATCCGGTTTTCGACCAGAATGCCCGGTCAAAAAGGAACCCTGGCAGCTCTGGTCGACACCACCAACCAGGCCATTAAAAGTCTGGTCAGCGGCGCAACGGGGGAACGGGGCTAAGGCAGGTTCTTGCCTGCCCTAGCTCTGCGCAGGTCCTGGAAGCGGCCTCCAGGTCCCTGCAGCCCCTAGGCGCATGGGCAGCCAGGGAGGCTCCGTGCGCTGCCCCCGCCCCCAGCGTCAGCTCTGTAGCTCCCCTTGGCTGGGAACCATGACCAATGGGAGCTGCAGAGGCAGCACCTGTGGGTGTGAGAGCAGCGCATGGAGCCTCCCTGGCCACCCATGCACCTAGGGGCTGCAGGGACCTGGTGCCCGCTTCCTGGGAGCTGCGGTAAGTGTCACCGGGACCCCTAACCCTTTCCCGTGCCTCAGCCTGGAGTCCCCTCCTGCACCCCAAACCCCTCATCCCCAGCCCCACCCCAGACCCCGTACCCCCCAGCCCAGAGCCCATACCTCAACCTCCTGCCCCAGCCCAGAGCCATGTCCTGCACCCCAAACCCCTCATCCCTGGCCCCACCCCAGAGCCCACACCTCCAGCTGGAGCTGCTCAACTTTAAACACAATTAACCACATTGTGTGTTAACTATGTCCAACAATAAGAAGAAGCTTTATATCAAGTGCACTGCTAGTGAGTCAGAGGAACACAGTCAGATTCTGTTACAACTGTGGTGTTAGGAGCACAAGACCCATGTGTAACGATGCTGGTTCTGGCGGGACCCAACTGAGAGTGCCAATTCGGGACAAATTGCTTAAAGCAGGGCAGTTACAGCCCAAGGCTGGGGTTTCTACGCACACCAAGACAAACCAAGCCAGCCAAACAGAGACGACTTTGGTCTCACCCCACTGGCTAACCACAAGTCACACAAGCAATTCCCTCAGACACTCCAGTTTCCCAGTATCACCACCAGTGCCACTCGTTATGGGGATGAATGGTTATGAAAACTAGTGCCCCAGTAAAAGAAAAAAGGTTCTCTCGATCCCAAAGGACCAAGCCCCAGACCCAGGTCAATCTACAAATCAGATCTTACCCACAAATCACGCTGTTGCCAACCCTTTAGAATCTAAAATCTAAAGGTTTATTTATAAAAGGAAAAAGATATAGATGAGAGCTAGAATTGGTTAAATGTAATCAATTACATACAGTAATGGCAAAATTCTTGGTTCAGGCTTGTATAGCAGTGATAGAATAAACTGCAGGTTCAGATCAAGTCTCTGGAGTACATCCCCCGCTGGGTCCTTTGTGTAGAACTTCCATTTGTAGCAACGTTCCTCCAGAGGTATGAAGTAGGATTGAAGACAAGATGGAGATGAGGCATTAGCCTTTTATAGTCTTTTCCAGATGTAAGAACACCTCTTTGTCCTTACTGTGGAAAATTACAGCAAAATGGAGCCTGGAGTCACATGGGTATGTCCCTGCATACTTTGCTGAGTTACAAGGCATATCTCAATGGGTCAATTGTATAGCTGATGGTCTTTAATGGGCCATCAAGCAGGCTAGGCAGAGCTGAAACCAACTTGTCTGGGATGTCACCCAGAAGAATAGCAGAAGTTTGAAATACAGACAGTATAGAGCCAATATTCATAACTTCAACTACAAAAATGATACACATATACAGATAGCATAATCATAACCAGCAAACCATAACCTTGTCTTGGACACCTTATTTGACCCCCTTATACAATGTTTGGTGCCACTACAGGACCTTAGTTGCAACCATGTTCTATACGGTCCCAGTTCAAGTCAATAACGTGACACCATGACTTTGGAAAGAGTGCACAAAAGTATCTCAGAGATGCTAGAGGATCTACCGGACTGCCAACAATCAATGGCAAGAGTGATCAAGTGCCTTAAAACTGCCTATTACCAAACCCAGGATGATAACTGCACCTCAGGGAACTCCCTTTCTATGTTCCTCTTCTACAAGGAATTCAGTTGGGTCCTGGGAAATGTGCCAAGCCCAGAGCCCAGAATGCTGCATGACAATGTCCTCAGTGGAGAAAGAAACTTCATCATTGCAATCCATAAGCAGTGAGCTGCAGTTCGTTAACTGTTTTCATAAAACTCCTAACCAAATAAATAAAAAACCTTCTTATGCAAAAGTCCTTTACTGTATGTGGAAATACGTGAACAGTTTTTATCAACTTCTTAAGCTGACCCAGGCCCTGAAGCTGAAGCATGGGATAACTACATTATGTCACTCCCCCTCCTCCATGTCACCCTGCAAAACCAATATGTGGGAGCACAGACCATCCCTGATTTCCCTTGTGCAAGTGGAGCCTGCCCCAGTAATGATAGATGCTCTTTCTGGTTGTGTGTTCCATGCCAGCAATGCAGCAGTATGAGTCTACTCCTGGGAAAATGGATCACCTTTGGCCTTGCAGATGTTGTGCAGTGCACAGCTGGCCACGATAGTATGGATAGCACTGACAACACTGGCATCCAAATGGTCCTGAAGGCACGGCTAGCTAGATATCACTCTACCAAATGCACATTCCACCACCATCCAACAGCTACTGAGCATGTAGTCAAACCTTCTTTTGCCAGGGCGTCTGAGATCAGGTGCGGTTTCATAAGCCATGGAAGAAGGGGATACGTGGGGTCCCCTAGAATAACAGTGGGGGCAGAGACTCCATTTATAACAATGTCATTTGGAAGGAAAAATGTCCCAGCCTGTCCATGAAGGTAAAGTCCCAATCTCCAGAAAACCCTGGCATCATGCACCTTGCTAGCACATCCCATATTGGTGACCATGAATCTGCCCCAATGGTCGATCAGGACCTGCATATTGATGAAGTAGTACCCTTTCCAGTTTATGTACTTATGTGCTCCTTGGGAGGGCAAACTATGGGCACACGAGTCTCATTGATAGACCCACCACAATCAACTTGCCAACACCAAACTTATTAGCCAGAGAACTGTAGCAATCTGGGGTAGCCAGCTTCCAGATGGCTACAGCGACCTGCTTCTGGACCAGCATGGCCTCCCCTCATGCCTGTGTCCTGTTGCTGGAGGGTCAGGGCAAACTGTTTGGACGGCTCCAGGAATGTCTGCTTCTTTATGCAAAAGTACTGGAGTCACTGCTGGTCATCTCAGGTCTGAATGAGAATGTGATCCCACCAGTCTGTGCATGTGGTCCTGCTCCAACAGCACCAGGCTCTACATGGGGAATCTATGGCTATGGTAACAGGCATGAGCAGCATCAGCTGGTTTGCAGATGCCATGTCTGTACCCTCCTCCAAGAGGGACCTTTCATGCTGCCAAAAAGTCCACCAGCATCTCACAAATGCACTGCCTGATTCCTGAAATAGGAGTGAAAGCACAAGCAGGAGACGTTCTTCCACCGGCACTGGATCCATGTTGCTAGTTCTGGTTGCAGGGAAATAGCTAAACTGGATGGGCCAATGGGCTAACAGCATTTCCAGGCTGTGCCACAGGATGACCAGACAAGTTCTCCCATAGTACACCATGAACCAAGCCCGAGTGCTGCCACAGCTAGCATGGGCACTAAGAACCCTGGAAGATGTCCCCAGAAGCCACAGTGTCTAACTCGTGTCTGCGTAATGCAGTATGGAGGTGTCAGCACAGCTATGAGGCTTGCATAGCAATGCAGTATGGACGCTCAAGTGTAAGCTTGGAAAGAATGAGTCTGCAGGCATGGGTCATGCAGATCTGGGTTTACTATGTAGGGCAGACATACTTCTAGAGGTCCCATTTGAGTGATGCACTGGACAAACATAAAGAAAAGATAATCCTGGTCCCAAAGAACTTACGTACAATCAAAGTATAAAATTAGAGACTACGAGTGAATACAACAAACAGACAAGGTAACTGAGTTATGATCGCTGTAATAGGCAGTAGTCACAGCACACATACAGAAGGCATGCGCCGCAGTGATGGCTGAGGTTTTTAATGGCACCATTGACATAATATGAACTAAACATTTAATATTCTCAAAGCAAAGTCTAAGCTATTTATCAATGGGGTATAGATGCACAATATGACTAACAGAGCATTCATTTTAAAGTACATTTCCTTCCTTCCTATAAAAATGTTCCATTTTGCCATTTCATACCTAAGACTTTCCCATGCCCCACCTACTGAAAGATGGTGAGAGAGGGTAAACCATTATGTAGGTTAAAGATATTCATTAGATAAGCAAGACTCACTGAGGACCACTGGCTTTTTCCTCTGAGTGAGGAAGCTTTTCCTTTTGAGAGGTGTATTTTGTGGAAATTATACAATTTTCTAATGCTAGGATTGATTTGGGTCTCTTGAGGCCTCACTACACTCTGAACTCATGGAGGCATTCAGGGTAAGATCTTAACATTTGATGTGACTGTTCCAGGAAAGAAAAAGATGGATCTCCTGCACAGAGAAAAGTTAGATGAAGGTCATATAAAATCAACCAGCAGCAGTGCAGTAATGTTCGATCTCCTTTGTGTGCCTGATATTGATGCCCCATCTTTCAAAGCCCTATGACCACCAAGAGGACATCTAGTCTTGAGTCTTGTTTCCACTTTTGTGTTGGTAATTTTAACAAAGGAGGGTTTAAAACAATATTTTTAAAATTGGGGAGCTGAATTCGCAACTGTAGGATCCTAATTAGGACATCTTTTTTGGAAACTTGCATCAGGCACCTAGCTGCCTTAATGATGGGAGCCATATAGTGGTGTGGAGTGATATACCATGTATATAGTCCAAGAGCTATCCTGACGTCACAGGGTAAGAAACTACACCTAGATATTATGATGCATGGTGTCCTATATATACCTAGAAGATAATTAGGAAAGAAGGCACAGGGCAGGCAGTGGGGGTTTGCAGTCCTTCATAGATCTTACCATTTGACTAAGGACTTGTCTACATGGTGTGTCAGTGGACACTAGCTGGGGTATAAAGTCTACTGTGCATCAGCATATCATGCACTAACCAGCCTGCATGGACCCTGCTGGTGTGCACTAAAAGTTCCCTCGTGCACTTAATTTGAAGTTTGAAATGGCAGCGTCCACATGGGCCAATTAGTACACACGAGCTGGAGTATAAATTCCAGTGCAGGCCAGCGTGTCTCGCGCACTAACGCACTGTGTAGACAAGGCCAAAAAGTAGCATGTGGCTTTGCTGGCTGGCACCCTGATGGCACTTTTTAGCTGGCACTCCAGGGCACCTTGGAATCAAGGTGTGTGGGCAGACTTGTCTAAGAAGTAGGTACCATATGACTGAACTATTCATTACAAACATTGGGTCTGCCTTGCCCCTTTGGCAGTGATTTACACCTGTACAAAGTAGGTGTAAAAAGCTACCAGTTCAGAATGATAGGATTTTGCAGCCACTTGCACAGATATAAATGACTACACAAGGAGCAAGGCAGTGGAGAATCAAACTTGAAGGTTGTTACAATTTAGCGTCATTTTTGGTTTAGTGAACCATTCCTCAATTGATCCTGATTTCTGCAAATGTATTCATAATACATAGGCATTCTCTGATAAGTTTGGATGAATCAGTTCTATTCTAGGGCTTGTTCAGGAATTGTTTGCTTTGCATATTTGAAACTACTCTTTAATTATTTGTGAAGTGGAGTTCTGTGCCCCTGCCGATTACTGGGGGGAGGGGCATGCCCTTGCTTCCCCCTGCCCCTTTTGCATGCCCCTGCTTTTGGCAAGTGCTGAAAAAATTGCCCTCTCTGAATAGACTGTTTAAATTCAGAATTTTTCCCATAGAAGACATCTCAACATTCAGCAATATTTTATAGCACCAGCTAAAGATTTTCAGGAACTGATGTGGCAGGCATAACAATAACAAAATACACAGGTATTTGGCAGGAAATAGTTTGTGATCTTTGTACCTACCTGGTTCTGTATCCTTCCAGAAATCCTTTCCCCCCCAAGACCTACCTAACAAAACATGAAAGTTTGAATGTTCTGAGCACGTCATGCCGCCCCCCCATCCCAGCTTTGAACAGAGAAGTAAGAATACATTCATTCTAGAAGTGCACAGATAGCCTATTTTCACAATGTCAGGTTTATTTTAAAATGTTCTTCATTGCAAACATTGGTAACACACCCAGCAGAATTTATTGTAACCAAAGATTCAGTAATGGCTAAAAAAAGAGACAACATTCAGTGTAGTCCAACCCATGGTATAATGAAAAATAAAAAGCCAGTTTCCACAGCAAACTCCCTACAAAACCCAAATATTACTCATCTGCATTGGATTCCAGTCTGTGTTTAGTCTGCCCTTGGAATGAAGCATATTCGTCAAGAGCTTTGAGAATTGAGCTTATACATATACAGTGGAACAGTCTATAAATGAAAAGAGAACAGTGAACACTCTTTAGCACCAGTGCTTATGTGTTAGGGCTTGCATGGTTCTGCCATTGCAGGTATATTGTACTGATTCTACTGCAGAGATAGATTTTTAAAAAATTCTGTGTGGATCTGGCACTTAGAAGGCAAACCGTCCTTTGCAAGAATCTAGACATCTTTGAACCATATATTGCAGTTTGATGCCTGTCTTTGAAGTGTGTATAACAGAATAGCTTTTTAAATGTGTTTTCTTGCAAAGATAAATATTTTGCTTTGCTTTCAGTTTGTGGCATTATTAGTTACAAAAGATTTGCCTCTTGAGATCAGTGCAATTTTCTTAGTGCTATTCTAAAACTAAGCGTAAACTCTTTGTTTAAGGAGTAGAAGAGAAGACAAAATTAGTACACTCTCAGTACGTTTTGTAAATTCGTTTCTGGCAGCAATACATCTACATAAATACCATGTTCATAATTAGTGAGATGCAAAAAAAGGCTTTTGTCAGAAATAATTAAAAAGGGGTTAAATAAAAAAAAAAGCAAAAACGGAGTGTCAGATACTATACTGGAATCAAATCAGTTTGCCCAGGGAGAACCAAAGTTGTCCATTGGTTAATTTCCCAGTATTAAAATCATCCCCCTAAAGAAGCCCCCTATCTCTTTCAAGCCTTGTATCTTTTCTCATCACAGCTAGTCTCCTAGCTCCAGTACAAGCATGCTGACCATAACTCCACATTTTTTTCCATATAAGACAGAGTCCTCCCTCCAGCTGTGAGGTAGTGATTGGGTACCAGGTCACTGGGTATCAGATACCATCAAACGTAGCAATTACACATTTGTTTCCAGTTCATTGATTTCAATAGCGCAGTGGTCTTTACTGTTGGATTTCTTTGTGTGGTTCTCCGCTGGGTTTAGTTCTTGCTCCACTTGTATAGGTATGTGGTGCTGAAACGCTTTCACTGTTTCTGGTCCATGAGACTCACTCATGTTCTTCACACAACCATTTCTCTGGTAAGCCATGATTTGATGAATGCTGATGGGTTTAGTTTCACAGATCAATGGCACCTGTGTGGGAAACAGCAAGATGCTGCATATTATCACTGCTAAACACAGGCAATGAATCCCATCCTAATGATGCAGATAGGCACCTAGTGCAATTGGCAAAAAATGCCTGTGCAGGTTGGACACCTAATTCCCAGTGAAAGTCAATGGGAGTTAGGTGCCTAACCTGCATAGGCACTTTTTCCCAACCCTCCCCTAGTTGCCTATCTGCATCTTTAGGCACCTAAATACTTTAGTAAATCTGGCCCTTGGTCCATCAGCAGAACTGTTGTTATCACTGGAAGTTCAACCATTCTTCAAGGCAGTATATGTCCCTTTGCTTAGAAAAGGGATGAATGGCTAAGTGAATGTCTATTTATATTCACCCTGGGCCCGATTTTTAAAGATATTTAGGCACCTAAAGATGCAGATAGATGTCTAATGGGATTTTCAGAAGCTCTATCAGCATCTTTAGGTGTCTAAATATCTTTAAAAATCTGTCTCTCCCTATTCCTTCCTGCATGAACGAGAGACAGCTAAGAAACTTAAATGTAAACAAATGCAAAGAAGAAAAAAGGAAAAACTACTTATGAAACATATAATCAACCGGCAATCAGTGTTCATTGTCATAGGATTTGATCAATGCAAATAATTTAGTAAGATCCTCAAAAGAGATGAGTAGGGAAAACGCCCACAGTTAGACTACCAAGTTACAAGGGTTACAAACCCTAATGTGTCTGGGCCAGATGGAGTCATGTACAATACTGCATTATCATGGGGCTCCTCCTTATTGTCTACTGATGCTATGAGGGGTTTTGTCTTTCTCTGAAGTATAATGTAGAGGCTACTGCTGAGCCAAGACACCAGATTGAATAGACCATTGGTCTATCTATGCTTTGGTACCTCCTTGCCTCCCTGTTACCAACCTACTAGAATTCTGAGCTAACATAAGTTTTTCCCTCTGTGCTGTTTCAAAGGAAAAGAGGATTTTATTGATTAATTTTACAAATAATGTGTTGAAATATCCTTAAAATAGAAACCAAGATGGTCTGATGGGGAAAACAATACGCAAATATTGGCAGAGGGAGGAGGTGGGCTTGCAGCTGAGACAACCTGCCCTTTGGGTATATATGACTAACTACACTAAATGTGCAGCCAAAACATAAAGACGACTAATGGTATGTTTTAAGATGGTTATTGAGTGCCAAGTAGAAAATAAATCTCCCTGCAAACAAGTTTACAATCCTTCAGGGGGATTGGGTTATATATTTGAATGGAATACGATGCTCCAGGACAGAGTTTTAAGAACCTTCCTCCAAAGGAAAATAATAGTACTAAATACTAGTCCTGTATTAGTCAGAAGGTGAGACTAGATGATCATAATGTTTGTTTCTGGCCTTATAATGGATTAAATATGTTTCTGTTAGTCTGTATGCTTCAAAAAGGCTCCTAGTTTAGCCAAGGTTTTAAGGGCTCCATCCTGTGATCAATGGGAGTTGAGGGTGCTCAGCACCTCTCAGTATAAGACCCTAGCTAACAAAACATGAAAGTTGGAATGTTCTGAGCACATTGTATCAAGCAGTGACAATGGGATTCTCCAGAAAGATTAGGAAGTAAAATGGGAGAACTGATCAATAATAATTTACTATTCTTATTTGTGTTATTTAGTTAAGCTCTGCATGAGCTGGATGCTATGCAAGACCTAGAAAAACACACAGTCCTGCCCCATGAAGAGCGAGAGAGAACCACTCAGTTACAAGCTGTCCTGGCTGAGCAGAGGACGTTTATTGGGGGCACTCCAATTAACAGACGTGATTGGGAACTAACACTTAGGTGGACTAGTAGCAATAGGGCTGGCGGAAGAAATCTGATTTAGAAAGGGATTTGAATGAAGAGGGGTCACCTTTGGACCAGGAGTGGGCGTTCCAGGTGTAAGGAGAGGCATGGAAGAAAACACCAAGAGAAGAGTGGGAGAAGGAAACAAAGGGAGTAGAGCACAAGGACTGTGAGAAGAAGTAAGAGGAAAGAAAAGCAGAGATGTAAGCAGGGGCTTGTATGTGATGTAGGAGGGGTGAAGATGCCAGTGGAGGGATTTTAGAAGGGAGTAACATGTTCGCAGTGGTGGAGGGAGGAAGATTATTTTAGCAGTGGGTGTTGTGAGCAGTTCTACCATATTCACTGTGATCATGAACATACTCTTCATTTGTCCTTTTCTGCACATGCACAAAGATGGTTGCCATCTTGCTTCTGGTCATAATTTCACAATCTGATTTTTTGTGCCAGAGTGGCTTTTTGCATGATCTGATTTTTTTTTTTTTAAAAAAAGCATTGTCCCAAAACTTCACAAGAAAGCAAAATGTTGGGAGTTGTGAACTCACCCAAAATGGAAAGAGAAATGTCATGGATAAAATTTCATGGAAAAAACTTCTGACTTTTGTAGAGCTCTATTTACACCCCTGGCCCCATTTAATTCTTATATACGTATTCCTGAGGGTCCTACATGTGGCACATGGCATTTTGTGCAATGCGCTATAGAGCCCACAACATAGTGTTCTGGGTTCTCTAGAGGTACAGTATTCAAACAAATACCTTGCACTGTAGGGTCATACTCTTGGGAATGACTTTAAAAAGCCATGACTCTGACACTACCTGCTTAGTTAGGTGATGGTGCACAGTGATGAAATCCAACTGCTATCCTATATTTGGAGATACTTCCTTTCCCCACCTCCAGAGTTTAAAATATCATCCCTCATTAAAGGGCAACAATCAATTGTTTAAACTCCATAATGTATCTTCTGTACTTTCCTAAAAAAAAGGTAAATCCTTTACACGAATGCTACAAATATTACCTACTTTTGCATTTTGATCCATAGCCTAATTTTGTTCTTTCCATTAATATAAATTTAATCCAGAATAAATGAATGTGAGAAGTTGATGTTTAAAATATTTTTATACTGACAAGGAGTTCATTGCTCCAGACTGACTCATTTTGTCTTGTTCTTACCTCATCACCATCCTTGGTGAACTCCTTTCTGCAGACATGAGCCATGATTCCAGCAGCGAGGGCATCTCCCAAGACATTGATCATTGTTCTAAATCTGTCTCTGACAAACAAAACAGTGGTGTTAGGTGACAGGTGCTCCATCTTGGAAATAGTCATACCTGCAACAGGTACATACTGATTAAACACTTTAAATATTTAGAAAAAATCAACTCAAGTATAAGCATTGCTGTTTTCTCCACAATCTGTGAGCTATTTGCCTCTATTAATAGTATTGTATTTGAGTATTTAGATATTAAAAATTCAGAATATTGTCTGATTTGGGGACTGATCCTGCAAAATGCCAAGTTCCTCAACTCAAGTGAGTTGAGGGCAATCAATATCTTGCAGGTCCCTGATAAATGAAGAATCACAGCACCCAGAATGCTGGATAAGGAGATCACTGTGTGTAGTACAGTCTGCAATTTGCCTCTTACTCTCTTCCAGAACAACATACCCAAATAACAATGCTTTCCTAGCAATATCAAACTAACGGGAAACAGTCAACTCATATCACACTCCTGTCTGAATACACCTTACCTGCTATTGTTACAAGTAACACTTAAGACTAGGACAGAAAGAAATGAGAGAGAATATTTTCAGTTTATTGACTCTGTGCATTTGACAGCATCTTGTGTATAATAGATTTCACGATTCTCATATCCTGGGATCAATTTCAGTGTTCTCCCTGTTTAGTCAGTTAAGCAATCTGTTTCTCCCTGTTTGTACAGGTCTCTCACACAGCAATGCTAAGAAAAAATATTTTTTAAAAATGGATTGTAAAACCACAAATATTGATGGGACTCACTGACAAG
This sequence comes from Emys orbicularis, assembly GCF_028017835.1. Taxonomy (NCBI): domain Eukaryota; kingdom Metazoa; phylum Chordata; order Testudines; family Emydidae; genus Emys; species Emys orbicularis. The sequence goes on from NC_088690.1 coordinate 11,551,537, forward strand.
GATAGTATCTGAAACTACTTTTAATACATTATTTCCAAGTGACAATACACCTCTACCCTGATATAACGTGACCCGATATAACACGGATTCGGATATAATGCGGTAAAGCAGTGCTCCGGGGGGTGAGGGAGCTGCGCACTCCGGTGGATCAAAGCAAGTTCGATATAACGTGGTTTCACCTATAACACGGTAAGATTTTTTGGCTCCCGAGGACAGCGTTATATCGGGGTAGAGGTGTATTTCAAGTTAGAGAGACAAGGTAGGTGTGGTAATACTTCTCCCACCTTGTCTCGTTTATATCCTGGGACCAATATGGCTACAACTACACTGCATGTATTTCAAATAACCGTATCTTTTTGTGTGTGAAATACATTGAAAACTTTATCATATTGGTAACTTAATTTATGAATTTGTATAATAAAACTGAGATTCAGAATCATTCAGATGTTTGGCTTATAAAAGTGAATGAAGGTCCACTATCATACTACTCAGATTTCAAAGCATATAGAACACAGTGGACTTAAACTCTATGGGCCAGACTTTTCATACACTTTATGCATGCTTAATTTGTATGCCTAATTTGCAAGTGTATTTGCATGCCTAATTAGATGCACCTGCATGCAGTTATCCAAATTACATCTACAATTACAGTAACTACACATGAAAATTGCATGTCCACTGCACTTGAAAATCTGGACCTAGATGTGTCTATCCCTCTTAGCCTTAACTTACTGCTTTTGACTCTGCTTTGATGAAGAGCTTCACAAGTAAAAGTAAAATGCAAAAATATAGTTACAGCAGGTTTTTGCAGGAGGTGCTGTTACAGTCTTACAAGTTTTTTCTTAGCTTGTGAACAAGTTTTGACTCTTGGAAAGACATGTTGGATCGTTAGTTTTGGATTCTGCCTAGAGGCACTTTGAGTAGGAAGAAGCTATTTTGGGGTCTGATAGGAGGGTACAGTTATATGTAATCAGATACAAAACTTGTACTCAGCATTTTAACAAAGTAGGTAAGAAGTGTGTGTGGGGGGGTTTCTTGGGCACTGGATAAAATTATTAAATTCACGTACCCACTAAGGTTACCTAAATGAGTTGTTGTACAAGTAGTACAACTAATGCATTGTAATGGAGATTTCAGTACTATCAGATCACTTAAACAACCTTTATGTTTTTCTACCCCCAAATGTAATGATGAAAATATTTGTAAAGCTAACCACAATATAAACAGATCAGTTCACTTTGCACCTATAGGTTTATGAAACTGCCAAGCACTAGTCCAAGAAATGTAAGTATGCCCTTCTCACTCAATGTGACCTGCAAAGGAAAAAAAAATTGGGCATGCACCCGTCTTTGATTTTTGTATAGTGTAGAAAGAGCCTGAAGAGGTTTTTTGTTGTTTTTTGTTTTAAATTTCTGCTGGTTTTACACTAGAAATTCAAGTCTTGTCTAAGCTGAATGGCTCTGATGACTGGATAAATAGTGAAATGGTGACTTTACAAGTATTGAGGCAGAACTGAGTAATTGAGAGGGGAAGAGCTTTTTAGTCAGAGTGTTTAAACACCTTGTTTTTGTTGAGCTTTATTAACTATTAAAGAATGGCTTTGTTATAGATTCAACACCCTTGCCCTTTAAAGGTTAGAGGTCACAGTAAACATTCCTGAAACCTCCCAGAAGTTCTCCAGCAAAACCAAGAAAGGCCAGACTTGACATTCCTGATATTTTTGAAAGTAAAAAATAAATGTAAAAAAATACTAAACCTTCAGGCTGTCTAAGCGTCATACAGAAACAAAAAAGGGCACAAGCCCAACTTTTTTTTCCTAATACTTCATAAAGTACTTTCAGTGTTGTAAGTTTAAATAAAATACAATGAATTTGTAATTGCAGTTTTGTAGCATCTTGTGCAATGGATCTTTACTGCATTAAGAGGAATCATGAAGAAATGTTAAATTCTAGGACTTATTTAGAATAAAAGAAAAGCAGCTATTGTAAATAGAGAGAGGGTATTATATCTACTGGTATTATATTTATATAATCAGAACTGCTCAACTATGGCCTCATCTACACTGCAAAATGTTATCATGTCTGAGCATGAATGCCAACAGTTGAGTTAACTGACAAAATACTGAACTATTTAGATTATCTCTGTAGACCTGGCCTGTGTATTATCAGAGTTGAGAACTGAACTGCTCGTAATTTAGATACCAAAAACTTGAATAGTTTTGAATAATGAAGGATGTGAAAGTTGAAATCTGCTCATGAACAATTCACAAAGAAAGAGCTGAAATTCAAAATAAATTACTGTATTTGTTATTAATTCAGCTAGCTCTGGCCATAGACTCTCTACTGTTAATGAAGAGTCTCCGTTAGTTTAGGTGCTTTCTCGAGTTCGATCCCTGCTGTCTCTGTGAAGTTCCCAGTGATTATGATGTGCAGAAGTGACAGCTGTGACGCCCTAAGCGTCTATGGATTGACATGCAGAGTACAGAAAAACAACTTGATTTGCAGATGGAAGGAAGGTTCGGACACTAAGTTACTTACAATGCCCAGTCAACTGCAATAATTAAAGTGATGTCATCTGTAGGCAGCCCAACTGATGTCAGAACAATGACCATAGTCACAAGGCCAGCTTGTGGGATCCCTGCAGCACCGATGCTGGCAGCTGTTGCTGTGATACTTTAAACAAGAAGAGGAACAATAAGATTTAACAGCCATATCACATGGCTGGAAATAACACACAGTAACAACGTATCTCTACCTGACTCTTTCTGGACCAGAATCACTCACATACAAACCACTGCAACAGGAGTTTATGAACTGTGATTAGGAATCAGCCAGATGGCTAGAATGGGGCACATTAGCCTGCTACACTTTCATCTTTTATCCCTACAGCCAAGTAGGTGAGCTCCAGTGGTCAGATTCTGCGCTGCACCTCTAAATCATAGCATAGAACTTCTGACCTAAGGGAAGGGAGGGCTGCTAAGGTGGCTTTAAGCTACTTTTGCACCCTCCTGATTCTAGGCTGCTTTGCAGCCTTCAATGTAATTTAAAGAGTTGTGGGGGCCTGTCTCAGTGATGTCAGCCTGTCCCCAGAATCTCTTCAGTGCTGCATACTACAGACTTGCAGTTGATATACACCCACCCTCAGTGTAAACCCTATGGCAAGGAACGAACCTAATAGATGTTGTCTGTAGTTCCTGCACCAAGGGAACCCTCCCTGGCCAATCCTTTTATGCTGTTCTAGCCCTTCTAGACAGCATATATGGGCTGGAGTAGGGGTGAGGCACTCATCCTAGATCCTGGCTTCATCTATTTGGGTCTAAGTATGAAGCAAGCATGAATGATTTCATCCTCCTCTTATGTTTCTGGAAAATAGAAACCAGTCACTACTCCTGTTTGATTCTCATATTTTTCAGCCAGGCAGGAAGAGGGCAGGGGGACCTGGCAGACTTAAATTCCATCCTCTGGAAAAGAGAGGATAGTTTTGTGATTAAGGAGTTAGGCTGGACCTCAAGACATCTGGATTCAATTTGTCTCTGCCACAGACTTCCCATGTGGCCTTGGGCAAGTCACTTAGTTTCTATATCTCTCAGTTCCTCTAATGTTTTCTGTCTCCCATCCTTTGCCTGCCTCATCTACTTAGTCTGTAAGATCCTCAGAACAAGGACTGCCGCTCACTATGTCTTTGTACAGTATTTAGCACGAGTGCCAGTCTCCAATCTTGGCTGGGGACTCTAGGCTGTATCACAATACAAATAGTGAATGAATTAGCTGTAAACTTCATTTTTATTTGACACTGAGTATTGAACCAAATGTCTGACTTCAAATAAGAAATGGGACTGAGTCAGAGTGTTTGGATCATGATCTAGGTGAGACAAAGCGTAAGTGTTTTCAGATTGAGGGTACTATTTTGAGTTCCTCTTCCCCATGTTCAGTGGGTGGGAGTCTCAGATCCAGGATTCTAGTTTGGACCATCTCTGATACAAATATTAGTTTCCATGCAGGCTTAAACTCCCTACTACATATTTGTTCGGTGTTATATTTAATTAGTACTGTTTTGGGAAATGGATTCCCTTTTCCAGGAGCATAAATGATTGGGTATGTTCTTGGAAAGAGACAGATGGGAGGAAGAGAGCTAGGCCAGCTACTAGAAAAAGACAAAACATAAATATAAAGACAGTAAGTGGGTGACTTACTAAAGGAAATAGTAAGTAATAACCATCTGCGTTTATACAGTACCTGTCATCCCATGATTTCAAAATTCTTTACAAACATTAGTTAATTAAGCCTCAAACTATTATTATCCCTATTTTTCCAATGAGGAAACTGAGGTACAGAGATGTTAATTGACTTACTCAAACCCACACAATGAATCAATGGCACTAGGAGTCTTAGCTTTCCCACAATACATAAATAAATTCCTTATGTGGGCAGAGAGAGAGTGAAAATTAAGATTTATAAGCCATTTGAAAAAAATTAAAGCTTGTATGGCATTTGGATACCATGGTGGTGTGCCTAGCCTAAATAGAAAGGAATGTGATCTCAATGTACAAAATGGAAATGAAATTCAGTGGTGAATGTTACAGGTTCCCTGGACAGCTGATCAGGACACCAAACTATTTCAGAATAGAACCTCTGTGACTGGGTTGCCAACCAGGATTTAGACCTGCTCCTGCTCCCATTAAAGTCAGTGGTAAAACTACCAGTGACTTAACTGGAAGCAAGTATAGGGCCCTTAATTAGTAAGATCAGGGAATTCTGCTGTTGCTCATGCTATTTTTCAGGCCAACTTCACAAAGTCAGCCACTAAACAGTGGCCCCAAATAGAGATGTTTGTTGGCATAATTACATTAAAAGGAAATTGGCAAGGCTAGGAGAGTGTCTTTAGTTCTTTCACTTCTACAGAGATGGCCTCAACAAGCCCCTGCAATCTTAGCCCCAGATCTCAATCCACGATTGCAGCTCAACCCTATCTTCATAATAGGCCGAGTCAAATAAATAAATAAATAAATGATCAAACCAGAACATCCTGAAATTTGGGAATGTTCAGGGTTGGATCCAGATTTCAAATCTCCCAGCGCGGGAGCATCTAAATCTAGAGAGTGTTTGTCCCATCATAGACCAATGATGTTTAGATTCAGTGGTGGAATGCAAGCTTAGATTTTGGTGTGGGGCCCATCACTGTTAACGATCTGTTTTCTCCCTCTCTTTCCTTCCATTCTACTCTTGATTTCCCCCCTCTCTTTGATTTGTTTTTTAATCTTCCTATGTCCCTTTCCTCCTACTCTGGCTTTACTTATATCCCCTTATTTATTGGCATGAAGCCTGTGCTTGGCACATAAGCAGACATGGTTCTGCTCCGAGGAGTTTACAACATACATTCTTTCCATCTCCCATCATCCTTCTTGTTCTCTAATCTTCCAAATCACCCTTCCCATCTTCCGCTTCCATTTGGATGATTTTTATAACATACCACTTGTTTTTATCTTTGTTCTGGACCCATCTCTAATTAAAGTGTAACTGAATTATAGATCACAAAGACTAAGGCTATGTCTACACAGCAGCTGGGAAGTGTGATTCCCAGCTTGGGTAGACTTACATGTGCTAGTTCTGCATGAGCCGGTGTGCTAAAAATAGCAATGTGGCCTCGGCATCATGACAGGCAGCTTGGGCTAGCCACCCAAATATGTACTCAGGAGTGTGGCCAAGATTGCACTCAGGTGACTAGGCTAAGCCCCCTCCCATGACATTGCAGCCACACACTATTTTTAGCATACGCTAGTTTGAGCAGAGCTAGCACATGTGTGGCTACTTGGGCTGTGAAATGTCTCTCCCAGCTGAGTAGACATATCCATAGTCCTGCACATGACCATTCTCACTTTTAGTACACGGCGAGAAGGCAACAGCTCATATGGGCCAGATTGATTTCTTTTTCTAATTTGACCAAACTTTCCCATTAATTCATAAGCAGACCCCAGTTATAGGAAGAAGCTAATTGAAAAAACTCTCTTGCTGTTGTCATTCAGGTCTTATACACACTAGAACTGAAGATGTGCAGGCCACAACAGTGTAAACATGCCCAGATATGATGGTGATGAGGTCAGAGGGTAGATGGTAGGTAGATTTCTAATGTGGTCAGGCATTACTCATTATATGAATGTTTTTCTAATCATTAATTCCTTGCTGGAAACCTGCAGGTTTCACTCCTGAGGCATTCTTTGGCAGGCAGTGAAATTATTCTGGCAATAGTTAACTGGTTGGAATTTTTTTTTCTATTTAGGATTGGTTATGCTATTTTCAAGAAGAAGGTATTAAATTAATGGAGATATCCTGTCTCCTAGAACTGGAAGGGACCTTGAAAGGTCATTGAGTCCAGCCCCCTGCCTTCACTTTTGCCCCAGATTCCTAAGTGGCCCCCTCAAGGATTGAACTCACAATCCTAGGTTTAGCAGACCAATGCTCAAACCACTGAGCTATCCCTCCTGTGTATTTAAAATATAGAATCTATAGTTAGTGCTCTCTAGCCAGTGAGAACTTGCTTGTTATTAAATTTGCTTTTACAAGCAGCAGCAGTGGAAGTAATTTTTAAAACCTGAGCTACATAATGATTTAGAGGAAAACTACACACAGAGTATGTTATTTCTTTTCCTATTATATTTCCTGTCTCAAGTAGCCTTCCACCCAAGCTGTTCAGCACTTCCTGAATGTTTGCCACCTCTCTTTCAGAAGGAAGGGATAATTAATTATTCCAGTTTTAGCTTAAGGCTGACAAAACCCCAATGAGAAAAAATAGGACATTTTTTTTTATAAAACACGCACAGAAAATATGTGGAGTGAGACTTTGTGCTGCACCCCTAAGAGGCTCAGCACAGAATTTACAGCCCAGGGGTTGAGGAAACTATGATGGCTTTAAACCACCTTTGTGCGTTTCGCATGCTGGGTTCCTCTGGGGGCTGAAGAGGCCCATTCTGTAACTTCAATAGCCCTGGGGGTGTAAATTACAGCAGCCTCCTTGGGGTTGCCCTATGGGCCATGCAGTGGAATCTCTCTGCTATGCTTCATTCCTGTTGTGCCTGGCATCCCCCTTTTTTATGGAGACCTCTGAGGGGTCCTTGGGAAGCAACCTTACAGCTGTCTTCCATATTGCCTGCGCTTGATGAATCCTCCCCTGGTCTGCTGTGCTACTTAGGGTTGCTGATTGCTGCTCTGGCCGTCCTGTGGTGTAAAGGGCCAGAGCGCTTTGCTGAGGAGCTTACCATTTAAGTTTACAATGTTGAAAGTTATTTGTGGGGGGAAGGAGCCGGTGTGTTCTTAACATCCCCATCCTATGCACTGGAAGTGCATCCCCAACAGCACAGGGATTTGGAGGGGTTCATTTTTTATAGGATTCAAGGGGGGGAAATTAAACACTGTGAGCAACAAAGTTGTAATCCTAAGTGAATGAGCTACAACTGGCCTAAAAGCGAAGGATTTTAAAAAAGCCAGTTTAACAAATTGAAATGCGATATATTTCTCTGTTCACGTCTGTTTTAATAGTGCTAATAAGATTTCCCTCCACACTGGCCCTGATCTTACAGGAAGCTTTGAACTGAACATTGCAGATGCAGTAATGTGCTTGATACACAAATGAGAGAACATCACAGATTTAATGAGTCAAATGGAAAGGTTGCTGGGTTTTTGGGTTTATACCTTATAGTAATAATCTGTCCAAAATCCAGCTCATAATTGTTTACTTGAGCAATAAAGATTGCTGCCACCGCTTCATATAGGGCAGTTCCGTCCATATTGATCGTGGCCCCAACAGGCAGCACAAATCTGGCAATCCTTCGGTCAACATGGTTATTCTCCAACAAGCACTTGAAAGTTATAGGCAATGTGGCTGAGCTGCAAAACATCCAAAACAAAAACCAAACACGTGTTGGAAGCTGTTTTATCCTCAGGGAATAACATTAAAAGCAGCAAACTCATCTATCTTCCCCTGCATATAGATCATATTCAATGCTGTATGCATTCAAGCACTATTTCCTATCTTCGCTTCTGTCTGCTTATGTATCGGGCCCAAATGGCTTCACTGATAATGGGAGTTTTGTCATTGGCTTCTGTCATAAACATACAGCTAAGGGTAGCATAAAATCCCTCCTTTACCTGTAAAGGGTTAAGAAGCTCACATAACCTGGTTGGCACCTGACCAAAAGGACCAATGAGAGGAGAAGATACTTTCAAATCTGTGGGGGAAGGTTTTTGTTTTGTCTCTCTTTGTGTGTCCTCTCCGGTCAGCGAGGAACCAGGGAAGGGAAAATACATCTCCTAAAGCCATATCTGAACTAAGCATCTAAGGCTTGGTCTACACTAACCCCCCAAGTCGAACTAAGGTACGCAAATTCAGCTACGTTAATAACGTAGCTGAAGTCGACATACCTTAGTTCGAACTTACCGCGGTTCAGACGCGGTCCACACGCGGCAGGCAGGCTCCCCGTCGACTCCGTGGTACTCCTCTCGCTGAGCTGGAGTACCGCAGTCGACGGCGAGCACTTCCTGGTTCGACTTATCGCGTCCAGACCAGACGCGATAAGTCGAACCCAGAACTTCGATCCCCAGCCGCCGAACTAGCGGCTGGGTGTAGACCAGCCCTAAGATTACAAATTGTAAGTAATAGGAAGGAAATGTGTTAGATTGTCTTTTGTTTTAGCTTGTGAATTTTCCCTAGGCTAAGAGGGAGGTTTATTCCTGTTTTTTTGTAACTTTAAAGTTTTACCTAGAGGGAAATCCTCTGTGTTTTAAATCTGATTACCCTGTAAAATTACCTTCCATCCTAATTTTACGGAGGTGCTTCTTTTACTTTTTCTGTATAATAAAATTCTGCTTTTAAGAACCTGATTGGTTTTTAGTGTCCTAAAAACCGAAGGGCTGGTCTGTGCCCACTTCGTTAACCTATTTAGTTGGTATATTATTCTCAAGCCTCCCCAGGAAAGGGGGTGAAGGGGTTTGGGGGGATTTTGGGGGAACAGGAACTCCAAGTGGTTCTTTTCCTTGAATCTTTGTCTAACTCACTTGGTGGTGGCAGCGATACCGTCCCAAGGACAAGGAAGAATTTGTGCCTTGGGGGAGTTTTAACCTAAGCTGGTAGAAATAAGCTTAGGGGGTCTTTCATGTGGGTCCCCACATCTGTACCCTAGAGTTCAGAGTGGGGAGGGAACCTTAACAGCTCCTGTGAGCGCAAGTCAGTTGTGTTTAATGAGCACAAGGCACTTGAGCATGTGTATGCAAATTCTGCTTTGCACTGTTACGCAAGAGACAATCATTCAGTTCCCACTCTACAAATTTTTAAATCAGTATTGGATGTTTTTCTTAAAAGTATGCTCTAGTTCGAACAGCAATTAATTCAGAAAGTTCTATGGCCTGTGTTATGTAGGGGGTCAGAGTAGATTATCACAATGGTTCCTTCTGGCCTTATAATCTATAAGGTAGAAAGCAAGGGCTGGAGGTGCCGCAGAAGCCATAGTGTATGTTTAGTCACCAAAGGGTCAAGGAAGGAAAGTGCCTCATGCAGCGCAGTTGTGATACCTCTGGAAACAAAACATCACTGTTGATACTTTCAGAAGGAAATTCCACCCCATCCTCGTTAGACAGAAAGCTGATGGCCCTGATGATAAGCTTTGAAGCAGGGTAAGATATGAAGCAGGGGTGGGCAAACTTTTTGGCCCAAGGGGTCATCTGGGAATAGAAATTGTATGGTGGGATGTTAATGCTCACAAAATTGGGGTTGGGGTGTGGGAGGGGGTGAGGGCTCTGGTTGGGGGTGCGGGCTCTGGGGTGAAGCCAGAAATGAGGAGTTCAGGGTGCGGGAGCGGGCTCTGGGCCGGGACGGGGGAGTGGGGTGTGTTGGGGGGTGAGGGCTGGGGGTGTGGGCTCTGGAGTGGAGCTGGGGATGAGGAGTTTGGGGTGTAGGAGGTGCTCTGGGCTGGGACCGAGGGGTTCGGAGGGCGTGAGGGGGATCACAGCTGGGATGGGGGTTGGGGTGAGGCTCAGGGGTACAGGCTCCAGGCGGCGCTAACCTCAAACAGCTCCCGGAAGCAGCGGCATGTCCTTCTCCGGCTCCTACATAGAGGCGTGGCCAGGCAGCTCTGCACACTGCCCCATCTGCAGGCACCACTGCTGCAGCTCCCATTGTAGTGCTGGAGGGGGCCATTGGAGCGTGTAGGAGCCAGAGAGGAGCCCCTGACCCTGCTCTCTGGATGGAGTGCCGGAGCGGGGCCATGCCACAGCTTCCGGGAGCTGCGTGGAGCGGCCCTGACCCTGCTCCCTGGCTGCAGCACCAGAACGGGGCACGCCCCACTCTCCAGTGAGAGCTCAAGGGCCAGCTTAAAATGGCCCGTGGGCTGTAGTTTGCCCACCCCTGATGAAAAGCAAGGATCTCCTCACGGCTCTGATAGGGCTAGAGGACATGTCTCAGGCCCACCCCATCTCCCTTCAGGCATACAGTAAATAGTGCAGTTTTATTAAAGTGCAAGTCTGATCCTGTGCCTACACAGGATTTCTCCCCCCACCCCTCCTGCTTATCAAAGTTAAGGGCCTCCGCTCCTACTAACAATGGGAGTTTTGAACACAGACTGAGGACAGTGTACGCCCTTAAGACTGTGCCAGTGCCTACTGAGTACTGACACCAAACCAAAAATAAAATACTTGTTTAGGCAACAATTCATAATGGTTACACAGTAAACAGGATTATTTAAAAAACAGGTTGCTCCTTGAGCTAAACTCTCCAAAACTCTCTCCTCCCAGCCCTCCAAGTGAATTTAGTGTTGGTGAAAGATGTCAGATAAATAGCCCTGGGGACTGAAACCCTCTATTGTATCTGATCTGTGGACAAACAAAGTGCAAGGTTCCTAAACCATGATGAACTGGTGGGATCACTTCTGTGGACCAGTGAAAGTACAGTTGAGTGTCTGTGCCTGCTCATTCCTTACCCTCTCTGCTGATGCTGCAAACAAAGAAGCCAACTGGGACAGAGCTATCTGTACACTAAGAAGATTTAGGGCTGGCCTATACTGGGAACTTACATCAGCATAGCTACATCTCCCAGGGGTGTGGATTTTCAACACTAGGTTGTTGGATGAATTCTTCTGTGAGTAGAGCTACTTCCTCTCAGCAAGGTGGATTACCGACACCAACGGGAGAACCCCCCCGTCAGCCTAGGCAGTGTCTACATTGAAGTGCCTCCGCAGTGCTGCGGTAGCAGTTTAAGTGTTGACATACCCGGAGACAGAGACCACCGACTCATTTCACACACACCACTAAGCAGCCATATAACTCTAGCACATTTTGATCCCTAGTGAGCTGGAGAACAGCTTAGAAATCACAAACCTGAGAATGGCTAGGTTGGGGGCAAATTGAAATTACTGCTCCTGATTGGCCAAGAATTGCACACATCCTATTTTTGTTCTCTCTTCTCCTCTTCCTTGTCCTTTACCACATCCTGCTTGTTCATCTCATCCATCAGTTATGTCTTGTCTCTTTGATTGTAAACTCAATCGAAAAGACAGGGCAGGGTCTATCATTTGCAATAGATTAGTACAGCGCCGAGCACAATGGGGCCCTGACCTGGTTGGCCTCCAGGTGCTACTGGAATATAAATGTAAAACAGAAACCAACATCTTATAATGGACAGTTTTAGGCAGTTCAACCATAGGCATAGCTGCCAATAATAATGAACTTAAAATCCATTATTACCACTCTTGAGCTACTTAGAGTTCTGCAGTGACATCCACCCCTTTTATAAAAACATCATCTCTTACAACTCAACAGCTTCTTTTACAATGAATCCTTGTGTTTCTTTGTACGGAGAGGAGGGGAAAATGTTTATTCTTTTTTCAAAGTTTTTACATTATTATAAGTTTAATGCATCCAGAGGGCACAACATGTTAAGAACAATCCTTCACCACCCTTTCTCACCTTACAGACTACTTACCAAATGCCAAATTAAGAATAATTAAAAAGTCCCACTAAAGATGAGGTAAGAGCCAAATGTTGTCTTGCAGTTAGGATATACTGGTGGTAGTTTGGGAAACTGTATGTTCAGACAGACAGCAGCCCACTCAGAAGAGCAGAATAAAACTTGAAAATTCTACTTCATGCAGGGTTTATGTGAACCTTTTCTTCTTGTTTCACATCCTTAAACTTTGCTTTCAGTTTCAGGCTCAAACAAATCTGAAAATTAAAGCAAAATTCAGCAAAACCTACAATTTTTAATTATGGGGCCTATTTTCAGTCCAATAGGTTATAAAGCCACTGATAAGACATGAAGCTACTGAGTTTTGCATGGTTTCAATTGGGAACCATAGACTGTGCTAGGTTCCCTTGAAAATTGGCCCAAGTTCAATCAAAAGGATCACTAATCTCTGAAGGCCTGTCCTAAACTTTGCAGTTTTAAATGCAACAGAGAGTCCTGTGGCACCTTTAAGACTAACAGATGTATTGGAGCATAAGCTTTTGTGGGTGCATGCATCCGACGAAGTGGGCATTCACCCACGAAAGCTTATGCTCCAATACATCTGTTAGTCTTAAAGGTGCCACAGGACTCTCTGTTGCTTTTTACAGATCCAGACTAACACGGCTACCCCTCTGATACGTGGCAGTTTTAAATGAAACTCAAATCTAGCATTTTTCACACCCCTCAGTGAAGTAGCTGTGCTGATCTAACTTGTTGGTGTAGACCTGACCTGAGTGTTAGTGAAAGCAGCTTTGGGGGTCTAATGTCAAATGTTGAGGAAACTGTTAGGTTTTAACACTTAACCCATACCTTGAGGCTAAATCTAAAGCACTGTTTTTAAATAGCTAAATATTCTTCAGATTTCCTGAAGCCATTAGTAAAGAGAGGAGGCATCTTGTCCCACTCAGGACTGTATTACTGACAAGCAATTGCAAAACAGCTATAGGTTTATCCCACTCCATTTTAGTGATTGTACAGGGGCAAGGATTGAATACAAACCAATATTTCAGTCATGCAAAGCGCTAATGTAGGCCACAAAGAAATAGAAGAGCCAGTCTCTATAGAAAAAGCTCCTTCTCCAGCTGTTTAGCCCTGCCTGTTTATCTTGCAAATGAATCCTAATTCTTATTATTGCTCCAGAAAGTCAACAAGCTGACTTAATCAAGAATTAAGTTACACCCCCTTTTGTTAAATCTGTCTTTAATTTACACTGCACAAGAGCCAAGGTCTCAGAGTTTCATAAGAAGCAAAAGCCCCTTGAAATGTTCACATTTTATTTACACTCTGTGTGCAGGGGAAAAGAGAACTGCTTCTTTTGATGGGATGCACTATTGAGAAGATGCTGCCTTTGATTCACTGACGCTGTAGAAAGATGACCATGGAGAAAAAAAGACCTCTACATGTCCTAGGGAAATTATAATCAAACCAAGGGGCATTCTATCTATTAGCCAAATTCTGTCCTTCACACTGCGAGAGGTGCCTGGGTGGAGGAATCGTAACAGTGACAGATGTTCCCTGAGCCAAGCTGACTAAACAAGGCAGGATGGCTCAGAGGGGCCAGGCTACAGCATACTTTGGACCACACCTCATTGCTACACCTCCCTTAGTGCCTGTCACCAAAGCCAAACAATGTCCCAGGGCCTAAGAGCCTGGGATCAACACCCAAACTAGCTGGCCTCGCCCTTTTGGGGCTATGGAATGCTACCTAGTATGTCACTGGGACCCCCTGCCAAGCATGTAAGGAAACAAATACATGTTCTACTATGGTCCTGTATGGGTGCACTGTTTGGGGGGATAAGGAGGAGGGTAAAAGAAACTTCTGCCCTTTCTGCCCTCCACCAATATATATGTGCAAAGAAGTCAGAATTTTGCCCTATATGTTTGACATTCCATACAAATGCTAAGCATGTCATTGGCATCAAAAGTGATAAAACTGGACAGCACATGGGGACTGATTGTTCGATGGAGAACCCCTCACTTATAGGGTATGGGTTCCAGTTATGCTTAGGTCAGTGAAGTCATTGCAATGAGATGACTGTTTGGTGGCTTACAGTTCCTGTAGTGGACAGGTGCTCACATCCCAATGCTACCAGCACCATTTCCACAAAGTGGCACCCTTACTTGCAGTCTTGGTCGAGGTGCCAAGAACTAAATTAGCTATGGGGAACGACCCTCAGAAAGGATCCTTGAAAAACAAAGCTAAGGCAAATTAAGGAGTCGGGGTGGGGAGGCTTGCGCTGGCACTGCCTTGTTTTACCTGATTTGTGGTTAGCTAGATGTATTTAGATTCCTGATCTATCATTCCATCATCTTTCACTAACACTAAATTCAGTAAAAAGATGAATTATCCACTAGAGTCTCTCTAAGCTTTGTCAGTCTACATTAGTGTTGCTACATATAAAGAGCCAGGTGAAGAATAATTTACTTTTTGGCCATGGCTTTATCTAGTATAATCTGTATTTAAAACACTTCATCCTTCCCATCTGCACTCCCATTTGTGTGTCTTGTCTACCTGTCGTATCCTGCCTGACACTTAGAGTGTAAGCTCGCTGGAATGGAGACTATCTTTGCTAGGTATTTGTACAGTGTGGCCTTGATCTTTGAATGGGTTTTCCAAGTGCTACCATAATAACTAATAGTAATAGGCAAGGAAAACAGCTGGCCCTTGACATGAACAGGGAAATCTCCCAAGAGTGATTTGTCTCACTTTTTGTGCACGGTATGTCTTTTCTATAGTTATGATCTTTAACTAAAGAAATCTTTCCACCCCTGGTGGTGGCTGGATTTAATACAAGAACACTGATTTTCAGTGTTCTGTCTATCATTAGATGTAGGCATGCACTGATGCAGAAACATACGGTAGAGACACATTAGTAGGCCAACCTTTTGTTCTGCTTTAAAATGATCTGATAATCCAATGCCTGTATTATTAATATTAATATGTTGCCTTTTTGACAAGTATTACTTAATCAGATACAGATGTGATGACTGTCAGAAGAAGCAACTTTACTTTCCAAAACCAATTATTTGTGCATGTTCTTTTGGCAACAACTCAGTTATGTGCAGTATCTATTCTTCTCACTGTAACCAAGGTGAAAAGTTCAACTATCTCATCACAAGATGCTACCATTTAAGAGGAAAAACACCAAATAATGTATTGCTTTTTTTAAAAAATCTACATTGCACTTGCAAAAAAATGCATCTGTTGCTGCAAACGGGCAATTGTACATGCAGCATACAAAGCTATGCACAGAGTCATTTGAGAATGTGCACAATTTTCTGCTTTTGTCTGCAATGCCAGTGCAGACTATCGAGGAAGGCTGTGTAAACACAAAACACAATTTAGGCATTTGGGTCTGTAGTTTGGTCACTAGAAATCAGGCCTGACTTTTGCCATATATCTATGACTTATGATTTTGGTACATTTTAGAAAAGAAACTTTGGAAAATTCATGATATCATGACCAACCCGTACATTTAGAGACTAAACTACAGAGAAGGTAGCTAATACTTGAAGAATGATCTGATGGGCTCAGAGATAGAGGCAGACAGGTGATGAGAGAAACCAAAAATAATACGAATAGGAAGAAATAATGACCTGCTTCAATCAAAAGAGGAAATAGCTGTTTAGAAAGCAATGAGGCAGAAAAGATCAGGGGAATAATGCATTGGCTATGAACTCACAAATGTGAAGGAAGAGAATCTACTGTATGACAAAGGAAGTAACTGTCCTATTTTATAAAGCCCCAGTATGACCACACTTGGTAAGTATGGGAATCTAACCTGGTGAAAAATGCCATTATCTTTCTACAGTACAAACTGGAAGATGAGGCAGGAACACTTTTTTCCTAGAGCTGAGAAAGGTAAAACAATGAGAGGCACAAGTCCTAAAGAAAGAAAAATACAGGATGAATAGATAAGAAAATGTCCTTACAGTAAGGGGAATTAAGTAATGGAATAAATGACCTAGTGAGGATGTTGAGTCACCAGCATTATAAGTTTTCAGAACCAGGACTGAGGAAATCTTAGTGGGATCAGGGAAGAGGGTTGAGAGGGAGCCTGAAAGGTCTTTTCCAACATTAATATCTATGACTGTAAGATCATCATCATCTGTGAGTCTGGGGAATACAAACGCATCTGAAGCTACAAACTTAAAAAATAGCCTTAAACTTTCAAACTTTATTAGAACTTATAAAGCCAGCCAAAACACAATTTGCTCCTGATTTCACTTTGCAAAATATACTGTACTATATTTCAGTTAGCAAGTTATTAAATTTTATAAACATCCTGTAAAATGAAATTTATAATAGAGATGCGGACAGTCCCTTAATTTTTATGGCCTTAGTTGGAACCATTATGATTTCAGGAACATACGGATGCAATGTAGACTAGGTAGACCAGGAGACAATCGAAGTTCCTAGGTTCTGTTCTCAGCTCTGGAACAGACACTCCATGTGACTTCGGGCAAGTCACTTAACCTCTCTGTGTCTCTGTTTACCCATTGGTAGAATGGGGATAATGATGCTTATAATATTGACAGTAATTAGCACATTGGACCACAAATTCTGGAAGCCCTAGCATCTACTGAGCGAAACTGACATGATTCTTGTCTGCTTCACAGCTGTCACCCACCAAATAGCAGCAATTTCACTCACCAGCTGCTGAGATCCTGGGGGCCATATTTAATTTTTCATCAGGTTCAGAATCGGAATGCAATCAAATTTTGAAATATTGACATTTCCTGCGAACCTGAACTTCCAAGTTTCAGCCAGCTCTAATTAGGACCTCATAGGTATTTAGTAATATCAGTGTTTAATACCTGGATGATGTGGCCAGAGCAATTAGCAAGGCTTGAAGAATCCCTCTGATGAAAACAATGGGGTTTTTCTTAGTGATAAAGAAGTACATCATTGGCAGAATGAACAGTCCATGAACCACCAGGCCACAAACCACAGTAATGGCATAAAAGCCCAGCTTCTTCCCAATAGCTGTAGGATCATCCATTTCCAAGATCTTGCCAGCAATAAGAAACACGATTCCAAAAGGAAAATACCTAAGTGAAAAGAGAGGGAGATTTATTGCTATGAGACAGATCATTTCCACCAAACAATTTAGTGAGATAACCACTTCCTGCACTTTCATTTCGATACAGACTTAGGACTTGACCACGCAGTGTTTAATAAGCATGGAGAGTGTTCAGAATTTCATAGGAGCACCTTGCAGGATTGGACTCTTCTTCCTTTTCCATTCATGAGTTCTGGGGAAATGTTTTTATATCGAATTATTAGCAATGATGCTGTTTTCTACTGAAAGAACAGGAGTACGTGTGGCACCTTATAGGAAGAAATAATGTATTTGGAATGGAATGCATAGAATGAAACATATAGTAAGAAGATTATATATCCTTACTATATGTTCCAGTCTATGCATCTGATGAAGTGGGCTGTAGCCCACGAAAGCTTATGCTCAAATAAATTTGTTAGTCTCTAAGGTGCCACAAGTACTCCTGTTCTTTTTGCGGATACAGAACAGAACACGGCTGCTACTCTGTTTTCTACTGACTGGCCAGTAGGACACACACAACACACTTAAATACAATTTGTTAATTAAAGCAGTGTATATCTAATCTCTCCCTCAATGTATGCATTTTAAGGTTCGCATCACCATAGTATTTAAGGCCCAGATCCACAAAGGCACTAAGGTGCTTTAGTTCCAGGTTTGGATCCACTGTGACCTACAAAACTATTGCTGAACCCTGAAGGTGCCTAAACTCACTCTGCATCTAAGTTTTCAGGGTAATAGTTCCCTAGGTGCCTATTTTTCTGCCTCTGGGCATATGCACTGCTGCCTCACTCTTGGGGTCTGGATACCTATCTCCTGCCTAAGCCCCAGTGTGATTCACAAACCAGGACAAGATAGGTAATCAGACACCTAAGTTGCATATAGGACCTGATCCAGAAGGCATGCTCAGGGCCTGCCTACCAGATAATGTCCCATTCAGAATCCAACAGGAAGAGGAGGTGGTTCTGGTACCCACCTTATAACAGCCTAGGGGTTAACACACTCACCTGGGTTGTGAGAGACCCGGTTCTGTTCCCTCCTCTCTCGATTTGAACAGGGGTCTGCCACCTCTCAGGAGACTGCTCTAACCACTGCGTTATGGGATACTCTGGTTGAGGGGAGGGGAGGTTGCTCACATTGTTTCCTGCTGAAGATGTTCCAGTGTGGATAAATAATGAAACAGTGACTGGAGCAGTGGGAGTGGAGCAGGGTCTCTACCCACTGGACTACAGAGTCATTCTCTCTCTCTCTTCATGACTGTTTAAGTATTTATTCACAATGGAGCAGTCATGGGGTGCGAGCGAGGTGAGAGACCCCCATTCAAATCGTTTCACCCCCCTCTGGCAGAAAGGGGGAAATTGAATCTGGGTTTCCCACATTTCCGGCGAGTGCTGTAACCTCTGGGCTACAAGTTATAAGGTGGGCGCTGCTGCTGCAGTGATACTTTCCTACCACACAGTATTTTGTGTGTACAGTAAAGCACTTTGAGATCCTCAGATGGAAGGTGCTATATAACTACAATGTATTAATTATGTAGTAGCAATATTTACTCATTAAGACTGTTCACAAAAGTGCTGAAGAGCCATTCTTAAATTAGCAACATTGATGTAAAGAGGGAATGTCAACTATATTTTAAAAGTCCCCTCCCCCCCCCCCGTTTAATTTCAACAGCATCCCAGAAATTGAGAGCAGCGTTTTAGGGATAAAGCTATGAGCAGAGGCGGATTAAGCTTTTGCGGGGCCCTGGACCAGAGCAATTGGAGGCCCCTCCCCCCCCTTCTGCCTGCAGTCGTTCTTCCCACCTACCCCCCAGCACTCCTGCCAGGGAGCGGGGTCAGGTCGCAGGGGCTTCCCCTGCTCCCTGGCAGGCGCGCTGGGCTGGCAGAGCAGGTTGGGGCGAGGGGGCACTCCAATTGGCCGGGGCCCCTGGGCATGGGCCCCATTGACCCAGTGCTAATCTGCCACTGGCTATGGGAGATGCAAGAGCCAAGTTGTGAATCTAAGCGTATGTCTACACTGCAATTAGACACCTGCAGCTGGCCCATGCCAACTGACTCAGGTTTACAGAGATTGGGCTAAGGGGCTGTTTAACTGCAGTATAGACATTTGGGCTTGGGCTGGAGCCTGGGCTCTAGGACCCTGCGAAGTGGGAGGGTCACAGAGCTCGGGCTGCAGCCCGAATGTCTATACAGCAGTTAATCAGCCACTTATCCTGAAACGTGTAAGCCCGAGTCAGCTGGCATGGACCAGCTGCAGGTTTTTAATTGCAGTGTAGACATACCCTAAGATTTATTTTATCGTGCCAAAGGCTACTATTAGGCAGATGCATTTCTATTGCTTTTCAAGGAATTTTCCTCCCATGTTAGAATATTTTTGTTAATCAGTGGAAGGATTTGAAAAGTTCTAGGCCCTGGAACTTTTTACAATTTTGCATATTCTTCAGGATCTTCTAAGTACAGTAAGGGATATTTCTAGTACCCTAACTTCAGATCTGCTCATTTACAGCCAGCTAGGTCTATGGTATAAACTGCATAAAACAGAGAGCCAGATCCCGAGGTCTGTCTGAGCTGTGCTTGGCATGGGACCTGGGATTGGGAATGAAGGTGGGCCATACTTCTTCTATTGGTAAGGATTTATGTTCTCTCTTACACTAGGTAGCTTGTAACCCCACAGGTGTGGCTCTGAAGCATGCACTGGCCATTTAAAGCCAAGTGAACTTCCAGTCACTCTGACCCCTGGTCAAAAAGGTTACCAGACAGGGAGCAGTGCAGCTGGGATTGTAGTGGGATGACTTTTTACCAGTATAGCTATTTCTCTGTCAGACTACATCCACATTGCTATTGTGTTGATATAACTACACCGGTAGGGGATTTGCACTGCTCCAGAATGGGGAATAGCAATTTTGCAATAACTGAGGTTATTTCAATAGGAGACAGACATGAGTATGGATGTGTGCCTGGCTCTGCTAAAAATAGATGAATTCTACTGGGCTAACTTTTGTTAGACCAGGTCTAAGCCACCTTTCCATTCTCCTGATCTGGGATCAAACTTGCCCGCAATCTGATTTATGGACATTCTAAGTTATGTTGGCTAGAGTAGTCCCTTAGGGCCTACTCTGCTGGTTGGGGATTGCCAGAGGGCAGTGCACTGTGATTCTGTCCCTTCATGCCCCTGCCCACACCACTGGCCATGCCATCTACATCTGGAGCAGGTGGCATAGACCTAAATATGTTGCTTTATGGCACCCGGGAATTCCCCTTTGTTAGGGGAATCCCTGGCATCTGTGTTGAGGCAGTTCTCTGTCCTCTTTATGCCACTGGAGTGGTGCAAAGGGAATAGAGCCAGGGACCAGCATCTGGCCTGGAATGTTTGTATAACTTCCTTCAAATGCTAGCACCATACAAAGTTGAGGTTGTTGTCCCTCATGAATTTGCCTGGAAACAAGATTACATCATCTCAGAGCATTTTTTTCCTGTTGAAATATACTTCAACTTTTTAAAAGTGATATTTTTGCTTGATAAAATAGCTACTCACCACACAGCAACTGCCACTATCTTCATGACAGATTCATTTAAACACTGGCAAAAACTGACCAAGGGAACTCCACTGTTACCCATTCTGCCCAACATTATACCTGCAATCAAACACATTATTGTTGTTTTAATTCTCATTTACTCTTAAAAATCCCCAACACACTCCTTTTCTACTGCAACTCAAAGTGAACTAAGTGTGGGGTGGCTAGCTGGGTTAGATAATTGGTAGTGGGATAATCCAACAAATCTCTGTGTTGTAGAATCACAGAGATATAAATCACACAAACACACATAGGGCATGGGGGACAGCCCTTGGTTCTTCAGCTCCACAAACACAGACATCTACCACTTAAGCTAACGGAGATCTCTTTTGAGTTCCCACTAGGAAATCCCTCACCTTCTATGCACCAGTCACTAGAGGGCAACAACACTGACATTATAGAGAGAGAGACGGAGAGAGAGAGTATTTTAGGGTAGGATTGATAAAAGGAGCCTTTTTCTTTTGGCTCACCAGTTTAAATCTAGCCCCGACTGGCAGTGACCAAAAGCCATCATCTGACATCTGTGAAATTAATTTGGTCTCAGTCCAGTTTCTAGTGGATGAGCATCTATAAGATAAAAGCCACCCTCACAACTGGTCCTTTTTGCCACTATGGCTTAGCAGAATCAAGCAAATGCACATGAATACAAGGAAGGGCCAAACTACTGCACAAGACTAATCAGCAAAGAAAACAAACACATTCATAGCAACCAACAGTCATAAAGATAGGGGATCTAGTTCCACGAATAGTTATGTAACTCTATACTTTCTGTATGGTGTTAAGTTTTAATAATGTATACCTAATAATAAACATATCTATCATGTTCCTATTTAATTAATTTGCTGCAGTGATCCCCTGTGAGGATTGTAACGGATCATGTTAATCACTCAAGGAAGCATTTCAGAAATCCATTTATGTTTGAAGAGGATTTTACAAGAAAACGAAGTTGTGAGAATGCACCCCCCTAACACTTATTCTGGATGGACAGAATGTTTGCTTTGACTGAGGGCCCATGGTCTGTCATTTGGAGCGCACATCTGCATTTGCAGGCCAGGTCCCAGATTGTAATGGTTCCAAGACAATCCCCTCCTGATACAGGGGAGTGAGCCACTTAGATGTCAAACCCAACAATTTCACAATAACAATTCATGCAGGATGAGGGTTTATATGCCTGTTAATATTCATCTAGCTGTAAATTTTCGGACACAAAACCACATTATATTTTATTAACAATGTTGCTCATTTATGCTAACAGAATGTTAATTACAAAGTTCAGTTTTTTAAGCTAGACTGGCTTTATTAAGCCATGGCAGCTTTACAAGAGTCTTAGCTTTCTAACTTAGTAGAATGATGAAGAGGGGGAATGGATCACCTCTTATTTTACAGGAATAACTGTGGTTTGCTTACAGGAAAACTCTTTGACGTCTGAGTATGGCAAGTGTTGGCAACAGGAGACATAGCAGGTAAGACTGGAGGCTGCTGAATGATGAGTATGAGACTCACTGGTCTCTTAAAGCAGTGGTTCTCAACCAGGGGGTATGTGTACCCCTGGGGTACACAGAGTTCTTCCGGGGGGACATCAACTCATCTAGATATTTGCCTAGTTTTACAACAGGCTACATAAAAAGCACCAGCAAAGTCAGTACAAACGAATATTTCATGCAATGACTTGTTTATACTCCTCTATATACTATACATGGAAAAGCAAGTACAATATTTGTATTCCAATTGATTTATTTTATAATTATATGGTAAAAATGAGAAAGTCAGCAATTTTTCAGTACTAGTGTACTTTGGCACTTTTGTATTTTTAGGTCTGATTTTGTAAGCAAGTAGTTTTTAAGTGAGGTGAAACTTGGGGGTACGCAAGACAAATCAGACTCCTGAAAGGGGTACAGTAGTCTGGAAAGGTTGAGAGCCACTGTCTTAAAGGACCTCACTATTCAACCAAATACACAAAGGGATGGTTTCAAGAAATGTTAAACAGTCAAACCTCACCAGTTTACTGTACTGTCATTTGCACAAGCCCCTTTCTGCAGTCGTTATGCAAGAAGCCCAAATAGTCATTTCCAAGCAAAGTTTTTACTCTCTGTGATTTATAAGATGATTTCCAATTCTTCAAAGTTTGTGCTAGACTCTCACATCTTATCCGTCTCACACACCCCAACAAGGCCACACTCACCCAGCTGGGGGCCTAGAAGGCTGCCTAGGTGAGGCCCTGAATCAGTGCGTTTTTAAGTGCCTTTTTCATACCCCTTCTCTGGCCACCATTGCCCATTTTGGGGCAGAGTTGGCCAGAACCAGACACAACCTTGAAATTGAGAAGAGTCCTGCATGTGGCTTTCTTCCTGAGCTAAGATTGCTAAGCCACCCACCTCCTGCTTCCAGAAAAAGGAAAAGCAGGTTTCTGTTACTAAGAGAGGATGGGCCGGATTCTCAGTTATGCTAAAGCCTCTTTTTATGCCACTCTGGCAGTGTAAGGGGGCCATAAAATGGGTGTAACTATAATTTATGCCCACGTTAAAGCCCCTTTACTTTGCTAGAATGGTGTAAAGGGGCCTTGGTATAAATGAGAATCAGGCCCAATGACTGAGCAGAACTGCTATGAAGCACCCAGTGCCAAATGAATTACTTTGATGTATATTATGATATTTCCATACATAACATATTTGGAATGATGTTTTCCCTTTCCTCCAAGCCCCATCCACATACCCTCCATTTGATCCCTGCCCTTCACTTTTCCTTAGGATGGGAAGAAGGTGATGTAGAGCTCTTGACAAGAGTCAAGAAATACCCTGTTAAGAAATACCCTATGGGCAATTTGTCCGGCTCCTAGAAGCAAAACAGATAGGTGGTCTTAAGTAGCAGAATCTTGTGTTTCCACAGCCACCAAACTAACACAATCTAAAAACGAACCTTTAATGCACATATATAATTCTTCTCCTGTCCTTCCATCACAGTCATATGTTTTTCAAGTGATAGGCACATAATATGGCCTGGCCGGAAGCTCTGGCAAGATCTTTTATAATGCATGGTTCCTCCAGGCGCTGGCAGACCAACAGATGTTCCATGGTTTGTGTTTCACTGCAGTCGCGTGTCTGGGTCATTGGAATAACCCCACTGCCGCATATTGACTGTTGACCTGCCAGCTCTTGTTCAGAGGCAATTTAAACTTGTCAGGTCAACCAATCCTTCTCTGCACTTGCGTAAATGTGTTCAGCAACATTGATGTGCATTTTAATCTCCTCGCTGAGTATTTTGAATTGTGTGTGCTACATTTCCAGCCATATAGCCGTTGGTGAATTTTTAAGCAGTTCTGTTGCATCTAGGAAGCTTTCCCACAATTTCAGGTGGCTAACTGCCATGGTGTGACTGTGTAGAAGATGTCTGGTATTTTCCACCTGTTGTAGTCATTCCAGTTTGCTTGTGACCGCTCTCCTGATATCTGATGGAGCAATTCCAATAAGCACATAATGGCTGTTCACGCTTGTTGGTTTTAGACATCCTGTGATGTAGCACAGCTGTCAATAAGCACAGGGTCCAGCTCCTTTGCATGAGCTGATCTTTCCCACACCTGACATGCATATTTGGCTGTAGAATAGCAAAATGCAAATGTGGTGGCTCTTAGTATTGCTGGACTGGTTCGCCCTTTTGAATTTGCAAGCTTCCTGAGTGTGTTGTTCTGGGTGCTAACTTTGCCTTTTTTCTTCTCCATGTGCGCCTTGAAGGAGAGAGTGAGGTCTAGTGTCACCCCAAGGTAGATACTTGTCCACTGCTGGAATCCTGATACCCCATTCCAGATGATGTTACATTGTTTATCGGCCTCATGATTCCAAAGTTGGAAGAGACGCTCTTGCATTTTGGCTGGGTTAGCATATAATTGGGTCTTGGGGTAACAGACTGAGAGCCCAGACAGTGCCAATGTTAGCGTAGTTTCTATTTGGGCAAGATCCTTGGCTTGGGCAGTGATGCATGGGTCGATAGAATAGATAAAACTTGTGCTGAGATGGATTGGTTGATCATTCGTGTAGATGCTGAAATGTATTGGTGAGAGTACACTCCCTTTTGGTAGGCCATTTTTCTGTTGCCGCCATTTTTTCTCCTTCCCGCACAGTACAATGTAAAACGTCAGTGCTCTGGTAGAGGCTGTATCAGTGGTATGAGGCGGTGATCTTTCATCATGTTGTATACTTTGGTGAGGCGCCTTCAGTGATTCACTGTGTCATATGCTGCTGATAGGTTGACAAACACTGTGCCGGTTACCGTACCCTTTTCAAAGCCATCTTTGATGTACTGAATGATATTCAGCACTTGACCAGTGCATGACTTGCCTGGCGGAATCCAGCTTGCTCGTGCTTTTCAATGAATGGTGATAGGTGGTTTAGGATGAGACGCTCATGCAGTTTGTAGAAATGACATAGTTGTGATATAGGCCTGAAGTTCTTCAGCTCCATTGCGTCCTTCCCCGGCTTCAGGAGTGTCACAACATGTGCTCGTCTCCAGATTCTTAAGTATAAAATTACAACCATGAAATAAATGGGTATACACGGCTGAGTTCCCTCTGGTGCTGTTACTATGCCAGGAGAATTTGACATAACCACCAACCATCCTCTACCTTGGTCCAATTGATCAACTGGCATACGGCAAGATGTAAGTGTGTATATCTAAAAACTGTTGACAGCTAACATGGGTTATAGGTTAGCCCAGTGGTCTAGTGGCTGTGCAGCTCCTGACCTCTTGATCCCTGAGTCAGCAGAAGTTGGAAGCACTGCTGAGGTAGCATGCTCAGCTCTGGGGAGTAGAGGAATGGTTTGCATGGCTCAATGGCATATGCAACCCCTTTAATCTAATGAACACTAGAAGTGAAGAGACTCCTGTCAAGTAATTCTTGGCTGGACAGTTGGTGGCAGTGACAAGGTGGTTTGAGGGTTGAGTATTAAATCGTTGAAAATTAGGGGATCTCAGGTTTCCAACAAGGATGCAGGTGGAACTACACATCTTGTGGAAACAAAAGGGAGAGAAAAATGTGCTACTGACAGACTGGAATTTTGACCCTTTTTGCTAATGCAAACCATGCATAAAATAAGAAAAATCAAAGGTGCTTTTGGAACCACATCTGCTGCACAGATTCCCTTCCAAGCACAGCATCATAAACACAGATAAAGGGATTCTTTTTATCAGCATCTCTATGTGAAAATCATCACTTTACCATTATCAGAAGGACGATGGGCACGTCTAAAGGAGGGATAAAATTCCCTTCCCTCTCACTCAAATTGTAGTCCAGTTAGAAAATATTTCAATAAATAAATAGATAAACCTACTGCAGTTAGATAACATAAAGAGTTCTATTGAGTTCTTCGGGCCGGTAAAACTGAACATTCTAAATGGATAAGAGCTCTCAAAGTCCATTACGATAAGCCTCCTAGATAATACATAACTACTAACATTGAACTATGGTACAAATAAAACTGTACCAGGGGACATTCAATGAAAGCAAAAAACTGCAAATTTAAAACTAATAAAAGGAAATATTTTTTCACACAATGCATAATTATCCTGTGGAACTCAATGCCTCAAGATATCACGGAGGCAAGCATTTAACAGGATTTTAAAAATTGGACATTTTTATTGATAACAAATACATCCAGATTTTACTAATGATAAAACCAATAGTCTGGAAAGGGATATAAACCCTCATGTTTCAAAGCATAAGTCAACCTCTAACTAAAGGGAGTTAAGAAGAAACTTTCCCTGTGCACAATTATCCTGTTACTGCCTATTGAAAGGTTTCTTCACCTTCCTCTGAAGCTTCTGGTTCCAGCCATGGTTAGAGACAGGATAGTGGATTAGAAATACCACTGCCCCCTTCTGGACAGAATCAGAACTGCTCAGCTGTGTGTCAGCCCCTATACTGCTAATCTTCCTTTGTCTCAAGTGGTAGATGCATGTGCTTTTAAAATAGGTGGGGTCTGAGTTCTATCCCTGAAGTTCTGAACAGCCGTAGTATGCAGCACTGGAACAAATGTCAATTAATTCTGGTAGGTGGTGGCACTCCAAGGCAACAGAAGGAGTCCCCTTGTTATCCTCCCTCTGTTCTTAGTCCAAGCACTAAATGCCTTGTCTGTCTGTCTTTCTTACTCAGGAGGGAGTGACTCATGCCGAGCACTACTAGCTCTCGTAGGTACAGACCTATCAGAGCTGGGGTAAGGTTCACTAGGGTACACTGCTTAACAGTACGTAGCTCTAACCACAGGGCTACTTAGCCCAAAGTACAAATGTTAGACATGAAAACTATACAGTAGACATTTCTGTTGTTCCTCACTGCCCTCTATATGCAAAAGGCACCTAAGTAAAGTTCAGTAGCTTACAAATGCAAGCACACAATAACCAAGCAAAGGCTTAGTGAAATTAAAAGGAAAGGGGGTGGGGAAAGCAGC
This sequence comes from Emys orbicularis, assembly GCF_028017835.1. Taxonomy (NCBI): domain Eukaryota; kingdom Metazoa; phylum Chordata; order Testudines; family Emydidae; genus Emys; species Emys orbicularis. The sequence goes on from NC_088690.1 coordinate 11,578,593, forward strand.
ATGCATAGAAACAATCAGGAGCATGAAAAGAAAATGTCATCCAGGATTATGAACAAGATTCATCCCTAAAGGATTGGAGTACATTACTAGGACATGCTTTTTCTGACTTGACGTTTAGAGACGGGTAGGTGGGAAATAATTATAATCAGGAATACTAAACAAGAACTCTCCTCCCACTCCTGATTCCCCGAAATAAAAACCCAACCCCCAAAACAACAATACACAGATCAATTCAAACATGACCTGCTCCAACATGTTTAAAACATACCCATGGTGGCAGAAAATATCACAATCCCCAGCACGTTCATGCCATCGCTGGTGCCTGGCTCAGATTTGTAAATCACTTCTGGAGGGGGAGTAATATCCAGGGCAAAATTCTGGACATTGGATCCATTCTCATCCTGGACCCCATATATTATGATCCGACGAGTGGTGCTTTCAGAAGCTGCCTTGTTGGATTTGATTATAGGAATGCTCTTGGTGCGATACTGAAAGAACACAGAATATTATGGTGGGTCATCAGGGACTAAAGGGTTAATGAGTCCTCAGATTGCTTTAATGGGCTCCAAAGTGTCTTGTGAAAGGAGAATGTCTATTAAAGAAGGAAGGGGCATGTGTGGAAGAAAGAGAAACTGCTTCCCCTCCTCCCAAGCTACTGGAAAAACAACTCTGATCCTTTTTTTCTGTAAAAAAATAACAAAATCTGGAACTCCCCCAAGCAGAACTTTAGGCAGCAGACATTCTGGACCCTGCTAGGGCTACATTTGGCATTCCTCTATATTCACTCTTCTCATCTGTAACTAGGAATAACTCCCTCAAATGCTAATCAGTGGCTTTTCCTTTGTCCCACCAAAGGTAAGGATTCCATGCAATATATCCCATTTGAAAGGGCATTAAACCCAACCATTCCTCTTACTTAACCTGCTCAAAGCTTTTAGATAAGGTGTCCTGCCCAAACTCCACTTTAGATAAGGTGTTCTGCCTAAATAAATTCCCACATTGCTTTAACTGGATTCAGCATCCTTCTTCACTTCCTTTTGTGTAATGTTGCTGTGTGTTCTTAAATACCTTCCACCTGCCAGATGACTGCATTTCAGTGGTGGGAAAAGTGATTCTATTGCCATATGATTTACTTATATAAAGTTCTCTGCCCTTCCCTAATGCCATTCAATGAGGGCCAGGATCAGCAACAACAGTGTTCAGTTTCAGAAGTCATATTTGCAGCCCTCTCAAAGAGCTCCTAGAGAATGGCACAGGCCTTCTGATTGATATGTTTATGGCTTAAGAGCCAATGTTAATCTTAGCAAATGTCTGTTGTCTGGTAGCACAGAGCTGCCATCACGGCACCTACACCACTTCCCTTCCTGGTACCTGGTGTGTTCAAGAAAAGGGGCAATAGCTGGGGGGTCCCTATGCTCTGATGATTCCTGATGAGGGCCTTGTCATCCCTTGGTTCTGGGAGGTGCAAAGGTGACTTAGAGGTGCCTGTGCACCCCACTTCCTGAGGTGCAGTGAGCACTCCTCAGCCAGAACTTGGGGTCTGGGCCAACGTCTCTAATTAAGGAGCAAATAAGGAATTAACTTGTGTATTCTCACACTCTCTCTCCCTGCCTTCCATATTCTTACATCCAATTTATTGGGCAGAGCTCAAATCATTTTCACAGGGGACTAAGGATAATCAAAAATCCACATTCCACAGAATTAGGAAATTGGGGTGAAATCAAGCAAAATGGGTGGAAAGGGCTAAAACAAACTATTTAAAACTCTTCCTCACCAAAATGACTAAATATCAAAACAGGAAGAGCAGCTCTGATTTATAGGATGGTATGACACTACTTTCTGAATTAAAGACACAACTCACGAACATAGGCATTTTAAAAAATGTTACCGTAAATCATGTAGGAGCCTAAATCATGGACTTCGCCAAGGCACTTGTGACTGCTCCAGGCTCCATTATTGTGATTTACATACATTGATATTTCAGTCTAGGCCTGTCCATAGATCATAGGCAGCGCTTGTTGGATATTAGTTATTTAAGGCCTGAACCTCAGAAGTGCAGGGCTCTTGCAATAGCTATTGAAGGTACAGCATCTCTCAGAATCAAGCGCTGTATGATTTATATTGTGCCCATCAGCGTACTGTATGGAAGCATTTTAAAAAATTAAAAACATGAAGGAATCATTGCCAAATAACTGGCAACAAAACAAACCCATGCCTGACTCCCACTCCAATTCCCGTTCACTGGCAAAATAGGTAACTATTCCAGCTACTTTCTCCTCTGACCTAAAAACAAGTGATTATTAAAATAGCTGAATGATTCTGATTATACTCCTGTATAGTAAAGTGATTACTAATTATGGGCCTAACACAAAGCCACTGAAGTCAGTGGAAAAACTCTCATTGACTTCAAAGGGATTCGCATCAGATGTCACTATAGGTACTGAGCCTATATGAACCAATATACAGTACCAAATCTCAAATTTTGTTTAAAAATTTTCACTGCATGAATTACCTGAAGATGGCTTCTCTGTAGCATCAGCGCAGACACTCACCTGTTTGAATGTGGCCTCAACAAGGTTGGCTGGGAACATGTTCCTGGAAAGAAATAGATAAAAGAGTCATTGTCAAGGGGCTATTTAGTTACCCTTGTGGGTCCTCAGTGTCCCCCTTGTGTAGTCACCTGTGCAAAGTGAGTGCCCAGAGGGTAGAAAAGACACTCTGATCTCATAGCATTTCCTACTCGCTCTGCATGGGTGTAAATGGCTACAAAAGGCATAACAGTGGAGAACCAAGTCCACCGAGTTTAAAGTAGAGGTTTAAGGACACAATTCTGAACACCTGGTGTGGGATTCAGGAAATCTGGATTCAATTCTTGACTCCGCCACAGACTTCTTGTATTACCTGCGGCAATTCACTCAGACTCTTTCTGGTTCAGTTCCCCATCTGCTAGATGGGAATAATCATAGAATCATAGAAGGGACCTTGAGAGGTCATCTAGTCCAGTCCCCTGCACTCATGGCAGGACTAAGTATTATCTAGACCATCCCTGACAGGTGTTTGTCTAACCTGCTCTTAAAAATCTCCAATGATGGAGATTCCACAACCTCCTTAGGCAATTTATTCCAGTGCTTAACCACCCTGACAATTAGGAAGGTTTTTCTAATGTCCAACCTAAACTGTCCTCGCTGCAATTTAAGCCCATTGCTTCTTGTCCTATCCTCAGAGGTTAAGGAGAACAATTTTTCTCCCTCCTCCTTGTAACAATCTTTTATGTACTTGAATTATCATGTCCCTTCTCAGTCTTCTCTTCTCCAGACTAAAGAAACCCAATATTTTCACTCTTCCCTCATAGGTCGTTTTCTAGACCTTTAATCATTTTTGTTGCTCTTCTCTGGATTCTCTGCAATTTGTCCCCATCTTTCCTGAATGTGGCACCCAGAACTGGACACAATACTTCAGTTCAGACCTAATCAACATGCAGTAGAGCGGAAGAATTACTTCTTGTGTCTTGCTTACAACACTCCTGCTAATACATTCCAGAATGATGTTTACTTTTTTTTGCAACCATGTTACACGGTTGACTTAGGAAATATTATTATTAAATATTTCTCCCACTCCTGTTATGTCTTTTTAGATTGTAAGATTTTCAGGACAGCACCCAGCACAGTGGGGCCCTCAATCTACTTCTGGGCTTCAAGGCACTACTATAATACATATAATAATGATTAATAATAGTTAATAATAATAATAATACTTTCTGCCACGCTTCTGTCAATCCCATTATAATTATAAGTGGGGCAGGCTCTGATGTCTGTTCCCTTTACCAAGAACAGACTGCTTTTCAAAAGGAGGATCTGATTCCTGATTAAAAGACACTAAACCAGAGCTGCACAATTTCTTTAAAATGGTCACTATTTTAATGTTTATGAGGCTTTTCAGGGCAGAAAATCAGTGTCTTTTGGAAAAATGCTAATCGGGAATTTCACCCTCCACCACTGCTGAGAGAGCGTGAGCAAAACAGAGACCTCACGCTTATGGCCTCAGAGTGAGATTCATAGATTTTTAAGGCTCGAAGGGACCATTATTATTATTGCTCTGACTTCCCAGGTAATGCAGGTCATAGACTCTTACTTACTAATTTCTGCATTGAGTCTATATCCTCTGTTTGAGCTAGACAATATCTTTTAGAAAGACTTCTAGTTTTAAGGAAAGAGGGAAAGAATGCCCGCTCCAGGCTCCAGTGAGAATTCTGTTGCTGGGCAAAAGGACCACAAAATCAAGAACTTTCTATAATACTGGGGAACAAAAAAATTCCCAGGAATTTTAAAATGTGGTAAGATTATTTTTTAAATGGATTTCTTTTCATCCTGAAACTTATAAGCCTAAAGTGAGCAATACTGTAGCATAATCTTATGCATTCATGTTCAGTTTGTATGAAAATATGTGGCTGTAATGCTCACTAAACAAAGAACTTCTCTGTTGAAAGTCCAACTCAGGCCCCAAGTCAGGACAGCACTTAAGCACATGTGTACTGTCCATCCTTACTCAGGAGAGTACTCATGCATGTGCATATTTAACTGCTGTCCCGAATAGGGGTGTTTTCCTGAACTGAGGGCCCTGTGCAATAAGGTATGCCTGCTATTTGGTAGGGTTGCAATAAGAACATTCTGTGTCGCATTAGTGTAGGAAAAACAGCTTCCAGGCTTCAGACTCTCACTGTTTTACAGATGAGGGACGCTTTAATTTCAGTTTGAGTGCTTTATATTGGTATAACTTAAGTCAATTCCTTATTGACTCAGTCACTGTTTATAACAGACAGTAGTCTATTGTAAGTAATGCCTGTGATTGTAAACACTGTGCTGTCTGTCTTCTGTGAGTAACACAAAAGCCTAAATACTGAGATTTAGCATTTAGTTCTCTAGTCACATCTAACCCCCATAAATACTTGTGAGTCTCTGTGGTCAAATATCCAGTATGGGCCCAAAACTGTGCAATATACAGACAACACCCAGCTGTACGTCACCTTTACATCAGTTTGTGACAGCTCCTTATCCCAGCTCTCCAAGAGCCTGGCTGAGATCAGAAATTACTTGAAGAGTAGCTGCTGGAAGCTGGATCTGGGAAAGACTGGTGTGGGGGTGGTGGAGAGAGGGAAGCACTTAAAAGAACTCACCACCACCATATAAATCCCTCCCCTCCCCCCAGTGAAGGATTCTGCCCTAAGATTGTTAAGGACACCCTATCTTAATTAATGTTTGTTTTGCAATTTGAGATGATCTGATAAAAGGTGCTGTATAAGTGCAAAGTAGTCTCACTGTGATTAAATTATAACGTGCTGTGTGATGGAGAATTAATCTGCAAGGATAGATTCTCATTGAGGATTTTTATCCTTCTCTGAATATGAACCAAACATACAGGCTGTAGCTTTCAGACAGTAATGTGAATTGAATTGATAGTGCTTTCTGTCTCCTGCCTCAATACTGCAGCCCTAATTAATAGTATTAAAATCAAATTGGGACTGCTGGAGAAAGGAAATACCATGTTTAGTAGCTAGATTAAATGTTAGCCAAATTCATGGAGGATTAAAGCATTTTATTTTTTAATAATTCTTTATCCTGCAGGAATTACAACTGGTCCTCATAATACTGTAGTCTGGAATTCTTCCAATATTATATAATATATTGTCATCCGTTCTGAGCATTCTTTGAGACCGGCCTTGCTAAAGCCACCCAAATGATCTAGTGCAAGGGAGTTGACCTGAATGTGTTTGCCAAAGCTTTGGCTTTTTTTTTTTTTTAAGCTGCTTTACTTGGCTTGGGAAAATCCACTATTAGCCAAAAGTTCAGCTTTCTTAATTTAAAAAAAAAAAATCAAAAGTACAACTCACAAAAGGTACATCTCCTGGACTAATACGGAATAATGCTAAGGAGTATATCACCATGACGTATGGTCAGGGAAGATGAATGGGAGTTTGTTGGCTGGATCAGATCTCTGGAGAAACTACAGACAAACTCCTGCTTTAGGGACACATTCTATTACTGTACATTGAGATTTCTCAAATGGGGGCAGGAAACTCTGCAAGTTTCTGCTTCATAGGTCTCCTTGGAATCTTTTAATTGGGGAAGTAGGGTTTGAATTTTTTTTTACCATGGAACTTCCAGAGGCTTCAGTCTTCTACATCGGTGAGTGTCCCAAGAACTGCCTGTGATATCTGCAGAGGGCATGAGCATCCCTTGCCACAGGGCTTCCTCAGAGGCCATGCTGCCTGCCACTCTTGCAAAGTTCCCTTTAAGGAAAGTTTACTGCTGCAGAGGGTTTAGTATAGCTCAATGTGCGCTTTGCCTGTCTTTATGGTTCCAATACTGCAGTCTGATCCAAGGAGTCTTGCACCCCCGCAAAGACTCATTGACATCAATGATAACTCTGCACAGGCATAACAATCTGCCATGTGGATCTTAATGTAGGATTGGGGCATCAGACTGTAGCCTCCTCAAGGCAGGGACTGTGTCTTTCAATATTCCATGCAGAATCAAACACCTTGTCAGTGCTTACCAAGTAACAATTAATCACTCTGAGCGACTCATTGCTGTCTCCGACCATAAATGTTGCCAAGTTTATTAAATAAATAGAACCAGATGCTTAAATTATTTCTTAAGTTTCCAGCATAACTCTTGGCCTTCATGGCCCACAGGTGGGCATAAAAATAATAATACCAGAACCTTAAAGTGATGTGGGATTAAGTTTTTTTTTATAAGTAACCTTATCTATAAACTCAGTGGTATGATTCTTGATGGAAATAATTTACGTAATTTTTCTAGGTAATTGTATTTGTGGGAGAAAGGGCTTTTGAATGACACCCAATTCGACCCATTTCCAATGACACTATATTATCAAAATTTCCACCAATGGAGGACATGCAGGTGGCAGCGAGTCCCCCCTGCTATCCCACAGAGAGTGACACCAATGAAATTCTGTAGATATTTACAAATCAAATGGCACCTCCCTTACCTTTCTATCACTAACTTGCCCATGGAATGAGATTTTACGACATTGCGCTCCCAGACTGAATGGGCCAAATTCTGCTCTCTGTTCCACTGGTGAACATTTGAAATAACTCCACTGACTTCTGACTATACTTTAATTTCCTCAGAATGGGCCAAATCCTGTGCTCGGTTGTATCACTGTAAATCCAAATAACTCCACTGGTGTCAGTGGATTTAGTCTAGATTTATATTAATGAAAGTGAGGACAGAATTTGGCCCACCATGATAAAATAAATTAGTCATTTCAGTGCCCATGGGAGGATGATAGTTGCGCATCAGTGATCATCTCTATTGTCTAATCCTATTAGATAATATCACCCTCCCCCACACTCACACCTTCAGCAAAAAGGACCACAGGCTTTTCAGAATTCATGAGGTATCAAAATCCTCATTACTGTGATAAAAGACACTAATAGAATATAAAAATCACTAATCGGGGCTCAGCCTAATGGATCCAATTGTGCTTTGCCTGCCTCTTCCCAGATCAGAGCAGTACGCACATCCAGGGAAATGCTCTGCCCTGAAACGCAACCCTTTTCCCCTTCATTAGGGTGAAACTGTTGCACACTATTCTGGAACCAGTGAGAAGTGAACTTTGTCATCCTGTTACTCTCAGAGAAGACTAGGCTCAGGTAAGGAAGATGACAGTCTGATGGCTTTCTGACTGAAAAGCATTTTTGAGAGAAAGCAATTTCCCCCCTCCCCACAAAAAGTGCTTATCCAGGAAAATCCATACAGGTGCTAGTTGAGTGGGATGATAGACTGAGCTAAATGCTGACTCACTGGGGTAGCTTCATGAAAAACACAGCTCATTTTCATCAGGGTCCTGGCGTGACAAGGCTATTTAGTAAACAAGTTCCTTTACACCAGACAATGTTTGCACCTGTTTTAAGAGAAGGAATGCTTTATTCCAGTTTGGGGGCTGTAACTCCACTAGCCTGCCCTGCTGCAGCTTCAGCTCTAGGCACTTTTCTCATCTCCACAAATAAAGAGGCTGAGATCCTGGTGAGCAGGAGATGGGGAACAGCCTGGCAGTGACACCTTCACAGCACTGTTCCCTCTCTGTAGAGGCCCTGTGAAATTCAGGCTGCAAGGCATGGGGGAGGCACACCTACTACCTGCAGCATATAGTCACCATTAACTTACCCAGTCTATGGCTGTAGGGGATGTCCTGCCTGCACGGCTCCTTCAGGCACTGTGCTCTCAAAGAGTGGAGAGACACTGCATAGGCACAAGGGCTCTGTTCAGAAAGGCCTGGCTTCTGTGAATCCCCTGGGACCTGCTGGTTTTTGGAGACAGCCCCCCTGCTTCTTTTTCAGGAGAGATGGGTAAGTCACATACCCCTGACAGAATAATGAGGAGGAAACTCTGCAAGAGAAACCTCTTTGATTATCCATCCTGGAGTTTTCTTTCCCCTTAGGTGGGAGTCAACCATGGGGGGGGGGGTGACAAGGCCTTGTGCAGTTAGCAGACTAGTTTGAGCAAAGGGCATATTCACAGCCTGAGTGGCACAAGAGTGAACATAAATAAGGAGTCAAGTCATTTATAGTTCTAAAAAAGGAGTTAATACCAGGTTTGGGTGGGTGGGACAGAGCTAAAGTGGGTCTGAAATGAATGACATATGGTAGTTTGCAATGAGATCGAGTTAACAGGTATTTCCATTAAAGATATACATCGATTTCCATGCCGGTGACTCATTATAGTAGGTCATGGTATAAAGAAGCTCAATCATAGCTTAATCCCTTTGGTATTTTAATAGGCTCTAAAAAATCTTATTGTAGATGCCAACTTTTATTAGTATACTGTTCAACTCCCACTGTAAACAGATTCAAGTGTGATTTCCGGGTTCTACACAGCCGAGGCTTTCTCCAAACTACAGTAAATATTAAGAAATAAAGCTCTCTCTTGCCTCAGTTGAAGAAACACAATTTCAGTAGAATCTATAAGTGTCTAGCTTGGAAATAAAGGTAAGCTTTTCAAAAGACCTCAGGGCTGGCCTAGCTCTGCTCCCAGTGAAGGCAACAGATCCCACTCTAAATTATTTATATCCTCTTAAAAACTAATTATGTAAATAATCTCTCTTGAGTAAACCTGGCCAATCTGATTGAGGGTATGCCTACACTTGAGCTGGAGGTGTAATTTTCAGTTACTTGTTTGGGCAGCATCCCTGGTAGATATCTAGGGTCCCGGGTGGGACAGTATTCAGGGCAGCTAGCCTGTCCCGTTGTTTGTGCTGCCACTGCTACATTTCTGTTTTTAGTGTTCTAAGTGAACCAAAGCTGGCACGCATATGTCTACCCAAGTTGGAAACTACACCTCAAGCTTGGTTGTATATGTACCCTGTTTCCAATTGTCTGCTTCTAATTCCTGTTAAATTAGCAGCATTCATGAACATCTGGGGATAAAGCCTGCACTAACTTACCCTCCCAGGCAAACCACAGTGACTTCAATGAAGTTGCCCATCAGTGTAGGTCAATCAGAATTGACCCTCAGTGTATTGAGTTGTTTTATTTGGTGTTTTTGAGCCAGATTACATCACAATGGCATGATGTCTATTTAGACTTGAACAGGAATAAAAATGCATGCAAATCCTGCATTTGCAATCAGCTAATGGATAGGGCACATGCAGAGATTTGCAGACATACTCAGCCTTACATGCAAAACTGGGAGGCAGCCTATTAAGATGTTTAGGACTCTAAATCATTTCAAGTTTTTTTAAGATTATGGGACAAATCTTGTTCCCCCTGATGTATGGCAAAGATCCCATGATTTCAATGGAAACATGATTTAATCTCATAAGTGAAAGAACATGATTATGACAACAGGATGAGGCATGAATACTAACTGTTGGTTTAAACACTGGGCTTGATGTTGATATTTTGCGTTTGAGTGTTCATCCCCAAATTTGTTGCAAATTTTTTATGCAGCTTGTCTAATGAATATATGGTCCTAATATTTAAATGATTGGGCTCTGTATGCCGGTTGTTGGACAGATGTATTGATAGACGTGTATTGTACACAATTATTGATCACAGAAACGTTATAGTGGAGGGAGGGCTGGCCACAGCATGCAGAGTACTGCTTAACTGGTTCAGCTTTACATTGGCTTTGAATGTGTGCACAGCCAGACAAACACACACCTATCTGGAATGATGCACTGAGAGGAACAAGTAAAACACCCAACAGTGGATTACACATACTTATTTCTTTAAGGAAAGCAATGATCTTTGTCTTTTTAAAAAAGCACTTAGAACATTCTGAAAGGTACTGTCTCAAAACCACACACTTCAAAACTCAAGAAAAGATCGCTGTGCTCCTCACAATAGTGCACCATGCCAACCTCAAACTTTAAGGGCCTGATTTATAAAGGTGACCTGCAAAAGGGGGGAAACATTTCCATTTATTACTCCTTTTATGATGCATAAAGGTAGCCTCATAAATTCTAAATCCTCCTGCTTACCCAAATTTTTTCTTGTAGGTGTTTGGTACTTTAGATCAGGAATTTCAAGTCTTGACCTACCCATTTTTGCAGTAGGGCTGGGAGTTAGAATGAGAGCTCAAATGTCAGCCAATTATGATGATATTCTTATTTTAGATATTTTATGTAGTTATATGGCCTCTGTTATTGTAATATTTAAGCACCTCACTGTCTTTAATTATAGAGCCTCACAAAACCCCTGAGAGGTAGGGATGTATTATCCTCATTTTACAGATGGGGAACTGAGGCACAGAGAAACTAAATGACTTGCCCAAGGCCACACAGTAGATCAGTGGGTGAACAGAGAATTGAACTTGGGTTTCACAAGCACCAGACTATCATCCTAGTCTCTGAGCCATCCTTCATCTCAGTTTTTCCAGTCCTCAGCTGATGGAGATGGGATTTTTACAGGTCTTTTATCTCAACCATTTGCCAGAAGTTTGAGTTAATAAGGCTTTTATAAAGACAAACAAAAACACAGAGCTTTAAACAGTTTGACTAAACTGTCTCCTATCTCTTGAGAAAACTGCAGCCCTGGTTTCAGACACTTGTGAGGTCACTTTCTCTCTAGTTCTCCACTCCTCTAGCAAGAAAAGGCAAGTCAAGACCTGAGATTTCAAATCTTAAAAAAGAAGCAGGGAACAAAAAGTTTAGACAAAATTAACTAATTAAAAAACAAAAGCTCTTTGGAAGTCTTCTTTAGCATCATACAGCAACTAAGAGGACAATACTTTTCTTTTTTGGCATGGCAGCTCACCTTTAAATAGGCTTCTATCTGACTTCCAATTTTGCGAGTACAAATAAGTATACCTGTAATTCATTTACATTTGCCAACTAGCTGCAATTAGCAAAGGTAACATTTAAACCACCTGATTTGTACACAGAAGTAATTACTGAAAATCTGGCCCATTTTGAGTTATCTAAGTGGAAAGAGACTCAAAATCTGAATTTTTAAAAAGTGGATATTTTCCCCCTCTGCTCTTGCGTAACACAAAAATGGCTGATAATTTTCCATTCATATTTCCCGGGGGGGCCTAGCAAATTTCATCCCAAAAAATCATTTGTTGTAACTAATATTGAAAGACCAAGCCAAAGAGCCTTGCTTATTATTCATTATTTGTATTGTGCTAGTGCTAGGAGGCCCAGTCCTGGACCCAATTGTACTGGGCACTGTACAAACGGAGAACATTCCTTTCTCTTCCACAGACTTTCCGTATGACCTTTGGCAAGTCACTTTGTCTCTCTCTGCCATATTTCTCTACCTGTAAAATAGGGCTAATAGTACTTCCCTACCTTACATGAGTGTTGTGAGAATACATCCATTAAAGACTGAGCTGCTCAGATACTATTGTAATGGGGCCATATAAGTCCCCTAGCTAGACAGTATATAAAGACACTCCCTGCCCCAAAGAGCTTACAGTCTAAGTATGAAAGAAAGAAAACTCTCCCAGATGCCTTTCAGAGTTTGCATTAGAAACATTAAAGACAATAGGGTGTTAATATGTACAGATGTCTGAAACCTGAAATAAAATTACATCGAAAGAGACTGAGACCAGGTCTACAGCAGGAGTGCTTTATCAGCATAGCTATACTGGGGTACTATACCAACAAAGCATTCCTAGTGGAAACAGCTTACATTGGTAAAACTGTGCTTTTGCCTTGATAGCTTATTCTAGCCTCCCGAGTAAAATAAGCTGTACCAGTAAAAGCACAGGTTTTGCTAGTATAACAATGTCTATATTAGGAGCTTTTGCTGGCACTGCTACGTCTGTCACAAATTACACCTTATTACACCCCAACCGACAAAAGTCTGTAGCGCAGACCTGACCTAAAATACCAGCCTTGCTAAGCATCTCCCGTATAGTTACAGACTTGCATTTGTCTCATGAATCACGTTTTAGTTGGCCCCCAGCAACTGTACATTGGAAAAGAAAGAGGGTGAGCTGTACCAGGGAGAGCTCCTGCATTGGCATGAGGATGGACTAGATTGCCCCAGGGGTCTTTTCTTGATGGCTACACACAGCAGTGTTTGAGGTAGGATCTAGGTTAGGTTTAAGTGAGGGTTAAGAAAGCAGGTTTAAGGCCAAAGCAGCAGTAGGGTTCAGGTACCAATATCTTGTGAGTTATCTTAAAATCCCATGAGAACAACAGTTCTTGTGAGACTTTTGCCACTTTGTGCTACATCCAACTCAGAAAATAGGCATCTTCCATTTTTGGATCTGTAAGAAAAACCATAGCTACTATTTCAGATCCAGGGATTTTTTTCCCATCCCTTCCCCGTCTTTTAAAACGGAAGGAGCGGTAGATCTCAGGATCTAATGTTCAAGTCTGGTTGATCTGTATCTCTTCTATTACTTTTGCTCTTTCTTTGAACGTTTCCAGATTCCTATTGCATAGGAAATTCCAAGAAATGACAGTGGCTATATTGCCTCAGTACATGTTCCACATCATTTCTTCAGTCTTAATTGCAAAAACTCCCTGGACTCTACACCTCTCTCCCAACTTCACCGTGTGTGCCACCGTTCATACAATTCAAACAGGAAGACAAAATATCAGAAAATCACTACAGCCATTGAACTCAGACCTTTTTACCTGTCACATTCTTCTTACGTAGGAGTTACACAGCATGCTCTTTTAAAGCATATAAATCATGGTATATTTAGACCTGGCCATCAGAAAGCTTTATGCCTTGTAACTGATGCTAAAGGACTTTGACATCTTCTAACTCTCTTGCCTCATTACTCTTCTGAATGTCTATTTAATACGTTTGATGTTCTTTCTTTACTAAGCTAATAAAGTGATGAAGTATGACAGAGGTAGGATTTCATTGGCAGAGGATACAACTGAACAAATCCAATCTCTAGAGGTAGTAAAAGGAAGATATGAACTTTCATTAAGGACAAAGCCCAGTTTTGTTTTTACTGAGAGGCTGTAGAGATGATATCTGAGCCTGCTAAGCCTATTAGATAGAAACACTTTAATAGAACCCAGTTTGCTGCACTTACCAAAAAACAATTCTACTGTTCAGATAACGTTTAGAGATCTTATATATATAGTTACAATGTAGTGTAAGACAAGAAGAAAGTCATGAGACTAGTTGGGAACAATTCTGCAATCTCCATCCAATAATTCTAAAACTTTTAAATTCACATGATCAGATTACCATTTTTATTCTCATTAGCTCTTGGTTTTTATAATTTGTAGGTAATTTACAGTCAGGTATGAATATAATCTCCTGCTCTAACAAGTTTACATTCTAGATATAGATTTTACATTTCCTTCTTATTCACATCTTGTGTTTTGTTTTTGGTTCACTGACATCCTTACAAGGCTGTGATGGCTACATTTCAGATTTCTAATACTTGAAATTCAAAGATCCAGAAAAATGATTTAGTATAGAACCAGCTTTGCATGAACTAGTTGTCTCAGGAAACACGTAATGGCATCAAGAGCTTTTCTCCTCTAGGCCACTGGCTCAAATTATTATTATTTATTAGTAGTAGTATTTATTAAATGTATTACTGTAACACCTAGGAGCCCTATTCATGGACCAGCACCCCATTGTGTGAGGCGCTCTACAAATAGAACAAAACAACAGTCCTGCCCCCAAGAGCTTACAATCTAAGTATAAGACAAGATACAACAGATGGATACAGACGGACCAATAGGAGAGTACAAGAAAACAGTGAGACAATACTGGTCAGCATAATAGGCAGGGTAATCTCAGCACACCAGTGGCCCAACCCTTGTCATGTTTTTTGTAGTCATCATGGCAAAGGAGAGATTTGAAGGAGGATAATGAGGTAGCTTTGCAGATGTTTACGGGGAGCTCCTCCCAACCATGACAGACAGTTTGAGAGACAGCACGAAGGTGCTTGTTTGAAAAGGTAAAGGTGTGCGATGAAGGCTGGCGTCATGGATGATTGGAGGTGGGAGCTGACCTCTCGATAGTGGATGAGAGATGATAAAGTGAAGAGAAGTAGCTTATGTTTGGTGCTATAGAGAAAGGTGAGCCAGTGGAGGGATGCAAAGATGGGGGGATGTGGACAAAGCGATAGGCTAGGGAAATTATCTTTGCCGCAGCATTCTGAATGGATGTGAGTAAAGACTGCATTTGTCAGGGCCAGAGAAAAGAATATTGCCATAGTCAGGAGGCAAGAAGATGAGAGCCTGGATGAGAGTTAGCTGTGTGGATGGATAGGAAAGACCATATCTTAGAGATGTTATGTAGAAAGAAACAGCGAGACTTAGACTTAGATTGGATGTGGGGACCTAGAGAGATGATGACCAGGTTATAGGTTTGAGTGACAGGCAGGATGGTGATGTTTTCTATAGTTATCAAGAAAGGAGAAAAAAAGACATCACCAGATGGACATCTGTTTGGTGACTTACAGTTTATGAAATGAGTTGATGGTCTCTGTGACTTCAGATCCCAAAGCAATCAACATGGCACCTTTTAAAACGTATTTAAAATACATAGCAAGTCCTATCCAAAACCTTAGTTATGTAACATTTCTCTTGTTCATTAGCATTCTTTATTCACAGGATGCCGGGTGCTTCCTGTATGATTTAAAGACTGTCTCCAGCTGTGAATGGAAGCGATTTAGCATTCAGCTACAGGATCAACTCTTCTAGCTCAAACCAGCAGATACACTGTTACATTTAATCCAGACTTCCTAATAGATATTCAGGAGTTTTGATATTGACTTTAATAGGGCCAGGATTTCACTCATAGTATATAGCAAACAGGAAACCCACTTCCAGCAGTTGTTTTATTAACAGTCTTTCTTTTAATAAGTGGGATTTTATTTGTGGTGGATGCACATAAAGTAGAGCGTTTGGAATAATAAATAGACTTTTAAAAAGACAGTTCTGTTATTGGCTGGATGCAGAGGTTAAACTCAATTACATCTCATCACATTTCCATAAATAATTGAGCGTCTGTGTGAGTGCAATCCAAGAAACAAATGATGTGGACAGGTTCATCTGGCTAGCTTAATTGCCTTGTGCCATGGATTTTGTGAAGGGATTTGAGAACCCTGTCCTCCTTCTGGGTCAAGCAATGTCTCATTCCATGAAAAATATACTGTATTCTGGTGTAAACACTTGCAAGTACAATTTTAAATTTCACTTTCTCCAAGCTCTTGTGTGAATAAATCTCGAATGCTTGTGTGCAGACTTCAGGCTTTGACTATTTGAATATTCAGAGTTTGATTCTTCCCTGAAAAAAATATGGCATCATTGTGTTCAGTTTACAAGTAAACCAGACTCCGATGCGGTGGAATTTGTGTCTTTCTACTGCATGTGAGGTTGGGAGCAGGATCTGGGGGAATTTGGGCAGCAGACCCATGACCCCTGCAAGCTGTGAGGCAGGGTTTGTCCACTTGTCAATAAGACATCAGTGTGACCTCTATATCACAAATGAGTCATATATGATATTACATTAGTCACTGAGTCATCCAGCTGGTATCCAGAGTTCTCCAAGGAGCAATGACCCCAAATTAGTACCAATGGCACTTACCGTCCTGTGCTCAGAGTAGAAAAGGTGTAAGTTAAAGTTGCCTTGAACCTGAGCAAATTAGACTGAGGCATGCTTCTGCCCTAAACCATGAAACTAACTACTGTCCACTATCCAGTAGATGTTTATATTAAGTGAGGTAAAGACCAATAAAACAATAAATTTTTAATCCTTTTGGAATCCCACTAAACTCTTGGCCTCAATAACATATTGTGCCAATAAGTTCCACGGGTTAATTATGAATTCTGTAAAAATATTTCCTTTTTTTCAGTTTAATATTGTTTGCCTTTCCATTTCATTGGGTGTCTCCTTGGTCTAGTATGAGAAAGGGTAAATAGGAGCTCCCTATTTACCTTTATAATCTTATTTTGGGGTATTGTTTTTAGATCTAGTTTCTTAGGGTTACCATATTCAAAAAATAAAAAAAGAGGACACTCCACGGGGCCCTGGCCCCACCCCTTTCCCACCCCTGGCCCCGCCCCAACTCCACCCCTTCCCCACCCCAACTCCGCCCCTTCCCCGCCCCTTCCCCAAAGTCCCCACCCTAACTCCCCCTCCTCCCTCCCAGCCATGCGAAAAGGGCTGCCCCAGCGCTACCGGCTTCACGGTTTGCCGGGCAGCCCCCAGACCCTGCGCCCCTGGCCGGCGCTTCCCCAGCACAGCTGGAGCCCGGGAGGGGAAGCGCCCAGCCGGGGGCGCAGGGTCTGGAGGCTGCCCGGCAAACCGTGAAGCCGGTAGCGCTCGGGCTTCGGGCAGCTCCCATGCCTCCGGACCCTGCGCCCCCGGCCGGGCACTTCCCCTCCCGGGCTCCGGCTGCTGTGCTCCTCCCCTGACTCTTCGGCTCTGTTTAAGAGCTGAGCTGCCCAAGCGCTACCGGCTTCGGGCAGCCCCCATGCCTCCGGACCCTGCGCCGCTGGAGCAGAGCAGCTGGAGCCCGGGAGGGGAAGTGCCCGGCTGGGGTCCGGAGGCATGGGGGCTGCCCGAAGCCGGTAGCGCTCGGGCAGCTCGGCTCTTAAACAGAGCCGAAGAGTCAGGGGAGGAGCAGAGCAGCCGCGGGAGGGGAAGTGGCCGGCCAGTATTTTCCCGGACATGTTCGGCTTTTTGGTAATTCCCCCCGGACGGGGGTTTGATTACCAAAAAGCCGGACATGTCCGGGAAAAACCGGACGTATGGTAACCCTATAGTTTCTGCCATATTCTCAAAAGGATCATCACTGATTTCAAAATATATCCTTAAGGTCATGGCTCCTTATGTTGTTATGTAACATGCAACGTGTTACCTTCAAAAAGCAGTAAGAATGAATGTAGTTACCGAATTAAGTCTAGCAATGCATCTGCAGAGCTCATAATTGGCTTTCCACTCTCTTCAGTGCTCTCCTTCTGGGCTGCTCCACCAGGATGGATAATGGAGACCATAATTATTCCCACAATCACAGCCACAAATGTTGTCCATAGATAGTAAGTGACGGTTATGATGCCTAATCGACTGGAAGTCTTAGCATCCAAGGCTGCTAGTCCAGACATTAAGCTGTAGAAAAAACAAACACAAAAAAACACACAAAACATATAGTATCTTTTGCATATAATTAGTACAATGTAAAACCTCATTTCTTAATTATTCTAATTTATCTGTGTCCACCTGAGTGCCTATATAATGATGCTTCTGGAAGGAGCTTTTAGATCCAGAGGTCCTAGCTTCAGTCCCCAGAGGTGACTGAACCTGGGACCTCTGGATCTAAAAGCATGTGCCTCTACCGCCCAAGCTAATAAAAACAGATCCTAGTAGCTTGAAAGAAGTAGCAGTTTCACAAAACTCCATGCATGGTCTAGCAACTAGCAGGAGACAGCCACACTGTGCTAATGTGGGTTACATATGGTTCCCCTCACTGGGAAATCAAATCACTGCTGTGGGTGAGTGGCTAGATTGGTGGATACCTATGACTTCTTTGACTACCAAGACCACTAATTTATGCAGACATACCCATCTTCATTGAAATATTGACCCTAACCCTGGCCATAGGCTGCAGAGCTGAGGCTGCCACCTGGGTTGTTGCCCAACCACCTTTTGGCTCACCACAGCCCAGTTTGGGGCAGGGCCAGGAAAGGAGTGGGCTGGTGCATCATAGTGGGGATGACCTTGCTGGCACATGAGAGCCAATGGGCTGGAACAGGGAGCCAGGCCAGCCCTGTGGGACAGGAGCTGCTGCAGGGTGGGCTTGCTGTCCAACCCCCTCGGCTGTTCCTGGGTCACCATGAATTTCATCCCTTGCCTCATATTATAATTAATTAATTAATGGAGATATCCTATCTATCTCTTAGAGCTGGAAGGGACCTTGAAAGGTCATCGAGTCCAGCCCCCTGCCTTCACTAGCAGGACCAACCAAGTACTGACTTTGCCCCAGATTCCTAAGTGGCCCCCTCAAGGATTGAACTCACAACCCTGGGTTTAGCAGGCCAATGCTCAAACCACTGAGCTATCCCTCTATGCCCTAAAACAGGCATGCTTTCTTCTTCCTATTAGTTTTTTCCCCTCAATATATTTGTAAAAATCCATTCTCATTCCCCTAGGCCCTTTTGGCTAGTATTACATTGTTCTACTGTTTTGCTGCTCTTCTTTCCTATAAGCTGTAACTGACACTGTGCATTCACATTTGGGTGTTTCCACCTTTAAATCCATTAACGAGTGTGAGTCACTCAGCTGCTATGGTAATGGACGTCATAAGTACCGATGATAGATACAGAGACTATTAACTTATGAAGAACAGGAGTACTTGTGGCACCGTAGAGACTAACAAATTTATTTGAGCATAAGCTTTCGTGGGCTACAGCCCACTTCTTTGGCATCTGAAGAAGTGAACTGTAGCCCATGAAAGCTTATGCTCAAATAAATTTGTTAGTCTCTAAGGTGCCACAAGTACTCCTGGTGTTTTTGCGGATACAGACTAACACGGCTGCTACTCTGAAACCTGTTATTAATTTATGGTTAGTACTCAGAATGCTTAACTTATGGTTATTACTACTATGTGGTTAAATTACTGTTGCTGAGTGAATAAACTGACCACAGCAGTTTGTTACTTTATTAGTGAATAAATAAACTAACAGGAGATATTCTGTTTAGCCATTCCAGTAATGTATCGCCTTATTCTCAGCCTCAAAGCTCCATGTATATTTTGGCACAAGTAAAATAAGTACATATTGACTGCTCCATGAATGTCAAGGGACCCATTTTCAAAATTGCCCGTGGAAAAATTGTGTGGCACCTAACTTGTACATGAATTTACTCTTCTTGCACGGGCAAATTGGATAGTTACATTAAAAAAGGTCAGTTATATGTTTAACAGGCTATTTGTGTGTGCAATGACAAATTTGCAGAAGCAACTGCGATAACCAAATGTGCAACCTAGGCATGTGATTGTGTCTGGTTTTTACATAAAAGCGTAAAGATTCAAGAGGGCTTTGCCATGAGCCCTGTGTCGGGGCAGTGTGTTGTTGTGCTTCCCCAAGAGTAGACCAGGAAGCAGATTGTGACTCCTGCTTCCCAGTTTCCTCCTGCTCTAGTGATGGGGTCACACATTGTACCAGCCCTCTGCTTGCTACAGTGACCTGGTGTAGCTGCACTGTCCCGCACATTGGGGAGTGAAGCCCATACCCACCCTGCCCATCCACCTATGTGGGAGGGGGGAGCAGAGGCTCTTCAAGCCCTCAAACATCACACAGCTGCCTTTGTAGTGCTTTACTGCTCCCTAATTTCCCTGCACAGGCACATAAGACAGGCCACCATCTAGCCCTAAATTTGTTCAGCACTGCTTTGAACTAGGCCCAGGATCATGAAGATTTATGTTATCCCAAGCTGTGTTACGATCTACTAATAAACCTGGAAACACCAAGGTTTCACTTGGCTTTGGTTAATGTTTAATTTTTAAAACAATTTCTAGTTTCTTTTAAATATAGAGCACAGTAAAAAAATAAAATTAAAGGAGCAGTACAACATGGTGTCAAGTTTTAGTGTGACCCTTTCATGCAGCTGTTATCACTATGGAGAGTTGCTTGTCAAATCTTTCATCACAAATAACTATTTATTAGCAGACAACTCCTGATATTTACAGGATCTCCTTCATCTTGCACTGTTTGGTGAAGTTGTCTAGAGCTGAAGTGCAGCTTAACCTTAATAGTAGATTGAATGAAATAATAGTGGTGGGATTTAATGCTCAGGTTCCTGCTATCCAGTAGATTAATTAAGAAAATGCTTTGTTTTTCTGCTTTGCCAATCTCCAGTCCGGCATGTTTTGTTATCAGTTCAGAGCAGTATCGGGGGGAGGAAGGGCGAGTATTGTTCTAAAACAAACAAAAAACTATTTTATAAAAGTGAAGTTAAATATTGCAAGTAATCTAACTTTCACAGGGTCGTTTTATGCAGAATAATTTTGATGTTAATTAGACTACTAGAATCAAATTCTGCTCTCCATTACATTCATACAATTATACTGTTTTTTGAGGTGTAACGGAGAGCAGAATTTGACCTTTAATTGTCAAATGGCCCCTGGAAGAAGATTGAAATGGCTTGATCAAGAAGATGCACATTTGTTCTAAAGCCGGGTTACAAATGTAGCAACTTTTTCAGTTTAACAGCATTTGCAAACTGTTGCTGATTTTGTTCAAATGTATTCGTTATTCTTAAGAATTCACTGAGTTCGCTTGGACTATTTGCCATTTGTTATTCACATTATATGATTAATCAGCTGAGTCACATGATATTGATTTTGTGCAGTTACTGAAACAAAACTAATGAATAAATCACTTCCAAATAATTAAATAATAAATAATTTAAAAATTCATGGACCTCTTGAATTGTGAACATTTTTACAAATACCCTGCCATTGTCTGAATACCCATGAACAATTTGATCCTACAAACCCGAGTGAACTGAACTGTGTGCCTTTATTTGCAAAAATATGAACAAATCATTTTTGGAGGATCACCCTGTCTAGAGAAGATGGAGGAATTGCCTTTGTGCCCTAAATACAGGTTAACACCTTTTGAATCTAACACATAAATGTACTGACTCCTATCAAGCTCCATCAATAAAAGGAAAAACTCAAAAGTCTCTGTAACATACAACCAGTTCTCTAGTTTCACACCAGTCACCATTTTTAATTATTGTTACTTACATTACAGTGCCACCCAAAGCCCTTAATCAGATTCAGGGGTCCTTTATGTTAGGTATTGGACAAACAGAGGTAGAGGGAGGCACTGATCCCATGGCTAGCAGATCTGTAACTAGAAAGATGTGTTCTCTGGTGTGGACAGGGCACTAGATGAAAATACTTTGGCTCTATTCCTGGCTCTGCCACTGACCAACTGTGTGACCTTGGGCAAGTCACTTCTCTGTGCTTCTGTTTCCTCTCTTGCCCTTTGTGTGTCTTATCCATTTAGATTGTAAGCTCTTCTGGGCAGGGACTGTCTTCTACTACACCGGACTGTCAGGGGCCTAGGCTGCAGCAGAGCCAATCTCCTGGCAAACTAATGAGTGCAGCTGGCCCTGATTGACCTGCGCCTGCCTGCTCCAGCCCCCAGCATCTTTCTGACTCTCAGCTGAGAACCTCAGCTCCACCTTCTAACGGTGACTCTGGTTAACCCTTCAGCTTAGGCTTCTTTTTTTGACTCTGGCTCTGATCCCCTTCTGTGCTTTTTAACCATGACTTCAGTTAATCCAGTGGTCCCCAACCTTTTTCGTCTGGCAGGTGCCAGACGACGAGCCACGGAGGACCGTGGCAGCGGACGAGCATCTGCCGAAATGCCGCCGACAAGCGGCAACGTCAATAGGCGTTGCCGCTGAAATGCCGCCGATTTTTGGCGGCATTTCGGCGGCGACGCCTCTGGATGACGACAAGCGGCGGCATTTCCATGGCGATGCCTATTGACGTTGCCGCTTGTCAGCGGCATTTCGGAGGATGCTCATCTGCCGGCCAGTACGTGGGCGGACTTAGACGCCCTGGCGGGCGCCATGGCACCCGCGGGCACCGCATTAGGGACCCCTGAGTTAATCTTTTGGCTTAGGCTTTTGGGCTCTGATGTCTGGCTATGGCCCTTGGCTTCTCTCCTGGATCCGCCCCATCTGGATTCATCTCTAAGTGATAGGCCAGACTCTTGTTCCAGCCAGTAGCCCAGACCACCTATGACTCGGTTGCCGACAGTTTAAGCAGCCCAAAAGATTGAACAAGGGCAGGTAAGGGGCCAGACTGCCTTTCAGCTGGATTCTGCAGAGACAGCCATCTCCCTGCTGGACATTGTGGGAATCCTGCAGACCTTACAGGCCCAGGTTAAGGCCTTGCTGATACAAACTGAAGCCCTACAGGCTCAAGCTATTATGCCCAAATCTGCTGCCCCAGCTTCTACGGAGATTCCAATGCTGGATAAGTTTGACAGGAACCATAACAAGTTCTGTGGCATCATGAACTTGTGCCGGCTCCTGTTCATGTTTTGGCCCCAGTCATTCTCCACTGATCAGACTCAAGTAGGGCTTATTATTTGTTTGCTACCTGGGGAGGCCCTGGCCTGGACATCTCCCCGCCTGGAGATTTTTAGCCCTCTTTATGAAGAGTTCATCTAAGCCATGGTGATTGTGTTAGGTGATGTGAATCACACATTGTCTGCCAACAGCATACTTAAGGGACCACGTTAGGGGAACAGGTTGATCACGATGTTTGCTGCAGAGTTCCAGCACCTGACAGCAAACACTAATGCAGTACTACCATTTCCAACACATGTTAAGCGAGGAAATCAAGGAAGAGCTAGCATGGGTAGAACTGCCGCCTGACCTGAACACCTGGGTCAAGCTGTGTGCTGGACACCTGACTAAACACCACCTGGAGAGAAATTCAAGTTCCCAACTCTCTTCCACATTCTCATCACGGGGATCCGGGCAGATCAGTCGGCTTCAACCTCGCCTCTGATGCACAGAAGAGCTAGCTTTGTGCTTCAGGCCCAGGCCTGTATTGTGGCGAATTTGGACACTATGCTATGGGATGCCCCACTAAGAACTGAGCGGTGTGTCAACCAGAAAGCCTCCAGGCCTCAGCCCCAATAGGGGGGTCTGGGCTGAACCTGTGTTTCCCCCCCTCCAGGAACTTCCACCTCTTGTCTACCAGCACCCTGGCTTTTGATGGACACCATGCCAGCACCCTCCAACTACCCCTCAGGCTACAACATTCCACCATATCAGAGGCTGACCTGAAGGTGCTTGTGGACTCAGTGGCCTCTGACAATTTCATCGGCTTAGACTTTGCCCAGGTTCACTATATTCCAACTCAGTGCATGAGCATTCCCTATTTGGTGGAGTCTGTTGACAGATCCCTCCTCTCCTCTGGCCCAGTTACTCATCAAATGGCATAGCCTAAAGCCTTGTTACTGTGCTCCAGGGTCAGCAGGAGGTCCTAGAGCTCTGTCTCATCCAAACACCTCACTCCCCTGTTATCCTCGGCATTCCCTGGCTTGTCTCCCACAATCTGCATATCCAGTGGGGACCAGGCATGGCATGCTTCACATTGAGACTCTGCCAAGTCTTAACAAACTCTTTGGGGGGCTCTGCTGGGCCAAGATTTTTACTAAGTTGGACCTTCATGGGCCATACAAACTGGTCCAAATTACAGAAATCGATGAATGGAAGACTGTGTTCCATGCCCATTATGGGCATTTTGAATATTTAATTATGCTTTTTCGGTTATGTAATATTCCAGTGATGTTCCAGCATTTAATCAGTGATATCTTCTGGGACATACTGGACCAGTTTGTGGTTATTTATTTGGACGATATTCTCATTCTTTCCAAAAACCAGATGCTGCACAAGCAATAGGGCCTATGTTCTCAACACACTCTGCCAAAACCATCTTTACAACAAACTAGAGAAATTTGAGTTTGATAGAGATACAATCGAGTTTCTGCCATCTCCAGGTAGAATGCCACAAAAGTTTAGTGGTTTCTTGGGTTTGCCAATTTTATAGGTTTTATCAAAGGATTCTCTCACCTTTTTGTCCTGAAAACTGCGCTCTTTTGAAAAGGGGTCCACTTTCGTCTGGTCATCAGAGACACAGATTGCGTTTGGTCAGCTAAAGAGATCTTTTACCTCAGCTCCCATTCTGTACACCCGAATCCTGCCAAGCCCTTCACCATAGAGGCAGATGCTTTGAACTTTTCCATTGGAGATGTTCTGTCACAACATACTGGCTCTCATAAACAGTTCCATCCCTACACCTTTTATTCATGAAAACTAACAGCCACTGAGAAGAATTATGATATCTGAGACAAGAAGTTACTGGTGATAAAGGCAACATCTGAAGAATGGAGACAACTTCTAGAGGGAGATCGGTTCTCGGTCCAGGTCATTACTGATCCCCCCCCCCCCCCCCCACATACACACTGTTTTTTGACTGTGGTTCAGATTAACCCTTTGGCTTAGGCTTTGGTTTTTTGATACCTGACTACAACTTTGGGCTTCCCTCCTGGACCCACCCCTGCTGGATTCAGCTCTTAACTGGTAGGCAGGACTCTTGCTCCAGCCACTAGGCCAGACTACCTATGACTTGGGTGCTGACATGGACACATGTTTTGTGCCTCTAGGCGCTACGGTAATACAAATAACGAAGAAGAAGCCATGTACTTGCTCTGAAAAGCTTAAATCCAAGAAGACAAGTGGCATACAAAGGGTGGAGGCAGAAGAGACAATTCAATTTTATATGAATCTATATTTTCATATTTATGCATATTTTCCTTTTTTTTTTTTAGTTTTGTATCACATAAATAGCTTTCTCCAAGTGCCCATCACCTAAGCCACCATATATTGTCTGCTTCCTTATAGGCCTTTCAGCAGAAATGGAGTTTTAAAATGGATTTTAGGGAGCAGCAAATCAGTGCTGTCTCTCTCTGTGGTACCTTTAATAATTGATTTCTGACAGTTCTGCTTTTTATGATTTACAAAACTTTAAAAATGACCAGTGCTGTTGATCATACTTTGAAATTGTTAGAGCATAGATGAGATACTTTTAAGAGTTAAACTGATGCTTTTACATTAGAATACAAATGCCTGCTAATGTTTAAATACTGTAAATTACCTGTTAAAATATTAACAGATTTTTTATAGATTCAGTTAAACAGAACAAAGAAAAGATCAAAAGGCAAGATGACTAACTATTTGGAAGCAAACCATTTGTTAGATGGTCACAATGTTTCTGGAAACACGGGTTGTTTGGAAATCTTAGTAACAACACAGATAGCCAGCTTAATATGTTTTATTTCTAAGAGTCAGCAGTTGTCCTCTGGCTTTTGATTTACCCTCTGCTTGCCAACTAAATCTTCTAGATGAAAACTGATTACATTGCACACACTAAACTAATGTTATGTTTCTGGCTTTGAACCACAGAGGAAATAAATTCCACATCACAAGGTAGAAATTCCCTCTTTAACTCTCCCACATGGTGTCTAACCATTGCAGCTTGTATGGCATCAGATCCTAAGAAGTACTGGGCACCTGCAGCTTACACTGAAATAAATGGTAGTTATGGGAGCTCAGCATCTCTCAAGATTTGGCCCATGGCCTGAAATATCATCTGCAGAGGTCCAAGGCCCAAACTGAGGGGGAAATTCTCTTTGTTATGATAAAGTAATTTTACATGTATGCAGAATATCTTCTGTCTGATAATCCCAAATGTATTTAAAGCATTAATGAATGAAGCCTCAAAATATCCCTCTATTATCATCTTAATTTTACAGACAGGCAAACAGACACTTAAAGGTTAAGGGCCCAGTTCTGACACCTTTACTCACATTAGAATGACTTGTGGAGTCAGGTACTACTCAAGAGGCCTAATGCTCCACCTCCTTGCACCTTGTGTAGTCCACTGCACCTGTGAAAAGTGAGTGCAAAATGCAACCAGTTCAAAATGATAGTATTCTACACTCACTTTTCACAGAGATAAATTACTCCACAAGGTACAATTCAGTGGAGAATCAGGCCCAGCACGAGTAAGGGGGAAAGAAGCTGGCCCTAGGTGTCATATTGAAGGTTACACATGAAGTCTGTGGCATAGCTTAGAAAAAAGCCTAGGTCTTGCAATTCCCAGTCCTGTGCCTTAACCATTAGTCCCCTTTTCAGTCCTAAGTGGAGTACAGGATCAGGTCCAAGAGGTGAATATAGCTGGACCGCTTGGTAATAGTGACCATAATATAATTAAATTTAACATCCCTGTGGCGGGGAAAACACCACAGCGGCCCAACACTGTAGCATTTAATTTCAGAAAGGGGAACTACACAAAAATGAGGAGGTTAGTTAAACAGAAATTAAAAGGTACAGTGCCAAACACGAAATCCCTGCAAGCTGCATGGAAACTTTTTAAAGACACCATAATAGAGGCTCAACTTAAATGTATACCTCAAATTAAAAAACATAGTAAGAGAACAAAAAAGAGCCACCGTGGTTAAACAACAAAGTAAAAGAAGCAGTGAGAGGCAAAAAGGCATCCTTTAAAAAGTGGAAGATAAATCCTAATGAGGAAAATAGAAAAGAGCATAAACTCTGGCAAATTAAGTCTAAAAATATAATTAGAAAGACCAAAAAAGAATTTGAAGAACAGCTAGCCAAAGACTCCAAAAGTAATAGCAAAATTTTTTTAAATACATCAGAAGCAGAAAGCCTGCTAAACAACCAGTGGGGCCATTGGACGACCGAGATGCTAAAGGAGCACTCAAAGACGATAAGGCCATTGCGGAGAAACTAAATGAATTCTTTGCATCGGTTTTTACTGTTAAGGATGTGAGGGAGATTCCCAAACCTGAGACATTCTTTTTGGGTGACAGATCTGAGGAACTGTCCCAAATTGAGGTGTCATTAGAGGAGGTTTTGGATCAAATTGATAAACTAAACAGTAATAAGTCTCCAGGACCTGATGGAATTCAAATGTGAAATTGCAGGACTACTAACTGTCTCTTAAGCAAAATAAGCAGTCATGGGATAAGAGGGAAGGGTCTCTCATGATTGGTAACTGGTTAAAAGATAGGAAACAAAGGGCAGGAATAAATGGCCAGTTTTCAGAATGGAGAATGTAAATAGTGGTGTTCCCCAGGGATCTGTACTGGGCCTAGTCCTATTTAACATATTCATAAATGATCTCGAAAAAGGGGTAAACAGTGAGGTGGCAAAATTTGCAGATGATACAAAACTACTCAAGATAGTTAAGTCCCAGGCAGACTGCGAAGAGCTACAAAAGGATCTCACAAAACTGGGTGACTGGGCAACAAAATGGCAGATGAAATTTAATGTTGATAAATGCAAAGTAATGCACATTGGAAAACATAATCCTAACTATACATATACAATGATGGGGTCTAAATTAGCTGTTACCACTCAAGAAAGAGATCTTGGAGTCATTGTGGATAGTTCTCTGAAATTATCCACTCAATGTGCAGCGGCAGTCAAAAAAAGCAAACAGAATGTTGGGAATCATCAAGAAAGAGATAGATAATAAGATAGAAAATATCATATTGCCTCTATATAAATCCATGGTACGCCCACACCTTGAATGGTGCAGATGTGGTTGCCCCCTCTCAAAAAAGATATATTGGAATTGGAAAAGGTTCAGAAAAGGGCAACAAAAATTATTAGGGGTATAGAACGACTTCCGTATGAGGAGAGATTAATAAGACTGAGACTTTTCAGCTTGGAAAAGAGGCGACTGAGGGGGGATATGATAGAGGTCTATAAAATCATGAGTGGTATAGAGAAAGTAAATAAGGAAGTGTTATTTACTCCTTCTCATAATACAAGAACAAGGGGCCACCAAATGAAATTAATAGGTAGCAGGTTTAAAACAAACATAAGAAAGTATTTTTTCACGCAATGCATTGTCAACATCTGGAACTCTTTGCCAGAGGGTGTTGTGAAGGCCAATACTATAACAGGGTTCCAAAGGGAGCTAGATAGATTCATGGAAGATAGGTCCATCAATGGCTATTAGCCAGGATGGGCAGGAATGGTGTCCCTAGCCGCTGTTTGCCAGAAGCTGGGATTGGGTGACAGGGCATGGATCACTTGATGATAACCTGTCTGTTCATTCCCTTTGGGGCACCTGCCATTGGTCACTGTCAGAGGACAGGATACTGGGCTTGATGGACCTTTGGTCTGACCCAGTATGGCCGTTCTTGTGTTCTTAGGTTCTTAAACACAGTTCTCTCTTTTGAGGCCCAATGGAGTGTCCACCAAGCTTCTAGCAAAGGATGACTGCGTGTGACCTCTTTTGAGACAGTCATCACTTCTGTTAATCAGGAAGTTGCCCTTCAGTGAAAATGAGCACTCTCCCACCTTTTGAGACAGTCATCACTTCTGTTAATCAGGAAGTTGCCCTTCAGTGAAAATGAGCACTCTCCCACCACAGCTCTTGTAGCTTCAGCCAGCATTTAACACCATTCTTTGCTGTCAGCCTAAATCTTTGTGTATGTGAGAAAGTTGTACCGATTGCACTAAATAGGTCTAGTTGATTCCTTATTGATGTAAACCACGTTGATGGAAGGCACTCAAACAGAAATAAGTGTCCACACAAGTGAGTTATGTGATTTAAGTTAAATCAGCACAACTTCCTCGTTTAGACAAGGCCTAAAATAAGCCTGAAAGTGGACAGTAGGGTCTGGGGCATATGCCTCAACATCCAGTGAGCATTGCACAAATCATAAAAACATGTAACTGTTTCTAAACCTCACATACTATATAGGCCTAAGACAAAGAGATTCCTCTAATACAGCCTAAACCCAGAGCAACAGAATCTTCATTTTCAAAGAACCTAACACAAGAGTAAAAGGGGGTTGGACTAACCCAAACCAGTTTATGCAGATAGGAGTATTCTTCCCCTATATGACTTACACCAAAGACCTACATGCTGAAAAGAGTATGAGAATGCAAAATTTGCGTGCTTTCCTTCATCACTATAGAATATAATACAAACCATACCCTAGGATCTAGAAATATTCTAATACCAGTTTAACCACTTGATCATATTGGTTGGACAGTATGAAGAAGTTTTCATGGATGTTCATTGTTTTATAGATCAACAGGGGATTGATGGTGAAGGCACTCTGCACACAAAGCTAGAATGGACTTGGTTATTCGCAAAACAAGTACATCTCTGCTGCTTCATATGCCTATCATCAACTCGAGGGCAAGGGAGCTACACATGGGAATATGGTGTGCAGTTAGGATCCAGTCAAAGCTTGGCTCATAGGTGATAAATCCTGGAGGGGGCTAATAATGAGATTGTCCTGTTTTGGGGATATTAATTAACAAGATCATCATCTGTAATAAGATTATCCTGCCACCAGATAAAGTAGTGATGAGACAGTCCTCAAAAGTAATTAACTATGGAGGCACAACAGGGGTAACCAGTAGAAGGGTGAAAGGCTGAATAGGGTTTGCAGTTCTCAGGCAAGGCACATCCTGTTAATTTCATGCAATGCCCAAGTTAGAAAAGGAAGGGGTAGAAATTACCTGTCTGAAGGCTGTGGGTGAGATGGGGCATGCTACATTTTAAGCAAACCCTGAGAATCACTTTCAAGAAGAGAAGTCCAGTAACTAATATGACAAGTCTGACATTTTTTCTCAGTTGTCTTCAGGTGTTTGTTGATGCCAAAAGGAAGAGGAGATCCAGTCTACCACACACCCCCAGCATCACAACTATTGCATAACATAAGTAATATGCAGTCATTCCTCCAAGAGAGGGTCTCCTCACTATTGGTCTGAGCAGCCCTAAGAGTTCTTATAATGGGTTGGAAGAATGTCAGTGAAAAATATGCTTCTTAATTTCTAGAAAAATAGAGAAGTCAGGAGAGGTGAGCTTCCAAATGGTTGTCTATCTTAAATCAAGCTGACCTTATCAAATTCAGGTTTTCCCTCTATTCTAGGTTCTTATAATGCACATTCTTGACTATTATCAGAGGGGTAGCCGTGTTAGTCTGAATCTGTAAAAAGCAACAGAGGGT
The DNA here is from genome assembly GCF_028017835.1 of Emys orbicularis. Classification (NCBI taxonomy): domain Eukaryota; kingdom Metazoa; phylum Chordata; order Testudines; family Emydidae; genus Emys; species Emys orbicularis. Next base: position 11,608,647 of record NC_088690.1, read on the forward strand.
CCTGTGGCACCTTTAAGACTAACAGAAGTATTGGGAGCATAAGCTTTCGTGGGTAAGAACCTCACTTCTTGCATCTGAAGAAGTGAGGTTCTTACCCACGAAAGCTTATGCTCCCAATACTTCTGTTAGTCTTAAAGGTGCCACAGGACCCTCTGTTGATTCTTGACTATGTAAGTAAACAAAAATACTCCCAGTAGTTTCACAAGCTTCTTTCAAGATTTTGTATTAATTCACTTTTAACTTCTTAGCAGACACACATTTCAATATCTTCCAACCGATATCTGGCTCTCATGTACTATAATGTCACTCCTCATCAGGCCTCTGAAATTGATCAGCCTTGAAGTCACATGAAAAATGTTTGATACATGAAATGAAGTCACCAGACATATGGTAAAGCATTCAAAGAGTTGTTTGGTGTTTGTCAAAGTTTGGGCAAATGGGAGTCCTACAACTTAAAATACTTTTCAGCCATCTGAATAGTTATGGCAACCCTTGCACTTTCCATCATTTCTGCAAAAACATGAATGTTCTTTTCACACCACTCCCAGGAACTATTTGTTAATTTTATTACAGCAAAATATGCCCTTGACTATAAGGTTGAATAGCTTTTCCAAAATGTATATTAGAATAGTTAATGCTAACAAATTTTGGAAGAGATATTAAATGTCATGGTCGAAAGTTTAAGCCAATGCCAAGCTAGTAGGGACTGAGACAATTCTTGCACCTTCCTTTAAAGTTTAAAGTGTCTGATGTTGGGCACTATGTGAGACAGCATAATGAACTAGAGCAGATCTCAGGTCTGATCCACTATGGCAATTCCTATATTTCTATAAATTCCTCTCTCTGACACACAACCCCATGACCTCAATTTTTGAAATGAACAAAAAATCTGATGTGTGTAATGTTCCAGTAAAATAGGGAAAATATTTCAGGGGCTTCTTTGTGCTCCTTGGAGTAGTCTGCTTCTGCCTTTTCCTGATTCAGCCTAGTTGATCCAATAAATCCTTGGTGAACTCATGCATTCCCAGGGTCCAACAATCATCCATAAGGCTGGTCATCTAAGCTGTACCCACTGCAAGTTCTGTGTTCACTATGAGTCCATATGTTTCTGGGTTTATGGGCCATCAAACCTCATTAAAGCTGACTTACTGTAACTTGTTGGTCTTTAAATGCTGCAGAACTGATGGCCCATATTAGCGTTACTTGTAGGGTATAGAATTTTATTTGTAACAAATGAAATGTACTCCACTCTTTCATGAGGCTTTAGTTAGCTCTACATTTACATTGCTCCATTTCCTGAAAAACAATTTATTGTTTCATAATATGACCATTTCTAACTTGCCTTTTCTAAACTGATGTATCAGGTCACATCAGAAAATCCCACTAATCGGGGGTGGAACTTTATTAAGTCATTGAACTTACTCTGAGTTTACATAATAAGAGCAAAATTTTGCCAATAGCTATCCCCATTCACTCGTGGCATATAGACTCTGAAACATAACAGCATTTATCATCCTAACAGAAACATCTAGCTAAAATGTTGTATCTAGTATGGTTGAATTCATTAGGAAGAATGATCCCCAATAGTAATACTTTGCACTTATGTAGCACCTTCTATGAGAGCATCTCAGTGTGATTTACAATTTTTACTCATCTACAAAAATTAAAGTTCTATCCAATACCAGGTATGTTTGTTTGGGCTCCAGTTTAGTAGTCTAGGAGGAAGGAACAAAAAGGGGATGGTAATGGTAAGATCTCAATGGACTGTAAGATATCTGGGCTAAAATCTTAAGGGGAAGTTGGAAGGGGAAAGAAAGATCAAGAATTTAGGGATTTTTAAAAAAATAGTTGGAAGGGGAAAGAAAGATCAAGAATTTAGGGATTTTTTTAAAAATACAAGACTGGATGTAATAAAAAAGTTTTATTTTGAACTACCTAGTAATGGCACAAATAACTGAGACTATTTATTAGTGTATTTCATGTGTGCTTTGAGTAAAATTTGCTTAAGCAAAGCAAAACATAGATTTTAAAACAACTTCTGACTAAGCGTGGGGGGAACTCCCCAGATTTCCATTGACCCTAATTAGAAAGTCTCATGGCAAACAGATGACAACTCCTCATCAGCATTTTTGGGGTCATATTGGCAGTCCTTGATATACATGGGTGCTTGGGAAAACTTTTACTTACATTAGTAAAATCAGAACCATCCTAGCCTTCTGTAGCTTTCCTACTTCTTTCTACATAGCTTCCTCTTTAAAAGGCTGCATTCCTTTTTTACCTGCCTCAACATCAAAAACATACCCTTGGAAAGGGAAAACGTGTCTCTTCACCACCACCAGAAGCCATCTGGATATTGCTTTGAAATAGATGGATTATGGATAAAGTTATCAAAAGGGATTAGTGTGATGAGAAAGACATTAATCCTGTCAAGAAGTAATGGTCAAGTATTAACCACCAACAGTCATTACTAGACTCATGTTTGCTTTCATTCATCCCCCACACTGAGTCCTATTCTCATTTCGTAATTGCTTGCCATGGAAAAGCCCTTCCTAAACATGATCTCCCAATGAGATTGGGAAGCCCCTCTAACAACTACATTAGAGATGATTACATTACTTTCAGCAGCATGGAAGTGCAGTGCAGTTCAGGGTTCTCTAATGCTTGTTGATTTATCAGTCATGCTTCTGTTTACCTTTTTTGTCAAGGTCAATCTTTGAAAGCCTCATCATTATAATAATTTTCATTTCTGTAGCATCCTGCCATCTTAAAGTACTTTACAAACATTAAAGAATTTAGCCACAGGTGAAATAGGGAAGCATTATTATCCCCATTTAACACATGGGGAAACCAAGGCACAGAGACATGAGGAGACTTGTTTGAGGTCAAACAGGAAGTTTGCAACACAGCAAGGAACAGATCCCAGGTCTCTTGACTGCCAGTCCTGCATTTTAATCACAGAACTATCCTTCAAGACAATAAGTCTACAAAGTTATCTACATATGAGGAAGGAGTTGTACACTTCTGCTTCCTCAAGCACACGTATATCTGCTTTTTCTGCAAACTACTCCACTCCTGTGGGAATACCATTTTGGAACGGACTGTAACTCTAAAAAGAGACTTTACAGTGATGACAAAGATAGAACAGAGCAGCTTGAAGGGGGAATTTCATAGTGCAGCAAATGAAGGAACAGAACATTTATACTGAAAAAATGCTTTTCCACAGTATTTTCTGATCATAATGCCCCAGGAATATAAGGTGATTTTAGAGCTAGTCTAAAATTTTTGAAATTTTGACCAGAAGTTGAAATAATATTCCACAATATTTCCTCCTCATTTTTATTAGTTCTTATATGCATTAATAATAAATTGACAAGTGTTGAAACCACTGCCTATCATGCTGATCAATATTATCTCATTGTTTCCCTGTACTCTTCAGTCTGTCTTTATACATCTGTTGTCTCTTGTCTTCTACTTAGATTGTAAACTCTTTGGTGTAGGGACTGTCTTTTTGTTCTGTGTTTGTACAGTACAATAGGGTCCTAGTCCATGACTGGGGCTGCTAGGTACTACTATAATAAATACATAAATAATAATAATAAAAGAATCTAGCCCAGAATCCACCCCATGCATTCTGTTCTCCCAGTGCATTACAGCAAGCTCTGCACCAGTTCAGGAGGTCCCCAAAACACTGCAGGAAATATTTAATTAAATAAAAAGCAGTGCAGCGCTAAGCGGGATTTGGAGTTACCATAAGGAAATAGAATAAACAAACACTTGGGTCCTGTATGCCATGGTCATGGGCCTTCTCTATTAGGCTGGGATAGCACTGTAGTTTTTAGAACTAATATTGGGCATGGGAGTTAAAGGGAGGGACAAAGAAACAAAATCTTTTCCAGCTCAAAAATCTCTCCACCCCCCAAAATGTCCTCCTGAGTCTTTCTCCTTCTTCCATCCATTCTCCCTGAATCCAGGCAGTGATGCAGGGTCATCCAAGCCTTTAACCTCAGTATGGCTTCATGACAGGACATATTTTTCCTGTTTCCACTGAGAGCTGCTACTGCCTAATAGCTCTGCCCTTCCAGCCCTATGGGCCCTATCTTGCTACCATTAAATACTATGGCAAAATTATCTTTGATGTGAGCAGGACAGCACATGTTTCATGTCCCACTGAGGGTATAAGCCAGGCAACTTTTACATCACTGCTTCCCTTCCAAGTTGTCCAGTGCACTGGGCCACCCGGATAGACCCAGGAAGGTAGGAAGGAACATACAGCAGACTTTGATCACAGAGAGATAAAAAGATCTGAGAAACTGTAGTGTTAGCAGCATTCATAAAATGCAAGCTGTTACATTGACTTGAAATGCTTTAATAAAGAAACTCTTTCCCAAAGCCAGAACTCAGGATGCAAATGAAAAGAATTCATATAAATTAGATAAATAGGGCTTTGGATTCATGGAAAAAATCCATTTAATGGTCTTTAATTTTCTGGCTTGCCAATTCTTTCAAGTGTCTTTAGATTAAGAAAAGAATAAACAAAGTTTAAAACAGTCAGTTTGAATTATAGATAAACAAACGAAAGATTCATTCAACTGTTTATGATTCACAGATGTTTTTATCCTGAGGAAACAGAAGAAATCCACCCAACTCCTCCAATGTCACATGTCACTGCTGCTCAATGTATGAAACACTGTCCAAGTGTTTGAAGGCATTTAGAAGGTACAGAAATGTTCTGTCAGATCCAGGGCCGGCTCCAGGCACCAGCTTAACAAGCAGGTGCTTGGGGCGGCCAAGGGAGAGGGGCGGCACGTGCGGCAATTCGGGGGTGGCAGGTCCCTCACTCCCTCTAGGAGCGAAGGACCTGCCGCCGAACTGCCACCGCCGATCGCGGCTTCTTTTTTTTTTTTCTTCGCTTGGGGCGGCAGAAATGCTGGCCGGCCCTGGTCAGATCTACAAATTACTTATACCCAGCTGGTAACTGCTTTGGCCCTTTCCACACCCGTTCACTTTGTGATCACAGATGCCCATCACGCAAAATTGGATCCTGACCTTTCCTACGTAATTTCTATTGGGTTAGTCCAATTTAGAGATTACAACATGCATAACTCTTTACAACATGACATGTTTTACTACCAACTTTGCTCTTTTTTTACAGATAAGACGGAGAAAATATGACAAAATTGAATATATTGGGTCAGATTCTAGCCCCTTTGTAGCCAAAAGGACCTGAACTATCCCCTGGAGAACTCCCTTAGTGCAGGAACAGCTCAGGGCTGGTGTACGCAGCCCTACTTCATCCCTGCTTGCAGCCCCCAGCACAGAGGTATGCCAGGGCAGGTGCAGGGGCCAGAGTGCTCTATGCTCCAGTTATTCTGAGCTGCAGAGCAGCACATAGGCAGCCATACATATTACATAGGGTATGTCTACACTACGAGAGTAGTTCGATTTTACTTAAATCGAATATGTGGAATCGATATTACAAAGTCGAACGTGTGTGTCCACACTAAGGACAGTAATTCGACTTTGTGAGTCCACACTAACGGGGCAAGCGTCGACATTGGAAGCGGTGCACTGTGGACAGCTATCCCACAGTTCCCGCAGTCCCCGCTGCCCATTGGAATTCTGGGTCGAGCCCCCAATGCCTTCTGGGGAAAAAAATGTGTCGAGGGTGGTTTTGGGTAACTGTCGTCATCCAACAGTCACTCCCGCCCTCCCTCCCTGAAAGCGCCGGCGGGAAATCAGTTCGCGCACTTTTCTGGTCAGTGACAGCGCGGACGCCACAGCACTGCGAGCATGGAGCCCGCTGCAACCATCGCTGCAGTTATGGCCGTTGTCAACACCTCGCACCTTATCGTCCACCTTTCCCAGAGGCAGATGCTGAGAAATCGGACGAGGAGGCTACGGCAGCGCGGTGAGGACCTGAAGTCTGAGAGTGGCACAGACCTGTCACAAAGCACGGGACCCCGCGCCGAGGACATCATGGTGGCAATGGGTCATGTTGATGTTGTGGAACGGCGATTCTGGGCCCGGGAAACAAGCACGGACTGGTGGGACCGCATAGTGCTGCAGGTCTGGGATGAATCACAGTGGCTGCGAAACTTTCGCATGCGTAAGGGAACTTTCCTTGAACTTTGTGAGTTGCTGTCCCCTGCCCTGAAGCGCAAGGACACCCGGATGCGAGCAGCCCTGACTGTCCAGAAGCGAGTGGCCATAGCCCTCTGGAAGCTTGCAACGCCGGACAGCTACCGGTCAGTCGCGAACCACTTTGGCGTGGGCAAATCTACCGTGGGGGTTGTTGTGATGCAAGTAGCCAACGCAATCGTTGAGCTACTGCTCTCAAAGGTAGTGACCCTGGGAAACGTGGAGGTCATCATAGATGGCTTCGCCGCGATGGGATTCCCAAACTGCGGTGGGGCTATAGATGGAACTCACATCCCTATCCTGGGACCGGACCACCAGGCCAGCCAGTACATTAACCGAAAGGGCTACTTTTCAATGGTGCTGCAAGCACTGGTGGACCATAGGGGACATTTTACAAACATCAACGTCGGATGGCCGGGCAAGGTTCATGACACTCGTGTTTTCAGGAACTCTGGTCTGTTTAGACGGCTGCAGGAAGGTATTTACTTCCCGGACCACAAAATAACTCTTGGGGATGTGGAGATGCCTATAGTCATCCTCGGGGACCCAGCCTACCCGCTAATGCCCTGGCTCATGAAGCCCTATACAGGCGCCCTGGACACTGAAAAAGAACTCTTCAACTACCGGCTGAGCAAGTGCAGAATGGTGGTGGAGTGTGCTTTTGGACGTCTCAAGGGGAGATGGAGAACCTTACTGACTCGCTCTGATCTCAGCGAAACCAATATCCCCATTGTTATTGCAGCTTGCTGTGTGCTCCACAATCTGTGTGAGAGCAAGGGGGAGACGTTTATGGCGGGGTGGGAGGTTGAGGCAAATAGCCTGGCTGCTGATTACGCCCAGCCAGACAGCCGGGCGATTAGAAGAGCCCAGCGGGACGCGCTGTGCATCCGGGAGGCTTTGAAAGCTAGGTTCCTGAGTGAGCAGGGTAACCTGTGACTATTAAGTTTGTTTACAGAGAAGCTGAACCTGCCCCCGTTTCTTTACCCAGTAAATGTTCACTATTCTCTCCAGTTACATACCCCGTTCACCCCGTTCACCCCCTTCCAACACACGTTTAAAAATAAAATCACTTGAAATTTGTTAATGAACACCGTTTTCTTTATTACTGTTTTCGCGGGAAAGTGTTGAACCTGGGACGCAGACTGTGGTGGGGAGCGGGTGTAGTGTAGTGATGCAAAGGACGCTTCTAAACTCCAGGAATGACAGGCTCCGCACTGGTGGACTGGTTGTTTCAACGGAGCCTACCACCCCTCCTGTTCGGGAATCTGTGTGTGGGGGCTATGTGACTTTGTGGCAGGGGGAGGACGGTTACAGATCCCCTGCTGCGTGGCTCTGTGATCCAGGATAAGGACCGCTGCATAAGATCTCTAACCGCCCTCCCCCGCCACAAAGTCACATAGCCCCCCCCTCCCTCCCACAGAACATGAAAACCACCTCCCAGACTGACCAGGGCAACTAGTGAATGCAATGTGTGTGTGCCCTGCTGCTGAACCTGCCCCCGCGTCTGTACCCTGGTAAAGGTGACTGTCCTGTCCAATTACCAACCCCCTTCCCCCCCTTCAAACAGACTCTCCTCTAAAAGAACATGATGGAAACAGTAATTAACAGAAACGTATTTTTTATTAGCAACTACACATGAAACTGGGGGATGAAACTGGGACGGGGGCTTGGGTGAGGCGGGAAGGAAAGGACTTATCAAATTTTGGGGAATGAGAGCCTTCTGGTACTTGAGCAGTCTGCAGGGGTGGAGTGAGAGTTTTCATGGACTCTGCCGCCCCTCCTTCTTGGGACTTTGGGTGAGGGGGGTATGGGACTTTGTGGCGGGGGAGGGCGGTTAGAGATAGACTGCAGCGGGGCTCTGTCCTCCTGCCTCCGGTCCTGCAGAACATCCACAAGGCGCCGGAGCGTGTCCGTTTGCTCCCTCATTAGTCCAAGCAGCGTTTGAGTCGCCTGCTGGTCTTCCTGCCGCCACCTCTCCTCCCGTTCCATGTGTGATCGGTGCATTTGGGACAAGTTCTCCCTCCACTGGGTCTGCTGGGCTGCCTGGGCTCGGGAGCAGCCCATAAGTTCCGAGAACATGTCCTCCCGTGTCCTCTTCTTCCTACGCCTAATCTGCGCTAGCCTCTGGGACTGTGATGCCAGGGTAGTTCGGGAGACAGTCGCAGCTGTGGGATGGGAAAAAGGGAGTGAATTCCTCAGAAAGATAAATTTTTGGTTGAACAAAGAACATAGTCTTTCTCTGTGAACAAGACCATGCACAGCACCTATCACATGCGCACTCAGGACAAGGTCGAATTTTCGGCCTTCGCATTCAGTGCCTGGGGTCTTGCAGTGCAGATCAGACAAGCGGGACAGGACAGCGGAATTTGGGTAACAGGCTGACATGGTAAGCCGTAGACTTGTGGCTGCTTAAAACTTTAATAATAGCACTGGCCTCCTTTCACGTTCAAAGCAATGCCAGTCCCTGCTGCCAGCAATCCGGCAAGCATGAACTCTGCCCCTGTCCCACCCCCTCGCGGCTGTCCCAGGGAAAGATCCCTGTATGCTGCTCCTCTCCCGCCTCCACCGCGTGGCTGTAAACCGCCGGTTACAGTTCTGTAAAGGAACAGGCAAGCAGTCCCAATACTAACATTCCCCTACCTAATTCAAAGCAGGTCACCATGAGCGACATCACTCTGATGAGGATTTCAGAGACGGAGAAAGAAAGGATGCTTCGGGAAAGCCTGCAAAGACCAGGGCCGTATGCTGCCATGCTCTGCAAGGCGATGATCCCCGAGTACTTGCTTGTCTCCTGGCCCGGAAACGTTTCCTACCACGGAGGACCCAATAAGGCCGCTCTCCCCAGGAACCTGATGCAAAGGCTTTCCAATTACCTCCAGGAGAGCTTCGTGGAGATGTCCCAGGAGGATTTCTGCTCTATCCCCGGACATATAGACTGGATTTTACTGTAGCTGCACTGGCAGGGACTAAACAGTAGAGCGCCTAGGGCAAAACAATCATGCTAAACCGGACATTGTTAGATTTTTTTTCAGTAGTTGCACTGCCAAGGACTGAAACGTTAAGCGCCTAGGGCAAAGTAATCATGAAAAAGCCATTGTTAATATTGTTAATATTCCTGTTCTGTTAAAAATAAATGTTTACATGTTTAAAACACTTACTGACTGATCCTTCCCCTGATTCTGTGTCCGGGTTAACGCCTGGGGACGGTTGGTAGGGGATCTCTGTAAGGGTGATGAAGAGATCCTGGCTGTCGGGGAAATCAGCGTTGTAAGCGCTGTCGACTGCCTCGTCCTCCTCATCTCCTTCCTCATCTTCCCCGTCCGCTAACATCTCCGAGGAACCGGCCGTCGACAATATCCCTTCCTCAGAGTCCACGGTCAGTGGTGGGGTAGTGGTGGCGGCCGCACCTAGGATGGAATGCAGTGCCTCGTAGAAACGGGATGTCTGGGGCTGGGATCCGGAGTGTCCGTTTGCCTCTTTGGTCTTCTGGTAGCCTTGTCTCAGCTCCTTGATTTTCACGCGGCACTGCGTTGCATCCCAGCTGTATCCTCTCTCTGCCATGGCTTTAGAGATCTTCTCGTAGATCTTTGCATTCCGTCTTTTCGATCGCAGCTCGGAAAGCACGGACTCATCGCCCCACACAGCGATCAGATCCAAGACTTCCCGATCAGTCCATGCTGGGGCCCTCTTTCTATTCTGAGATTGCATGGCCATCTCTGCTGGAGAGCTCTGCATCGTTGCCAGTGCTGCTGAGCTCGCCACGATGTCCAAACAGGAAATGAGATTCAAACTGCCCAGACAGGAAAAGGAATTCAAATTTTCCCGGGGCTTTTCCTGTGTGGCTGGTCAGAGCATCCGAGCTCGGACTGCTGTTCAGAGCGTCAACAGAGTGGTGCACTGTGGGATAGCTCCCGGAGCTATTACCGTCGATTTCCATCCACACCTAGCCTAATTCGACATGGCCATGTCGAATTTAGCGCTACTCCCCTCATTGGGGAGGAGTACAGAAGTCGAATTTAAGAGACCTCTATGTCGAACTAAATAGCTTCGTGGTGTGGACAGGTGCAGAGTTAATTCGATGTAACGGTGCTAAATTCGACATAAACTCCTAGTGTAGACCAGGCCATACATCTAAGAACAGCCTTTCCCCTCCCCATGCCTAAGTGCCCTCCCCATGCGCCTTCTGTCATAAACAACTGGTCCATTGTGTATAACAGATTTGTTCTCCGGCACTCATATCTACTCTTGCCCTCTCTTCACAGATTTTAATATATTAAGAAATATTTGCAATAAAAACTTAAAAAGGAACTAACAAAAAGCATTTGGAATAATGAGCATCTCCTGATCTCTCACTGTTGTAACCCTTGTTCTCCCCCACTGTCTGTCATCCTTGCCGTTGTCACATCTAATTTAAATATAACCTTCTCCTTCTAGGCATCTGCAAAGTGCCATGCACATCTATAACATTCATATATAAAAACATGGTAGTAGAAGCATTCATGATATTTAGTATTACATGCCCTGCCTCAAGTTTCTTTTCATGTTAGATGTGTGTGATTTGAGAGACTAGCTGGTTCAAGTGATTGATAATGAGATATAAAACTTTTCACTGTGATGATCTGGGGAATCTGTACAGCTTATTAATTCTGTTTGATATTGGAAACTGTATATATCTTTATCAAACTGCAAACTCCATTTTGAATATGAGGCTTGGTTGCATTCTCTGTTGTTCTTTTACCTCCATGATGTACTAGAATTTCAAGGGGGTAGTTAAACCTGGATGGTCCTCTATTCAAATAGAAGCAGCCTAGACAATGGCCAACTCCTCCCCTTGAGAACTGGTTTAGTAAGGGAGATCTCCTAGCAATTACATCATTTGGTAGGGGTCGGTGATCGCCAGAGGAGCTTGATCAGAGAGTCACCTGAAAGATGAGACTGGAAAGTTATAAAAGGGCAGGAGCTGTTCTACTCTGGGTCTTTGGCCATTTTCACCTGCTGAAGCTCAGGGGAGTTGCTACAGGAGCCTGGTGAGACAGACAGGCTGGCAGGGAGAGGGAACAAACCCTCCCTCTCTGAATGCAGATGGACCCCTAAGAGAAGTATGAGCTAGAGTGAGGGGCCCTGCATTCTGTGTGTTCACTGTTTTCTAAATGATCTCTTGTGCTTTATCTCCTAAGTAAAGAGTTATGGTGTTTTAGAATCCTGTGTAGAGTCTGTCTGTTGGCTTTCACTAATGTGTGTCTCTGAAGAGGAAAGCTGTAAATCAGAAGGCTCACACCTTCAGTGGAATTCTGGGGAACATATAAGAGCTGCTGGTGAGACTTGGGGGAGATGGCACTAGTTTCAGTGCCTATGCAAGTGTATTGTGGGGGTTCCCATGGCCAAGAGGAGTGTCAGATATGAGGTGTGTACCTAGTGTGTGTGCCAAGAGGCCCAAATCTGGGAATAGTGCCAAAACTTTGCCCAGTCCCAGCAAGCTAAAGGCACATGCCGTAGCTGTACCTGTTCTATGGATAACCTGAGGAATTCGGCTCCTGAGCTATTAATTCAGCCCCTTTTCACCAGCACTAAAAATTCACACACAGAAAATTATTTTGGAAAACAAATTTTTTTTCAAAACCAGAACGACTGAGACGAAGTCAAGAGTACATTTTTAGTTGGAAGACAGAAGATAACATCTCTGTAACAGACTCTTTGTTGTGTACATGTTTTAATATATTGTTAAGGACCTACAAATACTTCAATTTTTCATTGAAATGCCCCTGTTGACATTAGACAAAAAATTAAAGAAGTTTCTCTCCTCCCCTCATTATACAATGTGATTCTCATTGGCGCAATAAGCAGCTCCTCTGGCCTGGATATACTGTAAATGACACTGGAGAGGACATGGGAGGAGGAAAGCTGTTTTTGTCCTCCTTTATAATCTCCAGTCATGGAGCTGGTGACATTTAGAGTAGCCTCATGGCTGCTCTAAATTACGTTTGGCTTCCCACCACCACAACGGGCCATTACAACAGCTGAGGATCACTGGAGAGTGGCAATGCTCTGGCCAGGTCTCTTTTCCCCAGGCCGTACTCCCTACAGTGGGAGCTTGGATGGTTGATGGTATAGCGGTGCTATGCCCCTTCTATACCACCTAGGCTAGGGATTATCCCTATGTTGGAGGAATCCCCAGGTAACTGGTTAAGCTGTCTTTACATCTCCTTTCTGACACAGAAGGGTGGAGAGGTGACATAGTATGCCCAAGGATCTGGCCAAATGACATTACATGCCTAAAGTTAGCTACTGTTAGCGTCACTTATATAGTGAAACCTATCTAGACAGTAGACAGTCATTTGAGTGACTGACAAAAAGTGAGGGCTTAACATATGTGGGCTCCTAAAAAGTTGGAGTAGAATTGTCCTCTGTGCATTTGAGAATACCCTGGGACAATCTCTCAAAACAAAAGGATTGTTAGTAAGGGTGCTCTCTTGTACAGCTTTCACCGTAATTTAATTTAACTTCTACACCGTATTAGCGATGTGGATCGTGTAAAATAACAGTCGAATCAAGTTATTTTGCTCTCCGACCAGCTCATTTTTCCGTTGCATAATCCTTTCCTTTTGCTTTTATTCAAGACCAGTTTTGCTTTTCACTCTATATCTCGCTCCTTCAAGACTTGCTTCTTTGCAGAGATTTTCTCTCAAGAAAGTAGGTAAAAATTGGCACATATCTCCTTTGTAACCTACATATCATAGGGAAGGGCTGAGAATATATTCCTAATTGGACTGCATTATATTTCTACTCATCATTATTTCGGTATCAGTGATGGGCATGATAGATAAAGTTAACATAGGTCACCTGTTTACACTTTGTATTGGTAGAAATGTGTGTGTCTGGTTTAGGTCACTAGACTATCTGTCCAGGATAGAAATACAACTCTTTGGAGACAACAGAATTTGTCTCTTATATATTTATGATTAAATTTTAACCAAGAAGCCAGCAGGAATATGAGTGCTGCATCATTGCATCGGTTAATCCTAGTTTTACATGAATGACAATGAGGTCAGTTCTGTGTGCGCTGCTAATGCTGCTAATCTGCTTCTGGGACTAGGAGATCAGTCTCTATTGTGTTGACAAATTCACATCACTGAATGGGAGAAAAACAAAACACAAACCTAAACAAAAAATGCTGGTTTCTCTTTGATTCATTTTTGATCTGTATAAAGTAAATTGTCCTCTCTAGACCTCATTTCATAAAGACCAATCACCCAGCTATTAGACATATAAAAGCTGATGTTAAATTGGGTGCATGGGACAGGGCATCACAATGCAATCATTTTAGTATTGCATTAGCTAATGGGGGCTTGAAAAGCAGCTGCAGAAATACCATCTACGGCTCTCCGAGGACCCTGCTTGGAATAGTATTTTTATCAAGTCCTAAAGCCTTTTGCTGAGAAAAAAGCCATACTTTCCCCCACAGAAGCATTATAAACCTGTTTGAAATGTAAGTTTCTTTGCTTCATAAGATGACTTTTTGCACAGATTTTCCCATAACATACCCAAACCAAACAGTATCATGAAGCTATTTTTCACTTACACTCCAGCTACGAACATATATCTCAAAGAGATAGGAACAGACATCCCATTGTTAAATCTTTTATTTCCCTCTTCAAAAATTAACACCACAGTAAAGTTAAATGTCAACATGCACCACTAAACGCTGTCCTTGATGTGCCAGTGTACCATGTATGTTACACAGAGGTTAATGAAAGCAACATGTTTTAGGAAGATCATTCGGGGACTAGCTCTCCTCCCCATTTCATGACTACAGTGACCCAGCCTAGACAGATCATCCGTTCCCAGACTGCCTCACACTTTGAGAAAAAAAATTGCTTTTCATGGCTCTTGGTACCAGCCTGATTTAAGGTAATAGCTTCCCTGAACGTATAATAAAAAAATTGCTTATGGACGGAATTGTCGTAAATGTTCAGTACCCACAATCTGGCCATATTTTCAGAAAAGGTGAGCATCCACTTAGGCACCTAAATAAACTATCAATGGGAGCTGCTGGCTTTTGAGCTTTTTTGAAAATCTGGCCCTGGTTGTGGGTGCCAGGCATTTTTGAAAACCTGAGGCTTTTGGAAGTCTGGCCTTGTATGCACCTACCATCTCAAAGGATCCCAAAGCTTTTCATAAACCATGAAACAAACACCACCAAATGCAGATACCTCATGAAGGAATGGAGGTTAAAAGTCATCTAAGTACATAGCATGGTGGGCCCCTTCAGGACAGTGTGAGGGAGGGAAAATTTATCCAGAAACACCTGGGAAAACCCCTCTAAATCTACAGATGCAATTTTGCCCCTATAGCAAACTGCAAGTGCACGAGACCTGTAAGTGACACACCTTCAATTGACAGCAAGCAAAATATTGTGGGACAAAATTTACACACGCTGAGGATCTGGCTTCCAAATATATTTTAAACCAAACCCCCCATTCTCAAATAAAGAAGTTTTAAGTGCTATAAGTTATCAAAAAGAGTATGCAGAAGCAGCAAGTCTGCAAATAAAATATACAGATCTTGGGAAAGAAGACTGAATATGTCACAATGGTGCTGGATCAACAAAGAGAAGAAAGGGGCAATACCCATGAATGAACAGGATGTGAAAAAGCAAATGCCCAGGCAGGAAAGCCTGGAAAAAATCTAGAGCCGGGAAACACCTTGAGCAGTGCCCTAATGAAGTAGTTTCCTAATTAAATACCAGGCTTTAATAGCATGAACGGGGATAACCCACTGGGGAATCTGAGCAGAAGGATAAAGGATTATCAAAACTGATAACATGATGGGTTGTTCTATATTTAGCCCATCTAGAATTTGGATCAGCCACCAAAAAGGCAGACTTAGTACTATCCCAGAGGAACACAGAAACAAATATATTAAATTATAAAGGAATATAGACTTGTGTCAACCTACTTGGGGGAGAGATCATCTTAACAACATTAACTTAGCACAGAGCCAGCTTTTGAGAGCCTGGATAAAAATGGAGAGAAATTATTTGTTGAAAGATTCTGTACATGGAAAAGAGTAAAAACTGTACGCTCTTTAGTTATCTCAAGTGCATAGCAAACTGTTGATACTAAAATAATAAGAAATTATCATGAACTCCAAGATGAAACGGAATGGGCTGTGTCTCTCTAAAAGGGAACATACATGTGGCAGGATCATAGGCACAAGTTATGGCAAGTTTCAGACTTTTGACCATTTAAATTGCTATCCTGCCAACACTTACCCACTAATAATAATAATAGTTGTAGTTATATAGCACTTTTCATCAGAATATCTCAAGGCACTTTGCAATCTTTAATTTATTTACCCTCAAAACCCCCCTGTGAAGTAGGAAAGTACTGTTATCCTAGTGGTATGGATGAGGAACTGAGGCACAGAGGATATGTCTACACACCCCGCAGAAACGAGCCTCCCAGCCCAGGTCAATGGATTTGGGCTAGTAGAATTCATGCTAGTGCTCTAAAAATAACTGGGAGATGGGCTTCAGGGCCCAAGTTCGAGCCCAAGCCACAACTTCAGAGTGCTATCTACAGTTATTTTTAGAGCACTAGTGTGAGCCCCACTAGCCCAAATCTATTGGCCCAGGCTAGGAAGCTCGCTGCCGCAGGCTGTGTAAACATACCTAGAAAGGCTAAGTGACTTGCCTAAGGTCACACAGGAAGTATGTAGCAGAGCAGAAAAGTGAACCCTACTCTCCCAAATCCTAACCTAGTGCCCTAACTGTTGGACTATCCTTCCTTCTTTCTCTTTGAACTCAATGGGACTGCATATACATGTATAAACATTTGGAGAACTGGAGTCTGTATTTGTGACTGCATTAAAAAGTTTGTCCAATCAAGCAGGAAGAGAGCTGGACTGAAAAGGCCCAATTCTGCTGTTACTTACACTGGTGTAAATTTGGATTAAATCCATTGAATTGAATCGGACAGAACCTCAGCTAATGTAAATCCGCATAGCTCTATTTTTAAGTCAATGGAACTATGCTGATTTGTTTCAGTTGAGGTTCTGGCCAAATGAAGTTACCTCAGAGTAACACTGGTAAAATGAGAGGAAAATTTGGCTCATAGTGTATAAGGTATAGTAATATCATTGGAACGTACTAACAGCATTATTTCCATTATCATGTTTATTTGTCTTCAAACAGCAAGTTATTCAAAAGTAAATGCAAAAAGCAGTGTGATAAGTACCATGACCATAGGAAAATTAATCAAAGACTAGACTAGGTTAGGACATAAGAAGATGGATCAAAGTAATTAAATCACCGTTAAATTATGCAATAATGGGCAAACATTTTAAAAACATCTAGTTTACACAGTCTAATGCCCTCTCTCAACCACAGAATTTAAAAGAATAGTGATCTTTCGGCATATATCATTAGTGTCTGTTATTCAACATGCAATCTTGCTACATGAATTGCACCTGGTCTCAGTGCACAGGTTTGACTATCATCACTTCTGCAGTATATACAGCAAATGTTTGCCCAGAAGTTTTACATTAGCACTAACTAATATAATGAGATGGTGCTGACATGTCAGGCAGTCCTGAATATCTGTTCCCCTCACTTATAAGGGCAGCACTTAAGGTATCTACAGGACACAGAGGTGTCTGCTGTAAATCTGGCTTAATTAAACATGTCAATTATTAATGAGAAAGACTGAAAATGATTCCTATATCGTTCCAAACTATCCATTTATCCAGGGAGCATTAGCTGTGTGGGAGGGAAACAAGTCAAAGAATTAAAAAATATTAGGGCTGTGAAGCGATTAAAAAAATTAATCGCGCGATTAATCACACTGTTAAACATTAATAGAATACCGTTTATTTAAATATTTTTGGATATTTTCTACATTTTCAAATATATTGATTTCAATTACAACACAGAATACAAAGTGTACAGGGCTCACTTTATATTTATTTTTGATTACAAGTATTTGCACTGTAAAAAAACAAAAGAAAAAGTATTTTTCAATTCACCTAATACAAGTACTGTAGTGCAATCGCTTTATCATGAAAATTGAACTAACAAATGTAGAATTATGTAAAAAAAAAATTGCATTAAAAAATAAAACAGTGTAAAATTTTAGAGGCTGAAGTCCACTCAGTCCTACTTCTTGTTTCAGCCAATCGCTCAGACGAACAAGTTTGTTTACATTTGCAGGAGATAATGCTGTTCGCTTCTTGTTTACAATGTCACCTGAAAGTGAGAACAGGTGTTTGCATGGCTCTGTTGTAGCCGGCATCACAAGATATTTATGTGCCGGATGCACTAAAGATTTATATGTCCCTTCATGCTTCAACCACCATTCCAGGGGACATGGATCCATGCTGATGATAGGTTCTGCTCGATAACAGTCCAAAGCAGTACGGACCGATGCATGTTCATTTTCATTATCTGAGTCAGATACCACCAGCAGAAGATTGTTTTTCTTTTTTGGTGGTTCGGGTTCTGTAGTTTCCGCATCAGAGTGTTGCTCTTTTAAGACTTCTGTTTAGCATATCTGGCACGTAAATACCTTGCAATGCCGGCTACAAAAGTGCCAAGCAAATGCCTGTTCTCACTTTCTGGTGACATTGTAAATAAGAAGAGGGCAGTATTACCTCCTGTAAATGTAAACAAACTTGTTTGTCTCTTAGTGACTGGCTGAAAAAGAAGTCGGACTGAGTGAACTTGTAGGCTCTGAAGTTTTACATTGTTTTGTTTTTGAGTGCAGTTATGTAACAACAAAAGAATCTACATTTGTAAGTTGCATTTTCACGACAGAGATTGCAGTACAGTACCTGTATGAGGTGAATACAAAAATACTGTTTCTTTTATCATTTTTACAGTGCAAATATTTATAATCAAAAATATGCACTTTGATTTCAGTTACAACACAGAATACAATATATATGAAAATGTAGAAGAACATCCAAAATATTTTATAAATTTCAATTGGTATTCTATTGTTTAACAGTGCAATTAAAACTGCAATTAAGCGTGATTAATTTTTTGAGTTAATCGCATGAGTTAACTACGATTAATCGACAGCCCTAAAAAATATGTCTCATATTTAAGTCAATTCAGAGAGATGAGACCTTTTCTTGTCTTCTGGGTAGGCACGGAGGTAGCACTCGCATAGCATTAAAAAATACCCTAGAACATCTTATTGAAATGTGTTTTTAATGCCCCTGAATGAGTGTGAACATTCATGTTGTCTAGCTAGCAATTAGAAATGTACATAGCCTTCTAGAACAGAGCCATCTGCTGGGGGAAGCCGTGTAATACAGAACTAAACAGGTCAAGGGACTACTTATTTATACTGTAATAGTTTCTTGGTAAATTTAAACACTGAGTCAGATACTCAGCTGGTGTAAATTAGCATAGCTGATCTGGGCCCAAATTTCTTAAACATATTAGGGGGCTAATAAACATAAAATAAACATTCACATTTCCCATCATCTCAGTTACAGCCATGTATGCGTGTGCTTATCTGAATCAGAGACTGGCCCCAAGATTTTTACTGTAATATTTTGCATATAAATAGTAAATATATTTTGTACTATTAATAATAATTATTATTATTACTTGCATTCTGATAGCACCCAAAGATCTCAATCAGGATCAAGCCCTATTATGCTAGCGACGCTAAAAACACAAAGTAACAGACAGTCCCTGGCCCAAAGAACAGAAGTCAGTGGAAGTTTTGGCTGAATAAGAACTGAGTAAGGGAGACAGATCCTCTGTTGCAGAATATCCTCCATGGCCTAAATTCAGTGGGTGGATCCACCTGGTAGAGTGGTGTAAAGGGCCAGAGCACAGTCCAGGTTTGGGGTTACTGAATTCCAAGATCTGGCTCAAATCAGTTGTCTGTTACAATCCGCTTTTCCTTTAATATTCCTTTAATATTCCCATTCCTTTTTCTCATTAAGAAAATAAAAAGGTTTTAAACTCAGTGCCCTATGTGTATATGTACGCACACAGTGTACAACACAGTAGACAACTACAGCAACATTCATCAGTGTCTAACATCTGGTCTTGTAGCATTTCACTACTGAGTATTTCAAGAACAAATTGCAAATTCTTTCAGACCTATTTGTTTTCCATTCCATGTATTACCTCCTCATGCCTGGCAATTGCTTTTCAGAAAGTCTTGACATTTCCTTCCAATGTCTTAAAATAATATTCTTTGTGACTAACAAGCTTCAACAGTTAACCCATTGGTTATTTCTGAAGGGATTTTTTTTTAGTTTTGAGCCATCTGCTAAATCATATAAAGCCCAATCATGCTCCATGACAATTTCAGTGACAGCCAGATTAGGCCCATAGTCTAACAGACAAAGGAGGATTTCCTTTATGAATACTACTATAAACTATTTATAAGATTTTTAGCCCCAAATTTTCTTGATTTCAGGCAGTCTCAGAAAATGCCTTTGCAATTATTTGTCCCTTCATACATTACTGTCTTGCAATCTCAATTTACTTAGACTTTTGAGATCTAATATAGTTTGTGAAATATTGTATCTTAATCTTAATTTAATGATTTTAATGGTCAAGTAACATTTTCCCCATATCTTCAGGTGCAAGTCTCTTTCTTAACATTCATGATATTGTATAGTATGGTTTTCCCTTGTAAATTTTATCATTGATTGAATACAGTGATCCTATTACAGCTTTAGAAAGTGAATGAGACATTGCTACATTGATGGGAGATTAATAAAAACAAAGGAAACACATAGTTTAGCTCATTTTCTGTGCATCGGGATTTGCTTGCTTGTTTTTGAATTCTGCATATTTCTATTAATTCTCCCTTCTCCAGGCTCCACCTCTTTCTTTAAAAAGTTACTTTGTGTGTGTGCAAATTATGGTGTACAAATGCATGATTAGTTATGTATGAATATGGGCTCTTGTTCTCCTGCGGTGAACAGAGGAGGAGGCAGGGTGCAGCTAGACTCTGTGGATATGTCTACACTGCTAAAAAAGACCCCCAGCAGCAAGTCTTAGAGCCTGGCTGTACAGACTTGGGCTTGTCCTACAGCACAAAAAATAGCAGTGTAGATGTTCCCACTTGGTCTGGAGCTCGGGCTGGTGTCTACATTGCTATTTTTAGCCCCGTAGCAGGAGCCCCCTTCTATCCTTGCCTCACCCCTTCCCCACATATAATTGACCTTTTATTTTCAGTTTTCCCCTGAACACTTCTCTTTTCCTTTGTCTATGCCCATTGAGTCCCCTCTATAACAATTATGTATTGTGTATAACTATATTTAATTCTATAGCAGTACTGACAACCCCAAGGTTTCAAAAATAATGAATCAGGCTTCCAAATAATTATGACATGGAGTTAAAAACCACGAGATTGTAAAAAATATTAATGTTGATGTGCTACAGCAGCTCCTCCTTGAGCACCCTCATAGGTGTGTCTGCCTCAGTTTCCCCATTCAGAATCCCCAATAGCTCCACTTCAGGCTCTCTTGCTTGAATAACAGCTCTTCTTGAGCCCAGTTTATTACCAGAACATAGTTCAAAAAGTCTTCAACAAAAGTCCCAAACATAGTCCATTTCCCACACTCAGTGTATATAGTGCTTAAAACCCTACTCTTCTCAGTGGGAACCACACCGCACCCGTGCAGCATTTCTGCTGGGTGTCCTTCCGTACCATACTCCAGTGTTTTCTGCCACACTTAGACTCCTTGTCAGTTTTCTTCTCTCTCTCTGCTAGGACAGCCACTCCAGCCCTTCCAGCTAGAATGGAACCCCACTTTTACCAGCCGGAACCCCTACAGCCTCTTTGCTAGGAGATCATCCTCACCAGCAGAGCATTCCTGGGTTCTGCTCTCTGGCACTAAGACATCAGCAGGTGAGCCGCTCCGCTGTTCCCCTGTCTTCATCCTCTCCAGCCCTCAGCTTTGGCTCTCAGCTTAAAAATCAGAAGGCAACTCCCTCTGTTGCTCTCTGGCCTTTAGCTCTCTCCAGCCCTGGCTCTCTAGCTTGGGGAAGTTAGCCAGCAAATGCCTATTATTATTACTGCTCTCCTATCGTCTGGCTTCCCCCGAAACCACCTACAGTTTCCATCAGGGACCTTCCAGAGTCTCCCGGGTCCCTCACCTGCCTTTTTCCTGAATTGAGTCTGCACGCTAGGGCAACCCTAACTCACCAGGTCTCTCACCCTCTAGGGCCCAGCTGCCCTCTTTTAAACCCAACTGGGAGGCAGCTGATGAATCACAGGTGCACTGAGCCTACTCCCTCTTAAAGGGCCGGCGTCACCCTGTGGCAGTGGGGTTCTGTTTATTTACCTTGTTGTGTCTGAGCTTTTAGGATTCACATTTTTAAGCTGTTCTGTGCAACCATGAGACTCAAAACTTATTTTTGTTTTTAAATGAAAGCTGAGATTGTGATGTATTCACCTGACTCTAGGAGCTGGTGCTTTAAGAAAAACACCAAATATTGCAAGAGATATTGGCTCAGATCCTACTCTGTAGTTTGGCCACTTTGCTTTGCACCGCCAGCAGATTCTGGCCCTGTATACAGGATAGCTGTCCATAGAAGGACCACCCCAGGCTGGGAGGGCCATCCACTGGGGTGGGGTGTTAGTATAGTAGCTCCTACATGTCCCCACACTACGGCTGTCAGCGTAGGGAATATGGCAGAGGTTTTCTTTCCTATATCCTACTAATCTTTGGCTGTTATATCAGCCCTTTGGGGCCACTGGCAGATAGAATGACTTAGAGTATAACCCAGTTATACTTTTGGCCTCCATAATATCCCCTGGCAACCACAAGGGTGTGCATTGTGTGAAGGACTTCCTTAGGTTTGTTTTAAATCTGCTGCCTATTAATTTCATTGGGTGATCCCTGATTCCTGTGTTATGTGAAGGGGTAAATAACACTTTATTCACTTTCTCTACATCATTCACAATATTGTAGACCTCTGTCATATCTCTCCTCAGTCATCTCTTTTCCAAACTGAACAGTCCTAGACTTTTAAATCTCCCGTCATATACAAGCAGTTCCATACCCCTAGTCATTTTTGTTGCCCTCTGTACTTTTTTCCAATTCTAATATATCTTTTTTTAGATGGAGTGATCAGAACTGAATGCAGTATACAAGGTGTGGGTCTACCATGGATTTATATAGTGGCAATATGATGGTGTCTGTCTTACTATCTATCCCTTTCCCAATGGTTCCTGACATTCTGGGGTTTTTTTGTACTGCTGCTGCACATTTAATAGGTGTTTTCAGAGAACTATCCATGATGACTCCAAGATCTCTTTCTTGAGTGGTAACAGCTAATTTAGACCCCATCGTTTTGTATGTATAGTTGGGATTATGTTTTCCAATGTGTATTACTTTGCATTTATCAGACCTAGTACAGACTCTGCTATTTACCTCTCTCCACTGTGAAAACTGGACGTTTATTCCTACCCTTTGTTTCCTGTCTTTTAACCAGTTACTGATCCATAAGAGGACCTTCCCTCTTATCCCATGACCCTTTACTTTGCTTAAGAGACTTTGGTGGGGATCTTGCCAATGGCTTTCTGAAAGTCCAAGTACATTACTTCTACTGGATCACCCTTGTCCACAAGTTTCTTGACCCCCTCAAAGAATTCTAATATATTGGTGAGGCATGATTTCCCTTTACAAAAGCTATGTTGACTCTACCCCGAACATATTGTGTTCATCTATGTGTCTGATAATTCTGTTTTTTACTATCGTTTCAGCCAATTTGCCTGGTACTGAAGTGAGGCTTATTGGCCTGTAATTACCAGGATCACCTCTGGAGCCTTTTTAAAAAATTGGCCTCACATTAGTTATCTGCCAGTCATATGGTACAGAGGCTAAGTCATAGCTTACATACTACAGTTAGCAGCTCTGCGATTTCATATTTAAATTCCTTCAGAACACTTGGGTGAATACCATCTGATCCTGGTGACTTATTTCTGTTTATCAATTTGTTCCAAATCATCCTCTATTGACATGTCACTTTAGGACAGTTCCTCATATCTGTCACCTAAAAAGAATGGCTCAGGTATGGGAATCTCCCTCACATCCTCTGCAGTGAAGACCAATGCAAAGAATTCATTTAGCTTCTCTGCAACGGCCTTTCGCACCTCGATTGTCCAGTGGCCCCACTGATTGTTTGGCAGGCTTTCTGCTTCTGCTGTACTTAAAAACTAACAGCAATTTTTGTTGTGTCTTTTACTGTTGCTCATCTTTTTTGGCCTCCCTAATTATACTTTTACACTTGACTTGCGAGAATTTATGCTCCTTTCTATTTTCCTCAGTAGGATTTAACTTCCAATTTTTAAAGGATGTCTTTTTGTCTCTAACTGCCTCTTTTACTGTGTTGTTTTGCCATGATGGCATTTTTTTTTGTCCTCTATTTTTTATTTTGGGTATACAGTTAGTTTGAGCCTCTGTCATAGTGTTTTTAAAAAGTGTCCATGCAGCTTGTGACTGTTCCTTTTAATTTCTGTTTAATTAGCTTCCTCATTTTTGTGTAGTTCTTCTATTTGAAGTTAAATGCTACTGTGCTGGGTTTCTTTGGCATTTTCCCCCATACAAGGATGTTACATTTAATTCCACTATGGTTGCTATTACTATGAGGTTCAGCTATATCACCTCTTGAACTAGATCCTGTGTGCCATTTAGGACTAAATCAGGAATTGCCTCTCCTCTTGTGGGCTTCAGGGTTAGCTGCTCCAAGAAGCAGTCATTAATGGTGTCTAGAAATTTTATGTCTGCATCCCATCCTGAGGTGACATGTTCCCAGTTAATATGTGGATAGTTGAAATCCCCCATTATTATTGGGTTTTCTGTTTTTGTGGTCTCTCTAATCTCCCTGAGTATTTCACAATCATAGTCACCATCCTGGTCAGGTGGTCGTCAGTATGTTCCTACTGACATAATCTTCTTATTCAAGCATGGAATTTCTATCCACAGAGATTCTATGGTATTGTTTGATTCATTTAAGATTTTTACTGTATTTGACTCTATGCTTTCTTTCACATACAGTGCCACTCCCCCACCAGTGTGACCTACTATCATGCCTACATATTTTGTACCATAGAATCATAGAACTGGAAGGGACCTTGAGAGGTCATCTAGTCCAGTCCCCTGCACTCAAGGCAGGACTAAGTATTATCTAGACCATCCCTGACAGGTGTTTGTCCAACATGCTCTTAAAAATCCCCAATGATGGAGATTCCACAACCTCCGTAGGCAATTTATTCCAGTGCTTAACCACCCTGACAGGAAGTTTTTTCTAATGTCCAACCTAAACTGCCCTTGCTGCAATTTAAGCCCATTGCTTCTTGTCCTATCCTCAGAGGTTAAGGAGAACAATTTTTCTCCCTCCTCCTTGTAACAACTTTTATATACTTGAAAACTGTTATCATGTCGCCTCTCAGTCTTCTCTTCTCCAGACTAAACAAACCCAATTTCTTATATCTTCCTTCATAGGTCATGTTTTCTAGACCTTTAATCATTTTTGTCGCTCTTCTCTGGACTTTCTCCAATTTGTCCACATCTTTCCTGAAATGTGGCGCCCAGAACTGGACACAATACTCCAGTTCAGGCCTAATCAGTGCGGAGTAGAGCGGAAGAATTACTTCTTGTATCTTGCTTACAATATTCCTGCTAATACATCCCAGAATGATGTTTGCTTTTTTTGCAACAGGGTTATACTGTTGACTCATATTTAGCTTGTGATCCACTATGACCCCCAGATCCCTTTCCGCAGTAGTCCTTGCTAGGCAGTCATTTCCCATTTTGTATGTGTGCAACTGATTGTTCCTTCCTAAGTGGAGTACTTTGCATTAGTCCTTATTGAATTTCATCCTATTTACTTCAGTCCATTTCTCCAGTTTGTCAAGATCATTTTGAATTTTAATCCTATTCTCCAAAGCACTTGCAACCCCTCCCTGCTTGGTATCGTCCACAAACTTTATAAGTGTACTCTCTATGCCATTATCTAAATCATTGATGAAGATATTGAACAGAACCAGACCCAGGACCGATCCCCCCACTTGTTATGCCCTTCCAGCATGACTGTGAACCACTGGTAACTACTCTCTGGGAATGATTTTCCAACCAGTTATGCACCCTCCTTGTAGTAGCTCCATCTAGGTTGTATTTCCCTAGTTTGTTTGTTATGCGAGACAGTATCAAAAGCCTTACTAAAGTCAAGATATACCACATCTACTGCTTCCCCCCATCCACAAGGCTTGTTACCCTGTCAAAGAAAGCTATCAGGTTGGTTTGACACGATTTGTTCTTGACAAATCCATGCTGACTGTTATTTATCACCTTATTATCGTCTAGGTGTTTGCAAATTGATTGCTTAATTATTTGCTGCATTATCTTTCTGGGAACAGAAGTTAAGCTGACTGGTCTGTAATTCCCCGGGTTGTCCTTATTTCCCTTTTTCTAGATGGGCACGATATTTGCCCTTTTCCAGTCTTCTGGAATGTCTCCCGTCTTCCTTGACTTTTCAAAGATGATTGCTAATGGCTCAGATATCTCCTCAGTCAGCTCCTGGAGTATTCTAGGATACATTTCATCAGGCCCTGGTGATTTTCTGTTATTGTCTTTCCCCCCTCATTGAGTAACAGGCCTACTCTGTCCTGGGTCTTCCTCTTGCTTCTAATGTATTTGTACAAAGTTTTCTTGTTTCCTTTTATGTCCCTAGCTAGTTTGATCTCGTTTTGTGCCTTGGCTTTTCTAATTTTGTCCCTATATACTTGTGTTATTTGTATATATTCATCCTTTGTAATTTGACAGAGTTTCCACTTTTCGTAGGACTCTTTTTTGAGTTTTAGATCATTGAAGATCTCCTGGTTAAGCCAGGGTGGTCTCTTGCCATACTTCCTATCTTTTCTACGCAGTGGGACAGTTTACACCCACAAAACAACAAAAATATTTCCATTGATAATAATCCAAATTTACAGATGGGCAAAGTAACAAAAAATACTGCTTGAGAACTAATTAGAGTTTGATTTAAGAATATTTATTTTGTATATTTTGACATGATGGTGACAATTTGGGTTTTAACGGTTATAAAACTTTAATTTTTTTGAATCACAATGTCTCCTCTCATTAAATAATTACTGTCTGACTCACTAATGTCTGACCCCCCACATAACTTCCCACAACTGTGAAAACTTAAATAAATATAAGAAAAGGTGCTTAAAATAAACATGGATATTATCCATTGAAATTATTTTAAAAAGTTGAATTTTGCCAAGCTTGGCAAAGGCACTATATAAAATTAGTTATGGTATTGTTTCCAGAAGGGATTAATTAAGCTGGAAGTTCATCAGGCATGCCATTTCCCATTCAATGCATGTTAGTTTATACTTGCCTTTACTGATTAGTAATGCCTCAGAGGTAAAAGCTATGTGAGCTTACATAATAGTGCTCTGCTAACATTGGAAGCATACAGTGCATCCAAACTAAGAGACAAATTAACATTAACTTTGTTCTCAGCTGCGGATAAGCTGCCCTAGTCGTCTTTGTGAAAACGAATGTACATTCCAATGGGGAAAAAAATGTTTTCAGTTTGGAATCCCATTCCTCCTTATTACACTTGTCATTTCTCTTAGTACGTCTGACTGACAGGCTCAGAGCAAGGCTTGGCAAATACCGCTGTTGAGATTTCCTACCTACTTTACAGTTTTCTCTCAATAAACAAAAGGTCTCCAATAAAGTCATTTTTTATTTGAGCAAGTTTATAAGTGATCTGGAATAAACACCACTATGCAGCCAGGACATTAGACACATACATTTATATTTCATGAACTCTTGGAAAGAGACAGAGGTAATATTTTGAGCACATAATCTAGTCTATATAATGCTTTTTTCAAAGCATTATGGACCTGATTTTCAGAGCACCCACATCTCCAGTTGAAGTTAATACAAAACACATGCTAGTTTAGTGACCACATATATTCTTTCATTATTCATCATACTACAGCAAGTCTCTCTCTCAAAATATGGCAAAGAACTGTAAATTAATTGTGGTGTTTTGTATGACTTGCAAGTTACATTCTTTCAACTGATTAGATTTAGTTTATGGTATGGTGGCTGATTCATACTAATTTGTTTAGTTTCAATAAAAATCATTTTTTAAAAATGATAAATATAAATTCATTTCAAAAGGTAGTTTGTAAGCAAACAATATTTCTGTGGGTTATTCTAGCAGGATGTCTCTATTGATCCAGAACTCTCTTCAGCTAAAGCCATGTTTTTCTAACCATGTTCATAAATCCATCACAAATATTAATGCATTACAGCGCTGTCTACAATAGTCTTTGCACTTACACAACAACTTAGTTACAATGAAAAGGTGGTTTTGTTGCCTCATTTAGGACACTAGATCTATTATTTTGAGCAAATCATAGCACTCACTTACCTTGAGACAACCAGTGGTAGAATCAACATTTTCAGCATCCTCATCAATAACTCCCCAGGGAATTGGAAATAACTAATTTCCTACAAATATATGGAGAGATGTGTTTATGGTTTTGATGTGTAAGATTGTCTTTCTTCACAAAGCACCTTACAGCTGCTGGTAAAACTGAATGATCTCATAAAATTGTACGATCAGTTTATATTACTTGCAACTACTGCATATCATTTCAAGTGGTACAGATGGAAGAAGTTGGGGAATTTTTTTTAAATGACTAAGGCTATGTAATGTGTTCTGATTCAGGAGAAAATAAAATAAGCTTTGCTTCACTCAGGGACACTTTGAAATATTGTGGATCTAAACAAAAAAACAAACAAAAAAACAATTCTGCCTTAGCAGTACAATGAAATAGGTGCTAGTGATAATTCATTTGCCACAAACACATGTCCTAATAATCAGTAAAATCTCCATCCCCTTCAATGGTTTCTCCATATTAATCGAATTGCATTGTGCATCTGCGTGCCAAAGCAGTCAAAAATTAAATAAATAGACCCTTTATGGACCACTATTAATAGTTTTCACTGCATAATCTCTTTATTCTGCATTTTGCACATTTCACTCTATGTGCATGAAGCTACTGTTTGGACATAGAAGATTTTCAACTCAGGGCCAGCAGCAGAAGATGACAAAACTGGTTTAATGATCACATATTTTTGAAGTACCATAACTTGTTTAAAATATTAAAATTTATATTCTTGGGGAAAAACATGTTCAGCAATGCATTTGTCACTGCCTGTCTGGTCTGTCAGGCTATTCTGGATAGGAAGAATTGAGCACCTACAAACAGATTAGTAGAGGTGTGTTTGAAGAGAAATAAATACCCTGGTGAATGTAATAACTTGTGCTTTTATTAATGGGACATCCCAGTTCAGTTCTTATAAAATATACTCAGTGTGAAATAAATATCTGTAACTCTGGATATGTTAATCATAAAAAGTTCCCTAGTGTTTTAATTGGAAATACATGTTCTAATACAAATTCAAATAGAATGTACTCTGACACCAGTTACATGTTACACTGTTACCATTTCCATACAGTACAATGCAGTACTTCATTCAGTTTCAGAAACCAGTATTTTTATTCATACATGCAACATTACAATGTGCTTCTTAAGGTACACTTGCAGTGTCTTATTGACAGTTTATCAACATATATTGGATATAAAATCTATGGAAGGACCCAAAGAAAACAAGGTAGGCTCCTATCAAAATACTGCCACACTAACAAATTAATTTTTATCTTGAAATACCCATCCTTGAAGTTCCATAGGTTGTTTTATCTCCTATTTTGTTACATAACTGACATTTTCTGCCCAGTGTCACGCTCATTTGTTACTGACCTGCTGAGAGAGCCGCCTGGTCCTGAGGAAGAATCCAAGAAGACATCCCACTATGACAGACAGTACTGACAGAATGAGCAAACCATTTCTTTTACAAACATCCTTGACCCGAGCCAGCATTGCATCAAAAGCCACTGCCATGCTGTCCTCAGTGCTCTTTGGAGAAGAATCAGCATCCCATGGAGAGAGACCTCACTAGCGTCCCTTGTTAGAATAGACAGCTCTAGCTTTGTATAGATCAGATCAAAGCACTTCCAGGACTGCTTAGCTGACCTGCAAGGTCACCCCTCTGCCAATAGCCACGAAGCATGCAGCTGGCGTTATTGTTCCAAATTAATACCAACAATCCTATTATTGACTACATCATTAAGAACCTGGAAGAAGATTAAGGAGCTCTGGAAAATTAGAACAGAATGTAGTAGTATTTCTAAAACAAGAGTGAGTCGAAACAGAGTGACACCCACATGAATGAAAAATAGTATTTTCATGCATTCCTCAACCCTTGAAGCATGGTCTCCTAACATCCAGGCCTAGAAAGGAAGTAGTGAAAGTTATGCATTTAAATGGACAGAAATTATGTTTTTCATACACTACATATACTAAAGGGCAGGGCAGGTAACACTTTGAACAGGACTATCATAACAGGGCAGGGCAGGTGAGCCTGAACTTCATTAACTAAAGCAGGTCTGGTTTATACTTTTAGTAAATGTGGTTAGCAAAAGGCAGGGCAAGTACAATAATAAACTGCATTAACAAACTGAATATTACTGGAGAAAAACATTAAAGGGGACTCTACAGTACTTTGCATTTTTTTATCTTGGGAATGAAATGATTTCACTTTCCCCCCTTCCACTGTGTTGATTAGAGCAGGGGCCAACTTACTTTCAGAGGATTATCAGCCTAACCCACATGGATCTTTCCTTTCTTTTGGTATGTCTAATCATCCCATTCATTCAATTCAAACATAGATTTTTATGCTTTATAATGAATGTCTTGTAAAATTATACTATCACAACCATCCACTAAACTATAGCATACCATATTGTTAGTACAGTGTTTGGATCATAACTCTAGCATTCTGAAGTGTTTCTATAAACAATCTATAACACTGTACAGTATCTTTGGGGGATTTATAAGATTATATTTAGCACTCTATTATATTATAGATGAGCATACTATATACATGATCACTGTAGAAAATCCCATGACAAAATTAATAATTATGTATTCAGTAGAGAGTTTGTATGGTAAATATGGCATGGGGCCATACGCTGAATGATGGGACCAAAAAGAAATATTGAATATAAATAAATAAATAAACTATAAGTAAAGTAATGAGCAGTGAGCAGCCTCCCTCCATCTTGTACACTGAATGAGGCAAGATCGGGGGGGAGAGGGGGGGGAAGTGTGTGATTATGTAATTAAAGACTGTATCACAAAGCATATGCACAAGAAGGCCAAATTAAGGTTACACAGGCAACCTTAATTCTGGAGCAACCTAATTTTTGGGTGCTTGACTTTGCAATCTTAATATTCTTTTAACATAGATTTTTTAAAATGTAATTTCTTTTTAAAAAAAGCAAACAGAAAAAAAAAACAGAAATTCTACTGTGTGGAACCATATTGATCCTCACATGGGTCACTGCAGAGCTGGAACTTAGCTCCACAGCACACACTTTTGTCACTTGAGCTAACAGTGCAATTCAATAGCAGTAGCAGGTTGTTATCTGTGATGTGGGCCAGCAACTAGAAGGGGATGTGACACACACTTTAGCAGTGGGTTTTCACAGTTATTTACCAAACAGAAGAGTAATGCTGAGACTCAGGAATCCTGGATTCATTTCAGGTTCTGGAAGAAAGTGTATTTAGTGGTTACAGACCCTTCTTTTCCTGTCCACCCACCCCTAGTATGTGTCATAACAGCCTTTCTCTTCCTCATCTCTGCCCTCACAGCCTGTCTCTGTCCTTGCCACTGCCTCTATCCCCCGCAAGCTTGTCTCTGCCCGTTCTGCCCCATCCTATTCCACCTCTGTCCTCCTTCCCACTGCCTGTCTCTGCTCCCATCGCCCTATGGCATTCCAGTTAGGCAACTTCCTCCTTCTCCATGCAGCCCCTGGGCACCATCAGCAGGATCACTGACAGCACAGAAAAGAGAGTTTCCCTACTCTCAGTTCCTGCATCTGATGTTATAGTGACTCCTCAGTGCTTGGAGGAGCAAATGCAGAGAAAGTTGTGCGCAGACCAGGTTTTGAGCATGCCCAGTACAGACAATCATCTGAGAATTTAGCTGCCAAACTAACTAGTTTCTCCTGAGTATGTGCAAAATTCCATTATTTTTTTCCAGAGGCTTATAACTTGGCCAAATTTGGATGGATTTTTACAGGGATGGAAAAAAGGCCAATCCCCGACACAAGGGTGAATCCCCCTGCCAAATTTCATGTCTCTGCTCTAAAGCCTGGAGGCAACTAGAGCTCAATGAAACAGTTGTAATAATTTTTTAATATGGGCTAAAAACCCAAAATATTTTCCCCAACATCATTTTGGGAAATAGCTAAATCATTTTGCTGAAACATTAAAAAAATATTCAGCCTCAAGACAGACACCCAGCATAGAAAATTTCAGACCACATGATTAAAGTTTGGCAGAGTTATAAACAACTAAAACCAAGGTCTTATAATGGAAGATGTTGGGCAGCCTTAAATAGGCATCACTACCTGCACCACCCATCATAAAGAAAGCTACAGGGCCTGATTTTCAGAGGTGTAGATAGCACCCACACTTTCCATTGTCTTCAACTGGATTTGTGGGTGCTTAACTCCTCAGAATATCAGGTCCACATAGGCCATCGTCAAATGGTCTATGTGGAATCCAGGCTTTTCCCACTCATGCTCCTGCCTGCCCACTCACCGTCCCCATGTGGGCAGGGGAGAAGCTGTCACATGGCAGCTGTTCTCTCCCCCATGCTGTAACTTATGAGACTGATGGCCTGTGCAGGGGAATAAGAAGGCCCTTTATACCCTCTAAATCACCTGAAAAGGCACCTACCACATATCACAATTTGGTTCCATTATATATAGTTTGTTTCCCCTCTTCATTTCCCCTTTGTTTTCCCTCTTTGTTTTATCCTCTAGGGTGAAATGCACCCCAGTGCAAAATTCTAGTATAAGACTTTCAAAATAGGCCTAATTTGGGATATAAGTAGTGCATGGGCCTTGTGCAGGTCCACTATAGAGAGGGGAATTTTATTCCTAGTGAGTAACAGTAATAAAACATATTAAGGACAACTGTATTTTAACTATGTGCAGTTACCACCATGGTCCCCCCTACCCCCAGAAAAGTTGTTGCAGCAACATGAACTTTCATAAAGGTTTTTGGAAGAATGTTAGATGTTCTGAATATAACACCTATAAAGGAGTTAATTTCTAGAGCCAGCACCACTCAGTTGTTGCTATCTATCAGTGTCATCTCTTGCTATAACCAATAAATAAGAATTTGTTCTGATAATGCATTGATTATGAGCCTGATTTTGAATTCCTTGTGCACTTAAAATTGTCACAGATTTCAACAATATTGATTGCACTGAGGTGGAGTTTCTCTGAAATCATTCTAAATGGTCTTTCTTCAGGTGGGAGAAGGTATTCTATCTCTTAAGCTTGTGTAATTTAATTTAGTATTTAATAAAATTTATTATTTTTCTACCTCATCTTACGCTAAACACAAAAAAGATACTAGATTAAATTAATGTTTCAGCTCTACAAATGAAGAATTAGAACACAGATCTCTGAATGAACATAAGAACAGCCATACTGGGTCAGACCAAAGGTTCATCTAGCTCAGTAGCCTGTCTTCCGACAGTGGCCAATGCCAGGTGCTTCACAGGGGATGAGCAGAACAGGGAATCATCAAGTGATCCATCCCCTGTTGCCCATTTCCACCTTCTGGCAAACAAAGGCTAGGGATATTATCCTTGCCCATCCTGGCTAATAGACATTGATGGACCTATCCTCCATGAATTTATCTAGTTCTTTTTTGAACCCTGTTATAGTCTTGGTTGACTGTGTGTTGTGTGAGGAAATACTTCCATTTGCTTGTTTTAAACTTGCTGCCTATTAATTTCATTTGGTGACCTCTAGTTCTTGTGTTGTGAGAAGGAGTGAATAACACTTCCTTATTTACTTTCTCCACACTAGTCATGATTTTATAGACCTCTATCATATCCCCCCTTAGTCGTCTCTTTTCCAAGCTGAAAAGTCCCAGTCTGATTAATCGCTCTTCATATGGAAGCTGTTCCATACCCCTAATCATTTTTGTTGCCCTTTTCTGAACCTTTTCCAATTCCAGATGGGGTGACCACATCTGCACGCTGTAATTTTAGCATCAAAGATGTTAAGAGATGGAAAAGGCCCATTACTAGCAGATCATCTTGCTCACATCCTTACCTATCGAGGATTACTCTTAATACTGTACCCTGTTGTGTCCAGTTACAATATTTCCTGTCAAACATACTTTAAGTTTGTCTTACTTTTCTGCTTAGGTATGCTCCAAATTAATGCATAGGATTGCAAATAAATCTTTGCTCTAGTCTCAATTCTGCTACTGACTCGTATGACTTTGTG
This sequence comes from Emys orbicularis, assembly GCF_028017835.1. Taxonomy (NCBI): domain Eukaryota; kingdom Metazoa; phylum Chordata; order Testudines; family Emydidae; genus Emys; species Emys orbicularis. The sequence goes on from NC_088690.1 coordinate 11,642,230, forward strand.
GATGAACCGCCAGTCGGCGAAACGGGTGAGGCCACCCCCGGCGAGGAAGTGGTTGCTTGCTGATCAACTCAAAGGCTTTACCCTGGTCTGGTTTACGCTTCAGGGTTTCCACATACAGCGAGTGGATGGCGGCCCGTACCCCAGGCTTTTAAACAGACCTAGCATCATACTGACTGTTAACCCTCACCTTAGCTTTACTTTCACTGCCGCCCATCAGCTACCGCACACTTCACTGACCAACCCATCTTTGCACGGGGAGGCCACAAGCCACAGAGCTCGGCGAAGGGCAGCGTGTTGCACGCACAGTGCTAGAGGCAAGGGGAGGCAGCAGCCCCCTACAGCAGGGGGCAGATTACACCGGGCTCAGCCCCCACAGGGCGGGTGAAAGTCCGGCCACAGCCGGGGGTAGGAGCCCCGCTCCCTGCACAGGAAGGCGGCGGGACCCCCCAGGAGGGGGTGTAAAGCTCCCTGCACAGCGCAGATCTCCTCAGAGAGGGGTTCAGCCCGCCCGGGCGCGAGGGCGCCGCACAAAGGAGGATGAATCCCCGCCCCAGGGCGGCCTTTGCCCTCCGGGAACGGCGGGTGCGGGCAGGCGCTGCGGCCCGGAAGGCGGCTACTGAGCACCGGGGAAGAGGGAGGGATCGCAGTGACTGAGGCTCGGCTTGGAGATCATGGCGACCCGGCGGCTGCTGCTCTCCCCTGCCTCCTGCCTGAGGCGGACTAAGGCCCAGGGCGCTCCCGCGGCCCCCGGGCTGCGGAGGGGCTACAGCAGCGCCGACTCCTTCCAGTACCTGCACCGCAGCATCGTGCCCACCATGCACTTTCAGAAAAGCCTGCCCAGGTAAGGCGGCCGCTGCCCTCCCCGCCCCTGAGCCAGAGCGCCCGGCACCCCCCTGAGCCGGGGACCCCCGCAGCAGAGCTCCCCCCGGGACCCCCACCACCTCCGAGATCCCCGCAGCAGAGCTCCCAGCCCCTCTCTGAGCCCCCCTGAGCCGGGGACCCCCGCAGCAGAGCTCCCCCCGGGGCCCCCCACCACCTCCGAGATCCCCGCAGCAGAGCTCCCAGCCCCTCTCTGAGCCCCCCTGAGCCGGGGACCCCCGCAGCAGAGCTCCCCCCGGGACCCCCACCACCTCCGAGATCCCCGCAGCAGAGCTCCCAGCCCCTCTCTGAGCCCCCCTGAGCCGGGGACCCCCGCAGCAGAGCTCCCCCCGGGACCCCCACCACCTCCGAGATCCCCGCAGCAGCGCTCCCAGCCCCTCTCTGAGCCCCCCTGAGCCGGGGACCCCCGCAGCAGAGCTCCCCCCGGGGTCCCCACCACCTCCGAGATCCCCGCAGCAGAGCTCCCAGCCCCTCTCTGAGCCCCCCTGAGCTGGGGACCCCCGCACCAGAACCCCCAGTTCCCCTTTGAGACCCACCATACGCCAGAGCCTCTGGTCCTCCTTTCAGTCCCCGGGGATCCCCACGCTAGAGACCTTGCCCCCTTTGGAGTGCCTCACCACCAGCCTAGGGATCCCCACACTAGAGACCTTGCCCCCTTTGGAGTGCCTCACCACCAGCCTAGGGATCCCCACACTAGAGACCTTGCCCCCTTTGGAGTGCCTCACCACCAGCCTAGGGATCCCCACGCTAGAGACCTTGCCCCCTTTGGAGTGCCTCACCACCACCCTAGGGATCCCCACGCTAGAGACCTTGCCCCCTTTGGAGTGCCTCACCACCAGCCTAGGGATCCCCACGCTAGAGACCTTGCCCCCTTTGGAGTGCCTCACCACCAGCCTAGGGATCCCCACACTAGAGACCTTGCCCCCTTCTGAGCCCCTCACTGCTACCCCAGGGATCCCCACGCTAGAGACCTTGCCCCCTTCGGAGTGCCTCACCACCAGCCTAGGGATCCCCACACTAGAGACCTTGGCCCCTTCTGAGTCCCTCACTGCTACCCCAGGGATCCCCACGCTAGAGACCTTGCCCCCTTCGGAGTGCCTCACCACCAGCCTAGGGATCCCCACACTAGAGACCTTGCCCCCTTCTGAGCCCCTCACTGCTACCCCAGGGACCCTGCGCCACAGACACCTCCCCATCTTCCTTTGAGCCCCACAATCACCCTGGGTCCTTCCTCTGAGCCATCCTCTCCATCACCCTTAGAGCCACTCCACTCTGGGACCCCCTACCCTACCTCTTTTGAGTCCCCCATACCGGTAAGGGAGCCCTAGGTATCCTTCTGAGCCCCCAGAAACTCCTCCCTCTCTGCTACCCCTCCATCCCCTGTGCTACGAAAACCCCCATCTCCTTTCCCCTGCCCAGCTAAGGGAGCCCCTTTCTCCCATGATTGCTGGCATCTAATGCCCATTTTCTCCTTCTCCTTTGTCTAGGTCAGTCCTTTTCCCCTGGTAAGGGAGTCCCATGTCTCTACATTTCAGAAATGGTGACTGCTGGCTTTAAAGGCAGCAACATTCTTCCACATCAGAGAGGAAATGCACTCTGTAAAAAAAAAAAAAAAAAAACCCTGCTCCAATGCAGAGTAGGCAGCCCTGTGCTATGGGTGACTAAATACACAGCTTAATTGCTGGGTCCAACTCTCTTATGGTGAACAACAGGTTTTATGGCTCATGGTGAAGCCTTAATAGCACACTACTAGATCAGGTCTACTTTGGGAAACTACTAGTACACAGCAGGTGGTGGGGTCAACAGACCAGTGGATATGTATTGGTTTCAGATTGCTCGCTACACCTTTAATGAATGAGGTTTGGTATATGCTGAAAGTGCAGGAGATGGAGAAGGGTACATTGTCTTTGGGATGGGATACAGTATATTATGTAGGTGAAAGGTTATTGCTAATAGAGGGTAGTGACTTTGATCTTTGCTAGTAGTATTCAAGTGTATACTGCCAGTTTAAAAATTATAATCTAATTATAACCTTCTGTCTCAAATCTCTTATCTACCATTGTTTAAGTAACACATACGATTATTATAAAGGAAAGGGATTAGAGAAAACAAATCCCCCCCCCATTTGTTTACTTTGTGCATTGGACAGCACTTCCTGTATAGTTAATTTCATTGTTTCATTATACTGTAGTTAGTTTCCCCATTTGTTTGTGTGGCTCTTTCACAGAGCAACAGGGGAGAAAGAAGCATTTTAAAAAAATAGAAATATGGCAGTAAAAACAACAAACATCAAACTATGTATCAAGGTGAAAACAGCTTTCATGTTTAAGCTAAGTTGAGCATTGGAAAGAAATTTGTTAGAATTTCCACAAGGAATCAAAATACAGAAAACAGTCTATGCCTAGCAGTATATAAAATTATGGAGGATCTGTGAGTTGGCTACTTGTAAAACAAGTTCCTGTTTTTCTGTCATGCTTACTTAGGCCTGGGCTACACTAGCGGGGGGGTTCGAACTAAGATACTTCGCGTAGCTGAAGTTGCGTATCTTAGTTCGACTTACCTGGCCGTCGTCACGGCGGTGAGTCGACTGCCGCGGCTCCCCCGTTGACGCCGCTTACTCCTCCTGCCGAGGTGGAGTACGGGCGTCGATTAGCGGATTGATTTATCGCGTCCAGACGAGATGCGATAAATCGATCCCCGATACATCAAACACTATCCGCCGATCCGGCGGGTAGTATAGACGTACCCTTATAAAAAGAGCATAGGAATTAACTTACAAACAATATGGTATTTTAAGAATCTTTACTGTCAGAGCTTTAACAACATCATTTTAGTTTGCTTTTTTTTCCTCTCCCCTCAGGTTGCCAATTCCCAAACTAGAAGATACTGTTAGGAGGTATTTGAATGCCCAAAAGCCTCTATTAGACGATGATCAATTCAGGTATGGATACATAGAAAATCAAACAGTGCTTCAGTGTACATCAAATCTTTCACTCCAACTCCTACATATTAGAAGATGCATCTTTTTAAAAAAATGCCTGGTGACAGCATTTTGATCGTCTGATTGATTGATTGATTGTTTTAGGAAAACTGAAGAACTTGGTCGCAGCTTTGAACATGGAATTGGAAGAGAATTGCATGAGCAGCTGGTTGCTCAAGACAAGCAGAACAAACATACTAGTTACATCTCAGGTAGGAAGGTTTATAGTGGGATAAAGAAGAGACTCATTTTGAGGAGAGACTTGCTTGATGACAGTCAGCTCATAATGCTATGAATAATAGATTAAAGTTTAAGCTCCTTATTATTGTTTACACTCAGAACAAGATGTGAAAACTCCATTTGACAATGTCTGAGCTAATTAGAAGACCGTCTCTGGTGGAAAAAAGAGGGCACTTCACAAAATGTTATCTTTAATATACCAAATACTTTAGGATCTCTTATTGTCACCTAACAGAAATATCAACCACAGCAAGATTTCCTCAAAGATGTTTTCATTTGGAAGAAAGTAACTTAAACCAGTACATTAGCAAAATATAATGGTAAAAAAAAAAAAAAGTGTAGTATAGGAAGAACAATGGTGCTATCAAAATCAAAGATGGAGGGCCAGCCACAACACTCTTAGTATACAGATTTTTATTAAAGTGAGCAAAAGATTGTGTCTGTCTATATAATCAGAACACATTGGTGACAAGAACATTTGCTCAGTGATATACAGTATCATTTTGTACTGTGGTCCACTCTGATAGAATGCTCTGTATGCTGTAGTGCCTATATGTAAGGGGAATTAGTTAAGGTTAATGTGGGATCCTTATATCAAAATATCCTTAAGCGTGGAGCATCTTGCTCAAGTGCAGGACATGTTGGTATCTGTGTAGGAAGATCTTGTGTCCTGGATATTCTTTCCCCTGTTGGAGAAGAAAGTTCCTGCTGCTATAGGAGGTTGAGGGATATTGGAAAAACAGTAGTGAAAAATATTTACTGTTTATTTTTTAAAAGAGTAATTAAAAATATAAATACAAGTATATTCCCGTGTTTAGACTCCTCCATGCCTCTAAAGCTAGTAAACTCTATAAAAAAACTAACCCCCAGGTCTAGTTACAGTCATGAATCTGTTTGAAAGTGCCTGATTGGAAAACTGAATTCTCAGAAAAGTTGGGAAAGATGACTGAACAGTGGGGGATGGAAGGAGACACTCCCCCAGCCTTAAAAAAATGCAGAGCATTATTCTTTTAAAGAACAAGAAAAGGAAAGACTCAGAAAGAGGAAGACCAGAATAAAGAAAAGGCGAGAGAGAACATAAGACAAAAAGAAGGAGATGAAATTCAGAGAGAGAGAGAAAGAAAAGAGGGAAAGAAAAGCAAGAGAAAGCATGTAGCTTTTAGGTTAGTGAATTTTTTTTATTTATTCATGTTACTTCCAATGGCATTCAAATGTAAATGATTATAGTGTTTGTGGAAGGCAGATGCTGGGTGGACAGCAATGGAGACTGAGATAATATATCCAGTACAGCACAAGCAGCATCAGTGTAGTCTTCTCCCCATACTGTCCTGCCATTGTGCTTCAATCCTTGCGCTTGCTGAGACTACCAGTAAGGGTGCCAATGGTGGCAGTTTACCAGACATGTATTTGAATTGCACTGAGAACCACCAACTTCTCACATAGGCCAGCTTGATCAGCCTTTTGATAGTAATGACTTTCACTCGTTATTGCCATCCTGTCACCCCAGTATTTCCCTGGCGGATAGCCCACCTAAGCTTAATGTTGAGGGGAAATGTGGCAGATTATTATCGTTAACTGGTTTTCTTGAGCATTATTATGTAAATGGATTACGTGCTGCAGCTGCAACCGGCCCTCTTTCCCCCGACTTTCAAGTCCTGTTCATTTTTGTTGTTGTTTCCGTAAGTGTAACAAAACATAATTATTCCTATGAGGAGGAAGAATGAGTTAAGAGGCTTATATACCATGGTGAGGAGTGGGTTATAAAACCCAACTTGTATGCTAGCTAGTCTTTCACCTCTGGAGATCTGGACTTAAAATTCTGACTTAAGTCATAGCTGAAAATGAGTGTGGTTTTACTGAGTCCCCAGTGGGAATTAGGGGTTGCTGCAGGGAAGGAATTCAGAAGGGAAGAACAGAAGACACAGGCAGAAGAAAGTGAGAAATAGAGAAAGAAGGATGAAAAAGGAAGGGAAATGGGACAGAAGTAATGGTCCCAAAGGTGAGCATGTTTTCCCACTGAGTGATGCAACCTAAAGGCCATGCTGCACTCTAGATCTTTGGGCAAAGCTCCCACTGACATCAGTGGGAGGTCCATTTCTGATTTGGTGGGAATATGTTGCCCTAATGTACCCCAGTCCATGGATTGTAATTAAATACAGATATTGGAGCTCTCTACCGAATGACTTTGACATGTAATATAGATGGTTCTAAACAGTGCTTTCACAATTAGCCAATTTTACCTGTATTAATCTATTTCTCAACTCTCCATTTTTAGGTCCCTGGTTTGATATGTATCTAAGTTCACGTGACTCTGTTGTTTTGAATTTTAACCCATTTATGTCTTTCAACCCTGACCCAAAAGCTGAATATAATGATCAGCTCACACGAGCAATTAACATGACTGTTTCTGCTCTGCGTTTTTTGAAGACCCTCAGGGCTGGCTATCTAGAGCCAGAGGTTTTTCACCTCAATCCAGACAAAAGTGACACTCAAACCTTTAGGAGACTCATTCGATTTGTGCCTTCATCTCTCTCATGGTTTGGTGCCTACATGGTCAATGCATACCCCTTAGATATGTCTCAGTACTTCCGACTTTTCAATTCCACACGATTGCCTAAGCTCAGTCGAGACGAGCTTTTTACAGATGAAAAAGCAAAGCACTTGCTGGTGCTCAGAAATGGGAATTTTTATGTATTTGATGTCCTTGATAGAGATGGAAATATAGTGAAGCCTTCTGAAATACAAGCACACCTGAAATACATACTTAGTGACAATAGTCCAGCCCCAGCCTTCCCTCTTGCATATTTGCCCAGTGAAAACCGAGATACATGGGCACTACTGAGACAGAAGCTACTCGATAATGGCAATGAAGAAGTCCTCCAAAAAGTGGATTCTGCTGTCTTCTGTCTATGTTTAGATGACTTCCCCATTAAAGACCTTGTGCACTTGTCCCACACCATGTTGCATGGAGATGGTATTAACCGCTGGTATGATAAGTCCTTTAACCTTATCCTTACCAAAGATGGCAATGCGGCCATTCATTTTGAACACTCCTGGGGAGATGGTGTGGCTGTATTAAGATTTCAGAATGAAGTATTTAAAGACAGCACCCAGAAGCCAGCTGTCACCCCACAATCGCAACCTGCTGCAGTTGACTCTTCCAGCGCTGTGCAGAAACTCAGCTTTAAGTTGAATGATGCCTTAAAAGCAGGAATTACCAAAGCCAAACAGAACTTTGATGCCACTATGGAAACCTTGACTCTTGATTTTATTCAGTTTAAGAAAGGAGGCAAGGAGTTTTTAAAGCAGAAGAAGATAAGTCCTGATGCTGTGGCTCAGCTTTCGTTCCAGATGGCTTTCCTTCGGCAGTACGGCCAGACTGTTGCCACGTATGAGTCTTGCAGTACGGCAGCTTTCAAACACGGTCGCACAGAGACCATCCGTCCTGCCTCCATCTATACAAAGAAGTGCACGGAAGCTTTTGTCAGGCAACCTTCCAAACACAGCACAGAGGAGCTTCAGCAGATGATTGCTGAGTGCTCAAAGTACCACGGCCAGTTGACAAAAGAAGCTGCTATGGGTAAGTGTGAGTGTCAGGTCATGGTGATAGAACATTCGCATTGCTTCACAAAATGAATCTCATCAGCTTATTTGCTCATTAATGCTAAACTTTTACAGAAGTCTCAGTAAGTGTAATTTAATCTTGCTGGAGGGCCTATACTCATTCAAACTTTGTAGAATGCCAACTACACCTCTACCCTGATATAACGCGGTAAAGCAGTGCTCCGGGGGGGCGGGGCTGCGCACTCCGGCGGATCAAAGCAAGGTTGATATAATGCGGTTTCACCTATAATGCGGTAAGATTTTTTGGCTCCCGAGGACAGCGTTATATTGGGGTAGAGGTGTAATAGCAGTGCTTTCCAGGTTAAAAAACATATTGTTCTTGTGACATTCTTCTTAAGAAGGGAGTGTCTTTGAGTTCCCCTTATTTGCTTCAGACCCAAGCACATCAAGATTTTTCCTATCCTGTAGATAAATTACTGTTATACTAGCCCACATGTGGCAGCTAACTGGCTGATGCCCTGGAGAGTGCAACACAAAGCAGGATTTTGGGTTGCTTCATGTATCTGCCTGCAGGTGGTACTGAGGCCACTGTGCAAACTGGCCTTGGTTCCTTCTGCTGCACCAGTGATAAATTTTCCCAAGTGGCTCTATCTGACCTGACCCTATTGCATTTTAAAATAAATCAGAATTAGAGCTTGCTAACTTCTTCTAGATTTTTAGTAAAATGTAGTCTACAGGGCCTTGTCCGATTTTATTGTAATCTCTTTACTGTTGGTTCAATAGCCTTTTCCTCTGTAGTTCCTGCCGTTTGGAACACGCTATCTCAGACTCTTTTTTAAAGTAATATGAAAACATTTATTCCTTTTTCAAACCTCATATTTTGATCTTCTCCATTTAACTTCTTAACTATTGTTAAAAACCTTTTTTATTAATATTGCAGTAGTGCCTAGATGTCCCAGAGATCATGGCCCCATTATAGTAGTTGCTACATAAATGAGTAAAATAGAGTTCCTGTCCCAGAGAATTGATGTGCTAAAAATGCATTGCAATTTCCTTCTGTAAAGTATATTACCATAACTTGTAAGAAAGCTGCTATAGAAAAAACTCTTGTAAGTTTTGTGGCTTTGAAGAGATGTGATATTTAGTGTGTTAAATAACTACACCTCTACCTCGATATAACACGAATTCGGATATAACGCGGTAAAGCAATGGTCCGGGGGGGTGGGGCTGCGCACTCCGGTGGATCAAAGCAAGTTCAATATAACGCAGTTTCACCTATAATGCGGTAAGATTTTGTGGGTCCCGAGGACAGCGTTATATCGAGGTAGAGGTGTATTTTCTGCAGAAAAGCAGTGATTTTCTGTAGTGTTTTGTATTTTAATGCCACTATATAAATCCATGGTATGCCCATACCTTGACTACTGAGTGCAGTTCTGGTCACCCCATCTCAAAAAAGATATATTAGAATTGGAAAGGGTACCAAGAAAGGCAACAAAAATGATTAGGGATATGGAACAACGTCCATATGAGCGGAGATTAAAAAGAATGGGACCCTTCAGCTTTAGAAAAGAGACAACTAAGGGGGGGATATGATAGAGGTCTATAAAATCATGGATGGTGTGGAGAAAGTGAAAAGACACAAACCAGGGGTCACCCAATGAAATTAAGAGGCAGCAGGTTTAAAAACAAATATAAGGAAGTACTTCTTCACACAACGCACAGTTAACCTGTGAAATTAATTGCCCGGGATGTTGTGAAGGCTAAAAGTATAACTAGGTTCAAAAAAGAATTAGGTAAGTTCATGGATGATGGGTCCATCACTGGCTATTTAGCCAAGATGGTTAGGGACACAACCCCATGCTCTGGGTGTCCCTAACCCTCTGACTGCCAGAAGCAGGGACTGGATGACAAGGGATGGATCACTTGATAATTGCTTTGTTTTGTTCATTCCCTCTGAAGCCTCTGGCATTGGCAATTTGCCTAAGTGAACCATTAGTCTGATCCATCATGGTCATTCTTATGTTCTTATTTTAACAGGTCAAGGATTTGATCGGCATTTGTTCAGTTTGCGTTATTTGGCAGCATCAAAAGGTATCCCATTACCTGACATCTACCAGGACCAAACCTACGCTAAGCTGAATCACAACATTCTGTCCACAAGCACACTGAGCAGCCCAGCTGTGAATATGGGAGGATTTGCTCCAGTGGTGCCGGATGGCTTTGGTGTAGGCTATGGAGTGCATGATGATTGGATTGGCTGCAGTGCCTCTTCTTACCCAGCCAGGAATGTACACGAATTCGTCCAGTGTGTGCATAAGTCACTGGAAGATATTTTTCATGTTTTAGAAGGTAAGCATATCCGTAGTTAGGCACAGCAGGGCTGGGATACTTTTTTTTAATGCACAATATAAAATGTTTGGATCAAGATCACTTCTGATCATGTGTGGCTGAATGTGGAAGAATGTTGCTAGTACTAATTTACTAAGCATTTTGACTAGGATTTTCAAAGGAGTCTATAAGAATTAAGTGACCAACTTGCACTGAATTTCCATGGGAGTTAGGCACCTTTTGAAAATCTCAGCCATATAAAGAAATTAAGTGCAAGCGCCTGCATGCGATATTCAGGAAATACTTAATTCTGATATTCTGAACTGTTATGTAATGGAATATAAAATGTTCTTAAAATACGACAGAGGCATTAAATATTCATTTCTAGAAAGGAACTTTAGTATTGTACTGATTAAACTTGAGCTTAAGATCTGTGAGTGTTCATGTTTACATTGGGAACGAGAAACTACATTTGAACAATGTTGTAACATCTACAAAAGTTGTATTCAGTTGTAAATCCTACACATGTGATATGCTCACTTACTAGATCTGTCATCTTTATTTTTCTTGTTAAATTTGAATCAGTGTCAAACTAACTGCCTCTTCTGTTGGAAGCATTTCAAATATAATGATTGGTTTAAATGAAAACGTGAGACTTTAACAATACCAACAACTGTAATCATGTGTTAAATCTTCAAACTGTTAAGAAATTGGTTGGAAAATAATGTTTAAATAAAGCTACCAATGCCATGGTTGAAGAAATGTTTTAGTAGTATCTCAGGATTAGGGATTTGAGAGTTCCTGGTGTGAAGAGTTTACACTTTTAAAATAAGCATACAAAGGCTGATAGAGGAATACAGTCAAATGCATATACTTTTTAGATAGAAATAATTGACACTTTATAAATTAAGTTTGTTTGTACATCTGCCCTATAATCTGTGTTTTGTTCCCTTGCATAAGCATATATCTTTAATACTGAAAAATCATTTCTCATTAACTTCTCCATAGGCTAGTGCTGCTTTTCTTTCCCAAATATCTCTCTCCTACTGTGGAGAAGGAATCACCATCAGCCATTCTCCTTAATGACTATTTCCTACCTCCTCTAGAACTCTCCAGACTTCTTGATGGCACCACGAGTATCTGTTGGAACCTTTCAGCCTATTTGCCAAGGCAAGTGGCAGGGATGTCTTAGTATTTGCAGATTTAAGATGTCTCTGAAATGAAGGCATTGGGCTTGAGGTGGGAGAGGTTCAAGGAGCTTTCCAACAGGCACAGTAGAATTTCCTGAAGGACAGCAGCAGCATCTGCTAGATTTATTCAAGATCTTGTAACTCTAGAGTCACATTAATTTGATGCCAAAAATCTGATGTGACACCCAATGCAGCAGAATTCATACAAAAGACATAAGAATGTTTGCTCTCCAGGAGTGCCCCCTCCCTTCACTTGTTGAGTACTGTCACTGGTCCTTGCTTTGGGGCTCTATCTTTTGCATTAGCTTTAGCATCTCTATTAAAAACACGCTTACCCCCCTCAAAAAAAAAAAAAAAAAAAGTTGGTGGCTGCTCTGAGAGGGAAAGTATCTCTATGCCTCAACCCCATCCCCTGTCTATTTTGAAAGCGCAAAAGACAATTCTCTTCCCTGTTGAATAGCAGTGGTTCCTTTCTCTGCTGCCAGCTTTTCAAAATAGCACTAAAAGTGTCCATTTCACAGCTGTGTGAACAGTACCAAAACATAACATGTTGGCAGATGGTATATTCTAAGTGCATGGTGCTAGGATGTCACTGATAAGATTCATAGGACCAGAAGTTTAGTTGCCTTCAGTTTTTCTTTGTGTAATATAGATTCCCCCAGTTCTTTGCTTTATCAGAAAGTGATACAGTATGAGTGCAACTAGTGAGCACAAGATGCCATAACTTATGTATAAAACGAATCTCATTTACCAGGGTGAAGCAACCCTAAACCACAGGCCTCTCCAGACTCCTATCTATCAATATGTAGCAGGGCTTTTTATCCCTCTGCAGTCTGCTGCTAGAAGGCAGGACACTACATGTGCTGCACTTACTTGGCTGTTGAGACTTTGGCGAATGATGATTTCCTGGGGCTGAAGAGTACATTTGGGTTTGGGGAAAAAACCTTACAGAACAGATAGGGAAAGACTAGGGGCTTTTAGGGGTGGGGGAAGGTATTAATAAATTCAAAACCTCTGAAGTACTTGGCTGTTTCCTTTAAATGAAGATGTCAGCTCTATTCAAGAGGGAAAATATTTGCATACTGAGTGGGGTAAAAAATTGATGACTGTGTAAAGATCATTTGGTTTTCAGAAGATAGTTATACATAAATGTAAATAAATACAAACTTTAAGCTAAAATGTTAACTAAGTTGTCACTTAACATTTGAAATACAAATCAGTTGGCAGGAAATGGTAACAGCAGGTTTACTTGAACTAGCAGGAAATTATTACAAGGATGTACTTCTGGCTTCAAGCCCTAACACCTGCAATTACCTAATGTGCCAATGACGATGATCAAGACTGAAAGTTATTTATATAATAGGATATTTTGCCAATGATAAATCCTTCCATGTTGTCTTTAACCCTGAGGGCAATGACTATTTAGTATATGTTGTTAAATCTGTCTCCAAAGGGCCAATGTGTTAGTCAAGAAATACAGCAAGGCCTTCCAATATTAGGTTTGGCTGTACTGAGTTTCATCTGAGTGAACTACTTGAACACAACCAATCAGACTGGTGGAAAATGACTTTATTAGTCAGTCTTGGGACAGCAAGTACAACTCAGCTGGTATTATATTTGATTGTTGAAGTACAGCCATACAGAAAGTCACTCCAGAGGAACTTCTATAATGACTACAGCCCATTACTTGGCCAAGGTGTCAAGATTTTATTAAAAGCAGTTTTAGCATTTTAGAAACTTATGGGTAACTTCATAGATTCCAACAGACTCCTTTATTTTTTCATCATAGTCATTCCAGTCCTGTAGGAATTCAAATTTTACAGCATTAATACAAAACAGAATGGGGTAGTATTTAAAATCACAAATTGGAATATCAATTAACCTTATCAGCATTCCAAATTTGGGTTCTACACTGTCTGCAGGAAGGGTTTATGCCCTGAACCTGTCCAGTTCTATGTCCAACAGAAGTGAACATCAAACAAATTAAATTAGCTTCAAGCTTCTTAGTAGTTTTAGCTTAAGGAATCAGATTTTCTGTATCTGAAGACTGTAGCCAGTAACAGACACGCTAGCAACCATGGTGAGTGAAAGGATTATTTACAGTACCTATTCTCATGAGTCAGACAAGCCAATCTTCCCGTCATGTGGAATACCAAAGACAGGAACTGAGCCTGAGATATTTGCTCATGGCCAATGAAGATTTGGAGCATCTATGGTCTTGTCTACATGGAACAACAATAGGTCAAAATGCACTATGGAATTTTTAGTGTGCAGTAGCAGGATGTGCATGCCTGGCTACTGTGCTGTGGTTCACACCCAGCCTGCTGTGCCCTAAGTCTCTGTGTACGCAGGCCCAAAGAGTCTTATGCTGAGCTTCAAAGGAGACTGCACATCACTATTCAACACCTGGAAGAGTTCTCAGGAGTTGCCCCAATAGTTTCAGAGCAAAAGAAAACCAGTGCCCCCATAAAAATCTGCCACTTGATCAAGAGACCATGATTTGGTGTCCCACCAACATTTTTTCAAGAGCAAGCTGCAATTATACCATGACTATTCAAAATACTGAAGATGTCCATCTTAGACACTTCCAAATAAGCACCCTGAGGTACACACTAATGCTGAGCACTCATGTTTGAAGGTTGTTTCCTCCTCCACTTAAGATTTGTGCATGCATGCCACTCTAAAGCACATAAAGCCATACTTTTAAATGGGTGATTGCTATTTCTGGGGATAGGGATACTGAGGAAAAATAAGTTGTACCTTTTCCAGCAAGTTTATTTCACTAAAAGGTGTGCCAGACTCTGCACCTTCAGCAGCAAACCCAGCCTACAAAAGCAGAATTAAAATAAACTTAGGTATGAGTTGTAATAAGTCTTAAATATGTTTAAAATAGTTCAACAAACAAGCTTATCCAGTACAAGTATTTATTTTAGTGGAGCTAGCGGTCTTACAAGTAGGTATAAAGAGTGACCAAATTATTACGTGACCTATGGTTTCAATATAGGGTATGACTCTCTGTTTAATAATCAAGGAGAGTTTAAGCCTGACTGTTCATGCCCAAGTTTTATTTTTACATATGTTCAATTCCAAAGGATACAATGGATGTAGAGTTCGGTTGTATCCGGAAGCTATAGGAACATTACTAAAACTATACAAGTAATATTGTAATGCAAGGAAACATCAGTTTTCCAGAATACACCTGTTTTTCCTGCAAATTATTTTTTCTAACTTGTTTTTTCCCCAAAAAATCTCTGGCATGACAGGTTTCTAAGTGTATCCAGTACGTCTGTTAGCAGTGAATGCATTAGATTAAAATTGTCACCAAGATACTTCAAGGCATTTTAAAAACAGTGTACTCCAGTTTAATAGCAAGCTAACAATGGAAAGCAAGAGAGGAAAAAAGACAAGTCTTCAGTTTTGGTTTAAACAGCATGAGAACCCAGACATCTCTGGCAAAAGGGGCCAAGTGTTTGTAACTATCATCATCCTGTGTAGTTCATTTAGGTACAGAGGAGTCAAGCAAACTACCACGAGGAGGAGAATCAACTAGATTTTAATTGTAACCAGATTAGATTCCACCCAAGCAGCAGAATTTCAGAGTGAGATCTGCACGATTCTTTGTCTACGTAACCAATCCTTTCTAGCAGAAACTGACCTGAGATAACTACACTTAAGTCTCCACGGGTGCACGCATGAGCAGTGGCAACGCTTCACTCATCCAGTCTCACCATCCCCCCCTCCCCAAACAATGACACTAAAGGGAATTACTGGGGAATAGAGAGATCAGCCAAGGTGGCTGCAACTCTGGGATCCAGCACATAAAGCAATGGATGCATTTCCAAAGAAGGTACAGTTGGGGTTAAAAAAAATATTGGTATTTAAATTACAGATTAATGTTTTGTTGGTCAACAAAATTCCTCAAGAATTTAAGAACAATGACACAAATTAAAGGATGGACAACGTAAGAAGCCTTCCTGTGAGCTACTTGGATTCTTTTTATTTTTATGTTTATGTTTAAACAAACAACTGGCTATGGTATAAGGAGAACTCTTTCCCGGTTTTGCAAACTGAAACGCATATGGGACCTGCTCCTGGATTCCTTGTAGACATAAATCCCCACTAGCTTCTATGAGAAGTTTGAGTGTACAAGGAATGTGCTCTCTGGCCATAAACTTTAAAGTGTTTTGGGATCTGTGAAAATTAAGAATTTAGTCATACATATCCCACAATGCGTGACAAATGTCAATGGGAGTGGTGCATTTAGATCAAACGTTGTACGCAGCCTTTACACGAGCAGAATCACAAACCCATGTGGGGTGGGGGGTGGGGGGGGAGGAGACAGCAGTACAAGAGAAGATGCATCTCCACCGGCCACAATACAGAACTGCAACAGAGCAAAGAATGGAAGTGGAAGGGATACAGAGCCAACATCACCCAGAACACATTTAAAGATCCATGGAACATTAAACCATGTGACAGGCTGTTGTAATTCCAGCAGAACTTACTCCTGGGGGAATTCTGTGCCACTGCATACACAGAATTCATGTCCCCCGTAGATTTCTTCGCATCCCTGCAGAAAAATGACTTACTGACAGGGAAGCGAAGGGAAGCTGTAAGAGCAGTCATGCACCACTCCCTTGCAGTGGGAGTACATCATTTAAGGCACATGGAGCAACTGGTGGAGAGATAAATCACCACAGGACTGGGGATTCCCCAGCCAGTGGCTCCTACCCTGAGCTGGGATCAGCTGCTAGTCCCGACTGCTGGAGGCAGGAGATGACGGCACTTCCTCTTCCCCTGCAAGCAGTGCCTGGGACGGTGTCAGACCCACCCCCAGGAACCTCCCCCAGGTGCAGGAAGCTCAGAATCCTCCCCTGCTTCCTGCCCACATCGCTTCTCAGCTGTGGGGGGAGAGGTCACTATACAGGAAGCTGCTCCCCCATCCACCTGGACCTCCCATACCCAGACACCCCTGCCAAGCCCCACCCAGTACATCCAGAACCCCCCTAGCCCTCCATACCCAAACCCCACCAAACCTCAACCCTCACATCTGGAACCCCCCTGCACCCAGAGCCCCACCCCTGTGCCCAGACCAAACTCCCACTGAGCTCCCTGCATTCAAATCCCCATTCTGAAGAGCCCCACCACCCCAAGCCCCCACATCCAGACCCCCATGCCACTGACCTCCAACTAGCTGCACGCAGGCCCCCAAGCCTCACTCCCCCAGCACCCAGACCCCTCTGCTGAGACCTCCACACCCAGACCCTCTGCAGAGCCCCAACCACCTTCACCTGGAAGCTCCTGCAGAGTCTCATTACCCCTGTACCTGGAACCCCCCCCCCCAACAAGCTTCTGTGCATCCAGATCCCCCCACACCGCCCCCCCCGCCCCCCCGAGCTGCCTGTACCCAGATTGTCCCACACAGAATCCTCTCACCCCACACCAGGATCCCTCCACACTGAGCCCCTCCACACTTGGCTCCTGCCTGCCCCACACCTGGTGCAGAGGGGCAGACCCATGCCTTGTGCTGTGTTAGGGTCAGGTGCAACCTCACCACTGAGTCCGTGCCCCCAGGGTGGGGGAACTGCAGGGTGATCTCCCACCTTCGTGCAGCCAGTCGCCTGTCCTCCCCCCTGCCATGCTGGGGCCTCTGCATTTATTTATTGACAAATCAAACTTGCAGAATTTTAAAATATTGTGTGCAGAATTTTTAATGTTTTGGCACAGAATGCTCTCAGGAGTAAGGACTTGCATTCTTACAGCTTGTGGCATCACAATTGATACTCTAATTTAATCTCTGATAAATGGAGCTGAGTAATGAAGTGACTTGTCTGCCCTCTGCTGACTGGCTAAGGAGCAACAGTAGCTGAAGCTTAGAACAAAACAGGAATTCTTATCACCCAACTTTCCAACATAGTGGATCATCATGCAGTTATTCTGCTTACCACTATAAAGTGTCATATCTGCCACAAAGCAAGGGAGCTACAGTTGGATGAAAAGAAACTTTGTAAAGATGCATCTATTTTTCAGCTGAAGGATAATACTTCTGTGGTGTGGGGGAGAAGGAGACCATACAGAACTAATACAGGTAAAGAGGCATATATTGGCATTTTTGATAGCTACATCAGCTCAGGAACCTTAAATAACAAGCATAATTAAAAGCTAAAACTAAGAGACTTCTTACCAAGCAAGAAATGTACAAGCATCTTAATTAGATTTTTTCCCCACTTGGTAAAAAACAAAACAAAACAAAACCATCCCTGGGATTTTCCAAGGGGAAAGATTTTCTTTTTGTCATGGAGGGACCTAGAGAGTATTTTCCCCTTTAAGACTGCAATGAGAATACTGGTGATTTTATGGGGAGACAGACAGATATCAATGGAAATAACAATTCTCATTAACTTCAGCTAAGTTTTAATTATATTTATTAAAAATTATTTCACATTCTTATGACCTATTCTATTCCATTGCTGTTTATGACAGAACTGAAACTTGATCTGGAGAAGCCAGGCTGGCTTCAACTGTATATGAGAGAGTTGAATGTAAAATAATTGTTGGATTTGTAAGGAACAAGGGTAAGTCTCTTGATTTATTTATTGAAGCATCATAACGTAATGAAATATCTAGTCAGGGCTATCCTTCATACACACTGCTTCAGACTTAACTTTGAGACTATTAGGTTAAGAGTTATTATAGCCTCCCCTCTGTTGGTATTGATTGAAATGAGATTGACAAGTGTGGGCCAGGCAGACATGTAAACAAGCATCCTACACACTCATGGGCTTGTCAAATTTTTCTATAGAAATAGATTTCTAGTTCCAGTTGTAAAGCCAACAGGAACAAGCAACTGACTATTTAGTTTTTCTCCTCAACAGGTGGGCTTCTAGAGAAAAATGTACTAGTCACAACACCAATCGCAGTAGTCCACTTTACATATGCTTAGTTTTGCATAGAAACAGGAAAACTGTTTTTAGACACTTGAATTTTCCCCTCCCACATCTTAGAAAATGAGCCAGAACAATAATAAATGTAGCACAACGTCACTGCAGTCTGCAGGAAGGATAAAGCACAGGTTTTTATTTGTCAGTCTACGCAATTTACTCCTAATCCTACTGGAATAATAGGTTAAATATAGCAGGGAGTTAGCTTACGTAGACCATGACCAGACACAAGAAACCAACAGCTGACAGCAGGAGGAGAACTGTGGATTCCAAGGCCTGAAGGGACTATTATGATCATCTACTTTGACCTCCTGTATAATACACACTATTGAACGTCCCCAAAATAATTCCTAGAGCATATATTTTAGAAAATAATATAATCGTTATTTTAAAGTGATCAGTGAGGGGAAAATCCACCACAACCCTTTGTAAATTGTTCCAACGGTTAATTACCATCACTTAATGTAAGTTTTGTTTCCGCTCTGAATTTATCTAGCTTCAACTTCCAGCCTTTGGATTGTGTTATACCTTTCTCTGCTAGATTGAAGAGCCCATTATCAAATATTTATTCCCCATGTAGGTAGTTATAAATCAAGTCACCCCTTAAAGTGAAGGTTAAGATAAATAGATTGAGCTCTTGGAGTCTGTAATTATAAGGCATGTTTCCCAATCTTTTATTCATTCCTGTGGCTCTTTTCTGAACCCTCTCCAATTTATCAACATCCTTCTTGAACTATGGACACCAGAACTGGACACAATATTCCAGCAGTGCTTGCATCAGTGCCAAAAATAGTGGTAAAATAACCTCTCTACATCTACTCGAGATTCCCCTTTTATGCATTCAAAGAACGCATTAGACTTTTTGGCCACAGCTGCTTATCCACCATGATCCCCAAATCTTTTTCAGAATCACTGCTTCCCAAGATAGAGTCCCCCATCCTGCAAATATGGTCTACATTCTGTGTTCTTGGGCATATAACATTTAGCCATATTAAAATGCATATTGTTTGCTTGTGCCCAGTTTACCAAGTGATCCAGATCACTCTGTATCAGTGACCTGTCTTTTTCATTATTTACCTTCCTTCCCCCCACCATTTTTGGGTCATTTGCAAACTTTATCGGTGATGATTTTTACTTCTTCTAGGTCACTGAAAAATGTTAAATAGCATAGGGCCAAGAACCGATCGCTATGGTACTCCACTAGAAACACCTGCTCAATCATGATTCCCCATTTACAGTTACCTTGTGAGACCTATCAGTTAGCTAGTTTTTAATCCATTTAATATGTGCCATGTTAATTTTCTGTTCTTCTAGTTCTCAAAATGTTGTGGGGTACCAAGTCAAACACCTTACAGGAGTCTAAGTATATTGCATCAACACTAGTACCATTATAACCAAACTTGTTTTTATAATGAGATTACAAATTAGTTTGACAGGATCTATTTTCCATAAACTCAAATTGCCATTAGTTGTGTTACCCTCCTTTAATTCTTTATTAATAAAGTCCTGTATCAGCTGCTCCACTAGCTTACCCAGGAACCATGTCAGACTGACAGGCCTACAATTACTCAGATCATTCTATTTACCCTTTTTAAATATTGGTACAACATTAAGCTTTCTTCCAGTCTTCTGGATCTTGCCCAGTGTTCCAAGACTTATGGAAAAAAATCAACATTAACCAGCCCACAAGTGCCTTAGCCAGCTCTTTTAAAACTCTTGGAGTCACATTATCTGGACCTGCTGTTTTAAAAGGTCTAACTTTAGTAGCTGTTATTTCACATCCTCCCGAGATACTAGTGGAATGGAAAGAGGTATCAACATATATTACATCATCTGTTTTCCCCCCCCAAATACAGAACAGAAATATTTATTGAACACTTGTGTCTTTTGTGCATTATTACTTATAATTCTACCATTTCCATCTAGTAAGGGACCAATACTATTGTTAGTATTCTTTTTGTCCCTGATATACTTAAACTCCTTATTGTCCTTAACTCCTAACTACAATTTTCTCCTTGTGTCACTTTGCATCCCTTATCAATTGTCTACAATTCCTAGCTTTTGATTTATATTAGTTACTATCAACTTCCCCTTTCTTCCATTTGTTAAATATTATTATTTTTCTATGGTTGCCTTTACTTCCCTTCTAAACCAGGTCAGTTTTTTAAGCAGTATGGCTGCCTTCCTCAATTGTGGTATTGTGGCTTTTTGGGCATCTAGTAAAGCGTTCCTAAACAATTCCCAATTATCATTCACATTTTTCTGATTAAGTTCTTCCTCCCAGCCAGTGTGACTCAATTGTTTTCAGCTTTGTGACGTTAACCCTTTTAAAGAACCAAGTATTTATCTATCACTGGTTTGGACTTTATTCTGTTTGCACATTATAAATGTGATTAAGTCATGATCACCTGTACCTGTTACCTCTTTATCTGTCAAGACGAGGTCTAATATAAAACTCCTATGTTGGGAGCAATACTTTGAGTTAGGAAAACTATCTATAATATAAAGGAAATTCCAAGGATGTTTTCATACTAGCAGCATGAGACCTCCAGAATGTCACTCAAACTGAAGTCCCTGTGCTCACACAGCTTTTCTTCCTTCACATTACAGATAGGTGCTTAAGAAGCTGGTCATCCTGTGATTTGGTGGTCTGTAGCAGACTCCAACCAATAGCCCATCTTGTGCTTTATCTGTTAGGACACTGATCCATAAGCATTCAAGATAATTTTCCCACAAGTTGCCAGTGACTTGGAAACAGGTAATGCCATTTTTGACAGAGTGCCACTCCTCCTTCCCTTTGGCCACTCAGTCCTTCCTACATAAGTCTTCATAATAATTGATTTTAACATTCCAATCATGCAGTTCATCCCATCAGCTTTCAGTAATACTAGATCAAATTTATACTCATAAATGAGCAATTCAAATTCTTCTTGTTTGTTACTCAAGCTCCTAGTATTGTTGTACAGGCAAGTAAAGAATTTTCTTCATGTCTTTTGGTTCCTTGGTTTTGTTCTCAACATCTCAATTTTGTACTAAATGAATGCGATCTTCCCTCTTTTTACCCTCCCAATTTGTTATTAGTTTAATGCCCTCCTGACTACTCTAGCCAGCTTGTGTTGGAAAAGTCTGGTTACACATCTACTGAGGTGTCCAAACCATAGAACACCCTCTCCCCATAGAACATGGACCAATGTTACACAAACTCAAAACCCTCCACACGTAGCTAGCCAACAGTTCTCTTCCAGAATCTTCTGCCTTCTGTCTCCCTTCACTCGTGGGACAGGAACAATCTCTAAGAAGATCTCTTGGACATTCTTTTTCTTCAGCATACTTCCAAGTTCCCTGAAGTTATCTATTATCAAAAAGACACCCATGGCACAGGGTCATTAGTATTTACATTGAACCATCAGTGGATCTTTGCCCATTGATTTCAGAAGAATGACATCTTATGTCTTGGTTCCGGGAAAACAGCATTCTGTCCTGTTGTCTGTCCCTTGCAGAATGTTCTTTCTAGTCTTCGGAGTACTGAATCCCCAAGAAGGATCATCTGTCTTGCTTGGGGGGTTAGAGATCTCTTTGTGAGCAGGCTTAATTTTCTTGCAAGGGTATCTTGAGCTGCCATCCACAGGCATGCCCTGTCCATCTCTCTGTTCCTTTAGACCAGGTGGATCTTCAGAGTTGCCTTCCACAGTGTCCATATTGAGGACCTGCTAGTGATTGGAAACTTGTAGTTGTGTGGAATTCCTCCCAGTCCACTTCTCTGTGGTGGCCACAGCCTGCCCATCCTCATCTGTGTCCAGCCTTGTAGAATGGCCACCTTGCCTCTTATGAGCTGCCACGCCTCTTTTCCAACTTCTTTCTCCAATTCCTTGGTGGTCAGCTTCTTTCTTCCTTGAACCTGGGGTACTCATATTTCCCAAATCTCTCTGTCTAGAAATTCATCAGCTTCTTTGATTCTCAGTAGCAGCTCCACTTCCCCTTCCAGTTCAAGAATCTTTTCTTCCAATGTAGCCATCAACTTGCACTTTGTGCACAGCAAGTCCCTTCTGGCTTCAGGCAGGAAAGAAAACATGGCATATCTGTTGCAGGTCACCACCACTGTTATATCACTGGCTGTCTTGAAATTGCACATAGAGCTGAACCTGGAAGGAAAGCTCTCTCCCACACCCCCAGCTCCCTCTGAAACTCTGTCAGTTGCCTTAGTTTGTGGCTCTCAATATTGCTAGCAAGTAACTCTCTGTTTACCCATTACCCAAATCTCTCTGTTTAGCTCAGCTCGGCCCCTCCCCATCAGGGAGCAATTAACCATTCAGACTTCAAGCAACAGGGCTGATGAATGTTCCAAGGGTCAGAACAACACCGCCTCACCAAGACATGAAACAGACCTGTTCCGACTACTTACTCAGGTGCCCATGGCCCAGCGACACAGCCTGTACACAGAGAACAAACAGCCAAACAAACTCACAGTTGGACCAAACAACCCAGTCACCAAGTCTCACTACCTCCAAGCAAAATCCATAGCTATCCCCTCTGAAACTCTCTTAGCTGTCTCGGTTTACAGCTCAGAGAGACCCTTTAACTCAGAATCTTCAGCTGCATTTTGCAACAGAGACTATTGATGCCTTCAGCAAGTCTTGCTCTGCCTTTCAGTCTCATTTTGTTGTGGATACATGTCTACGTTTGTAGAGATGGATGAACTTCAGAGTTTGGTTGAGCACAGCAGTCAAATACTGATCAGTGTCCAAAAATCAGGCTTGTTAACTCTCTATACCTTGTACAGTAGCCCACCCAGACTACTTCTTCCCATCAGTGACCCCTAATTAGGCAATCCAAGATGTGACTGCTTTAGGACTCCTCTCTTCCTCCTGTTGCCCTACTCTAAAGATCCACCAAATGAATTCAAATCTGCAGCACTCTGGAACTTACAAGGTACTTCAGGGGGCACAGCTCCAAAGGGTGAGTAACTTTAATTAGGTGAGTAGGATGAGGTAAGAAAGACAACTGCAGAGAGGGGAGACTATTGGAGAGTCACAGGTTGTCCAAAATGAGCAGTGCAATTCTCAAAAGAGAGTGTGCTACATCAATGTAGACTTCAGCAGAAAGACACCTAAGAGCTGTCAAATAAATCATTAATAAGAACTTGCCTGTGGTTGAAAGTCAACTGGCTCAAGACCTCGGCACTCAAACTCCACTATTGTCTTAAACTTCTCACTGTCTTCAGCCTAGGATTGAGTCAGAATAGCATTTAGTTTTTATCTAATGAAAGGGAAACAACACCTTTTAGTCTAGGCATAAAATGCAATAAAGTTTTTAGAAGCAGCAAACTCTGGACCAAAAAATTTGAATTATTTTACATGGTTGATAACTAACCAGAATTTCTTAAACTTAGAGACTGGTCAGGGGAAGTTTCTGAGCCCTTCAAAGGTAGGCTCTCCGAGACCGGGGTAAAACTATTACATATTTGCTTAGAATGTGACTAATCCAGTGCCTGATGTTGACTGTGAAATATTTAAACAAATGATTTGATATTTGAGTCGGAAGCAGAAGGGACAAAGCAAGATATTAATTGGCTGCCACTGTCCACATTATTTAAAATATACTTTCCTAAATGCACAACTTCACTTTTGGAGCATCCAGCATCCCATTTGCGGTGTGTTTCTATCAGGCGATACCTGAGTGTATTTTCCCCTGTACTTCTGGGAGGAACATGATCGCAAAAATTGGGAAGCCTTGTAATAAACTAACACCACATTAATGATGCTTATTTCAGTTACATCTGCAATATCATAGAGAACATAAACTTACATTATAAGGCTTGATTGTGTCTCTTAAGATATCTAAAAGAGAAGGGGGTAGAATTAAAATACTTCAAATTTTCCAGCCCTCAACACAAACCCAAGAGCCCTCCTTCCAAACACTGTTTATTCAAAAATCAGCCAACATTTCTGGTTAGTCCATCAAAATCTAAGACCCATTTTTTGCCAGTGCTACCAAGAATTTCATCTCCTGTTTTGCTGTTTTGTTTTCCTCTTAAGGAAGAAAAAGCAATGCATACTCTTGTAACATGGCTTTAAGGCTCCAACCGTACAATTGTTGCTCATACAGATCTCCCAAAGTCAATGGGAGGGTTGAGTGCAAATTACTTATAGGATTGAGCCGACAGGACGCCATTATTTGTACAGGTCTGTCTCATCTTACGCGGGGGTTCCGTTCCGCAGTTAGCGCGTAAAGCGAAAACCACGTATAGCCAAAACCCCATTGAGTTCAATGGCGGGCGAAATCGCCCGCACTACAGGTATAGTATTAAAACTGTTGTTTTTCTCTTTTGTTTTGTTTTGTTTTTGCCGACCACGTAAAGTTGAAATCGCGCATGTTAAATACGCGTAAGATGCGACAGCCCTGTATCTAACTCCCATAAATGTAGATTAGGGGGATAGTCACTGTATAGGGCAATACAGACCTTGTAAATACCTTCCTATATTTTAACTAGCTTATCACTGTTGTATTTATTCCACAGGAAATGCCTTTCATATCAGACACATTTTTAATACCAATTTCTCTTTTCCTTCATGTTACTGCAGTATTTACATGGATATAGCTTTACAACATCACAGCTCAATCCTGGGGGTGGGGAGGGGGGGAGGGGAATCTAATCTGGGATGGCTATGAAATGGGCAGAACTTTGTAGGAACATCCCAAGAACCAGGCCAATGCAAACAGCTGGCAGCTCCTTGGATGAAACTAGTTTCTAATATCTTGAGAGGAAAATTGAACACTTGACACAGACACTTGTGTGGATGCTATTAATTTTCCAAATACCAGACAGGCTTTTAGATTTTTGGGGCCCAATCTTGAAACTCTTACTCCTAAAAGTAGTTCCATTGAAGTCAATAAGTGTACTTGTGCACGTATAAGGGTCTCAGGATTAGTCCTTATTTTTGTGAAAAAAGTTAAGTGATTAAGAGACAATGAATGGGACTATTTTGGTTGGGAAGGCAAAGGGCACAGAAAATATAATAAAGGATGAGCCAGGTGCTCCTTTTTACCCTTCCCCCATAATACAAGTATGAGCCGTCACACAATGAAGCTAAAAGGCTTTAAAAAGATAAATAGAAATATATCTTCATGTAATAGATAATCGATCTGTTTAACTCTCTGCTATAGGATAATATTGAGGCAAATAAATTAATACAATCTAAAAAGGGTTAAACACTCCTACAAATAAGAACAGCTGAATTACATAGTAGGCCAGAGTTGCAGTGGCTGTCAATAGTCATGTTAGGGTGTAGATGATCACCAGCTTCAGGGCAGAAAATACTTTCCTTCCTATAGTAAGATACTACTGATTTATGAACATTATGGGGGGCTTTCCTTAAGAACCATCCCAAACTAGTCAGATACTGACTAGATGAACCATCATTCTTCTCTGCTTTGTGAATCCCTACATTAATAACAAAAAGACAAAGAGTTTGATAACTGAAAGAAAAAATGTCTAGCAAGTACAGAAATTGCCCAGGAAACTCTTTGCTACTTGTTACTTTTCATTCTTCTCTTAAAAATAACTGGCATCCCATTTTTTCCCAAAAAGGTTAACATCTTAAGTGTACACTCAAACGTAATGCTAGAAAGTACAATAATTTGTTTCCAAATAACTTTATAGAAGAAAAGCAAGCATTTTAAACGAGACACCATTAACTTCAGAATCATGTTTCTGTTGGAAAAATTTGAACATACTATTGTTTTAGCACCTACAATTACTAAAACTAAAGTTGGCAAAAATTAATTGCCTTTATTGTTCTAGTGTTTACACACTTTTTGCATTTGCATATGTAGTCAGTCTCATTCTTTTGTTGATGATCAGTTGCATTTCCTGTCTCATGCACAAACATGAGGACAAACATATTGGTGCTTTAAGACAAGCACCAGCAAGTAGGAGAAAGTAAACCCTTATAAACACTGGTAAAAAGCAACTAACAACAGAAATTCAGGACATATTATTTAAAAGATACTCTTTTAGAATGTTTTCGTAAATTAGTTTAAAAAAAAAAAATCAAGTTGACAGCATCCCTTAAATCATGTGAAAGAGCCTACCAATGGAATTCTCTCTGGAGCACAGCTTGCATTTCTGCACCATAGTGGCACTCCCTCTGCCTCCCTTAAGAGGAGCACTGTCCTAAAAAAATTACAAATGGAGCCATCACTGTGTGTCAATTTTTTCATGTTCCAATTGGGCAACTAAAAACCTCTGTAGTGACAAAGTAGTTTTTACAAGGACAATGGCAAACTAACATGATTTTATATATTGTAAGGGGAAGGTAGGTTTCTTTCAGTACAAAGAATATTTATAATTCACAATACTATGGTTATCAAGGAATAATGTACATTATATACTAAATTTTAAATAATAAATTACGTATAGAATGTGTCTTGACAATACAGACACATTCTAGCCATTCCATAGGATATTTATTTAATCTTCAACCAGCATGATTAGAGCCCTGATCCTGCACACTGTTGTGCCTACATGCAACAAGTTGCAGGACTGGGGCCTGCAAGGATAGAAGAAGAAGGGTCTTGTGGTTCAGGATGAGAGTCTGAGGTTCTAATTCCAAACTAAACCACAGACTTCCTGTGTTACTTTGGGCAAATCACTTCACCTCTCTGCCTCAGTTTCCCCATCTGTAAAGTGGGGATAACACTTCTCTATTTAAATTCATTAACATCATGAGGCAGTCAGATAGTGATATTTATAGCATTTCTGTCATGCACAACAACAGTACCTTGCATAAGTTAATTTATTATCATTATTCCCCTTCCCTCCCCCCCAGGTTATCTAAACTTCCATCAAACTTGTTTTATCATTAGCAAAGAGGAAATGCACTACTGGCAAAACCCTATTGTAATACCACTTCAAATCCATTTTCTTGGCTGTGGAAACTTACTGGCTTTAATGAGGGGAGGCTTTTCAAGAAAGTCTTAAAATAATAAGCACCGCCACCAACCATTCCTATAGCACATTTCATTCAAGGATCTCAAAATACTTTGTGAACATAAAGTCTGACAGCAACCCCGATGTAGATAATTATTCAAAGGCTGCTTTATACAGCATATTCCCCATTTCCATCAAAGTCAATTTTACATAATATGCACTGGGTTTTTTGGGTTCTTTGTTTTTAATGCACATCTTGCAGTTCGGCAGCTTACCATTAATCGCAGGTATTGCCATTTTTCAGAAATCTCACCACAGTTCCCACATTTCATCTGGAAAAGAAAAACAGACACCAAAGAATCTTAAAGTTGTTAGTAAGCTGATCAATAAAATAGCTCAAGCCATTCTTAGACTTAAGTTTAACCATTTTGTAGTTGAAAGGTCATGGGATAGCTGCCCTTAAAGAATGGGGGGCCAGAGCCTCAACTGGGGTCCATTTTCATAGCCCCATTAGCTTCACTTGAGCGATGACAATTTACACAAGTTGAGGATCTGTTCCAGAGAATATTAGGTAGAAAGAAAACAGATTACATGTAGGAGCCAATAAATAAAGCTGGGAATAATGCATCCCAACAGTTTGTCAACCAAGCGAGTCTTCCACCAATTATACTTAAAAAAAAAAAAAAAAAATCATAACCACAAAAGAGAGGGTGGTGGATATTATATGGACTGAGGAATAGCCATGATTTTACTTCATCGTAACTGATCTTTTAATGCAAACATACATACATCTAACAGTTACTCAACTTCCAAAACGTGCTTAAATTTAACAAACAAACAAAAAAACCTGCTCAACTTTCGGATCACATATATTCATCTTACTTTTATTTAGATTACACAATGAACCATGCTTGAAATGTGCCATGATACCACTAACATTGTGTATATAACCAATTGGATACTGGCAAAACTACATCTTAGGCCTGGTCTACACTGGGGGGAGGGGATTGATCTAAGATACGCAACTTCAGCTACGAGAATAGCGTAGCTGAAGTCGACATATCTTAGATCAAATTAAAATTACTTACTTTGCGTCCTCACGGCGCGCCGCAGCTCCCCCATCGACTTTGCTTCTGCCTCTCTCCGAGCTGGAGTTCAGCAGTCGACGGGAGAGCAATCGGGGATCGATTTATTGTGTCCACGTGATAAATCGATCCCCAATAGATCGATTGCTACCCGCCAATCCAGAGGGTAGCGTAGACGTACCCTTAGATTGCAATGACATACCACAATGATGATCATAGTATAGAAACCATTCTACAGTGGTTTGCATTGCAGGCTTCCATTAGATACCAATAATTTGTGTAATGGAAGCCTGCAATACAAACCACTGTAGGATGGAATGCAAAAGAAGCCTGTGACACAACACCATGCAACTCAAAATCATAGAAATGAGGGCTGAGGGGTCCCCTAGTCCCGCCCCCTGCTGATGCAAATTTACACAAGTTTCAGCGGTGGGGAGGCTAGAGGACCCCTCGAGGTCCCTTCCAGGCCTCCATTTCGATAACCACTGGTTTTCAGTCTGATAATTTTATATCGTTTTTACTGCATGCTATTTTGTACTGTATTCTAGTTAGCACTACAGGCTTGTATTGTAAAAAAAAAAAAACACAAAAAACTACTGGGGCTTTTAAAGTACATTGCGTTTCATTGTGCTTTGCCTAGCACTGCGAAGGCGTGGCAGGCTGCGCGGCGCTGCACCTCCCCTGGCCCACCATACCTTCAGGTACCAGCGAAAATCTTCCCCCACCGGCCTGAGGTTTGTAATGTTTTCCAGAGTGGCTTTCAGCTGCAGCCCGATCTTCTGTAAAGCAGGGGGCGGGGGACAGAGTCAGTGTGTTACAGCCAATGCCACCCCCTCCCCCAGTACTGGCAGCGCCGCGCCCCCCTTACCCACCCCCATGCTCAGGGCCTGGCGCGCTGCGGCTCCGGCTGTAGCTGGAGGTGCAGCCTGGACACGCTCAGCAGCTGCCCCCAAGTCCCGCGGCGCAGGCAGCGGGCGGGTGCCGCCCTGGAGGCGGGAGCAGCGCTAACATTCACCGACACCTACGCCCTCCCGCTAGAGGCCGGCCTCCAACTCTCGCGATAGTTGGCTTTTTTTTTTTAATCGATTCCTGGTATTTGGCAGCTTTCCCGTGAATGGTTGCCCTTAGACAAAATGGTCACCTCATCCCGTTACTTTCGCAAGGAGCTGCCCGTAGCCAAGATGGCCGCCATCTGTTACTTTTGATGGGACTGAAGCTTCAGTCAAGATGGCTGCAAATTCCCTAAACTCTGCTGATAGCAGCGAGGCTGCCCCTAATAATGATGGCCGCCATCCTCCATTGTATTTAAGGACACAAGAAGCCAAGTCAGGCCACTCTGTCCCGCTCATCGGCTCTATGGTTCGTGAACTAAACAAGGAAACGTGGGGAGAGAGGAGGGAACCTGAAGTGGTTGCAGGGACATATGGGGTGCAAATAAGAGAGTAACGAGGGCAGGGCAGATGGATGATTCCTTTTTCTCCCAAAGGGTGATCGCTAGAACACATTGGAACCTGAAAATTATGAACTCAATGTACCTTTTGATGGATTAGTATTCATGCAAACTACTTCTCAAATTGCTTTGTAGAGTTACAGTTTCAAAACTAGGGCTAATTCTGGTTCCTGGGTATAGTGTAAATTAAAAGGTGTACATAGGAGAATTACAGATGGGAGGAGAGATTCCTCCACCCACTGGCAATCAATTGGGGCTCTCACCATCTCTCTAGTCATTATTAGAGTCTCCTCTCTGGCCTACTATATTGTACGGACTCAGGGTTTTGTGGGATCAGGGGAACTGAATAATGATTTCCATAGCCACATTTCCAAATCCCTTTGCTGCTAAGAGATACTGTAAGTCATTTGAGAAAAACACTGTTCTGATTTGGGTTTGAATTCTGGAGTAAGTACTAAACACTGTAATTTCTGGAGTGTTTAAAGAATGCACATAAGTACGTTTCCAGATTGGCTCCTCTTTCTTGGTAGGATGATGTTCAAGAAAGGGTATATCTGCAAACAGAACACACTTAACTATAAAGACATTTCAAAAGATTTGAGGGCTCTTTTGGGGTCTTGCAGAGAGCATTAGAATGCTTTTTAAAAAAAAAAAAGTTTCAGAGTTATACCAGTTCTAATTACTCCCTTTGATCAATTAAAGCACAACAAGTGATGGATCTAGGGAACCCTTTCCTAGCAGAAGCTGAAGTAGGATTCTAGCTCCACCTCCTACAAGAAATTGGGGGGGGGGGGGGAGGAAAGCAGCTGTGTTTTCATGGCAGTGTTTTGCTGCACTTACATGTTACCTTTTTTCCCCTCATAGAATAAAGCTTACTTCTGGGAAACAAAGGAAAATACTGTCAGTAATAGCGAAGTGGGTTGTTATAGTGTATTTGGTTTCTATTATTTGTATTCCGTTCCCTTAGGAGCAACTTTGCCATTGGTTTTCTGAAGTGAAAAAAGGAGTCAGATACAGCACTTGGTCTACAGTGGAACTATATTTTCAGTTCAGTGGAAATTGTACAGCAGCTTAACTGAGTGGAAAACTGTTGCTACATTTGACAACGGTCAATATTAAAATTTAACAATGTTGGTCAGTAACAGATTCAAATTTGCAATGGTAGGGGGAAAGTGTTTGTTTTCTGAGTATAGCAAAAAAGGAATGGATTACAGTAAAAATAAATTAAATATGTTTTTAAGATATCTACATACCCTTTCAGGTGTTGGAGCTGTAAGTATTAAAACTGTATGTTCTACACAGTATTTAATATAATTTCTTTAAATAATTATTTTGAAAAAGATGAGTTATCAGAGCCAAAAACAGATTTTTGGAGAAACATATTCTCTACTCATTGTCTTAGATAAATATGCAAAACTTATTTTAGTGTATATAAAAAATACAAAACATTATGTCTAAAACAAAAATAGGATGGTTCTTTTAAACACCCTTCTTTACACAGTAGGCCATCTTAATGTTTACATAGATTTCAAATATATTTTTAAAAAGGATAATTTTAAAATACATGCAGCTGATTTACCACCTGAGAAACAGATGTAAAGATGGTCACATTTTCAACCTAAAATACTTGATGTAACTAGACAAACATTTATATTCCCCACATGTATGGTCATATTATAATTTGCTTAAAATATACTTTGTTTGCATGGGCAAAGTTACCTCAAACTGGGCTACTGTGTCACATATTTACAATTATATCCTTAGCAAATGAATTCTGCAGACTTGCGGGGGATATAAGAGTATTTTAAAAATATTTTTACGATAATAAGAATTTGAACAATACAGAAAAGGAGATTGATCCATATTTAAGAAATAGATTATCAATCCTTCACGTAAAAAGCAAATAATCTTTTAAAGCTTCCATTCAGAGGTTTAAGAGCAGGTATCAGGAAAAAGTGTCAGTTTTGATAGCGTGTCAATCACTGAGACAGCTAAAACAAAGCCAGCACAGAACCAGGGCTTCGGTTCTTATCTGATCATTAACTGATGTTCAAAGCATCCATTTAAATATTGGGACACAAACTTATCTTAAGAGGTCTGACAAGAGTTTTAATTCCAGGGATCTATAGAACTTCATTTGTTCTGCCCTGGAGTGCTATATGGATAGAACAGTTAAAATATTGTTTTTTCTAAA
This sequence comes from Emys orbicularis, assembly GCF_028017835.1. Classification (NCBI taxonomy): domain Eukaryota; kingdom Metazoa; phylum Chordata; order Testudines; family Emydidae; genus Emys; species Emys orbicularis. Next base: position 11,674,010 of record NC_088690.1, read on the forward strand.
ACTAGATATTGAACTGATCTACAAGAACTCAAAGCCACTCATCTTGGATATACAGTAATGAAAGTAAACGGTGTTCAGAGATTGAGACCTCGATTACATGGACAACTTTTAAATTAAAAAAATACAGGTTTCACCATTTTTATTAAAGACATTCACTTACAGTTTGTAAAAAAAAAATTCTAAACATACATAAAAGTTCTATCCAAGAAGAGAAGGAATGAAAGTGTCCCACCCCTTGCAACATTACAATACAAACTCAAAATTATACAATTTAAATTGGCTTAATCTTGAAATGTAATCCAATGAGACTGAAGACTAGACACTTAAGGTCCTGCACCAGATAGTAAAACACTCGTAACCCTTCCGGATCCCTAAAGGACAAAAAACAAACATTAGTTTTCAAGTTTTTAAGAGTAGTTTCTAAAACTAAATCCATAAAAAAAAAAGCCATAGTGCCAAGATTGTTCTTTTTCATCAGTGACTGACTTAAAACACCATGGTTCAGTCTGGTACAGCTGTTTACTGTGGTAAATTGATAGTTATATGCTTAGACTGAAGGTCGTATACTGTAAGTCTGGTCCACATTCACTACTTTACTTTTACAATGTACAGCCTTTTTGTTCCATATATTAGTTTAATATCGTCACTAAGACTTTTAGAAACGTGTTACAGAATCTTTTTAGTTTAGTTTAGGGGTGAACTACTGTTCGTGTTGAAGTAAATGGGAGTTTTGCCATAGACTTAACGGGGCAAGGATTTCACTGTAAGAGTTTATAATTTTTTTATTTTTTCAGACTCTTAATACATTTTTGGGGTTTTATGCACAGATAATATTTTATAATTCACTGAGGTAGTGTTCAAAATACTTTGCAGGTCATTTTGCTACACTACAAAAGAATGAAATTCTGCAGTGTAATAGTATCAGAGGGGTAGCCGTGTTAGTCTGGATCTGTAAAAAGCAACAGAGAGTCCTGTGGCACCTTTAAGACTAACAGATGTATTGGAGCATAAGCTTTCGTGGGTGAATGCGCACTTCGTCGGATGCATGTAATGGAAATTTCCAGGGGCAGGTATAAATATGCTGGTAAGAATCAGTCTGGAGATAACGAGGTTAGTTCAATCAGGGAGGGTGAGGTCCTCTGCTAGCAGTTGAAGTGTGAACACCAAGGGAGGAGAAACTGCTTCTGTAGTTGGCTAGCCATTCACAGTCTAATAATTAACAGAGTGTTATAATTAACAGAGGATCCTCCAAAAGAGGCAGTATGAGACAACAGAAGTTTTTGAATGATAATGGTCATCATGTATTAATGAGTGCTCCCAATGTAGATTTATAAATTGGTTGTAGTTACAATAGACATTCCTTATTAATGACACCATTTTGGCAAAACGGGAATTATTCTCAGACTACATACTTGGATTGATTTACATCAATAAGTGATCCGATTTTTGATGTGGTAAAAGAGATGTGTTCATCGCCGATTACAATTTCAAGCTCCTAGAAAATAAATAAAAAAAAACAGTCAAATAGCAGAACTGCTTGAAAATTATGTTGGTTCATTCATAGGAACAGTTTAAATGTAAAACCATTTTATCTCACTGCTTAAAAACAACAAATCTATTATACGTGACTTAAACGCCCAGGCACTCACACTTTCAGAGTAAACTGTTCTACTACTCAAAGTTTTAAGTTTCACATATTTACCGATCTGTTAAAAATAAGATTCTAGTGGATCTTTCAGTTGACCAAAAAATGTTAAATACCCAGTTATGCTTATGACAAGCAACCAAATCCAAATTAATACAATGTTAATAATTCAAGTGGAAAAGCTACTAACCTGCCGACCAACTCTGTCAGGTGGAGGCCATAAGGCATCGTCTTCTTTTGTGATTTCACTGTCATCAATTATTCTCTTCAGTTCCTCCATCACACTCTTGTGTACATAGGCCTACAAGCAACATTTAAACTTATCTTAATATATACCAAAGAGCTGATGCACAAGCACAGAAAACTACTTAATGTTTGAAAGTTGACATGTTGAAGACATTTTTAAAGTATTTCAGGCCCCTGAATCTCTGAACAAGAACACATGCTTTCAAAATTCAGAAAGCTCTTATGAGGATTTTCAATAATCATATGCATACAACTTATAAGATGATGAACTATCAGCTCCCAGAAGAAGTTAGAGAACCTGTCAGGACAGTTCTCCATATTACAAATATATATGACCAGAAGTCCCAGTTCTGAAAACCCTTATTCAGTTGAGTAGCCCTTGCTGGGGCATGAAATCAATGGGCATAAATGCATAATAAGGAGTATTCAGGCATGTAAGGGTTTGCAGAAGCAGGCTATTATTCTACTCCAAAAATTGGGTGTAGAAAAGTTGTCATGTCTAATCTATTTACAAAAGTTAATCTTCCTTATTGTATCTAGGATGGACCGAGCATGAATGAAGTGCTCTTTTATTAGCCTTCTTGTAGGTTACAGAAAGCATTTACAAAACAGAATTTGTTCAGATGTTATGGATGTTACCACTCTAGAAGTGTTGAATGCACACAGATAAATAGCTGACACCAAGCATTTAGTTCGTCCTGGTCAACTCTTCTAATCATGAAGAAGTAAAAGGCCCAGTCGCCCTTTCTGGAAGAGACCCAAATTAGGAGGATCAAGTCTCAGGGGAGGAGAGAAAAGTAGCATGTATGGGAGTAGTGACTCTATGGCATGCTCTCTGCTCCCCATCCCCTGTTGACTAGGGTGTATACCTAAGCAAGAAACAATAATGAAGAATAACCTTTTAAAAAAAATTGGATGTGAAAACTTTTTTACACTCAAAAAATATTGCAATACCATTTATGCCAGATAAAACTAATTCCTAAAGTAAATAAGAACATAGGGAGAAAGATGCATCAGAAAAGGAAACACAACAGAAAGGATGATTAAAGCACTGGACTAGGAATCAGGTAACAAGGATTCAATGCATGGCTTTGGCACAAACTGTGTGACCTGACTGAATGACCAAAGTCAACTGGAAACTTCCCTATGACTGCAATGGGTTTTGGATGAGGCCCTTAATTTTTCTGCATCAGTTCTCCATATGTAAAGTGGTGATAATCTGTCATAGAAATGGTAAGAGGATGAATTAATTAAATCAATTCCTGTTTGTGAGGTGATTAGATATTATGGTGATGGAGCCATAGAGGGTAACTATAGCTAAAAAGGAATGCTCACTTTGATTAAGTGTTAAAAGCCAATTATATCAATTCATGAAAACCATTTATTTGGTTTAGCTTTATCTGCAGAGTATTCAAAGATATGTTTACTAAAATACACAAATACCATACCTCTTTTCTGATCATTACATCATTTTTGTAATTGCTGTTGTTGGCATATCTCAGTTTTCCTGTTAAAATAAAGATGAGTATTAGATTCAAACTACAATAGACAAAGTACTGCGATGGTCAATATGTAATGATTGTAAAATGTAATAAAATAATGAAACACGTGTATGTTTGTATGGGAAGCCACATTAAAAAGGAAGAGAGAGCCACTGTTAGTGTGTGTTAAGTAGGTTGACTCAGCCTTTTATCTTTCCAGTGCTTAAATTGGATAATACTTCTACAAACTGAGGTTCTATTATATAATGGTAAATGTTGTATTTTTGGTACTTGTATGGTAGTGATTTTCTAAGATTGCTAATACTTCCTAATTAAACAGCTATAAAAAATCAATCAATTTAGAACCTCCGGTGGTAGCAGAGCCCAGTAAGAGAAATCAAATACATCGGTGTATTAAATATTTACTAAGAAACTAAATCTGTTCCTAAATCATTATTTTAGCAGACTCTGACTGACGTATAAAGCATTGGGAGGCAGGAGTTGTAAATGTTTAAATAGCTGCAATGGACTTTATTTGTATTTTCCATTATTTCAAAACTATGCAACTGGTTAGAGGGCTTGCGCTACAGTTATACTGGGAAATACGTCAATTAACTGCACTAGCAACATTTAATTATAACTTCTGAATTAGCTAGGAACAAGATTTTTGTGTGGTAGATTAATATAATTGTGACCAACGCTTTGACAATATTTAGTCACAGAAATCAGATTTTACCTTTTATTTTAAGGGACGCCTCCAAGTGAAGATAAATATCACTTTTGAATTTTTAGAATTTCTCTTATTTTTATTTTGTATTACAATAGTACCCCATCAAGACTGGTACCCAAACGTACCAGGTGCAGTTTAGAACCTCCTGGACATAGTACATATACAGTAACGATCAGTCGTCAGCGCTGGAATACGGGGGGCCAGAGTAGACGGGCCTGACCCATCCATTCTTCGCCATGGGTACCCCATCTCTTCCCCATAGGGCCCCAGCCCTGCCCCCGTGGTCAAGCCAGCAGCTGGAGCCTGGCTGGGGAGCCTGGGCAGCGGGGTTGCCGCAAACCCTCCAACTGCCCAGGGTGGGGTGGGACAGGTGAGAGCTGTCCCCAGCCTGTGTCCCTGCCCCCCCCATCTAGGGCAGGTGGAAGGCCCACGGTTCCTCACAGCTGCCTGGCTGCAGCTCTTACCATGGCCGGGCTGTGGCTCCGAGGCCCCATCCCCCAGGTGGAGCTGGGTTGGGGATAAGGCCGCAGAGGCAGCTGTGGGGAGCCGCGAACCCTCCACCTGCCCTGGGCAGGGGGACCGCAGAACAGGGATACAGGCCAGGGGCTGCTCTTGGCCCCCCAACCCCAGGCAGGTGGAGGATCCATGGCTCCCAGCCCACTCCAGTTTCCACTTGGCCAGGGGCGGGGCCTCAGGAAGGGGCAGGACCTCTGGCCCCCTGACTTTTGGGAAGGCTCCACTGGAGCTACAATCAGTACTTGCAGATTAAAAAACCCCAAACAGTCAAAGGATGGAGAAAAGACAGTATTCTCTCTATTTTCCTGACAGGGACCGAAGGCACAGGAAGATTAAGTGACTTGCTCAAGGTCACACAGGAGGATTCTGTGGCAGCACCAGGAATCGAATCCAGATCTCCTATATCCCAGTCCAGTGCCGCCTTAGCCTGTTTACAGCCTGCATTTGACAACACCTCCTGTATAGCCCTGCTCAGTTTCCCCTGGATAGTCAATTTCCCCCCTTTGTGTGGGTCTTTCACAAAGCAGCAGGGGAAGAGAAAAACCTCTACAAATAAGTGATGGCAGCAGTGAAAGCACAACAATTGCCAGGGAGGCTTGGGGCAGCTTCGTACCTGAGGCGACATTTTAATGACTGTTTAACACTGTCTGAGCTTCAAGCTGGTGCCCGTGTAGCAGCCACAACTCGGAACTTGGCGGTCACTGCCCGGGCAGTGCCAGCAGACGCCGCCTTTCGGATCCGCACGCGCACATCTCGCCCGTCTCCTGTCCACCCCCCGGAATAGCCCCTGCGCGCCAGCCCCTCCCGGCCCCCACGAACCATGTGTCACCCCCACCCCCTTCGCCATGAAGCCAATGCGCTTCGCCCCCCTCCCCCGCGGGCCCCAGGCCCTCACCGTCCGGCCGGAACTCGAACTCCAGGAACTCGTGGCCGAATTTCCCCTTGTGCCCCACATAATAGCGCAGGTAGAAATCGCTCCCCATGGCCGCCGAGAGACCAGAGTGCACCGCGCGTCCGGCCCGGGAGACCAGACTGCCCGACAACAGCGCGGAGGGACAGCTTCCGGGCGGGCGCGGAGTAATTACGCAATGCCGGAGACTTTGCGGCTTAGTTGAGCATGCTCAGTAACAGCTCCTGAAGCCGCTGCCCTCACTCTGCTGGTGCTTGGACTCAGGTTCTGCTGGTGCTTCTTAGCGGAGTTCAAAGGGGGCAAATCGGAGGGGGGAATGGGCAGGGGCTGGGCAGGGGGCGGAAAGATACTGGCTGGCGGGGGTCAAGAAACTGGGGCCAGGAGATCGGCTGCAGGGCAAAATCGGGGATGGGGCAGGGTTAGAAGCCGGGGTGAAGCCCAGAAGGTGGCGCTGCCAGAGCATGACATGGGGCAAAACCCTGGCTTAGGGAGAGGCAGGGGGGGTAACAGTTACCCCCGCAGAGATAAGCCACCTGCTGTGTTTGCAAAAATAGGGGGGCAGAGGGGCTTTTTTATTTCCCCTCTCACAGGAGAGTACATCTCAGCATGGGCTTCCCAAGGCTGGGTTCTTAAAGGCACAGACATCCCAATGCATAGACAGGGCAGCTCCTCTCTAGCTGATATAATGTGCTGAGGTGCTACAGGACAGTGGCTCTCAACCTTTTCAGGTTATTGGACCCCTTTCAGGAGTCTGATTTGTCTTGTGTACCCCTAAGTTTCACCTCACTTAAAAACTACTTGCTTATAAAATCAGACATCAAACTAAAAAAAGTGTAATAGCACACTATTACTGACAAATTGCTTCCTTTCTCATTTTTACCATATAATTATAAAATAAATCAATTGGAATATTAATCTCATACTTAAATTTCAGTGTATAGTATATACCTGGCCCTCCCAGCGCACAGGACCCATATAGAGCAGTATAAACAAGTCATTATCTGTAGGAAATTTTAGTTTGAGGCCCTGTCAACATTTACTACCCCTGGACCAGAGATTGTGACAGATGAGTTGTAGCAAATACTGAAGAAAGTAAAAACAACGAGGAGTACTTGTGGCACCTTGGAGACTAACAAATTTATTTGGGCATAAGCTTTCGTGGGCTAAAACCCACTTCATCAGATGCATGGAGTGGAAAATACAGTAGGCAGGTATAAATATACAGCACATGAAAAGATGGGAGTTGCCTTACCAAGTGGGGGATCAGTGCTAATGAGACAATTCAATTAAAGTGGAAGTGGGCTATTCTCAACAGTAGAATACCAAGGGAGGAAAAATCACTTTTGTAGTGGTAATGAGGCCAATGTAATCAGGGTGGCCCATTTCAAACAATTGACAAGAAGGTGTGAGTAACAGCAGGGGGAAATTAGTATGGGGAAATTAGTTTTTGTAGTGATCCATCCACTCCCAGTCTTTATTCAGGCCTAATTTGATGGTGTCCAGTTTGCAAATTAATTCCAGTTCTGCAGTTTCTCGTTGGAGTCTGTTTTTGAAGTTTTTTTTGTTGAAGAATTGCCACTTTTAAGTCTGTCGTTGAGTGTCCAGAGAGACTGAAGTGTTCTCCGACTGGTTTTTGAATGTTATAATTCTTGACATCTGATTTGTGTCCATTTATTCTTTTGCGTAGAAACTGTCTGGTTTGGCCAATGTACATGGCAGAGGGGCATTGCTGGCACATGATGGCATATATCACATTGGTAGATGTGCAGGTGAACGAGCCCCTGAGGGTGTGGCTGATGTGGTTAGGTCCTATGATGGTATCCCTTGAATAGATATGCGGACAGAGATGGCAACGGGGTTTGTTGCAGGGATAGGTTCCTGGGTTAGTGTTTTTGTTGTGCAACAAACCAGAGCTATGGGGCTAAATTCAGAGCTGAGGGGGAATTTTCCCTGAGTAAAAACTGCACAGGCATCTCAGGATTTCATCCACATGTGTTAGGAGTAAAACATCTATTCCTAGAGGAACTAGCTCCTCCCTGAAGAATTGCTCCCTATAATACTGTATGCTATCTAGGGGTTGGTACAGGGTATTCCTAATGAAGATCAAGTGTTTGACACAAGTTCCATTAGTTAGAGTGCAGACAAAAATAAAAGCCACTTCTTTCATTTTGAGCCCAGTTACAGAAATTGTTAAATCCATGACCAGAGCCAGCAGCCTTGATGTATGTTTGAAAGCTCTCTTGCATATGAAGACTTTTCCACTTGGACACCACTTGACCAATGCATTCCCTTCAATGAGGCTGTAGTTAATAGGATAATGAAATGCCGCTGGCTAGCATTAGGCTGTAAATTAGCACTGGCTGTTAGGTTGTAAAGTGAGAATGTTTCTATTTGAACTTTCCCTAGCTATCTCAGATACTAGGCTCTTGAGAGCCTATCATGTGCAGGCATTTGTTAAATCAGGCACCCTGGAATATCAGGGCCACTAAATTCCTATTTTTTTACAGCACTGTCAGGGCCGGCTCCAGGCACCAGCTTGTCAAGCAGGTGCTTGGGGCGGCAGCTCCGGAGAGGGGCGGCACGTCCAGGTATTCGGCGGCAATTCGGCGGACAGTCCTTCACTCCGCCTGGGAGCGAAGGACCTCCCGCCGAATTGCTGCCGCAGATCGCGATCGCGGCTTTTTTTTTTGGCTGCTTGGGGCGGCCAAAACCCTGGAGCCGGCCCTGAGCACTGTGTAATGAAAAAAGTTGTCTGTTGACAAGCACCCATTCTATTCTTGAAAGTGATGCTTTTCCAAGTGCAAGGAAGGATTACTTCTGCTTGGGAAGGAGTTCTGCAAAGTGTTTTCATTTCAGATATATAAAGGCAAAAATCAGAGGTTGCACGCTAGATGTCTTCTGGCTATGAAAACTGCTTGCACTTTACCAAACTCCCCAGTTTAAGATGCACCCTGAATCTTTCTCTGCAAAGCCACAATGCTTATAGCCTCTGGCATTATACTGCTGCTGACTGGGTAGACATCCTGTCTCCTAGTGAGGATTACACAGCCCAGCACTCGCTAACCCCCTGTTGGGTAGACACCTCTGTACTAAGGGAGTGAGCTCCCTAATCTGTAGGCAAATGGTACCCACATCACACGCAGGCCTGCCTGAGGCCTCTATCTCTTGAACTCTAGTCAGTTAAGTTTCACTGAATTGACACATCTCTCTGCCCCATTCCCTGGACTCCCCACGTGGAATGCTCCCCCTCTCCCAGCATCCAGGGACTTGGCCTCTTCCACGCATGCTCACGCGTTCCGCGGACAGTCAACGACAGCTCATTGAACCAGTGGGAGAGATTATTCGGGGGAAAGCTCCGCCTCCTCCAATACCATATGTGGAAGAGTCCAGCGCGGGATGTGGGGGTGTGTGTGTCAGTGAACCAGTCCGAACCCTGAAATATGGGCGGGGGAGGCTGAGACCTTAAGCCTCGTCTCTATTCTAGCTCCTTCTTCGCTGCTATTTAAGCTCCGTGGGCTTCCGTGGGGCGCCGTGCGTTCCTCCCCCCACGATCACCATGGTTTGCTCCCCCCTCTCTGACGCTGGTTTGATTTAACCGTCATAGGGGCGATAAGGTACGTCATCACGCAGCTGAATGTTCATTGGTTGGGGAGGTAGCCGAGCTGGTCATGACTATTAGTCCAACTGTCTATGTGGGGGTGAGCTGCCGTTCCCGGCTGCGCTAGGGCTGGCGGGGCCTCGCGGGTCGCGCTAGGGAGGCGGGGGCCGGGAAGGAGACAGCGGGCCGGCCCCTCCGTAGCGCTGGTCGCGGCCAGCCGTCGGGAGCCGGTCGCGGCGCCTGAGCCAACACTATGTCCGGCAAGAGTAAGCCCTTGTCTAGCTGCAGCTGCCCGGAGCTGGCCGCGGGACAGCGAGTCGGAGCGGGCGGCCGAGGTGCTGCAGCCCGACTGCCCCAGGAGGAGTCTGAGGCGCAGGGACGGGGCCGCAGGGCTAACCCCAGCCTGGGCGACCCTGCCATTGTCAAGTCCCCCAGTGACCCCAAGCACTACAGGTGAGGGGGAGGGGCCCAGCACTAAACGGGACCGCGGGGGGGCGTGTGGGGAAGAAGGTGGAAGGGATCCCCCCCCCCCGCATCACGGGGATGGTGCAGAGGGCCTAGGCGCTTCCCCGGCCTTACAGTAACCCTGGAAGAAGAAACTAAAACAAACTGGATTTCCCCCCCATACATTTCCAGTTGCTTCCATATCAGCAGCAAACGTGAACTCAAGGGTTGAATGAATACTTTTAAAACGTAGCATGGTTACGAAGTGGGCATTCACCCACGAAAGCTTATGCTCCAATACATTTGTTAGTCTCTAAGGTGCCACAAGTACTCCTGTTCTTTTTCAAGTATCAGAGGGGTAGCCGTGTTAGTCTGAATCTGTAAAAAGCAACAGAAGGTCCTGTGGCACCTTTAAGACTAACAGAAGTATTGGAGCATAAGCTTTCGTGGGTGAATGCCCACCTCGTCAGACGCAAGTTCTTGGATCCTGTTCTTTTTGTGGATACAGACTAACACGGCTGCTATCTGAAACCCATGGTTACTGTGATTGTGCTTTTATTTCTCTGTGGCAGTGACGGTCCTTCCCTTTATTAGTATGACTGTTTTTATTGGGAGTTGAGAAAGCAGAGCAGTTTTATCTGGCAGGAGTCATCATAAGGAATTTAACCTTTTCAACCCCCCCCCCCCCCGGGCCCTCTTTTCAATGCTTTGTCTCCTGGAGCACCAACCACATACACTGTTAACATTAAGAAATTTTAACTCTGTTGGATGATACCTCTACAGCCTGTAGAGAAATGCTTGTCTCCTTCAGCGAGGGTTATGATTTTTCACATTGGGCAAGTTGTTTCTAACTTGAAATTTTGAGCCTGGATAATTGACATAAAATATTATTTGAAGGCCCTTGCTAGCAGCTGCAGAGTAATGCACTTGTCTGTGCACAGAAAAAAAATCACCAAATTCTTGTGACTTTACACTATATAACCAAAGCTAACTTATGGCAAATAGGCCCTGATCTATACTACAACTTTAGGTTGGTGTACGTTGCCTTTTGTCAACCTGTTTTGTGCATGTGTCTATGCTCAGATTTGTCTCTGGCAGACATAAGCACTTAATTATTGCAATGCAGTAAAACTACCTGCCTGAACAGTGTAGAGAAATGGGTGATCTACTGAGTGTGCACGTAGATGCTGCATGATGTGTATTGACCCTAACAGTGCTCTAGGAGCTGTCCCATAATGCACTGTTTGCTGCAACAGTCACAGCTCTTGTAACAGCTGTAAATTCCACTGCCCAGGGGTCACAGCTACTGAAAGCCCCACCTCCTTTGAAGTCACCTATGTATTTTTGAAATGCCTTTTCCTGATTGTCTACCTTGGTGAACACGTCTAGGAACTCTCCCTTGTTATGTGTAACTAGCCAGCCGACCAGACTGGCTCAACACACCGGACATGCTCTTGCTTGGAGTATACAAGAGATATTGGGTCTCGTGGGACTATAGGGAGAAGAGGCCGTGCAAGCACAGCTATGGACCACCCGTAGAAATGTGGACATCTATGAGCAAATTGCATGGGGAATGCAGGCAAAAGGATGCAACAGGAATCAGAAATAGTGCTGAAGGAAAGTGAAGGAAGTGCAGTTGGCATGCTACGAGACAAGGGAGGCCAATAATCAATCTAGTGGTGAGCTGCTGATCTGCTTTTAAAACAAACTGTGTGCCATATTTGACAGAGGCCCCACCAGCACTCTGCAAACCACTGTGAATACCTTGGAGGAGCCTGAGATGTAGACCCCTGCCATGAACAGGGGAGAGGAGGAGAGGGGAGATGTGGGGCGGAGGGGAGGGAGTCCAACCATACAACAAATCAAGACCTGTCTGAGACTCCACCATGGTCTAGTCAGTCCTGGCAGCCAAATATGGATGAGCCCAGTGAAGAGGAAGGGACTTTTGGTAAGCGTGTGCATGCATTTTTCCTTACAGTGTTTAAATGTAAAGATGTCTCCTGGCCCATTTTCAAGTTACCAAGACACCGGTATAAACTTTTAGTTGTTTTATTCATACAGGAAGAGATGGAGGTAAAACAAATAGAGAGAGGTGGTATCTGCGTTTTGTTCCCCCGCTGGATTGGACATGGAGAGGGCCATGTGGAGCAGTTTGTTTATGTACAGAAGAATGTCCCTTGTATCCTCCTGAGAGATCTCAATGAAACTTTCATGGTGTTACTCGGCAATCCTCTCCTGAAGGGTTCTAGGGATGGCTGCCTTATTTCTTCTTCTGCAGACAATACTTTCCCACACCTCACCATGGTGAGTTCAGCTGGCAGCATTGCACTAAGCAGGCTAGTGGCATGTTGGCCCGGATGGCTTCAGGATGCCAGTAGCAGCTGTGCTGTCTGTGGCTTTGCTACCCTCCGGAGTGAGATATCAGCTAAAACCACCACTGCCTATAGACAATAGTGCCAATATTCAGTGCCAGTGCTCTATATTCGTAGAATGGAATAGGGACCAAAATTTGATTGTTTCATGCAACCAGAATTCCTCCCCTGCCCCCAGTGGGCCCATACTCACCATGGCTGGGGCTGAAGAGTGGTGCTGTGCAGAGGCACTTCAAAGCTGAAATGTCAATAAGCAAGTCTTATGAAAAGTTTTTATGGGAATAAGGGAAGGGAGTTTGAAACTTATTCCCTCTCTGTTGTGACTATAAATCCAATGATACATCTGTCTGTTTTTATCAGCAGCTGCCATTGTGGCTTTGAGGGGTGCCCCTTGCACATCTGCAGAACACCTGATCCTGAAGAGGAAAAAGAAGAGGATTAGTTCAGCAAGATCTTGCAAGCTATTGCTGCTTCAGATCGTGAACAAAGGTCCTGGAGACCAGCGTGACAGATGTTATGGAGAATGAAAAAGGAGACAGGAAAGGCTAGGATTCCCAGCAGGAAGGGGAAAGGGAGATGCACCAAGACATAATGGAGCTTCTCAGGCAGCAAACTCAGATGCTGGTTGACCTACAGGCCCAGAAATCTGGCTCCCCACACTTTGCAGTCCTTAGAGAGCTCTGTAGAAGCAGTCCTGACACTCCAAAGCATATCATGTGGCATCACGGGCCACATCCTAATCCCTATGATTCCTCACTGTGTGACTGCAAGGAAAAACACTGCTTAACATACACCAACATAGGTCAGTATGTGTAGCACAAGGGATGACATTTGTATACTGAAATGGACAGAAATTTTTGCTGCTTTTCCAATTCTAAAAGTTCAGTTCAGAGTTTGTATTGCCTGCTGTTTTTTGCACATTGCTTTTCTGCACTGTTTTTGCTAAATTTCTTATTTTTTAAATAATTATTCTTCACAACACATTTCAGAATGCAATGCAATGCTCAAAGCATAGAGTACTTGTAAATGTACAGCACCACAGAACTCAGAGGTTCTGGAAAACACCCCCCAGTCATATTTATAAATGAACAGCAAGCACCAGATTGTTCATAGCTTCGGTAAAACATAATGTGTGTAAATATGCAGAAAGCACTACACATTTCCCGACAGCACTCAAAGCTTCAGGTCCACAGAACATTCCAGTACAGAGCACTGCTATTGCTGACTGTTAAAGTCTTCTTTTAAAACCTCACTTAACTGCGTAGTTCCAAGTTGAACTCTTGTAATGGCTGTTGTATGGCTGTTCAAAGTCTGCTCTATCTCCTCCTTCCATCCTGGTGACAGCTTTTCCCCCCATTGCCTCACAAATATTATTTAGGTCACATGAGGTAGCTATAACCATTGGAATATTTTTCTCATTGAGATCCAGTCTAGTGAGTAAACACCACCAGTGTCCCTTCACTCTACCAACAGCACATTCAACTGTCATTCTGCGCTTTCTGACCTGGTAGTTGAGTCTTTCCTTGGTGTGGTTGAGGTGGCCAGTAAATGGTTTTGTGAGCCCTGGGAGCAAGGGGTAAACTGGATCCACCAGAATCACTACTGGCATTTCAATAGCACCAGTGGTAATCCACTGGTTGGGAAAGAATGTCCCCGCTTGCAGCTTTCTGAACAGTCTTGCGTTCTTAAAGATGTGGGTGTCGTGCTTTCAGTAACTAGCGCTCAGTTATGTAGGGATAATCTTTACTTTTTCCATCTTCAACTCAACGTGGAAAAAGTTAAGAACGCTTGACCAAATGGCCTTGCTATTCAGCATTACCTAGCACTATTTGAGATTCCCACCTCAGCTTTGCTAGCTAAAACCCAATTGCTTTCAGCTGTTCCTGAGTTAATCTCTGACCTTAATAATGGAAACTTTCTCCTGCTGTATTTAGTAAACATCGTCAGTGTTGACCTGAAGATGGGAGTAAATAGAACAGTATTATTATATTCCCTTTTACTTATTTGGAGAAGTTTATAAAGAAATACAAAGATCTAGAAAGGATAAAAGCATGGATAGAAATAGCCAAAGAGGCTTATGACTTCTGTCAAAATATTCTCTTCTGAAATGATATGGAAGCTACGTTGCTACACCTCATAATTGTGTGCTCACCATGCTCATAACACTTGCAGCTCTATATAATTAAATCTCATGCTTCAGGACTTCAGCTGGTTGCCTGCAGTGGTCAGGCAGGAATTATTTCCCCTGATGCACAGCTGGCTAGATGGGCTACAGTTAGACCTGGGACACCAGTCAGGGTGGACCAGTGGTCTAAGGTAGCACAAAAGAGTCTCTTTCTAGATGCCTGGCTGTGTGTCTTGCTCACAGGCTTAGGGTCAGACTTACTGCCCTATTTGGAGTTGGGAAGGAATTTTCCCACGGGTCAGAGTGGCAGGGACTTTCTTTTTTTCCTGCGTTCCCCAGAAGCAAGTGGTGTGGTTTGCCTGCTGGGATCATCTGAGTATATCGTACCTAATCAATTCCCTGCCGTTGCAATATTTTCTTTAAAAAAGGTAATTGGGATGATTTGGTAATTATAGGGCTGTCAGCTTGACACTGATCCTGGGCAAGATAATGGAGTGACTAATACAGGACTCAGTTAATAAAGTATTAAAGGAGGTTAATATTAATTAAATCAATATGGGTATATGGAAAATAGATCCTGTCAAACTTCATCTCATCAAAAAAAAAAAAGATGATATGTTAAAGTTTGGTTGATAAAGGTAATAGTGTTGAAGTAATATATTGAGACTTCTGTAAGTGTTTTGACTTAGTACCACACGACATTTGGATTAAACAACTAAAATGAGATAAAATGAACATGGCACACATTAAACGGGTTTAAAACTGGCTAACTGATAGGTCTTGAAATTTAATTGCAAATGGTTAATTGACATCAAGTGGGTATTTTCTGGTGGTGTCCCCCAAGGATTGGGTCTTGTCCCTATGCTATTCATCATTTTTATCAACGACCTGGAAGAAAATATGAAATCATCATTGATAAAATTTGCAGACACAGAAATTGGGGGAGTGGTATAGTGAATAGGACAGGTCACTGATTGGTAAACTGGGCGCAAGCAAACAATATTTGTTTTAGTATGGCTAAATGTAAATGTATACATATAGGAACAAAGACTGTAGGGTGTACTTACAGGATGGGGTACTCTGTCCTGGGAAGCAGTGACTCTAAAAAACATTTTGTGGTCATGATGGATAATCAGCAGAACATGAGCTACTAACATGATGCTGTGTCCGAAAGAGTTAATGTGATCCTGATGCACAAACAGGGGAATCTTGAGTAGGAGTAGAGAGGTTATTTTAATCTCTGTATTTGGCACTGGCATGACCGCTGCTGGAACACTGTCCAGATCTGGTGCCCACAATTCAAAAAGGATATTGATAAATTGGAGAAGGTTCAGAAAAAAGTCATGAGAATGATTAAAGGATTAGAAAATATAACCTTACAGTGATAGACTCAAAGAGCTCAATCTATTTAGGTTAACAAAGAGAAAGTTAAGGGTGACTTGATTACTGTCTATATATCTATGTGGGGGACAAATATTTAATAGTGGGCTCTTCAATCTAGCAGAGAAAGGTGTAACATGATCAAATGGCTGGAAGCTAGACAAATTTAGACTGGAAATAAGGAATACATTTTTGACAGTGAGTGTAGTTAACCATTAGAGAACAATTTACCAAGCATCTTGGTGAAGTGTCCTTCACTGACCGTTTTTAAATCAAGATTGTATATTTTCTAAAAGCTATGCTCAGAATTATTTTGGGGAAGTCTGATTGCCTGTGTTATGCAGAAGGTCAGACTAGATTATCACAGTGGTCCCTTCTGGCCTTGGAATCTGAATTTATGAATCTTAGGAACTGGTGGCACCTTGGTCTTTCCTGTTTTCTGCTTGTGACACAAAATTTACTGTCCTTAGGACTGAAATGCTTTAGTCTAACTAAAGTTGTTGGGCTTACTATATTGGTATCTGGATGAAATTTAATGGCTTGTGATGTACAGGAGGTCACACTAGATGATATAATGGCTCTTTCTGGCCTTAAACTCTATGATACTATAATGGTCACTAGCAGAAGCAGTATCCATTTGGGTACAAGACTTTTGTTGTAGGACGTGAAGACAATTGACTCTGTTCACACTACAGTAATATAAATTTAATAAGTTGTTATAGGGTCTACAATTGTATATATTCTAGAATAGGGGTTCTCAACCTTTTTCTCTCTGAGGCCCCCCTCAACATGTTATAAAAACTCCAGGGCCCACCGGGTGGGGGGGAACTCAGGGCTCCGGGCCAGCAGGGGTTGGGGGGGCCTTGGGCATAGGTGTAGTTTGACTTTTATTTGGGGTGGGGGGCAAGGGCCGGCAGCTCCGCACAACGCGGTCCAGGGAGGGAGTGCCACCTCCACTCCCTGACTCACCTCAGCAGGCCACCCAGGGGGGATGCAACCAAAAAATATAACTCAAAGTGGGTACTCAGTTCAGAAAGTTTGAAAACCACTCAGAGTGCAGGGAGAGGGGTAGGTAGGGGGTGTGTGTAGGCAGGGGGTAGCTCAGGGTGAAGGAAGAGGGTAGCTAGAGGCTGTGTGCCAAGAGGGCTCCCTCTGCGGTGGCTGCTACCTGAGGGCTCTGCCATCCTGGAGCTGGGTCCCCCTGCCTGGGCAGCTTTTAGCGGCTGCATGAGCAGTCAAAGGGGGCTGGGAGCTGAGGAGCAGCTGCAACCCTGGACACCAGCAGCAAATGGGGGGAAGCCACAGCTTCAGATGACACCACCAGCCAGAGGAACAGCTGCCCCGCACTGCCTGGCTCTGGCTTCCCACCTACAACCTGGCCAGAGGGTGGGGCCTGAGGGGAACTGGGGGTGGGGGGGCTGGAGCTTCCCCCGGGACTACCCCACTCTGGGTAAGGCACTGCAGTTTGGGAGGGCAACACCCTTGTGCCCCACAACTCTGCCCATGGGCTCAGGGTTTCTGCCTGTGGGGAGCACTAGGGCTCAGGGCTTCAGCCCTGCCCTGCTCCTGGCTTCAGCCCAGGGGGCACCCTCAGGGGGGACACTGGGGCTCCCCCGCTGCTCCCAGCTCCAGAGGGGGAGGGTGCCAGTGCTCCCAGCTTGACCCTGTGCCACTCCTGGCTTCAGGGCACAGGGGCTCCCAGCTTCTGCCCTGCACCGCTGCCGGCTTCAGCTCTGCACCGCACCACTGCAGGCTTTGTGGGGGCTGCTAGGGTTCAGGGCACCGGGTTTCAGCTGTGGGGCCTTGCAGCCCCCTTGAAAAGTCTCTGACCTGGGTGTAACAGATGCAACTATAGCTGCCTAAATCTGCAGACAGTCTGAACCAATAGCTTTGAGAAGTGCAAATTTCCATATGCATCTCAATGAGAATCTGCCACTCCAAATGGGGGTGGATGAAGCCACAGGACCCTCATTTTGTGGTGTGTATTGTGCTCTAGATTGTCTTAATCCAGCTCTGAGTAAACACAACACAACTAGGGTTAACATACACTACTCTTCCTTGCTTTATAAACCCATATCTACACACTGAAAGTGTGAATTGAAGAATGAACCATGTTATCACTATCTAGTTTAAAAATGCAGGAGTTAAGGCTTGTTTTATTAAATATTCTGATAATTAAATCTATTAATTAGTTTGAGTTAAATTTCATTTAAAACTGGGTCCTTCAAAGAAAAAAGTGTTCTGTCTCTGGTGTTTTTGTTTGTTTGTTTGTTTGTTTTGTGGGGAGAAGGAAAAGTTAGTTGATATGATCTGGAGCTTTTTATATTGTTGCTGTTGTTAAAATCCTGTTTCTTAAGCTAAAACAAGACACACATAAAAGAGTAAAGTAAAGAATAGCAAAGATAGAAAATGTAGTTTCTGTCTCTGGTGTTGACTTTCACTTGCAAACTCACTGTTGGGAAAACACAGGCCCAATACACAGTCTTGTCATCCACTCTGAGATCTGGAAACTTGTACTGGCATCAGGCTGTTTAGGACATTTCTTTTAGTTGCCTCTTTCTGGTCACAGGCTTACAGCAGTGTTGCAAATATGCAATGTTGGAAATCAGCAACAAAGGTTTCAAACAGAAGAAAAAACAACAAAGGTTGCAGGATGGATATAATCAACATATCACTCTTTGATGCACAAGAGAACTTCAGCTATGACAGGCATTCAGAATGGACTGACTGGAAGAAATGCTTTGCAAGACTTCACATTGCTACTAAACTCTACCAGGAAACTGGAGACATCCAGGTATTGGCTTTAATTTATGCTATGGGGAAGCAGGCAGAGTATATCTTTAAATCCTTTGCCTTTACTGATGACAGTCACAAGGATGACTGAAAGAGTTCTGGCTCTGTTTGATGCATACTTTATACCTTTAGAGAAATGTGGTTTATGAAAGGGCGTGTTCTCGCCAGAGAGATCAAGAACCAGGGGAATGTGTTGAATCTTTTGTAAAAGTCTTTCATACCTTGGCAGAAAACTGAGATTTGTGGATTGTAAAACATGAAAATATCAAAGAGAGACTGATTATTGGGCTTACAGACAAAAGTGTCTCACAGCAGGTTCAATTAAAGACAGTTTTAACCATACACACAGCTATCCAGATAATAAAGCAGAGTGAGCTAGTGAAGGAGCAAAACAAAAAGCAGGAGCAACTTGAAAAACCAGAAACTAGCTCAGAAGCAGTAAAGAGACACAGCATGACTGCAAAAAGTAATTATCATAAATCCACTGAGGAAAAGAGGGACAAGTCCGTAGCTACAAAATCTTTCAGACTAACTTCACAAGATGTGGAAAAATTCAGAGCCCATTCACATCTTCAGTTTGTTCCTCAGAAGGAACAATCAACAGAGTAAACTTTACAAATGGCAGATGAAGAACAAGAAGAATACAATTCCAAACCAACCACAGCCAGCCATTGCAACTAATGGACAGCCAGATCACAAAGTTATTAGGCATTTGAGTCATGTAATTAGAAAACCTGTATAATTCAGAAACACCTTAACAAACTGATATGTACTGAACTTTAAAGTTTGCATGATAGAGTAAAATTTTGTAAATGGTACGACTATAAAACTTAAAGGGGGAGATGTGATGGAATGCTAAAACTATTATAATGTTCAGCCAGTAGGTGGCACTATGTGTAATATACTTTATCTGAGCTCAGCTATACCTGACTGCTTTAAAGTATCTTAAAAAGCACACATTTCTTGTATCTTTCTTCATGATGAATGTTCTGTCGCCAGTCCAAAACTGGTACAGAAGCCTGTCCTACTTGTAGCAGTCCTGCAATCTACCGTGTACAAGCAGCATGTGACAGCCATCATAGCCAGACTTTAAGAAAGAAGGTGGTGAAAGAAAAGGACACATGGAGAGTGCGAGGGGAAAGATGAAGTCTCATATCCCAGCTGGTGTTCAGAATTGAGCCAATGCAGGTGATAGTGTCGTCTGGTTGCTTCTCTCAGGCCTGGTCTGGTCAGGACATCTCGCAGGATTAGGATGAAGAATATCTGCGGTTCCAGGAGATAGTGGGGTGGCAGCAATGCTGATAACGTTTTCTTCCATTGTTGGCAGACAGCTGCTGCTTCTGCTAGTTTTCCCTAAAAAGTCTTTTCTTTTTAAGACATCCCCCTCCCGCCCCCCAAGAAGGGGGTGTTGGGCAGTTGGCTAGGAGATTTCACCCCATCCTCTTGGCCGATGACCTGGCCTCATTTATATATGCCTTTGTCACCTCTCATCTAGACTAAAGCAATGCAGTATACCTGGGCTTGAAGCCTTCAGTGCTTAGAGTGCTTCTCCTAAGTGAAATAGGCTATCACAAAACACATCATATCTGTCCTCTGCTCAATATGCTGGCTTCCTATAAAATGTCAAGTCAAGTTCAGGGTCTTGGTCCTTTTTATCAAGATGCTCAATGCTTGGGCCCAGGATATCTAAAATGTTACCTAGAAGTCCAGCATGAACACCATGGTCAACAACTCTGCTCCTATGGCACAATGGACCTTTCTACAATAAGGGAAAAGCTCATCTGTGCAGGAGACAGATCTTTCTCAGGCTGGTCTGAGACTGTGTAATGAACTCCCACAGGAACGAAGAACCATCACAAACTTCAACACTTTCTCTTCTCTGTGCATATTGCACTTCTTTGACCTTCCCTTCTCTAATATAAACATATGCTCTGTGTGTATATATATATATTTAAATTTAAAACAAAACATCCTACTAAAACAACACCTGCATGCACACACAATTCTTCCCCAGGAAGAGGATATGAGAGAGAACAAAGAACATGTAATGGATGTTAGTCACATTGCTCAGTTCAGTACTGAAAGGTGCTCAAATACTGTGGTAATGAGCATAGTATAAGAACCTATATAGAATACAATTAAAATGTTTGGATTTCTCTTACATTTAAACTTAACTCCGAACTGCCTGGTTTTATAATGCTTCTGGTTTTTGGTGTGTGTGAGAGTGTGTTGGGTGGGTGGATAATTGCAACATCCCTGTGGTGCTTTTTACTCTAAATTACTATCAACCTTATCTCCATTTTAACCCAGTTTTTGTCTGGGAATATAATTAAATGGCAAAAAGGGACTGGTAGATATTTTTTTTAACTTTTCTGCTCTCAAACTACCTTTCATGCTTAGCAGATCTTCAAGGACATCACTGTGGGGAAGGGAATGCAGTTCAAAAACCTAGAATGGGTTCTCAAACTTCATTACACTGCAGCCCCCTTCTGACAACAAAAATTACTACATGACCCCAGGAGTGGGGACTGAAGCCTGAGCCCACCTGAGCCCCATTGCCCCGGGAGGGGGCAAAGCCCGAGCTCCACTGCTCCAGGTGTGGGGAAGGGCGGGGGGCAGCCAAGCTGAAGCCCAAGGGCTTCAGCCTGGGGAGGTGGCCTGTAACTTGAACCCTGCCGCCCAGGGCTGAAGCCTTCAGGCTTTGGCCCCAAGTGGTGGGGCTCGGGCTTCAGCAAGTCTAAGGTAGCCCTGGCGACCCCATTGAAATGGAGTTGTGACCCACTTTGGGGTCCCAACCCACAGTTTGAGAACCTCTGGCCTAGAACAAATATGAAAAATTCAGAATTTTTCAGACTTTCTTTGGGAGTTCTGTGGCTGTAGGTGGACAATTGAAGATTCAAATATTATTATAATTGATTTCACAGGTATCTCACGTTACAAAATGGCTTGTGTGCACTACTGATTTCGGATGCAAATAACATGGATAGTGTTCCTTCGGAGGATTCTTCGGAATGGGAGGATAATGATGAGACCGAGATTGAAACTGATGAAGATGATGACTCGGGAGCAGAGATGGATGAGGACAAGGAAAATTATGAGGATGATGACAATGATGGAGATGATGAGGAGGATCCCAATAATTCTGATGATATGGAAATGGAAGAACTAACAGAAAAGGAAGAAGCAAAGAAGAGAAGTGGTACAGAGAAGCTGGTATGTGCTAATGTTACAGAGTGAAAGCTTGTTAAGTGGAGAACTACTCTCATGGTCCTAAGCTCTTAAATATTGTGGTCTGACAAACAGGCTGGTCCTCCATTCCTGAATGTCCTATCCATCTAGTTACTAATGTGGCCTCCATCTCTGGTATCTGAGCATCTACCTCTCTTGTTCAGGGTTGAGCCTATATTACCATTACTTATGGACTCATAGCTCATATTTCCAGCAGAACATCCTGGTCTGTTTCACTCTTCTGTTCTTTGTTGAGTATAGAGTAGCTCTGTTAGATTGTTAGAACTGGAGTTCTCGCCTACTAGATAAAATGACTGTATTTTTTTTTAGAAGTGACTCCTCAGTGTCTGTTGTGTTTATTTTGCAGTCTGCAGCTGCTCTTTGTGTTGCTGTTGGGAGTTTCTGTGATCCTGAGGATCTGCCTGGGTTGGCACATTTTCTGGAGCACAGTATGTATCATCTTACATTTCAGTCTTTCCTCCCAAAGTGGAAAATTTAATGACATTATTTTGGATTTATTGATTTATATGAAATATTCTAGAAGCAGAATGCCAGATGGGTGTGATATGTAGGTACCACATCAAAAAGGTTTTAAGGAGGGATGTTAGAGGCTAAGATGGGGGTTTCATGAATTATCAGGGGAAGTTCTCCCCAAGTGTAAGGGGTTGCATGAAGAATGCATGGAGGTGAATGTGGGGGAAATGGGGCTGGCATCACTGGTGATATAAAGTTGTTGGGGGTGGGTAAACTTCATAATACAAACAAGTTGGAAGGTAGGGTAGAACTAAATGATGGAGGGCCTTAAAGATGAGGACCACATGCTGTGCTTGGTGTGGTAGAGAGTGAAGAGTGGGTGAGGTGATTGTGACACAGAGGCTCATAGGTAAAGGGCTCCCTATTCTTTGCAAAAAAACCTCTTCAGACTTGACAAATACACCAAACATGTGCCTTACAGGATATTTATCCATAAAGAGTAACATTAGGATACCTCCAAAAAGCTAGTAACTTGTCAAGATTCATATAATTGCAAGGTGTATGTATGGGTGATATTTAAGGAATAATTAATGTATATTGAAAGTATGCTTTATAGACTTGGAGTAAAAAATTAGTCACCAGGAGATATGTCTTGGTGGTGGGCCGTTCAGGTCACTCTGCCCTGTTTAGTTGGTGATGCAATGCAAGGCTTGATTATTTATCCTTGTTCAATCCAAAAACCATCAAGGAAAAATCATAAGAGACAACTGCAAATCATCAAATCCTATTGAGGGAAAAAAAGTAATGTTACAACAAGACAGGGATGCCCTGCCCATGAATAGAAACAAAAGATTGTTTCAGATAACACAGATGAGGGAAAGGTATTCTGGATGATTTCACTGAGGAGACATTTTGAGGAGCAAGTTGTTCTCATGAAAAATTGGATCCTGATTCCTGTGAAGCCAGCCAGCTCTGCAACAGACAGAACTTTTGGGGAAAAACCTACTTTATTATACATGAAAGGTAACTATTAATAAGTGTCAAGTATCAGAGGGGTAACCATGTTAGTCTGGATCTGTAAAAAGTGACAGAGAGTCCTGTGGCACCTTCTAGACTAACAGACGTATTGGAGCATAAGCTTTCGTGGGTGAATACCCACTTCGTCAGACGCATGTGGTGGAAATTTCCAGAGGCAGGTATAAATATGCAGGCAAGAATCAGTCTAGAGATAACGAGGTTAGCTCAATCAGGGAGGATGAGGCCGTATTCTAGCAGTTGAGGTGTGAACAGCTAGGGAGGAGAAACTGCTTTTGTAGTTGGCTAGCCATTCACAGTCTTTGTTTAATCCTGAGCTCATGGTGTCAAATTTGCAAATGAACTGAAGTTCAGCAGTTTCTCTTTGGAGTCTGGTCCTGAAGTTTTTTTGCTGCAGGATGGCTACCTTTAAATCTGCTATTGTGTGTCCAGGCATGTTGAAGTGTTCTCCTACAGGTTTTTGTATAATGCCATTCCTAATATCTGACTTGTGTCCATTTATCTTTTTACGTAGGGATTGTCCAGTTTGGCCGATGTACATAGCAGAGGGGCATTGCTGGCACATGATGGCGTATATTACATTGGTGGACGTGCAAGTGAATGAACCGGTGATGTTGTGGCTGATCTGGTTAGGTCCTGTGATGGTGTCGCTGGTGTAAATATGTGGGCAGAGTTGGCATCGAGGTTTGTTGCATGGATTGGTTCTTGAGTTAGAGTTACTATGGTGCGGTGTGTGGTTACTGGTGAGAATATGCTTAAGGTTGGAGGGTTGTCCGTGGGCGAGGACTGGCCTGCCTCCCAAGGCCTGTGAAAGCGAGGGATCGTTGTCCAGGATGGGTTGTAGATCACTGATGATGCGTTGGAGAGGTTTTAGCTGAGGACTGTAGGTGATGGCCAGTGGAGTTCTGTTGGTTTCTTTCTTGGGCTTGTCTTGCAGCAGGAGGCTTCTGGGAAACAAATCAACAGAGCCAGACGTGTACGTGTAGACTGATTCTTGCCTGCATATTTATACCTGCCTCTGGAAATTTCCACCACATGCATCTGACGAAGTGGGTATTCACCCATGAAAGCTTATGCTCCAATACTTCTGTTGTCTTATAAGGTGCCACAGGACTCTTTGTCGCTTTTATTAATAAGTGTAGACCTAGGTTCACATTTTATTTTTTTTATTTTGGGTTGTAATGACTTGTTTTCATCACTCTGTTGTTTCTAGTAGAATCTCTATCCTTTCTTAAACCTTGTGTTATGCAGGAGCGGTGATTTAAGGTAAAAAAGATAAGTGAGTTATCCTATGCTGGTGGAATTTCTGTGAGTAGCCAGTGTCTGGCTGGATATCACAAGGGAATGATTCAAAGGGTTTGGGGTGCACCTATTGCTAGCCCTTTCTTTGTCTTGAAGGTTGGCATAGCCTAGAGGAGAGTGCTTGAGTGGCTGAAAGGCTGGTGGTGCTAGAGAGCTGACATCCAGCCAAGCACAGGCATGACTCCCTCATGCGGGAGGCCGGGGGTAACAAGGTGACTCTCTGTCCTGGATATCCCGAGAACCATCACAGGGGTCATTATTATTTTTTATATTACCATTATGTCTAATAGCCCTAATCATGGATCAGGACCCCATTACTGCTAGGTGCTGTACAAACAGAGAATGAAGAAGATGGTTCCTGCCCTAGGGGGTTTACAATCTAAGGGTAAGACTAAAGACATCAGATGGATATAGATCAGAGGGGAATACAAGTAAACAATGAAGCAATATTGGTCAGCATGACAGGCAGTGATCTTTGCACACTAGCTCTTAGTTGTGTGTCATTATGACCGGTAGGAACATGAGCCTAGTGGCAACATTTTAAATGGATATGAGGGAGGCTAATTTGGAGGCGTCAAGGTCGGGTGGGTAAAAATTGATAATTAAAAAAAATCAAAACCAGATTCTTTTAATTTAAATTCAATTTTTAATGTAAATTAAATTCATTTTCTTTTTAAAAATAAACCTAATTTAAAATTATGGCAAGTTATGCTAATGCCTAAATTTATTATAATATGTTAAAATAATTTAAATGAATAAAAATGCTGAAACTAAGGTGAGAAGAAATTTAGAAGTGGATAAAAAAGTGAGCTTAAAACTTATATAGTACAGAGCTCATTTGATGTATCTTTTAGCTAAAGATTGAGGTATACCAGGAATAAAGGAAAATGTTGTTGAAATGTTGTTCTTTAACAATCACTTTGCATCAGATTCACTGAAGAGAGAAGGAGGATCACAGCTAATTCTCCCCTAAGATGTATGATGGAATTTAGTGGTTGACTGTTTTGAAGTATTTATTAAAAATCTGGCCTATCCTGATGACAATTTGTAAAGAAAACTGTGACAAAAGAGGTGGAAATTTCACATACCAGAATAGTTAGTATCAGACTAAAGGGAAATGTAGAAATTATACTGACTATACTGAAATCTATTTCCATAGCTTTGGACAAATTGAAAAAAGATAACTGCTATATTGCTGATGTTGTTGAAATTTGGCAAGAATTTAAGGAAACGCTTAAAAAACAAAGCTAAATTACAGGCAGCGAACAAGCAGATGAAGCACTTACTCTGCCTTGTTTTTTTGCCAGTATTCACAATACCAAGTATCACAGTAAATACTTAATTGCTGAGGAGGAAGTGCTGCTATGGCATGAGCATCTAATATTCATCCATCAATCAGAATAGATTTCAGGACTGGGGGTGAATCGAACCATTGATTAAAGCAACACATTTGCTGCCAAAGTTTTGAAGAAAGTCAAACCAGTGAACTGGTGGAAGTAACTGGCTAAGCACCTGGAACCAGATTTTTTTTTACGTTACATAAGCTTTTGATGGCAGTTGCCTCTTCTGCAGGTAGAAAGAAAATGTTTTCTTCATTTTGACTAGTTCATTCAAAATTGGGAGCTGAAAAAGCAGGAAAGCTTGTTTTCCTCTTCTAATCCATGAATAAAAACGAGGTAGAAAAGGATGAGAACTAGTTCCAAAATCTTGAAGGACATAGTGATCAGAAATAATCAGTTAAAGTCACAAACTACAGTCAATTCTTTCTTTGTTTAACAAATCATCTAGTATTAAATGCAAAATATGTTATGATAAACTTACTTTTTTTCTTTGTGTCCAGCACATTTAAGGTAGCTGTATTTAACTAATAAAAACAAATGTAAAAAGCTGTTTTGTGTGTTTCTAATTTAATTAAAATTTCCATCCAAATGCAGTGAGATATATATCATGAGTAGAAAAAGAAAAATTTTCCAGTAAATAGGTTACAACATTCACCATTTTTAACATAATAAAAAAAAAGTAAAAATTAGGAATCCTTATAAATATGTTAAGCTATACAGACGCTCCCTGATTTACGCAAGCGTTCCGTTCCGTATGTTTCATCAGCTGAATTCAGCCTCCTCCCGTTTTGAGCTCAACTTCTGAAAGTTGTTTTGGGATTAATCATGTTGGTTAAGTAATGGAAAAGTCCATAGCGTCCAGTGGTTCTTTTTTTAAAAAAATTGTCCTTATGTGTTTCCAATTCTTTGTGGATTATACTTAGCCAGATTCTTGCTGAGACTGCCACAACCTTTAATCCATCAAATCCTTCCAAAACCACCTTCAATTGTTTATGCTTTAGTGACTCTCTACAGAGTTCTATTTTGTGTAAAACATGCTGCTGTTATGATCAAAGGCTTCTCAATGCTGAGTGCAAATATCAACCTATACTTGGTAGTTGGATGTAAATGTAGAGACACCAGTCTTCCAGAGTTCTACCAGGTGTCATTTGGGAAGCTTAAAACATCAAGCTTCCTTTTTAAGTCAGCCAGCTGCTGGAGGGCCTGGAACAGAGACTTATCACCATGGATATGTTTTAATGGCAATGGCAAAGAAACTGATTTTCTGCACTTCTTGAAAGGAGCACACATTCTCTCTTTTTAAACAACAATTGACAGTATGTGCATAGGGAAAGAACAAGTTAGAATTATTTGGACAAATTAGATGTCTTCAAGCCAACAGGGCCTGATGAAATGCATCCTAGAATAGTCAAGGAGCTGTCTGAGGAGATACCTGAGCCATTAGCGATTATCTTTGAAAAGACATGGAAGACGAGAGAGATTCCAGGAGACTGGAAAAGGGCAAATATAGTGCCAATCTATAAAAAGGGAAATAAAGACAGCCCAGGGAATTACAGACCAGTCATCTTAACTTCTGTACCCGGAAAGATAATGGAGCAAATAATTAAGCAATTTGCAAACATCTATAAGATAATAAGGTGATAAGTAACAGTCAGCATGGATTTGTCAAAAACAAATCGTGTCAAACCAACCTGATAGCTTTCTTTGACAGGGTAACAAGTCTTGTGGATGAGGGGAAGCGGTAGACATGGTATACCTTGACTTTAGTAAAGCTTTTTATACTGTTTCGCATGGCCTTCTCATAAACAAACCAGGGAAATGCAACCTAGATGGAACTACTATAAAGTGGGTGCAAAACTGGTTGGAAAACTGTTCCCAGAGAGTAATCATCAGTGGTTCACAGTCATTGTAGCATAGAAGATTAGGGTTGGAAGAGACCTCAGGAGGTCATCTAGTCCAACCCCCTGCTCAAAGCAGGACCAACCCCAACTAAATCATCGCAGCCAGGGCTTTGTCAAGCTGGGCTTAAAAACCTCTAAGGATGGAGATTCCACCACCTCCCTAGGTAACCCATTTCAGTGCTTCACCACCCTCCTAGTGAAATAGTGTTTCCTAATATCCAACCTAGACCTCCCCCACTGCAACTTGAGACCACTGCTCCTTGGTCTGTCATCCGCCACCACTGAGAACAGCCAAGCTCCATCCTCTTTGGAACCCCCCTTCAGGTAGTTGAAGGCTGCTATCAAATCCCCCCTCACTGTTCTCTTCTGCAGACTAAACAAGCCCAGTTCCCTCAGCCTCTCCTCGTAAGTCATGTGTCCCAGCCCCCTGATCATTTTCTTTGCCCTCCACTGGACTCTCTCCAATTTGTCCACATGCTTTCTGTAGTGGGGGGGGGGAAGGGGGCAAAACTGGGCGCAATACTTCAGATGTGGCCTCACCAGTGCCGAATAGAGGGGAATAATCACTTCCCTCGATCTGCTGGCAATGCTCCTATTAATGCAGCCCAATATGCTGTTATCCTTCCTGGCAACAAGGGCACACTGCTGACTCATATCCAGCTTCTCATCCACTGTAATTCCCAGGTCCTTTTCTGCAGCGATGCATGGGATTCTTCCATCCTAAGTGCAGGACTCTGCACTGGTCCTTGTTGAACCTCATCAGATTTCTTGTGGTCCAATCCTCCAATTTGTCTAAGTCACTCTAGACCCTATCCCTACCCTCCAGCATATCTACCTCTCCCCCCAGCTTAGTGTCATCCGCGAACTTGCTGAGGGTGCAATCTATCCCATCATCCAGATCATTAATAAAGATGTTGAACAAAACCGGTCCCAGGACCGAACCCTGGGGCACTCCGTTTGATACCAGCTGCCAACTAGACATCGAGCTATGGATAACTACCTGTTGAGCCCGACAATCTAGCCAGCTTTCTATCCACCTTATAATCCATTCATTCAATCCATACTTTTTTAACTTGCTGGTAAGAATACTGTGGGAGACCGTATCAAAAGCTTTGCTAAAGTCAAGATATATCATGTCCACTGCTTTCCCCATATCCACAGAGCCAGTTATCTCATCATAGAAGGCAATCAGGTTGGTCAGGCATGACTTGCACTTGGTGAATCCATGTTGACTGTTCCTGATCACCTTCCTCTCCTCCAAGGGCTTTAAAATGGTTTCCTTGAGGACCTGCTCCATGATTTTTCCAGGGACTGAGGTGAGGCTGATCAGTCTGTAGTTCCCCGGGTTCTCCTTCTTCCCTTTTTTAAAGATGGGCACTATATTTGCCTTTTTCCATGCTGTCATGCTGGAAGGGCATTATGAGTGGGGTCCCGCAGGGATCCGTTCTGGGTCCAGTTCTGTTCAATATCTTCATCAATGATTTAGATAATGGCATACAGAGTACACTTATAAAGTTTGTGAATGATACCAAGCTGGGGGGGGTTGCAAGTGCTTTGGAAGATAGGATTAAAATTCAAAATGATCTGGACAAACTGGAGAAATGGTCTGAAGCAAATAGGATGAAATTCAATAAGGACAAATGCAAAGTACTCCATTTAGGAAGGAACAATCAGTTGCACACACAAAATGGGAAATGACTGCTTAGGAAGGAGTACTGTGGAAAGGGATCTGGGGTTCATAGCGGAGCACAAGCTAAATATGAGTCAACAGTGTAACGCTGTTGCAAAAAAAGTGAACATCCTTCTGGGATGTATTAGCAGGAGTGTTGTAAGCAAGACACAAGAAGTAATTCTTCCGCTCTGCTCCGTGCTGATTAGGCCTCAACTGGAGTATTGTGTCCAGTTCTGGGCACCACATTTCAGGAAAGATGTGGACAAATTGGAGAAAGTCCAGAGAAGAGCGACAAAAATGATTAAAGGTCTAGAAAACATGACTTCTGAGGGAAGTTTGAAAAAATTGGGTTTGTTTAGTCTGGAAAAGAGAAGACTGAGAGGGGACATGGTAACAGTTTTCAAGTACGTAAAAGGTTGTTACAAGGAGGAGGGAGAAGAATTGTTTTTCTTAACCTCAGAGGACAGGACAAGAAGCAATGGGCTTAAATTGCAGCAAGGGCGGTTTAGTTTAGACATTAGGAAAAACTTCCTAACTGTCAGGGTGGTTAAAGCACTGGAATACATTGCCTAGGGAGGTTGTGGAATCTCCATCATTGGAGATTTTTAAGAGCAGGTTAGACAAACACCTGTCAGGAGTGGTCTAGATAATACTTAGTCCTGCCACGAGTGCAGAGGACTGGACTAGATGTCCCTTGCAGTTCTATGATTCTATGTGATGGGGTGTGCTAACTCCACACTGGTGAGGTGAGGGTTAAGGAGTTGCTCTGGATACCTTTGGCTGCCCTGCTGGGCATGCTCCCAGTGGAGGGAGAGTTCAAAAGGGAGCAGCTCAGCTTAGTCTAGGTGGACCGAGCAGGAGAGCAGTTGGATTCTGTAGCCTCCTCCAGAGAAGCAGCTGGGACAGGGCTCACAGTCAAGCCATGCAGGCCTTTCAACTGTGGGGGCTGAGGATGACGTGTTGCTGCAAATAGGGGAAGACACTCGGGAGAGTGACCTGAAAGGACACCAAGGGGACTCCAAGACAGACCAGTGGTGCAGATTGAGGAACAGAAGCAGGTGTAGGAAGTGACCCAAGGCACAGGGGTAAGGGCTGGAGCCTGTCTGTAAGCTATGTGTCTGGACCATTATTTTGAAGGGCCCCGGGTTGGAACCTGGTGGAGCAGCATGGGCCTGGGTTCCCCTAGCCCCAGTCACTGATTCTCACTGTTGGGTGACACTGACACTGGCTCTAGCCACTAAGCATGGTGGCCACAGACTCTAGCTGCTAGGCAAGGCAGCCATTGACTCTCAGCAATGACTCTGGGCAACATAGTCCAGAATATCGCCACTCGTGGGTACTGCTGGTCTTGGACATAAATCCCCCCTGCCCCGACAGTGCACTTTAGATTAATCATTTATTTTCAATAAATGGACTGAAATAGTAATTGCTTGTTTCTTACACTTCCTTCAACGTTAGGCATACTCAGTTAGATAAATTTGAGTGCTTGTATGTCTGTTTCTCTATGGTGGCCTACTGAGGACTAGATTGAGACTGATGTGCTCAGTTTTAAGGTGCAACTTAAAATCATACTTGAAACCAAGTGTTTTCCATATTCTGAAATGATTCCATTCTATAACTTGCATTTTTAGGCTGGTCAATTGCTACAGGCTAGATTTCCCACTGTCTTACATCTTGTGTAGTAATTTGCACCTGTGCAAATGGACATAAAATGCTGTCAAATCAAATGGTAATGCACTGTTGCTTTGTGTAAATGCCTTCACAAGGTGCAAGGCAGTGGGAAATCATGCTGTCTATATGTAACTGTGCCTTTCTGAAATCATCATTGTGTCTATATCTGCTTAATTTTGATGGATTGTGTTTCAGTGGTATTTATGGGCAGTTTGAAGTATCCAGATGAGAATGGGTTTGACGCATTCCTGAAGAAACATGGGGGCAGTGACAACGCTTCAACTGACTGTGAACGGACAGTCTTCCATTTTGATATCCAGCAGAAATACTTCAAAGAAGCACTTGATAGGTAACCTTGATCACACCAAATAAAGCACTGGTTCATTTAAAATAGATTAACACAGTGTGTGTCTGCCTGAGGAAACTACATATATAACTTTGCATTGCCTTGTCTTGGCCTGATTGAAGGGAGCCTGCCGTTGCTGAGCTTCCATAGGTCACCTTATTACAACCGAGGTCATTATAGATGGAAGGAGACTGTGATTTTCCCTTAGATCTCTCACTGTCTTTTGAGGGAGTAGTAGTATCCCAGTAGTGTATAGTCTCTTAGGAGTGATGTAATTTATGCACCTGCTATGAAAGTAGGACAGCTTTCAATATGTATTTATGCCAGTTTACTTGTAGGACTATATAAATTCTCCTACTGTTGCAATTGCTAGTTCATTCCATTTACCTGGCTACTTAAAGGAGAATCTTTTATTGGCCTGTTCCTTTTAAATATGTGTCCCCTTAGGCTGTTTAATTTTTTATTAACAGTCTCTTTTTTAAAAAAAAAATATTGATTCTTATAAGGCAGTATACTACCAAAAAGGTGCAGTAAAATGATCCACTGCTTTATTCAACAAAATATATGTTCAGTGCCAGGAAGGATCATTAATTAACTCTCATCATGCCATAGGATATGTCAATACAATAAAGCTCCATTTCTGTCATAGGGAAATTAAACAATCTTCTGATGGGGAGGGTAATTTAAATATTTTTGATATTGACAAAACTGCCTGGGGGGAAATTAGGTTGTACTGCAAATAGGCATTTTTATCAAAGCCATTAATATGGTGATGGAACTAATTTCTGCACTAGAATGCACACACAATGGGAGTTCTATGATAGCCTTCTGTAAAACATTGGAGGGGAGAATTCATCCCTCCAAAGGTGGGAATCAGACCAGCTTTGGCTATTTTGAAGAGTCTCAAAGATGGGTAGCAAAGATATTTAGACATATGGCAAGACTTGGATATGAGGAGAGACTGAAAAAGCTGGGGCTAGTTGAGAGGAGCCAAAGCAGAGATGACATGATACATGTCTATAAAATAATGAATGGTATATGGGGGATAAATAGGCACACCTATTCATCATCACTCATACAAGAACATGTGTGAAGTTAATGAAATTGAAAGGCAACAAATTTAAAACTGATGAAGAAATTTTTTTTTTGCATAATCGATGTGTGGAACTCTGTCAGAAGGGATTGTTGAGGCAAAGAACTTAGTAGGATTTTCAAAAAATTTTCCATCTTCCTCTGAAGCATCTGGTACTGACCACAGTTTGAGATAGGCACCACTGTCTAGATGGACCACTGAGGGTCAGATCTGGTATGACAGGTCTTATGTGCTGAAGGCAGATGATTCTGCATCCTTTGGTACCATATTCTACCAGTCCACTTCCACTTCAAAGACCTTGCCCTTTGTCTTTCTGAAAATATTAAATAATTGGGTTTATTCATTTTACTTCAGAGGCATTAAGAACATGTGTCAAAAGAGTCCAGAACTATATAATTGTTTCTGAGTTACTGCAAGTCCTAAACCTTAAAAAAAATGAATATTGTTGTTTGTCATAAAGGCAGTTTTTTGTTATAAAAAAAACCTTTCTGGACAATCTTTCAGCAGACATCAGGAAAGATTTGCCATTTTTCTCTTTGTTTTAGGTGGGCACAGTTCTTCATTCACCCACTAATGATCAGAGATGCTATTGATCGTGAAGTTGAGGCTGTCGATAGTGGTAAGAGTAATATTTTTGTCATAACTTTTTTTTGTTTAGCTCTACAGCATTGACTGTACTGAAGTTCTTGACAAGATTCTCAGGTATTAAGTGCTGTGAAGTCTGATGCATAATATTTTATATGTCCTTTATTTAACTAGGGGCTAAAATTATGTCAATCAAATTTATTAAATCCTTGAGCCTAATGAAATATATGCATTTATGTGAGTGTGAGTCAAGTTGTGTTGTGTTCACCCCTCAATGCAGAGCAAATGTTGGTATTAACATTGATAGGGAGACTAGTCTTGTGAAAAAAGAGTACACTTGAGGGAGAATAATTAGAGTGTGAATCAGTCTGTAAATGAGGAGAAACTTCCTCTGATCAAAAAGGCATTCTCTGAAAAATTTCACCAGTCACCTGGTGTAATAAAAAACTGATGCAAAGAATAAAAGAGAACTAGGTTAATAGGGATCTGCAAAGGGGCAAAAATGGATCGGTGCCTTTTCTTGATGCTTCATGATATGTAAAGAAGGGCTAAAAATGTAGATTTTAAGAGATTTAAAAAAAAATGTTTTCCTGCTTGTGTTTTTAAGTAAAGGTTAGGAATGTCAAGTCTGGTCTTCCCTTGTTTGGCTGGAGGATGTGTTAAACACCTCAAATGTGCAGCTTTCTCTGCCCTTAGTTGAAGACTTGGGTAGGAGAGTGATATATTTAATAAAGACCTCAGAAAAACTCAGGGAGTTGAATTAAATAATTGTTAGCAAAACTAAACAGAACACAGTTTTGGCTAAGGTTACTAGGTCACTGTTGTCTCTTCTGTAGGCTGGGGAGTGCATCTGGGGTGTTGAAAATTCAGGGCTTGTTGGTGGAATAGGAAGTTTCCCTCCATATCAATTCCTGGAGCTCAGAGCCATTTACAATGCCTGCATAGATGCTACATGACTAGATGAGAAGGAGGAACGATGTTCGTAAGCTCTTTGACAAGTGTTGCTTAACAGCTGCAAGTCCTCTCCTAGGGTGATTTATTTGGCCAAGTGGAAGTGTTTTTCAGTTTGGTCGCTTGCTGTGGAAATTCAGCCCACGCTGGCCTGTATTCAGGACATTTTGGAGTACCTATTGTGCCTTCAGTCATCTGGTATCTTGGTCAGCCCATTGAGGATTCACTTGGCAGCTATCTTTGTGTTTCATCTGCTCACCCAAGGGAAGTCAGTTTTCTCAAACTTCATGGTGGTGAGGTTTCTAAGGGAAATCATTCATCTTCACCTGCATGTGGAAGAGCCTGTTCCTTTGTGGGACCTTCATACTGTCATGGCTGTCCTTATGAGTCCTCTGTTTGAGCCACTGGCAACCTGTTATCTGTCCCTCCTGTGCCAGAAGACAGCCTTTCTTGTAGTTGTAACATCTGCAAGGAGAGTATGGAAGCTGCAGGCCTTAATGGTAGAGCCCCTGTGTACACAGTTTTTCAAGGATAAAGTGACCCTATCACCACATCCAATTTTTTTGTCAAAAATGGTTTTGCAGTTTCACCGTAAGCAAATGATTTATTTACTGATGTCCTTTCCTAAACTGCACTCCAATGTGGATGAACAACGATTTCACACTTGGGATGTGAGACAATGCTTGGCATTCTATCTGGAGAGACTGACTTTTCAATCACCTCATCTGTTTGTCTCTTATGTGGATCGGATGAGGTGTCAGGCAGTCTCTGTGGAAATGATTTCCAGGTGGATAACTTCTTACATTACATTAGCATATGCAAT
This sequence comes from Emys orbicularis, assembly GCF_028017835.1. Lineage (NCBI taxonomy): Eukaryota > Metazoa > Chordata > Testudines > Emydidae > Emys > Emys orbicularis. Next base: position 11,708,671 of record NC_088690.1, read on the forward strand.
AGCTCAGACCATGCCTTCACAGAGGTTACAAGCTCATTTGATAAGAGCCCAAGCGACGTTGATAGCATTCCTCAGTGATATGTCAGTATTTGACATTTGAAGGGCTGTTGCCTGGTGTTCTGTACGTGCTTTTACCAGGCACTATGTGATTACCATGGCATCTAGGTCAAATGCAAACTTTGGGAAGCCTGTCCTGCAGTCATTCTTTAGTAGACTCTGAGCCCCTCCTCTGTTCTACTTGTGAGTCACTTGAATGGAATACGTGCCTGCAGGCACTTGAAGAAGAAAAGACAGTTACTTGCCTTTATTGCAACTGTTGTTCTTTGAGATGTGAGCGCAGACGTGTATTCCACGATCCATCCTTTGTCATCTCTGCATCGGAGTCTCTATTCTTGACATTTGATGTGAAGGGCAGTGCTGCTCTTAAATAGCCAGGGGAGAATTAGAGCCACAGGGCATGAGCACAGCCCCTCTGGGTACTGTGAGACAAAATTCTCTGGCTTCCGTGCACTGGTTGTGCACATGCCTGTGTGCAATACACGTTTGCACCCATATCTCAAAGAACAGTTATAGTACAGGTAAATAACCACCTTTTCTCTCTTCCCTCCCCATATTCTGTTTCTCAGCAATGGGCTGAGTGGTCTTTTTTTCTTTCCCTTCTGCTCTTGTCTTCCCTTTTTGAGCATTGGCAGCAAATAATGTAGTTTAACTAATTCACTACTACTTTGTGTAGCTGACAAAAAGCATGTCCAGTGCTGTTCCATGTACTATGTATGGCCCTGTTGAAAATTGATGTTAGTTACATTAGAACATTGCCCAGTGGTTTAATACAGTGCTAAATCTATAAAATTAACAGAATATCAACTAGCAAGGCCCTCTGATGCAAACAGGAGGGAGCTGCTACTTGGAAGCCTTGCCAGACCTGGGCATCCAATGAAGAAGTTTTTCTGGGGTGAGTTTTGCCCTGACATTCTAAGACTTTAACAAATATGTGTAATGTAGAAAAACTGATGTCTTAACAATATGAGATTCTTTAGTATTTCACCAAACTCTGGTGCTAGCTGAAATATGTGAAAACAATTCTGCATTTTGAATACTGTAACACACTTCACGATAAAAAGTGCTATGTGAATTGAAGATATTTTCAACTCCAGCCTTGCTATTTGCCTCATGCCCATTCATGGTAACTTATTGTTAGTGTACTGGTGATATCAACTAGGGCAGCAGTGGTTCACGTAGCCTCCTGTCTTATCCATTATAAATCTTGGAAAAATAGTATTTGCATCTTGGATGTAAAAGACAAGGTACCTGTGGGCTCACAAGGAAGGTTTTTCAAAGCAGTTGGTTCAGCCTCAAAGCTGCAATAGCAGCTGAGTGACAGCTTCACTGCCATTGTACAGTCTTGTGAGTAGGGGTGGGTAGAAGGGAGAATTAACGTTCTTTCTTTCACCGCATACAGTCCCTGTAGAATCAAACCCCATGTGTGCTGCTGTGCATTAATTACAAGGTTAGAACCAGCCTTAGATCCTGTCAACTTGCAGTCTAGTCTTTTAAAAAAGACTAGTTTTAGGTGCTACACCTAATCCTGAATCTCTCCTGACACTTTTTGTGGGTTATAGTAACATTTTCGTGTAATCATAATGTTTTTTCTCTCCCATGTTATGAAAGACTCATACAAACAGGGTAAATAGTGAAATTGGCTATGCACAAGGGTCTGTGTAGTGCACAAAATTAATGAACTGCAAAATACAGAAAAATATATAGTCTCTAATCTTTATTACAGTGCTCTTAAGAGTTTATTGTAACAATAGGAGGTAAAAAACTTCAGAGAAGAATAATTTTTAAAATTGCTGTCCCTTGGACTCTGACTTTCCTGGCAATCATTGTATTTAACCACAATATTAATATTAGTTAAAACTTTTTTCCCTATGTACCGGTATGTATTTTATCTCAGTATTTGTTCATGTATTCATGGCCTGAACATTCTGTGCTCCATCATGCATTCCTTGCACATCCGAAACTGTGAAATTCTTGTGCATAAGGAATCCAAGATTAGATTCTATGATTAGATCTTGTGATTAGAAAAGCACTAGTAATGTGAGGCCAAATAGCTACTTTTTTAACATTTACAGGTAATGCAGAGACACTAAAGCATGAGCCTAAAAAGAGTAATACTGATATCTACACCAGACTGAGGGATTTTTGGCAGCACTATTACTCTGCTCACTATATGAACGTAGTTGTCCAGTCTAAAGGTAACATCATTTGTTGCTTAAATACAAATTCTTACATACTGCTTTAAAGTAGAGGACTGTTTCAGCACAGAACTTACACCTGGCTGCTCATTAGCTAATGATGATTCTACTGTAGTCACCTGTATTGGTTTATAAACCCATAGAAAATGCCAGTGTTTAGCTTTTTTTCTATTTAAATTCCCTGGTAGTGGTGATTGAGATCTAAGCATCAAGTCTGAAATACCGGATCTCCTGGGGGGATTCTGCGCAAAAAAATTCAAAATTCTGCATACTTTATTTGTGAAAAGAATGCAATATAATCACACCAGTTTTGGTAATTTATTTAAACTACAATACAGAAAAAAGTCACAATAACTATTCGGCATTTCCTAAACACATGAAGGTTAAGTTACAAACACTTGGTAATTAATACCCTGAATTGCAGTTATAATACTGGATTTTCATTTACATTACATTACAGAATACTAAATAGAAAAAAAAAGGTAGACTGTCATTTTAAATTGCTCAGACTTTCACACATAAAAGTCATACAGTTTTGCTAATCATTGTCCTGGATCTGGCTGGGTACTTTGGGAAGTGCTTGGTTCTGATTGTCCTGACATTTTATTTGCCCTCAAATTCTTTTTTTTTAAAGGGGTAAGTAAAATAAATCTTGAGCTGTAATCTAACCCCACTTTGGCAGAGAAAAAAAGTGAGAAAGCACATAGATCTTCCTAGCTGAGGATTCCCTTACTGTCATTTATAATAAGGCTCTTTTACATCACTTGGCAATGTAGGGGCCTTAAAACTTTCACAGGTTTTATGCTCTTGGGGGAATTGACTAAGAATGGGAACAGTTAACTAACAATAGGAACTTTAACAATGTTGGCAGGCTACTACATTTCTGCCTCAGAGAATGAGATCAATTAACTCAGGCAAGCTGCTACATTTCTGCCTCTAGCCTGCCTCGTGCATAATAAAAAGTCCTACCCTTCCACGCCAGCGAGCTGCAGTTGCAAGAGAGAGGGACAGTCTCTTTCTCTCGCTTGTTGGCATTCATGTATGCCCAGCCCCGCACCGCCCCCGATGGTGATCAACCATGTAGGGGCACACGCCCAGCCCCCCTCTCCCGTCTCTAAAGCTGTTCCAGACACGCTGGAACAGACGCGTGCTTGGGCTGTCGGGGAAGAGGCGCGTGTCCCCCAGCAGAATTTTTAGGCATTTTTTTGTGCAGGGGCCACAGAAAAATGTGGCCTGTATGAATTCTGCACCCACACAGGGGTGCAGAAATCTGTCAGGAGTACATAATGGTGCCCCAGTTTTGGTTAGGGGATCTTGACGCTACCATAATTGTAACAAATACTATGTTTTGGTGCATTGCCCGAATATTTGCAGATATATTTGCATAATATTTGCAAAAAGCAGGACTATGTGAACAGAAGTTCTGCAACTATGGCTAGTCATTGGGAAGAAACGCATAGAAGTCAGTAACCGTGCTACTTATTTTCATAGTCCCATATCTGTTGAAGAAAATATTATTTTCTTTTTGATTTACATAATCACTTTAGCTATGCTACAGGGACCACTAATGCAGAACTCTTGGTACTGACACTTTCTCTTCTTCAAAATTTTTGTGAGTTGTTAACTTGACGTATTGTATTTCTTCCTTTATAAGGAAAAATGTTTCCCATTTGACAGTCTATAATATGTGTGACCCTAGGCACCACTGTATTCACACACTACACACTGCTGCAATGATATTTGTACAAAGTATGTCTTGTGAGGTATCATGTAAAAGCTAATAACATGCTGGGTATGAATATCATTGTAAAATGCATGTATTAACATTATATGTGAAGTTATAAATTCCCTCTGTGTGATGTTACTAGAACATGATTAAGACAAGATAGCCTAGTCTGGGCAAAGATGATAAACAGGTCTGCCCTAGACAAAGGAATGTGGGTTTATCAATGTGTTCAAGATGGTTTCTCTCACCCCCAGTCTCCTTTCCAGCTTTTTACTGGCTGGCCTGTCTCATCACAGAGCTCAAATTGCTTGGTTTCTTTGTCTCCTTAAGATGAAAGATAAAGACGGAGTCTTTCTCTGTTCCTTATATTCCCAAAGGGATGTCTTTGTCTTACAAGTGAGGAAAGCCTCCTGGGGATTCAACGTTCTGTGTCTCTTTGGGGTGCAAGAGCTCTGTTAATTCTCTGTCTCTCAAGTCCAGGCTCAGGATAATCCTGGCTGGTTTAGCGAAATATCTTTGTTTACTGCTATTATATAAATTGAGGTAAACTCACATTCCTTTGTCTAGGACAGACCAGTTTATCACCTTTACCTAGGCTAGACTGTCTTATCTTAAACATATTCTAATAACATCATAAAGAGGGAATTAATAACGTCACATGTTCATTTTACAATTATATTCATAACCAGCGTGTTACTAGTTTTTGTATGATGCCTCACAAGACATATTTTATACAAATATCATTGCAGTAGGGTGTGAATTCAGTAGTGCCTAGGGTCACCATATGCTGCTCAGGTGCACAACTGTGCCAGATGTACCCCTTTTGGAGACCACTGCATTATTTATACTGTGCTTGAGAAGGTTGAGCAGACCTGCTATACTATAAGGATCTAGCAAATCATAAAACCACAGGTGCCACCTAATCTCTCAGTTGTAGTTGTAATGGATACATATGACCATCATCAAAGCATAATCCAAAGCCAGTTATCTATGGGATTTGGTAAAATTGGGGAAATCGGCCCAACAGGTTTTGAAGTTTACCCTCTGGGTCTATCGAGCATTACTGAATACTGATTTGTAGGCTCTAATGAGTCTGTTTACTCTGGGTCCCCAAGCTAATTTGGATTAATGGTGGAAGATTTTCAACATGCCTTTTCCTGAAAACTTGGCTCTATGCTCGTTAGTGAGTTACATTTCTAGCTTTCTTTTTTCTTTCCTTACTAGAAACTTTGGACACTTTGGAGAAGTGGGTGAAGGAAATCTTTTCACAGATTCCAAATAAGTAAGATACTTTACTGATGCAAAAAGAATCTGATGTGTGGCGTTGGCCTTGATGCTAGAGGCTGATTGATGTCTGCTACTCTTATGCTGACGCCTCCTTTGTTGGGTGGAGAATTGTAGTCTGCATTTGAGGTGTACTAAATGTTATGACTTTGCTTTGTGTAAAAGATAATTAGTACAAAATAGAAATTGAGAGAGTAGTTTGTAGTGTTTTAATATGGCTGTAACAGATTATAAATGTGGGTTTTCAAACTAATTCAATGCAATTATATCCATTGAAGTGTGGTGTCTAAGCTTTGGACACTTGACGCAAATTTTGTTGTATCTGATAATTGTTGGGATCCTAAGATGTGTCCCCTTAATTCAAAATACAATTATATATGAAACAAAATTTTTCAGTTTGTGACCAGAAATGACTCTCATTGTTCCCTCATCTCATAGCTACTATTTTGGTGTGTTTGCTATGTTGTAATATCATAGTTAAGGCTATGTTTATGTCATGGAAGTCACGCTTCCAGAGACCTCCCTGACATTTTCTGCTTCAGCCCCTGGGACCCAGGGACTGGAGCTGACAGCCAGCGGGGCCCTGGCAGGTTCCAGCGACAGGTGACAGCTTCCTCATTGTCCCCCTGCAGGGTTCCAGTGACGGGCAACAGCCTCGTGCCAGGGGATGGGGGGGTGGGGAGAACCTCACAGCTCCCAGCCACCACGGTGGTGGGGGAAACCATGGAGCCGCAGCAGCAAAAGTCACAGACAGGTCATGGCTTCTATGAATTTTTGTTTATTGCCCGTGACCTGTCTGTGACTTTTACTAAAAATAACCATGACAAAATCTTAGCCTTAATCATAGTTAAGTGATTGACTAACAACCACTTCCTGAAACTGCACATCCCTGCTTACAAGATCATGGTTATTTAAAAATGGATAAAGCAACAGAGAGTCCTGTGGCACCTTTAAGACTAACAGATGTATTGGAGCATAAGCTTTCGTGGGTGAATGCCCACTTTGTCGGATGCATTCACCCACGAAAGCTTATGCTCCAATACATCTGTTAGTCTTAAAGGTGCCACAGGACTCTCTGTTGCTTTTTACAGATCCAGACTAACACGGCTACCCCTCTGATACTTAAAAATGGATAAGTAAACAAAGTGTGTCATGTTAGCTTTTCCATTAGAAACATGAGAGTGAAAAACCCAAGGATGCTTTCACAGCCCACGAGGCTCTCAGCCGTGTGTGTGTGGAGGGTCTTGTGTATGTGTTTTAGTGATTCTTATCTACTTAATTCTGAGTCTCTACTTTCCCCATAGAGTGATCTTGCTGCCACTTTTATACGTTACCATCTGTTCCCCTTTCTCCTTGGGAAGTCAGTGAAGCTGCATTAACTCCTTTTTCCCAGAATGTAGGTAATGCTTGAGGCTGGCTGACTGGCAAATGTAATGTTCTGTACTAACTATAAAAGGGCTAAGCATTGTGGTACAGACCAAATATTTCTCCTTCTAGTTTATTTCAGCACAAGTATTAAGAAACCATACATCACTCGTGTATTGGGTCTTCTTGTGGCAGCACAATGGTATCAGATTGTCCATAATTCCACTTCCCTCTATTTTAAAATAAATCACCTTGGGCTTACTTTTCCTCCTAGTATAAAGTATTACACTTCATTGTCTTCTACAGTTTATTGGTGTTGTGCAGGAGACATGCTAATGTGCTACAGATGCACAGCTATTTTGTTCTCTTCACAGGCAGAAATCTGGAAGGCATTTATTCTGCTAATGCATTTCTGTGCAAGCAAATCTGCAAAGGCGTTTGATTGGGGCCTCTCCCAAAGGCAAGGTGCAAATCTTTGTGTGACCTTACCCACACTCCAAAAATCTGTGCCATGTCATTTTCAGTGCCACAAGTGGAGGGAACTGGAGGAATAGATGATATGCCCATAACTAGAGTGTGTGTTTGTGGAGGTGGTCAGGGAAATAGTGGCTGTTAAGTTTTCTATTAATCAGGATGGAGTGGATCTTGTGATGTGCCCTAATTCAGTGTCACATCAAAGGAGGAAATATTCTGGTTCCATAGAAATCTCAGGTTTGTATCACTTCAGAACTATGGGCACAGAGCAGCTTATACTCTCCCCTTTGTTGTCCTGTATCATGAACAGTAAACATCATGCTATAATTTTCTTTTGTTTTTGAAGTGGTTTACCCAAACCGAACTTTGGCCATCTGACACAGCCTTTTGACACACCCGAATTTTACAAGCTTTACAGGGGTAAGTGACCTTGGTGTCTTCTGTGTTGATAAGTGTTCTGAATGGGTATTGAATATACCACTGTGTAGATTCTTATTTCTTTGAGTTTTAGAATGGTTGATTTACCATCATTGAATTAGAATATGTAGTTTTGTGAATCTTTCCCACCCTTTCTACAGCAAGTAAAATCTCTTGCCCATTGCTGTTTCTTAGGATTAAAGAGACAGGAATAATCATGCATTTGCATTACAATTTATACATTTCTTCCTGTTCAGTTGTTCCAATCAGAAATGTTCATTCACTGAGCATTGCCTGGGGACTACCACCACAGGAGAGACATTACAGGTAAGATGGCACTACATCTTTTGGATGTCACACTCTGAGTATAGATGACTATTTATAAAGAATCAAATAACCAAGACTTTCTCTCCTGTTAAATTCAGCAAGAAAGAATCATTCCATGAAATGAAAACATTTTGTGATCTTTGATTTTTGGAACAGCATAATGTGACGCTGCATGGAATATGAGTGTCCATTTATTATAATATGGATACGAATATTACAAAATTGCAATGAATCATACAAGATTTGACATGTAAAGTACCAGTAGAAAAGTTATGATTTGCTAAGTATGATGACCTTGTTTATATGTATGTATCATCTTTGTATCCTAAGTTTTATATATATGCGTAATACATCTGCATCTCAAACCTGCGCTGTGTTTCTGGGTGACACCCCTAGACAGATTGGGATCAGCACTATGTAGCCTGTTTGATGGCCCATCAAGAGCAATCCGCTGTAGAATGAACACATTGAGAGAAGCCAGGGGCTACACTCATGAGTAAGACTCCGTGTTTGTCATAGAGGTCACGGAAGTCACAGATTCCGTGACTTCTGCAGCAGCCCCCTGCGGCTGGCCCAGGAGCTGCCTGAGGAGCTCGGGCAGTCCCCGGGTCAGTTGCACTGGCTGCTGCTGGGGCAGTCTCGGGGCCCTCCGCCCCACAACAGCAGGAGTTTAGGTGTTGGGGGGCTCAGGGCTTGGGGTGGAGCGGAGGCAGCACGTGGAGCTAGGAGCTGAGACCGCTGCTTCCCAGGAGCTGGTTAGGGAGCCTGCCTCAGCCCCAGCACCCACGCTGCCCCCCAGGCTGTGACTTGCCCCCGAGCACCCACGCCCCCCTCCACAGCACCTGCAGTGCCCCCCCTGGGCCGCACCCCCCTCCCCAGCACCCGCGGCGCCCCCAAAGTCCCCCCCCCCAGTTTTAGTCAGGGGTATTTTTAGTAAAAGTCATGGACAAGTCATGGGCCCATGCATTTTTGTTTACTGCCCATGACCTGTCCATGACTTTTACTAAAAATACCAATGACTAAAACTTAGCCTTACTTATGAGTTAGCAGGACATATAGGGACATGCTTGTGGACAGGGGACTCCAAGAGCTTTTCCATGCCTGTGTGCTGTGATCTTGTGTTTGGGACAAAAGATGTACAAGCCACATGGCAAAGAATATAAAAAGGCAGCTGCATCTTCTCCATTTTGTCTTCAATTCTACTTCTCACATCTGGAGTAACTTCTTTACCAACTGAAGCTTTGAACGAAGGACTGATAGACCCAAGCTTTGAGTGTGTTCCAGAGGGATTTTACATGCCAGCAAACTCACCAATGGTGCTAGGAACCTGATACATACATATGACTTCAGAGTCCATATCTGATTGCTTTGACCATTTAACAACTTATTTTCTTTGCTTTACTTTGCTTTGCTTTTACAGTAAATCTTTAGGTTTTTAGATATTAAAGGATTGCCTTCCAGCATGGTATTTTGGGTAAGATTCAAACTAATATTGATCTGGTGATGTGGCTAGCTTTTGGGGGATCAGAAGAACATTTTGTATGGTGAATAGAGTTTTAAAGAACTTCTCACTTTACTGGACCTATTTGCTGATTGGGAGCCGGAGACTGGAATGCAATAAAGGGGGCTGTGTGATTTCTTCCCCCCCGCCCCTCAGCTTCTTGATATCCGGTGGGGGGGATCAGGAGCATGGTCTGTGGCTAGTTGGGGAATCTAACTACAGTGATAATCACCATTTTTGGAGACTCTGTTCTCCTTTTTGCAGCCTGCCCTGACCTTGGCATTTTCAGTGTGGGCTACCTAAGGCGCCTTGGGTCACACATGGTAAATTGTTGACAGTTTTAGGAGTAACAGACATACTATCTTCTTTCTATTGGTGCTCTTCATTTTACAGGCTGTCAGCTAGAACTTGTGGTTTGCAGGATCTTGTGCTGTGGAGCGACGAGGCTTCTTTGAATAGGTTCTCTTTGATGCTGCATGCTTTTTAAGGCTTGCTGTCCATACTCCTACTCTTTGCAATTAACTGTTAAATTGTTAATTTTCTGATATACAGCACTTATAAATCCTTGTTGTACTTTTGATATTGCTGTGGTAATGAGTGGAAAGGTATGCAATAGTCTGGCTTCTTCAGAGTCAAACTGCAGATGTGTTGAATGTAGTATCTGTTTATAATATGTTTGCAGCCATATTACTTTAGTTGGTGATCCGATCAACTCTTATAAACAAATTGGGCCTGGTCTGTCCCTGGACAGAAGACGTCCAAAGAAAGCCTAGTAGCCCATGAAGTTGTGTTGGTGATGCACTGAGTAACACACTTCTCTCAGATTCTGTTCTGAACCATTATTACTGGACATTTCCTTTTGAATCAGTGGTAGGAGGCACAAAACTGCTGGAGGTGATGTCTTTGTAGTGAGACACACAATAAAACCTCAGAGTTACAGACACCTCGAGAATGGAAGTTGTAACTCTGAAATGTTCGTAACTCTGAACAAAACGTTATGGTTGTTCTTTCAGAAGTTTGCAACTGAACGTTGGCTTGATGCAGCTTTGAAACTTTACTATGCAGAAGAAAAATGCTTTCCCTTTATTTTTTTAGTAGTTTTCATTTACACAGTACTGTACTGTATTTGCTTTGTGTGTGTGTGTGTGTGTGTGTGTGTGTTTCTGCTGCTGCCTGATTGTATACTTCCGGTTCCAAATGAGGTTGACTGGTCAGTTTGTAACTATGGTGTTCGTAACTCTGAGGTTCTACTGTAAAACAAAGGTCATGACTATTTGTGTTCGTTAAAATGTTGTGGCATTTTCAGCCAAAGTCTAGTTGTTAACTTCAGCAGCCTGGCTAACTTTCAGATCAGTAACAGTATTCTACCTGTCTAAATTCCTTTGTATTTTCAAATGGACACAATCTCTTTTTCACAGCATTGCTGTTTAAAGGTGTCACTTCAATAGTGGGTGAAGTGGGTAGTGAATTTATAATTGTTTGTCTAGTGATTTGGAATCTTTGGATGAAAAATATTATCTAAATATCTGTATTTTGATTTGCTAATTATTAATCTACATTAGAGTTTTACATGTTGGAGTTTTACATTTCTTTAACTCTTTTTAGGGTGAAGCCACTTCACTATATCTCCTGGCTGGTAGGACATGAAGGCAAAGGCAGTGTTCTTTCCTTTCTTCGGAAAAAGTATGTATTTCTTTAAATGTGAGACTTTAATATTGTGTGCATTGAAATAAAGAGTGAAGGCGGAAATATTTCCTCAAATAAAAATTAAAAAATGTGATCTACAAAGCTTGAGACAAACTCAGTGATTCTCTTTAAAACCTGTAGTATTCATGTGACTTAAGCAACGCAAAATACTCTGAAAATGTACCCGGTGGTGTCTTTAGTACTAAATACAAGAAATTCAACTACGAGAGAATCTCCAGAGCAACACTGAAAGCACTTTCGCTGAAAACTTATATTTTCAAAAATATTTTGGTTCACACTGAATAAATCCAAAAAAGGTATATGCCCTGCATTTTTGAATGTCAGTGCTTTGTATTCTTGTAGAAAGCTATATTCTTTCCATTTGCTTTGGATTAACTTTTAAATTCCTTAAAGTGGCCTCCATTAGGCAGGTCCGAAATAAGCTTGAATAATGATGCTGTGATTATAATTAGACATCAAGAAGGTTTTTAACTGGAGTAATTAATAGTGGGTATAACTCTTCAATAGATTTTGGGCTCTTGCGTTATATGGGGGAAATGGTGAGACAGGATTTGAACAGAACTCCACCTACTCTATATTCAGCATTTCTGTGACTTTGACTGATGAAGGTTACGAGCACTTCTATGAGGTAAAATTCCATTATAGCTTGGATTTCTTACCACTGTGCTATGTCCAAAAGTTAAAGAAAGTTCATCAGTTTGTCCTTCTGTCTTCAGGTTGCGCATGTTGTATTCCAGTATCTGAAAATGTTGCAGAAAAGAGGGCCAGATAAAAGGTAACTTGGTTTGAATCAAGTGATCATGACCCCGGATATCACTGGGGTTTTCCCTCTTTTCCATCCTTTTCTGCGTTATAGTGTGCTTTTTCTTTTTGGATAAGCAGATATTAGAACAGATGCAATGAGAAAATGGTGGAAAATGAGATTGTTTAAAAAAATGGAAGAATTAATTGTAGGGTTACTACAATTGTTACTGTTACAACTGTTACTGGACCAACTTCTGTTGGTGAGAGAGACAAGCTTTTGAGCCAGACAGAGCTTTTCTTCAGATCTGGGAAAGGTACTCCCAGGCTGTGATGAAAAGGCTACTTTTCTATGGTTATGCAAGCACTGGTGGATCACCAGGGATGTTTCACTGAGAGCAATGTGGGCTGGTCAGGAAAGGTGCATGACGCTTGCACCTTTAAGAACACACGACTATTCAGGAAGGTGCAAGCAGGGCCGTTTTTTCCCCAGACAGTGGATTAACAATTGGCAATGTTGACATGCCAATAATGATCTTGGCTCATGAAGCTGTACAGTGGCCTCCTCGACAACTTCAAGGAAAGATTCAGCTACTGGCTCAGCAGGTATATAATGACAGTTGAGTGTGCTTTTGGCAGATTGAAGGGGCGCTGGTGGTGCTTACTCACTAGATTAGATCTCATTGAGAAAAATATCCCAATGGTTATAGCTTCCTGTTGTGTCCTGCATAATAATTGTGATGTAGTAGGTGAAAAGTTGCCACTTTTGAGGTAGAGGGCGGAGATAGAATGGCTGTCTGCTGACTTTGAACAGCCAGACACAAGGCCATTAGAAAAGCTCAAGGTGGAGATATGTGGCTGAGAGAGGCCTTGAAAGAGCCTTAATGGTCAGCCACTTAATGTGCTCTACCTAGCCTTGACATTTTGGGGGTCTTAGGAATCGTGTAATGCTTGGTGTGCATTTATGAATATCACACTTTTAATGAACCTATTAATTATGCCGTGTTTACTGTACATTTATAATATTAATGTACATGTATAATAGTATGTACATTGTTTTTAACTGAACCTATGAGTTCTGTGGTCCTGTTCTATTACAATTAGAATTGTCCTGTTCTTTGAGTAGTGCTATTTGTTCTGTAGTATATGTTATGAAGTAGTAAAGATTAATTTATTTCCAAAATATAAAAATTTATTGCGTACCCAAAACAGGGCAAAACATTAATGTGCAATTAAAATCAATACAGTGCGCAAACATAAAATAAATTAATGGAACAGAACTTTAAAATCAGAATGGTAGAAAACATTTGTCTCCATTTCAATCCATTTCTGCCAAACATACTCCAACTGTGGCTCTCCCAGGTCAGTGTAGGTGAAGGTGTGATTTTCCTACTATCCCCCAGCATGGAGTAGTAGGGGTACAGATATGGCTCATCGTGCCATGTGGAATATTGGGAGGTACTGGAGCTCCTGAAATGGAGTTCTCCATTGACTACAAAGGTAGGCGAGTCCATGACTGTTTTACCTTTAGGTCAATAAGAGTCTGTTTGCTGCCTGAGAAGCCCTGTTTTGTCCTGGCGAATCTCTCTCTCTTTTTCCTGCTGGGACTCCTGAGTCTTTCTCCTGTCTGTTCTTTTGTTCTCCAGGCTATCTGCTATATTCACCCTCTAGGCTCTCTTCATGATCTGATGTCCTCCCTATTCCTCTTCTTTCTCCTCATCAGTGTCAGGTGTTCTGCAGGTGTGGCCGGGGCACGCCTTCAGGCTGCAACGATGGCAGCTACATACAAAACAGACATGTATTTACAGCCACAATGGAAAATGAAAGATGAGTTTGAGAACGCCTTTCCCTTATACCTATAAGAGTTTTAAATATGACCTGCTTATTGACACTTCGGCTTTGGAGTGCCTCTGCATAGCACTGCTCTCCAGCTGCAGCCATTCTTAGTATGGCCCGCCAGGATGGGGCGGAAGTGAGGAGGGAATTGTTTTGTAGTGTTAAGGAAAAAAATGTTGTGCAGTGGTGATTTTAACTGGTATCTCACTCCTGAGGGTCACAGAGGCACAGAGAACACAGCTACTGCTAAATTAATTAAGCCACCTGGGCTTGTGTGACGCTAGCCTGTTTATGGCAATGGTGCCTGCTGAAGTAATCACAGAGTGTTGTGGGAAAGAAGTTACCCTACCATAGAGGAAGAAGTAAGGCAGCCATCCCTAGAAACCTATGGGAGAGGATTGCAGAGTACCTCCATGAAAATTCCATCAAGATCTCTCAGGAGGATACAAGGGACAGCCTTATGTATATAAACAAACTGCTCTGCGTGCCTCCCTGCCATCGCCTAATCCTACGGGAGAACAAAAAGCAGATTCCAGCTTTGTCTCTTTTTGTTGTACCCTTACTTCTTCTCATATGAGTAAAACATTGAAAAGTAGACACCTGTGTCCTGCTAACTTCAGGTAGGGCTGGGTGCCATCTTCACATTTAAACATTTTAAGAGAGAATGCATGCACATACTTACCCGAGATTCCTTCTCCTGGATTGGGCTGGGTGGTGCTCACTGATGGGACTGGCTAGACTGCGGAGGAGTCTTAAAAAGATTCTAGCTCATGGCATAGCTGGACGCCTCATCGCATTTCTCTTCTCCTCCTCACTGTTCAAGGCAGGGGTCTCTCTCTTGGGCTCCATTGAGGTATCCGTCATGGTCAGTGGAGATCCCACTGGTGCTCCACAAAGTCTGTCATGCACCTCTTTGTTAAAGCAGCAGGATTGCGGCATAGCACTAGATCAACTCTTGCCCTCTCTGGTCTTTTGGAATGCCTGCTGCAGTTCCTTCATTTTCACGCAGCACTGCTGCTGATCCCTATCATACCCCTTCACATACACCTCCTCTGCTATCTTTTCATAGACGTCCATGTTTTGATGACTGATATGTAGCTGTTTCTGCTGAGCCTCTTCTCTCCACAGGCCCTGAAGATCCAATACTTGCTGTCTACTTCAGGCAGGAGTGTTTCTAAAGCAGTGATACTCAGACTGTGGCTCTTGAGCCACAAGTGGCTCTTGAATGTGTCTCCTGCATGGCTCTTTGCAGCACATGATATTAAAACACTCTGTGATTTAATTATTAACCAATAAGGATGCTTTTACTATGTTATCAACTTGCACTAAAATTAACTTATTTGCTGTGAGTATGTATGTGTGTGTGTTTGTGTGTGTGTGTGTATATATATATATATAGAGAGAGAGAGAGAGAGAGAGAGAGAGAGAGAGAGAGAGTGTAAATATTTTCCCAGTCATACAGTTTAAGTATTAATTGTACTATAGTAAATGAAATAATGAATTCACACTGCTGTGGATCTTTTGGGTAATGTTGATCGCTAATATGGATCCTGAACCATTGAGGTCTGAGTATCACTGGTCTAGAGTGTTGTGTAGTTGGCATGGTCGGTTGGTTAATTTCACACAACAAGTGAGAACTGCTACTGCTAGGTATGCTTGCCAAGCTGAGCAATCAGGAAAAGGCATTTTAAAAATATGGGAGTTTTAAAGAGAGCAGTGTGGCTTCCGGTCTCCAGGACGCCTGGGCAGTGGAGTTCACAACTGTGACCAGAGTGGTTACTAGTGGACATTGTGGAACAGCTGCTGGAGGACTATTAGAGACAACCTAGGTCATGCAGTCTCTACACTTGCACTGTGTCAACTATAGTATGTTGACCACGGCTCAGTGCTGTTCAGGGAGGTGGTTTTACTTCTTCACTGTAATGGGGCACTTACATTGGCTGGAGAAAAATTTGAGTGTAGACACATGCACAAATAAGACAATGCAAAGTGACTTACATTAACCTAACTTTGTAGTGTAGACAAGGCCATACTGGTGTAACCTCTTGTGCGGACACTCTTGTTTTGGAATAAGACTGACTTTTTGCTGTTTACATTACGTTCTTTGGAAGGAGTTTCAACTAAACAGAAAAAAGCCAATATTATTCCAGAATAAGAGTGGTCACATGTGAGATTATACCAGTTTATGCAAGTACAACTGATAAAATTTTCCTGTATCGACAAGCCCTTAGTGGAAGAAAAAAAAAAAGGGAAAACTCAAAGACTCGCTTGCATGCCACACCTTTCCCAAATAGTGAGGTCAAGCAATTAAGGGTAGTGTATGGTTAGATTATGGAACTGAGAGTCAGGAATTCTCAGTTCTGTTGCTGGCTCTTCCATTTACTTTGTGTCTGCCACTGACTATTTGTGCTTCAGTTTCTCCATCTGAAAATAGGGGATAAAAACTTGCAGGAGTAATGAGGATTGATTGACAATTGTTAAATGCTTGTGATTCCCAGACAAAAAGATTCATAGATTCTAGGACTGGAAGGGACCTCGAGAGGTCATCGAGTCCAGTCCCCTGCCCTCATGGCAGGACCAAATACTGTCTAGACCATCCCGGATAGACATTTATCTAACCTACTCTTAAATATCTCCAGAGATGGAGATTCCACAACCTCCCTAGGCAATTTATTCCAGTGTTTAACCACCCTGACAGTTAGGAACTTTTTCCTAATGTCCAACCTAAACCTCCCTTGCTGCAGTTTAAGCCCATTGCTGCTTGTTCTATCCTTAGAGGCTAAGGTGAACAAGTTTTCTCCCTCCTCCTTATGACACCCTTTTAGATACCTGTAAACTGCTATCATGTCCCCTCTCAATCTTCTCTTTTTCAAACTAAACAAACCCAATTCTTTCAGCCTTCCTTCATAGGGTCATGTTCTCAAGACCTTTAATCATTCTTGTTGCTCTTTTCTGGACCCTCTCCAATTTCTCCACATCTTTCTTGAAATGCGGTGCCCAGAACTGGACACAACACTCCAGTTGAGGCCTAAGCAGCGCAGAGTAGAGCGGAAGAATGACTTCTCGTGTCTTGCTCACAACACACCTGTTAATGCATCCCAGAATCATGTTTGCTTTTTTTGCAACAGCATCACTCTGTTGACTCATATTTAGCTTGTGGTCCACTATAACCCCTACATCCCTTTCTGCCGTACTCCTTCCTAGACAGTCTCTTCCCATTCTGTATGTGTGAAACTGATTGTTCCTTCCTAAGTGGAGCACTTTGCATTTGCCTTTGTTAAACTTCATCCTGTTTACCTCAGACCATTTCTCCAATTTGTCCAGATCATTTTGAATTATGACCCTATCCTCCAAAGCAGTTGCAATCGCTCCCAGTTTGATATCATCTGCAAACTTAATAAGCGTACTTTCTATGCCAATATCTAAGTCGTTGATGAGTTGAACATGTATTTCTCGTGCAGTCACCATGGTATCCAGGTCATATAGATGTACAAATTATTATTACTGCAGACAAACTAGCTTAAATTTTCAGACTCATATCTTCTTAGAAATAGTGTGTGATTAATCACTTGACAGGGTAATGGGTATATATATTTTTTTCCCACCCACAGAATTTGGGAAGAGATTCAGAAGATTGAAGCTAATGAATTTTATTTCCAGGATCAGGTACTAAATTAATCTTCAAATGTTTTCTTTGGGGGTATAGATCTTAAGCCCTAGATTTTTGAATTGTAATTGGGGGTTTTTCTGTGTAACATTCCATAGTCAGTGAGAGTTAGATGGTTCTAACATCATGAGTCTTTGAAAATATAGTCTTACATAGATGAGGAAGAAGAAGCATTTGTTAAGTAGAAAGAACTTATATTCTAGATAGAGAAATGTTAAACTTTATGACTTGTGAAGTTGTTCTTTAATAAAACAAAGTATGATTTGATTTCTTTGGTATATGGTGCTCTTCCAAGAGCTGTTTTCTTTTCCTCATGTTTTGTTTTCTCCCACTCCTTAAGGTCAGTTTCTCTTTATCATTTAGTTTAGATTGTAAGATACTTGTTACAGGACCCTTATCTTATTCACCTGTGAATCAGGGTGTATAAAAATAGATTTTTAAAATTAAAATTAAATATAGTTTTTTAATTAAACCTTTTTGAAAATATGGCAACCTATCTTAAGTCCTAAACTTACTATAATATAGTAAAATTATTTAAATTAATTAAACAAATTTTAAATGGTACATTTTTGCTTGCAAGTATTAAAGAAAGTCAAACCATTGAGCTGGCTAAATACCTAAAATCACAATTTATTGAAGTGCCAAACCAGCTTTTGACAGCAGTAATTTCTTCTGCAGCTTCAGAGAGAATATTTTCTTCATTTTAGTCTGTTCAAGTAATTCAGTTCAATGACTAGATCATTCAAAGTTAAGAAACTAATTGAGAATTGAAAAGCAAGAAATCTTGTTTTTGTCATCCAATCTCTGAATAAAAACTAGGTCTGAGAGGATGAACTCTACTAGTTTTAAAATCTTGAAGGATGTGGTGACCAGAAACAATCAGTTCAATTCACTAACTATGGATAATACTTCCTTTTTAAAATAAATCAGTTAGTTTCAAATGCAAAACACGTTTTAGAAACTTACTTTGTTAGGCATTCAACACATTTAAAGTAGTTTTATTTACCTAATAAAAAATTAAATGCTGTTTTTGTGCATTTAATTGAATTTTAATTTCCACCCAAATAGAACTTGATACAAATCAAAAGTAAAAAAGTAATCATCCAGTAAATAAAAAATGCATCCATTCACCATTTTCTAACATAAGTAAAAATTAGGAATGTGAATAAAAGTTAAGGTACATAACAGCTTAAATAAATGTACAGATATACTGTATCCTCCTGGTTAGCAAAAAGAAGCACCAGATGTTGTGTAAAGCTATATTTAGTTGCAAATCAACATGTTTTAATAGTTCTCAACCAATGAGAATGTACCTGTCTTTAGGAAAATAACAAAAAAAAATACAAATGCAAAATAATATTAAAATTGATGAATGAAAATAAAGTTTCCTGTTTGCTGATTTAAATCATGATTAAAATAGGGATTTAAATTACTTTGGTTTAAATCAATCCACTGTACTGTGAAGTAAATGAACCTTAATGGTGTGCTATAAACAATTATGGTTATTTTCTTTTAGTGTTTCTGCATATTCTCACTTGCGGGAAGTAGTTCCCGCACTGCTGAACTTCGGGGAATTTACAGAAGAACAATGGCCACTGGAATCACATAAATGTCTCTTCATGGCACCACATGTTCAGTGCTGCTGTTATAGCCACCTCCACTAACCACCCTAACCCTAACCACCTCCACTTCTTTTCCATGGATAATTTCAGGTATAGGCATCATTGCTGTGTGACCAGAGAGTTTTTTCTTGTTCTTTACCAAGAGTCTTAACTTTTTTTTTTAGTTTTGACATTTTCAGATCATTCTTGACACTGAATCTTCTCCAGATGAAAATGTTAGGGTTTCTTCAGCTTCTTCTCCTTATGAGAATGCTTTACCATTTCACAGACTTGTGGATAGAATGGTGATGACTGAAACTTTCATTGGTCACTGTCATAAACAGATAGTTAAGGGTTAAAAGCCTCTTTTACCTGTAAAGGGTTAAGAAGTTCACCTAGCCTAGCTGACACCTGACCAGAGGAACCAATGGGGGGACAAAATGTTTCAAAAGGAACGAGGGAAGTTCCCTTTGTCTGGGTCAGTTTCAGTTTTGGCCAGAGTGGAAAAGATCAAGGAATCAGCTTCTTATCAGAGTAGTGAGTATTAGAAAAGGAATAAATAGGTTTTGTTTATTTTCGTTTTGTAACTTGTCTTGTGCAATTAGGGGAATAATCAAATTGGGTATTCTTTTGTGTAACTAAGTTTTGCCCAGGGGAACATCCTCTGTGTTTTGAATCTGTTGTCTGTGAGAGTAGCTGGTATGCTAATCTCTCCCAGAGGTTTGTCTTTCACCTTTCTTTTCTTTAATTAAAAGCCTTCTTTTTAAGAACCTGATTGATTTTTCCCTGTTTTTAAGATCCAAGGGGATTGGGTCTGGACTCACCAGGAATTGGTGGGGGGAAAGAGGGGAGATGGTTAAATTCTCCTTGTGTTAAGATCCAAGGGGTTTGGATCGGTGTTCACCAGGGAATTGGTGGAGGAGTCTCTCAAGGCTACCCAGGGAGGGAAAGGTTTTTGGGGGGAAGACAGAGTTTCCCAAATAATTCATAAATCATTTGGGTGGTGGCAGCCAGACCAGATCTAAGCTGTTAATTGAGCTTAGGGGTTCAAATGCAGGTCCCCACATTGGTACCCTAAAGTTCAGAGTGGGGGTGAAACCTATGACAGTCACGCTGGAAGACCCTTCCTATCCTGCGTTCTCCCCCCAAAAATAAAATCACCCTACCAATATTAGACAGACTGTTGCAACCTGCAAAAGCAGTTTTGTCTACCCCTTCATCTTGAAAAAAGCTGACAAGTTATATCATTTAAAAAGTGAGGGTTTTTTTTTCTTTCACATGCATCCTACCATTAACTCTTCAGTAGAGGCAATAGCAGACCATAGATCTAGAGGAAGACAGTCGCAGTTTACTCCTTCTGAAAAAGGGAGGGAAGGAAAAGGACACAATTTGTAGAAAGAGATTTTCTTCTGCTTTGCTCAGAATTAGAGTGGCAATATTACCAGGCAATGATGTCGCAGAATCAATATTATTCATGGGAAATGATACCCAGGTTTCCAAAAGCACTCCCAGAAGAACAACAGGAGTTGGCTAATACCTTAGTAGCTGAAGGTCAGACAGTGTCAAAACATGCAGTTAAAAGAACATCTTTTGAGGGATCAGATTCAGCAATGAGAGCACAGTTGTGTCTGCTTTATAGATGTGCTATAGAAACAAAATTGAAGGTAGATGACCGTCCCTTGATAGATGATGGATTATTTAGCAATAAGACTGCTGAGATACTGGAGAAGATGAAGGACAAAAGGTCTACTGCAAAATCTACCTGTTTACAAAAATAAGGACCTCTGTACCTGTCTTTAAGTCCTAGAGGCAGTTCTACTCCCACATCATCTTTGCCATTTTATTATTCTCAGAGATGTCAATTTCAACACCAAAATCTTTCCTTTGTAACCATAGCAGAGAAGGGAGCCTTTTAAGAGATGAATTAAGGGGAAACATCCTTCATCTTTGACTTCAGGTTTGAATGTCAGGCTTCAAGTTTGATATGAGGATTGGGAGCTTCAGACCAGTCTGTGCTGATCCTCTCTCCCCACCCTTGAAGATAAACTTTCCTGTTACATCTGCAACTGAATTCTGTCACGTCTGAAAAATGGAATCTGGAGAAAACTGAAGAAGGTTATGCCATTCAATTTGAAGCCCTTCTTCCACTCAGTGCATCCTCCCCCTTCTATCTCTGTTTAGGGACCCATTTCATAAGACTGCGTTAAGATGGAGATTCAGTCCTCGTTAGAAGTGGGAACATTAGAGAAAGTGCCAAGGAAGTTCAAGGGTCAACGTTTCTATTCCAGATATTTTCTGATATCAAAGAAAGATGGAGGGCTTTGTCCAATATTAAATCTACAGAAACTCAATGCTTTTATCAGAAAATAGTTTCCACTTGTTGATTTAAGTATCCCTCATGCCATCCCTTTCAACCCTAGATTGGCTTGCAGCTCTCGATCTAAAAAGTGCTTATCTCTATCAGACCAAGGCATTGCAAATACCTTTGTTTCATTGTTGGACAAAATAACTTCCAATACAATCTTTAACCTCTCTACAGGTCTGCCCCCTCCTCCCCTGGAAATTACAAAATACCTATCTGCAGTAATGGCTTGTTTGACACAATAGGGTATTTTTGTTTACTCTTATTTAAAAGATTGGCTCAATAAAGCCTCATTAGAAAATGGCTTTTCCAGAAACTTATATTACACATGTTTCCTCTTCAAGAAGTTAGGACTCCATGATAAACATGAAAAAGTCTCTTCAGCTACTTTCACAGTGGATTTGGTTTATAGGAGCAGTTCTCAACTCTCAGGAGGTCAGAGCATTTCTTCCAGAAGATATTTCTGAAGCTTCAATCTGCCAAAATGGTGGCCCGTCAAAATCCTACTTGGAAAGTACAGTAGAACTTTATTTATCTGACCATCCATTATCTCTGGCTTTCCGCGTTAACCAGACAAGCAGCGAACACAGGTCCAGAAGGGGGTGATCACTCCTGTGGCCACTAGATGGTGGAGCAGCATTGCACTTTCCCATTCTTCGGTTTATCTGGATTTCTGATTAACCAATCTGGCCCTGGTCTCAATTAGATCGAATGAACAGGGAACTGCTGTATGTTCTTTCTAGGTTTCATGGGCCTTGTGTCTTCAGCCACTTGTGTTGTACTTTGTGCTTGGCTCAGAGTGAGAAGTCAGCAGCATTGATTGGCATTAAATTACAGACCAACTATAGAAGCACATTCACAAGATTGATCACCCTAAAAGAGATACTGCTATCTTTGACATGTACTCAGTGTGCCAGTGACCTGGGAGCAGTGTTTATCCTTCCAGCTCTGTTGAAAACAATCACCTTCGTTACCTCTAACCAGGCATGGGGAGCACATTTCAACTAGTTAACGGTTTGAGGTAATTGGAGTACTCAGGAAAGGAGACTGCATACAAATATCCTGGAACTGAGAAAAATTCATTGGGTTCTCAAATCTTTTCTATATTGCATGCCAAATGAGGTACTGCATGCAGGCCATCACAGACAAACATGACAGCAATGTATTATATTAGCTAACAGCGAGGGGTTCACTCTTCTTTGTTATGAAAGGAAGCAGTGACATTATGGGACTGGGGTATCTAGCACAACATTAGGTAGCTGTATACCTAATAGGCAGTGACAACAGTCTGGTGGTGGGTCAACAGAGCAAAGATATAATGGAACTTCATGAGTGGTCGTTAAAGAAATTGGTGATAGACAAGATCTTCACCCTGTGGGGATTCCTGGACGTAAATCTGATCATGATCAGACAGAATTCAAGGTGTCCCAAGTTTTGCTTGAGAGCAGGGAAAGTCAATCTACCCATATTGGACTCTTTTCTCCTGAACTCGGGGAAGTGTCTGTTCTATGCTTTTCACCCTTCCCTCTCATCCATTGTGTGATTAAGTAGATAAGACAGGATGGAACAAGGATAATTCTGGTTGCCCACCACTGCCACGGCAACAGTGGCACTCGGACTTCTTCAGCTCTCCCAGGGAGTATACAGACCTCTCCTGGTGTTACTGAACTTATTAATTCAACAGGAGAACAGAATTTATCATCTGGACCCTTAATCACTGCACCTGACTGCATGGGCTATAGGACTTGAATGATCCTTGGAAAATCTTGTCCTTTAGAAGTGCAGGAAATATTGATTAACATTAGCAAACAAGCAACAAGCACAGGTGGACTAGATTTGTGAAGTGAATAAGAGAGAAACTATTGAGCAACATTGGCGCACCAGTACATTATATTATTGAATACTTGATTCATTCAAATCTTCCAGGTCTTTCCATTTCCTCCTTTAAAGGATATGTAGCAACTATAGTCCACTGTGCATTAACAGATAATAAATCTATCTTGTCACAAAACAAAGTTAAGAAATTTATGAAGGGACATGCCAATATGCAACTGCCTATAAAAGACCCAAATACCATCTTGGGACCTCAATTTAGTGCTAATGCAATTCATGAACCTCAGCTGGAAATGCTTCTCCAAGAAGAGAAAGAACTATAAGAAGGGAGAGTAGACACCCCAAATGATCTCTTCCTCTCTACCTATGGTATTCACAAGACCTGAAGCAGCATTGTGGGGAGGGATCCTGACTGAAGGAGATTCATCCAGTAAGACTGCTGAAATGTGGTGAGAGAGACTTCGCTTTGAATTCACTTCAGTTGTTAAGTTAGGCATTAGATGCTTTTTATTTTTATTTTTCTTGTAATCTGTTCTGACTCTTATACCCTTATTACTTGTATTCACTCAAAATCTATCCTTTTGTAGTTAATAAACTTGTTTTATCTAAACCAGTGTGTTTGGATTGAGGCATTTGGGAAACTCCATTTGGGATAACAGGATTTGTGCATATAATTTTCTATTAATAAAATGACAGACTTTATATGAGCTTGTATTGTCCAGGAGAGAGCTGGGCAGTACAAGACTTACATTTCTGGAGAAAGTTTGGGGCTGGGAATTTGCTGCTGTTACTCTGCAGGGTAATTCAAGGGTGGCTGGCTATCACATTCATACAATTTAACTGGGAGTAACTTACATGCTGGAGGCTGTGTGAGCAGACCAGGAGTGGTAGCTTTCACAGCAAAGCAGTGTAAAAGGCACCCCAGATTGGAGAACAGGACACAGCTGTTTATCGGTCCAGATTGTACCCTGGATAATGTCACAGTTGATCAGACACTTAATTTCATAGAGCAGTTCTACAATCCCTGTTCAATCAGGACTCTGAGTCCCACCTTGTTTGTGAGGTACAGCTTGCCAAACTGTCCTGTGAGTGGGTATATGTAGAAGATGGTCAAAGAAATGAAGGTTGGTTACTTGTAACTGGAGTTCTTTGAGATGAATTATGTATATTCACACTCCTTCCCCACCTTTGTTGGCGTTCTAATAGAATTCTGACTCTGGGGAGGTTAGAAGAATGAACTGAGATGGCAAAGGGTGCCCCTTTTATAGCCTTGTCCTCAAAATGTTCAGTAACACAGAGGGGAAGAGTAGGCGGGGTGAATGAATTTTCTAATGGGCACTGCTATGAGAAGGTTCCACCATCTGAGTTGCATCTCCCTGCCCATCCCATGAGTGTGACTATTCAGAATCTATCTTGAAGAACTCCGGTTACAGGTAAGTAACCTTCATTTCTTTTCTCAAGGATAATGGTGAGAGAAACTGAAGCTCAGAGAGGGTCTCCATGCAAGGGGACCCAATGCACTCAATTCCCTCTGATTTAAATGGAGGCGAATGTCCTCAGCACATCACAGGATCAGGCCATAAGTGAGGGAGCTGTCGTGGGGACACGGATTGTATGGAATGGTTGATTGTCTTGCTTGTCTCTGAAATCGTGTGGGGCTTCATGCAGCAACACCGTGTTTGACAGAATTCTTTCAACATGCCCACACACTTGTTACTACCATGGCTGCACCAGTGCATTCCGGGTCTCCTCAATACTGTTTTTGAGAGCAATGCTTATAGGTAACTTCAGAAAGTAAGGCCAGTCTGAATTGTGGGATGGAGTTAAACTAAATCATTGAATTAGTGCAGCAATAATGATATTTTCTGGATTCCCCTCTGCACTGGTAAGAAATATTGTAGACTTCACTGCATTAGTCACGTGTGAGCTGTAGCCACTCACTGTACAACTGGCACCTTTTATAAAACAACCAAAAAACCCCTAAAGCCCACCAACAACACAGACAGCTGCCACCTGTGAATATGAGGCATATATGTGTTCCAACCAATGGTATAGACGAGGTCATAATTCTAGTGAGGATAATATGGTTATTCTTTGTTTTTGTAAAAGTAGCATCAAACCTTATTATTTCTCTGTACTTAATCACTAGATAGGCAGTAGGGACCATTTCTTCATTGTTTCTTCTTAAGGAAGGCCCCTCTAATGTTGCATAATTGTTTATGAATTGCATTTAGACTCAATAACCAAAACCAAAACTCTGCAATGCAGCACACAAGTTCTACTCAGCAAAAAGTGTTAAGTTTTAGTTGTCTGTTGTGTGAAACACAATTTTACTCATTTTACAGGCTGATCCAATTGATTATGTTGAAAGTCTTTGTGAGAACATACATATCTTTTGTAAGGAGGACTTTTTGACGGGCGATCAGCTCCTGCTGGAATACAAGCCTGAAGTAAGTAGCACTATAGCTTTCAATGTGTATATTTGAGCTGGATAAGTTATTTATTGAGGGTGTACAGGGAATTTAGGCGTATTGAATCAGGTTTTCTAGATTAATTGGATCACTTTTTTACTTTTTGGGTGCAGAAAACAAATTGCTTGGTTTAGGAGTTTATTTTTAGTCCTTTGTCTTCTGAACTTTCAGAGTAATTTAAAAATACAGTTGGACAGGAGTAGCTAAAGTTGCATTTTAACTGAGTTATTATTCCTTTATCTTTGTAGATCATTGCTGATGTCCTTAACCAGCTCTGCCCTCTGAGAGCAAACCTTGTTCTGTTGTCTGCTGCCAGTGAAAGAAAATGTCATCTAAAGGAGAGATGGTTTGGGACACAGTACAGTGTGGAAGGTAAAATGACCTGCTAAAGTGTTTAGAGATCTTTTAAAGTGCTCATTGAGACCATTAAAAACGTGACAGTGCAATGTGCAACCACACAGGAGTGAGAATGCAAATAGACACACAGAAACATCAGAAGGAAGGTATCTAGTTCTAGGGGTCAGCAACTAGGTACTGATGCAGTAGCTACTGCCCTATTAAATCTATCTGCTGTTAATAGACTAATTTCATGTTTTTCACAGATATTGACAAATATTGGAGTGATTTATGGGCCAGTGACTTTCAGTTAAATCAGGACCTGCACTTACCTGAAGAAAACAAATATATAGGTGAGTGAGACACTAGTATTTGGTTGGACTCTGTCATGTTTCTCTTCCCCATTCTGCTCAGTTTCAGAATGGGAGGTTCTGAGAAATGATCTTTTTCTTTTAAATGAATGTGTGGTTTCAAACTGTTCCTTTTGGAATGGAGAGAAAACATGGAAACATTTGTTTGTCTGAGCTTTTATTAAAGCATCCTTTTAATAAGTTTAAATTTTAGGCCAAATTTAATCTGAAAATGTCTGTTTTAAGATATTCTTAGTGCCCAACAGAGCAGCAACGATGCACTCATGAGTAGATTGCATACAGCTATAGACCTGAGAATCTGATATACTGAGAGAGGCCGTGTTGTTTGGTTATCCCTGTTCTTTTGGGAAAAATAACACAGACTCTTATAGCAACTGGATCTGTCGTCAGAAGTAAAGAGAATGAAGAACTTATCTCTTGAATCAGACTTACTAGCCTATCTGTTATTCACTTCAGGGTTGGCACTGGATATGAGCCAAAGATCTGGTATGCGATCTAAATTCATGACCTTTAGTTCCAGAAGGCAGTGTGCTATTAAATACACTATGGTGATATAGAAAAGAGGAGAGCAGTTTGTTTACAGTTTTGCAAGTTGCACACTTGTGCCAATGGTTGTGGATTTGAAATATAGTAACCCACATATTCTGTTTCTATATTAGCCACTGACTTCGCTCTGAAGGCATCTGATTGGCCTGACACGGAGCACCCAGTCAAAATTCTGAGTACACACCACGGCTGTGTGTGGTACAAGAAGGACAATAAATTCAAAATCCCCAAAGGTAACCCCTGTTCGCTGGTGTATTAAACAAAATGTGCAAAACAAAGTTTTCCTATGCAATAGTACTGGCACCTAAATAGGACTGGCAATTTGTTTAGAATTCGGACTTGTAGCTCCTCTTTTTTCCAAAGTCCAAGCAGCACAGAACATCACTGTTGTTAAGTGCCAGTTGGCATTTCGGTTACAAACCCCCTTTTGTAAGTGTTTAACTCCTTATGGTGAGCATGTGGAATGCTCTTTCCAAGCCGTGTCTGTTGGGGAGTATGCAAGTTCCTAAATGCATTTTCTTACTTCACATATCATAGTTGTTATAAGGAAATGTGCACCTCTAACTGTCCCATTTCCTCCTTCACCACTGCAGAGGACAGAAGGGATCTACTTCTGTGCTCAGGCAGTCATCCTCCAGGGTCCAAGAAGCAGATATTCACACCTGTGTTAGCACCAGCCTCAGTAAAATGCTTGAATGCCAGGTCTTTTCAACCCAAGTCTGGGCTGGGGAGATGCCAGCATCTACTAAGACTCCTGTGCCTAAGCCAGCTATGGTGCCTCTGACTGCCTTTATGGCACCAACTAAATGGGCTCCTGCCCCAAAACCTACTAAAGGGTCGGCGACACCTACTGTGGCACTGATCCATCCCATCAGGTCTAGGCACTGACTTCTTGGCCCTGGAGGATGTTTCTAAAGACCCACCTTCCAAACAATAGGAAAAATGTACGCACTCCAGCACTGAGTATACTCAACATAAGAGAAAGAAGAAGCACTGTGATTCTTAACCACCTGGCACTCTGACACAGGAGTCTCAATGTCAGCATCATCGGAGCAGCACTCACAGCTTTCAGCACTGGAGGCCATGGTCCCAAGCAGGCTGGTGTGGTGTCTGAAGAAGTTTCACCCATACAAGTCCCACAAACCCCTTCTATTTCTCCAGGCCTTAGCCCTAGGCCCCCTCTCAGATTGTGACTACTCCCTTGTACACCAAAGATATTCCTGGTTCTGCCCCTCAGGCCTGACTACAGAAGCCCAGGGCCTCTTTAACGAGAAGACTAGTGAAAGTGCTTGAGAAGATCATATCCACCAGGGCCACAGCTAGATCCTTTGGCCTTCCCCAGCCCTCCAGTTCTTCTGAGAAGCTTTCATTTTCTACTTCTGGAGGAATTCTGTGCCACTGCGCATGTGCAGAATTCATGTCCCCCACAGATTTCTTTGCTTCCCTGCAGAAAAATGACTTTCTGACAGGGAAGCAAAGGGAAGTTGCAAGAGCAGTCACGCACCACTCCCTAGCTGCGCAGGTATATAATTTCAGGCACCCAGAGCAGCCGGCAGAGAGGTAAATCACTGCAGGGCTGGGGAAACCCCAGCCAGTGGCTCCTACCCTGAGCCGGGATCAGCTCCTAGACCTGATTGGGCTGGAGGCAGGAGAGGACAGCACTTTCTTTTCCCTGCAAGGAGTGGCTGGGGCTGTGTGAAATAAGAGAAGAGACAACAGATGGATATAGACAAATGGGTGAGTATAAGGCAATATCAAAGATTCAGGAAAGTCCTCAAGTTAACAGTAAGAGATTGTTGTCAACTGCTGGGACAGTGTCATCTTGAGTCTTTGCAGTCCAGCATGCCAGATTAGACCTCGGAGATCTACATAGATGGCTTTGAACAGTTTACAAACCAAACCAACACAGACTAGGCAGGTTACTGTCATTTCCCCAGTGTGTTCTACAATCACTCAGCTGGTGAAAGGAACTGATCAAACCCTGCACAGCTGTTCCATTCTTGCAGATTCCTCCTACTACAATGATAACATCAGATGCTTCACTTTAAGACTGAGGGGCACATCTGGGAACTCAGGGTACAGGGAAAATGTGTAAAGATGGGTGTCACCGTATTTGGGAAGATCTCCCTGGCGCCCAGCCAATGATCCCTCCAGGTCCCACTCCTTATCCCGGTACCGGTCTCGAAGCGCGAGGCGTGCATCGCCGGTCTTCCGTCGTGGATCCGCCGAGCGCCGCCAGTCACCGAGGTCCCCGTGGAGACGCACGTCCCGCTCGGACCAGTCCTCATCTAGGCGTGACCGCGATTATCACCACGCATGGAGTCGCTGCTCCAGTGGATCCTGGTCACCGGGTAGCAATCGCTCTGGATATGGCTCTGGTACGGAGTAAGGCTCCACATCAATGGGGCAGACTCCCAGACCCTCGGTGCCACCTGCATCGTCGGTACCAAAACCTGCCCAGTGGCCGGCCCTGTGGTACCCAGCCCTCCCAGCCTGCCCGCTTGGTGTCGGGCGCCTCAGACAGGCTGGTGGCCTCGACGACCCAATTCCGAAGAAGTGGGCTGTAGCCCACGAAAGCTTATGCTCTAATAAATTTGTTAGTCTCGAAGGTGCCACAAGTACTCCTGTTCTTTTTGCGGATACAGACTAACACGGCTGCTACTCTGAAACCATACAAAGATATGGTACTTGCCCTGAGTACTTTTATCCTGTATAAGTACTATAGCTGTTGTCACCAAAAATGTGTGCTCCTTAAGTATCCTGTAATATAAAGCAATGTTTTGCAAGGTGAAGTACAACTTTATGCTTTTCTTTAAATCTTCAGTTAAAAAGATTATATTGAGTAAGGAGGGCTAAAATTTCTATGGTGATAACTTAATACAGATAAAAATACCATCTCTGAATAACCATTTATATGTAGTTCATAGAAAATTAACTGGGGATAAGAAATGGTTTGGAGAAAAAAATACTTACATGTTTGAAGCTGCCATTGTTTCTACAGTTGCTCATGTCAACCTTTTTCAAATTTCAGCTTACATACGTTTCCATCTGATCTCCCCACTGATACAGCAGTCTGCAAAGAGGTAAAGATTGATCTTATCTGTCTTACAGAACAAGATACAACTATAATTGTAGTATAGTATTATCAGTTAAAATTCCTCTGCAGGTGAAAAAAACAACAACCCATAGATCTTCCTTTGAATGAAACAAACCTCAAGATCATAGAAATCACAGAAATGTAGGGCTGGAAGGGACCTCAAGAGGTCATCTTGTCCATCCCTGGTGCTGAGGCTAGATTAAGTATACCTAGATCATACCTGACAGGTGTTTGTCTAATCTGTTCATAAAACCTCCAATGATGGGGATTCCACAACCTCCCTTGGTAATTTATTCCAGGATTTAACTATTCTTATGGTGACAATGCTTTTCCTAATATCCAGCCTAAATCTTCCTTGCTGAAAATTAAGCCAATTGCTATTTGTCCTACTCTCGGTGGACATGGAAAACAATTGGTCACCGTCATCTTTATAACAACCTTTTACATATTTTAAATCTGTTATCATGTCTTCTTCATCCCTTTCTTCTCTGAACTAAACATGCCCAATTCTTTCAACCTTTCCTTGTAGGTCATGTTTTCTAAACCTACATTTTTGTTCTTCTCCTCTGGAGTTTATGATTCTGTACATATTAATTCTCCATTATAGCACTTCCAATGCTAAATAAAACTGTGAGTCTCCCAAATGCCTTTACATAAATAGCATTAACACATAATTTTCTATATTAACACCCCAATATTCAACAAACAAATTTTACTGAAAGCTGTCATGTTGCCTAAAAAAATCCATTATTTATACCAGTTAGGTTTTAACCCACATATCCTGCACTAGTCAGGTTGATTGTTATACTATCCTGAAATACTTTGTAATTTGAATAAGTTTTTCTTTTGATCTAAAAAGATTTTAAATTTAATCCCCAAAAACTACTAAGTAGTTTTGTGTGCTTGCTGAATAAAGAGAAATACAGAACCCCGTGTTTCAGGTTTTTGCTTTACCCAGGGGAAAAAATCTCTGTAGAAAAATAAATGTTTTTGTACTGTGTTTTACATTCTAAATTTTAAATGTTTTTAGCTGCCCAGTGAAATAGTTTATTTCTATTGGACACTTTTTTTATCTGTGTACTCTCAAACCTATTGACTTTAAGGCTCAAACCTATTGACTTTAAGGCTGTTTCTTTTCACTCTCCCTTATTGATTCCCACCCTCACTTTCCTCATTCATACAGTGTGGTACTTTTTGAGACTTTTGTAAATATCCTTTCTCACAACCTTGCTGAACCGGCATATGAAGCCGATGTTGCTCAGTTGGAATATAAACTGGTATCTGGAGAGCATGGTTTGGTCATTCGAGTGAAAGGATTCAATCATAAACTACCTGTAAGTACTATTGCTATGTCCTCCTTACTACAGACCAACTAGCCTTTTGCTGAATGCCACTTTCTAAACAACTCAAAGGCCTGAAATATTGGTGTCTTAATTTCAATTAATCTATTAATGGTTTTGCAACTATTTATTGATGCATTCAGTTATCTCATGGACTTCCTGCTGAGTCGCCCAGAAACCAGCAGGATCAGTGAGGGCAGATTTGCAGGTTAGCAGGGAGACATTGTGACAAAGATTGATAATGAGTGAGTAGGAAGGGAGAAAGAACTAGTCTCTTTGGTGTATTGGGACATGAAAATCCAATTAAAAGAATCTGAAAGTAACAAAATCTGACATACTTTATTTTATCTTAACCAAAATTTTAAAAAAGATTATTTTTTAATTGCATGGAGTGATTAGGATATCTTTGTCATGTAATAGCAAACTAACAATGAATCAGGAAATTGCCATGTTTGCTCTCTGAGATATATGGAGCTTGAGACAGGAGAAGGGCAGCTGAGCATGTGAACACAATAAAGAGGCAGAAGTATTTTAAATGTTTTGTAAGGAAAGTTGTCGTTTTGAAAGGTGCCTCACAGTTGCTTAATATTTATATACCATACCAAATAACAGAAAATATGATGTAGACATTAAACCTCTACCTTCTTTATTGTATGCATTTGCGTGCACACACACACACTCAGCTTTCCTTAAAAATATTTGAATGTTTGTTTATTTAATCGAGATGTGATTATATCCCATTATGTAATGCCTTAGAACTCTTATTGAAAAGCTATCTACTTCGTGTTTTTCAAATAGCTAAGTATGCAGATGTGAAGAACTTTAACTTCTAATTTTCTTCATGTTAAAGCACTGGATATGTGGAGTTATAAACAACCTTAATTATAATTTAAGTTTTCATAGCTTTTTGTAAATACTGACCATGTCTTTTTGTGATGTGTGTAAATGTAATCGTATTAATATCTTTTGGGATGAGGTTTTTTTTAAAGGTATGTGCCCAGTGATAAGGTCTGAAGGCCATGGAGATTTGGGGGAGAAAATTAGAAGGGGCGACTCCACTAGGGGGACTGCAGTAGGAGCACAGCTGGTGCACTCCTCAAACAGCTGTGGCTTCTGCTTAGCCCCTCCAGACAAAGATGGACAAGATGCAAGTTCCCCTCTGATTGTAGGAGTGTCCTAGAGACCAAGGCAAATGGTGAGGGGGATCTGTGGGGAGGTATAGCTACCCCATGTCATGTGAAGTTGGAGTGGGAGGCAAAGAACACAACATAGAAGAGAGCAAGAAGGGTGAGCTACCATCAGGAGAGGAGCAGATCTGGGTCAAGGGAGGAGCATGGTGATGCATTGGCTGGTGGGCAACAGGCAATGCCTGGTAGGCTGCATGGGCAACAGCCTTGATGGACATATCAGTTGCTGGCTGCTGCTGCCGCCATTGCCCGGCTAAGTATAGCTCCTGTTGTCAACAGGTGTATTCTCAACTGCTCTTCTGTTGCACCTGCTGGTGCCTGTGACTGCTGCTGATTTGCTCAATATGACAGGGTTCCCTAGCCACATGAAGAATCTTTGATATAGGATGAACTCCACCAACCGGTGATGTAGAAGATCAGTTGCAAATGCAGCCGCTTATGACAGGATCCTTACATATTGAAACAATTATTTTCTTGGTAATGTTAACAGTAGTTCCAGCTCCCATGATTTTTTTCTTTTTGTGCATGATGGGATTTCACAAGGTGCTGGAGTTTGTCTTGTGATAACCTCCAGCCCCCTCATGAAGTTCAGCCTGCCAAAAGCTGACAGAATCTCTTCCCTCCACTTGCCATTCTCACAGGGATGGAGGAGGGAGCAAAGAGTCCAGCAGCTCAGTGCAGTTCTGCTCCCTCCTTCCTGGTCCACTCTGCCTGCCATTCTCACCGGAGGGGAGGAGAAGAAGGGAGCAAAGAGCCCAGCAGCTCAGGGCAGCTCTGGCTCCTCCCCTTGCTCCCCTTCTGTGAGAAAAATGGACAGGACAGCACCTTTGCTCCTCCTTCCCCCTCTTCCCTCCCCCCCCCACTGCACCCGGCCTGGGAAGGGCAGAAGGGGGTAAAGAACCCTGGAGCTTGCCCCCCTTAGTCTGCAAAGGGGAAGACGGAACCCTGCTACAGCTCCCCCCTCCACCCCAGGCCTGGGAGAGGAGGGTGAAAACCCTAGGAGGAGCAAAAGTGGTGGTGGGCAATGGGTTGTGGTGGCTGAACTGAGGAGGCTGGGGACTGATGGGGGGGGCTGAACTTGGTGGGGACAGAACTAATGGGGAGATGGGGGAAAGGATTAATTGCTGGGCAGGGGATGGGCGGACGTGGGTTGAGAGCTCCTGCAGCAAGGGCCAAAATCACCTTACCCTATACATTTGCAAGAGTGGGCAACACTAATTCTCTCTCTTACATGCACACACTCGCTGTAGCTGAGGTCTGGCCTGTCATGAGTAATTAATATGTGAAGGGAGGCCTCATTTCTTGGAGGATAGAGTTAGGAAGGTAAATAGATCATTAGGCTGAAAACAGAATGTACTAAATAAGATCAGTAACTAGGTTAGTAGGCTAAGAAGACAGAATATCTGAGCCAGCTAAGGTAAGAGGGAGAACACCCAGGAAACCATTTATTAACAGTGGAAAAGATAAGTTAGGAATGTAGAGAGAAGGTAAAGAGTAGCTCGAGTGTGGAGAATGCATTACAGAGCATGCTGCACATGGATTGGTTCCTGAAAAATAACCAAGTCAATCCCAAAATGTGTGATGCAATGTAATGTGTAAATGTATATAAAGAAAGAGGTTTTCTGTGTAACATTGGATGCTTGGTACTCCCTATACCCACACTGTACACTTGAGCCTGATCAACTCAGTGTAGCTTTGCTGTACGCGAAATAAAGGAACCTGACTGACGAAATCTAGAGTCAAATAAAGTTTTTTGGATCCCAGAGAACTGGATGAAGTGTTCTCCCAGAATTGAACAAGGTGTTCTGGATAAACTGAGTGGAAAAGGTCTTGAAGGGAAAATGCATTCATGCACACAGGCACATGTGCGCACACGGCAGGGGGAATTCAAAACTCAAAGGACAGACCTAAAAAACACAATGTAATCTTTTTTTAAAAACTCAGGATTTTTTGAGCCAATCTCATGATTTTTGTGTGTCTGTCTCATGAGTTTTGATCTCTTGAAGTTGGCAATACTGCATTAATTAACCTAAATTACAAACACAGCAGTCAAAATATTTGTGCAGTGTGGGTGAGTTTGACACTAGGAGAACCTTAACTTTCATTTCCTGAGTTTTATGCATTTAATTTATAACATTGCAATAAAACAAACTGTTAATGCATTTTACATTATTAAAAATTAGCTATATAAGAAATAGTTAATTTTCTTTTAACCGATTTAACAAAATTCATTGATCTGAATGCTATGAGCATGAGATGCCCTGGCAATTGGTAGCTTATTCTTAACCAATTAATGTATTTATTCAGGACCTTATTAGAATGTTTAATAGATCTATACAGTGCAGTTCATGTTGATCCATGGATTATTAGATGAGTCTCCTTTTTATATAAAATATAATTCAAAATAATCCTCTCTGGCAAAAAATATTTTTCTATTTGGTAAAAATGGTTCAGAAAACAATATTTTATTTTCTTTCCAGCTGCTATTTCAGCTCATCATTGACCAGTTGTCTGACTTCAGTTTTACTCCAGCGGTTTTTGAGATGATAACAGAGCAGCTAAAAAAGACTTACTTTAATATTCTGATCAAGCCAGAGATACTGGCCAAGTGAGTGTCTGTGAGAAGGCTAATTAGATAGACTGGTTGTAGGGTGGAGGTACACACGGAGTGGAATCTTCTCTGCTTTAACTGTATTGTCATTGTAGCAGCTGCAGATATTTCCTTTCTTCCAATCACAAATTACTATGCAGTATTTTGCACTGTCTCAGTGAATACAATGAATCCCTGCATAATATTTAAATACTTAGAGCACAATACTTAAATTGTCGCCTACTTCTGCTTTGTAATAAGTGTCTGGTGCTACTAATCAAATGCCAAAGCAGAGGTGGATATTTACTCATGTATATAAGGCTGTGTATTGGACAGATTACAAAGTAATTACTATACACCAGGGTAAAGGAAGAGAGAGTGTTACTGGTTTGGAAGGGATATGTGAACTATTTTCTGGATTTCTCAGTGACACACTGAGGGCCTGGCTGAAGAGTGTTGGAAATCTATTTTTTTATGCTTATGGGTGTTATATAAAAAGCTGGAACTGATTAACTGGCAGGAGGAAAAATAATTCTTACAATAAAAGTCTAATAAACATTGATACTATTTTTGTAAACTGCCACAGCTAAAACTCTTGATATGCATGAGACAATGGTGTAGGAAGCACGTGTTAAGGTTTATTAGGAACATTTTGGGAAAGGAAGAGCTTATACAGGAAGGATGGACTCCACCTAAACCAAAATGGAACTTGTCAGATTGCTGACAAGTAAAATTAAAAAGATTGTAGAGGAGTTTTAAAACTAAGGGCTGGGGGAAAGCCAGCAATTGTGGAGGAGCACATGGTTCAGAAAGAGACATCCCTTAAGGGAGGATTTATTAATGGGGATTCTCTATTTCCTACTAAGAAGGTGAGGATGGAAGTTGATAAAGTACAGGTAGGAACTGAAGAGAAACAGTGAAATGACAGTATCAGAGGGGTAGCCGTGTTAGTCTGGATCTGTAAAAAGCGACAAAGAGTCCTGTGGCACCTTATCGACTAACAGACGTATTGGAGCATAAGCTTTCGTGGGTGAATAAGAGTTTCATTCAATTACATCACATAGTGGTAGACAGCTAAAATTTTGTAAGTGCTTGTATACAAATTCTAGACATCTAAATACTAAGATCGCTGAACTTGAGTGCCCTGTATTAAATGAGTATATTGATATAATTGTCATCACAGAAACTTGGTGGAATGATGATAATCAATGGGACATGGTAATACCACGGTACAAAATATATAGGAATGACAGAGTGGGTTGTGCTGGTTAGGGAGTGGCACTATATGTGAAAGAAAGGATAGAGTAAAATATAATAAAAATCTTCAGTGAATCAAACTGTACCATGGAATCTCTATGGGTAGAAATTCCATACTTGAATAATAAAAATATAGCAATATGAATATACTACCGGCCACCTGACCAGGATAGTGATTGTGAAATGCTCAGGGAGATAAGAAAGGCTATAAAAATAGAAAACTCAATAATAATGGGGTATTTTAAGTATCCCCATATTGACTGGGTACATATCACCTCCAGATGAGATGCAGAAATAAAGCTTCTTGACACCATAAATGACTGCTTCTTGGAGCAGATAGTCCTGGAACCCACAAGGGGAGAGGCAATTTTTGATTTAGTTCTAAGTGGCACACAGGATCTGGTCCAAGAGGTGAATATAGCTGAACCTCTTGGTAATAGCAACTATAGTGGAATTAAATTTAACATTTGTGTATGGGGGGAAATGCCAAAGAAACCCACCACAGTATCATTTAACTTCAGAAAGGAGAACTACATAGAAATGAGGAAGCTAGTTAAATGGAAGTTGAAAGGTACAGTCACAAAAGTGAAAACACCATAATAGAGGCTCAAATTAAATGTATACCCCAAATTTAAATTAAAAAACATAGTAAGAGGACCAAAAAAGTGCTACCATGGCTAAATAACAAAGTAAAAGAAGCGGTTAGAGGCCAAAAGGCATCCGTTAAAAATTGGAAGTTAAATCCTACTGAGGAAAATAAAAAGGAGCATAAATTCTCACAAATCAAGTGTAAACGTACAGTTAGGCAGGCCAAAAAAGAATTTGAAGAGCAACTACCCAAAGATTCAAAAATTAAAAGTAATTTTTTTTTAAAGTACTCCAATAGCAGGAAGCCTGCCAAGCAATCAGTGGGGCCACTGAATGATCACGGTGCTAAAGGAGCACTCAAGGAAGATAAGGCCATTGTGGAGAAGCTAAATTAATTCTTTGCATCGTTCTTCACTACAGAGGTGTGAGGGAAGTTCCCACACCTAAGTCATTCTTTTTCGGTGACAAATCTGAGAAACTGTCCCAGATTGAGATGTTAGTAGAGGAGGTTTTGAAACAAATTGATAAAGTAAACAGTAAAAAGACACCAGGACAAGATGGTATTCACCCAAGAGTTCTGAAGGAACTCACATATGAAATTGCAGAACTGCTAAGTGTGGTATGTAACCTATCTTTTAAATCAGCTTCTGTACCAGATGACTGAAGGATTGCTAATTAAAAAAAGGGTTCCAGAGGTGATCCTGGCAATTACAGGCCAGTAAACCTAACTTCAGTACCAGGTAAATTGATTAAAACTATAGTAAATAACAGAATTATCAGACACCTAGATGAACTGGATTGGTTGGGGAAGAGTCAACACAGCTTTTGAACAGGGAAATCATGCCTCACCAATTTATCAGAATTCTTGGAGGGGGTCAACAAACATCTGGACAAGGTGATCCAGTGGAGTGTACTTGGCCTGTCAGAAAGCCTTTGACAAAATCCCTTACCAGAGGTTCTTAAACAAAGTAAGCAGTCCTGGGATAAGAGGGAACGTCCTCTCATGGATCAGTAAATGGTTAAAAGATAGGAAACAAAAGGTAGGAATAAATGGTCAGTTTTCAGAATGGAGAGAGGTAAATAGCGGTATCCTCCAGGGATCTGTACCAGGACCAGTGCTGTTCAACGTATTCATAAATGATCTGGAAAAAGGGGTAAACAGTGAGGTGCCAAAATTTGCAGACAGCACAAAATTATTCAAGATAGCTAAGTCCAAAGCAGATTGCAAAGAGTTACAAAGGAATCTCACAAAACTGGGTGACTGGGCAACAGAATGGTAGATGAAATTCAGTGTTGATAAATGGAAAGTAATGCACATTGGAAAACATAATCCCAACTATTCATACAAAATGATGGGATCTAAATTAGCTGTTTTCAAGAAACAGATCTTGGAGTCATTATAGATGGTTCTCTGGAAACATCCTGTAAGTGTGTAGCAGCAGTCAAAAAAGCTAACAGAATGTTAGGAATTAGGAAGGGGATAGAAATAAGACAGAAAATATCATAATGCAACTATATCAATCCATGGTATGCCCACACTTTGAATACTGAGTGC
The DNA here is from genome assembly GCF_028017835.1 of Emys orbicularis. NCBI lineage: Eukaryota > Metazoa > Chordata > Testudines > Emydidae > Emys > Emys orbicularis. The sequence continues at coordinate 11,747,105 of NC_088690.1, forward strand.
AGTTCTGGTCACCCCATCTCTGGAGTGGCATGTGGAATACTGTGCCATGTGGGCGCCACTCCAGAGGGCGCCAGAGCCCGTCCCCTACGGATACTGCTGAGGGAAAAAGTTCTGGCACCAGTGCATGTGGCGAGCACACACACCTAATATGGAATGGACATGAGCAACACATCTCGAAGAACACCAGTTACGGAAAAGGGAACTGTCTTTGCTTTCACCTAAAACTCCTTTTTCTTTTTTAGATCTCAAGCACACCCATACATATGTTGTTGCAGTAGGTTTAGAGCATCTATGTGGGAGGCTCCTCAGACGTAGTTGGTTAAGCTAATACTGCATATGTTCAGTGTCAACTTTGAAGATTTTTCCAAAGCTGCAAAATCCATTTCTTTTTCCAGGAGTGTCTAGGGTTACCATATTAAAAAAATAAAAAAAGAGGACACTCCACGGGGCCCTGGCCCCGCCCCTTTCCCACCCCCGGCCCTGCCCCAACTCCGCCCCTTCCCCGCCCCTTACCCAAAGTCCCCGCCCTAACTCCCCCTCCTCCCTCCCAGCCACGCGAAACGGGCTGCCCGAGTGCTACCGGCTTCACGGTTTGCCAGGCAGCCCCCAGACCCTGCGCCCCCGGCCGGCGCTTCCCCAGCGCAGCCAACCCCTCCCCAGCCCCCTCAGTTCCTTGTCTACTGCCTTTGGCTTTGCCTTTCCAATTTTTGAACATCCTTTTTGAAGTGTGGACACCAGAACTGGACATAGTATTCCAATAATGGTCTTATCAATGGTGCATACCTCCTCCCTACTCCTAGTAGCTGTTCTGCTGCTTATACATCCAAGAATCACATTAGCTCTCATAACATATTTGGGTTCACTTCTGTTTCCTCCGGGCTTGATATTGCTGGGAGATGCTGGGGGGGGAGGGGGGGAAGAGGAAGGGAGTGTAGGGCTGGCTTCAGCTCTTATTGGTTGGACCTTATAATTAACCCTCTGCCTGTTCAGTTTTCAAATATATAGAATGAAAATTTCAGATGTTTTTATTAATATGTTCTATTGTTTAAACAGCCTGTGTTACTCTGCAATTCTGCTTCTGATGACAGCTCACTTTGTGGAGTTCCTATAGCTGGCTGAGTAAAACACTAGCAGTCTGAAATAGAGGCCGACAGAGTTAAATAAGTGGCCTAGAAAAGAAAAACAATCTGCATTGTGACACACCCTGGCAAAATTCAAAAGCAGTATACAGTTGTTATCCTGGGAACCAGTATTTAAGTCTTTCCCCCAGGGACATTCCAAAGCAGTTGTGCCACAGAGGTCTCAGGTTACCAGAGACATTTTGGAGCTGAGGTAGGACTGAAGCTCTAGGGCAGATTAACCAGTACTTTGGTATTTCTGGTTAGGATTAGCTGAAATTTTGCTTGTCACAGAGCTTGGGTAGAAGTTCAGGATTTAAAGACCCTATTGGGCAACACATTCTGAATTGACAATTAAAACTATTCTTTTTTGTTGTTTGTTACAGAGATGTGCGTTCTTTAATTTTGGAGCATGGCAAGTGGTCTATGATAGATAGATACAGGAGATTAATGAAGGGCCTTTACACTGAGTCGCTCTCATCCTTTGTTAAGGGCTTCAAATCACATCTATATGTGGAGGGGCTAGTGCAAGGAAACTTCACAAGCAGAGTGAGTACTATTCTCAGCAGCTAGGGTGACCAGATGTCCCGATTTTATAGGGACAGTCCCGATTTTTGGGTCTTTTTCTTATATAGGCTCCTATTACCCCCCCACCCCCGTCCCAATTTTTCACACTTGCTGTCTGGTCACCCTATCAGCAGCTGAAGCCTGAAGTCTATATTAACTGGTCAAACCACCACTTTTAGAAGTTGTTCAAACACAATTGCCACAAACCCCATTTATAACACTGGTTTGCCAGTGTATAACTTTGCTTGCACTAGCAGTTTTAGGGGTATTTCACACCAGTGCAACTCACCCTGTTAACCAGGGCCGGTGCTTCCACCAGGCGACCCTAGGCGGTCGCCTAGGGCGGCAGGATTTGGGGGGCGGCATTTTGCCGCCCTCGGCGGAAATTCGGCGGCAGGTCCTTCACTCGCTCCGGGACCTGCCGCCGAAGTGCCCCAAAGACGCGGAGCGGAAGGACCCCCGCCGCCGAATGCTCAGAGGAGGAGCGCTGCCGCCTAGGGCAGCAAAAACCCTGGCGCCGCTCCTGCTGTTAACACTGTGGGACATCAAATGTAGACTGGCCACTGACGATTTTCCCCCCATGTTGTTTAAATATGTTCAGTAATTTTTAAACTCTGTGGTGGTAAAAAAGGCCAAAGCCTGTTCGTACTTGTGCGCCCAGTGTTTGTTACCAGTGGAGCTCCCCGGGTGCTGGTACAACTGGGGAAAACTTCCCTACAACTGCCAATGTAGATACAGCCTATGTAGCAAGGTCAAACCATATTAAGCCTCGCTAGGGTCCAATTCTGTTATCTTTACTCACACAAAACTCCTATTGAAGTCAGTGAAGGCTTTTTCCTGGTGACTGCTGGATCCAGCCATAGGTCTGACCTAGTCTAACTGACTTTTTAAAACATGGATATAACAGGGTTTGGCCCCATTGATACAGTGTCACAAACATTGTTGTGTAGTCAGTGAGTATGGGGCATGAACCCACTTGCTGTCTTCACTTTGTGTTTATCAGTTTTTCCTTGATCGGTAACGTTTGTCCTTGGATTGTCAAGCCTTTTGAGAAATACACCACTAAATTGGTGGGAGTGGGGATTCTTGTAATGACAAACATGGGCATTGGCTTTTAGGAGAAATTGAGGTTTAGCTATGGGTATTATGGAGTCTTTGAGATGTTTTGCACTAAGTGCTGTAGTTTGTGAATTAAATAAATCTCAGGACCCTGGATGCCCTGCAGTTGCACAGTGAGGTCCTGCAGCACTTACCATAAACTGCTGTTTTTCTCTTGTTTGTTGGCACTGCCTCAGCAGCAGGGCCGGCTCTAGGCACCAGCAAAACAAGCTGGTGCTTGGGGTGGCACATTTTTAGGGGCGGCATGGCCGGCGCCAGAATGCCGCCCCTAAAAATGTGCCCCGGCCGCCCTAGTTCACCTCCGCTGCTGCCGCTTGCGCGCCATGGCGCGCGAAACAGCTGATTCACATGCCGCTGCTCGCCCTCCCTCCCAGGTTTGAGAGCCTGGGAGGGAGGGGGAGACTCCGAGTGGCCGCGGCGCGCGCCGCTTCTCCCCCTCTCTCCTAGGCTTGAGAGCCTGGGGGGAGGAGGCAGGGATGGGGATTTGGGGAAGGGGCGGAGCTGAGGCGGGGCCGGGGGTGGGGTAAGAAAAAAACGGGGGGGGCGGCCAAAATTGTTTCTGCTTGGGGCGGCAAAAATCCTAGAGCTGGCCCTGCTCAGCAGGGCCCCAAGCTGCTCCTTCGCAGATTCCCCCTGACTCCTTTTGTGCATATCCCTTGCAGCTTAGCGTCTCAGCAGACTCTGTAAGTCATTTCTCTCATTCCCTTTCTTCTTTCTTGGCTTCCACGTTGGCCTTGTTGAGAGGCTACAAACTCCCAAGCAAGAGACTGGATTGGAGATGTCTGTTTCTTCCCACAGCATAATATAGATGAGATCATGCTGTCACCTTGTAGGGGAAGGGAGAGACTTGGCGCTGGGCTAGCCTCCCGCCAAAATGCTGTACTATGTGGCAAGGCTGGGGAGGACTGGACAGTTCTGTATTTGCTGGCCCCTTTCTGGATGGGTGTAGAATGTATTGGAGCTGATGCTTAAAGGGCTAATCCCATTCTTCTAAATAAAGCTATGTTTATGTTTTATCTCCTAGGAATCAAAGGATTTTCTGAATTATGTTGTTCTGTGAGTATCTCTCTTTGGTTCTTTCACCTTTCACCCTTGCGAGCTATAATTATATTACAAAGTTATAAGTCTTGGTTAACATTTTCTTTTCCTTTGTGGTGTGGAGAAGAATGTTGTAAACAATTGGAATTTCCATTTTTTAAAAAGAAATGTAGTAACTATATTGTCACTATTTTCTGGAAATCTTCTGGTTTTGGTGTTCGGATCTGATGGTGGTTCAAGTAGGATGTGATTTTAGATTTGTTGTAGAAGGGGGAGGGGATTGAAGCTGTTTTGAGTATTGAGGTATCTAGATTATGAAGATTATGGTTCTTTGTTTTGGGTTAAGGAATGGGCAAGTGTTTAACACTTTGCTGTTTGGACTCCCTTCAGAAAACTGCAGTTCCTTCCCTTGCCACACCCATGTCCTGTTCAATTTCGGGTGGTAGACCTGCCAAACACACACCTACTCTGCAAGGTGAAAACCCTTAACAGAGGTGATGCCAACTCTGAAGTGACAGTCTATTATCAGGTAATGTGTTAAGCATTTGAGTATACTCATTTATTTTCCTTGTGATGACTGCTGCTACTTGTTATGCCGTCTGGATTAGGAAAGCAATCAGCATAACAATTCTCCAACCATTATTTTAAGAATATGTCTTGAATTCTAGTGATTCCATAAACACATGAACAAGGCCCAAGTTGCTAAAAACCCTTAATGAAGTTATAGTCTGTATTATTTTGTGTGTGAAAGTTCTAGATCTATTATGCCTTATGCAGACATGTTCCATCCACTTCCATCCTGATACTGCCTTTCTTCCTCACCTTTTCTCCCCCAGATGGTGCCTGTTGATGCCCCCTATTCTTTGATTACCTCAAGATTGTCTTTTTACCCATTCTGGTCCCTTTGCCATGAGCAGCCCTTGTCTTCCACTCAGAGGGCTACTTTGAGGACACATTGGAGGCCAGAAAGTCTGATTGCTTTTTTTATTGCAAATTGCAATGTACTTAATGGTGAAATCCACTCTGACTGGTTCTCTCTCTCTCTCTCTCTCTTAAAAAGACCCCTCTAGTTACTTGGACCATAGCTCTTAGCTCCATGAGAAACCTCTAAACTGTTTTCAATTAGTGTTTTTGTTCTTTTAGTCGGGGGCTAGGAGTTTAAGAGAATACACCCTTATGGAGCTGCTTGTGGTAAGTTTTGTTCCTTTCCTAATAATGCTTGAGTGTTTATTAATGCGTGCCCATAGAAGGAGCACCTGTGTCCTATATATGATAGCGTCTGCCATGTAAACAATGGCTGGTGTCAAGATGAGACTACAGATCTTAATGATAGATGTGACCCACTCGAATTAGCCTTTTATTTCCCCTATGGGTATAGGTGTTTGAAGCATAATGTCAGGAAAACCCAATGAGCAGTTTCACTCATGAACTCAGTGAAGTAAACTTTCTTCCTATCAAACTTCCTGAATAGCAGGATATCTTGTAATTCGGTTACATGGTTATAGTTTTACTCCATGCTAATTCCTTTCTGGGGTGAGGGGATTCATTGTGGTTTAGGCTTTCCATTGTTTCTTGTTTTGATCATTCTTCGGTACTGAGTCTGAGCAAAAGCAGCCATTGTGGGATATCTGTTGCTGTAAGTAGGAATGTCTTCTGACTGAACTCATGCTGTATTCAGATGCACATGGAGGAGCCTTGCTTCAACTTTCTGCGAACCAAGCAAACCCTTGGGTAAGTTCACTGCATTGAGTACAGTTCCTGTTCAACTGCTTTATCATATATGATAAGTCCTGTGTACTTTGTTACTATGGAAACTCCCTACTGCATGATAACTAACTCCTGGCACAGTGTGGCGGAAAGTACAGTATAACATCCTAAAGCCAAAACCAGCAATTTCTTTGGTGCCATATAAAAATGGCAAGGTTATGTGCAGTAAAGCTACTCTAAACTGGTCAAGTTACTCATCAGAAAAAATAATTGTCAGCAAGGTCTTGTCCTCCAGGTTAGAGTCCATAACCAGAAGGTAACATAATTTGACTAAGCAGAAAACTATCTCTCTAGCTTGGTGTTCAGCACTGACTCTGGCTGTGGAGCTAGACTTCCTCAAAAGTAACATGCCTTCACTCTGTCTTCCAAGTAGCTACCACTGTAGCTTTCCCAGGACCACGTATGTAAAGGGTGGGGATTGCTGAGCTTGAATTAACTCCTGTCACAACTGCAGCTACAACCCCTTCTACTTAGGCTCTTTACTGTGAACTAAGAGGCTCCAATAACCCTGACTGCACAGTACCTGGACTATGGGTAATGGTATGATTCTGTCATGGAGATCACGGATTCTATGACTTTCTGGGACCGCTGGGACTTCTTCCGCTATGGCAGGGCTGGAGCACCTGTCAGCCCCAGGGCTGAAGGAGTGGCCGGGGTTGGGTCAGCCCCTTGGGGCTGGAGCAGTGGCGGGGTTGGAGCCATTGCTGGAGGTAAGTCCCTGGGCCACCGGAGCAATGGCTGGTGATTGGCCTTGGGGCTTCCAGAGCAGCTGGCCAGTGGGCTGACTGCCAGAGCAGCAGTCCCCAGGGCTGAAGCAGCAGCTGGGGTTAGGTCAGCCCTCCTGAGGCTGGAGCAACTGTCTGAGGTCAGCCCCTTGGCAGTGCTTGATTGTTAGTCCTCCCCCACCCCGGATATTTTTAGTAAAAGTCAGGGAAGGGAGAGATCACGGGCTTCCATGAATTTTTGTTTATTGCCCACATCCTGTCCCTGACTTTTACTAAAAATACCCATGACAGAATCTTAGCTTTTACTAAAAGGGTTCTTGTAATTTCACAGATCTGGAGTGCAGGATTTCTCAGAACACGAGTACTCACCTTAGCTTGTTTGCTGAACAAGAAAAGTCCAAGGCCACTTGATTCAAGAGATTGGATATTTGTTGTTTCAGAGGGAATCTTGAATTGATAGCTGCCTCATTGCTAAAACCTTAGATCTATGTATTGACAATATTCTAATTTAGTAGTTGTGGATGGTAAATGTAAAGTGACTTGTTCTTGTGAACTTTTTTTTTCTCCTTTTGGTTTAAGCTACCATGTGTACCCTACATGTAGAAATACATCTGGGATTCTTGGGTTCTCTGTTACCGTAACCACACAAGCAACCAAGAACAAGTGAGTTTTTTCTGGGTATATCTCATTTAATCAATTCCAAGGCCTCGGGCATTGGTGTACCTCAGTTCCTCCTCCTGTTTTCTGCCTGGGGCATACAATAGTTTAATCTCCAGAGGGCTGTAATTCTTTGCTTTACTTCCAGTTATTGGGGTTAGTGTGGTGTGGCTGGGTGATGTTGGTTTCCTTTGACATACTGGAGGTTAGACTAGATGCTCTGGTGGTCCCTTCTGTCCTTAAACTGAATTTATTACTCTTAATAATTTAAAAGAATGGTTAAACTGCATGTTAGTGTTTCCATCTCAGGGGCCTTTGGCCTTCTGTGGCTTTTCAGAGCTAACCTTTGCAGATCTCAGCTGAAGTAGTAGCTGTCTACCACCTTGTAAGCATATAGCCAAGTAATATTTCAGGACCCCTGACGTTTTTCCACAGTACTTTAGCACTGAGATCTGTCTTGTGGCAATCTGTCTTGGACTGGTTACAGAGCTTCCATCCCAGAGAGAGATACAGGAGATGTGTTCTCTTTAAGATATCTTTAATGCACCGCCAGTTAGAGCTGTTGTATGTGCAGATAAGATATGTTATACATGGCTCCACCTAGTGGGTAACAGTAAATACAGTTTAGCATTCCATTACATCTCCCTCTTTAAGTTTTACATTCCTACAATTTTACAAAATGTACACCATCATGCTGTCTTTAAAGTTCAGTACATATAATTTTGTTAAGTGTTTCTGAATTGTATGGGTTTTCTAATTACACAACCCAGATGTGTAACAACTTGGTCATTTGGCTGTCCATTAATTGCAATTACTGTCTCTGGTCAGTTTGGAGTCTTTGAGTCATCATCTTCTTTTTCTGCATCTGCCATGTGTAAAGTTTGCTCTGTTGATCTCAGATGATTTCAGCTCTGAGAGGGGTTGAAGTCTATGGTAAGTCCCTTCTGTTACGATTGTCACATCTGCTTCTGAGTCAGTTTTAAAGTCAATAGTCTTTCCATTAATATTCAGTTTCACTCTCCAGGCAGGCTCTGTGTGATCATATGAGATAGATCCCAGAAACAGTGACGCTTGATTGTCTGTCTGTAATATGGGTCAACTCCCTGACTGCTTTGGTGCAGCAAAGAGCTGCAAAATGTCTGTATTTTGTGCATTTATTATATCTTGCGCCTTTGGCTGTACATATATGTCTTGGGCTATGAATTTTTCCACATCTCCTGCATTTAGGCTGAAAGGCTTTGTAGCTAGCCTGGAATTTGTCCATTTTATTCTCAGGGGTCTTATGATAATTACTTTCAGCAGTTATGCTGCATCTTTTACAGCTCCTAAGCTATTTCTTGCTTTTCAAGTTTGGTGAATTGCTCTTGGTTTTGCTGTTTCACCATCTCAGACTAGTTTGCTATTTGAATAGCTGTGTGTAGGGTTAAATCTGTTTTTAATTTTAGCTGCTGTGAAAGATTTTTATCTGCAAGCTCTGTAACTAATCTATCTCCAATATTTTCATGTTTTACAGTCTCAAAAACAGTTTTCTGTCAATGCAAGTAAAGCTGTGATAAAAGATTCAACAGATTCTTCTGGTTGTTGAATTTTTTGGTGTAAACATGCGCTTTCATAAATCACATTTCTCCGAGGTATAAAGTATGCATCAAAGATAGACAGAACCCTTTCATAGTCATTTCTGTGACTGTCTTCAGTAAATGTAAAATCTTTAAAGATATGCTTCTCCATAGCATAAATTAAAGAGCATGTCTGTATGTTTCCAGTTTCCTTGTGGAGTTTGGTTGCAAAGTAAAATCTTGCAAAATGTTACTTCCAGTCTGTCCATTGCACCATCTAGTGGCTGAACTGTGTAATACAGTTTGCCTGTACTGAAAAGTGTCCTCATGGCTCTCACACAATAGAGCTGGTCCTGGATTCTTCTTCCCATTTGCCAATCTGTTTAGGAGCAGAGTCTGATGTCCATATTACAAGTATCACACCACAGACTCACCATTTAAGTTAAAAATGGTAAAATTCATTTGCAAATTTAACACCATTAATCTGGGCTTGAATAGGGACTGGGAGTGGCTGGCTCATTACAGAAGCAGCTTTTCCTCTCCTGGAATTGACACCTCCTCATCTGTTATTGGGAGTGGACTACATCCACCCTGATTGAATTGGCCCTGTCAACACTGGTTCTCCACTTGCGAAGTAACTCCCTGCTCTCCATGTGTCAGTATATAATGCCTGCATCTGTAACTTTCACTCTATGCATCTGAAGAAGTGAGGTTTTTACCCATGAAAGCTTATGCCCAAATAAATCTGTTAGTCTTTAAGGTGCCACCAGACTCCTTGTCATTTAAGTTAGGTGACTTCTTATTTTTCAGTGCGTAAAATGCCCCTATCAGCCTCATGACATATGTATTGTTTTAACATATCGACTTTATTTGATAGAGAATTTACTGAAGTTTTAAGAAATCAGTGATTAATGGTGAAAATTTTGAGCATGTGTGACTCTGATCAACCAGTGGTCTTCATCATGCCACACATTGTGTTCTATTTAAGGCAACAATGATGTGCTTATACTGCCTCCAACTTCATTTACCACTGAACTGAGTGAAGCATTTTAATTTTCTTGCTGGGTTTATTTCACCTTTGATTTTTATTGTCCATTCTGCTAGGGTGCTTAAAAGATGACTCTTGCATGCCTTCTCTCTGAAGCTATATGCATGTGTGGTATTAAGTTAGCTCCATAGAATGCACTTCTTTAGTAGATTCTGTGTAATTACAGCCATGACTCATACTTTCCACATACAGTTTTAATCTTAGGCTCTAATGCTACAAAGAGCTCAGATGGAGGGGGAAAGGTCAGGGTTCCCTTTTCGTCTACACCTAGTCCCTAGGGGCATTGTGGAGACTCTCCCTCTGAAATCCTGGTGGGTGGTCAGTAGTAATTACTAAAGTGCACTGCAAGGTGTTTGCTCGTGAGGGGGCTTGGCACACTGCTTCCCCACGCTCACTTTTCAAGATCATCACTTTTGCGAAAACTCCTCCTTGTCTCTATTTCAGTGTCACACGGCACAGCATTTCTAATGTTTTATGACACACACAAGACCATTAGACTACTGTATATTAAATGATATTTGACATACTTTTCATAGGCCAGTAAAACCCATCTCAGTTTTCAAAGATCTAAGTGAATGACCTTTCAAATGCTGTTTTATCTTAAACTCAGAGTTCACGATAAACTGGTTTGATTCAACATCTTATCACTGATTTTAAATAGATTTATTGCTAATTTTTAATTTTTAACAAAAACAGAAGCAATCTGGAAACAATAATAATATACAGCCTTCTTTTCTTTGTCTCTGCACCCCTCCAAATTGCTGCATGTTTTTTCCTTGGAAATATCAGCCCAATGGACATAGCAGTTGGGAAACACTTGTTTAAACAGCTGTCACACCTATATCACACCTGCTTCTCTACAGTCCTTTAGCTTGTGTCTGGAACCCCAGGCTCATGCTTTCTCTATGGCTTAGGACTACTTGCTAGCAAAATTTCTGCCATGCCATTACCAGTCAGGAATTAAAAGAAGTAGAAGTAGTATTGGCTTCCTGCACATAAATCTTTAGTGGTCTTATATGAAAGGACTGGCTAGCTTTATTTGTCAAGTTATCTTATTTCTTAGGACAGGGAAAGGTTACAAATTGAAACTGATAATGTCTTTCCTTTGTATGCTCCTTAGCAAACAGGTTATGTTCTATGGACCACCTGTGCCTCTCAAAAATCGCATTTTTCCTCTTCCCTTCTTGTTTAGTTTCTCCTTAGGATAATGAAGGACTCACTTGTGCAAACAGCAAAGCATGTTCTTAGCTCCTGAACCTCCAGATTTAAAACTATTGATTTCCCCCCACTTATTTATTAAGTTCTGCCAATGTTATTCATATGGTTCCTAATATTTCCCTTATTCCTTTCAGCTCTGAATTTGTTGACAAGAAAATAGAAGAATTTCTTTTGTACTTTGAGGGGAAAATGAGGCTTTTAACTGAAAAAGCATTCAGGACTCAGGTAAAAGTGGAAAAGCAGCCCCAACACAGCCTCATAAGAATGGCTCTGATCTTCCCATATTGTTAAAAACAGAACATGCAAGCTCTTTGGAGAGGGAGAAAGTGGAAGCGATCAGATACTGGTGCTGGAGCTCCTCCTTGGTCATGCTTCCAGGCATTGGCTGCAGTGCACAGTAGCATTTTCTGAAATTGGCACTGGACAGGGTACTTTGATTTTTCCCCCTTTTTTGGACTCTTCCCCTCCCGGGATGGGACTCCTGTTTTTCTGAAAGGCTCCAGATGAGCTCAGGGGACACATGCAGCCTTGTTCAATGGACGCTACGACTATTAGTAATTCAGTACTCAAAGCAACCTTAGAGGCCAACAGTTGCATTTAACACAAGTTCAACCTTTGCTTTGAATCATTCAATACACAGCAGCCTGAGCCTAGCTAAACCCTGTTGAAGCAGAATCCCACCCCTTTCCCGATATGGTGGCTTCCGTGTAAGAGTAATAATAATCAGTGTGCTTTTACAGGTCAGTGCTCTAATACATATTAAAGAATGTGAAGATTCCTATCTTGGAGAAGAGGTGGATAGAAATTGGAATGAAATAATGACTCAGCAGTATCTTTTTGACAGACTTGCCCATGAGGTAGTGAATGAAACTTAAATGTCAACCAATGTTATTGTCTTACTATGTCTCACTAGATACTTATATTTGAAATATAGAGTGAAATTCTGGCTCAATGAAAGTCAATGGTAAACTCTCTCTGACTTTACTGGGGCCAGGGTTACATCAGTACTGAATATTGCTTCTTGAATAGAAAGTTTAACATCTTGTCAATACTTAAGCACCAATTTATAGTGACCTTGTATTAGGAATTAATATGGAGCCCTAGAGGGTGGAGTCAGTACCTCAAGGTCTGAATGCATTGTGACCTGGAGAGATCTGTATAAAGAAATCTTTATTTTAAGTGTGTCAAGATGAATAGTAGTTACAACTTGAACCGGATTTTCAGAATTCATAGAAACGGCTAGCAATTCCATTTCATAAGCATCAGCAAGTGTTTCTGTCACTAACTGCTGCTTTCGGGATTTAAAATTTTGCTACAAGTATTTGTTCTGGGATGGAACTGGAGGATAATGGCAGAAGACTAGTAGAAACGTTCAAAATACTGTTCAACTGTTGGGAATTAGGTTGCTTTTAAAAGATGTGTCTGAAATTTGGACATTTGAAAAGTGTACTCTTGTGGGTTTTAGGTTGAAGCACTACGATCACTAACTAAGTCAGACCTAGTTGACTGGTTCCAAGCTCATAGAGGCAAAGAGAGGAAAGCACTCAGTATACATGTGAGTATGTTTGGAATCATCGTGATGTTAGATGAGATTGCTTCACACCATTGAGTTAACAGTAACTTCCTTATTTAATTTCTAGGGCCTGTCCTTTTCTTCTTTCCCATTCTATGACTAACTTCTTTTAAAATAGACTCTTGTGAAGAGGCTTATGTAAGTCATCTTTGCAGCACTTTGAAGCACCCTAGCAGAATGAACAACCTTCACTTTTAAAAAAGTAATTAAATGATAAAATTGAAAATATCATTTCCTATAGCTATTAATATCTGAACTCTTGTTACTGCTTTAAACCCATGTCAGAGGAGAGGAATACATCTTAATTTTGTCTATATAAAGTTTTCATAGTATTAGGAATAAATTACTTAACTCTGAAAGTTGCAGAAAGAAGTAAAAGCCTATGGATATATCTACACTGGAATCGGAGGTGTGACTGCAGCAAAGTGTAGACATACTGGAGCTAGTTTTGTTCTCTAGCTAGTGTGAATAACAATAATAGTGAAGCACTGGCAGCACAGACTGTACAAACCCACCTAGAACCCTGGGTATATACTTGAGTGGCTATCAGCTAGCCCATGCTGCTGTGGCTTTACTGCTCTTGTTTGAGCTAGCTAGATCAACGCTAGCTCAGGTATGTCTACATGGGCTGCGGTCATACCTCTGATTGCAGTGTAGACATACCCTTAATTTGGTCTGTACTGCTATAGTTATTCAGTGTCCATGGAGTCCAGATTTAAACTTAATGTTTAGCTAAAATATGCTTAAAATGACCCACTCTTACCCTAGATTTTAAGCATCCAAACTTTTACTGTCTTCTTGGTAACCCTCTGGCCTTTGAATTTTCAGGTGGTTGGATTTGGTAAACAAGAAGGCGACTCAGATGTTCAACAGTCCTTACTTGGTGAAATATATCAACTCACATTCTTACCCCCTTCCTCCTATATGAAGAATATCAGTTACATCAGGGACATTAGAAATTTCACATTAATGCTTAACCTCCTCCCTTACCACAAGATATTAAAATAAATTATAGTTGTTTTCCCCTGCATTTAAGTGTAGTTTAAGTAATTTTCAGTTTGAGAACACTGTGAATCATTTAGTCTCACTAAATGAATTTGTATTGTCAGCAGCGGTAGATGAGTTCTTCCCTTATTTCAATGAAGCTTTGTAGCATTGTACATCCACTTTGCTCTCTCCCACTCCTTCTCTGAAATCTGAAACAAATTTATTTTTAACAGTTGTTAATGGAAAGTATAACTCCTGTCCCCATTCTTAACATACTTCAAGTCATTTTCCCTCCCTTGTTTTTTATTGCGTTCTTATTGTATTCAAGACAACATGCTATGTAAACTTAAAACATTAATAATCTAGTCTTTATATTTTAGACACACTATTTCAGAGATCTCTTTGAACTTTTCATTACTCTGCAAAAGTACTTGTAAGAGCCTTAAAGAGATACTGCACCATATCAGCAAATTTCTGCACTTAAAACTTGCCTTCAAACAGCTTTTTAACCAGTGGGCCGTCTCACAGTCCAGAATAGCCTCCATCCACTCTTGCACTAGCCACGCACCCAACACATCCTGGCACCAGTGGCTGCACAGGAGGGCAGCATAGGACCATCTGCGCTGCTGGAGCAATTCCCAGGGGGTATTTTGGCCTCCATTATGCTATGAGAGCAGCATAAAGGGATCATAATGGCACCTTGTGAAATAATTTTTATCTCTGCAAAGGGATTGCAAAGTAGGTGTAAAATGCTACAGATCAGAATGGTAGCATTCTACATCCACTTTGCATAGGGGAGACTACACAATGTGCCAGGCAGCAAAGAAACAGGCCCTAAGCATTTAAATCATGGTTACAGCTTTATTTTCTAGTTTCGAAATGATAGAATGACTTATCTGATTTCATGCCATCTGTGGGATTAGCAAAACCAGAGAGACTAATAAACAGCAAACATGACAAATTAATGATGCAGAAGTAATGTGCAGACAATTCAGGAGGTCAGGCTGTTAAAGGCAGGGGACATATGACAGTCATTGCTAACAGCTCATAAATAGACTGATTGTTAGCTCTAATGCAGATTGTCATCCAATTGTCTCATTGTACAGTTGACTACAACAATTTTCACACTCCACCTAACCTTTTTATTGTAAGAAACTCCCTACCATCAAAACTCACTATCCTTTAAATAAACACATTAGCCTTCCTCCTGCTGTTCATTTTCTTATCAACACTGAACTCACCATTCAGATCAGGTTCAGTGTTTAGACCAAAATTATACCCGGAAGTACCAACAGTTTGAAGAGAGCTCTGGATTATATGAGAAAAATGTATAGGGTCAGAGATTTTTCACTTAGCTGGCACTAATTGTCTCTTTGTTGGGCACACTTTCAGCAAAGGCCAGAGACTGAATGAGTCGTGAAATAGACTATCAGTTCATCCCTAGAGGTGTTTTTTCCCCATAGTATAGGGAAGCTGTAAATGTAAGTTGTATAGCTCCACATAAACCTGTGGTCCTTAGACAAGGATGCGGAAGTACTGAACCAACCTGGAATTAGGGAAAACATTTTAGCTCCCTCCTTTCCCCAATCATGTATGATCCAGCAATATAACTGATTAAATGTTGCCATTTGTCCTGTTAAATTACCAAGGATATTTGCTTCCTTAAATTACTCTAACTCCTAGCTCAGTATAAATATTGTTGCCTTAACAGCTCTTAAAATGTTACAGTATTTTCAGTTCTTCCCCCCCCCCCCCCCCCGCCCCAACTATAGGTTTAAGGTGCCCTTTGTAAATAGCTGGCGCTGTGAAGCACAGAGAGAATGCTCTTTCACTGCTGTGTACAGTGAGTGTGAATTGATACATTAAGCCACGTTAAAGTTTTTTTGTTTGTTTCTAATCAAATTTCAGTATTCTCCAACTCTCACTTGATACCTGGCTAGCCATTACCCCATGTAAGATCCAGATCTCAGGACATTCCACAGTCTATAGCCTCTTGGTTTCTTCTGGCGGATGCTGCCACCAATTTTTAATCCAAAACCTTAAATCTTAATCCTTCAATCAGTACCCCTTCCTTCTGGAGAAATGGGTGGAACTTTTTTTTTCTGTTTCTGAATATTTACTGGCTGGCCAGAGATTATATTCAATCATAATTGCTATAATGAAACTAAAAGCAACAGTTCAATTATTTATATTTACTTGTTTGATCATTTAGTATGGGGGGCCCTGATTATGATTGGGGTTCCTGTGCAAAGCAGCAGCAATACAGATAGGAGGAGACTGTCCATCCCTCCATGGTTTACTCAGCTCCCACCAGCCCAAGACAGGTGACTGCCAGGCCTGGAATGTAAATCAGTGTTCCTAAGGCAACGCATTGCAAAAGGGTTTGATGTCAGTGGGTGGTCCAAAGGTCTGCCATGTGGATTGTAGAATTGGGGTCTTGGTGTAGAACTTTTAATTGATATTTTGTGGTGTACAACTTTTAGTTGATATTTTGTAGTCTACAGCAGAGATTTCCATGTTTTCTCATGTTTCTCCTCCTACAGTTCCTTTCTAATGATCACTGTTGACTCCTGTGTTGTTGGTTGGTTGGTTGTTTTTTGCTGTCTTTAAGGTTAATAGTTGAATTACTAATGCTTTCAATAGCCAGGAAGACTAGTAATTGTGGGCGAAATTCACCCCTGTGTGGAGAACCCCTCACAAAACATATGCACCAGTTAAGTTCTCAAGTAGGACCTTGTGCCTAGACCTTGGGTGAGTCTCTGCACAGGGGTGAATTTCACCCTGTAACGAGAAGTTTCTAACAGTTCATGGCCATGGAGGCACATTCTCCCTAGTCACTAGATAGGAATCGGATGTGGATTAGGAAGGAAATTTAAGACTTTTGTTCAAAAGACATTGTTCCCCTGCCCAGTGATCTAATGGCGAGCTGAGTCAGTACAAGGAGCTGATACATACTCCATCCAGAAGAGGGCAGCAATCCACCCACAATCCATTGATGTACAGTCATTGCAGATGCTGAAGAATTTATATAAAAACATAGATGTACTGTGTCTTAATGAAACTAGAGAACTCAGTGTTACCACACAGATGTATTTTAAATTGTCCCATGAGCCAGCTAAGATAAAATGTGTAAAAAGTGATGTTAGAATATATATATTTAAAAAAAAATTCTTGATAATGTAGCTAATACCACCTAAAGTTACCAGGAATGAAAAATTATAAATATAGTGGGAATGCCTGAAAACTTCTACCAGGATTGGGACTCTGATGTGCTGGGAATTGTTTCCCTTATTTGTCATTTTTTGCTATTTGTTTCACTTTTTGCATTTCTCTCCACAGATTGTACAGACTTTTCTATACAGACTACTCTTTATAACTTTTTTTTCATTGTCAGTGTAACTTTTCTTATGCACCACCATATTCTTGTAGTGCAGTATTTTCTACCAGCAAGGGAAAGGTATTTTTCTGTTCTGTTTAGATTTGTTCACAGATTCCAAGGCTGAAAGGGGCATTGTGATCATCTGGTTTGGCCTCATGTATAGCACAGACCATAGAACTTCCCCAAAGGAGTATATCTTTTAGAAAAACATCCAGTCTTGATTTAAAAATTGTCAGTGATGGCGAATCCACCACAACCTTTGAAGTTGTTCCAATGGTTAATTATGCTCATTGTTAAAAATGTACACCTTATCTCTAGTCTGAATTTCTCTAACTTCAACTTCCAACCATTGGATTGTGTTATACCTTTCCCAGCTAGATTGAAGAGCCCATTTTAAATATTTGTTTTCCATGTAGGTACTTATAGATTGTAATCAAGTTAACCCTTAACCTTCTCTTTGTTAGACTCAAGGAGCTCAATCCATTTAGCTTATCGCTATAAGGCATGTTTTCTAACCCTTAAACATTCTCACTGCTCTTCTCTGAACCCTCTCCAATTTATCAACATTTTTCTTGAACTGTGGACACCAAAACTGGAGACAGCATTCCAGCAGTGGTTGTACCAATCCCAAATACAGAGGTAAAATAACCTCTCTACTACTCAAGAAAAACCCCTTTATACATCCAAAAATTGCATGAGCCCTTTTGGCCACAGAGCCACACTGGGAGCTCATATTCAGCTGATTATCACAATACCCAAATCTTTTTCAGAGTCACTGCTTTCCAGGATAGAGTCCTCCATCAGGTAAGTACGACCAACATTCTTTGTTCCTAGATGTATACGTTTACATTTAGCTGTGTTAAAATGCGTATTGTTTGCACCCAGCTTACTAGCAAGCCAGATGGCTCTGTATCTGTGACTTGTTTTCTTCATTATTTACAACTCCCCCAGTTTTGGTGTTATCTGCAAACTTGATCAGAGATGATTTTGTGTTTTCAGGTTAGGTTATTAGATTTGGTAATAACTATTTTTTCTGAATATATTTCAATATAAAAATAACAGGCTAATCAAAAGCCTAAACTATTTGACAGTGTTCTCTTTAAGGAAATAAGATTACAAATATTGTACATTTTTTAATGAATAAAAATGACCTTTAATGAATTTGGTACTTAAAATTGTCTTACCACACTGTTCAGATGGCATGTTGTAGGATTGTTTGTTCCATTTATCTGCAACCCTTACACACTTAATTTTGTTCTGCAAACTTTTCAGGACACTGAAAAAAACCTCTGGAAGCAGAATCTTGACCTGATGGCAATTTACATTTTCTCGGTTCTAACAAGAGGTAAATCATAATCATTTGACGTGGTCACTGGTATTTAATGGCCACTTTATGTAAAAATCAAGTAGATAAACTTCCTCCAAAGAACAAAGGTGACTGTAGAGAAAAGACTTAAAGGCAGGTCTTATGACATTTGGCTCTATGTTAGGAGGGTCTCTTCCCACTGAGGCAAAGTTTCCTAATCAATTGGAGACAAATCCTGCCCACTTCCCTGTTGCTACCGAGAGCACCAGATAAAGTCAAAGTTTGGATTAGTGGGTAGGATTTGGGGAGCTCTTATAGGACATAAGAATCTCCTGCATCTCAGGAAGTGCATCTGGTCACTCTGGTACATTCTGTTGACTTTAATCTTGTACAATTTTGGGGATTTTTTCCTCCTTACTTAACCAGTCATGTATTAGTTACCTGTAGTTAAACTTGGCAGAGCTGTGATGCTTTCAAAAATCATGAATAGCAGTGAGTGTTACAGATTTTAGCCTGTTTCTGGTTGTTCCAGGCTTGGTATGTAATGGGGAGAATAGTAGTAGATTGCCATTTGGTCTTCCAAACCATACATAAGATATGATCCAAGATTACCAAAGATAGTGTAACAGTTATTTTTGAAGTTTGGTTCTTATGTGTATGTCTCCATGTCAGTAGATGCTGTGCTGTAATTTTGTTTTGGGTTTGTGAAGCTATTATTAATATAATGATGAGTATTATAAGACATCCATTGTTGGAATATCTGGGCACTCTTTAAATGGCTTAGGCTTGGTCTACACTAACCCCCCAAATCGAACTAAGGTACGCAACTTCAGCTACGTGAATAATGTAGCTGAAGTTCGAAGTACCTTAGTTCGAACTTACCTCGGTCCAGACGCGGCAGGCAGGCTCCCCCGTCGACTCCGCGGTACTCCTCTCGCCGAGCAGGAGTACCGCAGTCGACGGCGAGCACTTCCGGGTTCGACTTATTGCGTCCAGACAAGACACGATAAGTCGAACCCAGAAATTCGATTGCCAGCCGCCGAACTAGCGGCTGGGTATAGACGTACCCTTAGATTAAAAGCAATAACGCTTCTACAGTATGGCAAGCAAATGCACCATATGCTTCCCAAAAGCAACACAATTTTACAGAATGGGACAAAATGTAGTTTTTTGTAATGGTAAACGTTAATATATTTGCGTGCAGCAGGCTGTCTTGGTTATATTAACCTCAAATGATATGGATTTTAGTTGTCACCTATATAAAACTTTACATAATGTAAGCATAACTAAAACAAGCAGCATTTTCTGTGCAATTTGAAGGTGACAAACAGTATGAGTAGAGAAAGAGGACTTGACAATAGTCAGAATTGCCCATTGAGTATCCCTTCATTTGCATATAAAGGTTATGTAGCATCCAGGGTTGGGGCTGCAAAGTTGTAGACTGGAAGAACTGGAGGATGTTAAATACAGACTGACTGGGACCATAAAGAGAATAGAGAATTCTTACACAGCTAGGATGTAGAGCAACACCGCTATGTCCTGATTTGGCTATAGGCAATTAAGAGCTGACCCATTCCTTGAGACTAGCTGGATGTGTGTGTGTCATTCAGAAGAGTCTGATATTTGCATAAGATCCTGATATTTTGGCATCAGGTCTAAGAGCTGCAGTTCTTAATAACAACTTTTCATGTATGTATTGCAGTGGTTTTCAACCTTTTTTCATTTGCAGACCCCTAAAAATTTCAAATGGAGGGGTAGACCTCTTTGGAAATCTTAGACATATAGTCTACGGATCTCCAGGGGTCCACAGACCACAGGTTGAAAACTACTGTTCTGTGGTAACGACAACCTTCATGGACCGCTTAGAAATAGTCTGTGGAGAAAACCACTGATGTACTGTAAAATAACAGAACAGATCAGAAGTCCCAGATAAAAAAATTTAATCTCTCTATAGAAACAGTGCACTGTTTTACAAATGAATTCATTTGGTTTTCAGTACTCCTTTTTATGTAAGTACAGCAAAAGATATACAGACCATATTCTCCCCCCCTCCAGCAGTTCTTTTGTCCATAAAATGAAAACTGAAACACAAAAGGCACCAAGCAAGAATTCATTCTAACAGAACTTCATTATGACAAGACAGAGATCAGAACTGGTTACAGTGTTAACAGTTGGGATTGTTAGGACATTGTTTATTTAAAATAATTTATTTAAAAAACACATTTGGTGGCTGACTTCTTTTGATTAGTTACAAATCTGTAAAGTTTGAAACCAGCACTGGACATCAAATTAATTTAAAACGGTTTGAAAAAAATGCTGCTTTTTATACACACATTTGTACAGTTTTTTATTTTATTTTTTAAAAAAAGTATCAAAATTTAGAGCCTTCAAACATATTTACAGTTTGCTGTTAGTGTTATCACACACGTACTGCTCAATTTTTGTTCTTTCCTTCATGCACACAGTGCATGGACTTGTATTAGAAGAACTTTGCAGATTAAAATAATAATTGGAAATCTGAGAATCACATTTCTCCACCTCCCTTAATGATCTTTAAGTAATCAAGCCGCCTCCTTTAGATTTTTAGAACTGAGGTTTAACTTCATAGTTCCTTTGTACAAATAGTTTGTGGTATATAGTGTTTCCATGATGCATAGTGTAGCATTTTCTTCCTACACTTCACTCCTGTATCAAAACTTTAATCCCACATTAAACTGTGTGATTCCCTCCCCCCCGCCCAACACCCATCTTCAGATTTTGTTTTGGTCTTCCATAAGCTGTGATTCATGTATAAAAGCAACACAGGTTACTCTACACCCTATTGCACAGTTTCAGATTTAGGACCCAATCCACAGAGGTGCTGAATACCTCTTGTCAGAGGTTGAGCCCCCTCCTCTCCCACTAAAATCAGTTAGGGCCTGATTTAAAGTGATTCTAATAGGTTTTTTTGAATCGTTCCCTTGGAACAGTGGGTGCTCTGTATCTAACAAACAGAACTGGATCCTTCATACACAGCAGGAGAGGTGTCTGGGAGTTGGAGCATATGGATATTGAAATGAGACATCACTGGAAATTTATGCTGTATGCTACACGGCAGCTATGGGATGGTGACTTCAGAAAACTGCCCAAAGAGAATAAATCACTTGAACTTTTGCATCTGACTAACATGAGAAGAGAGGACCTGTGCCAAGTGGGAGAATATGAATTTCGTTCCCAGGAGCAGGAAGTAGTGCAGGAATGCAGTCAAGGTAATGTTTTCCATGACGAACAGTGATGATGGGGAAGAGAGTGCTTTGCACCACTCAGTGCCCTCTACCAGACAGTTTGGGTGGGAATTGCTGCTTGGAGAGGGCCTGGTTCCTTACCCTAGCTGGAGGCTACTGGTGCAACTTGGGCCAGGCCTGGCTTAGGAGAAAGGGCTGCTTCTGTTGAAGAGTTGATGCTGTGGCCCAGCCAGTAAGGGGGGGAGAAAATGTGGTCCTGCCTGAAACTGAGAGGTTAAACACTCATTATTTTCACCTCTCCTGCTACCTGATGATGATTGGGTGATAGAAGGAAGCAAGATGTTCGTTATGTGGGAATAGGGAAACCTCCCAGGGCATGAGAGATGTCACTCCGCATTTTCCCCCTACCAGAACACCATGAAGCCACAGAATTAGCAAAGTAACACTGAACTATTCACTAGAGTGGGTTGTAACATGCACTGCCAATAAATAAATAAGTAGAATGTAAGATTTCCTTGACTCTTTCTAATGCTATAGAAATCGTGACACTTATGTGTTAGTGTCACAATATCCTGCCAGGGACAATGATGTCCATCACATCCACCATTGTTCCCATTGTAGAGAATAGCCTCGGGGTGCCAGATCATCTAGGACTGGTATGATAGTCCCATAGTTGCTCAGCTTTAGGAACAGGTGAGATTGTAAGGCAGTGGTCCCCAAACTCTCTCCACTCCCCCGCCCCCCCAATGGTCTGCACTCTCCCCCAGGAGCGCAGTTGGGGGCTGGAAGTGGGGCCAGGAGTGGAGCTTGATGGCGTTCCCTCCCTGTCTCCTGTGGGTGCTGGCCTGGGCTCTGCCACGCCCCCCTTAGAGGGGCACGCACCACAGTTTGGGGACCTGTTGTCAGGATTGGGTTGTTTTGGGTTTTTTTCCAATTACCTTTTCAGCCATCCTACCAATTTTTCTATTTAACCCCTTACCTATTGATCCACATTCCACGGACAACCTGCTGTGGTGAATGCCCTGCTACGGTGCTGGATGTTCCAGCTCCATCCACTTGGAATATACCTGCTGTGAATTCCAGGTATGGCAAGTTGGACTGCATCGCTGTGCTTCCTAACACTTCATTCATTTTAACAGTGTTAACAATCGGTAGCAGCACAGCAATAAAAGGATTAAGGAAAGATTTTGTGATGAGCTATCTCCAGGGAGTTGATATATGACTACCAGACAGAGAAAATAATCACTTTTTATAAGCTGTAAACAAGATTCCCATGGAGGAGAAAAAAATGACAGATTTAGGTTTTCTTAAAAAATCCTACACCAAATAACCCCCATGGAGACAGACACAGCATAAAGTCATGTTGAAACCTAATAGGAGTTTCTTCTGTGTGAGATACATGAAGTGAAGAAAAGTTACTGTATGAAGACATTTTTGATGTAAAGATTTTTTTTAAAAAAGGAAATCAAGTGTGCTAGTGCCTGAGTCCTGGCCAGTACATTTGTCTGGGCTTGAAATACAAAGTAAACCATTTTGACAGCAGAAATTCATTACGGGAGTGCTTCATTCATTTTACAGAATCATTGATTATCCTATTGTACAGCTGTTTCTTACTCCAATGGCTTTAGACTTCAAAGCAAATTTTCCATAAACATTCCTTAAGAATTCAATCCCCCCTAATTCCCATAGACTTGGGCTAGTAGTTTTAAAATATATTTATATGTATATATATGTATATATTTATATGTCTATATATCTATCTAGCCTAGATAGATATATGCACAGCAAGCCAAACATACAAAAAATAAATACTCTCACCCCTCTTTACAGAACAAATCTTATATCCCAATTTTGTTAATAAATATTCTAAACTGCTTGTATAGCATTTTTTTACTTTTGTTGATGGATAGCCACAAAGCATGTTCAACCTATTTACAAAACCGCTATAAATATAGTTTTAAAATGACGCATAGCTATTGAACCCGGCAGGTTATGTATACTGGGTTAGTAGCTCAGCAGTAGCCTCTTCACTATCACGTATGGGTAGTGCAACAAGTTAAAACGTGTATAAAAGATTATACATACAAAACTCTCACATCCTTTGGATGTTTGCAGTTCATTATAACTTTGTGGTTACCCTTCTGCAACATAAATAGTAATTAATTAGGGGGAAGAAAAGGATGGGGGCAGGGGGTGTTCCATGATCCATAGTGAATCTGTTCAGTGCATATTATTCCATTGTATGGGACTAGAGCAGCAACTTGGTCCTCATGGTAACCCATCATCTTCCAGGCTCAATGCTACACGCTGTGGAGGAAGGAAAACACAATAGTGGTAAATGCTTGAGTGACAGAGAATCATTTGATCTCTTCGGACCTGATACCTTACTCATGAATCCTCTTCTCCCCCTCCCCCCCTCCCCAAATCCCACTGATTTCAGTGGAGTAACACCTACACTGAGTAGTACTTATTAGTACCTGGTCCTTCATGCCTCCAATTCCCCTTCCCCCAAATGGGGATAAGCATTACTCCCATGCACTACAGATGTGGTGGGAGGCCAAGTTCACCGATGTCTGTGACGCACATTAAAATCCTTGGATGGGAGGAATGACAGCAGCGCAAGGATTGCTATTATTATTACTCATTCAGCGATATTAAGACAGTGCCCTTCCTCACACCTGCACTGCTTTTACTCCCTTCTTTTTGTCCTTCCCTTCACAACTCAGTTATTATTCATCCAAGCTGCCTGTTTCTTGAAGGGACACTTCCCTGAAGAAACTACTCTGCAGGGGTTCTGGTGCCTCCATCAGCAAGTCCCATTATGCAGTTACAGCGGAACCTGTGGAGCAAAGCATTACTCCTCCATCCCATCTCTATGCCTCATCTTGCTACAGCAACTTTCCTTGACTCCCTATGGAATCTCAGTCACTCTTCACTGCAGGGCATTTCACTCTTTAGTGGTTTATGTCTAATTATATAATTAGAAAAATACTGTGTTCCCCCTAGCAAATACAAACTGGACTTTATTGTTGGCAGGAAAAAGCAGTGGGTGGAAAAGAGTAAGGCATAAGACCACCTGCAAGCTGGGGTCAGGAGAAAAACCCTCCCCATCAAGGTACAGCCTAACATTTAGCAGCAGTCATTGTCCCTGTTTTGAAAAACTCGTGTATAGGACGGCCTGTTCATTTTTCTTGGATGTTATTAGTACTCACCACTACAATGATGGGCATGTTATAAATACCTGAGAGACATGAATTTCTCAGCGGGGTGCCTGGCAGGGATTTAAGCACCAGTGCCACTGGAGACAGGGTACCTGACTAAATGGACCATTGATCTAATCTCAGATAGTAAATTCCTACTGTATGTTCCAATGATATGGCAACAGGATCCACATACAAGTCTAAGAGTAATCGAACAGGCAAAAATCTGACAAACCCCTCATTTAATGTACTGTCTGATGCCAAGTAACTATAACCAACCTCATGATCAGCTGAGATAATTCTGTAGCCAAACCTTCTTAACAAGAAAAATCTTTTCCTTTGGGAGCTTGCTCAGAGATACTTACTGCTGGGTAGACATGCCCAATTTGTGCAGTCCTCCCAATATGGATTTCCTCTTCATCCTCTTCTTCTGTTGTCTTCCTGTACACAGGGTTATCAAAGTTCATGCTTTTAGTGTTCTTCCTTTTCCAATTTCTCCAGATGAGGTACCCTCCCATACACAGCAAACCAATGACCACTGAAGAAAAGAAGAGAAAAAGCTGTCATCCGGCTACCAGGAGAAGGCAAACATAGTCCCATGTGGACCCCAAATTTGTTCCCATGTGGACCTCTGCTCCTGTACCCTTCAGACCTGCAATACAGTAGTTCCTTGTGCTCCAGAAAAGTCTTTTACAAAAAGTTGTCAGGGTAGTCTCATTCTAAGCTTAAATCAAACCTGCTTACCAAGAGGAACTACAATTCCAATAATGGCTGCTGTAACAGTTGATCCAAAACCTTGCCCATCATTGGCATCTGTAACCATAAAAGAACAGTTCTGATTAATCAAACGGCACTAAAGATGGACCAGAATTATAATGATAGCTACATTTTTTTTAAAAAGCTAGGTTTTAAAATGTGTTTAAATTTAAAGGTATGTGGTCTATAAATAATATCTATTGTGTGCTTATATATGATAATTAATCATCTTTAAACAAGACACCAAATCATAAAATAAATAATCCTGAGCCAGCAGCTTGCCATCTTTCTTGCTTAATTCTTTCATATCTTGCGCCCTGCTATATGGCTGTGCCACAACACACAGATTCACTCCTAAATAATAATAAACAACTTTGAAATGTGGAGGCTTTTAGCTTGCTAACCCCAGATGTCAACTGCCACAGTAGGACACACAGACTGGGACCTCAAAGGAAATGAGACCCCAAAATAAGCAAAATGAGGGCTAGAGTTGCTAAGGGGCCTGCCCTTTCGGAAGAACTGTCCATATCCATGTACAGTGACAGGGCTTTACAGAAGGGGGCACAGCTGACTGCTGAATATGGCCACAGAAAAGCACAACATGATGTGTGACCAACTCCCTTCTAAACCTCTTCATGCTGCCCCTTAATTAGCTCAACTATTAGGTGAAACTAGGTACTCCCTCCCCATAATAGGGCTGAATGTGATGCCTCAACAGCACACTTAGGCTCCTGCTGGCCAGGGAATGTAGAGACTGTGGTTAGGTACCAGAGCTGAGTCTTCTGAAGTCAGAGCACACTGGGGCTAGCTTTAAGAAGAGCTGATAAAGAAACATATGCTCAGAGCAGGGGTCTCTCTCAGACAATGAGCCTTCCAGTCTGAGAAGGACCAGCTTCGGGGAGAGCTAGCCCACCAAATCCCAAACAACTCTAAAAAATACAGCACTTCAAATGCCTGTTTGTTAGTGTAAGGTCCTGGTAGTAGGGATAGAGTGCAACCTATGACTGGTTCTAGGTATTGAAAAATCTCATGTGTAATGGTCCAGTGGTTCAAAACTGGTTCTCCATGTGTACGGCTCATAGTGTTGTTTCTCCTGGCTCTGTGTGCATATATCTAATTACCTGTCCACCATGGTACACTCACACCTTGACTACTGCATGCAGTTCTGGTCACTCCATCTCAAAAAGATATATTAGCATTGGAAAAAGTACAGAGAAGGACAACAAAAATTATTATATGGAAGCTGTTTCACATCTCTGAGGAGAGATTAAAAAGACTGGGTCTGCTCAGCTAATGGGGAATATGATAGAGGTATATAAAAATCATGTATGCTGTGGAGAAGGGGAATAAAGTGTTATTTACCCCTTCACATAACACGAGAACCCCAGTGAAATTAATAGGCAGCAGGTTTAAAACAAACATTAGGAAATAACAGGAGTACTTGTTATTTTTGCGGATACAGACTAACACGGCTGCTACTCTGAAACCTGTCATTAGGAAATACTTCTTCATGTAATGCACAGTCAATCTGTGGAACTCATGGCCAGGAGATGTTGTAAAGGCCAAAAGTATAACTGGGTTCAAAAAAGAATTAGGTAAGTGCATGGAGGATGGGTCCATAAATGGCTATTGGTCAAGATGGTCAATGATGCAACCCCATGCTCTAGGTGTCCCTAAACTTCCAACAGTCCGAAGCTGGGACTGGATCACTCAATAATTGCCCTGTTCTGTTCATCCCTTCTGACGCATCTGGCACCAGCCACTGTCTGATTACAGTATACTGAGGTAGATGGACCATTGGGCTGATACAATATGCCAGTTCTTTCTTCTGTTCTTAATGTTTGGGCACAAAAAGGGAGGCTAGTTTGTAAAAATCTGGCCCGTAATGGAAAGTCTCTGTCTTTATCAAGGAGAGTAGCTGACCCTTCATCTTGTGCATCACAGCTCCCTCTGATAGCAACACAGCCACCAAGCTATTGCTCTATCAGGAAAAGAACTTTGTGGTACATAATGCATTTGAATGATCCTCCTGTGGCTGTGACTACACCAAAGAATGCCATGTGCAATAGCTAAGTTGAACCTGGAGGTTGCCTCAAAATTCGATGGAATGTCATACTTATAAGAGCAAACCAATACATGTTAATGTCTCATTCTGCAAAATGTGTGTTTTGCAATCTTAATGGGATTAGCACTGAACTCAGCAATATACTGTATTTACTCTGACAAATCAGGACTAATAGAGAAAAGGCTAAATACTTCATCTACTGAGACACCAATGCATGGAAAATAATGTAAAAGGTAGTTTATCCTTTTAAATGAATCCCCTTGGCAGGTAACTCTATTAAATAGACATTTTACCAGTTAATGAGATAGGTACCATAATTGTCCTTGTTAGAAATATTTTAATAAACACTGAATCTAATTATTTTTGTTTGGGGTTTGGAAGGAGATTTACATAGGTAAGAATGATGAGAACGAATTTGGGAGATTGATTCTGCTTTCTCAAGAGCACTGCGCACTGCTTAGCATCAAGTATCATGTGTCCTGTCTTGCCGATGAGAACAGGGATGCATGATTTAGTGCTTTGCAGATGCAATGGAAATGATGCCTCTTTTGCTCAGTGTAGTGTTTGAAAAGCCAGAGGTCTTCTGTCTTATTGTTTTTAATCAATTACCAGCGAAAGGGGCTATGTTGGAGGTGGAAATCTGCCTCTCTGTAGACCAGCAAGGTTATGGAAAGGCAGTTCAGCTTCCCTGCATTGCCCTGCCAATGTGTTGCAACCCTGACCTACAGGGATCACCACCAAGAATGGGAAGGTAGTTAAATCCCTCATGGCTTATTCAGTACATAGCCTCTGTAGAGGCTGACAATAAAGAAGCCAGTTAGTGCCATCCGCTGGGAGTATTTTTTGTGATGTGGACATCAGGCCATGGAGATACTCATTTTAATGCAAAACTTTGTCAGAGGTATTTCAGAGCAGGACTACATGAACTTTCAGAGCATTGTGCTGAGCAAAACAAATGCAGCTTTCTTTGAGAAATAGAAACCTTAAATACTGTGCATGTAAGACTGAATCCCAGGGAATCAGACACGACAACCTGGAACCAAAGAGTTCAGAGAAACTGGGATCACTTTTCTATTATCATAATGAAGGAATTGAGATGAAAAATCTGATTTTATTTCTGCCCATCTATGCATGCCTGTGTCTGACATGCATACAGCACATCGGACCTGCCAGCTCTCCTACTAGCCCATGGATCTTTGTGATACTCTTGTACCTGGCAGAAAGTAAAGAAGTAGGAACCTGAATCTCTTACAGTGCTGGGATAAATTGCTATTTCCAGGTGTCATGATCTTTGTGCCTATTAGACTGGATGTGGTTGTGGGTAAGCCAACCCCTGGGGTTGTGATGGAGAATTGTGATACAGCTCCTGAGCTCTCTCTACTGGCATTGCTGGTGTTGCTAGTTGTAGCTGCGTTGATGGCGGAAATCATAGTAGTGGTGATGGTTGAAACTGGCTCAGTTGTTGAGGCAGCTGGAAGATCTGAAAAGCAATCCCATATAGTTAAAACAAAACAATGACTGAAATCTGGTTAAACAAGTCTGCAAAGCAGATCTCACATGGTGATAGGCAGCACTCCTTTCCAGATTTGATAACGGTTAGCATAGGAGTCTGGTTTCTATTCCTGATTTGTTATGTGGCCCATTGCCTCGCTATACCTCTGTTTGCCCATGTGCAAGATGGAAATAAAATAATTTACAAAGTTCACAGTGGTGTAATGATGCTTAATTCACTAATATCTATGAAGTGCTGTGGATGGAAGGTGACATAAAGAAGTTCAAAGTCTTTATCATACTTTTTTGGGTGTGGGACCCCAAAATTCAGAACTTGCACCATATTGGAAATATTAGGTAAAATTCACCTCTAGTAACTCCCATGAAGAGACTAGAGTTCGCTAAAGATGAATGTGGCCTAATATTTTCCTAAATATACAATCTACGCCACTCACGCCTCATGGGGCGGTGTTAATGAATGATTTTATTGACCAACATCACCACCATGATTTCAAACCATTCACATGTTTAGCACCTGATCCAAAGCCCACTGAATTCAATGGGAGTCTTTCCATTGAGATCAATGGGATTTGGATCAGGAACTAATTCTTTGTTCCCCTTCATGCATTCAGCTTTTCTGATTACTCTTTGTGAATAAACAAATTCTCAATAAAGAGACACTCCAGACCAACCAAAATATCAAGCTATGTGCAAAAAGGTCCCAAGCGCACAGACTACCGTAGCTAATGGTTCATGCACTGTTGTTAGAGGGGGAAATTTCACTGATGTAAGTTGGTTTTGTGGAAGGGTGGGGTACAATTGGTGTGGCTCGAAGGAGCTTGTGCCGAGCAACACCAGGCTAAGAGAGAGGTCCCTGCATTAAGGTGGTTGCTTTTACCTTTGTAGCATTTCTTCATATCAGGGCCCAGCCACATGTTGTCAGGACAGGCACACGTATACTTGGGGGAATGTAGAGAGATTTGGGGTGCGGGAAGACACAGGTATTCACAGCCTCCATTGGGTTGGGAGCTGAGCTCACAGGAATCTGGAGCTGTTCAAGGTGGGGAGGGGGAAAAACAAATGTATTGTTTCAAACCATGCTCATCAATTTATCTTTGTTCATAGCAAAGAGACCCGTCTCCCAAATGAGATTCTATTCTAACTCAGAACCCCTAGGAGTTTTCCATCTTCTAGAGCTCTTCTATTTGTATGCAGGAAAGTAGCAGTGGCCTCACCATTGTGCGCTCCCACTTTCATATACTATATGCAACAGTTTTGCTTTGCTTTGATGGTTACAGCAGGGGATGGGGAGTCAGGACGCCTGGGTTCCATTCTTTGTTATTCCACTGACTGACTAAGTCACTTAAGCCATTGTTTTCAAAGCATCCTCTAATTCTGGCCATTTAACTCAAGACACTTAAATCCTGCTTTTCAGTGAC
This sequence comes from Emys orbicularis, assembly GCF_028017835.1. Lineage (NCBI taxonomy): Eukaryota > Metazoa > Chordata > Testudines > Emydidae > Emys > Emys orbicularis. Next base: position 11,777,338 of record NC_088690.1, read on the forward strand.
GATGAGGAATCGTACCTTGAGTGGAGTCACTGAGAGCTATGGACACTCAGCATTTCTGAACATCAGGCCCTCACTATCTCATGCTGGGCAGACTTTAAAATTTTCTGCTTCACCCTCTGCCTCAATTTACTTGGCTGCTTAATAACTCTTACCTCTCAGGTGTTTTTAAAGCATTATGAGATCTTCAGATGAAAGCTTCAAAATGTCTTGTGGGGTTTCTTGTTTACTACCCAATACTATAGATCAAATATATTCAATTTACAAGCAAATCATGGTTTTTCTACCTGCCAGCTCCACACAGTAAATCTGGGATTTGAATGTCAAGTTTGTTGATGATCGTCAATAATAAAAACTCTTCAATTAGAATTTTGTGCTGATTATGCTGAACCAGGAAAGAGTCCAGCTCCTCTCTTAGTTGTGCAGGCTTTTCAGTACTAGCACCAGTAACAGGTAGGCCAATCATTCTTCTCACTGAGCCTATCTGACCCGGAATACATAGGGGGAGCATATCTACTGAGTAAGGTGGTGCCATTTCACAGCTGTTGTCTCATAATACCCACAATCTCAAAGCTATCTATCTCCCTGGCATTTTCTTCCTGCTAAGAAAACTATTAGCAAGTTACTTTGTTTAGAGTTCTTTCCAATTTTATCTGAGTGACACTGCCAAAAAGTGTCACCTAAAATGAACAGCAGGCAACAGGCTGCTCTGATCGCTCTAAGACTAGACTTCAAAAGGAAAGCTGCTAATTAAATTACTATAAACAAATTGCAGGCTTTTCAATAAAAGCGCCCACTGAATTAACTATGCAGGAATTTCAAACATCAGGCATTCATTTTATATTAGCAGCATCTGCCTTACCACTCCATCCAAGACAATTGGGAGGCATTTTATTTACCGGCCCAAATGAATGAATGGTGTTTGGACTATAGATTCATAGATTCTAGGACTGGAAGGGACCTCGAGAGGTCATCGAGTCCAGTCCCCTGCCCGCATGGCAGGACCAAATACTGTCTAGACCATCCCTGATAGACATTTATCTAACCTACTCTTAAATATCTCCAGAGATGGAGATTCCACAACCTCCCTAGGCAATTTATTCCAGTTCTATGGGAGAACTGAGGGCATGCCTTACCTTTTGGCTGCTTTAGCTCATGAAAGACCACAATATCATGAGGGTTATTGAGATTCTCTGCTAAAATGGAGATGTCCAGGCCATTCAATCTGTTTGCACTGAAGATTGCCTCGTTCTCCAGGTCAGTCCAGAACACCTTATCCTGCAGAACACACACAGGCATTTTGATTTGGATAAATGCAAACCCCATGAAGTGTTCGATGATGGTTCTCTGGCAGCCCCGAAGGCCATTTGGGGCAAGGCTGCCTACATCTCAGCTTCTTTTGCACATTAATCAGAGGCATTTTAAGTACATGCAAAACAGACAGGTGCTAATTTTGCAGTATGTTATTGGCGTGTCCTCTACTCCAGCTGGAGACAGTGGCACTCAGCAGTTTGCAGAATCGCATACTAAACAATCTAGAGACGTCTACTGAGACTGAGATAACCTTGTCATTTTGTGGTGCTGCTGGATCATGATGCGATGCTACTTTTGGCTTTGCAACACAAAGATGCAAGTGTCTCAGGGCAGGTCTTCACTACCCGCCAATCCATCAGGAGTCGATATATCGGGTCTAGTGTAGATGTGATAAAAATCGATCCCCAATCGCACTTCCCGTCGACTCCGGAACTCCAGCTCACGAGAGGGAGAGCGGCAGCGGTCAACTCGCCGCCGTCCTCACGTCCAGGTAAGTCGACCTAAGATACGCCGACTTTAGCTACGCTATTCGCGTAGCTGAAGTTGAGTATCTTAGGTCGACACCCCCCACCTCCCCCCCAGTGTAGACCTGGGCTCAGTGTCAGGAGGTGGTAACAGATCTGGAGAGCAGCATTTACAGATGGGCAAAAAATGCTTAGTTCCTTAGAGTAGCTTTGGGGCTGGGTGGGAGGGGAGAACACGCCGAGCAGGCCTGGATACAAAGAGGCCATGTCCATTATGTTTAGTGAAAGAAGAGTTTCGGACTCCAATGGCCGTGGATTTTGAATAGGATTGGAAGGAATTTGTTAGAAATCTCTGATCCCTGCACCACAGTGAAAGTGCCAGTAAATGCTGATCTTCCTTCCCTTTCCAAAGATGTGACCTCAGTTGAGCAGGTATCTCTGTAGGGCAAAACCACTTGTATTCTTAAAGACTCTAACACTGCAGCAATGGATAAACACTAAAGAGGGAGCATCCAAAAGACCCACTTCTATCTCCTGCAATAAAATCTTTAGAAGCAAGTGGCACTTTCTAATGATTACTGCAGATTGAGAGATACCTAAATACCACAATATAACAGGACACAGTAGGTATGTGGGAATTGAAGGCTACTGAGATGGATTTAGTTGTAGGAAGGTGACCTGGCCGACAGATGAAAAGGTAACACTTGCAACGTCTTTTAATAAGATGAAATACATAGCTGGAGGGGGAAGGGTGGGTTCTCAGGAGCTAGTTCAGGAGATTTTCCTTTATCTTGAGAAAAGATTCAGATGGAGGAAGGGGGTATACAGCATATTCTTGGTTAACAAACACTGTAAAAGTTCTGCAAACACTGTTGATGTGCTTAATTTAATGCACAGTCCCACTAAAATCAGCAAGGCTATGCATGCCAATGAGCACACCGGGACAGTATGTGCCTACAGGATCAAGCTCTTAATTTTGTGGCAAGTAGAGTGTGCATCCTTCAGCTGTCAGGGCTGTGCACCAGAGCACGGCCAACTCAGCTTGAAAGGGAGAGAAATGTCTGGGTTTATGTTTAAATTGGATAAGTAAACGACACTTTCCTGGGGTTAAATCCTGCCATCAGACAAGTGCACTGGGTTCTCAGTTCTTCCCAGGCAGAGAGGCTCCCCACTAACATCACCGCCAGCTCCCAAAGGGCTTGTACAGATTTCTATCTGGGTACACTGATCCTTGTTGCAGACTGACAAGCGGTAGCATATAATGACTGCGCAAATAATTAGCAACCTGCCAGGCTGAGGAAGGGAGCACATGCGGCATGGGTCTGGGAAAATGCAAAGCCAGGAAATCACACTGCAGATGAGTTGTAAGAAGTGTTCAGAGCAAGCTGCAGTGTCACATTCAAAGCCATCCGGAGCGGGCCCATAAATCCCTGCCATGCACCCAGATGAGGGGATGCCCCATGTTCAAGGGGCTTGATCCTAACAGGAGGCTTTAGCACCTCCTGTGAAGCTCCCACTGAAGTCTTATCTCACAGGAGATGCTCACTCAGCAGCATCAGGCCTTTAGTTAGTGAAACACCCATATGTCCTGACACTAATCGTAGCAACCTGCCTGTGTTTTCTCCTGCCGGTGATTTGGCCATTACACAAGCAGTTAACGTGACTAAAATCGACTTGTGCCATTAGCCCACGTCAGCTGCGCAGGTGATGCCGGTTTAGGCAGGGTGCTCCTCCCCACCACACAAGTAATGCATTACATAGTGGCATTTGACTGATTGCCGCTCTTGGGGAAGGAATACTCCTTGCTGAACGCACACCGGATTAATGGCTTTTTGCAGCAGCTGACACGGCCCAGGAGCTTCCTGTGCCATTCACAGGGCACAACTTTCAAGCAAGAGGTGTGTCGAAAGAGATCCTGTGGCTTCCTGCACTCCCCAGCCAGCTCTGCACCCATTCTTACCTCAAACACAGCTACTCCGAAAGGGTGGCTCAGGTCATCAGCAGAAGAGATGAGAACTTTCCTATTGCCGCCATTGAAGTCAATGCTTGAAAGTAAGTGCAGCTTGGAGTCCACCCAATAGAGACGCTGATTCAGCAAATCTGAGACAGGAAATGTGACCAGGCAGAATTACTGTACATGCAACTACAGCACTTTTTGCTATTGCCCAATATTTTTCCTGTTGGCAGAGTGGCTACTTCTCCGTGGGCTGTTGAGCCCTTTTATTTATTATGGTGGTTGAAACTTTGGTTCACTGCCCAGATACGCTGACCCAGGCACCCCTAAATAACATGCTGTTATGTGTTTGTGAGAGCTGCTCGATTGACAGCCCGGCTCGTGAAGTAGTCCCCTCTCTGATCAAGTAGAACAGGCCAGCGGCCTTGCTGGCTTCTCAACTCCACCCCAGCAATGTCCCTCAAATTTGGGCTTCTCTTCACAGACAGCGCTACAGTGGCACTGGTGCAGCTGCGCCACTGTAGCACTTTAGTGAAGATGCTACTATGCCGACAGGAGAGCTTCTCCCATCAGCGCAGTTAAGCCACCTCCCCGAGAGGCGGTCGCTATATCAACAGGAGCCGCTCTCCCATCGACATGAGACAGTGGGGGTTGGTCAGTATAACTGCATCGCTCAGGGGGCTGGATTTGTCAAACCCCATGGCGATGGCGTTATACCCAGATCGGTCTGTAGTGTGGGCCTGGATTTGCCTGGAAGGATCTTTTCGAAGGCTGAGAGGCTACTTCATTCTCCAAACCACTTAATCTGTGGCTTTTTGCTGAGACTCCTGATGAAGGTGCAATTAATGCTAATAATGATGGTGGTTTCCAATGCTGAGTGACTTCACCTTTTCATAAATTCATAGATTTTAAGGCAGAAGGGACAAGTGTGATAATCTGGACTGACTTTCTGCATAATACAGGCCATAGAACTTCCATGAATTAATTCCTGCGTCAAGTCTAATAGTTGTGTTTGAACTAGAGCATCTCTTAGGAAAACATCCAATCCTGACTTAAACATTTCCAGTGATGGGGAATCCCACTTTCTCGAAGCCATTGCTAGGTTTCAGATTCAAGTACATTTCATTTCACGGACAAGAGGGGAAGAAGTGGGAGAAGGTGACTCGTGCCACTGTAGGACTTCATGAACGGAGCTTTTCTTCCTGGGACAAATTCTAATTTTGGATGAGCTCAACTAACCTCAATGCAAAGGGGTGATTGCCACTCATAAAAGCAATCATTTCAAGCTCTGGGTTGAAATCCTAAGCATTAATTTGTTGGTTAATTAATAACAAGGGCAAATGTTATGTGTGACGTTGTGCAGTCTATATGGTTTTATAAAAAACATGATAATAAGTGAATATAATGTAACTGGAATATGCTTCATGCAAAACGTCTCTTGTAAGGTATCATTACAAAGCTTATAATCTACGGAGTGTGATCATCCTATTTGTATAAATGTACCACTCTTGTATCTAAAACTAGAAATATGAAATATAACTGAGGGCCTATTGTAATTATGCAAAGTGTGGGCCATTAATGGTGGTTTGGAATCTTGATGGCTCCCATTAACCAGGACCATTGTCTGCAGATGGCTGTGTTTACCTGTGAGTCTTCCTGTGTATCTGTGTGCTGGCAAGTGGGCAATGAAGTCTTGCAGTGACATGTGATCATGTCACCTGAACTGGAATCCATCTTTAACCTGGTGCTTTTCCAGTGGGGGGGGATGGAAACCCAGAGGGACAAAGGGTTCCTGCCTTATGCAAAAGATATATAAAGGGGTGGAACAGAACAAAGAGGAGAGAGAGGAGCCATCATGAAGAATCCCCTAGCTACCACCTGAGCTGGAACAAGAGCTGTACCAGGGGAAAGAATTGTGCCCAGTCTGAGGAAGGTGTCCAGTCTGAGGAAAAAACTTACTGAAGCATCTCTAAGGGTGAGATTATCTGTATTTAGTTTGATTAGACATAGATTTGCGCATTTTATTTTATTTTGCTTGGTGACTTACTTTGTTCTGTCTGATACTACTTGGAACCACTTAAATCCTACTTTCTGTATTTAATAAAATCACTTTTTACTTAGTAATTAACTCGGAGTGTGTATTAATACCTGGGGGAGCAATCAACTGTGCATATCTCTCTATCAGTGTTATAGAGGGCGAACAATTTATGAGTTTACCCTGTATAAGCTTTATATAGGGTAAAACGGATTTATTTGGGTTTAGACCCCATTGGGAGTTGGGCATCTGAGTGCCAAAGACAAGCACACTTCTGTGAGCTGTTTTCAGGTAAACCTGCAGCTTTGGGGCAAGTAATTCAGACCCTGGGTCTGTGTTGGAGCAGACGGGAGTGTCTGGCTCAGCAAGACAGGGTGCTGGAGTCCTGAGCTGGCAGGGAAAACAGGAGCAGAAGTAGTCTTGGTACATTAGGTGGCAGCTCCCAAGGGGGTTTCTGTGATCCAACCCGTCACATTATGAATTAGTAACAGTAGTAGTAGCCTGTGATGTAGTGGACAAAATTGCCTGCCATCACAGCAGGGGTTAAAGAGAACCTTTGGGTTCAGCTAGTCCCACCCCATTATATCTGCAGCTAATGTCAGGCCTGTTGGGGGAGAAAAGGAGAGAGTCTGGCTCAGTTCGGGGCAGACTGGTGAAGAGGCAGGAGCTAGTTGCCTCCCTACCAGAGAGGGGTGACTAGCCTGCCAACTGAGGCAGCCACGAGGGAGTAAGCACTGTCTCCCCAGCCCAGGGAGGCTATGGAGAAGACCTAGGAGCCTCTGACAACTGAAGTAACTGGATGACTGAAGCCCAGAGGCATTGTGGGGTTTGGCCTCACCAGACTTACAGCTGCCCTGCCCACAGGAGCCTGGGACCGTGTAAGATGCCACCAAAGTCCCACGAGAGGGCACTATGGGAGGCAAGCCAAGTGAATTAGAGGGAACTTGCTGGCCACTTGTGTGTATGACAGATGCTTGTCATATCAAAGCAGCCTGGATTTTCAAGGCTTTCCTTGTCTTTCCCATTCCTGTATGACAATAAACATAAATTTAAAGAGGCCACAGACATAGGGAGCTTTATCACTTGCACTGATCTATTACCGATTCTGCGACTTACCTAGTGTGATGCCATTCGGCCACTCAATGTTGTCTGTTACCAGCACTTGCCGATCCATACCGTTCAGGCCAGATTTTTCAATTTTAGCTTTGTCTCCCCAATCAGACCAGTACATGTATCTGAAAGAGCCACAGAAAGGAAAAGTCAATAACTCACACTAAATGCAGAGCGGACCCTACCCCAAGAGATGCGTGTGCATAATTTGAGTAGGTTTCTTAAATCAGGAGGTGTGGTGCCCTTTGTACTCAGTGTTTTAGGCCTTTGCTATTCTAATCCATTTTAACATCTGCGCAATGGAGCTGATGGGTTCCTACTGTATGATCTAACGTGAAGAGCACGTATTGCAGGACTATGTTACACCAGGGCTTAAAAACATTCTTTAGTACCTGTGAAATAGCTCTTGGAATTTCTGCTGGATCTTTGGCCTTTGTATCCAGCACTAAAAACATGTGCTCGTTCAGCTGTGCATCAGACTACCTCAGTTTTCATCACAAATCACGTACCCTGCTTTAAACTGGACCAGCTCGTCCCCATCTGACACATGAACAGTGCAAAAGAATTTCTGAGATGTAATTTCAAAGCTGCTTTTGACTCGGCGCTGCAAAGGTTTACGTGTGCGCTTTAACTTTCAGCATGTCAGCAGTCCTAGCCAGAGTCTGAGAGCTCATGAGAGGAGTGAAAAGAAGACTGGAACATGCCATAACGCAGAACGCCATCTTCACACCTACCCCCGTGTCGGATCAACTGCAATGGCTCTGGGCTCGCTTAGGTCAGTGCTAAAAAGTGTCATCCTCTTGCTTCCATCAGCAGTGGCCACAGAGATGGTTTTGTTGCCCGAATCTGTCCAGTAGATGTTCTTGTGAACCCAGTCCATCGCCAGGCCTTCGGGGGAGTTCAGCTGACTGTCTATCAAAATCACCTGCTCGGCTGTGTCGCTGGCTTTGTCTATGTAGGCACTGCAAAGACAAGGATCAATGAACAGCACAGTAAGAGCCAGTGCAGATAGGCAAGTTGAAAAGCTGCAGCCTTACATGGAGGAGGAAATGAGTTACGAAGAGATGAACTCTGGTCAATTTAGGGGGGAGGAATAGCTCAGTGGTTTGAGCATTGGCCTGCTAAACCCAGGGTTGTGAGTTCAATCTTTGAGGGGGCCACTTAGGGATCTGGGGCAAAATCGGTATTTGGTCCTGCTAGTGAAGGCAGGGGGCTGGACTCAATGACCTTTCAAGGTCCCTTCCAGCTCTAGGAGACAGGATATCTCCATTAATTTATTTACTGAACTAGGGCACAAACACAGCATGATTATCTCAGACTCCCTCACTGTTGTAACCTTTATTCTTTCATTCTCCCCCCCCCCCCCGCCTTTTGCTGATGGCCCTTGTTTTGTCATAGCTATTTGGCGTGTACGCACTTCGTGGCCGGGAGCTGTCATGTTTCTTTGTTTTAAAGCTCTGTGCACACGTCATGTTTGACAGGATGGCTCTGATTCAGCAAAGCATTTAATTTTAAGCATGTCACTTCACGTGCTAAAAGTTACGTGAATGCTCAAGTGAACTGATGAACAGGGATGGCGTTAAGCACTTAGATAAACACGCACTGAAGTGTGTTGCTGAATTAGGACCTGTGTAATTAATAATAATTAAGGCCAAGATTATGTAACAGAGGTCGCAGAAGTCACGTAATCCATGACTTCCGGCGACCTCCGTGACATTGGGGGCCCTGGCAGCTGACTGGCTGCTGCCGGCAGCAGGGACCTGGCAGCAGCCCAGCCTCCACGGGCGGCGGGGTCCCCTCTCTCAGCTGCCCAGCAGCTGCGGGTAGCGGGATCCCCGCAACTGACCGGCCACCACCACTGGCAGCGACCCCTGCGAGCAGCCCCCGCCCCTCCCCGGCAGTGGCAGAGGGACCCCGGAGCTCCCCAGCTGCCATCGCTGGTAGGGGCACCCCCTGCAGTTGCTCAGCTGCTACGAGCAGCCCCCCCAGCTCCCCGTAGCGATGGCAGAGGGAGCCTGGAGCTGGGCCCCCCTGCAGCTCCCTAGCCTCCGCTTCTGGTAGGCCTCCGCCCCAGCAACTGGGCAATGGGGTCCCTGCAGCTCCCAGCATTTTGTCAGGGATGTTTTTAGTAAAAAAGTCAGGGGTGGGTCACGGCTTCTGTGATGTTTTGTTTATTGCCTTTGACCTGTCCATGACTTTTACTAAAAATACCCATGACAAAATCGTAGCCTTCATAATAATTTTTCATCTACAAATAGCTTAGCAAAAGGATTCACCGTTATGAGAGCTGGGGAAGAGGGTTAGACACTGATCCATTATCCAAGCCTGCTGGGGCACATTAATATCAGTGACAACTTCAAAGTATCTTTAATAGAAAAAACAAACTTCAGCTGCACACTCCATAAATAGGCCAGTGGCACTCCTAATAGAACACAGGGAGGCAGCTTCGGCTCTGTTACGCCTGTGTCATTCTGGAGTAACTTCAGTGAAGCGAATCTACATGGAATTACTCTGCACGGAATTTGCACCAGGATAAGAATGGAATCTGGCCCTATATGTGCTAGTTTTCTTGAAACAGGACCATTTAATATTGATCACAAGAATAATTTATTATATTTTTAAAATAGCTATAACTACAAAATAACGGGTCATGACCTTTTCCCTTGAACATTTGAAAATGTCAGACCACTCATCCACTAACAGCCTATATTGTTGAGTAACCTGGCCCAAGGTAATGAGAAAAGAAGCCAAGTGCTGCCAGAGTACAACTCTGGCACAGAGACTTGGAAACAAATTAATGTCAAGAGGCAGAAAGCTTTAAAGTCTTGGTTTTGCTTGCAGTCATACCCACCTCTGCTATAATAAACTATGCAGGATCAGGTTGGGTTAATACTTTCAAAGGAAGACCCAGGTGATACAACAGTAGTCCTGCTGAGTCAGGAGCTGGCCCTCTGAGCCAATACTGAATTCAAGGCACTGGGAGGTACTTCTAGAGGATGTAAAAATATATTTCTGACCTCATTTATCACCTCTATTGAAGAGCCCATAGCATTTTTGTAAGACAAGAGTTAACTCCTGTGGCCTGCCCTAATTCCAACTTGGGTGATTACATTCTGCCTATCAATATTTTCCCCCACAGTTGCAACTGGAAACAGTATTTTGTTAACTTCCTGTCCCAAACTGTTGTGCAGTCTCAGGGTGCTTTCACGCTCAATGTGGCTGCACTGTAGCGGTGAGCACACTGATGTATATCCACATGTGCATGGTTCAGAAAATGCGTTGGGATCCTTCAGAATGAAAGGTTCTTGGTCGGAGACGACATTTTCTGCTGCGCAGTGTCTCCCTCAATTCCTGATGTCTGGGCTGCTCTGCTCACTCTTGCAGCTCATAGAGGCAGAGCGGCGTTCTGGTGCCTCCACTTTGGCCATGCCCATTCTGCTCCTGCTGGTGGCCGGATTCTCTGCCTCGTGTGGATAGGAGTTTCAGTGCTGCTGCCTTCTCATCTGCCTAATGGGTTGGTTTTTTTTTACTACTTTTTGGAGCAGCGGTGAGCAGTGTTCTCCCTCGCTAGCCCCTTTTCCCCCCAAGCCAGTTTTTAATCAGGTGGTGGAAACACATCCAGCCCCTCTGCTGCAGTGACTATGAGTTGGACAGGCAGGTGGGATCCCCTACCCACCAGAGCAGCTGCGACTCTAACATGGGAAAAATGGACCGGGAGTCTCTGGGCAGAGCAGGGAGAAGCTCCGAGGACGAGGAAGATACTTTTCAGCTGACTCGCGGTAAGTCCCAAGGTGTCCTTGGAGAACAAAGAGGGGAGACTTGCAGGGCCCAAAGTCTTAAAATGGGTCCTGTGGGGGGACCCTTGATTGGGGTGACGCACATGACTTGCATCCTGGGAGAGGAGATGAGGGATGGCCAAAAGGTTGAACACTTTTTGGACACATACATGAAGCAGGTAAGGACAACACGCTTGCCTCAGCCAAGTCAGTACTATAAAGGATAACCGTGGCCTTGTCCTGTCTGATCTTGCTCATCACTATTAGAATTAGTAGCGTTGGAGGGAATGCGTAGAACAGGACCTTCGTCCAGGGAAGGAGAAAGGCATCTCTCAGAGAGTGGTGACCTAAGTGTCCTCTTGAAAAGAATAAGGAGTACATCTTTGTTGCTGAATGTGGCGACTAGGTACACCTCAGGAAGTGCCCACTTTTGGAATATCCTGTGAAGAATTTGAGAGTCCAACTCCCATATTTAGTCCTGGGAGAAACGCCTGCTGAGCATATCAGCTGGGACATTCTGAACTCCAGGAAGATAAACGGCTGAGATCTGAATCTAATGGGCTGTAACCAGTTCCATAACTTGGGCACACAGGGACGGGGACCTTGGTCCTCCCTGTTTGTTGATATAAAACATGCAAGCCACATTGTCCTTCATGATCTTGATTGATTTGCCCCGATCAGTGGTAGGAACTGAAGGCAGGCGTTCCTGACTGCCCTGAGTTCTAACAGGTTGATATAGAGACAGGCTTCCTCAGGTGACTATCTGCCCTGAGTTGTGAGGGTTTTCTCCCCACCCTAAAAGCAATGTGTCCGTTGTCACAGATAGTGTTGGAGCTGAGCAAATGAAAGTAATGCCTGCGCAGACACTGAGTTCATTTTTCCACCAGTCTAGGAAGTTCTTCGCCTGGAGGGGAACCGTGACCTGTATGTCCAAGCTGTGTCTGGTTGAGAAATAGATCCTTCTGAATCAGCCTTGAAAGCAGAGGAGTCATTGTCTTGCATACTTGGTCACAACGGTGCAAGCTGCCATATCACCAAGAGCTGCTGCAAACAGTTCCTTACTGTGGTATGGGGGCTTCCTTGAATTGTCCCAACCAGGTTTGCCAAAGTTATGAATCTGTCTGTGGGAAGGAAGGCCCTGGTTGCCAACAAATCCAAATATGCCCCTATGAATTGTATTCTTTGTTCAGGGGCTAATGTGGATTTTTTTAAGTTTAGCTGCAGACCTAATTCCTGGAGAGAGGGCTGTCTGAGTGGAAGTTAGTACTGCTTCATAAAGATTGGCCCTCAAGTACTCAGTCATTGAGTTACAAGAAAACTAAAATTGCTTCTCACCAAAGGTAGGCAGCTACTACTGCTAGTACCTTTGAGAATACTCTTGGGGCCAAAGAGAGGCCAAAGGGAAAAACTAATTTTTGAAAATGAACCTGGCCCATGGTGAAACGTAGATATTTCCTGTCTGCAGAATGTATTGCTATATGGAAATAGGTGTCCTGTAGCGTTAGAGCCAAAAACTAATCTCCTGCCTCTAGAGATTATAGCTGCCAGAGTCACCCTCCTGAACATTTGAGACTTTAAAAATTTATTCAGCCATCGTAGATCTAAGATCGGTCTTCACCATCCATCTTTCTTTGGCATGAGAAAATACTTTGAGTAAAACCCTTTCCCCCTGTGAGGGGATGGGACTGGTTCTATCGCTCCTAATTGAAGAAGAGAGTGTACCTCTTGACTCAGTATAGCCTTGTGAGAGGGATCCCTGTAGAAGGATGGGAAAGGGAGGTGGGAGGGATGTAAAGTGGATGATGTGGACCAATGTTATAGCCCGCTTGTCTGTTGTAATACACTGCTAGGCCTTCTGGAAATGGGAAAGGTGGTCGCCAAAAGAAGGAAGCTGGGCAAAAGGTTGCAGCTTGCGAACTAGAGGTGAGGGAGGAGTTGAGCCCTCAACCAACCTGTCAAAATTATTGTTTCAATTATGACTGGGTACTCACTGAAGGAGGATGAGCAGCTCCTTTCCTCTTGAGTTTCTGTCTCTTTCTAGTTGGCTCAGTGGTTCTGCGAAATCCAGAGAACTAGTCTGGGTGCGATTTCTTGGTAGTTTGAGACTTGCTAAATCTCCTCTTGTTTGTAGTAGAGTATATACCCAGAAACGTCAATCTGGCCCTGGAGCCCTTCAGCGTGTGCAGGTATTCGTCTGTAGTCCCTGAGAAGAGCTTCTAACCACCAAACGGGAGGTCCTCAACAGTATTCCGAACCTCTCTTGGGAGCCCGGACAGCTGGAGCCATGACGCCCAGCATATGACAACCGCTGTGGAGATGGATCCAGCGGCAGTGTCTGCAGCACCCAAGGACACTTGGAGAAAGGTTCTGGCTAATAACTGACCCTCCTTAATGATGGCCTGGAAGTGCTCTCTATGCTCCTGTGGAGGATGTTCAATAAAGGTTGCAAACTTCTTGTAATTTGTGAAGTCATACTTGGCCTTGATTGCCTGATAGTTTGAGATCCAAAATTGGAAGGTCACAGATGAGTATGCCTTTCAGCCAAAAAGGTCTAACCTCTTCTGGTCCTTATCATAAGGGATAGACCAGGAGTAATGCTGTTTACCCCACTTTTTTACAGCATCCACCACTAGGGAATTAGGTGGGGGAGTGGGAAAACAAAAATTCTGAGTCTCTGAGGGGAACATAATATTTCTTATCTGCCCATTTACAAGTTGGCAGAATGCTGGCAGAAGTTTGCCACACAATCTTTGCTGGATACAGGAGTGCTTCATTAATGGGTAGCACAACCCCAGTGGGTATCACCCACTGCAGAATGTCCAGGAGTTTGTGTTGTGAGACTTTAACCTCCTCAAGAGATATCTGGAGGGTGTCAGCCACCCTCTTCACAAGGTCCTGGAATTGGCTGGAACTTGGCAAATTGCTGCTGATACGCTATCCAAGGATCCCAGTACGGCCATTCGTGGGGTCCATATGGGAGAGGGGGATGGCACCCAGGACTGATCCCACTATCCCTGACATGGATGAGGATCCTTGTCAAATTATGGGTTCCTGCAATGATGTGGAAGGGAATCCTGCACTGATATGGAGAAGACTGATTGAATATCTCTTTCATCCGCCTCAAAGTCCTCCAGTGGGGGTGGGGGAGAGCCTCAGTAGAAAAGAGTGGAGAATCCTCTGTTACCATGAAGCAATTGTAATCTGGAGACCAGGGTCTTTTGACTGAGAGTCATTCAGTACCCATAAGCAGTGAGGTCTCTTGCTCGTATCACAGTGACTAGAGTAGTGGAATTCCTGTGGTACCAAATGGGTCAGTACTGACACAGCATTTGAGATGGACAGTACCATAAATCTGGAGTGCCCCGGTGCTGGGGCCAAAGGTGTCTGATGCTTCAATTTTGCCAGTGCCGACGGAGCCAAGTGCAAAGGCACTGTTGGTAAGTCTGATGTAGATGGTGCCGTTCTAAAGGAGTGTATGTCCTGGGCCTCCCTGTCCTTCGCAGATGGTTCCAGGGGCCTGCTGGAGCCATCCTTCGCTGAAGTGCTCTGGGATCTCCCAGACCTGCCAGTACTGTAGGAAGAGTTCTTTGTCTCCTCGGTACTGAGTCAAGAGGTTGAGGCCTCTGACATCATATACTGAGCGGGAGCCAGCTCCTTGCGACGGGAGACCGAGCTTCTCTTCTTCTGAGCCCTCCTTTAGGCCTCTAAAGTTTTCCCTGTCTTAGGGGAAACCTCGGCCAAACTCAAAGGGATACACTATCTGCTTGAAGACAGGTACGGGAGTCTTCTGACCTGGCTCAGAAGCGGGTTAAAGGGAGAGCTCCATCACCAGAAACTTCAATTTGGTCTCCTGATTCTTCCATGCTCTAGATTTGAGAGCCAGGTAAAAGAGTTACACTTTTGGGAGATACGGGACTCTTCCAAGCAATGGATATGCTTAGAGTGGCCATTGCTGACTGGGATAGCCTCCCAATAAGAGAGGCAGCGTTTGAAACCTGGCCAGCCAGGCATGCCCAGCCAGGCCAAATTAGCTCCCCAGAAAAAGAGGAGGAAAAAGGGAGAGGAAAAAAACCCAAATCTCTCATTACTAATTCTATACTAACAACAACTAGCACTAACAAGAAACACTAATCTAACTACAGAACAACTGCAAAACATGCTGAGGCATGCACAAGGTGGACATGCTAGATCTCCATCTCAGGCAGAGGCAGTAGAGAAGGAACTGTGGGGCAGTTTGCCCATGCAGCCCTATATCCTTGGAGATCGGCACAGGTTGCATAGAGTGCATGCGCAGGCTGAACGGACTCTGCTAACAGAAGATCTCTGATCAAGGACTTCACATGCACACCTGAAGTGTAGCACCCACTGAGACACTATTCAAAGAAGATCTTCTAAACCTTCTAAAGAGACTCCTGAAAACTCTGAAGAGACAAGTGAATTAAACTGTTTTATGTGGGGACTTGCCTTGTGCAGCAAGGGACTATGGGACATCTCCTTCCCAAGAGAAAAATCGGGGTGTACGAGAAGGGAAGAGACCATGAGGTGGAAATGAGGGTGCCTCTGGCCAGTCTTTTTCTTACTGGATGCAGAGCTTGCCAAACCAATTTGCAGCAGCTCCATCAGCGAAGCACAGGGCCCTCAGACCACCATCAAATCTGGTCAGAGGGGAGTCATCAGTGATGCATGATGTTGTCTATCTTTGGGACAGCCACACGGAAGAGCCTTTCATTGGCCCCAGATGTGAAGGCTGGCTGCACACTGACCCTGACCCGTTCAAAATCAGTCCAGAAGGACCCCTAAGCAGCGTGGCAAATCAAAGCTGGGTACACACATGGTTGGGTCAGTTATAAGAGACTGGTTTCTGATGTCAGCGGCACGCCATTCTTTATGTCACATCAACGATGCAGAGAAATCTGGGCAGGGCATGTGGGAAGACAACGGGGGCCTCTATGACAAGTAAGCTTTTCGGGTGGTCGAAGACACCATGTATAGTGGTAGGCTCAGGTTTGCCCTGATCTTCTCAAACATTCTAGTTGTAGCCTCCTCATGACACAAGCGATGTTGCTTAACACAGGGAGCCCTGGTACTGGTGTGGGTCAAATTGTCCCAGTCACGATGCGCATGGTTGAGAGTAGTTGTGTGTCAATCAACATGATCTGAGACGAATGGAGCCAGACTGGAGCAACATATTCTGCTGCAGAGTAACGGAGGGCTAAACTGGATGATCAGAGAGTTTGAGCGTTTGCTCCCCATGAAGTGCTGGCCAATTTACTTAGGAGGTTGTCATGTGACCTCACCTTAGCTACAGTTTTCCTCAAGCGGTTAAGATGTGAGAGATCTGTTCTAGGATTACTCTGAGACAAACTGGGTGAGATTTGTATTTCAATCAAAGTCCATTGAGAAGGATATCCAGTTCCTGGGCTGCTCTGGCATTGTAAAAATGGAATACATTCGAAACAGTCTTGGTCACATTTACTGGTTGTAAATGCTACCAAATGCAGTATTCGGCCATCTTAGTCAAGTCAGCATTTAGGGTGCATTCAAGTTCTAGGAATGACTGTGCTTGGACGCCTAAGCAAATGTCATTTGTGTACATGGACTTGTGGAGCTGGGTAAGCAAGAGGTCATTTGTGTACAGATTGAAAAGCAACAGTGCCAGCACAGAGCCTTGGGTAAACCACTGGTTTGTCTTTTCCACATGCTAACTCTTGTCTTCCATGTGCACTTGGAAACATCTGTTGTGGAAAAGGTCAATGATGTTGACTACCTATCCTGGGAGTGCTCTTGACAATTTGACTGAGAGCCCCAAGCACCAGACCACGTCATATGCTGCTGTCAGGTCCAGAAATATGGCTCCTGTCTTCTGTTTTTTCTGAAAAACATTTTCGAAGAATGTTTTCAAAACTAGCACTTGATTGAAGGTGCTCTGACCTGTCCAAAAGCCTGCTTGCTTAATGCTGAGCACTGATTCCACTTCTGGGAGATACGCTGGAGAATGAGATGCTCCAGCACCTTGAATGGCACAGACAACGGGGATATCAGTTGACAACTTGCAACATTATGTGGCTCTTTCCCCAGTTTCAGGAGAGCAATGACTTTTGACATTCACAATGTCTTTGGAAGTCACTCTTTGTGAAGAACTGCACCAGTCACTGATAAACACAAGTCCCGAGGTGCTTCAAAAACTCTGGCAATAAGTTGTCATAGGCAGGAGCAGTGCCACAACTACTATCACTTACGATTTGGTCTAACTGTGGCTGTGAATGACTATATGTGTTGCTGAGTCTCTGACAACTCGCAGCTTGGTTTGGTATGCCAGGTGGTTGGCTTAGGGATGGTGGTTGCTAAGCTTTGTCGAGACAGCAAATCAAATTCCAGCATTTCCAGCTGAAGTGAATGATGTCTAGATTTTGAGTAGTCTTCCCATTGTGCCTGTCTAGCAGCCTCCAGTGACTCGATTACGTGATCAGCAATATCTGGATCAGCAGAGGATCCCTACTGACCAAGCAGTTTAGTACCATTCAGCATGAAGGCACAGCATGTAGACTGGATGGTGGTTGTGCAATATGGATGCACAGGCAGCTTTGAAGATGGCTTCTCAGAATCGACTGAAAGCTTCGTAGACCAGATGATGCGTGATGGTATGGAGATGACACTTTTCTAGAGCATCTGTGTACTTCTTCCTGTCTGCCTTCCTGAAGTTCTATCTCAGTTTGTCAAAGGATCTAATGATTGGGAGTTGTAGGCCAATGCAGATAATGGAAGGTCTTTCAAGACGAGACATGATGCAGGTTGGGAGTGACCATCCATGGATGACATCCAGCATAAATCAGGAGAGCATTTTCTTGCCAGTAATTATTTGCTATATCACTTGCTTACATCCTGCTATGGCATCTCAAATTAATTACAGATTACAGTTCCCTGTAGAATGTGGCAAGTGGAGTTTGGCTCCATCACTAATGGGGCACTAAGGTCTTTTTCATGAACAGTATTCAGTATCAGTGCAGATGTTATATGTTAAACAGACGAGTTAACAGCTAATAGGTGATTATGACACAAAATCTCATTGTGAAGATCTAAGGCTTGTGGAAAAGCTAACACAAACAGGAGTAAAAGAGACAAATGTCCTGCTGCTTTGACAGAGAACAAACTCTTGATGTAGCCACGAGAAGGGCATGGGTACCTATCTGAACTCTGGAGGTATTCGCTGCCAGTGTGCTTCAGAAGTAGCAGTGTGTGTTAAATAAATCTCTGTGTATGAATGTGTAACCCTTACCCACCCCAGATTCACGTTTTCTAGAATGTCAGACTTTCAGAGTGAAATCCCAGCGTCCATCCCAACCATCTTCCTATTTTCACTGCCCCACAGTGCTCACAGGGCTACTTACATACCTGGCTAGCCACGTCATTACCTCATCACAGCTTGGGCAAATTTCCCTACCCCTGGAATCTGAGCTACTGCAGCCTACAGACACCCTGTAGCTCTGTTACTTACTGAAACTAGTAAACTGCCCTCTGATCATTAGCTGAAAACCAGAACAAATCACTATAGATGCTGCAATAGGGTGCAATACCAATGCAAATCAGAGTGCACACGAGGGAGGTTTGGTGCATAAATTAAATGCAGCTGCACTTTTTGATTAAACACACTACTAGCAAACGAATCTGGATACTGTGTTCCAGTGACACGCAGACTCATGTTTTCAGCAGGTGCCTGTTACATACTATGGGGATGGGTGCCATAAAAACACCTGGGGAGGGGGAGAGAGTGGAAAAAATGATGGTATGGTTTAAGGCACTGGACCAGAGTTTAGGAGTCACGACTCTGTGGATCTGCCCCAGATTTCCTGTGCAACGTTGGGCAAGCCCCTTACGGCTGTATTCGCAATGGGGACATAAGCGATGCAATGCTGAATGTTGCAGCACCTGACTTTTAGGTGCCCTGCTGCTTAGTGGAATTCACAACCCCAAGTTAGGCACCCACCCAAGCTTCCTGTACAATGTCTGGGGAGAATTAGGCACCTAAGAATGGGATTCACAAAAGCCAGCAAGCTGAGTGGGGAGCTGTCTAAACTAGCCATAGGAAATACTGTGGGGAAGGGGTGAGGCCTAAGCCCTGCCCCTCAAAGGGAAGTTGCCTAACTTCAGGCCTCCCTCTGCTCGAATCCACAGCTGTAAACCTTCTCCTGCATCACGAGCACCTAACTCTGTATGAAATACTTTAAATATTCACTGGAGCAGGGACTGGAACCTGGGTCTCCCAGGGAAGTGCCCTAATCTCTGGACTACACAGTTGTTTTCACATCCTCTCTGGCCCAGTTAATGGTTAAGTATTTCATACACAATGGAGCAGCTTCAGCAGGAGAGACTGGCAGAGACTCATTCCAGGATGCGGCATAGCCCTGGAAGGTGAGAGACCTGGGTTCGTGTGCCTGATCCACATCAGGGAGAGGAGGCATTTGAACTCAGCTCTCCCACAGCCTGGGTAAGTGCTCTAACCGCTGGGCTATTGGGAGAAGGGTCTGTGACACTGTCACCAAGTTTCACGTAGGATCTGATCTGTTAGGTGTGCTCTGAGTACACCCATAGGATTGGGTCCCACTGGTGGAAGAAGTGGGGAAACGCCACGTTTGTGAAATCTGCAGGGGCTTAGGTGTGAGGCACCATGTTCCTCAGTCCTGTCAGGATTTAGGTGGCTGTGCACATGCCCACAAGTACAAATTTGGGCACCTAGGGATTTTATTGGTGGATACGTAGGCACCTACGGGCTTAGGCAGCAGCTGAGCAGTGGTTTTGTGACTGTCAATGTTGTCTAAATGTTGGACTTAGGCGGCTAAAGTGTCAGTTAGGTACCGAAATCCCATTTGTGAACATACCCCTTAGTCTCTGTGCATTCCCCATCTGTAAAATGATGATAATGACACTTCCTTTCTCCCATTATTTGCCTGTCTTGTGTATTAGACAGTAACCTCTTTGGGGCACGTCCTGGCTCTATGTTTTTGTGCAGCATAGAGTACAGAGGGGCCCTGATTTCAGCTAGGGTCTCTAAACACTATTGTAATACACATATATAACAACTACTCAGATAATATGCATGCAAACTTGCAGAGGTATCTGTTGGTACCACAAAAATGCTCTTGTATTCTCAAATCAGGTAACTGGTCATGTGCCTGAACATTTTTGTAGGCCCACTGAAAATCTGGGCCACCAGGTGTAACCAAATAAAAAGAGAGACACTCTATGGTCCTATGGATGGATGCTGCTCACCATGCCACTGTTCAACAGAATGGGGGCATCCTTACAGATCATCCTTACTATCAGTAGCATAAAATGAACTATACTATGTGTACCAGAACCCGTACCTGCCCTGGCCCATTACCTGTATATCTTTCTGTAGAACAAATCACACCAGTATATCCTGTTTGTTCCCACCTCCACATCCAAAGCCACCACATTCTTCAGCATGGGGATGATGCGAGAGTAGTCCCTTTTCACCAGATCTATCTTGCGTACCTCGTGGCGGTTGGTGAAGATCAGGTATGGACTCTTGCCTATCACAGAAAACAAACAGGCGTGGCTTTTATTTTACCAGCTGACTTGACAGCAGAAGCCTAAGTGCCACATCCAGCTCTCATTATGCACGGCATAACATTGAGGGTGATCTCACTGAAGCCAATGGAATCATGCTGCCTGCTTATTTGCAGTTACATCCCGTGAGGGAGTTTTACTGTGTACCAGAAGCAAATATCACCATTTCCCAGAGGGGGGAGCTGTTACATCAGAACATGAAGAGTCTGAGCAGCAGCTTGCCAGAGCAGCAGCAACATTTGCTCTTATTCTGCCCCACTTGCTAAGAAGTCACAAGTGAAACACTGAGGGGTTTCTTCACTCTATCAGGGGTCATCGGCAACCTTTCAGAAGTGGGGTGCCGAGTCTTCATTTATTCACTCTCATTTAAGGTTTCGCGTGCCAGTCATACATTGTAACGTTTTTAGGTCTCTTTCTATGAGTCTGTAATATATAACTAAACTATTGTTGTATGTAAAGTAAATAAGGTTTTTAAAATGTTTAAGAAGCTTCATTTAAAATTAAATTAAAATGCAGAGCCGCCCCCAGACTGGTGGCCAGGACCCGAGCAGTGTGAGTGCCACTGAAAATCAGCTCACGTGCCGCCTTCGGCACGCGTGCCATAGGTTGCCTACCCCTGCTCTATATGATACATTTTTAACTCTAAGTTGTAGGGTCCGATTCTGGTTGCTCATGCCTGGATGAGCTCGGAGGCTGGAAGCAAGCAGGCACAGCCATCCCTCCCCAGCTTGTGCATGGGGCAGTCAGAGGCCTCCTCGGGGTTGCATTGCCTGAGTACAAAGTGCAGAGGGACATTAGTGCCGTGTCCAAGTAGATGGGCCCATGCCTGGCCACCGGAGACTGGCTCTGCAGATAGCACATCTGGCACCTCCTAACAGGAGGGATGGGGGAACACTGAAGTGTGCTCCAGCAGAGCTCTTGGACTCACTCAGCTGGTGTCTGTCCTTCACAGGCATGAAGCCTCTGGCCCCGACAGCTCATGTCAAATGTAATGGCATCCACCTCTACTGGGGTTGTGGTACTAAGGCCACAGGCCAGCCCAGAGATTCTAGCAGGAAATGTCAAATTGATTTTTCTTATGACAAACTCAGGAGAGATGGAAGCATATTATCTGTGTTATTTTCCTCAGGAAAAACTGTATGCATCTCAGCTTCCTTTGTGACGGCGTACTTACTCAGGCAAACCTCCCATTGCAGGGAGTGTAGATATGATAAAGGGATGAGCACTGCTCGTAAGGACCGGGAGATATGTGCAGTCAGTGACCCTCAAAACCAGCAGAAGCGGTGAATAATTCTGCATATTTTCAGTGTGTTGACCTTTAACCTCAGCTCAGGGGATCAGGTAAATAAACGTTTATATCTTAGATAAAGTGAAGATACTTGCTAAATTAGTGCAAATTAAACTAAAGCTATAATGCAAGCAGGAGTAAGCAAAGAAATTAAAAGTTCATTTTAAAATGGGCTTTTCAGTGAGCTTGAAGCCTAGTATTTAGCTTGAGGCTACTGGTAGTAATAGTATACGGTCACATTAGGTCTAGTAAGAATTAACATAAGTAAGTAATCTTGGGTCAGAAGATTTAGCCATATATATCTTCTGATAAACTGTCTTGACTCCTTAACTTCTATCTGCACAAATGTGTACAATTGTCGGAGCCCCCAAAATGGGTAGCAGGCATCACAAATATGGACAAAAGGCCAAAACCTAATCAAATATGGTCTTAGAAATAGGTGGGTGTAAGCAGAGGTGGATTAAAGTTTGGTGGGGCCCTGGGCCAGAGCAAGTGGGGGGCCCCTCCCCACCCTTTCCGCCTGCGGTCCCGCCCCCATTCCGCCCTTTCTGCCTGCAGCCCTGCCCACAGCCCCACCCATTCTGTCCCTTCTCCCCGCGTCCCTGCCCTGTTCCACCCACATTCCGCCCCCCCCCCCACTATGGTCCCCCGTTTGCTCCTTTCTGCCCTGCCCCCACTGCAACCCCAAGACCGGAGAAGCTCTGTCCCCTCGCCACGGCCCTAGGGCCACAGTGAGAAGTCAGAGCTCCCCCAGCCTTCAGACCGCGGCAGGGAGCTAGAGTTCCTCCAGTCTCAGGGCCGCAGATGGGGTCCCCACACTGGGGCTTCCCCTGCCACCTGGCGCTGCTGCTGGGGAGCGAAGTCGGGGTGCAGGGGCTTCCCCTGCCCCACCCGCCCAGCAATCCTGCCAGGGAGTGGGGTCGGGGCATGGGGGTGCCCATTTTTCCAGGGCCTCCTAATTGGCCAGGGCCCCTGGACACAGACCCCATCATCCCAGTGGCTAATATGCCACTGGGTGCAAGGAATAAGTGCATAAAAGGGGCTCAAAACCAACCCTCAGCAGGAGTGACAACCTTAATCTCACCCTAAGGGGAACCCAAATTCATGAGTATACCTGATGAGGAGTCTGCTATTACTCTTGTTTTTCTAGTTCTGTGAGTTTTGTTTCTATTGATCACAGTATTAATAAAACTCAAAGTGTCTGTGTGTGTGTCACCAATCGTCATTGTAATTAATCTCTACGTAGTCCCCAAAGAACAAACCTATTAGTGACAAGTGCATTCTGCACCTCAAATTAATCATCAGGCTACAAGTGGGAGCTTTGCTTGAGTAAGGCCTGCATGACTTAGCCCAATGTCTCCTATTTTCACTGGTGAGAGGTCACTGCCTAAAAGACTTGAACTGAGGGGAAAATACTTAAGGAAAGAGTGAGTTTATTGAGTTACCCAGCTCCTACTTGGAGGCAGAGGCACCCTGCACCATGTGGGATGTATGGCACAGAGGGAACATTGGGAAGGGAAAAAAGAGCTATACAGGAGGAAGCTGAACAAAGGTTCCATTTGGAGTTCTAAAAATGTGAGCCCCACCTCCACCCCCCAAGCCTGATAGGGCTCTCCCAGCAGGCACTCTGGCCTTAAAGCTGCCCTGCAGAGACCCTGAGGGGGCCGGAATTTCTGAGCAGGGAGCAGAAGGGTGGGTCCTCGGACAACCCCTAGGGGGCAACTCCAGCTGCCCCCAGACAGTGCAAGGAAGGGGCCTGGCCCGTACATAACGTCTGCCGGACAGGCTGATGTTAAGGACTTTTTACATACAGTATATTAGGTATAATAAGAAAACTTATTTAGAATTCCCAGGACAAAACTTTCCTGAGCCAGCTCCCCCAGGAAATCACTCCCCCAAAGGCCAATCCCTTCCATGAAATGATATTCAATGTGGCTGATCTTAGACCTTTTATAATATAGCTTTCCAGCTCCCTGACATTAGCATATTTTCTTTTGCAATGAGCGGGGACATTTGTTTCTTCTAGAGCAAGTGAGCTGCTGCTCTGTTCTTTTTGAGATTCGTGTCAGAGTTTAGGGAGAGGTGGGGGGTGGGTCTGCTGGAAGGGCTGGCTAATCCACCTATTTTTGATTGTGTTCCTTTTTTCTTATTATTACTTAATTTTTGCTGCACTGTTTTTAACACCTGTCAAGAGACTTTCCTTTTTAGTCTCAGCTTCAAACTGCCAACTGCTGACTGTAATCTTGAGCTGCACACACTGCTAAAATATTCTGATCTGCATGATGAGTGGAGCTGTTGCCTCGGGACACATCTGCTGTCACTGTAGCAGTTTTGTACAGTTTTAAATGACTCCATTTGGCTTTTAATTTTCCTTTTGTCTCCTTTCCCCCAACCCTTGGCCCACGGACCCATGTTTCTTTATAACGCTCATACTGCTGGGTGAGTCGGGTTTGAGTGCTTGCCGGGGTTGCCTTACCTACGGCTTTGCAGTTCTTGGACAGGATGTCCATCTCGTATCCCTCGTAGCATTCACATTTGTAGTCCCCCTTGTAATTAATGCAGATCTGGCTACAAGCGTCTGGATTCTCACATTCATCTATGTCTGAAAGGAGCGTTTGAAACCCATCAATAACTTGAAATCAAACCATCTGTGATGGAGCAATGCTGGAGTGACTATAATTACGTCTCTGTACAGTGAAACAAGAGACTGCCGTTTGCATGTAAATTACCTCCACACGTTTTTTTATCCAGAAGCTTGTATCCGGGAGGGCATTCACATTCATAACCAATCTTCAAGTCTTTGCATATGTGTGAGCACCCACCGTTGTTGATCGAGCATTCATTTTGTTCTAAAAGAGGCATACAGATTATTTAGGATAAAGGATGGTTTTTAATCACAAGACTGAGTACATTAAAAGGGGGTCGAGGTACCCAGAAATGTTTCAGTAGCTACCAGCTGCTGGGATGATTGGGAGCTGGCAGTATGGAGCGCACTAGTGACTTCACAAATAGAAAACACCCACCAAAATTCTCTCTTTCTCTAACATTTTAAAGTCCCTTTGGACTAGAATCCAGCGACCTAAAATGACTATGCAAATCAGAGACTCTGGGGACATTGTACAAAATTCTTGGGTTCGCAGTTCCCATCCAGTCCTAAGTCTTTTGCTTCCATGCATTAACTGTCAAGGGGCCTGAGAATTATCCCCATTTGACTTCCCCCTCTCCCTAGTCTGGTGGCACATACCAAACTGTTTCCTTGAGCTGTAATAATCCATTCCAGGAGAGTCGTCTGACCCAATGGTCCCAGCTAACTGGGGGGAGTCTACGTGGTATTAGATATTCCCATCTACTGCACCAGAGCAATCTATGCTGAGAGAGCCCCAGAATATACCAAGGTACAGTCCTTTGGAGATATTCCCACCTAATACCGATGTACAGTCCGTACACAGTCCCGAGCTAACAGGGAGATGTGGACAGTCTGACTGCTTACAGCCTGATCTAACTCATGTACAGTCTATACAGTGATAGTCCCATCTAGGACCAAAATGCTGTCTCATCAAACGCTGTTTTTCCCCCTTGTGCAAGAGCTGAAATTGAAAGAGTAGAATTATTGCATCCTTGTAACTATAACTGGAGAGAGGTTGAGGAAGGTTGTTTTCTTGACAGAAATAACATTTTTCTTGTTGTTCCAATTAACCTATACAAGGTGAAGTAAAATGTCTTCCTCTGACTAGGATTGCTGATGCAGATGATGTGGGAGTTCTGGGCCACAGTGGTTCATTGGGGCATGCAGCCCATCAGCTTGAAGCTTTAATGTTATATACAGTCAGATTTATTTATTTATTTTTACTTCTTGCTTCCTTGGATACCATTGTGTAGCAGCCCAGCAGAACCATTAAACCAGTACCCTTGGAAGAAAATAAAAACAACAACAAGCCTATTAAAGTCAACGGGCTAGGAAAACATTGCACCGGAAGAGACAGCATCTTGGCTGTAGCATGCTTCCACTTTCCTAACAAAGAAATAAACACGTTATTAATAGCAGCAAGATCACTAAGCTCTGAGTAGCTGTTCACAGAGTCGTATTGTGTGCCATAGCTGTTCTTTGACATTTATTAAATGGGTATTGCCTTTTACTATCCTTATATTGGCCTCTAGCCTATTAGACTGCGCGCACGCGCACACACACACACACACTTCAAAATGCTACAGGTTATTGTAACTTAAACAAGGATTTGCATGTTAATCATACTTCTGGTTACAGGGGTGCTTTGTAGCATGGATATAAAAACAGTACTCGGGCTCTGGTTCTCTCACTGCAGCTCTTAACATAGACCTAGTAGTAGGCCAAGTGTAGACACTACTCTGCTCAATTTTCTATTATGGAAGAGCAGCCAATTACCCAAACTGGGGCCACATTTCCACCTGACAATTTAAATAAGATGACTAATAAAATTCTGCGTCGTTTGGTGCCTTTCTGAGGATCTCAAAGTGCTATGGAGAGGTTGCTAAGTACACTTACGCCCTGTTTTACAGACAGGGAAACTGAGGCAGGCAGTGGTTAAATGACTTGCTCAAGGTCACACACTGACCCACTGGCTGGAATATAACCTGTATCTCCTGACTCCCACTTCCCCATTCTAATTACCTGCATGTTGCTGGCAGCACCCCTTATGTCGCACCATGCGGGCGCCACTCCGGAGGGCGCTAGAGCTGGTTCCCTCCAGATACTGCTCAGGAAAAGCTTCCGGCACTGGTGCATGTGGCGAGCACACACACGTAATATGGAATGGACATGAGCAAGCACTCAAAAAAGAACAGCAATGTTAAATCACTGTCTCCCAAGCATACACTCACATAGACTCCTCTGTGCTGAGTCAGGTGTGCGTGTGTAATGCATCAATGTTCATAGGCTGATGATGTTGGGTGGAGGTTGGGACCCTATGAGATCCCCCTGTACAGTTTCCCCCGCCTCTCTGTTTGGGTTGATACGGCATGACAGGTGGCACAAGTGCCATTGCTAGCCTTTGGCAGCTCAGAGATAAAGTACAAAAGTCAGCACTAGAACTTCAGACCTTGGTCTGGGTCATGTTTCCCTATTTCTGAATCAGGATTTGAAAGAAAAAAAATCTTCCTATATGTGAAATATTTTTTCACTCAGTTACATTTTCTGAACTAGCCTCTTTGGACTAACAATCTTTGAGGCCGGATTATTGCTGGTTCCATGCAGGTGTGCACGGGTGGAAGGGAAGAGCGCAAGGAGCCTGTCCCATATACCTTTGCATGTGAGCCAGCCACAATCACAGTCCTTGCACTGCCTGAGTGCTCCAAACTAGTGCTGCTGCTGGCAGTATTCTCCTACAAGGATGGGTGAAAGGCTCAATAGCCCACCAATTTCCTGCACTAAGGAGTCCTCCAGGAAGAATGGAACTGCTCTTTGGTGGTGTGGTTTGGATTCTCTTGACCTTCTAACAGTGTCTATGCAGCAAACAGGTGCTTGTCAGAGATGTGCTTGTATGGCATCTGTGATTTTCACTAACTTGGAATCCAATGTAATTTTACACAGAGGGAATTTTTATCAGGCTCATCTGACACCATGCCCATAATCCCTAATGAAAACCTCAATAACATAGAATCACAGAACTGGAAGGGACCTCAAGAGGTCATCTAGTCCAGTCCCCTGCATGTAGAACATGGAACATGTAGAAACTGGAAATGGGAAACACCCATAGAACTCACCTATCTGACAATAATACTCAGCAAGCACTTTCTATCTTTAAAGCGTTTTACAAACACTAATTAACCCACACACCAGTAATTATCTGGTGTTAGGGGGGTTAGAATGTATGAGTTCCTTGCTCCTGTGCTCAGATCACACATCCCTCCATGAAGATCAAGTGCATTTCTTGGTGGAGGAGAGTGGAGCAAGCCTCCAATCACACCTGTGCAAGCCCAAAGACCTAAAAAAGCCAGAGAGCCCAATTCTGCTTCCATTTCTATCAGTGCAATGGGTACAGTGTGTGCAGAGAGAGAGCGAGAGAGAGAGAGAGAGCGCAGCCAGGAATGGCATTAGCAGCCACAGGTTGTTATTCTGCTAGTCATGAGCACCAGAGAGAGAAGAGGTTAACACAGCAGCAATAAGAGGAAAGAGGTGTGTACTGTACCACATTCTTTCACAGGCTCGTCAGACCCGTCCCTGCAGTCTCTATGTGAATCGCACACTTTGACTCCATCAATGCACTCTCCATTTTTACACTGAAACTTCCTGGGGCTTTCACACGTGGACTCTGTTGTGTTGGGCAAGAGAGGAAAGCGACTAAATTAGATTAGGGTCATGATAATGAAGACTGAACATCAAGCTTCAAGAGGTTAAAATTAGCAGTAATGAGATGGTGTTAAGCAAAAGAATATTTGGACTGAACATCATGCAGGATTATTTTTTCCCCCGAAGAGTGAGGTCTATTAGGACTTTGGAAAAGTTCCTAGGGAAGCCCCATTACTGGCATAATTTAAAATGCTCTATAAGGAACAACCCGGCATTGGCCTGGGGAGATGGATTAGGCAAGCTAATAGGCCTTTTAAATCTCCAGTGCCTACAATGCTCCGACTGAGCTGGACTTCTTGTTGTACCATACACTGGAGTGTAAGGTGCATTGGCTATACGTACCGTTAACGCAGCCTGCCTCATCGCTGTTGTCAGGACAGTCGTGTACCTTGTTGCACTGCTTTGCTCCATGGATACAGGTCCCGTCCCCACACTGGAACTCATCAGGGCGGCAGGTCACCAGTGCTTTAAAATGACACCATCAAACTGTTAACCAGTATGGATTTTAAATGGCTTCATACAATAGTCTTTAACCACATACAATAGACTCTTCATTTGGCTTATTAAACTGTACCTAACATGCTCCCTGGGCTCCTGTACCCAATTTAAAACATAAATTATATGTAGGGTTACCAGACAGCAACTGTGCAAAAACGGGACAGGGGTGGGGGGGTAATAGGCGCCTATATAAGAAAAGTCCCAAAAAACGGGACTGTCCCTTTAAAAACGGGACACCTGGTCACCCTAATTATATGTAGAGTTCAGTGTGTATATTAAAGGGCTCAACAGAAACTCAGTAACTCTTTCTCTGTGCAGGGAGCTTTAAGAGTTAACAAACCTGGGCTCTGTGAGACCAACAGGGGGTGAGGGCTTGTCACTGAGAATGTCCTGCCTTTAGCCCTCAGATGTTTAACCATGGCAGCTGAGGTGCTCTAGTTGATCTTATGGCAGAGCACGGGGAGTGAAGTGGGTCTCTAAGGTTAGCCAGGACCAGCCCGTATAGGGCAAAACCAATACCTTGAATAGCAGCCCAGAGCCAATCGGTGCAGACAATGGCGCTTTCCTGTCAGAAACAATATTAAGCAAGTGGGCAGCCAAATTCTGTGCTCACAGAAGTTTGAGTGGTTTTCAGCTTTAGCCCATACGAGGTCCACTGCTGCACTCCAATTCAAAGGAGACGAAGGACCGCGTGCCAACGTTGGCTACCGCACCTCAGCTTTTTATTTATTTTAGATTTAAAAAAGATTGTTTTAAAAATACATTTTGAAACATTTTTCAGAGTAGCAGCCGTGTTAGTCTGTATCCGCAAAAATAACAGGAGTACTTGTGGCACCTTAGAGACTAACAAATTTATTAGAGCATAAGCTTTCGTGGGCTACAACCCACTTCTTCGGATGCATCCGAAGAAGTGGGTTGTAGCCCACGAAAGCTTATGCTCTAATAAATTTGTTAGTCTCTAAGGTGCCACAAGTACTCCTGTTATTTTGAAACATGTCCAGCCTGAGGTGATGGGCCAAATTCATCCCTGGTGTAACTCCACGAAAGTCAATGCAGTTACACCAGGGACCAATCTAGGACTGGAGACGTGATTGTCAGAGATGCTGAGTACTCAAAAGTCAAACTGAAGACCAAAGGGAGTTGTAAGAGCTCAGCTGAGGGCCAGGCTCCGTGCTAAGTTACAGTCTGAAAACATCTCGGCAGACTCAGACCATGTTTCAAGCCCAGAGCTAATTTTCCTGGTCAGGTTATTACTGACTCAAAACAGGTCTTCATAACAGAAACATTAAGAAACCCCTCTGTTACAGAGGGCTGGATTCACAAGGGGGACTTGGGCTTGGCAACACTCGGTGCTACAATGCTTAACTTTTGAGCACCCCGCTGCCTAGTGAAATTCACAACCCTGAGTTAGGTGCTCAGGGTCCCTCCACAATGCTGGGGGAGAGTCAGGTGCCTGAGAAAGGGATTCACAGAAACCACCACACTGAGCTGCCAAAACTAGCCAGTAGGAAATGCGGAGGAAGGGGTGGGGTCTAAGCTCTCCCCCTCCAAGGGAATTAGGTGCCTAACTCCACCAGAGGGAGGCGTCTCCATCCACTTGGAATTCACAGCTCTGAACCCATTCCTGGAGTTAGGCCCTAAGTCAAATCAGTCCTTTCTTGCAAAAAACCCAGGAGGAGGTGGAGGAAATGGTGGTGGCCCCCTTATGCTCAAAAGACCAGGGGTTAGGGCACTCACCTGGGATGTGGGAAACCAGGGTTCAAGTCCCTGCTCCAAATCAGGCAGGGTAGGGACATGAACCTGGGTCTCCCACAACATCCCAGATGAGTGCAACTAACTGCTGGGCTGTAGTGCATAAAAGGTGAGTGGCACCACTGCCTCCTCTGTGGCAGTGGTCCCACATGTGGGAAGCATGTCCTGATGAGGCCCTGCAGGCAAGACAGGTGGGAGAATGACTGATTTGAAAATCCCACCAGGGCTGGGCATGAGCTAGAACACCAAGCTACTTGGTGGTGTCAGGACTTAGGTGTCGGTGTGCATGTCCACTGGCAGAAATGTAGGTGCCCTGGGGACTTCAGGCACCTATATGATTAGGCAGCAGCTGAGTGTGGTTTTGTGAATGCCAGTGGCACCTAAACGCTGAACGTAGGCACCTAAAGGGACAGGTAGACAACTACGTCCCCCTTGTGAATCTAGCCCAGAGCCTCTATCTGAAGCAATGCCTTCCTCAAGGTTATGTTAAACAAACAGCCTCCATAGCTGGGACTCTCATTTATATTGACAACGAATAAGGCTACGATTAAGTCACGGAGGTCGCGAAAGTCATGGAATCTGTGACTTCCAGCAACCTCTGTGACTTCAGCAGTGTCCTCTGCTGCCCATGGGGGCCAGGAGCTGCAGGGGCTGCCAGAGGCGGTGGGGAACCCCCAAACTTGCGGGCAGCGGGAGGGATAGCTCAGTGGTTTGAGCATTGGCCTGCTAAACCCAGGGTTGTGAGTTCAATCCTTGAGGGGGCCACTTAGGGATCTGGGGCAAAAATCAGTACTTGGTCCTGCTAGTGAAGGCAGGGGGCTGGACTCAGTGACCTTTCAGGGTCCCTTCCAGTTCTATGAGATAGGTATATCTCCATATTAAAAAAACAAACAAACCCTGAGGTCCCAGCCACCGCAGGCCCCCAGAGGTATGGGTGGTCAGGGTACCTCTCAGCTGACACAGGAACCGGTGGCACCCCTCGGCCCCTGAAGGTGGGGGGGAACCCCCAGGCCCCCATGAGCAGCAGGGGACCCCCCCAATCTGCAGGTGGCAGGTGTACCCCACAATCCCCAGCTGCTGCAGGTGGCTCCTAGCCCCTGCACAGCTGCCCCACTTCAGGTGGTGTGGGGACCCGCAGATCCCCATTTTGTCCCAGATATTTTTAGTAAAAGTCAGACTAAAAATATCCGTGACAAAATCTTAGCCTTAACAATGAGTACAGAAGCTCTATAGATGCTCAAGGGTAGCAGCCGCCAGTTTGATTGCAAAGGAGATCTACAGCTTCCTGGGTATGTTACACACTACAGTTCAGAGGAGACCATCTTCCAAATGTTTCCTCAAAATTCTATTAAAGTAGCCAAACATTTGGAAGTCTTTACTGCAGTGTTTCTCCTTTGGGGGCTGAAGCCGAGTTTTACATGACAGAAAATCATTGCCGTGAATAGTTATAGGAGGTCAGAGCTGATGCTAATTCATGTAATCCAAAGCCACATGGTAGCATTTCCTTGACAATTTCACACACACTCTCTAAATACAGAAATTATGGCTTCTTCTTCGAGTACTTGCTCATGTCCATTCCAATTAGGTGTGCGCGTGCCGCGTGCATGATTGTCGGAAGGTTTTTCCTCTAGCGGTACCCGTCAGGTCAGCTGTGGAGCCCCCTGGGGTGGCGCCTTTACGGCAGTGTATACAGGTCCTTGCTGACCCGCTGCCTGCTCAGTTCCTTCTTACCACCAGTGATGGTTGTTGGAGCAGCTCGGTCTTGCGTATTGCAAGTGCCTACTTAGAGGTCTTTCTTCGAATAGTTGTAAATCGTCACCCAGTAGTGTTAATTAAATTAGTTGAATAGTACTTAGCTGGAAGATCTTCCCCGATTCCCTTTCCCCCGGATTGGGGCATGCCTCGGTCCCAGGGTTTAAGCCCTGTGAGAAGTGCCTGCAGCCAGGTGGCGATCTGCACGAATCCTGCCTCAAGTGCCTCGGGGAGGGTCATCAGGCGGATAGGTGCAAGATTTGCAGGGGTTTTAAGCCCAGAACAAAGAAGAAGAGAGACTCTCGCCTGAAGCGCCTCCTAATGAAATCTGCACTTCGCCCACAGCCTCGATGCGCAGCGCACCGGCGCGGGAACCCTTGGCCCTGAGGAAGGACTCGGGTAAGAAGCATCGGCACCGCTCTCTGGCCCCGAGGCCCAGCTCCACCTTGCGGCACCATTCACAATCGCCAGTGCTGCATAAGACGAAGAAGGTGGTCAAGGGCTGCTCGCCGGCACGGCACACCAGTGGGGTGTGTCCTGTGTTGGGACACCCCAAACCTGGCCTGCAAGTCCTGCAGCTGTCGAGTCCGGCCGTGACAGGGGGGCCGTCGAGTCCGGTGCGGGTGGGCTCTCTGGTGCCAGAGCACTTGGAGGGAGAAGACCTCGATCCTCCCACCACACCGGACACATCTGAAGCCGCATGGGATCTGATCGCCATGACGGCTCAATCCCCGGGCCCACTGGCACGTGCCCCGGCACCGCCACCTATCATGGCGCCGACATCAACGGCTCCGACAATGATGGCACCGATGGCGGCACCGCCCCCCATCATCATCCTGGGAATCCACACCCCTGCTCCGCAGAGGAAGCCCTTCAAGCCCCAGCCTCCACTATGCTACTACTCAGGGAGCACGAGGCAGGACTTCAATAGAAGGAGGGGCAGGAACAACAGGAGGAGGCCATAGAGATCCTCCTCTGACCAGGGCCACGGTTTGTCCAAACAGCCTCCTGGCCCTAAACCTAATTTTTGAAGGTGCGCCCGAGGACAAGCCCCAGTCCATCTCCCCCCTTTGCGAAACATCTGTCCCACTTCTACTGTGCCTGGGCCCAGATTACCTCAGATCGCTGGGTACTAAGCATGGTAGAGATGGGATAGTATATCCAATTCTGTTCCCTCCTGCCCTCCCTTCCCTGTCCCTCTTCAGGGACCCCTCTCACAAGCAACTCCTTTTACACGAGGTGAAATCACTCTTCGCTCTCGGGACGATAGAGGAGGTTCCTCAGGAGTTCAGGGGAAAAGGGTTCTACTCCCAATACTTCCTCATCCCCAAGGCCAAGGGTGGGCTCAGACCTATTCTAGATCTGCGAGACCTCAACATATTCATAAAGAAAGCGAAGTTTTGCATGGTCTCCCTGGCCTCCACCATTCCTTCCCGGGATCCAGGGGACTGGTACGCCGCCCTCAACTTGAAGGATGCTTACTTCTGGACATCTTCCAGAGGTGGGGCTTTCCCCACTGGGACCTATTCATGACATGGAGCAACAGGAAGTGTCAGTGCTTCTGCTCCTTCCTGAACCACAGCCCAGGTTCTATTGCGGACGTGTTTCACCTGTCATGGGCGAATCATCTGCTCTATGCGTTTCCACCCTTCCCTCTCATACACAGGGTTCTCCTCAAAGTCCGCCTGGATAGGGCCTCATTGATCCTCATAGCACCGGTATGGCCCCGCCAACACTGGTTCACCACGCTGTTGGACCCATCAGTGGACAGGCCTGTAGCCCTTCCCTTGTTCCCAGACCTGATCACACAAGACCACGGCAGGATACGACATCCGACCCTGGAGTCCCTCCACCTCACAGCGTGGAAGCTTCATGGTTAAACCAGTCTCAACTTCAGTTCAGGGGGTCCTTCTCCGAAGCAGGAAGCCCTCTGCTCTTGCCACTTACCTCGCCAAGTGGTTCTCGATTTGGTCTATGCAGAAAGGTACTCCTCCACCACAAGCCTTGATCCTGTTTATTTTGGACTACCTGCTCGACTTGAAATGGTAGGGGTTGGCGACCTCTTCGATCAGTGTACATTTGGCCGCCATCTCTGCCTTTCACCCAGGGGTGAAGGGTAGGTTGGTCTTTGGAAACCTGATGGTAGGCTGCTTCCTCAAGGGGCTGGATAGACTGTATCCTCAGGTGAGGCAGCATCTTCCTCCTTGGGACCTCAATCTAGTCCTTGCCAGGCTTATGTCCCCCCGTTTGAGCCCATGGCAACATGTTCCTTGCTCTACCTATCTTGGAAGGTAGCTTTCCTCATGGCCATCACTTCAGCCAGAAGGGTCTCCGAACTCAAGGCGCTGACATCTGAACCCCCTTACACTGTCTTTTATAAAGACAAGGTGCAACTATGCCCACACCCTGCGTTTCTCCCTAAAGTAGTCTCTCAATTCCCTAGAAATCAGGACATTTTCTTACCTGTGTTTTTTCCCAAGCCGCATGCCAATAACAGAGATCGCATGCTTCATTCATTGGACGTGAGATGCGCCCTGGCTTTCTATACTGAGCGCACAAAGCCGTTTCGGAAGTCCCCACAGCTCTTCATCACTGTTGCAGAGAGGATGAAAGGGCTTCTCATCTCCTTCCAACGTATATCATCCTGGATCACGTCGTGCATCAGGACTTGCTATGACTTAGCCAAGATTCCGGCCCCAACATTGACGGTGCACTCTACAAGAGCTCAAGCGTCATCTGCCGCTTTCCTAGCTCAAATGCCCATTCAGGATATATGCAGGGCAGCCAAATGGTCCTCTATCCATACCTTCACCTCGCATTACGCAATTTTGCAACAGTCCAGAGATGACGCAGCGTTTGGCAGGGCAGTACTGCAATCTGCGACCAGATGAACTCGGACCCCTCCTCCAAGAGTACGGCTTGGGAGTCACCTGATTGGAATGGACATGAGCAAGCACTCGAAGAAGAAAAAACGGTTACCTACCTCTTGAAACTGTTGTTCTTCGAGATGTGTTGTTCGTGTCCATTCCAAATCCCGCCTGCCTCCCCTTTGTTGGAGTATTCCGGCAAGAAGGAACTGAGCAGGCGGCGGGTCAGCAAGGACCTATATACACTGCCATAAAGGCACCACTCCAGTGGGCTCCACAGCCAACCCGACGGGTACCGCTAGAGGAAAAACCTTCCGACAATTGTGCACACAGCGCACACACATCTAATTGGAATGGATATGAGCAACACATCTCGAAGAACAAGAGTTACGAGAGGCAAGTAGCCATTTTTTTTAGATACCCCAAAAAGAGCCAAGAGACATTAAGTGAACTAGCAGTAAGTATCATAAAGTGCAAGCCATGGCACAGTATTATTCTTCACAGCATCATACAGGATGCAAAATACAGATTTAGGATGACTTCAGTTGACTGAACTCTATCATGTACAGAATTGCTGCATGACATTTTATATAGCAATGACAACTGCAGCACCTGTGGAGGCATGGGGGAAACCCAGAATTTATAAATACAATGTGACAAAATAAAGGCTGTGAGGTGGCTCTGTTCCCTCCTGCCCCAGAGAGAAGTCAAATCCACCCCATAAATGCACAAAGATAAACCTTTTGCAAAAAACCCTAAGGCAAAAAGCTTTCCCAAGTAATAAACTGTGTCCTAGGAGCCACAGCTTTGTCACCATCAAATTCCAGAAACTAAGTAACTGTGAGGTAAGTGGATGGGAGACCTCAAAGGCAACATCTATGGACCTACTGGATCATCAGTTTCATTTTCTTACTTATAGGTGGCACTCTTTCCTCTAACTCAGCAGTGAAGCAATTGCCCAACCCAATCCTACACTTAGGGTATGTCTACACTAGGAGAGTAGTTCGATTTTACTTAAATCGAATTTGTGGAACCGATATTACAAAGTCGAACGTGTGTATCCACACTAAGGACAGTAATTCGACTTTGTGAGTCCACACTAACGGGGCAAGCGTCGACATTGGAAGCGGTGCACTGTGGGCAGCTATCCCACAGTTCCCGCAGTCCCCGCTGCCAATTGGAATTCTGGGTCGAGCCCCCAATGCCTGCTGGGGCAAAAAATGTGTCGAGGGTGGTTTTGGGTAACTGTCGTCATCCAACCGTCACTCCTGCCCTCCCTCCCTGAAAGCGCCGGCGGGCAATCAGTTTGCGCACTTTTCTGGTGAGTGACAGCGCGGACGCCACAGCACTGCGAGCATGGAGCCTGCTGCGACCATCGCTGCAGTTATGGCCGTTGTCAACACCTCGCACCTTATCATCCAGCTTTTCCAGAGGCAGATGCTGAGAAATCAGGCGAGGAGGCTACGGCAGCGCGGTGAGGACATTAAGTCTGAGGGGGCACAGACCTCTCACAAAGCACGGGACCCCGCGCCGTGAACATCATGGTGGCCATGGGTCATGTTGATGCTGTGGAACGGCGATTCTGGGCCCGGGAAACAAGCACGGACTGGTGGGACCGCATAGTGCTGCAGGTCTGGGATGAATCACAGTGGCTGCGAAACTTTCGGATGCGGAAGGGAACTTTCCTGGAACTTTGTGAGTTGCTGTCCCCTGCCCTGAAGCGCAAGGACACCCGGATGCGAGCAGCCCTGACTGTCCAGAAGCGAGTGGCCATAGCCCTCTGGAAGCTTGCAACGCCAGACAGCTACCGGTCAGTCGCGAACCACTTTGGCGTGGGCAAATCTACCGTGGGGGTTGCTGTGATGCAAGTAGCCAACGCAATCGTTGAGCTACTGCTGTCAAAGGTAGTGACCCTTGGAAACGTGCAGGTGATCATAGATGGCTTCGCCGCGATGGGATTCCCAAACTGCGGTGGGGCTATAGATGGAACTCACATCCCTATCCTGGGACCGGACCACCAGGCCAGCCAGTACATTAACCAAAAGGGCTACTTTTCAATGGTGCTGCAAGCACTGGTGGACCATAGGGGACGTTTTACAAACATCAACGTCGGATGGCCGGGCAAGGTTCATGACACTCATGTTTTCAGGAACTCTGGTCTGTTTAGACGGCTGCAGGAAGGTATTTACTTCCCGGACCACAAAATAACTGTTGGGGATGTGGAGATGCCTATAGTGATCCTCGGGGACCCAGCCTATCCGCTAATGCCCTGGCTCATGAAGCCCTATACAGGCGCCCTGGACAGTGAAAAAGAACTCTTCAACTACCGGCTGAGCAAGTGCAGAATGGTGGTGGAGTGTGCTTTTGGACGTCTCAAGGGGAGATGGAGAACCTTACTGACTCGCTCTGATCTCAGCGAAACCAATATCTCCATTGTTATTGCAGCTTGCTGTGTGCTCCACAATCTCTGTGAGAGCAAGGGGGAGACCTTTATGGCGGGGTGGGAGGTTGAGGCAAATAGCCTGGCTGCTGATTACGCCCAGCCAGACAGCCGTGCGATTAGAAGAGCCCAGCGGGACGCGCTGTGCATCCGGGAGGCTTTGAAAGCTAGGTTCCTCAGTGAGCAGGGTAACCTGTGACTATTAAGTTTGTTTAAAGAGAAGCTGAACCTGCCCCCGTTTCTTTACCCAGTTAATGTTGACTATCCTCTCCAGTTACATACCCCCTTCACCCCGTTCCCCCCCTTCCAACACACGTTTAAAAATAAAATAAATGGAACTTTGTTAATGAACACCGTTTTCTTTATTACTTTTCGGGACTCTGTGTGTGGGGGCTATGTGACTTTGTGGCGGGGGAGGACGGTTACAGATCCCCTGCTGCGTGGCTCTATGATCCAGGCTAAGGACCGCTGCATAAGATCTCTAACTGCCCTCCCCCGCCAGAAAGTCACATAGCCCCCCCCACACACACACAGAACATGAAAACCACCTCCCAGACTGACCAGGGTGCCTAGTGACTGCAATGTGTGTGTGACCTTGTGCTGAACCTGACCCCGTGTCTGTACCCTGGTAAAGGTGACTGTCCTCTCCAATTACCAACCTCCTTCCCCCCCTTCAAACACACTCTCCTCTAAAAGAACATGACGGAAACAGTAATTAACAGAAACATATTTTTTATTAGCAACTACACAGTTAGGGGATGACACTGGGACGGGGGCTTGGGTGAGGTGCTTTTGGAGTGAAGGAAAGGACTTATCAAAACTTTGGGAATGAGAGCCGTCTGGTACTTGAGCAGTCTGCAGGGGTGGAGTGACAGTTTTCACGGCCCCTGCCGCCCCTCCTTCTTGGGACTTTGGGTGAGGGGGGTATGGGACTTTGTGGCGGGGGAGGGCGCTTAGAGATAGACTGCAGCGGGGCTCTGTCCTCCTGCCTCCGGTCCTGCAGAACATCCACAAGGCGCCGGAGCGTGTCCGTTTGCTCCCTCAATAGTCCAAGCAGCGTTTGAGTCGCCTGCTGGTCTTCCTGCCGCCACCTCTCCTCCCGTTCAATGTGTGATCGATGGTATTGCGACATGTTCTCCCTCCACTGGGTCTGCTGGGCCGCCTCGGCTCGGGAGCAGCCCATAAGTTCTGAGAACATGTCGTCCCGTGTCCTTTTCTTTCTCCGCCTAATCTGCGCCAGCCTCTGGGAGGGGGATGCCAGGGTAGGTCGGGAGACAGTCGCAGCTGTGGGATGGGAAAAAGGGAGTGAATTCCTCAAAAATATAATTTTTTGTGAACAATGAACATAGTTTTTCTCTGTGAACAAGACCATGCACAGCACCTATCACATGTGCACTCAGGACAAGGTCGAATTTTCGGCCTTCGCATTCAGTGCCTGGGGTCTTGCAGTGGAGATCAGACAAGCGGGGCAGGACAGCGGAATTCGGGTAGCAGGCTGACATGGTAAGCCGTAGACTTTTGGCTGCTTAAAACTTAAATTATAGCAGTGCCCTCCTTTCATGTTCAAAGCAATGCTCCTAGCGTTGGCCAGTTCCTGCTGCCAGCAATCCGGCAAGCATGAACTCTGCCCCTGTCCCACCCCCTCGCGGCTGTCCCCGGGAAAGATCCCTGTATGCTGCCCCTCTCCCGCCTCCACCGCGTGGCTGTAAACCGCCGGTTACAGTTCTGTAAAGGAACAGGCAAGCAGTCCCAATAGTAACATTCCCCTAATTCTAAGCAGGTCACCATGAGCGACATCACTCTGCTGAGGATTTCTGAGACAGAGAAAGAACGCATGCTGCGTGAAAGCCAGCAAAAACCAGGGCCGTATGCCGCCATGCTCTGCAAGGCAATGATCCCAGAGTACTTGATGATAGCCTGGCGCGGAAAAGTTTCCTACCACGGAGGACACAATAAGGCCGCTCTCCCCAGGAACCTCATGCAAAGGCTTTCCAATTACCTCCAGGAGAGCTTCGTGGAGATGTCCCATGAGGATTTCAGCTCTATCCCCGGACATATAGACCTTATTTTCCAGTAGCTGCACTGGCAAGGACTAAAAAGTAGAGCGCCTAGGGCAAACTAATCATGATAAACCGGACATTGTTAGATTCTTTTGCAGTAGTTGCACTGCCAAGGACTTAAACGTTAAGCGCCTAGGGCAAACTAATCATGAAAAACCCATTGTTAATATTCCTGTTCTGTTCAAAATAAATGTTTACATGTTTAATACACTTACCGACTGATCCTTCCCCTGATTCAGGGTCCGGGTTAACGCCTGGGGACGGTTGGTAGGGGATCTCTGTGAGGGTGATGAAGAGATCCTGGCTGTCGGGGAAATCAGCGTTGTAAGCGCTGTCGACTGCCTCGTCCTCCTCATCTCCTTCCTCATCTTCCCCGTCCGCTAACATCTCCGAGGAAGCGGCCGTCGACAATATCCCATCCTCAGAGTCCACGGTCAGTGGTGGGGTAGTGGTGGCGGCCACACCTAGAATGGAATGCAGTGCCTCGTAGAAACGGCATGTCTGGGGCTGGGATCCGGAGCGTCCGTTTGCCTCTTTGGTCTTCTGGTACCCTTGTCTCAGCTCCTTGATTTTCACGCGGCACTGCGTTGCATCCCGGCTGTATCCTCTCTCTGTCATGGCTTTTGAGATCTTCTCGTAGATCTTTGCATTCCGTCTTTTCGATCGCAGCTCCGAAATCACGGACTCATCGCCCCACACAGCGATCAGATCCAAGACTTCCCGATCAGTCCATGCTGGGGCCCTCTTTCTATTCTGAGATTGCATGGTCACCTCTGCTGGAGAGCTCTGCATCGTTGCCAGTGCTGCTGAGCTCGCCACGATGTCCAAACAGGAAATGAGATTCAAACTGCCCAGACAGGAAAAGGAATTCAAATTTTCCCGGGGCTTTTCCTGTGTGGCTGGTCAGAGCATCCGAGCTCGGACTGCTGTCCAGAGCGTCAACAGAGTGGTGCACTGTGGGATAGCTCCCGGAGCTATTAGCGTCAAATTCCATCCACACCTACCCTAATTCGACATGGCCATGTCGAATTTAGCGCTACTCCCCTCGTCGGGGAGGAGTACAGAAATCGAATTTAAGAGCCCTTTATGTCGAAGTAAATGCCTTTGTTGTGTGGACGGGTGCAGGGTTAATTCGATTTAACGCTGCTAAATTCGACATAACCTCCTAGTGTAGACCAGGCCTTACAGTTAGTGTGATTTTTGTCACTCAGTTCAACTAGAGAAGGCCTGCAGTTTATCAAGTAATTTGGGACCCTCAAGACGAAAGGCTCTATGTACCTTGAATATATTTATTTATTATTAGTAGTAATATTAGTAATATTAGTAACAATAATAAGACTCCCAAATTTAGGTTAAATTAAAAAAAATAATTTTAACCAAACTTACTATAAAGAGAAATGTTTCCATTTAAAAAAAAATGAAATCAATTTGTAGGAAACCCAAACCCAATATTGTACAGCTGCATGAGAATTTGAGGGGAAAATTGTTAACACCAGTTTAGTATCTTTATACAAGCTGAATGGACAGCAACATGCATAAATACCGATGCCAGATGGTGCAAAGACTTATGGAAAAAAATACTTTTGCAGTTTGAAAAGTACAGTGAGCAGATTAATTAACCAGAAGTTTGAAAAGTGTTCTGATTTTCACAGGTGCTGATCACCTGTACCTCCAACTGACCCTCTGGGAACTGCACGTGCTTAGCGCCTCCGAAATATGGCCACTGAGGGCCTCACATTTGGCATCCAACTCTTCTGACAATTTTGGCTAAGGTTTGTAACACAAAAGCCAAAGAAGTTAACATCAGCATAAAAGGAACCATAAAACTCCCCAGCCTGGGGTTCAACACAGTTCCTATAAACATGGTGTGGAGCCTAACCTTCCCGTGAGCCATATCCCCCACTGTCTCTCTAGTAGTCAATGTATTGCTCTGTCCCTGAACATCTGGGTAAGCGGAATGAGCAGCTGAGCTAAATTTAACTCCTTGGTCACCAAGGACCAGGTAGTCCCCTAAAACCTTACCGGAGGTGAAAAGAACAGTCAATTTTTAAAAATTCATTCACTCTTAATCATCTAAGTGTGACAAGGGGAACAATTTAAAAAAATGTATCTGTACAATGTTCTTATAAGTACAACAGCATCGTACCTGCAATGTTGTGGCAAAAGCTATCCTGGTCCTGGTAGGCAGGCAAGGGGTGTGGGAGGCGGTGGAAGATTGGCCACAAGCCTTTTTATAACGAAACTGGGACATAATTCCATTTCAATATAATTGGCTGAGTGAATACAACAGGCCACCAATCAGGGGCATTCCCACAGCAACAGGATATCCTGTGTTAGAGAGGAGGGCTGTGTTTTTGCAGAGCTTTGTTTATATGCACCAGCTGTTCAGAAAATTGCAGGGCTATTTCAGAGGCTTCAATCAATGGAATCTCAGCATTTTTTATAGCTCCTCTTCAGTTCCACAAAACAGAAACAAAGCAAGAACCTGTTAAATTAACTGCTCCACATAACACAACTATGCTTTACATTTGCAAATTCTGGACAAAAAGACAAGCTGCTCAAATTCAACATGCACATTCCAGGCTCAAAGCTGGTATTCGCCTTGCCAATTACCCCCGTGTCTTTAATGGGGATGTGCACCAAACAACTTCAATCTGAGGCATTTATTACCTTTTAAAAATAAAGTCACTTTGCAGTTTTATGGCAATTTTCACGTGCGTTTCTCAAAGCACTTTTCAGACATTAACTAAGCCTCAAGATAAGTCCTATTTTATGGATGGAGGGACTGAGGCATAGAGTTGGAAGTGACACGAAAAGACAGTTGTAGAGTCAGGATTAGCTCTCAAGAGCCCTGATTCCTAGTTATTTGTTCTAAGCACTGTCCAATAGTCCCCTTCTGTATGAACAACCTATATTTCAAAGGAGAACTTTTAAGATAACAGGTCTGGATTGTGAGGCTGATAAATCCAAACTATAGATTATATTAGAAAAATACATTTTGAGTGTATTTATATGAATTCAGGAAAAAAACAACTGCCACAGACGAATTCCTTGATCCAGCCCATTCTATCCTATTTATTTTCTCTCTCTCTGCCAAAGCATTTTCACTAGTTGTCGCCCTCAGTGGGTAGCCTACTTTTTCATTCATCCAAAATGGTTATGACAACAAGTGATTGATGCTGGCCTCAAGGCAGATTTTTTTAAGTGGTTAATATCCCTCTATTATGTATAATACAAAAAACCCATTAGCTCCATGTGCAGGAAAAGATGTAAAATTGACATCTTCAGTCCTGAACTTAATCTAATCAGATCAAATCTATGGTATTTTTAATATACCTATTGTAGAGGTATCAAAGCACCAGATGATGGATGCCATGTCATATATTTGTAACTTCTTCTGTGTCTTTAATAAAAAAAAGACTTAGAAAGTTCAGAGAGAGAAGAAAACCTCAGCTGTCTGGGCCGGATCCCCAATGGGTGTAAATCAGTAGCTCCACTAAAGTGATTTACAACAGCTGAATATCTGATTCTTTGTTTCCACAATTGTTTGTTTAGCAAACTCAGATCCTTTTGTTTTACAAGGGCATCGACAAACTGTTTAGTTCTCCAACGTCACTTTTCAAGCTGTGTAATAGATGGCATGTTTATATTTGAGGTGTGTGCTTCAGAACACACACCAGCTACCGTCACCGCCTGGGTGCAGCTTTTTTATGGTTAGGAGCCACACTGGTTTAATCTAGGAATGATCAGTTAAACACACAGATACCCACACCCAGAGCAACAGATCCTCTCTTCTCTGGTGCATTAAGGGTCTCGTTTCCCACTACATACAGCTCTAGCGGACTAATTATACTGTTATTCACACTAGTTTTACCTGAGCAGAACTTCACTTACTTCAATGGAGTTACTCCTTATTTA
Source organism: Emys orbicularis (assembly GCF_028017835.1). Lineage (NCBI taxonomy): Eukaryota > Metazoa > Chordata > Testudines > Emydidae > Emys > Emys orbicularis. The sequence goes on from NC_088690.1 coordinate 11,820,476, forward strand.
CATCGCTACAAGTGAGAGGAGAATCAGGACCTGCATGTGTCAAGGAGCCCTCCACAGAAAGGATGGTGTAACAGTCCCTGTGTTTCCTGGAGCCACAGAACCAAACCCAGCGGTGGCAGCTCTGCCGTTCATCCCTTTCTGGTAGGTAAACTGAACATCATGCAATTTGCTGTATATGGATTTACTGCAGGAGACCTTGTACACTAAAATTCCTGCCTTCTGAACATGAATGTTAAAGGTCCCAAGGCACTTTCCAAAGAAGTGGGAGTTTGCCCATCTCCTTGGCCAAATTTCTTCTTTCCTTCACTACTGTGCACTAGCTGGCAGTCATCATTCCCCCCAGAGGAAGTTGCACTATGATGTTGTAGGGAGATATTTTGAAAAGTTTTCTATATAATTGTGAAATATTATGACTGCTGCCTGCTTTACACCACATTTCTTCAAGGCTTCCTATTGTGATGGCTGGAGCTCAGTGGATACCCTTTGGAAGCCATCTGTGCCCATGTTGGATCAGGCCCAGGGGATGTCCCTGAGTAACAAAGTACTCTCTCGCCTTCAAGGTAGGCCAAATGTAGTCCCAGTCCTGCCAGCCATGCAGCAAAGGCGAGATGAATGTGACTTGTAAGTGACTTGACTTAGACTCCCTTCTAAAAACAACTGGGGCTCAAAATGGCATTTTCACATTTCAACTGGCAAATGCTTCCATGACATGTCTCCTACTGCACCCACCTAGGCCCCTTGGATGTGGAGAAGGAGAGAGGGGAGCTCATTTTCCCCCTACTGGATTGAAGCTTGTGTGTAAATAGTCCACCCTCAAATGCCAATGCCATTCCAGGGAACGTACCTCAAGGTCTGAGTTCACTTACTTACATTGTAAGTTCTTTGGGGTGGGGACTATCATTTTGTTCTGGGTTTGTACAGCGCCTCGCATAATGGGGTCCTAGTCCATGACTAGAGCTCCTAGGTGCTACAAATAATTGTGCACAGAAGGTATCAGAATCAAATGTGCACTAACACAGCAAAGGGCCCCAGGATAACCCCCCTTGGCTACTAGCAGGGAATTTACACCTGAGATACTATAACCTGCCCAGGGGTATCAGTGCTGTGAAAATACAACTAGGGGAATAATTACCTGGTAGTAAAAAGAAAAGCACTTGCTTTAAAAATCCAAACTACAGTGACCCAGCTACCATATACACTAGATTAGTTTGACTGGTGTGACAAACATTCCCGACCTACGCTGGGTCGTGCTTTCTTTGTACTGTGACAGATCAAACTGGCCTTTGTGAAAGTGAATTCAAATTGAAGCTGCCAACAGGGCGTCTCAAAAACAGAGATTTTATTCTGGAAACTCACTTTTCTTTCAAGTGTTAATACAACCCCCCCACACACACACCCCCTCCATAACAGGAGACAGAGAGTCCTGCCTGGAACTGGGATCCCACAGGACCCACAGGACCCGCTGCCACAATAGCGGGAGTGGAAAGGGATTAAAAATACTGTAACACCCTGGCTTTATGTAGCTCATTGTATTGCCCTCTAGTGGCTGTCCCACAGAGAGGATAACAGATCTACTGCTAGTGCTGACTGAGGGAGTTCACCTTCAGCTGCAGCCACTGAGGCCCACATTCCTGAAGGTGAAGGACCAGCTCTGTGGCTCAAACAGATCTATTCCATCATATTGCTCTCCACCAATCACATTGTTATCCCCCTCATATCCAGTCAATCAGCGCTCCCCCTCTCGACAAAATCAAGCCTCCCTGAAGCTGAGCATCAGTCCTTGACCCGGGGGGCATTCTGAGCCAAAAAATTAAAAATTCTGCACCAAAAATTAAAAATTCTGCAAAATTCTGCAAATTTTATTTGTCAAAATAACACTACATAATTACACCAGTTTCAATTATTTTGGTAATTTATTTCAAAATACCCGTCAGCAAGTATGTCTGTAACAATACAAACACACACAAAAAAATCCCCCAGGAGTAGAGAGTTAAAGAAACCCCTATGACAAGCCAGTTCCTGTTCTCTGTTCCCCTCCCCTCCACAAGCCCAGCTGGGGGCCAAACACACCCCCACCCCCGAGCCCAGCTGCAGGGGCCCCCCCAGGCCAGATACCCGCACTCCCTCCCCCCCAGCTCAGCCGCGGCACCCCCTGGTCCAGATACCACACCCCTCTCCCCCAGAGCCCAGTCATGGCGCCCCCAGCCCAGACATCCGCCCCCTCTCCTCCCCAGAGCCCAGGGATCCAGAGGGAGAAACAGCCTGATGCTGGGTCCCAGGCTTGCACGGAGTTTCCTGTGCACCGCCCTCTCCTTCCCTCAGGGCATGCTGGAAACTGCAGCTGCTTGGAACCCTCTAGCTCCCTCCCCTTTCCCCCCAGCAGTGTCTTCTATGTGCGAGCTGGGATCTGCTGGATCCAGCGGCCCCTAGTGGTGGCCAGCAGCACTGCAGCCCATTTCTGTGGGGGAAAAGAAATTCTGCATGCACAATGTTAATTTCTGCAAAATTCTGCATTGCGCAGTGGCGCAGAATTGCCCCAGAAGTAAATCCTGAGCCCACCTGGGACTCCTATCCTGCTGCTGCCCACACCCCCTTTGATTTTCTGTATACCGGCTCTTTCTCCTGCTCCTTGGCTATCTACTCATTTTTCTCCTCTCCCTACTCTTAAGAGCAGCTCAGAGGCTACTCTGCATTTTCCCCTACCCTCCTGAAATACAACTAGTGGTGACGGGGGCTTCCACTTTCTCTTTCTCCTGTTAAAGGAGCTACAGCATTTGCTCCCTGCTTGTATCTCTGCTTCACAGAAAGCCTAACTGCCTTCTTGTTCAGGCCCTTCCCAAACTGGGACTGCCCTACTAGCCTCAGAGGCTGGATTTTTCTGCCCTGCTGGGTGCAATGTCTATGTGGACAGTAAAAACCCTATGTCTCTGATTCTAAGAGCAGGAGGTTTTCCTGGGTCCTTGGTTAAAATGTTCAGTCCCTGCAGTTGGTTGTGGCCCTCCTCCCCAGAGCTGCCCCCCTTTCAGCAGTGCTGTATGTATGTATGTAGCTGTGTAAATATTTTATTTCATCTCAATCTTGTCATGATGAATATTTCAACGAAACATTTTCTCCATTTCCCTCTTGGTCTCTCTGGGTAAGTGACCAGTTTGAGCAGTTTAGTGCCTGAAAATGGATAAAACATTCAATACACAGCAACAACGTGTTAAATACACAAAGCTAACTGAAGAGAAATCCATTATTTATGATCTCTGTGACTTTAACAAGCCAAACTCTTATACTGAAAGGGCTTAGGTTTGAGAGCAAAGTGTATTTTGAACTGGCTTCTTCAGAGATCCCTTTATTGACTGTCTGGTTCAATATGCTCTGGATTCATAGGCAGAAAACTATTTTTTTTTTTTTTTTTGCTTTAACATAGATGTTAAAGCAAACCTGTGAGCTGTGATCCCCTGAGGCGATCTACGGGTTTTCAAACCTGTTCCCATTCCCTATCTCTGATTTCCAACTGCAACAGATCTCCTCAGTCACTTGCTACCAATTCCTCCTCAGCTAGGGCCCCACAACCCACTCCACTACCAAAGAGCCGGGTAAAGGGTAAACTGATTGCAGTCTATAAGTGCCTACATGGGACATAAATATTTGATAATAGACTCTTCAGCCTAGCAGGCAAAGGTATAACACGATCCAATTGCTGGAAGTTGAAGCTAGACAAATTCAGACTGGAAATAAGGTGTAAATTTTTAACAGGGTAATTAACCTTTGGAACAATTTACCATGGGTCATGGAGGATTCTCCATCACTGGCAATTTTTAAATCAAGACTGGATTTTTTTAAGATATGTTCTAGTTCAAACTAGATAATAATTCCCCAGAATTATTTTGGGGAAGTTCTATGGCCTGTGTTATGCAGGAGGCCAGACTAGATGTCCTTTCTGACCTTGGAATCTATGAATCTTCCCCTCCACTCCCCACCCCATGTTTTCTATCTGCTTTCCAGTCCTGTGTTATTCTTTTAGAACAATTAATTTCCCCCCAAACCTAAATGCTTTCATCTCTCTTTAAGAAGCTATGGGCCAGATTGTGTCACGAAGGTTCTAGCACTGAACAAGGGGCAGGGTGGAGCCGCCCTGCCTCTGAAAGGGATTGTGACTCAGTGAGGAACATTGCCCCTGCAGCTCCTGGAAAGCTGGCTCTCTCCTACCCACTCCTGTCAGAGAGGCTCACATTTAAGTCACTACAGGAGCTGCTGTTTAACTCTCTGAGCCTCAAATCAGCCTCTGACTTCTCACTGAATGCACCATTATTTGCAGCCACAGAGTTCTGTGCTCCGACTCGTTTGTGCAGGTTATTTTGGTAATTGGGCACTCAGCTACACAGTCTGCAGACACAAATACCCAGTTTGAAGGCACAAATTTGTTGCAGCAAACATGTCATTAGAGGTCTTGGCTGAAATGTGGCCTTTAGGGGCACCCAAAAATACTCTCTCCTCCAAGGAAATCTTTACCCAGCAGACATCCCTTGTCCCCAACACTGCTTAGCCCCTGCAGATACTTACGACAATCCTGCTCGTCTGACTTGTCTTTGCAGTCCTCGTCACCATCGCACTTCCAGTTCAAGTGGATGCACTCCCCATTGCCACACCTGAATTCGTGGGCCGCACAGGTGTTCAGCACCTGAGGCTTGACTTTGTAGCCACACTTCTCCATCGATTCATCTGAGTGGTCTTCACAGTCGGGCTGGTTGTCACAGACCCAGGGCTCAGGGATGCACACGCTGTTGTTGCACTGGAACTCATTAGGGTTGCAGGTGAGGGGCGAGCACTTCCTCTCGTCACTGCCATCGCCACAGTCGTTGTCGCCATCACACACAAAGATCATGGCTATGCAGGTCTTGTTACTGCACTGGAACTCACTGGAAGAACAGACTTTGGAGTAAAAACAAACAGGTGAGTTGGGAGATCTTCAACCTAGTCCCCAAGTGGACATTGCGTCCATGTCACAAACCCACCACACACCCTTGGGCAGTCTCTGCTCAGGAGAAACCCAACACTGGAGCAGGCTAGGAGTGAAGGACATTAGCTAGGCCGTGTGGTGTCCAGACCAGGAACAGCTGGGTTGTTCCAAGTCAGTAGTGACATGCATTGGCTGTGTGTGTGTGGAGTCCAGCCAGGGTGGAAATACCAGAGTTGTGGTAGGCTATCACTGAGGATCATTAACACAACTGTGCGTGGAGCCCAGGAGTGGAATAGTTGAAGGGCTGAAGGTCAAGACTGAGAAGCACTGGCAGAACTGCATGGGGAGCTTTGGACAGAAGTGTACGGGAACTGAAGATCAGGAACAAGGACCACTGGCAATTCTGTGTGTGGTCCCAGCACCAGAACAGCAAAGGTATTGCAAGCTAAGACTGAAGAGCACTGTCTGAGCTGTGCTGGGAGACAAGCAATGGAACAGCAGAGATATTACAGTCTAGGATGGAGATACATGGCAGAATTGTGTGACACAGTCTTGCATAGCTCCTGATGGCACTATACTGAGCTCAAGCCAGTGCTATCAGTTCCTGACTTTCACCAAATTCACCCCCAAATCTAAGCAAATTTCACAGTGTTTTGTTTTGGACATATTAAGTGGGACACACAGGGTAAATATTCAGTGAGTTGTGCAGGAATTAGCTGCTGAATCACGCCGATAAATCCCTTCACAACGTACTGACTATTTCCCCTGGAAGTCACCGTTCTGCATTTACATACAAATGAGACTTTTTGAGCTATGAAGGAGAACAGACATTTTCCCTTTGCATGCCTGATTTACTGCTGAGCCAGAGGAGTCTGCTCCAATTAAACTTTCAGATGTCCCAACAATGGTCACTCTTACTGCAAAAAGAAAAACACAGCCACTGGCAAGAGTTCCCTATAAATACTTTTAATTGGTACCTAATTTACTCGGTTGTTAAGGGAAAAAAATCAGTTCAGCTTCAAAGATCCAATGGAAACTTATGGCTTTTATAAATTATATTAGATTAAATAATCTGTCTTGAAAAATGCTTCTTTTAATTGCACTCAGGAGGCTGTTGTCTTCAATAGCAAAAGTACTTCTTGCCTCTTCTGCACAGCTCCTGTGATAAACCACACTGCTGAAATAACATTAGTAGCTGAGACACAACATGGGAAGTGCATCTGAAAGACAACAGAATCTCTACTACGTGGGGTTACGTACCAGCTTTGAGGGTGTGGCAAGAGTACAGGGAGAATGATCTAATAAGGCCACGTCTATACTATAAGGTAGGGGTGTGATTCCCAGCTCACGCAGACATTGTCACTAGCTCTCATCTAGCTAGTGCACTAAATATAGTTGTGCAGCTGCCTGAACCATGTGGGTACATACTCAGCACAGCTATCCCATGCTGCGGCTTGCGTTACTACAGCTATGCTACTATTTTTAAGCACACTAGTGTGACAAGAGCTAGTGTGAGTGTATATACATGAGCTGGGAATCACACCCCCAGCTCGAAGTGTAGACATACTCTAACAGTGTTATACAGAAAGATTCTGTTTTTTTCACCTAGGAAGATAAGCACTGACTGCTTGCAATGGAATTATTAGCATATACACTACCTGAATCATGAACTTACCAGGCTGCATGGGCAAAGAGCATAGCTGAAGTTTCTAACTCCCTAAAGTTCTAGTGTTCTACCTATTGAATCTATTTTGATATGTCCTAAAGTAAAACCTAAGAAACCCAACCCTCCCTGGATCAGTCCCAGCAAACCCAACTTCTTTCGACCTGTCTCGGCATTATTTTGGCTCCCATCACCTAAATGCCAAAGGACAAGCCCATTTGAGGGAGTAGAGGTGTTTGCCTTCCTTGGTAGCATCTCACACCGGCCACCAATGGAGACAGAATTTGGTGGATTCATTTTTTGATTCAGTGTGGCAAATCCTATGCTTGTATTTTTAAATCCCATGGTATGAAATCACTAGTGCACTAAAATTACAAATTACTAGAAGCACCAAATTAAATTGCTTGTTAGGGGGTTGGTGGTAGAATGGGGCAGAGATGTCTTACCAATAAGAAAAAGATTCAGATTCCAAAAACAGTCAGAGGAGAAGGATACTCTTGAGCACAGACCATAAGCTCTTCTATGGATGCGATGAAGCAGATTTTTAAAGGAATCTCAATTCCACCTTCAATTTTCTGGGTGCAATTTTATAGCTGCAATTAAGTGCATCTGAAAATTACAGCATTTGGTCACCTAACTATCTGATTTGTTAGCACACTCAGGTGGAGAGATGTCTAAGCACTAGGAACTGCATCTAAAAGTAATTGCATGGCAGAGTTGGAGTTCATTAAAAGAAAAAAATAGGCACAATCTCTACTTATATGTCTGTCTTCCTCTCACAAACATTTACACGGCACCTGCCTTTCTCCAAAGATCTAATTGTGCTTATTTAGCTATTCTGATTAATTGGCACTTGTATAACTGAAAACAAAATGATCTATTAATCTGATCGCTCGGTCTTCATCTCTGTAATCTAGCAGCCATTTCAAATGGGTAATGTTATGGCATTGTGGAGTATTAATTTGAGGTAACACAGCTATAGCCTTACTGATCTGATTGAAGAGAGATGATAAACATGAGAGCTGCAGTGACTACATGCAGATAACGTAACAGATCAAGGCTGAGCTGAGGAAATACATCAAAATAAATGTTAGAAAAGCTACCTCAGAAAAAAATAAATAAGCAAAGTTTGCATAAGCTCTTGATCCCTAATATTTTGGCAGGATTACAGCAATTTACACACTCCAACTGTGAATTAATTTCCTTCCCTGTGCTGTAATGAGCACATCTTTCTTCCTTGTTTTCATTACCCCCACCTCTGCCCCTTCTTATGTTTGTATGTGTTGCCTGTCTCCCTTTTGAAATTTGCCAAGTGTGCAAATTAGAGATGGCCACATGTATCCATAGAAAGTGGGGGTCAGTCACCTACAGAAAATGCAAATTAATATAGAAGCTCCTCCTCCCCTGTACACACAAACCCCACTAAAATATAAAATGTATCGAAAATCTCAGACAGAAAAGAATAAAAGCAATTTTGCTTTCATGCCTCTCCCGAGGACTTCTGCAATGAAGCTTATGATTTCCTAGCTACTAATTCACAAGCTTATGATTATTTTATTTTGTTTTTAAAATGTGAATTCAGTGCTGATGCCAGATGCTGAATAGGACCAGCACTAGAGACTGAAGTCCTTTGTTCACTGAACAGGTACAGCATGGGCAGCAGACACCTACCACTCCACCCTTGTGTCTCAGCCTTGAACAGGGAGGGCTTCACTGGCACATCTTTAACCCTGGCCCAGAAGCATGTAGCTGCATCAGTGCTGACAATGGGCACAAACTCTGCTTGTGCAGACAAAGCTCCAGTGGCAACAGTGGTGACAGTTACAGTGGTGGTTCATGTGATGTGGTCATCGGGTTACTATGGACTGGACTGGTACCACTGACTCATTTTCCACAGGCCTCAGACAGAACTCTGCCTAGGCAGTGCACATTGGCACTATAGTGGCACCCCCATAGAGAGAGTACTCCCCCTTCCAGACCCATCTGGCTCCACTGGCTTTTAAGGAAAGGAGAGAGGGACTTATTGTCTCACCTTCAACCTACCTTGCCCCTCCCTAGCGACTTTCAGAGAGCTAGATTTTATGGGGTGTGCTAGGAAGAAGCAAAGCCTGCACTCTCCAGCCACACTGTGGCTTGCTCTTGCACAGGGCTGAAATAGGGGGAGAGCACCTCCTTGTACTCTTTCTATGCCCACACAGGAGCCAACCACATTATGACCTTTTGCACGGCTTTACACTAGTATAAAGTACCCCCTAGAGCAAGAAAAGAGTTGCATTATGAATTACTATATACAGCACATGGAGAGATAAGGTGGGAGGAATAACTGAAAGGCAATTTAGATACACATCATCCTTCCCAAGTCTGTCTGGATACTTAGGCAACCCCCATTACTACAGCACCTCAGAGCTTCCCAGGGGTCATGGATCAGCGTTCATGTCGCACTCCCCATTAGTACCTGGCCCAGCTAATGATCCAACCAGCAGACCAAATTCGGTGATGAATCCAGGTCACGTGCCACTTGAGGCATACTGCGCATACGCTAAGAAGTGCTTCCCAAGTATTTCAATAGAAATAACATTAAACAGTAATTAAATATCCACCATGGTATTTATTTCTCCTTTGACTTGAGCAATTTGTTTACGTTCTCTAATTTTGCTACCTGCCCTATTAGGAGATTTTTTTGTACAAAAGGGAGAAAAACCAATATTAGTTTCAATTTTTTTCAGTGGAAAGAAATAAGGGTTGTAGTCTCAGATGCAAAATCTTTTTTAAATATGAAGTGATCCCAGTAGAAATCTTGAAAATCTTTGATTGGCAGGAGTGTTGCAGCTCTGACTGTACCTTGGGCTCCGAAACCCGCCCCCTTCCCTGGGCTTCAGTACCCAAGCTCCAGCCCAAATTGCAACGTCTACTAGCTGGTTTTAGTGCCGTAGCACAAGCCCGAGTCTGTAAACCTGTGCTTTGAGACTCACTGCTACAGGTTTTAAAAGCAATGAAGTCGTATGCTTAGGCCTGGTCTACACTAGGAGTTTATATCGAATTTAGCGCCGTTACATCGAATTAACCCCGCACCCGTCCACACCACGAAGCTATTTAATTCGACATAGAGCTGTCTTAAATTCGACTTCTGTACTCCTCGAAAACGAGAGGAGTAGCGCTAAATTCGAAATGGCAATATCGAATTAGGCTAGGTGTGGATGGAAATCGACGGTAATAGCTCCGGGAGCTATCCCACAGTGCACCACTCTGTTGACGCTCTGGACAGCACTTCGAGCTCGGATGCTCTGACCAGCCACACAGGAAAAGCCCCGGGAAAATTTGAATTCCTTTTCCTGTCTGGGCAGTTTGAATCTCATTTTCTGTTTGGACAGCGTGGAGAGCTCAGCAGCACTGGCAACGATGCAGAGCTCTCCAGCAGAGATGGCCGTGCAATCTAATAGAAAGAGGGCCCCAGCATGGACTGATCGGGAAGTCTTGGATCTCATCGCTGTGTGGGGCGATGAGTCCGTGCTTTCAGAGCTGCGCTCCAAAAGAAGGAATGCAAAGATCTACGAGAAGATCTCTAAAGCCATGGCAGAGAGAGGATACAGCCGGGATGCAACGCAGTGCCGCGTGAAAATCAAGGAGCTGAGACAAGGCTACCAAAAAACCAAAGAGGCAAACCGACGCTCCGGATCCCAGCCCCACACATCACGTTTCTACGAGGCACTGCATTCCATCCTAGGTGCGGCCGCCACCACTACCCCACCAGTGACCGTGGACTCAGAGGATGGGATACTGTCCACGGCCGGTTCCTCGTCGGAAATGTTAGCGGACGGGGAAGATGAGGAAGGAGATGAGGAGGACGAGGCAGTCGACAGCGCTTGCACCACTGATTTCCCCGACAGCCAGGAGCTCTTCATCACCCTTACCGAGATCCCCTACCAACCATCCACAGCCGTTACCCCGGACACCGAATCAGGGGAAGGATCAAGCAGTGAGTGCTTTAAACATCTAAACATGTAATTTTAACATAACTGGTCCACCGTGGTAACACACGTTCCCACGCCATGAGTCCAGTAAGTAGTCTGGGATCATGGCACGGCACAGCATGGCGGCATACGGCCCTGGCCTCTGCATGGTCTCCCGAAGCATTCTTCCCCTCTCGCTCTCCGAGATCCTCATTAGAGTTATATCGCACATGACGCCCTGCTTTAAATTAGGGAGGGGAATGTTAGTATTGGGACTGCTTTACAGCCACGCGGTGGAGGCGGCAGAGGGGCAGCATACAGTGATCTTTCCCGGGGACAGCCGCGAGGTGGTGGGACAGGGGCAGAGCTCATGCTTCCCTGATTGCTGCCAGCAGAGAGTGGCCTTGCATTCAGTGCGAAAGGAGCCCAGTGCTACTATTACATTTTTAAGCTGCCACAAGTCTACGGCTTACCATGTTTTCCTGCAACAAAAGTAGAGGTGTCCTGCCACGCTTCTCTGATCGCAACTGCAAGACCCCAGGCACTGAAGGCGAGGGCCGAAAATTCGACCTTGTCCTGTGTGCGCATGTGAAAGGTCCAGTGCATGGTGTTGTTCACAGAGAAAGACTATGTTCTTTGTTAGCAACTTCATTTATCTGTCTCAGGAATTTACTCCCTTTTTCCCATTCCCACAGACACATCTGCGACTGTCTCCCAACCCAGCCTGGCATCACACTCCCAGAGGCTAGCGCAGATTAGGAGAAGGAAGAGAAAGACGCGTGAAGACATGTTTTATGAACTTATGGAGTGCTCACGAGAGCAGGCAGCCCAGACGACACAGTGGAGGGAGAACTTGTCACAAATGCACAGAGCAGTCATGGAACGGGAGGAGAGGTGGCGCCAGGAGGACCAGCAGGCTACTCGAACCCTGCTTGGACTAATGAGGGAGCAAACGGAGACGCTCCGGCGCCTAGTGGATGTTCTGCAAGACCGGAGGCAGGAGGACAGAGCCCTGCTGCTGTCTATCTCTAACCGCCCTCCCCCGCCACCAAGTCCCACACCCCCCTCACCAAAAGTCCAAAGAAGGAGGGGCGGCAAGGGCCGTTAAAACTTTCAGTCGGCCCCTGCACACTGCTGCAGCAATGGAAGGCTCTCGTTCCAAAGTTTGAAAAGCCCTTTCCTACCCATCTCACAATAGCCCACGTCCAAGTTTCCTCCCCCCCTTTTCATGTGCGGTTCATAATAAAACATCTGTTTCTGTTAAGTACTGTTTCCGAGAGTGTCTTTTAGAGGGGATTCTGTCTGAAGGGGGGGAAGGGGTTTGTTACTTGGACAGGACAGTCACCTGTAGCAGGCTACAGAGGCGGGGGCAGGTCCAGCATCAGGACACATACACAGTACAGTCACCAGTTACCCTGGTCAGTCTGGGAGGCGGTTTTCATGTTCTGGGGTGCGAGGGGGTTGATCTGTGACTTTGTGGCGGGGGAGGGCAGTTACAGATCTTCTGCCGCGGTCCTTATCCTGGATCACAGAGCCACGCAGCAGGGGATCTGTTACCCTCCGCCCCCTGCCAGAAAGTCACTTGGCCGACACATACATGCAGTCCCGCCCAGGACTGCTGGCAGGCTGCGTTGAAACAACCAATCCAGCACTGCGGAGCCTGTCATTCCCGGAGTTTAGAAGCATCATTTGCATCAAAACAATAAACCAGCCCCCCGCCACAGTCTGCGTCCCCGGTTTAAAACATTCCCGCGAAAACAGTAAGAAAGAGAACCTTGTTCAGTAACAAAACGGAACAGATTTTATTTGTTGGGAAGGTGGGGAAGGGGGTATGTAACTTGGAAGGATAGTCAACAGTAACTGGGTAAAGAAACGGGGGCAGGTTCAGTATCTGTGTCCACAAAGTGAACAGTCACTGGAGACCCTGCTCAGTCAGGAACCTGGCTTTCAAAGCCTCCCTGATGCACAGCGCGTCCCGCTGGGATCTTCTAATCGCCCGGCTGTCTGGCTGGACGTAATCAGAAGCCAGGCTATTTGCCTCAAGCTCCCACCCCGCCATAAAGGTCTCCCCCTTGCTCTCACACAAATTGTGGAGCACACAGCAAGCAGCTATCACAATGGGGATATTGGTCTCGCTGAGATCACAGCGAGTGAGTAGGCTTCTCCATCTCCCCTTGAGACGGCCAAAAGCACACTCCACCACCATTCTGCACTTGCTGAGCCGGTAGTTGAATAGTTCTTTCCCTGAGTCCAGTGCGCCAGTGTAGGGCTTCATGAGCCAGGGCATTAGCGGGTATGCAGGGTCCCCGAGGATGACTGTAGGCATCTCCACATCCCCAACAGTTACTTTGTGGTCCGGGAAGTAAAGACCTTCCTGCAGCCGTCTATACAGACCAGAGTTCCTGAACACCCTAGCGTCATGAACCTTGCCAGGCCATCCAACGTAGATATTGGTAAAACGTCCCCGATGGTCCACCAGTGCTTGCAGCACCATGGAAAAGTACCCCTTTCTGTTGATGTACTGGCTGGCCTGTTGGTCCGGTGCCAGGATAGGGATGTGAGTCCCATCTATAGCCCCACCGCAGTTTGGGAATCCCATCTCGGCAAAGCCATCTCTGATGAGCTCCACGTTTCCCAGGGTCACTACCTTAGATAGCAGTAGCTTGACGATTGCCCTGGCTACTTGCATAACAGCAACCCCCACGGTAGACTTGCCCACACCAAAGTGGTTAGCGACGGACCGGTAGCTGTCTGGCGTTGCGAGCTTCCAGAGGGCTATGGCCACTCGCTTCTGGACAGTCAGGGCTGCCCGCATCCGGGTGTCCTTTCGCTTCAGGGCAGGGGACAGCAACTCACACAGTTCGAGGAAAGTCCCCTTCCGCATGCGAAAGTTGCGCAGCCACTGGGATTCATCCCAGACCTGCAGCACTATGTGGTCCCACCATTCTGTGCTTGTTTCACGGGCCCAGAATCGCCGTTCAACAGTATCAACAAGACCCAGTGACAGCGAGATGTCCTGGGCGCTGGGTCTCATGTTCTCAGAGAGGTCGGAGCTAGTGTCCGACTTCATGCCGTCACGGTGGTGCCGTAGCCTCCTCTCATGATTGATCTGCAGCTGCCTCTGGTACAGGTGGAGGAGAAGCTGCGAGGCGTTGAGAACTGCCACAACTGCAGCGATGGTCGCAGCGGGATCCATGCTCGCACTGCTGTGGCGTCCGCGCTGTCAGTAATCAGAAAAGCGCGCGAACTGATTTCCCACCGGCGCTTTCAGGGAGGGAGGGAGGGAGGGCGTGAGTGACGGACGGATGACGACAGGCGCCCAAAAGCACCCTCGACACATTTTTTTACCCAGAAGGCATTTGGGGCTCGACCCAGAATTCCAATGGGCAGCGGGGACTGCGGGAACTGTGGGATAGCTGCCCACAGTGCACCGCTTCCAATGTCGACGCTTGCCCCGTTAGTGTGGACTCACAAAGTCTCACAAAGTCGAATTACTGTCCTTAGTGTGGACACACACGTTCGACTTAGTAATATCGATTCCACATAGTCGAATTAACTAAAATCGAAGTACTCTCGTAGTGTAGACAAGGCCTTAGTGACTCAGTATTGGCACCCTTTTCTCTCAGTCACTATTCAGCCAATAGGACGCTAGTAGGCACTAGGATGTTGGAGGTGCCATCTTTCGGATAAGATGTAAAACTGAAGCCTTTGTATGGTCAATTCTACGGCACTTTTTGTAAGAACAGAGAATAGTTACACTGATGTCCTGGTAAAAATTCCTAGTCATTTATATGAATTCTGTCTCTGTATATTCCACATTTGGTTTCATTTGTATATGGCATTCTCTTTTATTTCCTATACTCGTGTAAGGTCACTGGGTACTGCTTAACAGCTGCAGTGTTTCAATGTGGGTAAAGCGAGTCTTTTGTATAATAACTTTTCCATAAGGCAGGAATCTATAGCGTAATTACTGTGGATTTTCAAATATTAATTTGATGCAAAACAAAATGTGAAATCGACAATATCCATTATTAATAAAAAAGACACTCCATCATACAGCTGCAGTAGTGACTCCCTAATGAAGGCTGTTACTAGCGTCTCGATAATAAGCTCAATTGATTTTGCCTCCTGTTTCTCAAAAAGAAAAAAAGAAAAAAAAATCCATTTTGCTTGAAATTACATGTGTAGCTTACAGCCAGACAAGAACTGTTTGGTAAAATTTGTGGTGAATTGACAGAGTTTCAGAGATACTGGGGTGTGGAAAATGAGGTGAATTTCACTTTTTGAAACGCAACAAATGTTGAAGTCTGTAAAAAGAGTCAGTGAGGAATATGAACTATTCCTGAGTACGATGAAAACAAAATGCATGTGACCTGGTGAAAGAGACTCTGAGAACAAAGAACTGAAAACTGTATGAAATGGGCTAAAATAGGGGGAGAGGTCACTCACACAATCTAAGAACAGACATGAGACTGTGAAAAGGACAGGCCTTGTGAGAGGACGTGACATATTCTGAAACCTACCAGCGTCCTAGGTGGCAGATAGGCATTACCTGGTAAGCATGAACATAAGCTGTTCATTGTTTTCAGTATGTTTTCTCTGTAATGCTTTTCTTCTGAATAAATAATGCTTTGCTTTATGAATGCTGGCTGGTCACTTGTTAACCCTGTTGTTGCCCCACAGAGAAGAGGGATGTAGGTGCTGAACTAAAGTCAGATCTGCTGAGGTAGTCATAGTGAATTGCAGGATGAACTGCAGCCTAAATCCCCACTCTCTCGAGAGAGTGTTGTGGGACTCTGCCTCAAGAAAGCTGATGGCTGAAGGTCTGAAACATAAGCTGGGTGCCCTTAAGGAAGCCACAAAGGGGTCAGAGGTGCCGTTACCTTGGAAACAGCGACAATATAAATTTTCAAAGACCTTGAGGCCATGTGTCAGGTGCCTCTGTTCAAAGCAAGATTCATGCTCCTTGGGGCAATTTCCCCTCAGAAGGCTGCCCTCTAGGGAGGGCAGCAAAAGAGAGGGAGGTAAATAATGATGACCTTGAAGTGAATTCCTCTGAATAAAGACAGGCCTTCCTTAGAGGGAATAATGCAACAGAATTGCAGTCTCACCACTATTAGTGGCTGTTGCTATGGTGATTGATATGGAGAAGCCCATACAGATGAGGCATGCAGAAGAAATGGTAATTCCTAATTCTAGTCAAAGCACTAATGTAGCTAAGGAGCCAGGGAAACCATTTCAAATAACCTCACAAATTAATATTTGCATTTGTCTGCTTCTTTTGCAACCCAGCTCCCCACAAACACAAACAAGCTGTTTTTCCAGTCTCTGCAGCTGCATTAGAGTAATATTAGTTAATTATAACAGTGTGACCAGACTACAAAGTTACTGCTGATAAATAATTGTTGGTGCAAAAGTGTGTTATTGATCTAGAGTAAGTTTTCAGAGACTCATGAGTTCATTGAAAATGGCTTTATTTTCGTGGCAATACAATTAACATATGTGCTTTATTCAGCAGTAATTGCATAGCACTCTAAGGAACAGAAGAGTACCGTATATACGTAAGACCTGAAAAGTCTTAATTTTTTTTTTTTATATCTTCTTCACTAACATATAAAAAGTTACTATTGAGAACTTGCAGTGTCCTCAGTTCTGTTCTGTAATTGTTACAAGACTCCTGACTACTGAAACAGCACAGATTTCCCGGTTAAATAACTGAAAGGCACATCAAAATAAGCGTGATTCTAGTGTAAAGAGAAAAAGGCATTAGGATGCATAAGGTTTACATTGTGTAGTTTTATGTTCAAATTGTAGAGATACCTACAGGGGAAGAGATAAAGATCTATCTTTACTCTTTTGATGTTCTTTTAGAATGTAATCTGTTGAATCAAATTTTAGATGTTCTGTAGTAGATATAATTTTAGTAGAAATATATGCAAGAAAGTGTTTGGATTTTTTTTTATTCTTAGAATTGGAACCTGGATGAGATGTGCGCACTCACATTCCTCCAGACATGACTTGTTTGTTAAAATGGCAATTTTACAAATTATACCGATTTGGCAAATCACTAAGAACCATAGGAGAATATCCATTAAACTAATAGCTCCATGATATTAACATACAAATTCATACCTATCATAAAATTGTGTTGTTTTCAGTTACTAAACTAAGGTATTAAAGAATAAAGCCATGATGCTGCACATGGATCCACAAAGGGAATATTATGCTCATGCAGAGTCCTAGGGAGGGGAAGTGCATGGGATTCCCTCTAGCTATAAGAATTGTTTACACTGGTCCTTTTGCATGGTGGCGGCTAACTTTGCCACCGGGGAATTTAAATCAGAGATGTTTTGCCAGGAAAATCAGACTGTATGAATGTCATACTTTTAGTCCATTATACTGAGGTTCACACTGATTATGCAGTATGTGCTAATATGAAATAAGTTAAGAAGTACCCAAAAATATTTGTCTGAATTTTCCATCTCTCCCCTTTAGAAAAATGCTGCTTCTGATTTTCTACTCTCAACTCAGGAAAGGAACTCTGCAAAGTCTTAAAAGCTTTAGATTAGTCAAATTAAAATTATCAGATTATAGCTAGATCTGTTTTAATCCCAGGGAGTTTGTAAACTCCATTTTTGTTGTGATTAGAAAATAAAAAGAAAGTCAGATTAAGACTTCAGTGGTGCAGTGCATGCTACCTCTTCCTACCTTCAAATTCCCAAGCACAAGGATAAAGCAAACATCAACCACCAGGACCAACTGAACCACCTTTGGGTCATAATTGATTCTCAGTTAAACCCATGTAAAACAAGAGTAATTCCACTAAGTCAACTAAGTCACTATGGATTTATGAGAAAAGAATTTGGCCCATTGTCTTACATTGGAGATTAATAATATGTTCACAGTGTGTTTCCTTGATGGACATCTATAAACAAAATGGTTGCCGGCAATAATACACCACGGCATCTTGTAGCTTCTAAACACCTACTGTCAATCACTGTGTAGCTACTCACACATGTCTCAAAGCCATCTGGGAAAAATAGATTTTATTTTCCAAATTCTTAGACAAAAGCCAATTTGTTGAATGGATGGCCCCGTAGGAACGTCTGTGAAAGGCAGAGAGGAGAAAAACAACATTCCCCTCCCTAGAGATATGCTTCTGAATCAATGGGCAGAACAGGTAAGAAAAAAACATTCAAAATGGAAAGCCTGACTTCAGTCAGATAAGCTTGTAGTAGCTATGACAACTGAGAGAAACGCAGGCTCCAGAGGTCTAGCTCTGCTGAATAATGAGGTACAAAGCTGTGTTCACATTACAAGCAGTGAGGTCACTGCCCCATAAAAATCTCTACCTCCACTAATTTAATCTGCTTGAAGGGAATTCTTGACAAGAGGCGATATTTCTTTTTACTGTGGTTCACCGCATCATTAGACCTGAATATTCACAGCATTTAGCACACTATATTATTAACTCCTCTGGAGCAAAAGACAAATCAGGAGAAAGCTAAAATTTGCCATGCAAAACCTTGTGCAAAATTTACCCTAATGATGCTGTTATCTCCAGCATTTCCACTAGAACCTGAGATCCCAAACAAGGTGGAGCGAAACTGCAATGACAATTTACAAATATATGTTTGGAATAAAATATAAGCATGCTGGCTTGTGTTGGGTGGGCAATCAAAGATTCCTTTTAGATGCAGCAGTAGGGGTGGAAAAAACCACTACCATAAACACAGGGCAAATTTTCAAAGGGCAACTTGGCCTCTATTTGCAATTCTGGTAGCACTGCTATTTGGTGGGTGCACTGTGATAGGTATGTAAATGATTATGACCATGTTTAGAAAATTTGGCCTAAAAACTACAGCTATTCAAATGGGAAGTTCCATAAAAGGAAAGCAACACTGATATAGGAATAAACGTGGAAGCAAACACTCTTAGGCCAAGGCTCTGATTCCACGGGTGTTAACGGGATGGAGATCCCTTTGGTGTTGAGTTCAATGGGATTAGGATTTGGCCTTTCACTTCTACAGTTTTTGTATAAAAAGTATTTAGAAATAAAGGGCTGCGTAGGGTACCCACCTGCCCAGTTTTCACCCGGACAGTCCGGATTTTGGTTTGTGTGTCCAGGTGCCATTTGGCAAGCCCTGATGTCAATTTTTTTTTGATCTGTGGAAATGGTGGCAACCCTAAGCGGAAGGAAGGAGGCAGCGCAGCAGCAGCCATTGCCTCCGGGACCAGGCTGCTCGTGCGGCCTGTGGTGTCGCATGGCCCTGCGCAATCCACAGGTGGTGGGCCAGGTGGCCTTGGCCGTGCTGGTGAAGACACTGCGAATGACGGGGGCGGGGCCTTGAGGCGATGAAAGGGATGGGGCCTTGAAGGAAGAGGTGGAGCAGGGGAGGGGTCTTGGGGAAGAGGCGGAACAGGGGCAGGGCCTTGGGGGAAGAGGTGGGACGGGGACGGGGCCTCAGAGGTCCAGTTACCAGCCATTAGAAAGGTGGCAACCCTAGGGCTGCAGCTTAGTGTATTTTTGGTTCATACCACCAGCACTACTGGTGAGATGACACATTAATTCTACATTCATATGTGCAATCATTGCTTTAAACTTTATAAAAAATAACCTAATTGTGGACTAAACCTTCTCAGCTATACTTCAGCCCAGAAGTGAATTTTTTTGGAAAATGCAAGCAAAATCCATTCAACCGATTTAATTGTCTGCGGGTAAAAAAAACAGCATTTTTCAGCCATGATGAAAATTTTCAGATGTTGTTTTTGTGCTTGGCCAATTCACAAAACATCTTTCTTTTAAAGCTTCAGATTTTTCCTGGCCATAGTCTTGGAAAAGGGCTGTGCCATGTTTGAAGATACTTGGTTTTGAAATAACGTTTGCAAATTGTGCTCAGTTCACAGAGCTATAATGTAGTGGCTAGAGGGAGCAAACTATATATACCACTGCCCATAAAAGGGAGGAATGTTCAATCTGCTCAAATGTGTCTCATCATAACATAAGCCCTTTCACTGCTATACCTAAAGCAGATTCTCTTTTAGTTTAAGTAGTAGAAAGCTGTGTTTGGGGATTAAAAGATACAGAGTTCTGGACCCGCTCTCACCCAAAAATTCTTCTAGGTACATGATGTGCAGCATGGCTGGCAGCTATGGAATGACACAAATAGGAGGCTGGATATGGGATTTCCACATCCATGAACCCTAGCCACTGGGGGAGTATATAGTGAGCCAACTCTGGGCTAAATTCTGTCCTCTGTTACACTGTTGTAGAAGAGGCAGAGGCAACTTCTCCCACTCCAGCAGCAGGGCAGGATCTTTCTCTAGCACTCAAGATGATTGTTTATGCATCTACGATTTCAGGATACGTCCACTGTATAAGTTTAAATAATGTAAAATATGCATTAAGGGAATGCTAACGTTTGTATTTTAATTATCCAAACAAAGCAATCTTAACTCTGTCCCATAATAATCTTAATTTTGTTCCTTTGCATTAAAATAAAGTATTTCATAACAAGCTCCGACAACCCTGGGCAAAAATGTATTTTTTTCAGCAAACACCACAATATAATGCCAGTGGAAAGAACTGCACTTTTTAAAAAATGCACCTTCAATAAAACTGTATAAAAACATTAATCAATGAACCTTTACTTTAAACTGCACCTTCTTCTGTACCCTTTGAAGAATATTTTATTTACTGAACATACTGATACGTTACATGATTTTAGAGTGAAAGCTCCTATTGTGAATGTATGCACACAGGAAGAAAAGTTGAGGCTGCTATGGGAACGCTGAGGGTCAGATTCCAGGAACTACGTGCTGCTTGCTTGGGGTGCGGGCAGGACATCACTCTGCATCAGGTGTGGAATAGTACATTACACCTGAGCGGGCTCCAACCTTAGGAAAAAGCGAAGTCTGCTTAACAGCAACCTTTGCCCCCACATCTCTTCAGCTGCACTGAGCAGAGCTCTGGCCCAGCTAAAGCTCTGGCCCGAAGTGTGAATTTCTTGACATGTACGATTAAAATCTCTACCTTAACATTGCATTAATGTAGGGTTTTACATTTAATTATGCTAGACATTGAGACATTCATCTGGAAACTACCCTCATTTTTACTGTAAGGGTGCAATTATAGCTAGCCACCAGGTTAATTTGTTTTGCTTTCTCGTTGTTATATAGCTCAAAACAAATATGAATATGGAATGAGATATTTCCTAAAGAACAATGGGGATTTTCCTGTAATTTCTACTGCTTTTGAAGGAGATCTAATACTTTAAGCAGTGATAAAGTCAAAGCTGTCCACGATGTTTAATTTCTGGATAGCCTGGGCATAATGCACAAGCATTAATCCCTCCAGCTGTCCAGTAATTAAACATCATGTGAAACCCAGAGGATATCATTGCTTTCCTACTTAATCTTGTTTATGAAGGACTTTCATTTGTTAAACCTACAATCACTTTCTTTCCATTCTTGAGGATAATATTAGATTCTTCCACCAATACAAGTGCACCCAGCATATAGCTATTTTCCCACAGTAGCAAGCTTTTTGCGAGAAATACCTTTTTTTCATCACACATTGAAATAATTAAGAATGGAACACTGGGCCCATACTTATTCCATTTGCATGAGTACAAGCTTACTAAAATCAATGGGGTAATTCAGAGCAGAATTTGGTCCTGTGTGTTTGATTTCCTCTGAACTGCATATGACTGAACAGCAAGCAGTGCACGTAGCTAATGAAGGCAAAAAACAGAATTCATAGAGATAACAAGGCTTGGTGGAATTTGATTTATCATTCTTTTCAGTTTCAATGATTAAGATAGCTTTTTTTTATTTTTAACTATTATAATTTGTACAGCCATGGGAAATTAAAGGGGGGTTGGGGTTAAAGCAGTGCTAAAAGCAGGGCTGCAGGGGGTTCCCTGCACAGACGAGGGGCCCAAGACACTCTCAGGCAAGGTGCAGGAGAAGCTGTGGGCCTGGTCTGGCAGAGCAGAGACCCCCCAGCCAGGTGTGCAAGGAGAAGAATGAGCTGTCAGCCACACGGGAGGACACCCCACCACTGAATGGTTCCTGCCCGCGGACAGCCCCCATGCTCCTGGCTTTCGCGTGAGGGATTGGGACTGTGACAACAGAGCTCCAAAGAGCTCCTTGCCCTGCTGATGACACTGGATCCCTGCAGATGCAACATCCGGGGAAGACTTCGGTCCTGACAAGGCAGAGTGGAGACCATTGGCCTGGGCTGAGCTGATCCCTACAGGCACAAAGTGCAGGGGGAGGCTGTACTTGCGCTGACCAATACCAATGGATTTTTTTCATCGATTTCAGTGTGTCAGCTGAAATTAACATTTACCAGCATAGATTGATTTAAACTGATCCTTGTAAAGCCAAGCCATGATGAAAAAGAATGTATTTATTAGGCTAAAGGAAGACCAAGCTGGGTCTATATTAACACTAGAGGGGAAGTTCTCAGCACAGTGAGCACAGGGATTTGGCACTTACAGGATCCATATGGCCAAATCCCCGCAGGCTGCACTGAAAACATCCCCTTCAGCTGGGAAACCAGGTTATGGAGGGGGGCTCCAGGATGCTGCTTGTGCCTGGGGGAGTCACCATGGGGCACCACTACTTCAGCTCAGGGGATTGGGGTCGGGGTGTGTGTGTGTGTGTGTCGGGACTGCCGCTGCATCTGGGAGGGGTGGGGAGACTGCCCCAGCAGCAGCTGGTGTGGCTGGCTCTGGGGCCACCTGAGCTGCTCAAGCAGGCTCGGGTCAGCTGCACCGGCCGCTGCAGAAATCACGCAGAAATCCATTACTTCCGCGACAGACTCGCAGCCTTATTTATGGCTACGTATACATCCTGTTAGCTCTTTTAATTTATTATATTGGAGTTTGAGGAATGAAAGAGGGAATGCTGGGGAAAAGGTCAGAAACAGAAGGCTGACAGAGAGGTTAGGGCCTGATCCAACACTCAATGAAGTCAATGGGAATCTTTCCATTGACTTAAATGGGAGCAAGATCAAACCCTAGAGAAAGGACTTCGAGGAGGAAAGTGAAGTGAGCAGGCGAACAGGGTGAAAGAGGAATTTTCAAGACAGGGGGAGCATGCACGGACCAACGGATACTACTTTTAAATTCTCCAGCTCCGAGTGCATGATGCACACACATAACTCATAGGGGAATACTACAGGGACCATCACTCGAAGAAGAACAAACAGTTCTCTACTGGTGTACATGGGCACAACTTGATTGACCTCAAGGGAGTTTTGTCCATTTGCACTTACAGAGGATTTGGCCAGGAGTCACTTGTGGGAGCAGTAGCCCAGGGGCACAAGGACGTGAGCTGACCTGGCAGAGTGAAGAGCAGTGCATCAGAGGCAAGTCGTGACCAGACGTCAGCAGGGCTGGACTTGCAGGGCCTTGAGGGTTTGAATTACTCAGTGAGTGACCCTCAGATTAAAAGGGCACTATAGAAATATACAGTGTTGTTACTGCCACTTAGTCACAGCATTTACATGGGTTTTATACAACACTGAAAAGGGAAATACAGGAGTCCCTTTTGGGGCAAAAACCTGTATGTCAGATGAGGGAAGGGGAAGAAGAGGGATACACACGGAGAAAAATAGGGGGAGAGAATGTTCCAGCCCATCCTGCTATTGCATGTGCTGTGACAGAGGGAGACCTCCCTCAATTTCATCTCTTTGTTTTTAGTTTTAGTAAAAGACATTTTCAGTTTAAACAACCCAAGACTGTTCATGTAAGAGATTCCTGTGAGAGCCCCTGGTCCTTTCCATGTCTGTCTGATAAAAATGTTCCCCTAAACAACTAATCAAAGGGATCAATGAGAGAGGATGTATCCATTAAGTGCACAGATTCCCTTGGACCACAGATCGGTGTGTCTTGGAAGTACAGTTAAATTACTGGAAAATATCCTGTTACAATAGTAATGACTGCACTGGCAGAACCTGACAGATTGTGGCTGGTCCACAGAGGAAGGAACACAGTAACAAGGGGCCTTCCTGCCCCTTTGCAACCCTGCACACGTGCTGGTCACAATTTCAGTCCTGAGTATAACGACAGGCCCCAGCTCAGGGTGCTGGTGAATCTAGAGACTCAAAAGGGGAGGGGAGAGGTCTTTGAGCCAGCCAGCAGAGCTGAGTCAATATGGGTGGTAGTGACGTAGGGAGAGGTGCACCCTATACCTTATAAAGGGTGGCAGAGCTCCCATTCAAAAGTTAGTCCGAATTCCTCTTAGGGCTCCCGCATGTTCTTTTTTTCATACAACCCCATTCCATTATTGGCTTTAGCTTAAAAGCGGCATCAAAGAGGGGCTTACAAAGTGCTGGTCAGTAATATAAGCCAGCCATAGATGTAAGATCCCCAGTGCTAGTGGTTAAAGTCTACACTGATCCTAACTTGAGGCTTTAATTACAGTACTCTGGAGAGAAAAGAATGTCTCTGTGCTTCGTTCTCAATCAAGGCTATTGGCTAGCTTAGGTGGTTCCCTGCTCATCTCCTGAGCTTGGTGTGGGAAAGTGCGTTTATGAAGGTGCAGTTTGCAATTTCAAAAATTGTGAACCCAGAATTAACTGTGGGTTTAAATTCTACCACTTAGACTGCTACATTCATGATCTGCACCTACACTTCGCACTGGTCTACAATTTTTGAGACGTCGTCTGCTTCAGAGATAAAATGTGCTATTTATTATGTATTTTGATGTGCTGAATTCAAATATGACAATTAAAACAACTGATTGGCTACTGTTTCTAAGATATTTAAGTTTTTACATTTTATGTCTATGTATATTGTGTAGATAGTAGAGTTTTAATCATAAATTGTAAACGTAGGTCTTTCCATGTGTTTATGGTTGCTTTACATGATAATATTTCACCTGTCCTGTTTATGTAACACTTTAAAAATCAGCAAAAGAGTTATATAAATAAAATTTATGATGAAACAAATGGCAAAAAACTATTATGTACATAGTTTAGTCCTATTCAGTGTCTACTCGGCGCTTCTTGGCTTGTCTCTTGTATTCATTAAATGGAGCATCTCTTGTCACTGTCCAGCAATAGTCTGCAAGCATTGATGGGCTCCATTTGCCCTGATAGCGTTTCTCCATTGTTGCAATGTCCTGGTGAAATCGCTCGCCGTGCTCGTCGCTCACTGCTCCGCAGTTCGGTGGAAAAAAATCTAGATGAGAGTGCAAAAAATGTATCTTTAGTGACATGTTGCAACCAAGGCTTTTGTATGCCTTGAGGAGGTTTTCCACCAACAACCTGTAGTTGTCTGCCTTGTTGTTTCCGAGAAAATTTATTGCCACTAACTGGAAGGCTTTCCATGCCGTCTTTTCCTTGCCACGCAGTGCATGGTCAAATGCATCATCTGGAAGAAGTTCACGAATCTGAGGACCAACAAAGACACCTTCCTTTATCTTAGCTTCACTTAACCTTGGAAATTTTCCACGGAGGTACTTGAAAGCTGCTTGTGTTTTGTCAATGGCCTTGACAAAGTTCTTCATCAGACCCAGCTTGATGTGTAAGGGTGGTAACAAAATCTTCCTTGATTCAACAAGTGGTGGATGCTGAACACTTTTCCTCCCAGGCTCCAATGACTGTCGGAGTGGCCAATCTTTCTTGATGTAGTGGGAATCTCTTGCACAACTATCCCATTCGCAGAGAAAACAGCAGTACTTTGTGTATCCAGTCTGCAGACCAAGCAAGAGAGCAACAACCTTCAAATCGCCACAAAGCTGCCACTGATGTTGGTCATAGTTTATGCACCTCAAAAGTTGTTTCATGTTGTCATAGGTTTCCTTCATATGGACTGCATGACCAACTGGAATTGATGGCAAAACATTGCCATTATGCAGTAAAACAGCTTTAAGACTTGTCTTCGATGAATCAATGAACAGTCTCCACTCATCTGGATTGTGAATGATATTGAGGGCTGCCATCACACCATCGATGTTGTTGCAGGCTACAAGATCACCTTCCATGAAGAAGAATGGGACAAGATCCTTTTGACGGTCACGGAACATGGAACCCTAACATCACCTGCCAGGAGATTCCACTGCTGTAGTCTGGAGCCCAACAGCTCTGCCTTACTCTTGGGTAGTTCCAAATCCCTGACAAGGTCATTCAGTTCACCTTGTGTTATGAGGTGTGGTTCAGAGGAGGAGGATGGGAGAAAATGTGGGTCCTGTGACATTGATGGTTCAGGACCAGAAGTTTCATCCTCTTCCTCTTCCTCGTCTGACTCAAGTGAGAATGATTCTGGTGCATCAGGAACCGGCAGTCCTTCTCCGTGGGGTACTGGGCGTATAGCTGATGGAATGTTTGGATAATGCACAGTCCACTTTTTCTTCTTTGACACACCTTTCCCAACTGGAGGCACCATGCAGAAGTAACAATTGCTGGTATGATCTGTTGGCTCTCTCCAAATCATTGGCACTGCAAAATGCATAGATTTCCTTTTCCTGTTCAACCACTGGCGAAGATTTGTTGCACAAGTGTTGCAGCATATTTGTGGGGCCCACCTCTTGTCCTGATCTCCAATTTTGCAGCCAAAATAAAGGTGATAGGCTTTCTTAACCATAGTGGTTATACTGCACTTTTGTGATGCAAAAGTCACTTCACCACAAACATAGCAGAAGTTATCTGCACTGTTCACACAAGTACGAGGCATCTCTGCTCACTTTGGCTAAACAGAAATGTGTCCCTTTACAAAATCAAACACTGACAAATAAGAGAGCACGACACTGTATGAATTCTAGAGCTGATATAGGGCAATTTGTTCAGCAGAGTGATGTAAGCTTCGTTATGATTGCATCATCCATGACTTCTAGGAATAACATGATGCAATTCATATCATGTATGATGCAATACCAGCTTCAGATTGCATCATTCATTGTTTTGCCTAAAAAGCAAGTACTGTCCAAACCCAGTCATAGATTTATTCATAGGTCCAGTCAAAGATGTATTTTAGTCATTTCTGGTTTAAACTGAGATCCCTTCCCTTTATAACTCACTTATCCTCCGCCATTTCCAAGTCAAGGGTCGTATATACTGACCCAATAGCATATCTTGAAAACTAGAGCCAATCAACAATTTTAAGCATCATTTTCGTTCTCAGTGACCCAGAATTAGTAACGTTTGACTACATTTATTTCAGAAGCATTTTGGCTGTAGAGCAGCCTTAGCCACCTCAGCACTGCGATTTATACCCACAATTAATCCCAAGTGCAGCGGCAGTCTTTGTTGGCACAAATCTGGACCCATAATCACTGGCGCTTTATCCACTGTAGTTTGAATGATTCACATCATGGAGCCTTGCGCTGCTTTTTTTTTTTTTTTTTTTTAATGGAGATATCCCATCTCCTAGAACTGGAAGGGACCTTGAAAGGTCATCGAGTCCAGCCCCCTGCCTTCACTAGCAGGACCAAGTACTGATTTTTGCCCCAGATCCCTAAGTGGCCCCCTCAAGGATTGAACTCACAACCCTGGGTTTAGCAGGCCAATGCTCAAACCACTGAGCTATCCCTCCCCCCCCCTTGCTTCTTTCAAGATTAGTCCACAGGCTGACAGATCTCACCATTACAAAGTTGTTTTATTAACAACAGATCTCACCAATAAAAGAAGCTTGTTATTGCTCATTTTGTATAGGTCTCCAAGGAGAGCTACAGGAGGGAGGTGGATTCCTCACGGGAGTGACTAGCTCTCTGGCCCTTGCAGCAATTTGTGCCTAACAGACCCACACAAGCAGTCTTGCCTAGCTGTGGAAGCAGTTTTTATTTTAGTAAATTAATCCAGCTCCGACTGGGATTAGCAGTGGTCCATACTGTTAACCCTAGGTGTAGACAGCTCAGGAAGAATAGCCTGGCTGATGCTTCTGACCAGGAATATTACACTCAGGATTCATATTTCATGTCAATGCACGTCCCGTGGCCTGCCATTTGTTTGTAGGATATGATGCCTGTTCACATGTTGGACAGGGCAGGGAGATCAGGAGACAGATTTTTTGATGGTCTTGACTCAGAATAATTTACTCATCATTCACATATTGTGCCAATACATATGCTCCAGCCTACTTGCATTCATGGCCAGATGTGTGGAGAGCGTGCTGCCTGCTAACAAGGGGGTCAGAAACTTGGCCCAAAGCAGAGGTTACAAGCAATTTACATGGGCAGCCTGCATGACCCTACCAGTGGCATCTTTCTCCCTACAGCAAGGCTCTCCTGTGTGCTAGTTTTATTGACATTTACTTCTGATCACACTTGATGACAGTTAAGAAGAACTGGTGGGCTGCCAAAGCCTGTGACTGACCCCTACTGGGTGTGGATGGCATGGCCCTCACTACAAGTTTCCCACAGACCTATGTTACATACATTTGGCAAAACCCTATAAGACTACTCAGCACAGTATTGTTTGCAGCAGGGCAGTCCCCTGGTAGACATCACCACCATCACCACCACCTCTGTGTTTTGTGAGAAATGCCCATAAGTCAGGTCAGCCCTAACTCGAGGAGAGAGTTCATGGCTCTGAATCCTGAGTGGAAGGAAAGAGGGGGAGGGAGAAAGAGATTAATGAGTCTGCTCTACAGCCTTAGCTAAGAGCCATATGGCTTTTAGCTCATGCAGTAGAAGCTCATGCACTAAGCTCCAGAGGTTCCAGGTTCAATCCCGCCCACCAGCAACTGGGATCTGTTGGTGTTACAGAAGCACCTCCCATTAGGTGCCTAACTATCTTTGTTGGGTGGGGCTTAGCTCCTCTTCCCCCCCAGCATCTCCTATTGGCTAGCTTAGGTGGTTCCCTGGTCACCTTGCTGGCTTTTGTGAATCCCATTCTCAGGAGCCTAACTTCCCATGCATTACATACAGAGCCTGGGTACCTAACTCAGGGCTGTGGATTCCACTGGGTGGCAGGGCATCCAAACATTAGGCATTGCAGGGCTGAGTTTAAGTTTCCTTTTGTGGATCTAGCCCAGGGATCGGCAACCTTTGGCACGCGGCCCATCAGGGAAAGCCCCTGGTAGGCCGGGATGGTTTGTTTACCTGCAGCGTCCACAGGTTCGGCTGATCGTGGTTCCCACTGGCCGCGGTTCGCCATCCCTGGCCAATGGGGGCTGCAGGAAGAGGTGGCCCGGCCCGCACCGCTTCCCGCAGCCCCCATTGGCCTGGAACAGCAAACCGCGGCCAGTGGGAGCCGCGATCGGCCGAACCTGTGGACGCTGCAAGTAAACAAACCGGCCTGGCCCGCCAAGGGCTTACCCTGAGAGGCTGCGAGCCAAAGGTTGCCGATCACTGATCTAGCCCTAAAAGCCTTACATCTTGCCAACAGTTCTGTAATAGTCTTTTACGCATGACTAAAGGCGAAAAAGGAGTATGTAACGTATCGGTTTGTTATCCAGTTATGTGACATAACAATGCCCTGAGGCTGTGTCCATGAGCTGACTGTAGAACAAGCATCTAAAAATCTCTGCTAGAAAATCTGTAATTTTTATGAACCAGAGCCTGTGATTTGTTGCCATATTATTTGTTGTTGCCACTGAGTTCTGGACTTCACTCTTCTCTTTGAGCCTGCTCAGCTGAGCCTCACCAATGCCTATATTGACATGTGGGGAGGGATGACTTCTTACTATCTGTGCCTCACAAATACCATTTCCTTGGTCCTCTCTCCCCTGCTCTTTCCTACTCTTTGTTCTACTCACTCTGACGTTCTGCCTTAAATTACCCAGAGAGCTTGTTGGGACAGGGATTGTCCTTCAACTCTGCATTTGTACAGCCCTAGCACTATGTCTGTCTGGAGTTACGCCTGATCCTGCCTTGGGCCTCTAGCTGCCACTGTAATGCTACCAGCACTGCACAGTAATATAATAGCAGAAGTATAGGCCGAAATGACATTCGTAACTTCCACATTCAGCATAAGATCTTCTGAAGGA
The DNA here is from genome assembly GCF_028017835.1 of Emys orbicularis. NCBI lineage: Eukaryota > Metazoa > Chordata > Testudines > Emydidae > Emys > Emys orbicularis. The sequence goes on from NC_088690.1 coordinate 11,849,978, forward strand.
TGATAATACTAAAAGCCAGTTATTCCAATCAATAAATGGGAATGGCCCTAGTTTAAATGTGTCCAAAGTGTCACATTAGCTCAGAATAAGAATGTTATTAATATGAATTTAGAAACAGCTAGGAGTTTGGACATTTCAGTTGCTATCCCCAGTCATCTTCAGCTTGTTTATGGCCCGGGCAAGCTCTCAACATGGAAATTACTCCGCACACAAGGAAACTTCCCATCCAAACATTTATACAGAGAACTATGTTATATTTTTATTTCGACATGTTTTCTGGCTTGGTGAAAGGAGCAGCCTTTGGTATGACAGGGAGCTCTGCTTTGAGAGGCTGCAGTTGACAGTTGTGGATGAAGCTTCATTTAAACAACAACAACAACAAAAAAGTCAGCATAGAAAAGAGATTTTGACGTAGAAATATACTTATTTTAAAACTCAGGATGAAGCGTACTGAAGAGATAAGAGAAAAGGGATAAAGAAAGATTCTAAATAGAGAAGAAACAGGAATGTTAACAGAGTATCAGTAGACAAGCTTAGTGAGGTTTATCAGATTTGGATAAAAGAGAGGATTGCTATCAATCCTCCACAAGTACTCAGAGTTTAGTAGCAAAGACAACGTATTTGTCCTCGTCCATGAGAAAAAAAATCCTTAATTTGATAAACAACCACATCTAAAGTGCCTTCTTTGCAGCACTTCAGTATTTTCCACTCTGTCTGCTTTTTTAAAAAGTGAATTTAATTCATGTGAAAAGTGCTGGACTGACAGGCCTGGAGACTGAAAGCCTTTTATTTGTTTTAATGCACAGGAAAGGTAAAACAGTAGAAATACTTTCCTACCAGTGTGCCTTAGCCCAGTCCTAGATTGAGAGAACAGCTCCTTCTACATTTCTGCTCAGTCCTTGAGCTCTCCGCTGTGGCTGCCAATTGGCATCCATAACACTGGGGGCTATTTTGTGGTATGGACACCTGTCCAAAAAGAACTGGCCAAAAGCCACTAATTTGGTTCACACCAGCTACTTAATAGCTTCAGAAGATGATAAAATTTGTCCTCCGAGTAATTTCCATGTTAAGAATTCACATGTGCATGGAACAAGCTGAAGATAACAAAGGATACATCAACTGAAATGCCCAGAAAGGAAATTCTCAGCGGTTTCTAAATCCATATTAATAGCATAATTATCCTGAAATAAAGTGATACTTAGAATACAGTTTACTACCTTTTTAGGGGTTACTTCTGAGCATTGAAAAAATGAAATTAAATGCAAGCAATTTAAAACAGCTTTCTATTAAAAATGGACTCAATACTGCAATCCTTGTTTGTGTAAGTAGGGCAACTAAAATGAGGGTTGCAGGTTTTAGTCCTAAAATTGTTTTAAGATCATTAATTCAGCACTCTATCTGTGTAGAAGGCCAGCGCCCTCCTGACATCCAGGGTGTGTAGCCTATGCTCCTCATCTGATGCATGAGGCTTTGGAAAGAAGACGGGTAAGTATATGTCCTGGCCAGTATGAAACTGGAAAACGACCTTGGGCAGAAACGCTGGGTGTGGCTGCAGCTGGACCTTATCCTTGGAGAAGACCGTATAGGCTCCGAAGTAAGTGCCCTGATCTTGGACACCCTGCAGGCCAACGTTATCACGACCAGGAATGAAACCTTCCAGGAGAGAGCAGGAAGCTAGAGGCTCAAAGGGAGGCCCCATGAGCCTCGACAGCACGAGATTCAGGTCCCAGGGAGGGATCCCGGACGTGCGGGTAGACCTTTCAAAAACTGTGCTGTCATGTTATGAGTGAAGATCGACCTGCCTTGGAATGGAGGATGGAAAGCCAAGATAGTGGCCAGGTGAACTGTGATAGGGATGATAGGGACACCACCTGGAACTGCAAACTGGCTGTTGAATAAATTTTTCTTCCAAACAGATCTAACCCTTTGGCCTCTTTATTTTTGGGGGTTGAACTGGTATACCCCGGCTTGTCTTTTTTATTGGCCGCAGAGACCACCAGTGAGCCGGAGGGTCGGTATAGAGGTATTCAAATCCCTTGGCCGGGACAAATACACTCAACAGTTCATAGAATTATCAGCAAGCATTAAATACTGCATTCCCATTCCCACATGTGTAATTAATGGCTAAAGAAAACTCCCTTGGGTAAATTTTTATGATATTTCCCACTTACTGTGTTGACTTTTTTTGTTTTTAATCATGAAAGAATAAATGTTTGAGCTAGGGAAAAAATTACTGTCCATAACATCAAAATTAGGGGACATATTTCACTCATAGTACACAAAAGCTTTTCCCAAAGACCAAAAAACGTGACAACAGACATGGAGAGGCACCAGTGGAAAAAACAAAGAAAGAGATAGAGCCCTTAAGGGTGTAGTTACCCAGAATTATCAGAGGTTCCAACTTGGATTCCATATCATTGACTTAAAAAAATAAATGCATGAAGTGTCTGAGAAATGAGCTATGTCATATTGGAAGATTAGAACTGACAGTCCTGGAGAAAAAAGTGAACTTCAAAGAGAAACCTAGCTGAAGAAAGGGAGATCATTTGGTCCACACACAAAAAAGTCAAGTGTTAATAGCCTTACCAATTTGGCTGTGTGATCTTGTCAGAATTGCTAAATTGACCAAAGGTGGGCATAGCCAGTACCTGGATGGCGGCCCTCAAATAAAACAGAGACTCTGCAAGAAGTGATGTTGGTGATTTAGGAGGAAGCACTCTTTTGCCCCTGAATCAGCAATACATCCATGATCCAGTATGGGGCCTGAGGCAGTATGCTGTCTTTAGGAAGACACATAAAACCAAGGTCTGTTGCCCATTTAAGCCCCTACAGCACTTTTTGCACAAGTATGCATGCTAACCAGTATATCTTAACCAAATTCTAGCTGTGTTCTGTAACTGCATTCTACTAGAGTGACAAAAGAATAGTCAGCTGTACACAAAATCTACTCTACTTTCCTCAAGTAGCTCCAACGCTTCCTAAATCGGCTGAATAGCATTGTCAATATAGAGTGACTGTGGAGTTTGTTGGTGAGAAAAGTGATCCATTCATATGCAATCTATAAATCACTTTAGGAGCCTCTTGGAAGAAAGCTGCTATATAGATATTAGGTATTATTATAACTCACCAGTAGTGCAACCAGCCTCGTCAATTCCACTTTCACAGTCTTTCTCCCCATCACATCTCCAGGATGATGGGATACATTTGTTGCTTGAGTCTCCACAGCTAATTTTTTCAGCTGGGCACACTTGTTTGGCTAAAAAAAAAAAAAAAATACAAGGAAAATAAATGTAAATATGAAAACAGCAGTAGACATTAAAGAGATATTGGTTTTAGTAAATTTAATGTGGTCAAATTCTGAAACTGATATCCAAGTAAAATTCCTATCGTAAGTGGCAGAGACCATTGATATCAATGGGGATTGGGCATGTTTAGAATACCAAAAGTCAAATGCAGATACATCACAATAAAAGAGCTTCAGAACTGATTTTTATTTAAATATTCAGCAAATAATTTAGCTGACACATTTTTTATTATTAATTGATCTACTAGTAGCTAATGTGGTGGGTTTTTGTTTTGTTTTGTTTTGTTTTGGTTGGTTGATTGTTTTTTTTTGTTTTGGAGGCAATTTCTTTTGTACAGCAATTTCTGAATTTCATGAAGCAAGAGAGATGTCCCCTATAAGACAAGGGAGATAAGTAGACAGGATAATCACAGACTCATAGATTTTGCACACATCCAACTACAGTTGGCTAAAAATTAGAAAAAACCACAATGAAAGGCACCAGGCCACAAACAAGCTTAGGGGATGGAGAGACTTGCAGAAATAGAATCTCTGGTATATAAAAGAAAATGCACTGATGCACTGTGGTCTTCGTTCTTCTCTCACTTACATTAGTTTTACACTGCTAAAACTCCCTTAGCTCCATTGGAGTTATTTCCGATTTATACCAGTACATGTAAGGTGAGACTCAAAAAAACGGTCACTCACCTCTCGTAACTGTTGTTCTTCGAGATGTGTTGCTCATGTCCATTCCAATTAGGTGTGCGCGCACTGTGGGCACAGTTGTCGGAAAGTTTTTCCCCTAGCAGCACCCATTGGGTCGGCTGTGGAGCCCCCTGGAGTGGTGCCTTCATGGCGCTCAATATATGACCCTGCCTACCTGGCGCCTCCTCAGTTCTTTCTTGTTGGTTACTTCAACAGAGGGGAAGGCGGGCGGGAACAACAGTTATGGGAGATGAGTAACTGTTTTTTCTTCTTTGAATGATTGCTCATATTGATTCCAATTAGGTGACTCCCAAGCCTTACGTAGGCGGAGGGGTCGGAGTTAAGGAAACACTGATTGCAGCACTGCTCTGTCGAAAGGCGCATCATCTCTTGCGTGCCGGATGATGGCGTAGTGAGAGGTGAAGGTATGTACCGAGGTCCAAGTTGCTGCCCTGCAGATTTCTTGGATCGGGACCTGGGCCAAGAACACTGCTGACGAGGCTGGGCCCTCATGGGGTGTGCTGTAAGAGCTGGGGCCGGTACTTTGGCCAGCTCATAGCCCGTGCGGATGCATGATGTGATCCAGGAGGATATTCTTTGAGATGAGACCGTGAGCCCTTTCATCCGGTCTGCCACCGCTATGAACAATTGGGTCGACTTCCTGAACGGCTTAGTGCGCTCGATGTAGAAAGCTAGTGCTCGCCGAACATCGAGGGAGTGCAGCCTCTGCTCCCGGCTACTGGCATGAGGCTTAGGGTAAAAGATAGGCATGAAAATGTCCTGACTGGTGTGGAAGTGCAACACCACCTTTGGGAGAAAGGCCGGGTGAAGCCTGAGTTGCACCTTATCCCTGTGGAAAACCATGTATGGTGGGTCAGAGGTGAGGGCCTTTAGAGCTCTGACACTCTCCTCGCAGAAGTAATGGTGACCAGGAAGGCTACCTTCCATGACAGATATAGGAGGGAGCAAGTTGCCAATGGTTCGAATGGGGGCCCCCATGAGCCTGGAGAGGACCAAGTTAAGGTCCCACAGGGGGATAGGCTGTCTGATCTGGGGATGTAGGTGGTACAGACCCTTGAGGAAGCGACCACCCATACGGTTGGCAAAGATGGATCAACAGGAGGCTCCTGGGTGGAAGGCCGAGATAGCAGCGAGGTGTATCCTTATGGAGGATGCCACCAGGCCTTGCGGTTCCAGGTGTAGGAGGTACTCCAAGATGAGGGGTACCAGTGCCTGGAGAGGGGGTGTACAACGCTGGTCACACCAACAAGAGAATCTCTTCCACTTTGCCAGATACGTGGCTCTAGTGGAGGGCTTCCTGCTGCCGAGGAGGACCTCTCTTACTTGCCTCTAAGACGGAGAGCTGCTCCTTCCTTGCTTCCGGTGCTGCTTCTGTTCCGGGGAGTGGGAGCGGTGCCGGGTCAATCCCACCGGTTTCGGCACCGGGGAGTAGTGGTGCCGCGGGTCTCTGCCAAAGTCCTTCCGCGGTGCCGCTTGCACCACTGTTGCCAGGGCGCTACGCACCGATGAACTCGGTGTCGGGTCTTGCCGCACTGCTGGAGGGGGTGGTCTAAGTGCCGTCTCCATAAGGAGCTGCTTGAGGTGAAAGTCTCGCTTATTTTTGGTTTTGGGGCGAAACCCTTTACAAATTCTGCACCGATCGGCTTGGTGAGCCTCCCCCAGACACTTTAGACAAGCGCCGTGGGGGTCACCCATCGGCATGGGCTTGCTGCAGGACTTGCAGGGTTTGAACCCTTGGGACTTGGGCATGTAAGCCCTCCCAAGGAAAAGCGGTTGGGATAGAGGATAAACCCCCCAGCCCAACTGCTAACTACTAACAAGCACAGAGAATAACAAACAAACAAAGCTAGGGAAATGTGGTAGAACTTGCTGAGCAAGATGCTACAGTTCCAATGACCATCACTGGCGGTAAGAAGAAACTGAGGGGATGCCGGGTCGGCAGGGTCGTATATTGAGCGCCATGAAGGCGCCACTCCAATGGGCTCCACAGCTGACCCGATGGGTGCTGCTAGGGGAAAAACTTTCCGACGACTGTGCACGCAGCGTGCGCACCTAATTGGAATCGATATGAGCAATCACTCGAAGAAGAATCTATATTTAGTGTTAACTAGTCTACACAATCCCATAGCATTTTGTGGTTTAAACCATATAATTAAGTACTCTGGAATGTTCATCCAATTAGACAGTCACTCACTGAACAGTCCAACTCCTCTTTTTAGAAAAAGTTGTTTTCAAATGGATTTCTTTGTTCGTACTAATGCTGGTAAGACTACGTGTGTCTGTGATAGGATGAGGTTTTAATTATAAAGGGAGGAGCCTCAACACAGAAGCGAAATGTGTTTCGCATAACCCTGTGCAAGTACTTACACAAAGAGACAACCAGCTTTCTATATGCTGGCTGGGAGACTGTGGACAGCAGTATCCCTCAACTGATTTCACCACCAACTTTAAGAACCAGGCCTCAGAATCGCCTCTAATAATCCTAGAAGTGTCAACCAACCACCTGGAAGGCTAATGGTGAATTTCTTTTCTCTATCTTCTCAGTCCCCTGACTATCTATACAAACCTCTGCTTCTGTGAGCTGTGGGCGACCAATACATCATGCAAAACCAGCACTCGCTTACCGCTGCCAGCCAGCTAACAACATATGTAATTGCTGCTTTGTAACTCCGGGAGAAGACAGCATTGGGGCAGAAGCTAGTTACAATTTCTCACTGCACGTTGTTTAAATTATATTCTTTTCTAGATTATGCAATGGTCACAAAAACACCATATTTAGGTGTGTTTTTTTTAAAAAGTATTTGGTTTATTAATAAAACTATCAGCTAAACTTGGGAAGACTAATAAAATATGAATGATTTTCCCCAACAGTATTATTTATTCTGTTAGGAACAAAATATTTGTCAGAGCACTGGTCCATCTAGGCAAGTCCAGTATCCTACCTTTGGCAGCTGTCCACATCTGATACTTCAGAAGAAGACATAGTCTGCCTTTCCCTTCGGCCCCAGTTTCATAATACACCATTAGCCTGATTTTCAGAGCTGCTAAGCACCCAAGTTAGTTCCACTGAAGTCAATGAGACAGCACCTCTGAAAATCAAGCCACTAGTCAACTGTGCAATACTGTACATCATTACAGTATCTTCCCATGCATTGCTACTCATGATATTATTAACTCAATGTGTTCTCAGTGTGAGAACCATCAGAACTGCACTGCTGTGCCATGCAGCTCTTTTCCAGTTTGCCTGAACTGTTCAAACAATCCCATTCTAACAGAAAAATGAAAAGCCATTGGGAGCAGTCATTAACAGAGAACATCTTACTGACACAGATAGGAGCCAGCAGAAAATGCTTCAGTTGTCAATTTAGACTGGAAATCTCTTATCCCCTTCAAAACAGAAGTATGAAAACTACAGAAATGATGTTTTCCTTCACCACTAGAAAAACAATAAGTAACTCAAAAAGTGCTGCAATCAGCATGAGGGAACTCGAACAATTTTATTAAAATGATGTTAAAAAAAAAAAGTGAACAGAGTTTGAGCATAGAAGTTTCTGGTTATCAGGGAATAACATACAGATTATTAAGGGTGCAAAGTTTGGTTTAAGATCAGGTGGCATAAGGAATACATAATCTGCAATATCCCCGATTGGGGGCAAATTCTATATTAGAACTTGTCCTAACAGATAAAGAGGAACTGATCACAGAACTAAAAGTTAATGGGAGCTTAGGTGCAAGTGATTGGGTCTTGATCACATTTATAATGTGTAAGCAGAATAGTCTAGACTAGTAATATATCTACTTGGTGCTTTAACAGGGCCAATTTCATAAAGCTGACTGTAATTGTTAGGCAAATCATCTGGGAGGAAGAATTTAATCAGAAAAATGTGAATGATAATTGGGAATCATTTAAGAACACCTTACTATATCCCCAAAAAGCTACACTCCCACAATTGAGGAAGACAACTGTGCTGGTTAAAAAACCAGCCTGGTTTAGAGGGGAAGCTATAAAAAATAAAAATAATAATATATAACAAATGGAAGGAAGGGGAACGTGATTGTATTCATGAGTATAAATCAGAAGTTAGGAAGTGTAGAAAATTGATAAGGAAAGCCAAGGGACACAAGGAGAACTCTATGACACAATAGAGTTAAGTAGGGTTTGTTTGGGTTTTTTTTTTTTTTTTTAATATATTAGAAACAAAAAAATCCCTACCATGGTATTGGTCCATTACTAGATGGAAATAGCAGAATTATCAATAATAATGCAGAAAAGAAAAAAAGTGTTTAATAAATATTTATGTTCTGTACTTGGGGAAAAAGCAGATGATGCAGTCACATCATATGGTGATGATAACCCTTCTTCCATTTCAACTAGTATCTCTGGAGGATGTAAAACAGAAGCTACTAAAGTTAGTCATTTTTAAATCAGCAGGTCCAGAAAAGAGTTTTAAAAGAACTGGCACAGGAGCTTGCTAGACCATTAATATTGATTTTCAATAAGTCTTGGAGCACTGGGGAAGTTTCAGAAGACAGAAAGAAAGCTAATAGTGTACATTTTTGGGGCACTGAAACTATTCACGAATTTGGATAGAATTCAGCAGTTTCAGCTGAAAAATAAAAAGCCTTACAAATTGGAAACGTCAAAACATTTTGTTTCAACATTTTCAAAATGAGCCATTTCAACATTTTGTTACAAAATGACATTTTCAAAGACAATCTCTTGTCTGTGTGTCATACAGGAGGAGAAGACCATAAGTGGGGCGTGGGCATGGGGGCGAAGGGAGTGGGAAATATTCCCTAGCACATCTGGGGAAGAGAACATATAATGACATATAATGACAACTGACATTGTAATCATTGACCTGCAGGAAGGTTATGTAGTATTCACAATTTAATTGTGGGCACTACTCTAGCCATCTGTCTACAGCAGCCAAACAGCCTGGGGGAGCAGGAGGAATGGGGAAGGTAGGGACAGGAGAATTCTATTCATGGAGAATAGAAGAATGAGGATAATCATCTCATTGACTGAGAAATTAGAGACATTAACAAAAAGTACATTAGACCAGATGAACTTGCAGGATGCAGGGACAGAAGCTGTCACTTGTCACAGTTCATCAACTCTTTGCACTGAGCCAGGCCCCAGTGGCTACTGTGAGTCCAAGTGATCTTTGCACTGAAGCCAAGTACTCAGCACAAAATGAGATATAAAAGAGAGAGAAATTGAAAAAAAATCAAAGTGAGAGTACTGGAGAAATACCCAACAGTATTTTTACAAGCTTCTTCTTAGAGATACCAAGACAATTCAAATGCAATGGGACTTAACATACTGCACAAGCCATGAAACGGTCTCCTCATAGCAGCCGAAAATCATGCTTGGTTTATATATTGTCTCATATCTTGCTTACAGAATTTAGTATGCTTTGGACTTCTGTGACTAAAATGTTTAGCTCCTTCTCTTCTTCTCCGGTCTTCACACACTTGAAGGAAATGGTTAATGTAGTACGTGACAGTGACCGTCAAAGCTGGATATCCTGTGCTCATGTGAACTATAGCAAGGTCTGCCTTTTCAGAAATAGACCATTAAACAACTTGGTTAAAATGTCAGACACATCAAGACCAATTTATCACAATGAACTGCAAATGCCAAGGATGGACAACAATGCTTTATTTATAAGGAGACAAGAGCAAAGGAGACAAGAAGGTTCCATTTACTCACTACAGCCAATGACACATTCTTCTTTTTCTTTACATGAGGCTACAAAGTCTTTCACAGAACCATAGAGCCTAACTGGCGCCCCACTGTTTGGCTTCCTCTTATGCCACTGCTGAGCTTTTCAGGCTCCGGACATCATGTATATTCAAGAAAGCCCAAGAGAACAGAATTGATTTGCTTTCAGAAGACCATTTGTCAGGTTCTCACCATACAGGTACTCTGAGAGCATGCATAAAATGTAATTAAGCAACTTCTACTGGTGGGAAACCTACAAGACTTTTCATCAGCAGACTGTATCTATGAAAAAAGCATCCTTTGTGGAAATGCACCATCTTAATGATGGAGCAGTTTTTTCAGTATCTCTGTTTTAAGAATCCCCAAGACCCTTTTTTCTTGTTTCTTTCAGAAAGCTTTAATTAGCACAGGAGAGAATGCCAGGCAGAATGGTTTTATTTTATTAATTATTATTTCTGTCATGTCAAGTAAATTGCTTCTCCTCAATTTCCAGTGCAGCTTTTGGATCTTTAAAACCCTACATAACGGAATCCTCATCAATGGTATGGCCCTTAATTTAAAAGAAGGCTTGGATTTCTTTAACTGGGGCCTACGCACAAACTGTCCTAGTATCTTCCTTCCTAAATGTTAGGAATTCCTCCCCACTCTTGAAGACCAAGGCCAAGTCGGCCACATTGTCTTGCCAGGAGATACTCCCTTTGAATTCATTGAAGGAAGGATCATGCACTCTGTGCTTCTACTCAAGGCAAGCGTTATCGCAAAAAGAAAATAGTTAGAAGCTGGTAGTCAGCAAAAAACTTAACACTGTTAAATGGAATTCTAGTTTCAATTAGGATATGCTCCTGACTTCTGGAGATTTATGATTAAGCAAGACGCATGTGATTAACGGTCATGTTCATCATGCATATGTCTGCATATACGTTCTGAATTCATAGCTAACTTATACTTTGTGCATTTCCACTGAAGGCACAGGGACTGCATGGGGTCTAAGTCAGCTTCGAATTTATTCCTTTCTGAATAATATATGGCTGGCTGCTATTTTACATAGTTACATTGTTCTAGTTTCTGTTAACATCTCCCTTCCTTATGCATTTCCCCCTCTTCATTCAGGAGCTGGAGCAGGTCTGGGAATTAGGAGAGCTGGATTCTATTCCCTGTTTACCCATTGATTCACTATGTGGCCTTAGACACTCACGCTTCAGCTCAGTTTACTCATCTCTGTAAAACATTAAGATACTTGGTTAAAAGGTATTATAAGCATTAAGTATCCTAATTATTATTCCTATTTATCCCTTCTTCCCCTCCCCAAAAGCAAAAATCAAAGTCTTTTTCTTATAATCAGTAACAAATGTTTTCTATTTCTTCTAATAATCACTTACTGCTAATCATGATTGACCAAATTCACTGACACCAGCATTGAATTTGGGCTGGTGAATTCTTTTGATATTGATACAGAAGTCATATCATAACTACTTAGGGGTATTCCCCGAAATCACACTTATTTAGGTTCCTAAATATGGATTTATATATTAATAATACACAAACAAAAATCAAGAACACATTCGTGGGAGCTCAAACAGAAAGGCTTCATACACTATAGTGCAAAAGAGATTAAGATTCCATAGTCAATTTCTTCTCTCACCACATCAAGCTATATGCCATATGTAGGTGTATATATACAGGAGTGAAAAATTCTGTATGACCTCTCAGCTTTCACTGATGTTACTGGAACTCAACATTCAGTAGCAGAATTTGGTTCATCCACTGTATCTATATTTACATTAAAGATACTCAGGGGATTGTTGATAAAAAAAGGAGTCTTTTAGCTCTAAGGTTTCAGATCAAATCCAGCCCCAGACCAGCATGGAACATCATGATTGGTGGCTCACATGAAATGAGACTGGGGCATCTACAGTGTTGGAATGAGGCCATCAAACAACCAGCACACCTGGCTTCTTTGTTGGCAGTCTCAGCAGAGAGGGAAGGATGCCTGGAGACTAATCTATCCACCACCCTTATTACATGGGTCAGGATTGAGGCACATTTGCAGGACACTGGGGAGCTTGCATTGCTGTCATTTGTCTGGACCAACTGCAGTGGATATATATGCATATATATAAAATAACCTTTCAGTGAGTATAAAGGCAGATTATAGGGGAAAACCCTGAAGCAACTATTATTTTTGCAGCTCAAGATAATTAACTTCTTTGAGGCTTTGAACATAAATTACTATAAATGACCCAAAGACTAATTAAGAAAGGACAATAAGAAAATATAACTATAAAGCTCAAGAAATTGCAACATCGTTAATGGGATAATAGTTGATAAGCCTGATAAAATATTCACTTCTACAGTTTGATTTGTCTGATAGTGACTTGTTTTCAGAAGTTCTCTGGGGAATGGAACAGGATTTACGTGGATTTAATTCTGTTGCACGAAACAGTACAGCCCAAATGCATTCTTGGGTGTTTGTAACAGAAATTGCTCTCTCTTGGGCCACATGGGTTAGAAGCCCATAGTTCCCATCCAACTCCTTTCCTCACTTAGAGATGAGATGATTAAAATGTGCGTACTGTACCAAGGGCTCAACATGCTTAGAGCAGATAGCACGTACATTGCTTTTAGACAGATTAACACACTGCTAATTATCGTCTCTGAGATCAGAGTAAACTATAACCAGGAATTCAAAATCCCAGGATTAATCCTAATTACCAAAATAAAGAGTGACTCCTGCAGAGTCACTCTGGCCTAGGCTTTTACAGGAGAGGTGTCGTATGCTTCACAATGAAGAACAGGGGCATTACAAAGCTACTTATTGTTGGGATTGATGATAAAAGTGATTCCCAGGGGTTTTGCCAGCAGCTTTAATATTTATTACATAAACTGATTTGAGTACCATGTAAAGAGGCAAGATAAGTTCTGTCACAGACTGAAAAGACTCATGGGGCCAGAATTTCAAAAGGGCTCAGGGACGGATTTGCAGTGCTCTGTACCCACAACTGGAGCCAGATTTTTTAAAGAGCTCAGCCCCCAGTAGTTCCTACTGACACTTATGGCCAGATTTTTAATACAGTTCAGCGTGTGGGGTGCCGAGCTCTGTTGCAAAATCTGGCCATTTCCTATCATCCACCCTTCCTAAAAGACTGAGTAATTGTAAGGGCTTATCTACATGAACACTTAGCTCATGGCAAGCTGGGGTGTAAACATACTCCACACTAGCCTGTTGCTCACTAAGAGCCCATGTCTCGCTGCTACCATGCACTAAAATTTCCCTACAGTTCACTTCAATCTATTCCTGTTTCAAAGCAGTGCAGATCAAAGCACACTAGGGGAACTATTAGTGAGCAGGGCATCAGGGTCTGCACAGACACACTGAGTATGTCTACACAGCCATGTAAGCCCGGGCTTGAGCCTGGGCTCAGACCTAACCCCCTTGCATCCACACACCAATTGTGCTAACCTAGGGCTCAGACCTAGGGTCCCGGGACCCTACAGCACTGGAGGATCTGAGCTCATGTTAAGCTGGGACTTAGGGTCCAAGCCCTATTGCTTTCCTCTTCCACATGGCCCCAGCTTCATTTGGGTCCCAGCCCCAAAACTTCCCCGCAGCCTCCTGCGGTGCTGGCTCCAGCTCCTCCTTCTTGCAGGAAAGTTTTGGGGCTGGCAGCCCCAGGGAGGCGGGGGGGGGGGGGGGGAGGCCAGGTGCAAGGGCCAGAGAGCAGAGTGGTGACAAAGCGGCTGCCCTGCAGGAAAGGGGAGCAGCAGTGCGCCTGGCTCTGCACAGCTGGGGGAGGACTGACCCCCAACTCCCTGGTTGTTCCCCCTCTCTGCAGCGTAGCTGCTTGGTCCCTGCTCTGTTCTCTGGCCTCCCGTGCCCTTCCTGGGACTGTGTGTGCAGAGGCACCCAGACAGCATGCACTGTGCGGACAATGAGTGGGAGCCAGCCCGAAAACTTCCCCACAGCATCCTGGGGATCTCTTAACCCTGCCTCCCGGGGCACAGCAGGGTCATGGATAAGGGATCCCCAAAGGATCCTGGAGTAAGCCCTGGGGATGCATTTCACCGCTCCGTAGCCAGCAGCAACCAGGTTAGGCTGTGTGTTTTTCCTCTGAAACCTTCATTTTATGTCAAACTTCAAAACAAACCAACAAAAATAAATAAAAAAACCCAACCAAACAAAAACACCTTCATTGAACAGCCCATTTTAAAAATTAAGGATTGCAAAGTTTCATTTTAATCATTTGACAGCCCTGGAACTGATGTCCTAATTATCCTCAGAAGAGGTGAACATGGGCACTTTCCTACCAATGTGACAGCCTAGAGGTGAGGAGCCCAAGTCTCAGATTAGATGGCAGTTCAAACTGCAGTCATGCTACTCGGACGGCCCCCAAAGGAGTTAATTATGCACTTTATGTACTTATGCACTCCTTATGGGCACCTGAGTCCCATCAGTAGCACCGTCAGTTAGGAAACAAGGTGGGCAGTAGAGTTTTCCCACAGTGCAACACATTCATAGGGCTAGAGTGTTGACACTGGGAGATGGCGGGTGCTAGGCACTCTGGGATAGGGTTACTTTAACTTGGGTCTGTGCACTGCAGTGTGGACACCAGAGCCCTAGGTTCGAGTATGGGTCAAAAAATCCCTAACCTCGGGTTAAAATGCAGTGTAGGCACTCAAGCCCATGGTTCCCCACTCAAGTCCCACTAACCCTAGGCTTACATTGCAGTGTAGACATACCCTTTATGCACAGCAGGCTAGTGAGTGGTCGATTGACACCCCCGTTTTCCACAAAATAAGTGTTTGTGTAGACAAGCCCCCTGGTGAGGTTTTTAATGGTCTCTATACAATAAATGCCGGGTGTCCTCAAACTGTGAAATCTGAGGGAGCAAATGGGAGAATAGGACGTAGGTACCACAGTGCTTGGTGCGGTGCTTGTATAAGAAGATCTACAGGTTAAAACCAGGATTCTCTGCTCCCAAATGTGATAGTTGATTAGAGATTATTGCCTTCCAACAATCCATGTAACTATTTCTCATCCAGCATGCAGGAAGTCAGGGCATAAACCCTTGGGATATAACAAAGTTATATCTGATGTGACTAATGCGCCCCAATCTTTCTTGCCATTATACACAGACACATATTACTGTTACAAATTCACTCAAGATGTGACTGGACTGACATGCTGTTTATCCTCTGTGGTTAGTCAGATTCCTCCTTTTATTCTACCGCTTTAGAGAGAAAGAATGAGTTCTCCCCACCCCTCTCAAAAATCTGAGCATCCTCAATTTTCTCCATCCCTATTTTACACCAGACACCCTCAGGGCCTGTTTGGCATCAACTCCTCTATTGGCTAAGGGCACAACTCACCATGGAGCCTCTCACCTCCTCTCTTGAAGTGGCCAGAGAAATCCCTCCTCTCCCCACCTTCCTCTTCAAAACTAAGAGCTGGGTATGCTACCTCTTTAGATGGCCCAGCAACTGCTGGCCTGGGATTGAGTCACCAGGACTGAACTGAACTCGGATCTTTCACATGGCACTGCATAGCTCCTCTGCTAGGTCATGAATGGATGGACAGTCGAAGAGAGGGGAAGTGGGATATGTTAAGCTGCTTAGCATGATATACTGTCTGAGAGATGTGAGATAAAGTGCTTGAAATAAACAGAGTCACTAAATATGAATGGGTGTAAAACATTAGCAACAAGGACAATCTGAAATGTATTTCAGGAATATTTCCATCTTGTCAGAATTAAGTGAATGAGATAGTAAGAAGTGATTCTGGGTATTATGAGCCATTTGTCACCTCATTCCTACAGAAAAAACATATTGCCTTTCATGAGCCTACAGCCATATGGTCACAAGGCCCATTTTCTTAGACTGGCCTGCAAAGAAAATTAATGAAGCAGCAGCACAGTTATGGACTAGTGTCTGGTCTAATCACTAGTGGGCAGAGCTCCCAGTCTGAGTGGAGAAACAACAGCTTTCCACAAGCTAAACTCCGGACCCATCTGTCAGTATTTCCATGTATGTTGCTCCTTCAACCCTTTGCAATACGCTCTCTGGGGACCCGCAAGTCCAATTATCTACTCTGGGCTGACAATGGAG
Organism: Emys orbicularis; assembly: GCF_028017835.1. NCBI lineage: Eukaryota > Metazoa > Chordata > Testudines > Emydidae > Emys > Emys orbicularis. The sequence goes on from NC_088690.1 coordinate 11,865,817, forward strand.
AAATATTAAAGTACACAGGATTAAATACTGCCCCAACTAAAGAATTGGGAATTCTGCCATTGACTTCAATAGGGTCAGGATTTCACCCACACATTATAGCGGAGGGTTGGCTGACTATAAGATCTGCGATACCAGATCCTACCATTGGTGCATCCCCGCCAGAAACCTACCTGTAGCAATGGCCAATACCTGATGTTTCAGAAGAAGGCTTAAAATCAAAATATACCTAACTAATTATGCCATTTGTATTCCCCTTATCGTTATCTTAGTTTACACGGCTACAAATCATATAAAGAACTATTTTCACAGTGATTTGAAGATACAAATAAAAAGTATTATTTATTATTAGTCATAAGGTTGACCAGCATTTTTTAAACTCAGGAGGGCATCAACCCTTCCTTCTGATGGTGCACAGGAATGGCTCAAGCCTCCTTATGGAAAGAGCTCATTACTCATTAGTAAATCAGCACAGAAGCAGCCTCCATTGTTATCTATGGGTAAAAAACGTACAGCAGAAGAGACTTCACAAGGGCTGGTTCCACAGTACCCTGTGCCCCTCCATAGATCTGGCAATAGGTCAAGCATTGGACATGGTCTAGTGCAGGGATTCTCAGGACAAAATTTTTGGTGGCCTCAGAGTGCGGCCACCCACTCTTGCTGATGGCCACTCTGACACTTTTTCCTAAAATGTTTAATTAGCTTTAGGAAAAACAAATGAATATGCACATATTCATGTCCAAATCATTGTAATTTATTTATTGCTAGCTAGTAAGTCTGCTGTGAAAAGTGATGTTAACAAACATACAAGTATCACTTTTCACAGCAGACTTACTCAGCCCTGGTAAGCCTGGGGACAAATTAAGCCCTGGATAGGGAGGTCGAGGGAGGGAACAGGGGCCAGGGGAAATAGTGGGGGCCTAGAGTCTGAAGCCCCGTGGCCGTGGGATGGGGCCGGAGCCCGATGCTGAGCAGCTGGAGCCTGGGGCCTGCCACCATGGGGCCAGAGCTCAAAGCCCCACAGCCAGAGCCTACCACCCCGTCACCCCAGAGGTGAAGCCCAAAGCCTGAGCCGCACCGCCCCTGGGAAGGTGGGGAACTCACCAGCTGCCTGCTCCTCCAGCGTTGTGCCCCAGCTGTCTCCAGAGGGGGCAGAACTCAACCCCTGCTTGCAGCCCCAGCAGCCAACACCAAGCCGGTGCATCCGGGAGCAACAGAGAGGGGGAGGGGCCACTGCTTAGCCCTCCCCTTCCCCCCAATCTCAGCCCAGGAGGCTGTGGGCATAAGAAAAGCCCCTGGTGTCCGCTTTTGAGAAACACCGGTCTAGGGATCAAAAGCTGGGGAAAGAGAGTCAGGACAGCTGAGTTCCAATCCCAGGTCTGCCACCTCATGAGATAGAATCTGGGCCAGTCACGGAGGGCAAGTCTACACGACAAAATTAAGTCAACCTAAGTTACATCGTTGCACACCCGCTGCAGTAATTACATCATTTTTGAATGTCCACACTACACTCCTTGTGTCGGCAGTGCACGTCCTCACCAGGAGCGCTTGCACTGATTGAAATGTCTGCGTGAGGCATTGTGGGACGGCTTCTGAAAGCCATCAACAGTCAGCGTAAGCAATGAAGTGTCTACACTGACACTGAGTGGACCTAACTACATGAACCTAAGCACTACGCCTCTTGCGGAGATGGAGTTATTAAGTCAGTGTAATGGGAGAGTTACATCATTGGGAGCTACATTTTAGTGTGCTCAGAGTTAGGTCGACATAAGCTGCTTTACGTTGACCTAACTCTGTAGTGTAGACCAGGCCTTAACCTTGTGTGCTTCAGTATCCCCCATCTCTAAGATGGCATAGTACCTGCCTTGTAGAAGAATTATGAAGCTTCCTTCATTAAATGCATGTGAAGAACTCTGAGATCCTTGGACGACAGGTGCTACAGAAGCAGAGTCTCCTTCTGTGTATCACATGTAGGTCTTATAAACCTTGACTGTACATATCCCTTTAATAGGAACATACAGTGCTTCCCATTCAGGGTTTATCTTCAGAAAAGAATTTTGTTGTTCTTTTCTGCCATCTCCCTTCTGCTTCACTAGACACTCCTCCCTCTCATTCAGTTAGATAAAACCGCCCTTAAATCTTGTTTTTACCACTAGTATTTTTATTATATTTGAAACAAATAAATCCCCAGCACTGATTAACAAAAAGCTGGATTCCCTACATGCAAGTCCTTCAGATTCCTTTGCAATATTTACATTGTCTTTTTAGCTCTGCTGGTGAAGAAGCGTTGGACCTGGAGCCTAACTGCTAGTGTCCTTAGTCTGTGTGCTGATAGGCGCAGAGTAATCATGAAGAACACTAAGTAAAAATGCAATGCAAAGTTGTATGAATTAACTAAGGAATGAGAAACAGCTGAAACAGAGCTTGCAGAAGAGGTTTTCAGGGTACCAAAAATAGGAACGTGCTGGACAAATAAATAAAACAATTAAAAAAATTAGCTCACAAAGTTATTTCTATATAGACTTCTAGTGGGAAAACTACTAAACATTCCCTTTTATAAAAGAGAGAGATTTTACCACTATCTATTTCACTAACAAGGCAACAGTGAGGCTCAAAAATCAAATGGCTTTTGTTGAAAGGACTTGAAAATGTACCGAGTGTTCCCGTCTCTCTCTCTCAATATTCTTTAAACTCTCTATTTTTAGAACCAGCTTGGTAGTCATTGATTTAGCACACCGCTCTGCACAAAACTGCCACCCTGCCATCAATCTGCCCTCGTACTGCCAGCTGTAAAGAGACACCTTGCACTTTTGAATGAACAATGGGCAAATAAGGAAAATAGGAATTGGTCCTATTCTTGGCCCAAACATTGAATTGAACCTCAGTCCATCGTACAATGCAGATAAGTGCCTCTTTCCCTTCTGTAACCCCAACAGAGGTCCTCTACATTTGCTGATATCCTGGAAAGCATATCATGCAGGCTTAGGTTTGGCCACCTCCAATATTCTAATCCAGTATAATCCATGCACTTCCCCAGGATCAGAGAGGCAGAATGAATTCCGGGCTGCTCTGATCCAGGCAAGCCTTGGGGCTGGTCCACACTAACCCCCCAGTTTGAACTAAGATACGCAACTTCAGCTACGTGAATAACGTAGCTGAAGTCGAAGTACCTTAGTTCGAACTACAAGGTACTTACCGCGGGTCCACACGCGGCAGGCAGGCTCCCCCGTCGACTCCGCGTACTCCTCTCGCAGAGCAGGAGTACCGGCGTCGACGGCGAGCACTTCCGGGATCGATTTATCACGTCTAGACAAGACGTGATAAATCGATCCCAGAAGATCGATTGCTTACCGCCGAACCCAGAGGTAAGTATAGACGTACCCTTGGAGTATGCAATATTTGAAGGTAACAGCTGTCCCAGCAGTTTGTTAGAACTTTGATGGGAAATCAGGAAAAGTCAAACAGAGGGACACTGGGAGGCGAAAGAAAAGTGTTGGGAGAGAAATGGGAGTCATAAGACCAAGAAGGCACAGATAGGGAATGGAAGTCACATACTCTAACACTGATGAATGGCCCTCGCCAGTGGTGGCTCCACCCAGGCGCTTGACTCCCAACTTCTAAATCCACCACAGACAGCTTTACCAGAAGCTCCTGAATCAGTTATTTTTCTTAACAAGCACGTAGACCATCATATATCTCGGAGCCCCATGTCTGACTGTAATCAGGTTACCGAGATCGGTGGTAATGCTGTAAGACGCTTTGTTTTACTCACAAGGTCCGGTTTAAATATATTGCACCTTTATTAGTATCAACCTCCGTTAGTAGAGACTGCAGTGGTACTTGGCAAACCACTACAGATTATGGCATGCAGTAAATCAATCATATTCCACCTTTAAATCCCTTGTTATTTCAGACGTTTGTAACTCAGCAGTTTGAATACACACTGGGATGGAATTTTGCACACGTGGTTTTGGCCAAGAGACTCGTTCATTTTTTATTGCATCAAACATATTTGATTGTTTTTGATTTACAGGCACACACCACTGGGAGCTTCAGAGCCTTTTCATTCAATTACAGTAGGAGTCTGAAAAATTAAATCTAGAAAGAGTGAATTGCTAAAAAGATTTAACTATTATTTTTGGTTGGCAATTTTCTTGTCCAGCATGAGCCTCCTCTCCCATGATCCTTGGGGACTAGGCAATTCCCATCAGACTTAGGGTATCTCTACACTGCATCTGGGAGCAAACCTCTCAGCCCGAGTAGACAGACTTTCACTAAGCTATCTCTGCTTGAGCTAGTGCGCAAAAAATAGTAGTGTGGACACTGCAGCTTGAATGGCAGTTCGAGCACTCAAGCCCACTTGGGTCTGATGACTGGCCCAAATCTCCCTCACAGTTGCAACATCCATATTGATATTTTTAGTACACTAGCTCAAGTGAAACTAGCATGAGTCTGTCCATCTGAGTTGGGAAGTTCATGCAGTGTGATAGATCCTTAGGGGCACAGACAAGTGGAACTGAACAGGAACAGCAATGATTTTTAAAAGAAAACAGCAAGGGAGTAAGCTTAATATTATTTTAATTATAGTTTACTATAAGGATAGTATAGAATAGTATATAGAATTAGTATGTGTATGCTTGAAATGTGTGTGTTTGTGTTTTAATTATATTTTACTTATGTAAACTGTAAAGCAATTTAAGATCCGCTGTCAGCAAATTGTTGCAAACTGGCCACTTGCAACAAATTGCTTCACTTACAATCTATAAACTATATGCTATTGTAGTTTAAGTGCTCTTTAACTTGCAATAAGGGATTTGTGTCTCAGAAATTTTGTGCCTTGCTTAGGATTTTTAGATCATATTGTAGTAGGGATTTATTAGTTACTTTAATAAAAAGATACTTTGTTTTGGAAAGAATACGGCCTGTGTCAATATCAGTGTCCTTCGGTGTTTTCCTTAGCAACCCTGGGAACTTTTACCTCAGGAAGAACAGACTGGCGGGGGGAGGGGGAAAGGCAAGGTTATTATAGCAGCATCCCAAAATTAATTTTTCGGAGTAACACAGGCTGTAAAGTCTCATGTCTGTGAGCGCCGAGAAAAGAGAGGAGCCTTCAGAGGGGAGGTCCTGGATGGACTTTTGGACCTTACGAGGAAGCCCGGAGAACTGGAGCCAAGAACAGCACCTCATAGTGACAGCGGAGGCCATTGTCCTGGCTGCCAAGATGGCAGCATCCAGAGCCACCTGGAGAGGAGTCCTGGCCACGTTCCTACCCTCCTCCACAAGGGCAGTGAACTCCTGCCTTGAATCTTGGGGCAAGGAGTCCTTAAATTTAGCCAAGGTGTCCCATAGATTATAATTGTATCTCCCCAGCAAAGCTTGCTGGTTGGAGATACGTAGTTGAAAGCTACCTGTCGAATAAGCCTTTCTTCCAAACACAGGTTTGTTTCGGGTTGTGCTCGACTGTCCCTGCTGTCCCTCTCATTTGCTGCAGAGGCCACCAGGGATTTTGGGGAAGGGGGTAGGCAAGAACAAGTATTCGAACCCGCTCGCTGGAACATAATACTTTTTTTCTGCCCTCTTTGAGGTAGGGGGCAGAGAAAAAGGAATTTGCCACAGCCTTGACCGGTTCCATCACCGCCTCATTGATAGATAAAGCCACCTTGGAGGGAGCTGCTGCAGCCAGGTTATCAATAAGGCTGTGTGATGTCTCTTTGAGCTCCTCACTTGTCAGAACCAGGTTTGCAGCAACCCTCTTCAGAAGGTCCTGATAGGCCCTAAAATCATGCTGCAGAACAGGCTACTGAGACCCATGACAGCCACTTCTGGGGAAGATGAGGAGAAGGCTTGCACCAGAGGAGGGGCTTCTTCCTCTTCCTCTCACACTGCCTCAAGTACGTCCACTGGAGCCATCTCTTGAACATTGGTACCGGGGTTGGTACCAGAGTCGGGGGTCCAGTGCCGAGTGGGAAGGAGCGGTAGTCAATCTCGTGGAAACCACCAAGTAGGAGCATGGGAGGCACCTGGTGCTGGGGGACACCCCCAGGAATGCCAGTAAGGCCATTGCATAGGCCAGTGTCCCACTGGCCAAGTGCCAACAGGGGGACTGGCACTGAAGTCCGGTAGCACATAGGCTGGGACAGGTGGTCGGCTTTAGGTTGCACGCAAGGCTCTCCTTCGGACTCAGGACTCTTCTCTCGAAGACCACAGCAGAGTGGTATCCACTTCTGCCTCCATGCAGTGCCAGGATTCCGGGAACCAGTGGTAGACCAGAGGTGATCGGGACATGGGATCAGGGACAACTTGCTCTTTAAGGGTGCCGGGGGGCCTCGTGCCAGGAAGGAGCCTCATACGCCTTGTTCCCTCCTGCTGACGGGCGTCCCACTGGAGTTGGAGGGACCGGAAGAGAAAGTAGGTCCTTAGCTGCTTGAAAGCTATCTATTTACACTAACTATGTACACTAACACTAATTACAAAAACTATCAACACTGAACTATGATAACTAAGAATGAAGTTAGAGTCCAAAAACCGCTGGGAAGAAAGTCTTGCCGGAAAAAGAGGGGTCGTTCCAGCAACCGTCACAGGTGGTAAGAAGGAACTGAGAGGGTGCATGGTCTCTTATATCAGTGCATAAGTGCACAGCTCCTTAGGGCGCGAGAGCCGGCCTGATGGATACCACTCAGGGAAAAATCTCCAGCAACGGTGCACATGGCGAACAAACACCTAACATGGAATGGACATGAGCAAGCACTCAAAGAAGAATTCTGAGTTGTAATCTCAGCTCTGCCACTGACAACCTTATGTAAATCTCATAACTATGTCTGTTTCTCTACCTGTAAAACAGGGATAATACCTACTTCACAGCGGTGTTGTGAAGTTTATCATTTTTGCTAATGTTTGTGAAGCCCTTTGGAGTTACAAAGAGCTACATATTATTAACATTGAACTGGAGAACTCACCTTCTTTTTTGCCTTCCCCTTAGATGGTACATATCAAACTAATCACTTAATTTTAACCAGTTGAACTGAATCTGAGCTGTGGACTGGCTCCACAATTTCTTGGGTGCCAAAGGGAGAACCGTGGCAATCTTGGAGTTGCAATGCTAGAGAGGAGTAGACTTTAAACCCAGGGGCCTTCAGGTAAAGTCACCCATTTCTCCCTTTAATCCATTCCCTCTCCACTAAATACCCCAGTAAATACCCCCGCGGGGTGATCGCCTCTCTCTCCAGCAGGAGCACCCTCAGACTCTGTCCTCACAGATGATTACATGGCATGTTATTGAGACCCGGACAGAGTTCTCAATTACTTTAATGGGGCTTTTTGTATATTGGGGGTCTTTCAAATTGAAAGGAAGGAATTGTTTTTACTGGGAACATCAGAGTGAGAAGGATACTGGTGTCCACTGACTTCTCCATCCCCACCCTAGAATTCTACATAATAATCATGCCACATCACTGTTCCATCCTTACTGTGTTGGACCCAAAAGGATAATGCTAGAAGGAAAGTTATTTCCTACACATTCTGGCAGATTTAACTCTGGATTTTCTTGCTTTAGATGAATTAAATAGACCCTTAACTTTATTTGAGGATTTTAAACCTGTCTTAAGGGACCATCAAAGGAATTAACAAAACTCAGTTGCCTGAGGTAGCTCTTGAACTAAAGATTGGATTAAATTGTATTGGAAAAGTTAGAGATACTTTAAAATAATCACTTAAGACAGAGGGTTGCCTCTGTGAGGTGGTCTTTAGTGTAGGTTAAGTACACAGAGAGAATGTGGTTTTGAGCTAAAAAGATCAAAGTCTGTGTCACATGGAATAGGGGTGGAGTGAATTTGTTAGTCAGCTAATTTGATAAATGAAGGCTTGTGGGTTGGGATGAGCCTCATATATAAAAGATGTGAAGAAAATTCAAATGACACTCATAATGAGTGACTTGGGGATTGTCTGGGGCCATATAATAACCATGTAACACAGGCACTGCTAAACATATAGGGCCAATTTTTGTTCTCAGTTACTCCCGTGAAACGTCACTGACTTCCATGGATGTGATGGATGAGAGACTTTGGCCTATAAATTAAAACTTAAAATGTTGTACATAAATTAGCAGACAATAAGTACATAAACTGCATTATGTAAATTTCCCCATGGCAGTCTCTGTCTTCTGCTCTCACCACTTTAACAGCCAACTGGAAAGTTACTGGATGTCCAGTACTATCTAAAGATAAGGTAGTTGGCATCAGTTGAACTCGTAATGAATATTTATGCTGTTAATTGCATAACCTTCCATCAGTACAATAGTTCTGCTGTTCACCAAGGACACAGATTAAACAGCTTTTCTGCTTTAGAATTTCTTTATAATTAATAATATATTCTTAGCCACTTCTAAATATAAAACTATAATTAGATACTTTAAAGAATCCAGGCTGCACCTTTCACCAAACTCTTCTTTTGATCAAAAGAAAAAGAACTGGAGTTTGTTCAAACAATGGAACTTACCTTTAGCTGTGAACTGTCTTTTCTGTTAGTTTCCCCGACAGTCTAGTCCTGAAATGCAATGCTGCCTATTTCCGGCAGATGGTGACAGAAAATCCTGTCAACTAAAACTTTCCTTCAGCTAAAATTTAGTCTCTTGTTATTGCTGTTTTTTGCATGGACTCAAAGGCCTTGGCTACACTCGCGGATTCACAGCGCTGCCGTGGCAGCGCTGTGAAGCGCGAGTGTAGTCGCGCCGCCAGCGCTGCGAGAGCTCTCTCGCAGCACTGCAAGTACTCCACCTCTCCGAGGGGAATAGCTTGCAGCGCTGCGAGGGAGCGTGCAGCGCTGCAGGCGCTGATTACACTGGCGCTTTACAGCGCTGCACTCGCTGCGCTCAGGGGGGGTGTTTTTCACACCCCTGAGCGCAGCAAGTGCAGCGCTGTGAATTGCCAGTGTAGCCAAGGCCAAACTGTACAATAATGCCATCTGTTATATAGGTTCCAGTTCTGCAACTCCTACTCACACTGAACAATACCTAACTGTATGAGCACTTTGACTGAAATAAATGGGACTGTTCTCAGGGTAAACAATTGCTCATTGTGAGCAAGGGTGTCAGAATCAGCCTGATCATGTCTTTCATCCATGCGGCATCATCTAAAGGTATGTCTACACTGCAGCTGGAGGTGTAAATTGCCCTCTTGAATAGATGTACACACACTAGCCTTGATTAAGGTAGTACACTAAAAACAGCCGTGTAGTCACAGCAGTGCCATCGGTTAGTCGCCCAAGTACCTACCGGTCTGCACCCTAGGTAAGTACTCAGGCAGCTAGCTGATGCCGCTGCTTCAGCTACATTGCTATTTTAGCACACTAGCACAATCAAACCTAGCATGTGTACATCTACCAGAGCTGGAAATCACCTTCACCTGCAGGGCAGACACACCCTAAGCAGGTCTGCTTGTTTTCTAGTCCCCCACCCCCATTCCTTTTTTTGTGAGATCTCCAAGAACTGCATAGCAGAGATGAGGTTTCTTGCCATCCAGTGTCTTGTTTGAGAATCCCAGAGAGCCTGCAAGGGGAAGACCCAGAGCTCCACTCCTTCCACTCTCCAAGACTCAGGGATGTTTTCCCTTTAATAGCTCTTTTTTCAGCTTTGGGCATTCCTTTCCCAGTGATTTGTGTGGGTGAGTGAATAAAGTGCAGATGGGGTGTGAAAAGCAGTTAACTATTTGTCTTCTTGCTCTAAATTGCTGTATCACTCCATCTTCACTTCCCCCAGAGAGAAAACATTTTCTTTCCCGTCTAGGCAGTTAATTGAATGATGCAGTGTGGCTGAAGCTCAGCTGAAGCTGGGAGGAAAGATTAGTATTTCCAAGTAAATAGGAGGGTTTATACACAGGGTTTGTTTTTCCCCCACTTACCTGAGTGGGTTTTGTGCCTTCTGGGGCTGAGACTAGGAAAGGAATACAGCTGTTAGCTACTTCTTGGCTATTAGAAGTGATTGGAACCTGCTCAGACCATCTGTGGCTAATTGAAAGTCCCAGGTGCAGTAATTCCCAAACGGCAGAACTCATGGCAGATTGGAGTGTATGGGATATACTGGGCCAAATTGTTGACTGGTGTAAACTGGTGCAGCTCCACTGAAGTCTATTTACACAAGTTTAGAACTGAATAAATTTTCAGGCCACAAGGGGCCATTATGTGATGAGTTATCCCTGTGCTACATCTAAGCATGAGTACCTCTGACCCTGAGTCTGCTCTTAAGCCCAATGAGTCATTCCTGAGACCAATTTGTGTGATGATCATAAGAAGCAATTGCCTACAGCTCTTGTGATAGGGCCCATGCCATTCAACCAGAGTTCAGCCAATCCAGAGGCAAGGACTCACCCAAGTGACCCCAAAGCAGGTATATTGGCTTTTACAGGTCGCAGTCTCTCCAGTCTGCTCAATGTCACCACTTGGCCAGGATCACTCCCTTTGCCTATTAGTTCTGACAGACTATTCCTGGTCCCCTTCTAGACAGCCCCTGCTCTGCTCTAGGGTGACCAGATGTCCCGATTTTATAGGGACAGTCCCGATTTTTGGGTCTTTTTCTTATATAGGCTCCTATTACCCCCCACCCCCGTCCCGATTTTTCACATTTGCGGTCTGGTCACCATACTCTGCTCCAGTCTGCATCTGCTCCTGCCTCAGCCAGCTAGCTGCAAAGTCCGACACACTATGATAATCAAACCTGAACTCCTTCATAACAAAGGCCAAAGAACCTCCCCCAACAATTTTTGCATCAAACCCATAAATTCTGTTTGAGCTACAGAGTATCTTTTAGAAAAAAATCCAGTCTTGATTTAAAGACATCAGGTGATAAATAACCTGCCATATCCCTATGTAAATTAGTCCAATGGTTAATTACCCTCACTGCTAAAAAATGAGCCTTATTTCTAGTCTGAATTTGTCTAGCTTCAGATTTCAACCACTGGATCTTGTTATGCCTTTTTCTGCTAAATTAATGAGTGACTTACTAGCAGCAATCTCTTCCCCATGTAAGTACTTTGAGACAGTGATCAAATCACCTCTTAACCTGCTCTTCAATAAACTAAAACACGCACAATAAGGCATGTTTTTTTCCCAAACTTTTAATCATTCTTGTAGCTCTTTCAAAGTTTTCAACATCCTGTCTGAAGTGCAGACACCAGAACTGGAGAGAGAATTCCAGGATTGGTCTCACTACTGCCACATACAGAGGTAAAAACAGCTCTCTACTCCTTGATATTCCCCTACTTACACAGCCAAGGCCCACCTTTGCCCTCTCACCTGCATCAAGGCTTTTGGAGTTCCTGTTCCATCAGTTATCTGCCATGACCCTTAAGTCCTTTTCAGAGTCACTGCTTTACAGGATATATGATGGGGGACTATAATAATGACTTACATTCTCTGTTCCTAGATTTACAACCTTGCATTAGGCTGTGTTAAAATGCATGTTGTTCAAATGAGCTCACCTTACCAAGGTCAGTCTGTACCACTGACTTGTCCCATTATTATTTACCAATCCAGCAACTTTTGTGTCATCTAAAATTTTACCAGGAATGATTTTATATTTTTCAGATCACCGATAAAGATAATAAATAGCATTGTGCAGAGAACAGATTCCTGCGGAACCCCAGCAGAAGCATCCCCATTGGATGTTGATTCCCCATTTACAATTACTTTTTGCCATCTATCCGTTAACCAGTTTTTAAAAGGGGCTGCATTGTTTTTGTATACTACACCTCTATCCCGATATAACACGAATTCGAATATAACGCGGTAAAGCAGCGCTCCGGGGGGGTTCTGTGCGCTTCGACAGATCAAAGCAAGTTCGATATAATGCGGTTTCACCTATAACGCGGTAAGATTTTTTGGCTCCCGAGGACAGCGTTATATCGGGGTAGAGGTGTACTAACATTTTTATTATATTGCCAATGTATTCTGACAAATGCCTTACATAAGCCTGACTATATTATGTCAACACAGTTATCTTTTATCAACCAATCTTGTGATCTCATTAAAAACAAGTTTGACTGACAACAGCTATTGTCCATAAAATCATGTTGATTGCCATTAATTATGCTACCATCATTTATTCTTTACTGGATGTGTTCGATATTAACCTTTCCATGATTTTATCCAGGTTTGATGTCATGCTAACCAGCCTATCATTTCTCATATCGTCCTCTTTAAACTTTTTAAATATTGTCACATTAGTTTTTTCCAGTTCTCTGAACTTCCCCAGTGTTCCAAAATTTGTTAAAAAAATTAGCATAAATGGTTCAGGGAGCTAATTTGCCAATTCTTTTAATACTTGTGGGTGCAAGTTATCCAGTCCTGCCAATTTAAAAATGTTTAATAGTTGCTCTTTAATATCCTCCCTAGCTACTGATGGAATATAATGTATTTCACTACTACTGCAAGATCATGCATCATCCTGCTTCTTTCTGAATACAGAAGAGAAATATTTATTAAATACTTCTGCCTTTGCTGTGTCATGATTTACAAATTTATCACCCATGTCTACTATTGGAGCTATACCATTGCTAGGTTTGATATATTTTCTCCTATTTAATTTTTATTATAATGGTTTTCAGCTTTGAGAAATTGGCCTTTATAAAAGCAACACACACACACACACACATACACACACATGTGTGTGTGTGTATTTGGTATTTGGTTAGGACTCTATTCTGTTTGTACATAGCAAATTAAATTAGATTGTGGTTACTTGCACATAGGCAACCATCAGTTTTTAATTCAGCGATCAATTCTTGTTTATCTGTCAGAATCTGACCCATAAAGTGTACCAGGGGACTGTTATGCAATGCAGTCCATTGATTTCCAAGAGCTGGTTATACAAGTCTTTTTCTTAACATGCTTAATAAAAAGTTTATGCCTTTATTATAAAGTATACAGCCGAGCTAAAATATCTAGAAATGTGATCTCTGGCAGAAGGAGCCTGATCTAGATTAGAAATTACTGCAATTTGTTTAATTAAGCAAATTATGACTTTCAACTTGAAAGACCACATCATTTCTCATAAAAATAACAGGAGTACTTGTGGCACCTTAGAGACTAACAAATTTATTAGAGCATAAGCTTTCGTGGGCTACAACCCAGGTCATATGTGATTTCCCTTCTAGAGACCTAAAACTGAAGGCAGTCTGATTCAGAATTTCCATCCCATTTTCTAATCTAAAGGAACTGCTGAGAACATCTGAGGTAGATGTGCCTGTCCCCCTCAATCATTTTACATTTGCTGTTCAGAAAGATTAGTTACAATGCAACAAGTGGGAACCCCCAAACCACTGCAATCCCTGTCTTTGTGCTGTTTTCCCCCAAAGAAAACAGACATCAACCTGCTAATCTCCTTGCTGGAGAAGCAGAGTATCCCTGGGAGATATTTGATTTGCCTTGCCTTTGTAGTCTGGGACTGGTGGTCTTGAAGTATTAGATCAGGAATTCTGATGGGTCCCTTTACAAGCTCCTGCCTGCAGTTCATGGCAAAGGTTGAGCCGAATCCGAACACATTTAGAAGCAGTCAAAATGTAAAAGAAACTATCTTTCAAGTGCCCCCTAAACAACGATTTGAGGTAGAAAAAGCATCTGAATATTGGAACTATCCATTTCTCTGTTGGAGGCACAAAATACTATGGGGGATGTGGAAAAAGCAGACATATGACATTCACAAACCAAAGACCTATTTCTGGCTGCTGGAAGGAAACAGGTGCCATCGCCACAATATCCAGACTGAGTTGGGCAGTTTGTAGAAGTAGCTGTTTTCGTATCCTCTGTAAATGTATTACATTCCCAAAGCAGCTTATTTTAATCAAAGTTATCATTCCAAAGGAGGCAACATCCTGAGTTCGTAATAAATCATAATACCAATCTCTGGTTTATCCCAGCATTCAGATTGCACTAGTACTTGATCCACTTATTCTGGGAGCACTCCACCATGTGGAAAGCCAAATGCAAACTGTGTGTGCAGACTGCTGGACACAGCCATTGTGCTTCCACCCGCTTGAGCTTGCAACTCTAATCTTTCAGTTTAGAGCAGAACATTTGGTTGGTCTGGTGAGTATATTGGTTCTAGATCCACTGCATAAACCAATCTAACCAGATACCTCCTGCATAGATAGGGGAGATGTGTTACTGCTTCTGATTATGCAAAACTGTGTTTTGGTTTTTTTTAATCTATATATTGTAGATGACAGTATTTGGGACCAAATTCTGCCTGGACTTACATGCAGTGTGCCCCTGCCTGAAATCATAGGTTGCATGGATATAAATGAGGGCAAAAACTGACCTATACTGTATGTATTGTCTCTCTCTCTCTCATTTGACACTCACTTTTTATCTCAGCTCCTAAGCCTCTAATTTAGAATTCCGAGGCTCTCTGGGGAAGAATGTAAGTAATTACTGTACAGAGAAAGTAAGTCAGCATGTTTGCTGATTTGAACTATCAAAATTCCTCCTTTGGTGCAGTGGGAGAGACCGTGTCTCAAAAGCTGAAGCCTGCAGCCCTAGTTCTAATAATATTTGATAGGCAGGCAGGAATATATTCATTCTTCTGGGAGATGGGTCACATGACAGCTTCCAGCTTTACACACTGGTGGGGGAAAAAACTCTTTCCAAGCCATCAACATGGAAACTAAATGAGAAACTCTTATTGAATAGGAAGAATATATAGAATTGTGATTTAGCCACAAAACAGCCATAGCTGGCCTCAAATCATAAGCTTCCTCATTTAGCTTAATTGTTGAACATTCACCTGGGAACCTGAACACCAGATTTCCCTCTCACAATTGCTTCTCCTAGTACAGGGCTTGGGTTATGCAATACAGTGGTTTCAGGGAAGCATCTGTGCTGATCCCCCAGTTGTACATATTTGGTGGAATCATAGAAATTAAGTTATAGAAAATACTTATTGAGTCAAATAATCCATCCCGCTCCATTGTCCTACTGACTCTTAAAATTGGCCAGGCAATGGGGCTTCCACCATTTGAGAGACTACTCCACCATCTAATAGATATTATATGGAGGATATTTTTCCTGATTATTTAGACTAAACCGAACTTTCCTTAATATCATTCTATTACTTCTAGCTATAACCACTTAGAACATTCTACACAGATCCTTCCTCAATATTTAAAAACCATCACCAAATGATTCCTCTGATTAAAGCAGGTGCAAATGGAAAGGTACACACGTCTACATTGCTAAAACAGGAGTCTCATGACAGACTGCTATGTTTTCTGAAGCCAATAACTTTTTACAATAAAGTTTTAAAATGGATAATAATTTCTTATTACAAATCAACATAAGGGGAATCAACTTCAACCCCACAAGTCTATCTGTATATTAGAAAAATCACTACAAAATCACTGCAGACTCCATTTAAATTATCTATGAATAGCATGAGCTTAATTCAAGAACAAAGCAAAAGCATCCGTGTGACTTAGAGGCCCACTGGTGCCAAACGGTAAAGGTTTCATTGTTCTTTAAAAGCAACTCCTGTCTCAGACAAGACAAACTCATTACACCTAAGACATGGGAATTATCCATAAAGGGTAGCATGTGAGGTTTCTACTGAAAGCTTGTGATTTATCGATACTCATACCAGTGCGATATGTGTGTATGGTTACTATTAAAGGACTAATGTAACAACATTGAACATTATGCCCTTAGAGTTTTGGAGGCAAAGTGAGTCAACAGAGAATGTTGTGTCTCGGTGCTGGCCCATTCAAGCAGGGGGCAGTTGTCACCTCTCTCTGACTAGCTGATTATGTCATGTATTGCTCAATTGTCCACCTTTGCACCAACCCAGAAAAGTCAATGGAAAACCATCAAAGCTAAACTACAAACATCGAAACTATCTGACAGTGAAAAGGAACGATAGGACAGCGAGGGGAGTGCCCTGTCTATGAACAGAGACAAGAGACTGATTCAGTATATCACAGGGTGGAGAAAGACACTCTGGATTCTTCACTGAGAAGTTATGTTGATGAGCCAGGTGCTTCAGCTAAAACTAGGCCCTGGCTCCTTGGGGCTGGCAAATGCTGCAAGAGACTGAACTTTGGGGTCAGAATCTACTTTATTAGCTAGGAAAGGTAACTATTAATAAGTGTAGGCCCAGTTCACATTTTATTATCTTGTTCTGTATTTAAACCATTTCTTTCCATCATTCACATTTGTTTCTAGTTGATTCTCTATTTTTTCTTAAATACATTTCCTTTTGTTTTACTATAATTGAAGTCAAGTGCTGTGTGTGATACAGGAGCAGTGGTCTAAGGTAAAACTGGTAAACTGAGGTACACTGTTCCTTTGGGAATGGAGGATCTGGAATTTTTGTGGGTATCCAGTGATCGGGGTTGGACACCACAGGGGGACACTTCAAAGGGACTCGAGGGGTGGGGTACATCTATTGTCAATTGGGAGGACTGGTGTGGGCCAGAGGAGAGTGCTGGTGGTGTTATGGGGCTGACACCCAGATGGCATATGCAAGACTCCCTCTTGCTGACAGAAGGTGGCAACAAGATGACTCACAGCCCTGGGTGCCCTGAGAAGCGTCACCATCAGACATACCATAACACAAAACTCCCCATTCCTACTTCCTGTATAAATCATAATACTGGATCCCTTACACATTCGTGCACAGACAGAGGCTCACATACCCGGCTCAAAGTAATTTCTTTAATTAACAAAACACAGCAGATTGAACATTGAGGCTGAAACCTATGCCTATTTCAGTGAATATCTAAGGATCTTTGAATTCTATTTTTTAAACACATTTTCTGTGAAATTGCCCTTCTAAAATATGACTATATTTTAAAGCAAACCAGGTATACTGGTTAAACTAGGATAATCTGGTAATTCAAAGAGTTTTGACATATGAGAAACAATCAAAATTCTGTTTTTCTGTGTTCCTGGTATTTAAACAGCTAAAACATTTCCCCAGTAAACTTTCACAGCCAAGATATAAAACTTCAATTATGGAGAGTAATAAGGGAAATTCTGTCACTGAGCCATAAAGCATTAACAGGTGCTGGGACAATACAATACTATTCTTTATACTCTACAAGGCTGATTTTCAGAGGATCTGAACAACCCCAACTGCCAATTAACTTTATAGTAACCATAAGCATTCATCACTTTTTAAAAATCAGGCCATAAAAGTCTATCACAAGTATCAGAATACCAACATTTTCTAAGACACAATAAACTACGTTATTTATTGAGACTACATATGGAAAGGTATGGTCTAGCCCCATACAGTGAATACAACACTATGAGTCAAGAACTCCTGAGTTCAAATGCTGGCTCTGACACCGATGCCCTCTGTGATTCTGAGCAAGCTGTTTGGCCCCAATTGTTTTTAAAGTCTGCACAACAGAGTACATGCTCAGGTCAGAAAAACTTATCCACAGGCAGATCCCTATCTTGTACATGCCCAGATTTTCAGAAGTAACTGCTCATTTTGGAAGCCTCAGTTTTGGGGCACTCAATCTGAGTCACTTTAATGGGACCCATTGTGTCTCAAGCTGGTTGTCCAAAAATTGAGGCATCCCAAATAGCCACCCGTCACTTCTGAAAATCTGTGCGTGTACCTTTGCTCATGTACTTTTGAAAACATAGGTCTTATTCTCTGCCTCAATTTCCCCATCTGTAAAATGGGGATAATGAAACTTATCTACTTTACAGGGGTGTCGTAAGGATAAATTAGCTAATGCCCTAAGTATTAAAGGGGTTCCCATGTGCTCATATTAACCCTCTGGCCACATCCAGCCCATTTAGTAGTGACACAACCACCTAACTGGAAGTTCAGTGGCGTATGTGAATAAAATGATACTCAGCCCAGCTCCTAGTGGATCTCTGTGTCATGAATAACGCAAACTGGTGCCACTCTTGGCAGTCTCAACAGAAGAATCATTGGCGTCATTTTACAGATGGCAAAACTGAAACATCGAGAAACTACTCAACTTGTCCACGATCGAGATCACCCAGCACATTAGTGGCAGAGCTGAGAAGTCAGCTCAGGTCTCTCGACTTCCAGTCCTGTGCCTGCCACAGGCCTCCTGTGTGACCTTGGCACCCATGACTACTTCTGTTTTCAGTGGTGACCTTCACCATTGAAGGCAGCGTCAATATCCCTTCTTCCTGTCACACTCCTCTGCTTTCTCTCATGCTGCCCGTATGCCTGGAGCGGCCTCTCTAAACCTTTTCACCAAGCTATCTTCTTTTCCGTGTTCAAACCAACCCAATATACCCAATTTTGCCAAACCACAATCATCCTCATAATACAATAAAAACATTAACAAAACAATACAGTTGTTCCCTGGCCTTAGCTGAAGAACGCTGTGATCGGTTTACTGTAACCTTTGTCCTAGTCTACTTTCCCCCATTTTGCTTATTTATTTTCCTCATTTTTTTGCGTCACGTCTTAATTTAGAGCCCAATCCTACAAATGCATACATGTAACTTTACTCAGGTAGTAAATCCTGCACCAGAATTAGATATATCTGTGTGACCCTGTGCAGAACGCCACTGACTTTAATTAGGCCCCACACAGGTGTGCGGGTCTGACCATGTACAGGCAGTTGCAGGACTGGGGCCCTAGGTTTTTGACTCTGTTACAGAGCCATAGCTTTACTTATATAGTGCTTAGCACACTTGTTGGTGCTCAGATACAGTACTGAGGTTAATTCGGACTTGCAAAGTGCTATGTGGTTTTCGAATGGAAGTGCAAATTAGAAGGATGAGTAGTAGGAAAACTAAATGGAAAAAGGTTTTTTAAAATGTGATTTTTAAAGTTGTTAGTGTTCCTTTAATCCCTTCAATACAATTTACTTACCTTACTGACTGACTGGAAATATAATGGCTCACTAACAGTTTTTCATCAGATAAGCATATTATAATTATGGAAATAAAATGGGATTTTAATTATGCAAACAATTTTTAGATTGTACCATTGTAATTTTCCACTGCATTATTTCTTATAAATGAATACATTGTGGAATCTAGGAAGAGGGCACCAATACAAATGACCTATTATTACTAGCTGCAGGTTTTCTTTTGTATGAGCTATTTTTACAAGTTGTCTATACCTTGGAAATATCTAGAGGTTCTAATAACCTTTATCCAAAGATCACACTATTTTCCCTCATAGATTAATTTATTTCACTATCAGCCAAAAAAAAAGTCTATTGTTACTTGTTCTTTGTTTCTCCGCCCCCCCCCCCCATGAGCTACATAAAAGCTCACTGCAGAATGATAAATCTAGAGGATCAGAAACACCTTTATCAGTAGCTCACACCCTTCATTCCCCACCATCCACAAATTATTTTCAGCTGTGGAAGCCTCTTTGATTAGTCTTCAGTTTCCACAGTGATACCAATCAAATGTCTGAAAGCTGAGACATTACTTGTTGCATTTAGTAAGACGGCCATCAATAAACAGAGTTACTTTCCAAGGCTTGCTCTGGAAAGTCTGAATGCAAACGGTATTATTAAGCTCATGGACAGTGGAGATACAAGGGAGGTGAGGGGGAAGGGGAATACTAGTTTGAGATTTCCATAGTGTCAGGCTATGGAAATCTCATATGATGGTATATAAAGAGAGATTCTGGGCCAGACTCCGGTTTGAGTTATGCAGGTGTAGGAGTAGTGTAACTTCACTGAACGCAATGGCCCAGCTCCTCGGCTATGGCTGAGAAGCACACATTGCAACTTAAGGGTGGGGTTCCAAAGGCAGCTTTGAGATAGCTGTATGCCAATCCAATCCCTAGGTATAAATTACAGAAGCCTGAGGGCTGCTCTAAATTACGTCATACGGTGCCCAGGACAAAGGGGCCTAAATCCTGATTGGGACCTTTGGATATTACCATAATATAAATACTTAATATGTGTATTATGCTAGATGTCAATGGTCCAAAAGGGACCAATATGCCAGCCTGGGTTCAGTGGAGTGCTGAAAAAATACAGCCATACCCACTTTCTTTCAGCCACCTCTACTATGCCAGCAGTCAGAAGAGTGGGTTGCATCAGACCCAATACATTAGCTCTATGCAGCTAAAAGGGCACCCAGTACCACCAATGCAGGGGAAAATCTGGCCCAATGACTTCAATGCCATTGCTCCAACTGTCCCCCAGTATAAATGAGATCCGTATAAATGTGTATGCGTTTGGCATGCTGGATGGTTGAACTCTTTTCTTTCTTTGTTGTATCAAGAAGCAATTCTTTATCCTACATGTTAGAAAGCAGAAACACTTTGATAATGCAGATTGTTATCCATATAAAGCCCACTGGTGATATGAATGAAAATATTGTTTTCTTCAGAAGTCTCCCAAGAGCGGCTAAGAGTCCAGTGTGTCCCTCTGGCTTGTCTGAGCCTCTGTATTAAGCAGCTGCTCTTTCACTTTCTTTTTGTCTAGATGCATTTTCTTTCTCTCATTCTCTGAGATCACTACAATTCTAATCAAAACAGGGACAAAAACCACAAAATGCTAGGGGGACAAAATTATACAGAGGATCAAAGAGTCAAGCACCAGTATGAAGATAACCATCTGTAAAAAAGATAAAGGCTGAAAAGTACTTCTCATCAATAGGAAACTTAAGCCACCAAAGATCCCCACAGATGAGCAAATATAATGAAACCTGGCAAACTGAATGATCAAAATTATAAGGACAAATTATGCAGGACTCATGAAACAGCTGGACTACTATCTGGAATTTAGGGTAATATGGCTTTCACTAGCTGGGAATGTTCCTTCTTAAAATGTCTTGCTAGTCACCTGGTGTTTACTGAAATACTGCAATAATTTTTTTAAAGGAAAGGTTCACCTAAGCATGTTATAAACAGTCATGTAGATCCCTTGGTATTTGCCATTGCAGTAGCATTTGGACAAGTTTTTGCCTTTTTTTTTTCTTGCAGTCTGAACTGGAGTGCAATGTAGCACTCTGTACTGTATACCAGTATACCTACATCTCTACAGTATACCACAATACAAAGGAAGCCATGACACGTCTTTGTTGATAGCACCTTTACCTCACAGGCAGACAGCTGAGATGTTACATCAAGATTTTGGTTCATATCCAATGATGACACTGCACTGCCATACAAAGGGGTGCTGATATATTAGAGATGAGACATTAAACCAATCTGTAAAAAAATTACTTGCCAGACATGAGGCAGCACGTACAGGAGAATCTGGAGGACAGGAAGAGCTTAATACAAAAAAGAGTAGGCATCAGAAGGCAAGCAAAGAATCTATCATTTATAAAAATCAGAACATCCTAAATTCTTTTACATGTGCAAATGGAAAGACACAACCTGAATAGTTCTGCTGCTATTAAAGTCTATCTGGAAATATAACTTTAATCTTGTACAAAAAATACTAATTTTAGTTTTCAGGATGGAATAGTCAATTTTTAAGTCTTACAGCTGAGATGTTAAAACCAACGGAACCCACCAGCATGCAGTCCTATGGCAGAACACACTTTTCCACCTACACCTTGCTAGAAAAGTTCATCCCATACAGTCAACCTCGCTGAATCACACTACTGTGAGCTCCAGACCTGATTACTGCAAACTTGCAAACCAACATATCTAGGGTGAAATCACTGACTTTAAACAAGCTAAAACTGTTTCAAAATGATGAAGCTTCTTAGGAAACAACCAAAGGAGCCACTTATCCCCAACCTTTTGGGACCAACATTTGCAACTTGTACTAGTAAATAAAGTCCTTTATAATACAAGAACTTAAGTACTCACGTGAAAGGTCAGGTGAATAGGTTAGAAGTACAGAGTGGAAGAAAGGCAATTAAAAAAAAATCAGTTGTATCTCCTAAAAGTGAGACAGCTAGTATGTGTGCATGGGTGTGTGACCATGTTTATGAATGCACACTCCCACATGTATTTGAAGTCTGACTTAAATGAAGTGGGTGAAATAAATCCTCTGCGTTCACTTAAACACAAGATTGAGAAGGGGTGAACTGACGGCTGAGACCTGCCACTTTGAACATAGACATTAAATACCATGTCCCCAGAAATAAGCCTATAAACCACTATTAAATTAAGGCACTGGTTAAGACATTCTGTAGCTATGGAAAGTCCACTATAACCCACAAATACACAGTAAAAGGAGCCAAGTTCTACCCTAAGATATGCATATTGGGCTGTCAGTGGACACAATACTTACAACCAAGAGCAGAACTTGACTCAGAGCATTTTCAGAAAAATCACTGGCTAGTGTCTACCAATGCAGACAGAAACTATGTACCATACTAGCCCTAATCATAATCCTAATTCTAGGGGGAAATTCTGAAGCACTTACTAAATCAGAACATCAATGGAAGTTTGACATGAGCAAGAATTTGACTCTTAAAAGTAAGAATCAGAGGTCATGCAATTCTACGACTTTTGTGATATTAACAACATGTGGATTATTAAAACTAAAAGAACGTTAAAGACATAACTTTCAATTGGGACAGTGAAATGAGACCGGGCAGTTTAACTTTTTTGGCTGTCATGCACTAGCACAATACTATTGTGTTTGGGTTTCTAACACAGTAGAAGAATATTCAAATTGTATTTTGCTTTTGATTTCCAGAAATTATCCCTATTCAAATTAGACCAGCTGCATGATACCAAACTCCCCAGCTTTTGTTTTAACAAATGCTAAATTTTGAACTTATAAAATTTGTCAGGACTGTTCTGAAAAAAAAAAAAAAGGTAAAATTAAGAAGCTGGTTGTTTATATTGTTAATCTACCATGATTTTGTCTCCCCCCAGTAAAAAATAAAATTATTCTGAATTCCAAAAAGCAAAGCGGAGGTGAACAGAGAGAATGATATCTGAAGGCCAAAACCAAAACCCGATCTTCCAAAGCTTCTTCAGTTTTTACTGTTTCCGTTTTTATAGGCTATAAAATAATTGCAGATACAAAACCTTTATGTGCTTAACCCTCACTTTCCCTCTCTTCCTCTTGCCAACTGAAACTGATGTAAAATTAATCACAGCTATAGAACGCTAGCATCAATATCTTTCACTGTCATCCTTATTTATGAGCTGTAAGAAGGCATTAGACCAAGAAGGCAATCATTTAAATGCCAGCATCTTCATAATATTTGACTAACAAATGCATAGAGTAGATTTGAGGCATGGAAGAATCACAGACATCAAAGCACTGAAAAGCTGTTTTGTTGTTGTGGAACAATATGTGGTTCAGGAATAAGAACAGCAAAAACATTTGAGGGGACTTGATAGCTACCTCCTATGGGCTTTGTATTGGCCCTAAAACCTCTGAAAATGTAATTGTGAACTGTTATGATCTTCCTTTAAAATATTTGTTTGTTTAAATATATATTATTTAAGGGCTTTTATTGTTGTTAAAACTAACCCCTAATCATTATCTAACCTGCAAAATTAATTTACACATGTAATTCCATTTGCAGGTGAGTGAAACTCTGAAGCCAGATAACACTGAAAAAAGACATATTGACCATTGGTCCAGACGCTGACTGTCAAGAGGACAGGCTCAGATGAGGTTTGCCTACTGCTGAGGTGGAAGAACTCCCTTGAGTTGGTTTCACTAGATTCCACTTAATTCAGAAGGATGGTCTTATGCCTTAAGTAGAGGAATGAGTAGACCTCTATGCAAATACAAAATTGATATCCATGAACATCCACGGAAATAAAGCAGATATCCACGGAGCTGCAGGGCTCTACCGGGAACTGCAACAGCAAAAGCAGCAGCATGTCGGGCTGCCGCTTGCAGGAGCCAGCACCCCATGCGGGCAACTCTTCCAGCGTGACTGAACTGCTCTCAGCCCCGCCCATTGGTGTGGGCACCAGGCTCACCGGCATCTGTCCCTGGTCCACTAGTATGTGCAAGCAGCTCGCACACTCCCGGACAGGAGACACAGACCGCACAAGTATCACGCTGAAATGTAAGTACAATATTTATATTCCAATCAATGTATTTTATAATTATATGGTAAAAATGAGAAAATAAGCAATTTTTCAGTAACACTTTGCTATGTTACTTCTGCATTTTTATGTCTGATTTTGTAAGCAAGCAGTTTTTAAGTGAGGTGAAACTTGGGGTACACAAGACAAATCAGACTCTTGAAACTTAAATAAATAAATTAAATTAAATTAAAATTAAATTGAAAGGGGTACAGTAGTCTGGAAAGGTTGAGAACCACTGAGCTAGAATATCAAGATTTAAAATTGGAATCCTCCCTAATTATACTTGGAACTGGTAATATGCTGACAGAGGTTTGTGAACAATATGAAAACTATCCTGGGTATGGAGTTAAAGTATAGTGATAATCAGAAAAAAGAGACTATAAAAAGCCCTTGTGGTGTTCCATCTTTACTCTGTCTTGGTGACTTCCATACTTGATTTGATCAAGTTGACAAGTCAAGAAACTAGAGAGACAAGGTAATACCTTTCATTGGACCAACTTCTGTTGGTGAAAAAGACAAGCTTTCGAGTTAGTCCGATAAAAGATACTGCCTCACCCTGTCTCTCTAATGTCCTGGGACCAACACAGCTACAACAAACACTGCAAGCAAGTCCAGAAATGACTGTTCTGACTATTAGCACTGCAGCTTCAGTCTGAGTATCTGAAAATCAGGCTGTTTTCTTTCTTCCTCTTACATCGCCACACCAGTCATGATAATTTTGTAACTGGAAATTTTCATAATTACATTTCTATATTCTCTAGCCTGTCTGCCTTATAGATGTAGTGGAGAGTTTGGGCTGGATCTTCAGCATAGCTCCATCTGTCCCATTGTTTTGCTGGAGAACACTAACATTGCTATTATCTGAGCTGCTCTATTTTATGTAAGAAATTGCTATTTGGTGCAGTGAAACCAAGGAGTTTGTTTTATCCATTGTAAAAACAGGCCCCTCTGCATCTGATATTCAATCATCTAATCTGTAAGTCCTTGAAATTCTTGTGGGGTATTCAGCCATCTGTATAACTACTCATAAATTAGAAGGGTCCTCAAAGAATTTATCCTACCCCATCCAAAAAAAACCAACATCAAGCATCACAGTGTATACTAATGGGATTGCTCTGTTAATTTCCAGTGTAGTAAAAGACACAGGAAATCTCTGTCTGCAGTACAGCCCCAGGTCCCAGAACTTGATATCTGATTCTCTCTGACTGATTTGGCCTATTTTTTTCCTGCTCAAAGTTCAATGACCCAGTATTTGTGTGATGCCCTAAATGAGACATTCCATCATTCCCCTCCAGGACTTAAGTCTCATAGGGCAAGAAACAGTCTAACAACTTGCTTTGCAGAAACCTATAGTAATGTCCCCAAACCAAGTCAGTCATGCAGTAGATCTGGATCAAAGAGGAATAACACAAAAACAATTTATTTTGGGGTAAATGAGGAGATAGGAGTCGGGAGCAGATGTATAGAAGGGAGGAAAGACATGCCAGCAATTACAATATTTCACTTGGTGCAACTTAACAGAAATCCATAGGACTGAAATAATAATTATAATACACTTTTTATATAAGACCAGCAACATGCTAGGCTCTTCGGGACCACAGAATAGAATATATTAAAAATAAAACTGTCATGTTTAGATACATTTCTCTGAGCAGCCATTTAGAAATAAAAGAGAGCACAAACTGTCTGACTTTCTGGTGCTGGCATCTAAGATCCAAATTCAAAGTCTGACTGCAAATTATATCTCCATTTAAAGATCAATTTGCATGAGTGCTGCTTATTAAACCTATCCTCCTTAAATCATCGCTCTATTATGTGTAATATGGTATTAGATTTCTCCTCCTCTTTCCATCCCCCAAAACTCCCCACTATATTTTTCTGTATAATAATTTCTGCTATTCACTGGGAAAGTGTCACGTGTCCGATAAGGAAAAAAAAGTCAGTGCTAAATTTATGCTGCCTGAATTCCTTGATCTCATTATACATATACAATGTCCTGAGGCTAGAGTTTGCTAGCTCAGATTTTCACTTGCTTTTTCTATCCGTTTAGTTTGTGTTCCCATCAGCGCTATTACCATTTGTTAGCAATTTTTATTTTCTCTGGAGCTTTTTTTTAAATTGTCTCTCTGATCAAATAACCAAAATACTTCAGAGGGTATTTAAAATTTCCCTTTTCAAATGCTGCGAGAAAGCAGACGGTTCAGTTACTAGGGTGAAACAATATCAGGTGGCTAAAGCTGTAATTCTGCAAGGAGTCTCTGCTAGCTCAATAATAAAATCCCCAACCCGTTCTTTAGCTTCAAGAAATTGGATGGAAAATAGTAAAGAATAAACTGCTTAATATTGGCTTCCTAGAAATTCAAGGCAATTCACTTGTAAAGGACAATGTCTTCAATGCAAAGTTCCCAGGAAATCTGCTCACCCTTTTTTGAGTCCACCACACATGTCAAATGGAGCCAGTATACAGCCTAGGTAAGGACGTAACACTTTCCAAAACTCTGTGATAATGGGAAAACAAGTTCATTTTGGATTGGGCGGTAATGACACACACTACTGTTTTGTACCGCTACGTGCAACCATCAACGTACCCTCTATTAAATTTTGTCTCCGGCCATTTCACTATAGTCCATGATCACACCAAGTTTCACAAGCTTAAAAGAGTTTCATAGAAAAAGTGCCAAGGAAAACCCATAATGCTGCACAATTTGGTACTAGATGACCACTGAGTCATTATGAACCAGTAACCCCAACATGGTCTTGGTGAAGAAAGCACTGTGTCCCAGTATGGTGTTAGAGGGCACAGTGCTGTTAAAGGTGCCATCTTTTGGATGGATAAAACTGAGCTCCCCTGACCTCCTTTGGTTATTGAAAGTTCCCATGATGCACTTTGGTGTTCTCACTAAGTCCTAATGTGAGAAAGTATACCCACTACCTACTGAAGTTCTCCTTCTAGTTTCACCTGGCTGTGGTGTTCTTCTCTGCCTGTATTAAGTGGCTGAATAGTGCTGCTGTGAGTAGTTATTTCTCATGCACTTGATATTACTATGATGCAGACAGCTCACCTTGCATCTCAAAATAGCTGCTGATAGGAGTAGTTGGAAGCCTGTTAGGGCTTAGTTAATCCCCCACCTACCATGCAAGCCTATCTGTTAGATTTTTAATGATGTTGTTGGTGAGGCACCTAGAATAGAACAACAAACTGGTACCATCAAAATTAAATGCATGATTATTTCAGAGCACCTTTTGCTGGCTGATCTATAGCAGTGAGTGTGGATTCAGATAATTTCCTGGCTGTAGTCAAGGAGACACAACAATGCTGCTCTAAGACAGGAGGAGAATACTGTATTCCCCAAAGGAAACTTTCTGTTGGTTGTACTCTGATGTTTATCTGAAAAGAATACTAAAAACAAAATGTTTGGTTTATTTGCTTTTGCGTATTGGCATCTTTACAAGGTGCTGAATTTCAATTAACTGAGAGGCTGAATGCTTAAATAGGGGCCACCACCGAAATCCACAAAGGCTCAATCTGATCAGAATCACAAGAAACGTGATCCTGACAGTTAGCATCCCAAAGCAGATGTCCACAATTAGCTGATTTCATCCTCTCCTAGCAACATAGATACAATTCTTTGTGTGTGTGTCAAGCCTCCCCTTCCAGCAGCAGCAGCTCGGTATTGGCTATCGGCTACTTCTTTGTTCCTGGCCAGTCTCACCCATCTCTCTGTGACGTCTCATTTGTAAAGTATATTTTGAAAAATAAGCTCTACCCCATTAGTATGAATTTTAAAAAATAATTTTCAACCTCATTTAATACAACTTTTTGATCCTGCCAGTGAGTCCTGCCTCTTAGCTTACTGTAAAAATTCCGGAGTTAATATGGCTTTCGGAGACAGTTCACCTCTCCTGATTTAGGGGCTCACCCTGTTCCTATTTAAGTCAATGGACGTTTTACCATTGACTTCAGAGGTGGCAGGATCCAACCTACAATAGATCCCCAAATTGATCAGTTAGTAGAAAATAAAGATAGACACATTTTCCTGAAGGCTGAAAAAAACTGAATGAGACTAAACAAATTCATTAACCATATACTAGTGCATAAAGTGATAGGACTTCAGAGTTGCATGAATAATTTGCTTGGATGAACCTGAGGAGATGTGCAAATGTTTGGGCTAAAGCTCTGCCTGAAAATAGATGAAAAAAGGAGAGGGTTGTTTGTGCGCAGTAACCATTTCCAAAAATACCTTGCTGGATAATTGTGCTGTTTCAAATTTCCAAAAGAGAAACAGAAATCAGGCTTCAGAGGGGTAGCTGTGTTATTCTGTATCAGCAAAAACAATGAGGAGTCCTTGTGGCACCTTAGAGACTAACAAATGTATTTGGGCATAAGCTTTCGTGGGCGATAACCCTCTTCTTCAGATGCATGGAGTGAAAAATACAGTAGGCAGGTATAAATATATAACACATGAAAAGATGGAAGTTGCCTTACCAAGTGGGGGGGTCAGTGCTAACGAGGCCAATTGAATCAGGGTGGATATGGCCCATTCCCAACAGTTGACAAGAAGGTGTGAGTGTCAACAGAGGGAAAATTACTTTTTGTAGTGACCCCGCCACTCCCAGTCTTTATTCAGGCCTAATTTAATGGTGTCAAGTTTGCAAATTAATTCCAGTTCTGCAGTTTCTCGTTGAAGTCTGTTTTTGAAGTTTTTTTGTTGAAGAATGGCCACTTTTGAGTCTGTTATAGAGTGTCTAGGGAGATTGAAGTGCTCTCCCACTGGTTTTTTTGAATGTTACAATTCTTGATGTCTGATTTATATCCATTTATTCTTTTGCATAGAGACTGTCCAGGTTGGCCAATGTACATGGCAGAGGGGCATTGCTGGCACATGATGGCATATATTACATTGGTAGATGTGCACGTGAACGATCCCCTGATGGTGTGGCTGATGTGGTTAGGTCCTACGATGGTGTCCCTGGAATAGATATGTGGACAGAGTTGGCAACAGGGTTTGTTGCAGGGATTGGTTCCTGGGTTAGTGCTTCTGTTATGTGGTGTGTAGTTGCTGGTGAGTCTGTGCTACAAAACTAATCATCAGTAAACAAGCATTAAAAAGCCAACATGGGGAGCAATCCTGCAAACTCTCACTAACTAGATAACTCTGAACCCCCAGTGAAAATAAATAACCTAACTTTGAAATATGGGAGTGTGTGAAAGTTTCTCAGATTGTTCACTTCTTTCACCCCACTGCTCTGTATTCACACTCAGGGTTCAGGAAGGAATTCCTTGCAGGGCTTTTGGGGTGTTTTCACATTCCTCTGATGCACTGAGCAGGAGGACTTACCCCTTAGAATCAGGTAGGCATATCCCACACCATCCGTTCTTTGAGTTTGCAGGGAGTAAAAGTCTTTTCCACCTTTGAATCTTCTCCATCTTCTGCTTTTATAACTCACCAATGGCCAAAGAAACTGTTTGGTTTTTTTGGTTTACTAAAACAAAACATTAGCTCTCAGGCTGGGCTCTTAAGCACAAAGTTTCAACCACATTTCTTTTAATGGGCTGAGTTATAAAATCCCTGAAAGAGGAAACTTTGAATGGAACCACTCCAAGACAGTTAACTCTAGCAACAGGAACAGTGTCACTGGGGTGGCACTTGGGTTCACGATTACCTATATCCAAAAATAACAGGATCTTGCACAATGATGATGCTGTCACCACATCACAGGGCACACGGTCACTGGGGGACCTCAGTGCCCTGGGAAGTGCAGTAAGCATGTAGCAAAGCCCAGCAGGGAGTGTTTTGCTACTTTTGGAAAAGGGATTTTATACAAGCAAATAAGGAAAACAAGCTGTGCATTTTGCTGAGCATTACAGACATGGACATGACATCACTAACAACCAATCAGAAAGCTCCAGCTGTGTCCAGAGTCTTAAAGCCATTTAGCAACTGGTTAGATGTCGATGCTGAGAAGGAGAATAGCATCAGTTCTGACAATATCCTAAGCTGGAAGTGTTTCTAAAATGTAACATTAAGCATGTCAGTGCTTTGCCCTCACTGGCTCCAATGGACAATGCCCCAGTGTTGTGGTAATCTAGGTGATATATTGTTTTAGGAATGAACCTGGGATCTGGCAAAGATGCTGCCAGTTATGTGGCCTCTCTAATGGCAACTAATTTTTAAAGAGAAATCTCAGTTTCCCAAACTGCTCTGTTCTGAGGGAAGGCGGCATGCCTGGGCCCTGTCCAATACTGAGCCGCGATGCATTCTCAAAAAGGAAAATGAGATGGTTAAAGGGACCTACGGGCGTTTTCCAACCACAAGCACAAACTCAGCAATGCTTTGACCAAAAAGAGGAAAAAAGCAGAGAAGATGGGAGGGGCCATATAGGAATAAGGCCTTCCAGACTATTAGAATGTACATTTCACCTCTCACTGATTTTTCAGCATATTATTACAGCTATGAAACTGCCCTCAGATTGTGTTCACATACACTGGGGTTTGATGTTTAAGTTAGGGGTAGAACATTAAAAAAAATAATATAGCCAATAGTTTTTCCTTTGATAGCCCACAGGGTTTATAACCACACTTCTGCCCCAAGTGATGGTGGTCAAAAGACCTACAGAACGCTGGAACAGCTTCCCCCACTAGTTTACCACACAACCAATGCACGCTTATAAATTCTGGGTTTGGTCCTGTGAATTGCTGAGCAGCCCGAACTCCACCTGAAGTCTCTTAAAAGTGAGGTATAAAAAGACCAGAGAGGAAAATTCTACACGTGTCCACATAAAACTGGTAACTTTCAATTCTCAGAACTTTAAAACGACTTGCTTGATTTTCTTCAAACTAGGTATGAACTTTCAATTTCAATGATCCTGTGAAACAAGCCAAATTTCACATTGCTAGTTTCAGATTTTTTTTTTTTTAAGGTCTCTAACTGAACATGGGAGGAGACAGATTTTCATACTGTATTAAGATATAGGGCCCTCTGTGAACTTTGATACAGGAGTCATTGCACTCTACACAAAACTGAACTGATCTGGCTAAAACTTGTAATAAAGAACCAAACACCTTTAGGATGAGATGAAGAATGGAAAATTTCACCAGTAAGGAGGTTTGTTTGAGAAGGTTATTAGCGACTGAAAAGCGGAAGAGAATCGAAATTGGACATCAGCTTTAATGACAGTGCAAGCTATTCATGGCCACTGTACTAGGGTAGTGAACTGGTCAGTGTGTAGGTGTAGCACTGCCCACTACACGAAAGAATCAATACTGCTACAACTGTGTGTTATAGACCCTGTTCTGCTAACAGCTAACAGAGATTCTCCTTTAGCTCCAGTGGTCAGGGCCTGTGCTTGTGAAGCAGGAGGATCTATTGTCACTATGAAGTACCAAGTGGCCAAGCTGTGCAGCAGAGTGACAACCATGAAATCCTAGGTGGCCACAGATGCTTTGTAATGTACAGGGTTAAGCTTCAGGGCCTGTTGTTTCTGCAGAGCAGAGAGCATTCCCTGGAGAAAATTCTCAGCGCTCCAACTAAGAGGACATTTTTCTCTGGTGGGATTATGACATCATCTTATCTAAACAAAGAAGAGAAGCTTCCCACCATCCCACTCTGCCATGCTGTTTGATATGGTTTGAAAACTGTCTTACTTTAAAATACAAAGAGAAAACTGTTGCCATACTGGCACCCCCCCTCTTTTCAATGAGCTTCTGATTTCCTGCTCAGGCTCATCCCCGAACAACAACATTTAAAAAAACATTTTCTCCCACCAAAGGGTTTTTGAGTTTGTCTGAGGTGACACAGTCCACGCTCCTTCCCACTCCCATTTCATATTACAATGAAAGATGTTTCAAGGACACAGTTCCCCCATGCACCACCTGACCTGAAAATAACACAGACTTCAGCCTTTTGTTAGGTTTCAAGCAAAAGGTCACCGCTTGGGACAGCATAGTCACATTCATAAAATGGCTAACGAGGCTGGTACTCAAGTAACGGCACAATTCAAGCCTCCTACACAGCTTGAAGGCTGATCTTCTTAGAGGAAATACATGCATACGTGCTAGAGGAGATGGAGGTCAAAAGAAACACTTGCGGACCTTATGCTGAACTGCGTGCTCTAAACATAGCCCATTCTGCTGCCTCTGATAGGAGATTTACAGACAGAGACTGCTGGGAATGGAACTGCTTAGTTATTCAACCCACATCCAATGGCAATCAGATAGTGGATACAGCATTAATAAGAGAGATTTTGACTAAGAAGGAGGCTGGAGGGACAGAGAGACCAAAACACATACAGTATATAAATATGTTAATGCCATTGTTGAGGTAATTATTTCAGTACTTGAAAAAAATGGCTTGAAAAATCGCTTGAAAAAAATAATCCACTCATTTCCTGCAAAAGAGAAGCACATTTATCTTTCTTAATTAGGTAGCAATGCAGAACTGGCTATCAGGCTTAAAAATAAAAAAAAAATGGTTAATTGTATACTCTTCTTGTGCTGCACGCTGGTGAAGTCAGATAAAATACTTTTCTTGTCACTGTTGCTGACCCATGGGAATACATTTGTGCAGTACATGACTTGAAATTCAATGTGTGGTTTATATTAGTTTACTCTGGTC
Source organism: Emys orbicularis (assembly GCF_028017835.1). NCBI lineage: Eukaryota > Metazoa > Chordata > Testudines > Emydidae > Emys > Emys orbicularis. Next base: position 11,898,397 of record NC_088690.1, read on the forward strand.
CTCCCAAGCACAACGTGAACACACAACGCGTGAAGGCTCATGTGCTAGCAAGTGTTTCAATTCCAGTTTCCCTGGGACGTGCCTCTTCTATTCAGCATCAGTCAATATTTAATAACTCTTCAGTACTCCAGACCAATGGAAAGTGGATGAACCTTCTCAGAAAGAGTGAAAGGAAAAAGGTAAAATGCACCGAACCAAGGCCATGTATGTCTTACTAAACTGGTGCATTTATGAAAGATGCTAACCTGAAAGGAGTGTTTGCCATACTGACTTTCTGCTTCAGTTTTTCCCCACAGCTAATCCTTCTTCTGCTACAGTGCTCACCTTTCTTCATTCATCCTCCAAGACAAAAATCACTGACACAATGCTATGACACGATAGAGTTACAAAGTTGTGTCATTGCAACACAGGAGAAATGCACTGCAGCATGCTGATGAATTTCAGAATGTCACCATCCAATGCAGAGTAAATCTGAATTTCTCAAAGGACCTGATCCAAAGCCCATTGATTACAATCGGTTTTGTTCAGACTCCAAATGACCAACAATGCAATATCACCAGACATTAAATAAATACTACAGGGAATAATGCTGCACCCTTTGGGGAAGGGATTAGGGCAGTGGTTCCTGGTATATGTATCAGGAGCTGGCCAGAGGCTCCAAGGCAGAGGGCTGGAGCAGCTGGGCAGCAGAGCGGCGGGGGGAGGGGCACCTGAACACAAGTCACCGGATGTGCGTGGCTCTACTAATCAAGTGCATGGTACCTGACTGACTCTTGTGAGGCCGACAGCTTAGGGGGGGAACACTGTTGGGAACTTTAGGACTGAATAACCTAACAGAACTTTTCCATCTCTAATTTTTATTCTATATCTGAACTCTGAAAATTGGGATCATCCTGCAAACTTCAGGAGGGCAGGTGACTCTGGCTTCCTTACCATTCTAAACCATTTCTACTTTCACAAGACACATTGATTATCTACAGTACTCACTGCATGTCGCTTCTGATTCATCAGACCCGTCAGGGCATTCCTCTTCACCATCACATTTCCACCTGGCTGGGATGCAGTGGCCATTGTTGCAGGTGAAGTCTGATTCTGCACAGGTTTTCTTCACTGCAAGGAGGAAACAAAAAACAACATAATTCAGCTCAGCAGTACACACACTCTACACTCCCTTGATCCCCACTAAAGGGAGCACCATACTTGTCATCCACACGAGGAAAAGTAATTTCACATTCTACACTGGCTTCTCAAAGGCAAAGAAACAAGCTGGTATCAAAGAAGGATGCTTTGTCTCTGGACTTTGAAAATCCTATGTCCCCAACTGTACAGGTCTTTAAAATAGACTCACTCATTTCTATTTTCATTTAGTGCTAGCTAAAATGAGTCAAAGTGGGGAATACTTCATTGATGCCAGCATAACTAGCTAGCTTTATTATAATCACTTGTTGTTATATGAAACTGAAAATGTGCTAGATGATTTACAGGGAGGTAAGAAGACAAAGTCCCTGCTTTTAAGTGTATTACAGTCTAAGGGTACGTCTTCACTCCCGCCATATCAGCGGGTAGCAATCGATTTATCTGGGATCGATATATCGTGTCTCGTTAAGACGCGATATATCGATCCCCGAACGCGCTCACCGTCGACTCCGGAACTCCACCAGAGCGAGCGGCGGTAGCACAGTCGACGGGGGAGCCGCGACCGTCGATCCCGCGCCGTCTGGACCCCAGGTGATTCGATCCAAGATACTTCGACTTCAGCTACGCAATTCGCGTAGCTGAAGTTGCGTATCTTGGATCGATCCCCCCCCCCAGTGTAGACCAGCCCTAACTAATTCCTTCTATTTGTCTAACTTACTCATGGCATTTCTAGCCTATCCATCACCTTAGCATGCAGTCACAATACATGCCTCCAAATACCATGCAACTTTATGAAAAGACCATTGAAAATAAGTCCAGTTGTATTTGTAAATCTAAGTGACACCTCTCAGCTATTTAGTTTGTCCATGTGAGTCTACGGCTTGAGAAAAGTGCTGTACTGAGGGACCCTGGAAATTAACTTCTCTGTTAATCTATAGAACTGGTACCCCACAGCCAGTGCCCAGCAGTACAAGACTTTTCACACTGCCAGGCCAAAAGGCCTCAAACCTGATCTGAAAAAACCACTTCTCAGGCCAAGCTTAGAATTCAGGCTCTACGGCCCATTCAATTCTTGGCCTCTTTGCTGAAACTACCAACAAGGATGCCAGTTAATGACATTGGTGGTGGTGGCTTTTGTGGCTGCTCTACTGGGAACTGGACTGAAACTGCCAAATTCTTTACACATGGGCTACCAAACAGCAATTCAATGGCTTCTGGTCACTTTCAGTCACTACTGACACATAAGGTCTTAGAACGGGTGTCCGAGAGGTGAAAAACTCCTTTAATCACACACACAGAGAAAAGGGGGCACAGCACTGTGAGGTGGTGGCTAGGTTTATATGGCTTAGATCTAGTATTCACTTTCTGTTTCATAAAACATGCAGCTTCCCTGCTTAGACATCCCACAAGGAACTGCTGTGAAGATCATCAAACATATGTGTAATCTATCCAGATGTGCTTTCTATATGGAGTGTGTATTTATTCCCCTGATACACATGAGCCAGATACGGATTTAGATATAGGATATGCATTTCCCTTCATCTCATAAAATCACAGATAATGAATATTAATGTAGAAATAAGACATATAGCCCAAGATTTTTTTAAAAATAACTAGTGATTTTGGGAGCCAAACCTGAGATGTCTCAAAGGAGTCTGATTTTCAGAAGGTTCTCTGGAAAGGCCTCTTGAAGGTGTTTCAAATTAGGTATCCAAAACTTGTAGCACCCAAAAGCACAAGTCATTTCGGACAACACAGGCCACTACATATACTATAGTCATCAGTTCTGGATATATTAAGCCTGGGGTGACAGAGTATAACTCACAGGCCGAATGCGGCCTGCAAAGTTCTGCAATGTGGCCTTTCACTGCTCTCAGTACAGATCTGTAGCCAATGGAGACTACCACCCCAGCATCCTAGAGAAAGGATTCTCAGATCAAGCTGAAACACTACATGCTGAGATTTGCTCTCTCTGCAGGCTGCATCTCCATATCAAAGAGAGGACAGATTTAACCTGCTCTGTTGTAACTCTGGCTAGATTCCCATGTGGCACACACCTGAGCAAACTTTAGGCATTCCCCCACTTTCTATTAAAATCTCTAGGTGGAGTTAGTAGTATTTCCTATTAGATGAAAGTCGGACACTTCGTAAAGGAAACAATCATGCTTTTACTCAGAATACAAATACCAGATTTTACTTTAGTACAACACTGGACACACATGGTAGTTTATTTTTTTGCTTAGTTTGTGTTGTTTCTTCTCACAATGTTATGTGACTTTCTAAGAAAGAAAGCGCCTGTGCATTTGCCTCTGTCCTATTCCACGGTGGTATATACAGTGCAGGGCCGCCCAGAGGGGGGGGGGAATGGAGCAATTTGCCCCAGGCCCCGGACCCCGCAGGGGCCCCGCAAGCCTTGGCCCGGTGGCGGTCCGGGTCTTCAGCGGCATTTCGGCGGCGGGGGGCCCTTCAGTGTTGCCGAAGACGTGGAGCGACTGAAGGGCCCCCCGCCGCCGAAATGCCGCCGAAGACCCGGACCGCCGCCGGGTTAGTACAAGCGCCGCAGCTCCCCCGCTTTGCCCCAGATCCCCTGAATCCTCTGGGCGGCCCTGATACAGTGACACGATTATTTGTGCACCTTGCAATGGAACAGCAATTCCCCAACTGAGAACAACATTCTGACCAGACGGGTACATGGAACTGAAAGTTTAAGTGTTCATCAACAGAGATGACAAAGAGATATGCAGTCCCTTCAACAACCCAAACCTGCTCACAGCAGATGGTCCCACTGATTGCTTTGTTCCCTTGACACTGTTCTTAAGCAGTTCAATTAATATATTATTGGGATTCATAAAAGGGAGAAGAAATACATTATTGACAATCACAGTGTGGCATCTGGAAGGTATTAATGTATTCCTTGTGTGTAAACTTCCTTTCTGCAAAATGAAGGTGCACACAACAGCCCTCTGGCATAACCAAAGGGAAAGGCATTCCCGTTAGATAGCCACCCAGTGGTCTAATAGTCCAGTCCTAGATAAATCAGCAAGAAAAGAGCAATGCATCCTGTACTTTAAATACTAAAAATTTAAATGTGATCCACGACCACAAATTGACAATGTTGTATTTTTTAAATCACGTTTTCCCCTTAGAGAATGCCCTGGGGGTAGGGGCTCCTTTTATAGTTTTAACTGCCCCCCTCAGAAATAGCCAGGCAAAACTAATTATTCCCATGAGACCTACACAGAATTGCGTCCCTTTGCTGTAAACAGAACAAGGCAGATTTGTTTCCATAACTCTTGAAAAATGAAAGTAAATAAGAGATTACGCACTTTGTGCAGCCACTGTGGTTCTCCGAGATGTGTGTCCCCATGGGTGCTCCACTCTAGGTGTGCAAGCACCTCTCGAGCCCTTGATCAGAGATTTTCAGTTAGCAGTGTCCATTTGACCAGCGTATGCGCCCTATGCCTCCTTGTACTGGATAATCAGGATATATAGGGATGCGTGGGTGAAATGCCCTCAGCTCCTTCTCCAGCCAAACATCCCCCAAGGAACAGTCCAAAGCAGAAGGGAAGGAGAGTGGGTAGTGGAGTACTCACAGGGGCATGCACCATGAAAAACTTCACTTACAACACAACATGAGTAACCTCATCTTCTTCAGTAGTGTTCTTATGGGTGCTCCACTTCAACTGACTTCTGACCAGTATCCCCAGATAGAGGAGGGAATTTGGAATAGAGTCCAGAATTGAAAATAGCACTGCAGAACCAAATGCTGCATTGGTCTGACTGCATGGATCAGGACGTAATGTTTTGAAAACATATGCATTGAAGCCCATGTAGCAGCTCTACATATTTCAATACAGTCTTCTGTAATGCCGTAGACATTTCCTGCAATCTAGTTGAATGTGCTATCACTCTTTTGGGGGGAGGGAGGGATGAATGTTCGCAGCATCGTCATAACAAGGGATATCTGGATGTATTATTAATCTCGCTAGTCTCTGAGTAGAGATTGATGACCTCATAGATCTATCCAGGAAGGAAATGAAGAGCTTAGGTGACTTTCTAAATTGCTTGGTCCTATCTGGGTAAAAGGCCAATGCCCTTCTAACATCCAGGGTATGTAAGCAGGATTCCTGTAGAGCAGTGGTTCTCAACCAGGGCCCCTGGGAGGCCGCGAGCAGGTTTCAGGGGGTCCGCCAAGCAGGACCAGTGTTAGCCTCGCTGGGGGCCAGGGCAGAAAGCATAAGCCGCGTCGCGCAGAGCTGAAGCCCTATTCTTTGGATTCAACAGATCATCCAAGATGACTGAATGCGGCACCGAGTTAGGAAGGAGGCAGTAACAACACCACCAACGGAAAAATCGCTTCCACTTCTGCAGATAAGTAGTGAGAGTTGATCTCTTTGTACTATTCAGTAACATATTTCCACACAACAGGAGGATTCTAACCCCGTGAAACATCAAGGAGCCACACCAAGGTAGAGAGCCACTAGGCTGGGATGAAGCATATGACCCACATCCTGTGAAAGGAGATGAGGAATGGTTGGGAGCTTGAATGACGGTTGGGCATATAGGTAAAGCAGGTACGGGTATCAAGACTGTCTTGGCCATGTCTGCACTATAAGGATAACTTGGCTCTGTCCTGTCTGATCTTGTTCATCACCCTTAGTATCAGTGGCATCGGAGGAAATGCATAGAACAGACCTTTCTTCCAAGATAGAAGAGTGGTGGACCAGACCTCCTCTTGAGCAGAAAAGAGGACACTTCCTGTTCCTGGAGATGGCAAAGAGATCCACCTCTGGCAGACCCCATCTTTGGAATAAACTGTGGAGAATGTAGGTTCTAGCTCCCATTCATAATCCTGTGAGAAGTGTCTGCTGAGGACATCGGTGTGGCATTCTGGGAGGTATACCACTGAAATTTGGATCTGATGAGCTATGAACCAATTCCATAGTTTCATGGCTTCAGCACAAGCATCTTGCTCCTCCTTGCTTGTTGATATAGAACATGCAGGATACTTTGTCTGTCATGACCCTGATAGATTTGGCCTTATGATGGACAGGAAATGAAGGTAAGTGTTCCTGACAGCCCTGAAGTCCAACAGATTGATATGGAGACTGGTTTCTTGAGTTCTCCATCTGTCCTGCGTCATGAGGGTATTGAGGTGGGCTCCCATCCCAACTGTGATGTGTCTGTTGTTAAAGTCACTGGGCGACAGAAAGGAACACCTGCACAGATGTTGAGTTGATCCTTCCACCAGTCTAGGGAGTTCCTCACTTGTAGAGGAACCGTCACCTGTCTGTCCAAGGTCTGTGACTGGAGACTAGGTCATTCTGAGCCAACTCTGAAGGGACAGAATTGTAGCCTTGAGTGATAGGTCACAAAGGTGCAAGCTGCCAAGTGTCCCAGGAACTGAAGACAATTCCTTACTGTGTTTCAAGAGCTCCCCTGAATTGCTCATGCCAGACTTGACAAGGTTACGATTCTGTCTAAGGGATGGTACACTCTGGCTGTCAATGAGTCCAAATATGCCCCTATAAACTGTATCTTCTGTAAAGGGGTTAATGTTGACATTTTTACATTCAGATCCTAAACCAGAGCAAGGACCATCTGGGTGGAAAATAGCACTGCTTTGTAGGATCAGCCCTTGGGTAGCCAGATGTTGAGATCTGGGAAGACTAGGATCAGTTCTTGTTGGAGGTAAGCAGCCACTACTGTCAGGACTTTTGGGACTGCCCTTGGGGCCACGAAAAGGCCAAAGGGAAGCACTCAATATTGGAAATGATTCTGGCCTTTGGTGAAGCATAGGTATTTCCTCTGTGATGGTGTATCATTATATTGAAAGAGGCATCTTGTAGGTTGAGAGCTGAAAACCATTCCCTTTCTCTAGTGAACGAATTATAGCTGCCAGAGTCACCATCCTGAACTTTTCAGACTTTACGGCTTGTTTAAAAGTCTTAGATCGGTCTCCACCTTCCATCCTGCTTTGTCTCAAGGAAATCTGAGTAAAATCCCTTGACCTTGTGAAGAGGAGGAACTTGCTCTATTGCTCCTAATCAAAGGAGAGAGACCACTTCTTGTCTCAATAAAAGCTGGTGAGAGGGGTTCCTGAAGAGGGATGAGGAAAGGAGGGAGTGATGTAAAATGGATGATATAGCCCGATGTTCTGACATCTATGACCCACTTAGCTGTAGTGATCTGCCTCCAAGTATGTTGGAAATAAGCAAGGCAGTCTCCAAAGAGGGAGAGGTGGGCTAATAGGCACAGTTGTAAATAAGAACATTAGAACAGCCATACTGGGTCAGAACAAAGGTCCATCTAGCCCAGTATCCTGTCTTCCGACAGTGGCCAATGCCAGATGCTCGACAGGGAATGAACAGAACAGGTAATCAAGTGACCCTCAACCAACCATCAAAACTGTTGCTTTGAAGATGGGTGGGTGGTCATGGAGAGCAGTTGGGAGGACCTCTTCCTCTGAAATTTATGTCTCTTTCTGGGGTGTTGGATGGATGTTTGGAACCAGGAAAACTGATCAGTACATGATCTCTGGGTGGTCTGTAACCTACTAAACCTTTTCTTATTTGCCCAGGGATCGTAAAGTAGCCCTACAGTCCTTTAGAGTGTGCAAGGACTCATCCACTGTTTTCGAGAACAGTTTACAGTCATCAAAGGGGAGGTCCTCTGTTCTTCTATCAGACACCCCAAGAGATGGAGCCATGATGCCCTGCACATAACCACTGCTGTGGAGGTGGACCTGGCAGCAGTGTCCACAGCATCTAAGGATGCTTGCAGAGCAGTTATGGCCACCAAGTGGCCCTCTGAGATGATGGACTGGAATTCCTCCCTATGTTTTTGTGGCAGATGTTTAATAAAAGCAGTGAATCTGTCATAATTTGTAAAATTATATTTTTACCATGACTGCCTGATAATTTGCGATCCTGAACTGACGAATAGGCTGACGAATAGGCCTTTTGCCCAAAGAGATCCAGACTTTCCTAGTATTTGTCATATGGGGTAGATTTAGAGAAGTGCTGCCTACCCCGCACATTTACCACATCCACAACCAAAGAGTTGGGTGGAGGATGGGAGAACAAAATGTCAGAATCCTTAGGGGGAAAATAATACTTCTTATTCACCCATTTACGCATAGGCAAAATAATGGCAGGTGTCTGCAACACCATCTTAACTGGATCTAGCAGCACCTCTTTGAAGGGTAATGCCACCTTGAAGGGTGTTGCTGACTGCAAGGTATCCAACAATTTGTGCTGTGAATCCATAACCTTTTCAGGAGGAATCTGAAAGGCATCAGCAACCCTCTTTGTGAGGTATTGAAATCGCCAAAAATCATTGGTCATGGATGGTGGCAGAACATACCCACCTCATCCGGAGATGAGGATTCGATAGGCAGCCCAGAGTTCCCAGTATGGCCATGGTGGGGGGCAGGGCATATGGAAATAGGGGTAGCGTGCAGGGTTGGTTCCACCACCCATGATAATGAGCCCGATCTTCCCTATTACTTTCAGAGAATGAGTTCCTGATGGGATATGTGGGAGAACCCTGAAGAGAAATAGAGGAGACCAACTGGAAGTCTCCTACATCCTTCTCCATCTCATCCAATGAAGGACCACCCACAGAAAATGGTGAAGAGTCCTGCAATACCAGAGGATAGTAGTCTGGAAATTGGGATATAGGTACTGAGAGACATTTGGTACCCATGAGCAGCAAAGCCTCCAGTTCATCTGTTATTGAGAGGTCCTTAGTATACCTGAACTCCTGTGGTACTGAGTAGGGGATTGGTACTGATGCAGTAGCCGAAGCTAATGGTAGCACCAATGGTGGGCGTACTGAAGTAGACACTGATGGCATCTGGCACCTTTCCTTGCTCGGTGCCAAGAGTGCCACAAACTTGGGTACCAACGGCTCGGCTGAACTCAGTGGTGCCAGTCTCAAATGGCTATGCTTACCCTCCTTACTTGTAGATGGTACTTAGGCTTTAAGTTCGAAGCAGACTGCGAAGAGTTACAAAGGGATCTCACAAAACTGGGTGACGGGGCTACGAAATGGAAGATGAAATTCAATGTTGATAAATGCAATGTAATGCACATTGGAAAACATAATCGCAACTATACATATAAAATGATGGGGTCTAAATTAGCTATTACCACTCAAGAAAGAGATCTTGGAGTCATTGTGGATAGTTCTCTGAAAACATCTCCTCAATGTGCAGCGGCAATCAAAAAAGCGAACAGAACATTGGGGATAATTAAGAAAGGGATAGAAAAAAGACAGAAAATATCATATTGCCTCTATATATATATATCCATGATATGCCCATATCTTGAATACTGCGTGCAGATGTGGTCGCTCCATCCCAAAAAGATATATTGGAATTGCTAAAGGGTCAGAAAAGGGCAACAAAAATAATTAGGGATATGGAACAGCTTCCATATGAGGAAAGATTAATAAGACTAGGACTTTTCAGCTTGGAAAAGAGACAACTAAGGGGGTATATGATAGAGGTCTATAAATTCATGACTGGTGGGGAGAACGTTAATAAGGAAGTCTTATTTACTCCTTCTCATAGCACAAGAATGAGGGGTCACCAAATGAAATTAATAGGCAGCAGGTTTAAAACAAACAAAAGGAAGTATTTCTTCACACAACGCACAGTCAACATGTGGAACTCTTTGCCAGAGGATGCTGTGAAGACCAAGACTCTAACAGGGTTCAAAAAAGAACTTGATAAATTCATGGAGGACAGGTTGATCAATGGCTATTAGCTAAGATGGGCAGGGATGGTATCCCTAGCCTCTGTTTGCCAGAAGCTGGGATTGGGCGACAGACACATGATGATTGTCTGTTCTGTTCATTTCCTCTGAAGCATCTGGCATTGGCCATTGTCAGAAGACAGGATACTGGGCTAGATGGACCTTTGGTCTGACCCAATATGGCCGTTTTTCTGTTCTTTTTTCTTATGTTCTTATCTCTCCCCTTCATGCTCTTCATTGTACATCTGGGAGGCATGAGGCTTCCCCACAATTAGAGTGGCCGTCGCTCACACATATAGCCTGTCGGCAAGAAAGTTAACATTTGAAACCTGGCAAGCCAGACATGATCTGTCAGGAAAAACATAAATCTCCTCGGAGGGAAAGAGAGTAGTAAAACAATCCGCTCACTACTTATCTAGCTAACTATAGTAACAACTAACTATAAAAACTATCTTAATTGCTAGAGAAATATTGGAAAAGCGAAGGCACGCTCAAGGCAGACACGCTAGGGCATCATCTCAGGCCAAGGCAGTTGAGAAAGAACTCTATAGGGCACCCACGCACCCTATAGAGCCATGGTATATGGCACGAGGAGCCACAGGATATATGCACAGGCCGAACAAACACTGCCAACTGACAATCTCCAATCAAGGGCTCCACTTCAGGTGCATATGCACCTGAAGTGGAGCACACATAGGGATGCTACTTGAAGAAGAAATAACAGTAGCTGAAAAGCCATGTCACAATACCCCTCCTTCCCCATCTTGCATGATGCAATTTTACAGATGGAACTGGAAAGGAGAAGGCTATTGAATCCAATGCTATGACGTATGCTCTCTCCCCTAGACATATACAGTAAATGATACAAGAGAGACTAGAATTCTTTTGACTCTTGCTTGATTTGCCTTTAGTATGTGCTTTACCTTTCTCTGCTTCTGGATATATAGTTATGGCATGAACTACAGTGAAGAAAATAATACCAGTGAAGCTGTCACAGTGACTCAGAATGCAAGGGGAATAATCACTAGTTCACCTTTCCAATGCAAGACTCAGTTTAAAGGAGTAGTTTTTGTTTCTTTTTGTTTCCCTTGAAGACTGTCTGATGGAGAACAAAGTTTTAAAGCAAAAAACGTATGTCCCTTATCCTAGATTGCAGAGTAAAGACTACAGGATTTGTCCCAGAGCAGGAGGCAGGACTGCACGGTCCTCATTCTAAACTAGCTCTGTGTGTTTGCAATAATGCACATCACTGATTTGGAGAACCAAGTCCCCTCGTATTACTTTCCAACATATCCGCACATGTCCCTTAATTTACCCCATTTTTGGTAATGACCCTTCTCTACTTGGATGAGATTAAGAAACAATGCCTAAATATAGCCTGGATAAGAAATAGGTATAAGGAGACTTGATAGTTTAGAAATATTTAAAGGATGTCAACTTCAAGGACAAAGAGGAATTATTTAGAGTGGTAATAGGGACTATAATTAGGAGTAACAGGCTGACATTAAAACAGCGAAAGCTTAGGCTGATTATTAGGAAAAAACTTGCTTGACAATGTGTTAGGCTGTGAAATAGTCTCTTAAAGGAACTGGTGGCAAAGCCATCATTTGGGATATTTAGAATTAGACTGGCAGGGAGATGAACTATGATCTAATTGGTGATTTCCATACTAAACTCACAAAAAGATGATGCGAGTCAAATCATTGTCCAGTTGAAGTCATTGAGAGTCATTTAACTAATTTGAAAGGGTGAAATTCTGGCCCCAATCTTCCTAATTCTAAAACAAGTCTTAGCATTGTGACAACTGAAAAGTGCAAAATTTCAGGGTCCATTCACTCAAAGAAATTAAGCAAAGCAAGAGAAACTCAACTGAATGTAGCTAGGAGCAGCTAATGTGAAGCTACGGGTAAAGGCTTTGTGGGACAAAAACATCCCCGAGCAACTGCTTTGCAACACAACCAAGCCCCTTGTGTTTTATTTCCTGATGTATAATACCACTTGCTTATTGCTATTTTGCATATTTGCAGGCTACAAAACTATGTATTACATCACAGTATTTTCATAGTTTGTTATTGTCAACACTACTGTACCAATGCAACCAAAAGAGAGCAACAGCTGGTTTCTTTTCTGCCATGAACATAATCAACAATATTGTCAGTAAAATTTCAGTTTGATGATGTTTATTACTGGTGATGATGTATAAAGGTAGAAAGAGCACGGTTTAATTTTTCAGATCCCAAATTGTTTTTGCGGGGGCAATAGTTAGAAAAATCTTTTCTTGGACTTGTGAAGTGCATATAATTTGATGTGACAATAGCAGAGTCAATAAACAGGTAACCCTTGAATTAACTTCTTTTGTCTGGACTCCTGGATTTGTATATTTCAGAAATTCAGATACAGTAACATTCAAGAATATTCTTGTTTTTCCTTTATAATGTGTCAAATACTGCTCTCATGCAGACTCTGCTCCTACTCCAAATGAATTAATAGGAAAGCTCCCACTGATTTCAATGGTACAATTTCAATGTTCGAATTTCTATTTCAATGATACAGAATCAGGTCCTTAAAGTCCAAAGGTGTAACCAGTTGTAAATAAGAGCAGAATTTGGCTCTTCATGGGTATTGGTTTTAGCTGAGCTACTAAAATAAAATAAAATAAAATAAAATAAAATAAAAAGGTGATGCTATTAAAAAGTTTTGATTTGATCTTTCTATAGCAGTAAAAGGTTATAACCCAGAATGACTTGGTATGGGAAAAAGCTGCTAGCCCACCTGCCCCCATCCAAAAGTAATGAAAATCATAAAACAGGGTTTCATTTCGTGCTGGAAAACACAATGAAAACTTGGATCATTGGCGTATCAGAAAAACGGACAAGACTCCATCTGAAAAATAGAGAGCAAAGGAGTGGCAACACAGAAGAACTCAACAGCTTACCAGATAAAATAATTGTATTTCACCCTTGAGACTATGACTAGATGGATGGAAGTGTTAACTGCAACAGACCAGTGGCTAGCCATCCCCATAACCTGACTACATCATTTTATCCCAGTTTACTTTGCAACACTTAAGAAACTCAACTAAGCCAGTACTCACAATGAGCTAAATATCCCTGATGAATAAGTGTTGGGATCCTCATACAACTTTTGGGAGACTTTCTATCATCTCTGGAATATGCACTACTTGAGAGTTAACAGCGGGTTTGAGTTTATAACAGTTCCTGACTTCTGATTACATATGGAACAGTCATCACAGTATTACAGACAACCTCCTAAATAATTACCCCTCCAAATTAAATTAAAAAAAAAAACATGCTCAACTCCTACTGAAATTCAAAGTGTGTTTAACTCCCTTAAAGTCTTTTGAAAATCCCAGCTGACACATTACAATACTATTACTGGAGTATTATGAAGTACTATTGTAGAATACTGTAGTATTGATTTTGTAAAGGAGAAGCCACAACATGGAGTATATTGCAGCAAACCTTATCTTTATTACAGACATGTGGCAGGTAGATCAGGTGTGGTAGGTAGATACTATAAGTCCCAACACACCATGTTGCATCTTGACTCAAGCATAACTGCCGTTGGTTTCACATAAACACCCTGCTTGCTGGGAGTTCTAGTCCCTGCAGGACGCATGTCTGCACTTGCACTGACATTGGGGTTGGCTGTGAGCAGCACTTCAAACCTCTGCAGGCCACTCTTACTGGGAAAATTTTTTCCACAGGAAATCCCATGGACACAGACTCATTGTGTTTCTAGCTACAAAATGGCACCAGAAAAAAGCATAAAGTTGAAATGTCAGGAAATCCCAGTGGACATCCACTGTGGAGCTCTTTCAATTTTCAGACAGCCAAAGACACCTTGAAGTGATGAAAGGGAATATTTAACCAGTGCTCTGAATTTGGCAGAGTTTTGTTACGCTACCTCAGCAGGCAGGTGCACTTATAAAAGTGAGATTAATCAAATAATCGCACATAGTTGGAAATCCAACAGAAATCACGTCCTTTGATATCTCACATGAGAGACATTTTAAAAGCAACCTCTCCCATGGACTCCCTGAACTAGTCACATAAAACAATGCCAGATTAGCAAAAGTATGACGGAAGGTTTCAGGACTCCTTGAAGCCCTTATTACATCAATCAAAAATAAAAGTGTAGCTGCTGAGTTTAAATTAGCCTTGCTGATCAAATAAATTTAAAGGAGAAAAGAGATGTCACAGGAGATTTATCTTAGTATTAAAAGTATCCAATATTGTGCATTTTAAATGAAAATCATTTAAAGCCCTTATTTAAAATTATTTTATAAATTCATAGATACTAAGGCCACAAGGAACCACTGTGATCATCTAGTCTGACCTCCTGTATAACAAAGGATCTAGAATTTCCTCAAAATAATTCGTAAAGCAGATCTTTTAGAAAAGCATCCACTCTTCATTTAAAAATTGTCCGTGATGGCGAATCCACCATGACCCTCTGTAAATTGTTCCAATGGCTAATTACTCTCACTATTTAAAATTTATTCCTTATTTCCAGTCTGAATTTGTCTAGCTTCAGCTTCCAGCTATTGGATCATGTTATACCTTTCTCTGCTAGACTAAAGAGCCCATAATTAAATATTTGTTCCCCATGTAAGTACTTATAAACTAATCAAGTCATCCCTTAACCTTCTTTTTGTTACGCTAAATAGATTGCACTCCTTGAGTCTATCATTATAAGGTATGTTTTATAATCCTTTAATCATCCTCATGGATTCTTCTCTGAACCCCTTCCAATTTATCAATGTTCTTCTTAAATTGTGGGCACCAGAACTGGACACAGTAGTCCAGCAGCAGTCACATCAGTGCTAAATACAGAGGTAAAATAACCTCTCTACTCCTACCCGAGATTCACCTGTGTATGCATACCAGGATCGTATTAGCTCTTTTGGCCTCAGCATCATACCAAGAGCTCATGTTCAGTTGATTAGCCACCATGAGCCCCAAATCTTTTTCAGAGTCACTGCTTCCCAGGATAGAATCCCCTCATCTTGTAAGTATGGCCTGCATTTTTTGTTCCCAGATGTATACGTTTACATTTAGTCCAGACTGCCCTGCCTCTACTCTCTGGAGCATAACAGAGGGATCCTGTCTTGCATATCTAAGGATTTTTACAGATGTAAACAGTGCCTGTCCTGCTGAGCGTCTATGCTCCATAAGAGGCTCTGCTCTAGAAAACTTCCACCAGGCCAGTATCTCTTCAAGAAGCCTTCCCCTGCTGTCTGCGTTTTCTTGGGGCTTCATGGATACTCTCAGATCCCCTCCCAACCAGCCCCCACTGACAATTTAAGGCTCACAAAAAGGGATTTTGTGGCAATTTTTCAAGGGAGGTAATTATGCCACCATTTGTGGGGTTGCATAAAATTGCACAGCACACAGAATCAGTGGTTAATGCGTGGTTTGAATATTTTTGATCATACTCCCTCCTAAAAACAATAACCTGAAAATATTCCCAGCTTTGGATGGGAAGGGACTGACAAATCCCAGACTTTGTCTTCACTGGATGCTATTGATCATCCTCATTTTGCTGTGATGAGCTGGCAAGTTGAAAGTGCCTGTCACTCAACTTTCTGAATGTCTTAATTGACTCTCACTTTGAAAGGTGCAGTTTCTCCCATCTAGCTTATTGGGAGAGAAGGCTAGCATCTGACAAATACACTGATGGGCTCTTAGAGTTAGTAAAAATTGTTATGACTACAACACCTAGATGCTCCAACTAAGATTGTGGCCCACAGTGCTAGGCACCGTAAAAAACACACATTGAGAGACTGGTCCAGCCCCAAACAGCCTACAGTCCAAAGGGACAAGAGAGACAACAGGTGGGAGAAAGGAAACATTATTTGCCCCATTTTACAGACAGGGATTTATATGCAGAGACAGTAAGTTACTTGCTTAAAGTCACTTGGGAAATCTGTGACACAGCCAAGTATTGCACCTCATATCTCCCAAATCCCAGCTCAGTGACCTGACCACAAGACCAAATGTCCTCTCTACAGAAAAAACAGCTGTCGGTTTTGCCATTAGAAGTGAAACATGTTTCTGTAACTTCATGCTGTTGCAGTGTGTCACCTCTTTGAATTACTTGATTCATTCTCACCAATCATTTTGTTCCCAGGCATTTGTTTCACTGAAGTCATCATTGCAAATCCTCTCAGATTTACAATGGTGACTTTAGTGAAACAAATGCCTGGGATCTTTGCTGACACAACTGCAGCGCTGTTTCTCTGGTTTGTTTTTTTAACACAGTAAAATGCTGTTACAAGACACATGATCTTTGGGGAGAACTATATACAAATTATGTCACAGTAAAAAGCTTTTGAAAATTCCCCTCAAGCACTTGACATCAGTCTGTTCTGCTATTTCTGAGGACTGTATACCAGGGACCACATTCATCCTTGGTAAATGCCACTAAAGTCAATGAATAATTTTGGCTCTAGTGGCCTGTTTGCCAAATTGGACGTGGATGTCTTTATGCTAGGTTTTATTCACATAAGTTTTACCATCAGTTTAAAGTCAGACTTACATAGCTCACCAAGGCATTCAGTGCTCCCACTTGACAGCACAGTCACAGATAGAACTATGTAATGCTCCCTGACAGAAACAAGAACATAACATGAAAAAACTTAAACGCTTCAAAGGAGCCTCTATTTTGGAACAATCACAATCATCAGACTCACTCTAGCTACAGCTGCTGCTGCCCTAAATCCCTTGTGAGTAAACTTCTACTGACCTAGCGGTTCTTAATGACCATCATACTGTATATATGGGGAAAACAATTAACCCCTTGATGCAGGAAGTCAGGCTTCCCCAGAACAAATATACTACAGCTATGGAATGACTAGGCACAACAGAGGAATCACAATACATTCAATAATGTTTAGACTTTTTCAAAAAACATTAGGAATATATTGCTTTAGGAAATTACAGAGTTCAAATAAGTCCATAGAACAATGTCAGCTCCCATCTATAAACATGGGTGCACCTTCTCTGATGGGTATCAGCAAAATCAGTGACTGCACGGCTGCAACTGAAGGCAAAATTTGTCCTACTGTTTTCTGGGCTTGGACTGAGGGGGGACTAGAGAAAGGACCTATGGAAATGCAGTTCCTTTTGTTGAATGATACATATACAGAGAAAGAATAAAGGGAAGAAGTCATAGGGTTGCCATCTGTTATGATTGTTATGGGATCATTCTTATTTCAGAAGGGTGGTGCCAAGTCCCTGTAAGCCTCGCTGGTGGTACAGTCCCAAAATAGCTACATGCCCGTGTAACTTAATCGGATCATGCCGTTGCATCATAATGTTACAGAACTGATCCAATGCGGGGATGCTGTGTCACAGCAGCATCCTTGTGTTGCATTGATTCAATGTTAGGACAACTTTTCAGGGCATGAGTTTAATCACACAGGACATAAAATTAAAGGCAATAACTTGACCTATAACCAAATCCACCCTTCTTATTCTGCTAAACCTGAACTTCTATGCCATCAAACCCATTTTAATAACAAGTGGTCATCTAGTAGTGAAACCTTTTAACCCCTAGTAAAGTCCCTAAGACCACCCATCTGACGTGTTCTGATCTGGCTTCTAACCTTCTTAAGACTTTCAAACCGTCTTAAGCTTATAGGCTCATTGTAACCTTCCTTTTCCCAGTGCTATTCAAGGTGTTTTTTCTAAAAGCATTGCATTAATCTCTAGATTATCAACTTCTGCCTAACCAGCTAATTGTCACTTGAGCTGTGTGAACGCTTCCATAAAAAATTCCAAAGTCACATCAGTTTCACCCCATTTTAGGTTTTATTACAAACCCCAGACTTGGCCCTGGTTGAGTAATGATTCATAAATCTTTCAAACAAACCAGGACAGAGCTTCAATCAAACTTAAGACAGTTTCAAGTGAGTTCCCAGTCTCCTTACTGGTTATGGGGAAGGGTTTGTTCAAACCATAGCAAAACGTGGCAATTTCAGCTGAACTTCATTTTGAGTTTTCTCAAACTGAAGCTTGGGTGGGAGTCAGTAAACCCATGAGCTCTGAAGTCCCCACTGAAAAATAATAATTCAAATCCCTGGAAACTAAAACCAATATACTTCTCACAGTGCAGGTCAGCTCCCACAACAGACACACACATCAATGGAGCTATGCCAATTTACAACAGATGAGGATCTGGACTAGTATATTTACTATTCATCTTCAAGTTCCCAAATATTTTTCTAGGCTCAAAGCAAAAATCTCAGAGTAGGTCCTTTCACTTACAACTCAACTACAGTTTTACCACAAGGATTGACTTGATAACCAATATAAACATAATTTAAAATGAGGCGTATACAGCCTGTTTTTCAAACTCGAGTGTGTTCAGTTTGCATGCACAGTTACCAGGACTGCATGGGCAAATGGTAACTTCCATATGGAACTTGACATTTGTATGTGCAAATTTAGCATGCATATATGGGGTAAGGAACACACAAATTAGATGCCAAATTGCTTGTGATAATTAAAAAAAAATCAGACCCATAATATAAAAATCACAAATTAAATATGAAATTGAAAACCGAGCAGGAAATTAATGTAAATCATAATTCACAACAATACCATGATGAGATGAGGAAAATTTCCCCACTGAGACCCCTGAAATCAGGATCCATGATTTACAATATACATAGAAAGACTGGATTCTTTCAGTGGAAAATGATCTTTGCTGTTTGTATGTGCTGAGCAGAGGGGACAGCAGAAGAGTCTGGAGTAATTGAGAAAGTATTATTGGTTTTGTGAGCAAATTCCCTGTTACTAGTCATTTGGGAAATGTGACGCTAGTCTAGGCTCTTGAACAAGGAGTGAGATGTGTAGTAATATACTTTGATAACTCTGCTTTGCAGCTGAGCAGCATGGGAAATAACAAAACACTTACTACTACTGAGTTGTCCTGTATGTTTTTTCTTTATTGGAATTTTCACTGCATTGTACGAGACTTTAAAACATGATCCAGTTGATTAAAATGGAATCGTATTGTTTGTGCCTTCCTCCCCCCGCCAATCAACAAAGTATAACTTTTAAAAAAAGTATTAAAGAGTTAAAAAATTAACAACTTAGATTCACTTGCCCTGATGGAAGAAAATACAGCACTCAACATTAACAACACTTGTCAGGCCTCTCAGAAGCAGGATACGGTATGTTTAAATATGGAAGAAATTGGGGAATCATTTAGGATTTTCCAAAAAAGTTTAAGTAGCATTTCCAGTTTCTCTTGTTTGGTTTTAGCCAAATTAGGGCTCTTTTTGGAGTAAAATTTGTTTTGTTGGGATTACAGGTCTGTTGCATTTTAGGCGCATTTAACATGTGCGATTTCAGCTTTACGCGGTCGGCAAAAACAAAAACCCAAAAAGAGAAAAATAACAATTTAAATACTGTTTCTGTAGTGTGGGCGATTCCGTCCGCCATTACACTCAATGTAATTTTGACTATACACGATTTTCGCTTTAGGCGCTGACTGCGGAACGTAACCCCAGCGTAAGATGAGACAGGCCTGTATTTAAAAAATGGTCTGTCCTCCTGGGACCCTACATTCATCATCCTGCATTCTTTACTTCCTTGGATGTCAAAAAGTGACCAAACAGAAAGGAAATTGAAAAGCAATAACCAATCTGTTAAGGAAGGAAAGAGCTATACATGGTAAGTACTAGTTATGTCATCTCATAGACTCATCAACTTTAAGGTCAGAAGGGACCATCATGATCATCTAGTCTGACCAACTGCACATTGCAGGCCACAGCACTTCTAATACTTTACTGGTAGGCACTGAGATAGCACAATGAGTAATCCTAATAGAACAGAATAGGCAACACCTAAAAGATGACATAAAAGTCTTATTCGGTCTCCAGCTCAGTCTTAACTGGTCCACAAAGGACAAGACAGTTCTGTTGAACCTGGGCACTGGGAAGCTGGCTGAATCACACACACAAACATCTAAAAAAATCTCTCAGAAGCCAGCATCAGTTGCAGACTGAACAGCAGGTTCATCCTCTGATCCAAATCTGTCACAGAGCAATAATGCCAAGCAAATGTCTATTAACACTCCACCCAGAATCACTGGTTTGCTGGGCTTTCATGTGTTTATATTACATTAAATAATGTGATCAGCCTAAAAGTTTAGCTGTTTCTTTAGCCAAACAGAGCTACCTCCACTGATCACCTCTTAAAATATTTTATATGCCGTAATATTAATGACTAACATACTATAGCTATGGAATGACTAGGCACAACATAGGAATCACTATACATTCAATAATGTTTTAGACTTTAAAAAAAAACACATTAGGAACAAGTACCAACAAGTTCGCTTATCTTTAGCTCTATAATCATCTAAGCAAAAAAGACGGCGGTATCTACCGCACTTCACTGACTCTTGGGAAAATCCACAGGGCCGTACAAAGGCCCATAAGATGATCTCATGGTTTGAAGGGCCAGAGAAAACACAAAAGACTTTGCCTTTTGTGATGCATGGGACAAACTGAAGGAAGCACATGGTACCACGTATTTCATGACTAACTGAATTTGTGAATATTGTAGAAGCAGGTTGTGGAACCAGCGTCAAAATTATTACTGGATACACTTTAACTTGCTCCAGAATTCCTGTAAACTGATATCCAACTGAAGGGAAGCAGTCGCAGAAATCACTATAGACTGTAGCTTATCTCTGCAATATCCCTGACTAATACAATCCATTTATTTCCAGAGATATAAAACTAGGGTAGTTATTATATGTTACAATTGCTAATAATAATATCAACAGCATGTTTCATCCCAAAATACTTTACAAATTTACATAAAGGAATCACTTCTCCCAGCAATAAAATGCTTCTAACCTGCAGCACACTGCAGTTCAACAGCACTACAAACCAGAATAGGACAGGAAGTGAAGAATTCATGTCCACTGCAAATAGGAGTTGATACAAAGAAAATGTAAAACCACAAATAAAAGAACCACAAGCAAAATAATAAACAAGGACTTCCAGGAGTTTATGATTCTTTGAGAGAACCCCACTGCCTAAGATCTCTCTAGCCTGTATATAACAGGATTATTTGGATTGCAGAATTCTATTGTCTATTGTATTTGGCTTGTTTTACTCACCCGGTTAGCCCTGTTAATTTCAATAGGGCTACGTGTCTGAGTATGGTGAGAGGACTTAGCCCTATTACTGACACAATTAGGGTAAAGGAGCAACAAACATTTAATCAAACCACATATAAGTGCCAAGTACTAAAGTTGGGGAGATTTGCAGTACCTGACCCAATCTGATTTTCATTAGCGCTCCCAGCAACCCATTAATTAAAATGCATTATTTAAAGCTTCTACAGGGCTGAAACCATGGGGATGCAGTTTATGGAATTTATGCAATTACATAAAGTTGATCCTAGTTACAATCCACATTCTTGTTCTTCCAACCCAGTCCTGGAAATTCTATAGTTTTCTTCTCCGCAGTTGTTCGCACAATACCATTATATAATCAACCTGTGTATGTAACGACTTAATCTGCTGCCATGGAAATGAACAGGAAGCAACAAAGGAATGGTGTTTCTACTGCAGGACTTGGAGGAATAGTGACAGAGTAATGCAGAAAACACAAGACAAAGAGAAACCAATTTGCCTGGTGCCTTCCAACATAAATAGCCCGCCTCCTTTATTTAGGTAGATGTTGCTGAATACACTTTCCTCTGTTACCCCGGCTTAGATAAATCAACCCCCTTTGGAGCGAAGTGTTACAGAATGACATGTATGGATCATTCATGGCAAAAGGACATCCAACAATGGGATATTCAGAAGCCAGAAGAAAAATCAAAAGGAGGAATTATGTGTTCAATATATTGAATAAGAGTTGTCCCCCCCCAACATTGCATCAACTTCAAAAAGATCTTCCTCACGGTGAGAGGAAAAAAATCTTTACTACATTATTAAGCACTCCCACTCATCAGTAATTCCCTTGACGTTGTAGAAAGAAAGTATTTTAAAACATAGATTAGAAGATATGACTGACAAGCATAACAAAGTCTGCTGAGTCTTTGAACTTATTTCTAAAGGTGCCTAGGATTTAATTAGTTTCTCTTATGGGATTTATGGGGAGGGGAGGGAAGCGTCGAGGAGGAGATAAGGAGGACGAAGTTATTTCAGAACCTTGCACTTCTTACCACTTAACATGTCCCTCATCATAATGTACTGAAGATAAGAGTACAATAAACCCAACACCAATATGTACAAACCTCCCTATGGCTACAATTGTTGTTTTTCTTTGTACTTTTTCTTGCATTCCTTGTCAAAGGGTCACTGACCATCCCTAGCTAAAACCTTTACTTCATCACTAAATGCAGTTTCCATAAAAAAGTCTACTCCAGCCATGGAATCCTTGTAATTATGAGCCATTTCCAAAGCCTAAGATGTGTTTTCCTTTTTAGGGTAATACAATGTCATTGCCATGGGATGCTGTGATCACCAAAAGTATAGCTGGGTTCAAAAATGAACTGGATAACTCCAATTTACACCAGCTGAGGATCAGACCCCGTCCAGTCTCTCATTCAAATGCCACCAACATGTGAGTAACATGATCAATTATAAGTACGTGTCAGTGCACTACTGCTAGTTATAACACACTGTAACAGGTATCCTCACCATAAGACCAGCTGCACAGCTAACTTTAATAAAAGATTGCAGTTCTCCACATGAAGTCTATTGCCACAGCTGTTCTCATAAGAGGACTGAAGATATCAGTGCCCATGAAAATGACTCTGGGATGACTTTTATTAGTGACACTTCCCTTTCCCAGTGTTGATCATTTGGTGCTTGTCCTCCTTGGTGATGCTGTATGTAGCAGCACCTGCTCTATTGAAGAACTACACTGACACGTCATTTATCTTTTAATTTCCAAATTGATACTAGAGATGGGTCCACAAAATTCAAAACTGAATTTTGAAACATCCCCCACCCTCAGAAGTTTCGGGGTTTAGTTGAACCCTTATCGCCAATCAAAAAACTCTAGTTAAAAATGTCACTCCAAAGCTGTCTTTGAAATGCACATTAACTTTTTGTAGACGGTTTGGTGTTCTTCATGACCAAAGCAAAGAAGCTGACAAAGAGGAGTTGTGTTGGTGATAATTTCTATGCAAAGTCATCCTGTTCACTCCAAGCCAAAAAGAGAGCAATTCTCTCAAAATATAGGTCAGGCTCTATCAGAGGAACACATGGCACTAATAGCAGATTGAGATTTTTAACTAGCTTGTTAAGAGTGTCCTAAATCAGCATATACAGAAGCATTTGGGCTGTGTGAGTAATGGGCTCTTGCCAAAAGCTAGAGAGAAAACAGAAGGGCAAAACTGTATTATACTTCAAAATAGCTTATAACTTCCTTTACCACTGCCACAGAAGATTGTTATAACCACTTCATTAACGGACAGGTTCATGATAGAGGCAACCAAAACATGCATTTTGCTCCTACAGAAATTCACCAAATTTGCTGGATGCATGTTGAACTGGAAATCAACTAATTCATTCTTTAGATTGAAAGGTCCTAGTCAGACGTGGTCTAAGTAATGACTTTATGGACAAGTGTTAGAGGAAAAAACCTAAAAGTAGGATTTCTACAGTTAGACAGACAACACCAATATTCTTTAGAAAGAACAATATAAATATATGGAGATATACCTATCTCATAGAACTGGAAGGAACCCTGAAAGGTCACTGAGTCCAGCCCCCCCACCTTCACTAGCAGGACCAAGTACCCAGATCCCTAAGTGGCCCCCTCAAGGATTGAACTCACAACCCTGGGTTTAGCAGGCCAATGCTCAAACCACTGAGCTATCCCTCCCCCCCGTTTCTTTTAGATACCATAAAATGGACCTGAGTTCCAGTGACTGGGACTCAAGTGCTGATCCTGTATAAAACACAAAACCAACCCTCTTTAAATCTATGCCAGTGCCAGATACTATACTGGCTGGCTGAGAGTCACGTCTGACTGTGGAATTGGGATGCAGGGCCCACTGGCTTCCCCAGGAGCCCTGCCTGTGCGGACTCGCTGTGGGAAGTGCACACTGTGAGAATCAGAGAATATCAGGGTTGGAAGAGACCTCAGGAGGTCATCTAGTCCAACCCCCTGCTCAAAGCCGGACCAATCCCCAACTAAATCATCCCAGACAGGACTTTGTCAAGCCTGACCTTAAAAACCTCTAAGGATGGAGATTCCACCACCTCCCTAGGTAACCCATTCCAGTGCTTCACCACACTCCTAGTGAGAGAGTTTTTCCTAATATCCAAAAAGTTTTTCCTAATATCCAAGGGGATAGATAGAAAGGGATGCTGAATGCTCCGAGGTCAGACCCAGGAAGGTCGAAGCTGTGTAAGCTTCTTGCCCTGGAGACAGTATGTTCACAAAGAGGAGGCCTGCTCCCCCAGAGTCCTGACTGGCTTCGTATGGAGTAGTTCCAGAGCATTGCCCGGTGACTCCATGTCAGTTGCAAACACTGTAATTCAATGACCTCTTGCCACTTGTACATTAATAATCTGTAGGGATAGAAAGTAGCATCAGCAAAACAAAAATCAATTTCAGGAGAAGACCAGCATTTTTAAGAACACCCCAATTACCCATTTTCCCATTAGTTTTTGGAAAGGATCATATAGCTGCACCTGTTGTCAAAGCTTAAGGAACAGATGGACAGACATGCTTATGTATTCCTACCCGCTTTTCCTGAGAGGCTGGGTTAACTGGGGCATGGGTTGCACGGTGAAGGATCTTGTCTGTGGTGCTGGATTTGAGGAAGCATTTAGTGGTTATTAAAAGGACAGAAGAAAGCGAACTTTTATTTTGGGGGTGGGTAGGGACTTTTTATGGATGTTAACTCAATGAAAAATGTTGCATGTATTTTAGAAGTTACTGTGTGGACAGTGCCTAGAGTTCTGGATATTGAAATAAACAAACAGAAGGTGACAGAAATTCATGGATCCTACTTTTTACTTTTAGGTAATGGAATTTGCAGAACAGCAGTATTCTACACCATTAAAATTGGGAATTAACTAGGACAGCATCATGAAAGTAACTTTTAAAAGCTCCAAAATCCTTTTGACTCACTGGGGTGGGGGGTGGGGAAATCAAGTGTCTGGTGTCTGACTTCTGTCTCAACTCAATCTATTAGATAAGAGTAGCACTGGGTTTTAATAACACCAAAAGCCTCTAAAATAGCTTGGATCAGTGTGGTATGTGTTTCAACACCCAGTGTAAGGACAGTAAAGCAGAATGAGCGAGACCACACTAAGATTAAAGGCTTCGAGGTCAAGTTAAAAGGTTCTGTAGCTACCAAACTTTGTACAGGCTGTTACAATCAGCAAGAGGATTAGCGAGCAATACTGGGACAAAATTTCCCCTCTACAAATGGTTTCCAGTCACCTAAGTGTTACCAAGACAACTCCAGCCATTGGAATACAAATTACCTTTGGGGTGCCACAGCAAACTCCAAGGCTTACTAACTCTGCATGCAAATTTAAATGACAACAATTTAAATGACAACTGAGTTAACAACAGCAACTATGAAACTATCACAGGAGTCAATGGTACCATAGTCAGGAAAAAATGTTACTGGCAATGGCAACAAAACAGAGCAAGAAGAGGAGGAGATGCACACACATACATACACAAAAACCAGCTTTGTAATTCATGACTGCCAGGTCCAGAGTTCTCACTCCCTAGGAAACATCACTTTTTCTTTTTCTTCTCCATGTCCTGGATATCAACAGCAAACAAGTCCTGATGTTGGGGCAAAAACTCTGCACACAAGAAAGCGAGCTGACCCTGTATGTTGTGGGATATTTGGAAATAAAAAGGATCAGAGCTACATTTTTTGAGTGATTTTATTTCTGCCTCCTGCCAAAAGGGGGGAAAGGACCTACATTTTCCTTTGCCTTTGGTGTCAGTGAGCGAAGCAATCTTAGAACTCAGGCTTAGGTAGTCATCCGGGGTATTAAATAAATGATCTGGATGCATGGAATGTCCTGCAAAAGGGCTGATAAACCAAGTACAGCAGCAGTTAGGTTACTGGACTGAAAAATAAATCAAATATAACCCCAGGGATCTAGACAACATTACTAGGCATCTGAAGAGATATTAGGGCTTAGAGATGAAAATCAAAATCTGAGAGTGGAAAAACCATTGTGCCTTGTATTCAAGTCCAATAATAATAATACTTTACCCTGGCACAGCACCTTTCACTTGAGGATCTCAATGCTTTACCAGCATTGAGCCTCAGAACACCCTGTAAAGTATGTACCCTTTGAATCAATGGAGAAACAGAACTCAGAGGTTAAGTCAAATTTTCAGGGGTGGCTTCTAATTTTGGGTGCCTTCAATTCTGAACATCCAACTTGAGACCATCTGGGCTTCACCTGCAACTCCTACCGTCTTCAGTGAGAGCTACGGTTGCCCAGCATATTTGAATATCAAGCCCTTGTGACTTGCACAAGTTCACACAGCAGGTCAGTGGCACAGCTGGTAACAGAAACCAAGAATCCTGATTCCCTATCACCTGCTCTAGTCACTGCAATCAGTGGAACTTGGGTGACTGAATTAGGAAAGATAATGTGAGGTAATTCTAAAGGGGCAGAAAAGTATCCAGGAGGAATGAGACTGATCCATTTATTTCCTATTTTCATTAATATTAATACTGAACATTTTGCATTTTTTTCTTGAGGGGAGTGAATACCTTACTATCCAGATTTAAGTACTCAAAGAAATAGAAGCATAATAATTCTTCAATTACATCATCTAATGTTTGGTTTCAAAGGGCCTCATGGATTAAAAGAGCATCAAGAGCAAACAACTGAATCTTTGTAAGGAGCCAACATCAGAGCCCTAGGCAAGGATGGTAATGTGGTTTCACCTTTCCTTTTGATGAGGTCTGCCAGACTAATGCAGTACAGCACAGCGTCAAATCATCTATTTAATATTTCAGCCAGGTTAAGTGACCATCTGACAACCTAACTGCAATCACACGTAGCCTCAGTGAAGATACCATGATATGTATGGTAAGGCTCACTGTGCATTTACCATAGGTCAGATGTTGATCATTCCATGGAAGACAAGGAGGTATCTGCTCCCGGTGTCTGGCTTTTCCTCTCCCCAATGGGAGTGATGGGTTAAAACTCAGAGGGGTTTATTTCATATTCAGTAAAACTAGCCACTGTCCTCATATATGTGGGTGTAAACAACCATTATACATTGTTCAGCATATAACACACATGGCCAAGTAGCCCCAGGAGTCTGAGGTATGTAAATCAAACAAACCGGACTGCAAAGGTCTGATATAGCTAGCCAACAGAAAACCTTTGATGCTATATATCAATATTAGTTCCAGAAGCTTCCATCTTCAGAGAGACTGAAAATCAGTTTTAAATGGATTTTAATGCAGTTCCACAGGCACTCAGCTGAGTACCTAAACGAACAGTGTCTGCTTCCCAGAACTCTGTAGCCACTGTCACTCCTGCTATGACTCAGGAAGAGCTGGCCAGCTAGTAGAGCAGCAGTAACCCAGCTTTGAGTGCAACCTTGGGCGTCCCCCTGTCTAACAGCTCAGGGGAGATATAGTCTGTCCTATGGGGGCCAATCTCTCAATCCTACCTCCCCAAAAGGTAGTAATTCACTCTTATTCAGAAGAAATGAGGCCGTGAAGAGGCCACTAAATGGGGAAAAAGAAGAAAAAAAAGAAGCTTAAAATGCTAGGGGGCAGGAGAGGGTACAATAACATCACCATTAAGGAGGTGGGGACAGTGAAGAGACACACGCTTCTTTCTGCCATACCCCCCTATACTCTCTCTCTCTCTCTCTCCCCCGGAAATACACTGAGTAGGTTGTATTTAGGCTTTCCAGACCTGATCAGGCAGGATTTGGTGTTACAAAACCAGTGGTGGCTCAAATGTAGGGTCTATTTTATGTGAACCATGAAAATCTCTTGGTGTGAATGCTGAATTTTTTGTTTGTTTGTTTTCTTTAAAAAAAAAAAAAAAAACTAAACTAGAATTTGAACTATTTTGATAGGATAAATTCAAAAGACTAATTTCCCAGGTGATCACTCTAAAAACGTCATCAGCTGGTTGGCAGGATCTAATCTTGACTACCTCTGCTGCAATTTGCAAAGAAACATTTGTATCTCAGCACTATCCTATGGCTAGACTTTAATGATGCTGGGTGCATTCAGAATGCATGAATTCAAGGGGCTGAACAATCCCCAGAGGCAGCAGGATGTTCAAACTCTGCCAACGGCCACTGACTTTTATTCCGTTTCATCTTTGCACTGAGCTGGCAGCCGACTGTACAAATTCCAGAACTCATCTCTCACTCTGCGACTTTGTTAAAAAGATTTCCCTCATCTTGTTCCCACCAGCCTCCTCCCCCCAAAAAGTTTTAACCCCAGCACTATATTCTCTGCCCATATGTATAACCCTGTCACAAATTTTCCTGGTCTTATTTACCTCTAGCTTCACTGAAAAGCAAACTAAAGTAGAGTTGGGCCCAAAGCAAAACCCCAGAACTTTGGGACTGTTCAAAATCCAAAACTGGATGTGGATCCAGAGTCTGTGATGCCTCTCAGTGCTCTGGTGTTCAGTGAAGTACTGGCGTCCTCCCCCAACACTGCTCTGCAGCCCACCACTGGGGAAAAGTACTAGAGAAGCTGCTGTGAACGCACATGAACTAAGGGCACTCAATGGAATTAAAAGGGGAAATTGAAAATTGACAAAAGGAAATACTTTTTCACGCGTCATTAAACTGTCGTACTCAGTGGCATGAGATATCATCAAGGCCAAGGGCTTAGCAGGATTCAAAACAGATTGGGCATTTATATGAATAACGTGAATATCCAGCGTAATGACAGTAAACACTGCAAGCACAAACAAGAATTTTGGTAGGAATATAACCATGTTTCAGGGCACAAACTAACCTGTAACTATTGGGGGTGAGGAGGACTGCTGAAATAAAACAAAATATGCTTTTCCAGGGCACTTTTCTGACTCAAGACAATCCAAAGCACTCTGCAAACGAAGAGTTAGTTGCTGGCAGTGTAGTATCACAATGATTATGAGCTCAACAATAACTGACATGCTGCCTTGGAGATTAAAACCTGTTTTACTAAGAGAGAGAAAAAAAAGACAATTGGCTTTGAGTTATCTGTTGTTCTCTTCTCTTTATTTAAGCACCATGGAATCTTTAATTCTCACTTTGGATAGTGTGCACCGGACACCACAGATCAATAGAAAGCATCTCAGTTTCATATCTCATTTGCAGGTCAGTGCATCTAACACAGGGGTGGGCAAACTTTTTGGACTGAGGGCCACATCTGGGAATAGAAATTGTATGGCGGGCCATGAATGCTCAAAAAATTGGGGTTTGGGTGAGGGAGGGGGTGAGGACTGTGGTTGGGGGTGCAGGCTCCGGGATGGGGCCAGAAATGAGGAGTGCAGGGTGCGAACATATGAACATAAGAACGGCCATACTGCGTCAGACCAAATGTCCATCAAGCCCAGTATCCTGTCCTCTGACAGTGGCCAATGGCAGGTGCCCCCAAAACTGTTTCAAAACCAGTTCCTTAAATTTACCATAGTTTGAAGCATCATCAATAGGCATCTTATTGAATATGTCCAGAGCTCTGCCAGTCAATTTTGCTATCAATGTGGTCATCTTCTGATCTTCAGGGATGACATGGAGGGTGCACAGTCTCTCAAAGGTGATGAAATATTCGGCGATATCGCTGGACTCGTCATACTGTGGACATAGTCGCTCCCATTTGTGGATTTTTGGGGAAGTGGAGCCAGCAGGGGGAGGGTTTTGTCTCCTCGACTCCATAACAGTCAGTTCATGTTTCTGGGCCTCCCTCTGGGCCTCCATAGCCCTCTCCTGGGCAGCTGCCTCTGCCTCCGCCCTCGCTGCCGCCGCTCGCTCCCTCGCTGCCTCCACCTCCATAGCCCTCTCGTGGGCAGCTGTCTCTGCCTCTATAGCTCTCTTGTGGGCAGCTGTCTCTGCCTCCGCCCTCGCTGCCTCCGCCTCCATAGCTCTCTTGTGGGCAGCCTCTTCCCTTGCATGTTCTGCCTCCCTGGCACTAATTTCTAATTGTCTTAGTTCCAACTGTCTCTTATGTTCATTTTCTTTCTCTTTTGCTACCAGCCTGGCCAGCTTTAGTTTATTAGCAGCGTCACTAGTACTCATTGTCCTGCTTTCTTGTGCTGGGCTACAATCCCTCTGCAGTTCACTGAAACTGAGATCACTAGTACTCATTTTCCTGCTTTCTTGGGCTGGGCCACAACCCCTCTGCAGTTCACTGAAACTGAGATGCACTTAGCTCAGGGGATTCTTAGTTAACCAAGACTTTCACAGTGCCCAGCGTTCAGCTTTTCTGGGCAATTTGTACCCTGTGCAGTTTTAGTTTCTTCTGATCTTCCGTCTTACTTATTTTGCTTCCTTTTCTGTCCCTACTTCCCTTTCCCGAAATAAGCAAACAGAAAATAACAAACCAGTAACTACTTTGTCTGTTCTCCAGCCACCACACTTAAAACTCACTTAAAATCACTACCAGTATCTCAAAGCAATCAGCTGTGCACAGATCCTGCTCGACTACGCCACTGTGACGGGTTGGATCACAGAAACCCCCTTGGGAGCTGCCACCCAATGTGCAAAGACTACCCCTGCTTCTGTTTTCCCTGCCAGCTCAGGATTCCAGCACCCTGTTTTGCTGAGCCAGCCACTCCTGTCCGGCTCCAACACAGGCCCAGGGTCTGAATCACTTGTCCCAAAGCTGCAAGTTTACCTGAAACCAGCTCACAGGAGTGTGCTTGTCTTTAGCACTCAGATGCCCAACTCCCAATGGGGTCTAAACCCAGATAAATCCGTTTTACCCTGCATAAAGCTTATGCAGGGCAAACTCATAAATTGTTCGCCCTCTATAACACTGATAGAGAGATATGCACAGTTGTTTGCTCCCTCAGGTATTAATACACACTCTGAGTAAATTACTAAATAAAAAGTGATTTTATTAAATACAGACAGTAGGATTTAAGTGGTTCCAAGTAGTAACAGACAGAACAAAGTAAGTCACAAGCAAAATAAAATAAAATGCGCAAATCTATGCCTAATCAAACTAAATACAGATAAGTTCCTCACCAGTTCCAGAATGCTCCCTTTTACAGGCTAATCTCCCTTTAGCCTGGGTCCAGCAATCTCTCACAACCCCTGTAGTCACTGTCTTTTGTTTCAGTTTCTTTCAAGTATCCTGGGGGGGTGGAGAGGCTCCTTCTTTAGCCAGCTGAAGACAAAATGGAGGGGCCTCCCCCAGGTTTAAATAGACTCTCTCTTGTGGGCGGAGACCTCCCTCCTCCCTCCTATGCAAAGTCCAGCTCCAAGATGGAGTTCTGGAGTCACCTGGGCAAGTCACATGTCCCTGCATGACTCAGTCTCTACAGGCTGAAGCCATTGTCCACATGGTATCTTGCATGTCTCCAGGAAGACTTCTTATGTGGATTGGAGCATTCCAAGATGCATTGTTCCCCAAGTGTTTCCTGATCAGGTACTTAACCTGGCGAATTCCTTCCTAAAGAAGCTGACCAAATGCCTCCCAAAGCTTACTTAGAAACCAAGCAAGCATACAGCCCATATTCTTAACCTCAAGTAGAAAATGATATATATATATATATGTACAAATAGGATGAATAGATATAGTAGACCATAACCTTTACGGAGATATGTTACCTGGCACAGGCAGCACAAAACATATTCCAGTTATGTCATACATACATTTATAAGCACCCCCTCCCCATAAAGCCTTATGGGGTACACCGTCACACCCCAAAGAGAATGAACACACAGGTTATCATCAAGTGATCCATGCCTTGTCACCCAATCCCAGCTTCTGGCAAACAGAGGCTAGGGACAACATTCCTGCCCATCCTGGCTAATAGCCATTAATGGACCTATCCTCCATGAATCTATCTAGCTCCCTTTTGAACCCCGTTATAGTATTGGCCTTTACAACACCCTCTGGCAAGGAGTTCCAGAGGTTGACAGTGCGTTGCATGAAAAAATACTTTCTTGTGTTTCTTTTAAACCTGCTACCTATTAATTTCATTTGGTGGCCCCTTGTTCTTGTATTATGAGAAGGAGTAAATAACACTTCCTTATTTACTTTCTCTATACCACTCATGATTTTATAGACCTCTATCATATCCCCCCTTAGTTGCCTCTTTTCCAAGCTGAAAAGTCCCAGTCTTATTAATCTCTCCTCATATGGAAGCCGTTCTATACCCCTAATCATTTTTGTTGCCCTTTTCTGAACCTTTTCCAATTCCAATATATCTTTTTTGAGATGGAGCGACCACATCTGCATGCAGTATTCAAGATGTGGGTGTACCATGGATTTATATAGAGGCAATATGATATTTTCTGTCCTGTTATCTATCCCTTTCTTGATGATTCCCAACATTCTGTTCGCTTTTTTGATGCCGCTGCACATTGAGTGGATGATTTCAGAGAACTATCCACAATGACTCCAAGATCTCTTTCTTGAGTGGTAACAGCTAATTTAGACCTCATTATTGTATATGTATAGTTAGGATTATGTTTTCCAATGTGCATTACTTTGCATTTATCAACATTACATTTCATCTGCCATTTTGTTGCCCAGTCACCCAGTTTTGTGAGATCCTTTTGTAACTCTTCACAGTCTGCCTGGGACTTAACTATCTTGAGTAGTTTTGTATCATCTGCAAATTTTGCCACCTCACTGTTTGCCCCTTTTTCCAGATCGTTTATGAATATGTTAAATAGGACTGGGCCCAGTACAGATCCCTGGGGGACACCACTATTTACCTCTCTCCATTCTGAAAACTGACCATTTATTCCTTCCCTTTGTTTCCTAGCTTTTAACTAGTTACCAATCCATGAGAGGACCTTCCCTCTTATCCCATGACTGCTTATTTTGCTTAAGAGCCTTTGGTGAGGGACCTTGTCAAAGGCTTTCTGAACATCTAAATACACGGGATGGGGATTGGGGATGGGGCAGAGGGTTGGGGTGCAGGAAGGGATGCAGGCTCCGGCTGGGGGTGAGGGCTCTGGGGTGGGGTTGGGGATGTAGGGTTTGGGGTGCAGGAGGGTGCTCCGGGCTGGGATAGAGGGGTTCGGAGGGTGGGAGGGAGATCAGGGCTGGGGGTTGGGGCGTGGGGAGAGGCTCAGGGGTGCAGGATCCAGGCGGCGCTTACCTCAAGCAGCTCCCAGAAACAGGGGCATGTCCCTTCTCTGGCTCCTACACGGAGGCACGGCCAGGCGGCTCTGCACGCTGTCCCGTCCGCAGGCACCACCCCTGCAGCTCCCATTGGAGCACCGGAGGGGGCCATTAGAGCATGTAGGAGCCAGAGGGGGGCCATGCCGCTGCTTCTGGGAGCCACGTTGTGTGGCCCCCAACCCTGCTTCCCAGCTGGAGCACCAGAGCAGGGCCATATGGCTGCTTCCGGGAGCCGCGTGGAGCAGCCCTGGACCCTGCTTCCTGGCTGGAGCGCCAGAGCGGGGCAAGCCCCAGATCCCGCTCCCCAGCAGGAGCTCAAGGGCCAACTTAAAATGGCTGGTGGGCCAGATGTGGCCCACAAGCTGTAGTTTGCCCACCCCTGATCTAACAGTACAGCATCTGCCACAGCAGGGTCAGCACAGTGTATGACCCACAATTGCTGGTGGCTGAACCTGCAAAGCCTTATGGCCTAGTTGCGTGAATATGACCAAATTCAGCACCAAACTGCAACTGATGCTTAAATGTAGAAGAGGTTTCTTGAAAGCTGAGAAAGGAAGGCAAGATTCAGAAGTCAATTAAAAACCATCAGGCTGAAAGGGGAGGGGAGGGAAGGGAGGTGGGGAAAGAGTACAGAAGGTTCTCCAAGAACCCCGCTACATAATGACTACAAGGCATAAATATGCTGAGAAGCTGTGTGATGTTTACTTCATTTCCCCTTAATTTCAAAGCACACATATTCACAGAAACAGCAGAGCAAAATGAAGAAAAAAAATTCCATGGGAAGTCAGAGAAGTCAAGTGCTGCAAATTACTTTGGAGCTCTGGCAGGGTTAGAAATAATTTTGTACTAATGGTTTTGTCCTGTTGTACCGGGAGTTGGGAAGTTCAGTCCCAGCATCATTAATCAGTAGATGACATTTTAATTTTCTTTTTATACATGTTTTCTTCAAATACTTTCTTCAAAAGGGGAGAAATCAAAAAGATTTGTGTGTGTGAGAACTAGAACAGAGAACTTCGATTTCAGCTCCCTGGCTGTCACAGACAATGACAAAAAAATCTAAGAGAAGGGGAACAGATCACCAGTTCAAATCCAGCCAAGGTCAGGTTCTGACCAAAAATAGGTATCATCTGACACTCATGCAGTGGCTTATTGTGAAATAAGTCTGTGGTCACAGTCCTGTTCTTAGTGGACAAGTGGACAAAACCACAAAGCCATCAAAAGTGGCATTAACTGACACATCTGCAAGCGGTGCCCAAAAATTGACTGGGCATGAAAGCAGAACTAATCTCTCACTCCTAAATGGCTCTTTCATCCCTGATTTACCCTCCCAACCCTAATCATAGTTGAGGCACATTGAAAGGGCACCATGGGGAAGCTTGCGCAGAGGCTAGCTCGGTGATACCCATTTTATGGATAAACGGGGAATTTCATTCCACAAGGCTGCCACGCTCACTTCTTTCACCAGCACTCAATTCACAAGAATGAGTGAACAAAGACCAGGAATGCATAAGATGACCACTGGGACACCAACTTCCCTAGGACCCAAAAGAGCTTCCTCCTTGACCCAAAAGAGCTATATTTTCTAGGTTAAGAGTAAGATGCAAGTTCTGCCCATATACTTAAAAGTCCTGATCCTCTTAAGAAGAAACCAACAGCTATTTTAGATCTGATGGACTGATGAATCTCATATGTACAGCAGAAGTGGGTAATTTAATGATTTAGAATCCTGTCTCCAGCTCGTGTTATCTATCTTGATGGGCTAATAAGGGAATTATTAGAAGAGGGGAGGGATACCATTTGCACCCAATATAAACCTGGGATCAAATAAACAAACTTGCCAATAGTCTGTAGAGTAAAAAAGATTGTTAAAATTTAGCAATGAATAAAAGTGTACCTGTTCCTTTCCTTGAAAAAAAAAAAATAGCTTCACTTTGCACATCTCCCTCTACTATATTCCACCTCTAATTGCCTCTATTTGCATACAGTTCATAATTAGTATTTCACTTTGCTCCTAGACCAGATAGGTTCCATCATACAGTGCAATCCACTGGGCATGGCAGGCAAGTTTTAACTTACTCAGAGCTGGTACAGAGCTAATGGTTAGAATGAGAATAAACTGATCGTCCCTGTGTGCAAAAGAGGACAGAGTGACTTTCTAAAATGTTTATGAGCATCCAGATCTGCAGACAGACTGCTTTATAATGGAGCCTTCTTACAGTGAAGTCATTTTTTCCCCACAGGGGCATTTGGATTGCCAAAGTTTGCTCAGCAACATGGGACTTTCAGTCGACAAGAATCCCATGCTCACTGTAGCTAAAGCCCACCCTGCAATGGAGCTGTGCAGACAGGTGGCTGCAAGTGAAGTGACCACATGGGATGGGTGTGCTCAGACCTCTCACATGTCAAGCAGGTGGACCCTCAAAAGTTCCTAACAGGCTGTTGCATGGTGGATTGGGGGGCTGGGGTGGGGGAATCCAAGGCACGGAACACAGTTCCGTAACCACATGGATCAAGGGAACCAAAAACCAACTGAAGGACTGCAGAGTGGCAACCTATGCTGTAGAGTAGTGGTCTGCTAGAACGTTGGGGGATTAAATTTCTTCCCTTCCCACATCCAGATCCTGCTTAGTGCCTTGCACAATGCCTAATTACTCTGGAAAGGGGTGGCTTTGGGGAAGTCTACACTGCAATTAGACACCCGCAGCTTGACTCAGCCTCACGGGGCTGTTTAACTATGGTGTAGATATTCTGATTCAGGCTGTAGCCCGAGCTCCAGGACCCTCCCACCTTGTGGGGGCCTAGAGCCTGGACTCCAGCCCAAGCACGGATGTCTACACTGCAATTAAACAGCCCTGCAGCCTAAGCCCTGCGAGCCCGAATCAGCTGGCACAGGCTAGCTGTGGGTGTAGATATAGCCTTTTTAAGCAGGTTTCATTATATTTACACTAAAAACAGTAAGTCTTTTTCACTCTCTTATATTCACTGCATCTTAACTCAATCTGCTTTATAGCAGACATGGGCCTTATTTCTCAAACCCAAATGTATGACATGAGATCCTGTCTGAGCCAACTGGAGACCAAACAACAGGCTTGGAAGCACTGACAAGTTGGCTAATGGACCACTGCTTGCTTGGTGGCTGCTGCCAAAAATTATTTCATGTCATGTGACCCTTTGTCAACCAAGCCAATCAAATTCAATCAGGACAAAATTCTGAGCTTATTTACACTGGCGTAAGTCTGAAGTAGCTCCACTGGCTTCAGTGGTGTCACTCTGCGTTTATGTTGGTATAAACTGAGAGCAGAATCTGGTCTACAGTGTTGTAGCTGTTTTGATTGAGAAGTGAAATGAAAAGAAACCCAGATGGTGGGTAAAGCTTTATTGAAAGCTGACATAAGACCAGCTGCTTCATTTTAAAATTTCCATTCTGTCTTCTCAAGAACACATTTAAACCAACAATAATGACTGTAGACAAGGAAGTAAGCAGCTTTGGGAAGCAAGGTCAGCAGTATTACAAAGATTTTAAATGGTGGCACCGTAATGGAAAAACTGTAGGTGGACTTGCACCCCCAATTAATTCTACTTAAGTCTGCAGTTCTCCCATGAGAGATTAACCATTACCTTCAAAACAAACAAAGAATCTTAGAAAACTAACTTTCAAAATAATAGTCAAAATTGAAAGGATTTTTCTAAACTTAACAAAAATGGATGATTTAAATATGGTTCATTTAACTTACAAATATGGAAAAGATGCAGTATATAAAACTATAATATTACCATCTTCAAAAAAATTAATATGGTCTTCTACTTCCTATAAATTAATTCTTAATAGTGAATGTTTATGATGGTTTTTATTATTCTTATTTTATGCCCATAATGTTCCTATATTCTATGTCTTATTTTTCATGTAGTTTCTTACTATGCAGTTTTACAGTATTATTTTCTACACCAGAGTATCTGTTATGCATGTTATGGCTTGGCTGTCAGGATAAAGTCTAGGCTTATAATATTTTCCCTTTATGATACTACTCGATGGAATTCCATAGCCTAAATTATACATATATCTTTTATTAAACAATAAACATTTTTATAACATGAAGCATGAAAAGAAAAGAGAAACTAAACAAAATTGCCCTCCCTTCTTTTCATCAACATTAAGGCTGGAAAGGAATGTATTACAGCAGGGAGGTATTCAGAATTCAGAAGAATACCAACTGGTTCTGTGTCTAGACCTGCCTTTTATATACAGATATAGGTCTCAATTCACTCCAGGGATTCCACTAGTAGAACCCAAGTTTCAAGTCCACCAAAAGGCAGAATGCTTGTGGTGCAACGGCACAAAACTGCCCACAATCTCTTCTCCACTTAGAGGCCTGTAGCCAGTTCCAAAAACAGGCTGGGCCAGATGAAGAGATGTCTCCATTACAGCCTTCATGGGGGGTTCATATGGTGACCTGGCTGGTTATAAAAGCTGCTCTCTCTTGGGTGAAACCTCCTGTCTTGAGCAGCTGCATTCCAGCTCCAGAGAGTGAATTTAACTCTCAGATCCTATACATACAGCCACATGCATGCACAGCCACAACATATTTGTATTTATTTGCATTACAGTAGCTCCCAGAAGTACCAACCAAGATCAAGGCTTCATCATGCTGGACAAACACAAGCTCAGAAAGAGTCCCTCCCCTGAAGATCTTACAATCAATATGTATATGAGCCGTGTTTTAATGGTGTGTGATGTTCTCAGTACCGCAAGATGCCTACATGTCATTTAGCTGTTTTCACAGCATCTCTGCCTTTGAACTTACACATTTAAAAGTTCGGCACTTCAAGTGAATTACAAAAAGAATTTTTACTATCAGTGTGTTTGTGTTATTAAAGCTTTTCAGGAACCACCATCTCACTCCAGGCCTTCCATTGGGAGTGGCACAGCAGCAGCACGCCAAGGAATTATGCATGGAGCAGGGGGTTACTCAATAAGGTGGTGTTTAACATTCCCACCTTAGCTTTTTAAAATCCCTTTTTATTGGAATCTGCATACATTACACAGAAAATAACAGTCATCGTTTGAATGTATATATAGTGTCTTTTATCCAAGAGTCTTAGAAACCTGGGTTAATTCCCATAAATCCATGAGGCAGGCCAGAGACATGGAGGGTCACTTCACCTTCCACTGAAATGCAGCCACCTCTGGGCTCTTTAACACTGGATGATAACATTACAAAAGAGTTTATTATGCAAGTGAAGAACAATATTGTATTCAACTAAAATTGTTGGGAGAAATTTAACCAAAGTAGATTTTGTGAAGAAGCCATGAATGTGATCACTCCTACTTTTATGGAAAGCGCGAGGGAATCCTCAGTGATGAGGACTTCAGTGTTATGTCTCATCTAAAAGACAGCACCTACAGCAGCACAGTTCTTCCTTACTCCCATGTGTGGACATTGATTTAGAGTAATTCAGAGGAAAGACCAAGAATGACACATATGGAACCTCTAACACCACTTTCTATAGCACATGACTTGTTTTTGGCATCTCCCATACCTGTAATGACCCTGCTTAGCTTAGAAGATCTAATTATATAACAGCATACGGTGGCATGGCAAACTAGATAAGAGTTATACAATAAACAAAAGAAAACAACTTAAGTGTTCAAGTATTAGGAGATCTTAGCCAAACAACAATACATCTCTATCAGGTATAAAATGCTGCAAATCTCAGAAATAGGAGTGCTGCCCATTCCCAAAAGGGATGATGCATAGATTTTAAAAGGAAAACAACCAGCTAGTAAAGAGTGAATTGCCATCTAGAGAAGAATTTTAACCTGCTTGCTGGAAATTAGCTTTTAAACATCCACAACTGCCATGGCCTTAATTATCCATCCTCAGTTATTGGGGAATGTACTTAGCTCTTCGAATGTTATAAATAATTTCATAACCATCCAACAGGACAATGCACTCCTGACCACCATCCTGTATTAAGAGGCTCACATTCATTTCTTACTAATGTGATTGTATAGCAAGAAACAGGGAAATGTATGTAATTCGTTTGTGAACCAATAAACATCCATATGATCACCATACATGGTGGACAAGCACTCCCTCTTGCTTACAGATCTGACAGTTGTCTAACATTCCCACCCCCATTTTGCTGTATCATATGTAATGTGCAGCGAGAGGCCACAGTTCTGTGGCTCTGGTATCCTAGAAGACACATTCAGCACATTCAGCTTTGTTGCCATATTGGTTTTACAAGTCACTATAATGCATTCTCCAAACCCTGTCAAACAGCTAAATATAAACTGGCCAGGGCTGAGTGAATGGGCACATTCCCATCTTCCTGACCCCTCATAAAAGCTTAGTCTGGGGTTTTATTAATCTAGCACATCATCCATCTGCAGCATGCAATGCAGTGCACAGCCTGATACACATCAATACTAATGAACACAAGTGGCACTTTATATTTTTTTAAATCTAGGTGACATGGATAGATGCCACGGTGAGGAAATGGCAAGTTGTTCATCTCTAGTCTTCCCTCCCTTCCCACAGCCAATTCAGTGGTGGTGCTAGCAGATCTATGAAAGCTGCAATAAAGGAGTTTGAATGGAAATCAGGAACGATCTAGGGATGATTCAAGCGAATGTATTCTACACTGCAAAAGACAACCCACAGCAGCAAGTCTCAGAGCCCGGGTCAATTGACTCATGCTCATGGGGCTCAGACTGACAGGGCTACGTATAGCAGTGGATACATTCAGGCTTGGTCTGGAGCCTGGGCTCTGAGCCCCAAGGCCACGCCGATTTGTATACAATGGAACAGATGGGCTGCATCTCAGTATAAACAACTAAGGGTCTGACTCTCATTTCACACCAATGTAAATCAGCAATAGCTCCACTGAAGTCAATGGAGTTACAGGGGTTCCAAATCCAGGGTGAGCCCGTCATCCCCCTGGCAGAGGGGCAGGCATACCAGCACCTGGGCACTCCAACAGGGTTCCGTGTCCGGTGTCACCCTTTCACCCTAATTCTCTACATACACATCAGTTTAATTTATTGCTTATTTCAATAATGTGTTTCTTTTGTGCCTTGTTTATACAGAGTTCACTGGTACCGATCAACATGGCAGGTTTTTGAATTTGATAACACAATCAGGACAAATAAATACTTTCATTTTAAGCTGGTAACTGCATAGTACTTTAGACTTAAATTTCACGTTTACATACTGTGGGTCTTTACTAATATCACAGTTCTTTTTTTGTCTCCCTTCTACTACAGGAAAATCTCTGTCTTGTGACATCCTCAACGATGGACTCCTCAAAACAAACAGCTATGGCACAAGGTGACTTATTTACGGCACCTAGAATAACTATCATCCATTTCAATCATGCTCCCAGCCACTGTCCAAGAGTTGGGGACTAACAGAGCCACGATGTTGCATGTTGCCCCTACACGATCGTGCTGTTCTGATGGGTCCAGATGAGTTTTTCCAAAGGCCCAAGGGCTCCAAATGTACTTTTGTTTTCTATCTCCTCCTCCATGCATTCTCTTCCCAGAAAGCTTTCCCCCTAATAATTAATACTGATACCAAAAGCAAATCATTTAAATTTTATTTTTAAATATTTTTTCCCACTTTTGAGGTACACTTTGAGATAATTTGTTGAGTTGCTCCCATAATCTTCTAATATGTGGGAAACCCTAGATATAGTATAAGTAGACACACATGTCAATGCAACTATTGTTGCAAAGAACAGATCAATTTACTGCAAATACATAGGTATATTTAGTGTAAATAAGTGATATTCAGAAATGAATGTTCTACTAATTGTGACTGCTCATCATAAATTCTAGTATAGCTACAGAAAATCAGGTTTACTTGCATGGAATTATAATTGATCATTAATACCTGGTAACATCAAGCCACCTTTACTTCCCCACTCCAGAAAAGGATAGCAGAGACTCTGGCCCCAGTGCTGTAAAACCTTATTTATTCCTACTAACCTCAAGTAAATAAAAGCTACTCACATAGCAAGAGTTTGTAGGATCAGGCCCTTAAACCTTATACTGCATGTTAGCACCAGTAGACACCCCCACCCTGGTTAGTGGACAGTCATACATAAGAGCACTGAAACATTTCCACAATATTATACATGGCAATGCAGAAGCTGAGGTTAAAATATGGCCTTATGTATCTGTAATATATAAAATTCTGGATTTGTCAGGGCAAAGTTTGCACAGTCAGTCTCAGGTCACGAGGTGAACTGCACAGATGGAGCCAATATGCAGAAAGCTGTCGGTTCAGGGGTTTCATCTCCCTGTATGATGAAGGGTATATTTGCTAAATGGTCCAGTGCCCCAGCACATGGAAAAGGTTGGAGAAATTTATTCTTAGTGAAACTCCATTGACTTCAATGGATTTGGACTATTGTGTTTTAGATTTTGGGCTGTAAGAGGGAAAGTGAGGTGTAGTCCAGTAATATGAGCACAGGGAGCCAGAAAATTCTGGGTTCTTATCTGGCTCTCATCCTGATACCTTGTAACCTCTCTGCCTCAGTTTCCTATCTTTGAAATTGAGATAATATGTACTTCAGAGTGCAGTTGGGAGGATTCATTGTTTAAAGTTTGTACAGTGCTTTGAAGATGAAAAGCACTAATTATTATGGCTAGCACTAGTTCAACATCTAGATGTGAGAAGGGTTTATGTTTATTTTTGCTCAGAAAAGTTCTGCCATTGATTTTGTTTGAAGGAAGTGTTTATCCAGGGATAGGTTTATTTTATATACATAAAAATATTCAACTCAACTTCACACACACACAAAAAGAGGAAAAACAGCACAGCAAGAGGGGTTCCTGGAAAAATAATGCTAACATATACAGGAAACCTGCATTGTCTGCAAAGCATATGGTAGATTTACAGAAATTGTGAGGTGATCCAGCATGCGAGCCATACAAAGTTAACAAAGAGCAAAAATACAGGTATCAGATGGCCATGGATCAAAGCCTTGAGTTTCTAAGCTTCTTGACGAGCCTGGCTTGTGAAGAATTCTGCTCTCCTAAATTCCAGGGAAGTTTAGCCCCTCCTGGCTTTATACTTAAGGTATTTTACCCTTCTTCTCACCCTGGCATCAGTGGTTTTTCTGTTGACTTCACTGGAAGCACGATCAGCTTCTTACTCCTTAAGTTGGTTCTCTTGCATCTACGTGAAAGCTATTTTATTTTGTGTAGCCATGAACTGATAATCCGCACTTAGCAGAATAGGGCTAGCTGTAATTGCCAGTAAGTCCCCCTGACTTTTAGTGGGGCAAAGCTCCTGCAGCAAGCTGGGACCCACAGCAAACAAGGTGTATTGCCTGGATTTTATTGTTGCCACTACACTCTACTGGCCCTCTACACAAACTGCCAAGTTTATGCTACTCCTCTGGATGTTGATGTTATAATTTTTTGTCCTTAGCTAGATTTTTGCTGTAGCTCCTGGTGTTTGTAAGGAGAGAAGCATCCCAGCAACAGGAGACATTTTTGGATCTGGATTTAGTCTGTTATGAAGGATTGTCCAAGATCCGCTCTGCATATTTCCCCTTCCCCAGCAGAACTGCAACTGTTATAAAATTTAAGTCTATACAAGGTACATGACAAAGCCACTTACTGGGTATGTAAGGGGGAGGGATAGCTCAGTGGTTTGAGCATTGGCCTGCTAAACCCAGGGTTGTGAATTCAATCCTTGAGGGGGCCACTTAGGGATCTGGGGCAAAAATCAGTACTTGGTCCTGCTCGTGAAGGCAGGGGGCTGGACTTGATGACCTTTCAAGGTCCCTTCTAGTTCTAGGAGATAGAATATCTCCATTAATTTATTTATTGTCACTTGCCATTTGGCCTTTCAGTGATCTGGCATGATGTACTGAGTGTGCTCAAGCAGCAGCTAGCATTTGTGGAGCACTTTTGCTGGTGCTGCAAGGAAATAGATTGTCATATTTTTGGACAAATGCATTTTGCTAAATGTGTTTTAAATATTGCGAGCCAGATACTCAGCTGGTGTAAATCAGTGTAACTTGACTGAAATCATTAGTGCTATGCTGATTTACATAGACTGAGAATCAAGCCCTTAAATGTTCTTAAAACATCCCTGGTTGTAATATTTAGATTTAAACAATAAACTAAAAACCACCCATACTAAAAGCTCTAGGCACCACAACAATTAATTAAACTTAGAATAAGGTCTTGATTACCAGCCAGCAGCACTAAACACTCAAATGAAGCTACCATGTTAATTCAGCCAGCCAACAGTATTACACAATCATATATACATACACTGTAACAAATCAACAATTCAGCAACATATTCATACAATTTTTGCATTTTAAAGTGGCACAGTTCACATAAAACTTAGCTTTAAAAAAATCCTTGGTTTTGTAACTAACAGCAAATTGGATTATACAGAGAATTTTGAAATTCTTATTTAATTTCACCTTTAATCCTATTTGTCAACTACTTGCATTTCTGGACAATTAAATCAGACTGGTCAATTTCACCTTGATTACAGTCAGCTTCACTTACTGGATCTCATACACTTTCTTCTAGCTCGGTTTTACGTAGCACCTATTACTACAGAAGTTGAGCTCCTCAGAATTAGCATAGTGCTGCTGTGCTTGAGCTCACAATACCAGAGGAAGATCTTTAAAGCAAAATAAATTAAAAATAAAAAACCCATTATTTTATTGCAGTTTTTAAAGTTAAATGACTGAAAACACTTCTATTCATAATGGCCCAAATTGTCACCACTACCCCTGCCCCCCATTTTGCCGCATCATAGCATAACCAAAGCCGTTCTGCTATGTGCGGCTGGGGCAAGATGTCAGGAGCCAGTGCAAAGGTTTAAACCCCCAGCACACCTGATGCAGTCTAGCACCATGACTCTGATGACAGGGAATCTGGTACTACAGAGGTCCTCTGGCCTTTTCTTAATTCTATGAAAGTACAACTACAGATGCTACAGCTTCACTGTCAGCTCTGAGGCCAGAGAAGGAGGATTTCTCCCCTCTATGCTGCTGTGGGGTTCCCCAGAGCCCAGCTGAGTTACTCAGGCCTGGTTTCAGGATCAAAATTTGGGATAATATTCACAGTGCCCCTCTAAAGACAGCAGACCCTGCAATGTGTATTAAAGCACGTGACGCATTTTTGGTTTTCACTTATCTATT
The DNA here is from genome assembly GCF_028017835.1 of Emys orbicularis. Lineage (NCBI taxonomy): Eukaryota > Metazoa > Chordata > Testudines > Emydidae > Emys > Emys orbicularis. The sequence continues at coordinate 11,942,801 of NC_088690.1, forward strand.
TGGCTATCCCGTGGTGGTCGGATAACTGAGGAAGAAAGATGATCTAAGCTAAGAAGCAAGACTCCAGGTAACTTTATGGAGACATAATGGACCAAATTCAGATTGGGTGTGAGCACACATACCTCCACGGCCGTCAGGAGAGCCACACTCCCTTACACCAGCTCTGTTTGTATGAATGTATTGAGTTCACAGCCCTGATGCAAGGAAAATATATTCCCTTAATAATGTGGCACTCCATCTATTATTTATTTCAAAGCCCTTCCTAATGTGCTTTATATACTTTAGGTTTCTGGAAATTATTCTCCTAACAGTTAAATTAATTACATGATTGGAATACTTTGCATTATTTTTTTTTGTTTGCTTATATAGTGAGTTTATTCTGTGGTTTTACTTGTAATGTAATGCATAAGGTGTTATTTTAAGATATATTGGACAATTTAAAGAAAAATATATTAACTAAATCTATTTAAACTATTAGAGTAGGTTTCTGCACCAAATATGGGCACATAATGCAATTCTATTTCCCTTCTGCACATTTTGATTGATGATGATATTGTGCAATAAGGACACTATGGAGGAGAAATTTCACATAGCATAATACAGCACAGTAGGTACAGGCCTCAAAAAAGACAGGACAGCTGAATCTAGAGGCAAGCCTGATTCTGCACCCACTGGTTTCAATGAGAGAAAGAGAAAGCCCCAACAGGCTTCAAACAAAAACAATAATCTCCTTTGAGCTTTAATAGCTTATAATGACCTCTGTGCTTTCTCCCAGGCTGCTTCTTATGCATGGGAAAAAACTCCCATCAAAATTTATAAAGTTCCCACCTTATTCTATTTCAAGCCCTCAATGAAACTTTCCTTTGCCAAGATGCCTTCAAATCACTGCCATCTGGCATTGGTTAGACAAGTGACAAGATGAGACTTCTGCTTTTTATGCTAAACTCTGTTTCATTGTTACCACATCCTCATCCACCCAATCCCACCCCATTTGTCTGTCTCATCCACCTGTTGTGTCCTGCTTGACACTGAGACTGTAATCTCACTGTGACAGGGATTGTCTTTGTTACTTGCCTGTATATCACCTAGCACAATGGGTCCCTGATCCTTGATGCTAGCTTCATACAAAAAATAAAATGAATAATAAATATTATTAAACATCCTCCTTCCTGACCATAAAAAATTTTACTAGGCCATCAGACTTCTTGTGAGTGTGAGAGAGAGAGCTGGCTATCGGGCCCACCTGTTTTTCTGGATAGCACGGAGACAAAAAAATCAAGTAGTGGAAATTTACAGCAAACACAGGAACTCTTTTTACCGTTCACGAATCCATCAACAACTGAATTCTTCCTTCACCTTTCTCTAGCAGTCGGTGTCTTCTTGCACCCCCGTGAACCCCAACAGTGCTCAAGTCCAAATTGTATCATTAGCAAATGCTAATTTTTGATTTTTAGAAAGTGCCCATCCGCACTTGTGGACCCCTCGCTCCTGGACCTGAGGTTGGTTCCAGCAGCTGCAGCAAGCCTTGTGGGTTCCTGGCAACATAGCTCCTATGGAAATGTGTTTCTAGCAAGATAGAGAAGGATGGGTAGAAGCCAAAATTGTGCAGACAGACTTGCATGGATCTTGTCATTCTATGGAGTGTGAAGGGAGAGCAAACCCTGACCTCCTAGGAAATTATCTCCTGGAAATTCCAGGAAGGAAACTATGAAGAATTTGCTTGGTCTTTTCCCACAGAAGGGATCACTTGGGGCAAGAATCTCAGAGTGATTCACGGACTACCTAGCTCCATAGGGTAGAGAGAACCATATTTATTTACCTGTAAAGTACCAGGCACGTATTTAATAAATAGCAATGTAAAAATCTGCAGCAGCAATTTAAATTGTACAACACCACTACACAACAGCTTAGGCCAGGAAGGCAAGGCAATCTCCTAATATGACTGGGGGAGTTTTAGGGAGGCAACTGTGACGGGTTAGATCACAGAAACCCCCTTGGGAGCTGCCACCCAATGTGCAAAGACTACCCCTGCTTCTGTTTTCCCTGCCAGCTCAGGATTCCAGCACCCTGTCTTGCTGAGCCAGACACTCCAGTCTGCTCTAACAAAGACTCAGGGTCTGAATCACTAGTCCCAAAGCTGCAAGTTTACCCGAAACCAGCTCACAGGAGTGTGCTTGTCTTTAGCACTCAGATGCCCAACTCCCAATGGGGTCTAAACCCAGATAAATCCGTTTTACCCTGCATAAAGTTTATGCAGGGCAAACTCATAAATTGTTCGCCCTCTATAACACTGATAGAGAGATATGCACAGTTGTTTGCTCCCCCAGGTATTAATACATACTCTGAGTAAATTACTAAATAAAAAGTGATTTTATTAAATACAGACAGTAGGATTTAAGTGGTTCAAAGTAGTAACAGACAGAACAAAGTAAGTCACAAGCAAAATAAAATAAAATGCGCAAATCTATGCCTAATCAAACTAAATACAGATAATCTCACCCTCAGAGATGCTTCAGTAAGTTTTTCTCAGACTGGACACCTTCCAGGCCTGGGCACAATTCTTTCCCCTGGTACAGCTTTTGTTCCAGCTTAGGTGTTATCTAGGGGATTCTCCATGATGGCTCCTCTCTCTCTCTGTTCTCTTCCACCCCTTTATATATCTTTTGCATAAGGCGGGAACCCTTTGTCTCTCTGGGTTTCCACCCCCTCCCCTCACTGGAAAAGCACCAGGTTAAAGATGGATTCCAGTTCAGGTGACATGATCACATGTCACTGCAAGACTTCATTACTCACTTGCCAGCACACACATATACAGGGAGACTCTCAGGTAAACAGCCATCTGCAGACAATGGGAGTCATCAAGATTCCAAACCATCATTAATGGCCCACACTTTACATAATTACAATAGGCCCTCAGAGTTACATTTTATATTTCTAGTTTTAGATACAAGAGTGGTACATTTCTACAAATAGGATGATCACACTCAGTAGATTATGAGCTTTGTAATGATACCTTACAAGAGACCTTTTGCACAAAGCATATCCCATTTGCATTATAGTCACTTATTATCAAATTTTTTATAAAACTATCCCAGTTACATTATATTCACTTATTATCATGTTTTTATAAAACCATGTAGACTGCACAACGTCACAGCAACATTTAATTAACCGGAATTTGGCCAGTGTGTTGAAATTATACACGTTGCCATTAAGAGAGACAGAAACAGACAGAGGCAGGAATGTGTGTGCACAAAAACAAATTACTTCTTCAGTACACAATTCTGTCATCCAAGACCCAACATATATCTGCTACCTGGCCAAAGACAGAGAAGTAGCGTGTGTGTCTCAGGCTGTTAATATATTTCTGAAATGAACAGCATTAAACCAGCTTCATTTCCTGCCACAGTCAATTTTCTTCATATTTTTCTCATGATAAACTATTGGCTTCTTTCCTCTAACTCCTCCTGCCTTGTGCAAATGCCACAGGGTCTGACAGAAAATAAGGAAAAAAACTGAATGAGGACAGAAATCTCTGAGTGCTGCTGTCTGACATCAGAAACACTACACTGTCTGTACCAGAGGTGTTTTCCCCCTTGCTGTCTTTCAACATAAATGTGCAAGCACTGTGATCTGCAGAGCCAATGAACCAGGAGGTCCCGGGATGTAATGACGTTTTAATGACTGGCTTTAGCTGGGATTCTGATTACATTTAGGGTCAGTTTGCTTATGGCTGGGAGTCATTTGTGATAATCTCATATTCTTTTTCCTGACGCAGAGAAGCAACATTTCTCAAGCACTTCAGCTGTTCTAGATTCAATGTACACCATGCATCCGAGCTGACACTCTTTCATGCGATTTATAGACCAAGGGCCAAATTTTGTCCTTGGATACCCATATGGAACAGACATTCATGGCATTTAATTGCAGAGTTTGGCCCTAAAGGCATTACTACATTCACATACATTACGTTCCCTGAAGCATCTTTTAGACCTGCTTAACATTTGTGGATCCAGCCTTCACGGTTGCCCTTCTGCTCTTTTATAGAGCACCAATTCCCAGTTCTCCTGTCTTTTGCATCCCTTTCCACTTGGCTCTCCGTCTGATGTCAGTACTTGCTTGGATGACTGTATGTGGAAACCTCAGAGGAACTCAAAATGAAAAGATAGGCCACTTTTTGTGGAAGTAAAGTTGGGTAGAAAGGAAAGATGCCTGAAGGTGGCAGCTTTTTAAAACCCAGTTTGTATCTACTTTCTGTAGAAAATGTGCATCAAAAATATTTAAGGACACATTAGCCATATAAAAATAACCCCTGAAATGCTGCCAATGTCAATCAGCCTACGGGTCACACTGGCTGTATGAATGCTGGTCCCACACACAGGTTAAAATGGTTATGTGGTTGTTCTGAAGTCCTTACTCAATATTTTAAAATACAATGTGCAGAGGGGACCATGTGGAATTTCCCCCTTTCAGGTCAGCTCCTCTTTTTTTCAGCTTAGTCCTCACCAATTTCTTCCTCCTCTCTGCTCCCTTCCAGATTGTTATACCCGGTTAGTTTTCCTAGCGAAGCTACACATCCGAACAATTTTTCTGCTTTCAGGCACACATTTGTAAATCCAGGTAACTCCACCAAAGTCAAAATGAAGTGAATCACAGGTATTCCCTACCTGCTGTCTGAAATAGTGAACTTTGAATTTAGTCTGGTAGACCCAGGAGCAGGATTTGGTCTATGAGCTCGGGAGAGCAGCATTAGGCTGTTTTTTCCTTTAAGTTATACTGAACCCCAAACTGAGGATCAGGCTGCTCTGGGGTTCTCAAAAAGACGCAAAGGTGAGGGAGTCCCCATACCTTAACCCTTGCACAGCGTCCAGTGGTCTCTCCATTCCTGTAAGGAGTTCAGGGACTGCTCCCTCCATGCACCCCAGGAAATGCAGGCAAAGACGGAGTATACTGCACCTCTGACCTAAAGGAATATGGTAAACAGGCTAACTCCCTGACATGGATGAATTCTCTACCAAAGTAGGGCTGTGCCTAATGGCATGACTGAGCCTTGAGCAGGGTGTTAGCAAGATTAAAAGTGATTTAGGATCACGGTATGGTAGTAAGAAATGGAAAAGACCTATTAAATCATGGAGACCATTCTCCCGTAAGTGGAGAATAGAGTTCTCCAACAGAGGATGTGTCGGTTACTATATTGTTACTACACTTCATCTTAGCCAAAAGGTGACAGAATATTATTACTAAGCCAACTGATTCAGCTAGAGCAGGCCTGAATGCAGCTGACTACAGGATTGAGAAGACGTATTGCTTTACTAAACTATGTTGTCTTTAAAATATATACATTATATAGATATATTAAATGTGATGTGACAATCTGAGCTAAGTTTTCATCTTTTATTTAACTGAGTTAGTATTTAAGCTATTTGAGAGTTATCAGCGCAGGCAGCCAAAAAAAAAAGGGTGGGTGGGTGGGTAGCGTTGTTTGTGCTCATGAGCACATGCACACAGAAGTAGTATGCTTTCCACACAAGGGCCACAAGGAAGGATTTTTAAGAGTAACTGAAAAATATATTTTTGACAAACTTGGCACTCACAGAGTGATTTACACACAAAAAAGAAAGAGAAGAATTTGTAGATTCAGAGCATGAAAATAGTTCAGAAACTGCTCAAAAATCTGACACAAGAAGAGGAATTATTTAGCTGTTTGATTACTACTTCTGGCTTGTTATTTCCCAAGGGCCTTGACATTTTGAAGATTGTGAGAACACTGGGGAGAGACAATACAAAGAGAACCGTTTTTGAACCTAAAACTGATCATTCTGAACACACACAGATTATTTCTAGGGCATCAAAATAAGAACTGGAACTGTGAGTTCAAGATTAGTCAAAGCAGAGCTGCTTTTTAGAAGTCCCACTGTGAGTAAATGAATTTTGTGCCAGTGAACACTGCTAGTTGGACAGCTCTGGAAGCTAAAAGTCCTCTGTTTAATCAGTGAGCAGGTATGACATGAGCAGCTGCACCAACGTTGTCCTGCAGAGACAAGATCCAGGAGTAAGAAACAACGGGTAAAATTTTCAAAAGCAACCAAGTGATTTATGAGCCTGAGTCCCACCAACTTCAATAAGACTTAGGCTACTAAGTCACTTGGATACTTTTGAAAATGTTACCCTGTTGTCCTTAGGCTCTATGATGAAACTGCTGACAAGGGTGCAAATTATGAAGGTATCTATGAGGTGTACCCTAGTAACCAAACTGAATGAGTCCCTCAATCCCATTTCAGAGAGTCCCACCACAAACCATTACTATAAGTCATTACAGAGCTTGTCTGAATTTGACCAACAACGGGGTAAAACACTCCAGATCCCATTGACAAGCCCTTAACACAACCTTTCCTTCTGATGGTCTTTTAATATGAGGTAGCTTGCTACAGAGAGGAAACTGTCTTCCATAAATCATCTCACACAGTATACTAAGGTAAACAAAAACACATTTTGGACTCAACTCAACCAGTTGATAATGCATCTACAGTGCAGTGTTTTGCCCTCTCCTCCTCCCCTTCTTTGTTTTCAGTATAGAATTGACATAATAGAACTGATACACTGATCTCTAATATTTGTAAAGCTTAGTTAAAGCTGAAAATTGGTGGAATTTCTATGTCTCTGTGAAGCACAAGTTAATTTACCCATTAGCAAGAGAAGGTCTGACCGACCCTCATCCCAAATCACTCAAGATTTAGGCAAAAATGGATCTCTCTCACACCACACACCCCCCGACACCCACACCAGAGAGACAAATATTTCTATGGTTTTGAAAGATTTTACTGTTTCCAAAGCTATCCTCTCTCTAAAAAAGTGAATTCTATTCAGTAGAATACTTCAAAATGGTACTGGACTTTTAAGAGTATCTGTTGCGCAGGGGAGTCTGGATTTATTGATTACTCCTTGTAGCAGTCATTAAGGTCTATGGATCAAAAACTAGTTTTCTAAAGCCATTTCCTATTGGTGCTGATGTGTTTGCCTTTTGCTTCTACTGATCAGTGGAGCATTCAGTTGCAACAATCAGACTGGAAGCTATTTCTTTGATGTCTTCAAAAGGTAATAAATCATTTCACACCTTTCTGAGTGCCACTTGGCTGCAGGTAAAGACTGTTACAGCTTCTAGATATGCCTGTTAAGAGTTGATTCTAACCTGGCTGCCTAGCCTTGGCATAAAAAAATGCCTTAATAGACTTTGCTTGTCCATATTAGATGGAGAGTTTTGCTTCTATGCACTTGTCTGATCTGACATTGACTGTTTCATGAATTTGGATGCAGTGACCAATCTGGAATTATGATCAAAAGGTCATAGGGTTGTCAGGATTATATCACATGAACTAGATCCTCAACTGGGGAAGTCTGAAATAATTGGAGCTATATGCACCAGCTGAGAGCATGGCTCTCTATCTGTATAAACAGAAAACACACATACAAAACACATGCAGAGTTCCTGTTCCTGATGAAGGCCACAAGGGATAAATGATGGAGATTTGTGTCTACAATTGGCTTACACTAATTTTTCCAGCTAGCTGCATGAATTAATCTTGTTCAAACTTTTTTAATAAGTGCCTCTTTAAATCACAAAATATATTATAAAATTCAGGAGAATTACTAACCGTTATTACATTAGTCAAAGAGAAAAATGCATAAGGTATAAACAAACACATCATTTATGGAAAATATCAGCGAGACCTAATCCGCAAATATATATTAGGTTAGCTTGTTATTGACAGAAAATGTCAAATAGAATTTGTACATAAATTGGGCCAAATTCAGCCCTGATACGAGGTGACACAATCTGCAAACAGCTGAGGTTAGCCTATACTGTGTGATGATCCATAGAAACTGACACTGCTTTGAAAGTGTTTTGTTTTATTTTTATTTTAGAAAGTAATTTATTTTAATCATATGTCAATTCTGTGTTACCAATCAGATATGAATACACCTCTACCTCGATATAACGCAGTCCTTGGGAGCCAAAAAATCTTACCGCGTTTTAGGTGAAACCGCATTATATTGAACTTGCTTTGCTCCACCGGAGTGCGCAGCCCCGCCCCCCCGGAGTGCTGCTTTACCACGTTATATCCAAATTCGAGTTATATCGGGTCACGTTATATCGGGGTAGAGGTGTACCTCAGACTACTAGATGAAGGTATTTCCATATGGCATTTCATCGCTCTCTCTAGACTCCAAATCAGTGATACACAGACTGAGGCTCATGAGCCGCAAGTGGCACTTTAATGTGTCTCCTGTGGCTCTTTGCAGCACATGATATTAAAACACTGGGTGATTTAATTATTAACCAGTCTAAGTTATTAGCCAATCAGAATGCTTTTACTATGCTATCAGCCAATTGTAGTTGATAAAATAATAATAATTGGTCAGTCATTTTGCTGTGACATTTAAATAGTATTACTAGGGAAATATTTAGTTTGTGGATGTGTACATATATATATATATATACACACACACGTGTGTGTGTGTGTGTGTGTGTATATATATATATATATTTATTTATTTAAATTGTATTACTAGGGAAATATAGTACTATATATTCATATTTAAATAGTATTACTAGGGAAATATTTAATTTGTGGATGTATGTGTGTGTACATACACACATACATCCACAAATTAAATATTTCCCTAGTAATACTATTTAAATATGAATATATAGTACTATTGTAAATTAAACAATGGATTCACACTACTGTGGCTTTTTGAGTAATGTTGATTGCTAATTTGGATCCTGAACCACTGAGGTCTGGGTATCACTGTTCTAAATGTAACTACTCCCACTAAGAGTTGTCAGTAAGAACTGAACCAGGAAACTTCAGCACCAAAAGAAGAGATTTCAACCACTTGAACTTTTCCACCAACTTTCCAGGGCTTTGGGTCAGGCAATGAACTGGCAGTAGTAGCAGTAAGTTCTTATTTTGATGTGGACTAGCCACTAAAAGGGAGCCAGTGCATAACACATACAGCACTTACCACCACAGTATAGTATCAGAGGGGTAGCCGTGTTAGTCTGGATCTGTAAAAAGCGACAAAGAGTCCTGTGGCACCTTACAGATTAACAGATGTATTGGAGCATAAGCTTTCGTGGGTGAATACCCACTTCGTCAGACGCATGTGGTGGAAATTTCCAGAGGCAGGTATAAATATGCAGGCAAGAATTAGTCTAGAGATAACGACGTTAGTTCAATCAGGGAGGATAAGGCCCTCTTCTAGCAGTTGAGGTGTGAACACCAAGGGAGGAGAAACTGCTTTTGTAGTTGGCTAGCCATTCACAGTCTTTGTTTAATCCTGAGCTGATGCTGTCAAATTTGCAAACGAACTGAAGTTCAGCAGTTTCTCTTTGAAGTCTGGTCCTGAAGTTTTTTTGCTGCAGGATGGCTACCTTTAAATCTGCTATTGTGTGTCCAGGGAGGTTGAAGTGTTCTCCTACAGGTTTTTGTATATTATCATTCCTAATATCTGACTTGCGACCATTTATCCTTTTACGTAGGGACTGTCCAGTTTGGCCGATGTACATAGCAGAGGGGCATTGCTGGCACATGATGGCGTATATTACATTGGTGGACGTGCAGGTGAATGAACCGATGATGTTGTGGCTGATCTGGTTAGGTCCTGTGATGGTGTCGCTGGTGTAAATATGTGGGCAGAGTTGGCATCGAGGTTTGTTGCATGGATTGGTTCCTGAGTTAGAGTTACTATGGTGCAGTGTGTGGTTGCTGGTGAGAATATGCTTAAGGTTGGCGGGTTGTCTGTGGGCGAGGACTGGCCTGCCTCCCAAGGCCTGTGAGAGCGAGGGATCGTTGTCCAGGATGGGTCGTAGATCACTGATGATGCGTTGGAGAGGTTTTAGCTGAGGATTGTAGGTGATGGCCAGTGGAGTTCTGTTGGTTTCTTTCTTGGGCTTGTCTTGCAGCAGGAGGCTTCTGGGTACACGTCTGGCTCTGTTGATTTGTTTTGAGAATGCTTGGTGAAGATCTGAGGGGTTGGAGCAAATGCGGTTGTACCTCAGTGCTTGACTGTAGACGATGGATCGTGTGGTGTGTCCGGGATGGAAGCTGGAGGCATGAAGGTAGGTATAGCGGTCGGTGGGTTTTCGGTATAGGGTGGTGTTAACGTAACCGTCACTTATTTGTACCGTGGTGTCTAGGAAGTGGACCTCCCGTGTAGATTGGTCCAGGCTGAGGTTGATGGTGGGGTGGAAGCTGTTAAAATCGTGGTAGAATCCTTCCAGAGTCTCCTTCCCATGGGTCACCACAGTATAGGTGCACTGGAAAGGTAACTGCCCTCAGTTTTCCAGTGAATTATTGGATTTGACCTTTCCTCATTGTATAATCTCCATACCGGTAATTCAGAGGCAAACAAAAGCATATTTTTTTGTATACATGCTAAATTATTTTAAAGAACCCTTTCAATTCTAAAATCTTACTTATTTATAGAGAATATTCTCATTCTTCAGAGTTTATATTCTATGAAGAGTTATAGAAAAAACTAAAATAACTTGAAAGATACAAGTGTTATTTATGTTAAACATCCTTCTAAGCTGCACCCCAGAGATTTCCAGGTATTATTTCCTCCCAGAGCACAGAAACTGGTGAAAGCTATCACTACACAGTCCCTGTTGCTTTTGCATTAGTAGGGTGGGATAAAATGAGGTTGCCATAAGCAACAGCAAGTAAATAAAAATATGCCCATTTGGATGCGTAAAACTACTTTAAAAGACTGATTAGGATGCTCTCTATTTTTCAGTTTGCCTGGTTGCTAAAAAGCCTTCATAAATTAAAGCACTTTAAATCTAAAGCCAAATAAAGCTCTTCTCTCCAACCCGGCCATCCCATGTTACAGAGGCTTTTTGGCCCCCAAATTTATGTCTATTGTTCAGAAAGAACAGAGACAGACAGATAGATAGAACAGAAACATCTCAAATCAAGCTAAGCCTGCAGCAGCTAAACCAACCAATCAAACATCTAAGTCCACTTTTAAAGAAGACACAAACCCAAATGACAGCAAATGAAATAAAGACACTAAGCAGCCAGGTGAGTTCATCCAGGGGTTATTGTGACATGCGCCCTCACACTACTAACTGATGATAACTTTTAGAGTTAATAGATTTTATATTGTTTTTACAAACAGTAAAACAAAAGGTTATTGGTTGTTGTAATTTATTACCTGTAACAGTACTAAAAATAGAAAAATACATACTGTCTCAAACATCTTATATTAATGCCTTGTAAAGATCTAGTAGTTATCACACAGTATAATTAAAAGCAACAATTTTTTTGTAAAAAAAAGTAACGTATATCTCTGATACATCAGCAATTAATGTATGCAAAGTGTGATTTACAGTAATAGTCAAGTCATCTGTATGCACAGTACAACCTATGTTTACACATATGTTTAGAATGGCATGATTAACCTGACCAGGCTTGGTGAAGGAAGTAGTGTACTCTTCTGTCCCCAATCAGCAGGATTCACTCACAAAGTGTGATATAATCACTCTCGGGAGAGAGTCCAGGAAAATGTAACAAATGACCTTCTTAGACACTCATGTATAACAGTATCTTTTAATTAGATCTGATTAGAACTGAAATTATTTGCTAGCAGCAATTATATCAACTCTGTAAATAAACACTTGGAACAAAGCTAAAGCAACACTGATAAATATTTTAAAACGGAACACAAGCCTAAAGTTGTACAAAATTCAAAATAATAAAATAAAATAAATAATGTATATTTCAGTGGGGTTTAAATCACCCTAATCAAATATGCCTTTCTGGCAGGGATCAACTGCACTGAACTAAAGATGCCGTGTTACCTCTGGGTTCAACCAACTGCTGGTAAGCCCATTAAAAATGCATCCAAGAAACTATTTTCTCATGCTGCAAGTCAAGCTTTATTTAAACAAACTGCAAAGAGCCAGACAATTCTAAAACTACAGGGAACCGGTCACCATAAGCACCTCACAGAATCTTGTAGGTACTATACAGGATGGGCAACTACTCAAGCCCTGAATGCCAAGGTTATGCTTCCAATTTGAGTCTAAATACAAAGAACCACTACACCTCTCTCCAAAATACCTATTCCATTCTCTGCGCTGAAGTTCTTGGGAGCCAAAATGATTGGTATTTGGAGCTGAATACAAATTATTAAATACAAATAAAGGAGTAATTCTTAATAATTGCTCTGGGTTTTGTGTCCACAATTTTGCTCTCATCAATATCTGCAGTCACAAATGAGGAGATGCAGATACCTGGCATCCTTTAACTACACCCACAAGTCTGAAGTTACATATCTGCATGTCCTCCTTTTCACCTACAAAACTGGAGGTGGAAAGGACGACGACTGGGTTATGCCCTCTTTGAAATTTTGCCCATAGATTAGAAAGACGGGGGAGTGAGGGTTCTTAGGGTACCCAGGATGGTGAGTCACCTTGTTACTACCCTGCCTCAAGTGTGAGGGAGCCTTGCTTGTCCTTAGCTGAGTGGCAGCTCCCTGACACCACCAGCCTGTTAGCCACCCAAGTACTCTCCTCTGGCCCATACCTGCCCTTACTTTGCCTTGCAGGTTAACAATAGGTGCACCCCAGCCCCCATGTCCCTTTGAAGCATCCCCCTGTAACGTCCAGCCCCTTATTCACTGAACACTCCCAGAAACACCACGCCTGCTGTCCCCAAGGGAACAGTGTACACTCCAGCTTGTATGATTTAACTCAGGATCAGAACCTCGCTTAATATCACAGCATTTAGATATACTTATAGTGAAAACAAGGATACTTTTATTAATAAAGATTCAAGAGATAGCAAGTAAGGATAATGGAAACAGAAGGTCACATATAAAACAAAATCATAACACACTATCTACAGACTAAACTTAACAGGCTAACCACCTGTCTAAAGAAGCTTACCTCACCCACAAAGTCCTCTGCAGCGTTTCAACCAACGCTGGCTGTGAGCCTCTTTTCATGAATGCCAATAGACTGCTCATTTACTTCCTACATGCAAGAAAAGGGGTGTCTTCTTTGCCTTCTATTTATATTCCCAAAATCCATACTGTATGTTACTAGTCAGGGTAATCAACCGTGGCTTATTTTCCTGTGTACTGCTTCCCTGTTGATTTCACATCCCCGTTGACTTTGTATGTAAATAGATATCCATTGTGTTAGCTTACAATGCTTAATTTATACCTTAATAAGAGACAGGCGAATCAACATCCCTTGTCTGAGAGAAAACCTGTTTCTCAACCATGCCTTGATACAGACTTCAAAACATATTTTGGGTACATAAAACACAGCTTCTTACATAGTATCTGTGCATGCCTTTCACAATGATATTAATGACCAGTGTGACCTGGGCTTTCATTTAACATATCACAAGATATTCTTTGGTGAACTAGAATGTACATACCAGAATCAAGACATTCCTGTAACCCCACTGCCAGTTGGCATCACAGATAGGGGTCTGCCTTGAAAAGAATATATTTTTTGCCCAATCATAAAAACAAATGGGGCCCAGCCCTCCCCAGCTAGAGTGAAACTTTTCAATGTTGTGTTATGCCACCTTTGGGTCCTTTCCGCATGATACACAACTCAATACTCCTCTCATTCAAAGCCTGAAATTCCCTGATGATTGGGATCATACAGACGTAAACCATTCTACCCATCCCCCAAAACACATTTCTTCAAATAAACTTCTCTAGGACCTTGTGTTCTCTCGGGCTGCCTACCTCACTCCCTATCTGCCTGTTCCCTGTGCACCTCTGAGAAATGCCCAACGTCCTCCATTTCAAATTACATCAGTGAGATCTAAGATTGCTCACCACCTTGCAAGGTCAGGCTCTTACACTCAGGTTCCACCCCTCACCAACCAGCATCTGACCAGCTTTATTGGTTGCAAGTGAAACCAGCCCTGGAGTCTTCCAGAAAGCTGTATTAAAGCTGCTCCCATGCATTGCAAGTGTTAGTGAGAGCCTGAAAAGTAAATGTCTAGATGGAGATGAGGTATAAATTGGAGCACAGGGGTCTGAAAACATCTTATTGGAGATGGGGAAGCGAAGTATCAGAAGAAATTATATTACTAATACTTGGCTACCAAGACCTTGCTCCTAGAGAGTCAGCATGCCTGCCTACCTACCAACCTGTGCATTTCTACTAAGCAAGTCACTGGGGGATTTGCATTCAACACACAAAATTATGGAGTTGGCTAAAGAATAAACTTTCCTGAGTGTCTTGCTAAGATAAAAGTGTTTGAAAAACTTCCAAAAAGCTACAGACTGACTCAAGAATGGATTGAGTCACACTCCAACCGGTGTAAGGAACCTCATGTAAGTCTCATTATGCTTTTATGTTTGTATTCGTCTGTATCACATGGACCATATATTTGGTTTATGTTTCTGGGGGACAATCTCACTGAAGCCTTATTCATAACAATTTTTGCTCCTTTTTCCTTTATCCCGCTCCAAAAAATAAATAAATTGCCATCTATCCACAACCCTAGCAGACAAGTACGTGAACAATAAATCCTTCTGAAAATCTGGTATACCAAGATGCCAACCTCTTTCCAACACAAACCCATGTCAAGATGGTTCCAAATACAGTACAGAACATATTGCTCCCCAAAATGATTAACTGTCAATACCTCTTTCTTGTTTTGACAGTAGGAAACAGAATTCACGAGCATACTGCTGCATAAAAGCATTGTTGAGCCAAACGAGATACAGATCTCTCTGCCTGGATCTGTTTCATTATTTAAAATTCCCAACGTCTTTCTTACATCCTCTGAATATTAATGCACTGAGAGGTGAATACGAATGGGAGACTTTGCACACTTACCAAAAAAAAAAAAAAAAAAAAATCTACAACAGGTTTCTTGGCAAGTGAACGGAAAACTTCAAGGCTAAATCAACTACAAAATGACTGTCAGAGGAGAACGCTCACACTGTTTGTAATGTAATAGGCAATGGAATTCTTGCACCGCCAAATTCTCTCAAAAAAGAACAATATTCCTTCAAAATATTCAAACAAAATCAAAAGCCCATGCAAGAATCAGATGATCTCTCACTTGTACATTTGCCTTCTGCAAGCCACTTGTGTTGCTTTTATCTAACCTGAAATGTAAGCACTTTCCCACCTTATCTAATGTAACTATCCATCTATCTAAAGTATTTCTATAGCATCTCTCTCTAAGCATTGCAATATTGTACTTGTTTGAGCATGCTCACCTTATGGAAAAGTCTTGGAATGGGGGTAAAACAGGGATTCTCTTGAGGTCCATACCACTCCGCCCATCTCAGAGTGAAGCTAAAAAACTTCAGTCTAGAGTTAAGAACTGGTTGACGTTGGTTCTCCTATGTGATTTCAACGTCCATGTTTAATGTTGTGAACTATCCGACTGTAAGGGACCGTGTGGCTACCAATGTGCCCATGGGCCCAATCCTAGAGTAAATATTACTGAAATATTAGTAAAATAATAAATAATGACTCTTTTAGGTGAACTAAATATCTTATGGTTTCTGGTTCAAAGCACCAAGCCCTGATGATCCAGAAGTCACCGACATCCTGTAGACACTTAAAATAGATCTAGCTAAAATGACTTAACAAATAGCGTCCTGGAGACGTAGTGACAGTGCTATATGCTGCCATATGAGGAATTAAAGTTTGAGATGGTGTTTGGTTTCTTGCTCCCAAATAGCTAGCAGGAGGGGGGAATATTGGAGACAAGCACAAGCTCAGCCTCAGAGTGTGGGAGAAGGAACAACATTTGTGGCTGCTCTCCACTGACACCTCTGGCCAGCTCAAAGCACCCCAGAAGAGAGCTGGCGAGAATTGCATTCACAGCTTCCTCGGTACTGTGTTCCTTGATGGTGTCGTTTCCTGCATGCCAGGGACCCCAGGCCAACATTTTCAAACCTGGCTGAATTCAGCAGGTACTCAGCACTTCTGAAAATCAGGCTGCTTATTTAGGAGACTAAAAATTGAACAGGTGCCTCACTTTAGGCACCAGGATTTGAATGTTTTGCCCATAATGCCATGCCTGGGAGAAACAGTGACCAATCCTGTCCAGTTTTGCAAAATTGTAAGGACAAGGATGTATGATACAGTTTTTAAAAACACATACTGGAGAATTTTTATGGGGAGAGTTGACTCACTGGGAAGACTAGTCACACACTTCTCAACTCTTACTGTGTCGATGTAAAGCAACATTTTTCAGAATAAATCGTACCCAAAGTTCATATCATCACAGACAAAAGTCAAACCATTCCTGTTCATTTCAGTGGCCGCTTCAGTGATCTCAAGGTTTTATATTTACATATTCAAGATACAGATTACATATTCAAGATATTTTAGGGTTGACAGGTATAAATTTCATTAAAGAAGCGAATGTGTTTTTGGAAGGGCAAAGGAGGGGAAATTTCCATTTAAACCTAAATATATCCAGACAGAAATTAGCTCCAGTCTCCATTACAACATTAAAGGTAACCTCAAAATGCTTTTGAAAAAAAAATTGTTCCTGCTGCTGCAGAACCACCATGTGTCACTGGGATAAAAAGACTGCTCTTGTAGGTAATAAGTTTTTATTGAGTTCTCAGAACCACATCATCCTTCCACCTGACATTTCAATTTCCCACATGAACAGCTCAGTGTTATACCTGCTTTTGGTATATTCGAACAGGCTATAGTTCATGGTGAGGGAATACCTGAACCCAGTGGTAACATTCTCTTGTGAATATCCAAATTAAAAACTGTTCTTTCACAGCTGCATTTAGGTATCATTTTACAAGTGGAGGGCTAACTTATACAGAACCATTTACTTAAAAAAATTATCTCTATTCCCTTTGACTATCAAACCTAAAACAAGGTGTAAACCCGCAGAGTCAACATTCTACAGCGAAGCAGACATCCTCAGCACAAGTAATCAAGACTAGTTAAAGTGGAGACGTCATAGCTGTGTAAAAAATACATTTAACTTAAGCAGTAGCACCAAAGTCTGAGGGTCAGGCTCTGCACTTAGTGACACCAGCATATAACAGAAGTAACCCACTGAAATCAAAGGAGTTATACACCAGTGTACATCTGGCAGTTGGTCTATACTAGCAATCTTACTGTTGCCGTCACCCATAGAGCTGCACCATGGGCACAGCAATGGTAGGAGAATTTAAGACAAATGCCAGTATAGACAATCTTAAAGCATGGCTCTGACAGGACCTTCAGGGTATCCATGTTCAGAACCAAGATGGGGTGGGATATGGTTATCCTTTCCTCAGAAGACAGGGAACAGTTCAGCCACCCATGAGCATGTCATTTTCTTCCAATTGGAAACTCAGCACTCTTGTGCTCACAGACCTTTCTCCCACTGTGCTCCTAAGGGGGGAGGGAGAGCTCAGTGGTTTGAGCATTGGCCTGCTAAACCCACAGTTGTGAGCTCAATCCTTGAGGGGGCCATTTAGAGATCTGGGGCAAAAACTGTCTGGGGATTGGTCCTGCTTTGAGCAGGGGGTTGGACTAGATGACCTCCTGAGGTCTCTTCCAACCCTGACATTCTATATTCTATTAACTAAGCCCGTCTTTTCTCTTCCCTCTGCTCTCAACCCCCAACCATTCCTGCTCCTCCTCCTCCCCCACCACTCCTCTCTCACCAGCAGCAACTTCTGCCTTGCTCCACCCACACCCAGCTCCTGCAACCTCTCTCTCTCTCTCTCTCACACACACACACACACGCACACACACACACACACACACCCTCCTTGCTGTCTGGTGCCAGCCATGGGAGCATTAAGAGCACAGGAGAGACCGTCTACTGCTCAGTTCCAAGGCCCAGCACCATAATAGCCTCCAGTAGCCAGGAGGAGCAACTGCAGGGAAAGTTCTGCTCAGCCCCATTCTATGGGGATGACGTGTCCAGGCCAATCAGCACCTAGGAACCATGTGGGGAGGGAGCTTGCTCAATGCAGACAAAATCTTTAGAGAACTTAGTAGCCAAACTGACAAGTCTGTACAGAGCATGTGCAAACTGAAAGTTTTATGGGGTTTATATCTTGGCCAAATTCAGGAAGATTTTCATGGGGATACCAAAAAGTACATCCCTGACTCCAGGCCAAGTTTTGAGTTCTTGTTCAAAAGCAGAAGGTCCTGGAGCTTTTCAGCAAAACAGCTGCAGGATTATTTTTGACATGGTATTTTCCCCTAACCTCATTCTCAGAAACAGCTGAATCATTTACATGAAACTTTAAAAAAAAGTTGAGTCAGATAGCAAGCATTAAACATTTCTATTCAAAAGGTTAAAGTTTGACAAGGTTACAAGCAACTGAAAATGAGTGTCTTATAACGGGAAATGTCAGGCAAATTTAACGACAGGTGGCAATCCCAACTCTGTCTCTAATAAAAACAACAGAGAATCAGGACACCCCACACTGCTGATCATACTCTCTAGGTGTTACAATGGAAGTCTTGTGATTATCTTCCACCTTTGTGGCCTGGTAAGATGACTGTGCTATTGTGCAAATCTTTACACTGCATCATAATGAATTTTCATCATACTCTTCAACTGAATAGAATCTCAGCTTCCTCACAACCAATGGGCCAAATCCTAAGAGATGCTGAGCAACTGGTATTTCCCATTGACTTCAGCAGGAGTTGCAGGAGCCCAGAAACACTCAGGATCTTATATTACTACCCAAGCTGTGTATGAACCTCTGTGTAGTCCCCATTTCTTTCAACAGTGAACAATATGGACAGTTTCAGAAGAGTTACTGGAACTGTTGTTTTATGGAAGTAGGTGAGTAATCAAACAGTCTATTCTTCAAGCAATGCACACACTAAACTTTGAGGGTTCTTAAAATCACAGAGCAGGTATTTTGTAAGAAACTTTGCAAGCAAATTATGTTACTGTAGATATAACTGCATCAGACATTCTATATACATTTGCAAGTATTCTGCATGCACACTGTTTAAAGGGGACATGTAAAAGAAAGACTGGTCTTGTCCCTTTCTCCCTTTCTTTTTATGATGTATACACACACACACACCTATTCCTGTCTTTTCTCTTTTTTAAAAGACTGGAAAACTCAATGGACAACTACAGAACCAGTAAGCTTATGATATCACAAGTGCCAAAGAAGTGAAACCTAAGAAAAGAGGGGATTTTATACAGAGTGTTTAAAACTCTTGGAGAGTTTTGTTAGCATCTATTTCATTAACCTGAGTGCCACTGAAAATCAGCTCGCGTGCCGCATTTGGCACGCGTCCCATAGGTTGCCTACCCCTGGACTAGATGATCACAATGGTCCCTTCTGGCTTTACCGTCTATGAATCTGTGACAGCGGAGCATGCTTGTGCACTCTTTCTGAGCAACTTCGCAATACATGGTGAAATAGCTGTTTCAGTGCTGCAAACTAGTCTGGTCACAGGACACACCAGATGAGTTGAGCCTAGAAGCAGCGCCTTTCTCAATTTCCTTCTACCGTTTTTCTCTTGAATATTAGTCTCTCCATATCCTATTTACCTTCCCACTCAGGTGACAAACGGCAAAGAAGATTTCACCTGCTCTGCACCGTATCACATTGGTGCCAGCACTGCCCTTTGCTGTATCACATGCTTAAACCCACCCACCCTCAAGTGTAACTAAATGTTCAATAAACAATTCCAGTTCCAAGTATCCTTCCTTTATACATGCACTATGCATTGATTCAGGACAAGAGAAGCCCTGCATTGGTGTAAAAAAGACAGATGCTAATTCACCTTTAATGTTGGCAATCCCATGTTATTAACCTTTTAGCACCATTATTAGAGTCATTAAATTAAAATTAATTTTTTTTAGCTACTGAGAATGGATATTATTATGAAAATGAGCTCTAAAGCGATTACAGAATATTGTGCTTCGTAAACCATAAAATGTGGAAATGTAGTATGGCAGGTATTGAACTATTCAGAAAATTGCCATGAGTAAGGAAAGCATTCAATTATTCGGCATAGACTCTAATTATGCAAATATTTGATATAACTGGACTCATCAGGAAATTTACTGCCTGTCTTATCAAAATGCTTATGAAACATGTAGGAAAGATTGGGAAAATAAATAGGGAAAACATTCCTAAGATCATCCTAAGATCATCACATGTTAGTCATGTGTACAGTACTTAAACAGCACGTGCACATCAGTACCACTCAGATTTTATAAAATCCTTAGAAGCAGACAGGGCACACATCAGAAGTCAAACTGAACTTGGCAGGAGGCACAAATTCCCCAGAGAAGACCATAAACTTCCCACAGGGAATTAGGAAGGTTGCCAAACTCAGCAGGTGTATTGCATATAATAAGCATTATATACCAGACTTAGAACAAGCATCCTTTAAGAATTGAGCATTATATTTAGACTTAACAGATACCCTTTAAAATAAATACCATAGCACAGTGTTCTCTGCATGTTTAAAAAACAAGGCAGTAGCCAAATGTATAGCATGAGAAGTGGCAATCCAAGAAAGGTTCGAGTTAAGGCCAAATGCAGACAATAGCATGAGTGTAATAGGGCAGAATCTAGCCCCTCGAGTACAGTGGCAAATGGTGAGGATGCTAAAGAGGATGAGGAAGCTGTTACACTGTTCACATCACCATCAGGAGATGGTACATATCTCCGACAATTAGTACAAAAATAGAAATTAAGTTCTAGATTCCAGATTCGCCTCAAAAAGCCCTAATTTCCAAAGGATAAGTTCAGGACTACACATTTGATGTCTATTTCTGCCCCATTAATATCAATGAAGGTTTTGCCATTGATTTCAGTGGGGGAAAGATCAAGGCCATTGTAGATAAATATTACAAGTCATCCATCTATCTGCAAGTGACGCATCAAACATGCACTGGGTGAGAGATCAATGAGAGTAAGTTAGCACAAAAGAAGATGGAAAGAAAAATGAGAAAGAAAGGGGGTGAGGAAATCAAACATCTTTTTTCAAATACAGATCTTTTAATCCCTTCACAACACATCTTCAGATGCGAGGAGATACACATTTCATATCAGGCTTGACAGTTACTTTGATTAATCATTCAGCTTTCTACCTCCAAGAACCAAGCCAGGTCACTGCTGTTCCATTCAGGCACAGTTTGAATCACAGATGCCATGAAGAAAATGCCGGAGTTTTCAGTGCCTCACATCTCTAGGGCAATCAGTACTGCCCCTCTGTTGCTCTACTGCCATCGTCTTCACCCTGTATGTCCTGAATTATCCTGGAAGGTTTATTTGTGCACCAGATATGCAGCAAAATTTCCTAAGACAATGATCCTTACTGAATCTAGCTCTTATTTGGCTCAACAAATCAGACCATGCTGCTCAAGACCAATACTCACTAAAGATCAGAGAGCATATTACATTGTATAGTGTAAACTGGGTAACATGAAAGAATTTTGGGTTGTATGAAAATTTGGACAGAACTACTTGTAGTTGCTTAAAGTGCCTAGATGTAAACGAATACATTTAAGTAGATATGTTCGGAGCTTTACCATAGGCCATGTCCTGTCATCAATCTGTGCGTGGAACTCTAAAGTAATTTCTCTGTAACACATGCAGAAATATGTAGATACTTGATGTTGTGATGCTGTCTAAATAAAAGTTTTATCAGCATTTATTGGGGATGACCTGCGTAAATTCACCAATGGCCAATGTAGCCATCCCAAACTTGCACCATACCTTCATGCATTCCACATATTTATCGTAGGTGAAGCTGGTGATCACTAGGATTAAGGCTGCCTAATGCTTTCCATTACAAGACCACATTTTCAGTTGTTTATAACTTTGCCAAACTGTTTAGACTTAAATTTTCCATGCCTGGTCTCTGCCTCAGGCTGAATTATTATTGTTTTTGCTGAAAATTTATTTTTTTCAGCTATTTCTCAGAGCAAAATCAGAAAAAAATATGTTTTGCCCATACTTAAGTTGTATAACTTTCTCATACAGTAGAACCTCAGAGTTATGAACACCAGAGTTATGAATTGACCGTACAACTCATTTGGAACCAGAAATACACAATCAGGCAGCAGCAAAGACCAAAAAAAATACAGTACAGTACTGTGTTAAATGTAAAATACTAAAAAAATAAAGGGAAAGTTTGAAAAAAGATTTGTCAAGGTAAGGAAACAGTTACTGTGCTTGTTTCATTTAAATTCTGGTGGTTTAAAGCAGCATTTTTCTTCTGCATAGCAAAGTTTCAAAGCTGTATTAAGTCAATGTTCAGTTGTAAACTTTCAAAGAACAACCATAAGGTTTTGTTCAGAGTTACGAACATTTCAGAGTTACGAACAACCTCCATTCCCAAGGTGTTTGTAACTCTGAGGTTCTACTGTATGTGTATGTATAAGACTCTCAAATATTTTCATCAATAAAAAGGACAGAGGTCAGATACCTATGACTGATGGTGCCACATTATTCATGGATATTCAGATAACCACTACACAAATATTAATGAATTCCAAAAGTATTACGCATTTTAGTATGAGTATTCATCAGAAAATTTGTGCCAAAGCATATTATTTGCTATTCACTATTTGTTTTTCCTCCTACAATATATTTCAATCAGCCAATCAAGAAGTAGAAACAACTTAGATGACCAACCACAGATCTCGCATAACAAACTGTGAATACTGTAGCTGAAGTGGATAGTTTGCAAACAGCCCACAGACTATGAATACCAAAGACATTAAAAAAATTAGGGTCCGTTTGTGAAAGATTTTCTAGCTAAAATAAGGGGCTAGATCCATAATGAATATTAGTCACTATACACAGTTCAAGCAGTCCTACTATATCTGCCCTTTATTGTTACCTGAACTTCCAGTCTCTAAAACTCTGGGATACTGAAGTTTACAGTAGCAAGTGGCAAAGGCCAATTTAAGCTGACTGTCATAGGACTCATATTAAAACAAATCACACTCAATTGAGTGTTCTAAACCTGGCTTCTCCATGAGGTCAAGGCTTCTGTTAACATTGCAGCTCATCTCCAGTTGCTAGCATTCCACTGTGTTAATAGCAAAGCAACTGAGGTACAGGCGTGTAACGAGAAATACTTGAGAACAGGGGAAATTTAAGTGTTCTCCATTCCCAGAAGCCAAAGCAGAAGGGCAAGAAGCCATTTGACTGGAAGCATGAAATTAGCAGACTTTTCCTTGTTTGTGAGTGAGCATTCAGGGCACTGAGGAAATGATAGGGAGGGACTAGTCAATCCAACTGGAAAAGCAATTCCAATTTAAATTCCAGTCTGCCTTCCTTATGGAAAGTCTCTGTTCCCTTGGAATGAAGAAGATTCCTTGTTTCCTGCCTCGGGGGACAGGCCAATCTTCATGCATTGGGGGGAGGGATAGCTCAGTGGTTTGAGCATTGGCCTGCTAAACCCAGGGTTGTGAGTTCAATCCTTGAGGGGGCCACTTAGGGATCTGGAGTAAAATCAGTACTTAGTCCTGCTAGTGAAGGCAGGGGGCTGGACTCAATGACCTTTCAAGGTCCCTTCCAGTTCTAGGAGATGGGATATCTCCATTAATTTTTTTGTATTTTTAAATGCATCACCAGAGAGAAAAAATATCTATCTGGTCCTCTTTCTCTTAGTCCTTTCATCCTCATGGGTGAAAAGGTACACGGGGAGGTTTACAATCTGTTTCCACCTGAATTCCTCAAACTGATAAGCATTTTCAAGTGCCTGCATTTCAACCCATGGGGAGAATGGATCTGGGAACCGCCCCATTATATGCATGCTCTCACACACATTTTATCTACAGAAAAAACATTTGTTGTAAACATATGGAGGGACACTGCTGGAGGCCAACATTTAATGCTCTAGTTAATAGCATTTTCAAATAAAAAAGAAAAACCTAAATACTATGGTATGTAAACACAAACTACATGTAAAGTGACACTCAGGTGTGAGGTGTTCAAAAAGGTTTAAGTGAGTGCTAGTCAGGCATACCAGAGCCCCAGAACACTAGGGGTATGGCCCTAATATGATGCACAGAATGGCCAGATGCATGTGTGTGAGTGGGGGGGAAAGGTTGTTTAAACTAACTTGTGATCATTTTGAGGCATACTGATGGGGTATTTTAATTGGATCAGGATATATTTTTAACATGCCAAGATATTTAAGCACAACAGGGTTTTTAAGTGTAACACAATGCTCAGACTTATTTTCCATGGTACCCTTCCTCTGTGTAGTGAGAAGCAGCCGTCTCGCTGATACTCTCTGTTGTTTTTCTCCTGGCTGGATTATTTGATTTAGCTGCCAGCATTTTTGTCCTTTTATGACTGGGGTTTTAAGCTGGTACCCATGGCTAAAGAGAATGGCCAGTCTGGTCTATGACAGGTCAATGTAATAGCAACAGCCTACACCACAGAATGAAAAAAACGGTTGGATTACACAAAGCAGCAAGTGTGGTTATGGATTCAACCCCAGAATCAGCTTCACCAACTACTTAATCTGGAAGATCTGAACAGTCAGTGGAATGCAGTTTATGGGTCAGTATGTAGCAGAGGCCTTTAAAAACGCAACACAGTCACTAAGATCGCCTGTGCCTTGTCCGGCTTTCAAAACACAACACAAAATATGGTCTTACACAACAAGGGTGAAGTGGTGGAAAATTAGATCAAGACACGTACTGTCTGGCTCCTTGCTCTGCCCACAAGGGAAGGTAACCTCACTATCTTTATAGAAAACTGGATCAAAGCAGCTTTAGGTTGTAGCGGCGGATAGTGATCTAATTTATATTTTAAAAGCCTACAGGCGTCTCACCAGTGAAAGATCACAGGCTGGAGGGATAGCAGCTTGTAAACTATGACACTTAAAAAAATAAAGACAAAAGCAATCCATGAGGGGGGCAAGGTTATGTTATCATTGTAAATCATAAATTGTGTATTTGCTTCTTTCCAAATCTGTACCATGCAAAATGCTCAGCCGATGTGCTGCTTGTAAAGCTAAGTTAATTTCTGGAATCTAAAGATGCAGAATGACCACTATATGAATCTGGTCATCCCTTGCCATGAGCTGGGCTGGCCTCAGACTGGAATAAAGTTGGTTATTCTTTGCTGTGAGGTGGACTGGGCTAGGAGTCACACTTGGATCAGGATAAACAGATCATTCCGCATGGCAAACTGGATTGGATCCATTCTCAGCATCAAATTGGGATGAAATTGGTAATTTCTCTCACTGAGATGGGTTAGACAGAGTATCTATATAGGCATTTAAAAGATGCCAATCCGCCAGACATAGGGACCAACAGCTTTTTAATGTCTGTCCAATGTACCACTGGCCTGAGACATACAGGTGTTGGAAAGGCTACCTGCATTCGGCTTCCTCCTCCCCCACTTTCCTCACAAAGACTACTTCTCCCCACTCCTCCCATGTCACTATAGGGTCAGAGAGACGAAGTAGGTGAGGTAATATCTTTTATTGGTCCACTGCTATTGGTGAAAGAGACAAGCTTTCCAGCGATACAGAACTCTTCTTCAGGTCTTGGAAAGGTACTCAGAGGGTATTGTCTATACTGCGATTAGACACCTGTGGCTGGCCCGTGCCAGCTGACTCAAGCTAAGGGACCGTTTACTGTAATTGTGGTGTAGGCATTTGGGTTCATGCCGTAGCGGGAGCTCTGGGACTCTCCCACCCTGCAGGGTCCTAGAGCCTGGGCTCCAGCCCGGGCTCCAGCCCAAGCCCGAACATCTACACTGCAATTAAACAACCCCTTAGCCCAAGTCAGCTCTGTGACCCAATGTGCCTGGGGCAGCCCTTGCTGAAAAGGCCATGGTCAGGGCAGGCTGAAAAAGGGAGAGCAGATACTCCCCAAACTGATAGTTAACACTGAAGTTAAACTCACCAACTAGGCACAAACTGTGCTTCTGATCCCCCACACTGGTTATTGAGAAGCTGAAAAAAGAAATCACACAGCCCCCTTTATTGCATTTCAGTTCTTGGCTCCCAATCAGCACATAGGTCCAGTACAGTGAGAAGTTACTTAAAAACTCTGCTCACATATACAAAATGTTCTTCTGACCCCAAAGGGTCATCCATGTTACCAGGACAATATTACTTTGGATCTTACCCAAAATACCACACTGCCACCAGTCCGTTAGTGTCTAAAACTAACGGTTTATTATAAAGAAAAAAGAAAGACCATGAAGAGAGCTGTTAAATGGTAAAGCAATCAGATACATACAGAGACTTCATATATCAGGTTCTTAGCAGTACTGGTGAGTTTGCTGACTTGAAGTCCCTCTGGAACACATCCACAGCTTGAATGGGTCATTCAGTCCTTTGTCAGGAGCTTCATTTGCAGAGAAGTTTCTCCAGAGGTAAGAAGCAGGAATGAAGACAAAATGGAGATGATGCAGCTGCCTTTTTATATCCTTTGCCATGTGGCTTGTTCTTCCTTTTGTTCCAAAAACAAGCTCATAGCACATGGCATGGAAAAACCTGAGTTCTGTCCATAGGCATGCCCCTACATGTCTTGCTGACTCAAAAGGTGTAGCCCCGCCATCTCTCAGCTGATGTCTCTTGATGGGCCACCAAGCAGGCTTAATGCTGATGCCATTTTGTCTGGGGATATCACCCAGAAACACAGCATCAGTTTTGAAATACAGATATACCATACATATCTATAACTCACAATACAAAGGTGATACAAACATATAAACAAGATCATCATACTTGGCAAATCATAACATTTTCAGATATCTTGCATGGTATATCTGGCCAGACTCACTGCAATTTTATAATATTGATATCATAGGGTTACCATCCGTCCGGGTTTCCCCGGACATGTCCGGCTTTTTTAGCTTTAAATGGCCGTCCGGGGGGGATTTCTAATAAGGTAGAAATGTCCGGGATTTCCCCCTTCCCCTCATGCAGAGTGCGGTGTGGCTGATTGGACGGCTGTGCCTGATTGAAAGCCGCTCGCAGCCACTGGGGCCTCTAGCAGCCAGAGTCCCTCCCCCTTCCCCTCCTCCCCCGCAGATCAGCGCCTTATTTGTTTGGCTGCACGTGGAGCCAGCAGCTCTCCCTCAGCCTCGTGGGGGGGGGGAGCAGGCAAGGGACAGGGAACGGGGGGTTAGATTGGTCGGGGGTTCTGGGGGGGCTGTTGGGAGTAGGGGGTGTAGAGAGAGGTCGGGGCAGGCAGGGGACAGGGAGCAGGGAGACTTAGATAGGGGGTGAGGTCCTGGGGGCAGTTAGGGTGGGGGGGGACAGGTAGGGGGTAGGGAGGTTCTGAGGGGGGCGGGAAGTGGGAGGGGGCTGGGGCGGGGCTAGGGCGGCACCCCGTGTCCTCTTTTTTGATTGTTGAAATATGGTAACCCTAGATATCAACAATATCATAAAGTGTTGCACATATTCCATATAGTGTCACAAGATGTCATGGGCCAGTTGTGAGTTTTTAAGAGACATACCCAGAGTGTCTCAGACCTGAAGAAGAGCTCTGTGTAGCTCAAAAGCTTGTCTCTCTCACCTACAGAAGCTGGTCCAATAATAGATTTAAAAATTTTATTAAGATGATGTTAAAAAAAAATAGTGAACAGAGTTTGAGCATAGAAGTTTCTGGTTATCAGGGAATAACATACAGATTATCGAGGGTGCAAAGTTTGGTTTAAGATAAATTGGCATGAGGAATACATAATCTGCAATATCCCCGATTGGGGCTAAAAGGTTGATGGGTCAAAGTACAGACATTGAGATATGAGGGTATGAAGTTCATAAAGTGGCTATGTTCGGGTGTGGAGTATAATGAGTGGATATGATGATGAGGATGGATTGACCCTCATTTGGTGAGATTTAATGTTCAGGGAGTTTATGGTTCCAGTTCATATGATCCAACGGAGAAGGTCACTTGGTCCCTTTCTCGTAGTGGGAGAACGATGTCACTCTGGCTCACGCCTCCTGGTACTGTCGGTGGCCGGTGATGTGCTCGATGTAGATGTCCCTGGACCATCGGATGGCGTCTGAGACCATGAGGCGCCGCATGAGACGTGCGTAGCGTCGACCGATCCCGCAGGTCCGCAGCACACGCTGGTTGCAGGGGTCCCAGGCGCCCAGGGCTCCGGCAATCAGGGCGTCCATCTGCACCTCATAGCCCTTCGCTCTCAGGGTGTCAGCCAGGGGGGCGTACTTTTCCAGCTTACGAGCTCGGGCTTCGCGAAATGCCGGGGTCCTGTTCTCAAAGGAGACAGTGACGTCGACGAGAAAGATCTTTTTCTGGGCCTCGTCAGTGACAACCAAGTCAGGTCGTAGCTGGCTGTCAGTACCGGCGATGGTGCAGTTCACGGAGATCTCCCCTAGGCGTGGTGCGATGGCTTTCACCAGGCGGTTCTGGATGGCGTTGTGGCGCAGCTGCCAGGCTCTGGAGTGGGGTTTGCAGCTGCACAGGACGTGGGGCAGGGTCTCGTTGGGGTAGCCGCACTTCCTGCAACGCTTGTCTCGGTTCCTGTGGCAGACGGCTCCGTTGAGCGGGACGCAGTTGAGCCGGGCACGGTGGATGAACCGCCAGTCAGCGAAACGGGTGAAGCCGCCCCCGGCGAGGAAGTGGTTGCTGGCGTCCCACTTGCTGGTCAACTCAAAGGCTTTATCCTGGTCCGGTTTACGCTTCAGGGTTTCCACGTACAGCGAGCGGATGGCGGCCTTCAGAGTCCTCTCCAGCAAGCCCCTAGCCGTCGGGGTGACGATGGTGTTGTCGTCCGACCTGATCTGCGGCACCCAGACTCCCAGCTCCTGGTGCTCTTTGCACCACTGCCAGCGGCAGCCGATGCGCTTCCCCAGGCGACGCGTGGCGTTGCGAGTGCGGGACTACAGTGAAGCGATGTCGCGCCCGTCCCGTCCGAATTCCCCATCCAGGGAGCCGCTCAGGAAGGTGGCAATGTCTTGGTTCGAGGGGGCTCTGCCGATCCGCTTCTCTGTCGCATCACGCAGGGCGTTCGCCGCAATGTTCCTCACCTTGGCGTCGGGATATGTCAGCAGGCGGAACTATATATAGGGTCAGGACAGACTTGAATTGCACCTGATGTCAGCCTTCCTGTGAGATAATCTAGAGATTCCCAATGAAGAGGGTCAGACCAAATATCTATCTCTAATAGGGATGAAACTGTACTTCATTGCCTAAGCTTTGCCATGTTTTCTCTTCTTACAATACAGCTTCATTTTCCTAGCTGTGCAAGAGAACTCACGATTAGTTGTGAATCCTTAAAATGGTACTGGTTAGCACCTCAGAAGGCATTTTGCATTCCAATTATAGGGCACAGCTACATGGACTGATTCTTTCATCTAGTTACTTGAACAAAGGATATATAACACTCGTGGATAACAGAAAGCCAAATTTACAAGGCCAGACAGATCCTCAGTTCAGATTTACACTGGCTGAAGATCGAGTTCTGTGATGTTTAATGGAGTGATATTTATATTTACTGATTTTAAATGTGTACTGCTCAAGAAAAGCTGCCCTTTTAAAGTGTATGTAGCAACTGAGGTGTGATGATCCCCATGTACGGTCTGATGTGTATTTAATTTGTGTATGTTAACATACATACAGAGCACAGTGCTGAACAATGAATTACTCACTATTACTATTACTTTTTGGTACTAAATTATGCAGTGGTTTTATGCAGATGGCTTCTTTACTCTGTCTAATCCATGGCTGTCAGCTCTTTCTCCTTCCCTTTCCCTGATTCAGAAAATGCAGCTTAAAGTGACACCGTTATTTGCTGCTACAGGATATTACTCTTGGACAAAGATGGAGGTCAGAACATTTCTCCCATGTATTCCCTTTTAGAATTTGCTGGGGCTTGCTGAGTTCAAAAAGGAGAACGGATTCACAAATGCCGGTCTGACCCTCCTTGCCCAAGAGCTGTGATTATTTCAAAGTTACAATTGTTACTTATTATCTGTATTACAGCGGTATCCACAGGCCCCCAATGACATTGGCCCATTGTGCTGGGCGCTATACAAACAAGTATTAGGAGGCTGTCTCTATGCCCCAACCAAGGGCCTGATTCAAAACTCATTGAAGTCAAAGGGAATCTTTTCACTCTCTTCAATGGGATTTGGATCAGACCCTAAACAGGCCTGACAAACATCAGATATGGGGGAGGGGGTATTGCTACCTCCATTTCACAAATGAGGAACTGAGGCGCAGACAAATTAAATGCCTTGCCCAAGGTAAATAGTCTGTGAACTGAACCAAGCTCTCCAAAGTCCAGTCCAGTGCCTTAACCACAAGACCATACTTCCTCTAAACAGTAATATTATTAACATTAATAATGAGAACTTATATTGCATTTCTCACTTTCAACTGCTTTACAAACATTAATTACATCCACAACTCCAAGGGAAGTTAATGGGAGCCACAAGTACTCAGCAACTCTCAAAATCCAGTTGTATGGATCTAAGGTTGGGCACCCAAACCTTGAGATACCAAAGATGAAAGAAGCTTTTAAAAATGTGAAGCTCTTTGCCTCAGACTACAGGAGTCGTCACTGATAAAGCCAGGATTAGAATGCAGGAGTTCTGGCGCCCAGACCACACCCCTCTACTTAAAGCAAATCACTAGAACAGATTCTATTGGGAATTTATTTCCATGACAAAGGGAATGTTATGCCCCTTCCCTGCCCTTCTTGGGCATCTCATCCCAATTCACTAGCCAGGTTTTTATTTTGGTCTTGTAATTACTGTCTGCCACCAAAGTTACTTACAGCTACAGAAGACAAATGGCAGGCTCCAAAAGCAGCTAAGAACCACTGAATTTGTCCCACATCATTACACAGCATATATTTCATTCAGCTCCTTAACTGGGCAGCACAATAAAAGCCCCAGACCTCCCTAGGCCAGATGCAATTCAGGGCTCTGGGGGAATGATCATGAATAATGACTACTATGGAGGATGCTGTCACTAATGCAACAAGTTCAACATATATAATTGGCGAACTCTCTATGGCTTTCTTTCTGTTGCTCTAGTTTTTGCTTAATTTGCTTTCTTGTGGCCTGACTCTGTTCTCACTCAAGTTGGTGTAAATCAGAAGTTACTGAATGAAGCCATGGTTATTATGCCAGAGCAAGCGAAAGGAGAATCAGGTCCTCCATTTCTGGAGTCACTAGTTAGTATTCTCAACTAGCAACATGAGTGCTGCGATGAACAGCTGGGCTCTTCCACCCATGCAATCTCACTTCATTTTGGGTTACATCTCAGATCAAACCCTAATCTATAGCAGAAAAAAAAAATATCCTCTACATCAGGGGTGGGCAAACTTTTTGGCCTGAGGGCCACATCGGGGTTCCAAAATTGTATGGAGGGCCGGTGTAGTGTATTAAATTGCTCCCCGTAGGAATGTGCTACTTATGGTGTACTACTTACGGCTGCCAGTCCTGGTGCTCTGAGCGGCATAGTAAGGGGGCGGGGAGCAGGGTGGTTGAATAAAGGGCAGGGGTCCCGGGGGGCAGTCAGGGGACAGTGAGCAGGGGGTGGTTGAATAGGTGTGGGAGGCCCGGGGGGGGCTGTCAGGGGGCGGGGGTGTGGATGGGGTCAGGGCGGTCAGGGGTGTGGTTAGGGGAGGGGGGGTCCCAGGACGGGGCAGTCAGGGGACAAGGAGCGGGGGGGTTGGATGGGTTGGAGATTCTGAGGGGGCAGTCAGGGGGGCGGGAAGTGGGAGGGGGCAGATGGGGGTGGGGGCCAAGCTGTTTGGGGAGGTACAGCTTACTTATGTTGTACTACTTACAGCTGCCAGTCCTGGTGCTCCATAAGTAGCACATTCCTACGGGGAGCAATTTAATACACTACACCCAGCGGCTCCCGCAGCCACGCTGCCCGGCAGGAGCTTGGAGCCCTGCCGCCCAGAGCACTGGCGGCACGGCGAGCTGAGGCTACGGTGGAGGGGGGGACAGCAGGGGAGGGGCCAGGGGCTAGCCTCCCCAGCCGGGAGCTCAAAGGCCGGGCAGGACAGTCCTGCGGGCCGGATGTGGCCCACAGGCCGTAGTTTGCCTACCTCTGCTCTACATCCTATAGCCATATTAAAGCCCGGGCTATAAAACAGAGCATGTGAACTGGGTTAGGGGGTCCTGATGGGAGGCATTAGCATGTCAGGAACTCAGCAGTAAATTTTCACTTGTACCTTTCTCTTTTAAATAAGTCTTAAGAACATTAAATAGAAAGAGTTGCCATGACAATGGGATAAGGAGAAGCAATCTAAGAGGTAGAGCTTTACCGGCTTGAGTTTACAGCACTTGCAGGAGATTTTCTAGGACAATGGCTCTATTCAGTTTCCTATCAAAATCATTGCTCTCTTTTCTCCACACAGCATTAGTAATATTTCATCATCTACACAGTTCATAGGTATCATACACTTAGGGGAGCCAATGAAGAAACACAGACTTTGAATGGAAGATTTTAGGGAGTCAATGCTTTATGGTTGAGTCTAAGTTCTTTTTTCATGTACAGCTTCTCTTATCTTTAATAGACTAATATCTTGTACTTCCAGCAATGCATTAATCCAGCATGTACCTTACAATGCCGCTCTTTCATTGGACTCACCCACACATCTGCTGCGTTTTCTTTTCAATAGAACTGATTTGCTGGCTGCATTTTGTTGTTGCTACCTTGGCAAGGATGGGGGGGTAATTACACACATCAGTGTCTGTAATGTGTTAACACAAATCCTTTGCATTGTCAACGGAGGCACAGAACTCATCTTTGACTCTGTCTCATAGTAACCACAACAATTTGCTCTCCAACACATGCATTTTTCCCTGATTCAATTGATGTATTTCTCCCTCCCACCCATTCCCAATTGTATGCTCCCTTTCTCTGCCATTACATCAAACTTACCATACATATGAAATTCAGCTATCAGGCTCACACTTGGCTACAGGAACATTTTTATTTTTGTATTTTGCATTTTTACTTCTGTATGTCAACTGTCTGTCAAATTTCAGAGCAACCTCACAATTCCACTTCTAACATATAAATACTCCTGGGACATGACAAACTCTGGATGACTTCTGTAACAGAAATGTGAACCAGAATTCAGCCAAATGAGTCTCACTCATGAGATGGTGGAGAAGGGGAGCTCCCCTCCTTCACTCTGGTACATGGGGTCCTTCATCATCAACAGATTTAAAGTCAAGAATGACGTTCTGCATTTTAAACACCAGCTATCCTCATGTGGTAGGTGGAAAGTTAGCCCTGACCCCTACTCAAACGTTCAGCTAGTTTTATTCTCCATTAAAAAAAATAAAGCAGTAGGAAATTAAATGGATTTTGGGGTAAAAGCATACTGAGCAAAACAGGAAACATGTCCAGCCTTGGTCTGTAATACATGGATAAACTATCTCCAGCTCACAGCCATGGGACTTATCGCCTTCTCTGTGTATGGCTAATATTACAAAATGACCTTGATAGCAAGGCCATAGCAAACTATAAGGAGACCGACCTTTCACTTAACATTTTGCCAAAACCATGGGAAAAGCAAGGGTTCAAATGGGAAAGGTGCCACTGCCATGTGTTTTCATATCCCTCCTTGTCCCAGTGGCTGGTTATGGACTAGCACGGAGGTCTCAGCCCTACTTTCCAAACCACAACATGAGAGCTATCATCTCAAAAGACAGAACTGGGGTACGGAAGGGTTTATACAGACTGTTTTTATACACTGACCAAAACCTACACCATCCATAACACCATTATCTTTGGGAGGCTTTTTGAGTGGTAAAAGATTTTATTGCAGCAAAGGTGACCACGATGGAACAGGACAGAGTAGAAGAGCCAGGTAAAGAGTTGTTTGCTGGAAAGTATAGTACTGATAAGCATGGACTGCATGATGTTCGTATGCATCAACTGGCTCTTTGCAAAATGAAACACACACTCACACGACAGCACCAGGGGGCGTTCAGTACTATGGGTAAATCTATTTCTCACAAACAGTGAAAATGACAGAGGAAATGGATGTCCTGACTTCCAGCATGTGTCATGTTAATGCCCCTTATATTTTTGTATATTTCCAAACAAATCAAGCTGGCAGCACAGGGAGCATAAATAACCAGTTTCACAGTGTGTTGACTGTTATGGTTATTACGGTGCAAGCAGCAGGATAATAAGAATTTGGAAACTGCAGAGACATACTTTAGAATGATGTAGAATGAATAAGTGAGAGGCCCCCATTTTTATATCCAATCCCCTAGCCCAGAAAATTGAATTGCTAACAAAACCTGTGGAAATGATTATCTTAACTTCAACTACAAGATATTTTGTTATCTTAGGTATGTGCATGAATGCACACATTCACCCATCTACATATGAGCAGGGCATTCTCTGCTGTCTCCCAGCTAACCGAGTGGGATTTCGATAGGATACAATATTCTTTGCCCCTTTCCAGTGATAGGAAATGAAATCTGTATATATTGTTTGTGGCAAGCCCTTTGGGATCTTTGGATGAAATTAGAAAAGTTGCCTTTTTCACTCTTAGGGCAAGAAAAGCAGGAAGAAAAAACATTAGAATGTATGTAACTCTCAATTAGCCAAGAGACAGACCGCATACACTGATATTTTATGAATCGTTCTACTTTTCAATTTATACCAAAAAAGCTAAATGTTTATAAAGAATTGTGTCAAAAAAATATTTTCAAGAAGTTTTCTCAAAAGTTGTCAATACCTTTTTTCTATAGCTTACTGCATATTAATATTACATATACATAAACACATGAACACACACAATATTTTGGACTTATATTCACATAGTATGGTCAAGGTCCTGAAATTACATAGGTACATCACACCTGTGGAAAACACAACTGAATTTAATAAAAGGTCCACACACGTAAAAGACTGCAGGATCAAAGCTTGGCTAAACTTGTTATAGGTCGGGCTGCAGCACAGTTTCATTTATAAGAATCTGTTTTCACATGTTCAGAACCTTACCAGACATTTCCCTACTGGGCTGAGAGTTTCCATCCTTTTGCCATGCCAAACCAAAGGGGGGAAAAAAAAAAAAAGATATATTTGGAAGTTTGAGCAAAATGCCTTTGGCCACTGACATGTTTGGCAAAGTT
The DNA here is from genome assembly GCF_028017835.1 of Emys orbicularis. Classification (NCBI taxonomy): domain Eukaryota; kingdom Metazoa; phylum Chordata; order Testudines; family Emydidae; genus Emys; species Emys orbicularis. The sequence goes on from NC_088690.1 coordinate 11,977,884, forward strand.
GTGGTAGGGACAAAACAGAACAATTTTACAGAATTTTAGCAAGACTTTTTCTTTTTAAAGATAAAGCGAAAATGGTTGCTATTTAATGAAACTACACAGGTATTTTGGGGACTAGAGTCTGCCTTTATTTAAGCAAAGCTATGATCGTTTTAAAAGTGACTGCTCATTAAACTCATTACTAGAAAATAAGTTGGGCCAAATCCTCAGCTGATGTTAAAAGCTGTTGACTTCGATGAAGCTATGCCAGCTTACACCAGCTAAGGACCAGGCTCCTTAAGCCTTGAGGTGCACATGAAATACAACTATACTGTGTCTATATGCACAGGTAATTAGTTCAGTCACCATTAATTCATTCAGGGAAATTAGAAACTCTGGGCAACATTCTGTCAGGCCCTTATGTGATAACACAGTGCAGAGGAAGAGTGCAAGGAGCTTTCCTCCCTCCTTACATGACGGTCACCACACAAGGGCCAAAGTGGGTGAGGTAGTATCTTCTATCGGTGAGAGACACAGGGTATGTCTTTCACTACCAACGTTAGGCAGCGCTTTGACGTGGCTGTGCAGTCACGGCACCAATGCTGGGATAAAAAACCCACACCCACGAGGGGAGTAGCTCCCAGAGCGGCTCCCAGCGCTGGTGCACTGTCTACAATGCCACTTTACAGCGCTGAAACTTACAACACTCAGGGCAGTGTTTTTTCACACCCTTGAGTGAGAAAGTTTCAGCGCTGTAAAGTGGCACAAGCTTTCAAGCTACACAGAGCTCTCCTTCAGGTCTAGGAAAAATCACAGCAAAATGCAAGGTGGAATAGATTGTTTAGCATAAGTAGTTAGCACATATTGTAAGGGTCCATTCAGGGTGGAGTGTCCTGTTAACAACTCTGCAGTCATAGGACAGAAACAGGGGGTTAATGGGTTACAGATTGTTGTAATAAGCCATAAAGCCAGTGTCTCTGTTCAGTCCATGCTTTTTAGTGTCTAGCAGAGTCATGAATTTAAGCTCCCAGGCTCAAGTTTTGAAAGTGTTGTGCAGGTTTCCATTGCAGTTTATGAGCTTAAAAGAGCACAGGGACTGCTCCCTCTCCTCTCCTCTTTCTTGGGGTTGCATGTTGGGAAAAAGCAAAATGAGATCATGTAATAATAGGCTGCATCATATGTATACACACAAAGTGGTCAAATTAAGGTTGCACTGGCAATCATAATTCTTGCATTTCTCAATTTTTGAGCGCTTGACTTTGCAACATTAACATTCATTTAACAGTTTTTTAAACATAATTGTATATACACACAGTAGGATAGTACCAATATAAACAAATATACACAGTACAAAGATCTGAGTCCCTATATATTAGCAAACTCCCATATTAACTTACATAACCTTGTGCTCATGCACATTCACAGAGGTGGAGAGAACTAAAAAGTAGTAAGATGAGGTGAAAGACTGATGCTGTTGCTGTTTGAGTGATGAAGCCTCCCAGCCTGTGCGCTCACTGCTGGCAGGCAAACTGCACAGTGATTTCTGCTTACAGCCATGCAAGCCTTCTATCATTAAAATCATGAACTGCCAGAACAGGCAAAACAGATGTCAAACTAAATTGTCTCACCATAAACTGGAAAGCACGAGAGGGAGATGGGGCAATTGCACAGCAAGGTGTGACCTGTCAAGAGATTACTGACTCCTGAGAGAGAGATTGCACACACTCAAAAGGGAGAGTGAAGTGGGGACAATGGGAAGCAGATGGCAGAGTAGGTAGAATATGGGAGTCCCTCAAATAGGCTAACAGGAGTGAAATGCATGAGCCGGACATGTACATTAACAGCATCCTTGCATCTCCTCCTGTCCCAGGAGCCAAGCAAGTGGTTCTCCCTATCCTCATTGCCAGCCTAGTCCAAGGAAGAGGAGTGTAAAGAAGCAAAATCAGGGACCAGGAAGGAATAAGCCACAGGGTTGTGTGACAGATGGGACATGACAGCAGCCCTTCCAAAATACACAGCTTGAGAGGTGACTTGTAATGCTAAGCGCTAGTCAAACACGCTTGAAGCTTTGCAGCAGGCACTTCCATCACCACCACCGGGGAGCATGTCTGTTGCATGCGTTGCTGTTTACCATAAATGTTAATATGTTTGCTGTGAGGAGGCTCCAGGCAACCCACCATGTATTGTGACTACTCTGAGAGCAGCTAGGGTGTTTCTCACCCTATCAAAAGCAGTGATAACTATCTGAACTTAAGGATATTTGGCGCTCTTGGTCTCTAGATGGACTACTTGAATTCCCCCAGCTTCATCCACACTTCAGCCTCTTGACCAACTCTTGACATGCAGCTAGTAAAAACTGTCTACAGCCTGGGAGAGTAGAAAGCAGAATACTGTAGGATCAACACAAAAGTGAATGGGAGATCAACAGTGTTCTGTGTACTCCACCAGCAAGGGCCAAGGACATGTTCACATCACAAAGGTGATACAGACTAACACGGCTACCACTCTGAAACCTATCGCAAGGGTGATTAGCCTCACAAAACATCACCGACAATACCTTCATCACTTGTGGTTTATCAGATGCACTAACGTGTTTGGATTTATTTCCCTAACTGGGGAAAGATTACCTATATTTTCCATTTTTTTGCCTCTACCCCAAACAATGCTTCATTGTCCATCTCTGTCTGATCTGAGTTGTGTTACCTCCTGCAGAATCTTTCCATTCTGTGCACTTTTCAATCAGACTGAATAAACAGAAATTCCATCATGTGGAACCATACTGATGCCAACAAAGGTCATCAGCAGGGTTGGAACCTTTAGATCCACCACACAGATCTCTGCCAATTGAGCTAGCTGAGTTAATATCATCCTCTATGTGGACCAGCACTAGAGGGGGCATGAGACACATATTGTCAGTGGGTTTCACAGATATTTGCTGACAGCAGAGGAATGGTGAGACTCAGGGATCTTGGGTTCCATTGCAGGTTCTGGAGGGAAGTGTTCTTTAGTGGTCACTGTGACGGGTTGGATCACAGAAACCCCCTTGGGAGCTGCCACCCGATGTGCCAAGACTACCCCTGCTCTTGTTTTCCCTGCCAGCTCAGGACTCCAGCACCCTGTCTTGCTGAGCCAGACACTCCGGTCTTCTCCAATACAGACCCAGGGTCTGAATTACTTGCCCCAAAGCTGCAGGTTTACCTGAAAACAGCTCACAGAAGTGTGCTCGTCTTTAGCACTCAGATGCCCAACTCCCAATGGGGTCTACACCCAAATAAATCCGTTTTACCCTGTATAAAGCTTATGCAGGGTAAACTCATAAATTGTTCGCCCTCTATAACACTGATAGAGAGATATGCACAGTTGTTTGCTCCCCCAGGTATTAATACACACTCTGAGTTAATTAATAAGTAAAAAGTGATTTTATTAAATACAGAAAGTAGGATTTAAGTGGTTCCAAGTAGTAACAGACAGAACAAAGTAAGTCACCAAGCAAAATAAAATAAAATGCGCAAATCTATGTCTAATCAAACTAAATACAGATAAGATCCTCACCAGTTCCAGAATGCTCCCTTTTACAGGCTAATCTCCTTTTAGCCTGGGTTCAGCAATTACTCACACCCCCTGTAGTTACTGTCCTTTGTTCCATTTTCCTTCAAGTATCCTGGGGGGTGGAGAGGCTCCTTCTTTAGCCAACTGAAGACAAAATGGAGGGGCCTCCCACGGGTTGAAATAGACTCTCTCTTGTGGGTGGAGACCCCCTCCTCACCCTGTGTAGAATCCAGTCACAAAATGGAGATTTGGAATCACATGGGCAAGTCACATGCCCATGCATGACTCAGGACTTGCAGGTAGTAGCCATTACCCACATGCTACCTTGAAGGTCCTCAGGTAGACTTCTTATGTGGATCGGAGTCTTCCAAGCTCTTTTGTCTGTTAAGTGCTCCCTGATTGAGCACCTAATTTGCACATTCCTTTCCCAAGAAGTGACCAAATGTTCTAACTAAGGCTACTTAGAAATCAAGCAATGATACAGCCAATGTTCATAACTTTGAACACACAAATGGTGCCTGCATACAACTAGGATGAACATAACCAGTAGATCATAACCTTTACATAGATATGTTACATGGCATATGTAGCAAAACCCTATTCCAGTTATATCATACATACATTTATAAGCACCCCCCCATAAAGCCTTATGGGGTACACTGTCACAGCCACAAATCATTCTGCCTCTGTTCCTCTCCCCATCCCGACCCCACCCCTCCACCCCCGACCCAGTCTAACCCCTTCTGCCACAGGCCCTCCTTCCTGCCCCAGTCCTACCTTACCCTACCCGGCTCCTCCTCTGGGTTCCCTCTCTGAATCCTAGTCTTCCCCAACTCTGACTCCCCGTCTTCTTCATCAGGCTCCACATCCAGTCAGTTGCAGTCTCCTCGACTCCTTATCCCAATCTGCTTGCCCCATTAGTCACAGTCTGATCCCCAGCTCCTCCTGCGATCTCCATTTCCTCTCTCGACTACTAGTCTTTTTTGCCGAGCCAGTTCTAGTCTTTCCCTCAGTTCCCAGTGCCAGTCTCACCACCCTCCCAGACTCTTGTTCCAATCTACTCCCCCCCACCACAACCCCCATCCCAGAGCTCGTCCCCTTTGCATTCAGGGGAGGCAGCTGGATACCACCAGGGAGAACGCAGGAGTGACTGTCTCCCTGATCCCAGTTCTGGTGTCTGGCAGAGCAGTAGCTCCCAGCAGCAGCAATTACAGGGAATGTCCTGAAGATATGGGCTGAACAGGTGTGTACTTAGATTTTACAAAGGCTTATAACTTGGTGAGATTTTCATGGGAACAGCAAAAGACACAACCCTGAAACAGAGACAAAACCTTGCCAAATTTCAAGCCCTTCCGCCAAAACATAGTGGTGCTAGAGTTATTCAATTAAATGGTTGTAAAAAAAAAATATTTATTTTTCAAAAATGACAGAATCATTTTTGCTGATTCTCCAAACAAAACAAACCAGTCGGAGGAAGATACATAGCATGGGGAATTTCAGCCTGAACAATTTAAATTTGGCAACGTTTAAGCAACTGAAAAGGGGGTCTTATAATGGGAAAGTGTTGGAAATTATTAACTATGTTGGGCAGGGCAACCAGTATAACCCATGGCTGTGGAAGAGGGCCCCTGGATCCAACCATCCAAATTCCACAAAAGGGTACTTAGTGAAACATTCTTTTGTTAAACAATTTGTGAGAGCTGTAAAGAGAGTCAATGGCAAGGTAAATTGTTCCTCCGCCTATTGTGAATTACAGCAGCAAGGTGCCTGTGAATAAGAATAGAGCTACTTTTATTACTGTTTCACGCCTACCATTCTTTTCCCACTAAGGTGTACAAGATTTATTCCATTAGATGTGAGAGAACAATTGCATAAAAATCAAACATACTACATGTACCTGTTCTCTTCATAATGATCCATGATGGATAAATAATAACACAAGTATTAACTATAGTGCATACAATCTATGAGCAGATCACTACCATTTGTAAACAGACATTTATCTACACATCAAGTGCTTGTGGTGCTTTATTCACTGAGTACAATCCATAATGCGTAAATACTACCATTCTGCTTATCTCAAGCTCTTAAATTAATTGAGCTCTTTGCAGCACTGGAATGCATAGATAAAATGATCACCCATTTACAGCAAATCAACTGCTAAGACCTGAGATCCATTTTAAGAAGGGGCAATTAATTCTGCCTATTTGTTCAGAATACAATTCCGATTTGGAGTAAATATATGATTACATCAAATCCTAAGTGACCATATCAAATGCGGGGGAGGACCCACAAACCAGACAAATACAAAATAATGTGCAGGGGAAAAAAGTTTTTTCCCCCCCATTTAGGGAAAGTCTGAAGAATAATAACTGCAGAGGAAAATTACTATTAGGGTTATCTACAGTCCAACAGGATCTATAAATCCTTTATCAGCATTCGCAATAAAAACTAGATAATAACATCTGAGCCTGCTTAGGCTAGACTACAGTATCTTCTGACATGCACTTACTGAATTATTTGAATTTAAAATTTAGTGCACTGTAGTTTGCTAGAAGTCCTAACACATCATAACTGAGCTGAATGCCCAATATTCTATTTAAACCACACAGATTCCCCGGCGGCAGGGGATGCATTATTGTCAGATTTGGGGGGGGGGGGGCATTCATATTATATTTGTACTCATTTTCCCTGAGCTGAGAAATACAAACTGCCTGGTGTTGGTCACCTGAGACAATTGTTCTCTCCTGTAAATCAAGATGCCACTGCCTGACTTTTCTTTATATGCAAATTGCTCTCAAGGCGCCTCCATTCAACATTAAATACTGCTCTTGTTTCCAGAGGGGAGACATAACTTCTCCCGAGGACGCAATATTTAATTGTTAGTGTAAGGCCATGTCTGTGCTAGAAACTTTTGCCGGTATAGTAATATTGGTTAGGAGTGTGGGTTTTTTACATTTCTAAACCAGCAAAAGCCCTAGTGTAGATACAGCTATACCAGTATGAGTCCTTTTGCAAGTATAGCTTATTTCACTCGGGGAACCAGTACAAGCCATACCAGCAAAAGAGCTCTTTTCCTCAGTATTCTACACTAGGAGAGTTTGTTGATATAGCTAGACAGGCACAGCTATAGCGGCAAATCTTTTCTAGTGTAGCTGTGACATGAGTGAAAGTCACTAGGAAGAGCTCCCTAAGCAGTGTTAGCTGACAGCTGTCCTGAAGCACTCTCCCTACACAGTATCAAGGCTAGCTGGTTGTGGTGCTAAAGTAATAGCAAGTTCCCTTTCACACACCATCAGGATTGTAAGTGTGCACTGCTGTGTGCTTTCTGCCTAGCTAGACCCATCAAAATGCCTTCTTTGTTTCCCTTCGTCCCCTTCAAATACAACCACTCAACTGCATGGGATGCAGACCACATCTGTTACCTAAATGTTTACCAATGCACAGGATGTCAAATTTTAGTTTAGTACACAGGCATCCACAGTGTCAACCAGCTGTACAACTAACCACCAATAATCACATCTAAACAAAAAGGTCCCAGAAGGAAAATACTTTTAAATAATGAAAGACTGCAAAATTGATCTGCATAGGAATTACTCCCAAGAAGACCTGAGCTGGGTGAGTGGAGCAAGAGGAGGGATAGAAGGAAAAAACCTTTAAGAAGCTGAAAGTTCTGGAAACTTTTTCTCCTGGGCAACTATCAAATAATATCACAAGAGTTCTACCAGGGGGATCTGCACCAATTAGCAGAGAGCACTGAGCTAGGCAGAGAAACCACAATGAAACGTCAGGTCACTCAGCTGAGACCCAGCCTCCTCTCAATGCCAGGAAAAAAAATTCCAACATTTAAATACTTTAGATCTGAAATACTTTATCAAATATAGTGTCCTGTTAGAGCCCTTAGCATAATGAAGGAGCTCACAGAGGAGGGATTATTCTACCATGTACAAACTAATTGCTGCATGAGTCAGGAAGGAACTTTTCTTTTACGTATGCAATGGACTATGAATTGCTATGAGGGCAAGAGGAAGCGATTTGCTTTTCTCTCAGCAACCAGTACTGCTACTGCTGGATCAGATATGAAGGGCCAATAGACCAATCCACTATGACAACTCCTCTATTCCTCTTTAGTTAACAATATAAAACTTTTAGCTGCTACAAAAGTCATTATGTGGACAATATTTATTTTGAGAGGTAGCAATCCTAACTGTGCTTGAGTAAAGGTGATGGCAGCACCAGCTGACAGCAGCAGTTAAGCAAATACCAGCGAGCCATCAAAATCCTCTGTGTTTTTTCTCACTATTCTTCCAAGGATCTTGTGATTGGAAGGGAGTTAACTTGCATCTCCACTGTACTGCATGGTACTATTCTTACCTGTCTCCAAAACAAATCAGCTGGGCTATTAGTGATGCTCCTTGTAACCCGCCTTCAGGAAAGCAAATCCAATTCCCAGGGGAAACACCAGCTGTGTCCTCATCAAAGGAGGAAGCTCAGCAGCTCCATTTGTGTAGCTATTTTTCTGATCTCTTGCTAAATAACAATATTTCACACCCAATGATGAAATGTTTCATCACCATACTGTCCATAAGCGATGTCACTCTTATGGTGGAAATATACTGCATGGTAAGTAAAGTCTATGTATGGAGAAATCCTTGTGCATGAAAAAGAAAACATAGCTTCTACATTAATAAATATTTATTGTAGCCCTTATATGTTGCCTTTCAGCTTACATTTTTTTGTAAGTGTCCTCCAACATTGTAGGTGCAATTTTGCACCCACATTAAATGGAAAATTAAACTCTGCTTTCTGCTGCACCCTTTTAGATGCCTAACTACCTCACTGCATCCACAACCTCAGTGGAAATTCCAGACGACTCCAGCTGTCTCCAGCTGGTCTTCATTGGCTTTTGTTGGTAAATGTTGATTTCTAATGGCCTTTATTGTTTTTAATTAATCCTCTTAGTTCTCAACAAAAACCATCTGAATACACCCACAACTGCAATAACATCAATGAATCGGAGAGTGCGTTGTTCACACAACAACAATAGCATTGTCTCATTTGCAGTATACAATAGGCATCAGAAAAGCTAATCCTCACTTCACGGTTCTTGCACCTACATAGCTCATGAGACAGCACTCGGGCTGGATAAGATGCTCCCTCAACCAGACCTGTATTTATATTGGGTTCCTCTGTGGTTAATATAATTGCTCTTTGCATACATTTAAATAATTTTCTCCTGAATTAACCTCAAACTTCAGCCATTTATAGCACAGCATCTAACACCATAAACAGGGACCTGACATATCCAGCCAACCAACTGGCTCAGGCCAGAGCTTGTTCTTTCCTGATCCCCTATAATGGAAGTCAGCTGCATTGTGAAGTATGATTAGAGATGTGAAGTCATTAGAGTCAAAACACTTTCCTATTCCCTACTAATCCATGCCAGTCAGAGGCCTTCAGGAAATGACTGGCTGTAATCAGTGCGCTGGCTTTTAATTGAAAAGAATGCATTAGGTGTCATCAGCCACTTCATTGTCACACCACACAGTCAGCAGAGGATAATGAGCCCACAGGCTCTGTGCCACTTTAACCATTTTATGTTATAGTTAACATATTGTTTCACAGCATACAATAGGTGGGGGGAGGAATAGCTCAGTGGTTTGAGCATTAGCTCAACAGGGTTGTGAGTTCAATCCTTGAGGGGGCCATTTAGGGATCTGGGGCAAAAAAATTGGTCCTGCTAGTGAAGGCAGGGGACTGGACTTGACTTGATGACTTTTCAAGGTTCCTTCCAGTTCTATGAGATAGGTATATCTCCCTATATTATATTAATGCTGTCTGTCTCTCTCATGGTTCGGGGAAGAACCTGAGGAAGCTCACTGAGACAAGTCACTTACGTGGCCCCACTAGCAAGCCTTATTGTTTGGGTGGATATCAAGTTTAACCTATCAAGGTTTGCCTTTGCACATGACTTGGTCCAATTCTGAACACAGGTACAGGCCAATCTGGCCAGCAAAACCCACACACTTGCTTTAAAGCTACCAAATGTGGATATAAGGAAATGCAGAAGATTAGAAAGTAAATAGACAGAAGATTGTCTTAGTTTATGGAATTTTATGTATGTTACCTTCCCTTCCCAAGCTACCTATGATCACCAACCACTGAAACACTAGTCATCTTTCCGTGGGAGGTGGCCACGGTTTAACAAAGCACAGTGAGCTAGATTCTGAGCTCAGTTATAGTGACATAAATCCATTGTAACTCCCAGGAAGTCAATGCAGAGGAACACCCAGGGCCGGCTCCAGGCACCAGCCGAGCAAGCTGGTGCTTGGGGCGGCAGCTTGTAGGAGGCGGCATTCCGCCCAATCCTAGGGCGGCACAGCCGCTTTTTGTTGTTGTTGTTGTTGTTCCGCTCCGGCCGCCCTGTAGGGGGCAGCGGCGTGGAGGATGGGAGCGCCCTGCAGCAAGCCCGGCAGGGCAGCCCGCGTCCTTCCCTCCCAGCCGACCGGAGCGGTGCGGAGCCCTCCCCGCAGGGGGCACGGCAGGAGAGGCCGCGTGGCAGCGTCCCGCTGAAGCCCTGGCCTCCCGCCTTCTCTCTCTCCCTCCGCTCCCTCCCCCTCCCCCCGCTAGCCGGGGCACATCTGCAGGGCAGGGAGTCCCCCTGCACCCTGGCTCCGGCCACGCCGCAGGGTTGGTTTTTTTTGCTTTGCTGTTCTGGCTGCCACGTTTGTGGTTTTTTTTGGTTTTTTTTTGCTTGGGGCAGCCAGAAAGCCAGAGCCGGCCCTGGGAACACCAATGTCACAAACAGCAGAATCTGGCTTACCAATTCTAACTGAAACTACAAGGGGAACTTTAGGTGAGACGGGTATAAATTATGGAAAACAGCTTGTCTATAAAACCCACTACTGCTGTCCAGTCCCCTTTCCTCTTTTTTCTTGTTGCTTTAACAGTGGTGGGAGTGGCAGATAAAGCAACAGTCATAGATTAGAACCTCTCAACTTTTGAGATGTATCACATTAACATTAGTTAAACCTAGTTGATTTGACAATTAACTTTCTGCCTAAAGAAGAATTCCTCATAAATCACACAGTGATTATCACTCCAAATACAACCCAGCTAATAACTTATAAAAAGAAAATAATATTAACTAACAGTAGTAGGATGTTTAAGTGTCCCATTTCCAAACAAACATGCTGTGATTTGCTAAACTACCTAAACAACTCAAATGAGTGACTTCAGCCAAGCTGACAGATGGCATGTTATAGCAGCAAGCCACTACAAACTTTAAAAAAAAAAAAACATTATTGAAGCGAATTGTAATAGAAATAGAAACAGCAAAGTCCATGAAACAACAAAAAATACAACGGGGATAAAATTCAGCATACAAAATACTTCTGATTTAAGCAAGTTATAAGCATGATCAAAATCATGCCCATAGGGCATAACCCAACAAAGTACTTCGTTTTAAGCATGACTAGTTCAGATGACTTAATCTGGACTACTCCCATGCTTAGTTAAACACAGGCTTAAGTGCTTGGCTGGAGCAGGGAATTAGTGTGCTCTGTGAGGCTGCAGGGAGCAAGATTGCATCAGTGTTCAAATTCAGACCTGGTCAAGTCTGTTTTCATTTAGTTCAACCTCCAATCAGCAGTGTAGCACTTCAGTAATGACTGAGGTAGGTTATAGAATATCATTTATTTTATGGTAGCACCCAATGATCCCAGTGGCATTGGAGCCCTACTGGAGGTTCTTAAGAACAGGTTAGACAAACACCTGTCAGGAATGGTTTAATTATTACTTAGTACTGCCCTGGGTCCAGGGGACTGCACTAAATGACCTCCTGAGGTCCCTGCCAGTCCTACACTTCTATGATTCTATGACCATGCTGGGCACTGCTTATTAAGAACACATATATGAAGACAATTCTCTGCCAAAAAGAGCCAGGGAATGATGTATGGTAAATACAGTACTGGATGCTGCTGTAATCCAGCCTGACTATTCTCGGTCTCTGCAGTGGTTTTTGTCTGTGTGTGAAAGTCTGCAAGAATCAACAGGAACTGTGGCACTGTATAGGGTTCTTCAGGATGCATGTACTTTAAACTACCTACTAAATCTTAACTATTTATAGCACAATGAGACGTTCCAAGGCTCCTTCTAAAATTTAAATAAAATGCATATATTAATTTAATTGTGGGAAATTTTCAGTTTTTTCCTCCACAGTCTGTCTAAACCCTTCCCGTCACAAATTTGATCAGAAAGCTGATATCTAGAAATAGGTCGGTCTTGTTCCCATATTTTACCTTCTGGCTTTTTCTAATCATTTACATTTGGCCTTTTTTTGATTTTTTAAACATCTGTTTAACAATAATTATAAAGAGAAATCACGAAGGAAAGGACACAAAGTAAAACTGCAATGAATGGTATCATTTGGTGGCCTACGTGAAATACGTTGGTGGCATTAGTCCAATACTCCACAATTTTCCAGCTCTCAATGTTTCAATGTTTAAATGGTTACACTGGTACTCAGCTGCTGCTTCGCTCTGCACCTCTGGCCCTCCCATCTCTCTCTCTCACTTTCTTCCATCTCAGCAATACTGTGACAGAAAAGAAAGGAGACTTTTCTAAAAATAAGCACAATACCACTGGTGGATGAAGAAAGTAGTATGACCAGGGAAATATAGGAGCAGTTGTCATTAATTACTGTTTATCAGATTGGGTTTACATATCAAGACATATGTATGATTAGTCATAAGTTTTATATATGATTTTTTTTTCTTGGGTGTGATTTTTGTGTCTTCTGTGAAGCACCTAGAACAGTAAATATTATTACACAGCCAGTGTGTTAGACACTTCAGGACCAAGGACCTTATTTTCATATCTTTCTGTGAAGAGCTTGTAATTGAAATAGACAACATACAAAGAAAGGCGAGAGCAACAATGGAAAAGTAATGCGGTTGAACAGGTTAAATTTAAGCTCACGTCATGTTCATCCTGTGATCTGGCATGGATTTGTAGGTATATGCGCACGCTTCCATCTTGCTGACTTAGACTCATTTAGAAGAGCATTTTTGCATCAACATCTCCTGAAAACCCTCCTGACAGTTGCTAACACAACAGAGCTGGATGCACAAGAAATTCCATCCCATAACATGGCTGCCTGTCAGGATCCCAACAAGGGCAGTCAGGGCCAAGGGTCAGAGTGGGGGCAAAGCTGAGGCTGGGAGTAGCAGAGGAGTTCGTAGTCAGGTTCTAGGCCAGGGTCAATACCAAGGGTCAGAGTCTGAGTCAGGTTTCAAGATCTGAGTTAGGAGGCAAAGTCCAAATTAAACCAAGGTCAAAGCCAGGAATTCAGGAGCAAGGAGCAGGAACGGTTGTGGCAGTTACAGGAGATCCACACTGTTTCCTGGACTTGCCCCTCTGAGTTTATATAGCGCAGGGAGCCAATAAGGAGCCATGAGGCTGCTGTCTGTTAATCCTTCGAGGCAGAACTTCCCATGATCTGTGTGCACAGTGGGTCATGTGAAGTGGAGCACAAGCTGATCATAGTTGCCACTGGGTGGCAGCCTAGAGCTGCCTGGTAGCTCTGTAGGACTGGGTTCTAGACCTGCAGGGCCTTATACTGCCATCAAGACAGACGCTGTATGTTCCTTTCTAATCAGGCAAGTTAAGGGCAGGGGTGAACTTGAAGATGTGTTTTAAGGAAGGACTTGATGGGAGAGAGAGTAGGGACACAGTAGACCAATTCAGACAGAGGTCTAAAGGTACAGGAGGCAGCATGGAAGAAGCCTTTGAAACAAGAATAGGAGCAAGACACGGTGACACCAAGGGTTAATTTTGCAGCTTGGGCTGAACAAGGGGAGCACATCAGAAAGAGAGGACAGCAGATAGCTGGGCAGGAGCCAGGCTGCCTTGCCTTGTCCCTGCCTAAACAAGCAGATAAATTTGTTCTAAATGGCAAGGGGAAACCAGCAGAGGGATCTAATAAAGGGCAGCAGCATTCTGGACAGACCAATCCTAGTGTAAAGAATGGGAAATCATGATCAATGAAATGTGAAGGGTAACTATTATTACCAGGCAAACCAGCAGATATGTCAATGTTAACTAGGAAAAACTGGAACAAAAGCTCTTTGTTCTTAAAAACTACTTCACAATTCAGCAGCAAAAAAGGGGCAAAAATCCCACAACTTTGGGCAAAACTTTCTGCAGAATTATTTAGAAAACCTGTTGCACCTCATACAGAAAACAAACCCATCAGCAATGACATTTGTTCAGGATCAGCAGGGAGGGAGTGTGTGTGCAGGAGACTAGAGGCTACATTTGGAGAAAGAAGCTTTGGTCAATAAACACACACAAAAAAAAATCAAGAGTCCTTCAGATTTATCAACATGATTAATTTATCAAGGTAGAAGCTTTTATGATTGTACTTGCTGCTTTGAAGTTCTGTGAACTATACCAATTGTTTATTTATGATTCCATAATCAAACTGTGTCAGAAGTGCCGGGCATTGTTAAGGCCAGGGCATTAAAGTACTTCCTCAATGGAGACTGAACATGCCTGCTTTGGAACACATTTCGACCTAACAGTACTTCGTGCTATGCTGTGGGGAGATAACAATAATGCTGGTATCTGCGGACAAGAGGAAATTGTGCCCTTAGAGGAGCAGTACCTGCAGGAGCAAGGGTAAAAGAATGCTCTGTAAGGAATGTCATTTTTAGTCACTAAGCCAAGGACACCAGGAGCATGCAAAGCTTGATGCTTCTACTCAAGGAGTACTTTTTCCAGCCCCGGTTTTGGTTATTTTTCTAAAATTATTTTTTCTGTGTTCACTGGTGTTTACACATCACTTCCTAATATTACATTATATAGCAGCCCCTATCATCACAGTATCTGAGCATCTCACAAACATAAATGAACCCACAAGAGGAGAGGTAATTCTTGATTTAGTCCTAAGTGGAGCACAGGATCTAGTCCAAGAGGTGAATATAGCTGGACCGCTTGGTAATAGTGACCATTGTGATGGGTTGGATCACAGAAACCCCCTTGGGAGCTGCCACCTGATGTGCCTAGACTACCCCTGCTCCTGTTTTCCCTGCCAGCTCAGGACTCCAGCACCCTGTTTTGCTGAGCCAGACACTTCCATCTGCTCCAACAAAGACCCAGGATCTGAATTACTTGCCCCAAAGCTGCAGGTTTACCTGAAAACAGCTCACAGAAGTGTGCTTGTCTTTAGCACTCAGATGCCCAACTCCCAATGGGGTCTAAACCCAAATAAATCCGTTTTACCCTGCATAAAGCTTATGCGGGGTAAACTCATAAATTGTTCGCCCTCTATAAAACTGATAGAGAGATATGCACAGCTGTTTGCTCCCCCAGGTATTAATACATACTCTGAGTTAATTAATAAGTAAAAAGTGATTTTATTAAATACAGAAAGTAGGATTTAAGTGGTTTCAAGTAGTAACAGACAGAACAAAGTAAGGCACCAAGCAAAATAAAATAAAATGCGCAAATCTATGTCTAATCAAACTAAATACAGATAATCTCACCCTTAGAGATGCTTCAGTAAGTTTTTTCCTCAGACTGGACACCTTCCAGGCCTGGGCACAATTTTTTTCCCTGGTACAGCTCTTGTTCCAGCTTAGGTGGTAGCTAGGGGATTCTTCATGATGGCTCTCCTCTTTCCTTTGTTCTGTTCCACCCCTTTATATATCTTTTGCATAAGGCGGGAACCCTTTGCCCCTCTGGGTTTCCACCCCCATCCCCCCACTGGAAAAGCACCAGGTTAAAGATGGATTCCAGTTCAGGTGACATGATCACATGTCACTGCAAGACTTCATTGCCCACTTGCCAGCACACACATATACAGGAAGACTCACAGGCAAAACACAGCCATCTGCAGACAATGGACCTGGTTAATGGGAGTCATCAAGATTCCAAACCACCATTAATGGCCCACACTTTGCATAATTACAATAGGCCCTCAGAGTTATATTTTATATTTCTAGTTTTAGATACAAGAGTGGTACATTTATACAAATAGGATGATCACACTCTGTAGATTATAAGCTTTGTAATGATACCTTACAAGAGACCTTTTGCATGAAGCATATTCCAGTTACATTATATTCACTTATTATCATGTTTTTATAAATTTAACATCCCTGTGGTGGGGAAAACACCACAGCAGCCCAATACTGTAGCATTTAATTTCAGAAAGGGGAACTACACAAAAATGAGGAAGTTAGTGAAACAGAAATTAAAAGGTACAGTGCCAAAAGCGAAATCCCTGCAAGCTGCATGGAAACTTTTTAAAGTCACCATAATAGAGGCTCAACTTAAATGTATACCCCAAATTAAAAAACATAGTAAGGGAACCAAAAAAGTGCCATTATGCTTAAACAACAAAATAAAAGAAGCAGTGAGAGACAAAAAGGCATCCTTTAAAAAGTAGAAGTTAAATCCTAGTGAGGAAAATAGAAAGGAGCATAAACTCTGGCAAATGAAGTATAAAAATATAATTAGGAAGGCCAAAAAAGAATTTGAAAAACAGCCAGCCAAAGACTCAAAAAGTAATAGCAAAAAAAGTTTTAAGTACATCAGAATCTGGAAGCCTGCTAAACAACCAGTGGGGCTACTGGACGATTGAGATGCTAAAGGAGCATTCAAGGACGATAAGGCCGCGGAGAAACTAAATGAATTCTTTGCATCGGTCTTCATGGCTGAGGATAATTCCCAAACCTGAGCCATTCTTTTTAGGTGACAAATCTGAGGAACTGTCCCAGACTGAGGTGTCATTAGAGAAGGTTTTTGAACAAATTGATAAACTAAACAGTAACAAGTCACCAGGACCAGATGGTATTCACCCAAGAATTTTGAAAGTACTCAAATATGAAATTGCCTAACTGCTAACTGTAGTTTAGTAACAATGGGGTAGCCATGTTAGTCTGTATCCACAAAAACAACGAGGAGTCTGGTGGCACCTTAAAAACTAACAGATTTATTTGGGCATAAGCTTTTGTGGGTAAAAAACCCACTTCTTCAGATGCAAGGAGTGAAAATTACAGATGCAGGCATAAATATACTGACACATGAAGAGAAGGGAATTTTACCTTACAAGTTGAGAACCAGTGTTAACAAGGCCAATTCAGTCAGGGTGGATGTGGTCCACTCCTAATAATTGATGAGGAGGTTAACAATTATTGGGAGTAGACTGGTATCAATACAAGTAATCTGACATATCTGCTACCAATTCAAGTATTTTCAATATTTAAGAATTCTCCCATTCTCAGTCAGTTCCTTCTATCAGCAAGAAGTACTATACATCCAGGAAGGTTTCTACTCTAGCTGAGAAAGTGAACCAGATTCCCACAGCATGAGATATAAGTACCCATTTGATAACCAACAGGCATCTAGATAGTAAAAACCACAGGATACCATACTCAGAAGGGATTCTGAGTACCTCAAGTGTTGATACAGTGCTTTTTCATTCTTGTTCTATTCCACTTCTTAAGGTCCTTATCAGCTGCCCAGTGCTGTGTATCCTTGGTTTTCAATTCCTTATATCCTAATGTGAAGAGTATCACCACACTTCTCCATTTTCAAATTGCAGCTCACCACTACAGAACTACAATCCCAGCTATTCTTGCCTTTCGGTCTCTCTTATTTAGAATGTACTTATCTAGACTGGCATTCAGTTAACAGCCAACCTGGTTTCAGTCACACCCACTAGATCATCGTCACCATAATTTAAAAAAAATCAAATTCTTCTTGCTCATTCCCCATAATCTTTGCATTATTGCAGAGACATTTCAATATATCAGTACTTTCTTATTCACCTTCTGTTTCAGAATAACTCAGTCTAGTTTTGAAGCTGGGAAGAACCTACCAGCTTTTTTTTTTTTTTTTTTTTTTAAGTAAAAGCTCTCCCCTCCCTCAGCTAGTTTAAAAGTCCACCTAACAAGCACTGACAGTTCTAAACCCGGCATGCTGATTTAGGTGGAGACTGTCTAATCGAGAGAGTAGCCATGAATTAGGGGTGTAAACTGTTAAACGGTTAACTGGTAAGCATTAGTTTTATTGGTTAACCCACCCTCACTGTTAAACCCCAGCCCAGGGCCAGCCCACCGATCCCAGGCCCAGGCTCACCCCAGCCACGCTGGCCGGCTGGAGCAACCCCAGCCCCGGGCCAGCCAGAGCAGACCCAGTCCCTCCCCCTTTAATCAACTAACTGATTAAAGGACATAATTTTAATTGTTTAAACAGTTCACTTTTTAACCAATATTTACATCCCTGCCATGAATCACAGGATGTGTTCCCATGCTCTGTGAACTCCAAACCCCTCTTCTCTACACCATCAGCTGGGTCTCCATGATCAATCTTCTTTCTTCACTTGTTCTTGGCACAAGAAGCATGGCTGAGAAGACTGCTCTCTTTTTCTACTCACTCTTGATTACATAACATCTGACTTTGAATTATATCACTTGTTTCCACATGGAAAATCCCCTTCATTCTTCACGCTGTCATCCTTATCAGGCCATCCTTTGGAACAAGGAAGAAAGGCAGCAGGTGTGTGGGACAGCCAGGGAAGCCCAATGATATTCCCCCTCCTCTGCATTCACACATAGACACAAAACCAACCCTTTGCTGTTTCCCCTGTCCCAATTCCTGTGAAACTCAGTCCTGGCTCTGAAAGTGAGGACATTCCAGATTCAAATGTTTCCTTCTGCCTGTTACAATAAGCACTCAAAAAATGGCTCCACTCTGTGGGACCGCCTTGCAAAGTGGAAATAGCAACGAACCAGAATTCAATTATGTAATGAGAAATTGCTTTAATTAGCCAGTTAATTGACTCCTGAATTGTAATAAGTAAAATAACTTGTTTTTACAAGGCACAGTAATCCCTTTCAGACGTACTCCTAGGAATCAGCTCTGCATCTTCCCTGCCTGATTATAACAAGAAGGAGGAGGAGTGATCTCAGAGATCTGAAATCCCCCTGCATCCCTTGGAGATGCATACAGTTAGTTATTACTGTAGTTCACTGCAGCAGAAAGAAGTAGAGGGGACAGGTGCTGAGTGACACAGCTGAATAACAAACTAGCCTTTTACTTCTACAGACCCCAGTTCAAATTTGAGGCAGGGCACAAATGCAATGAGCCAAACAGTCTTTATATCATTTTCACCTTTCACTTTTATCCATGAAAAACCAAAGGTATACAGCTCCAAACAATAAGCAGACTCTTCTCAAGAGAGATCTAAGATTGAAATGTCAGGGGGAGTTTCAGCTCAGACTGAGGTTCATTACCAGAGCTGCGTGCACAAGCCAGGACTGGAATAGGCAATTATTTTTAGGTCCAAAATGAAGTGCTTTACTAGATCTCTGTTGGAGCCCAGGAGAGAATAAGTGTGTGGCAACATTACATTAGCAAAGCTGTGTGGGGATCCAGGATTAGAATAGCACAGGTTTTCCAGGCCAAACCTGCAGTGCGTACTCCTGAACAATATTTTAAAATTCTGCAAAATTCTGGATATTTTATTTGTCAATATAATACTATATAATCACGCCAGTTTCAATTATTTTGGTAATTCGTTTCAAAATACCTGTCACAGCAACTATGTCTATAACAATACAGACACACACAAAAATTCCCCCAGGAGTAGAGAGTTAAAGAAACCCCTATGACAACCCAGTTCCTGTTTTTCTGCTCCCTACCAGCCCCCACCCCCCGAGCCCAGCCAGAGGGCTAGACACCCACAACCCCTCTCCCCAGAGCCCAGTTGTGGGGTGTCCCACCCCCCGCAGCCCAGACATCTGCATTCCCTACACTCCCAGAGCCCAGGGACCAAGAGGGAGAAACAGCCTGATGCTAGGTCCCAGGCTTGTACGGCGTTTCCTGCAAGCCGCCTCCCTTCTTCAGAGCGTGCCAGGAACTGCAGCTGCGGGGAACCCTCCAGCTCCCTCCCCCTACTCCCCGCAGTGTCTTCTATTTGTGAGCTGGGGAGCTGGGCTCTGCAGGGTCCAGTGGGGCCAGCAGCTCCGCAGCCCATTTCTGCAAGGGAAAACGGAAGTTCTGTGCAAATTCTGCATTATGCAGTGGCGCCAAATTCCTCCAGGAGTAAATGCACTGGCAAAGCTTGGGAAGGCTTGGGACTAGACTGGGCCGGGAACGAGGTACACTGGAAAACATGGTTGACGGTGGCCAGCTCCTGCCTGTTCTAGGGTTGGTTTTAGCCAGCGCTATTAGCACCTCATCATAAGCATATACAATTCCCCATGAAAAGGGAAAAAAGAGAAAAATGATTACCACGAGACAGCGGGAACATATTAACATAGCTTAATCCTGGGGCCTGGGATATCAGGTGTGCTGTGTGCAGTCAGTCACTGGAATCAGAATAGTAATGATCACAGGGGAGGAGAGGAGAGATGGGGCCAGGTATGACCAAACTATGAAGGAAAAGATACATTTGCTAGTAAAGAGAAGCTTGAGGACATGGAGGACGAGGCTTCTCCAGTGTGAAGGACACTGGAAGCAGATTGGTGAGTTCTGTGACATTTTTAGCATCTCTTTACTAATGTGGGGGAGAGCTAGGTGAAAAACAGGCACAGCAGCTGGGCAGACTGCGTCTGATCTAGGACTGAGCTTAATAGCACCCTCAGAGACTGCAAGAAAAATTGCAGTGTGAATTGGGAAGGGGGGGGCCTGGGAAAAAACTCAATGCTGCAGAATCGTCACTAAAGCTGACGTGGGCGATGAACCAAGAATTGCAGACAAATGTTTCTAAAAACCAACGTCTATGGGTTTGCTTAGAGCTGGCATTTTAAACTGAAGCCTAACAGTGCGTAATAAAAACTAAATCAGCGTCACGTCACTAAACAGCGAGCCATTGATTCCAATGGAGATTACAGCAGGGATGAATTTGGCCTGTAGCTGACACAAGAATAAATATCACCAAAAAGCTGTCTTCCAGGATACGATTAAGAGCAGCTTCTCCTTCTGGAGCCTACGGAAGCCATGAGGCACAGAAATACTTCTGCACGACAGCCTGGACAGTGGAGGTGTTCCAGTACTAAAACTAAAAAGAGGCCCCACGTTCATTAAAATAAATTTGCAGCTTTTGAAGCATGGTAACTGTAAAAGCGTGGAAAACTGGTTTTGCATCATGGTATGGGATTCTAGAAGGAATCAGATGGCTTGTGAGAGTGCATCAAAAGAAATTTAAAAAATGGATTGCAGAGGCAACCTGGAGGTTTAGAGCAGAGAGAAAAGAGCTCTTCTGTGGTTGTTACTGTGGCCAAAAACACCTGATTCAAGAGAATGATTTTACTTCTGTTGGCATCACTGTGAAGATCCCTACATGATCCTGACCAGGAATTCTAAACCATCCATGTAGACAGACAGAAAACTCCATCCCAGGTATTACTCAAAATGACCAAATACATGTGGGGACTAGAAAGTTTGGACATTTATTATCAGTTCTATGCAAACCTGAGGTATACAGCTTGATGTATATCAGGTATGGGCATATAGTGACCTGCCAGATCATTTTATTTGGCCCTCCACAGCTCCGGGTAGGTGATCCAGCGGCATCAGGGCTGGGAAGTGGGGTGGGATAGGGGATCGTGGGGGAAAGACCCCACTTGCGCATGGACATTCGCATCATGAGAGGCTGTGGCGAGAGCCAATAAGCTGGAGCAGGGAGCCCAGCCCAGTCCCGCAGGACAGGCGCGTTGCTGAGGGGCAGGCTCGCTCTACAAAACCCCCCTGGGGGCTCTGGCA
Organism: Emys orbicularis; assembly: GCF_028017835.1. Lineage (NCBI taxonomy): Eukaryota > Metazoa > Chordata > Testudines > Emydidae > Emys > Emys orbicularis. Next base: position 11,999,184 of record NC_088690.1, read on the forward strand.
GCCAGGGAGTGCCTGAACTCCCCCTCCATCTGCCAGTGTCCCACCCCCTGGCCTGCCAAAGGGTTTTAATGGATTTTGTGGCCCTCTACTACCTTCAGGTTGCTCATCCCTGATGTATACAATGACACTGTTTGTCCTCCATCTTTATCCAGAATCTCACAGGCCTCGCTTCCAAAGATAAGTTTTTCTCATTGGGCTAAGAGGGGAGGTTGCCACTGGCGCACTTCCAGTACAGAAGCTGACCTACTGCTCTCAAGACAAATCCCCAGGCAGAGGAGTCAAACTGACCCTCAATTAGCCACCACTCACATTAGCCCCAGAACCCATTCCCAAGATAAGCCTGAGGGTATGTCTAAACTTTGAACTCGAGGTGTAAATTCCAGCTGGAAGAGACAGACCCGCACTCTCTCTGACTGAGCTACCGAGATACAAACAGAGCGTAGCCACAGCGGTACGAGCGGTGAGAGGGGCTCCCCTTCTTCTCCCTGCAGGCTGAAAGAATTCCTTAGATACTAACGTCACTGCCATCTGCCTGATTCTCAACTGTGAAGCCACCAGCAATGTTCTGGAGTGGGGATCATGATGCATTCCATGGACATCGAAGAAGAAGGAACTTTCCCCCCAGCCCTATGAGAAAAGGATTAGCCTAAAATGCAGCAAACACTTTTTTTTATAGCACTGAATCCTACAGATGTAAGGACAGTCTTAATTATGTTTCTTATTGAAAAACTAGGTTGTTATTACAATGATATTTTCTTTATGATTCATACAATTCCCGTGTTTGACACCAGCATTATATCATTCATGACAGAATTACAGACCAGGGTGGATAAAAATAAACTATTTAAAAAAAAAAATCAAAAAAATCGGATTTTTTAAATTTAAAATCGGATTTTTTTGATAAAATGATTTTTGAGGAAAAAACCTATCTAAAGATAGTTTTAATTAAGATACATTATAGCTCAAGATATCTCATCAGGGAATAGGGATTATACATTCTAATTCTATAGTATGAGACAATATATTCATGTAATGTTTAAGAAAAGTTTTGTAAATTAGTTCCAACAGTTCATGGATTAGGGACCCAATTTTATGGGGTTCCAGCGGCTTCTGTGTAGATTATTTAGGTTAATCTTTCTATCTACCCAATGGGACTCAGTGCTCAGTCTAGAAGATACCATCAAAGATGCTTAGTTTTGTAGTTCTCAAACTGTGGATTTGTGTCTCCAGAGATAAATGCTTGTTAACAGCAAAAATGTTTTTAAATAAATAATATATAGAGGTGAGAAATAACAGACCTCAACCCTATTGTCCCTTTGCGAATTTGTGTATACACAGAGTCAATCCCTTACCTCTCTCTAAAAGTGCAAAGTTTCAAAAAGTTCAATGAATAGAAGATTATTGGGAGTGGAATAGATCTGGACAAGGAGAAGAAGTCTGGAGATAAATGTGAGAAGGGAGGGACAGGCAGTAGAAAAAAAGTGAAACTGTCTGAGCAGCATATTCCAGAAGTCTTGAGGTCTTTCTGAGTGTAGCCTTCATTGATTTTAGATCTATCATACCATTCTCTCATTAGAAGGGAAAACCTATAATGGCAGCAGGCCGCAAAAGAGACCCAATTTGGGAATAAGAACCATTCAAGAAATATATGTTTGCTGATGATGTTTTAAAGAAAGTCACACCAGTGAACTGGTGGAAGTCACTTAAGCACTTGGATTCAGAGACTGTTGAAGTGATAATCTCACTTTTAACAGCAGTAGCTTCTTCTGTTGAAGGAATATTTTCTTCCTTTGGACTAATTCATTCCAACTTGAGAAATCGTTTGGGACCTGGAAAAGCAGGAACGCTTGTTTTTCTTTTCCAGATTATGAACAAACAGGAAAATGAAGGTGAAGACGACTGAGTTGGCTGCAGAAACCAATATTTTAAGTTTCTCATGTTGACCTGGCTGACAGTCTATTTAATTTTTGGGGTTTTTTTTAAAAATATTTCATTTAACTATTTTAGTTAAAAACAATTTTAACAAAAACAAACCTGATTTTAAAAAACTTGAATGTTTAACTAAATTGAAAAATTCATATGCTTGTTTTGTTAAAATATTATGTTTGCTGTTGAAGAAAACAAATCCAGACTACATAACGTTGTTGTTTTAGTGATGGTGGTGTTCTCCTCCTAATACAGCATGGCAAGAAAATCCTCCAAATATTAATGATTAACCTGTTGAATTGGAGATAGTTTACCTCCGAATGACTTCATAAATATCTGCTTCAATTACCTTTGGTAAATGAAATAACCGAACAATAATTCATTTTCTGATATAGCTGTAAAACTAATCTGAAAAGTTTTCAAAATAAATCACTTTAAAAATGTATAGTGTGTACTTTCTAAAAATGAAACCTACATCTATCTCTGAGTTGTGAAGAATATGTATTAAGGTTATAACAACCAACAAGAATGCACTTCTATGTAGAAAGCCATGATTAAATCGAGTCTTCTTGACTAGTGATTTAAATCAAATTACAGACTATGAGACTCAATTATTTCATTTGAAAACATAGTGTAGGGAACAATTTGCACTAGCAGGGAGATGGGAAACATGACCAAACAGGTCCTTACATATCCAACTCCTTTGATCTTATATGAAATATCCCCTCCTGTGGGGTGGGATGCAGTAGCCCTTACAGCGTACCAACAACACTGCACAATAGTTTCAGAGCAGGGAAGGAAGATTACTATGCCCAACTGATGTACCAGGAGACATTTAAATAAGCAATTACCCAAGATAAATTTGGCCTCAAAATTTGACCTGAATTTGGTAAGGAATTTGTTTTATCTATCAAATCTATTTAAATTTGTAGATAGGAACTTAGAATAAAACTGAAGAAGATAAAGGTATATATGCAGCAAAGGAGACAGCACGCATGTAAGAGAGAAATACACCCAAGTGTATAGAATAAAGACAATGTCAGATATTACAGGGCCCACTTCAAAGAATCCATCACTGGGCCTTTGGGGAAGGGAATAATTCCAAGAATACATTATCAATGCATGGAACCAGAGCACCCAAAAGAATTCTGATACCCCTGTAGACAAACAAGAAATTAGGGTGCCAAAAAAGTACTTATAATGTGACAGAGGTTAAAAAAGGACAAAAAATTATACAGTTAAATTGAACAATTTGTTCAATCAAAGATTTTGTGGGTCAAACTGAGCCATACCATGCAGTAAAATAACACTGCCATGCTTCAGAGTTAACACCTAACAGAGTAATAGTCCTGCTATAAGCTATAAGCAGGACTTGATTACCACCGCCTATTGGGCGGTGCCCTGGGTTTCCCAAACTGTATGGCAGACTGGCCTCTCATATTGTTATTTAATACAGCACGGCCCTTTCAGTCATTAGATGTTACCACTGACATTCAGAGGCACTTGTATATTATCCATGGCCTCAGTGCTCCTTACCTCCTTATTCTAACCCTGGCTAAAGCACAGGTTTGCTATACTTTATATAAAAAGCAAGACTTCTTCATATTCCCACTCTCACTATCATCTTCAATCAGCCAAGCAGCTCCTCTCGGTAGGTCTATGTGCCTCCCACAATCACCCATCCTGCCCATATTAAGGCAGTGAAGACTGTGCAGAAAGCCAAAGATGAACACAGCATTATGACAATGAAGTGAACGTACATTTAGCTTCCAAAGGCACTTCTAGAGGGGCACAGACCATTAATTACACTTCATAACAAAGCCCTTGTCTGGAAAGGAGAAAAGACAGACATCATTATATGTACCATAGGGGCCACACTCATGAAGGAAATGAGGGAACCCTCCAGAGCCAGCAATGCCGTCTGTTCAGTCATCTGTTTGTTTGCTCTTTCAGACTTAAACGCCTGAGCAGATTTACACAAGCAAGTGCACTCAAGAGGTAGGCAAACTGAATAGGGAGACTAAACCAACTGGCTGCAGAGACTAGGGGAGTGGAGAGTTATATTCATCCTATGAATTTTATACTGCATGGGTGGGCAACGCTCAGCCTGCAGCCCACGGAGCTCTGCAATGTGGCCCAACAGCCACTCCATCTCTATATAGAGCTGTGCCCTAGGAAGCCGGTAGATCCCCTCCATCAAGTAGCCTGGTTGTACTGCATATTGGGAGCTGCAGTCATGTCCTCCCCAGGCTGCACTTCCACATTAAAGATAAGGATAATTATTTGCTTGTCAACTTCATGTTTCTGGGCAAGTTGCTAACAAGACACTCGGGGCTTGTCTACACTTGGAATCTTACCAAGATAACTATTCTGGAATAATTATTTCAATAGAAATCCTGTGTGGATGCTCTTATTCCAGCATAAGAATGCCCTTTTCTGATTTTGCTTGATCCACTTCCAAAGTGATCCACTTCCTAAATGGATTAAGTGAAATCAGAAAAAGATGCTCTTATTCTGGAAAGAGTGTCCACACAGGGGCTTACACCAAAATAACTCTTCTGGAATAATTATTCCAGAATAGCGATTTCAGTAAATTTCCAAGTACAGATAAGTCCTCAGCAGGGCAAACTTTGGGCACTGTTGGGATCCTGTTTCTCACAGAGCCAGCTGATGAAGCTCTCTCCAACTCATAGTGTGAGCAAAGGCATGCTATCTACGTAGCATATGCTACAGGCATAGGAAAGCCTGATGGGTTTGAAATATGAACTGAGCATTCTGAGATGCTTGACAAGTCAACATTCAGAATACAGTCAATTTGTGAAGAGAACCCCAGCCTTCAATGATGTATGAGTGAGAGGAAAATTTTAGGTTGTCCTATAGAAAACCTGCAGTCCGACTATCTACTTATTGAGCAACCCATGCCCTTGCTTGCTAAGCCCAATATCTTAGAGCTGTACTTCAACATCTACATAGGCATTTTTCAGGCCATGAAGTAGACTGTATGGCTTGCATGGATATGACAGACTTAAATCCAGCTAGGAGACCAAATTGAAAGAGTATATAAGAAACATGAAAACTATATGAAATCTCCCGGTTCTGTCTAATTGTTACCAAGATTTCACTTCTGGCTTGGAGGAGACAAAAGCTGGTGGCTGCCCCACTGCCTCAGACTTTGAAAGTGCTGGTAACATGAACAGATTTATCAGATTTACTGTATCTGAGAAGTCCTTGGCCTCTTCAGCTCTCTGAAAAGCCCTGGGATTTCTACAAGAAGCCCTCACATTCAGTGCTAATACATGCTGATATTTTAAGAGAAGGTTTCCTGAGTGAGCATACAGCCCGTCTAACAGAGTTTTATTGACAAGCATGCTTTAGTATTGTATAGACAACCTCACCTTATCAACTAATGTGCAAAGAAACTCCTCAAGGCTGGGGAAAAAGCTAGGAACCACACAGCAGGGATGCCCTTTGTAAATACCGCACCTAATACTAAAATACAATGGAGCTCACCTCCATGAAGAACACAGGACGACCATGGACTTTAGGTGAACTTTTATGATGGTCTGGCAAATAGCACATCATGCTGTCGCATGGAAGACCCAGGATTTTCTAGGTCAGTCTCAAGCTCTCACACATCCTCAGGAAGCTGAGTGTGGAAGGATTTCAAGAAGTCTCAGTCACTAGAGAAGAATGGAGACTACACTGCTCCTACTCCCCACCGGACAGCCAATTGAGCGCATCACTCCATAACATACGGAGTCAGAGGCAGGGAAAGAAGGATACTTAAAGAGGGGAAATGGCAGGACAATAAGGAGTGGGAAAGGCCCCAAGAGAGCCAATCTGTATGAAAAAGACTTGTGTGACAGTAAACATATACGGGCAGGTGTGCCCTTAAATGCTGCAGCGGTGCAGCTGCACCAGTAAAGCTGTACCGCGCCAGCGCTTCAATGAAGATGTTATCTACACCAGCGGCTATCAACCGGGGGTCGGTCCGAGAGCCCTTTCAGGGTGCCGCGGGACCCTGTGGCTGAAACCCGGTGCCCCGAGCCCCGGCACCCCCCATGGGGATGAAACCGGGAGTGGCGCGCGGCTGAAGCCGGCAGTTATCCGCCACCCTGCGCCCTGAAGCCAGGAACGGCATGGTGCTGAAACCGGGAGCCCCAGCACACCCCTTGCTGAAGTTGGGAGCCGCTCAGGACTAAAGCCCCAAACCCTGGTGCTCCCTACAGGCACAAACCCTGAACCCATGGGCACAGTTGTGGGGGCACAAGGCTGTTGTCCCTCCCTCCCCCCCGAAACTGCAGTGCCCTACCCATTGTGGAGCAGTCCGGGGGCAGCTCCACACCCCCACCTCCTCCTCTCCCCCAGCCCTCCCCAGGCCCAGAACCTCGCACCAGGTTGTAGATGAGACGCCAGAGCCAGGCAGTGCGGCAGCTGCTCCTCTGGCTGGTGGTGTCATGGAGCGGGCAGCTGCAGCTTTCCCCCATTCGCTGCTGGTGCCAGGGGTTGTGGCTGCCCCTCAGCTCCCAGCCCCCTTTGACTGCTCACACAGCCGGTAAGAGCCACGCGGGTGGGGGACCCGGCTCTGGGGCCAACAGAGCGTTTGGGGAGCAGCCACCACAGGGGGAGCACTCCTGGCACACAGCCCCTAGTTACCCTTTGCCTGCATCCTTAGCTACCCTCCTGTCCATACACAGCCCCTAGCTAACCCCTCCCTGCATTCTGAGCTACCCCCCGGCCTGCACACAGCCCGTAGCTACCCTCTCCTTGCATCCTGAGCAACACCCCTGCCCGTACACAGCCCCTAACTACCCCTTGCCTCAACCCTCAGCTACACCCCTCACTGCACACAGCCCCTAGCTAACCCCTGCCTGCACCCTGAGTAGTTTTCAAACTTTTTGAGCTGAGTCCCCCTTTGAGTTAAATTTGTTGGTTGTGACCCCCCCCTCCCCCCGCACACACACACACACAACCCAGACAGGTGGGTGGCCTGCTGAGATGAGTCGGGGGTGGAGGTGGCGCTCCCTCCCTGGACCCCACTGTGCGGAGCTGGCCTGAGCCCCGCCAACCCTTTGCGCCCCCCCCCCCCCCCAACAGAAGTCAAACTATGCCTATGCCCAAGGATCGTCCCACCTCGCTGGTCCCTGGAGTTTTTATAGCTTGATGAGGGGGGCCTCAGAAAGGAAAAGGTTGAGAACCCCTAATCTACACCGATGGGAGGGCCTACCCGTCAACATAGGTACTTCACCTCCACAAGAGGCAATAGCTGTGTCAAGGAGAGAAGCCCTCCCGTCAACATAGCGCTATCTACACAGGGGGACAGGTCGTTATAACTACTTAACTTGGGGGTGGATTTTCACACCCCGGAGCTATGTAGTCCTACCAATATAAGTTTATAGTGAAGACCTGGCCTTGGATCACCTTTTCTCCAGAAGCCAAGTGTGATCTTGTAACAAATGCTGCTTGCCTCAAAAACACTGGCAGGAGAATCTGAAAAGTCTTGGTTCTCTCTCACTTAATTGCAATTCATCTGCAGCAGGAAAACAGGTTAAATATCAGAGGAACAGGACTTTGTAAGAACTGGCCAGAAAAGGACCAATCTGCCAAAGATGTTGTAGAATCAGATTCACTATCTCGAAGGCTAGATTTGACATCCCTTCCTCTAACATGGTTTAGGGGTAATGACTTTATCTCTTCCACGATGAAATGGATATGGGGGCGGGCGGGGGGGAGAGAGAAGATAGATGTTTAGATACCAAGCTGCTGATGGGCATGATGATAGGTAAGCACTAGAGTCCTTCCCAATTCAAATGATTTTATTTAACTAGTGCAAGGAGACCAGCAGCGTCATACTCCTGTCTATTTAATTCAGAAAGATACCTGGCAAAAATCTAAATGCAATACCAGTCAATGAAAGCACAGGTCTCTTCAACACACAGCTGAATTAGCTGTACAGAAAGGTGCGATAAGAGAAAAAAAAAAACTTCAGAAGACTTATTAGCAGTCACTCTTGTAAATGCATAAAGAGAAGAGAAAAAACTCTCAGACATTATCCTATTCATCATCTTCCCCTGAGAGGAGTAATCATGAACTCCTTTACATGGTCTTTCATGGAAAATTAAACTGGAGCATTTTCACTGCCGTATCAGCTAGAATATGATGCAATTACCTAGGTGACAGGGCTAACCAGTTTTCCTTCTACCTTTCCTTCTATCTAGCATAATTACCTGACTGAACTGATGGAGCAATGCAGAATTCAGACTTGCAATTCTCCTCTCCTGGAGCTGCTGCATATTTAACTTGCAACAAGGACTCTGTCAGAGTGACGGAAAGCGTTGGCACCATTCTGTCATGTGAAAACATCACAGGCACTTCCACCAATGCAACATGCCATAATGTTAACAGCATGACACTGAAAACTGTATTTGTGCATAAAAAGAGAGAGGAAGGGAGGGAAGGAATGAGGGAGAAAGGAAAATAGACATATCTATTCACACTCCTCTGCCTTCTTAACATATTGTTTCGTAGGCTGAGGGAAAGCAGGTATGAAACAAACCCCAGCAGATATACAGACAATGCATCTTTAATAGTGATTAGGGCTTCCCATTTTCTGTTCCTGCTGATATATGAAATCACTGATAAAACTAAGGTCACGGACTTCCAGTAAATATTTATTTAAGGTGAAACATCTCTGTGACGGGTTGGGTCACAGAAACCTCCTTGGGACTGCCACCTGATATGCTGAGACTACCTCTGAGCCCGCTTTCCCTGCCAGCTTGGGACTTCAGTACCCTGTCTTGTTGAGCCAGACACACTAGCCTGCTGCAACACAGACCCAGGTCTGAACCACGTCCCCCAAAAGTTGCAGAACTTAACTGAAAACAGCTTAGAAAGTGCTCCTGTCTCTAGCACCCAGATACCCAGCTCCCAATGGGGTCCAAACTCCAAATAAATCCGTTTTACTCTGTATAAAGCTTATACAGGGTAAACTCATAAATTGTCCGCACTCTATAACACTAATAGAGAGATATGCACAGCTGTTTGCTCCCCCAGGTAATAATTACTTGCTCTGGGTTAATTAATAAGCAAAAAGTGATTAGATTTAAGTGGTTCCAAGTAATAACAGACAGAACAAAGTAAATTACCAAGCAAAATAAAACAAAAACACGCAAGTCTAAGCCTAATACAGTAGGAAACTAAATGCAGGTAAATCTCACCCTCAGAGATGTTCCAATAAGCTTCTTTCACAGACTAGACTCCTTTCTAGTCTGGGCCCAATCCTTTCCCTTGGTACAGTCCTTGTTCCAGTTCAGGTGGCAGCTAGGGGATTTCTCATGACTGCAGCCTCCTATTGCTTTGGCACAAGGCGGGAATCTTTTGTCTCTCTGGGTCCCCACCCCTCCTTCTAAATAGAAAAGCCACAGGTTTAAGATGGATTCCAGTACCAGGTAACTTGGTCACATGTCCTGTGAGACCCCAAGCCTTCATTCTTCCCAGCCTGACTCACAGGAAGGCTTGCAAGTAAACAGAGCCATCTACAGTCAATTGTCCAGGTTAATGGGAGCCATCAAGATTCCAAACCACCATTAATGGCCCACACTTTGCATAATTACAATAGGACCTCAGAGTTATATTTCATATTTCTAGTTTCAGATACAAGAATGATATATTTATACAAATGGGATGGCCACCCTCAGTAGATTGTAAGCTTTGTCATGATACCTTACAAGAGACCTTTTGCATGAAGCAAATTCCAGCTACATTATATTCACACTCATTAGCATATTTTCATAAAATCATATGGAGTGCAACGTCACAGTCTCCTCTCTTTGTAAACGTAGGGCCCCAGTCTCCTACCCGAGGATATGACTCCCATAGACTTTAATGGGCACGTGGCAGAAAATAGGGATCCTAGCTGTTTGCTTGGTAGTGCTGCTATCCAATGCAAATTGAAGTGGCAACTGGAAGAAAGTGAGGTTCAGTGCTGATGAAGCAACTGACAAGTATCAATCCACGACCTGAGAGGCAGAAGGTTTCCCAGAGCTCTTCATGCTAACCCAGACAAGGATACCGCATGCAGTAGGTAAGGTAAGCCACAGAATACTAGAGGCAAAGGCAACAGCTTCATGAGCAGAGAACCTGCCTTACTTTACAATTGAGAAGCTGTTTGTTCGCCCAGCGGCCTCTTCTCCTGGATAACACATATGTTTATTGGGGTAACATGTAAAACTACATCCCTCTGGAGAATGAAACTGTCTCTTTGTATACTAAAAACTGTGCTAAGAGATCTAACCAGCATTAAAAGCACATGCTTGTTTACAACAAGCAGAACCGCTGTTCACAGCACACTCATGAGACCAGCTGAATGAGACCAAGGGGATGAGCTATGGGGGTTGTTTACATCTCTATAACCAAAGTGTCTCTGGAGCTACTCTACCATTGCAGCCTTTGCTCTTCTGTCAGTACTGTGCCTGGTTTTGTTTTCATCCTTCAGAATTTTCCTAAGCAAAAGGATTCTCCAAATAATCTGTATTCTCATAATAGTCCATCTCACTAACCAGGTTCTAATCCATGGAATATAAATTTCAAGGAAAGTTGATTCTACCAGAGGACTTTCTCCAACAGGATTTCACAGGTGACATGCCCGCCATACGGTGAAGTGGGATTTATGCAGTACTTTCTTCCTAACTTTCCTTTTTTCTTCACCATTTCCTTTAAAGCTAAGACAAAAATCCTTGGTGTAGATGCACACCAGCAATGGCTGACACTGATTACCAAACACTGCCCAGTAACAAATATGGCATGTCCTTTAATGGAAAAATTCGTAGGCTCAAACTGCATATATACTATATTATTTATTATTATTATTATTTTCTATTATTTGTATTATAGCAGTGCCTAAGAGTCACATTCAAGGATGTGCCTGGCAAGTGTAGCCAAGGAACAAAGAAGACACCCTCTGTACCTGATAGTTTACTACTTACTAGTACTGTAGTTTGCTTCCATTACCACATCAAAAGCCTTGAGCCAACGGGGACATCTACTAGCATCAGTCATTCCCCTTCTTCCCAATCCCAACACAAAAGTCCTTCTTTCAGTGAAAATCCATATAGGCAGCTGGGAATGGAATGGACAATGCCACTAACAACAAGGGAACACTGGGGGAGGGAAGAGGTGACAACAGGAAAGTGGCTACAAAGCATACGAAGTGGACATGTGTGTCATTACCTTGGAAAGAACCTGTCCCGCCTAGTTCATGAGTGGTGGAACTCTCCTCAGGGACGAGGCTAGTTTACAAGTGTACAAAAAATGCATAGTTTCAAAATGAAACATAATCAACCCATAAAAAGAATACAAGTTATATGGGGAGCAGGGGCAGGATCCATGTAGCTTCCTCCCTGACCCAACAACTAAATGGGGGGAGCGAGAGGCCTTGTGTGAGCACCACAGGCAAAGAGACCGGGTGCCGCTCTGCTACTTCCCCTTCCTATGCCCCTCCACAGGGTGGCACTGGACTGGGATCAGCTTCTCACTGGGGTACCCAATGCAGATCTCATATTCACAGAAAACGTGGAGAGATTCCAAACAATCCTATCGCTATTTAATTTTTATTTTTAGCCCAAGATGAACAATTTCAGGAAAATACAGCACTGTTAAATGTAAAACAGCTATCCCTCATTATCCTCTACTAATTACAGAGGCAAGCTACAGTTAAAGGATGGTGCAACTGCCAAGTCAGCTCCCTGTGAATCGTGTTGATCTCTCCTCACTCCCTCTGTGTTATGCACAGTAATTTGGCTTCCAAATGGCAAGAGCCATTATGAGGAGGGTGTTCTCAATAGAACAGCTCTTTGTAATATTGAAGGTGCTAGTCCCCCATAACGAGGATGGAGAGCACGGTATTCAAACGTGGGGTACCTAAGTGAAGTATTGCTGCTTCTATAATGTGGATACAGAAAGCAAAGAACTCTCCCCACACTACCCCCAACACAAAATACCCAACACCATTCCTCCAGCTTCTCTTCTTGCTGTGTCTGTCCCCTCTGATTTCTTGCTGGCTGCGAAGTCAGTCTCCTGACACAAGCCAACTTCTATTCTCTCCATCTGTCAAGAATCCAATTTGACAGACTCTACGAACTGAAATCAAGGCATTTCCTGAACTCTTCACTCAGCTGGACTCTTCATCCTCTCATGCTGCTCTTTAATATCACCACAAGGAAATCTACTGAGTCGGCTCAGCTCAAGTAAACAGGGATAAAACCCCAAGTTCACTTTCTGGGGATACCCAGAGAGCGGTTGCTGACTCCATGATATACATGCCACTGAACAGGAACCTGTGGATGGGCACATAAACCTCACTCCGTTTGGCATTCACCTTCATTGCTGGGACTGCTGAAGAAACCAGCCTTAAAGGGAAGTGTGGCTGTACTTAGCTGAGACCAATTTCCTTGCTGTGTACAGTAACTAAGGCTATGTCTACACTGCGCATCGTACAGCGGCGCAGCTGTGCTGCTACAGCCGCGCCATTGTAAGGTAAGCAGTGTAGCTGCTCTTTGTCGCCAGGAGAGAGCTCTCCTGATGACAAAATAAAACCACCCCCAACAAGGGGCGGTAGCTTCATCCCCGAGAGCATCTCCCACTGACAAAGTGCTGTCCAAACCGGCGCTTTTTGTTGTTAAAACTTTTGTCATTCGGGGTGTGTTTTTTTCACACCCCTGAGCGACAAAAGTTTTAAAGACCAAAGTGCCTTAGGGACTATAAAGCTCTGCCCTCACTAAAACAAATGAACTGATTTTGAAACCATTTTCTTCAACGGAGTTATGCCTAATATACCAGCTGAGGATACGGACCTACTAATTACAGCCTTAGAAATCAACGTCTTGTCCCAACAATATCCAATATGCAAACATAACCATGGCTGACTACATTACTGATGGAAAGACTGAAATGCCTGACAGACAGACCCTTCCCAGTGCTATCCTGGACCTGACATTTCTCTGTTGTGGCTGACAGAAGGAGCTTACAACTAGTCACATAAGCATGGGCAGTGCATATCATAGGCTGAGGGAGGCTATACCTCCCCAAACAGCCCGGCCTGGCCCCGCTCACGCTCCTCCTGCTTGCCCTTTCCCCTTGGCCCCAGCCCAGCAGGCTGCTGTCTTCAGGGAAGTGTGCCTTGGCTGTGGATAGAGCTAGTGTTGCAGCGGCCGGGACTTGGGGTGGCTGGGGCTGCTCAGTGTTGGGGGGCAGGGGATGCTGGCCCCCCGCTCGGAGACTTGGGGGGACTCATGTTTGTACAGGCCTTCTCCTAATGGAACCATACTGACAACATCCACCTGGCTGGCCACCACTACACTTTATCCCTTTTGATATAATAATATGATACTGTCTCTGTGGTCCATCTAACAGAATCAAAATACTCCAAGTATTTCATCTGTACCAGCATAGTTACCACTCCATGCAGTAACCCATAACACATGCAAAACCATTTGGAAGCAGGGCAACCTTAGATGTACTACTGAACGAGATAAAAAAAAATGTCATTCACCTCTGCTCAGCAAACAAGAAGATTGCCTGTCCTCCCCTCTTTTTCCCTTCCCCCACCTCTTTTATCTCCCTCAATCGCCTTCCCCCCATCAGGACAGGGGAACGTATCTTCCTATCCAGCAGCCTCCTTGTGCATCCTGTACTCTGAGGATGAGCTCACAGAGTTTGGGATCTTTGGGCTAGATGACTTCTTCTTGAAGTGGAATTTCTCCCAGGGTCATGGTCCTGGGTGCCCTTTCTGAAATGTTGGGCCCTACATGGCAGCTGTCTAGTCAATGCCTAAATCTGCCTGTTTTGGGAAGAACGGTTCACTGTTAGAACAGAACACACACAGCTCCTGTTCAAGGAGAAGGTTGAAGGAGATTTACACTAGAGCAAATGGCAGTAAGCCAGACTCCCCACAGCTTTCCCACCATTCTTTGATCCAGTACAAGTTGAGCCAAACATCCAGACTCAAAAGGTTTTTGGAAAGTGACTAGAAATGTTTTAAAACACACTTTATGTAAACCACCACACTTGTGAGTCCCACGAAATCTGGTCATTAGCCAGCTCTGTATTCAGGAAATCACTGATATATGAACCAACTGGCATCTGGCAGCATTCCAATGCAAGGAGACTATTGACTGTATATGAAGAAGTCAGTGCCTAAAAAGCTCCCTTCTAATAGTGGGATGGGAACCAACATAAGGTATACTCTCTCTTTGCAGCCAAATGTGGTGGTTAGTAGTATCTTTGGGGCATTCAGGGAGAAAAGATAATGAGATCCTAACCCCAGAGACTGTTGTTAAGACCTAACTGGCCTCTGGCTTCATATGGTAAAGAGATTGGCATGTGTCTGCAGCCAATAAACCTTATCTGGATGGAGCAAAAGAAATCTTCAGTATGACAAATTATGCTTTTGAACATGCAAAGAATGTTTGTGAAATGGACCCTAATTTAGTAAAATTTTAAACCCATTGAAAAATAAATGCATACTTATTTCACCAGTTTTTTCGACTGTGGACTCTTTAGATCATGAGCACGTCTCCCTGTGTCGGTGTACAGCACCCATCACATTGCAGGAGAGACCAGAATTCAAACAACAGCTCTGTAAATAAGGGGCAGTCCAAGTACAACTCTGGAATAAATACTGTTCGCAGAACTTTACACTGTAGCTGCCCTTTGTGTTAATATGGAAGAAAGCACAGGACCCACGAAGCAATGCTGTAATTTCATCCAAGGAAGGGTTTTGGCTCCAATGACTAGATCAGTGGGGACTGGCAGGAAGTTGGTCTGCATTATGTCTCTAGCACTGCTATTCACTTGCTGTGTGAACTTGAGCAAGTGACTTCACCTTCATGTGCCTCAGTATCCCCATTTCTAATAATAAGAAGATAATAATGACCTACCTCACAGAAGTTCAATTCATTAATACAGTGCTTTGAGATCCTGGGATGCCTTGTTAATCCCTGCACTATCCCACTCAGGCTGGATTTCTCTGGCAAACTAACAACTCATTACTCTGCTACATTAATGATTGACACTGGTATTTATACATATATTGTATGTTTCAGATAGATGTGTTGGCTAAGAGAAAAAATACTCACCATCAAATATATTGAGCCTGAAGGGGATAGCAACAGCTCTTGGTAAGAAAACCTCCTGCTGCAAAGCATGCCTTGTTAAAGAAATAGTGAAAAACAATCCTGATCTTAATGAGATCATCAGAATGCTTTTCTATGATCCTGAAATTACATGGCTGTTATTGCAGAAAATATGCAGCAAATTCTCATACTATAAACTCGTAAAATAAATTAATATACTAGCATCTTTTATTAATGGGGATCATTTGGAACAGGTTTACAATTTCTCCTGCCCCATTTCCTACAGCTACTCCTATTAGCCTTGACTTCTACTTCCCATAACATATGCGTGCATGCGCGCACACACACGCACTCTGTCTTCCCCCTCTTCTCTTTTACGAATCACACCATACTCTGTAAAAGTCCTGAATCCACCATCAAATTGCAAATCAATCAACAGTTTCATCAGGAAAAGTCACAGAACATTTGGCAAGTTTATAACTTAGGGCAGTCCATTCCAATTCCCCTTCCCCATGATCACCCAGAGACATAGGCGCCGACTCCGTGGGTGCTCCGGGGCTGGAGCACCCACAGGGAAAAATTGGTGGGTACAGCTCCCCACCCTGCCCCGCCTCAGCTCGCCTCCGCCTCGCCACCTACCCTGAGCACGCCACCTGCCCGCTTTTTCCCCCTTCCTCCCAGCGCTTGCCACCGTGAAACAGCTGTTTGGCGGTGGCAAGCACTGGGAGGGAGGGAGGGGGAATGCAGCGCGCTCGGGGGAAGAGGTGGGGCCAGGGTGTGAATTTGGGGATGGATCCAATAGGGGCAGGGAGGGGGCGGAGACTTTGGGAAAGGGGTTGGAATGGGGGCGGGGCAGGTGTGGAGTCGGGGCGGGCACGAGCACCCACCGGCACCGGGAAAAGTTGGCTCCTATGCCCAGAGAGGAAAACCCCCTCCCCCCAATTTGTGCCTATCTTTCCCACAAGCCCCAAGAGGAAGTCCATGAGCAGAACACCAGTGATATTTGCTGTATTCATGGCTTCTCCGTCCTCACAAGGAGCCTGCCGCGTCTTGTTTTTTTACTCCTCTGTTTTATTAAAACACACCTGTCTGTCCTCTCCACCAACTGTAATTTCAATATCTATTCACAGACACACACACACACACACACATACATGCACGCAGCCTGCTGCTCTCACACTGGCTAGTTAAAGCTAAACAAATTAAAGCACTCCTAGTGGATAGTGCACCTGTCAGAACTGATGAAGACAAAGACTAGATAGGATAGGAATTGCTGAACAAAAGCTGGGAACTGCAGCAGATCAGCACTCTCATTTTCAAGGTGTTCCTTTAAATCTGGACCCCCATATCACATGGAGCTCAACTCCAACCCTGAAATAAGACATGAGGAGCAGTAAAATATGATTTAGTCCATCAACACTACCACAGGCAGCAGTCAAAAAACACAGAATCAGACATAAATCACAAAGGCACCTGCTTTGTGATGCATCTTCAGAACCTCTGCTAGACACTTTATACGCCACAGTATACAAGTCTGAACATGATAGAAAATACTGATTTATTTGTAGACGGACCCATGGAAATCTACAAACATATCCAAACTATCTGTTCCCTGGCTCCAGATGTGTAATAACTTCCCAACTAAGGAACAGATTTGTCTCCTCTGTGGTATTTTTCTGTGGTTTGCATTAACCTTTGCTAAATACATTAAAACACATTTCTTCACCTTGGACTGTTGCTTCAAGTCCTTGGAGCTCAAAAAAAGACACTGGTACAGACTTCATGGCCTTGTCTAAACTAGGAACATTTTGCAAATCTTCCCACTGCTGCTCATATTGGTTCAATGTCGGGAGCCTTAGGCTACATCTACACTACAGGGGGGGGTCGATTTAAGATACGCAAATTCAGCTACGCGAATAGCGTAGCTGAATTCGACGTATCAGATCCGACTTACCCTGTTGTGAGGACAGCGGCAAAATCGACTGCCGCGGCTCCCAGTCGATGGCGCTTACTCCCACCTCCGCTGGTGGAGTAAGCGCGTTGATTCGGGGATCGATTGTCGCGTCCTGACGAGACGCGATAAGTCGATCCCCAAGAGATCGATTTCTACCCGCCGATTCAGGCGGGTAGTGTAGACCTAGCCTTAGTGTACCAGCTGCCATTGATATTTTAAGCATCTGAGCAGGGGTTTAATGAGGGGTTTAAACGCTGGCTATGCCAACTGGTCTATACCAATGCTGGCAACAATGCCCCAACTGTTGGAATTGAACTGGTGTCAGCAACCAGGGAAACATTTTCAGTTTCCTCAGCGCAGTAAGGGCATTTGTCTCAAGATATTCCCCTTAGATAGTTCACTTTCACTTACCACTACCACCCCAAGGAATTTCAGTAATCAATTCACAGCTTGCTTTATACCTTTTTAAAGAATGGAAGAAATACCAGAGCAGTGAGACCCACATTGGGGATAGTAACTGTCCAAAAGGAAAATCAGAGAAAAGGAACGGAAAGCAAACTGATTAGATATTTACAGTGTGAAGGAAAGGGGGAATAAACATTTTTCTTTGGAAAACAAAGATCACATCACAACAATAAAATTGAAGAGCTTCCTCATTTTCAAAAGAGAGACTTGTTTTTAAAGAAAAATGATGGATCTGTAAGGTCTTTTATGCATTTTCTTCCCTTAAATTTTTAGTCTGTGAGACCAATTCTGTTACCATGGGAGATTCCAAGTCCTAGCAGAGAGATTCCAAATCATATTTATGAGATAGCAAGAACAAAAAGAATGCATAACGTAACTAAATCAGTGAGGAAGAACATATATAATCAGCTTCGAGGTTTCCAGTAATGCTGCTTACATGTTGCAAGAAAGGCGGGGGGGGGGGGGGAGGGAGTCTTCTTCCTTGATGTAAAACACAAAACCCCAAAATATTTCAAGCTTGAGTTAAGATGGTAAATATGTATAAAAAATTTTAAGGGGGGAGGGAAAGGCATAAAATAATGTGTGCTTAAAAAAAACTCAAAGAAGCAGGAAATCTGCAGTGGTTTTGTTGGACTTAAAAGCATTGTAATTTGTGCATCACACATTATAGCCATTACAGAGACTACAGGCTGCACCTCATCTACTGCACATATCTAGTCACAAGGATAACTATGCAGAGACAGTCATCTCTAATAGTATGAGAGTCAGTTTTAAAAACAAAGAGAAGCACATATTGAAAGCAAAGTGATAGGTACCAACTATCTTAATACCAGTTGGGAATATCTATTTAGCAAACCATCTGTCAAAGGTGGATAATACTTACCTACCTCACAAGGGTGATGTAAGGCTTAATTAATTGTCTGTAAAGCGCCTTGAGATCCTTGGCTGAGAGAGCAAAGTATTTTGATGATGACGGCAATTCTAACCAGTTCTTTGTTTGGTTTCCGACTACCTTATTTTTAATTTAGTTTAACGGTTCTTCAGAGATTTTGCCATAACTAAGCTTGGACAAAGAAAGATATCTCTGGAGCTCTCTTTTTTCCTTCAGAGGTCTATACATTTGCTGTATTACTTATGTGATATTATGTAAACTTAACTATATAATAAATATATCCCCTCTTCTGGAAAGTATCCTGTACATTTTGAAACATCTTTTTTCTTTCACCCCAAGCAGTAAAGACTTTTCCATATTTTGAATGTAGTAGCTTTGTCTGTATGTATCTCTCTTGTCCACCTACTGTGCCTTTTAGTATTCTCCCAGGTCATATTAGAATTGTTAGAGAATTGTTAGAATTATTAGGTTAGGGAAATTTGCCCGTCAAAAGGCATACTCAATTCCTATACCAGGAATGTGCATTCAAACATCACTGAGCTAAATTCTGCATTCATAACCCACGAAGTCCCAAATTGCTTCTGGGACTCTATGGGTATGTCTACACTGCAATAAAAGACCCACCACAAGGCTGCAGCTGCCTGGGATCAGCTGACTTGGGCTTGGGCTCACACACTCAGGCTGCAGGGCTATAAAACTGCAGTACAGACATTCAGGTTCAGGCTGGAGCCCAAGCTCTAAGACCCCATAAGGGAGGAGGGTCTCAGAGCCCAGACTCCGGACTGAGCGAGAAAGTCTAAACTGCTATTTTTAGCCCCACAGCCTAAGTCAGCTGACCCAGGTTCTGCGACTCAGTGCTGCAGGGTTTGTTTGTTTTTTTAAATCACTGTGTAGACATACCCCAAGGTATAAATCAGGGCTCAAATTCCCACTGACAAGTCAATGTACCGTTGGGTGTTTTGGATGTTCTTGAGTTAAAATTCTGTGCAGCCAACACATACAATCTACTGCACAGAAAACCTATAGTAATATTTTAAAATATATTGCAGATAAAGTATTTCTCACATCTTACACTATTTGACACCCGTCTTGGGATGCCTCAATAGCCAAGATTAGAATTAGCCATGGAGACTGAAGTAATCTTATCTCCCCAGGGCCAGTTCCGAGTCCCAGCTCCATCCTTTTCATAGTATTAAAATGGTACACAGGGCCGCCCTAAGAAGACAAAAAGAACAGGAGTACTTGTGGCACCTTAGAGACTAACAAATTTATTTGAGCATAAGCTTTCGTGGGCTACAGCCTACTTCATCGGATGCATGTAGTGGAAAATTCATGCCTATTAATATGGCACCTTTCATCGTAATTAAATCAGTTTTTCTCTTCAGTGTAAGTCGACAAAAATCTTGGGGCCTGATCCAACTCCCTTTAAAATCAATGGGAATCTTTCAGTAGACTTTAGTGGGAGTTGTGATCATTACTGACCAAATGCTAGCTAGTTCATATCATAAAAATGCAAAAGCTGATCTCCTTCAAGGACCAAAGTTGTGAATTAATGACACTGATCTTTCCCTATGTAGCAGAAGCAGTGGACACGGAGGAAAGAAACTCTTTTGGAATCCCAGCAAACCTGAAACAAATTCACTATTTCCCACGACAATTTCCAAGTAACATTTTTCTTTGATCATCCATCTCAATTACATAAACTGGGGGGCATCAATTTGAGTCCTGCCACTTTACAGTATGGATTGGGATATAATAATAGGGATATAATCCTGAAATGAAAAGGATTATATCCCTTCACAGCAAGAATACACATCGGACTACTTTCTGCAGAGATGACGACAGGTGACACAGACTACAATCAAGGTAAATTACTTTTGTGTTTATGATTATATAACCCTTTTTTTCCACTTTGCCTTACTGGTGAATAGGATGCAGCATATTATATTACAATACTAACATTCACTCCAGAAAAAAACTTTTGTAGACAGTGCTCAACCCTACAGATCGGATTATTCCATTTCCAGCCTTGTTTATGGCTCTAAAATGTGAGCCCTCTTTCTGTCTCCATGAAAATTTTTACAACAAACTTTATCTTACAGAAGCACTGTTAACAGGTGCCTAGCTGTGACTATATGCAGAACTATTATCATTATAATTTAAGAGCCATGTTAACATAAGAAAAAGGAAATCCTTTGATTCTAGCAAAAACTTACAATGAAAAACAAACACTCGATTCACAAATGCTGTAGTTAGAGAGAGAGTCAAGAACTAATCTACCATACTAATTGGATTGAGATTCCGAGTTGGTGAATTTTGGTGGCTGCATTAAAAAGTCATCTTCCCTCCAAGGCAAAGAGCCAATGGAACGAAGAAAAGGCAGGAAACACAATTTAGGGAACGCCGTCAGAGGTTAAAAGAGGAGCTTGTAATCTTTAGAATGGAGGGGCAACTGATTTCCATGAAGGCTGAGTTTCTCTCTCCTTTTTCAGTTCAAGCCTGATTTTATTACCAAAACCAGCAACTGGAAAAAAGATTTACCAGAACATTATTCTCATCATTATAATAATAAAAGGGTCAATTAAAACTCAGTTGGGTGGTAAATCTTTTGTGTAGTGGACTGACTCTAAACCACTATTTCAGCTAAAGTAATAAAACACAAGTGATAGTAGGCAGTTACCCTTTAGATTGAAAGTTTAAATGTGCCAAATCTTTTTCCTAAAGAAAAAATGAATAAACTAATAAAAAATATTTCTCAGTTCCTACAATGGAACAAGTTCTCCAGCAGGATTTGACTTTCTGGAATAATATAATATCGACTGTGTCTAAAATGCTGTTTCCTCTTTACTGTCTGTAATGGGGTGGCACCCACCTCTCGCAAGCACCCCCTGGTTCAGGTGTGTGTCTGCACCTCTTTCAGTCTGTGGTGACCCCTTCTGGCAATTTCTCTAATGGTTTCTAGTGACTCAGCCCTCCAGCCGAGTCACACACAGTCTGTATGAAACACAACTCAAACAGACCCCTTCCAGGGTATTAGTCCAAGGGTACGTCTTCACTACCTGCCGTATCGGCGGGTAGCAATCGATTTATCCGGGATCAATATATCGCGTCTCGTTAAGACGCGATATATCGATCCCCGAACGCGCTCACCGTCGACTCTGGAACTCCACCAGAGCGAGCGGCGGTAGTGCAGTCAACGGGGGAGCCGCGGCCGTCGATCCCGCGCTGTGTGGACCCCAGGTAATTCGATCCAAGATACTTCGACTTCAGCTACGCGAAGTTGCGTATCTTAGATCGATCCTCCCCCCCCCCCCCCCCCCAGTGTAGACCAGCCCCAACAAAGTCTTTAAACCAGGGGTAGTCATTAGGCAGACCGTGGGGCAAATCCAGACCACCAGACACTTTTGAATGGACCTCGGAATCTTTTTATTTACTTATCATTATTGTTAGTTTATTTTTATTATTTTCTCTGGAGTCTGGATCTTGACCAAGAAATTGGACCTTGGCAAAAAATAATTGACTTCCCCTTCTTTAAGCACTCCTAGCCCTGGTAGGGGCCATGCCCCTAAAGCTTCCTCCCTGGAGACGCTTCGCCCACTCTGGTCTGTGCTGGCCCTAGCTCTCCAGCTGTGCCTTTTAACAGTCCAGATCCCCTGGTGGGGGTCTATCACTGTCCAATTGTAGGCCATTTCCCCAGTGACTTATGCGGGGGACCCAGATCCACCCACTACTCTGGGTCTCAGCCCAGGGACCCTAAGAATAGCAACCATGCTCCTCCATTCCACAGTTCCCTGGGCTACTTCTCCACAGCCACAGACTTCACCAATGCTTCACCCTTACCTCCTATATACTTTATTCACTCAACTGCCTAGCTGATGTCAAAAAGGAGGAATTTTTGTGCACATATTATGTAGGACTGGACCCTACAACACAGCACAGCGTTGGCTCCCTAAGCCTTGTGGGGAACAGAAGACCAAACCATATATTAGCTCACCATGGCACAGAAAATGGTGAGCTAGACAATGTTAAAATATAGTGACAGAAATAACTTTTATTGTCCACCCAGATGGACAGGTTAACAGGCATGACTTTTGTTTTATTGCTAAACATTTGCTTTAAGATACATACTGATAGTAAAATGCCATTTCTACTCCAGACATAGCCAGTAGTGAGGAAAACCTCCTTTTGTTTTGTTTCACAAATCCTCTCTCTTTTATCCCTAAAACAAAGCTGGGCCTGAGTTAAAACCCAGAATCCAAACACCTTCCACAACTTCAGGAGTATTTTTAAAAACCGTCAGTCCAGATCCATGTTCTGCCACTCACGTCTACCTCTAACTAAAAGCAACTCAGAGGCTTAGATTATCCCAACAGCCACTACAGTAGTTTAACGAGTTTTCTAAGTTTCTAAGTTTGATAACCTGATTCTTTAAGAAGCTTTTAATTTTGTATCTGATTTCAAAAGACAAATTGTCCAAGGTGACAAAGAGAAGTACAGCAAGGTCTCAGCCATACTCTGATATTTCTGACAGATACGGCTGAAGAAATTATTTGGTGGGTTTATCAGGCAAACAAATATGTCTGAAAATAATGATGGATGATTTTGTTGTTGTTGTTCTTGCATGTGTTGGTGAGAAACACTAGCGCTTTCTTCTCAGGCATCAGCAGGATTGACTAATTAATTATAAGCACCCTGTTCAGGGTGGAGAGAAATAAAAAAATAAATACAGTAGTTTGTCTATGCTTATAGAAATGTGACTGCATGCTTCACTTTCTGCCTTTTCTTCTTGCAGAGTAAACAAAGGTAATTCAAAGCTGAAGATATATTCCCACTGATGAAAGGTAATGAGATGAGACCACTCTGTCTGAGTCCACTGTACCAGATAACAGAACTTTGTCAGGCTAGGACAGGCAGTATCTGTTTCCTTAAATGTGGTTTATCAGGGCATATCAAGGCTTCAGTAATGTTATTGCACTTTTAATAATTCAGGAAGCAGTCTGTGTCTCTCTTGATTAACGTCTATGCCGCAATCACCCCAGATCCGTTACGGTTGTCATTTTGCTGTCTGGAAGCATCAGTAATTGGTTGCACGAACTGAAATGGGCATTTCAGTTTTTCAGCCCCTTTTATATTGTGGATCTTAACTAAGGGACAAATTTTCCAACAACAGAAACCTAAAACGAGCCTGCAAAATATGCAACTAAGTGGAAATAGGTAGGCATGCATGGGTAACTGTGTGCACAAGCACTCACAGAAATGCAAATGTGGCAATCGGGTGTATGCGCATACATCCATCTGTAAAATTTTAATTACCTGTAACTAACAGTGACAGCTGAAGTGCCTATTTTGGCAAATTTGGCACTAAGAATCAAATAGATGAGTGCAGTTTCTACTTAAACCAAAGGGAGATTAGATACACCTCCAAGACCAGGATTTGTCCCTGAAATTTTTTTTAAGTGTCTGAAAATAAATGGGGGGAAATTGTGCATCAGAAATAATGAAAAGAGGGTGACAGTGTTACATGATTTTATAGAACACTCTTGAGTCTGAAACATTTTTGGCTTCTTTCATTAATTTCTGAAAAATCTACAAACTGCTATTTGTGGAAACATAAGTATTTTCCCTCCCCGGTCCATTGCTTAACCCATTTCACCTTGAGTCAAGTTCCTTTGTAGATAAATTTTATTATTTTTTTCCATGCTAAATAAAAATGAAACCAGGGCATGTGGACAACAGTAATTAAGGAACCATATTTATCAAATATTGCTTTGCCAAAGTTTTGATTTCACTTACCACAAAAAGCACTTTAGAGAAATCAGTTTCAACTTGAAAGATAACATATTGCTAATTAGCCATCTTCTCAATTATCAGAAATACAAAAAATGTATTGAGCCAAGAAGATAGTCACTTATTTCATGAGCTGCTTTTTTTTAAAAAAATTAAGTAATCTGCATCTAGAACAATAAAAAGTTCTAAAAACTATATTAAAAGGTTAAATCAATTTTCCTTCAAAGACAAATATTATTATTTAAGTGAGTGCATTGTTCATGAAAGGTGCTAAATTAACAACTCTCAAGAGTGAGGTTCACAAACTAGGTACAGGATGGATAGCAGCAGTCCAAGATTCCTCATATTGAGATAAATGTACCTAAAACTGTTTAATTTAGAGAGGAGATGAATAAGAGGGGACATGGCAGAGGTATACAAAATCCTGAACAGCATGGAGAAGATAAGTCAGGAACTCCCAGTTACCCTCATGAGACAATAAGTAAGAAACAAATCAATGAAACTGAAAGACAGCAAATTTAAAATTGATAAAAGAAAACACTGTTTACACAGTGAATGGTTTGCCTGTGGAACTCACTGCCACAAGACATCATTGAGGGCTTCCAAACATGGTTAAACACTTATATGGATTATAAGAACATCCACAGTTACATTAGATGCGATAATGTTTTTTAAAATGGGATATAAACCCTCCTGCTTCAGGGCCCAAAACAACCACTAATGGATGTAGGTTAGGAAGCAACTTCCCCTCAATTCCCTAGCTCACCACTATTTGGTTTCTTGCACCTTCATCTGAAGCATCTAGTACAGGGCTCTGTCAGAGACAGACTATAGGAGCAGATGGGCCACTGGTCTGATCCTGCATGTCAATTTCAACATTCCTGTCAATCCTGCACTGGACCCCGGGAGATGCAGTCAATGACCTAACAGGCCTTTGCTATCTCTAATTTTTATGACGGCAGCTACATAAATTTTACAGCTTTGAGAGCATTAACAAGGATATATTCAATCCCCAAATATTAATATAGTTTATTTTCACAGTTTAAAATCAATTTTACTAAACGATTGAAAGTGAAAAAGATATTGTTCTGCAAGGGGCCATTCTTTGATTTTTCTACCATACAATTCTTTCTATTCTATTTAAAACCATTCATGCAAATACAAGAGGTGATCTACGGTGCTAGTAGAAAAAGTCTGCACAGAATCCAAGCACAAGTGGCTATTTTGATTATCTGAACTGTTCACTGAAAACAAAACTTTATTGCACAGCTTCACAATAGACCTTTCCTTGTGGGAGAGAAAAAAATAAAATAAAATCACAGCAGCAGCCACATGCTAAGGAAAACCTCCCTATCTCAAACCTCCCTGCCTGGGCCAGGACTGTATATCAGTCCAGGTGAAACATTTTGGACTAAGTAAAGATGAAACATGTTGGCATCTCTGTTACAGACACAGCTACAAATAATTCAAGCAATAAACAGCACAGCATGTTATTCTTGGCTTTGTGCCTCTTTCATCAAATCAGGGGGGAAAGTTGCTTTCACAGGCCACAACTTTGTCTCTGAAACAATAAACCTTCCCACACTCCCATCATCTAGGAGAGAAAGCAGGACGAATTCAAGGGTCTGATGGGATTACAAGATAATGGAGAAGTGTGTTAACAAAAGCAGATAGCCGCTGTGGCTTAAAGAATCAAAAAGATCGTCCCAACATACCCTTTTTAGCTCTGCAGAAGCATACAGTTGTTATTGCACTTGGCCTAAGAAGAGTCTGAAATCACCATATAGAGCTGATCAGTGATTCTGCTCCATGCTCTTTGGCCGTTTTTTCCAACCACCCTGAAAAATCATTAAATTATAGTTTGGACATTCTCTTTTTTGTTGCGCCAACTGCCTCTGCTAAGGCTCCCACTGGTGTTGGGTGAACCTCAAAAAATGTTGAGAGCAGAAAATCTCTGACCTTCACACAAAGCTGGGCTGCATATGCCATGAGAATAAGCTTTTCCAGCTATCAGACTTGAAATACCACAAAAACATCCTCCCATGTGGTATTTTGTCATCTGAAGGAATGCAAGGAAAGATAGCAGCATCTGGAAGACGCAGCATGATGCCTAGTGGACAAAGTACTGGGTTGGGATTCGAGACCTGAGTTCTATTCCTGTTCTACCACTTTCCTACCGTATGATGTTGGGCAAGTCACTTCTCTGTAACTCTATTTCTCTCTCACATTTCATCGGCCTTGTCTATTTAGATTATAAACACTTCAGGGAAGGCACTTAACTATGTGTTTGTACAGTGCCTGGCACAATGGTGCCCAGATCTTGGTTGGGGCCTCTTATCCTGAGATTACAGATGAGGAAAATGAGGCAAAGAGAGGTTAGGCGATTTACTCAAAGTTACTCAGGAAGTCCAAGGTATAGCTAGGAATAAAACCCCAGTCTCCTGATTCAGCCTGCTATCATCCTTTTCTAACAAGACCACCTCTCTTCTGTATTTTGGCAGAAGCCCAAGGGTGTATGAGGAGAAAGGCAGGGGAATTTAAACCAATTCACTCATTCGTAACTGTCACCATTTGGAATCTCTACTTCAAGACAAATACCGTTCCAAAGGAGTTTTAAAGACCTCTGGAGGTCTCCAGGGATCCCACAAGGATCTGCATATCAGATGCTCTGAGCAATTGCTTTGGTAGTATTTTTTAATATAATCTTTTCTGCCTTAGAAAACTATTTCTTAAGACATATGACCTTTTAATTTCCAAACAAAGAGCTCTGTGTGTGTGTGTGTGTGTGTGTACATGCGCGTACATAAATAAAAGCAGGTATTTGGGGACAGGTCGGAGTGGAGCTGGTGGTGATGGTGTCTCTGTGTGTCTCTCTCTGTAGGTAGGTGGAGAATCACAGGGAAGGGTCACTGTATTTCCTCAGTGACCTTCATGGCCCTTTTCCAGGTCTGCCCATTAACCTTCAAAATCAAGGCCACAGTGAGAGATAAGGACTAACAATAGAGATTTGGTTATAAATGTAAAGCTGTTGTTTGCCAGTCTCTAGGAAGGCCCCTTTAAGTGATTAGCAGCCTACTATTGTCAGCTGAGGTTGTCCCACATTTTGACTTGTGAAAGTGCTGGTTCAATACAGGAAGGTTATGATGACAGAAGCCAATACAACCCATACCACAGGTACTAAGGATGTATCTATGCTGGAGAACTGCATGGCTGAAACTTATATTGGCGTGATTTAACTGATGCAAGCTGTAATGCATGCACACTATGCATCCTATTTCAAGTGCCACACAAAGCAATCTGTAGATTGTTGCGCCTACCCCGCAATGGCAGTACAGCTTCTTGGATCAGGTATATAATGACAATGGCATACTATATTCACATCTGTTCTTTCTTTGGTTTCTTTCATTGCCTACTCCAAAGCTTCTACGCTACATGTGGAGTCACATGTGCATGATGAGAAGCAAGGGCTATGCCAACACATTGCAGATGGAGAATCAGCAGTTTCCTCCAGATCTATTCTTGGAGCACCTGTGGGCTCGGAGGTTCGGGATATATTGGTGGTCTCCTTTGAAAATGTTGACTTTAACCACTCTGCCTAAATTTTCCCATTTGTAAAATGAGAATAATAATAATATTTATACACACACCTCTCAGGGCAGCTGGGAGACTTAATTAGTGAACACCTGCAGAGGGCATTGAAGACAGAGCACCACAACATATACGGATATGCATTTGTTATTATAATGGAAAGTTAAAAGACAACAGTATGTCAACAGGACTTGCAGGTGACTGTTTAATCTAGTTTCAAACTGAAGCTGTGGCTGTGTTATGTTAGACAAAGCCCTCAGCTGCACTGTTAATAATCATACAGATATTCTGCAAGTGCAAAATAACTATAGGAATGCTGAAAATTACCACAGAGATAGAAGAGGTTCAGGTCCCCAGTGGAGACAGAGGAGCTGGCTATGACTTCACAGCAACAGCAGAGCTGAAGGACAGAGGTGCCTGCTACAAAGAGAGGGTAAAGAGCCCCCTCAGTAGCCAGTATCTATGATGAACACTTTGAAGACTGGGTTCAACTTGGACTGCTTGCAGCTACGTCAAGAGATAGCTCCCTACATAATCTTGGAGCTGCCACACTGTAAGACGCTTCATAGGAAAACAGCATGTTCTGTACCATTTTGAAAAAACATAATATAATACTTAGCTCTTATATAGCAATTTTCATCCATACATTTCATAGTGCTTTACAAAGGTTGGAAAGCACTATTATTATTCCCATATTATACACTGAAGCACACAGAGGTTAAGTGACTAGCCCAAGGCCATAAAGTCAATAGAGGAATCCAGGAACAGAACCTAGCTCTCAAGATTCCCGGTGCAATGCTATATCTGCTGGACCACATTGCAGAGTGCAGCATCTGTACTTTTAAATTACTATTCGTTTTTTTCATGACTTCTTAGGACAGAGGTCACCAATCTGTGGGGCATGCCCTCTTGGGGGCACGGAGGAACATTTAGGAGGCACAGCTGGGGCCCAGGCCAGCCCCCACAGGGAGTGGGGGAGCGAGTGCCACCCAGCTCCACTCCTGGCCCCGGCCATGAACCCAGGGCTCTGGCTCCCGCCCCCAGCTATGGCCCCAGCCTAGCCCCCTACCCCTGTCTGCATCCCCCCCCACCCAGAGCCATGGCCCCGCTCCTGGCCCCAGTTTCGGGGGGCGGGGACAGGGGTAAGGGAGAGCACGAGATAAAAAGTTTGGGGACCGCTGTCTTAGGAATTCCTGTTCAAATTCAGCTCACCACGTCTTCTAAAAGTCATGAAGAAGGAATGATTTACACCTTAATGACTCACTGTATACATTGTCGGCCATTTTCTTTCTCTGTTAGACATGTAACAGCATGGTGAGTTATACTGTATATCGATCAGTGCCACTCCCTATGCACACAAAGCTGCCTCAATAAATGCTTGAGCTCCACCAAATGCTTGTTGATTTTTCCTTTGAGTAAACAGATGCATTGTAATTTCTTGAGTGGAGACTGATCCGGCACAGTATTCCGGTTTGATGTATTAAATCACGAATTCTGGGCCACCTTCTTCTTCTTTCCCTTATCTTATCATCTGGGGTCAGGTCGTTGTGCAAGCTTCCGCCATCTTTGTCAGTCCGAGACAACACTAAGGTCCACCTGCTTATCATCATCTTTGATTCAATTCATCCACTGCTTCCTCGGCTTTCCTCGGGGTCTCTTTCTTAGCACCCTCTCCTGCCGTGCTATCTTCACCAGATCCTCTTCATTCATCCTCTGTATGTGTGTGAACATGCAAAGCTGGGTTTCCTGGATTTTGTCAGCCACATCATAAACTTTGATTTCCATCCTAATGCTTTCATTTTAAAATCTGTTCCTTCATGTAACTCTCTTGTGACTGAGCAGACATTTCATTCAGAATACCTGTAGGTGCTGACCCTGTCTTCTCCTTACCACCAATGTTTCTTCACCATACAGTACTGCTGGGCGCACCGTAGTTCTACACAACTGAGCTTTCAGTCTCAGTGGCACACACAACACCTAAGACGTTATTCCACACTCTTCCAGAACTTCCCAGTCTGGACTGTATCTGACATTCAAGCTCACCATCTTCCATAAACCACCCTCGCAGGTACTTGAACTGGTCAGTCTGTTTAGTCCATTAATCTCTATATCCAGTTTCCCTGTGGCACCTCTACTGACCCACAGACCTCAGTCTTAGTCATGTTCATTTTTGTTCCATGCCTGCTTCGCTGGTCATACCACTAGTTTACAATTTCCTCTAAGTCAGTGGTTCTCAAACTTTTTTTTTGTGTGGACCACTTGAAAATTGCTGAGGGTCTCAGTGGACGACTTAATGATCTTTCCAAATGTTGTTTGTACCATTAGCTAGCTATTGTAAAGCGCTTTGGATAAAAGCGCTATGTAAAAAAAAGTATTAACATTTTTTGTTCTACAAATAAAAGCACACAACTCATATTTTAATATCAGTAGTCTTACCTTTCTAATGCAATGGATGTGCCCTCTCTCCCCCGCCGCAGCAGCTCCCGAGCTGGGGCTGGAAAGGAGGGGGATCTCTCCCTCTCTCCCCCATCGCGGCAGCTCCCGAGCTGGGGCTGGAAAGAAGAGGGGATCTCTTCCTTGCTCCCCTGCCACGGCGGCCCCCAAGCTGGGGCTGGGAAGGAGGGGGGTCTCTCCCCCCGTCACAGCAGCCACAGAGCTGAGGCTGGGAAGGAAGGCCGTCTCTCTCTGGCAGCCACAGCCCTGGAGCCGGGGAAAGTTGCCTCTTTCTCTGGCCACCGCAGCCCTGCACATCCCAAATTCCTCCCACCCCCTCTTCTCACCCCACTGCCCTCTTCCACATACCCCTTATTCCCCCCAAGGCCACCACCTCACCTTACATGTGCGTCTTTTCCAAGGTCCAGGCACCTAATTAGTGGAGCTGAGCCTGCGCAGCTCCACTAATTAGGTGGGTGGCCTGTCATTCTCTTGTGTGCGGCCGCCCAGGCACGCACCTTAGAGGGAACTATCCGCAGACCACCTGAATGGAGCTCTGAGGACCTCTGCTCTAGGTTTTCTTTTGAGGACACTCTTATTGCTATGTCATCTGCATATAGCAGCATCTCAGCTTTTCCCATTGAGACAAATGCAAAGTAATGCACATTGGAAAACATAATCCCAACTATTCATACAAAATGATGGGGTCTAAATTAGCTGTTACCACTCAAGAAAGAGATCTTGGAGTCATCATGGATAGTTCTCTGAAAACACCTATTAAATGTGCAGCAGCAGTCAAAAAAGCTAACAGAATGTTAGAGACCATTAGGAAAGATAGATAGTAAGACAGAAAATATCCTAATGCAACTATATAAATCCATGGTACGCCCACATCTCGAATACTGCGTGCAGATGTGGTCGCCCCATCTCAGAAAAGATATATTGGAATTGGAAAAGATACAGAGAAGGGCAACAAAAATGATTAGGGGTATGGAACAGCTTCTGTATGAGAAGAGATTAAAAAGACTGGGACTTTTCAGCTTGGAAAAGAGATGACTAAGGGGGAATATGATAGAGGTCCATAAAAAGGTGTGGAGAAAGTGACTAAGGAAATGTTATTTACCTCTTCACGTAACACAAGAACTAGGGGTCACTCAATGAAATTAATAGACAACAGCTTTAAAACAAACAAAAGGAAGGACTTCTTCACACAACACAGTCAACCTGTGGAACTCGTTGTCTGCCGATGTTGTGATGGCTAAAACTATAATTGGGTTGAAAATATTCTGGCAAGTTAAATAAAAAAAGTATAACTAGGCAGGCCAAAAAAGAATTTGAAAAGCAACTAACAGAAGACACAAAAACTAACAGGAATTTTTTTTTTACATACACAAGAAGCCTGCCAAACAATTCTGTGGGGCCACTGGACGATCGAGGTGCAGAAGGAGCACTCAAGGAAGACAAGGCTGTTGTGGAGAAGCTAAATGACCTCTTTGAATCAGTCTTCACTGCAGAGGATATGAGGGAGATTCCCACACCTGAGTCATTCTTTTTAGGTGACAAATTTGAGGACCTGTCCCAGACTGAGGTGTCAATAAAGGATCTTTTGGAACAAACTGATACATTAAATAGTAATAAATCATCAGAACCAGATGGTATTCACCTAAGAGTTCTGAACGAACTTAAATATGAAATTGCAGAAATATTAACTGTGCTATGTAACTTATTGCTTAAATCAGCCTCTGTACCAGATGACTGGCAGTTAGCTAATGTAACACCGATTTTTTAAAAAGGCTCCAGAGCCAATCATGGCACTTACAGGTGGGCAAGCCTCACTTCAGTCCCAGGCAAACTGATTGAAAGCTGTAGTAAAAGAACAAAATTATCAGACACATAGATGAACACTATGTTGGGGAAGAGTCAACACAGCTTTTGTAAAAGGAAATCATGCCTCACCGATCTCTTTGTGAGGGAGATCAAAAAACATGTGGACAAAGGTGATCCAGCTGATAGAGTGTACCTGGACTGTCAGAAAGCCTTTCACGAGATCCTTCACCAAAGGTTCTTAAGAAAAGTAAGCAGTCATGGGATAAGAGGGAAGGTACTCTCATGGATTGATCTCACGTCTCAGGATTGACAGACATAAATTAAATGCTTTTTTGAGATTAAACTGGACTTCTTACAATGACCAATAATATATCAGCATGACAGCAGAGATTATAGTGGACTCAGAGGTTAAATAAAGTCTTGCCTGCTCTGAAGATTAATTATTCTACGTCTGGAAATATCCCAATGTACCTGAGAGCAGCTGTGTTAACCTTGGAGACCTTTGGCTCCAACAGATTTCAAGTTCAGCTCCTGGTTGATGGTCAGTAGCTAAGCTTCCGAGTTTTACAAGGGCTTTTCTGCCTGTGGGATAAAGAAGAAAATAAACTGCCCAGCAGGTACTAAAAAATATAAAAGCGTCTCACCATGAATTGAAAGTTGTTCCTACCACAAAGGAACACCACACTGATGGAACCCATATCCTCCTCTGCACACTCCAGCGGTCAAGGCAGAGAGAGAACTACAACAACTCACTTACTGGCTGTCTATCAAGCACAGTGTTTCTCAAACTGGGGTCGCTGCTTGTGTAGGGAAAGCCCCTGGCGGGCCAGGCCGGTTTGTTTACCTGCCCCGTCCGCAGGTCCGGACGATCACGGCTCCCACTGGCTGCTGTGCGCCGCTGCAGGCCAATGGGAGCTGCTGGAAGCGGCAGCCAGTAAGTCCCTCGGCCCACGCCGCTTCCAGCGGCTCCTATTTGCCTGGAGCGGTGAACCGCAGCCAGTGGGAGCCGCGATCGGCCAGACCTGCGGACGGACGGGGCAGGTAAACAAACCGTCCCGGCCCGCCAGGGGCTTTCCCTACACAAGCGGCAACCCCAATTTGAGAAACACTGATCAAGCACCTCTGCAGCTTAGCTGGGGCTGGAGAGTAAAGGAGTCTAAAAACTAAACGCCGAGTTTTGAAACCCTCTAGAGCAAGGGTGGGCAATAATTTTCACGGGGGGCCACTCCACGAATTTTGGTAAGTCGCCATGGGCCGCACATTTCTACTATATTAATGGAGGGGGTGCAGGGTCTAGGAGGGAATTTGGATGCAGGAGGGAGCTCCGGGCTGGTTCAGTGTTGGGGTTCAGTAGAGGGTGAGGGGTGTGAGTTCTGGGAGGGAGTTTGGTGCAAGAGGGGGCTCCGGACTAGGTCAGGGGATTGGGGTGCAGGAGGGGATGCAGGGTCTGGGAGGGAGTTTGGGTGCAGGAGGGGGTTCTGACCTGGGGCAGGGGGTTGGGGTGTGAGGTGCGGCTCTGGCTGGGAGGCGCTTACCACAGGTGGCTCCCAGCCGGCAGCACAGCAGGGCTCAGGGGCAGCGCGTGGAGCCACCTCTCCTCCTCCCCCTCCTCCCCCCGGTCAGGGGCGTGCAGAAACACGCCAATAGCAGCCAGCCGCTTCCGGGAGCGGTGTGGGGCCACGGCAGGCAGACAGGCAGCCTGCCTGAGCACCCTGCTGCGCTATGGGACTTTTAGCGGGCTGGAGATCACCAGGGGGCAGCCAAAGAGCCTGGCGGGCCGGACAGAAATGTTAGACAGACCGGATCTGGCTCGCGGGCCGTATTTTGCCCACCCCTGCTCTAGGGGCAGCAGAACCTACATATGGATCAGCCACAAAGATCCCATCAGACATGTGGTTTCTCTCACACACCTCAGTTTAGATGACAGATCACAAAACAAACTGAAAATAATCAAGAAGGAGGAATGAAGCAGTTCTGTAAATCAGATATAGGGGAGATTGTCCCTACATAGGTCAAAAGCTTAGAAAATATTCTACAAAGGTAACTGAGGTTGAAGGAAAAGTTACCTGCATGGACTCTCCAGTATAATGCCATGATACCATAATTACCAGGGTGTTTAAAGATAATCAGCATGTGATACATAAACTTGGCTCTGTCAAGAATGAGATGCAAATTAAAATTCTCAGAGAGGTTGAGTTCCCTGATAAAGTGAACCCCATAGAAGGAGGAAGTTGTAAGAAAAGGGTTTTATAGAAACTTAAGTTTCACAAGGCCTCAGGAAGGATTCCATAAAAATCAGAGACAGCTACCTCTTAAAAATGTGGCCAATCTAGAAAGAACAGCATTAATTGTGTATATGACCCAATTCTTCTGAGATTTCACTCTGTGCCTGCCCAGAGAAAATATTAATTTGCTGAACAAAGATACTAAGTTTTATTTATATAGAATCTGATCACCAGATTTCATCTTCAACAAAGCATATATACAAAGCAAGAAGGTTCTTCAGCAGTCTTTAGAAACATTCACAGACTTAAAATAAGATTATGCCTTACTTTAACTAGACATGGCTCCAGTTTAACTTTGGAGCAAATACCCATATTTCTTTGCAACAGAAGTGGCTACTAAATTTGTGAATCACTAGATCTTGATAATGAATGGTTTTCATCTCCCATTGACTTTAATAGACCAGTTTGCTCGGCATCTTGCAGGACTGGACTATAGTTTAATAAAGCTATCAGAAATGGACACTTTGGACCAGAACTGAGTTTACTTTGAGAATATTTCATTCCATATATGCTCCTATGAAGTTTTAAAAGTTATTATTTTTACAACGTGTTGTCATCTCTGGTTCCTTGCTTGAAGCTATTGTTGCTTGCCAAAGTATATCTCTTGGATGTTGTAAAAAAAAAAAAAAAAAAAAACGAATACCGGAAGGATTAACAAAGTAAAAGTTGGCTTTAAAGGGGGCCTGTCACCTTGAGGGTCTAATTGAATAGCTGGGTATACCAGGTTGATGACCAGTTATTTTCATCCTTGTTGTCTCTGAAGTGCTGGTGCACCTAAACAGTATCACACCAAGGACATTTGCTCACAATATTTAACATGGTATATTTGCTTAGTAAAAAGAGCTGGATTTAATTTTTTTCAGTTTCAATGGTTCTTCCATTGAAATGTGTTGAAATGATATAGCCACTTAATAATATAAAAACAAATAGAAACATTCTAGAGCAGCGGTTCTCAAACTGTGGGTCAGGATCCCAAAGTGGGTTGTGACCCCATTTTAATGGGGTTGCCAGGGTTGGTGTTAGACTTGCTGGGACCCGGGGCCAAAGCCTGGGGCTGAAGCCTTTGTGCTTGGGCTTTAGCCCCCTGCACCCTGGGCGGTGGGGCTTTTGCTTTGCCCCCCGGGGCAGTGGGGCTCAGGCAGGCCCAGGCTTCAGTCCCCCCTCCTGGGGTCATGTAGTAATTTTTGTTGTCAGAAGGGGGTTGTGGTGCAATGAAGTTTGAGAAAGCCTTTCTAGAGCTACCCCACCAAAAGTGTATGTGTTTGTATGTATGTGGCAAAGCAGGAAAGTGAGTTACAACATCCCATGACTAAAAAACTTTTGAGAATATTTCATGTTTATAAAACAGAAATCGTAAGTCATTCTAGAACTACATCCACATTCCTTGTTCATGTTCCAGTTTGACTTTTTTTAAAACTCCATTTCTTTCTCCAGTGTGAAGTGTATTAGCACACTTTAGAATGCAGATTAACAGTGGTATAATTCCTACTTCCCTTGAGGGCTTGAGATGCAAAATTTTCTATTTGTTTCAGGAGAGTAGAGTGAAAATTTCAGCCTTCATTACCCCCCCTACCATCACCTGAATTGCGAATGACACTAAAAACACACTGGAAAATAAAAACTCAGCACTAAACAGCTTAACAAACTCTTGAGGCAATACTGTTGCTCCTGAAGAGCTCAGCAGACGTTTACTGATTAAAGTCTGGTTTTATCTATGGGATCTTAAGCTCCTTTTTTATGCTCCTAGATGGATGAATCTATTTGTGTGGAAATTTGCAATTCTCTTACATAAAAATACCAAAACCAAATGCCCCCAAGAGTACATCTCTGCAGCCAGAAACATCCAGTCAATCGCAGTGCAGATTTCCAGAACATCTGCTTTACAAACCTAATTATCCCTGATTGCACAGATGCAAAAGTCTTATGAAATATTAGCACCTGAGACTGAAAGCTGATTCCAGCCTTTTTCAAAAATTTAACAAACACACATATGTCTATCAGCTATGGGTCTGCTCCAACTCCTATTGGATAGATTTCTATTGATTTCAGCACGATTTAGGTTGAGCCCTAAATCAGAGCTACATAAGCAGCTACATTATCCCAATCACAACCAACGGGTCTTCACACTCTGCTTTTGACACAGAGCAGAATCACTGATGGTCAGCCTCAGCTTCCATGGCCCTCCAAGCACTCTCCATGCCTCTTAACTGCCAGGCTGGAAATTCTGCACCAACGGTATTGCCTACCATCACTGCTGCTACCACCCACAGTAGCATGGCCAGCTTCTCTGGGATCACATAGTCCCAGTGGATGCAGTAGTTCAACCAATCCATTGGGTTTCCTATCTGCAGTAGAAATAAACCCAAGCCATTAAATTTGGATGGGTACATCTCCAAAACCAGGGGTGTTTGGATATGGGGTACTGACTTGGGCCCCAATCTGCAGGATTCCACAAGGTGAAGGGGTTCTGCATAGATTCAGCCGAAAGTGGCCCTTCTACTTTACAGATTCTTTATTTAAAATAAAATAAATCTCCACATTCTACAGTGATGGCCCCAAACACCATAACTTACAATAGTGCTACAGAACTGACTGGCATCCAGTGCTGTAGGATAGTAGAATATTTCTAAATGGGTTTTATTTTTTACAAACGTGACTGAGAAATTACTTGCCAGCAAAGCACGTCGTCCTGTTCCTAACCCATTTAAAAACTGGTACCCAAGAACCCCTATGTATTATTTTTTCTTCATGTGAAGACACATCATTCTCTCTGTCTCGCATGGTTCCTCTTTTGGCTCATTCTTCTTGTGCATGTGGCAAACTGCCCATTACTCTCCATGGGCTAGCAGTGTGGGTCACCTACAAGTTAATTGATGCCACAAAACTTCCCTCTGGGACACCATCTGGGCTGAATTCAATGTTCTCAATGGCTTCTGAAGCGCCTTCCTCTAATACTGAAAACCACTTGTCTGGACCTAATACTAATTTGTTGATTTTTTGTTGTTATTCACAGCTTATAAGAAAATACTAATACTACTTAGTTCTTGTAGAGCCCTTTTCATACACAGACTGCAAAACACTTTACAAAGATGAGCAAGCATTATTACCCGCCTTTTACAAAATATGCAGAGAGGTGAAGTGACTTGCTCAAGGCAAATCCAGGAATAGATGCCAACATTTTCAAAAATGGGTGTTTCAAATTAGGCATCTAACCTCAGCTATAGGTTCCTGAATAGATGACCTGATTTTCAAATGTGCTAAGTATTCAGCAGCTCCAACTGACTTCAACAGGCCACTTTTTTATTTTGAAAAAATCAAAGCACTTAATAGCCTACATATGGTTTTAGGGGCCTAGTTGTCCTACCACCTGCTATGCAGATAAGTTAAATGCTTTTGTTTTCCTACCCAGTTCTTATTCCAACAGTAAATGCCCATTAGGGGCAGGGCTTTCCTGCACTCTTCAATAGGTTGTGCACTGTGCAAGCAGACTCCATAAGGAATAACAGTGAAGAATGAAGCAAAACCCCCGTTTGGCCCAAACATACATTCATGCCCCACACTGAGGCTGTATCAGGCTGCATGGGCAAACCACCCTTCTCTACTACTGTCAAGTCTCAGAAGGAAGGAAGCCAGGAAGTACAGCCCACATGGAGACATGCATATCAAAGAACCACAATTACTGCACAGGGTAAGGAACCGCTTTTTGTTCATCGAGTAGCATCCCTATGGTTGCTCCACTTCAGGTGACTCCTAAGCAGTATCCCTCTAAGGAGGGGGAGTTTCAGAATCAAATCTAGAACTGAGGAAAGAACTGCACTGCCAACTGCCACATCAGATCTAGAGGCTTCGACTAGGGCGTAGTGTCTGGAGAAGTATGTGCCGAGGACCACGTAGCAGCTCTGCAAATCTCAGATACGGGGACGTTTTTCAGTAAAACATAGATGTAGCCCTGTGACTTCATAGAATGAGCTGACAACACCAACCACACTGTCAATCATTTAATAAATATTAAAATAATATTAATGTCTCCGAAAGAAAACATCTCCTTTACAGCAATTTGATAGCAAGGCCCCGGCTAATGGCCCTCAGGGTTATTCTAATCTAAACCTCTTATAAATCCCATTCTCTAGTAGATTCTAGAGCTCTACTGTTAAATTCACTCCTTGCGTTAACTCTGCAAGGTTAGACTAACTGCCAGGTTCTGACTCAGAACTATAAAAGCCAGGTAATCTGGAACAAAGAATGAAATTTTATCATTAGCCCCAAAGATGCCTTTGAGAAGGCAGCATGCTCGAGTGGATTGGACACTTGGATTTAGGACATCTGAATTCTGCTCCTGGTTCTGCCCCTGATTTATTGTATGCCCTTGACCATACACTAGCTCTCTGTGCCATAGTTTCCTCACCTGTATAATGGGACTAATGCTACTCACTCACCTTACTGAAGAGCACTATGGAGGTGCTAAGTTACTTCAATATATAGCAAACCAAATTCAAGCCTCATACGTGCACCACCATCATGACTCTTCAGATTCAAACCTCTGAAGAGATATGAAGATTCACCTTCTGTTTGGAGGCAAAGGTAACAGGTAATAGAACAGAACGCAGGTCTGCTGGACCCATCATCTGCTCATTCCACCACAGTCTCTTTATTGAGGTAGCATTAAAATGGAGTTTTAACCCCCACTCTGAATTTCCTGGCTTCCTTTTATTTAAAGCCTGACTCCTGACATTATTTTAACATTAGTTTTTTTGTAAGTAGTTCACAGAATTATTGTAACACATTAATTAGACTTTACAAGTTATCTTTTGTATTTCAGCAAGAATTTTCACAGAGCAGAAAAATTTGCATGAATTATATCAAAAGGCTCATACCCCCATCTTGCAGTAATCTAAATATTAATTATTTTAGCAGGAAAAGGCGTTTTAGAAAAAATTAGGCTCCGCATTTCTAACACTTCCTAACCATGTAGCATAAAAGTATGCAGCTTCCCTTTGGCTAGAACCAGATGTTTGTGCTAGAGGAGAGTTACATAGGAATAGACAAATTGCTTTAGACTAGGGACACTGCAACACTGCAGTAAAACAAGAAGCAATATTCCAAAACTCAAACGAAATACACACATTTTTCTGGGGGCTTGGGGAAAAAAAATATAGGGATCAGAAACCTCTTACAAGATGTGTAATGATTCAGAAGGGTGGAGCTCAGCATGGACACTATGGGCTTCAAGTTCATCTTTAAAAATTCCGAGGAGATGTGAGGAGTGTGGTGAGCAAGAGAGCTACCAGCAAGGCCAGAAAGTGCAGTAGATAGTACAGGGAGCGAGAAACGTTCATGCCAAACTAATCTCCCCTCAATAATGTATGTCCCATTCCTAACGCCCCACTGCCAATGCTTCTGCACCTCCCACATAGCAAACTTCTCAACTTGACCTCTCCATAGATGCCAAAATCCATCTGCGTCTCCCACTTACAATTTCCCCTACAACCCTCTCAAACCTGCTCCCTCCCTGTGACAACAGCAGCAAATGTATCTGAGCTTTGGGTTTCAAAAATCTAAAATCAGGACGAGAAACATCAGAAAGAGCCACTGCAAGTAGGTTAGGTCTAAAACACAAGAGCACTATCTATTTTTTAAAAATCCATCACCAAGAAATTAGCCAAAACACAAGGCTGGGAGAAACGGGTAGAAAACACTCAGGGCTAGTCTACACTGGCAACTCTGCACTTTAATGAGGTTTGTGTGGTCACAGGCAGCTCTAAAAAAAACCACCTCAACAAGAGGCGTAGCTACCAGGGGTGTAGCTACCATGGGCAGTGCAGCTGCGGCTGGCCCGGGGCTCCTCCAGGCAAGTGGGGGAGCAGGGGGACTCGGGGCTCCTCCTGGCAGGTGCAGGGGGCGGGCTTGGGGCTTCGGTCAGCCAAGGGCTCCTCTGGCCAAGGGGGGAGTGCTCGGGCCTCCTGCCAACCCGGGGCTCCTCTGGCCGGCGGGGGGGTGGGGGGGCACTCGGGGCTCCTCTGGCCAAGGAGAGGGGGAGCTCATTACTCCGGCCACAGGAGGGCAGGGAGTCTTGGGGCTCCGGCTCGGGAGGGGGGGGGGCGGGTGGAAGGGGCGGAGCTGGGGCTAGCCTCCCCAAAGGGGGGCTACACCCGCCACCCATGCTTAAAGTGCAGTTATGACCAGAAAAGCAACTGAGCAAAAAAGCTATCTTCCTACTTAACCACCTGCACATGTCTGGTGACTTTACTACTTTTGTCTCCTGTTAGCACTGCAGAGACACCATAACTTGGCAAGAAGGAGCTCTGTTCTCATTACTCCTGATAAACTCTCTTGTCCCAATTCCTCTCCATCATTGGCATTTACACTCTTCAAACACTGTAGATGATTACTATGTTCCCATTTAGTTGTCACTTAGCTAAGCTACACCTATCTATTCAGTTCTTCATCTTTCCTCACAGGTCAATACCTCCAGCCTCATCATTTTTGTTGCTCTGTTCTGAAATACATTTGCCTTCATAATGCGAGGAGCGCTTGTAGTCCTTAATGCGGGATGGACCCTTTAATATTTTAAATTAAAAATATCTAAAGTTAATAAAATAGTTTAATGTGTCTGGCTGTAAGAACACTAAAATGGCACCATACTATGGACTGAAATAGTACCTCATCACAGCGAAGCCAAAGAGGCACTTAAGAAAGCCTCTGCAAATATGTTGGATTTAGGTATTTTAAATTAAACTGAATCTTACACACACAAATACACACACACCTATTAGTATTTTGTATCCTTATAACTCTTCCAGATAAATAACCTCACATGACAACACTCTACAAAACCACATGACCAACTCATAATCCAATTAGTCTGGGGGTCAAATCCAGCTCACATACGGCCAAATTCTGCAGCCTGCTCACAT
The DNA here is from genome assembly GCF_028017835.1 of Emys orbicularis. NCBI lineage: Eukaryota > Metazoa > Chordata > Testudines > Emydidae > Emys > Emys orbicularis. The sequence continues at coordinate 12,040,385 of NC_088690.1, forward strand.
AAATGTTCCAGGGACTCAAAGTTGCCTTCATCAACTACAGCAGGACATGTGACTGGTTAAAGGTTAAAAAAAAGACAGATGATCTTCAGTTACCTTTTTCCTTTTTTTAAAGAGAGACAGAGTTCCCAATTCATCCTTTATTTAAAACCCCTAAAATCAATGGAGTTATCCCACGGAGGAATTTGACCCTACAACTTGTGAAACTGCTATACGGCCATGTTCCAGGTCTGACCTAACCCCTTTTAAAAATTGGGATTGGGTAATCTTCCATATCCAGTAACTAAAGAGGCATCACCATTTCATCCCTTGATTTCCATTTAGTCACACAGTCATTCTACATCAAATCCATGACAGAAGGGACAACTCTGATTGCTCCCTGTCTCATTCTGCGGTGCAATCCAGATCAGTGAGGGGCTGTATCACCACCTGCCCCGCAACGTTGGGCTGCTCACAAACAGCCTGCCAGCATGCAGGGAACACCCTGTCTGTGTATAGCTGCAGCCCTGGTCCAGGAGTTCTGAACCCAGCAGCCTGTCAGCAACACACCAGTCACACTCTGACTTCCACCAGCCTTGGTTGTTACTTGCAGGGTGAAGCAACATACTCCCAGTCCTGAATTTTCCCAAAGTGTGTGTTCTGCGCTGTCCAGCCCTCTCCTAGACATTCAGATATTAAGATCTATTACCACTGTAAAGAGTCAATATTCAACAATTTTCTACTTTAACTGGAGTTACCAGACAGTTCAGTTTAAACACAACTGGATGGGTTTAAGGACAAGACAAATGTATTAACAAAACAAAATGGATTTAAGTGAATTCAAGTATGAGAGATAAAGATCAAAACTGTCACAAGCAAATAACAGTGAAAACACATCTAAAAGTCTTAGACTTACTCTAGCAAATTTTGATTCAAGGCTTTGTTTAAAATGGCCTGTCTCACCCCCAGTCTTCCAGCAAGATGGTGATTGACAATTCTTTGGTCAGCATCTCTCCCAAAGATGCTGGTGCCTGAGGCCTGGTCTACACTATAGAGTTACGTCGACACAAGGCAGCTTATGTCGACCGAACTATGGAAGTCTCTACACTTAAATTTCACTCCTGACGACATAAATGCCCCACTACGCCGACTTAATAACTCCACCTCCACGAGTGGTGCAGAGTCAAGGTCAACATAGTTAGGTCAGCCCTGTGTTGCTTATGTTGACTGTTACTAGCTTTCAGGACCCATTCCACAATGCCCCACACTGACAGTACAATCAATACAAGTGCTCCTGGGGAGGACAAGCACTGCTAAGACAAAGAGCAAACAAGTGATGTAATTACTGCACCGCTTGCCCTTAGGTCGACTTGATTTTGTAGTGTAGCCATGGCCTTTGTCTTCTTAGGGGAAAGAGACACAGCTTACGGGTTTTCTGCCTCTTTCTTTTACAATCCAGTGAATCTTTGAAGTGGATTCTTCTGATGATTACCCCTCAAAGCAAATAAATTTGTTAGTCTCTAAGGTGCCACAAGTACTCCTGTTCTTTTTGCGGATACAGACTAACACGGCTGCTACTCTGAAACCTGTCATTATGCAAAGCACTGCATTTAGCTGTATGGAGTGGAAATCCATCAACTTTATGAAAAAACTCGTACAGATACAGACAGACATCATCTTCCTTTCCAAATGCAAACAGATGGACATCATACCAAAAGGACTAAAGGTAAAAAATCCATTACAATCTACATACCACACAGACTATGCTGAGAGACTGTGTCACACACGCTCAAAGAAACTGCGAAACCACCTGATCAGCATCCTATACAGCAAACAGGGAAAGATTAAGAATGAGCTTGTATGTGTGTGTATATATATCTCCTCAATATATGTTCCATTCTATGCATCCGAAGAAGTGGGATGTAGCCCACGAAAGCTTATGCTCAAATAAATTTGTTAGTCTCTAAGTTGCCACAAGTACTCCTGTTCTTTTTGCGGATACAGACTAACACGGCTGCAACTCTGAAACCTCAAAGCAAAGTTTATTTAAACAGTGAGGCAGACAATACAGAGCCTGGTGTTGACATGCAAATTTGCTGTCTCCTGCTATCTCCTCCCCCTGGTGTCTTGAGGCCCGTTTACTTAAATTGAGGTAAACACACATTCCTTTGTTTAGGATAGATCTGTTCAACAATTTTTGCCTAGGCATGGCTGTATGATTTTGAACATCACACAGGGGATTTCACAACTTTATAAATAATGTTGCTACATACATTTTCACCATGATGTTATTGACCAGCAAGATATTAAGTTTTCATATGATACCTCACAAGGCATATTTTGTACAAAGATTATTACAATAATGTGTAGGGTGCGAATACAGGGATGCTTTCAGACACACAACTCCCAATCAAAAAGAAAGAAATTCAGCGGAAAGAAAGAAAGCCCAGAGGAAACCTCTATGAAGCAAGGTGCTCAGACTCTTCCTTTGGAATCTCAAATTCCTTGGAAAAGTCAACGGTAGACTCACCAGGCAGTAGAGCAGCAGAAAACAGAAAGAGTGTCAGTCTGTGCACAAAGAAGGCTTCTAGGAAGAAGCACATTGAGTACTGCCACTCCGTCAACTCCCTATTTTCCCACAAGCAGAGAGTAAATTGTCATCTTCTCATAGAACTATTAAAAAAAACTGAAACATTTTGTAACAGAGCATTTCAATGGCAACATCCATAAGGAGCAGTTTATTTTACAAGCTGATAATTTACATACTAGCCACAAGGGTTAGCCTGTTTCTCCTAGAAGTGAAGATAAATAAGAAATCCGTTAACACATGCATATCACATACTTCTGAGAAAGTTCTGAGCAAACTGAATATAGGGACTGAGAATGGAATGGTCTGCCTCAGCATTTGCTACTACAGGGCTATATGCATTTTCCTTTTCCCTGTCCATCACTGCTTTAGTAGTTAACTGTGGAAAATTCAAGTTCTTGGAATGTGTAAATTCAGAATACTGTTTTTAATATCTTATTGTATCTTCAGTAGCAACAAAAGGAGTGTGTTAATCTAGAAACAAAAGCACACTGAATATACTCTGGGTATGTATATTATGTATCCCTTAAAATAGTAATAGTTGTGTGTACCTGTGTTTTATATTATAAACATACACATATTTCCTTTTAACATTTTAAAGAAATCAATGTTCAGCAATAAGTAAATACAAGCTAGCAAAAATAAGCGTGTGAAAAATGTAATTTAAATGGTGGCTCTCGAGACCACTTAAATGAAATCCACTGCAAATTCCATATTTTAATTAAATGATCAGTCCATATGGGAAATTTCTATAATACACCCACCTAATCCATGTTCATATGCCACTCTGACCCTAAATGTTAACAAAGGGGTCCTTGGTACATATGTAAGGAATTATACTATACTGTAGAGTGCAAACAGGATCCCAGTCACATGCCATAAAACGCATTTTTTTCAAAAAACTCTAAAAGCTACAGAAGTAAAACTCTAAGTAAAACATAATTACACATCTAACTGTTCTGACATGGCACAATACAACCAAATCAGATCTTCATCAAAAAAATATTATTTTTACATTCCTTGTCTTTTCTGATACAATATTTCATGGTAGGGCTGGGCGTGGGGAGGTCCTGATCCTTACTCATTCTTGCTATTTAAGAAATCTCACTGATTCTAATGGGACTATTCAGAGGATAAAGTACTATTCATTTTGAGTTGGGATAAAAGAATCAGAACATTAGGAATCCATTCAGGCCATGACCACACAACCTTTATACAAACAAAACTCCCATTGAATTCAGTGGAAGTTTTGCCTAAGAAAGGACTGTAGGATGAGACTGTAAATGTTAAATTGATTAAAAACTGTTAGGATGTTACTAGTAAGAAATAGAGTGAAAAATGCATGACTGTAACTTATTCCCTAGACTCTGCTGCCATTCATCAGCTGCTCATGTTATGTTCTTGTGGTTTATGAAGTCGTCAGAGCTCATCCAGTGAATTACAACAAAGTGTGCATTCAATGGCTATTATCCTATACAGTATATAATTCTCAAGACATGCCTTCGGTATTTCAGGTTAGCTGCTACAGCAAAACCTGCAGTGCTGTTTTGTCTCTTGTAGCTACAATGAACTTAATTCCACATTTCGTTGCTTTCATGAACATTTATTCCATACTTAGGGTGAGAGAAGTGCTGCTACCCAGAACTTACATGGCAACACAAGGGAAAAGCATGTGTACTGATAGCATAACAAACGTGCAACTGTCTGGGACTTTGGCATATTGACAACCATAACCCCAAGGCCAACTGAGACTTCACAGGAACAGAGGAGGTAGTACTCCAAGCCACCCTGCTCCAAAAGCATAAACCCTCTCTTCTCCCACTTGCACTACTATATTCTGTTAGCAGCACAGGGGATTGATGTCACAGAACTGAATAGTTCTGATTCTATCCAATAGTAAGCAGTTGTGCACATGCACCCTAGCTACTTCACTATATTTTTTTCAGGAATCCTTGTATATACATACTTAGGGCTGGTCTACACTAACCCCCCCACTTCGGACTAAGGTACGCAAATTCAGCTACGTTAATAACGTAGCTGAATTCGAAGTACCTTAGTCCGAAGTTACCGCGGTCCAGACGCGGCAGGAAGGCTCCCCCGTCGATGCTGCGTACTCCGCTCGCCGAGCTGGAGTACCAGCGTCGAAGGCGAGCACTTCCGGGATCGATCCGGGGCACTTCCGGGATCGATCCGGGATCGATTTATCGCGTCTTAACCAGACGCGATAAATCGAACTCAGAAAATCGATTGCTTACATCCGGACCCGGATGTAAGTGAAGACGTACCCTTAAATTCAACTTCTTTCAAGCTCTGTCTTATGAGCAATTAAAAAAAAAAAAACACCAAGAACTAAACCTGAACAATGAATTCTCCTTAGGGTTTTCCCACATACACAGGATTTGTCAAAACAAGGATATAAAAGTAGGAGGAAAGAGTAGAACCATAAAAAGTCACTGTTTAATGTATGGAGGAGGAAGATTTTGCAACCTATAGCTCTCTGCCTCGTCAACGCACGTAGAATCTTTCACGATGAATCATCTCCGGAACAAGATTTTGTAAGTAAAGAGTTTAATAATCCCCAATCACTAAGCGATTCACTATGACGGTGCAATAATAAACCGCGTTGCCTTTGTAAATTTAGCCTGTCAGGGCAGTTCCCCAGAAGACCTTCACAAGTCCCGTCTAACCTACGCAAGGGCACAAGGGAGGGTCTTGAAGGAGGTGGGAGGAGGATGACCTTAGGTCCCTTCCTAGACTTTTCTATAGGCAGCTTATGCCGTGTGACTTTATCTGGTGTTCCCCAGCAGCCAATCCGAAATGGGGCGGGCAAAAGCGACCGCTTCGTTTTACAATCGTTTTCCTCTGGGCCAGGTTTTGCTGCAGGAAAGCGGCAGGGCAGGACCGGCTACTGTTACCAAAGGGACATGGATTAACACAACTATAACTCGCCCCCAACACACACGCGCGCTGTACTGCTCTCACCTCGGCTAAAAGCTAAATCCGCCCCTTCCTGCAAGAGGGATAAGCCTCCCTCTGAGCAGCTGGCGCTGTGATTCAGGCCGTGGGGAAACGCATGCGGAGAGGAGCGGCAGGGCTGGGAGACGCCTCTCCAGCCTGCACCCGGTGCCGAGGGGTCCCCCCATGTGCCAGCTCCCCAGAGTCTCCGGGCAGGGCTGCTTTCTAGCCCCTCCTCTCCCCCCACACACGCCTCCTTTCCAAACACAGGAACACACAAGCGCCGCCGGGCGCCCCCGTGCAATGAATGGCGCTCCGGCAGCCTGCAAGAGACCGCTCAGGCAGGCGGGCCCGGCAGACCCCAGCTCTCCAGGCGGGCCCGGCAAAGACCCGAGCTTGCCCCAGCTCGCCTCTGCACCACGCGGCGCCCAGCACAGCCGACCCTCCCCCCCCTCCCCGGGCCGCACGCCTGCCCTGCGAACCGGGAGCGCGGCTCGGCTCCGGTACTCACGGCAATCCGCCTCGTCGCTGTTGTCCGAGCAATCGTCATCCTCGTCGCATTTCCAGATGGCGGGGATGCACCGCTCGTTCCGACACTGGAACTGGTCCTCCTCGCACTCCTTTGCGGCGCCTGCGGGGAGCAGAGGCAGAGCCGCGCGGGCTAGAGCGCGATTCCCGTCCGTGCCCACCCCAGCCCAGGGCATGCTTTGCAGGCCGCATCCTCTCGGCTCGGGGATCCAGGCCACACTCCCGTCATGGATTCTAACTCGCTGCACACCCAGTGCTTCCCTAGAGAGGGACACTGCATTGGGGGAGGCATGTGTTTAACAACAAAAGGACAATGCACCTCTCCTTCAAGTAGGTTACAATAATCCCCTTCTCCCTGGCTAAATATAGCCCCCGTTTGAACAGATGCATTGTGCACACATCAAGCATCTGAGTCACCCACTATGGGAAATAACCCGGCATTGTTTTAAAGGCAAAAGGAGGTTGGAGGGAAGGGTAAGCAAATGCCAAAGTAAAAGCACCAACCACTTAGCGGATAGTCGTTGTCAGTGCAAAAAGCAGATCGCATGTTGAGGGAGCATTGTCAGCTTCTCCGTTGGTTGCTTCATCTAAATATTTTCTCCCCCCCCCCATGGAAACTACCCCAAACTGAAGTTGAGAAGGGGACCTGCTCCTTTGCAGAGAGAGAGCGGGGCTCCTGGGTTTGGTTTACGGGTGACCAGACAAATCTTCCCTTAGCTTAACAGATGAATTTCCTGCCGCTACCGGTCGGCTAGCATCTGTGATAGCCTTCCCATTCAAACAAGGTGTCAGCCCTTCCCCCCAGTATATCACTGATCAAAGTTAAGGGAACCCCTGCAAACTGGCTTCCCATTCACTGCACACACTCTGTGCAGCACGGCCAGGAATCCCACACACAGTGCATGCAACCAGTAGTCCAAAGGGAGAGCGAGAGACCCAGGCAAACGCATGGCTTGCACTTGCACTTGCTCGGGTCCTAGTGATGCTGCGTGGTTACCCCCCTACACGCGCGCGCACACAGAGGACATGGACACGGAGATCCCGGACCCACCTTTGCCAGTGTGCAGCTTGAGCAGCAGCAGATGGAAGAGCAGCAGCCGGGTTAGTCCTGGGCGGCACATTGCGCTCTCTCCTTCCGTGTGATAATGCCTCGCGTGCTGATTGCATGCAGCCGGGCTTACTGCCTTCGCTAACGGAGTGTTTACTGGCGGCGGCTGCCCTGCTGCTTCCTCCAGCGTGTGTGCATTGTAACCAGAGTCTGTGACGTTCCTCGCTGGGCGGGCTCTGTCTGTGCACTCCAGACCTGTGCATGCCCAATCGGTGCACTGAGGGAGACCAGGTGCCACGTGGGGATGGGCAATACTGAGAGAAAGAGCTGGGGCAACGCTGCCACACAAGGGACTGTTTCTTCCCCCCATTTTTTCTGAAGCGTGGATGGTTTTGCTTTTCTAGCCTCATCCCATTCCTGGAAAAGCAAACGCATTGTTGAGCTGAGCAGACGTAGGGGGGCAGGGTACCACACCACAGATCATGTTGGACCTACATTTTATATTACTCAGGCTGGCAGAGGGGCAAAGCAAATCTCCATTCCCAATGGCAGCTAAAAATAGTCTGCATTCCATCATTTCTTTAATTGGACTAGGCCTCAGTTTCCTTCCCTGTGACATTAAAAAATGGCATATTAAGCAACCAGCAGATTGCAAAAGAAAATGCTGCAGCAATAAAAACAGATTATTTTCAAACCAACTAATTCTGTTTATTTGAGGGGAACAGAGGTGCAAGGCCAAAGTCTGTTCTCATTTCCACCATACAGCCCCACTGACCCGACTTGCACCAGTGTATCTGAGAGCAGAATTTAGCCCATATTATTTGATTACCTTTGGGATAATAATAAATACAATAACTATCACCTAGCTCAGAGGTAAGATAACAATACGTCTTAGTTCCTGGTATATAAAATAATAAACAAATATGGAGTGATCCCACTAAAGTCAATGGTGTTACACTGATTTTACAGTGGGTATAAATTAAATCAGACTCTTGTCCACAGTATTTTCTGTTTAAAAGCTACACACAAGGGGCCAAATTCTGCCCTAATTTAACAGCATTGCATGCTATAAATCAAAGCCATTGCCCTTCAGAAAACAAACTGTGGGCAACATGCTGATATTTGCCATCTTCTTTCCTATGTTAGAGACCTGAGACAATTTACACAATAAATTAAGTGTAATATTTCTATTAGTTTCTGAAATCTTGTATATAATACACTAAATGCAAATAACACGCTTCTATTATATAGGGCCACATCCTCAGTTGATTGAAATCTGTAGCTATGCTGATTCACATTGAAGATCTGGCCCATGATCTTAATTTTATTAAGTAAATGAAACAAACATGTTGTTTTAATGTCTTTAGGAAAATAGTAAATCAGTCACACACTGGGTGTTTTCTTCATTATTTTAGCTTTCTGGTAAAACATGGATTTCATGACTATCCTACCCACATAACCTTCTGCACTTTATTGTAGTCAAATTATAAAGACAAGAAACTGTAAAACATTCCAGAGGTAGTAATCTCCTTTCTAATGGAGAGGTAATCTGTGTATTCCACATGCCAATACAGCTTGTTCAGCAAATGGAATGAAAACAAGTTTATAAACTCTATGGCATAGGGACCATGTCTACATCTCTGTATAGAGGGCCCCCTGATCATGATTACAGCCTCTGGGCTCTACTGTAATCATAAAATATTTGATTGTGCTAAATTAGCATTGCAGTGCTAGTCACACTACTAGAGTTAACGTCATTTCAGTACTCTTATTGTCAATGACGTTTTTCAGGGAATAGTAACAGTTTTAACAATTCACAACAGAGTTAAAACAGTTAGACATCAAGATCTTAAGTCTTGGACTGATTTTTTTAAACAATTTTGAAGAAATTGCGTCCACGTTAAAATATTAAACTGATATAACAAAGTTGTAAAAGGTTTCCCATTCAGACCTCTTTTTTTTTTTTTATCCTTAAATGAGGACTAATCCTGCACTTCTCACTCAGGCTAAAGTTCCACTGACTTCAAATTGGGTCCATAATTAAAAATGCATTTGCTTCTTTAAACAGAAAATTTGCAAGCTAATAGTCAATGGAGTGACTAATGTGTTTGAATAACATGAAGAGGAAAATAGCTAATTGTTGAATTACTTCAGTGACAGCTTGCAATGTATTAACAATTATTCAACAAATATTTCTTAATTTTTAGAATTCAAATATAGTGCACATTTGTGCTGGTGGGATTGCTGTGACAGATTATAATAAATACCTCATTTGCTTTGAGCTATTATAATCCATCAGGTCAAACCTCTCTTTTAAAAAATGTGTCAAAATACAGATTTACGATAGTTTTACAAATCCTGGTCTCATTCCTCTCTCTCTCTCTCTCTCTCAAAGTAGCGTACACCAGAGGTAACTCCAGTTAAGACAGCGACCTACGCTGGTGAAGAAAGAGCATAAGTGAGAGGAGAAAAAGGCCCAGAAACTGATAGATTTTACTTTCGTTTGGTTTTTTAAAAAAACACAATTTTGCTAAAATGGCTTCCTTTAAAAGAGAAAAAGAAAAATGCTGTCAACAGTTAATCCTCTACTCCAACAGTTAGCTTTGGTATCGCTTGGCCCACGGAATGCCCTGGGCCTCTCCCGGGCAGGCCTCAGCCATAGGGGTTACCTGTGCCATAATGCCATCTTGTGGACACCCAAAGTGTGTTGTGAGCAAGACATGAGAAGTCATTCTTCTGCTCTACTCTGCACTGGTTAGGCCTCAACTGGAGTATTGTGTCCAGTTCTGGGCACCGCATTTGAAGAAAGATGTGGAGAAATTGGAGAGGATCCAGAGAAGAGCAACAAGAATGATTAAAGGTCTAGAGAACATGACCTATGAAGGAAGGCTGAAAGAATTGGGTTTGTTTAGTTTGGAAAAGAGAAGACTGAGAGGGGACATGATAGCAGTCTTCAGGTGTCTAAAAGGGTGTCATAAGGAGGTGGGAGAAAACTTGTTCATCTTAGCCTCTAAGGATAGAACAAGAAGCAATGGGCTTAAACTGCAGCAAGGGAGGTTTAGGTTGGACATTAGGAAAAAGTTCCTAACTGTCAGGGTGGTTAAACACTGGAATAAATTGCCTAGGGAGGTCGTGGAATCTCCATCTCTGGAGATATTTAAGAGTAGGTTAGATAAATGTCTATCAGGGATGGTCTAGACAGTATTTGGTCCTGCCATGAGGGCAGGGGACTGGACTCAATGATCTCTTGAGGTCCCTTCCAGTCCTAGAGTCTATGAATCTATGAATCTCACAGGAAGTGCAAAGGGAAGAGGAACTAGGCTAGAGGGGGATAAGGAACTGACAGTTTGGGGACTAAGTGAGAAACTAAATCCAGTTCCATCCAGTATGTTCCAATAGTTTAATAAAAGCAATTCACTGAAACCTCAGGCTCCCTTCTTCCTTGAGAACACTACACTGCTCACCATATTTTCCTAGATGGCTTCAAATTAACCTTCCCCCACTTCATTTCTCTCACTCTGGAGTCCCTATATCACAGGGGTGGCCAAACTTACTGACCCTCTGAGCTGCATACGACAATCTTCAGAAGTTAAAGAGCCGGGAGGCACTTGCTGTAGCTCGGGGCTTCATCCCCGCGCGAGGCGCCTTATGGGTCTTGGGTCTTCAGCCCCACTCCTGCTGAAGCCCTGAGTCCCGGCAGGTGCACCCCACAGGGCTGAAGCCCCAAGACACACACACACACACTCTCTCTCTCTCTCTCTCTCTCTCTCTCCCCTACTCCACCACCCTGCTGCAAGGCAGAGGACTTCAGCTCCCCCCAGTCTGGTAGGTGGAGAATGGGGGGAGGTGCGTGGAAGGCTCCGCAAACCACGCGTTAACTGTAAAAGAGCCGCATGCAGCTCGCGAGCCACGGTTTGGCCACCCCTGCTATAGCACAACCAACAATCTTTCAGATAAGGAGAAGAACAAGACAGGGCTGCCTTAGATCTTGTGGACACTTCTTGTTATTCAGCTGGAAGAGACTTAAGTCACAAGAAGGTTTTTACCTTCCATCCCCACCTCAAGGTTGCCCACACTGCCTCAGTGGTACTTCCAGATGCTATAGCTTTAGGGCCCAATCCACCTCTCACTGCAGTCAATAGAAACCTTTTCAGTTAATTTTAATGAGAGTTAGACTAGACCCTTATAGGGAGGGGGAGAAATCAGGACTAGATTTCAAATCCAAGTCTTCTGCATGTCTGAGGAGTACTGCCAGTGGGCCAGCCCCCTTTCTGCCATGTTACAGTGTTGAATCAGTGAAAGCTGAAAGAAATGCAAAAAGTAAACCAAGAGCACAGTTAGTGATAAGTACATTGGAATTTTTTAATTTGTTTCACTTTGAACAATCTATGGTGTTGTTAGTAACATAGGTAAATAAAGTTGTTAATTACAACATATGATTTCAGAATTCTTTAGTGCCTCTGTGCTGGTAACATCCAGGTGCTGCAGAACAGCAGATGTAATATGTTAGACCACTGATTGCTCTTATGTTCCTGAAGTGCATAGGTACAAGAAAAGGGATAGAAGAGAAGCATTGATGCTGAATCGTCTTTATATTTGTGTGTAAGTTACACATTCAGGGTGTGTTTCATTCCCTCATCATATGAATTATTCATATAGGCTCCAGTTCTGCAAAGACTTATGTTTATGTATAAATCTCTGCAGGATCAGAGCAATAGGGCCCAATTCTGTGAGGGGCTGAGCTCCCTCAACTCCACTGGCCCCATGAGGAGGCTCTAAGCCATAACTCCTGAAAGATTAGGGCCATAACTTTTTTAAAGTATTAACTATAACACCCAGGAGAAAAGAGTCCCAAAATGAGAATTTAGAACAATATCTGCATGGAATGATTCTTGTAATATTGACAAGGTTTTTACACAAGGTCAGAAAACTTTAAATACAGTCTTGCTTTCAAGATAGGGAGAAGTCATAGACTCAGTTTTAAATGGCATACAGAACCTACATAGCTTAATTCACATTCCCTCAATAAGGAAAGAAACTCTGATAGATGCTTGACAAGATTGCCACTTTTTAAAAAGGAGTGGCTCATTAAAAAGCAAATTTTCAATGTCTGATTCGGAAGACTGTTCTTCCTGCTTCCTCATTTGGTTTATTAGCTTGTCTTTAATAATATTTTTCAAGGTAGCATGTTAGTTCCTTCCCTCCCATCACTGTCAATTGCTAAACCACCAGAAAATGGATGCGGCATTGCACATACCCAAACATTTGCTGTGTCAGAAATGAATAATTCATCTCTCAAATAGGATAAATTAAATTAATTTTTAAAAATCCTTCCAATTTTTTTTTTAAAAAGTGAGTCATTCTATAATAGGAGACACAGAGCCCTATTCTGATTTCACATACTTTGGGCCTGATTCTGTCACACTTCCTTATTTTGATTAGTTCCTTCTCTGCAAATGATACCATTTAAATCAATGGGAGTATCGGTGGAGTATTTCAATGGAGTATTTCAATTCCAATTTATCCCAATGTAAGCAGGATGAGAATCTAGCCCAATGCCGTTCAGAAGAATTATCTACCGCTTTCAGGAGTTAAGAAACACTTGTTTCTTCAGAGCTAAGAAATTCTACTGCAAATATTTCAAAAGAAAAGAGCTGACCCCATTTTCTTCATGTGTAGCATCTACAGATTTGTCTGTGTGTGTGCACACTCTTGGAAATGGTTCCTTTAAACACAGTTTTCAGAAAATCATGTCCTTTCAAATCTCCTGCCTGTTACATCATGTTGCGACCCATGGTGCTTGATGCATCAGCCCCTTTGGCATTTTGTCATAGCACATAATAAGTCAGTAAGTGATGGATGCATCCCAGAGTAACATGTCCTTCCTAAAGACATCGTTTTCAGAAATACTGCATGAAACACCTCACCCCGGCACACAAACAAGTTTCACTTCACAACACCTTTTTATTTTTAGTTTTTTTCTTGCTAAAACCTGTGAGCAAATTTAACATTCTTGAAAGTGAGAGGTTAATTTAAATGGATCAAGCCTGACATAGTGGAAGCAGTTATATGTAGCATTAGCCATCCCAACAACTCTGCCAATACACCCAGCTCCTGGTTTGCCGCAACTCTTTTGTTTCCATCCCGGGTTCCCACACACAGGGCTGGCCTTAGGGAAAATGGGTGAACTTCTATTTTGGCGCCCCAGCCCTCATGGGCGTGTCGACCCCCCATTGCTTCTGGCCCCCATAGGTGCCCCACATTGGCCGTTGCCCCTGAGGGTGCCCCAGGCTCCCCACCCCCTCTTCGCCCCTGACCCCTTCACTGTGCCCTTTGCACCCCCCTGCACGCCTAACTCCTGCACTGTGCCCCCTTTGCTCCAAACTTAGCACCCCCCTCCTGCAGCCCAACCCCTGCCCTTTGCCCCTAACCCCTGCACCCCCCTCCTGCAGCACCCACGTGGGGAAACTGACCTGGATGCACGGAGCAGCTGGCATTGCTGCTCGCTCTCTCCCCCCCCCCGAACGCTACTCTTCCGCACACCCTAGCGGGCTGTGAGGCAGGGACTGAGGAGCGACATCAGGTCTCCCTGCATCCAGGTCACTTTCCCCACCTGGGCTGCATCAGGGGAGGACAGGAGAGCAGCAGCCTAGGTAGGAAAAGTGACCTGGATGCACAGAGCGCTTGGTTTTGCTTCTCACTTCCTTCCCTACAGCCCCCTAGGGGGGCACGGAAGAATGTTGGGGAGGGGAGCAGTATCTGTGTGTCACAGCTCGCTTCCCCGCCTCCCCTACCAGTTCCTCTGCCAGGAGGAAGCAGGGAGAACTCTGGGCGCTTCTCCCCCAGACGGCACTCCACTGCCAGCCTGGAGTGGTTTCTGACTCTACATCAGCAGCGCACACCTCTGCACTGCCACATGGCACCCCTGGGTGTTGCCCGGTGGCCCACCCCTAAGGCCAGTCCTGCCCACACAGCTCTGCCAAGGCACCACACTCCTGATCCATCACATTCATATCATTCTATTCAGTCCTTAACTGCAGTACCTCTGCTATTGTCTACACCGCCTCTCAGTTTTGAGGACCTCAGAATGTCAAGTCTAATCTCAGAATTAGTTTTTTTACATAAGTTTCTAGCCCTTTTTCTTCTGAATTCAACTTGGAAAATATAAGCCAATCACTAGAGTTGAACATTGGTCATTGTTATTATTCCTAAAGATGATTGGTTTTTCACATCCCTCTACAGTTACCCATCCCAGGGCTGGTCTTTGTGAAATAGGTCCCTCAGTTCTTGGGCAGAGGGAAGTACGGGACACCAGGCCAATATGTACCTGTTAAGAACAATGTCAAAGGGTCTTCTGCTGATGGCACTAGGAGGGCCGTCCCTAGCCATTTTGGTGCCCTATGCAGCCCCCCCTGCGGGGGGGTGGCCCCAGGCTTCCATGGGTGTGGGGGCATCCCCAGGCCCCTGCAGAGGGGCAGGAGCAGGCTTGGGGGGCAGGGGAGAAATCACCCCCCAGCACGAGCCGGTGGAGCGGAGCAGGTTGGGGCCGGGTCGCTCCACTTCCTGCCGCCCGGTGAGTGCAGAGCGGGCCCGACCCTGCACTCATGGGGTGGCAGGAAGTGGAGTGACCCGGCCCCAGCCTGCTCCGCTCTGCTCCCCTGGCTCCCAGCCTTGGGGGGCAGGGGCGAACCGCCCCCCAGCACTCACCGGCAGCACGGCTGGGAGCCGGCGGCACGGAGCGGGCTGGGACTGGGTCGCTCCACTTACCGCCACCCGGTGAGTGCAGGGCAGGCCCGACCCCTGCTGCAGTCCCCCGGGACGTAGGTCAGGGGAAGGGGTGGAGTGGGGGCAGAGCAGGGGCGGGAAGAAGTGGGGCGGGGGCTTTGGGGAAGGGGTGGAGTGGGGGCAGAGCAGGGGCGGGAAGAAGTGGGGCGGGGGCTTTGGGGAAGGGGTGGAGTGGGGGCGGAGCAGGGGTGGGAAGAGCAGAGCTGGGGCGGAGGCCATGGGGAAGAGGCGGAGCAGGGGCGGGGGCAGCTTTCCTGGGCAGCTCAGCCCGCCGGGGGATCAGGCTGGCCACTGGAGCAGCACGCAGCTGCGTACTTTGTGTCTGGGTAAGGACGGCACTGGCACTGGGCCTGCTGCTCGCTGCCACCCAGCTGTGCAGACTCCTATGCTAAACAGTCAATGTGGCCTCTGGCCACATCATGGTAGAGTAGCTCAGTAATATTAGTGGAATCCTACTTGAGAGGACCAGGACAGAACTGAGGTCAAAAGAATCCTGCGCTCTAATACCAGCTGTGACCCAGATTCTTCTGTGGAGTTCAGGTCCAGCCCGATTTCCTAATGAAGTCACTGGGAGTTTTTCGATTTGCTTCAGTGACAACTGGATTGATTCCTTAGTCAAGACATTTAACCTTTCTGCATTAGTTTCCCCATCTGGAAAATGGGAATAAAACCCTATTAGGCATACTGTACAAGTATTTATTATAATTAATTACAGTTCTGCTGTCAGTTACACTGGAGTATACCAAAGTAACTCCATTCATTCAACAATGCATTTATTCTGGATTTACAAATATTGGGTAAAATTCTGCTCTCAGTATAAAGAGCTGAAATTCAACACAATGCACATAACACCCTCTAAAGCCCTGTTGTCTGGAAAAAAAATTTTTTTTTAAATGTTGGCAACTGTTCCTAGACCCAACCACAAGCAGCTGGGCTCCACTTCTGCAGAAAGATGCTGTATGGCACCCAGCATCTCTCCCTGCCCCACATTTGTCTTTCTATGGAAATATCAATAGAACTTGGGAGGAGGTAAAAAAAATATCACTCCTCTAACCCTCCCCCAAATCTTCAGGTCAGCCTTGTGCATAGTGGTGACCAGGAGTCTATTACTTTGTGGGGTGTGGAATTGTTTCATAGGCCCACCCAAAAATGCTAAAGCCTCTCAGGCATAAACTGGCATTTGTGCACTGGGAATACATGGAGAGTAACATGCTAATCCAGAACTTCAGAGGTAAAATGTTAACACAGTGAGTCATTCTGCCATCTCACACAGATAGGCCCGTCTACACTGGTACTTTACAGCGCTGCAACTTTCTCACTCAGGGGTGTGAAAAAACACCCCCTTGAGCGCTGCAAGTTTCAGCGCTGTAAAGTAGCAGTGTAGACAGCGCACCAGCGCTGGGAGCTACTCCCCTCATGGGGGTGGTTTTCTTACATTCTCCCAGCACTGGTGCTGCAACGCGGCAACGGCAACGCTTTAACGTTGCTAATGAAGACATACCCATAGAAACACAGCTCCTTAACCAATTTGTACATTTTCTCAAATATACCCCCAAAACAGATAAAGTGAAGATAAAATGGTCCAAATTAAAAGGGCAGGTGAGCAAATACTAGTGCTACTGAGGACTGATAATCAGTCTATTGGGCTAGATTGTAATCTCATTTACTGTGGTGTAAATCTAGAGTAGTTCTATTTAAATCATTGGAGTTACTCCAGATTTAAACCAGGATAACTGAGATCACAATTTGGCCATATGTCATAGAAGTCAGGGGAGGGAGAAGAAGGAGCTTGGGTTTTGGTTTCTGGTGGTATCTGTTTTTTGTTTTGGCTGTTGGGTTTTAAATTGGCTTTAAAAATCTCTTCTTTTGAAGAATTCTAGTGAATTCTGCACTAATTTATGCACACTCTGAAGTCAGTACAGAATTCATCCCCTTTCTTTATCTTGCCATGTAACAATAGAGAAACATAACAAGAGTTTAAGCCTTTTGTTAATCATTTGACAATCAGGGACTGTAAATTCTCTTCTGGGTCTCATTCTTTCATTTATTCTGCTACTCTAAGAGTCCTGAAAGGATGATGAGAACTGGACCAATTTTGACATAGTGCCTTAGTCAGATATAACTGGCATGGCTATGCCATTTCACTTAGCCACCCACACCATTTTTGATTCCCAGCCATCAAAGCTCACTCAAAATTGCATTTTATTTACTGTCAGTTTTCCCACTGTGACCAACAGCACCCCATATTCACACCCTACACACCACTGTAATAATCTTTGTACAAAATATGCCTGGTAAGGTATCATTTGAAAACTAATAACTTGCTCATCAATAATATCACGGTGAAATGTATGTAACAACATTATATGTAAAGTTATGAACACCGCCTATATGATGTTATTAGCACATGTTAAAAACCACACAGCCCTGCCTAGGCAAAAGTTGTTGAACAGGTCTATCCTAAACAAAGGAATGGGTGTTTACCTCAATTTACATATAAGTAGTAAACAGGGGCCTCCACACAGCAGGGAGATGGCAGGAGACAGAGCAAATTTCCATTTCAGCAAACACAGGTAAGGAGAGAGAGCATGGAGCCTTCTTCATCACCAGACTCCATGTCACCTACCTCACTGAATAAACTTTTATTTAAAGGGCAATCTTCAGAAGATCCACTTCAAAGGTTCATTGGACTATAAAAGAAGGAGGCAGAAAACCCCAAATTCTCTCTCTTTCACCTAAGAAGACAAAGGCACCAGCACCTTTGGGCTCTGGGGGAGATCTTGACCAAGGAAAGGTCAGTCTCCATCTTGCTGGTAGACTGGGGATGAAAAAGGCCATCTTAAACAAAGCCCTGAACCAAAATTTGCCACATTATGTCTAAGACTTTTAGATACTGTAAGCAGGGTCTGCTGAATTCTTCCCTGACAGCTAGCTGTGAGGGGGAGAGACTTCAAGAGCAAATTGTATTTACATGAACACACCTTACTCTGCTTAGATATCCAGCAGATAGAGCGGTGTATTGCTCAAAGTGATCAACTTTGGCTGGTGTTGGGTTACAAATCAGCTTAGTACTGAATGAAGAGGTAGTGAAATGCTGTTACTAATGTTGGCATTATTGTGAATAAAAAGGAGCAGAACTGTGCTTAATCTGTCCCAAATGAGGGGAGTCACCCTCAGCTGAAAGGACCTTGTTAAGCCAGGGGCTCGAATGCCAGAGCCCTGTGGAAGTAAGAGGGGTGGGGACAGGTGTCTCAGTTTCCTGGACTGGTTTCACCTGTTCTCCCCCCTCACCCCCTGCACTGTTCAAAGAAAGAGCTAAATAGGCTTAATTAAGAGCCTCTTTGTTGTTTTAAATGCTCTATCAGAGCTGAAATCACTTGAGATGGGGCAGTGTTTGCCTAGCCTGCAAAGAGTGAAAATTACTAAGAGACTGATGTGCAGAGGTCACAGCAGAGAAGCAGGTGGCAGCAGAAGGTGACTGACAGTTGGCTGGTGAGGCAGCGAGAAACCATGGCTGGCGGGGCAGCCAGGTGGCGAGGAGCAGCGGCTGGCGGAGCAGCCAGGGGGCGCAGCGAGCGGCCAGCAGGGTGGCTGGCATAGAGGCGCAGCGAGCAGCCAGCGGGGCGGCTTGTGGAGAGGGCCAGAGCAGTGCCCTGCAGACAGGGGCAGCGAGCGAGTGCCCGAGCAGTGGAGTAAGTAAGGTGCCTCCTTATCACCCCCCTCCACCCAGGGTGGGAGGTGAACTCTGCAGATGCACCTCTGAACTCTGGATCTGCACTGACCAAGGACAGCAACTGTGTGTAGGGTGCAGAGAAGGGACGGGCACATTAAAGGGACTTTTGGGTTGCTGGACTTAAGAACCTGAGGGGAAAAGGACACTGCCCAACCTACTTGGGGGTGTGTGTGTGTCTTTTGCTCATGGTTTATATTTATGAATCCTGTTTGCATTGTTTTCCCAAATTAACGCCAAGTTACTTCCCTCCTTTTATTAAAAGTTTCTTTTCTACACTGAGACTCTCTGCTTGCGAGAGGGGAAGTATTGCCTCTCAGAGGTGCCCAGGGGTGGTGTGTAATTTTCCCAGGATACTGGGTGGGGGCTCGAGCCGGTTCTGTGTTGTATTGATGGAAAGGAACCCCTAGACATTGAACCCGGCCCTGGTTGCTGCTGGCTCCACCTGGCAGAAGGGTTACAATATGTTTTCACTTTTATTTGTGACTGTTTCTATCTTTATCTCTCATACCTGAATTCACTTAAAATCCAACTTCTTTTGTTAATAAACCTGTTTTATTTTTTAATCTAAACCCAACAAGTGTGGTGTTTAAACTGAGCTGTTTGGTAACTCCAGTTAAAGTAGCAAACTGTTGAATATTGACTCTTTACAGGGGGCAACAGATCTTAATATCTGAATGTCCAGGAGATGGGTGGAACAGTGCAGAACACATGTTTTGGGGGGAAATTTGGGACTGGGAGTGTGTTACAAGTAACAACCAAGGTTGGTGGAAGTCAGGGCATGAGTGGTGTGTTGCTGACAGGCTGCTGGGGTGAGAGCTGCTGGACCAGGGCTGCACTGTAGGCATACACACACACTCAGGGTGTGACCTGCATGCTGGCAGGCTCTCTGTGAGCGGTCCAGGTTAGGAGCTAAAGCAGCAAAGCTGTGTGAGGCACCCCAGGTTGCAGGGTAGGCAGTCACAAAACCCCTCGCTGGCCTCAACTGCACCCCAGAATGTGACACCCACCCATTTAAAAGAAAATACAGATAAAGTAATTCCAGTTTTAAAGAGAGTTCCTTTGATTAGTGCCAGCCCTACACATTTTCATTCTATTGCTAATCTCCCCTTTGTAGAGAGAGGCCTGGGAGTGGTGGCTGCATTGATCCAGATGGACAATCTCTTCCATCAAAAATTCCCTGTTGGAAAAGATCCAATCTGACAAGTGCAGAAGCCGATGTTTCAAACCCCAGTGCCTCAGCTATTTTTATTTCCCAAAATAATCCAAAGTGAGTAGATGCTGCTTTTCTAAACTAATCATTTGCCACATTTTATTTTTCAAGGTTGTTCTCAAGTGACAAGTATGAGCAAAGAAGAAAAAATCTTGTATCAATCAATTTTGTCTTTTGTTGTGTTCTTAAAATCCTAAGCAGACAAACTCAAATTTTTGGAAAAATAGTACAAGGATTGGTCTCCTGTCTGAAGTTTTGAGTGTTGAGTTTAAAAAGTAGAATTGCTCCTATCTGAAACAGACAAGTTACTAGCTGTGCAAAGAGGCTATTATTTATATTCTTCTTGGGTCTAATATGATTATCAGCCTCTCACAAATTTGCCAGGATAGAAAAATCTATGCAAGACCCTGACTTGGGGGGAAGAAAAAGAAAACTGATCCAAACTTCTAGGTGTGTCTAACAGAGGCAGGTTGCAACCTCAACCAGCTACATTTAAACGCTTGATTATTTGTTTAGTGTTTTTTGATGCTGAACTTAGAAGTTAATTCCACAAGCTGCCTGACAGCTGTAGTCAACTCTTTTCTGCACCAAATACCATTTCTGGCTCACTGAAGAGGCCCGTGGGAACTTTACTGGGGGCTGCAAAGACCCCCAAAGCATTCTGTGATGGACTGGATCACAGAAACCCCCTTGGGAACTGCCAACTGATGTGCCAAGACGACTTCTGCCCCTGGTTTCCTGCCCTGGCAGCTTAGGACTCCAGCACCCTGTCTTGTTAAGCCAGATACGCCAGTCTGCTCCAACTCAGACCCAGAGTCTGAACCACGTGCCCCAAAGCTGCAGACTTAACCTGAAAGCAGCTTACAGAAGTGTTCCTGTCTTTAACACTCAGATGCCCAACTCCCAATGGGGTCCAAACCCCAAATAAATCCATTTTACCCTCTATAAAGCTTATACAGGGTAAACTCATAAATTGTTCACCCTCTATAACACTGATAGAGAGATATGCACAGCTGTTTGCCCGCCCCAGGTATTAATACATACTTTGGGTTAATTAATAAGTAAAAGTGATTTTATTAAATACAGAAAGTAGAATTTAAGTGATTCCAAGTAGTAACAGACAGAACAAAGTGAATTATCAAGTAAAATAAAGTAAAACACGCAAATCTAAGCCTAATACAGCAATAAAACTGAATACAGATAAAATATCACCCTCAGAGATGTTTCAATAAGTTTCTTTCACAGACTGGACTCCTTTCTAGTCTGGGCACAATCCTTTCCCCTGGTACAGCCCTTGTTCCAGCTCAGGTGGTAGCTAGGGGATTTCTCATGATGGCTGCCCCCTTTTCTCTGTTCCACCCATTTATATATCTTTTGCATAAGGCGGGAATCCTTTGTCCCTCTTGGTTACCACCCCCCCCCCCTTCTCAATGGAAAAGCACCAGATTAAAGATGGATTCCAGTTCAGGTGACATGATCACATGTCACTGTAAGACTTCATTACCCACTTGCCAGCACATACATATACAGGAAGACTCACAAGTGAAACAGAGCCATCTACAGACAATTGTCCTGGTTAATGGGAGCCATCAAGATTCCAAACCACCATTAATGGCCCACACTTTGCATAATTACAATAGGCCCTCAGAGTTATATTTTATATTTCTAGTTTCAGATACAAGAGTGATACATTTATACAAATAGGATGACCACACTCAGATTATAAGCTTTCTAATGATACCTTACAAGAGACCTTTTGCATGAAGCATATTCCAGTTACATTATATTCATACTCATCAGCATACTTTCATAAAATCATATAGAGTGCAACGTCACACATTCCACCAAAGTTTTTTTGTGCTTTTACTTTAATAAAAGGTTGATGTATATTTTTATTAAGGCCTATAACTTTCACAAGGTCCACTATCCTTGGCACTTGTGTAGATTTTTGGACAGTGGAAAAGCAATTCTCTAAAGATTGGTAGTATGATGGAAATGAGAACATGTGTCTAATCTTATCAAACCGGCATGCAGCTTAAATGCTGCTTGCATGCAGGTCACTTTCAACACGCATGCAGCTTATTTCCCGTTTACATAGAGCCAATATTTAGCATGCATACATTTGTATCCAGTTCAAATGCTGCTTTCATGTGGCTTGCATTCAGCATGCATGAAGACTGTATCCAACTATGGATATAATTTACTATAACAGATGAGAAAAGAGTAAGTTCCAGGTGAGACAGACATAGCTCAGCTGCTCCCACAGGCTCAGCCAAAGGGATGTTCCTCCTCCAGCTAAGCTGTTAAAGCTGCTGCCTACAGATCATGCAAGTTCTGATCTGCATCTCAGCTGTGCCAGAGACACACACGACTCTCTGCGGAACTCTCCTGATCACCTTGGAGCGCTTGGCATTTGGCAAACGAACAACAGGGAACAAGCCTTTTTTTTCCTCAGGTGCTTGTTTTATCCCTGTAAACCAGACCACAGCCCTCAGAGAGTCTCTAATAATTTTATAAATTATAAGATTCCCTAACAATGGGCTAGATTGTGCAACTCTTACTCACCTTGAGAAGCACACACTTGTCTTAGGAGTCCTATAATATGCAACTTGTAGCATGAATAATCACTACTCAAGATAAGTAAGGTTTACACAATCTGGCCCTATAGGATATCCCAGGGCTGATTTAAATGTTACCATTGTTTAATTATGCAGGAAATCCACAGATACACGACCACACACATCCTGCATCTGGATGTGAAATTTGGCCTTATGACAATAGTAATCCATTGCTGTATTACTTTTTAAAAGATTTAAGTAACCTGGAGTCACTTAAGTATCTCAAACAGATCAGCAAATGCTAGAACTAGGAAAGCAACACCTTTCCTTAGCAAGGAGAAATCCTGCAGAGAGCAAAGGCCTGTCTGCTTCCTCTTGAAGCGTGGGATTGCATTTCATGGATTTGGATTACATCAGTTTTTCAAGATGATTTCTACATGATTTGCAAATCAACTTTAAAATCAAAAGGCACTGTATAATTTTGCTGTAAATCACAAGCCGTCACTTGAACTTTTTATAGAGAAATGCGT
Source organism: Emys orbicularis (assembly GCF_028017835.1). NCBI lineage: Eukaryota > Metazoa > Chordata > Testudines > Emydidae > Emys > Emys orbicularis. Next base: position 12,063,295 of record NC_088690.1, read on the forward strand.
ATGTTTTACAGAGTGACAATTCTTACAGGAGACCTGTCCTATCATCCTCACTATAATACTGAAATCTGTTAGAGTCCTGCTGCTAAGGTTTACTTGTCTGAGCCGTTAAAAGAACTCTTTTGTCACTTTCTTTATAAAAAATGTAAGACTTTAACATCATCTCTTTATAAAAAATTTAAATAGCATGGTTGGCACCCTTATAAAATTTTAAATTGTCATTGTTGTCATGTTCTTGATGTAAGTTAGAGCCACATCATTCTATTTCAGGGGTCGGCAACGTTTGGCACACGGCTCGCCAGGGTAAGCACCCTAGCGGGCCGGGCCAGTTTATTTACCTGCTGACACGGCAGGTTCGGCCGATCGCGGCCCCCACTGGCCGCGGATCGCCGTTCCGGGCCAATGGGGGCGGCGGGAAGCTGCGGCCAGCACATCCCTCGCCCGCGCCGATTCCCGCCATCGCCATTGGCCCAGGACGGCGAACCGCGGCCAGTGGGGGCCACGATCGGCCGAACCTGCTGCGTCAGCAGGTAAATAAACTGGCCCGGCTCGCCATGGTGCTTACCCTGGCGAGCCGCGTGCCAAACGTTGCCGACCCCTGTTCTATTTAGACATCTTTGGGAATTCATCTAGCTTCAAAGTCAGCTCAAAGGGAAAGGCAGCTCTCCCCTAACTAGCCGTGAGCACACGGTTGAGGTAGTACAATATGTTTCAAATACAGAGATGCAGGTGTCAGAAATGCAGGCGTCTAAAAGAATTTCCTTCAAAGAAAACTACACCCATGTTGCTTAGCACAGTAATCTGCATGTTTGATTTGGAATAAGCCCATACGGAACATTTGAAAAGGGTTGTAAAGTAAAGTCTGTAGTTGAATTGCAGCCTGAGCTTATTGCTGTTTAAGGGCCTCATGTTAACTAAACACACTTGGGACACTGATAGTCTAGTGCTGTGAGCACAGGCCAAGCAGGCACAAACACTTGACTGTTAATTCTGCTCTGACTCTAATCCCCTTCTTTGGCTTTGAGCAAGTAACTTAATTTGTCTGCCTCGCTTTCCCCATCTGTCAGATGGGGAGATAATACTTTTTGACACCAGGCTTCTGGACCACAAATAATTATACTTTGGTATCTCTAAAGCATTTTACATTCTTCCAACACCTTTGATATTTTCCTACAGTTACACGTAAGATATCATGCTAGGGCCAATGCTCTTTCAGTTTAGATTGCACTCGTCATCCAATCTCATCAATGCTAACCAATGTTTGGTTAGGAGTGTATGTAAAATAAGAGGAGTCACTGCCTCCATACTCGCTACCCAGAGACAGACCAACTCTAGCAAGTCTCCAATGAGCATGAGCAAACTGCAATGTTTCAGAGGTTTATAACTTGGCCAAATTTGGATGAATTTGAATGAGATGACAAAAGGCAGCCAAATTTCAAGTCCCTCCTCCACAGCATGGGGATACTAGAGCTTCTCAAAGAAAAGGTCACCAGAATTTTTTTTAACATGGGCAAAACAACATATTTTTCTCTAAACTCTTTCTCAGAAATGGCTGAACAAATCTGGCTAAAATTTTCCCAGAAAAATTCAACCTGAATCAGACACCTAGTATGGAAGATTTCAATCCAAACAGTTAAATTGTGGCAAAGTTATAAGTAACTGAAAACAGGGTCTTATACTAAGAAGTATCTGGCAACCTTAATAGTACAGATGGTGCTATCAGCCTCGTCCATGATAATATAGCAGCACTATTTTTGTTTGTTTGTTTCTGCTAAGAGATGTACAAATTACCATTGAAATATCACGACTTTTTACTCTTACATGCACCAGTTAATAGTCTTTACACATAAGATCATTAGAAAGTTTAGGCTGCATCTCTCTGAGCAGCACCTGGTTATCTGGAAATTCTCTAAAACAGTGGTCTCCAAAGTGGGGTGTGTGCACCCCAGGGGGTGCGCAAGAGGATCCTTGGGGGTACGCGGCAGGAGGAGCGTTTTTTTTTTTGCACTTCGGCAGTTCGGGCGGGAGTCCGAGTGGCTTTTTTTTTTTTTTGGCAAAAATGGTAGAGCCGGCGCGGCAGGGGGTGCGTGCTCAAAAATTTTTTACTGATAGGGGTGCGCGATCTTGACCTTGATCTTGAAAAGACCACCTTGGCTTAACCACAAGATCTTGCATGATCTAAAAAATAAAAAGGAGTCATACAAAAAATGGAAACTAGGACAGATTACAAAGGATGAATATAGGCAAACAACACAGGAATGCAGGGGCAAGATTAGAAAGGCAAAGGCACAAAATGAGCTCAAACTAGCTACGGGAATAAAGGGGAACAAGAAGACTTTTTATCAATACATTAGAAGCAAGAGGAAGACCAAAGACAGGGTAGGCCCACTGCTTAGTGAAGAGGGAGAAACAGTAACAGGAAACTTGGAAATGGCAGAGATGCTTAATGACTTCTTTGTTTCGGTCTTCACCGAGAAGTCTGAAGGAATGCCTAACATAGTGAATGCTAATGGGAAGGGGGTAGGTTTAGCAGATAAAATAAAAAAAGAACAAGTTAAAAATCACTTAGAAAAGTTAGATGCCTGCAAGTCACCAGGGCCTGATGAAATGCATCCTAGAATACTCAAGGAGCTAATAGAGGAGGTATCTGAGCCTCTAGCTATTATCTTTGGAAAATCATGGGAGACGGGAGAGATTCCAGAAGACTGGAAAAGGGCAAATATAGTGCCCATCTATAAAAAGGGAAATAAAAACAACCCAGGAAACTACAGACCAGTTAGTTTAACTTCTGTGCCAGGGAAGATAATGGAGCAAGTAATTAAGGAAATCATCTGCAAACACTTGGAAGGTGGTAAGGTGATAGGGAACAGCCAGCATGGATTTGTAAAGAACAAATCATGTCAAACCAATCTGATAGCTTTCTTTGATAGGATAACGAGTCTTGTGGATAAGGGAGAAGCTGTGGATGTGGTATACCTAGACTTTAGTAAGGCATTTGATACGGTCTCGCATGATATTCTTATCGACAAACTAGGCAAATACAATTTAGATGGGGCTACTATAAGGTGGGTGCATAACTGGCTGGATAACCGTACTCAGAGAGTTGTTATTAATGGTTCCCAATCCTGCTGGAAAGGCATAACGAGTGGGGTTCCGCAGGGGTCTGTTTTGGGACCGGCTCTGTTCAATATCTTCATTAACGACTTAGATATTGGCATAGAAAGTACGCTTATTAAGTTTGCGGATGATACCAAACTGGGAGGGATTGCAACTGCTTTGGAGGACAGGGTCATAATTCAAAATGATCTGGACAAATTGGAGAAATGGTCTGAGTTAAACAGGATGAAGTTTAACAAAGACAAATGCAAAGTGCTCCACTTAGGAAGAAAAAATCAGTTTCACACATACAGAATGGGAAGAGACTGTCTAGGAAGGAGTACGGCAGAAAGGGATCTAGGGGTTATAGTGGACCACAAGCTAAATATGAGTCAACAGTGTGATGCTGTTGCAAAAAAAGCAAACATGATTCTGGGATGTATTAACAGGTGTGTTGTGAGCAAGACACGAGAAGTCATTCTTCCGCTCTACTCTGCTCTGGTTAGGCCTCAGCTGGAGTATTGTGTCCAGTTCTGGGCACCGCATTTCAAGAAAGATGTGGAGAAATTGGAAAGGGTCCAGAGAAGAGCAACAAGAATGATTAAAGGTCTTGAGAACATGACCTATGAAGGAAGGCTGAAAGAATTGGGTTTGTTTAGTTTGGAAAAGAGAAGACTGAGAGGGGACATGATAGCAGTTTTCAGGTATCTAAAAGGGTGTCATAAGGAGGAGGGAGAAAACTTGTTCACCTTAGCCTCTGAGGATAGAACAAGAAGCAATGGGCTTAAACTGCAGCAAGGGAGGTCTAGGTTGGACATTAGGAAAAAGTTCCTAACTGTCAGGGTGGTTAAACACTGGAATAAATTGCCTAGGGAGGTTGTGGAATCTCCATCTCTGGAGATATTTAAGAGTAGGTTAGATAAATGTCTATCAGGGATGGTCTAGACAGTATTTGGTCCTGCCATGCGGGCAGGGGACTGGACTCGATGACCTCTCGAGGTCCCTTCCAGTCCTAGAATCTATGAATCTATGAATCTAAAAAGTTTGGAGACCACTGCTCTAAAATACCAGATTTGCAGAAGACGCACTATCAGAATATGTAAAAAAAACCAACCATTTTTTTTTAATTGAGAAGCAGGTATCAACCTTAACCTTCTTGTGAATTACAGATGAGGAAAACAAGAATTCTTCAATAAGAATAAGACTGAATAAGATGTTTCTTAGGGTTGGATGTCTGGAGCTTAGGGGTGCCCTCTCAGCTGCACTCGCAACCAGGAGGTCTCACTTAACTGGAGCATCCTCGTCTCTGCTCCCAACTGACCTCCAGGTTACATGTAAAACACCCAAAGATAAATAAAATCAATCCTACCATTGGGACCAATTCGCCTTCCCACTAAGGGGTCCCAAAGGGGATGGAAATAGGCCCTGAAGTAAGTAATATGCTCTACATAAGGGGACTCTCCACCTGACACAGAGCTGCAGGAGCATGGTATAGGACCTGTCAGGGATGGGATGGGGTAGGGAGGGGATGTGGCTGAATGCACTGAGGCCCAGCTATTCTCCACTTCCCAAGGGCCACAGCATATGGGAAGCGGAGTGTAGAATTACAGCAGCTCTGAGACTACTTTGAATGTGCTGGCCCCTGAATGGCTCTATGGCTTAAAGCTACCTGTGCGCCCCACCATTCTCTCTGTCCTTGTGATGGACACAGAAACGTGAACAGCCAGACTGTAGTGTTTGTGAGACCTCCCAGCCTAAGGGAGTTTTTATAATGAATACTGGGATAGATTGTTTCAGTGAAGTTTCCTTGTACATACATACACCAAATCTTCCAAGATTAACAGTCCCTCTTGGCAAGCTGGCTGATGTCATTAGTGTAACTGAATGTTCTCTTCAAACCATGGACAACTCGTGAGAGGGACAAACGGGAAGGGAAATTAATTTCATATAAATGGCAGATTTACCTTGTTCTTTTTTGCTAGAATCCGCTTTACACATTAACAACCAGGCAAAATAACATGGGGCTGGCAAAGCATGAGCATTCAAACGTTCATCCCTTATCAAATTATTGCAGATATGACTTTCAGGCAAGCACCAAGATAAATCCTAATTGTGGGGGCCTGATCAGGGAGGTTAATAACCATTACAGATAAAGCACAGCTGGGTATACAGAAACTGTAGGTCAGTTCTGAAAGCTAACTTTGAGTCAGAAAGGAAGGTCTTGAGAAGTGCCCCAGGCTTTGGGAACTGAGAGATTCCAACTGAGTTTGTATTATTCACTCACCATCTTCTCAAGTGCATGTGTTGTAAAACAGTACTTGGGCAACCTCATGTCTGACTCAGAAATACTAGCCAATTCCCTTTCTGAACAGATATCTAAGGACTCCTGGTGGGAGGCATAAAAACGATTTTGTACCTGTTCCTAGCTAGTGTTTGTTAGGGGATATCTGATTTGAAAACAGAGGGGAAAACCCATCAAAACAACTTCCCTCTAAGGCAAAGTAACTCGCACAGAGGACTGATGTAAAGACACAAAAGCTCGGGTGGAGTTGAAAGGGCTTCTACCCTTGAGAAGCCAAGTCACTTTGAACTCAAGAGTCATAGGAGTAAAGCTGAAGCTTTTAAAGCCTGAAGGGATGGAGAGAGTGGAAGTGCAAAGAGCTTGAGGCACTAAAGGCCAGATTTTTATAAGTATTTAGGGGCCTAACTGCCATTGTTTTCAATTGGAGTTAGACACCTAAATATCTTTACAAATTTGGCCCTATGATTCTGTGATGATTGGAGCAGTATAAGAACATGAATAGAAGGCTTCTGCTTAATGCTGAGGACTGCATCTTGCTCTCAGCCTCACCTATTTCCACACAGCCTCCGCTCAGACTTGTACTGGAATATAAGAAACATGGACTTGATCTTACACCTACTGAAGTCATTTGCAACCTCCCACTACGGTGCATAATCAGTCTTTTGCAGACTGCACACGGACTTGTAGGATCAAGGCTCTAGCATCCTCTTGAACTGGGTCCAAGCTATTATGACAGGGGCATATTCCATGTGATAACAGCCATTTGCTAATTAACAAAATTGACCTAGGATCGATGCACATAAAGACTAGTCTTTATTGTGTTTTAGCTGACTCACAAACCAGAGCAATCTGATGACGTCTTTTATGGTTGTTATTAAAGGGACTCAGCCAAATACATTTTTGTTAAACTTTCTGTTGTTGGACACCCTCTAAGAAGTTTGGAAGTCACATTTCTTTCCCTTTCAGTTTTGTCATTGTCTAGTTGGCAAACATTTATTTTTTTCACTCCATCTTGCAAACCTGAAGATTTCCCTTTACTATATATTTTTATTGTTTTGACTTGCCTAAAGAAAGTTGTTGCTAGGGGGACTGGATGGCTCAGAGATGCAGTAATAGAATAAAGAGCATTTAAAATCTAAAGTGCTGGCATAAATCCAGCCCAGATCAGCTGAAACCAAAAGTTATAATCTGAGGGTTGCTTGGTGGACTTGTGTGATATTCTCAGTCCCACTGCCAGTAGGCAGGGGTTCACATCATAAAAACCATCACCACCACAACTGACATTAACATTGTTGTTGGAAGGCTCCAAAGATAGGCCAAGGCCTGATTGGACACGGAGACTGATCTAGCCTCCCAGCCTTAAAGACAGTCCCTCTAAATCAGTGGTTCTCAACCAGGGGTACCCCTGGGGGTAAGCAGAGCTCTTCCAGGGGGTACATCAAGTTATTTAGATATTTGCTTAGTTATACAACAGGCTACATAAAAAGCACCAGTGAAGTCAGTACAAACTAAAATTTCATACAATGACTTGTTTACACTGCTCTATATACTATACACTGAAATGTAAGTACAAGATTTATATTCCAGTTGATTTATTTTATAATTATGTGGTAAAAATGAGAAAGTCCGCAATTTTTCAGTAATAGTGTGCTGTGTCACTTTTGTATTTTTATGTCTGATTTTGTAAGCTAGTAGTTTTTAAGTGAGGTGAAACTTGGGGGCACACAAGACAAATCAGACTTCTGAAAGGGGTACAATAGTCTGGAAAGGTTTAGAGCCACTGCTCTAAGACAAAGGTGGGGCATACTGAAGGAATCTTAAATCATCACTGTCCAGACTGTACCTGTTTGGTAGATAAGGAAAGTGCTTCAATCTCCAGGGCTATCAATCCAGCACCTGTTATGAGTAGACACATGGATGCATTCATACAGAAGTACCTGATCATGAAGAATCAGCTGGAACAAAATGTTGTTCCCAGAAATACACTACAGAAATCATAACTAGGGGATGAAATTGGTTAAATGCAGAAGGCCTGAAGTGAGTAAAAAGCTGAAAACTGCTGAAACTACTATGGAGTGCATTAGTTCAATATCTGATACACTGTGCTGAAAGAGAATTATGACAGACATCTGAGAGCTCTAGTGCTAGAAAAAATGAGAGAACACTCAACTACTATAGTAGAATCTTTACACTGCATGAGGATGGAAGAGGGCTTACACTTTGGATTTTTCCTATGAGCATCTCCCTCTGGACTGTAGTGTACACATTCAGGAAGATCCAATAGACATCTATAAACTAGAAATGGAATTCTCTTGTAAATAATATCCTCCACACCTATTCTGTGAGTAACCTTATACAGTTTCTGGGAGTAAGCTCTGTTCAAGGCATCAAGGATATGTACTGCATATAATGCCAAGATTTTTATCTCAATTTGAAGTATGAGACAGTTGATATGTAGTGGTTTATGGACAGGTGGATACTGACACAATTGATTAACTGCTGTTGGAAGTATCATGCTTCCAGACAGAGCACATTTATTGTGGTGCTGAACATTCCAAATAGGTACAAACAGAACACACCTGCTGTGCTGCTGGGTATTCCAGGCAGAACACACCTGCTGTTGGATGGTTCCAGGTATGCACCAGCAGAATGCACCTGTTGTGCCCCTGATGTTCTAGACAGCGTACTTCCAAACATTCCATTAACGCAGAGGTGGGCAACCTACAGCTCCCGAGCCACATCCAGCCCACGAGACTGTTCTGCCCAGCCCCTGAGCTCCTAGCCCAGGAGGCTCGCCCCCGGCCCCTCCCCTGCTGTTCCCCCTTTCCCACAGCCTCAGCTCACTGCGCTGCAGGCGCAATGCTCTGGGCGGCGGGGCTGTGAGCTCCTGGGGTAGCGCAGCTGCAGAGCCCGGCCTGACCCGGTGCTCTGTGCTGCGCGGTGCGCGGCTGGCCCCTGCCGGGCGGCGTGGCTGCCTGTCCTGGTGCAGCCGCGCCACCAGCCACCAGTGCTCCAGGCAGCACGGTAAGGGGACAGGGAACGGTGGAGGGGGGTTGGATAGAGGGCAGGGGGATGGTCAGGGGTCGGGGGTGTGGATAGGGGTGAGGGCAGTCAGAGGGCGGGGAACAGGGGGGTTGAATGGGGGCAGGGGTTCCGGGGGTGGTCAGGGAGAAGGGGTGGTTGGATGGGGCAGAGGTATGGGGTGGGGCAGTCAGGAAGGAGAGGGGGGGTTGGATGGGGCGGCGGGGGGCAATTAGGGGCAGGGGTTCCAGGGGCAGTCAGGGAGAAAAGGTGGTTGGATGGGGCAGGGGTCGCGGGAGGGCAGTCAGGAAGGAGAAGGGGGGGTTGGATGGGGGCGGGGGGCAGTTAGGGGTGGTGGGTCCGGGGGCAGTCAGGGGACAGACAGCAGGGGGGGTGGATGGGGCAGGGGTCCCGGGGAGGCCGTCGGGGGGGGGGAAGAGAAGCAAGGGGGGTCAGATAGGGGGCAGGGGCTGGGCCACACCTGGCTGTTTGGGGAGGCACAGCCTCCCCTAACTGGCCCGCCATACAATTTCTGAAACCCGATGCGGCCCTCAGGCCAAAAAGTTTGCCCGCGCCTGCATTAACGTGAGGCTAACATATAAATCCAAGGCGTCAATGCCAACAGCTGCAGTCGGGTAGCAGAGGACCAGCAGCAAAAGGGTTAAACAAAAACTACACAACAAAGAGCTCTCATTTATTTTATGCTTCGCTGAAGATATCATATGAGATCTGGGGGCTCTTTTCTATCTGGAGTTATGCAGACATGCTTTGCTGCATTTTTGAAAATGATGTGCCTAATCTACAGAGTTTTTCCCAGGCTACATTGTGGTATGGTCCCGGGTATCTCATTAGAACAACCGATAGTTTTTAGAGACATGTTTGCTCACATTGGTTTATGATTCAAAAATTGAAATGACTGGTTAACCCTTTCCAAGATGATGATTTCATTTATGGTATTCAAGAGATAAATGGTTATTTCAAAGCACAAATGATTCTGTACAATTGTATCTCTAGTTAACAGTAAGCCAGAATTGCTCACTATCCTTATTTTCTCTGCTATATTGTCCTTTCCATTTAATAATGGCCTAGATATCATTTATATGGGGTGGCCACATCTGGAGACTTTATTGTATTATATTAGAAACCGTATTTCCACATTATCTGTGCCATTCAAGATGCACCTCTATGGATATTTTCCCTTGGTTAATTAAGCACTGAGTTGAGTATTATCTCACATCCTGGCCTTCCTTTCAGAGGTGGGGGTGAGCAGCACCTTCTCTCAGTGAGCTAATATATTTCAGCTGAGAAATTAATTGTGGGATTTCTCTCTGCTGTACCTTATAGAGAGAGATTCTGTCTTCTGTCCTGTATTCCCTTTGCTATATTTAATACTGTTTTGTCTCTGTATAATCTGCATTGATTTTTGCTCTCTGAAGAAATAAACCACATTGTAAAAAAATCAGAAGAAGTGCTACATTAACAGTAACGTGAAAGGAAATCTGTGTGGGCAGTATCTGTGCAGAGGGTGTGAGCCTACTGCATGTATGAAGTATGTAGGTATGGACATGTGTGTATTTTGTGTTTGTGCAGATTAATGAACATGCAGTGAACTTCCATGAACAGTGTGTATTGTAAGCAGATACAATATGATTCTGCATACAGCGTGTGTGCGTGCCCATGCAGTGTACACTGTCTGAATACATGTGCAGAGCATGTGCTAATATATGTGTATGTGCATGCATGAGGTTATGTACTAGGACTCTACTAAAATATAGACAATTTGTGGAATAGACTAATTTTGCATTGGTGAGAGGAGCTCAGCAACTCCCCATCTTTGCTGTAGGCTAGACTGTGCAATCCTTACTCAGGTTGGAAAGTACTTAATTCCACAAGTAGTCCCATTGACTTCAGTGGAATAACTCATGGGAATCAATGCTCACTAGTGTGAGTAAGGGTTGCACAATCTAGCCCTGTGTTTGGTTTGGAGGGGCAGGCAGGGCGGGAGAGAGGAAGGGTTATTTACATTTCTCCTCACACTCTACACCACACCCGTGCAGGTGTTTTCCTGTCTGACTCCTCCTCTTTCCCCACCATATTGTCAGGGGACTAGGGCAGATAAATTTGGCAGCTCCATGTGAAGAGGGACAGAGATGGAACTTCCTTTGGAGATACTTTATTGTCCTGAGAAGACATCACACACACGCACGCACACACACACACACACACACACACACACATATGACTCCTAGTTGTTTTTATAAATATTTCTGAGTCTGATGCCAGAATCTAGCTTATAGCTTTAAAGGCAGCTATTTGAACTAGACTTAGACTTCAATTGCTGGTTATGATGACCGGATGAGGATAAGACTGAGAAATACTGGAAACACTCAGCGTTGCAACATTTTACATGATACTGAAATATGCAATTATTTTAAGAAATATTGCTGGATTTATTTATTTTTTTTGTTATAAGAGGAAGTGTTTTCCCCCTTTACTGCCTGGCCATAGAAAGAATAAACCCTTCACCCATCTAAGGAGGGACAGGCACAGATCTCCCCCTTGTTGATGGTGCTCCATATATGGGTAAGAGCATGGGTGGCACGTAGACTCCGAGGTCGGGGAGGCTAGCCCCCAGCCCCGCCCCTTCTTCCCTCCCCCATCCCTACCGGAGCCCAGAGCCCCCCACCGCGGCCACTGGTCTCCGCCCTGGGCTAGCACCCCCAATCCCGGAGCACCGGGAGAGCGGGTGGTGCGGCCCCAGCCCTAGAGCGCCAGGAGGGCAGCGTACACAACCCGAGCGCCAGCCCAAGCCAGGGCCACTACACAGGGGAACTGGGAAGAGCGGGCCAAAGCGGGAAGCAGGAGGGGTCTGGGGGCAGAGCCACGCCTGGCTGTTTGGGAAGGCACAGCCTTCCCCAGCCTATGATATCCGCCGCCCACGGGCAAGAGAATGAAGTCAAGGACAACGTGAGATGCACTCTCTGCCTCCTCCTGTGCAGTAATCCCAACCCCTGCTAGCATCTGACCTAGGATCCCAGACACAGCTGCATATTGTGGTGATGTATTTCTAGTGATTATTCTTTACTGTGGAGAGTTAAATGGACTAGATGTATAATCAGGATGTGCATGTGATCAGCTTTGGGCACAAGGAGCCAACTGTCTCATACTTCATCCAGGACTTAAACATGCCACTCTTGTGCTATGATCTCGTGGTTACAGCAGTTTTTAATTTGTGCCAGGGCACCTCTGGGCTTGGCAGTGCATAGCCCCGGCACCTCTGGGGTTGGCAGTATCATCGCCCCGGCACCTCTGGGCTTCCTGCATCAGTTATGAATGTAAAAAAATTGCTTGTGCCCCAGCACCTAATGGCTTCCGCCCTGGCACCTTTCATTACAAATTAAGTCCTGGGTTACAGCAACAGGGCATGGAGTCAGGACTCCCAGATTCTGTTCCCAAATCTGCAACTGATCCTTTGTGTAGTGTTGGGCATGCCACTTAACTGCTCTGTGGCTCAGTTTACCTAGCCATAAAGTGGGGGATAATGCTCACCGAGTGTATATCGAGATGTTACATAGTAACATTTCACTTAAATGAGGCTTAGTTAATAATAAATTCTTACGTGGTGCATTTTTCAAAGCACTGTCCATTTCCAAATATACTAACAACAAACCTGTGAGGTAAGTCAGTATTATTACCATCATGATAAAAGAGCAAAGTTAAGTGACTTGCCTAACGTTGCTTGGCAAGTGTGTTGTAAAACTGGGATAGGAACTCTGTAGTTCCTGTACTTTCATCCCCAAACTCAATCCACTAGAGCACAGCTAACCTTTCTAACATTTAATGTATTTAAATCCTAGATGAGAAGCCCTGCAGAGGCGCAACATATTATTATTAATTCTCTTTACCTTAGAATGAGCAAAAATTAACACTTTAACACAAAATGGTCAGTGATTTCCCTAACACTTAATGAGAGGTTAGTATCATAATGAGAGGCAGATCTATGTTAGACCCCCATGGGGTTTGTATCAAGATGTTAGCAGTGAGATGACCATGCTGATGGCTTTCTTGTTAAACAAGTTTTATTTTTTCACTTTGGTCAATGAAGCGTAGAACGGCTGTCACATTCCTTTGTTTGAAAACAGTAGTAATGAGACATACCGAGTATGCAGCTTTGTCAAGTATTAATCAGTTGCTTGTACTGTTTAATTATTATATATTCTTTTATGGTTTTGATAAAATATTCAATGGAATTAAACCCCAAAATCAGCTTGAATCAATGTTATCTAATTTGGCTTTAGCAATGCAAAAACAAATACACAATTTCAATATATTTCAGTGCTATTTACGACTCCAGAGGATGTAAATTCCAGGAACATGTTAATAAGGAAGATACATGGTATTAATATGAGTGATAAAAGGAATACAACTATCAAAAGAATGATCTAATTGAATAATAAAGCATCCACTCTTCTAACAAAGCCATTTAGAGTTAGAATCTTTTTTGTCCGTTTTAATAATAACCACTATGTTTTGCTTGCATATCCCCCCAAAGAAGAGACAATACAGCTTTTATTGCCAAAGCTTTGCCCAGATTCATACACAACAGAAGGTTATAAAACATATTTACACTGATACTGTTCAAGAAAAAGAATGGGAAGGATGGAAGGGTGAAACTACAACATGAAACATTAAGCAGCAGTAATGCAAAAACAATCCAGACCAGAGCATCCATTACTTCTCAATTCCAGAGCTATTGATGAATTGCAAAATGAAAGTGGTTTTGAAGCAGAAGGCAAGAAAAACATGAAACTATGACATTGGTGAAATCTTAAAAGGGGTTTATAAATAGCCTTCTCCCTTTGCCAATGTTGTTCTATAAAATAGTAAATGTGCTTGAAGTTGTGATTTTAATAGGATTGAATTTGGGAACAAAATGTATTAAAGATGCTAATTAAAGTCACAAAGAGAATCCAACATGATTCTTTATCTGCTGTATGAAAAGTGATTATAAGAGAAAATCACTCAGGAAATATGATGTAGAGTTTTTAATTGTGGTTATGAATGAGGCAAGCACTATTATCAATCATGCAAAAAAAAATGCTGCTATGTGTTGCATATGAATTTAGCAGGAGATATCACAGCCAGACTAACAAAGAGACACTAGAAAAATGACTCACTCTGGGATTCTAGGAAGTGGAAAATGTGCACCAGACTAAACAAAACAAAAAACAAAAAAAAACCCACAGAGTAGACTGCCACTGGTGGTAGCTCATGGTCACTGTTATGGGAACTTTTTCCCCTCCCTCCTTTTCTGAAACTTTTTATTAAGGCAAAGTTTCAATAAAACATTAACATTTTACACTGCACATTACTTATTACATATCCAGGACATATTCAAAGAACCTAGCTAAAGATTCTGGCTTCCAGACTGGGGAGTCGTCCTCCAAGTCCACTAAAAAGGGTGACCAAATGTCTAAATACCTATCTTCATTTTGGTGATTCTCTTGTGTATGTATTTGGTGTGAAAGCTTTTCCATTACAAGAGCAGTCCATATTTTATAACACCACAATTCCATAGGAGGAGTCATCACATTTTTCCAATAATGTGTAATAAAGTCTAGATGCTAACAATAAAAAAATTAATTTGTCATTCTGTTTAAAATGCAGCTCCTTTACTGGAGCATTAAGTAAGCAGGTCCGGGGATCTCTAGGAAGCCAACGTTTTGTGTTATGGGAACTTTTTAAAAGAGAAACTAAAAAGCTTTGGCCAATGAGAACACTGGTTACGATTCCGATCAGTAATGAAACCTGAGTCTGATTCTCCTCTCTCACCGCTGTAAAATCAGGAGTATCTGTTATAATAGCATAAACTCCCCAAATGGTAAGAAGTTACAGTTTATAATAGTAAAAATTTACAGTTTTGCAGAGGAACTTTCATGCCAAATCACTTTACAGTCTGAAGTGCTAAACTGTGAAAGTGCTTACTCAATTTTTACATGGCCACGAATCAGCACAATCCCACCAAAGCCACTGGGAACTTGACCTGATAAGCAATGAATTAAAACTGAACAAGAACTTGCAAGTTTGGTCCTATACACACATGGAATCACCTTAGCCACCTCTGGGATAGGTCAGTTTTCTGGTCTCTCAGGCTTCCCATAAAATACTACACATCTAAGCAGAAACCTGGAGCTCAAAACAGTCTGTGTTTCCAATGGTTAGAACAAGCAGCGGAGAATAATTTCTCATAGTTTCTATTTCCAGATCTGCTATTGAGCCCCTGTGTGCCCTTGGGCAAGTCACTTAACTTTCCTGTATCAGTTTAGCCATTGGTAAAATGGGAATATCATCTCCCATAGACAGAGCTGGCCCTATGTTTTGCCCATAGGCATTAACACCTATGGGAAGTTATCAATCTCCATTTCTACCTGTAATTGGGCACTTCTCCCCACCCCCTTTGCATACATATGCAACCTGCTGCTTCCTTGTCATTTTTATTATGTGGTGAGACCCGCACCACAGTTCTTTTTATGAGGCTCACCTGGACTTTGGTGACCCACCAACATGCCTTGAGAAGCCAGGAGTGGACCAAAGTGAAGTCTTCAAACAGAGAGCCGATTAGAGAATTAATTCTCTGCCACGGCCCACTCAAAAGTCAGATTGATGTATTGACCATTTGTCAAGGATGGTTCTCTGGTCTGTGGATTGCACATGTGCGGTGTGGCGCCCCGATGCAGTTGCACAGATCTATGGCTGGCCATTTTTTACATGGGAATGCTTTAAGTACTTTAAGATTCTTGGATGAAAGATGCTATGTCTGTATAAAGAATTATTATTAGCATCGGGCTGGTCTTACTAGCAGTTCTATGGGTTTAACTTCCCGCTACGTTTTAAGATTGTGGTATATTTATGGTTTAGCAGATTTTCTTATGCACTTAACCTATTATGGTCCAAGTGTTCACAACTGCAGCATTCAAAAGTGCATACAAATAACTCTCTGCTTTTGGTGCCTACTAAGTAGTTGCTTGATTCTGAGCTCGCACTGTCAGTTTTTTCAAGCCCTTTAATGGGCTGTTTATCCCTGATATATTTGAGACCTCTTCCTCAAGCTTTTTCCTGATGGTGGGGGTTCCTAATAGATGGGAGGTGTCTGAGCAGAGATACCATTCACTCCCTATGACATCAGGAGTTTGTAATATTATTATGGTGCCTCCTAAGACATCAGAACTCCCTCCCCTCCTGAAGCCTATGCCTCCGATTTGTCTTCCCACTTTTAAGAAACATCATAAAACTTTTTCCATAGTTGTTTTCAGGACGATTGTTATTGTCCCCTTAATTATTACCTTTCCCTCCCTATTTTCTCTTTTCCTAGTGTTGCACAAACTCTGTTTGGTTTTATTTGTATAATTTTAAGGGTTTTTTTTTTAAATCCTATACTGTAGTTTTAATTAAAGTATTGTATTACTTTTATTACTACACCCCGGGGTACTTTAAAAACAAAAATTACTATTTTTTTCTATTTTAATGATTTGGACCAAATTTATCTGTGGTGTAACTCACCTGACTCCAATGGAGTTGCACCAGGAAGGAATCTGGCCCTTTGTCATTATTTTGTTGTTATTGCCCATAATTACTTACACCACATATTATTGTAGTCTCAGCACACTGTACTTTTTTCCTTTGTACCCTGCTCTTTTTATGCATATTTAGACAAGGTCTAGTTTTCAAAGCATAAAAGACAGGAGGCTGATTCAATTGGTCCAGCTCTTCAGATGTATTTAAACTGATCTTAAATAGACAGTTCATCTCTCTTTGCCAAGCAACAGCGGCTGCATATATTGAAAGCCTTCTCAGAATTCAGACACAATCACTGCTCTTGCAGTTGAAATGACACATGAACTGATGATGTTTCAATAGGTCACCAGGACAGTGAATTAAGACTTTCTTTTCTTTCCTTTAGCACCTCAGTGTGGACAAGGAAATCTGTTCAGTTCAGTCCATAAGACAGCCCTGAAAGAAGGCTGGAGACAATAACAGAAGTCTTTACATCAATCATCCATTTGGAACCTGTTCACTGACAAAAATGGGTTTGTCTGTCTCTTTTGTTTTAAAGACCTTCATTTTCCATCCTTTCCACTCTCACTTTGTTCTTTGGTGCCCAGTATCGAGGCACTGGGGGGAGGTGATCCTATTTTGGCCAGTATATCAGGCCTGTCACCCCTGCAGCTATGTCACTACTGAAGTTACAATATAATCCCAACCAGATCAGCAATACAGAATGCAATCCAAATAATGTGCTGCTTAGGAGGAGCTGTGCTCATCTTGGCAAGAAAATATAGAATGATCCAGTCACCATCCCAGTGTCACTTCATCTCCAGTTAAGGGGACAAGATAGATCTTTGTTTGCTGCGTAGATGTCTAAACAGAAATGTTTTCAAATAAACTTCAAGCCTATTCTGGCATTGGAAACTGTCATTTGAAGCTGTAGACGAAATCAAATAACACGGTTCTTTCCTATTTGTTGTCTTTTGTCCCACAAGCAGAAGCAGCTTTGGGATGTAAAGGAACTGTGATACCTGCTGTCCTCATGCTTGTCTTTTCAGAGGAGCTTTTCATTCAGACCTTCTTTTGATTAAAGTTCAGGCTGGAATTTACTGCCAATCTGGCTTTCCATGTCAGAAAATGAATCAAGCAAACAAGTTTCTCAGCTCCTACACTTTATCTGAATCAAGATTTTTCTGACTCAAGAAGGAAAAAAAAAAAAGCTTTCTCCCCACCCCCACATCACAGACAGAAATCCAACTACTCTTACTAATTTCAACGGACATCCCTGACGTCTCTCAAGGTTTTATTTATCAGTTAGAAGATTTGTCCTTGGTTGAAGCAGAGAGGAATATGTGATCAAGGGTTCTGATGGTCAGCAATTCCTCCAAAAGAATGAAATTCCTATCTTCCTCCTTTTTCACACTACTGCATCTTCCTCTGTTAGTGTTAATTAAAGCACATAGCTCAAAAGACATACGCAATTGTGGCCTTACTTAAAGTTCACGATGCTACTGCTACTTTCATGGAAGGGACTTTATTCAGCTACTATATTTGAGTCCATAGACTGGTACTACAGCAGTTTGTGGGACTCTCCTGAATACAATGTTCCAAATAGGCACATTTGGTTTTTAGTGCAAAACAGTAAGTTCCAAGATTTCAATTCTTAAGGTGTTTGCTCTTTAGGAAAATCAAAACACACTAATTTTCTTTGGTCCAAAGAAGAAAGAAAAAAAAATTGTGCTAGATGTAAGAAGATGATCAGAAATAATATGGGCTAGATTCTCCCAAGAACAAGCTCTGCTTGGTGTAGGGGAGTACTGGAGAGGGCATCAGGAAAATAGTATGTACTACCTCCAATTCTTGTGTAAGTTAGAACAGCCCAGGGGCTGCTCTAGCTTATGTTACTGGCCTTTGGCTAAGTAAGGATGGTCCAATGGTTAGTTTGCTAACCTAAGCTGTAGAAGACCTGGGTTCAGTTCCCTACTACTGGGCAAGTCACAGGCTCTCTGTCCCTCAATCCCTATCTGTAAAATAGAAATGTGAGGTTAAATACATTAAAAATTGTGAGGTGTTCAGATACAATGGTGACATGAACTGTACAAGGAGCTAAGGGGACTATACACCAAAGGAGGCTCAGAACAGAGCTCTGGCATATACCTCTCCTTATTATGCCCCCTCCGTCAGAGGTAGGAGGGGGTAGCTGGCACAGGAGTCATCTTTGCTAGCTGAGAGCTCCCCTCCACTAGAGTAATTTTCTGCTGACCATTTGCAGCCAGAATCCAACACCTTTGCACTAATTGTAATAGTAAAACTGTCCCTAAAATCAATTATGCCAAAGACATAAGGTAAATACCCTGGTGATTAGTACATTAGAGATAGTTAAGGACAAAGAGACAGACAAGACAGATATTTCCATATGTCTTTACATAAAAAGTACCGGTGGGTTCCAAGAATTAGGAACTAATTAACCCAGGTAATGATGGCACTTTTCCAAAATTGAGTAATAATTTTAGGTGCCTAATTTGGGACACCTTAACGAGACCTGATTTTCAGAGGACAGGTGCTCAGAACTTCCTGGAAAAAAATCAGGCTGCTTCAATGCATCTCTAGCTGGGAACCCAACCCTTCCCCCCCAAATCACTACATTATTGAAAGTCCTTACCAGTGCACATCAAACCTTTTTGAATTGCCAGGGGGTTGTCATATTTAAACAGATGTGGACAAACTAGTAGAGAGAAATAAAATAAGGTCTCACTCCCAGGTTTCTTTCCAACAAATCTTCACAAAAAGTTCAAAACAACCCTTGTTTGAGGTTCAAAAATCCCCAACCCAATAATTCTGGTTAACTTTTTTGTGTGTGCTTGTCTACATTTCTAGATTTTACTGGGAAGCAGAAGTGCCAAAATGCAGCAAGACAGGTTGATCAACACAACAGGAAGCAAGATTTCCAGAGCTGCTTTCAAGAAAGTCTGTTATTGAGAGATTTCTGGCCCAATTCTGCCAACTCAAAAGCTTCAGATAAGCTACTGCACTTTGGGGCACTTATATGAACTTCCAAACCTCTTAAAGTTCCCTCATCATTTGTGCTGAAGCATTTGTATAACTATTGTTTTTTTATGAACATACACAAGGATGGTACTTTTTACCAGTCATTATTATGATTATACTATTACTTATTTAAGTATCAACAATGTGCTCAGCACTGTGGAGGAGATGGAAAACACGGTTCCTGCCCCAGAGAGTTTATAGCACAGGATAGCTGGAACAACCAGTGTAGTGGTTTTGTCTCTCTAGGCTAACTTTTATCTTGTGCTTTTCGGCTTTGAGCCTTTCCATGAGGTTTCAGCTTCAAAGCAGCATAATAAAGAGCAGGAATGCCCACCTCACATTACAGCACCAGAGGCAGCTGCTTCTATTGTCTACTGGCTAGACCCAGTCATGCAACACATGGTACAAAGAGCAAAATAGATTAAAACATTTCATATGGAAGATAGCACAGGGGAATTACACACAGTATCAGATGACAAAATGTTAATTAGATATGGCAAGCTATCCAAGGGAATAAAAAGTACACTGTGGCAGAACCTGACTGTCTTTAATGTCTTTGAACTGAATGACACATAAAACAGGAGCTTACTATGTTCAGAACCGAAGTCACAAATAATTTGACACTTTTCAGACTATTAGTTTTGCCAGCTGTTTCATGAAGTATACTAAGAACTTTCTCCTAGTGCAAGACACAATTTGAGTGCCAGCTATAATATAATTTTGGCTTAAATCACTGGGATCAATAGATTTGGAAGACTGCTCACTTATAGACTATTTCTTCTATTTAAACAATTATTGAAAATACACCACAAGTGCATTTTTCTTTTTGCTGGTAATTGATTCTTTGCAATAAGTGGCAATAGATGACTCTTGTAATTGCAAAAGAATACAGACTGGTAAGATTTGTATCACTATTTGCTGATCTTTTTCTCTATGAGAATCTGCTAATTTACAGAAAGTAAAGCTGACATAGGTAAGCAATAGAGGTGCAATAAGGAGCCAACCAATTTAAATCAGTGTGCTTAGATTAAACACCTTCTTAAATATTTCAACGTGACAATCCTCTAGGAAGTGTTTATGACAAGCGTATAATTGTGCAAGGCAAAAGACAAAGTGGAATCCATCCAGGCTCATCCATATTTAAATTTGTGTGCTCAATGCAAACATGGCTTAGGGAAAAGTGATGGCATTTCAGAAATCTTATGATAGGTTGCAGGCAAGAATACAGGCAAAGGCAACCAGGAGAAATGGAAGAGACAAACAGACAAGCTGACAGTGAGGAATCATTTGAGTACAAATGAGCTCAGTGAAAAAAACAAACAAACAAGATGTCACTGCCTGAGAGTTCATGAAGGATGGACTAAAGATTCCCGGACAGTGGTATTCTTGCAAAATCATTATATGCTCTTTGACTATTTCTACTATCGTGAATGGGGAGATGCATGAGAAAAGCAGTGGCAGATTAAATTATTTAGCATCCGTTGTCCAAAAAAAAAAAAGCTACTCAGGAAGGATAGGAGCAGAAAATAGCAATAAAACAGAGAAAGATGGTAGAAATATATCAAAACAGAGAAAGCTGGTAGAAATATATCAAAAAGGCTTCAATTTACAAGTGAGTGAAAGTCATGAAGTGACCTAACACGGATGAAGTGAACAACAGATAGAGTAACTGAACAAGAAAGAGGAATTTGTTGTTTCCTGATTATTTTTTTCCTGGAATATATAGGTTCAGCATGACAATGAGTCTTATTCTGCCCTGCAGCTCCAGAAGGCAGGACCAGACCAGTCAACCAGAGAAAGGAGGTTTGGCTCTCACATTCTGTTAATTCCAGCCATCCCCCAGTCCCAACCTGATACAAGTTCTAAGAACTTTGGAACAACAGTATCAACAGCATTAAAACAGTACATTACCTTGTTCTGAAACATCCATCTACAGAACATAAAAGACTAAGGTCAAATGTAACTAAGCCTCAAAACCTCTCAAAGCAGTTTTCATAGTAACAAGGTACAGACTGAGGTTCAGATTTACTGACAACGGGAATGTTGATAACAATACTAGGACAATGTCTTTTTTTTTGGTTCATTGGATTTTTAACTTCCACCTGCATAGGCACCACAATCAGGCCACAGAGATTATGGCTGAACATGTCATCTGAGCGCCTTTAATAACGCATCATCCCCTGGTACCAGGCTGCAGTGTCAGCATTGACCGGGGGGGGGGGGGGGGGGGGGAAATCTAGCACAGAGGTAAGCATGCCACCTGCTCAAGTCACATATTCTCTGTCAATGTCAGACAAAGATGGAACAATAACTGCAGAAAAGACAGCTTTCTACCACACCGAGAAAAAAGTGTAACCAGTATCTCTGCATGAGTTTAGCCACATAAACAGGGACTCACTGCGCGTCAGCAATCCTGATGACATGTAGAATGAGCAATGAAGCACAAGAATAAGACGTAACCCAAGCAATGAGGGAAGATGGGACAGCAACGACAGCAGGAATGAAGGCAACAAAAAATGGAGACAATCAAATCTACTTCTATTTCTGCTCCCTGTATTATCATAATCTGATTTTTTGTAGTATTGTTGTACACAGATTTATAGGAACATTTCCCTGCATTGCTAACATATAATGTAAGGCCACATTCTATAGGACTTTGAAGAATTAAAACTAGAGATGGGCCAGAATTGGTACTATTGATCCAAACTCACCTGAACTTTGAGGAACTTCAGTAATATGAACATTGGATCTGCCCTCTCTCTGTTTTCAACCAGTTAAGGTTTTAGAAATAGGCCAAAACCCAGAAGCATTTATCTGAACTTCCCTGAACTTCGGGGTTCAGCTGAAATAAAGTAAAAAATTAGGTACATGGATCCAAAACCTCCCATGGCTATGGCCCCGGCCCAGCAAAGCACTGAAGTACCGCCTTAAATGTAAGCATGTGAGCAGTCACAGTAACTTCAAACCTGCAGCTTGAGAATGTGACTACAGGCTTTCAAGAAGCCATGCCCCTCCACCTCCACAGTCTGTCTCACTCTCATCTAGGCATGAAATAGTTTAAGCCCCGATCCTTGCAAACTGTTTGTGTAAACCTAGCACTGTCTTACATACACCGATTAAAACCACAGCTTTCCTCAATATTATCTGTGTAAATTCATATTAGTTTTTTATATATGTGGGCAACAAAAATGGAGCTCCAGGGTCCAATCTTCCATGTACACTTTTTTCTGCAAATCAGTATCCAAATTTGCCTCCTCTCTATCACACAGAATGAAATTGCTCATTGGAAATTGGGACATAAGCTACAGCCCGTATTTATAAATTTGTGCTGCCCACTTTCATTTGTCACCTAATATGCTAATGTGGCCTTGAGAGGTACAGCCTGTGAGAAAGTCAATCATTATCAGCAGCCATGGGAGATAAGACACATATATGGGAAAAGCTTAGCTGAATTCCAAGATTTTCAGCTTTAGTACGTCTTTAACATGATGACTGAATCTTTACAAGTAAACACGTGAGACTGGATTCACAGGGGACCCAGCTGAGGTCACTCAATTAGGGTGAACTGCAAAGAATCGGGCAGACAATCCCCAAAGCTGGTGGATATTTCAATACTTAGATTTACCAAGCCAGCACAAAACAGCTTCTTTATTACCTCATTGCTTACTCAGAAGTCAACAACACAGTTCCATTAAAGTAACCCAGCCTCAGGCCTCCACCTAGACACCCAAGTCAGATATGATGAGGATTAATGAAAATCTTATTCATCATATAAAAAAAGTTCTACCAATCCCAAAGGATCAGACACATTACCTCCCAGGTTAATGAATATTCCAGATCTTACCCAATTCTTATTAACTAAACTAAAATTTATTAAAAAAGAAAAGAGAGAGAGTATGGTTAAAAGATCAGTATATATACAAACATGAGTTCAATGCTTGAGGTTCA
This sequence comes from Emys orbicularis, assembly GCF_028017835.1. Classification (NCBI taxonomy): domain Eukaryota; kingdom Metazoa; phylum Chordata; order Testudines; family Emydidae; genus Emys; species Emys orbicularis. The sequence continues at coordinate 12,086,252 of NC_088690.1, forward strand.
GATTCATAACAGAGATGGTGAGCTTTATAGTTGCAAAGAGTTCTTTTAGAATTTAGCCCATAGGTTATAGTCCAATGTCCAATATCATATTCAGGGTGTTCCAGTTTAGGACTGGGATCTCAGTCCTTATGGCTTAGGCTTCCCCTGCATGAAGCTTCAAGCAGATCTGAGATAAAAAGGATTGGGACCCAAACATCTTTTATAGAATTCAGGCCCTCTTTGTCCCTTGGCGAACAATAGGCCCTCATTTCCTAAGCATCTCAGGTAATTACTCACACAGATTAACATAAGGCAATTGCCTGTTTTTCCACCATTCGCAGATGATTTGCTATACATTTCAAAGAGAGATGAATACAGCGATATCCTATATTTACAGTTCATTTATGTCCCTTTGATCTGTGAATTAACAGAATACAGAATAGACAGGGACTGTTTGATTATACTGTTGTCCACTACCAATATATATGTAAATACACAAAACCACAAACATTATCTCCCCGTATGTCTTTAAGGGTTGAATTTGAGTCATTCATCCTGCAGGATGCTTAACCCTTTCTGGTCATGCATCACAACATGAAAGCAGTTATTTTCCTTTATGCTAGGAGTGGCTCCCAATGCCTATTCACAGTAGCTTCAATGAAGGAGTTGTGTACTCCATTTCCATTCTTTCCCATACAGACTTTACCCTAAGACGGGCAAGGCTGGACAACCCCTACAGCTATTTGGGGGGGGAAGAGCAGGACCTACAAATGTACTAAAGCACCTCTTCAGGAACTGAAGCCAACAAGCCTTGGAAGAGCACATTAATAACACAGAATCAGCATTAATCACTTCAGAATGGTTAACATGGCATTAAAATAAGGCCACTCCTTTTGCTAAAATGACCCACTAAAATAATTTATGCAGCCTGCCAAAATAATTTGTGTCATTTGCAATTTTTCTCTACACTTACAGTCACACACACTGGACATAGTTGTGGAGTAAAATCAAGCCACCCTCTCTGGTTAGAATTTACACTCTCTCCTAGCTGCTAGTTTCACAGAAATAGTCTAGCCAAAACACCATGGAAGTTCAGAAGGTTCCAAAAGCAGTTTTGCAATATGACTACCCTTTATATTTAGCTTTACTCTGACTACCACAGCCCACGCAGTGGGCTGTATTCTCACCTGCTGAGAAACTTATTCTTGACAAAGTTGCACACCTACACATATGTTCAGATCCTGCTCCTACTGAAGTTGCAGGTAAAACTCTCACTGACTTCAATGTGAGCAGAATTTGGCCTACAGGCTTTTAATGCAGGCTAGTTTTAATCTCCCCATCATTTTTTTAACCCAGAGGGTTTTTAACTGCCTTTTTTGGTTGATGATGATGTTGTTGCCCTTGCACTGATTTTCCCAGGAAGCTCATTTGTTTCAGGATTTGTAGAGCTGACAGTGTTTGTCATCAGCCTGTAGAAGTGATTGAGATAAACAATGTGCAGCTATTCAGATTAATGGCTGCAATGACAACGAATGCATTACAGAAATGAGCGAGCAAAAGGTCTTCACAAACTACTAATGACTATTGCTATGGTGAAGTTGAGTGATTTTTACAGGCAGGTAATTGAAAAGAGACACTATCTTTCTAATGGATCTATTAATAATAAGCCTTCCTAAAGAAAACAGAGCATTTTGAAGATGGATTGCCAAATGCAACCCCCTCATCCATGGATGTTCAAGGAAGGTGTTCCTCCAGTTGAGTAATTCAGTGTGCAGTGGAGCATAGGTTATAAAAAAAGAGCGATAATGTTGCTTGTGATGTGAGGCTCATCTTGCCACACAGCTTTGTGGAGTGGTGCACTTAATCACAAAAACCCATGCCAAGCTCAAGTCATTAGTGACCAAAAGTCGTCACTTTCATGACTGCTACTTGGTAGGTTACATACAGTCAATTTCGTGTTTTCGGGACTGCCTCCATTGGATAAATGTGTCACCAGCAAAAAACATTACCGCCACAAATGGTATTAATTGCTACACATATTGTCAGTAGCTTCAGAGAGTCCAATGATCAAATGGGCCTGGAGATTAACTTCTTGCTCACCCAGAGACGTCCCAGTCCCTCCAGGTCTGGACAGAGGCACACTGGCAGGACATTGTGGTGAAGTTATCAGTTCTGAAGCACATTTGAGATGGGCCTCAAGGATATACTGTGTGTTCTGCAGGGATCCAGACTGTCTCTTTTCCTTTTGATTGTGAAATTCAAATCAGATGGTAGCACCTGCAACTTCACTGACATCAGCAGAGTTGCTTCAGCAAGTTTCTACCTGGTTCAAACTTGGCCCTTCATGTTTATATGCTCCAACATGAGTTTATTACATGCAACTATAAATCTTCAAAGTTCATTTCTAGGCAGCTGGCACCATGATTATAGTGCTTCCTGCATGGGAGGCAGTGCCATCTTTATGCAGCCTTAGTACTTAAGTGACTTTTTAAGTCTGGGTGCTTCACAGTTGGCAAAAGCTCATCTCCAATCAAAGAGATACTTAGGCAGAAAACCCCCATTATAAAATAATTCCCCTACCACCCTACTTTTTCTTTTTCATAATAAGAATTACATTAAGCAGAAATAGTATAAAATTATGACACTTCATTAACAGAATATTCATAGGAGTATGTTTTTAAATATATTATAACCTATGTGAGTCTCTCGCTTTAATTTCAGTAACCCTGAATATACACATACATTCACATGTGAATGTGTCTACCATACCTCAACCTCCCAATACCAAGTTATTGGACTCAGTGTGTAGCAGAGATTCAATACAAGAGATACAAGAATAAATCAAGGACAAGACCTGCTTCCCTAACTGATTCCATTAGTTCAACTCATTCCTAAGGTGGTGCTTGCTTCACTAAAGTGAGTGAGAACTGGCCCCAAAAGTGCAGGAAGCTTTAAATTATTTGGGTGGTTTCTATTGTTTGACCATAAAATTATAATATTTAATAAATCAGAAATGGGGACTCATGAAATAATGGTTTTATTTACAATTTAATGGCACTCCCAGTTTGCTTGTGTCTAAAGTGAGAAACAATTGAGAAGTAAGGCCACCCATTCTGCTCTCATGTTGCTGTAAATCTGGAGTATCCCTTTTAATTGTTACCCTACTGATTGAATTCAGTGGGATGATTCTGGATTTACATCAATATAACAGGGCTGCATCTAACCAAGGCTATCTAAAAATAAAGGGCTAGATTCTGCTATCGGTTACACTGGTGTAATTCTGGAGTAACTCCATTAATTTTAGTGGGATTACTCCAAATTTACAATGGTGTAGCTGACAGCAGAATCATTCCCAAGTAAGCAAGGTAAACTAAAATACCCAGTATTTAAACAAAAAGAACAGGAGTACTTGTGGCACCTTAGAGACTAACAAATTTATTAGAGCATAAGCTTTCGTGGGCTACAGCCCACTTCTTCGGATGCCTATAGAGTGAAACATATATTGAGGAGATATATATACACACATACAGAGAGCATGAACAGGTGGGAGTTGTCTTACCAACTCTGAGAGGCCAATTAAGTAAGAGAAAAAAACTTTTGAAGTGATAATCAAGATAGCTCAGTACAGACAGTTTGATAAGAAGTGTGAGAATACTTACAAGGGGAGATAGAGTCAATGTTTGTAATGGCTCAGCCATTCCCAGTCCTTATTCAATCCTGAGTTGATTGTGTCTAGTTTGCATATCAATTCCAGCTCAGCAGTCTCTTGTTGGAGTCTGTTTTTGAAGTTTTTCTGTTGTAAGATAGCCACCCGCAGGTCTGTCATTGAATGGCCAGACAGGTTAAAGTGTTCTCCCACTGGTTTTTGAGTATTATGATTCCTGATGTCAGATTTGTGTCCATTAATTCTTTTGCGTAGAGACTGTCCGGTTTGGCCAATGTACATGGCAGAGGGGCATTGCTGGCACATGATGGCATATATCACATTGGTAGATGTGCAGGTGAACGAGCCCCTGATGGTATGGCTGATGTGATTAGGCCCTATGATGATGTCACTTGAATAGATATGTGGAGAGAGTTGGCATCGGGCTTTGTTACAAGGATAGGTTCCTGGGTCAGTGTTTTTGTTCAGTGATGTGTGGTTGCTGGTGAGTATTTGCTTTAGGTTGGGGGGTTGTCTGTAAGCGAGGACAGGTCTGTCTCCCAAGATAATCACATCAGCCTACCATCAGGGGCTAATGACTCAGGCCTAATCACATCAGCCATACCATCAGGGGCTCGTTCACCTGCACATCTACCAATGTGATATATGCCATCATGTGCCAGCAATGCCCCTCTGCCATGTACATTGGCCAAACCGGACAGTCTCTACGCAAAAGAATTAATGGACACAAATCTGACATCAGGAATCATAATACTCAAAAACCAGTGGGAGAACACTTTAACCTGTCTGGCCATTCAATGACAGACCTGCGGGTGGCTATCTTACAACAGAAAAACTTCAAAAACAGACTCCAACAAGAGACTGCTGAGCTGGAATTGATATGCAAACTAGACACAATCAACTCAGGATTGAATAAGGACTGGGAATGGCTGAGCCATTACAAACATTGACTCTATCTCCCCTTGTAAGTATTCTCACACTTCTTATCAAACTGTCTGTACTGAGCTATCTTGATTATCACTTCAAAAGTTTTTTTCTCTTACTTAATTGGCCTCTCAGAGTTGGTAAGACAACTCCCACCTGTTCATGCTCTCTGTATGTGTGTATATATATCTCCTCAATATATGTTTCACTCTATATGCATCCGAAGAAGTGGGCTGTAGCCCACAAAAGCTTATGCTCTAATAAATTTGTTAGTCTCTAAGGTGCCACAAGTACTCCTGTTCTTTTTGCGGATACAGACTAACACGGCTGCTACTCTGAAACCAGTATTTAAACAGTACATTTATCCAGATAACTTTGTACAGTGTCATGTTAAGCAGCAGTGAGGAGGGAGAAATCAACACCAAGTCAAAAGCAGAGTCTCTTCTCTTGGCTGCCAGATCCCCAACGTTTGTCAATGTGCTTATTTGCCTGGTTGCTGAATCCTCTCTGGTTTGTGGCTATGCGGATTAAACTATACCCTCTTCTTTAAATGTTTGTGAAGTCATTAATCATAGTGCTAATATGAAAACAATAATTTAGAAGCAGCTGGTAAAAATAATTTACACAGTTTAATTGGAACTGATTCTCTTAGTAATCAGTAAATTAGCATCAATTTACTTCCATCAATTTGCACTTAAATTAATATTAAAAATGTGGTTTTTAAGGTTCCCAAGCTTCACCTTCTCCAACTCCAAATGCCTTCATCAGATAGAAAAAGTCAGAGCACAAAACATGCAGGGGAATATACTGACCACACTACAACAATTCACACCTGCACACACCTGTTTCCGGCACACCATGGCTCTTATGCCTGATACGGAACTGCACCTTAATACATTTCCAACAGTATTTTTGTAGAAAAATGTTACATATCCATGTTGAGGTGAGCTCCTCATTACTTCTTGTTATTATTCTTCAACAGCTGTACAACAATCCCATGCTTATATCTACAATATTGAGATTAGGGCAGAGCCAGTTAACTCAATACCATAACTGGTGATTAGCTATCAATGGTATTTACTCTAATCATGCAAGTGATCTTGATAAGTGATCTTGCCTCTTTAAGCAGGTAACTGCTGATGAACATACAGTTCCAGGTTTCTCTTGCAATAATCAGGCAACTCCTCTAATGCTGAATATACTGGGTACATCCAGAGATTCTATGGGTTCCAATGGAGTAGTCATTTAAACTGATGGCAGACCCCATCATTAAGGAGTTCACGAGTAAAGGGGTGAAATCATTATGGTGGGTTTGTAGCAACAAATACAATACAGTACAACCTCACTTTGAACAAAACTGTACCCCAAAATACTTAAGAGCAATGAAGAGACAAGGTGGTTGAGGTAATGTCTTTTGTTGGACCAACTTCTGTTGGTGAGAGACAAACCGAAGTTGGGCCAAATAAAAGATATTACCTCATCCACTTTGTCTCTCTAATATCCTGGGACTGACACGGCTACAACAACACTGCATAAGAACATTAAATACAGTGATGCAGTTATTACTATTATTAATCATTTGTTTTATGGCAGCACCACAATATGCTAGATAGGGATACAGCAGTTACTGGACATAGTAAGAAAGACGTGTGCTTTCTGCACATCAAATAGTTTTTCTTCATAAGCATGTGGCAAAATGTCTCGAACCAGAAAAAATGCTTCAATCATCTTTTCTAATTGTCCTACCAAGGTGTCCTTCCTCCTGGCTCTGCAGTAGGCCAGTGTAATCAGGAGAAAGATCAGTTTCCTGCTGATGGCCACAACTACCACCAAAAAGCAGCATCCCCAGGGTTACAGTGTCACAGAGCGAAGAGAATTTGTCCAAATTAACTCTCTGCCACCTGAACTCCACAACAGTGTTTGCTAATGCAGCCTGTCTCCCTCTCGCTAGGGCTGTGCAGCCAAGTGTACCTACAACAGCTCTTGAACTGGAAAAGAACTAATTCATCCCCTGGGAAGACACAGTATCCTGGTCTGGCCAAAAGGTTTGGAGGTTTGGAGCCGGGGTTCAAGCACCCCCCCGGCACATTGGAAAGTCGGTGCTTGTGCCTTCAACTCCATGCCAAGTTCTTCCAAGGCTCTGTCCTTTGGCTCTTGCTCCGGAGCGGTTTCTCCCCAGTGACATCTACTCTGCCTCTCCCTTCTCTGGATCTGTGCTCAGAGGAGGCAGCCAGCAGGGGGAGAGGGAGAGCGGACCTGCTACTTTGCAAGGGAGCCAACCGCACAGCAGCCACTGCTGGGGGAGAGGCAATTTTCTGTCTAACTCCTCATCCCCAACCTCCCTATGGCAACAGGCCTGAACATAAGTAGTCCAGTCAGTTCCAGTGTAAAGTTAAGTATGTGCTTAAGTCTTTGTAGGACAGAGGCCCAAATCTGTGCTTCAGTTCCCCATCTGTAAAATATGGATATTTCCTTTGTCTTGTCTGTTCAGAGCGTAGGCTCTTTAGAACACAGATTGTCTTTTACTGTGTGTTTGTACAGCAGCCAGCAAGTGGCAGCCCAATCTCAGTTGGGAACTCTAGGAATTGCTGTAATACAAATAAGCAAACTGCTCTGTAAAATATTGCACTATGAATATACTACCCCACCCCCCCCACATCTCTCCCCATTATACAATATAGAACAGCTGTGATCAGTCCAGCTTATTATTAAAGCAGGCAGCTTCCCCTCTGGCAGACTGATCGTACTATATTAGCAGATAAGGGTCTCTTCCTCTGAATACAGCCACATGATTAATTTGGTGATCAGCCTAAATATAGTTTGAAATAAATGTCACTTTTTATTAATAAAAATCAGAGCCATGAATCAAATAACAAGCACAGTAAGAGGGCTTTCCAAAAGGAAAATAATTATTGCTTTGAAAAACAAAAACCATAGCAACACTGGGCTAAATTTTAGTTGTCTGCATGATATATAGTAGAAATTAAGTTAACAAAACCAGCTGGTGCTTTATTAACTGATAATGAAATGCCACACTATTTGGGTTAGTTTGTGGCAATCACCATTTCTCATAGAGCAACCCACATGTAAAAAACACCATTAGCTGCAGACTTTCTATTTTGGATCTTTCGGAACATTGGCCATCTTCTAATGCACAGAATTTTCAATGCTCCTCTTTTGGCTGTGCACTCAGAGTTACACACGAGTGAATAACAGCAAGAACATGTTTAATCCTGGAGGAGAGAAAGCACCAGCCCAGTTAAAGACCCTGACAAAACTCCATGATGTCACAGATGTTTGGCCATGGGCGGTGCGTGCACCCCCCCCCGTTCGGGGATGCTAGCCCCCTGCCCAACCTCTTCTGCCCAAAGCCCCACCCCCACTCTGTCCCTTTCTCCCCGCTCTTGCAGGCCGGCCCGTCGGCACAGCCCTGAGCCCATGGTGGCCCACCAGTACTGGAGCATCCCCAAGCCCCGGCCAGCCCACTGGCGCCCGGAGCAATCTGGAGGAGCCCTGGCCAGGCCAAGTCTTGAGCTTGGGCCACCTAGAGGAGCTCTGAGCACCACCTGCCACCCAGCCCCAGAGCTGCGACAGGGAGCATTAGTGGGGGCTTAGCCTCCCCCAGCTCCATTACCTGCCGCCCATGTGTTTGGCTGTACATTCTTCCCTGACGTATAAAAAGCTGCCTGTCATCACATAAAGTGGAGGCAGGATGGGGAAGAGACTGGACATGGTGATTAATCAGGAAAAAAAAATATTTCTCAGTCTCTAGCCATGTTTTACCCGTCACTGAATGCTCAGACACAGTCTTTTATTTCAACCACCTCTACCCTGACCACGTATCTGCTGATGCGGTTACTTCAGCTTTATTTTGCTAGCCTAGAAACAAGCACCATTTGTTTCATTCCTGAAGAAAAATAAAAGCCATAATGCAGAAACATAGAACAGAACTGTCACATCCATCCAATTCACCCTTACAGCTTCCTGACCTCCCACACTGCCTCTCTGTTCCTGTGTTACAGTGGATGGGTTTAATGTACATCTTTTAGGAATTCATATTTGCAGCATGATTCGTTAGAGGAAGTAGACATAAGGAAAAGGGGAAAGACAAAAAGGTGTGAGAATGATCTACCATCTCATGTAAAGGTTCAAAACTTTCCCCAGGAGCAATCCAAATCCATGGGGAGAGGTTCAGGGTGGAGAATATTTGTAAATATTATTTCTCTAATGATGACCAGCTAAAGAACCCATCAAATTATACCTGTTTAAACAAAGCTAAGCTGTTCAAAGATGAGAAAAATTATTTCTAGGTAGAAGGCTTCAGTGTTCACAGCAGTGTCCTGGCTAGGGGCACATTTAGAGGGAGAGCCAGATTTAGGGGCAGGCGACCCAGGCGTGGGGTGCCAGGCTTGGGGGGAGCCGAGCTCGGGTTGCTGTTTTTGTTGTTAGTGACAAAAGGAAAAACAGAATGTTTGAAGTAAATGTTTCAGGTATTCCATATTTGCTTATACATGGCGTGAATAAATACAGATTTGTAAATCTAGCATGCAAATTTATTGTCTTATATGACAGGGATAAATCATGCATGCAAATCATGCATCAAAGTTGTGAAACAGGCTACAAATGCAATAAAAATAAGATATTCAAAAGTTTAACAAATGGGGGGGGCCCCCCACCGGAGACCCTCCTTGCCTGGGGCACCATTTGGTCTAGGGCCAGCCCTGTCTACAGGAAACATTACCCAATACTGAAAACCCAAATATATCATGTAAATAAATATCAAGGACCAGACTGAGGCTTTAATACAGAGCCTACATTTTGTGTGTGTACACACATGGGAGAGGGGAGAAGTACTGTAGCAGGGAGAACCTCCTGTGGAATTCTTGCTGATTCTACCAAAATGCTTTGGGGATTGTGGAAGAAGTGCATGCTTTTGAAAAAGGTGCAGAATGCACTCCCTTTTTGTTGGGTCCCATCTGCTGATGGGCAGGGGTGGGCGGGGATGGCTACACTCTCACCTCACTCTTTCCCAGCACCTTGGAGAGGGTAGCACAGGTGGTAACCTGAAACAGTCTCACCTTTAGTGTGTGGAATTCATCCCTGCAAAGGGCCAGGCACAATGACTATGCACCAGTCCAGTCCCACTTAAGTCCTTCATAGACCTCGTGCTCGCCCTTTGCGTGGCGGTGCTGTGGAGAACGGGGCAAGACTCCTTTATCCCACCTACTCTCTCATGCATCCATGCAGGGCCAACCACAATTCGTCCCCAATTACTCAAGCTAAATGTTCATGTTAGTTCAACTGTTGGTGTCTGATGGTTAAGTGGTGCTACTTTAAGTAAAGATAGGGCGGTAGGTCCTGTTTAAAGTGAAAATGTGTTTGCTTTCCACCATGTGTCCCGGGTAAGGTGCATCGGCAGAGCTCTCTGTGGGAGCTTACCCTGACTCTGTCTGCACTATGGTTTAAATTAAAAGTTTTTCCTGAAATTGAGGTAGTAATAATATCAATTAAAAAAAAAAATTGGTTGGTGAATTTAATGGTACAGCATGAATATTAACAGGGAAAATTTACATCTCTGCTTGTGGCTAATCTCCAAGTCTAGCTGGCAAGAGGCACAAGAAAATATATTCATTGGAAAAATGAAAGGCATTCTCAGAACTTAAAGTGCAAGAAAATCATTTTAGAGTCAGGAAAATAAAGCAATATGTTAGGAAAGAATTTAAGGGACAAATCCTCAGTGAGGACAGGTTGGAATAACTCCATCGTCTTTAACTGAGCCATACCTATTTATACCTGCTGAAGATCAGGCCCTAAATTAACAGAATGTTTGATTTTTCCCATTCTCATGGACTTGGGTCACTCAAACTTTGGAAAATATCAAAATTGCATACAAAAACTATGTTAAAAGAACATTAAGGTTGCAAAGTCAAGCACTCAAAAGTTGGAAATGAGAGAAGTAAGTAATTTGGCCCTCTTGTGCATATGCATTATGATACAGTCTTTAATTACATGATCAAATATTACTTTTTCCACTAGACCTCTGCATCATTCAGTGCACATGACAGGATGGACCATGCTCTGGGGATTAATTGGGGTTGTGCAGTGAAGGAGCTTGTGGTCTGCAGGACCCTTGCCTCATTGTTGCAGAAGTTGGAAGGTTTCTAGTGAATGAAGCAGGGCACTGCAGGAGCTAGTTAAGAAACTGGTAGCAGTAGTATGTTGTCATCCTCAATAGATCAGACACTTAGAGGGTGATGAGACACACAATGTGCAGGTGGGTTTCATAGCTATTTGCTGACAACAAATGAATGGAGAGACTCAGAACTATTGAGTTCCATTCCAGGTTTTGAAGGGGAATGTACTATAGAGAACACAGACCCTTCTGCCTCTATCCCCCACAAGACTGTCCCCAAGACAATTTTATCTGTAACGCCCACCCCCTGACCATTCACACACTCATCATAATCCCAGTCTCCTTGCCTAGCCAGTCCCAGTCTCCTTGCCCAGACAGTATCCCGTCTGGGATCCTCATCCAAGTCCCAGTCTTCACCCCATGACAGACTCCAGTCCCAGTGATTGTTCTTGGGCTCCGAACCCGAGACCTCCCCCTCACACCAACACCATCCAGACTCCTTGCACAGCCAGTCCCAGTATTTCCCCACCTCCTGGCTCCAAATCAACCCTCTCCACTTCCCCCTAGGCCCAGCTCCTCTCCCTTCTGCATTAGTCAGGCTGCTTCCTCCTTCTCCATGCTTCCTAAGAACCAATGAGCATTAAAAGCACAGGAGAGTCTTTCTGAACTCAGTTCATGTGTGTAGTAACACAATGGCCTGCAGCAGCTGGGAGCAGCAACTGCATGGAAAGTCCAGCTCACCTGAGTAGGGAGCATGGTCAGCATAGATGGAATCTTTGGAGAATTAATCTGCCAAACTCTAAGATGCCTCAGAGATTGTGCAAACTGAGATTTTTCAGAGATATACCTTGCCCAAATTTGGGCAGTTTTTTCAGAGGGACAGCAAAAGTCACAATCCTGACAAAGGCAACGCTCTGCCAAATTTCAATTGCTTGCTCCAAAGTATGGAGGTGCTTCTCAATAAAACCCTCATAAGATTTATTTATTTTTTTAAACGTGGGCAAAAAGTATTTTTCCCTAATCTCATTCTCAGAAATGTCACAGCCATTTCTGGTGAGATTTTCCTACAAAATTCAGGCTGAAGAAGACACCTGGCATGGAAAATTTCAGCCTGAATGATTAACAGACATATTAAGCCTCACTCATTGGATGTGAGACTCACTCATTAGCATGCTGTCTCCCTCTCACACACATTCCTAAGCTTATCTCACTCATTTTGAGTAAATATATAAAGATTTAAAATATTTTTACTCAATCACTGAAAAAGACAATACATCCAGGGCCTCATGCACGGGGCTTAGAGCTCGGAAAGCGCTTTCCAAGCTTGTTTACTGTGATAACCATGGAGACTACAGCACACCCCGGGGGGAGAGAGGAAGCTACACCAGGGAGCGGGGGTGTCAAAAAATATGAATTCGCCCAAAAAAACGAGCAGGACTTGATCGGAAGATTGCAGGTTCTGCAAAATACAGTTCAAAATTTAAACCACACTGGACAAATTCATGGCCCTTCATTGTTCCGATAGCTAGCAAGACTTCTTTTTTAAAATGTACGCTGTGTTGCCAGGAGCTGTTCTGTTTTGCATTGCATATGGAATCCTCACATGCCCTAGAATTTAATATGAATTAGGACATTTAAGTGTTTCATATGCAATATTGAGCAATGTATATTTTTAAAACAAACTATTAAGTGCTGGTTGGATTAAAAACCTGGACTATTGGATGTTGCCAAGGACCAAATCTGAGAGTCCCTGTCTTAAGCAACAATCAAACATGCCACCTGGAAAGTCTCACTCTTTGGCCTTGAATCTCACTTCTTGGGACTGCAAATCTCACTCTTAAGGACAGCCAACCCGTGGCATCTCTGGATTAAATGTTGGCAAAGTTATAAGCAACGTGTCTTATAATGGAAAGTATAAGACTTAATATGAATTAGGACATTTAAGTGTTTCATATGCAATATTGAGCAATGTATATTTTTAAAACAAACTATTAAGTGCTGGTTGGATTAAAAACCTGGACTATTGGATGTTGCCAAGGACCAAATCTGAGAGTCCCTGTCTTAAGCAACAATCAAACATGCCACCTGGAAAGTCTCACTCTTTGGCCTTGAATCTCACTTCTTGGGACTGCAAATCTCACTCTTAAGGACAGCCAACCCTTGGCATCTCTGGATTAAATGTTGGCAAAGTTATAAGCAACGTGTCTTATAATGGAAAGTATTGGGCAATCTTTATAGGCAGCACTACAAACTCTATCCATAAAACAAATAATACAAATAAAGGAATAGGTCTTCAGCTGGTGTAAACTAGAATATCTTTGTTGGTGTAGTTCCACATACTTCAATTTAAACCAGCTGAAGATCTGGTCCACTGTTCGTAAATATTAATTAATTCTCACACCACCGTCAAGTACAGTAGGTGTGACGATGCGGTTCTGGCGGAACCCAACTGAGAGTGCCAACTCAGGACAAATTGCTCAAACAGGGCAGTTACAGCCCAAGGCCAGGGTTTTTCCACCTCTAAGGCAAACCAAACCAGCCAGACTAAGAGGACTTCGGTCTCACCCCACTGGCTAACCGCAAGTCTCACAAGCAATTCCCTTAGACACTCCAGTTTCCCAGTAACACCACCAGTACCACTCGTTATGGGGACAAATGGTTATGAAAACCAATACCCAAGTAAAAGAAAAAAGGTTCTCCTGCTCCCAAAAGACCAAGCCCCAGACCCAGGTCAATATACAAATCAGATCTTACCCACAAATCACGCTGTTGCCAATCCTGTAGAATCTAAAATCTAAAGGTTTATTCATAAAAGGAAAAAGATAGAGATGAGAGTTGGAATTGGTTAAATGGAATCAATTACATACAGTAATGGCAAAGTTCTTGGTTCAGGCTTGCAGCAGCGATAGAATAAACTGCAGGTTCAAATCAAGTCTCTGGAATACATCCCCAGCTGGGATGGGTCCTCAGTCCTTTGTTCAGAGCTTCAGTTTGTAGCAAAGTCCCTCCAGAGGTACGAAGCAGGATTGAAGACAAAATGGAGATGAGGCATCAGCCTTATATAGTCTTTTCCAGGTGTAAGAACACCTCTTTGTTCTTACAGTGGAAAATTACAGCAAAATAGAGACTGGAGTCACATGGGCCAGCCCCTGCATACTTTGCTGAGTCTGAAGGCATATTTGCCTTTTCTCAATGGGTCCATTGTATAGCTGATGGTCCTTAATGGGCCATCAAGCAGGCTAGGCAGAGCTAATCCCAGTTTGTCTGGGATGTCACCCAGAAGCATAGCATAAGTTTGCCATACAGACAGTATAGAGCCAATATTCATAACTTCAACTACAAAACTGATACACACATATAGACAGCATAATCATAACCAGTAAACCATAACCTTGTCTTAGACACCCCATTTGACCCCCTTTATACAAGATTTGGGTGCCACTACAGGACCATGGTTGCAACAATGATCTATATGGTCCCACTTTATGTCAATAACGTCACAGTAGGTAAATAAGTTCAATATCAGAGTCTGGATTAAAATGCAGGACTTCCTAGCTTCTGGTGTTTCGCTCGTACAGTAAGAACGTGGCCATCTGACATTGAAGAGTACCAGTGGTCCAACTAGCCCGATCGGGCTCCAGCCTGCGGAATGTTTTGTCCAGCCCTGTACGTGCCCTGATGCCAGGGCAGGGCGCAGCCCAGAGAGTGCAGAGGGATCCAGTACTATGCAGCCCTGTGGGCCCCCTGTGTCCCTGCTCCCTGTGGAGAGACCTGGCATATGGTCTACAGTCCCCCTCCCTGCAGCTGGCCCACCTGGAACAGGGAGCTCAGGGAAGTGCTAAGGCCTCCAGTCTCCTCCCACCCTGCAGCACCAGGACTCTGGCAGGGGCTCCCTGCTGGAAGGAGATGTGGGTGCCCCAGCCCATTACCTCCTGTGTGGGCAGTGGCCACGCTGCTGTCTAAGGCATGTTTAGGAGGGGAGGCAGCAGCTACTGGGTCTCTGTGGCCAGGGGGTGTGCAGTCAGGGCCGGCACTTCCACTAGGCAACCCTAGGCGGTTGCCTAGGGCGGCAGGATTTGGAGGGCGGCATTTTGCCGCCCTCGGCAGAAATTCAGTGGCGGGGGGTCCTTCCGCTCCGGATCTTTGGCGGAAATTCAGCGGCGGGTCCTTCACTCACTCCGGGACCCGCTGCCGAAGTGTCCCGAAGACGCAGAGCGGAAGGACCCCCGCCGCCGAAGACCCCAGGCCCCCTGAATGCTCAGAGGAGGAGCGCTGCCGCCTAGGGCGGCAAAAACCCTGGTGCGGCTCCTGTGTGCAGTTTGGGCCCCCTAGCCCCGTATCCTGCCTCCCTTATGATCAGTGCAGCCAGAACCCCATTCTGCAAGTCGGGGGAGGGAGAATCTTTACCGCTGCACAAGCAAGAGGGTCTGAGCATATATGTACTGCAGTGAGGCTCCTGCCAGAGTCTCCTCTCTGAGTCAGGATGCAGGGGGCATGGGTACCATTAAAAAAAATTCTGGGTGTGCCCCTGAGTTGATATCTCATTGATATTCAAGAAAGAGGTGAGCTAGTACCTTTTTAATTTAAATTTATTACTTCTTAACCCCATTAATGCTGTCAAGGCTGTATCCCCACTTTGAACTTTAGGGTACAACTGTGGGGGCCTGCATGAAGACTTCTAAGCTTAACTACCAGCTTAGATCTGGTCCGCTGCCACCATTCCCAAAGCTAATTCCCTTCCCTGGGAAGCCTTGAGAAACCTTTCACCAATTCCCTGGTGAATACAGATCCAAACCCCTTGGATCTTAAGACAAGGAGAAATTAACCATCCCCCTCCTTTTTCCCACCAACTCCTGGTGAATACAGATCCAAACCCCTTGGATCTTAAAACAAGGAAAAACCAATCAGGTTCTTAAAAAGAAGGCTTTTAATTAAAGAAAAAGGTAAAAATCATCTCTGTAAAATCAGTATGGAAAATAACTTTACAGGGTAATCAAACTTAAAGAGCTCAGAGGACTCCCCTCTAGTCTTAGGTTCAAAGTACAGCAAACAAAGATAAACACTCTAGTAAAAGGTACATTTACAAGTTGAGAAAACAAAGTAAAACTAAGACGCCTTGCCTGGCTATTTACTTACAAGTTTGAAATAGGAGAGACTTGTTTAGAAAGATGTGGAGAACCTGGATTGATGTCTGGTCCCTCTCAGTCCCAAGAGCGAACAACAACCAACACAAAGAGCACAAACAAAAGCCTTCCCCCCCCCAAGATTTGAAAGTATCTTGTCCCCTTATTGGTCCTTTGGGTCAGGTGTCAGCCAGGTTACCCGAGCTTCTTAACCCTTTACAGGTAAAAGGATTGTGGAGTCTCTGGCCAGGAGGGATTTTATAGTACTGTACACAGGAGAGCTGTTACCCTTCCCTTTATAGTTATGACACGCCCCCCAAATCACAGATAGTGTTGGACGTTCGGTTCCACACTGGCTGTGATTTCTTCCTGGAGTTCTAGGAGAAAACAGAGTTAATAAGACACATGTACCTTTAGACATACTACTGATTATATAAAAACTAACAATATGTTTCATTCCAAGAACAATTGTTAACCAGTTAATTCTGAGAAACTTTCCCGGGAGAGTGCATCAGCCACTTTGTTAGAAGCTCCCGAAATGTGTTGTATTTCAAAATCAAAATCTTGGAGAGCTAAACTCCACCGAAGAAGTTTTTTGTTATTTCCCTTGGCGGTATGAAGCCACTGTAGCGCAGCATGGTCTGTTTGTAGTTGGAAACGCCGTCCCCAAACATATGGGCGTAGCTTTTCCAGCGCGTACACAATGGCGTAGCATTCCTTTTCGCTGATTGACCAGTGGCTTTCCCTCTCAGACAGTTTCTTGCTGAGAAACACGACAGGATGGAATTCTTGATCCGGTCCTTCCTGCATTAAAACTGCTCCCACGCCCCACTCGGACGCATCTGTGGTTACTAGGAACGGTTTGTCAAAGTCTGGGGCCCTTAGCACAGGGTCAGACATGAGTGTCGCCTTAAGCTGGTTAAAGGCCTTTTGACACTCATCGGTCCACTGAACTGCATTTGGCTGTTTCTTTCTGGTTAGGTCTGTCAGCGGGGCAGCGATTTGGCTGTAGTGTGGTACAAATCGCCTATAATATCCGGCCAAGCCTAAGAAGGATTGGACCTGTTTCTTTGACTTTGGAACCGGCCACTTTTGGATAGCATCCACTTTGGCCTGTAGGGGATTTATAGTTCCTTGACCCACCTGGTGCCCCAGGTAAGTCACTCTGTTTTGGCCTATTTGACACTTTTTAGCCTTAACAGTTAGTCCTGCCTGCCGGATGCGCTCGAAGACTTTTTCCAGGTGCTCCAGGTGTTCTGTCCATGAATCAGAAAAAATGGCCACATCATCGAGGTAGGCAACTGCAGATTCTCCCAATCCCGCTAGGAGACCATCTACAAGTCTTTGGAAGGTGGCGGGTGCATTTCGCAACCCGAAAGGGAGTACATTGAATTCATACACCCCTGCCTGGGTGACGAAAGCTGACTTTCCTTAGCGGGTTCATCTAGTGGTACTTGCCAGTACCCTTTTGTTAAGTCTAAAGTAGAGATGAATTGGGCATGTCCCAATTTCTCCAATAGCTCATCTGTGCATGGCATTGGATAGTTGTCAGGACGAGTTACAGCATTTAGCTTACGGTAGTCCATGCAAAAGCGTATTTCCCCATCTGGTTTGGGAACTAGAACCACTGGAGATGCCCCATGCACTGTTAGAGGGGCGGATTATACCCATCTGTAGCATGTCCTGGATCTCCCTTTGTATAGCAGTTTGGGCATGAGGTGACTCCCGGTAGGGTGGGGTTCTAATTGGGTGAGCATTACCTGTGTCAATGGAGTGGTATGCCTGTTCGGTCCGTCCTGGAGTGGCTGAGAAAATTGGTGCAAAGGTTGTGCACAGCTCCTTGATCTGCTGTCGCTGCAGACGTCCAAGGGTCGTGGAGAGGTTCACCTCTTCCACGCCACCATCCTTTTTTCCTTCGTAGTAGACACCTTCAGGCCACTCCGCGTCATCTGTTTCCTGGGCTGTAAACTGGCAAACGTTTAATTCTCTGGAATAAAAGGGCTTAAGAGAATTAACATGGTATACCTTAGGCTTTATGTTGGAGGTGGGGGAGGCTATGAGATAGTTAACAGCTCCTAGGTGCTCCTGGACCGTGAATGGTCCTTCCCACGATGCTTCCATTTTATGGGCCTGGAGCGCCTTTAAGACCATGACTTGGTCTCCTACTTTGAAGGACCGTTCTCTGGAATGTTTATCATACCAGGCCTTTTGCTCTTCCTGAGCATCCTTTAGGTTTTCTTTAGCAAGGGCTAAAGAGTGTCGGAGGGTGCTTTGTAGGTTGCTTACAAAGTCTAGAATGTTAGTTCCTGGAGAAGGCGTAAACCCCTCCCATTGCTGCTTCACCAACTGTAATGGCCCCTTAACCTCGCGGCCATACACAAGTTCAAATGGTGAAAACCCTAAACTGGGATGTGGTACAGCCCTGTAGGCAAAAAGCAACTGCTGCAACACTAGGTCCCAATCATTGGAGTGTTCATTTACGAATTTACGTATCATGGCCCCCAAAGTTCCATTAAACCTCTCCACCAGGCCATTGGTTTGATGGTGGTAAGGGGTGGCAACCAAGTGATTCACCCCATGAGCTTCCCACAGGTTTTTCATGGTCCCTGCCAGGAAATTAGCTCCCGAATCTGTAAGGATGTCGGAGGGCCACCCTACCCTGGCAAAAATGTCTGCTAATGCCTGGCACACACTTTTAGCCCTGGTGTTGCTTAAGGGTACTGCTTCCGGCCATCGGGTAGCAAAATCCATGAAAGTCAGTATGTACTGCTTTCCTCTGGGTGTCTTCTTTGGAAAAGGACCCAGAATATCCACAGCTACTCGCTGAAATGGGACCTCAATTATGGGTAGTGGCTGGAGAGGGGCTTTAACCTGGTCTTGGGGCTTTCCCACTCGTTGGCACACCTCACAAGACCGGACATAATTAGCAACGTCCTTGCCCATTCCCTCCCAGTGGAAGGACTTCCCCAACCGGTCTTTGGTTCTGTTCACCCCAGAATGGCCACTGGGATGATCATGGGCTAAGCTCAAGAGCTTTACCCGATACTTAGTGGGAACTACCAACTGTCTTTGAGGATGCCAGTCTTCCTGGTGCCCACCAGAAAGAGTCTCCTTGTATAAAAGTCCTTGTTCTACAACAAACCGGGATCGGTTAGAAGAGCTGAGAGGCGGTGGGGTGCTCCGTGCCGCCGCCCAAGCTTTCTGAAGGCTGTCGTCTGCTTCCTGCTCGGCCTGGAACTGTTCCCTTGATGCTGGAGACATCAGTTCCTCCTTGGACTGTGGACTGGGGCTTGGTCCCTCTGGAAGCGATGCAGGTGCTGGAGCTGTTTCCATTGACTGTGAACCGCTGTCCGCTGGTGCACTGTGTGGTATTTCAGGCTCTGGCTGAGCCTCTTGGGTAGGGTTATCTGCTGCTTCCGCCAGTTCAGGCTCGCTGGTGTCCTCTGGCATTGGAGTTGTAGACGGGTTTGCAAGCGCTGGACTCAGTGCTGGCAATGGTTCTGGTGTTGGTTGCATTGCCAGTTCTGGTTCTGGGACTGGCTTTGGCTGGGTCTCTGGGATTGGATCCACTACGGCTGTTGCAGTCGTTGGCAGGGGATCCGGTTCCACTACCTTTGTTTGGGTCTCTGGTAACACAGATGGGGCCCTGGTGGACGGCTCAGGAACAGGGATGGGGGTGAAAGCTTGTTTAGCCTGGCTGCGGGTGACCATTCCCACCCTCTTGGCTAGCTTCACATGGTTGGCCAAGTCTTCCCCCAGCAGCATGGGAATGGGATAATTGTCATAGACTGCAAAAGTCCACATTCCTGACCAGCCCTTGTACTGGACATGCAACTTGGCTGTAGGCAAGGTTACAGACTGTGACACAAAGGGTTGAATTGTCACTGGAGCCTCTGGGTTGATGAGTTTGGGGTCCACTAGGGATTGGTGGATAGTTGACACTTGTGCCCCAGTGTCCCTCCAAGCGATAACCTTCTTTCCGCCCACTCTCAAGGTTTCCCTTCGCTCCGAGGGTATGAGAGAGGCATCTGGGTCTGGGGATCTTGGGTGTGATTGTGGTGTAATGAGCTGTAATCGGTTGGGGTTCTTGGGGCAGTGAGCCTTTATATGTCCCAGTTCATTACATTTAAAACATCGCCCTGCTAAGGTATCACCGGGGCGATGTTGGTTGGTGGAGACTGGTGTGGTGGGGTGAGAAGGCGTCTGGGGTTTCCCTTGGGATGTGGGTGGGGCCTTGGGTTGTCCCCGGTGGTAAGGTTTTGTTTCGGCTTGCCCCTTCTGATATTCGCTCCAACTGCTACTAGTTTTTTTCTTTTCTGTCACCTCCACCCATTTGGCTCCAATCTCCCCCGCCTCGGTTACAGTTTTGGGCTTCCCATCTAGGATGTACCTTTCTATTTCCTCAGGAACACCCTCTAAAAACTGCTCCATTTGCAGTAGGAAGGGCAACTCTTCCGTAGATTTAACATTTGCTCCTGATATCCAGGCATCCCAATTTTTCCCAATGTGGTAGGCATGTCGGGTAAATGACACATCGGGTTTCCACCTTAGGGCTCTGAACCGCCGACGGGCATGCTCAGGTGTTAGCCCCATTCTGATTCTGGCCTTGTTTTTAAAAAGTTCATAACTGTTCATGTGTTCCTTAGGCATTTCAGCCGCCACCTCTGCTAAGGGTCCACTGAGCTGCGGCCTCAGCTCTACCATGTACTGGTCTGGAGTGATGCTGTATCCAAGGCAGGCCCTTTCAAAATTTTCTAAGAAGGCCTCAGTATCATCGCCTGCCTTGTAGGTGGGGAATTTTCTGGGATGGGAAGTGGTACCTGGAGAGGAGTTGCTAGGATTGGCTGGTGTATCCGGCCTAGCCCTTGCTACTTCCAGCTCATGCTTCCTCTCTTTTTCTCTCTCCTCCATCTCTTTTTCTTTCAGCTCCATCTCTCTCTTGTGGGCCTCCTCTTTGGCTTTCTCTTCTCTTTCATGGGCCTCCTCTTTGGCTTTTTCTTCTCTTTCTCTCAGCTCTATCTCTTTTTCTTTCAGCTCCATAGCTCTCTTGTGGGCCTCCTCTTTGGCTTTTTCTTCTTTTGTAGTCATTTTCCTGTTTTCTTGTGCTGGGTCACACCCCTCTGCAGTTGACTGAAACTGGGATGTACTCAGCTCAGGCTGCTGCTGAGTTAACAGAGACTTTCTAACTAGCTACTCCCGAGGATGTAAAAAGAAAAAAAAACCAATTCAGCTTGTAAATTCCTTTTACCAGTCGTTTGCTCATTAATTGAACCCTTCTCTTAACAAAGGCTCTTGTTAAAAAAACTTAACAACTCTGCCTTCAGGCAAGGAGAGATAAGATATGCATCTACCTTCAGCTCTGCTTTCCAAGCAGCTAGAAGGAAAAAAAAAATCTTACTGGCTTTTGGGTTTAAAATGTTTCCCACCGCTATGCCACCATGTCAAGGCTGTATCCCCACTTTGAACTTTAGGGTACAACTGTGGGGGCCTGCATGAAGACTTCTAAGCTTAACTACCAGCTTAGATCTGGTCCGCTGCCACCATTCCCAAAGCTAATTCCCTTCCCTGGGAAGACTTGAGAAACCTTTCACCAATTCCCTGGTGAATACAGATCCAAACCCTTTGGATCTTAAGACAAGGAGAAATTGACCATCCCCCTCCTTTCTCCCACCAACTCCTGGTGAATACAGATCCAACCCCCTTGGATCTAAAACAAGGAAAAATCAATCAGGTTCTTAAAAAGAAGGCTTTTAATTAAAGAAAAAGGTAAAAATCATCTCTGTAAAATCAGTATGGAAAATAACTTTACAGGGTAATCAAACTTAAAGAGCTCAGAGGACTCCCCTCTAGTCTTAGGTTCAAAGTACAGCAAACAAAGATAAACACTCTAGTAAAAGGTACATTTACAAGTTGAGAAAACAAAGTAAAACTAAGACGCCTTGCCTGGCTATTTACTTACAAGTTTGAAATAGGAGAGACTTGTTTAGAAAGATGTGGAGAACCTGGATTGATGTCTGGTCCCTCTCAGTCCCAAGAGCGAACAACAACCAACACAAAGAGCACAAACAAAAGCCTTCTCCCCCCCAAGATTTGAAAGGATCTTGTCCCCTTATTGGTCCTTTGGGTCAGGTGTCAGCCAGGTTACCCGAGCTTCTTAACCCTTTACAGGTAAAAGGATTGTGGAGTCTCTGGCCAGGAGGGATTTTATAGTACTGTACACAGGAGAGCTGTTACCCTTCCCTTTATAGTTATGACAAATGCCTTAATGGCTAAATCCTAAAAAAAAAAAAAAAAAAGTATCTGATTCTGGAATTATATTTCTGTATATGGTCCGCAGAGGTGCTGCAAAACTAGCATCTGGCCCCAAGCATTGACAAGGGAAGGCTAGCTGAAGAGTCTTTGGTGTGCCTGCAGGAATTCTATGGGCCACTCTTCTCCAGTGGTTATAATTTAAGATATTAACAACCCAAAATTATAGCACACAGACAGCAAGTTACAAATGAGTTCGGTAAGATACAGGAAGAAGAGGTCAATGTTACTGAATCTTACTAGCGTTCTGCCATCTTTCCATTTTGTAACAAGTAGCCATTTCCTAATACCTCTCACAGCTTTGATTCTGATGGACAGAAAAAAGCAATTATTCGTCAGATAGAAAATCAGCTTAAAAAACAAACTACAGAAAGGATATTGTTTCATCTGTGAGTTAGTTATTGGCTGCTATGAGATTTTGACAGGTAAGTAACCCTCCTGGGCTTATCAAGCTAAGGGAAGAACTATGTACTTGTTAATAAAATTGAATAATTATGTCTTCCCTGAGTGCTCCAAACATGTTCCATAAATCCTCTGAACTACAACTGAACCTTATCTGCGAACATAACTGGGAAAGGAAAGGCAGAATCTCAGAAGCAACGTGACCTCCAGAACTGCACGGAACTGATAAATCCTGTTCCAGTAAATAATGTACCACTCTTCCCTCCTAAATTATTTATCCAGCCTATTAAACTTTTTGAAAAATTTTAACCAACTAAAGCCAATGTTTAAAGAAAGAATACAATTCTTTTGAAAACTGTAAATTATAAAGGTTTAAGCATGATTCCTATATCTACCCACAGGAGAGTGAAGCAAATGAGCCCTGAAGTCCTAATTTTAGCCACCCCACCAAGCCTCCTTAATCTCACATTATTCCATTTTATGGACCTTCTGCAGATGATGGCCTGGATCTCCAACTGGTGTAAATCAGCATAGCTTCACTGAGGTCAATGGAGATATGTCAGTTCACACCAGCTGAAGATCTGGTCTTATGTATCTATTTAGGGGGATCTTCCAAACTGGCTGACCTGTTTGGAATATCAGAGTCCAGTCCTAGCGGATGAGGGCACTCAGCACCTCATAGATTCAGGCATTCAGTACCAAATCTTAGGGCCTACCCCTGCTCCCACAGAAACTAGACAAAACTCCTACAGTATTGACTTCAATGAGAAAAGGATCAAGCCCTTTATTGTTGTATGTATTAAGATGTCTTTGAACGGGCAGCATGCTTTTATTGTAATGTTTAGAAGAACAATGAAGTGACAATATAATCAACCATGTCACAGAGTAAAACAGAAAATTTTAGTTTTAAGGCAAATACTGACAGCTAAAATGTCCCTACGTCAGTAAGATTATCCACCAGGCCATGCTCTCATTGTTCATATTCTATCATTATAGCAAAGAGTTTTCAGCTGATAAGTTAGCTACTAGCAGAGAGTACTCAGACAAGACCATGAACGTAATGTGCACATATTGAAAATGACAAGGAAAACTAAAATAAATACTGTATATCAGGACCAACAATAATAAATAATTAATAATAAAAGGGATTATATAACTGAGGGGCTTTGCACTGAGAGAGAGGCCAAATACACCTTAAAAACTGGAAAAAAAAACCCTGCATACAAATATATTTCATCCTGGAACTGGTATCTTTGTACAGTTGTTGGTTTCCTATTGGATTAAGATATGAAGTAGTTCCACCAACTGAAATCTATTCCCGTTCCCTCCTTAATTACAGGAATTTTAAACAGCTTGCTAACTAGTGTTTCTTATGCTGAACAAGTACAATTAGAGGTTTTATTAGCAACAAAGCAATTGCTCTTCTGAGCTCTAGATAACAGTTGAATGAATCCAAACTTTGTTACTATTAAAAATTCTAAGGAGAATTGTCTTTTTAATACACAAAAGATACCTTGTTCCCAACCTCCTATCCAGAGCAATCTTCTGCATCATTATCAGGGTCATGAGGGCTTCTTTTCTTACTCAGTCTTACCTTCAAGGCTTCATGTCAAGGCTACCATTCTAATGGTCAAAGAGCACTAACCCACCTTTGGGCATTTATCAGAACTTCAGAAGGGTTGCCATCACGTAAACTTAAGACAGCAGCCATATTTAAACCAAACCCTACCAAAACACTACACTGCACAGACAAGTCTCCGACCAGGAAGAAGATGAGAGAGAGAGAGAGAGAGAGAGAGAGCGCAAACCACATGTGACAGATTTTAGTCATATTGGTTAATGTACCACTGGACGGTGCTCAGATACTATGGTGATAAGGATAGTAGAATAAACTATCCATCCATTATTTTTAGTGTTGATCTTTGTTACTCAGAAGAGGTTGGACAGCTGCTTACTTTACCCCAAAAGAAGAGAAAACAGGATACAGATTTAGTCTGATTTATGTTGGCTAGCTCTTATCAGTAGTACCATGTGGTGTCTTTATTATTATAATAAATCAAACTAAGACTGCAGTTCTGGGGAGTTTTCTTGTCCCTTTTAGAGCCCTTGTACTTCAGAGATTTGAAATCTGAACAACTACAGGATGAGAGAGTTCTGTGACTTTGTTTTACTGGAAACCAGCACCTTAGAAATTTCCTTTGTGAAGGAGTGACTTGAAGTCAGCATCTGTAGTTGTCCTTGTGTAATGCATTTTTCCTCCCTCAATTTCTTAGAGTCAGAGGGGAAGAGAAAGAAATGGCTCCTATGTGGCTAAATAGGGTAGCCCAAATTGGTTAAGGATTTTATGTTGTTTTGTTGTTGAATCAAAGGAGGAGCTCTGCTAGTGCCTTTCTGTGTCTGTTGTAATGAGAATGAACTGAGGGGTAGGGAAGGAAATCTTCCTGGGTGTGGCCACTTCTAACCTGCCTTGACTGACAGGTCAGGTTCTGCCTCCAGAGAGCTGCAAGTGGAGGGATACCCATTGTTATGGATATACAGACTTTTCCTGCAAAGAGAAATGATGATTAACATTAGAACTGATTGAAAATATTTATCCAACAAATAATTTATTTTCCAAATAACAGCAAAAATTAGCAAATACATTATTTAGCACATACTAATGAACCAGCTTTAATCAGCATAATAATATTTGGGGACGGACAGAAGTCAAGAAGTCAATTTAAGTCAATAAACTTACTTTGCCTCCTTAGTGCTCAGTTATATTGTTTTCTACTAAACGCTTGTCTATCTCCTTATGAAATACATTTGACATCACAGGCTTTATAGTACTGCATGCAATAACGACTATTTATGGTTCACATATATGCTCTTTGTGCTACTTGTTAATCTAGCACCTGTGTAATTTTTAATCTATAATCCAGATTAATATCACATTCCTGATTACATTCTGAAAACTAGATCTGGATTCAATTGTCAACATACAAGATACAAACACACACCATATGCAGAGCAGAGAGCAACATGGATCCACAATCCCTCTTCCATGTTTTGGTCTCCAATGCAATCCCACTGCAGGGACTTTTGAAAAGGTCAACTTCATAAACCTGGAGAATAGGGTGTTAACTAATTATATGCCCCCCTCCACCAAAAAACCTCAGTGATTCACAATCTTTTATGTATTTATCTTCATAAAATCCCTGTAAGGTAGGGAAGTCCATTCTACAGACGGGAAATTGAAATGGAGAAAGACTAAATAACTTGCCCACGGGTCAAAACAACATAAGAATGGCCATACTGGGTCAGACCAAAGGTCTATCTAGCCCAGTATCCTGTCTTCCGACAGTGGCCAGGTGCTTCAGAGGGAATGAACAGAACAGGTAATCAACAAGTGATCTATCCCATGTCACCCATTCCCAACTTCTTGCAAACAGAGGCTAGGGACACCATCCCAAGAAGTCTGTAGCATATCAGAGCATTGAAATCAGGTCACTAAAGCCCCAAACTAGCACCCAGGGCCGGCTCTAGGCACCAGCAAAACAAGCTGGTGTTTGGGGCGGCACATTTTTAGGGGCGGCATGGCCGGCGCCAGAATGCCGCCCCTAAAAATGTGCCCCGGCCGCCCTAGCTCACCTCCGCTGCTGCCGCTCGCACGCCGCTGCTCTCAAACCTGGGAGGGAGGGGGAGATCCCGAGCGGCCGCGGCGTGCGAAACAGCTGATTCACGCGCCGCTGCTCCCCCTCCCTCCCAGGCTCTCAAACCTGGGAGGGAGGGGGAGATCCCGAGTGGCCGCGGCGCGCGAAACAGCTGATTCGCGTGCCGCTGCTCCCCCTCCCTCCCAGGTTTGAGAGCCTGGGAGGGAGGGGGAGACTCCGAGTGGCCGCGGCGCGCGCCGCTTCTCCCCCTCCCTCCTAGGCTTGAAAGCCTGGGGGGAGGAGGCAGGGCTGGGGATTTGCGGAAGGGGCGGAGCTGAGGCGGGGCCGGGGGTGGGGTAAGAAAAAACGGGGGGGGGGGGGGCGGCCAAAATTGTTTCTGCTTGGGGCGGCAAAAATCCTAGAGCCGGCCCTGCTAGCACCCTGACCACCAGACCATAATTTAAACACTTGCACTGTGCTTTCTATATTGTTTTAAAACAATTAGTTCAGAATTACCTTTTTGACATTAACAGAAAGATTTTTATTTTGGACCTAATAGAGAAATAGCTATATCCTATACTAATACAGGTAGACTATGAAATACAGATTGCTGGACTTCACTAGTGCATCCAAATTGGAGCCAGACTATGAAATTAGCAAACAATGCTTTTTTATACTGATGTAAATTTAAGGAGGTAGCTGTATTTTTTTTAAACAGAGGGTTTCATTTACAAAAACAGGGATAAGAATATAGCTGTGTAACCAACATGCTATAAAACAATTTTCACACATTGTGTAGAATCAACACTGGGGTCTTTAGTAACAATAAGATAACATAGCCGCCAACTCAGAACTTCTCCCTAAACTTGACTACTCAGTCTTCTCTTTCCAGAGAATCCTTTCCCATCTCCCTTATATCAGGGAGAGTAATGTGCTGACTGAAGCAGGCAATTCAACTAACATGGGTCCAGATCCACAACTGACTTAAATCAGGCCATCAGCTTTTTCATGGTGGGGTGTTTAAGGCAAATAATTCTTTTTGCTCACAAACATGACAACACTGACTCACCGATTTGACAAATATCAGAAGTACAACCAAAAACCTGAACACCAAGAATAAAAAGCTTGGACTTTAAAATACTAGCTAGGATATAGGCTCTATCTCAGGGGTAGGCAACCTATGGCATGTGTGCCGAAGGTGGCACGTGAGCTGATTTTCAGTGGCACTCACACTGCCCAGGTCCTGGCCACCGGTCCGGGGGGCTCTGCATTTTAATTTAATTTTAAACGAAGCTTCTTAAACATTTTAAAAACCTTATTTACTTTACATACAACAATAGTTTAGTTATATATTATAGACTTATAGAAAGAGACCTTCTAAAAACGTTAAAATGTATTACTGGCACGCGAAACCTTAAATTAGAGTGAATAAATGAAGACTCTGCACACCACTTCTGAAAGGCTGCCGACCCCTGCTCTATCTGATTATATTAATCTACAGCATAGTAGTATGCAGACCACTATAAAATACCCATCCTTCCTTTCCTTTTTTTCCTCCTTCCTTTATCCCTCTTTTCTTTCTTCCTTAGCAAGCTCATATGAACTCTCTAATGGCTGCCATTTCATATATTCTTCAGGGTAACTAAACAACATATTTAAATCTAATCTGGTTTACTACTAGTTAATATCTAATTTATATGAACGTATGTGTAGGGTTCAGTGTATCAGGTATTAATTACTAATGCACACTTGCAAGTGATAATTAAATATAGTTGCACATCAATTCTTAGAGAACAGCAAAGAATCCACTTCCCCCCCCTCACATGAACCCATTTGAAAGCTGGTGCTGATTCTTTCAAATGTGAATCATTTGCACACATGCTATTCTTGTCAGACTCCTCCACATTCTAGTCACCTGTGAAAGCAGTTTCTGGCTGCCGGTGCTTTAAGCCACTTATCCACCAACATTTTTGTGCACATGTTCTTTTTTGTTCTCACATCTGTGAGAATGCCCATTTAAGCAGAGTACCACATTACTGCTATTTCAGTGAGAGCAGCCACCTTACTTCAGTAGGTGTTTCTTAATATACTGAATTTGTTTTGTCCTTCTAAGTCTAATAGTATTTCTCAATCTAAACCTAAAAACCACAGCATACCTTTAGCTACAATACTTGTAACAGAGTTAATCAAACCACCAGATTTTTATAGCTTCTCTGAAACCAAGCAGTGGCATGAGGTAAAAGACTAGCAAAAAAGAGTAATAAAATAGTGAAAGAATGGCTGGTTTGTTCTGTCATGGGAGACACATTTAAAGAGCAAATGCAGGATATCATTTGGTTGTCAGTGGGCTATGGGGGCTTATCTGAAAGTTTGATAGCTCATAACTCATGAGCTGCAGGGGCTCAGAACAGTTTTCACACAAGAGATAACTTGCTATATAACACTTCTAGCAATCGACTGAGCTCACTCCATTTCATTCCAAGACAGAATTTCTCTGTAAAACTTTGCAAGTGCTGGAGTTGTTTGTACAGACTGTCCTGAGTCGGGATCTGTTTAAATAGTGCCATAATTTAAAGGTTGGCTTCGGTCTGAATTAACAGTTCCAAGGTTGGTCCACACTGTCCAATCCAATGACAGAGCCGCATGGGCATTGGATATAAACGACATAGTGTATGCACACAGTAGGATGAGATCAGAAGCTTCTTTAGTTCAGCTATGTGGATTACTTTATAATCCACACCAGTTTTTTAAAACCTACAAATCCCTATATTCAGAATATTTCAGAAGCAGATTATTTGGTAGAAGATACATCTCTCTTGAAGGAGAGGTGGCTTCCAGTAAATCTTGTTCTCCTCTGAGTAGAACCTCTGAACAGCTCAAGAGTTATAGGATCTATGATCACTTACTTAAACCTGCACAATGTCTCACCATAACCTTCCATATTACACAGCAACCTCTTACTGTTTTAAAACATATTTTCTTGCAGCATGCAATGCTGACAGAACACATACAAATATCCAGGATACACAAAACTATCATTTCCTCCAGTACTATAAAACAGGATCATTTCCCCTTGATAATTACAGCCTAAGAGAAACATTGGCTTGTGAACATTATCTGAGATGGACCTGCTGGGATTACTGTCAGTTTGCACTACTGCCACAGTTTCTTAGATTATCCACAATGTCTGCATAGCTGGAGCACTGGCCAATATCTTCTTTGCACTTATGTACAGCAAGGAGTTGGCTTCATATGAGCTGCACAGCAGGGGATTTTCTTTTTGAATCCAGACATAATAGCATATGGACGCTTGTCATACATAAAGGGAGATAATTAAAGTATGACATTGCATAGAGTAGGAGAAAGTCTGACAGCTGGGTTCACAGCTGTCCATCCAATGATTTATTGAATTAAGTGAAGATTCTTATTCCTGTGGCTTTTATTATTAAGAGCTAATTACTGATTAGCTTTAAGATTGAGATATACTCATTTTTCATAAAATAAGCAAATACTAGCTCTGATTCTGCTCTCCTAGACCCTGGTGCCTGTACAGAACACCTTGCAAGGCCACCCAGACACACTCAGTAGACAGGTCCAATTGCATTTTTAGGGTGCTCTCACCATTCATGAGTTCCTTGGGTTTAATAAAATGGGTTTCATAGACTCTCCTATGTCTCATTTGCTTCCTCCCCATAAGGCAAAGCCACAGGGGAAGGACAGTGACCTGATATAGGTACACCATGCTATACCATGGTGCAATAGTCACTTCCCCTACTTCTCAGTGAGTAAGGACATTATCTTAACAGTACTGCCAGCATGGGAGAGGTTGGCAAGTTTATATTTCATGACTAGATAATACAATTTGTATTATGAATGAAGTACATTCTCTCCTGTATATAGATTGCTATAAAATTCTAGGAATGCATTAACACATCTTGAGTAAGAAGTACAGTCTCTTACAATTGTTCACTATATGTTTTCTGAATGGGCTCCCTCACACTTTTTCCTCAGTGCTGGGCCAAGCAAGCAATTTCCGTATCTTACTCTTCCACTCACATACTTTGCCTTTATTGTATTCCAGTTGTGTGATTAGACATTAGTTCCACATATAGTTGCCTTTTAGTGGCAGATTTTTGTAGCATGCATACACCTTTCCTGTCAGTACTGTGATCTCTTTCAGTGCCTTATCATTCCTGATCAGCCGGGACCAATGGTCATTGATGTTTTTGTTTGCAAAGGTTGAATAAAACATAATTTGACACTGGAGGTAAGCTTTTGTTGTATCCTAAACCCAAGTATATGAAAGATCAGTCCCTTGGTTGTGTCTACAGCTTGTGTGGATTTAGATTTGATCTAAAATTTAATACCAGATTTGCTCTTGCAGTCTGTCCCTTTATAGTGTTCTGGCAGAGAAAAGGACAGAGAAAACTGCTGGATCTCCCCAGCTAGGTGTTCCTAATGCCCACCTGGCCTAGAGCAGGAATAACCTGCTCCTACACAATTCCCAATCCCCACTCTCACAGCCTCCTGTACGGGAGACACGTCAGGGGCCTGCAGGAGCAGGTGGGAGTATTATTGCACTCCAGCTATTCTCCACCTGAGAGTGGCCCCTTGGGGTCTGTAAACGGCCAGCGTTGGCTAGAATGGCCCCGGGGCTCTGGCCCTTCTCAGCCATTCTGAGGGGATGTCTACACTTTGAGCTGGGGGTGTGATTCCCAGCTCAAAGAGACATACTTGCATTAGTGCTCACCGAGTTAGTGTACTAAAAACAGAGTGCAGCCGCAGCAGAGTGAGCGGAAGGACGGGCTAGCCACCCCGAGTACATGCTTGGGTCGCAGATGGGTACCAGCTCTTCTTTCATGTTGGCCTAGCCAACCTCAGACTGAGTACCAGTCCCTCAATTAGACATATTCTATGGCCCTCCAGCTGGATATACTCTATGGCCCCTTTGACAAACACACGGCTTTATTTGCTCACAAGTACTTTGCTTATTGCTCAGGGTTTCTATTGTTTTTTTATATACTTTGCATTTTTAGGAGCCACAGGCAGAGGAAAAACGTCAGTACAATATTATATACAAGTATTAAAAACACAACAGAGATATTACAGTGAAGAACTCTGTGTGCTCTGTGTGTGTGTGTGTGTGCGCGCGCACACACTGTACGGGGAGAGTTTGGCAAACCAGTAAAGTGCCTGAAACCACTATGGCTTATTGTTAAAAGTGGCCATGTAGCAAACTCAGCTTGACCAAGGCAGGAGGGGAGAGAGTTTTGGCTGCCACAGAAAGGGCAGCTTGACCCCGCGTCCTTCCTGATAAGAATAGTGTTCAAGTTGCTGATACATTTTAGAAGAGCAGGATGTGCCCCAGGAATGTCTATTGGGGTCTCAAGACTGCAAACTCTGGAAAAACTCACAACTGGTTAATCAATAATCAGAAGGAGCCTCTTGCTTGACCATTGGAACTGCTTGCTTAACAAGTTTTCTTTAAGGGACATGTCATTCTATTACTAATGTATAAATAAGGGGGAAAAGGTTGAGGTAGTGGGACTCTTCGGGACTGGTCTCTCCCTCT
This sequence comes from Emys orbicularis, assembly GCF_028017835.1. Taxonomy (NCBI): domain Eukaryota; kingdom Metazoa; phylum Chordata; order Testudines; family Emydidae; genus Emys; species Emys orbicularis. The sequence continues at coordinate 12,117,990 of NC_088690.1, forward strand.
GGATGCATCTTGTGTTCCCCACCGGCAGACGGGCTGCCACTGTGCCACTCGAGAGCCACACTCAGCTTCGGTAATTATCGAGGGTTGGGGGTGTTACACTAACCTGTTGCGGACATGTGTAAGTGCTTGAGACTAAGTAAAGCTTAGCTTTAAGTGAAAGCACTCTTGTGTTGTCCTGTTTGTGCCAGCCATCTATCGGTCGGATGGCCGTGTCTCCCCTGATTTATTTCCTGACACCACCTCGCACAGAGTAAGAGTTACCAAGAGCTTTGGGTTGCAAGAACCCCGGGTAACAACACGTGCACGCTTCACTGCCCTCTACTGGATACCATCAGAACTGCTCAATGGTGAGTCATAGACCCTAGCAACTAAGCAAGATTCTCTTTCAGCTCAAGTGATGGGACTCTGTAATTTCAGAGCCGGAGGACCTGAATTCTGTCCCCTACTTTCTCTGTGCATTTTCACCATGGCCAAGGTGTACAACATAGTGACAAGTGTGAAGTCCAATGAAGTGGTCATAGCTTTGGTATGATATTATTCAATCTTAGTCTCTGATCCTTTAAGTTATTCCATTCAAGTGCAGAGGTCTGCCAATGCAAAGTGGCTTGCATGACTGGGGCTTTCTGCTGTAACTATCTATATAAACAAGAGAAGGGAGGAAACCAGATTTTTCATTTTGTGGGAAATACTGCAGTTTTGATTTTTTTTTCCATTCTGAAACAAAACCAAAACCAAAAAAGGATAGATGTTTCCAGTGAAACAAATGTTCAAAAAAAAGAATTCTTTCAGGATGATCAAAATGTTTTGTTCTGATAAAAACAAAACAGTTCCTTTCAATGTTGACTTCTAAAATTTGATACTCTATGATACAATTTTTAAAATATTTAATTAAAAGGCATTTCGTAATGTAAAATTGAAATATTCCATCTTGAAAAGGCTGAAACAGAATACTTTGACCTTATCGGAATGCACCATTCTGTTCAGCCCTTCCAAAAACCAAAGCATTTTCCAATAGAAGAACATTCTGTAAGAAAAATTCCAAAAGCTCTAGTATAAACCTCATTCAGCTACAGCAATGAAAGAGCTTGTGTCAGGATGTAGATAAATTTTACTCTCAGATATTAAGAAGAAATTATACTGAACAAAGTGAAGGCCTTAAAGAAAAAAACAACATACCATGACATGAATATAAGAAAGAAAAGGATAATGTGCCTAAAATCTTTATAGATGCATCTGGAAGGAAGTGGGAAAAATAAAGTAAGTTCCACCATAAATAATGCAGCATGAAAGTTATCCGATGACTGCAGTGCTATGAAGTTAGATGGGTCTGTAATGATGATAAATATGCTAGTCTTTGGAAAGTGACAAAATAATTCCATTACCATTGTGATTTTATTCATGTAGCACAGATATGTTTAAGACACAAAGAGCTTAAAGGCTCAAAAATTAATAAAAAATACACACAGAGCTGTAACATTTTGGATCTGTATATTGGAATGTATTTTCAATCAGCCACTCTTATGAAAACAAGTACCTCATTAATGAGGTATAAACAAATTACAGCTGCACTTCTCAGACGAGGATGTTGTTCTATGAAAGTTGCTATAATTACTGGAGATGACCCTCTAAAAGTATTAGTCATCCCTAGCTGTCAATCTTAGCCAGCCCTTAATAACAGAATATTCTAACTGCAGGTGTCACAATGCCTGCAACAGCTTACTTAGGAAATCAATGCCAGGTTTACCAAACAAAGGCACCGCCTTTCTCCATGCAGACAAGTAAACTAGAAGTGTAAGACATATACACAAGGTCTAGCTAATTAAGAGAGAGAGAGTGTCAAATTTATTCCTCTTGCAACTCCGGTGAAGGGTACAGAGTTACACCTGAGGTGAATCTGGCTGTGTGTGAGTGAGAGAGGGAGAAGGATCAGTGTGATGATGTCTTTTTAGTCCTTTTTAGTGTTTTGCCATTTCTTAAATTGTATTGTCACTTGGTTTTGCAGCATGTTTAAGGGCCTGATCCAACTGTCCTTACAAAGGCAAAACTCCAATTGAAGACAATAGGCATTTTGCCTGAATTATGAGTAACGACCAAAGGATTGGGTTATGCATGTCAGAGTGATTAGTTTTCATTGAAAAATACTTGCAATATCTGTGAACATTTCAAGAGGTGGGGGAAGTGTCAGTTTGTACGCAGACGTAAGCTGGTTCTGTGGCCCTATACACTGCTTGGGATGGGTTCTGAAAAGTTAGCGAAGTATGAGAGATGGGGGGGAGGGGTAAAATAGCTGCTATGTCACAAATAAATTAGTAATAACATGTGTATCATTCAGTTTTAAAAAACACCAAACAAATACTGTACATGGCTGGCACATAGAATTGTGCTTCTGCATGGGCCACGCTGACATAAATGGTCAAGGGCATGTTGAGTACAGTTGTCTGGGGCAGGCTTCTGACATATTTAAATAGACACCTCTCTGCCTGGGGCTTTCGAATGCCGCAGTAGTCTATACAAGAACAAAAAAATCTCTTATCTCAACACAGATATTAACATCAACTAGAAGACAGTTCTGCTAATGCACGTTAAGTGCACAAAGCCACAAAAGACAGTCTATAGCTATTGTACCTCCAGATGTACCTGTTTAACATCTCTCCTTTCTTTCTTTTGGTCTTTTAAACAGTTTTCTTTCTTTCACTTTACTACTGCCATAGAGGAGCCTTTCCCTCCTTCCACCAGTTTCCAGAGAGAAGGATTAGGGGCAATCAGAGTTACTACCCTTCGCCTATATGTCTCTAATTTAAGTTTCAAGAAGTAAAGCAAGGAAGACAAATGACCTGTTTGTTAGAGAGAGAGAGAGAATCCAACACTAATATTAAAGACATATGTCCCCTATAGCTTTGACCATTGCATAAGATTCACCCAACTCCCTGTTTACATGCTCAGACAATGAGGTCTCTTTAGGGATAGAACAAGCAAAAAAGAATTTAACCAAATAGCACAAATATCCTCCATGTTTACGGAGCCGAATGTTTCTGAAGAACAATTGAAAGCATTCAGTTGTCAGATATTTAGGGGTATGTGTGTTAAAATGAAGACGGAGACTTCCTCACAAGAGCATTTCAGCCAACAAGTGATTTGGTTTATACTTTCAGTCATGTAACCTAAGTGAGCCATGTTGCTGGGATTCTGCAGCCTTCAAGCCCTTTGCTGTTTTTCTCTCCGTGATTCCCAGAGAAGACTAGGAGGAAAAAAAACCCTCATTGACACAGTCACTGTTCCAAGGAAAAATACACTCGTAGTGTGTGTACACCCCAAAGTACTGTTTCTTACTGTGTGTTTGTTGATGGCCTAGCACAATAGGGTCCTGATCTCACCTGGGACCCCTAGGCTGTAACTTAATATTTATTTTTATTATTTGAATTAAGTAATAGCCGGCCACATACCTACTCACATAACTTCCATGTTCCTGCAGAACTAGACACTGGAAATTAGGTACTGGACACATATCATTCATTATGGGCAGCTGAATACAGAAAGTAACCCCCAAATTTAACCTTTCCACCAGAGTCTCATTTTTATTGAATTTCAACCTTTAAAGGCATATTAGGGCTAACAGTATATAGAAATTATCTGAATTTCTTCTGTGAGCCTGTCATGTAGACTAGGAAGCTTACAATTTTGGTGAAATGGAAGTTATCTTCAGTTACCACATATATGTAATATATTTTAGCCAAAACATTACTATTTTTGTGGTGGGGGGAAATAAGCATAAAAATCACATTCATTTAAATGTTACATATTGCTGCCTACAAGATGACACATTTCTCACAAGCATGAATTCAATCACTGGCTGATAATGGAGTGTTAGTAACAGACTGGGGTAAACAGAATGATTACATCCCTCACGGTGACAATATGGTAATTCTACAGCTTCTAAACAAGCCCAAGCAATAGTATGTTCTTGTGACATGAGAATGATCTCTCTACCACTTTTACAATTAAATTACATCATTCCATTTTTAAGCAGACAATGAAAACCCTATAGGCAATGTTAGCGGGAGGCTGGGAAGCTTCACATTTATGAATAAGGGATCGATTATTAAGATAAAAGCCTCCCTTTATTGGCCACCAGCTGCCCTCTTTGATTAAAATAATAAAAGAGTAAATAATGTCACAACATGAAAAATTCAGAGTTCTCCAAGGGCAAACAAGTGTGCCACAGGCACTAGTGTTAGGAACCACGTGCACCCACAGAGCAGACAGCTCTGTCTGGCTATCAATCAATCATCCATCCACACAAACATCATATACATGGAGGTCATAGCCATGTGGTAAATTACATGTATCATGATCTTTAGACAATGGAAAAAGAAGACCCATGGACAGCTTGAGATCTGACCCAGATCTTGGGAGATCACTATCTCCATGGTCCCCCGCCTTCCAGCTCTCCAACAGAGTCACAGTGCCAAGGACCCTGCACCAGCAGACGCCCCTGGGACCACCCATGAAGGCATACAGGAACGATATACAGAAAAAGTAATGCAGTCTGAAGGTGTATTACCTTTTGCATGAATTGCCTGTAGGGCTTGTGTCAAGGCTGAATTCCCACTCTGTCACTCCGAGTGCAGAAGGTGGGGGCCCTCAAGGATTCTAAAAATTAATACACCTCTACCCCAATATAACGCTGTCCTCGGGAGCCAAAAAATCTTACCGCATTATAGGTGAAACCACGTTCTATCGAACTTGCTTTGATCCACCGGAGTGCGCAGCCCAGCCCCCCCGGAGTGCTGCTTTACCGCGTTATATTCGAATTCGTGTTATATCGGGTCACGTTATATCGGGGTAGAGATGTACTTGTCACTCCAGACTTGTATTAAACTCCCAAGGTTACAGCTTTTTTCTGACCTTGGCTTGGTAAACGCTGCCACCACCCAAATGAAAAAACCCTCCTTTGGACCCAGGAAGGAACACTTGGGAATTCCTCCCTGTGGGGTACCCTCAAGCTCTTTCACCCCTCCCCCCCCGCCCCCAGGGAAGAGCTGAGAAAGAAAACAAAGGAAATTAGCTGTGGCCACCAGCTAATCAAACAGCATATGCACAAACCTCTTAGGACACCAAAAATCCAATTCTGTTCTTAAAAAAGGTAAATTTTATTAAAAACAAAAAGAAAGAAAATACATCTGAAACTTAGGCTTTTGCTAGATTTTAAAAGAGCAATTCCAAAAATTAAGCACCCAAAATAGCTTTCTTGGGGGTTAGCTTAAAGGCTACAAGCAAACAAAAGCATCTGGGGTTAGCACAGAGGAGTCCACAAGCCTTAAAAAATAAACAGAAATAAACCTAATCGCGTCTTCCTAAACATTCCTAATTTACTTACATATTTGGGTTGTTAAAAGTCTTCTAGATATGATCTGATGGTTTTCATACCTGGTTCAAACTTTACACAGCATTCCTGCTTATAGCATTGCTGCTCCGTAGAACAACAGACAAAGGGAAAGTTTCTTTCCCAATTTTAAAAAGTTCTACCTTCCCATTGGCTCTTTTGGTCAGGTGCCCACTTCCTTTTCTTTACCTGGGGGACTTTTTAACCCTTTACAGGTAAACCAAGTAGAGAACAGCTACCAAGAGGGATTTTACAGCTAACTGGCTGGCTGGGTGTCCATCAAAGGGAGCTACCCCCTTCCCCCACCACTTCATTTATCACAGCTTGGATAAATATTTCAGTACACACCGCATTCAACCCCATACTTTCCTTACTGCCCTCAACAAGTTCCCAGCCCACACACAGATTCCTGGATCTCCAGAGAGCACTCCACAGGTCTGGTCACCACTTCGACATGTATACATGGAGAAAAATCCCAAGGGTTTATCTTCTCCCATTTTGTGCTTTGGCACAGGAGCGGGAGAAGCAGACACAGAAGTGGCAGTGAGGACCTCTCTCAGTCTTTGTCTCTGGCTGCAGTGATAAAGTAAAGCTGGAGGGATATTAAGCAAGGGCTAGGTAAGCACAGTTACACCCTGGCAGTACATATCAGACATAGAATCATAGAATATTAGGGTTGGAAGAGACCTCAGGAGGTCATCTAATCCAATCCCCTGCTCAAAGCAGGACCAACACCAGCTAAATCATCATGACATAGGGCATTGCATCCGTGCACTACAATCTGTGTTGGTGATGCTGCTCTTTTCTGAGACCCAACACAAATTTAACTGCCACCATTGTTGGTTGCTGGGCTTAGTTTGCAATTTTTATACTTTTTAAGACATCTGGGTCCAAGGTCATCCCTGGTGTAATTCTACTGAAGTCAGTGGCATAGCACCAAACATTACATAGCCCCTCAAATTCTAGAGAAGGACTGTAATAGATCATATTGGGTTGGTCTAGAGAGACCAAATACTTTTCATTTTATATTTTAAAAAGTAAGTCATTGCAGTGGGAATGACCGTGCTGCAGTACCAGTTAGCTCCGGGCTATGAATGTACACTGCCCACCTGCCAACACAGCACTCCATCTCCTAGCCATTCCCAGGTACAGGGCCGGCTCCAGAGTTTTTGCTGCCCCAAGCGGCAAAAAAAAAAAAAAAAAAAAGCCGCGGTTGGTGGCACTTCGGCGGCAGCTCTACCGCCGCCGCTTCATTCTTCTGCGGCAATTCGGCGGCCGGTCCTTCCCTCTGAGAGGGACTGAGAGACCCACCGCTGAATTGCCGCCAAAGAGCCGGCCGTGCCGCCCCTTTCCGTTGGCCGCCCCAGGCACCTGCTTGCTGCGCTGGTGCCTGGAGCCGGCCCTGCCCAGGTACTGTTGCTGTGATCTGCCACTCAGTGCTTGCTGCCTTTGTCTCTAGGGCTTTGTCTTCACTACCCGCCGATCCGGCGGGTAGCAATCGGTCTATCGGGGATCGACTTACCGCGTCTAGTGAAGACGCGATAAAATCGATCCCTGATCGCTCTGCCGTCGACTCCGGAAATCCACCACGGCAAGAGGCGGCAGCGGAGTCGGCGGCAGCGCGGCAGCGGTCGACTTTCCCCCGTCCTCACAGCCAGGTAAGCCGACCTAAAATACGCAACTTCAGCTACGGTATTCACGTAGCTGAAGTTGCGTATCTTAGGTCGGACCCCCGCTGTAGTGTAGACCTAGCCTAGACCACACCTGTATTGCAAAGGGTACGAACATGTGAAATAAGAAAATACTCCGGGTTCTTCTCATAGTTGCCCTGCTCTTGTGATGCTGCTGTTGCCCTTTCTCTCTATCCCAATATAACTCATATTTTAGCCCCATTTTGTTCCATCACAAGCTTTTCTAAATCAGAATAGAAATATCAAGTAAAAGTAGCAGCCTCTTTGCCCATTACATCAAGGACAACACTGCAACTCTGGGAAGTTCCCACCCAGGGTGCAGTCCTCCTGCATGGTCTGGGGCCACAAGGGTGAAATCATTGCTTAAGCATAGGCAATGTTGCAGATCATTGATTCCTGTAAAGCTCTTATGTTCAGGTTTTGATTTCTCTAGTAGGCTTTTAATGTTCACAGTTATGCTGCACCTCACCTGTGGAAGATCAATATTCCAAAATAATTGTTTATTCATTAGTTCTAAAAATGTCCTCTTCCCTCAAATGCTGCTTAGGTAATCAACAATACTATAGATCTGAAAGCTAAAGCCACTTCATTAATGCCTACATTCTTTTATATAAAACCTGTAATGTTTGCAATTTGCTCAGTTGAAAGTCAGGTCATGTCTGACATATGGAAATCTATATTTTTCCATAAAGCTTGGTTACCACAGGTACCTCTGAACTGGGCTCAACACCTGTTTGCATATAGTCAGTATGAGAATTGCTTGAGTTAAAGAGCAATTTCAGATCTATTATATAAACCATAATATTCTGTAACTATCTTGCATTAGACATCTCTGATGTTACCCTCCCAGTCTCCCATTCTTCAAGCCAGCAAGGAAAGGCAGAACAGTGCAAGCAGCAAGCTCAGTCTCTGGGGTGGTGGCAGACAGATGGTTTGCTTCAATGAACAGCATCCCTTCCATCCAATCAAGACTCAGAATTGATGGGCTCTGGAGATAATTCAATCCAGGAAAGAGGGAACATGGTGCCCAAAATGTGTGACTTAATGGGAGCATAAAGCAGGAAAAAGTGGGTTGGGAGGAATTCTCATGTCTCTAGACCAGTGGTTCTCAAACTTATTTGATCAGACCCCCCCTTCTTTATGTCTATAGTCGTTTACGCCCCATCCACAAGTATATATATATATACACACCACCATCCAGCTCTGAAGGCAGAGCGGAGAGTAGTGGCTGCTTGCCGGGCACCCAGCTCTGAAGGCAGTGTCATGCCAGCAGCAGCACAGAAGTAAGGGTGGCAATGTGAAAAGTACATTTGTCAATATCACTTTTCACAGGGGACTTAGTGCCCCATTGCCACTCTTACTTCTGCACTGCTGCCGCCCCAGGGCAGACAGCCAGAGTCTTGCCACCTCCAGGTTAGGGATTGGGGTGAAGGGGAAGCCCGGGCTGCCTCCCAGTGGGAGATTGAGGGAGTCAGGGAAAGAAGAGCCCGATCCCATGCTGCCTCCTGGTGAGAGATTGGGGGAAGGGCGGGGAAGGAGCGCCTGAGCCCGGGAGGTGGGGCTCCAGCTGTCCTCTTTATCCCCACCTCCTGGGTGTGCACAGCCCATCTGCATGAGCCCCAGCAACCCGGGGCTGACAGCCAGAGCTCTTACAAACAAAAAAAAGAGCATACAGTTCACGCCTCACTTGACACATTCCCACGCCTCCCTTGGGAGGCCTGCCCCATAATTTGAGAACTGCTGCTCTAGACACAATGTTAAGGATCCACCTGTGGGAAATGACATCTCTGACAATGCAGATTTCCAACAGGGCAGTACAAAGGATCATGCACATGTTCGGCTCTATTAATAAATAATAGTTGGGGTATTATGGGAACAAGGAAGAGAGAAAACTGGATGAGTAGAGTTCAGCTGTGTATGGTTTTCCCATAGCAGTTTAACAAACGAATCAATGGGGAGTATGTATATATCACTGTGCACTAACAGAGGTCAACTTCCTTTCAGGAGTGAGTGCAACACTAGTGCCAGCTCTGGCCTAGGCCGTAAGCGTCAGCCAGAAACTGACAAACTCACAACTGGAAGGCAGGCCAATTCACTTGGGTATATATATAGAGCAGAGGTTCTCAACCTTTTTCTTTCTGAGCCCCCCCCATGCTATAAAAACTCCATGGCCCATCTCTGCCACAATAACTGGTTTTCTGCATATAAAAGCCAGGCCCAGTGTTAGGGGGTAGCAAGAAGGGCAATTGCCTGGGGCCCCATGCCACAGGGGCCCCCCACGAAGCTTCAACCCCAGGTGGCAGGGCACAGGGACCTGGGCTTCAGCTCCATGCAGTGGGGGTTCGGCTTTCTGCTCTGGGCCTCAGCAAGTCTAATGTTGGCCCTGCTTAGAGGCCTCCCCGAAACCTGCTCGAGGCTCCTTAGGGGGACCCCTGGTTGAGAACCACTGGTATAGATCAAAGTGGTTGTTGAATTTGTTTGATGCTTACACCTCATGAAAACTAACGGAATGTTGCATGCATAGTTTTCACTTATCTGCAGCCTGTTAGAACATAGTAGCAAACATTTACATTGTATATCCCCTATATCTAAGTGATCATCAAACAGACAGAAGCCTTGTGTCATACAAATGAAGGACTATAACAGGAAGGTGCTAATTCATGCACATTTCAAAGCAAAGTGGTCATTGTGTGTGATAATCAAAGACTCAAAATGCATTCCCCTCTCTCCATCATCAAAGAAGGAGACCACATGGGTAGCCAAACTGTCAACTTGTTTTTCTGTGAGAAGAAGCCATAAGTATGGACACAAGGAAAAAATTCTTCGTTATTGGACTATTTAGATTCTAACAGGGTAGAATAACTGAACAAGAAGACTGAGATCCCCAGAGTTACTCTGGGTAGCCCTAAAAGAATTTTGGGAAACTGGCCGATTACTACATAGAATCATAGGTCTGGAAGGGACCTTGAGAGGTCATCAAGTCCAGTCCCCTGCACTCATGGCAGGACTAAGTATTATCTAGATCATTCCTTACAGGTGCTTGTCTAACCTGCTCTTAAAAATCTCCAATGATGGAGAGGTAGGAGATTGCCTACAACCTCTGTAGGCAATTTATTCCAGTGCTTAACCACCCTGACAGTTAGGAAGTTTTTCCTAATGTCCAACCTAACCCTCCCTTGCTGCAATTTCAGCCCACTGCTTCTTGTCCTACCATCAGAGGTTAAGAAAAACAATTTTTCTCCCTCCTTCTGTAACAACCTTTTACATCACGTCTCAGTCTTCTCTTTTCCAGACTAAACAAACCCAATTTTTTCAATCTTCCCTCATAGGTCATGTTTTCTAGACCTTTAATCATTTTTGTTGCTCTTCTCTGGACTCTCTCCAATTTGTCCACATCTTTCCTGAAATGTGGTGTCCAGAACTGGACACAATACTCCAGTTGAGGCCTAATCAGCGCAGAGTAGAGTGGAAGAATTATGGTACTTCTCATGTCTTGCTTACAACACTCCTGTTACCTTTTGAAATTATAGACTGACTCATCTGTATATACTTACCTGCTTTAACCTCTCAGTAACTCTCATTCCTTTTTCTTAGCTAATAAACCTTTAGTTAGTTTACTATAGAATTGGTTACCAGCCTTGTCTTTGGTGAGAGATCTAGGATAGAAATCAACCTGGGTGAGTGACTGGTCTCTTGGGACTGACTGTAACTAGAATATTTTGTGATTTTTGATGTAAGTGACCATTTATCACATAGTTCAGCTTGCCAGGGTGGCAAGATAGAGAGTGTCTTAGGGGACTATCTGTGACTCCATTATAAGACTATTGTAATACTTTGGGAGTTCACATTTGGTACTGGGTTGATGAAATCTAATTATAGAAAATACCACCAGTTTGGGGTGTCTGCCCTTTTTATAAAAGTCTGGCCTTAGGTAGGCACTCACGGTCGTGAGTTACTCCAGAGAGTGTGGCAGTGAGTATTCTAAAGTTTGTGTCATCCTTCTGGAGGATAAGAGAAAAATACAGTATACCTTCTAGTCACGACACTATTAAAAGATTCCTTCATTTCCAAGTGATAGCTTGGATTCCATCCTTATCTGAAAGATCTCAAAGTATTGGCCCCAATGTTTGCCTACCTTTAAACACGGCCTGATTTTCAGAGGTGCTGAAAATGCCAGTCTCCATAGGCATTACAACTTGGGTGCACCTTCTCTAAGGTCAAGCATGCTCCCATGGGAAGTAGCTCAAAATTGAACTCAGAACTCCTGATTCACAGTCCTCTTCTGTACCCAGAGGTCTAATCTTTCCTCTCTCCTGCTTCAGAGGCAAGATACCTTCTTATTAGTCTAATAAGCAACATCATAGTTCATTTTTGCTCACATTTAGCAGAGACACTTGAGCACATGATGATGGATTTCCTGGGTGAATTCATGCTCAAATAAATAGCTAGTGAATGGTTCATTTTAAGGCTGGGCTCTCCTGCCTCTGCAGCTGCAAGAACTTTTTGGAAGCAACCACATTAGCTGTGTATAACATAAACATTTGTTTTTGTGGTTGTTTGAAAGGTTATATTTTGAGCTGAAACTATATCACTTAGTTATGTTTTAATTGTCATTTTATAACTCATGTAAATGATTCAAGAGACTGCAATAAGCACATTCTACAGAAATAAACTAAACCTAGGTTGTGTTTTTTTGTTTGCTTTTTGGCCCCCCCCCCCAATCAATGAATGGAGATAAAACATGCAGCATACAGACTACAGCACAGCAAAGGATCACATTGCAATTTCTGCTAACAGAGCAATATGTGATGGCAATAGAGGAAGGTGTTGAAAATGCACAGCATGTTCATCAGCCATCTGTTTGTAATGGTGTATCAATCTATCGCTGGCATTTGTAAGGTGCCCATCACATTGTTACCCAGCTCTTCTCTGTGTCCCAGCTGACCTTCCTCTTCTGCCACTGGTATGGTGTTCTTTCCAAGGTAAAGGCAAACGAAAGCATCGCAAATGCCCTCAGTATAGGGCTGCATTCCAGGGATAAAAGGTGTGAAATATTTTACTCTGAAAAGTTTCAATGGAGGCAGGATCAGGCCTCAAATCACCTGCCATTCACCTGTTTACATGGTTTTCTTTATGTGCAAAATTTTTGCCACCTTGTGAAGATGGCCTAGATCAACAGTGCAACTAGAGGGCAGGTAAAATGCTAGTGTTTTTGTTTTATGCAGTAGGTTATGCAAGATGCTGGTCTTTAATTAATAAGGTAATCTCTCTCTCTCTCTTTTCCAATATGTAGCTTCTCAAGGATTACCCATTCATGGCCACACAGATACAAATCCCATTTTATACAACTTTGACATTTGTATGCTGGTGATGTGACAGCACTTAAAGCACATCAGCTGCATATTGCCCACAAATGGCTCTCCCATAAAATTCTCAATGAAATCTTTACGTTAACGCCACATGAAGATGTGCTCCCGAAGTTATACGATAGGTGAAAACTGCTCCCATTCTGCAGTGCTAAAAGAATGAGGATATGTATGTTACAACAAGAAGTAAAACACTGTTTTTAATTTTGCATTTGAGATGAAGAACTTTCTATATAGAACTGTATTGTTTTACATAAATCTGTATCAACAAAAGTTGATCCTTTATTTAGAGGTGTAAATTACATGCTGTTGCACATCGGCATTATTATTAACAATTGCTTTGCCCAGAATTAGGATGGTGAAGAGACTATGAATGGCAAATAGTCTTGATTCCAAGCATATGTGCAGACTGAAGGATGCCGATTAGATTTTGCTCTTAGATTAGATCTCCATGGCTTCTATTGTCTGCTCTATTACATCATTTAGGATGTAATAGAGCAGACTCAGTGCGTGCAGAACTTTGTGTGTGCTGATAGTTTTGTTTTATTCCCCCTCCTGCCCTAGAAATACCCAAGAGACTAAACCAGCTTGAGGTCTTGAAAGATGTTCATGAAAACAGAGCAGCTGCTTTTACGATATTTTCTATTCTGCTCTTCACAAAGGACTCAATCATCTCTTACATCAATAGTCCCAAACTAAATAGCAAAAAAGAGGAAATTGGCCAACAGCACTGAAAATACAAAATTTTGGATGCATGAGTTACTTGTTATATTTGAAAAGCAAAACATAACTACAGGCAGGGCCGGCTCCAGGCACCAGCTTACCAAGCGTTACCACTTCGGAGAGGGGCGGCACGTCCAGCTGTTCGGTGGCAATTCGGCGGACGGTCCCTCACTCCTGCTCGGATCGCGATTGCAGCTTCTTTTTTTTTGTTTTTTTGTTTTTGTTTTGTTTGGCTGCTTGGGGCGGACAAAACCCTGGAGCCGGCCCTGACTACAGGTCCCCAGTATTTTGAAAGGGGAGAGCGTGGTTTTCTGGTTAGAGCAGGAAACAGGAAGCTAGAGCTTCTGGGCAGGGCCATCCTTACCCATACGCAAATTTCCTGGTGCCCTGGGCAGCTGCGTGCTGCTACAGCCCCTGCTCCGGCTCTTCCCCAGGGCCTCCTCCCTGCTCCGCCCCAGCCCCACCTCAGCCCCGCCCCCATTCCCGAGCTCTGCAGCATAGCCGGGTCTGCACTCACCGGTAGCGTTGGCCCCAGCCACGCCGCCGGTGAATGGTTCCCCCCTGCCCCCCAAGCCAGCCCCACTCCCCCACCCCCACGGAGGCCTGGGGACAGCCCCTCCACTCCCTCCGACAGAGGCCTGGGGCCCCACACACACCCTCCCCCCTGCAGGGGGGCTGCATAGGGCCCCAGAATAGCTAGGGACGGCCCTGCTTCTGGGCTTTTTTTCAAGATCTCTCACTGATTGTTTTATTATTTCATGTTGAGTGCTGACATTGTGCTTGGCCATTGTCCGTTCTTGTAAAAAAAAAAAAACCACAATTACTGCCCCAAAGCACTTACAGTTCTGATACAGACCCATACCAGGTGAAGGTGGAAGCTCAAAATAGTGGAGGTATCTAGGAGAGATCATTACTGAAAGGCTTTATAGAAAATTATGTTTTAAGGGGGGAGTTGGAGGTGAGGGAAGTTTCTGGATGAGAAAAGGGAGGAGACAAAGCACACCCGGCCTGGCTTTAGAAACACGGACAAGTCCCCTAATCTGTCTGTGCCTCACTCTTCCTGTTTATACAAAGGCAGTAAGATTTCCCTACCTCATAGGGATTTGGGGCGGAATAATTCATTAATTATGAAGTATTTGTGAAGGACACTGAAAATCCTGGATGAAAGGGACTTTAGCAGCCCAAAGAATTATTATGAGGAAGATATGCTATTTTCGTTAAGGATGCTACATGAAGTCAGGGCTGATCCTTGCTCACTTTCTCTCTTCCTCAAACAAAACACATCCAGACATGTGTGCATAAAGACAATATAGGGGGAAAGGATGCTGTGACCCTAATAGCATCCCACTGCAAGAAGGCAAAGGGCTTATTAGTATCTAGTAGTGAATTTGATCTAGCCTGATTCATTCAGTGTACCCTAATTCATTAATGTCAAACTGTATCTGATGTGTGTCAGGTATCATTTGAAAACTAACACCACACTGATCATTAACAATCTGGCCAGCCATAGTGTATGTACCGTGATCACCAAGGGAACCATGCAAATGTGAAGGAAATGTGGAACTAACATGTGTTTACCAAACAAGTCCGAGTAGCGGGTAAACAGGTTTCTCCCAGACAAAGGACAAACCGACACCTCCAGCCAGGTGTCATCAGTGTTGACTGGCACTCACAGGTCAAGAGGCCGTTCATTTGAAACAGAGGAGGCAGGAACAGATCAATTCGCATTACAGCAAACACCAGTAGGGGAAGAAACCAGCATGGAACTTCTTCACCACCAGACTCCATGGCTCCTTCCTAATAGCTTGAGTGAACTTTGTTTTGGTGGGTAACTTTCAGAAGAAAGTATTTGAAAGGTTCACTGGACTATAAAAAGAGAGGGATAAAGAATCCCGCGTTATCTTTCACTTAAGAAGACAAAGGAACTGAGCACCCTGGACTTTGTGGGAGATCCTGTCCAAGGGGGAGGTCAGCCATCTTGCTGGAAGGAGTTGTGGTAAGAATCTTAACAAAACCACTTGGTTCAGGGTAAATCCTACTCACTAGAAAGCATTTTTTCATTTTGATTTGCTTGTAACCATTTCTAACTTCATCCTTGATACTTGAACTCACAAATTCCTCTCTCCTTTTGTTAATAAACTTATTTTACTTTTAAATCTAAGTCAAGCCAATGCTGTATTTGACTTGAAATGATTGTTAACTCCAGTTAACATGGCAAGATGCCGGCTACTAACTCTTTAAAGGAGCAAATGAACCTTATTATTCCTCTGTGTGGTCCAGGAAAGCATGGACATTGCAGAGCACATGGCTATGGTAAAATTCAGGACTGGGGGTGTGTATTGGAGTCATCTTGCCAGATGTAACCAAAGCTGGTGGAAACCGGGGAGTGACTCCGTTGCTGCAAACGGAAAATTGCTGAAATCAGAGTACTGGATGGCAAACAGATACAAAGTGCATACTTGCTGCTGACCTTGAGCATCCCACCTAGGGAGCATATAAAACAGTTGGGGTTACAGGGCAAGTCGTGACAACCCCTCATTGGTCTGGATTGCACAGAACATGACAGTTGCCAACTACATGAAATTTCCTAGCACATTTTTAATTTTCCCCTGTAAAAAACCAAAACCAAAAACCAAGCTACCCTGTTGTGCTTTCAAAACACAGAACTAAAATTCCACATACATTTCAAGAGAAATCTCTGTAGAATAAGGCTCAGGGCAAGTGAATAGAGTGAGCACTTTCCTGTCTTTTACAACACCTAGGTGATAAAGTATTAACCTAAATCACTGAACAGGTTTCTTTGTTGTCTTTGACAGGCTAGGCCCATTCTGTCCCTGCCGTGTGAGCAACTCCTCTCTGCCAGAGAGTTTCATTCCAGTCTCGTTCTGAGCGACAGAGCATTTTGTCACAGTAGACGTCAATGACCTGAAAAACGATTATCTGTAAACATTTGTTATGATGAGGAAATATGTTTAAGGGTCCTCCTAAGGGCATCTTTCATGTTTATATATCACAATAATGTCGCTTTATTTTATCAAAGCGTTTCTATTTAGGATTTTATGTGGTCTCCAAACGAAATCTGTTTTCAGCAGAGGTGAGAGGAATAGGACACAATAGTACCGTAAATGTAAATAGCAGCTAATCTTTTAGCAAGCATGACAAAGAATCAGAAGCCAAAGTGTTACAATACACATCTACCTCCCATCTGTTTTCATTTAGAGATATTGTTTCAGTGGGAGCCATCTGAAAAGGAAAAAAATGTATTGAGCAGTTTTATAAAGTATCACGCCAACAATGAGAGTCCACACTCTCACCTTTTTCTGTTTTAGATTAGTTTGAGATTTTTACCACTGCACATGCAGAAAAATATTCCCCAAACAGAAATCAGTCAGTGGGAGTTTTGCAGGAGTAAGGGCTACGGAAGTTGATTTTCTTCCTCTTTGGAGATAGGTGAATAGTACCGGAGCCCAGGTAGCAACAAAAAGTGAATGTGACTACTCAGTGAATTATAAATTTGCATTATGGTAGGTGCTCTATAAGTGACACTCACGCTGGTGCAGATGACCATCATTTGGGTCAACCCCCACTCAAGTCCCACCAAAATAAAGCTCAAGTAAAACTTTAGGACTTGAGGTGCATAGGCCTTGAGCTGGTCATCTGCACAGGGATGAACTCTACCCCAGGTGAATATAATATATAAAAAAAACAAAAACAAAAAACTAGGGATGGTGAACTGAAAAACCTTGCTGGTATTTAGATTTCCATCCAAGTGGCAAGGTTTTCTGGACAAAAACAGAACTTTGCTTTGTCTGAACACCAGGAAACAAACCTGTCACCAATATCTGTTTGGCCTGCACTTTCCTTCCTTCACTGTGACAAAGGAATAAAACCAGGTTGGTTGATCAACAGCTCTGTTTTACTGCTTGTTGGTGTATTCCTTCTCCTACCTTATCTGATAGGCCCAGTTCTACATGTTGCCCAACAACCACAGTGAACTCTGGAAGCTGGGGCTGTAAGGAATGCA
This sequence comes from Emys orbicularis, assembly GCF_028017835.1. Lineage (NCBI taxonomy): Eukaryota > Metazoa > Chordata > Testudines > Emydidae > Emys > Emys orbicularis. The sequence continues at coordinate 12,135,177 of NC_088690.1, forward strand.
GGATCAGGCTCATGATTGCCAATTAATTAATTTATAATGAAGGTGCTACAGTATACAACACCACACAATCTGATCAAGAGCAGGAGTAAGCTCAAAGGAAACCCTGAATGATGAAGCTGCTTTGCTGAATGCAAAGAGGGAATAAAGAATATGTTTAGTAGATGACAAGGCCTGTATCATAAAAATAAAGCAATAAACACTTCCAGTGCAAGGACAAATGTTTTTCCATTACAAAGTCTCTCACTGTCTTTTTTCAAATAGTCCGGCATATGCTTATAATTCTTATATTTATTATCTTCAAAGATAATAATCACATAGATACACAAGTATACTGAGTGAAATTCACCTCTCTTCAGAGGGCCAGCACAAAGTCTATGCACCAATTATATTCTTCTTAAGTCCTAAATGGGGCTTAAGTGGTACACAGATCTTATGCTGGGCTCTCTGAAGAGGGGTGAGTAAATTGTCTTCTTACATTTCCCCTCTGACCACACAGTGAAAGTAGAATAAAATAGGAAATGTCTTGTCATAAAATACTAGAAAATTAGACAGCACTGACGCCCCACAAAGAGCATTAGAACCCAGCCATATTACCAGCCCACCCCACAAATGATTTGCATTTAAATTGCAAAAGTATTTTTAAATTGTTGCATGTTGAGTCGCGAGACGTCTAGGTGAAGTCTGATACAAGTCAGAAGAAAGAACTCATATGGTGAAAAACCTGACACATCACAGCAAAACAGGACTTATTTGATAATCAAGCTGTGCAATGTGTTCTTGATCGCAGAGCATAAAATCTCATTATTTAACTAATCATCACGATGTGAAGTCTGAGCAGATAAACAGGGAAAAATATACATTTCTGTTCTTTAAGGTAGTCAGCCTGATTCTGATGTCAAACTAATTTTACATCCCAACAACTCCATTGATTTAATGGCATTCCTCTTCTTTTACACGGATGTAACTGAGAGGACGCTCAGGTCTAATACATGCACCAATAAGTGGCCAGTGAAGAAGAATCCTTGTCAAGAACATTTTGTTCAGCTTCCTGTGGGTGCTCATGTGGATAAAATGATGATGCTGTGAGGTCAGAGAGACATCCTCCAGTATAATTGGTACTAACAGCCACTCATAAATCTGATGAAGATTTGGGATGACAGTGAAGATAAGCAAGTTAGCATTAATTGTAATCTATCCCATATGATTTATAACTACTTGTCATGTCAAGAGTCTTGATAGACAGATGTTGATCACTGATTGATTAGTCAACTGCACATCCTTATGTGCATGTGACCAGATTTCTGTGGTATCCAAAAGAGGATTCCTTTTGCTATAACTTCATGATTGAATGTTAACATAAGTATGAAGGGAGTGCTGGAAGTCTCAGAACACACAATACATACTGCTCACTTAGCAATACAGGTCTGTGGCAGCGTATAAAGCAGACTTAGAGCTGTGGCCAAGATTATTGAGAGGACTATTGATTTTGGATGCCTTAATATTTAGTGCCCAACTTCAGCTACTTTAGGTGCTCAGCACTTTGTAAAAACCAGGCCTCTTTAAGCGGTCTCAAACTGGGCTCCCAAAAACTGAAGCACCTAAATTCACTAGTCACTTTTGATAATCCTGGCCTAAACTGTTCACAATAAGAACGGCCATACTGGGTCAGACCAATGGTCCATCTAACCTATGTAAGCTCTTGGGGCTAGGAGTGGTTTGGAAAGCCCCTATTACCCTTTTGGTGCTATTATTATCGTATTTATAATTTATATCGTAAGTATAATGCTACCATAAAGATTGCAGGATGCAGTCTACAGCTACATCCCAGAGAAATGTTACTTCAGCAGCTGGTTGAGATAATGTACTATCTGTAGTGCACTGTCTTCTAAATTGGTATTGCCAAGTGATTCTAAACTTTTTACATGCTTTTCTATTGTTTATTATATTATTCACTGCATGCTGCTTTTCTTCTAGGAAAACATTGCTATTTGATTTGTTAAGCATAGGATGTTTTAAGATGTAGAGATATAAAGGATTTGCTAGATAAAGGACTGATCAATAAGGAAAAGTTTCTTCCCTGCATGTGGTTCTGTACTGACACACACACACACACACACACACACACACACACACAAATAAATAAAACTACTGATCCCTCACATTTATGACTGATGGTACAGAGGGAAGCAGCTGTATATTTCAGGTACTGGGAAAAGGGAACCAATGCAAGATTTGATGTTCTACATCTCTCTGATAAGAACCCTCACTTCTTCTCAGATGTACATAGAAAGAGTAAGAATTTCAGTGGTTTACTATAGCATTTCTATAATGTACCAAAGCATTTTTCCCAGTTAGAAAATGCAGATATCCTCCTTTGCCATCTGATGGGTTTTCTCAATGTTAAGATTACTTTGACTTAGTTGTTTTTGTAACACGTTAGTTATGGAAGTGTATGTATTTCAGGGCAGATCTTCTGCTGGGGTATCTTGGTGTTGCATCATTGATCTCAGTGAATCTACACCAAGTATTGGGCCCTTTATATATAATGAATGACAGGTAAGATGAGCTACAGTCACCTGTATGACTTACTTCAGGGTCTTGAGATCTAGTTGACTGGTGTAGCCAGGCTTTTCAGAGAATCACCAAACCAAGCAAACAGCCAACCACAAACCTCTCACAGGCAGTAGCTTGAACTGAGCTCACTCAGGCTTCCCTCAGCCTGGCTCCTAAATTAACTTTATCAAACAGGATGGCTTGACATCTTGTTTCCAACTAACATTTCACTCCTTTCTGACCCCATCCCCCAGAAAGGTGGATCTGGCTTCTCATGCCCGATATCTGGGATCTCTTTGAGCACAACATGCTAATAGCATGCCGGGGACAACCAATATTCATCACAGCTGGCTCATCCCACCTACCCTGAGGCTGGGACACACACCTGTGGAATTTTCCCTTCTCAGGAAGGGAGTATTGAATTTTTTCCTCCCAACCCCTGGTTGGGGTCTGTAGACCCCATCTCCATCTGTTTCTGTATCCATATCTATTTGGTTAGCCCAAACAATCTACCTGATAGTTTACTCCCTGTGCAGATAATGGAGAGTAACTGCTTAGACAGGAATTTTTATGTCCCATTTGGTACATCTCAACCACGTCTAAAGCGTTAAAAGCTTCATTTTCATTTACAAATGCTTGTTTGAGCCCAGGCAATTACTTTTCAGACCTAAATGATTCTGTTATTTTAATTGTGTTTTTACATCCCCTGAAAGGCATTAGTTAGCATGAAGGACTAACTGGGAGCAGACTTTCATTTTTAAAATGTCAGACAAATAGTCTTTTAAAATAGGAGATTTATTTGGCTTTCACGTAACTAAAGTTGGATAGATTTAGGTGTCTAATTTATATTCAAAATCATCAGTTCAGTACTAGTGATCAAAATTTCATAAGTAAAGGAAACAGACCATTTTAGAAATGCATGTGCATATTACAGAAATGCAATAGCCCTATATTTGCTTGCATCAACTGGCCTCTGCATGCTAATAAGGGGTTTTGAAGGCAACCTTATCGCAATCACATTTCCAAATTCAGCCTTAGTTGCCAACATGATGTTAATTAAGATGACCAATATATATAACCCACCCCTGGAGAGCTCAACCACCATAGATAATAGAAACCTGAAGCAGAGCAATGAAATGGCACTAGTAAAACAGGGAACTGTTCTAACTTCGAGGAGTAGAGATGGATCCCTGGTAACTCTCCTGACTGCAAATCAGCCTTAATGAAAGTAGCCCCTTGCTATTATCCTGGCAGCTGAATTCTAACAGGTTCTAGCAGGTGAGTAAGCATAGGCACACGTATGACTGAGGATACTTTCTGCTCTGTTAAACTTGCCCCTTATGTGAGATGAAAATAACGGTTTCTGTCAAAAGTAAAATAAACCCATGTTTCTTCTTGTCTCTAATTTGTATTATAAAAGTTTTAAAAGTACCTATTATAGCTCCTGCCTTGGGATGGGACGAAGTCACACTTTCACATAGATGCGAAAATAAGCCGGTCACTGTTATTATTACAGTAACATCTAGAGGCCTCAGTTGAGATCAGGGCCCGCAGTGTACATACATATAGTAAAAGGCAGTCCCTAAATTGAAGAATTTACAATCTAAATAAATGACGCAGAGAAAGGAAGTATTAGCTCCATTTTACAGATGGGGAACTGAGGCAAAATGGAGTGAACAGGGCTACTGTGTGTAATCACTCACATATTTGAGTAAAGATTCCACATTTTGGCCTGAAGTGATTTGCTTCAGGTCACACAAGAAGTCTGTACCAGAAGTAGGAACTGGACCCAGGAGTGGCAGAAGTGCCTTGAAAGGGGGGGGTACAAGCACCCAAACTGTGGCCCTGCCCCCATGCTGCCTTTCCCCCCCAAAGCTCCACCCCTGCGCCACCCCTTCCCTCCGAGGTCCAGCCCAGCACTGCCCTTCCCCCTGAGGCCCCGCCCCCTGTTTGCTCCTCTCCACCCTCCTCATCACTTGCTCTTACAGCAGGTAGAATGGAAGGGCATACCCTCCCACTTTTAAAAGTGGGGTGGGTGGCCAGGGGCCATGCCCTCCCCCCCCCCCGTTCTGGTGCTTCTGAATGGACCCAGCTTTCCTGAGTCCCAGTCTCGTGTCTTACCAACAAGATCATCTTCCTTCCTTGTGACTCATACTTTTGATGGATTCTTTTACCCCACAAAAATATTGCTTGTTAAAAAAAGTCAGAATGTTTAATAGCTACTGCTGAAATAAAGAGTAATTACAACAGAATGTCAAGAACTTTTTCAGGTTCCACTGTGCAAAATGCAACCAAATCCAGCTTCAATTGATATCATACCAGATGCTTTGTAACATATACAGCTTTGCACCTTACATCTGTTGTTTTACTCCTCATTGATCAATTTATCAGTTCATCATAAGATCACAGCTGGAAGGAAATCTCCAATTCTCTCTACATCTCTCTCTATGTAAAAAATGTATACAATTAAGCCACACAGCACCCCTGTGAAACAAGTACCGGTAAATATTCTTATCTCCATTTTATAGACATTTAAACTTGAGACACAAAAGAGCTAAGAGATTTACCCAAGGTCATACAACAGGTAAGCAATATAACCCAGGTGACCTACCTGCTGGGTTTCTGTTCCAGTAAGTACTCACTTAACACTCCTATATGGGTTTTGCTTTATTTATAATAGTACCATATCTTCAGTGAAAGAAAAATTTACTCTTGGCACATAAATATACTCTGCTTGGGAAAATATAATCAGGCGGTTGGGTTCCTCCTCCACAGACATTCATACTTAATTCTTTATTTAACAGGCAATAGTATAATTCAGGGTGGTCAAACTGTGGCTCGTGAGCTGCATACGTCTCTTTTACAGTTAAAGTGCGGCTGGCAAAGCCCCCACACACTCCCCAACCCACTCTCTGCCTACCAGATGGGGGGGGGGGAAATCTTGGGGCTTCTGCAAAGCAGGGAGGGGGAATCTTGGGGCTTCAGCCACGCTGGGCACATCTGCCGGGGCTCCAGCAGGAGCGGGGCTGGAGCCCCGGGCGATGCCTCCCGGGGGCTGAAGCCTCGAGACTCCCCTTCCCAGAGGGTTGAAGCCCCAAGCCTGGGCAGGTGCACCCCGACTCTCGAACATCTGAAGACAGTCATATGCGGTTTGGAGGGTACATTTGGCCACCACTGGTATAGTTTGCAGGAGAAGGGTCTACCCACAGACCACAGCATGTATCAGTTTACCAGTTAGGATCATAGTAAGTCGAGATGGAAGAAATACAACTGAGACTTCCAGTCAGTCCATCCTTTGTAAGTGCAGGATTTATTCCCCTAGCTGAAAAAGGAGGTACTCAACCACTGATACTCTGGATCTTAGCATTCCCAATGGAAAGTGTAAAAATAAAACACACCCTATACACTGTAAATTTATTTATTAAAGAGTCTATTTTAATTACTACTCCAGCGCTTCCACCTACTTTAATGTCATTTCACTTTACTTACTATTCTAACACACTACCCTGTTAGACAAAGACTGCTCAAATAGGTCTTACTCTTCTCAAAAACACATTCAATCCTCTACACAAATTTAAAATAGAACATTAGTGTCTGTCTCCTAATAAAGAGACTCCTTCCTTTCTCACTGTCCCCCAGAATCCGATTCTAAGCTTATTTAGGGCTTATCTACACAACAAGTTACTGTGCTGCAAGATAGGATGTACAGCAGACCATGTTGCCATGCACAAATGTCCAATGTTGACACAACTACAGTACACCCCACGGATATTCATTGTGCTGTAGCAGTGTCCATATAGGATGTTACTGTGCAGCAAACTGATGCATCTTGGCTTTGCATGATTGCCATAATGCAATCCTGGCTTTCAGTACAGTAACTTGCCACGTAGACATGCCCTTACTCTGCTGTAAATCAGGAGTAACCCCACAGAAGTCAATGGAGTTACATCAGCGTAAAACTGATGTGAGAGCAGGATAAAGTTTATACCAACAAAAGCAAAAAAAATAAAAATATTAGAGCCAGGAGTGCCACTCAGTTAATAACCCATCCCATCCTGCCTAGGCATTACTGTATGATGCTAGAGACTCACACACAGTTCTCAGAGCCCTGTAGTGCGTAAGCAAAATAAGTTGAGTAAAAGAAGCATCACTGACCTTAAATCTGAGTGTTCTTGCTTTGGGCCCAATTGAAAGTCCATTGGATTCAATGGATGGACTCCCATGGACTTCAGCAGGCTTTCGATCAAGGCCTTAGTGAGGCTCACACTGGAACATTAGAATTTATTTATATTCCCCACTACCAGTCCAGTCAGCTTTGTTTTCACTTATCCTAGAATTTCCTTGCATTTTGCACAAAACTCTCTTTGTTTAGCACAGCTGTTCTGAATTGTGGGGAGCATCAAAGAATGTCTTAGCGGAAACACAAATATTCCTGTCACATTCAGTAGGGAAACCCTGCCAGGTAATGGAGGGCTAGTTAGTACATGTCAGCAGAAATTCAGTTATCCCCTCATAACAACTGCACCTGAAGGGGTCTGGATTACCAAATACCTGTCTGTCTTCCTCAGCATGCGAGACACAGCACAGTTTAGGATGTAGGGAGGCAGCCTAAAACGGAACTGATTTGTTATAGTCTAGGCTTTTTAGCATTCACTCCTCTGATGAATACATAAACTAGTTTTCGAATAAAAATAAAATTTTAATACATGTGTGTGTACAGCAGGCAATACTGCACAGATGACCCTCACAACTTTCCCTCTGTCCTCTCATGGGAAAACTCTGCCCTGGCCCTTTGTGTCTGTTACTGAGACATGTTGATGGTCTCCATATATAGAGCTTGTGCTGGTGTGTGAACCCAATTGTCAGATGCCTATGTCTGGGCAGCTGATTCCACAGGTTTATTTTTTTTTTTAAAGCGATAACTACTGGACTGTCACAGTCGCTTTCATCTTATTTGAGTTCTGGTCCAGTTGTGTGACGCACTGTTTCTGCTGCAAAATCTCTGCTCTTGATGCACTCAATAGTGCACTATCTGCAAAATTAAGGTCATCCATGTCCTCAGTGCCAGGGACCATGGCTCATTTTCTTTCCTCGTACACTTGTTCAGATAAGCAATCTACCATATATCAAGCAAGCTGCGGGGGGAGGGGGGGGGAGCAGATTTTCCTGACTCCACTTTGCACTGGAAAGTAACAACCTCCATTTATAGAACACCTTATTGTGCCAAGATACCTCTGGATGCTTTTGGAGAGATGTACAATAGTTTAATAATAGTCTGCAATGATGAGCTAATAATTGAAAGTAAGATAAGTGGATTTGCCTTAAGGAGTTATGATAAAGCAGCTGACAAGATGGTAACGGCTGAAACTACGTTCCTCTCCCACCTGCTGTGCCATGTTTAGGTACAAGGAAGACAAGCAAGTCAGTATCAGATGACTGCAGTCTGTGTTTCAGAGCATAATAAAAAAATAACTGGGTTGAAGATCAAAATTTTGACTTCCCAGGACAAAAGCACCACTTAAGTTAATAGGAGGGGATTCTGGGCAGCTGTCAGTGCAGGGTCTTCTATGGAGCTCCCCTGCCAGGGAGCTGGGAGACAGAAGGAGGGAAGGCTGGGGGCTCTGGAACTAGTGTCTCCAAGGGACCCTTGGCTCTTCAGCTCCCAAACCCCGCAGATCTTGAACTGCTTTCTTCCATTATTGTGGGAAGGAAAATGGAATAATTCATAGGAAATTTGCTGAAGGCCACCTCTCAGGGAGAGATTTTCTCCCGGAGAACCACACAGGAGAGCATAATAATAAATAATAATAATAATATCAACTTGCTTGCACACACGCATGCAGTTCATGGGCTGGATTCACCAGTACATGGGCTACTTTGTGATGCTTTGGTGACACACAGTAGCCATGAACTGAATTTACCTGGTTGGTTAGGCTGGTTTAAGGCTGCTTTGCACAAAGTGGCAGAGGTGATCCTGGCCCTATATACGTACGTCTATGTGTACAATACATTTCCTGGATGACTACATTTATCAGCTTGGTATAACTGATCCCACTTAGGCCAACTTGGGACTTGTAGTGCTTAAACCAAGAGCCCCTAAGAGCCACATTTTAAAAGGTATTTAGGCACCTAAGGAGGTAGATAAACACCTAGTGGAATTTTTAACACACTTGATTTCAATGGGAGTTTGGCACCTAACCTGCTTAGGCACATTTGAAAATTCCACTAGGTGTCTACCAGAATCTTTAGGCACCTAAATGCCCTTGAAAATCTGTCCCTGGACCTAGAAAGTGTATAAGCAGTAGCAGATTCACAAGCCACATCTCTGAGCCAACCACTAGAGGGGGGGCATAGACCAACAATCTCCTAGCAAGGGTTGCATGCCTTTCCCTGACAACCAGGGCTCTGCAATCACTGATCAGGGCACTGCAATCTCCTGCCCCCCCCCCCCCCATTCAGTACCACGAGTTCTCTAGAATCCTTTCCTTGGAAAAGGGTAACCTGCCTTTTCCTTGAGGTTCAGTTTGCAGTTCTCATACCTGCTCCATCTGCTACACAGCGCTATATGAAATGGTTGGAGTATATAGAAAATATGTGATCTGCAACTGCTTACATCTACGGGACTAGAGTGAACTGACAGAACGAGAAGATAAAGCTTGCGGAAGTGAGCACATTGTTGCTGCGAAACTTTGCTGCAGACTCTCCTAGGCACTTAAAGTTGCTTCTTGGGGAGGTCTGTTTTCATTTATTTCAGAATGTGTAATTATTTCATCTTCCTGTTTTTCCCCCAGTGTTCCCCACCATACATGAAAGTAAAGTCAACAAGAACAGTGGATCTAATATCACACTGTCTTCCACAGAAGATAAGCCATCAGAATTCAAGCCAACAGGTCTCATAAGTGAGATGCTCTAAAATACCTGGCAACAAAGGCTTCTCTTGACAGACAAAGGGTTTTCCTCACTCATTCTTTTTTAATCTTGAAGTATAGAGGATTAGACCAGTTGGACTGATGGTGGAATATTTGGTTGATAATTGAGCTAATGACATGAAGATTGTTAGATTAAGACACTGGAAGGAAAAGTCTGCTCTGGTTAAAGCAGAATGGTTTGCATGCAAGTCCCAGATGGCTCCTCTAGAGAACAAGAAAGAAAGAGGACTTAACGGAGGCTATATGTAAGTCTTTAATGGATTTTATACATAATGGGAATGCTGTTCCCTAAAAATAATGCAATTTATTGTCACCTCATAGGAAAGTTGGGGCTAAGTTTGTATTCTGCTAGGATTATGAACCATGAGTTTTCTTTACGTTATTGTGGGGGTTGTTTTAGTTTTTTCTTCCCTCCCCACCCCTTGGCAGGGAGTGGTAGGGGTAAACCCTAACACTAGAAATGCAGGGTTTGGGATACAAATTGGCCACAAAGCTTCCTAGGAGAGATCCACTAAACCGTGAAGCTAATAGCAAGTCAGAGGAGCCTCCATTCCCATATTTAGACCTTGGAGATGGATTATATTTCCCACCACTTCAGAGGTCTCTCTGGCACATCTTTGCTCATGCAAATCCTTCTAAATAAAGTTATTGGGCCAATTCCACCTCTGGTGGAAGCCCACTGAGGAGTTAGTCCACTGTGACTGACCGCACAAAATTAGACCAGGCGCCAATTTTTTCAGTGTCTGATCTCCTTTACTGCCACCCAGATTTACAACTGCTGTGCTCTCTTCTTTGTAGAGCTCTATTTTAGGGAGGTCCTGTAAATCACCCAGCTGGATTCTTTAAAGGAACAAGTAGTACATGGGCCTTTTTTCCCCTGGGTACTGCATAAAGCATTTTTATATGGAGTATTCATTCTCTATAGCTTAGCTGCATGCAAAATGCTTAATTGGTCTTTGGTACATTTGAAGTGAAATATCACCCAGTAAAACACAGCTTGAATGACATTTTTTTGATTATGAATGTAAGCAAATCAGCCTTTACAACCAGATTCCTACCTAGGGAGCCAATTCGGGGAAGTGTTTTTTTAAAATCATGGATTTTATATTAATGATTTATAGCCTCAGAGTCTGTCTGGCTTTATCCCTCTACTTGTTGTCATGACCCCAAAGGAACAACGCTATTGACTAGCTGTTTCATAATAATTACTCCACCAAGCTAGAGCTGGGCAAAAATTCTGGGGGCTGTTTCTTTTCACTTCATGCAGGGTTTTTTTTTTTTTTTTTTTTTTTTGCCAGAACTGTAAAATTTTACTCAGTTCTTTGCAGTGTGAAATGGGATGGAGATTCATGATCGGGGCAGCAGCCTTGTACAGCAGTCATAGTTATTTTGTGAATAAGGCAAATAATATGGTAGCTTTTATTGAACCAATTTCAAATACACTTACAGTTAAATGTTGTTTTCCTCCACAGAAAAATGTCACGGTTGACAGAGTTCCACAATCCCAGAAGACCTCTTCCCCTTTTGACCACTGGAGTAGAGCCTGCACTTCCTTGCTGGCACTGGGCTGAAGGGGATGCACTGCCAGTCCATGTCTTCATGTGAAGTCAATGAAGCTATCCTGATTTCCACGAGCTGAGAATCTGTCCTGCTATCTCTAAACCTAAGGCATCTCTTTAGCCCAAAGAGATTTAAGGTAGATTACTAAAGAAACCATGCATTTAAACAGGTTTCAGAGTGGTAGCCATGTTAGTCTGTATCAGCAAAAACAACGAGGAGTCCTCATGGCACCTTAGAGACTAAGGCTACGTCTACACTACGGGGGGGGGGGGGGGGGAATCGATTTCAGATACGGGAATAGCGTAGCTGAATTCGACGTATCTGATCCGACTTACCCCGCTGTGAGGACGGCGGCAAATCGACCGCCGCGGCTCCCCCGTTGACAGCGCTTACTCCTACCTGGACTGGTAGAGTACACGCGTCGATTCAGGGATCAATTATTGCGTCCCGACGAGACGCGATAAATCGATCCCCGAGAGATCGATTTCTACCTGCCGATCTGGGTGGTAGTGAAGACAAGCCCTAATAAATTTATTTAGGCATTTTGTGAGCTAAAACCCACATGCATTTAAAGTAACAGAGACCATCCTGCCCCTTTTTGATGCTTTGCTCTGAAGTGGAGCATTTCCTGAAGCATTCATTGCACTGTGTATAATATTTCTTTAACAGTCTTCTACCCACACACAAAAAAATCTCCCAGGACTATGGGTCTTCTCAGACCACTAACGTTTGCCTTGACAGTCTGGCTAAAGCTTAGGCCAGCAAGCACTTTACGAGAGGAAAGCAGGAACTGGGAGATCACTCATAGGAAAGTGAGAAAGTAAGAAAATGAGCCTAATTCCTTTGGACTCTTTCCAAACATCAGATACTGGATGAGGATAGTAGGGGAACTGATCAAAGCTTCCACAACTTCCAGCCAAGGGATGCAAACAGACTGAGTATTAAATGAATGGGATGATTCCTTTATGCTAGCTTGGATTGATCGTTCTTCTTGCATCCTTTGCTTTCTGGTTGCAGGAGCTGTAAGTGTCCATGTGGATTCTTTGTTGTAAGACAGGGAGGAAAAGATATGGGACAAACTGGAATTTTCTTCCGGGGCCAGCACAACATACTTTGCCCTCTAGCATCTATGCTCAATAGCCCTTTTCTCAGATTAACCCTAAATCTGTCTCTATGTATTATTTGGGAGGTTCTCCTGCTGATACACTATCTTAATGTAATTCCCGTCTCCCCCCAAAACACTCTGGTTGCATCTGTAGATGCCAAGGTTGCTTTTGACATTGTTGCCTGGAATTTGTTTAAAATTCAGAATAAAATTTGGCCTGGGAGCTGGTGTTGCAGTGATAAAAATGCACATCTCAGGATTCTCCTACGCTATTGGTTATAATAATAAGTATGTACTGCTCAGGTGATTTTGCCAGGAGTACAGGGACAAGTCACAGATGCCTGGTTGGTATATCCACTGTTTTATCCCCTTTGTTGTGAAACTTTTTGACATCATTCTCATCCAACTGCTCTATTGTAGGCAGTTAGAGTCAGCTCACAGGAATGCAAGGAAACACTTTACAGAGACAATATTTCTCTCTCTCTCTGAGGACAGGGTTCCAAGTAGCTGTCTCTGGGATTAATTTTCTCTGATCTTAGGGTCAATTCTGGCAGATCTGTAGATAAATTAATTTCCAGTTGTACTAGCCTATTAATTTTTTTCTTTTGACAGAGTTTCAGAGGGTTTTCCTACCAAGCATCAATGATTCCTCTGCATAAACTTAATTAGTTGTCTGTATCTATTTTTTCCTTCTTTAACAAAAGATCAAAGGACTTGGACAGATGGAAATTCCAGCCACTAAATGTTTTTCAGCTAAATAGTTTAATTGAAAAGCCCTTATTTCAGGTCTTTCCTGAATTTCAGATGCTATATTTAATAACTGAGTGATAACAATCAAGACCCAGAGTACTTTCTGGGTATTGAAAACCAGCTGGGATAGTAGATGGCTGAATCTGAGGACCTTTAGCTCCATAGATAGCATTGGCTGGGGACTGAATGACTATGCACTGAGGTTGCTATTGCTACTTTAATCTTTTTAACTAAAGAAAACCAAAATATGTTTTGCATTATTCCCAGCAGATCCATTGCTCCTTCAGGGTACCCGGAGGAGCAAGTTTTAGTGGTGATACTGTGCTGTTGTACAAGGGATTTCTGCCACATCAACAGCCAATTGCAAAGCCTATTTGAGTGTGTGCTATCAGTGTCAGAGTTACAGGAGATCCTGGAGATCAGTTACATAGAGAAAGGCTGTTTTAAAATTAAATCAAAACAATACATGGCAGTACGATTAGGAGACAGCCTGCTTTCCAGTTGATGAATTTACTTTGTAAGGAGCCTGCTCTTGCTCCCATAGATGTCAATGGGAGTTTTGCCATTGACTAATGTAACCTGCCATAGTCTGGCAGCCCATGGATATTGGGTGGGTTCACAGCCAATGGCACCCATGGGAACTTTGTGTGCAAGTTTCTTGTACATTTAGAGGTCCACTCACTTGGCCTAGAAGCTGAAGGGAGATCAAAGCAGCATAGACCCCCCAGGGAGATGCTGCAACCCCTGCACATCAGTGATCACGGTGCCAAATCTCTGCAGCAAGGAGCGCAACCAATCCTCCATGCATCCAGCCTGGTCCAAGAGCCACTGAAGTCAATGGAAGGATTCCCACTACATTCCTCCAGCGGACATTGGATCAGATCTTTAGGGCAACATGTCCTCTCAGAGCACAGAGATGCAGATGTGCTACTCCTTCCCATCACCTGCTGTAGTGGCTGCCGCCCCACTGAGTAGGAGCCTGTGTGAGGAAGATTCCATCCCCACAAACCATGGCACACTTCTTGTGGGAAAAGCCTTATCAGCTCATCTTTGCCATTTAGGGATCTGGGGCAAAAATCTGTCTGGGGATTGGTCCTGCTTTGAGCAGGGGGTTGGACTAGATGACCTCCTGAGGTCCCTTCTAACCCTGATTTTTTTTTTTTTTTTAAATAAAGAGAGAAGATGAGAGTTCTTTAACATCTGTCTTTTTTTTTGGTAGATTACATTAAGACTGTATGTGCTTTAAAGGCAAACAGTTCCAGCAGAATTCTGAAACTACTACATGAACTTCTATTTTTTAGGAAAATTCTTGGTGCTAATTTTGGAGTTATATGGATTTTATTCCAACCCCTTCCTCTATCAAACTCAGTATTCCCCTCTTCCCAAATTTTAAACAATATATTAGTGGGGATAGTTAGCAAACAAGTAAAAAGTGGAGGGGACTATCTGAAGAGTAGCAAAAAGCATCATAATGCTGGAGGGACTGAGTTATGAAGAAAGATGAAAGACCTAAATATACTGCACACCATAGTCTGAAAAAGGTGAGTAAGGGCAGGCATGATAACCTACAAATATCTGAACAATAAGGATGGAGAGGAATCATTTATGGTGGGACAAGGGAGTATAACTAGAAGTAATAGTATGAAATTAAGAAAGGGGAAATTATTAGGAACACATTTCTGATAATGAGATGTAATAAGCTGTTGAATAGCCTCTCAAAGGAAGTGGTGGAATCAACAGCACTTGGGTTATTTAAAACACTAGGAAAATGTACTCTACATACCTGCAGGGGTGGACTAGATACAAGAGACCCATCTCTAGTATTATGCCTATAGAATATAATTTTTAAGTGCATAAATCCCTAGTGATTATTTAAGGATATAATTTACTCTTGTAATTAATATCTTCTCTAAACAGCTGTATGTTTATCTGACTAGTGATTCAGGACTAGAATTATTTACCCCAGAGCTCCATCTACTGACACAAGAGTGATATAACTTGTTAGAAACAAAGAATCATGACTTTTGTACCATTATTCTTTGGAAAGCATTTGCCCTCTAGAATACGTCATTTTAAGTAACTCCCATTGACTTCAATGGACCTTATATCAGATCCATAATTGGTACCTTTCCACTAATCCCAAATATATTTTTCTGCAGGTTGCATCTCCATTACATTAATATTAATCATTTGCAACCATAAACTGAACCATAGGATAAACCACAAACATTTGCTGAGTGTCTAGACTAGCATTTACAATTGTACCTATTAACTTGAATTAACTGTTAGTAACTCAAATTAAAACTGGACCATAGATCTAGTGTACACGTACCCTGAACACAGACATGCTGCACCAGTGTAAAAAGTAACTTGCCCCACTGTAATTTAGCTCTGTTTCAACTCAGGGTAATCCACATTGATGCAAGTCACTTTTTTACACCTGGGCAGTATGTTGACACTCGCTTTTTGCCTGGGTACAGTAACACCCAGTGTAGCTACAATGAAGCAAAAAGGCAGATAAGGCCTAACATACACAACTGCTTCACACATCTAACATACCACAATGAAAATAACATGGCATGCATACACACACACACACACACACACACACACCCCGACCCCACCCCTTTGGAAACTGAATCCAGATCTTCATTCTGCTAAGACCCAAATCACTTTCAGCCAGATTCAAATACCTTTACTCAAACTGAGTAGTAGTTTACTCCTCAGGGACTACGTGATCTCAGTGGGACTGCTTGGAGTGAGGTGTTACTCAGAGTAAGGGCATCACACTTTGGCCCATTATCACCTCTGTAAAAATGATTCATCCCTTTATGTTTTAGAAAGCATAGGCCACTTAAAACTTCATCTTGACCACACAGCAGGATTTGATACCAACTCTCTTTATAGATAATAGGATCATTTAAAAAATGTGAATGTGGAACTGCTTACATAGGAGAAATTGAACTTGTATGGAAATAGGAGACGGAAGAGGGCTGAAAGTTTGACCAGGGAATAACAAAGATGTAACAAACCTCTTCTGACTGACTCCTTACAGACTGCTCATAGGGTTGCCAACTTTCTAATCACACAAAACAGAACAACCCTTCTCCAAGGCCCTGCCCATGCCCCACCCTTCTCTCAGGCCCCACCCCCACTTGCTCCATCCGTTGCTCACTCTTCCTCACCCTCACTCACTTTCACTGGGCTGGGTCTGGGGTCGGGTATGGGCTCTGGGCTGGGGGTACAAGCTCTGGGGTGGGGCCTGCGATGAGGGATTTGGGGTACAGCAGGGGGCTCTGGGCTAGGCCAGGGGTGTGGGAGGGTGAGGGCTCCAGCTACGGACGAGGGGTTTGGAATGCAGAAGGGGGCTCCAGCCTGGGCCAGGGGGTTGGGCTGCAGGTGGGGGGGGGGCAGGGTTCCAGCAGCTCTTACTGCAGCTCTAAGGAAGTGGTCACTAGGTCCCTGCGGCTGCTAGGCAAATGGGCGGCCAGGTGGCTTTGCACAGTGCGGGCTGACTTCGTGCCCACAGGCACCCCCCTCCCACAGCTCCCATTGGTTGTGGTTTCCAGCCAATGGGAGCTGCAGAGCCGGTACTCGGGGCGGAGGCAGCATGGAGCCTCCCAGTCCCTGGCTGCCCCAGTGCTTAGGGGCCGCAGGGACCTGATGGCTGCTTCTGGAAGCAGCGCAGAGCCAGGGCAGCCAGACCCCAGACCCCCGCTGCGCCGCCAACTGGACTTTTAACAGCCCGGTCGCCGGGGCCAACCGGAGCCGCCAGGGTCCCTTTTTGACCAGGTGTTCCGGTCGAAAACTGGATGCCTTGCAACCCTAACTGCTCAGGAAGTGCATGTTGCAATCTGGGGTCTGCATTCTCCCTGTGCCAGTGGAAGGACAAAGGAGAGACAGCTCAAACCTCCCTCCAGCCTGTGACTGCCAGGGGCCAGTTCAGTACCCATTGCTGACTAGAACAGATTTGACAGCTGCCCTAACTTGAACCCCAGCTAGGGTTGCCAGGCGTCCGGTTTTTGACCGGAATGCCCAGTCGAAAAGGGACCCTGGCGGCTCCGATTGGCACCACTAATGGGGCCGTTAAAAGTCCAGTTTGCGGCACAGCTGGGGCCCGGGGCTAAGGCAAGCTCCCTGCCTGCCCTAGCTCTGGGCAGCTCCTGGAAGCGGCTGCCAGGTCTCCGCAGCCTCTAGGTGCCTGAGCAGCCAGGGAGGCTCTGCGCGCTGCCCCCGCCCAAGTGCCGGCTCTGCAGCTCCCCTTGGCCGGGAACCACAACCAATGGATGCTGCGGGGGCAGCACCTGCAGGCATGAGGGTAGCACATGGAGCTGCCTGGCCATGCCTCTGCCTAGGGGCTGCAGGGACCTGGAGGCCACTTCCTGGGAGCCATGGTAAGCGCCGCCAGGACCCCGCATGCACCCAAACCCCCTCCTGGAGCCCACACCCCGCAACCACCCCCACAACCTCCTCTGTCCCAGCCCTGAGCCCGCTCCTGCACCCCAAAGCCATCATCCTTAGCCCCCCCCAGCCGGAGACCTCACCCCCCCCCCACATCCCAACCCCCTGCCCCAGCCCGGTGAAAGCGAGTGAGGGTAGGGGAGAGCCAGCGACAAAGGGAGGGGAGATGGAGTGAGTGGGGGGCAGGGGTGTTCAGTTTTGTGCAGTTAGAAAGTTGGCAACCCTAACCCGAGCTGCCTATGGCCTCTATGAGCCTTGTGGCAACCAGGCCTTCTCCAGTCTAGACACAACTCCCAGAATAATGCAGGAGATTCAGCAATCCCTAGTGAGAGCTGTGTGCCACTGTAGCCCAAAAGTGAAGGAACAGCTGCAATACTCTATTGGTACAGCTGCAAGGATGCCTTGGGGTGCTCTGCTGAGGCTATAGTGACTCATCAAGAAACTGGAGGTCTATGGAGGGTGCCTGTGGCTTGCATAGGTCTCCCAACCGACACTAATGTTACACACAGTCCACTGGCAACACTGAGCATGTGACATACAGAGTCACAAAACACACCATTTTACATGAGAGAACCATGCAATACATAAGTGCAACTTACACATCAGCAAGATGACCATGTCAGATCTCTTGTCCTGGATCCTCAGATTCTGTCCTGGATGCCAGCTGGGAGATGAGGCAGATGACCTCTGGTCTATACACCTGCAGACACATGAGGAGAGTGATATGAACAGAAAAGAGGGAAATGGTGATCCTAAAGCCTACCATAAGTCTCACTTGTAAGAGGTGGTAAAACAGAAGTCTTTGCAGACTGCTCTTTAAAGGACACTCTTTCTATCCTCCCACTAGAGGTCTTTGATGGCTATTGATTAATAGTTATTTATAAAGTCCACCCCACACTCCTCTTCTTCTGCATTTTTAGGGCAACGCAAAGTCAAATTGTAATAACAACCCTTAAACCAGTCAGACAGGCATTTAAAAATGTAAAATAATAAGAGGTCAAAGTGAGATTGTGCTATCAGACAAGCAGGGCCGGCTCTAACTTTTTTGTCGCCCCAGGCAAAAAAGAAGAGCGCTGCCCCGCCGTAACACCCCCCCCCAGTGCCACGCCGCCGACCCCCACCCCCCAGCGCCGGGCCGAGCCGCCCTAACCCCCGGAGCGCCAGGCTGCCAACCCCTCCCCCTGCCCGAGCGCTGCGCTGCACCGCGCCGTGCCGTGTCGCCCAAACTCCCGGAGCGCTGCGCCAGTCAAACCCCCGCCCCCCCCCCCACGAGCGCCGGGCCGGGCCGTCCAAACCCCCGGAGCGCCTCCCCGGGCCGTCCAAACCCCTGCCCCCCACCCCCAGCACCTCGCCGGGCTGGCCAAACCCCCACCCCCGAACGCTTCGCTGGGCCGCCCAACCTCTCCCGAGCGCCTCGCTGGGCGCCACGTCGGGCAAACCCCCATCCCCCTGCGAGCGCCGCGCCTTGCTGGGCCGCCCCCCCCCCCCCCCGAGCGCCGGGCCGCGCCTTGCTGGGCCGCCCAAACCCCCCTGAGCGCCGGGCCGCGCCGCTGAATCCCCCACCCCCCCCCAGTGCCGCGCTGCCGAAACACCCCCCCTTGCGCTGCCCAGCCGAAACAAACCAAACAAACAAAAACCCTCCAGCTTCGCCCTGCTGAACAAAAACAAAACAAAACAAAAAAACCACACCCCAACATTGGCCGCCCCTTCTAAGGTGCCGCCCCAAGCACATGCTTGGTCTGCTGGTGCCTGGAGCCGGCCCTGCAGACAAGTCAGACCAAGAAGTAGTATCTTCAATAGCTTTTACTGCCCTCACTCCTTGACATAGTGCTTTTCAGATCATTTCCCAAGTTTATTGTACATTTAATTTTTTCCTTATTAATGCTTTTCTTTAATGTGTATGATGCATTACAAAGCATTAAGAGCCGATTTTACAGCTCACTAAGAACAGAAGCATCAGTAACAGCTCCATCAGTGTGGGCTCTTGTTTTTTATTGAGTTTTGCTACGGTTCTGCCCCTATATAGGAAACAGCTACTTAATCCATAATGTTTTTCTAATTAATCTTTTCAGATATTACTGTCTACAAGAAAACTGCCACCAGGCGTTATGAGAGAAGCAAAACACAAATGCATGAGATAAAGAAATAAGACCCAAGCAGACCTAGCTAGATGTTTCAATGCCATAAGTGACTAGTTTGATTTGAAATTCTAGAGCTAACATCAACGTTTAAACTCCTGAAAATACCTTTCAGTTTCACGTTGAGGTAATAATAGCAAAGTTTTGCGATGCAGGTTAATGAACAATGAAAAACGTGGACGGCAGAGAAGTGGCTGTAAAATAGGTAAAACACTAGCTGCCAAACCAAACACAGCAAACAGCTATTAGTGCATAGCAGAGTGCTGTCATCTGGAACAACCACTTGGGCTGCTGCGCTGGAGAATCTGGCTCTGCATATCTGTAGGGGCCTGGCTATTTTCCACAGGTTAGGCAGCTTCCCATTGCTGCCTCTGGGCTATTTGGGCTAGTGCCCCCTGCTCTTGTATTTTCAGTAGGGCTGATATGGGATCCATGACCAGGGCCCGGCACCAGCGCAGCAAGCAGGTGCTTGGGGCGGCCCATGGAAGGGGGTGGCACGTCCGGGTCTTCGGCGGCAATTCGGCGGCGGGTCCTGAATTGTCACCGAAGAATGAAGTGGCGCGATAGAGCAGCCGCCAAAGTGCCGCCGATCGCGGCTTTTTTTCCCTCCCTTCGCCGCTTGGGGTGGCAAAAAAAGCTGGAGCCGGCCCTGTCCATGACCTCCAAATCTTTGTCAGGCAAAAGAGGCCAAAGAGATCCCTGACTCAGGGAAGGAGTGCAGATGGTTCAGGCTCTAGGAAGCCTAAATCCCTGCCAGTGTTCAGCCAAGGAGGGGAAGCATATTCAGAACAGAGCCTTCTTTTTCCCTTCTGCTGCTTTTCAGACACAGCTGGACAAAGACTGAGCTGCCTCGAGAATCCAGGGAGCCACCAGACCAGAATTGAGGGAAACCAACCCAGAAAAAAAAAAAAAAATTCTAGCCTCCTTTCCACAGTCACTTCTCCCACTGAGGCCTGGGATCCCTTCAGTTCTCCTGATCCCTTCTCCCACACATGGCAGCTACTCCTCCATGGTGGTGGTGGGGGCAACGCTGGAGCTGGGGTTCACTTGCTGAGGCTACAGCAATTCTCCTGTCCCTTCACAGAACTGGACTGCTCTTCTCACTGCACAGCAGTTCCTTTCACTGTGCTCTGCTGCTGGGACACTCTCTTTCCCCAGCTGCATTGAGCAAAGACACCAGGGAGGAGGCCAGGCTCAGGGAGGAGGCCAACAGCTCCTCCAATCCTCCTATTCTTTGCCTGTAGAAGGGTCACTCACCAGCCGGTGCACCCCTTCTTGGCTAAGCATGGTGTAGCAGACTCTTCAGCTGTGGTACCCACCATCATGAAGCACTCCAGTCCCTACAGTAGCTTGCCCCGTCTCACAACTCAGCCCTCCAGCCAGGTCACTTGTAGTCCCACCCCTTCTGAGGTAATACAGAGTCCAGTAAAGTAGAAGTCTAATGATTCTGTCCCAAGCCTTCAGCCCCATCCTAGGCTTGATAGTCCTTGTCCCCATTTGTGTCTGGGTTGTTGTTGTTTTTTTTAACCTCCCCTTCCCAGTGTAGGGAGGGGGTTCAGTAGGGGAAGCCAGGCCCTCCCTTTCCTCTGGGTTCCAGGCCAGAGACCCCATATTAAGCAGCAAGGGTCTGCTCCCATAGACTCACTGTGCTTTCCTGGACCGCTTCCAACCTTCAGGCTCATACAGAGCCCCCTCAGGCTCCCTGACAGCATACAACCCCTTGCAGGCTGGGGCCTCCTCCAGCTATCTGGGACGTCTTGCCTTAAGTTCCTTTTTCTGGAAGGTTCCCTGGGAGTAGAGCTCTGTTCCTCTACATTCTCTCTCTAAGAGACTTCTCTTTCTAGGAGCAGCCTTGTCTCTCAGCTGTTGCTGGTCAGCCACTTAGTCACATCTGGGGAGGTAACTGTTCTACCTGTTAACTCCTTGATGGCTACTACACTATAGGGTTTAAATACCCCATCATAGAGTCCCACCCCCCAATTCATTTATTCCCCCTCCCCCAGTTTATCCATGATGTACTTCCCTCCCTCAGTGAATTCAGTACTCCCCCCAATATTTCAGTGTCTCCCCAAACAAATCCTATCTCTTCCCCCTGCCCAAGGACCATGTCTCACTTCTGAGGCAGTGCCTGCACATCCCACAATTCCCCTTAGCAGCAGCTCCAAGGGGAACGTTTCTCACAGGAGAAGTGGTCACCGATTGTCCCCCCTCCCGCCCAACCTGGACAAAGTAAGGGGCAGGGCAGGGAGGCACAAACCCCTGCAGACTACTGGGAGCGAGTGGGAGGCTGGAGCTATTCCCCTTCTCACACTACACATTCACTGGAAGCAGGTGGTAGGGGAGACTCACCCCCCAGAGTCCTAGCTCCAGGGAAGGTGCCGGAAACACCTGGTGGGTGCCTGGGGTGCTAAGGATTATTTGGTGGGGGGGCTAATGGTGGGGGGCCCTCTCCTCACCTTACGGTTGCTCCCTTTTTCCAGCTTGGCACCCTGGCTGCTGCTCTATGAAGCCTGAGAGCCGGCAGCATGTAGAACAGCTGCTGACAGGATGTAGATTGTGACTGCAGAAGTCAGAAGGGTCACCCTGCATACTGGAACTAAGGCAGGGCCCTGGACTGTACGGCCAGAGCCAGCTGCAGGCAGTGGTTTCTGCTGTGGTTCTGTTAGTTTTAATAATAATAATAATATGGATTGATCCAGGTTCTCGTTGCTTTAGTGCAGCGGTTCTCAAACTGTGGGTTGGGACCCCCAAAGTGGGTTATGACCCTGTTTTAATGGGGTTGCCAGGGCGGGCTTAGACTTGCTGGGGCCAAAGCCCAAGCCCCAGGGCTTCAGCCCTGGGTGGCAGGGCTCAGGTTACAGGCCCCCAGTCTGTGGCTGAAGCCCTTGGGCTTCAGCTTTGCCCCTAGCCTGGGCAGGTGGGGCTTTGGATTTGCCCCCCGCCCTTGGGTTGGCGAGGCTTGAGCAGGCTCAGGCTTTCGGCCCCCCTCCTGGGGTCCTGTAGTAATTTTTGTTGTCAGAAGGGGGTCGTGGTGCAGTGAAGTTTGAGAACCCCTACTTTAATGTAAAGAACAACACAGAGAGATGGAGGCAAAAACAGCAACCGCAGTGGCCCTAGGGGACTAGGAGGAGCCACAATCCCGTCCAGTGCATTGTAGTGCACACCAGGCAGGCCCAAGAGAAGGAGCAGCAGCTGCACAAGTGACATAAAAGGTTGTTAAGAAGAGGAGTCAACTCTTCATGTAGGTTTCTTTAGAATATGTTATCTAAAACTTTGCAACTAAATGTAGACATCTAAAACCATATTTAGGCATCCACGAGGCTTGGTTTTCAGAAAACACCTACATTTCTGGATGCTCAGCAGTTTTAAAATCAGGTCATTTTGGTATCTAAATATGGAGTTAGATGACTAGTTTTATCCCCTGAGAACTTCCATTACCTTGTCTTTCAATTTTATGGGCTCTGCAGTTATGCCTCTATCAGTCATTCAGTGGAAAAATAAATGTATGGAAGATGCATATCTATGCGCCTGATTCTCCTTTAATTTAAAATTACACTGGTACAATTCTAGTAGGCTGGATTCTGCTGTCAGTTACACTGATGTAAATCCAGAGTAACTTCAGTAAGTTCAGTGGAACTGGTCTGGACTCACATTGGTGTAATTCATAGCAGATTGACACACTATAAAACTGGCGTAAATAAGATCAGAATCAGGCCCTATATTTTAATTATTGACCAACTCAGTTGCTGTGGTTTACTTTTCTTCAAAGCTTGGGTGCTCTGTGAGTGGTGTGCTGCTACCAACTTCATTGCTAAGTTTTGTCTGAGGTAGGTGATCCATGCTTTCCACTTGGTTAAAGATTGCCTGTCCAGAGAAAGATACATTACTTTGCTTTCAGGATATATGTAGTAGTATATAGTAAGGCCTTGCATATTGTATATAATTAATAAACAAGTGTCTGGTTCTTTCATATTTCACTTGTGTAATGAGCAAAAGACAACAGCCTGATTCTACTCTCATATTGGTGTAAATCAGGAGTAACTCCTCCAAAGTCATAGAATATTAGGGTTGGAAGGGACCTCAGGAGATCATCTAGTCCACCCCCCTGCTCAAAGCAGGACCAATCCCCAGACAGATTTTTACCCCAGTTCCCTAAATGGCCCCCTCAAGGATTGAACTCACAATCCTGGGTTTAACAGGCCAATGCTCAAACCACTGAGCTATCCAGTGGTAAATTATATAAGAGCACCATCAAGCCCATAATCCAACAAGTCATTTAACTTTAGTGTTTTCTGTTCTATTCAACCATTTTCATTCCCCAAATCCAGTTATTTTTAAATTCCAGTTATATTTCTAAACAATTCATAATCTGATAGCAGCCATGTTATTATAGCACTATTATATGCATGCATAGCACAAATATACCTAGACCTTTCATAATAGAGCTCATATATAGAATTGCAAAAGTTCAAAAGCATTTCAATTTCTTATTTATTGTGGCAAAATCTAATACATTTCATTGTTAATAAAATTGTGACTTAACAAAGGAACTTTATTATGAAAATAAATCCTGCTGATAACTACGTTACCAGACATTTTGTAATTAAAGACAGAAGTATGCAGTAAAGAGAAATGTAACATATAATAAACTAGCCTGTTTCATTCATTAGCTCAACACTCCTGTTAATTTTTAGTCATTTGTACATTCTATATTAAACTGTTTAGAGATCCATTCTTATTGACTAATTTTGTATTTTTAGATCAAGACCTCCTAAATTAAGGGGACACTATCAGGCTACAAACAATGGGTTTGATTTTAATTTCACCTGTGCCTGTAGAACTCTATTGACTTCAGTAGAGTTACTCGAGTTGTTTGTGATTTTCAGGAATGAGAGCAGAATCAGACCCCAAAATATTGTTAACAATTCAGTTTTCTGTGTTACTAACAATAGTTATTAAAATGGAATCATATTTTAAAATCTAATTAACTTTTCACTGTTGAGATTTGCTGAGTTTTTTTGCATTCTTGCACCTTGGACTTTGAAAATAGACTAATTCCACATGTGTTTAGGGTCAGTTACTAGTGAATTGTATTTTTGCTAACTATTTCAATTGGATTTCTTTTTAATCATGGAAGCATGGTGTTTTGTAAAAGTTTGCTCTGAATTAACTTAAGTTTGCACCAAATTAGACATGATAGGCCCTGATTCTGAGGTTCCACTGGACCCGCACTCATCATAAGAATGAAGGGAATAGGCCCACTTTATTCCTCCTACATTCAAAGGCTGTTTGTGGCCTCTCTGGCCCCTGGCGTTAGTTAGAGCAGCATTAGGGGAGCTATGTCAGGAGGTTGGAGAGGGCTGGCATAAAACTACTCTGGCAACTCTGTCTGGTGCATTTTATGCACTACGATAGTCCCCAAGGGCTATTTCCACTCTTTACATCATTGGAGCCATGTAAAGGGGTCACAGTAAAGCACAGAATAGAGCCCAAGGAGTTCTAGCCAGGAGCCAAGAAACCAGCCCAGTAGGAAGCCAAACAGTCAAGATGGGATAGTGGTTTTGGAGTGGGGGTGGGGGGAGAAGCCTTGGTAAAAGGTAGTTGGGAAATATTTCAAAATTTGCATAGGAGGAGGAGTCCACTTCAACGTTATTTTTGGCAGCGGGGTGCTTTGTTATGTCATTGCTTCAGCTATATTAGATCTAAAATATGTATAATAACATATGATAAATACAATGAATAGCTAATAATAAGGTACCAACTATAGAACTGCTGATTTACTGAGACAATGTTAGAATGGACATCCAAAACATAATTACAAATTCTAAAGACGGGGTTAGCGTCCGATTTAATCTCCTAATATTTAGAGAATATTTTTGATGTTAATGAAAGAGGGGTTTGTTTATATAAAATCAAGACCACTGACGAGCATAGGTATAAAACAAGAATTCTGCGGGGACAAGCACTTTTCACTTGTGTTTTAGAATGTTAATAACTGAAATTTCAGGATTAGAACACAAGCATCTTGTAAAAAGTTAATGTAATATCCTGCAAATGCTCACCACTTAACTGCTTTGCCTTATAACATTGTGAGAGCTCCAAGAATTAGTTGCAGGCCTTTGTAAGCACATTTTTATCATCATAATTCAAAATCTTAGCAGAACAATGTACATGCTAAAAATACATTCACATCATAAATTGTTAGAAGGTGAGTCCGAGAAAAACATCTCCTGATTTGTTAACTTCTTTTGCCAACAGCACTGTAAACTGTACAAAAGCCAAAAGGAAGGACAGACTTTATTGTTATTGATTTCAATAACATGAATCCTCCAGGTTGTTTTCTCTTTGTTTTGGCAAGATAATCATTCCTTTAACTATATTTTGCTACAAAATGTTTTTTGTATGTACTTCATGCTATAGTTTCTCTATACTTTTCCCGAGATATTGGCTAATTTTACAAACCAATTCTAGAGGAAATAGATTCTTTATTGTCCTTGATAGTTTTGAGGTGTGGATAAAAGAACATATAATGGGCTTCAAACAAAATCCTGCCCATCATGCTCACATAAGCAGCCTCACTCACAATTGGGAACATAATATCTTCTTGCCTTTATAGTTACTCTCTAGTTGTTAATCATGTTTTGTTGTGGAAGAACTGCACATTGTACAGTGTGTATGTGGATATGCATCTTCTGTTTGGCCAGATGGTCCAGGGAGGGTGGCAATAAACCCTACTAGCGAGTTACCAAAATACATGCACATGAGGGAAGAGTAATAACACTGCTCTACAGCCAAAATGCTTCTGAAATAAATGTAGTCAAACTTTACTAATTCTGGGTCACTGAGAACAAAAATTATGCTTAAAATTGTTGATTGGCTCTAGTTTTCAAGATATGCTATTGGGTCAGTATATACGACCCTTGACTTGGGAATGGCGGAGGATAAGTGAGTTATAAAGGGAAGGGATCTCAATTTAAACCAGAAATGACTAAAATACATCTTTGACTGGATCTATGAATAAATCTATGACTGGGTTTGGACAGTACTTGCTTTTTAGGCAAAACAATGAATGATGCAATCTGAAGCTGGTATTGCGTCATACATGATATGAATTGCATCATGTTATTCCTAGAAGTCATGGATGATGCAATCATAACGAAGCTTACATCACTCTGCTGAACAAATTGCCCTATATCAGCTCTAGAAATCATACAGTGTCGTGCTCTCTTATTTGTCAGTGTTTGATTTTGCAAAGGGACACATTTCTGTTTAGCCAAAGTGAGCTGAGATGCCTCGTACTTGTGTGAACAGTGCAGATAACTTCTGCTATATTTGTGGTGAAGTGACTTTTGCATCACAAAAGCGCAGTATAACCACTATGGTTAAGAAAGTCTATCACCTTTATTTTGGCTGCAAAATTGGAGATCAGGACAAGAGGTGGGCCCCACACATATGCTGCAACACTTGTGCAACAAATTTTCGCCAGTGGTTGAACAGGAAAAGGAAATCTATGTCTTTTGCAGTGCCAATGATTTGGAGAGAGCCAACAGATCATACCAGCAATTGTTACTTCTGCATGGTGCCTCCAGTTGGGAAAGGTGTGTCAAAGAAGAAAAAGTGGACTGTGCATTATCCAAACATTCCATCAGCTATACACCCAGTACCCCACGGAGAAGGACTGCCGGTTTCTGATGCACCAGAATCATTCTCACTTGAGTCAGACGAGGAAAAGGAAGAGGATGAAACTTCTGGTCCTGAACCATCAATGTCACAGGACCCACATTTTTTCCCATCCTCCTCCTCTGAACCACACCTCATAACACAAGGTGAACTGAATGACCTTGTCAGGGATTTGGAACTACCCAAGAGTAAGGCAGAGCTGTTGGGCTCCAGACTACAGCAGTGGAATCTCCTGGCAGGTGATGTTAGGGTTTCCATGTTCCGTGACCGTCAAAAGGATCTTGTCCCATTCTTCTTCATGGAAGGTGATCTTGTAGCCTGCAACAACATCGATGGTGTGATGGCAGCCCTCAACATCGTTCACGATCCAGATGAGTGGAGACTGTTCATTGATTCATCGAAGACGAGTCTTAAAGCTGTTTTACTGCATAATTGCAATGTTTTGCCATCAATTCCAGTTGGTCATGCAGTCCATATGAAGGAAACCTATGACAACATGAAACAACTTTTGAGGTGCATAAACTATGACCAACGTCAGTGGCAGCTTTGTGGCGATTTGAAGGTTGTTGCTCTCTTGCTTGGTCTGCAGACTGGATACACAAAGTACTGCTGTTTTCTCTGCGAATGGGATAGTTGTGCAAGAGATTCCCACTACATCAAGAAAGATTGGCCACTCCGACAGTCATTGGAGCCTGGGAGCAGGGCCGGCTCCAGGCACCAGGCAACCAAGCTGGTGCTTGGGGCGGCACCTGGAGGGGGGCGGCGCGGCGCTCGGGCCGCCGGGGAGAGCGGGGCCACAGCCGGGCTCGCGGCCCTCCCCCCGGTGCTCTGGCCGCCCTCCCCCCCGCGCCCTCCCCCGGCTGCCGGGGCTCGCCGCCCTGCGCTCTGGCCGCCGTGGGGAGAGCCGAGCCCCAGCCGGGGCTCGCCGCCCTCTCGCCGCCCTGCCCCCGGCGCTCTGGCCGCCGGGGGGGGGGGAGAGCCGAGCCCCCGCCGGGGCTCGCCGCCCTCCTCCCAGGGCTCCGGCCGCCCTCCCCTCCGGCGCCCTCCCCCCGGCCGCCGGGGCTCGCCGCCCTGCCCCCGCCGGGGCTCGCCGCCCTGCCCCCGGCGCTCTGGCCGCGGGGGGGGGGGGGAGCCGAGCCCCCGCCGGGGCTCGCTGCCCTCCTCCCAAGGCTCCGGCCGCCCTCCCCTCAGGCGCCCTCCCCCCGGCCGCCGGGGGGAGAGCGGAGCCCCCGCCGGGGCTCGCCGCCCCCCCCGCTCTGCCCCCCCCCCCCCCGCGGGGGGGGGGCGGCCGGAGGCTTTTTTGCCTGGGGCGGCAAAAAAGCCAGAGCCGGCCCTGCCTGGGAGGAAAAGTGTTCAGCATCCACCACTTGTTGAATCAAGGAAGATTTTGTTACCACCCTTACACATCAAGCTGGGTCTGATGAAGAACTTTGTCAAGGCCATTGACAAAACACAAGCAGCTTTCAAGTACCTCCGTGGAAAATTTCCAAGGTTAAGTGAAGCTAAGATAAAGGAAGGTGTCTTTGTTGGTCCTCAGATTTGTGAACTTCTTCGAGATGATGCATTTGACCATGCACTGCGTGGCAAGGAAAAGACGGCATGGAAAGCCTTCCAGTTAGTGGCAATAAATTTTCTCGGAAACAACAAGGCAGACAACTACAGGTTGTTGGTGGAAAACCTCCTCAAGGCATACAAAAGCCTTGGTTGCAACATGTCACTAAAGATACATTTTTTGCACTCTCATCTAGATTTTTTTCCACCGAACTGCGGAGCAGTGAGCGACGAGCACGGCGAGCGATTTCACCAGGACATTGCAACAATGGAGAAACGCTATCAGGGCAAATGGAGCCCATCAATGCTTGCAGACTATTGCTGGACAGTGACAAGAGATGCTCCATTTAATGAATACAAGAGACAAGCCAAGAAGCGCCGAGTAGACACTGAATAGGACTAAACTATGTACATAATAGTTTTTTGCCTTTTGTTTCATAATAAATTTTATTTATATAACCCTTTTGCTGATTTTTAAAGTGTTACATAAACAGGACAGGTGAAATATTACCATGTAAAGCAACCATAAACACATGAAAAGACCTAGGTTTACAATTTATGATTAAAACTCTACTATCTACACAATATACATAGACATAAAATGTAAAAACTTAAATATCTTAGAAACAGTAGCCAATCAGTTGTTTTAATTGTCATATTTGAATTCAGCATATCAAAATACATAATAAATAGCACATTTTATCTCTGAAGCAGATGACTTCTCAAAAATTGTAGACCAGTGTAATTTGTTGTCATGGCTTCTGGGTATTGAGTCGTTGTGGACTTCTCTATATACCTCTACCCTGATATAACGCGACCTGATATAACACGGTAAAGCAGTGCTCCGGGGGGGGGGGGGAGGGAGAGGCGGGGATGCGCACTCCGGCAGAGCAAAGCAAGTTCGATAGAACGTGGTTTCACCTATAACACGGTAAGATTTTTTGGCTCCCGAGGACAGCGTTATATCGAGGTAGAGGTGTATTTCCTGGATGCAGAAAAGTGCTAATGTGATGTAACAAACAGTAGCTTATAAACTAAAGTGAAAGTGGCCATGCCCCACACAGTGAAATGGGAACTGTAGGGGTGCGGACTCACCCCTGTGGTGCCTCCTGCTGGTTGTCCTCAAGAATTAGCTCTCCCAGCCTTGGAGCGCCCTCTGCAGGCTGGTGATCCACCTTGGCACTGGCCCTGTGTCCCTCCCAGGACCTTGGTGCCCCTTTATCTGGGTGCTGCCCCCTGGCAGTACCCCCACAGTTCTGGGTCTCCCCCTCCCAGGGGAACCCCCACCCACTATCTCCACTTCGCCTCAGTCTTGGCTACTGCCCAGTCTCCATCTAATCCCCGTTCACTGGGGCAGACTGCAGTATCAGCCATTCATCACAGGCAAAGGGGTTCGGACCTGCTGCCTCTGCCTACCCATGGGCTGCCCCCTGCAACCCAGTACATAATAGGCCTTACCAGGCCTACAGCCTGGGGCTTTCCTAGGCCGGAGCTCCCCGGCTCCCTTGGCCTTTCCCCAGCCCTGCTCCACTCTAGGCACTTAGTTAACTCCCTGCAGCCAGGTCCTTCTCTCTCTGAATGCAGAGAGAGACTCTCTTATAGGGACCAGCTGGGCCTGATTGGGGCGTGGCCCCAGCTATTATTGCCTTACCCAATCAGCCCAGGCTTTCCTTCCCAGCCTCAGCCCTCTCCCAGGGCTGGCTTTAACCCTTTCTGGGCCGGAGCGGGTGACCACCCCGCTACCGGAACAGTGACAGTAAGTAGGGTATGTCTACATAGGGTGTGATTGCCGCTAGCGTAGACATATCTGGGCTAGCATTAATCTAACTAGCTTGAGTACCAGAACTGTGAAGCCATAACAACGTAGGCTTCATTGTAGGCTGTACAAACCTGCCTGGAACCCTGGATAATTACTCGGGCAGCTAGAATGTCTACACTTCAGTCACACCCTGTGACTGCAGGGTAGGCATACCCATAGCAGCTGGCAGCAGTCCGAATGGTAGGTGGTATCCAAGTGCATCTAGTGCTCTGGACTGTACAGGCCCAATTCACCACTGCCTTGTACCTTGTGCAATGACATCAGTGCAAAGTGGGTGTAAATTACTACCATTCTGATTTTGGTACATTTTACATCCATTTTGCACTCAGCTTGCACTGGTGTAAATGACTACACGTGGTGCAGGATGGGGAATCTTAATTTCATTTTAAACTTAACATATGTAAAATATAGTTACAGTTTTTAAAAACAATTTGTATTTTGACCAAAAAAAAAAAAAAACCCCACAAGAGAATGTTTGTGCTGAGTTTTTGAAAACATGGTCATCTTTCTCCAGCCTGCTAATCAAATGAGTAGGACTCTAAAACATTTACTGGTCAACCCACTTGATTCATGAGATTTGTGCAGTATCTCATTTACAAAACATTATAGACAACATATCAGGAGCCTAAAATATACAATTTGCTAGAATTACTGCTTAATTATAGATGCTATTTCACTTAAAAGTGAATTAGTACAGAGAAGATTGAAATGGTTTGGGACTTACGTATAACTGGCTTCCAGTTTGTGTTGTGTCTCAAGGCCAGCAACAGGCTGCACACTTGGGAATTCCCAAGTTTACTATGCTATGCAGGACCCATTGGTGACAACTCAGATGCACCTTCTTTTCCCTCTTCCACTTTACTACCATCTTTGGAAAAAGATGTATAACAGCAACATGGTGAGAGGAACAAGATGAATGGAAAGGGATAGCTGCTTACATATTTGATAAGAGTTCAGTTCTCACTACTTTTAAATGAATACTTATCGCACATCTACATGGTGTCTGGTCTAACAATTACTGTGCTCCTTAAACAATTGCTAATTTCAATATAATTGCTGAGATGTCAATGAACTTTAGTTAAGCTTAGTATCATTGTAAAACTCATAAGTTTTCAGCTTCAATAGCAAAACATAAATGGGAGTTAATGTACAGTTCTCTGTGCTTCCAAAATTATGTGTATTGAAATTAGGTCTCTTTGGATCTTCTCTGACATCAAGCTAAAGAACTGATTCTTTCAGCTCTGTCATTGCTTATTCTGTACAACTGCTTACTTGATAGGTGGCATATAACAGGGGTGCTCAACCTTTCTTTCTGGGCCTCCCCCCCAACATGCTCTAAAAATTCCACAGCCCACCTGTGCCACAACAACTGGTTTTCTGTATATAAAATCCAGGGCCAATGTTAGGGGGTAGCAAGCAGGGCAATTGCCTGGGACCCCATGCCACAGGAGCCCCTGTGAAGCTACATTGCTCAGGCTTTAGCTTCAGCCCCAGGTGGTGGGGCTCAGGGCCCCAGGCTTCAGCCCCACGTGGTGGGGCTTTGGCTTTCAGCCCTGGGCCCCAGGGAGTCTAACGCTGGCCCTGCTTGGCAGACTCCCAGAAACCTCCTTGCGGCCCCCCAGAGGGCCACAGATCCCTGGTTGAGAACCACTGACATATATGTTGCGATTTTTAACCCTTTTTGCATGTCAGTGAATGCAAGATGTAGAACAGCAGCTTATCGTGGGCCATTTAATGTTTTGTGTAATGTAGTATATACCATGCAAGCATTTCAAAAGGGTAAAAGTTATGTACATTTCTGGTCACACATTTCTTGGCCATGACTTGTGGCTATTTTAATTCTCCAGGAAACTGACCCAAAGCCCAGGGAAGTCAATCAGAATCTTTCAGCTGATTTCACTGGGCTTGGATTAGGCCCGAAGAACAGAACACTATATTTTTACATTTATTT
Source organism: Emys orbicularis (assembly GCF_028017835.1). Lineage (NCBI taxonomy): Eukaryota > Metazoa > Chordata > Testudines > Emydidae > Emys > Emys orbicularis. The sequence continues at coordinate 12,167,674 of NC_088690.1, forward strand.
AGAAGTGTTGCAGAATTTTCTTAGTTATTCCATTCAAACTGTAAATACCCACTGCACATGACCTGTGTACTACAGTTACTTTACTGTCTTACTAGAACAGCAACAATTACATAAAGATTCTATATTTCCACAGTGACTAAAACACTTTTATAAATAATGATTTCCCACAGGACAAAATGCATTTTTATTTGCTTTGTTAACTATTTAAATTTCCACATAACGTTTCTAAACATTTAATAAATAACATCCTTGGGAAAATTATGTTCAGATGTATATTATGTCTGGCATTCTTGAATAAATGAGTGACTTGCAGGCCATATCTCATATAAGTTACACCATGCCCATATCCCTTTTATTGAAGAAAACCCACAGCACATATCAATTTGATCTATGTTTAAATAAAGGCGGGTGTTTGCCACATAAGAGATAAAAATGGCACCAAATTAGGGCATATTATACTCATTCTTCTATCCCAAATTATTTATTAAAAATAAGGTATGTAAGTGAGAGGTAAGCAGGATTAACTCTATTTTATGCCCAGATTTTCTAATTTGGGAGCCAGGACACCTTTGTGTAATCAACCATTAACAAATACTCCTTCAAACATCTCAGCAGTTTTATTTCAAAGACACATAAATAACTATCATTAACATTCTAACCTTTACAAAATATAACATTCCGTAAACAAAATTGCAAATATGCAATTCCAATAAACAATGTAGATAAACACTTTAGTCTGGGGTTACTGTAAATTATTATATTCTGAACATATTAACATATTATTCATAGCAATTTTTAAATTTTTGGTTCCACTAAATATTGTATATGAGTGTAAAATAAGCACCCATTTAAAATACTTGTCAATTTTCTCTATAATAGGGGAATATGACTGTTGTGTTTCAAAGTTTTCAGAGTTACTATCCACGGCAAACAAAATAAACACAGGCATTAAGAGCCACATACTGATAGATTTAAGCCTTTGCAGAAATAGACCTTTAACAGAGCTGTCAAATGTAATTTCATGTCAAGATACAAAGTCCAGAGATGGGGGCATCTAAGATGATGGTGGGAACCTAAAATTGACAGAATGAACTATGTAGTGAAATGACAGTGTAACTGCAAGGTCTGTGGGAAAAGGCTAACCACTCCCATCAGTCTCTCTCTGGAGAGGTAGCTTTTTGAGATGGGAGTTGGTCCAGGACCCTGAAACAGATCCACAGAGTCGAAAATGAAACAGTACAATGCAGCAGGAACGTAGCTCACAATGCAGGATCTATGGGCTGAATTTACTTAAAGAAAAAACCCTCTTTCAGCGATGCAGGCATCTCTGGTGGTGGGGGCCGAGGGAGCCTGAAATAGACCTTGACTGAGTCATAAATGAACCACTGCAGGGCTGTGAGGGTGCCAATCATGAGGATGCGGGGAAAGAGGCCCTTCCACACGCCTATGAAGCCCAGCTTCTTGAGGACTTCCATAGCGCTGCTGCCCTTTTCCTTGTTGAGCACAGACACCACAGAGTCAGCTGGGTGGGAGACTATAGCACAGAAGATACCGGCTATATAGCCAGCAACAAAGGTGACGCCAAGCTGCTCAGGCTTGGAGCATTCACTGCGCGGCTTGGGCACCACATAGGCATAGAGGGCCTCCAAGGTACGCTCAAAACAGGCAAACTTCATCATGGTGTAGGGAATCTGGCGCATCCAGAGTGGAGCCACCCCCTTGTAGAAGGCCCACAGCCCCTCCTCAAGGTACATCTTGGGGACAGCCACCCGTAATGTGTTGGCATAGCCTGGTTGCGTCTGGATTCGCACCTTGACTGCCTCCATGGGGGACAGAGCAATGTCAGCAAAGAACTCGGCACTGGCTGAGGCGGCCAGATAGAGGCTGGTCCGCCACAGGTAGGCTCGCTCAGGTCCCAACATGTCAGCATAGCGCAGCTTGAAGACTTCATATAAGCCAAACTTGCAGAGGCCCTGCAGGGAGTAGCCCACGCAGGTGGGGGCCCATCCTTTGGCCAGGCCACGCATCCCCTCCTCTTCCACGGTGAGAGCAAAGCCCTGCAGCATGCCCCGGTAGCGACTGGGCTCTGCCTGCATACGGCACTTCACCAGGTCCAGCGGCACCACAGCTGTGTGGGTCAGGCCGCAGCTCACCACGCCACCCAGGCCGCACATGGCCAGATACTTCGCAGAGCCATACTCGCAGCTGTATTCCTCCTCGCCCCAGAGGGCAGGCATGGCAGCCGCCCATAGCCGGAACCGGCGCTCAGGACGAGGGGCGGTGCTGCTGTCGCTCCTCTCTGGGGCCCCTAGATCCACCTCCTCCTGGCTGCTCAGGCCACTGCGCTGAGGGAGGGCGGTGCTGCTGTCACTCCTCCCCAGGCTGCAGAGTGTGGGGAAAACGGCTGCCCACAGCCAGGCTGGATGCTGAGGGGAGGCCGGGCAGCTGCCCATCTCCCAGCTGCTCTGGGGCCTGCACCCCTCTGAGTCCCCTGGGGGCTGGGCCATCTCTGGGGTGTGGAGGGGCCCTGCTGCGGTCTCCTGTGGTGTGGGAGGGGGGGCGCGCGTCTCTGGGGCCGTTGTCGTGGCCTCCTGCCTCAGGCTCGTTCCAACTGCCAGTGCCCTTCGGAGGCCATAGGATTCTAACCATAGAGACTCTGCCTAGAGTGTAGCCCAGCCCGGCTGCCACAAGCATGGGTAGAGCACCAGCACGATGGACAGGGTGACAGTGGGTCAGCAGCCACTCTAGCCATATCTCTATGGCCCTGGGTGGGTGGGGACTCATGCTCCAGGCGGCGTCAGGGAGCATAGCGTGGCAGGGGAGATGGGGAGGACAGGAGAAAACTTGAGGGAAGATGTGGGGAGCTAGAGAGAAGCTGTGGGCAGGGGGAGAGTTGAGTGGGGGAAGGAGAGCCTGCTGGTGTCACCGAAATGGCAAACGGCGGAGACCCAAAGAGAGGGCTACAGGGAAAACGCAAGGGGAGGTGCAGGCAGAAATGGGTGGCGGAGTGAGCGAGGGGGATTTTTGTGGAAATAAAGTGATGAATATCCTGCAAATATGCAAACAAGGGTTTTCCATTAAAAAAAAAAAATCTCCAAATTTGTGGGGCTCCAGCCGTAACACTCTTCTACAACAGTGGGACCCAGCATCACTATGTGAGACAACTCCCAGCTGCTGTGGTCCATTTGAGATCCTAGTGTCCAGGCCCATGGAATCAGCGGGTCCCAATATGTAGCAGTCCATCCTGATCTGGAGCCCCAAGTCTACAGAAATGACAGGTCCCACCGAGCCATTCCTACGTAGTCAATCGCAGCCATTTTTTAACCATCACTTTGCCAACCATATCTCTTGGTCATAACTTATCATGCGGCATGTTGTGCCTTTTACATCCAATTGTACAACATCCATCAAATACACAAACTCATCTGGGGTTATTTGTATTGATTATTTCAGAACTTCAGTAAGAGCAGAAAAGCCTCACTTCACCTTGATACTCTCGTTAATATCCTGAGCTTTATAGGTGTAATAGAAATCCATTCAACATTTCAAGGTTTTAATTAATGTTTTCAGCTTAAAAAATAGTTTTTTGTTTTGTTTTATAAAAAGGATGAAGAAATATATACAGAAAAACTGGCCAGAGCATTGTGTTCCCCTCACAACAGGATGGGCTAAGAATGGAGGGCCAGATCCCAGCTCTTGGCAATGCTGCTCTGGCAATTCAAAACAGTCAGGGTTCCCCGGTGCGGAGGAACCCCCACTGTTTGTACAGGGCCACTCTGTGGCTAACTCTATGCCACCCTCTTACTACCCCAGAATAGGAGGCATGTCAGAGCTATCGAAGAGGTGATGACTGGAACCCTGCTGCATTTGAGCAGTCCCTGGCTGTAAAACAGTCTCTTTTGCAGCCAGGTGTAATTTAGAGCAGCTCTGAAGCTGCCCTAAGTTTTACAGGGAGAACAATTGGTACCAAGGATCAAAGGAGCACAAAGCTGGCTAATGGTCGCTTGTGCTCCCCACCTCTTTCAGCTCTGAGCTCTGGTGCAGCTGAAGATCTGACCTGCAGAATCAGCTTTGATTTTGCTTGCCTTTATGAGAACAATTCAGACCCTTAATATTATGTAGCAGTTGATATTTATATTTAATTTCTGTTACTGTTCTTTTTTATTATTATTATTTTATTTTTTGTTTTACAGCAGGGCCAGAGGATCAAGGGCCCATTGAGCTAGGTGCTGTACAAACACAGAATAAGAGATACTCCCTACCAAGAAGCTCTTAGAATCCAATATCTTCAATGAAAGCTTCTCTGCTGTGCTTTATTTATGGGCTTGAATTCCTTACACACCCAGAACTTCACTGACTTTACTGGTAGTTTGGGTATGCCAAGAGAACTGGAGTAGATTTAGTGTGCCTCATGCCTGCCCTGGAAGAACCACTCCGGGACTCAAAGAATTTACTTCTTATGACCATTGGTTTCTTGGTCTCTGTCCAGATGCAAATTAGAACTAATTGGTAAGGTTTTTGGTTGGTTGGTTTTGTGAGGTAGGCAGATGTTCACTAGAAATCGTGGATTGAGACCATTACACATAAATCACCAAACATCCAGCAGGAGGCCATGACTTCTGATCACTACTGACCTTGTATTTCATTTCCTGGTTTTTAATATGAATATAAATAGTCAGAGAGGAAATGAAGCATGAGTATAAAAGCTTTTCACACAGATAAGTTACATTTGTGACTTAACTCTACGTGATGTGTGAGGAGTCTGAGTGCTGCTGCTAGGCAGCTTGCTGCCCTTTCATTTCTTTCTGCTGCTGTATTGAGAGGGGGACAGGGATGGGGGGGAGGGGGAAGGATGGCTTATACCGCTGCCCAAAGTGCTTCAGAGGAGCTGGTCTTATTTCTTGCCCTGAGAGACAGCTCCACTGCTGAAGGGACAAAGCTAGAGAGGGGGATTCCTGGAGGAGTCACTGCTGTGTAGGTCAAGCTCTCCCTGTAGCAACTGGCAACCTTTCGTGACAGTTGGGTCCCACAGCTCCTGGGGTGATTGTGACATGATTTTCTATCTTTTGTATTTATTTTTTGGAGATGGTCAAACTAAACTTCTGTGATTCAAAGTCACTTTTTGTAACAGGTTCTTAGACAATAATAATAATCCAAGACCTGATTCTGTAACCATTACGCTGTGTAGCACCTTTCTCTGCAAGTAGTCCCATCCCACTGATTACAATGGGCTAAATTGTGATTTTTCAATCACATACAGAGCAGGGGATGGAGGGTAGCAAGTAGATGTATCCTCCTTGGCTTCCCTTTTGCCTCCAAGGTGATGATAATTTGCTACTGGTCCATACCAGTATCTCTCACTCACTGTTGGTCTACCACTGACCCTAGGGGAGAGGGGGCCACATTGTCAGGTGAATGCATTTTATGTTCAGTGCCGCAGTTATTTTTCTTTTTCAGTTTCCACATCATGCTCATGGACTTTGTAGCTGCAACATCCAGCCAAGGTAGCTCATCAGCACATTTCATTGTTGCAAAGATGTTCAGGAGGGAAATGAGTCTGTGATGACAGTAGAGCCCTGATTATCCAATACAGCACTTGGGCACTTTCTCCTGAGCTGTGTTATTATTTTAAAATTTACCCCCTCCAGCAAAAAACAACACAAAAATACCCCAGCAAATGCAAATACACTGGGACGTTTCTGCTGTAGTTGTCTAGAGCAGGCATTTTATGTTGGCAACATGAAAGGGAGAAGAAAACTCCTGGGTTGGATTCATGCAGCACAGACTAGACTTGGCTGGAATCAGTTGGTGTAAAAGTGTGCTTTGTATTTAAATATAGAAAATAAACATCAGAGATGGAAAATACCCCTGATCATTAGTTAGTCCGTCCCCCTCTCAGATTGTTTCCTAGAGTCTCGGATGTGCTCTGCCTAGCTTATTATTATTATTTACTAAGTACTGAGGATGTGCTTGGTGCTCTTCATGATCAGTCTGCTGCTATTTGGCCATTTTGTGTTTTTTAGCTGGTTTAATATAGAATATATCTGAAGTGCTCAAACTGGAGTGGGTAAGGGGTGGGAGCAGGGCCGGCTCCAGGGTTTTGGCTGCCCCAAGCAGCCAAACAAAAAAACAAACAAAAAAAGAAGAAGCTGCGATCGCGATCCGAGCAGGAGTGAGGGACCGTCCGCCGAATTGCCGCCGAACAGCTGGACGTGCCGCCCCTCTCCGAAGTGGCTGCCCCAAGCACCTGCTTGGTAAGCTGGTGCCTGGAGCCGGCCCTGGCGGGAGGAAGACTTTGCTATAATTTCTCTCTCTCTCTCCCAAGTGTTCCTTAGGTGAAAGTCTGAGCTAGTTTCTAAATGACTTTACTTTATACCATGTAAGCAATTTCAGATATTTTCAAAACTGATTCAGCTCTGAGATGGAGAGATAATCACATATCAACATACATGCCATAAGTATGTTAAAAAAAGAACTATGTAAGTTCACGGAGGATAGGTCCATCAATCGCTATTAGCCAGGATGGTCAGGGATGGAAGCTGGGAGCGGATGACAGGAGATGGATCACTGGATGGTTGCCTGTTCTGTTAATTCCCGCTGAGGCACCTGGCATTGGCCACTGTCAGAAGACAGGATACTGGGCTAGATGGACCGTTCATCTGATCCAGGATGGCTGTTCTTATGTTTTTATGTATAGAAGTTCTGCACGTACAGCAGTTTCCCAGCTTGGAATCCTGCCCTCAGCAAACACATTTGATGTTCATAGTAGTCTTTCAGCTGCCTACCCACTGACCCATCTATAACCATTTCTGTGGGCCTGCTGACAAGGTGATATGACAGTTTCACTAGATAGGTGCTAAGCACAGATGAATCTAGATGGCCAGCCTGCTTGATGCCGCAAGTGCTGTTGTTTCTGCTTAACGTGCCTTTATGGCGTTTGGAGGTATTTAAATTTTATTTTGTGGTATTCTTGTCTAATGTAAGTTGACAAGAACTATAGCTGAGAGGAAGGAGAATGAGGACTCTGGATTAAAAGTGTGTTTATTTTTCAGGGCAGAAGATTGATTGTCAGGCAGTGTTTTGGAATCAGGGCTAAATCCCACCAAATGTCTAACCCATCTAAATTAGGACGGCTTTGAGCACATGTCATTTCTGTGTATAATCTGAAGCTAAAAGAGTGTGATGTACCCCAAATTTGCAATTTCTCTTTATGTCAATGTCTGCTAATGTTGCCTTTCTGAAGGAATTTGTATTAAAATGTATTGGCAAGATCCTCAGCTGGTGTAAATTAGAGTAATGCCACTGAAGGCAATAGAGCTTCACACCGAGGAACTGGACCAGGATCGTTTTTATCTTGTATCAATATTTGTATATTTTAGTTATATTAAGGGGTGTAGCATGAGCAGTCAAGGAACCTGGAAGATTCTTTACTGTGAAGATGCTCCAAAGCACTGAGGAGCATAAATACTGTTATTATTTATTTGTATTACCATAATGCTTAGAAGACCTATCATGGACCAGGACCTCATTGTGCTATGTGCTCCACAAAACGAAAAGATGGACCCTTCCCCAAAGAGCTTAAAATTTAAGTATAAAATGAGAGATAACTGATGGATAGAGATATACGGGAGTACATAAGAATGGACATACTGGGTCGGACCAAAGGTCCATCTAGCCCAGTATCCTGTCTTCCGACAGTGGCCAATGCCAGGTGCCCCAGAGGGAATGAACAGGTAATCATCAAGTGATCCATGCCCTGTCGCCCATTCTCAGCTTCTGGCAAACAGAGGCTAGGGAAACCATCCCCGCCCATCTTGGCTAATAGCTATTAATGAACCTATCGTCCATGAACTTATCTAGTTCTTTTCTGAACCCTGTTATAGTCTTGGCCTTCACATCATCCTGTGGCAAAGAGTTCCACAGGTTGACTGTGCGTTGTGTAAAGAAATACTTCCTTTACAAGGCAACAAGGAGACAGCGTTGGTCAGCATGATAGGCAGTGATCTCAGCACACTAGCAGCCTGACTATGGTCACGTTTATGTAGGCATTATGGAAAAGGAGAGTGTTAAGGAGAGATCTGAAAGATGATAATGAGGTAGCTTTATGGATGTTTACGGGGAGTGTCTCCAAATCATGAGGGGCAACATGGGAGAAAGCACAAAAGTACTTGTCTGAAAATTTAACAAGTGGGCCAGGAAGCTGGCATGATTGGCCAATTGAAGGCAGCAGTTGACATCTCAATAACGACTGAGAGGTGATAAGTATGGGATAAGTTGTAAAAGATTGAAAGTGAACATAGAATCTTATATTTGATATGCTAGAGAAGAGAGTGCCAGTGGAGGGATGCAAAGAGAGAGGTGACATGGTCAAAGCCAGGGGCTAGGAAAATGATCTTTGTAGCAGCATTCTGAATGGATATCAGTGGAGCAAGATTGCATTTGTCAAGGCCAGGGAGAAGGTTATTGCAGTAATTATGATGAGAAATGACAAGAGCCTAGAGGAGAGGTTTCGCAGTGTGAATGGATAGGAAAGGCAGTATCTTAGAGATGTAATGCAGAAAGAATAAAGTTTTAGACACAGCCTGGATGTGGGGACCTAGAGGCATCTGAGTCAAAGATGATGCCCAGGTTATAGGCTTGAGTGACAGGCAGGATGGTGATGTTGTCCATGGTGATCAAGAAAGGAGGTAGTGGAGGGGGTTTGGCAGAAAGATTACGAGCTCAGTTTTAGCTACGTTAAGCTTGAGCTGATGGCTAGACATCCACAAGAAGATGTCAGAGAAACAGACTGAGATTTTAGTTTGCAAAGAAGATAGGTCTGGAGTAGAGAGGTAGATGATTTACCCACAAAAGGAAAATCGTCCTGAATTGTAAATGTCATTGTAATGTTTGCCTTTATTCTGATACAATGCTATGATGTCTGTGCTGCATTATCTCATATTGAACTGTATCAAATATATAATGTAAAAATAATGAAAAGGGAGGTTATGTATTTAGCTAACAGCTGTAAAAAACAGATCTGATCAGTTCCTTAAAGAATTGTAAGTAATGATAACCACCAAAGAAAATCCACATTGAACCTGAATATCATGACTCATAAATAAATCATTGATTTAGTGAAAAATATCTATTTGATGAAAATTTGATGAAACACTATTGTGCTGAGAATGCCTTGCTGTTTGGCATAATCATATTTTCCTCTCCTAAAATGTTCTGCTCCCTCACCCTCAGGGCCGGCTCTGGCTTTTTGGCCGCCCCAAGCAACAACAACAACAACAAAACCTGTGGCGCGGCTGGAGCCAGGGTGCAGGGGGACTCCCTGCGCCGCAGATGTGCCCCCGCTAGCGGGGGGAGGGGGAGGGAGCGGGGGGGGGGAGAGAGAGAGAAGGGGGGTGGCCCTGCGGCCCTGCCGCCTGCCGGAAGGGCTCTGCGCTGCTCTGGTCGGCGGGGAGGGAAGGACGAGGAGTGCCCTGCCGGGCTTGCTGCAGGGCGCTCCCGTCCTCTGCGCCGCCGCCCCCTACAGGGCAGCCGGAGCGGAACACCACCACCAAAAAAAAAAAAGCGGCTGTGCCGCCCTAGGATTGGGCAGAATGCCGCCTCCTACAAGCTGCCGCCCCAAGCACCAGCTTGCTCGGCTGGTGCCTGGAGCCGGCCCTGCTCACCCTATATTCCATATCACATCACTTATGAAAAGAAAACCTTCAATGCAGTCAAGTAGCAACTGACCAATCAAGTGCTTGGGAACCTGAGTCTAGGGATCCCATCAGAGATGACTCATTTTATTAACAGAGCCAAGAAGAAGGCATTACGGCTCCAATCTGTAAAGGGGAGAACCATGTAACCCAGTGATAGTGGAATGGAGCTGAATAAGCCTTGCCTTCTAGTAACAGGACAGGAAGAGCAGCTCTGATGTTCCTTGCTGGTTTAGAGCATCCATTCCTTCAGCCTGTCTGCCTGTCCAGTAGGGAGATCAGTAAATTAGCCCAGGAGCTCATCTGCCAGTGCAGGAAGCCAACAAAGTCACTACAATCAGTGATGGCAGGAGACCATCTACCAGCCCATCAGGGAGTCTGGGAGACAAGGTACTTGATTTAGGATGGATAGCAGGGAGGCACAGCATATGGCAAGACTGCTGGTGAGCATCTCAAAGGTGTACCGGAGGGCAAGTTCACTTCAAAAATCTTTGCTTGGGCAGCCATATGTATTCTTATGTCATTACTTCAATTACACCATATCTAATAGCTGTAAACAAAGGATTAATTGACTAATATATGATGAATATGAAGAATAGCTAATAATAAAGCCGCTACTATATCACCATCGATGTCTTATTGCAATACATAGCGGAGGCATCCAACATACAAACAGAAATTTTAAAAACAGGATTTTATCTTCACCTCTTAACTTCTGCTGGAAGCCAGCTTCAATGGGACTAGTTATAGTGAGAGCCTGATTGTAGCAACTTTGCCCCAGTATGAAAACAGCCTGTTTCTTTCTCAGTATGGCTTCAAAGATAGGGGTGAAATGGGCCAGTAAAACCCTCTTCATTAACTTGTAATTTGTGGAGAGGAGCGATATCAGGCATCATTTGATGGTTTCTCACGTTTGAGGAGGGAAACAAATATTGCCTCACACCAGCTTTTTGGAATCTTCCCTATCAAATGTATGTTAGTGAACAGGTCTACCAGTCATGGCTTGACCCTTTGGCCCCAAATCCTTGAGGAATTCAGGATAAATGCTGTCCTTACCAGCCGCTCTTCTGCTTTTAGTGGCTACGAGAGCCTTGTTTATTTTTTCTATAGTGTATGGGGAAGATAACAATAAAGTAGTGGGGCTCTGTCAGACATTTAGAAGGAGCTCTTTCTGAATCTTCCATCTAGTCAGCTTGTCAGTTTTGGTCTTTGAATTACAGAGAAGATATGAGGCAACAGCATTAGCCATCACTTTTGGTTGACAGTGTTTTACTGGGTTAGCAGCATCAAGTTTACAGAAACATGCCCAGGCTTTGCGGCTGGTATGAGGGAAGTCACGACCCTCCACTGTCTCATTCCATCTCTTCAGGTGGGCAGAGTTCAATGACTCCATTAGTTCTTTCACTGTGTCTGGTTCACCATTATTTTCATACTCTTTAAAGAGTGCTTCTGTTTCCAGCTGCCAGCAAGGAGTATAAACCTTGCGATAGTTGCAAGGAATGTGTTTTGTGACAGCGTGGATAAGAAGGTGAGGTAGTCATCATTTTCTGGAATCGGCTTGATACAGTGTTCCTTGTCTTCAACTTCTGCATATCTTCTGATAGATTTATCCACCACCTTCAACCTGGTATGGAGACGTGGGCTTTTGCCCAAGGCGTCAAGGCTCATCAGATGCCTCAGCACTATGCAATTCCTAGCCACAGTGTTGAGACACAGTAGATACGACATCATTTTGAACTGGCAGATCAACAAAGCACACACTCTCAGTGATTGTCTATCTCAAGTATCCACGTTGACTCCTTCACTATTCAACATCTACAATAGTAACCTACCTGACAGAATTCTGCATACATTAATATATGCCAGTGACATAGCTCTTGTGGGTACAAGCAAAGACCTCACCACCATCAGCGACATCCTCTCAACTGACCTCAAGATAGTGGTGGAATATTTTCAGTGCTGGAAGCTCCACCCCAGTGCTTCAAAGACTTTGGGTAATAGCCTTTTACCTAAACAACAAAGCTGCCAAAGAACCACCTAATATCACCTTTTGCAATCAATGGATCCAAAATAAGCCCTATCTGAAATACTTGTGTGTGACTTTGGGCAGAAGCCTGACTTGTAAAGATCATCTGGAAAAGACATGCAAACAGATAAAAATAAAGACTAGCCGAATTGGAAACTCACAGGGATAACAGGGGGTGCATATGTGCACACACTTCGAACAGTGACTTGAGCAATGGTATACTCAGCCACTGAATATCGCACAGCAGTCTGGGTAGGCAGCTCACATACCAAATCTCTGGATGTGCAGCTCAATACTAGAAAGAGAATTATAACTGGAACATTATAATCAACACCCATCCAATGATTGCCCACTCTGGCACATATTCCCCCACCCAAAATCCAGAGGGAACATGAACATGAGTACAATCAAAACACAGAAACATGAGTACAATCAAACAATGACCAACCTGAACTTACCAATTAATTAGGATCTCCAGAACCTTCCAAAGCCTTTTTCGGATCGGACAAAAGTCGTTAAAGCATCTTAATTCAATCCTGAAGCACAGTGGAAAGAATTCTGGGATAATGCTAATGTCCCAAACAAACACCTGATTGCTTATGCCACAAAAAGAACTTCCAGGCTTCAACCTACCCCGGAAATAATGATCTGCACTGAATCTTTTCAGAACATCACATGGCAGATGCTGTCATTTCTTGCACTTCTGGAAGATGAGACACAATGTGACTGTGGACACCAGTTGCAAACTGGAACACATTGTGCCTGCTTTGACTGATTGCTGATGTCATCTCAGACTTAAAACAAGACACTTTTGAAGTGACTCATTGGCTCACTGAGCTGTACTTGGTTATTTGAACGTTACTAATCACCTCTCTTGCCATACGAAAGAAGAAGAAGGAATCTCTTAACTATTTAAAAGATATACTTAATTGGCATTAATAGAAAAATGTGCTCATTTATAGCAAAACAAGTCTGCAAATGTTTTCAGTATAGACCCAAGGGTTGTACAAGAATGAGTTGCTTTCACTTGGGTTTTTTGCACGCCAGTAATATTATTGAAACAGTTTTTAAAGAACGAAGGCAATGTGCTACAAATGTTCATTTGCTAAATACATCTTGCTATAACATTATTATAGCTCTGAGAAGTGCTGCAGACTTCAGAAATCCCAAAGCTAAGCACAACAATTTGCATGCCAAAAGTACACTTACATCATATAATATTAGTAGGAAAGTCAGAGAGGGCAAAAAAACGGCAGTTTTTGCCATTTAATTTGATGATAACCAACTTCCTGATTTGTTCCTTTCTTTTAGCAAGAGCATTGTTTTTGTCCTTTGTGTTTTGCCCATAGATCTCCATACAGAATTATCTGTGTACCAAAATTATGCTTTATACTGTAGACTGTACAGAAGTCAGAGGGAAATACAGACATTATTGCTATTGATTTCAATACTATCAAACCTCTAGATTGCTTCCCTTTATTTTTGGCAAAATAATCATTCTTGCAAACTCTATTTTACTACAAAATGCTACCTGTATATACTGTGGGCTACAGTTCCTTTATATTTTACTCCACATATTGAAGTAAATCTAAAAATCAGTTCTGGAGAAAACAGATTTTTTTATTGTGCTTCACTGTTTTTCCAACAAACATATAATAGTTTTTATGCCAAATCCAGTTCACCTTATTCACATGGAATTCTGCATTCCACTCAGAAGATTTGTGACAAATTTTGTGTGTATCTTCTCTGCCTGGTAGTTTTGTTAATTCTGTGTGATAGGGTATCTAATTAAAATGTATATATAAAATTATAGCAGATTGGGAATAGCAGGATTCCTCAAATTGTCTGCAGAAGTGAATATTCATCTCACAAGGAAAATAAAAAAAATCCCCCTTTAGAGAGTCTCGCCACGTTTGAAACAAATTATATGGAATGTATAATAACTCCTCTATACTTAGATGAAAAATGTTCAAAGCTTTCAAAAGTCTGGGTTTATTTATGTAGAAACTATTAATGTCTACACCTTGTCTTGAGGGATAAGAGAAATAAATAAATATGCTTGATTAAATATCCTGAATATTAATATTATGTAACTGAGAGATAACATTTATCATAGCAAATGTACATAACTCACCAATACCCTCTACTTTTTTAGTATCCCAATGAATTTGGATGTATTATGTATCTAAGGCAAGATACATACTTTTAAAAAAATTTACAGGCAAATATACATATGTACACAACATACGGCAACAACACTGAGACGGATGATATGGAATCTGCCAAAAAATTGCTATAAAGTAGAATTAATGTTAAGAATAATTAAAGAAATATCCTCCATCTTTCTAAGGCGCTGGTTCAGGAAAGCAGTACTTCAGGACATCACGTGTGCATGTGCTTAAGTCCTATTGAAGTCAAGTTAACCACGTGCTTCAGTTCTCTCCTGAACTGGGACCTAAGGGTAAAAATTTCAAAAATGTCTAAGGCTATGTCTACACTGCTATGTTAGCCCAGGGTTTGAACTCAGGCTCAAGCCTAACTCCTCTTCGGTCTAAACACAAATCGTGCTAACCAAAGACTTGGGTCACAGGACCCCACAGAGGTGGAGGGTCTGAGCCTGAGTCAAGCTAGGACCCAGGGTTCAAGCCCTGTTGCTTTGCAGTGTAGTTGCAGCCCCACTGAAACTGTGCTCTAGGAGTCCACCAAAAGCATCTCACAGTCCAACTTTCTTTGCCCTCTAGAGAGTTAACTTTGGGAACTGTTAAATTTTCCCACACAGCACCATGAACAAAGGGCTAGAATAGCCACATTTTGGGAAGGTGCTAGGAAGTCTGGGATATGGGTGATTGGACTCGAGCCCTCATAATGCAGGCCCCAGGTTGGGTTCTAGGGTTCAACAATCCCTAACCTGGGATTACAAATGAGTGTAGATACTCAAGCCCTAGGTTAACAAACCCAGGGTCTGCTAACGCAAGTTCTACTAATCCAGGGCTTATGGGTGCAGCGTAGTCATACCCTTAGTGCAGGGGTGGGCAAACTTTTTGGGCCGAGGGCCACATCTGGGTGGGGAAATTGTATGCAGGGCCGGGGCAGGGGGTTGGGGTGCGTGAGGGAGTGCGGGATGTGGGAGGGGGTGCGGTGTGCAGGAAGGGGCTCAGGGCAAGGGATTGGGGCAGAGGAGGGGTGCGGGTGTATGAGGGGGCTCAGGGAAGGGGTTGGGGTGCAGCAGGTGTGCTGAGTGCAGGAGGGGGCTCAGGGCAGGGGTGTGGACTGCGGGAGAGGGCTCAGGGCAGGGGTTGGGGTGCAGGAGGGGTTTTGTGGTGTGGCAGGGGGTTCAGGACAGGGGGTTGGGGTGCACAGGGTGCAGCAGGGAGCTCAGGGCAGGGGGTTGGGGTGCAGAAGGGGTGCGGGGTGCACAAGGGGGCTCAGGGCAGGGAGTTGGGGTGCAGGAGGGGTACAAGGTGCAGGCAGGGGGCTTAGGGCAGGTGAGTTGGGGTGCAGGAGGGGTGTGAGGTGCAGGTAGGGGGCTCAGGGCAGGGAGTTGGGGGGCGGGGTGCAGGAGGGGTTCGGGCTCCAGCCTGATGCTGCTTACCTGAAGTGGCTCCGGGGTGGCAGCGGCATGCACTGGGGCCAGAGCAGGCTCCCTGCATGCCTACCCTGGCCCCACGCTGTGCCACTCGAGGAAGTGCTGCGGCCCCTGGGGGAGCAGGGGGTGGAGGGTTCTGCATGCGCTGCCCTTGCCACGCCTCCAGGTACCTCCCCCGAAGATCCCATTGGCCAGCGTTCCCCATTCCCAGCCAATGGGAGCTGCGGGAGGCGGTGCCTGGAGGCATGGGCAACACCTGGGGGCCACAGGGAAGTGGTGCCAGCCGCTTCTGCAGAGCGGTGCAGGGCCTGCAGCGCCACGGGGGGGCAATCCCGCGGGCCGGATCCAAAGCCCTGAGGGGCCAGATCCGGCCCACGGGCCGTAGTTTGCCCACCCCTGCCTTAGTGACTTTGGGTATTTCTACACTGCAATAAAACACTATGGCAGGCCTGTATCAGCTAACACAGGCTTGTGGAGCTTGGGTTGCAGGGCTGTACAATTGCAGTGTAGATGTTTGGGCTTGGGCTGGAGCCTGGTTCTGAGACCTTCCCCTCTCATGGGGTCCCAGACCCTGAGCTCCAGCCCAAGCCCAAATGTCTACACTGCAATTTTATAACTCCGAAGCCTGAGCCCTGTGAGTCTGAGTCAACTGAGGTGGGCTAGACGCGGGTATTTTATTAGGGTTGCCAACTTTCTATTTGCAGAAAACCAAACACCCTTGTCCCGCCCCTTCTCCGAGGCCACCGCCCCCTACTCACTCCATCCCCCCTCCCTGTGTCACTCGCTCTCCCCCATCCTTGCTCACTCACTCATTTTCACAACTGGGGCAAGAGGTTGGGGTGTGAGAGGGGTTGAGGCCTCTGGCGGTGGGGTGTGGGCTCTGGGGTGGGGCTGGAGATGAGGGGCTTGCAGTGCAGGAAGGGGCTCTGGGCTGGGGGTTGGGGCTGAGGGATTTGGAGGGTGGGAGGGGAATCTAGGCTGGGGCACAGGGTTGGAGTGTGGGAGAGGGTATGGGCTCTGGGCTCGGGGTGCGGACTCCGGGGTGGGGCCAGAAATGAGGGGTTCAGGGGGCTCCAGGCTGCAGGAGGGGGTTGGGGTGCAGGAGGGTGTGTGCACTCTGGGAGGGAGTTTGGGTGCAGGAGGGGGCTCAGGGTGCAGGCTCCAGGTGGTGCTCTCCTCAAGCGGCTCCCGGAAGCATTGACATCTCCCTCTGGCTCCTAGGCGGAGGCACGGCCAGGCGGCTCTGCGTGCTACCCCTGCCTGCAAGTGGTGCCCCCGCAGCTCCCCGTGGCCGCAGTTCCTGGCCAATAGGAGCTGCACAGGTGGAGCTCGGGGCGGGGACAGCATGTGGCGCCCCCATAGCCTCTCCTCTACCTAGGAGCCAGAGGGAGATGCCAGCAGCTTCCCGGGAGTCGCGTGGAGGCGGGCAGGCACCCTGCCTGCCCCGCTGCAGGCAGCCAACTGAACTTTTAACGGCCCGGTCAGCAGTGCTGACCAGAGCTGCCATGGTCCCTTTTTGACTGGGTGTTCCGGTCAAAAAACGGATACCTGACAAACCTATGTTTTATTGCAGTGTAGACATACCCTTTGAGGCCAGATTTCCAAAGCTAGTTGGGCACCTAAAGGTTTCAATAGGTGTCTAGTGGTATTTTCAAAAGTGCCTAAGCAAGTTAGGCACCTAACTCTCAGATTTCAATGGGACCTAGGCATCTAAGTCATTTGAGCACTCTTGAAAATTTTCCCTAAGATAAGTCGGAAGCCCCAGTGGAACTCAGTGGGACTCACACTTGAAAGGCACAAGGAGCTTTTGAAAATGTCATCTTAAGTGTCTGACAGGAGACTAGTTTCAAAGTCAACAGCTTTTGTTACAATTTCCACCCAGAGGGGGTGGGAGATGCATGCAAGCCCTGCAAGGTAGGATCTCTGTCACTTTGAAACATATTCTGTTGCTTATTAAAACTCTCACAAAGCAGCAAGAATACATACGTCACCTTGTGACTTAATGCTCTTGAAGCTGATGAGTAAATGAAGGACTATTTTATGGTTAACTGTTGCTTTGCTTTCAACAGTTTTTTCTTTTAATGAAGAAAACGTAGAGGCCACTGATTCGCCACAAGGTCACAAGGTTAACTCTTCTCAGCTGAAAAAGATTTGCTGTATTCTTCCTTCCATTGCCTGGGGTTCAGCTTTGCCCTGAAAATGGGCTACTGTATACTAGTTATAGTTTTGTAAGTGCTAACCCAGTGGAACAGTAACAACATGGGTAGTTTTACAAGCAATATTGAAACTAGAGCATTATTACATTTTTAATTTTAAACCCATGTTTGTTTCCAGGTAATAAAGATGTGGCAAAGGGAGATAGATGGTTGGAGGAATTAGACATGCTTTCTGCCCTCGTCGTGATACACTGGATTAGATGAACATTGTAAAAAACAGAATGGTAAATCAGTATTTTTTTTACTGAAGGAGTGAGACTCTCCCTCCTGTTCAAGAAAAATACATTTGAGTTTGAAAAAAAGGAACGGAAATAATGATTCCAGTGTAATAAGGTGCATGCAAAATATGATGGTAACTGTGGGTATAAAAAGAGGAGATTGCCTTTTAAATGAAAAGCAAAAAGGGCCCAGGGTTACCAACCCTCCAGGACTGTCCTGGAGTATCCAGGAATTAAAGATTCATTTTTAATTAAAGATTATGTCATGTGATGCAATCTCCAGGAATATGTCCTACCAAAATTGGCCCCAAGTAGATTCCGTTTCTATGGCCAAAAATACCCTTTTGCAACCACTGCTTTTGCATGTGTAAATCAGGTGTGTTACTCTCCAATCTGCACATGCAAATGCAAGGGATGTGCCCACAAATGGTTGCTTGTGCAGAATCAGAGGCCATGTTTTTGCAAACTTGGCCCTGTATGTCTTCTTTTCAAAGCCACACTGATTCATTGTCACGTCTTGGACCTGCAAGTGCATGGAAAAGGGACGAAAGTCAACATGCTGCACTCACAACCCCAGCAGAGTGCTTATTTCTATCCCCAGCAGGAGATCTGCCCACTTAGCCCTGGTGGAGTGGAGGGCTCTATCTCAGAGTAGATCTGGGCCCCAGAGTGCTGGAGATGCCAGCTGCTGGAAAGTGCAGAACTGTTCTTGCTCAGATCCTTGGAGGATTGCTCTTCCCCCACTTTCTGCAGTCCCAACAGCACTGATATCTATGCACACTACCTCTTACTGGGAGTGGAATTCATCCTCTCCCCTTGCAGAAAGCCCAGCAGGCTCAGTTGCGACATTGTAGCTAGTGGTTGTGGGCACACCAAGGCTCTGCCCCGCCCTGCCCCTGAGCTGAGCTTCTTCAAGTTCTGGCTGCACATGGTGCTTTAGGTGCCTGCCTGGCTGGGGGTGCCATGGAGGCCGAGGCGGCAGTGATGGCGGAGAAGGCAGCTCTGCGCACCCCCAAGTGCTCCCGCTGCCGGAACCATGGCTTTGTGGTGCCAGTGAAGGGCCATACGGGCCACTGCCGCTGGAAGCTCTGCCCCTGCGACAAGTGTGCGCTCATCACCGAGCGCCAGAAGATCATGGCGGCTCAGAAGGCGATGCAGGGGCAGGACCCGGATGCCCCACCCAGGGAGACGTCTCCGCCTGCGGCCTGCACCCCGGTTCATGGTAAAGGTCGGAAGGTTCCTGCAGTTGGCCCCAACGCCTCTGAACACAGCAGCCACGTGGCCGGGTGTGAAGGAGCCAAGACCGCCCCAGCAGCCAGCAGCAGCAGCAGAACCAGGACCCGCAGGGCACTACCTGCTCCCAGCTCCCCGCTCTTCGGGGACTTCGGTAGGGACCAGCTCAGCATTGGGGTGTCTGTTCCATAGGCCTCCACTCAAGATGATGAACTTCTACCTCTGTGTCCATCTGTCTGTCTGTGTCCATCATTCAGTGTCTGTCCATCTATCAGTGGGTACTGTTGGGTCAGTGTCTGTCCATCCATCTTCCATGCCTGTCTAGTGCCTCAGAAATATTTAGGTCCCAGGTGACCTGTTCCCCAGGGCTGTTGAAGCTGCTCTCACTCTACTTCCCCGTTCTGGGGACATGTTTTCAGGCGCGTGTATTTTGTATGCAGTGCTGCACTTATTGTTGGTTTTGCAAAGTTTCCAAGCTGCGCTCATGGACTTTGTAGCCGTAGGAGCCACCCTAGGCAGCTCCTCAGCTTGTTTCCTTGTTGCAAAGATGGATTCATGCTACTAGTCCTTGTTTAAGAGGGAAATGAGTCTGTGACAGGACCCTGATTATTCAGTACAGCACCTTGAGCACTTTCTTCTGAGCGGTGTTGTTATTTTTACATTTACAGACATGCCCTCCAGCAAAAGCAAAAGCAAAAACCCCACAGAAAAACAGCAAGTCCAGAGAAATTGGGGAGTTCCTGCTGGAGTTGCCTAGAGCAGGCTTTTTATGGTGGCAACATAAAAAAAAAAAAGAGAAGGAAAGGTCCTGATCTAGATTTATGTAGCTCAGACTAGATTTGGCTGGAATCAGTTGGTGTAAAAGTTTATTTTGTATTTAAGAATAGAAAATTCCTATGGTCATTTAGTCCATCATTTCTGACATTGTTCTCTACACAGTAGAGTCTGTAGGGTGTGCCTTGTCTAATCCATCATTATTATTTATTAAGACTCCCACTGACCACAGTAGTCATTAGACTGGGTCCCTGGAGAGCTAACGATCTGGAAGACAAGACAAGAAAGACCAGATGCTCTGGGAGATGGGGAGGAAGGAATCGCTTTAGATAGTTCCAGCCCTGCCTCATCTACCAATGACTATTTAATTTTTATGCTTATGGGCCTCACAAGAAAAGTGGGCTTTAAGGAGGGATTTGAATGAATGAGGCCTTGAGACACAGATATAGTCTAGTCATAGATGATGGGGATTCCACTACTTTGGAAGATCACTTTGTGAACAAGATTTTTTTTAATAGCAAAATACATTGGTTCTTTGAAAATTAACTCTGTAGAAATGAGAGAGACCAGGTGGGTGAGGTCAATATCTTTTATTGGACTGCCTTCTGTTGGTGGAACTTCAAGCTTCATGGCTCTGCAGGTGACCTGAGATCCAGGAAGAGCTCTGTGAAGCTCAAAAACTTGTCCCTTCCACCAACAGAAGTTGGTCCAATAAAAAGATATTACCTCACCTACCTTGTCTTTCTCATATCCTGGGACCAACACGGCTACAACACTGCAAACAACTCTATAGAAATTACAGCTATCACAGGGTACAGAGCTCTTTATTCCCTCTCATTGATTTCAGTATTAAATTTTACTTGATTTACGAGTGTAAAAGGTGATTATTTTCTAACTGTTGCCACGGGAAACCAGAAATCAAGCTGTTTGTCATACCTGTTATGGCAGCAGAAGTATTAGAGATTCTACAATCAGTAGTTTGCTGACAACTTGGTTTAGGATGCACAAGGCAGACTTTGCTCTCCCAAAGCTGTATTAACCTGTCTTCCATCACTGTTGAGCTCCCTTCTTTCCTCCCCAATCCTAAATTTTCTAATAATAATAATAATAAAAAAAGAAATTGAATAAGAAGTGAAGGTAAAACCAAAGGGCCAGATTCTGCCTTCAGTTACACTGCCTGAGGACAGAATTTGGCACTATGACTCTCTATTTCTATTTACCTTCAAACTGTTTGCAGTGATATTTTTGCTTGTTTTTATTTTTCCTCGCTGCTTGTTTCATAGCCCGTCCTGCTTTGCCTCAAGAATGTGTTGTCAGCCCAGAATACCTGGAGAGAGAACCTCCAAAACTGTATCCTGGGTACTCTGGTATGTACTCATACCACCCATTCCCCATGGGCTTTGCCATCAATCAGCCAAGCTGCAGGGGAGCACCAGTGTCTCCAGGGATCCCCCTTCAAAGAGGGTTCAGACATGTCCCTAGCAACCATGGACCAGGGAGTGCTGCTCCTCTGTCAGTAAGTAGTGCTTTCTTTTAATTGCTGCTGAATACATTGCTCTTTGTATTGTAGGATGCAATCTTGCCATTAGAGTAGCCATGAAAAGTTAGCCTGGACACTAATTACTTCAGTGGAATCTTGATACATAAGCTGATCAAACCAGGAACAAATAATAATGTTAGAGGTCTGACAGGAACCTAGAAAAATCAAAAGGGTTCAAAGTTGTGGGCCAGATTCTGCAAGCCCCCTGTGCTCACAGCTCTTGTTGACTTCAGTGGCATTTCTGTGTGCAGAGGCCTTGAAGGATAAGGATAAGGATTCGGAGGGAAAATTAACCACTAAAATGTGACCAGTTTGTGTCAGCATAGCTATCACAAAATGTCTCCTGGGTTCCCCAGTGAAATCCTCTTAGTATAGCAGGGCTCGCCCCCCAGGACAACGAGCTGCATGGTGGAAGTTTTGGCACAGGAAAGATCCAGAGTGGGGCAGATCAGGAGCTGGCCAGAATGGGGAGGGGGCAGATCCGGTGTGGGAGAAGGCAGTACTACTACACTGTGATTATAGGCACCGACTTCCTCAATTCCCGGGGTGGGGTGTGTGCTCGACCCCTGCTCCACCCCAGGCCCCACCCTCCCACTCCCCCCTTCCCCGCCTCCATCCTGCCCCCGCCCCGCCTCCTCCCCCACCTCTTCCTGTCCTTGGTCCTCTCCCTCCCCCCAGTGCCTCCTGCACACTGCTGAACAGCTGATCAGCGGTGGGTGGGAGGGGAAAGGAGCTGATTGGTGAGGCTGCCGGCAGGCGGGAGGCACGGGGAGGGAGGAGGAGGCACTGATCTGTGGGGCTGCCGGTGGGTGCTCCAGCCCCGGAGCACCCATGAAGTCGGTGCCTATGACTGTGATTCCCATCTGCTGCAAGCCCCCTGGGGCTATGACAGGCAGGAGCAATTTAGGGGACCTCTATAGTTGCCCTAGCCTGTGTCAGCCTCTAGCATCAGCAAAATAGGAGCAGCAAGAATAACTTCTCTTCTGCCACTGCATCAGACAGGGATGAATCTGACCCTAAAATTGTAGATCCATGTTTAAATGTTCCTGACTATCACCATATGTATAGAATCTCAGGTCATTGTAGCAAAAACCTGCTATCTGAGACACTGCCAAGGAGCCTTTTTGGTGGTGGTTGTTTTTTTAAATAAAAATATTTTAACAATTATCAGAAATGGGCTTGGCAAATTTAAAAAAAAAAATCAGTTAAAGCAGTTTTTTGTTTGGATTTAAATAAACTCAGTCCCCCTGCATGTTTGCAAGCCAAATATGAAGCAGTGTGCTAGAGTGTGGGAATCAGAAAGTGGCACTGACAAGAAACATGAAAAGTGAAACGGACTAATCGATTTAGGTTCTCCAAAGTGAGAGAATTACAAAAAAAATATAAAAAAAAAAAATAAAAAAAATAAATTCTACAGCATAAATGGTGAAAAATATATGGATTTTCCCACCCATATAAAATAGTTATGTACTGTTAATCACACAGGTAAGAATAATACTAATAATATATTTATACCTATAGTGCTTTTCATTAGTAGAGCTCAAAGTGCTTTACAAAGGCGATCACTATTATTATCAATAGCTTTTCACAAATACCAGTATATGATAAAAAGCCTGTACTTTCATATTTTTCTGTTTTTTTGTGTGTGTATCTTTTGTATCTTTCTTTTGGAGAGGGAGGAAATCTCTCTGGCTCCCCTTCATTTTTCTTTTATTCCGCCACCAAATCCTTCAAAGAGGGTTTAACTTGATTCCCAGCAGAGCCTATGAATCTTGCTTCTGTGTGAGACTGAGGGGTTGCTTTGAGAGCAACAGTGTGTGTGAAAACTCTGCCAAGCAGTTATGGCACAGTAGAGGGAAACGTGATGCTAAATAGTGAGCCTTCTGCTCTTCTCTCTGCTGCTCTGGGAGGTGGGAGTAGAGGCCAGGTTAAAAAAAAAAAATCAGCAGAAAATTTCAACAAAAATGGGAAGAAATTAGCTTTTGTCTAATTTCATAACAGACAACTTTGATTATTTGGCAAAAATTCAAAAACAAATTTCAATCAAAAACTGAAATACTTTGATTCAGAAATGCTGTTGCGGTGTCTCATGGGATTTGTATTTCATAATCCCATTCTCATCTATAGGCTAGGCTCCCTGGTTGGACAACCTCTCTCACAATGAGCAGGGTCTCCCCTGTAGGGGGATACACTACCTCGGTGCATCATGGGAGGTGTAGTCCCAAGGAGCCCTGCCCTTAGAGAATGGGGACATGGGAATTGTAGCACATTTGCTTCTGAAGTGCTACAGAGCATATGTAATTAAAATATTTCTGGTTCGGGGCATTTGGTTTCTCAAGAAAAATTGAAATTTTTTGCAGAAAGTAGACACTTTACCTGAAAAATTGTGATCAACTGAAAATTTAATTTTCCATCAAAAACAGTTTCAACAGAACATTTTTGAACAGCCTAGTCAGAGGTCATCTGGAGGGGGAAGTTAGTGAGGAATGGGTCAGTGGGGAAAGGAATCTGGGGAGTCCCAGAGAGCCCAGGTTGCAACCTGAATGTCTACACAGCAATTAAACAACCCCATAACCTGAGCCCGAGCCCCATGAACCTGAGTCAGCTGACATGAGCCAGTCACAGGTGTTTAATTGCAACATAGACATACCTTAGTCCTTGTCCTCAAAGGAAACCTACATAGTACCTTCAAAAGATGAGCCTGGGAGCTTAAATTCATAACTTTGCTAGACACTTAAGCCATGTCTACACTACAGAGCTTACAGCAGCACAGCTATACCAATGCAGGTGGTGCCACTGTAAGATCTCATGTAGCCACTCTATGCTGACAGGCGAGAGCTCTCCCATCGGCATAATTAAACTACCCCCAATGAGCGACGGTAGCTATGATAGTAGGAAAAGATCTCCTGCCGACATAGCGCTATGCACACTACCACATAATTATGTCGCTCAGGGGGTGGAATATTCACATCCCCAAGCGACATAAATTTTGCCGACATAAGTGGTAGTACAGACAAGGCCTAAGAATCATGGACTCAATAGGGATACTGGTTTTATGTCTCATTATAACAATCTGTAACCTACTAACCCGTCTTTGTCATATTACTGCGGAGGTGTTAATGGCCTACTTCATTTTGAATGGTCCCTTGCAATATGTGTTAACACCTATGATTAACAATCTGTTCCACCTTGTATTTAGCTTTGACACTCTGATTACCTTTCCCAGCCCTGAAGAACTTGCTGTGGGCTTGTCTATTTACATTTTATAGTGCTCTAACTTGCTGGCTCAGGGGGGTGAAAAATCACCCCCCTGAGCGCAGCAAGTCTGAGTGGTTTAAAGCACTAGTGTAGACAGGCTCTGAGTGCTGGGAGGCGTGCTCCCAGCGCTCGGAGCTAATCCCCTCGTGGAGGTGGATTACCAGGAGCGCTGGGAGAGCTCTCTCCCAGTGCTCGCCTGCGACCACACTTGCACTTCAAAGCGCTGCCGTGGGAGCATTCCCACGACAGCACTTTGAAATTTCCAGTGTAGACATATCCTGTAGCTCAAAGCCTTGTCTCTGGGCTTGTCTACACTTAAAATGCTACAACAGCACAGCTGTGCTGCTGTAGCGCTTCAGTGTAGACACTGCCTATGCCAGTGGTTCACAACCTTTTTTTACCCAGAGACTTTTAAGCTTGTATAGACAAACCTGCGGACACCCAACCAGAGGCAACGTGTAGAGGGGTCCCCCCAGATTTCTGCCTTCCATTTGGCCCTGCTCCCTGAAGTGCTGATGTAACAGGGCAGAGAAATGGTTTATGTCCTTGGCTAGCTGCTGCCTGTTCTTGGAGTCTCTGGCTGTTAGGCAAACCCTTCTGATGGCAGGGGGAGATCTCTCTTCTGCAGTGATGTTGCAATTTTTGGTTGCGCCCCACCCCCAACCCAGACAAGCTAGGTGCCCTCTGATGAGTCAAGGGGTGGCTGTGGTATTCCCTCCCCAAGCCCGAGCCCTGCTGCCTGGGGCTGAAGCTGAAGTCCTGGGCGGTGGGGCTGTAGCTTCAGCTCTAGGCAGCTGAAGATCAGTCCTTGGTGGCACCCCTGAAAACTGCTGCTTGAGAATCAGTATCTATGCCAAAGGGAGGGGTTCTCCCTTCAGTGTAGGTAATCCATCTCCCTGAGAGGTGGTAGCTAGGTTGACAGAAGAATTTTTTCCATTCACCTTATGCTGTCTTACTGTCACATCTCCTGCCCGACATAGTGAAATTGACCTAATTTTCTAGTTTAGACCAGGCCTCAGTTTCTTCCATGAACAGACATTGGTCCAGTAAAAGATATTGGACCCACCTTGTCTCTCTCTTGAATCCAATTATGCATGCATATAAATACCTACTTCCGTGTGTTATTGTGTCGGTCTCCAGCCATTGCTAACAGATGCTCACTTTGATGAGGACTTCAAAACAAAACAAAACAGGAAACAACTGAGCTGCGGATTAAAAGTGGCTCCTGCCTGTGCACAGTAATGACTGACTTTTCATAAAGTTTCATACGACTCATTTGGCATTAAGGATCCGTAATACAAACCAGGAAATAAGTCACCAACAGCTGCTGTTTTTTAGTTATGGATCCATAATATCAAGTGAGTCATATGAAGCCTCATGAAAAAGTGATTCATCACTGCTTATGTGAAGGACCCACTTTTAATTCACAGCTCAGTTTTGGGACTTTACCTAAATTGCAAATGCTCATGAATCTGGCAGCACTGGTGGAGCCAAGGTTAGTAATGCCTGGAAATATGGATTGTAATTCAGTGTCTCATTAATAACAAGCACTTCCTGCATTTGTTGTGTTCTATGCTGGTGTGTTTGGGCCAAATCATTAAATCTTTACTCAGACATTCATATTCCATTGCTGGTGTAAAATTTATATTAGACAGGTAGGCTGCCTTCAATGAAGTTTTGCCCGAGTAAGAATTTTGTGATTTCCCCTGTAGCAGGGTTTTAACAATAGAAAAATTAACAGAAAAATACTGACCAGTGAAGTAAAGTATGGCCTTTCATTTTAACACAGCATATGTAATGCCACTGATTTCACTGCATTTAGTGTGGAAGTGAGGATGGTCGTTTGATAGGATGGTTAAGACAATATCTGGACTGATGGAGCTTTATTTTATGTGTTCGTGCAGATGCAAGATGCAGGTGGAGATTTCCAACAAGGTTACTACCCTACGCTTCCTCAGTTTATACCTCCGGGCTTTCTGCCAGGGATTCACTACATTCCACCACCCCTGCCACTTCTGGCTGAAACACCCAAGGAAGCATCTGGTAAGTAAGTGCGAGGTGAGTGATATTATGCATGAAGCATATCAGATCTCAGGGAGCTGTTTTATATGGTAAAATGTATGATATGTCCTGCTCATTGGTATGTAAAATACAACAAAAGCTTTCAACTAATTTGTTTTCACTTTGGTTGGTAAATTCTGTGCATTTGTATCTCCCTTAAAAACTATATCATGGCCCTCTAAAATCAACAGGAATTTTGTGCCTGGAAGGACAACAGAATTTGACCTTTATTATCTGTAATAAAACCTCTCAAATGGCTCTAATTTTCATCCTAAAGTTGCATACATTCCACCCAAATTCAGTGACCTCTCACTGTTGTAATTGAAAATGATGTACATCAGTAATAATCATTTCTTCAGAAACTGAGGTCACAGAAAACTGTGCATACCAAAGGGCTATATCCCACAGCTATTTACATATTCTGCTTGAATAATTTGTTATGTTCCTCAGTTTGGGTTTTTGTCACATGCTGGTCCCACATTTGGGGCATGGCAGGTATGTCTGTAATGATTTTTTAAAATTTCGGACAAGTTTTCTATTCAAATACAGCCATTTGTGGCCACAAGAGGGAAGAACTGCTCAAAGAATAAATCACCAGTACCAATAGAATGAAGCCCCTGGGTTATGCCAAGCTCTAGTTCAAAATATTTGTATGTGCACTTCTATATTTCTATGCTTGGCTTATTAGGGAAAAATGAGAATCTGATTAAATGCCATGGTCTTGTGACAGAGAATGTGTCAAATAATACCCCGTTCTTTCACCTATTGGGAAAAGTCCAGCATCTCTTGAGTAGGGGTGGGGAATAAATAGAAGAGTCATCTTCATTTCATCAAATAATAGTGATTGTGGCTAGTCATAGTATGTGGGACAGTTGAGAGTTTGTGAGGATTTTTACTGTAATCATCAACATTATTTCATTTGAATCAGTCATTAGAGACAGAGATGGACCCAGGGAGCGAGGTTTGGTTTCAAACTTTTCCTGGGTTTGGGGATATTTGTTGGATTAGAAGTTCCGGCTCAGGCCAGTTTCAGGGATAGCCTAAGCCGTAAAGGTCAGCTCTTGAATCAAACTTTCCTAAAGTTCCAGGATACTAGGGGGCTGGATTGGGAGTTCTAGTTCAGAATCAGGGTTCAATTTCAAGTTCTGGTCCATTGCTAGTTAGAAGCCAGCCTGAATAGTTAGAAATTCTGCACTCAGGTACCTGCCTGGAGCTCACATTGAAATCAGTGAAATCAGTGAGACACATCAACATGTACCTGATTTGATTTGATTCTAAGTGCAGGACTTACTGGTATTGATCTTAAAGGGCCAGTGTCCTCATTTAGCACTTTTTTGTGGTTTTTCTTTCAGAGTGAGGGATACAGGGAAAATTGACTCGGCCATATTGTACTTCAGCTTCCGGGGAGTAGGAATATCAACGGTGAATCAGTGAGGGATTATTTCTGTAGGAGGTTACAAAATAGCATTTCAGCAGAAGATACAGAAGTAATGAGAGGAGCTACAGTGAAACTAAACAGTGTTGATTCCATTTTTCAAGATGCATTTTGTTCTTGTTTCAAATCCGGTGAAAGACTAATAAATAGTGAAGAAAAAGTGAAAAACCCACTGAAAATCAGAGCAGACAGACCCATAGGGATCTTGTCAAGTTCAAACTTACTTTGTTAGATCATTTGTCCAAAGAGAGCTGCTGGACTCAGGTCAAACTGGGGCAGTCAAGGTGACAGGGGCTCGTTGTGTAGTCTTTGGCAAAGTAATTAGGAGAAAATTGATTTAGAAAAGTACAGCAGGAAAAAATATGCCACTGAGCCTCTGGCCTGATGGGAATTCCGAGACAAAGGGAGCTACAAACATCATAGCCTAGGAGAAGCCTTTTCTCCTAACACAGTTGCTGGAAAGAGTCTTGAATCATAGGCCTTGCAGCTAAATGACCACGGTCTGTATTTATTCTCAGTCAGGTTTTATAATGGTGACTTGTAATATATACCATGTTATTATAAAATTGAATATCTCAGTAATTCTTTTGACATAAGAGATACTACGCTGTAACTCTTGCTAACTTTCCCAGTTTGCCCATCGATGCTCGTGCTGAGTAGTATCTGAGGGCAGAAGCTGTTAACAGGGTTTTTTTTCTTTAAAGAACAGTGCTGTGTTGGTGGGGAGCCACTCATTGGGGGTGGATTAATTAAGTCAGTGGAAGAGCTCTCTCCCTTCTGCTTAGAGCGGCTACACTAGAGTTTACAGCTGCGCTGCTGTAAGCTCTCTAGTGTAGCCATAGCCCAAGAAAGAATTGTGTTATGTGGGTAAAGGAGAGAGCTTTAAATACAAACTAGCAAGTAAACATTATGAATGAAGGATTGAGGTTTCCTGCTTATTTCCTTCTGTTTTATGGTCTGTTTATTCAGTCAAGGCTTTTGCACCTTCAGAATTGAAAAAGTGTATATAGTGGCCATGCGATAAGGCTCACTGTCATTAAGGTTGTAAAATAGCTCACATTACAATCCTGTTTTCATATGCGCTTAAATTCCTAAAATACTTGCCAAGAGGGAAATTAATGCCCTTTACCATTTTAAAACAGTCTCGCTGCACTTCTTTAGACATGGCTGCAGCAAAATCAACCGGTGTTTGAAATATGAAGCTTGACCTAGACAGCCATAGTCCTCATGATCTCAAGTGCCTTTGACTTGTTTGAGGGAAACACTGGTTTGGATTAACTAAAGTTATTTTATATTGAGCATTCACAGCTAAAAAATTTGAGTTCTATTGGATGTAATGTAAATTTAAGTGCAATTTTAAAAAGCACTACAGTGTTATATTCTGCTTTTGTGTTTTAGCTGGCACCACTGATAGCCGGGATTCTGGGGTGATTTGTGAATGCAGCCAGCCATCTCCTCAGGAAGAAACCAATGGAGACCATGCCACGTATTCTAAACATTAAATGGATATACGTGTACTAGGGGACAGCTGCAGAGCATGCAGCACTCTCTCTCAGAAAGAATATCATTAGTTAATTTTGGGCTAGATTGACACTAGCCCTAATGCAGCCACACAGGGCAGAAGAGGGGAGTAAGCCCCCTACCTCACTTCACAGTTGCATTAGGGCTACTAGAAACACAGTTCTGGCTCCCTTGCAGTGTACAGCCCCAGGGCTGCCATTGCTCCACCGGCTCCTACCTTATCAAGTGGCAAAGCTTTTCCAGGGCTACAGTAAATTATTCCCTTCTGGAGCAAATGGAGATGAGGGGAGTAATTGTGACTTCAAGGTACAGTTCCTTCCCTAAGGCTTGTCTACACTATAGGTTATGTCAGTATTAACTTATGTCGCTCAGGGGTGTGAACAAGCCACTCCCTCGAGAAATGTAAATTACACCAAGGTAAGTGCCAGTGTGAACAGCGCTATGTCGCAGGAGAACTTCTCCTGCCGACACAGCTTTTGCTGCTCACTGAGGTGGTTTTATTATGCTGATGGGAGAGTTCCCTCCCATCAGCACAGAGCATCTTCACTAGACGCAGTGCAGCTGTGCTGCTATAGCGCTTCTAGTGGAGATTAGCTCTTAATGACACCCCATGGTTGGGAGCTGAGCATAAAGGCTCAATCTAGCCCTTTTATGTTTAAGGCATTGTTCAAAAGTGTATTGTTTGTAGGTCTGTTTGCTACCAAGAAAAGCTAGTTCTGAATATTGTGGAACAGTTAAGTGATGGGAATTAGTGCCTGAAAATTAGGTGATGGGGAGAGGAAGGAAGGTTTTGGCAGCTGATGCATGTAACAGAGTCAGGGCTTGAGACACTGGAGTTCAGGCGGGCTTTGGAAGCTGGAAGCATAATAGGTTAGGGACACTTGTCAGTGAAAGTAGTTTTGTGGAGAGTCTGATCTTCTTTACTGGCATCCAGTGCCCCCTCATCACCTTCCAGATGAACGCCAGGCCCTGCTGCCTTTACAGGGCACCTTCACTTTAAATTGTGAGCATCACGGCACATAGTTAAGTCTGGTCACTCAATCTCCAGGATTTTGTGTGCCTGAGATACCCTGTACATCCAGGGAAACATGCTATGCTGGGAGCCCACACAGTGGAAGCTAGACACCACATTTGATTTATGGGGTGTGTCTGGGTTGCCCGATATAAATGGATTGGAATTGCATGGTGAACTCCATAAAATGTGGAGAGATTACCTAGCCAACTGGTTATGAAGTAACTAGGGCAAAACACCAGTTTCAATAATAAATCAGCTAAACCACAACATATTATCATCTATGGACAATAATGTTTGAATAATAGTGAACGGAGTATTCTGCTTTCTGTACTTTAAGAAAATGTGTTTTGTAGTAAGTAGATCAGTTGTTAGTGTTTGAATTGATTTTGCACAATTAAACATGGTACATTAAAATGTCTGTTCTGTACTTAAGTTTTGAAGCTTGTATATTTATAAATAATTCCTCTAGGCAACTTTCAAATGTTCCAAAGAATAATTCTATATAACAAACCACCCTACAATGCTACTTAGACTTGGAAATGTTGCTTCTGCAGTCTTTGAATGCTATTATAGAAGTGAAAAATAAGAAGACAAGATAAACACTCCTCCATTTCTTCTGTTTGGTACATATGCTAACAATCTTTTGCTAAATGAGAGATTTAAAGAAACTAAATTCAACTGCAAAATCACTTTACTTTTAAAAAATGTAGTAAACTAACAGTTCAAACGGTTTATAGCACTCATGGAAGGTGTTTGGGGAGCTACAAATGGAGATAGCATTATTTTAAATTGCCAAGAGGAAAAGGTAAAAACTGGTTTTCCTATAGTGAATAACTTGCTGTACTGCACAACATTGGCCAGATTTTCAAAAGATCGGAGTACCCAGCACCTCTCATGAAAAACAATGGGAACTGCTAACCGTGCCGAGGACTTCTGAAAATCTGGACATTTCTTTTAAGCATCTACATGGGAGCTGAGCTCTTTTGAAAATCAGGACATCTGATTAGAATTGCCAATAATACCCATAAAGCAAGGTAATCTATAGTTTTTACATTAAGATTAAAGGCTATATTAAGGAGTGACAACATACAAACAGCGTAGAATAAAGTTTTAAGCATTGTTACAAATATTTTTCGGAATTCACCCTCTACGTTGTATTTCACTCTTTAAAACACTGAAGCAAATTGGACTGCAGCACATTTCATTCCATGACTGCAAAGCGCTATCACTGGAGATTTACTGTGCGTACAACACTCGCTGTGGTACACTTGTCAAGGAGAAACTTTTGTCATGGCTGCCTACGCTTTTTTGCTTCATTTGGGTGGGGGAGATCACACAGAATGATTGCCCCCCGCCCCTTGTGGCACTATGGAACAGGTATAATGAGGCATTAATATGAGAAAACTCTTGTCTTTCAGAAACGTAGCACCATCCTGGCTTTTGAACTCCAAGTCTGGAAAAAAAACACTTAGCCCTGATCTAAATCACAATGAAGTCAGCTTGAATCATTCATTTGACTTCAGTAGACTTTGAATCAGGCCCTTAGCTAAATTTCCATTAGAAAAATCTAAAAATGAACTAAGCCAGTTATGTGACCAGCCAGCTTTCTGTAGACCAACAGCAAGTGTCCTGCTGACCACGATTTGGGAAGCTTTTGATTAGAGCTTCCTCCAGGTAGTCCAAGGAGAGAAGAATTTCCATTAATTTTTCCCAGTATCTGCTGTAGCTCATTCCAGGTCACAGCTATGCGGGCTGGACTGCTTAAAATGGCTCCCCATCAGACTCATAGTGACTTCATCACCAGACAGGAGGCTGGAGAAGAAAGGCAATAGAGACAGCCACAGTTGGAGAGTCAAGTGTATGGTAGATAAAAAAAAATTCAAATAAAATAGGCCAAATTCTCCTGGCACTTAGTAGGGTGCCATTTCCATTTAAATCAATGGGGATTGCACCTATGTATCTGCACATAAAATATTACCCACATTCTGGATATGTTAGCAATCTTGCCACATGGGGCTTGAACCTGCTTCTATTGAGTCCATGGGAGTTTAGCCAGATATATCTGTGAGAGTGGTACTGTGCTCCTATTTATCTTTATTTTTATTCCCGTCCATTCATTCACAGTGAGGTTATTTGGTTGACAAGACTCTTTCATTCTAAACCACTAACTATATTGAGGTACTTAATTTTTGGAAAGCTTACCCTCTGGTGCTGACATTTCTCATGCTTAGTCTCATCCCAAAGGTGAACTATTTAACACACATATTTTATTTAGGAAACATTTGTACTTAATCCCACCAATTGCTTTTGTGTTATCTGAGCAAAAAACACTTAGTTTTTCACACTTTCAAGAAATTTATTCAGACGTTCCTTTGCACTCACTATTATACTAAAAATCAGGGTAAATTGGTAAGAGATCCACAGTGAATGACTCTTTAGCTGACAATGGGGATTATCTTGAGTTGTCATGGCATTAATTCAGCCTTCCATTTTACCCTCACCTGACCCTCTTTTAACGAAGGAAAGAAAAGCTCATTGTAATTGGTATTTTAACACAGTAGGTTTAAAAGGTTCCTCGCCAAATCACTGCAATTCCAAATTTAATGTAAACAAGGTTTCTCCTGATTCATTTTTAAAAATTAATCGACTGCTAGGGATAATGAAACCAGTTTCAGCAGGATGGAATAGTTTGGACTAGACAAATCGCTAGAAGGCCCTTCCAATCCAAATAATTCTATGATTTTTATTGGTTTATGTTGGAGCTGAAACTGCACAAATGCTGGTCAAGTTAACAGAACTTAAATTTTTTTAATGGTCATCTATGGCACAGCACCTGCAATCCTTCCGCATGCAAAGCTACCATGGACCACAGTGGGAATTGCGGGCATGAAACACACTTACAGAATCATTATGTTTCTATGCATTTTTAGGGTCGAATCTTTCATTATGTGCACATTTATGTAGCTGCACTTCTGAAGATGTGGCTCTTAATATTTGACATGCTTCATTCTCTCCTACTAACCACTGTCATTCTGTAATAAATGAAATGCTAATGATTGTTTACGTACTGCAGGAGATAGGTTAAAATTACAGCCTTGATGCTTCAAACCATACTCACACAAGTAGTCCCATTGCTTTCTCTGGAACAACTTGTAAGAGTATAAAGGCAATTGATGTGAGTTTAAGCTATGCAAGACTAGGCTCCAAGTTTTGTACAAAGGTGTCTGTGACATTGTCCAAAAGCTCAGAATATCGTAAATTTGCTTCTGCATTTTCTGTAGGAGCTTTGGGGTAAGAAAAACAACCTAACGGTTTCCAAAAGGGGGAATAGTATTTGCATTCAGCAAGCATATGTAAAAATCATTTATCACTGTTTTAGTGCCATGTATTAATAGCAGAGTGCAAGATGTTAACATTTTGCAGTGTCAGTTTTGCTTCTGGACTAAGGCATGCTTTCATATGACAGTGCCTAGAATGGGGGAATATTAACTCTTTCCAATTTAAAGAAAAAATAGAATCAGAATGTAGGTTTCTTCCTCTTCTTGGAATTAGATGTAGTCTATAGAAAGCCCAGGAAGAATATACCTGTTTTTTCCACATTAATAAGTAATTAATTTTGAACAGTAATCCAGCTAACTAGAGAACTATTTAATTGCCTACGAATGAAGTCAACAGTTTGCTGGAAAAAATTCTACCTCCCCTTTATAAAAATAATTTCAATGACAGAACTATTTATGATGTGAAAAATACCTACCTTGGAGCAGCAGAAACTTTAATTAAATCACTCTTCATAGGCAAATCTCTCTGGTTTTCCTATTTTTCAGAAAGTATTTTAACCACTGCCATGTTAGCATTAGTCACAGAGCGATGCCAGTGTTTAGCCTGACAAAATGTTTTGAGAGCAATCCAAACTTAATGGAAGGCCTTGTGGAATCTATTCTTAAAAATCAGAGCATCACTAAACATCTTAGTTCACCATAGTCCTTCATTAGAGCAATGATTTCATCACATAGAGCCACATGGTGGAACTCTCCCTCACCTGGCTGAGCACGTGACTCACACAAGTAGCTATACTGGTTTCAATGGGACTACGGGTATGTCTACACACTGCAAACACGGGGTGTGACTGCAGCTTGAGTAGACATACCTGAGCTATTTTTAATCTAGCTCGCTTGGGTACCGGAGTTGTGAAGCAGGGTTTTAAAGGAGGATAGTGAGGTAGTTTTGCAAATATTTATGGGGCGTGAAGGGCAACATGGGAGAAAGCACAAAAGTTCTTATTTTGAAAATTTAACCAAGTGGGGGAATCATGCCACCTTCTTATCTTAGTTACCCCAGTGTAACTAAATATGCTTGGATAGTCTCCGAATTCTGGAGTTATTCTTGTTATAATTGGGTAGACTGAGAGCAGAATTTGCCTCTTAGGACATCTTGGAGTCTTTTTCCAGTGAGAATAATTTCAACTTCCTTAAACTTTCTGACTTAGATTCTTTACCACTGGTGCCATTTCAATTTAATGACGGTATTATTACCCTACTACACTTCTCCTTCACAGTAAAAAATGCCTTAGTCTTAACTTCCAGTCTGGCTCTCTCCAGGTGAGCACAGCCCTAGTGCCCAAGGCCATAAGAAAACAAATGACCGTGCCTGTCCAAAAGGGATATTATAAGTAGAGATGGGGGAAGGGAGGGAATCATATATGTGTGACGGGTTGGATCACAGAAACCCCCCTGGGAGCTGCCACCTGATGTGCAAAGACTACCCCTGCTTCTGTTTTCCCTGCCAGCTCAGGACTCCAGCACCCTGTCTTGCTGAACCAGACACTCCCGTCTGGCTCCAGACACAAACCCAGG
This sequence comes from Emys orbicularis, assembly GCF_028017835.1. Taxonomy (NCBI): domain Eukaryota; kingdom Metazoa; phylum Chordata; order Testudines; family Emydidae; genus Emys; species Emys orbicularis. The sequence goes on from NC_088690.1 coordinate 12,203,102, forward strand.
GTCTGAATCACTTGTCCCAAAGCTGCTAGTTTACCTGAAAACAGCTCATAGAAGTGTGCTTGTCTTTAGCACTCAGATGCCCAACTCCCAATGGGGTCAAAACCCAGATAAATCCGTTTTACCCTGCATAAAGCTTATGCAGGGCAAACCCAGAAATTGTTCGCCCTCTATAACACTGATAGAGAGATATGCACAGTTGTTTGCTCCCCCAGGTATTAATACATACTCTGAGTAAATTACTAAATAAAAAGTGATTTTATTAAATACAGACAGTAGGATTTAAGTGGTTCCAAGTAGTAACAGACAGAGCAAAGTAAGTCACAAGCAAAATAAAATAAAATGCGCAAATCTATGCCTAATCAAACTGAATACAGATAATCTCACCCTCAGAGATGCTTCAGTAAGCTTTTTCTCAGACTGGACACCTTCCAGGCCTGGGCACAATTCTTTCCCCTGGTACAGCTCTTGTTGCAACTCAGGTGATAGCTAGGGGATTCTTCATGATGGCTCCTCCCCCTCTGTTCTCTTCCACCCCTTTATATATCTTTTGCATAAGGCGGGAACCCTTTGTCCCTCTGGGTTTCCACCCCCCCTCACTGGAAAAGCACCAGGTTAAAGATGGATTCCAGTTCAGGTGACATGATCACATGTCACTGCAAGACTTCATTACTCACTTGCCAGCACACACATATACAGGGAGACTCACAGGTAAACAGCCATCTGCAGACAATGGGAGTCATCAAGTTTCCAAACCATCATTAATGGCCCACACTTTACATAATTACAATAGGCCCTCAGAGTTGCATTTTATATTTCTAGTTTTAGATACAAGAGTGGTACATTTCTACAAATAGGTTGATCACACTCAGTAGATTATGAGCTTTGTAATGATACCTTACAAGAGACCTTTTGCACAAAGCATATCCCATTTGCATTATAGTCACTTATTATCAATTTTTTAATAAAACTATCCCAGTTACATTATATTCACTTATTGTCATGTTTTTATAAAACCATGTAGACTGCACAACGTCACAATATGTACATAAGTAAATTGCAAAATATGGCACAGATGGGTCTTGAAAGCAGATATGTTAGTATATGACAGCATACTGTGTAAGAGAATGAGCAACAAGGGACATTTTGTTTAACTTTGGGGAAAGTCACAAATCATAGTGCAGCATAGTTTCATAAAAGTCAGAGATGGAGAAGACCTATTTACCCTACTGGTCACCCAATCCATCTGCTTACCAATGCAGGCTTGTTTCCTGCAGTATATTTTTCAGTGTTTTGTTCTGGATAGTTTTAAAAATCCCATGTGTTGGGACTTCCAGCACATCTGTTGGAACTCAGGAGACTACTCCCTATCACAAACTCAGTCAGGAGCTTTTTTCTGATATACTCAAGCTAATTATTTTTCTTTTCTTAATTCTATCCCACTGCCTAGTTACACCAGTGCATTACATCAAATAACTCCTCTTCATCCTTTAAGAGGTGCATCTCAGAGCTCATAGCCCAGGGAGTGGAGGTGGGGGACTCTGGTAGCTTTAAACCAGCTTTGTGCATTTCCAATCCTGAGCTGGCCTGCAGTCTCTAGTGTAATTTAGACAGCCCTGAAAGTCCATCTCGAAATTTTAGCAGAACTTTCTCGTGCAGGGTATGTGACATTACAGTACCATAACCAGAAAATGCTAAGCATCCACCTTCTGAAAATCAGACTCCTGTCAAACAGTGTTTCAAATTGGAAAGCTAAAAAATGGAGGCACTCAAAATTACTAGTTACTTTTTAAAACATGGGCTATTAATTCTCACAGCCCCCCGGTGATAAATGTATAATCTCCATTTGCCTATAGAAAAATGGAAGCATGGGGATTAAATGATTTGCACGTCACACATGGAGACATTGTCATGCCTGGAGTTAAAATCTGGACAACTGGCTCCTACTTCTGTGCTCATACCACACCTCTCTCACACACAGCAAAATGTAATGTGTAAAGATGTGTGCGCAGCTGGATCTGGCCAGCTGAAAGATGACTGAGGAATTAAAAAGATCTAAGTCTCAGATGACAAGGTGGGAGAGGTAATATCCTTTATAGAACCAATTTCTGTTGGTGAAAGAGACAAGCTTTTGATCTACACAGATCTCTTCTTCAACACTGCAAACATAAGACTCAGATGCACAGCTTGATCAATCTCAAAACATCTTTGATTCCACACACCCTCTAAGCATCACCAAACGTACTACATTTCAGGCTCTCAGCTGGGCTGACCACAAGCCAGCCTTTCATCTAGAAAGATTTGTTCTGTTAGGTGGCCTGATGAAGGATATTTGTCAGAGAAGGGGCGGGGAGGGAAGTTTGTTAGAATGCTCCTGCTTTGTCCAGGTTTCTAACTTTATTTGGATTTTAAATAACTGTTCTGAACTTGTAGGTTCTTAATTCATCAGGGAGTTCACTATTACTCTCCAATGCCTTTTTCTATAAACACTATAAAAATAGTTGATCATATTCTTGGAAAGAAGCAAGAAAGGAACAAATCAGCCTATTTTACTCAATCCTAATACTGCTGATTTATACTGTAACAGCAGGCAGGTGGTAATAAAAATCAAGTGTGCTGTGGCGCCTACAGAGTGCAGGGAGCCTGTGCAGCTAACACGGTGTTCCAATAGGAGGCGATTCCTAGGTTTTGGAAGACAGAGTTGGGAACTCAGCCCTTCCTCTTTCCAAGATGGAAAGAGCTGAAGCCTGGAGCTGTCAATGCACTCTGGGAAGCTGAAAAAGAAGGGAAATGTGACAAAACCACCACATCACCTGTGGGTGAACACTTTTCACTCAGCGATCACTCTGTATCAGACTAATCAGTCCTCACCTTCAAAGGCATCCTGCACAACACTTTCAAAAGATAAGCCTGGGAGTTTAAATTAAAAAAACTTTGCTAGACACTTAAAAACCATGGACTGAATAGAAACACTGGAATTACCGCTTATTACAACAATCTATAACCTATAATCTAACAACACTCCCCCCCCCAAGTTACCTTTTCCCCTCCCCTCTTTTCCTTTCCCCCCTATGACTAGAACCAATGGGCCCTACTTTTGCTAAACAATTCGTTCAAATCTTGTATTGCCCAGTGACCCTCTGAGTTAGTTTCCTAGACCTGAAGCAGAGCTCTGGGCAGCTCCAAAGCTTGTCTTGCTCACCGACAGAAGCTGGTCCAATCCAAGCTATTAGCTCACCTACCTGGTCTGGCTAAGGCAGCAGAGGGGGTGCAGGTGTCTGCCAAGGGGCCGGGCTGAATGCTCCCTGCCCCGAGGGAGGCACTGCTGCCTGCTCCACCGGGGCTGCCTGCCCCCTGGCTTGGAGGGGGAGGCAGCTGACGTCAAGGTCTAGCGCGGGCCTGCCTGGCCCTTCATTAAAGGCTGTGCTGCGCGGGGGGCATGGCAGGAGCCGCGGGCGAGGAGCTCAAGGAGCGGGCGGTGCCAGTGCCAGCCCGGCTGCAGAGGGAAGCAGCCGCTGCAGGAGCGGGGACGCCCTGTCCCGCTGAAGTCAGTGCCTGAGCTCGCCCGGGCTGGGGACTCGCCTCCCCTGCGCTCCGCTGGCTGGGGCTGCCGCGGGGAGCTGGATGCCGCCCGCGGAGCGGGAGAAAGGGGGGCGGCGGCGCAGCGGCTCTCCGGCCCGGCCGCCGCCCCAGCACGGGGCCAGGACAGGGACGGGCGGCAGCCGGCCGCAGCCCCCCATCGCAGCCAGGGGCCGGCGCTCGTGCCGGGTGCCCAAGTGCGCGCGCTGCAGGAACCACGGCGTGGTGTCCGGCCTGAAGGGCCACAAGCGGCTGTGCCGGTGGCGGGACTGCGCGTGCGCCGGCTGCCGCCTGGTGCTGGAGCGGCAGCGCGTGACGGCCGCGCAGGTGGCTCTGCGGAGGCAGCAGCGCGCCGGGCAGGTGAGCACGGGGCAGCCCCGCGCGCGCGCGCTGAAGCAGCGGCGCTCAGGCAGGGCTGCAGTGGCGGAGGGTAGAGTCTGAGTGCTGCGGGGGAGGGAGCAAATCTCCCGCCTGGTGAGATAAATCTTATATTGAGAGTTGCTCTATTAAAGGACTCAGGCGAGCTGGGTTCTGTGCCTGGCTTAGCCACGGGCCCGGCGTGCCTCAGTTTCCCTATCTGTAAAATGGGGTAATGGTACTGCCCTCCTCTGTAAAGTGGTTTGAGCTCTCTGGATGAAAAGCACTAGGTAAGAGCTAGCATTACATTATCAGTTGCTCTTACCTTGTCCCCTACTTGTTTTAGTTTAGTACAGCCTTGCAATTGGGGCCCTGGCTGAAGTTTTAGTACATTTTAGAATGATGATAGAGGTTAACAAACATTTTATTGTATTTGTTAAATATTCCTGCAAATTTGAAAACTGGATAAATGCTCAACATATAATGCACTACTTAGGCTCCTACCATAAATCCATATGTAGCTACCTCAATAAGTAGCCAGGTTTTCACGTGCCAAACACCCACCAACTCCACTGACTTCAGTAGGTGTTCAGCACTCTTGATAACAGAGCCAAGTATTTAGGTGCCCAAATATGGATGTCAGAACTTAACTATATTATGAAATATTTAGCTCTTACATAGCACTTTTTATCAGTAGATCACAAAGGGATTTACAAAGGAGGTAAGTATCATTATCTTTCCCTTTGGCTTTTGTTCTTAAACGTCTTGGTTTAGGTATTTCTTACTATGTAATTGCTTTACTTAAGCTTCAAGAAAATAGAGCTCTGGGTAAAGCTCGAAAGTTTGTCTCTATTACCAACAGAAGTTGGTCTAATAAAAGCTATTACCTCACCCATCTTGTCTCAGCGCATTTAATATGAACTGTAGGATCTGGACCCTTTAATGCTGCTGTGTGTATGCACTAACAGTACTATTTTTGTATTATTTCTGTAGAATTAGACTGCAGCCCCAAACAATTCAGGGTTGAAGTCTCAGTTCCTCTGTAATTATCCTAATATTAAAGGACTGAGGGAAGTACCAATAGGCCAGCCTGACAAGCTTTTTCCAAAAGAATCTGCTATCCTATAGGAAAAGGAAATGTAGATTGTGATGTTCTGAACAATCTCCTGTTGGATGAAATCATGGTGCAGTAGTAAGTCTGCTTTTTTTTGGCAGAATCCTGTTGTAATTCCTCAGTGGTGTAAAAGAAGATGGAGTAACTGACAAAAGTTATTTCCCTTTCTTAAATTGGCAACAAAATGAGTGTTTATTCAGGTAGCTAGATTAAGTTTCCAAATCCCTAACAAGAATTACATTTAAAAAGGTTGAATACGTACTCAGTATTCACAAAATAGGATGCTAATATTTGTCTTCATTTTGAGTGATATTTTCCTCCGTCCTTCAAAATACTTTCAATATTCTTGCTGTACTAACTTTAGTAGCATCTTAGTAATGAAAAATATAAGCCCCCAATCGACACTTAAAACTTAGTTCAACATGGCTATGATGCTCAGTGGTGTGAAAAAATCCACACTGCTGACTGAAGTAGTTATCCCAATCTAGCCTCTGCTGTAGACATAGCTAGGTTGATGGAAGAATGTTTCCATCAACCTAGGTACAATCACTAGTGGTGCTGTAGTTCCTACAGCCATGGAAAAACCCCTTCCATTGCTGTAGTCTGTGTCTGCATTAGGGGGTGCGCAGTATAGCTACAATGGTGTAGCCATGTCACTGTGGTGCCCATAGTATAGACATGGCTTAAATGGATTGCGTGGTTTATCTTATTTTCTCTTTCCATAACTCTGCACAGGTTAAGAAAGATGAAGATGAACATTCTCTGCTATCAACTAGTTGCAGATTAAACTATCTCTATCCCAAGAATACCAGCACCTGGGCCAAAAGCATACTGGCAGGTAAGGATCTGTCTATCTATAGCCTCAACTTGGCAAGATACTTATGCCTCCTTTTGGGACACTGTCCATCCCAAAATAGCCTTTGTAACAGTTGGCCTTTGGAATTTCCAAGAAGGATGCTCTCTGTCTCAAGGTAGAGTACATCCCATATTTCAGTTGAGGAACAGATTTAAGCTAAAATTAAATGTGTAACTATTAAACCAAAACAAGTGCCCTGTCCAGTTTAAACTGGTGCAAATATGTGTAGACAAGGCCAAAAGTGCAAAATTTTGACAGCATGGGCAATTAACCATTAGAACAGACTAGCAAGGGGTGTCATGGATTCAGTCATTTGAAATCTTTAAATCAAGACTGAATGCCTCTCTAAAAAGATATGCCTGAGTTCAACCACATTGTACTTGGGCTTGATGAAGGAATTATTAGGTGAAATTCTATGGCCTGTGTTATGCGGGTCAGATTAGAATATCATAACGGTCCCTTTTAGTCTTAACGTGTGTGAATTGAATGGAGATTAGGCATAGAGCTGGGTGAAATTCTAAAAAATTCTTCATAGAAAAACGAGGTTTTTTCAGCGCCCAAAACTATCCAATTGACAGGTTGCATTGTATTTGTTTTTATTTTTTTGGACCAAGACAACATTTCATTTAGACTTCATTTAGAAAAAGTAGAAATGCTTTGTTTCAACTCTGATTTGCAATAGCATTCCCATTCAAATTTGGCCAATTAAAAAACAAAAACAAACAACAACACACCACCAAAAAATGGGAAGACACCTGAAATAGCTGAATTGAAATGAAAAAACTTGGGGGAAAAAAGTTTTGGTCAATTCAAAACAATTTGAGTTTTTGATTTAATGAAAAAAATTAAATTGTTTTGATTTGAATTGGATTGGATTTCTTTGTGGGATTCATTCAGCCCCTGAACTGAAAAATCCATTATTTTCTCATTTTTACTTAGGAAGAAACTTTTCCTTTTGGGCATGTTATTCTATAATTGTCTTCTGAAGCAGATGGTCCTGGGCACCTAATGGTCTGATCCATTATGATAATTCCTGTGTTCCTAAGATATTGGCAGTGATGGACGTAGTAGGGCCACAGGCAAGAAGCTATGATACCTGCATTGACTTGAGTGGGAATGCTCAGGCCCTATGTTTGTAAAGCCCCTTGTACATTTTATAGCACTGAATAGTTATTTAAATTTTAATCATAATGCAAAAAGTATAGTTCCACTTAAACATAAAATCCTAGCCTTGCTAGTAAAATTTTTGCAAATACAGGACAAGGATCATGACTTACGAGGAGAGGCTGAGGGAACTGGGCTTATTTAGTCTGCAGAAGAGAAGAGTGAGGGGGGATTTGATAGCAGCCTTCAATTACCTGAAGTGGGGTTCTGAAGAGGATGGAGCTCGGCTGTTCTCAGTGGTGGCACATGACAGAACAAGAAGCAATGGTCTCAAATTGCAGTGGGGGAGGTCTAGGTTGGACATTAGGAAAAACTATTTCACTAGGAGGGTGATGAAGCACTAGAATGGGTTACCTTAGGAGGTGGTGAAATCTCCATCTGTAGAGGTTTTTAAGCCCTGGCTTGACAAAGCCCTGGCTGGGATGCTTTAGTTGGGATTGGTCCTTTTTTGAGCAGGGGGTTGGACTAGATGACCTGAAGTTTCTTCCAACCCTAATCTTCTATGATTCTATGACTGCAAATGATCAAAAATATGTGTTTCTACTTTCTAATTTTCATCTTTGTTAGATAGTCCAGACTAGTCCGAGGGTTAGACAGGTTATCCCTTACATGATTCAGGTAAGAATGAAGTGAAATCTATAAGTGACTGTTTTTTAAATTAATAAAACCTTTCAACAAATATTTCTAGGAGGCAGTAAAATAATATTGTCCATTAAGATAAGTTCTTAGTTTATAGGACAGCATGGTGTACCAGACAGAGCACTGGACTGGGAATTAGGAGCCTGGGAAAGTTACTTTCCTGCTCTGCATTTCCCCTCTTGTCCTTTGTCTGACTTGCCTAGTTAGACTAAACTCTTCCAGGCAGGGTCCAGGGATGTCTGTTACTACATGTTTGCACAGCATCTAGCACAAAGGGGCTCTGATCTTAGCTAGGACCTATTGTACACTACAGTAATGTACAAATAATTGATTATGAGAATGATAAAGAGTACTAAAGGAAGCTTTTCATTTGTTCTCCTAGGGTATAAACCTCCTTCACAGGAAAGCCAACTCCTCTTTTCTAACCTGAGTGAGAGAATGAGGAAACGAAGAACATTTGCAGATAAAGAGCTGGAATGCATAATGTTGGAGAGAGAACTTAGGCAGAGAGAACTAAAGGACTTAGCTGTAGCTCAAAGTCTACAAAGACCAAATGAAGACTTTTTACCAGGCACAGAAACAAACCCATTTAGGATTGGACACAGCCAGCTTTGTGACTCAACATATTTTAACCACAATTTGATAAATGTTTGGTTTCCTTTGATACATTCAAGCACAATGCTTTATCAGACTAGAGATTTTTTCCTGCCAAATGTAACTACTTTTACATCAGACCAAATCGAAAGCAACCTTTTACAGAAATATACCTTTACTAAGTATGCAGAGAAATATGCACAAGTGTGTAAGGAGCTGGCTCAGGCCAATATTTTAGCCAAAGAACTTGGCTCCTTTCAGAGCGATTTGAGATCGAAGGCAACAAAAACACAAGCAAGTTTTGAAAAAGTTAAAGAACATTTTGTATCCAACCAGAAGCAGGACATTGGCTCAGAAGTTTTTATCTTACAAAATGATCCTTCCATACCAGAAAAGCAGCAAGTGAGCCAACATGTGAAAAATAAGTGTTCTCTGGCAAAGGAGAACCTCAGACACTTAGCTAGAGTATCCCAAGAATGCTATTCAGAAATGAAAATTAAAAATCAGAGCTTGTCATTTTCAGTGGAATCCTTGTTAAAAGTCTAAACAGGTAGTTAGGGCCCAGTTCTACTACTTTGGAATTCAGTGACAAAATCTTACTGACTCAATGTATCAACTGTGTGCCTGATTCTCTAACCCTTTCTCACATGGGTAGGCCCATTGACTTGAGTCTGATCATCATGCTCCCAATGAAGTCAATACAAAACATCCAGTCTTTAGTGGGAGTTGGTTCATGCCCCCAAATGGGACTACTTGTGAGAGTAAGGAATACTTGAGTGAGTAGCAAGGTCAGGCTCAGTGTTGAAGATAGATTACTTTCAGAGTGCTGTGAGTAAAGAAAAACACTATGTAGTATTATTTTAATAGTCTGTTGTTCTAACATTGTATGTTGTCTGTATATAAAATAGTATTTTAAATAAAGAAATTAAAACTACAACTATCAAAAATATATAGAACTACTGTAGATTTTGTAACTTAAACTAAACATGTATTTGGGGGTGGTGGGTGATATTTTGGCTTTTTTTTTTTTAAATTACTTGTTAGTGCATGTATTAATTTGCAAGACAATGTAAATGGGTGTGTTTGCATACTGAATAAAAGTGATAAGATGTCATTTTGTGGAAATGGAAAACCAGTTTATTTGAATAAAATGGGCTTAATTGATACAAAGTCTTAATTTGCTGATGTAATATGATACAAGGGCACATTTTTACACCATTGTTCAACATATTAAGGCCTCATTCACTTGTCACATTGGTATAAACCAGGACTAATTCCAATGAAGCCTAATCTAAAGTCCATTGAAGCCATTGGAAAGACTCCCATTGATTTTTAGTGAGCTTAAACGACCAGTGAATCAAACCCTAAAATGCATACCAAAAAAAAAAAAAAAAAAAAAAAAAAGAGTCCAGCACTTGCTCTGTTTTCAGCATACCTAATGGAATATTCAAGCAAACAAAATAATGTAATCATATTTAATATGTACACTCTGGCTTGACTGTACAAGACAGATTCTGGGCCACATCCTCAGCTGGTATGCACACAGATGAAATCTCTAAGATTCGAATAGCAGCCTAGCAGATATTCACAGGCAGAATTTGGTCCCAAACTGGAGGGAGTATGCTACAGGGTGATGTGCCCTTGGGGAAAGGAAAAGACTTGCCAATCACTTCAAAGATCCATGCTCACTCCTCACATAGGGCCACATTATGCCACTGATTAACTAGAACTTCCGCTAGCAGGTAATAGGGAGCTTTGCTTAAAAAATGACTTGTATCCAAATGGATTTTTAGGGACAGGGATTCAAGCATTACACGTGTGAGAATCTCATTCAATTAACAAGAAAACAAGCTTTTGCGGGGTCGCTTGAGGGGGAAGCTTGCCCTTGTATTGACTGGGTTATTCCTGTTCTTTACACAGTTGAGTGCATCTACAGTAGAAAGATTGGTTTTCCCTTCCCCCACATCATCATTGGAGCTGCACTGCTGGTGGAAAAACAGACATGATTTTCCTGGTGAAGACAAGGACCACAAGAGCTTTGGTTTCCAGGGCTGTGATGTTTTACATGAATTTTAAATTAACCTACAAAAATAAATTATAAGTGTTGATGAGAACAACATTAGGGCCAAGTTTCTCTCCCCAGTGCTTGCCTGAGCAGCTTGTCTTGATACCAGGGAATCCATTGAATCCTCCCACTAAACCACATAGTGGCAATGGAGTCCATCTGCTATTCACCCTACCAAGCAGGGCTGAAGGACTACAGGAATAATGTAATAGCTGGTAGTCTAGCCCAAAGGAAAAGCTCAGATGGGGTTCCTGTGGCAGTGACCTCTGCACACCCCTTGCATGACCTCCCCAAGTTCTGCTCCCCATTTTGTGTCGCAGTGGTGGATTAATTCTGTGGTAAGAACAGGGGTTCTCTCTAGGAGAACAGACCCTTCCCATATGTAATGAGAAATCTTGTATTTGAACAGCAACCAGCCCCTGAGTAAAGCAGCAAAATTCAAAGGTTTATTTTGTCAAGATCTCACTCCAAGATCAGGAAGTTATCTTTTTTCAGCAGGATAGTTAATAGAACACAGGCAGGGTTTCTGGAATACAGTAGCAATAGTAAGACCCCAACAAAGATACGAGTGACTATATTGGATACAAATGGCCCAGTTTTACACCATCGTTCAAACACATTATATTATGCCACTTATAAACACACTCAAATCTGTTAACAGATTTCAGTGGTCCCCTGTCAGTCCTATCTGAAGTCCTATTGATTTCAATAGGATTTATGCACCCACAGGGTTTACAGGATCAGGCCCAAAATGTTATATGTTTGACTATGATGTATCTTATTAGGTGCTGATAATTTTACATTTATTGGCCCCAATTCTAAGTTATTGGCCCTGATTCTAACTCTGCCAAAACTCCCATGGATCTGAAGAGGATATGGACCAAATAGCTGACAGCGTTACCATGAAAAATTTTGTGGACAACTTCAATATTTGACAGCTGTCATAGACACAGTAAGCTCTTTGGGGAGTGGCCATCTCTTTGATGTGTTTATACAGTGCCTAACACAGTGGGGCTCTGAGCGATGACAGTGGTTCCTTCGTGCTACCACAATATCAGTTAATAATATTAAAAAACAACCAACATCACCAGATGTGTAGATGCAGAAAATTCTGAACACTTGCACAATACACAGTGAAACTCTAGTTGTAATCATAGGTTGGTTGGCAATGTGACCCAGAGCACCAATTGTTATCTAATGCAATGGAGAAGATAAATGTGAGTAGCAGCACCCTCTGAAATATTGTGAATCCAAGAGCTCATAAATATGCGAGAAGGCCATCCCTGGGTTCAGACAAGTCATTTAGTACATCTGAAATTGAAAGCAATTCCATTTGTTTTCAAAAAGATGAGAAGATTTTGACTCCATGCTATTATACAGTCTGGACCTCGTACTCACTTATCATTTGTATTATGGTAGTGCCAAGAGACTCCTATCAGGATGCAGGCTGCATAGTGGTGGGCAGTGTATTAGTATACTAAAGGACAGTCCCTGCTCCCAAAAGTACACAGTTTAGATGAAATAATGTCTAATAATAAGTATTCTCTTAACTTTTCATAGTTATGCAGCTATGTTTGTATCCTTATAAAAAATTTTTCAATAATGAAATATTAAGTCCTGATCTTTATCATGAAAGATCCATCTAAAACATTGGAGTAAAATTCAGGATTGAAAAATTTACCCTTTATTCTTAATCTTACAAAAATCCCATTGACAGAGGACTTTCTCAGTTAAGGCTCACAAATTTTAGCCCACCATTCTCAAAGTCACTGTTCAATTACTTAATATAGGCTGGAACTTAGACGTCTGACTAAGCAGCATAAAGAGGCTGGTAGAGCCATGCTTTGTGTACATTCTGGTTGATATACATTCAGGTTTTTTTTTATTGAAGTGTTCATCCATTAAGTAAGTTTAAGTTGATTAAAAGCTCAGGAGTGTTTTGTCAAATTTTCCAAGCCCATTGAATTGAATTAAAAATGTAATCAACTTAAAACAAATAGAACAAAACATTAATCTAATCTGTCAGTTTCAGGTTGACTGTAAAGAAAACACTATTCTCGTGACCCATGACCTTGATGCTTATGTTATAATACAAAGTCCCCCATCATAGAAATGGAACACAAAACCTTTCACAATTCATTTCTTCCCCACTTATGCAGCCAGTGTGGGCCATATCGGAGACTGTGTGTGTGTGTGTGAGAGAGATTTTATTTATATAGGAATTTTATAGTGCACATCACCATAGTATTTGAGTAGTAATCTGATGAAGACTAGGATCACAATTGATAAGGACCATATGCTTTGCAGTAAATGTATACAAGGGCATGGATCTGTAGAAATCTTCTACAAGAATTAACTAAGTTAATGCACATAACATGCCATCTAGGCAGGAGAGAATATTTGTGGTATGTAGTAACTGGCAGTAGAGCTGCTAAAAAACAACAACAGGGATATCTTGCTAGGACAGATCCATAGCACTGCAGTACATATGGTAGCATATGAAACGGGGGGCAAAGGCATTTGTAAATATGCAGTAAGCTATTTTTTTAAACCTCTTTCAATTTGACATGGAACTCATGCACTCCTGCCCTTTGCAGATGGCACTGGTATACTTAGAAATCACTAAGGCCTCAATCCAGCAAGCCAATTAATCGTGTCCTTAACTCAGAATCCCATGAGCAGTCCCATTGACTTCAATGGGATTATTTGTATGCTTAAATGCCTTGCTTGATCAAAGTCTAAAAATCAGTAATGTTATTGTGTGCAAAGATTCAGACTTCTGCTGAGGGCATGGTATGACTACTTATATCAGCAATAACTTAGCAGCCATTTCTGCACTAAGTTATTGTTTTGGAACAGTGGTTTTTATCATGTGTTCCATGGACCCCTGGTAGGGTGACCAGACAGTAAATGTGAAAAATCAGGACAGGGGGTGGGGGAGTAATAGGCAGGGCCAGCGCTTCCATTTAGGTGACCTAGGCGGTCGCCTAGGGCACCAGGATTTGGGTGGGGGGGCATTTTGCCGCCCTTGGCGGCAATTTGGCAGCGGGGGGTCCTTCCGCGCTCCGGGTCTTCGGCAGCAATTCTGTGGCGGGTCCTTCACTCGCTCCGGGACCCGCTGCCGAAGTGCCCCGAAGACCAGGAGTGCAGAAGGACCCCCCCCCGCTGCCGAATTGCCGACGATGACCGGGAGTGCGGAAGGACCCCCGTCTAGGGTGCCAAAAACCCTGGCGCCACTCCTGGTAATAGAAGCCTATATAAGAAAAAGACCCAAAAATCGGGACTGTCCCTATAAAAATCGGGACATCTGGTCACCCTAACCCTTGAGGGTCCATAGATTATGTCTAAGATTTCCAAAGGGGTACACACCTTCATTCAAAATTGTTTAGAGGTCTGCAAATGATGAGAGGTTGAAAACTACTGTTTTGGAATAACTGAATTGCTTTCAAGGCCATTATACAGAGTAGTTTGACTTCCTTTACACCTCCCATGTTGTCACATTCCACATCCCTCTTTGTATCTTTTGCAGAGTTTTTGAAAATCTTCTGCATGAGCCCATTTAGTGTGCAAGCTGTTTTGGCATCATATCAGTAGTAGGTTTTGCCTTGGGCTTTTGAGCCAGTTTTACTATCAGTTTTATACCCTTCCATGCAAATTACAGGACCATAAACAATAGCATTTAATTCTTTACATTCAAATATTACCTAAATTAGTGCTTGCAACACTCCTGTGAGATAGTAACTATTTTATTCCTAATTTTTGAGATGGGGAAACTGAGACACGGAGCAGTTAGATTTGCCAGAAGCCACGGAGCAAATCAATGGAAGAATAAAGACTACAGCCCAGATCTCAGAACTCCTAGCCCTAATCTTAATCCACTAAACAACACTGCCTTTCAAGCTAGTACCTTCTACATAAGGATTTTTTTACACTACACAGATAATTCAGTCTAAAAAAATACTCAAAGCATAAAACCTTCATGAAATGTCCAACTGCACCTGAGTGCCTGGTGCACCCAGCATTCTCCTAGACTAACCTTCTAGTTCACGGCTTGGCAAACACAAAAAACGCTGAGAAATGTGTGACAAGTGGTTCAAAACCCTTGTCAGATCTCAGTCTTGGTAGCCTATTAGTCCAGTCTCCCATAGTAGTCTGACCTAGCATGATTCTTGTAGCCAACCTATAGAAACATTATTTCATTTTTAAAAGGTTTTATCACTGTGTTTCTAAACAATCTGAGTCTACAACTAACAAAGGTGTCATTCTCCCCAAAGATACTGGCATCTTATAGCTTCTCTCCTGCCCCGCCCCCCAGCTGCAGCTCCCTCCACAGCGTCCCCTACACCTTTCCCTCTGCCAGGGCTCTCCTAGGACTAGAAGAAGTGCAGCAGGCCATGGCTGAGGTGATTGCCTCTACTGTTATAAATTCCTAGGGCGGAATCCACAAACCAACGTAGGCGCTGCTACATGCTACAGACCCGTCATCAGTTTAACTACGTTGCTCAGGGATGTGGATTTTTCACTCCCCTGAGCAACGTAGTTATACCAACGTAGCCCTCGACATAGACAGCGCTAGGTCAGCAGGAGAGCTTCTCCCATTGACATAGCTACGACCTCTCAGGGAGGTGGATTAATTATGCCAATGGGAGAAACTCTGCTGTGGGCATAACAGCGTCTTCACTAAAGTGCTACAGCAGCACTGGGAATGAGTTAGGCGCCTGCCTTGCTCCCTGCTAAAAACAGCCAGCGGAGGTGCTGCTGCTACCACACCTCCCTTGTAACATGTATCTCAGGAGTTAAAGCTCTCACCTAGAAGGTAGGAGACCCAGGTTCAATTCCCTGTGGTCTGCACAGAGTCTCCCACTTC
Organism: Emys orbicularis; assembly: GCF_028017835.1. Taxonomy (NCBI): domain Eukaryota; kingdom Metazoa; phylum Chordata; order Testudines; family Emydidae; genus Emys; species Emys orbicularis. Next base: position 12,218,334 of record NC_088690.1, read on the forward strand.
CATAAGCAGGTTCTAACCACTGGGCTATTAGGATGTGGGGTTCCCTCAGTCTGTTAAGACTCTTCCCTGTAGATAAATAATGAAAACATGATTGGGTCAGAGGGCACACAAGCGAGAATAACTCTGTAGTCCAGTGGTTAGGGCACCCTTCTTGGGGGCTGGAGACCTTGGGTCAAGTCCTGCTGCTCCAATCATTCTCTCCCTCACTCCTGTGCCTGGATTATTAGGACCGGCAGGTAAATTTAGTGCCATTAAGAAATATGGAAGTATTTGTGGGTATCCTGCTGATGCTTTATTGATTTTCCTTCCAGCATAACTACTTCAAGCTAAAGCTAGTGACCTTCCCTAATGCACTTTGCTTTATTGTGTAGTTTCTTGTGTGCTTTGCACTTTTTATTTACACAATAAAAAAAAGACTAGAGGGAAAACAATGTTTCTTTATGTTAGAAGTATAGTGGCCTCACATGTCAATATTTCTTTTCTCCCTATGCACTCAGACTTTATTTATTTTTTTAAACACTTTGGCTTCTTTTAAGGAGATTTAAGTTTCAGAGCAAACCCGTTACCAGCAACTTGCTCAGCTTCATATTGCACACTGGGCTGATCACATTTGTTATGTCTACCAGCTGATAGAGTTTTCTGAAAATATTTAGCCTGTAATGCAACCCTCCTAGTCTTCTGTTTTTATTGCAAACATGCAATTAATCACCCTAATTGTTCCAATTACCCAGAAGCCCAAGTTATTATGATAAAAAATAATGAAATTAGACTATAGTCAAAGTTTGAAAGTTTAAATGTTCACTTGAGTAACATTTGCACACAGAAAATGAATTCAACTACTATTTATTTGTATATAGGAGAAACCAGTGAGTTAGATCATGCAATTCTTCAAGAATGTAAATGAGCAATCTGAATAATAATGATGAAAGTTGCCATAATGTGCAAAATATTATTTGTGGATCTCAAAGTGCTTTACAAATTCTAATTGATTGTCATAGTACAACCGATAGGTAAGTGAGTATTGTCACACTAGTTATATAGATGAATAATCTGAAGAACAGAGAGGTTAAGTAATTTGTTTTAAGACTATACAATGAGTCAACGGCTGAGCTCTGAATGGAACCCATGCCCAGGCGTGGCTCTAATTACTAGACAACATTACCTCTCATGTAATACTCTTGCATGAGGAGGACTTGAGGAAATTAGCATACATGCACACAGAAAATAATGGTTAGGCAGTGTTATAGTTGTAAATCAAATCAACAAGACCAAAGAAATTAAGAGATAAACTACTGATACCCTTTACTTCTGTTGCTATATCTATCTAGGTGTTGCAATATATTATTCTAGGTTACATAAAATAATTGTTTTCCATCCTGTGTCAATGCCCAGACCTACAGCAATATGTCTGGTTCCATGGGGTGGTAGGTCTGGGTAAATGCTGATTTTTTTAATCATACCCAGTGTATTTTAGTTAGGGTTCTGGAACAAAATTTCAATTCAGAAAGTGAAACCAAAACAGTTTTGTTCTTATATAAATTAAAAACACAGTTAAGAAATTCCCCCAAATAGTCCCTGTGCTAAGAGCTTGGATACTGTAAATTTCACTAATTTGGCATAAATTTTCACACCTACTTAGGAAATCCTTGCACATAGATTTTAAAATTTAAATATAGACATAATCCTGACAACAGTGATCCTAGTGGGTAGGTCTTTAATAGTTGTGGCGTTCCACGAAGGTTGAAAAAATCCCCACAATTCCAATCAGCCTTGAAGAAAATAACTGTAGTGTAAGTGCTTCTCGTTAAAAGGAAGTGACCTTTGCATGTACAAAAAAAACAATGTGATTTTATTTTGCACCCCAGTGGCTGACCAGGATGTGTCTAGTGTTTGCTTGAAAACTGTTAGGTTTTGAAACAAGAGGGCCTGATTCTCCCCTCACATTAGTGTAACTCCATTGATTTCAATGGGTTATGCTTGATCAACACAGAGGTGAGTGAGAACAGAACGTGGCCTAGAGCATAGAGCTGAGAAGTTGTTTGGGCTAATATGATTTGTGTGTCTACCTCTGGTGTATGATTTAATACTGACTAACAACTGATAGAAGGTTAGTGTAGTCATTAGATCTAGTATGATAAAAAGGAGTCCTCCGAGTTAATGGTTCTCAACTTTTCCAGACTACTGGAGGGATAGCTCAGTGGTTTGAGCATTGGCCTGCTAAACCCAGGGTTGTGAATTCAATCCTTGAGGGGACGCTTTAGGGATTTGGGGCAAAAATATGTCTGGGGATTGGTCCTGCTTTGAGCAGGGGGTTGGACTAGATGACCTCCTGAGGTCCCTTCCAACCCTGATATTCTATGATGCCTGAATCCTGCTGAAAGGGGCTAAAGTTGAAGGCCCACTGCCCAGCATGGAAGCATGTAACTTAGCTTCATGGGGCCCCTTGTGACATGGTTGCCATCTCCTAATGCTGATCCTACACTTGTGACACCTCTAAACCTGTCCTGCAACCCACCCAAGGGGTTGAGAAACACTGATTTAGAGGAGTTGCTGTACCTCCAAGGGTACGTATACTCCTTGTTGAGAACCACTGCTCTGAATGTACCTATCAAAGGGCAAAAAAGAAAATATGTATTTAGCCAATCCAGACCAAGTTCTTCTCCCGGCAATCCATGCAAGTCTTAGACAAGGCACACATGCTTTGTGTTCTCATAGGAAAATGATTTGTTTTGTTTGGTTTTATTTCATTCCTTACGTGTCAGGTCTGACTTCAGTGGGCTTGGGATCAAGCCCTAAGGCCCAGATTTTTAAAAGTATTTAGATGTCTACAAATGCAGATAAATGCTTCGTGGGATTTTCAAAAGCAACAAGGTTCAGATCCTCAACTACACTTATCTTTGGGGATATGGGCCTATGCGCCTAACTTTCGTTGAGTTCAAGGAGAGTAAGGGGCTTGGGGATGAATCCAGGGCTCCTACAAGTCCCCTCCCTTTATTCACCCACCTGATTGCAGCACTGTAGTGGCAAGTAATGGGCTAGGAGCCCCTGCTTTACCCACCATAACCAGACATTCACTCTAAGCAGGCAGAGTAGGGGCTTACAGGGGTTTTACTCCCTGTCCAGCTGAATAAGTGGTGACAATCTAGCCCTATGTCTGTACATCACCTAGCACAGGGGTGGGTAAACTATGGCCCGGGGGCCGCATCCAGCCCTTCAGACATTTTAGTCTGGCCCTCGAGCTCCCGATGGGGAGCGGGGTCTGGAGCTTGCCCTGCTCTGCACATGCTGTTGCTCTGTGCGGCTCCCAGAAGCGGCGGCATGTTCCCCCTCTGGCTCCTAAGTGTAGGGGCAGCCAGGGGGCTCCGCACGCTGCCCCACCCCAAGCGCCGCCCCCCACAGCTCCCATTGGCCGGGAACCATGAGCATCCATGGCCCGCCATACAATTTCCATACTCAGATGTGGCCTTCAGGCCAAAAAGTTTGCCCACCCCTGACCTAGCACAATGCAGGCTCCACTCTGGTTGGTGCTTTATTATATTCATGGCCTACACAAAGACAAGTTGGAGTATTTTGTGTGTTTATCTTTCTGGAAGGCTGCAATGTAATACTGCTTTATTTCTTAGAATCCAGAACTCCAATATGCAAGAACCGAAACCAGAGTGAGACAAAGGAGGCTGCTATTTAAGGCAGAGAGGCACAACTTAACCCACCTTACTCAGTCTGCAAAGAGCCAGCCCAGACTCCTGAGGAAGCACAGATCACATGCTTCCCTACAGAGTCCCCTAGCCAAGAAGCAGCACCAGGAATCCCCTTCCTTTAAAGTGATAACTGTCACTATGACAAGCTTTCACTACACCACACCGTTTGCTGCTAATGTAATGCATACAATAAATGAAAAACTAATCTTTCCTTCAAAAACAGGACTGACTGAAACTGGTGTAGATGAGAACACAATCTGGAGTAACTCCATTAAAATCAAATGGAGTGAGATCAGAACCATGCTAGGTTTTTGCAAGAAATTTTGCATCTTCTCTTCAGAGTTAAATAAGGTAATAATTAGAATCTTGAAACTCCACCTCCCCAAAGCAAATCTTAACATGTTTTCCCAAGAAAAATCATAAATGTCTTTGAAAAATCTTTGCACTGAACAAATATAGTATTGCTCATAAGCTACAGAATTTCAATAGAGTTTCAGTGAGGCTGGCAGAGTTTGAAGAGTAAGGCAATCTGTATTAACAGTACATGATGTATCAGTTGGTTTTGTTCATTGGCTAGCCACTAAAGAAATGTAACTTTCCATCAATTAGAGTTTAAACTGGCTGTACATAGCTACCCAGGAAGTTAAGAACAAAAAAATATATTAAAAAAATTAAAGTGTATTTTTATTGGGGAAATTAGTCTATTGCACTGTTAAATAAGTATTTATGAAAAGCTATACACCACGTAATAGTAAGGACAAAACAGGTGCCAGTCAAATCTGTATACTTTGATTCCGATTTCAGCTGCAATCTGTGCCAATTAGAAAACTGAATGGAGTGACATAGTATATGAAGGAACATCTAATTTGTCATGCAATGTTAACATTGCTGGCATTTTACAGTTCTTGACGTGTCAGTCTTGAGCCAAGACTTATTAAATGTCCCAAAATCTCATTCAGAAGACTGAAAAGGGCTTTCATTGTTAATTCTCTAACTACAGTAGAAATGTGAATTGTAGGAGGACAACTTTGACATACATAGCTTTGCTAAGCCCCTTTAATGCCTGGATTTAACTTGTTAAGTGTATGTAGTAGTTGAAGCCAGCTCTGATAGAAAAAGCTGTCCTTTTCAGTGGTCATATTGGCTGAAATAATATTTACTTGAGATAATGAGTGGATGGCTCCACAATCTGACCTGTTTTGTTCATCACTTAAGTTTAAAAAAAGCTTGGGCAGAAATTCAAGTTTAGGATGTACGTATTTGGAACAAGTTAACTTGTGAAGTGAACTGAATCCACTATGGTGGTGTAATTTTAAACGATTGCCCTTTAACTGGCTGCCTGTACCTGGTTGCCACTTCTAAAATGACAGCACTCTCTCTAGCTTTTTGTTACTATTCAGTAAATTGGTGCAATGTGAACTACAATACCTCATACTTCTTAAGCAGCCATGCTGCAATTTATTATAATTACATAATTCATATCAGATACAAGAGCTAGAATGATAACTCAAATTCTTAAACAAATTCTTAAACAAAAAATATTCAAGACAAACTACGGTGCCCTGTTAGGGTTACATAGTTCAACGTTCACTCATGTTGGTGATCACTTACCCTTATGGATGAGAATATAGTCAATGATATGAGTAAAGATTGCACAATCTGGCCCCTTTTTCATACTTATCTTGGGGGGGGAGGGGTTTCTGACTTTCCTTCTTTAGCTCTTACCAATGGCACTAGTTGGAAACAGAACTGTTTCACCAATTTTAAAGTGTTTGCTTTACTTCTACAAAGCAACTTAATTGCTTTGTTGAAGCTGCTCAAGATCAGTTACTGATCCAGAGACATTTGCTTTGGAAAAGGGTAAATCACAGATGTGGGGCCCCATCCTGTTCTTGCTCAAGTCAGTGCAAACAGGCTTGGGCACGTGAGATACAATACTATACAATGGCCAAAAGCATGGATGCCAGGGTGCTGTTAGTAGCTATAAATTGAGCCCTTTGGAAGCCAGCACCCTGGTCACTTAACACTCAGGGCACTGGCAGTACTTAGAGGAGGAGTTTGGAAGAGTAGAAGGGATCAGCGATAGGGAGCCTGATGAGCAGATTAGCTCTCCAGCTGGGCAGCTTGGAGAAACAAACAAGCAGGATACCAGGCTGAGCCAAGGAGCAGGAAGGGGGCTCCACATGACAACTGCTATGCTATACCTGGAGTATTAATAATAGAGACACTTGATGGAGATACTATAGTGTACAGGGTGTACTGCTTACTGCCAGCCAGGGTTTCCAGGAGCTGAAGGGTGGACCCATTCACAATACTGATAAAAGAGTGTACCTGATCCAAAGAGCTTACAATCTGATTTCAGAAAGGACATAAAGGAAATATGATGGTGAAGGAAGGGTGGGGTAATGGCAGTCAGATTATCTGGTTAAAGGGATTAGATGTCTTTGTGGTATGATGCTCTTTGGTTTTTGTTTTTAATAAAATAAATAGGGCTGTTGATTAATTGCAGTTAACTCATGCGATTAACTCAAAAATTAATCATGATTAATCGCAGTTTTAATCGCACTGTTAAACAATAGAACATTTTGGATGTTTCTACATTTTCAAATATATTGCTTTCAATTACAACACAGAATACAAAGTGTACAGTGCTCACTTTATATTATTTTTATTACAAATATTTGCACTGGAAAATGATAAAAGAAATAGTATTTTTCAATTCAACTCATACAAGTGCTGTAGTGCAATCTCTATCATGAAAGTGCAGCATACAAATGTAGATTTGTTACATAACTGCACTCAAAAACAAAACTGTGTAAAACTTCAGAGCCTACAAGTCCACTCAGTCCTACTTCTTGTTCAGCCAATCACTAAGACAAACAAGTTAGTTTACATTTATGGGAGATGCTGCTGCCCATTTCTTATTTACAATGTCACCTGAAAGTGAGACCAGGCATTTGCATGGCACTTTCGTAGCTGGCATTGCAAGGTATTTATGTGCCAGATGTGCAATTAATTTAAATTTCGCAATCGCCACAGAATATATTTATTTAATCTAATCAATTCCTAGCCCAATCAGAAGGTAAGCATGTATAATATTAAATAAGCCCTTGATGTAAAGTGTAGACTATTACTCATACAAGTGGTCCTTGCTCACATTGGTAAGGAGCATTAGCAAAAGAGTTTGCAAGATTGGATCCAAAAATCATATACGGGAATTATTCTTCATTTGTATTACTGTAGCACCTACAGGCTACATTAGTGCAACGGGCTTCACTATCAAAACACAACACAAGAAGAGCCCCTGCTCTGATGAGTTTATTGTCAAAATAGACATGACAAAGGATGGAAGAAAGGAAGTATTATCCCAATTTCACAGATAGGGAACTGAGGCACAGAAGCATTGCTAGCTTGATCCTGCAATACGTTGAACACTTTGGCCCCAATCCATCCAAGCACTGAGGCATGTGTTGAACTTTAAACACTTGCATAATCCCACCAGAGTCAATCTGAAAATAATTGCATGCAGTTTACGTAAACCAAGAAGCAGTCTCTCCATTAAGAAACCGCTGACATCTCAGACAGATGCAGAAAAGCAAGGATGAAAGACAGCAAGATGATTAGAGGAGACTATGGAAAGGCAGCATATGGGGAGTTTGTTTTTTGATTAAAAATAAAAAAAACCAGCTCTTAATAAGGCTTCCAAGTCTTATATAGTAAAGTTACCTAATGGATGCATGTTCAGGCAGAACTAGAAGGATATCCTGAAGGCTCCGTTAGACTCAGAAATATCATGCTCTTCAGTGCAATATGTGGCTATAGATACTAAAGGCTGGATCCACAAAGGGCATGAGCAAAGCTACCCAAGTGCTGACAGCAACAAGCTGCTCAGCACTGAAGCCTCAGTGGGATCCTCCAAATAGGAGTTCTGAATTGTCTGAGGGGCCTGATCTAGTGGCCGTTGTCAGAGCATGGCTAAACCCATACAAAACACAGCCAAGGAGGAGCCAGTGCTGCGGTCCCCCTCATGCCCAATAGCTCAGTGACCCAGAACCCAGAGACCACTCTGCCTGATTTGGAGCAGGGACTTGCGCACACATCTCTGCCATCCCAAGTGAGTGCTCTAACCACTGACCTGTTGGGTATGGTAAGGATGCAACCTTCTCCTCCTTGCCTGAGACTTGTGTGGATTCGGTGTCTGAGAAACACCTGCCAGATCATCTCACTGTGGGACCCCAACAGGGGAATGCCCCATTTGAGGATCCTGATGGGAACTTGGCCCTGAGCTGTTCACCTGTCAAACGCAGGCACCCCGGAAATGTAGGCATCTACGGGCTGCGCAGCAGCTGAGTGGGAGTTTTGAGGATCTAAATTTTGCAAAGTAGCTATTAGGCATCTAGATCCCTTGTGGCTCTAGCCATGGTGCCTAGGGACTGAGATTCCTAAGTCACATAGCTGCTTTTGAATATTTACCCCCAGAGACTGTCAATATGAAAAGTGGCAAGACAAATACATTTTACACCTGCAGCATTTCCCTCAGCTGTTGTAACCACAAACAGTAGCAGACTATTTAAATGCCCTTTCTGATTTAAGGCTTATTTGTCCTCTCCTATGGAAAGGGCCACAGAAGGGGGTTCTGGAGTAGGATACAACATGAGGTGTCCCTGGCTGAGTTTTCCCTAAATTGTGTGTGGTGAGCAGGATTTGTCATCCGGCAGACCAGGCAGCAGGTATGCCCTCCAACCCAGTTACAAACACAAATAGGTAACAGTATTAAAATAGTACCTGCAGGTCCCAGCCAACAGCAGGACACCATTATGGTAGGCATTGTACATATACACGATGAAAACAATCCCTGCCTCAAAGAACTTACACAGTCTAAATAGACAAGACAGACAAAGGGTGGGAGGAGAAACTCAGTCACAGAGACTTGAGTAAGGTCACACAGCATGTCAGAGATAGAGCCAGCAAGAGTTCAAGTGACTCCTAGATGGTGACCTATCCATTAGACCGCCCTATGTCTCTGACTAGTACTAGCAATTCAGTGGCCCTACTTACATGACTAAAGCTTACTTGACATGAGTAAGTGCAAGATTAGGCTCCAGCTCTGTTCACAATTCCCCCCCTCTCTGACACACACTTTTGGCCTCTTAACTCACTGCTACAACACAATGCAGAACAGAGCTTATTCTCAGAGGCGTAGCGAGCGCCCTCCGTACCCTCCGACCGGAGGGGGCCCTGCAAGGAAGGGGGCCCCTAAAAGTGGCAAAATAAATACCGCATTCCAGTTTCTGCATTGTAAGGGGCCCCGCCCGGACATATGTTCGGAGGGGGCCATGTTCTTTGTTGCTACGGCCCTCCTTATTCTGCCTAGTTAAATTTAGTGTAATTGGATGGCTTTTTTTGCCTTAGGAAGATGAAGTTGGTATGGCTGCAGTAAAATATATTTAAAAAATGCTTTGCACTGGGGAGGAGAAATATATGACATGCAATCTCTTCTTAATGCATTGTGCTTACACAACTCATTAGGAGAGCTAAGAGTCCATTTGTGTCTGTAGGCTAGGCTAGACTGTAAAGTTACCTTGTGTAATATTCTAGAAACTCCTATAAACATTAACCTGAACTAATGCCTTAAAAATGCTTTGATTGCAAAGAAAAAATGAATAAGACTTCAATTCTGCATATTGTGAAAAGTGATCTACAGAGACAGCAGAATTATTTTTTTTATGCTGTCATAACTCCAGTTTCCTTTCAGAAAGAGGCTTCTGATAACTAAAACTAAATCTGTAGGATTATGGATAAGTTTTGGAATAAAGTTTAACATTTTCAACTTCCATTCAGTCCCTTTCATGATCTTGTTAAAGAAATACAGCTTTCTTCATTGCTGCATAATTCAACAAATCTTTGTACTAAAACACCCAGCTATACTTCCTATGAAGTTTGATCTGCAAAAATATGCCTATAAATATATAAATACAATTATAAAGATAGGGGACTTGATTCTGCCATCTTTACTCAGTTAATTCACAAATATTTCCATTGAAGCCAGTAGGACTATTTGCATAAAACAAATTTAGTAAGACACAGAACAAGAGTCCTATCGGCTATTAAGAATCTGTTGAGATTTCATATATGCTTCAAATAGAAACAATAAGTGGAGACTGTCAAAACATTCTTATTCCATTTTGTTAAAAATATAACAAAATAATCTGCTCTTATTACAAGGGGCCAAATTCATCCCTTGTATAACCTCACAGAAGTCATTTACACCAAGGATGAGTTTGGCCCATTTCTTTATGGAATTTTTACTGAGTTTTTCATTTAAAAAGAGATTACTTTATTATTGGGGGGGGAGAAGTGGGGGGCTGAGAGGTAACATATCCCAATCAAAACACTGTAATTAAATATTCCCTAATGCAAACTGCCCTCCTTACATATTGAAAAGGCCATACAAGTAGGGAGACATTTAATATTAAAGTTCTAATGTTTGCTTGTTGAACGTCAGCCTGTCTAGCTAATATGACTAGATATTTACATTGTGTACCTCACCATCATAGCTGAGTGCCTTACAGAACTACAGAAATCCTCATGTGTGGTCCACACACATCTGAGTTCTATCTTTCCCAGAAACTAGCAGAAAAGAGAGAACATCCTAAAAATTCTCTTACCACTTCTTTCCCCATTCCAAGAACATGCAGAGCTGTGTAGTGGTATTTTATAAGAATGTTATAGAAAAGAGGTAGGTCTTACATTTTATCCTGAAGGTGGTCAATTTTGTGGTCATCTTCAGTTCTGACTGTGGAACTCCTTTCCACAATCATAGCCAGTAGCCAACAAAAAAGCAACAAACAAACTCCTGTTCTCAATAGTCACCCTTGTCTTTGGCTGCTATGATCCTCAGAGACAAAGGAACCCTCATAGACATGAAGGTGAAGGAGGAGGCAGTCTTTAAGATAAATAGTGAAGGCTCAACCCAACAAAGCTCTGAATATCAAGACAAAGACATTAAACTTGATTCAATTTTTGGCTGGTAACCAGTGTAGTGACTGGAACAATGGACTGATGAGGTGTTCATGAACATTCTCTACTTGTTGGAGTTTCGTTAGGGTCTCTGGCTTCATTCCCAGGTGCAGTGCACTGCAGTCATCAAACCTGGAAATCACAGATGCAGTGATCAGGTCTGCAGTTGATAGAACAGGGAATGATCTCTTGGCCAGCCAAAGGTAAATGGAATAAGTTGTTTTCTTACTGCTATTCCTCATAGATCTGAGGCAAGCCTTTAAAACTCATGGTCAATAGTCAGAAATGCTGCAGAGAGATCCAGAAGGATGAAGATGGATATTAGGCAGATGGACAGAAGGACGAAGAAGCAGTGCTCTTATTTGAATATTATATAGTCCCAATCGGGAATGCTAGGAAAGCATAACCCAGCTAGGGCATCGACAGCCGCAACTCACCTTCCCATCTTCTGACTGTTGATGAAGGATTGTGTTTTCAGCCTTGGACAATCAGTCTCAAGGAGCCATAACCACTCATGTCAAAGGTTGAGGCATGCCAGAGCAGGACACCTTTTGGAACCAATCACAGCCCCATGATTTATTGAGGTAACCCTATTGGATGGCTTGCATAAACCACTGAACTTCAATGAGACCACTCACATGCTTAAAATTAAGTGTATGCTTCAGTGGTTTGCTGAATCAGGGCTTTAATCCTCTAGTATCTTACAACATACAGCATGTCATGTAAAGGGCTACATTCATTACACCATATTCACTAGCCCTACCCACTTTGTTGTTGCTAAATTGTAATAAAAAAGATCTAAGATATCATATGCATATCACTGTGCTTTTTTCAAGTAGTATTTAAGCTTGATCTGGAAGAGTGAATTATAGTGAATGAGGCATTAAGACAATATGGAACTTTGTTTACACCCATATCATACAGACAATTTCACTTCCCATAGAAGAAACTAACAATTGTTTGAGACAGAGCAGGTGCATTTAGTTACATTTCTTAATAAGATATTCATGTCACCACAAACATCTCAGATTCAGACACTTTAGAGTGCATTAGTAAAACCTTTGGAAATTTTCCATCCTTTCCCTCCCTCATCCCCTATAGCCCCCCCCCCCCCAACTCTGTATCTTGAAAAGCTAACCCTTCTACTGCACAATGATAAAGAATATGTATAACTTTCACAGAAATGTTCCAGTGCAACAAGTAGTAAAGTTTGACCCCCTTGTATATATTATGGGGGGCGGGGGAAGCCAGCACAGGTAAACAGCAGGCAAAGTATTTTCCATCACTTGCGTTGTGCAGGCAGACTGGAAAACAAGAAGCTAGTGAGCCTTCATAAAAGGGCTTTATTTCACCACTTTCCTCAATAGTGTCAATACCATAGATCCAAAAAGAGTAGGCATTCAGCGGTAGAGAAGCGTGGCAATTAAAATGAAACAAATTACCTCCAGTTTGTCTACTGAGGGGGACCTACAGCTGAGAAGAAAGCTGAGGAGATATGAGAGATTGACAGGATTGCTCCGTCCTGCCAGTGGTTTGCTGCCAACTGAACCAGGTCCTTGACAGAAAATAACACATCAAACTTAATTCTGCATGCTGATCCTGAAGTCAGATGTACGGAGTATACTCAATAGAACTGAAGCTCTTACTCAGGGTGTTGACTATAGTGTCAGATAGGAATTTTTCCACCGATTTACATTTTGCAAAAATCGCTGGTTTGCATACCCCCAAATCCCTAAACACAGATCTTTGTGTTTATTCACTTTTCTTTAGATTTATAGTTACTACACTGAAATGTAGCTGTTTAAAAAAACATGAAAAGAAAGGAAATAAGGAAGGGAATAGGGGCCTGGCTGAGATCATGGACAGGAATCATGTAAGGCAGCCTGTAGTTGAAGGCTCCTTAACTTTTCAGAAGCGTTTTCACCTTGATTTCTTAAAGGGGCTCAAGAGTGGTAGATGGTCCATAAAAATGTAATACTTGGGAGCTTATTTTGTTCCACTAACCACCCATCACATTTCCCAAATCATTTTACTAATTGTGAGGCAGGTTCACTGCTGTGCTGCAGCTGGTTGGAATGCTCCAGTGATGCAAAGCAACCTTAAACCCAGTTTAACTAGTTTAGTCATGCAGTTTTACAGCTGCCTTGTGTCACCTGAGTGGCACAAAACAGCCAGAGCATACCAGTGAATCTGGCCCATCACATACACAGGGGTCACTCACCCACCTCTGGGATACAAGACTTGTTATTCAGCATCAGTGACATACAGTACACAACAATCTATGTGAGGATGAATGAGAAGTAACTCCTGTTAAAACTATAGGGAGAACTTTTAGGTAAGAAAATTGTGTGTAAGTTGGCCAAGATCTCAGGATTAACATCCTTTTTCTAAAAGCACCAGGAAGTAATCTATTATTGCATGGTCAGGAGTTTGGTTCTATTTCTCACCTCAAAGATTCCCAGTGCCCCTAGAACCAAAGTGGGCATCAATGCAGTACTGACAGAGGAAAGTGTCTCATGTATTCTGTAAATACTTCTTGTTTTTTGTGTGTGCGCGCTGGGGAAGGGGGTGTCTCCCACCCAAGTACTGGCCACACCTAATAATGCTTCGCAGATGACCAGATCACAGAGCAAGGTTGTATGGCTGACTTCCTCCTGTCCTCTCCCCTCCCCAGAAGCATGATCAAGTGGTTCATTACATTAGTGTCTCTTCAGATGACCATTTTTGAATAATATCTTCCTTGATGTGAATCCACACTATGGATTTTGTTGTTAGCTTAATGAGCACAATATTCTCAGAAGACAAAGCTATCAATTCCACTTGTCTTTTTTCTTATTACTGCTCTTGTGGTTCCCACATTATTTTCCTGGAGCAGATATAACCAGGGTTGGTTTGCAATGTTCCCTGCAGCTGTTAACAGAGTCTTCTCTTCACAGACTGTATAGTGTAGCTCTTCTCAGGTTCTCCCCTCTCTTCTGGCCTTCTCCACCCTCTGTATAATCTATTGCTCTTCCATATGGCCAGCTGCAGGTTTTTTCTGGGGTTTTGCTCCTTTCCACATTAATAATTGATCCACTGGGAACTAGGTATTTGAGACAAAGCTAATAGTGAAACTGCATAGTTATTCTCCTTTAGATGTGTCTATCAACCTTTCAGGAAAAGGTTTTGTCCTTTTGCTTTAAGAACTACGCAAACTTATCAATTAGATTCCTAAGATTTGCTGATCAGAATGCCCACTACTTGCTTAGTCTACTTTTAGGTCTACCTGTAGCACACAGTATTTAGGACCTGACCTTGCAAGGAGCTGAGGGCACTTTTAGCATGTTGCAAGATCAGGCCCCAAGGTGCAGTTGCTCATAAGAGCTAAGAACTTACTTCCCCATGCCCTTACTTGTCTTACGTAGGTGATGTGGCAGAGTGATATTTGCAGTAGGCATCATCCCTGGAGGGTGCATGTTGTGGAAGCTTGTTTTTGGATAGAAAGACTGACTATATTGAATGCTAATAGTATTGCTATTCACTAGGGATTTGGATCAATTTACACAAAGTCAATGGGGATACTCATCTGAAGTCATTGCAACTAGCAGTGCTAGCCAGATTTTGCAGGACTAGGTCTTATTAATTATTCACAAGTAAATATTTAACACATGTACAAGCAAAACTTGGTTAGGCATTGACAGCTTTATACACTGATTAGTGTTCAGTAAAAATGTGACTGTGCAACACAACAAGACATGAAACAATATTTTCACTCAAGTTTAATCTGCCAGCATATATGTATACTCTACCTAGAGGATCTTACTTGTCTCCCATTGTTCTTTGATTTTGAAAGACTATATATCCCTATACATTTCAGTTTGACATTTCTAAGTCCCTGGTCAGACTGACGAATATTTTTGAACTGGTTTTGCTTAAGAAGCTGTTGTGAGGATAATCAAGGTTAACCATGTAATTCTATCACCCAAATACCTTTCTCCTCATTTTTATCCCTCATTATTTATTTCATTGTTTGTTTGATTGTCTGACCCAGAAATTTCTAAATATTTCTATTAGTTTCTAAAAATTTTAAGGAGGCAAAATAGTTAGCGAGAAGAAAGTTAAAGTGACACCCTCAATTTCAGAATAATATTTTTCAAAGTTACCTTTTAATTAGGGCTGTTGATTAATCGCAGTTAACTCACTCGATTAACTCAAAAAAATTAATTGCAATTAAAAAAATTAATCCTGGTTAATTGCACTGTTAATAGAATGCCATTTGAAATTTATTAAATATTTTTGGATGTTTTCTACATTTTCAAATACATTGATTGCAATTACAACATAGAATACAAAGTGTACAGTGCTCACTTTATACACCTCTACCCCGATATAACGTGACCCGATATAACGCAGTAAAGCAGTGCTCCGGGTGGGGCGGGGCTGCACACTCCGGCGGATCAAAGCAAGTTCGATATAACGCGGTTTCACCTATAACGCAGTAAGATTTTTTGGCTCCCGAGGACAGCGTTATATCGAGGTAGAGGTGTATTTATTTTTGATTACAAATATTTGCACTGTGAAAAAAGTAAGTATTTCTCAATTCACCTAATATAAGTACTGTAGTGCACTCTCTTTATCATGAAAGTTGAACTTACAAATGTCAAATTATGAACAATAACTGCATTCAAAAATAAAACAATGTAAAACTTTAGAGCTTACAAGTCCACTCAGTCCTACTTCAGCCAAATCATTCAGACAAACAAGTTTGGTTACATTTGTAGGAGATAAAGCTGCCCACTTCTTGTTTACAATGTCACCTGAAAGTGAGAACAGGTGTTCGCATGGCACTGTTGTACCCGGCGTTGCAAGATATTTACATACCAGATGTGCTAAAGATTCATATGTCCCCTCATGCTTCAATCACCATTCCAGAGGATATGCGTCCATGCTGATGACTGGTTCTGCTTGATAACAATCCAAAGCAGAGCAGACCGATGCATGTTCATTTTCATCCTCGGAGTCAGATGCCACCAGGAGAAGGTTGATTTTCTTTTTTGGTGGTTCGGGTTCTGTAGTTTCCGCATCTGAGTGTTGCTCTTTTAAGACTTCTGAAATTATGCTCCACACCTCATCCCTCTCAGATTTTGGATGGCACTTCAGATTCTTAAACCTTGGGTCAAGTGCTGTAGCTACTTTTAGAAATCTCACATTGGTATCTTCTTTGCATTTTGTCAAATCTGCAGTGACAGTGTTCATAAATCAAACAATATGTGCTGGGTCATCATCCGAGACTGCTATAAGATGAAATATATGGCAGAACATGGGTAAAACAGAGCAGGGGACATTGAGCTCCTTGGGGGAGAATTGTGTCACAAATTTAATTAACACACTATTTTTTTAAACTAACATCATCAGCATGAAAGCATGTCCTCTGGAACGGTGGCTGAAGCATGAAGGGGCAGACGAATGTTTAGCATACCTGGCACGTAAATATCTTACAATGCCGGCTACAAAAGTGCCATGTGAACGCCTTTCAGGTGACATTGTAAATAAGAAGCAGGCAGCAGTATCTCCTGTAAATGTAAACGAACTTATTTGTCTTCGTCATAGGCTGAAGAAGTAGGATTGAGTGGACTTGGAGGCTCTAAAGTTTTACATTGTTTTATTTTTGAATGCAGTTATGTAACAAAAAACCCCTACATTTGTAAGTTACACTTTCACGATAGAGATCTCATACAAGAACTGTAGTGCAATTAATTGAAAAATACTTTATTTTGTTTATTATTTTTACAGTGCAAATATTTGTAATAAAAAATATAAAGTAAGCACTGTACACTGTGTATTCTGTGTTGTAATAGAAATCAATATATTGGGAAATGTAGAAAAACTTCCAAAATTTTGTAATAGAATACTAATTGAAATTTATTAACAGAGAGATTAATCGTGATTAATATTTTTAATTGCAATTAATTTTTTATTTAATCGCGTGAGTTTACTGCGATTAATCGACAGCCCTAATATTATTTCAACTCCATTGTATAACAATGCTGCTATGGTTAAGGACTCTAACAATTCTATTTTATATATCTGAGCCATTAAGATCTTATTTTTTAGGCATAGATATTTGCTCCAAGGCTGCATTTTTGGATTAAAGAATCTTAGCCCAAATGACATTTTTGGTACAGTTTCTTAAAAAAAACCCACGTTCTGTTTTTTAGAGTTTTATGTATGTATTTTTTTCTTTTTGCATTTACAAATTAATTAATGTAAAAAGCAAGTGTAATTTTTTTTTAAACTACAGAGTACAATTCTCATTTACACAACTCAATCAGCATAGAGGAACCTTGACTTGGGAGTAAATGATGTTTATGACCACTGTAAGGGCCCAATCACACAGTCAGAGCAGTGTCAAAGGGTCTAATGTAAGTGTGACTCAGTCCCCAATTGTTTTCATGTCATTTGACCATTATGTAGACTGGTACATAGGAGTAATTATTTTTTAATACAGTATCTTAGTATTGTATCAATTTCTGTCCTTGGATACTGATGTGCTCTCCCTTTGAGTTAAATAGGTGGGGGAAAAAAAAGGAGACCCACAGTCAGACATCTAAAGAAATAAAATAAATGTAAAACAAAATATCACATAATAGGAAGCTAAAGAAATATGAATATAATTACCCCTCAGCATTCTAAAGCATTATCAAGTTTTTCCTTTATCCATCTTTTCATGAGGATGAAACATGGGGTTTTAGAAACAAACAATCACAGAATGATCAATTCTTCATTTTGGACATATGTTTTCACCCAAACAACCTGAAACTAACAAACTGTTCAATTGCTCAAACAAACTGATTAGGAAGAATTTTGCTTTAGATTCCAAACTTGGAGCTCCCTCTTGTGGGAATAGTAAAACTTTAACACATTTTCACATCAATGTGAAATTATGTTAGAGTTAGTGCTTTATTACTGGGACAGGTAATCTAAATAGACTTTCCAGATGTTTCACTCATATTCACACTAAAACAATTTGAAAATACCATGCAAGATAGATGGAAATTACCTGTTGCTTTTGGATATCAGAGCCATAGAAGTTGCATTTTAAGTGTTTTGTTCAGTCTAGTTTTAAATGTCCAAAGTAAAGGGCCCTCCATGATTTCCTCAGAAGACTAGTCCATACCCTAATGCTACCATACATCTTGTAATGAATTTTTTTCCTCAACATTGATCCTAATTTTTCCCTTTCATAATTTCATCCTATTCATTTTTAGTCATAGCCTCTTGTATCACTTTAAAAACAGTGACACTTCTTGGTGTTTATAATTACATGCAGGGGCCAGATTATGATGCCCTTACTCATACTGGAAGCAGAGCATTCCAAGTGCAGTATCACTAGAACCATATAGAGCGGGACTCAGCTGATGGAAATTGGTATAATTCTTTCAAAATTTAAAATTGTCTAAAATTGGTGGCAGTCTGAAAATGGAAGCCGAATGGACTCCCCTCCCATCAAATGGCATTTGGTGGGCTCGGCTTATGCCTTCCCCCTCCCACTGAGCAGCCCGTTGGTGGCCAGGGCTCCGTTTCACACACTCTGCCTCGCTCCTCCTGCTTGTGGTTGTCAGTGGCAGTTGGTGCCAGTTTCCTGCCTCCAGGGAGCCTCTGCGTGACTGGTGGTGAGAGATTCTAGCCCCGGCCTAGGGCAGCCTATGGTGCTGCTGGCACCTCCATACAGATACATAAGAATGGCCATTCTGGGTCAGACCAAAGATCTATCTAGCCCTGTATCCTGTCTTCCAACAGTGGCCAGTGCCAGGTGCCCCAGAGGGAATGAACAGAACAGATAATCATCAAGTGATCCATCCCCTATTGCCCATTCCCAGCTTCTGGCAAACAGAGGCTAGGGATACCATCCGTTCCCATCCTGACTAATAGCCATTGATGGACCTATCCTCCATGATATTATCGAGTTTTTTTGAATCCCGTTATAGTCTTGATCTTCACAACATCTTCTGGCAAGGAGTTCCACAGATTGACTGTGTGGGGTCAGTCCCACAGGCCTCCGCTTCCTAGAGAGGTGCTCCTGCCTCAAATGCTTAGCTGTGCCCAAACAACAATAGTTACCTGTCTGCAGCGCACATACTTCATAGCCTTTACCTCACCTCCCTGTCTCTGGGATTGAGTTTTACCGTAGACACCCTCCTCCTTCACATTGGGCTTCATTTAATCTTACCTGTCCCATGGCTATGATTTTATTCCTGAATACTTATTTTGCTTTGGAGTGCACAAAGTATTCCAAAATAAGTCAGTTTATTCTAGAATAGTGTTCCCATGGGGAGCTACTGTGGAATTTCAGTCAATTTCCCCTGCATAGACAAGTCCTTAGCTATTTCAAAACATAGAATTTCAAAAGCTGAAATTCACATTACATTTTAATTGCCTGCAAAATTTGCACTAAAGTGTTTTCATTATTATTTCCAATGAGAACCAAAAAGCTGGTAAACATTCTGATTTATATGACTATTCTTCTGAAAAGTAAAAATAAAAAGCTGGTAACACTGAAAAAATGGGGGTGAGGAACTTTACTTTGAGGATGCGACTTACATGATAGCTCAGGAAAAAAATCCTAATTTTTAAACTAGAAATTGAAAAAAGCTTTATATTGGTCAGAGATGTTTACTATAAATTCAGATGAAAAATGATTTCAGTATTTGTGTTTTTACTGCATTTTCCACCACAATAGTAACACTTGTAAAACAATAAATGCTACATTATAGCATAGCAAGACTAGTAAATATTCAGTGGATAAAAGTTATTTACAAAATGCCATTATGGTTTCTTTTGGAGAAGTAATGCAATATTTTTAAAATATGCCTCATGGATTACCTATAGAATGTTGTGATGGTGAACAATCTAGCAGCACTAAAGATGGAATATATACATTGAATGACCTACCTTCACAAAACCATTCTGGGCCAAAGTCTGCTTTCATACCCATCTGTAATGGTATACAAACCCCATACTGCGCAACACAGGTTAGTGAGTTAATGTGGGCTCAGGTGACTCTGCCCCCCTGTGAAAGATGTCAGGCTTTGAGGGAGGAGCTTAAGAACACAGCTCAGTGGGTGACAGACTAGGGAGGAGAACAGGTTTTCACTCTTCAGCTTTTGGAGAGAGGGCTGACTGAAAGCAGGAGCACCCCAGGTGCCTGCTGCCCAATGGACACTTCCCTGAAGGAAGTGAGGGCCAAATGCTGACTCATTTGAGAGGGGACCATTCCCCTGTATTACCTGGAAATGCAGTTTAGTGCTATAGCATGACGACTGCCCTCTGAAGGAAGAGAGCTTTAGCACAACTTTGGGGTCATTCACTTGTGTTAATTCACCTGGTTTCATGTTTCCTGACTATTCTGGAAGTGGAGAGTCTTTAAAATGACCCAGCCAGAGGACCAAGAAGAGGCAGACTGCCATAGTGACTGTTGGCCAGAGGTACCTGAAGAGGGAGAGCTGCTATGCTATGCCTGGCCACCGGGAGGTGCTATTAGTGAGTCAGCCCTTTATACCACTCCAGAGCTCTGTGAAATATGAACTTATTAAACATTGAAGATGGTGACAGCAGCCTAGAAACCCTACCCTACGTTACACATTTGTGGTGATATTCAAAAGGAACTAAAGGAGGGGCCCAGTGTTTGACTACATCATGTCATCTCCATTCTGAAAAAACACTGAATGGACCAGAGAGGTTTCTGCAGTTTAGTGAGTTTGTCTATAGGCTGGAAGAATACTGGTAGAGAACAATGCTGAGCTTCAATTCCATATATTTATTACAGTTTTAGAGGGGTAGGTATTGTACAAAAATGGCCATTTTAGCAAAAAGCATAATTTAGATATGCTATTATTTGAACTAGGTCACAGATCTTGGGCCAGTATGGTGAATGTAAGTTACAGTCGACAATGGAAATATTAATTGATGCTCGGCCCTCAGATATGTTGCCAGTAGGGAACTGTCTAGTTCTGCCTTTTTTTAACTCCATCTTTGAGTGATCTCAGATAAAACAAAAACAACCCACACCCTAAAACTCAAGTATAAAGATTTGTGACATTTCCTAGAGGCCAGTTCTAGAAAAAAGTTCTATAAACAACTGAATGCCTGAAATCATTACTGTGCATATGTGTTTCAGAGCTCATGTAGGAAGCATATTTTGACCCTCTTAATATTGGAATCAGAAGGTTTCACGGACAATGAGAACTGTGTCAGTAATTTGCAGGTGATCGCACCCCGGTTGTGCCAATAAATATTTGTCCTGTTTCTATTATTCTCCTGAGTGTTCTGATACCTTTAACCTGTCTCTGGAAAAATCAGGCAGCAGAGATACAAAATGAGCCACAACATAAAAAGTTAAGTCTGTCAGACTGTTACTAAAGCAGCACCTATAGGCCCTAATTATGGATCAGGCCCCCATTGTGCTAGGTGCTGTATGAAAATATTACAAAAAAGATGCCCGCTCTCCTGACCCCCAGAGATTTTTCTGAGGTATGCTGCACTTTGGTGTAGCACCATGAATTTGTTGAAATTTGCATCAGCTGACATACTTGTTTATAAGCAGATGGTTGCCTTTTTTGCTTAAATTGTTTGCAATTGTTGTAACAGTGTTGGTTGGTTCTAAGATATCACAGACAAGTCTCGAAAGCTTGTCTCTCTTACCAACAGAAGTTGGCCCAATAAAAGATGTTTCCTCACCCACATTGTTCTCTTTTTTTTTTAAACTTAAGAGTCAAATGAGTTCTGTCATTAACAGCAAATCTAGGGGGGAAAACCCCACAACAGTTTCAGTAGCCTAGTTTGTGAAATTTAGCACATTGGAGAAACCCTCCACAAAACCCTCTGTGCCACACATCCCCTGCAGAGGTCCCTAGCCTCCACACGGACTATCTGTATACCAGAGGTGGGATCTATTTGCTTCCAAATAAGCTAACAAGAGGGTCATATGCAGATGAAGAAAGGATAAGTTTGAATTTTCTTTGGTACACAGAAATACACTTTACAGTTTAAATACATTTTACTAATGCAGATTTCACAAGAAGTCAATGACAGTACTACGTCTTTAGACAGTTTTTGTTATGTGTTTGTTCCACACCTGGCACAATGGGGCTGGGTTTTCTAGATGCCATGGCAATACCAATAGTAATAAATACAAACTGTTCCATCCTGGCATAATGCTAGCTGAGAATGTGATGTTTAAGATTACTGAATGACAAAATGTTTCACGTCTATGGTAGGGTTACCATATTTCAGCAAGCAAAAAAGAGGACGGGAGGAGCCCCGCCCTAGCCCCTCCCCTGCCCCTCCCACTTCCCGCCCCCCTCAGAACCCCCAACCCTCCCCCCGTTCCTTGTCCCCTGACTGCCCCCTCCTGGGACCCCTGCCCCTAACTGCCCCCCAGGACTCCACCCCCTACCTAAGCCTCCCTGCTCCTTGTCCCCTGACTGCCCCCTCCTGGGACCCCTGCTCCTAACTGCCCTCCAAAACCCCACCCCCTACCTAAGCCTCCCTGTTCCTTGTCCCCTAACTGCCCCCTCCTAAGACCCCCCCCCCCAACTGCCCCCCAGGACCCTACCCCCTACCTGTACCCTGACTGCCCAAAACCTTCTCCACCCCCCCCGAACTCCCGACCCCCCCCCCCCGTCTCTTGACTGCCCCCTCCAAAATCTCCCTGCCCCTTCTCCTGCCCCCTTACCCTGCCGCTCAGAACATGGTGTTGGGCTCTGTGCGGAGCCGGACACGTGGCTGCGCTCCCCAGCACAACACACAACCCGGTCCCACCTCACCCAGTGCTGCCGGAGCGGGGCGCTGGGCAGCAGGGGAGGAGGAGCTGCCGAGGCCCGATGCGAACAGCCCGGCAGGCCGGCCGGCTCAGAATGCGGGGAGGGGGGGGCGGGGAGGAGGAGCTCTACAGCTGCTCCGGAGTCCAGCCCGACAAGCAGCGGGGGAAGGGCTCTGGCTGCCAGAGCCCCATGCGAGCGGCTGAATTTCCTGCAGCCCTCCCAGCCGCGCCTCGCTCTGCCTGGGGGGGAAATCCCGGACATTTTTAGTGATTTACAAATTCCCCCCCGGACGCTATTTTTAACACAAAAAGCAGGACATGTCCGGGTAAATCCGGACGAATGGTAACCCTAGTCTATGGTTACTGTTCTACAAGTGATATTTTCTTTGAATTTAAAATAGAAGGCCTACAATGCAGGAGTATGGTTTACTGTGACAGGGTGTGCTACTCACCATAGGATGGCACCACCTCCAGGTAGTTCTGGGGATTAGCTCTGCCAAGCCAACTATCTGTTTCTCACTATGCTGCCCCTCTGTCTCTCCAGGAGCTGCAGATTCCTCTTTGTGACTCAGCCCACAAGCCAGGTCACTGAGCAGGTTCCCCTTCCGGGGTAGGGGAGGAAAAGAGGGACTTTCAAAGTCTCTTTTCACAAGCAGCATCAGGCAGTCCTCATACCCGTTGCCCTCATTATGTCACTCCGACAGTCTTTGTATCCACTGCCCTTAGCAGTGCCCCTTTTCAGTGGTTGCTAGGGTAACCTAGGTTTACCCACTACGCTGGGTTCCAGTCCAGAGCCCTGTAGTGAACACTCAAGGTTTGCATCTACACTACCTTACTGCTTTCATCCCGGATTCCTTCCTACCATGCTCCTCCTCCCTTACCTCAGGGAGGAGGACTACTGGCTTCCCTTTGTTGCCAGCCTCCTGGCTTTATAGAAACCACACCAGTTCCCTCACAGGTGAGCTTCCTTCTAATTAGGTCCCTCCACACAGCCTAAATCTCCCCCATTTGCAGCCTAATTGGCTGATTGGGCCCATTAGGCCTAATTCAGCTCTTGCAGGGCCAGAGTGGGGAGTACACCCCATCACATTTACACCATAGGTATGTAAGCCACACTGACAGGTTTATTATAAGTTTATTATATTTTAAATATAAAAATTAGTGGCAATTATTGTAGTGTTCCAGCAAACCAATAACTGTGAGGAGCTTGCTGGTTGTCATGGTAGAGATTTCATGGAGACTGAAGATCTTGTGTACATAGCCTTAGAAATGGGACAGTAATAATTGCAGAAACTTTCTCTAGGAGGTTATGTTGAAAGTTTAGTGTTATGAATGGAAACTACTGTTTTTGGTTCTTGGTGGCTAAAAAATATTGGAAACTAATTAGATACAGCTGAATTTAATTCAGGTAGCTGATTCCTCACATGTGATCAGTGAGCTCAGCTTTTCCCCAAACTTTTTAATGCAGGGGGTGGAGGGATGAGTCAATGAGAGCACTCTAATTTTAATTTTTTGCCAAGTGAACATTGCCCATTGTTTTTACGTACTCTGATTTTTCTCTAATCAAAAGAACCACTTTGGCAAAAAATTCCCCGTTTTACAGTTCTTATTTAGATTGTGATATGTGGTTTCTATATTCTTAATTAAATTGAGCAAGATGACGAATCCACCCTCTTGGATTTTTTTCAAACACAAATTGTAACAATTGGAATCTGTTAGATGTTGAATATGAGTCTTAGGAAGGAAACAAGGGAATAATTTTGTTGGAGAAAAATGAAAAAGTTACTTTGGCAGATCTTTAAAGCCAACATCGCTGACATAACATAACGTATTGAAGCATATTTATGTTAACTATGGTATTTGATAGTTTGTAATATAAACATTTCTGAGATATTCATGAATGACAAACTTACGGCTGTACTAGTTTTTAGCACAGTCCTTTAAAAGTGTGGTTTTCTTAACACACACAATTGTGCATTAGCAAATAAAATTATTTTGGAAATAAAATAAAGTTAGTAGAAACTGTAGAAGTTATATCATCTAATGAATAGAAAGATTTTATATATTGCTAATGTTTCCAAAAATGTTTACAATTAAATATAATCTCTGTAGTTGTCTGAGCAATACCCATTTTAAAACAACCAGTCTTTCAGCACTCTCTGGGAGAAGCACAGATCCCAGTACATATTCCCCACACGGCTGACTGATGTCTCAGAGAAAACATTTCTGAGCTGAGCACCGAGATATCCTGGTAATATTAGCACTTAAATAGTGCTTGTTATCCATAGATACAAAAGTGCTTCATACAAGTAGGCAGCATTATTATCCTCATCTTACAATTGGGGAAACTCAGGCACACAGCTGGTAAACTTCCCTGAGGTCCTAAGCTTCAGGAAAACTGGGTACCATTCTGCTTCCCTTCTGGAATGTTTCATCCACTCTTTTTAACATGGGGTCCCCAATAAGTATTGTCTTCTGCCTTTGAGTGGTAGGAGATCTTCCCTTGGGCATGCTTGAGACCCTTGAGAATGGCTGTTGAGCTCTCTTCTCAGGTATTTTTCTTGCAGTTCCGTTAATCTAGCTGATTCCTCATAGACATTCTCTCTCTGGCTGCCAAGCTGAGTGCTTCATCTGATATTTCTAGTTGTTCAGGAAGCATCCGGTTCTCTTTCCTCTGGAGATCACAAACTGCCAGCCATTTTCTATTCTCTCCTGTTGTTCCCTCACTGATTCCTCTTGTGAATTGGTGATGGGGATGCCTAAAATTGGTTGTCTGAGATATCTTTAGTCTCTCCGCCACACAGTAGTGCTTTATTTGCATATATGTGAACAGTTAAGGTGGCATTCAAGAGCATGTAGCATAGTTCCTGGGTTTTGTAGGACCAACAACATTTGTTGCTGTGCACTGAACTGGCTTCTTCTCGCAGCTTGTCACCTCAGCTCCTAGCACTCTCATGCTACCAAAGGTTAATTGTTCTTGCCCACAAACTTTTTCTTCTAACATGGCCGCCAACTTACATCTTACACAAAAAGTCTCTTCTTTGTTCAGGTTCAAGAGGTAACATGGCACAACCATTGCAGATCACAATAACTGTTCCCTCATTACTGAGGGTGAATCATGCACCTAGAAAGAAAGCTCCCTCACTCCCACCGATTTCCCACCCAATGTTCTCTGTTAGCAGCTCCTGTTTGCTGCTCAGAAGTTATGCTTTGCAACTGACTTTTATATCGTGTCTAACTGGTTAGTGCTATGCCCATAGGTTGGCACTAAACCCTCAGTTATTGCCTACATGGGGCAATCAAAGGCCTTTGCATTACATCAGTTTGAATCATCACAAAAAGTCCAAAGCAGGAGTCATGCAGACAGAGCACCTGTTGATCGGTTTTCTGAGCCACTGTGACTGAATCTTTCCAGTAAGACCTCTAATATTTTAACTTCCATGACTACAGATGCTGTTCTGACCATTCATCTAAAACATTTAAAGACCTGACGATGTTTGTAGCCCATAGTTCCATGAGACTATTGCAAGATTTAAATGTGATCCCATTAGAGAAGGCTTAAGTAAGGAAGGAGTGTAATGATTACTTTCTTTGGCATCTTTTTGGACTTCTTCATGTCAGCAAAACATTAATCACTTATATTTGTCATTGTCCTTGTTCTCACTGGTCAAATTTTCTGATCTTTTCCTTTTCTCTTGACTCATATTTAATTGGCGAGTTTTTTTCTTGAGAACAAATGTTTGACATTTATGACTGTCACTAGAACTGTTATAAACATCAAACCTACTCTGCAAACATCTGGGAAAGGTTATGGCAAAACCAAGTTTTTTGATAATCAACAAGTCAGTCAAGTCTTTGATACTGGATTGCTGGGTTAAGAATTCATCTCTTTGTTGTTGTAGATAACAAACCAAAGCATGCCGATTACACCTGTAAAATTGTTGCAAATATTGATAGAAAGACGGCTGCTCAGATAACTTGGTTAGGAAGAACTTTTATTATTATTCCAGAGCCAGAGCTCCCTCTTGTGGAAAAAGTGAAGCTTAAAAAATTCTTCTAGTATCAATTGAAAACTGTGGTGTGGGGTCAGGTGTTTAAATTAGGAAGGTGAATATCTCATATTCATACAAATCACTGAACATAAAAGGCAACATTTGTGGATACATTCTTGCAAAAATTAGTCAGTGCACTATTGGTATATACACCAAGCTCACAGTACATGCTTGATATGTGATGTTTTATAATAAGAATAAAAGTTTATGGATGCAAACACTTTTTTCTCTCTTACAGCTGTCTAGATCACAAAGGATAGAATCACCTTAGCTAATGAGGATGAAAGGCAGAAAATGAATCTGTAAGTGATCAATACTGTTGACATTTTAGAGTCTGTTATATTGATAATCAGCAATGATAAATCTGGAAGTTTCCTGCTATCCTCTATCAGAGCTTAATAACTTAGAAAATGTCTACATAGCACTTTTGTTGGTATAACTTATGTTGCTCAGAGGATGTGAAAAAAACATAGAAGTGCTGGTGTCGACAACACCTATCACCATTTGTTCGAGATGTTTTAATTATGTCAACAAGAGCGCTCTCTCCCATCAGCATGGAGCAGCTACACGGGAGATCTTACAGCGACTCAGCTGTATTGGTAAAGCTACGCTGCTGTAAGCTCTCTAGTGTAGACATGGCCTGAGTTCTGTAGCATGTTAAAGAAACAAGGTGGGTGAGGTAATATCTTTTATTGGACCAACTTCTGTTAGTGACAGACAAGCTTTTGAGCCACCCAGAGATCTTCTTCAGGTCTGGGGAAAGAACCCCCAGCATCACAGCAAAATGCAAGGTGGCACAGGCACCGACTGCCTCTCTACCTAGAGGGTGCGTGTCCCCCCCCTTTTGCCCCAGGCCCGCTCCCACTCCACCATGCTGAGATAAAGGAAGAAAGAGGCACACGTTAGGACCCCAATGGGGCCCCGGGTGATCACTGCTTCCCACCACCCAACACAGATGTAATGAGGTTGAGCAGCGTCCGTATAAGAGAAAACTAAGACTACTAATTATTCCTCAAAAAAGGTTTTTAATGACTTACGGCTATAAATGCAACACAGACAGAATAAGAAAAGTAGAAATAGAGACCGCATTGAATAAGGATTAATATAAATGGCAAGTTATATTGCAAACAAGCACAAGTACAGGTAATATTATGCATCAATTACTTACTACTATAACGCATACTATTAGCATTGAATATAAATGGCAGGTGATACTGAAGGCAGGTACAAGTACATGCAAACCTACTGTTACTTATTGACTACCAACCTTGCACGTACTGTTCCCGCCACCACTGAACACAAACATAAGTAAAACTATTATATCAGCAACTTATAACTACTCCTAAACAACGTAATACTTCTAATAAGATTTTACTACTATTTATAATACTACAGCATTGATAAGGCTTGAGATCAAATTATCCTGACACTACCATTTGTAATACTGTAGTGCCAACACAACTTGAGATCAAATTAGCTCGAGCAACCCAGACTTCTTTACTCTGTTACTTTATACTGCATGCAACCAAACTTTTTTAGTTCAAAACCTTACCCTGCCGAGAATACGTTACCCTTTAGTCGACCGCTCTTTGCACTGGCCAAGTACAGATAGTGGGTGTGATTCAGGTTTCCTCGGTTCAGGGGATGTGGGTCTGACCGATCAAAGAGAACGACCTCTTAGACCAAGACGCACACGCAAACCCACCTGAGGCTTCACACATCTTATCTCATCTACCCGCCATGTTTTGAAGCAGGTCAACCAATTGGGTTAGGCCAAATGTTTACTGTGGTAGTTGTGGTTATTTTGAAATGATGATCTATGCACAGGTGCACAGCTCATATTTTCTGAATACAGCCAATTGTCCTCATTGTGGTTAATGTGTCAGACACAAAACATTTGAAAACAGCCCAAAGAAGTGCTTGGCTGCTTTACACCTTGACTACAAGTCCGCATTAAAAATATTTGAATCAGTCTAAAGAAGCGCTTGGTTGCTTTACACCTTGACCACAAGTCCGTACCTAATTTTGCAAAGCCTGCTTTTTGCAGCTGACCACAAGTCTACAATATTTCCTAGTCTGAACTTGCTACACTTGCTCTAGTTGCTATGCTTGACCTCTGAGGCTTCCGGAAGTTTCAGGCCTAACATTGAATAAGCTTGACAATACTTTTGCTTGATAAGACTTTATCACAGTAATCACACACCCCTTCCTCCAAGCTTCCACCCCTGCCCTGCCTCTTCCTGCCCCCACTCCGCCCCAAGTCCCGCCTGCACTCCATCCCAAGCCCCGCCTGCACTCCATCCCTTCCCCCAAGCCCCCACCCCACCTCTTTTGCCCCCACTCTGCCCCCACTCCACCACTTCCTCCAAGCCCCCACCCTGTCTCTTCCTGCCCCCGCTCCGCCCCCTCCCTGCCTCTTCCCACCCCCTCTCCCGTGTACCCCATCCCTGCTCTCTCCCCTCCCTCCCAGCACCTTCTGCACACTGCTGAACAGCTGTTCTGCGGTATGCAGGAGGTGCTGGGAGGGAGGGGGAGGAGTTGATCAGCAGGGCTGCCGACTGGTGGGAAGCACTGGGGGGAGGGAGGGAGCTTGGCTGCTGGTGGGTGCTAAGCACCTGTTAATTTTTCCGTGGGTGCTCCAGGCCTGGAGCACCCACGGAGTCAGTGTGCAAGGTGGAATAGATTGGTTAGCATAAATAGTTAGCAGATATTGTAAGGGACTTTTCAAGGTAGAGTGGCCCGTTAACACCTCTGCAGTCATAGGACAAAAAGAGGGTGTTAGTGGGTTACAGATTGTTGTAATAAACCATAAATCCAGGGTCTCTGTTCAATCCATGATTTTTGCTCTCTAGCAGAATAATGAATTTAAGCTCCCACGGTCATCTTTGGAAGTGTTGTGAGGGTTTCCTTTGAGGAGGAGGACTGATAGGTCATGCAGGGGACAGGACTAGATGACATCTCGAGGTCTCTTCCAGTTCTATGATTCTAAGAGGAGAGGGAGAAAGTGCCCTATAGCCCTCATACTGTCTTTGGTGGGGGGTTACTATCATTCACTCATTTCACAGATAGGTAACTGAGAACATTTAAAAAACAAAAGTCCCTGACATGAAGAACGTCCAAAGTATTTGTACCATGCCTCATGCACTGGGACACCAACCTGCATAGGGTCTCCTGAAGCAGGGGCCAACCTTGCATCAGTCATGATAAATCTGTGACAGCTGGCAATGCCAATGCTGCAATAACCCCACCCACTGGGGAAGGTAATTGCAAATCAGAAGATGGACTAAATATCTGATTTAATCTTTTAAAAATCTTATGGTTTTCCACTAATATCATCCGACTTTTTTGGAAGATGATTCATTTAAAAAAAAATAAAACGTTTGGAGGTGGCAAGACTAGTTTTAATTAACCTCAGGCTCCTGTATAAACCTGATTTGAGAAGTGTTCTTGTGCTCCGTAAACATTCAAAAATATCCATTGTTTTTGAGAGCAAACAGACTTGCAGCTCATGTCACACTGCCACTGCCTTCAAAGCAAGTACAGGAACACAGCGCTGCGTATTGTCCTTTCCAGACAGAACATGTCATCAGCAGCATTGCAGCTCCCAGCAACAAACTCCCAACAAGGCATGAGACCTCCCATTAATCCCTAGCTCAGTAATGGTTCCCCTGCAGTAATTTCTGCCCCATCCTCTACAGACTTCCTAGGAAACATAGGGGTGAATATGGCAGAGTGCACAGTGTGCGAACTGGTGACTGTGGAATTAGTTAAATTCAGAGTTCTTGGCCCTCTAGTTTCTAAAGGGAATCATAGTGTGTTGAAAGGAGAGCTTAATAAAGTGAAGACTTCTGGCTTGGAGGTCTTTCTCCAGCTTTCTAGTGAAACCCATGCTGTCAATTTCTGTTCTCTCTGCTTCCAGAAGACTGGCAAGCAGCTGGTCCTACAGACTGCTCACGGTAGCAGGAATCACAGGGAGAAAATTACCAGCTTCACAGTTCAGTTCAAGATTAGGGAATTCAAATTTAAAAGTGATTATCAGACCAATTTGTTTCTAAAATAATTAAGAGAAAAAACTATAGTGAGTGTGCAACTTCCCTCACATGCTGAACAGAGGGCACCTGTCAGATAAGGGTAGGAGTCTTTTATTTATTATAATTTTAGTGTGCTGCTGTCTTTACCTGTTGGAAGGGAGAATCAGAGCCTCTTCTTTGGAGTGGTACAGGACGATGCTAGGGAATGTCATAGTAGTAGTTTTGTATTATCAGCATGGCTGTAATTTACTAAATTAACTACTTTGCCCTCCATAAACTGTACTAGCATAAGAATGTTATTCCAAGGGGTTATTGAACATTTTATCAAACACTTTTACAATGGAGAACATATCCAGTAATTGTTATGGGAATATTACAGAAATGTGTATGTTTTCAATTTAGAAAAGCAGAAGATTTATATTTCCTTAAGCTTCTAATCATTTATACATATGACCTCCATTCATACACCCGAAATGGCTCTTCCAGAATTCTAAAATTTACTTCAGATGTTTCGTTTGGGTGTTTTGCTTTACCTAGTAGCTGCCAAGTTTGGGATTACTTAGCAGTAAAATTAGAAATGTGGATTTGAGTATGTACCAAAATCCTGACAGGTGTTAACGTAACTCATGTTGAATATTTTATTCTTTAAATAGTAAAATGTAAACCTGCATTTGTTTAGTTTTGCACCCCTGCCAACTATATCGGGTATCTTGAGTGAGTGACTAGAATCACTGTTTTCTATACATGCACTTCTTGGCAGTTTCCAATGTCTGTTCCCAACTAGTGTTAGGTTTATAATTTTAACAGATTTGTGTTCCATAGAGAATTTCTAGCAAAATGTGTGGCAAATCTCCTAAAGAGCTAGGAAAGGAAGATCATTATGCAATAAGGGCCAGATTTTATTTAGGACTGAAAATATTCGGATAGACTCCTCTGGGATTTTCAAAGTTGCCTAGGCATCTTGCTCCTATTGAAATCAATGGGAGATAGACACCTATGCACTTCAGAAAATCCTACTAGGTGCCTATTTGCATCTTTAGGTACCTACATGCCTTTCAAATCTGGCCCTAACCTCTTCAGAATTTGAAGATGTCACCTTGGATTCTATTTAGTTTAAACTAGGGTTCATGGGGAATCTATCTTGGTACCAGTAAAACCTAATCTTGCTTCAGCAATAGGGTTTCTAACTTTCTAGTCACACAAAACCGAACACCCTAGCCCCACCCCTTCCTGAGGCCCCATCCCTGCCCCAAGGCCATGCCCCCACTCACTACATCCCCTCTCCCTCGGTGGCTCGCTCCCCCCCACCTTCACTCACTTTCACTGGGCTGGGGCAGGGGGTTGGAGTGCGGGAGGGGGTGAGGGCTCTAACTGGGGGTGCGGGGCCAGAAATGAGGGGTTCAGGGTGCAGGAGGGAGCTCTGGGCTGGAGCAGGGAGCTGGGGTGTAGGAGGAGGTGAGGGCTCCAGCTGGGGGTGCGGGCTCCTGGGTGGGGCTGGGGATGAGGGGTTTGCGGTGCAGGAGGGGGCTCCAGGCTGGGAGGTGGAGCCGAGGGATTTGGAGTGCAGGAGGGGGCTACGGGTTGAGGCAGGGGGTTGGGATGTGGGAGGGGGTGAGGGCTCTCAGCTGGGAGTGTTGGCTCTAGGGTGGGGCTGGGGATGAGGGGTTTTGGGTACAGGAGGGGGCTCCAGGCTGGGGGGTGGAGCCGAGGAATTTGGAGTGCGGGAGGAGGCTGCCGGTTGAGGCAGGGGGTTGGGGTGCAGGAGTGGGGTGAGGGCTCTGCGCTGGGAGTGTTGGCTCTGGGCTGGGGCTGGGAATGAGGGGTTCAGGGAGGGGGCTCTGGGGAGGGGGAGAGGGGCTCAGGGCTGGGGCAAGGGGTTGGGGCTTGGGGGTGGGTCGTGCGCTTACCTCTGGCGGCTCCATTAAGGCTGCCTGCCTGTCCTGGCACCGAGCTGCACATGCCCCGGAAGCAGCCAGCAGGTCCGACTTCTAGGCGGGGGGGCGGGGGCAGGAGGCTCCACACGCTGCTCTCGCCCACAGGCACTGCCCCTCAAGCTCTCATTGGCTGGTTCCCGGCCAATGGGACTGTGGAGCTGGTGCTTAGGGTGGGGGCAGTGCGTGGAGCCGTGTGGCCCCCCCTCTGCCTAAGAGCCAGACCTGCTGCCTGCTTTCACAGCACAGCGCAGTGCCAGCCAGGACAGGTAGGGACTCGCCTGCCTTAGCACCGCAGCAGCACCGCCGACTGGACTTTTAACGGCCCGGTCGGCCATTCTGACTGGAGCTGCCAAGATCCCTTTTCGACACTTGGTCACCCTATTCAGGAAGCACTTATGGGACAAATGAAATCCTTGAGTCCTGTGCCTCGGCTGAGTAGCAGGCCCATGCACAGGCTAATGAAATCCTGCCAGGCAATGGGAGCTGCTCCCCTGAGGCTACTCAGGCCTAATGGTTGCAGGAACCACTGCAGCCTCTTATAGCGGCTGCTGGCAGTGGAAAGATTGTGGGAGCTTTGCAATGGTAGACGCTGAAGCTTAACTCTCTCACTGCTTCATCAGCCAGCCCATACCCTGTTTCTTCCTCTCTCTTGTGAACCATTGCTCAGTCAGTACAAATTGCCTGCACAAGCCCCCTTATATCCAGATACACAACCCTCTGTGCTAGACAACTACACTAGTTCCACTGCCAATGGACCTTCCAGAAAAGGGACTGGGCTTGCCTGTAACTGTGAGCAAGGAATTTGTCTGTTCTGAAGAGGTTTCCACTTGTGCACTCAAACATACATGCAGATGGCCAGAAATAGATTAGTGCCACTCCTGGGATGTGAAGAGGTACTGAGTGTGCGCCAGGGATCTAGAGGGGGTGTTTTAGAGATGTGGGCTCTCCTGGGTGCTGTGCCCTCATTCTGTTTGCCAGTTAACTCTGAGCCTGAAACTTGCAACCGTTTAGAAAATTGAGAACCATTTTCTAGTAAATGAGGAAGGAATTTCTAAATTGCAGAAGGCCAGAAGTGCTGTTATTTTTTAAATTTCGATCAGCTTGGGTGGCTTGAGTGTGGGCAGGGTGAGTTGTTGAATGAGAGCTGTTGGCTACAGCCAAAAATCCATGATGGCACAGAAGAATTACTCTAATTTTTTTCCTGGCTTGCCATCCACTATAAAAATATTTCTATTATGGGTATGGATTAACTCTGTTAATCTCAAAGCAAAGTAGGTAGAAAGCTCAGTCGCTTCAGGACTCCAGCTACCCCAATGCTTTCTACTTTTTAGATACATGTTTAAAGAAAAATGTCTTTCTTGGTTAGACTAATTTTGCAGCCTTGAGTAGTTGGACAGACCATAAAGCAAAGTTGTGCTCCCATCTAAATGGGGAGCCTTCAGGTCTCGTCTGCAAACGAGAGCCCTTTGACTTCAGGATGGTTCTACAATGCTTGCACCCTGTTTTAATATCTTTAATCTAGCCCTGGGTGTTTACATTTTAATCTGTGGTATAATTCCACTGATTTCAGTAGAGTTTACACTGGGGTTGAATTTGGCCCATAACTTTTTACCAACATTAAAATTAAATGGAATACAGCTGTCAGCTCTCTGGGTGTTCTTCTATTACTCTAATTCTTGTAATTATTAATAGAAATGTTATCATTGTATAACTGGTTTTTACTTGTATGGATTTTATTAAAATGGTAACAATAGAATTTTATACTGTTCCTTATACAATCTAGATTAAAAGAATTTTACAATGGCTAATTATTTCCATGTAGTTAGCCATCATTTTAAGAATAACTTAGTCATAGTTCTTTTTTCCCCTGATGTTGCTTGCAGAGCTGCCATCAGTCATTATTAATATCTAGAAAACGTGTACGTTTCTCTTTAACCCACTCTGTAGTTCCTTGCTGTTTATGGTAGTTACCTTAAAAGTTATCATACAGAATTAAAAGTGTATCCTTGGAAACTGGGTTAGTTATTCTCCCTTCCTGAGAAGATATAAAGCAAGGGCATGTTTCCAGAGTCAGGCAGGGTAGGAGCTTGGAGGATGTCTCCAGAAAGTCTGGTTGATGAGGAGCTAAAACTGAGAAAAGGATTAGAGCAGAATCCCAGGAGGCATGTGACAGTAAATGGGAAAGGGAGAACCTTCAAGAGGAATATAAAGGAAGCTAGAACCAGAGGTGGGGGTTGGACCCATGTTGAACCTCCAAGTGGTTCCTCCAATGTCTCCCTTATGTGTGCAGCTGAAGGTCCCTTCTCTACACATTCTTGGACTGCAGCTCTCTTCTGGGTTGATCTAATGCCATGAGGAGTGTCCCCTTTATGCTCTCTTCCTTAAAACTCCATGTCATTTTGAGTCTCCATTCTGCAGTTGATTGTATCTGGGAGAGTTTGGGTGGAAAATGTTGATCGTTGGACCAGTTGGGCAGCAGGAAGTTGAATCTAATATAGCTGAAATGGTTACAAGGACTCAGAGTAACAATATCCTATTCCATTGGCAACAGCTAAATCTCCCTCCTGAGCTAGAAGTTACATTTATTAAATTTATATTTTTAGGGCATGATATCTGATAACTTTTGTGCCATACTTCTTTATATATACCTTTTAGGTCAGACCTGATTGACTGATCTCCTGAACTACTGGGTGACGTTGCCTCATTACAATGATGACAAACAGTTGTTGTTTTGGCATTCTATGATGTACCCATACATTTGCAAAGTTTCACATTTATCCTATTTTGCAAGCGCATCTCCATAATTCATTAAGAGGAGGACCATTTTTGTAGCTAGTGATGTACGACAGTTAACAAATGAGGGGAAAATTGGCTCTGCACAATAAAAATCTGGATCAGATAAAAAAAATTGGAATGGACCCTACTTAATGGATCTGGTTTGGATGCAGCCCAAGAGTGTGGAAATGTCACAAGAACTGCAGGTCTCCTAAGATTTGTACCACTCAAGATGGTTAATCTTCAAACCTGAATTTCATTTCCTATACTCAACGTAATGTGGATGGGAATGCCATCTCTTGGCCCATTCCTAATGTATATTGTACAGACACATATAAAGATAATGACTGGGGTTTTAATTTCAGAGGGAAAACCATTACTCCTTCGTATAGTTATTTATTATTTAAATTGTGTTGCCTGGATTGAAAACATGATGGTCAATAAAACCACAAGTCACACTTTCATTCCATAGAGCAATGGTTTTCTATTATAAAGCCTAATTCCAATCATCATATACTTGCAGTTACTGGTTACAGCACCACCAAGAGAAATCTGCCAAGTAGTAAGTGTCTCAAGGAAAAGAATATATTAGACACTTCACTGCTTAAATATAATAAAGGAGAATAATGAAGTACACAAGTAACTATCTTGTTTTATTGTCTAGTTTATCTCTTATGGATAACCTCCCAAACCACACCATCACAAATTAGGAAGTTGAGGTATTTCTTTGAACCTATTCTTTTAGTTTACAGGAAACCTGAATCACACAGATTCTTAAATGAAGTAATCACTACAGCTGCTATGCTTAAATACTCCAGACCTACGTGAATCATTGTGTGGTTTCGCATAAGCTGATTGTTGTGATGTACTTCTTAAATAATTGATAAAATATGTTTGGCGAGTTGTATTTTTGACAGAGCTATCCTTTTAAAAAGCAATCTTTGTTCCAAAAATTAAAAGCAAACTGCCCTTTATAAGCCACCATTCAAAAACTGACAATATATTTCCCTTCAATATCTCTGTCATTAGTGAATACAAGTTGTCCTGTTCTTTGTCTCTGCCAGTATTAAAGCTTTGTTAGACTTTAGATATGGTACTCTTAGATCCTCCCGCTGTCCTTAGTTCAAAAGCTGTCGAACTTGTGAGCATTTTACCTCACGCAGGGGGTTGAGTTTACACACTTGCTTTATTATGATGTGACAATATAACAAAAGAAAACCCAGATGCTTCAGCACACTGAGACATGGACTGGTTATCTGCTCTCTTGCCATTAATGCTATCTGAGGTGGTAGAATAACGGTTTGTCTCTATTGATTTTGACTTAAAGTCATTGCCCTGGTTTCCTTTTTGAGTGCATCTTCCTGTGTGTCTGCTGACCCCACACGTCTTGCAGCTTAGGTGACTGCTGGTATTTAAATAATTGGTTGCTCTGCTTCCTCTTCCTTCCATTATGCCAGCAGGGAGGCATTAATAACTGTTCCAGATCTACCTG
Source organism: Emys orbicularis (assembly GCF_028017835.1). NCBI lineage: Eukaryota > Metazoa > Chordata > Testudines > Emydidae > Emys > Emys orbicularis. Next base: position 12,255,136 of record NC_088690.1, read on the forward strand.
CATTAATCATTCTGGAATGGATGCTCCAGATCCACCTTCAAATTATGTCTCTCAAGTAACATTCCAGCAATAAAGCTGGTTCCCTCTGCTTTGAATTAGATGGCAAAACATTGGCTAAGACAGACAACCACCCTTTTGTCCCATCAATTTCTGATCCAAGATCTAGCTGTGGTTCCCTTGATAAACTTCTATGTATTATTATGTTTCTTGCCCAAACCATTCATTTACAAATGGGAAGCTCCTTCTTCTATATCAAGGAGCTTATCCTAGTGGCTTTTGTCCTATAATACCTCAGAGGCAGCCTTCCTGAGAGGGGCTTACAGGGAGCCCTGGCTGCATATTAAAGCTTCTTAACCCTTTTGTGGGAGCTGTGGGTAAAGAGGGTGGTGGTGCAGACAATGCATATGGTCCCCTGGTTGTACCTACTTTGGGGGTGGGTGATGGAATCCCTGTGCTTGTGGGGTCTGACAACTCCTTTATAATTTAAGGCCAGGATCTTAAAAAAGCGAGTATTGATTGTGGGTGCCAACTGGTCACCTTAAAGAGATCGGATTTTAATGAAGTGCCGACCATTCACCCTCTGAAGATGAGGTCCCTTTATGGGATCTCAATTATGGGACTTCCATTTGCTGGCTGAAAATATTGTATTCTGCCATCATACCTATCCAGATACACAAAATCACCTAGGGCTATATTTGCAAAGGTACATAGGCGCCTAAAGATGCAGAAAGGTGCATTGATTTCAATGAGAGTTAGGTGCTTAACCTGCTTGTGTGCCTAGGAGGACTTTCACAAGTGCCTTCCTATGTTTGAAAATCTGCTCCTAAGCATTTTCGAAAATTTTGGACTAAAGTGGTACTGCAAACTATTTATACTAGTTAGCCAATGGGTATTGTTTTGTACTGGATGGCCTACATCTGAATAATGAAACTGAGAACAGAGCTTCACTTGTATGCATGTATGAAATCAATGGGAGTTAGGTGCCTAAATACCTTTGCAGATTTGGGTCCAAACACCTGGATAGCTTCCACTGACAGGAGGAACATAAGAAAGTGTCTGGTTGACTTTTACTTTGGGTATAGCTATGTTATTAAGAGATAATCATGTTAATTGGTTCATTTTATGTTAGGGCAAACAGAATAGATCCTGATCCTTGACCTTACTCCTAAGAACATAAGAACAGCCTTACTGGGTCAGACCAAAGGTCCATCCAGCCCAGTATCCTGTCTACCGACAGTGACCAATGCCAGGTGCCCCAGAGGGAATGAACCTAACAGGTAATGATCAAGTGATCTCTCTCCTGCCGTCCATCTCCACCCTCTGACAAACAGAGGCTAGGGACACCATTCCTTACCCATCCTGGCTAACCTCCATGAATTTATCCTAACACTTATCTAGGCATGAAAAGAATTTAACACAATTATAACCATACATATGCAGGTTTGCAGGTTCATCAACAAGGTGACCAGAGAACAGCTGGTCTAAACACTCAACCAGCACCATGATAGGATTAAGAAGATTGTACAGCATTTGGTTATTGTGTTTTCCAGAGGATGACCTCTGACAGCATGCAAGCATCCATTGCTGATCTTTTTTAGAGCTAGGATTAAAGATGTAGGGACTTGGCTATTAGTTGCAGCTCTGGTCCTGTCAAAGGGTGCTCTACTCACCACTGGAGCACACATCTGGGGATTAGCTCTGCCAGGCTGAAGCCCCATCCTGCGGTTACGCTCTGTCACTCTGTCTCGTGCTTTCAGTACTTGCCTGCTCTCATTTTGTGGCTTGGCCCTATGGCCACATCACTGTGGTTTTCCCTTCCAGGGAAATCACACACATCAAAGTCTCTCAGGACCCTAGTGTCTATTAGGGAAAGGCAGGCCCGCCCTCTACATTGGGTTCTAGCCCAGGTACCCTACAACTAGCCATCAAAGTCTGCACAATCTATCCTGTACTCTTGCCTCCCTATAGTCCCCTTCTAGTCTCAGCTACTGGGCTTTATACAGCCCCTCCTGTTCCTGTCCAGCTGAGCTTCAGCTCTAATTAGTCTTTGTTCCCAGTTCCTCTTCCAGGTGTGGCCTAGGCAGTTAATTGGCCCACCCAGCCACTTTAACCCTTTCAGGTCTTCTGTGGAGGACACCCCATCACAGAAACAATTCGCACTGACTTTAATGGAATTTTTACTTGTACTAGCGCTGGGTAAAAGTGCTCAGTTTGGCACCTAAAATACAGTTATTCTAGTTGTGCTAAACCATGAGGCTGTTGTTTTAGAAGACGAGAATAGTGGCTGAAGAATATCGCTATCGTCTTTAAAAGCTAGCACCTCCCTCGATGAGCTCCTACTCTAGGAAATTGCTTTTATGTTGGCATATGTAGAGTTGGTCTCAGATGGCAGGATTTTGCCATTGGTTTGAAGTGACTCAAATTTGTCACACTTTTAATTGCCCAGGGAAGAGCTAAGCACTGTGTTTAATAATGTTTTTAATATCTGATACAGTATTGGCATTTTTTCAAAGATCACTTAAGCTCTTTACAGCTAAGAAGATGCATATGATAATGTTACATGGTACATGTGTCCTTGAAAATGTTCTGTTTGTAAAAGGTATAATGAGGAACAAGTGTTAGTACAAACCATTAACTTGTATGCTAGAACCATGCAAGTTTTCACAACAGACCATCAGAACCCAAGCAAACTACCAGCTATTTTTCCTTTCATGTTGTATTGGAAGCTCATGGTTGTGAGCCAGAGGTGTTCACGATTGTGGCTTGGAAGGCAGTAAAGGGAACTTAGTCACAGGCACCAGACCAGTAAAGATTATAAACATACAAGAAGTTTTGCAAACTGCTTGGTTGGGCCATAGAAAAGTTATTTCATCTGAAATAGTGGGACAGAGGTTAGACTGCTATATAATCTGCACCTTTTCTATTTCTGAACTCATGGAGTTGCCCCATGGTCAGTATGTTCCAGATCATCTTAGACCATTCACAGCTTGAGGAACTGCAGTGAACTTCCATTTGCTGGCTGAAAATATTGTATTCTGCCATCATACCTACGCAGATCTGCACTGTGATTCACCAGGCAGCTGCAGGGAACTATACAAATAAGAAATATAATAGGGGAGATTAGAAAGAATCTCAGTGATTTCTCTGCTTATATTTTGGAGCGACCTCCCCGAAGCCCATACTGTAGGATAAGCCAAGCACTTTTTTTGTGCAGTGGGGTTACCCTTCCTGGGGGTGGATCAGAAAGCCTGATTAACTAGTATACTATCTTTGGAGGGTAGTGTACATGGGAGAGAGTGTTTTAATATGGTTCTGTGCAATGAGGTGCAGATTGAGCATTTCTTTTAGCAAACACCAGCCTGAAAGCTTGCTTACATAAGAGTAGTATTTGAATCCTTTCCTCCATGCACATAAATAATATAAATCCTTATTATCACCACTTAGCTATTAAATATTCAGGACATAAAAATGTTACTGTCTCCTTGGGTTAGTGGCCACTGTGATGCATGCAAGTTCAAGTTCGCTGTGTTCTGCAAGCAAGGTAATGACTCTGTATGTACTGTAATACAGAAACAGGCTTCTAGAGGGCATCAAGGGATCACAGCTGCATTGACACTAATGTCAAGCATCAGCTACCTTTGATTCTTGCAATGTGCCACTGCACAGTGATCTGTAAGCAGCATGGCCTGCAAAGTGGCACTATGAACGTTTACAATGCACTTTACAGCCTACAATGCATGCAGAACAAACTAATAGTGTAGGCCTATAGGAATATCGCCTATCTATAGAAACCCTTAGCTCTGCCTCTCAATATTCTAGAGGTGGTCACAATGGTGGCAGTACAATTTAAGCACCTAGCTATTATTAGGAGGTATTAGCTTTTAAAAAATAATATAGTGCAGACATATCAGGACATGGCGTTGAGTAGGTTTTATTCCACAGGACCATGGTACAGCCTCAATTATTAGGCCCTCAGTTAGCCTATGCTCCTTCTTATCCAAAACCGTGTCATGTTCTCCAGTCAGATAATCAAGGCGATTTTCAATGAAATATTCAATGTCCATGCTATAGTACACACTTTATTATCTTTATGTCAGTTTACAAAAGGGTGGACTATGTGTATCTAGCTAAATACTATATCACAAATAACTAATGTGATGTATATACAACTACATTGTGACTGGGCTCACAAATTTGATCCATAAAATCGACAGAGAGTCCTGTGGCACCTTATAGACTAACAGATATAAGCTTTCGTGGGTGAATACCCACTTCGTCAGATGCATGCGTCTGACAAAGTGGGTATTCACCCACAAAAGCTTATGCTCCAATACGTCTGTTAGTCTATAATGTTCCACAGGACTCTTTGTCACTTTTTACAGATCCAGACTAACACGGCTACCCCTCTGAAATTTGAGCCAGTTTTCCCAAGATCACAAAGACATGAAACTATTAAGCAAATGTTAGCCCTGAGGCCATTACTAGAACTGATGTATGGCATGAGGCATGGTAGCTTCTAGCATGTATAGCACGGGTTGTGGCTCCTGCTCCTCTCAAAGTCTTGCTGTATCAGGCTGTGTTGCTCTTCAGGCCTGGTACATACGTTAGGCATGCAGCGCCTATGGTCTTTTGCACTAGGTTTCCTGCTCTTTTTGACACCTGAATGACATCACATTCAGCAGCTCTCGGTAGGACACTATGCGCCCTTTCAGGAGCACAGTTATTCTTGGCCTTTGTTGAGCTTCCTTCACCAGCCACCTTTTACCGTTTCGCCCCCTTTTCTGTTTCATAGAATCATAGGACTGGAAGGGACCTCAAGAGGTCGTCTAGTCCAGTCCCCTACAATATGGCAGGACTAAGTATTATCTAGACCGTCCCTGACAGGTGTTTGTCCAACCTGCTCTTAAAAATCTCCAATGATGGAGATGTCACAACCTCCCTAGGCAATTTATTCCAGTGCTTAACCACGCTGGCAGTTAGGAAGTTTCCTTAGTCTGTAGTTCTTTCCCTGTGGCGACTTCCAAGTCTGTCCTCTATGGGGTACACTCCCACCCACCCCTTCGCTACCCCATCTGTTAAACTGATCAGCAATGAAATAGTTAATGCTGACATTGTTAAAGTCTCAGCACTGGGCTTTCGTGATGTTACGCTGAGCTCAATAGGGTGGTAAGGAATGTGGACGTATACTCCCCTCAGAGCTATCGTTAGGCTGGTTGCAGATGTGGGACGCCATTACTTTACACGCAAAACACACTGGGAACACTGTCATCACCACCAGCAAGGCTAGAAACTTTTTTTTTGCGCAACATATACATTCTGGAGCATCTGAACACGACATATGGGTCATACACATACATCAAGCGGCAAGGGTGACTGTAACCTCTGGGTTTAGCGGTACCCTCCTACTTCTTTAGGGACTTAGCTTTGAATATATGTTAGCAACAAATATGGCTGCAGAATTCACTCCTTGCCATAGACCTGTGCTTCGTTTTCATTAAAAAAAAGTGTGTGCATGATGGTTATTTAACCTGATGGCTGCAGAGGAAACCTCAGCCATGTGAACAGCATATAAACCAGTATAGGATGCCTGCCTATGAATTGCCCCATTCATTTCAATGAGTGCCCTGTGGATGCTGCTTGTGCAGCTCCAGAATATGGTATTTTTTCCAAAAAAAATCAGCATTTTTTTTTTGCTGTAGAATTTGCTGATTTTCTGCAGTCAGGTGCCTGACATTTTGCTTTCTCTCACCCAGGTCTGTGGTGACCAACCTGAAGCTTCCTCTTGTTCACCAGCTTGTCCCACAGCTGGGACTTAATTAGATGACAGTGGATGGTCCCTCCCTTCATTGTTCCAGGGAGCTGGGGCCTGGAGGCCCAGTTTGCAGCCAGGGAGCAGGGGAAGCCAGAAATACTGGCTGATGAGCTGGACTGCCTAGAGAGGCTGGCGCTGGCTGCAAGGTCCCCTCTGGCACACAGGTGAGCAAGGAGGTTCTGAGCCAGGCTGCCTTGACCTCATCGCAGGAGCCAAAGGAGTGAAGCCAGCCCACTTGAAGAACATAGCCCGGGAAGGGGGAAAACCCAGCCTCAGAAATAGTCATTGGCCAGTTTTACATTGGTGAATATTTTCAACGATGAGCTACAGTTGTGTGGGGGTGGTGGTCTGGAAATGAGTGGCACTTAGTGGTTCATTGTCTGTGTGGAGCCCATTTGTGGCTTGAGATCAGCATCAGTGTGTACTGGGGCCAGGCCTGTGCCCTGCATGCCCACTCAAGGACATGGTGGCCCTGACCACCTCTCCGTTCCCTCATGGTGCCTGTGGGAGCAAGGGGGAAACACAGCAGCGTCCAACTGCTATCCCCTATTGCCCTTTTATCGAGTACATGTTGGAACTGGGTATTGAGTGAAAACTAACGTAAAGGGACATTGTCTACCCTCTTGGCTGCCCCTTCTGTCTTTAAATTCTTTCCTTCTATTTATTATTCAGTGCCATTGCCTCTAATGCAGTGATACTCACACTGAGGTGCGCAAGCTGCAAGTGGCTCGTTAATGTGTCTTCTGCGGCTCTTTGCTGCACATGATATTAAATCACTGTGTGATTTAATTATTAACCATTCTAAGTTACTAACCAATCAAGATGCTTTTACTATGTTATTAATCAATTGTAGTTGATAAAATAATAATACTTGGTCAGTCATTTTGCTGGGAGAATTATATATATATTAGGACTTTCAAGCGATTACAAAAATTAATCATGATTAATCGCACTTAAACAGTAATAGAATACCATTTATTTAAATATTTTGGGATGTTTTCTACATTTACAAATATATTGATTTCAATTACAACACAGAATACAAAGTGTACAGTGCTCACTTTATATTTATTTTTGATTACAAATATTTCCACTGTAAAAATGATAAACAAAAGAAATAGTACTTTTCAATTCACCTCGTACAAGTACTGTAGTGCAATCTCTACTGTGAAAGTGCAACTTACAACTTTGTATTCTGTGTTGTAATAGAAATCAATATATTTGAAAATGTAGGAAAATATCCAAAAATATTTAATAAATTTCAATTGGTATTCTATTGTTTAACGCTGCGAGTATGCGGAGGCTCCCATTGGCTGTGGTTCCCGGCCAATGGGAGCTGCAGGGATGGCGCCTGCAGGCAGGGCAGCGTGCAGAGCCGCCTGGCTGCGCCTCAGTGCCAGAGGAGGGGATATGCTTCCGGGAGCTGCTTGCGGTAAGCACCGCCCAGAGCCTGCACTCCTGAGCCCGCCCCACGCCCCAATCCCTGTCACAGCCCTGATCCCCCTCCCATCCTCCAAACCCCTTGGTCCCAGCCTGGAGCCCCCCCCTGCACCCCAAACCCTTCATCATCCCCCTGCACTCCAACCCGGAGCCCCCTCCCACACCCTGAACTCCTCATTTCTGGCCCCACCCCAGAGCCCTCACCCCCTCCCACACCCCTACCCCCAATTTCGTGAGCATTCATGGCCCGCCCTACAATTTCCATACCCCGATGTGGCCCTCAGGCCAAAAAGTTTGCCCACCCCTGGCCTAGACTGCGTGCAGCTATCTAAGAGGTAAATATGTCTATTAGGTTAAATAATTGAGCAGCTTTCTTGAATAGATCAGGGTTTATCAGACTGAAGGTAAGAAACAACAGTATACTTGTATCCAGTTTTTAATGCTTTCTTGTAAAATTGAAAATATAAAACCAGCTGAGCAAATGAAGGCTTTATATACATGAGGTCTGTGATTAAAAAAGTCCGTTTAGTCAAGAAAATTTCCAATGAATGAAACTAAAACGATTAAAGGGAACAACAGTCTCAAATTGAAAACATACATTTCAGAAAAAAATCTTTACAAGTTATTATATAACTTACATTTACATTCTTACTAAGAAATGATAAAACAAGCTGTTTCAAATGCTCCTCATTCCCTTAAAGCATGAAATTCAAAGTGCCACAGCAAAGGAACAGGTTCCAATAACTTTTCTTATACAGTATATTCATTTATAAAATGGATTGGTAAATGTGAGGTGTTTATTTAAATGAACACATAGAGATACAGACTAAATAAAAGTACTGGAACAGCATTTCTGTTACTACGTATACAGTTATAGTAATAATAAAGGAAACAAAGGATAAAGCTGTTCTTAGGTATCTGTATAGATGGAAGGAATGTGATTCAAACAATGATCAAAAGCACCATTTTGGAAAAATCCATTTTCTTCAGTTCCATTGGTGACTGCTTCTTCAGACCCACATTGTGCTTCAGAAATTACATCGTAGCCTGAAAGCAGGAAAAGCATACGAGCATGATTTAGCACCACAGTACATATGAGGGCTGAGGCAGGAAGCACAAGTCTGAGTCCTAGAGATATGTAGTGAAGCCTCACGTTAACCAGACAGCAGAATTCACCACCAACGCCTCACTTAGACAATATGAAAACTAACCTCATAATTTGTGTCATTGTGCATGAGTTTCCATTCACTGCTTTGTACGGGTACCCCTGTGTGAGTGAAGTTAATCTGGCTACCGGTGTGGGTGTGTCAGAGTATGCCTCTCTGGAGGAATTACTGTTACTAGGACATGTCAAAGCAATGGATGGACAAGGATCCTAGATAGTGTTCTGAAAGTGCTGCAGACAGATTGTGTTGTATATTTTTCTCTTTTAAAGGTACTTTGAGGATCTGGAAATATTTTATGTGTGCCCCAGACATTCTTGAGATCCTGGAGGAATCTGGCTAATGCACTAGCTGGCTCCCCAGGGTGTGGCCTGCGTTCTACAATTTGGGGTTTTCTCAGGCTCCTGGTGCCCCTGCGTGCACTCTGGAGTCAGCATCAGGGGCACAGGGTGTTCCTTTGGTAAGGAATTTTGTGAAGCATGGTGCCCTCTGGCCGCCTAGACTGGCAGAATCTCCAATGGGCCTTCCATTCTGCTGGTACTGCTCTTCTACTGCCCTACTCGTAGCAGGCCTTTGAGTGAAGGCAGGATTTTGTCCCCAATTCTTAATCAGGTGGAACTCTTATTGACATGATACATATCGCTCCACACTACTTGTTTGAAAAGGAACAGTATATGCACTTTGTGCCTGATGCTGACTGCAGCAAGACTAGTTATGAACACACATAGGTAAGTGGATTTCAATTTAGTCCAATATACCGGAATAGTTTCCCTTGTGTAAAATGATTTCTTTAAATCCCATTCCCAGAAACAGTTTAAAGTGATATTGACTAAGATCTCTTCAAATCTTGCCACTGCTCCGATACCTGCTCCTCTCTCTGTGCCCAAGCTTCCTTCTTCACTGACCCTTTTGTTTTCTTTATCCACTCCAAAGCCCAGTGTTCTTCTGTGTGGCCTTGAGTAGCTTGCTAAGCTTCCTCCTTCCAAAGACGTCTCAAACCCCACCTATTGCATGAAGCATTGATGCTGTGTTATGCTCACACCCCACTCTGCACATTCTGTGTCGCCTCACCTCACCTCACCTAGACAGCATCGTCTATGTTTGGCTATATCTTTCTAAAGGATTGTATGTTCTTCAGAACAAGGACAGATCCGTATTTCTTCAGCACAGATTACTGATTTATGCATATGAAAGAAGGCTGCATTTCAGTTATTGAGGCACTTGCGGCTGACTGGGTGACATGGAAAACATGTTAATATTTACTGCAAATCACATCCATATCCACTGCAAACGTATGTGAGGAAGGATGCTCTTGCGGTTAATACACTGGACTGGGACTCTGGGGATTTGGGTTCAGTTTTCTGTTTTGCCACCGTCTCTCTGTGTGAGCTTTGGCAAATTACTTAATCTCTCTGTGCTTCAGTTTCCCATTGATAAAATAAGGATGATACTTCATTTCTCCCACTTTGTTTCCCTTGTTTATTTAGATTGCATGTTCATCAGGGTAGGGACTGTCTCGTACTATGTATTTTTATAGGAGCGAGCACAATGGGACCCCAATCTTGGTTGGGGCCTTAGGTTCTACATAATATAATTAATAATGGACTCTGATTCTGTACCCCTATGTAGGCAAGTCCCCCATTGATATCAAAGAGATTTGCCTTAAGTAGAACTGTAGGATCAGGCCCTTACAAGTGAATTAGTTAGGGGGGTGTTTGTTTTTTAATAGATTAGAGACTAGATTCTGCACTCACTTATACTTATGCAACCCCTTGTGATTTATACTAGTTTACTGTATTAGTTAACCAAGGGTTGACTAATCTGTGGATCAAATCCTGCTCTCTGATACAGAGTAAATCTGAAGTAAATGAGAGTAGAAAATAACCCAGTTTGTTTGTCTAGTCAGCACTGTGTATATAACCTAACTGAAGAGCACAGTATTCTATTAACTTATGAAAGGGTGCATATTATGTTAATTTTCTCTATCTGACAGGGCACACGTACAAAGGGGTACACAACCACAAATGGACAAAAACCAAGATAAACATACACCCCAGAAATCACTGTTAGATTCCAGATAGTGTAAACCATCCAAAAGCCCTGAACACAAAATAAAAAATTTATTGACTGTTAATGTGATTCATGGAACAGCTGTTTGCCAGTCACATTTGGCATTCCTGTGAGATGAGATCTCCATTAATATTAATGGTGCTATAAAACCCTGAAAAAAATTAAAGCACAGCCTTGATGAATCTTGCAAACCTGAATGGTTCTATTTTACACAGAAAGATGAGATAAGATTTATATTTTCCATATATTTATTTGTTTCAGATACTATGTATTTATATACCTCAATAACCGTTCTAAAAATAAAATTATTGCTGAGAAACCATAATAGGTTAGCTCCAGACAAAAATAGCAAATGTTGTGGTAGTTGGTGTTTTGCCACATTATTTTTTTGCTCTGACAATTTCTTTTGCAAAGTTTATTTAGTCTATTCTCTACCTGTCTAAACTGAACATCAAATTTCAACATTTTAAAACTGTTTTAGTAACATCAAACTTATGAATATCACAAAAAAAAATCAAAGTTAAGGCTGAAACTGCATGGTTAACTCTTCCCTTTTGCTAGTTATTGCTGCACATACTTTTTAGTGTGTAACACGACACACACACTGAACTGAGATTCCTCACAATGGGGTAGGAATGTCAGCTCTTATTTTGCAGTCCTATCTTGGATGCCAGTCCAGGAAAGCACTTAAGCAAATGTTTTCAGTAATGTCCTGAGCGGAGATGCTTTCCTGAATCAGGGCCTCCAGCAAAAACCATGTTTGGAATCAGTGAGTTTTGCCTAACTAAAGAGTGACGAATTGGTACTATCTCACTGCTATGGCATTGCTTAAAATATGTTGGGTCTTGTTACTTCCATGATTTTTCACTGTGGTTTTTAAAAATAGGAAAAAATCCCTCAGAAACATGAGCAGTTCTGTATGGGAGCTCATTCACTAGATTGTAATGATTCCAGTATACCTCTAGGCACTTTACCATTATGCAAATATATGGCTGGGAAAAAAGTTACCCATGTGCAATAGCCACTTTTCCAAACAAAATTCCCATAGTCACTAGTTCACATTTGGTACATCTCAGTTTAAAAAAAAAAAAATCCCACTTTTTATTCTTAAGTGAACTAGAAGTCCCTGAAGCCAGTAATGTTTAACAGAATTTCATGGGAATATAAAAATCCAGTTTTGAGACCCTGACTATGAACTGCAGCCTGAAATGACTTATACACACCTGACGGTAGGGCTTTTAGTGTAAATGTTGACACAATCTTTACAATAAATGTCAAGGGAACAGGGCAAAATTGCCTTTTTAGTGAGCTGTCCAAAAGCTCACTAAAGTCACTGGGTCTACCCACACAAGTAAGAGGAGAATTTGGCTGTCGCTGAAATACTGTAGGATAAAAGAAAACAAATCTATTTTCCTAAATAACTGAGTTTAGTGAAATGTTGCATTTTATGTAATAAGACAAAAAGTGTTTTTTCTATTTCTAAAAAAAAATCACAAGGATAACTCTTCATAATAGGAATAAATTACCTGTTGAAGCTAAAGGTGCATTGAGTATGTGACACCCATTCTGTCTCAAAGGATTAAAGCAATGGGATTCCCCTGTTAGCACATCACTGTTGACAGACTGTTCCACTGTTCTGTAGCAGTCTCCGTAGTGGAAACAGTTTTGTATTGAGTGAAAGCTGCCTTGGTAACCTGAAAACAGATATTGCATACACAGTTTAACACTGCCGTGATGGTATTAGCTTCATTTCTGTCATAGCATTTCATTACTACTGTGGGTTTTAGATCCTTAGGGTTTTAACTACGGAAAAATGATCAAGCCACAGCCTTTATTCTACTTACATATTTATACACACTGTGTGTAATAATATAATATAATATAAAACCTATATCGGGCTTGATTCTGCAAGGTGCTGAGCACTGTGGCCCTATCCAGCAAAGCATATAAGGACATACTTAACTTCGAGCAACTGAATGAGTTGCCCCACTAAAGTTAATGGGCTACTCATTAAAGTTAAGCATGTTCTTAAATGCTTTGCTGGATCAGGGCCAGGATGCTCAGCACACTGTGGGATTGAGCCTATAATGAATGACTGTTCAATTTACCTGAATTAAATAATGCAGTATTTTACTGATATACCCTATTTGATTTGTAACTGAATAAAGGCCTTTTACCATCCAGCATGAATTATTTATTGCAGGAGATAACTGTATTTACGAATATACCGTTTAGAATACTTCAGCCCTCTCCTTTTTCAAAGTGCTATCTTGTTTCAAATGAGAACATTTCACTAGTCACGGTGGGCCAGATCCGGCAAGAAGAGTTTGGCCCAGAGGTGCTACCCTGCATTCTGATGGACTTAAAGACCTTTATGCCAGGGGAGGATCTCTTTAGCTTGCCGCTGGGGCTCCTTGGCAATCCCACCAATGGAAGCTGCTGAGGGGATGTTTTGAATAGGCCCATTCCCTTCCCAGCCAGCAAAATCCATTTTGGGGCCATTAGTGTCTCCTCCTTCCCTAGAATCTCCTGTCTCACATGCTTTCTACCACCAGGGGTCCCGCGCTGGCTTGCACCAGCAGAAACCTGCCAAAAGGAGAGGTAAATCCTGCCTCAGGCAGAAAGTCACTTGGCAGTAAAGAGCAGGCTAAGTACTTGTAAATGGAGAGTGGAGTTTTACTCGTTACAGGTTGGTGCCAGCATCCTGAAAGAACAAGGTGGTGACTCGGCCTCATCAATGGGAGCTGGGAGCTGTGCACTAAGGGGTTCTCAGGGCATCCCTCACACTAATGACACAGTTAAAGTTAATTATTTTCTAATCTGAATCCTTACTTCTCCTAACAGCCAGTCTAAATGGATTCATATTCTCTCTCTCTTTCCATTTAGCAGAAAGTGTCATAGGAATTTCTCCATGTTTCCCGTGAAAAGGGCAGTGGCACTTTTTCTTCTATTTTTTTTTCCTCCTTCCCGCACTCATGCAGAATGAAACTTTTCCTCCAGGAAAGTCACATGACTTCTCTCCAGTTTTATCAAAGGAAGATGTCAGGCCAGATCTGCAGCTGCGTACTGGCCTGCTGTTTCAACCGTGGGGTTCATTTCATGTATTTAAAAAGTAACACTGGTGCTGATCACCAAAGCACCTGGATGCCTTACACTGCTCAAATACACCAATTACCAATCCGCAGACTGTAACAAACTCCTTCCTGTTCACAAAACTCTGACACTTACCACAGACTGTTATACATCAGGCTAACTGGTGCAATTCTTTAATAATGATGCAGCATACCTAGTTGGGGTGAAAGGGTAGGTTTTGTATGGAAGTTTGACTATTTTACATGGTTTTTGGTTGACCCTGCAAGCCTCATGTGTCCTATTTCTAGAGAACGACGGTCCCTCATCACAAAAAACACACTTTGATATTTCATGACTGAAGTACTAAGGGACGACCATTCCAGAGGAAGATACCAAGCACATTTTACCAATGGTACAAGTATTTTCTGCAGTAGGCAAGAAGGCCTAGAAATTTGGAATGTTGAATATTAAACGATGTGTGTCCTTCCCTGGCACAAGTAAACAGCCACCTCTATTTAATGCTAGGAGAGACTGGCTCAAAGAATCAAAGAGCTCTTATGAGAGGCTGCTAAACTATCTTGTGATGAAGCTTCAGGTACAGTAGCTTATTGAGTGATGTTAATAGTTATCCTGATTTTTATACTTACAAAATGTTAAATCCTCTCTGCACACCTTCTAAAATCACTATATAACTTTAGGGATGAGCATTAGACATTAGACACTTGGCTTCAAATGAGGCATTACTGGCTCAAATGAGCACTTTATGAGCTTGGAGCAATCAGACTTTCCAGACTGCCTGCTAGACAAATCACTTCTAGGGAAGGCACATGTGTATTTTCTATGTCCCTGTAATCACGGTCTCTCTCATCATGCTCAGCCAGCATGCTTTATTAAACCAATTCAATATATTTATGGTCCCTAAGGCTAAGACACTGCGATTTAGAAAATCAGCCAATAGCCCAACACAACACAACTGAATTAAAACTCACTTTGGACAAGCTTTTAGATAGGCAGCCGGATCCACCACTGCTCTTCAAGACTTATGGATAAGGTTTTCTTTTGAACTGCTTGAGGTTGTACTCTATAACTAGCCAGCAGGTTCGGGCCCCGTTGAAAAATTTTTTTCAGGCCCCTCAGCAAGGGCGGACCGGTTAAATAGGGCCGACGAGAGGGAGGGGAAGCCAGGCCCCATGCTCCCTTCCGGACCGCCGGGCCCTGGTAATTGGTACCAGCTTCCCCCCCCACCCCTCGTCGGCCCTGCTGGCCAGTAAGAAACAGGGGGTGGGGGAAGAGAGAGAGAGCGAGCGAGCACGCTCAGTAAAACAAGGAGGGCTGAAAATAGCTACCAAAAGCAGTCAAGATATTTTTTGTACTGGGCTGGGTGTACACCAGTGCCTCAGACAGGCAGCCTGATATGGCACTGGTGAGGTGGCTGTAGCCTGACAATTCTAGGGAGAGGCAGTGTCATGAAAATATCTTAATATTCGATGATTGGATTTTACAGTGTTTGTTAAATGCTTCCCAGTACAAATACAAGGAAAAAGACCCGGCCCCTTCTCTACAGAGCTTGTATATGTGATGTGACTGGTGGGTGTAGCAAACTGCGGAAAGGGGATGGAATGAGGAACGACAAAAGTTACAGCAATATGATCATGCAGTTACTCAGTTTAGGAATATGCAAATATTGTTGGCAGTAGCAGGAGTTTTAATCCTTTTCAAATGAGTAGAGTTGTCAGAAATGTTTGCTCACTTGCAGGGCTGGCTCTAGGCACCAGCGTTCCAAGCATGTGCTCGGGGCAGCCCTTTTCAAGGGGCAGCATTCCGGCTCTTTGGGGGTGGCACTTTTGAAGGGGCGGCACTCCGTTGTTTGTTTGTTTGTTTGTTTGTTTTTGTTTTTTGCTTCGGCGGCGGCACTTAAAAAATTTTTTTTGCTTGGGGCGGCAAAAAACCTGGAGCCAGCCCTGCTCACTTGAGGGCACTGTGGAAGAAATGAGTGTTAAAGAGGGACTTGAATAAGGAAAGCGATAGGACCAGACGGGAAGGTATTCCAGGCATAGGAAGCAAAATGGTAAAAGGCATGGAAATGGTTGTGGGAGAAATGGACAAACGGCATCAAGACTAAACATCTGATTCCTTAAGGCTGAAAATTAGAAGAGGTAAAGCAGCTTCTAGAGTGTGTCTAAGCTGGCAGAGTCCCAATAATTTTTTCAACTAGAAAAGCTGAGACAGAGATTTTTAATTACCAAAAGGGACACTCAAGACAGCTTTTCCGTCCACAAAGACAGCTAATCAGGCAATACATTCTGTGCCCCTCATGCACTGATTTTTTGTACAACATGTCATTGTTCAGTTTGAGAGGTGCAGCTAACAAGCAGTCATTTTATTACTTATCGGTATGTTTATAATATGAATCATCATCTTTGGAATAACATCACAAATGACTCATTTTGTGGCATTTTTACTGGGAATGACAAGATGAGCCGATATTAATTCAAAGGGACTTCATCCTAGCCTGTGAAATTGTAAGCAACTACAGTTGTAGCTAATTTGCATGCACACAATTCAATTTATGAGAAAAAGTCAGATTTTCCTGGCACTTAAACACGGACATGATAAATGCTAAATGATGCAGGACAGCAAAGTCAATTTTATGTCTATGCACGAGTGAGATTTTGACAGGCTTTTTCTCTACTCTAGATCAGTGTTTCTCAAAATGTGTGACTGGTCTCACCGAGAAGGGTCTCTGAGCACGTGTAGGGGAGACGTGAGAAAAAGAAGGGTTAAATTACTATCAATATAATAATCCTTCTCACTCTTCATCAGCTGAGCCAAACCATCTGCAGTAACATCCATAGGATGTGTGGCCCCAAGTGGGTAAACAGAGTCTCCTGGGAATTAGGAGATATGGAAGGCAGGAAGCTCATTGACATCCATTTGCCTCTGCCCTGATGATTGAAATTATGGTTTCATATTTCTTCACTTCATTCCGCATCACCAATACCACTCTAAGGGCCCTTTCTCAGATGAGAACTCCCCAGTTTCCCCTGGTGACAGGTTTTGCAACATGGTAGGGCCACTTCCTGCCAGGTAGTTGTTCAATCCTCTGATACAGACAGATACCTTCTTTTGGTGGGAAGATGGGTTGGCTTTTGCAACAAACTATCCTTTCCTCTGGGTGGCTAGCATCACCAGCAACCAGGAATGGCTCAGAAGGCCAGCAAATATTTTTAGAGGCTCAAATCCCTTGGCGATCTTTCATGCTGATAATAAAGGGAAGTTAATGACCAGCTTGGGTGAATGTCAAGTGTTGCTGAAAAGCAGTCATTAGACCACAGATGAAAGCGAAACTGGTTTGAAAGTAAATCTGCTAGTTCAGGAGTTGGTTTCAGTAGCACTACAACTGGGACAATATGAGTGTTTACCTAACATTTGCATATGTACTAGTGGCAAAGGAACCTCTGTAACAATGTGTGCTCTAGCCAAATAAGACACGTCATAAATGAATGAGATTTTGAATAAGACTATTTTAGGCAACCTCAGGAAATGAAACTTACTGTTTATGGGCACTCTAATTTAATTGCTTAGGAAATACTAAGCCCGGGTCTTCATGTAATATACAATTTTTAATTTTTTTTGTGTGAGAAAGGTTCTTTTCATTCATTCCATTTTAGTTTGATTCCTTTAAGTTCTATGAAAAGCTTTGCTTCTATTGGAATTGTCTCTCAATATAATACAGACTAGTATTTAGGAGCTAAGATGAGGCTTGAATCATAGAATATCAGGGTTGGAAGGGACCTCAGGAGGTCATCTAGTCCAACCCCCTGCTCAAAGCAGGACCAATCCCCAGACAATAACTGTGGTTCAATTAACAACCACATATGGCTCAACACTAATTAAACATGGAACATTTTAAAGATTCTTTAAAAAAAACCCTCTTAAGCAGCTAAAATAAGAAGCATGCAAGAATTATTTTTTTGTAGAAATTTTCCTGTTCTATGCATGCAGAGGGGTAGAACCCACTTGGCAACAGGAGCTCTGCTGATATTTTTCCAAATGGTTTTCGTTCTATTTGTCTAATTTAAATCAAATTTTCTGAGGTTAAGTTCCAATTGAAGAATTTACCAAATGCCTGTCAGTTTAAATGATCACTGTTAAATGTTTTATGTACAGTAAATGTAGAAGTATAACAGTTAATAAAGGAATAAGCTGCGTTCCAAATATAACATTTAGCTCCAATTTTGCTTTGAAATCATTTGTGACAAAATAGCTGTAGTTAACCACATCAGAAAACATACTGCTTGCCTCTATTTCCCCAAGCCATAATCTAAAAAACCTGAAGCACTTTTTAAATGAATGATGTAATGAGCAAATGACTGGAATATGTCTATTAAACTACAACTCATATACGTCATGTCATTTAAATGTACGTGCAAATAAATCCAAGCTCTTCAAATTCCATAAAATCTCTGACAAGAAATCATGTCAGATATAAATAAATGCAGTATGCTGTTTGCTTGCCAAATTCTTTCAGTGTATAATAATTTCCATGTGACTTTACTATAACTAGCTAAAGACACAAATACTGTGGTTTATCATTCTTCTCATTATCGACAACCCATAGCAATTCTCAACATTAATGTGCTTCTATAAAGACTGACTGGTTTTACAGATCATGTTATTTAGAATTTCCTTTTTTACAGTAAAAATATAACAAACTTGACTAAAAGATTCCCATTTAAAAAGCTGCCATTAAAGAACTGAAACAAAAGCTTCAAGTAAGTTTAAGCCCAAATATGGGTTACAGATGAATTGGTTTCAAAGGCTATTACTCAACATTGATTTTTGAACTTTTTCATAATAAAATTATAATAATAATTCAAAATTTGGTTAAAGTGGAAAATTATTGCCTTTTTCAAAACCACACAACACAGCAGTCAGAAAGCAACGGTTTGCTCAAATGGGAAATGTGGTTTTCTCTAAGGAATAAAGTCAATTTATTTAAGTGGTTCAAAACTTGTTCTGTCTATGCATTTGTTTCTGTCATTATAATGAGCTGCTAATCTGTCCTCCTGTGGTTTGTAGTTATTTAGCTCATTATAATAACAATCATATATGATTATATGCTATCATAAATCTGCCACTTTCCCCCTCTCAGAGTTAGTCATTTTAAAATTGAATAATCTGTTGAGCGTCAGGTTTAGTGAGTTTTTTGTTTGACACAAATCATTTAATATAACATGCTTTTGCCTTTCAGACAAAGTCCAATCAAACAGCAAAAACTAAGCAAGCAATTTTAGAGTATTTATGGTACTTGACCCAATCTAGAGGTTAAAATACTACCTGGAGACCAAGAGAGAAAGGGAGGTAAGTATCTATGTATTAGAGATGTACCCTGCCATTGGGCCTATATCAGAATCTTGTTTTTTCAAACTTTATAAAAACTTGGCCTTAAAACATTCAAAGAATAGCAAGCAAGTCATTTTGCTCACTTGGTATATTTATCGTACATGAAACTGCATGTTTCTGAAAAATGCCTTATTCAAACAATGGTACAATTGTGAACTGAGTTGAGAATCTGGTTATCTGCCCGGGTATACTTATATGCTTGGTTATACTTTACAACCAGACAGCTGTCCTGTACATCTGTAATATGATGAATATTTACCATATGGAAGCAATATAGTATCTGGATTATATAACATGTTATCTAAATATCCAAGCTTCCATTACCACAGTAATCTGTGATAATATTAAGTGCTAATGTATACCTTCAAAACATTGTAGAGATACTAATGCCTCACAAGACAACTTTGGGGGTACGAAAATAAGCATCATCCCCATTTTAAAGACTGGGAAATTCAAATGCAGAGGATAAATAATTTACCTAAACTACACAACAAGATAGTGACAGAGTTAGGATTAGAACTCAAGACCTCCTGTCTCTCTAGTACTCAAACCATATTAAATGGGTGTAATGCCAGAAAGTGCCATTATAGTCTATTGTATAAATGATGCATTTTAAAGCTTCCTAAATACTACATAGACTGATAGAATAAACAGTTACAGCTTCAAGGGTGATCCAGAGTTAAATCTTTTACTCTGTCTTTAAATCAAAGGTATTTTGGGATGTAATTAATATGTGCTTGCAAAATACTTTGAGATCCTCTAATGAAAGGTGCTATATAAATGCACAGCTTTGTAATTACTGATTATAATTTGTCCCCATTATAAGTAGGTAATAATATATATGGAGATATACCTATCTCATAGAACTGGAAGTGACCCTGAAAGGTCATTGAGTCCAGCCCCCTGCCTTCACTAGCAGGACCAAGTACTGATTTTTTTTTTGCCCCAGATCCCTAAGCAGCCCCCCTCAAGGATTGAACTCACAACCCTGGGTTTAGCAGGCCAATGCTCAAGCCACTGATCTATCCCTCCTCCCTTAGCCCTCAGGTAATGCATGTACTGATCTGACTGATGAAAACTACAGCCCCATGTGACTCAAAACACTTAAAAAATAGGAGCTTCCATGAAAATGTTGTCAGACAGTGTTGCCAAATACTGCAATAATTAAAACACTAATACGGCAGCTGGGAAATCTCAAAATATAGTTACCTTGCAGTCCCTGTTGTACAGATTGGTTTTGAAACTGAGCATATGGTTTATTTGGTATTCCTGAAAACTGTTGCCCATTTGGAGACTGGCTGTGTGGTGATGATGAACCATGTTTCTGCAATAGGGAAGGTGGAACTAGTGTTTTCAGAGGACTGAGAAGAGGTGAAAGAATATTTGGAGCAAGCCTAGAACAAGAAAAGAGAAAAAGCTTATATTACAATATGAGAAAATAAAATACTTGAAAGTCCCTAGGCAGTATTTCCATAGTGATTTAATATAGAGAACTTTATTTACAATTTGTGCTGCCATAAATGATATTTAAAAAAAAAACAATAAAATGTTTCTTTCATTTCTTTTCAGTAGTAAAGCAAATTAGAAACTAATTTACAATCTTTTACACTGGCTTCCCATACTGTTCACACTTCTGGGGTCAAAAGTGATACTATTAGTCAGCAAGCTGTCTGACTTCACAATTAGATGCAAAGTCAGTTTTAATTAAAAACTTTATTAACTGACAAATGGATCTGAAAATACAAGCAGAGACTAATTTAATGCTAATAGGTATTCCGTGATTAAATTCTCACGTATTGCAATGAAAAGGCATCTCTTAGGGTCTAATTCTGAATTCCATTACACCATTGATGCAAATAGATCTGTCTGGGAGTAAAATAATAGCAGAATTTTGCACTTAATGATTATGTCCAATTAATAGAAAACCTCATTAATATCTTTAGTCTCTCCCCCTTGTTCTATTTGTACAAAAAATAAAAGCACAAGGAAACTTTCTTTAAACATGTAATTCTTTATTGTGTCTCAGAACCCTTGCAAATCATTGTACTGCTATACAAAATATAAAATTATTGCCCTTCTCAACCATCAGCAGTCTTGTACACTATAAAAGCAGTGCTTAGAAAACCATCAAACATTAACTATAATATTAGTGCTTAGAAGTTTCAGGTTTCAATTTGTTTCTATCAAGGAGGCTTCACCCCTGCTCTCTCCTCTCCCGCCCCCCCACCTCCTCCCGGAAAAGACTCCTCTTTCAAGGCATAAGGATCTAAAATGTCAGGTGTGTGTATATCTTATTTTAATATTGAATTTACCCTTTCTAAAATACGAGGAAACTCAAGCTCTAATGGGGAGCTCCTTTCATCCCAGGAGGTTCCCTACTGAGTCGGAATTGTCTAAATGCACTACCAGCTAAAACGGGGCTAAGCATCTATACGCAAAGGTTCAGCCAAGTCAAGGTTGCATACTTGTTTTCAATTGTTTCTCATCTAACAGCATAGTTTTAAACAGAGGGGTCTAGATTGTCCTTCAAAAGCACAGCCCTGGGTAAGCATGTGTATGCTACTGCAGTGCCCCAGAAGAAGACTGGGATGTAAAACCTCTTCCCCGAGAACGATCTGCTGGCCACAAAGAGTCCTGCTGCTTTGCAGAGAGCAGAATCAAGAATCTGGTCCTTCTGTGCAAACCCCATTAGAATTATATTATCATTCTACAAATTAACAATAATCTAAATGTTTTGCTGGGGCATTTAGACCTCTGGTTTTTTGAGCTCTCATTGCAGCAGTAGAAAGAATGATCAGTTGGGTTCTAGACTGATAGCCTCAAATGTTGATCTTTTGAATGCAGATACTGTCTAGAGTTTGTTTGCATGAAATACAATACTGTGTAGATGCTGTATTTTCTTTACCCTCCAACCTCATATGTCTTGGGCTGAAATGAAAACAAAGGACAGATTAAGACATAGAGGTGGGGGGAGCCACATTACATCTAATAGATTCCATAGAACCTAATGAAACAAAACTTCTGTATGGAGAGAACCACTCAGTAGAATCTGTATGGCTAGCCCAAGGCATAAGTATAAAAATATACTAGTAGATTACCTGTTGACACCTGACCGGGAAAAGGATATTGAGTGCACGCTGCTCCAGAAGATCGAAGATGATACCAACTCTAATAAAACTGTAATAATGGGTGACTTCAACTACCCACATACACTGTTCAAATGTCACAATGATACATGGTTAGAGAAGCAATTTCTCAACATCGTAAAAATTGCTCCTTGGAGTAGCCCACAAGAGGTAAGACTATTTTTGACTTAGTCCTAAATAACATGTAAGAGCTGGTTCAAGAAGCAAATATAGCTAACCTACAAAGTAATAGTGATCAGAATATAACTAAATTCAACAGCCCAGGCACAGTAAGGTGCCAAAAGGTACCATTGTGACACAACTTCTGAAAGGGAATTAAAAAAACAACAGCAGCTAGTCAAAAAGACACTGAAGTAAAAAACAAGGAAATTAAGTGCATAACAGGGTCACCGAAAGCAGGCATGTCCCTAAGCAAAAAGGGATTGCAAGAAATAAAGTAGTGTTATTAAATGGCCTGGGACAAGATGCTTTTCAAGCCAAATGTTCAGTCTTAAAGGGACACAGAAAATCTGGAAGTGCACAGTTGTTCTAACCTCTTTGATTTTCTATATCTGTTCTCATATTTAATGTGTGGGAGGAATTTAATTATATTTTTAAACAAATGCTTAACTTTTTTTCCCTTTTCTAAAAGTGATACTGAATGTTAGAGACTGAAATCCTCTGCTTATTAAAAGAGGCAGGGAAGGCATTGTCCGTGTGGTGACTCAACACCACTTCACCCCTGCATACAGGCCTCTTGGGGGTAGATTGGTTGAACAGCCAGGCAGAGCTGTCTGCTCACTACAGACCATGGTTGGTTCCACAAAGGGGTGAGGGGGAAGGGACAGAACATCTGTATATGCCATAGTTTTCAACCTTTTTTCATTTGTGGACCCTTACAAAATTTCAAATGGAGGTGCGGCCTCCTTTAGAAATCTCAGACATAGTCTGCAGACCCGCAAGGGTTCATGGACCACAGGTTGAAAACCACTGTTCTATGGTAACGACAATCTTTCACGGACCTCTTAGACACAGTCTGAGGATCCCCAGGGGTCTGCGGACCACAGGTTGAAAACCACTGGTGTATGCAATCCAGTAGCCCCAGTATAGTAATCTATATAACTGGAGCCTGAGGTGAATCCCGTTCAAGTCCTGTGTTGTGGGCTGCAGTTTAATTTCCCCAGCTGGTCTGCAGTCACCTCTCTAAAACTTGTGTTACCTGTGGGTGAAGTGGATTTCACTCTGTCTGAACAACTACAGCAGAGTACACAATACTTGGCACAATGCTGCAATCTTTCCCCATTATTGTAAGACATCAAATAAGGGTATCAATTGGTGTTCATTTTGATATGGGCATCTAGCTGAATGAAGATCCCCTGCACCCTTCCAGCTCATCTTCCTTAGGCCAAGGAATAACTTTCTATCACTAAGCCCTGGTCTACACTACAGGGGTGAGGGGTGAGGGAGGGGTCGACCTAAGATACACAACTTCAGCTACACGAATAGCGTAGCTGAAGTCGGCGTATCTTAGGTCGACTTACCTGGCCGTGAGGATTGCAGCGAGTCGACCGCTGCCGCTCCCCCATCGACTTCGCTTCCGCCTCTCGTGAGCTGGAGTTCCGGAGTCGACAGGGAGCGTGTTCAGGGATCGATTTATCCGCGTCTACATGAGACGCGATAAATCGATCCCTGATAGATCGATCACTACCCGCCAACTAGGTTTAAATTTGAACAAGTGACCTATAGGTGAAATTTTCTTCTTAACAAAATATTAATTTCAGTGTTCCAGAATTCAAGATCAACCCTAAAATACAATCCTGTGTATGTATGTGTGATCGAGGAAGACATCAATTTTTTCATGGACCTAGCTTTCAGTTTCAAGCTTCTGGTGTCCTTTTCTCAATCTCTCTAGAGTGTTTGTCTTCTAAAAATGTTGCCTTGGCACAGCTGCTCTTGGTGTGCAGGTGAAATCATTCCAGATAGAGATTAAATAAATTATGCATTAGCTACAGGAAACAGTTTTAAAAGAGACGGCTTCTGTATAGAAGAAGAAACACTAAACTACTTAAAGAAGGACTTAAAGAAGGACCTCAGTATGGACAGCTATTTGCATCAGAAACTCCCAGGCAGTACCTCAGGCATATCTGCTTCAAGATCTAATAGTTTGGACACTTCCTGTTAACATTGTACTATAGACACAATTTGTTTTGGTTTGGATTTTAATAATAAATATGTATATACCACATTTTTTATTTTCATTTTTGCTTGTATAGTTCTGTAAATTTTCTGTCTTTTGGCTTTTTAATATATACTTTATATGTAGATATTAAATAAAACCCAGATCCTTCCTAATTCACCAAAATTGGGTCCCATGACTATGTTGAATATTTATATTCAGAGAGGGTGAAATCTTTTGACCACCCAACCTCTTCTCATGGGTAAAGATATAAGTGTCCAAGAACCACCATGGATCTGTTACACTTTTGTGGTAGGCTGAGAAGCAGGGCCGGCTCCAGGCACCAGCCGAGCAAGCTGGTGCTTGGGGCGGCAGATTGAACGAGGCGGCATTCTGCCCAATCCTAGGGCGGCACGGCCGCTTTTGTTGTTGTTCTGCTCCGGCCGCCCTGTAGGGGGCGGTGGCGTGGAGGACAGGAGCGCCCTGCAGCAAGCCCGGCAGGGCAGTCCTCGTCCTTCCCTCCCCGCTGACCAGAGCGAAGCCCTCCCGGCAGGCGGCAGGGCGCAACGCGGCGGGAGGGGCCGCATGGCAGCGCCCCGCTGTAGTCCTTGCCGCCCCCCCTTCTCTCTCTCTCCTGCCCACTCCCTCTCCCCCCCGCTAGCCGGTCCCCCTCCACCTGCGCTCCAGCTGCGCCGCAGGTTTTTGTTTTGTTTTTTGTTTTGCTTTCCCGTTCTGGCCGCCCCGTTTTTTTGTTTGTTTTTTTTTTGCTTGGGGCGGCCAAAAAGCCAGAGCCGGCCCTGCTGAGAAGACATGTGAAAGGACTGTGCACCCCATGTTCTCTTCTGTCTTCTGTAGCTTTAAGAGTGGCTTTGAGGATGGGTAAAGGACAGGTCAGCAAATCCAGGGCTGCATAGATCATCTGCCCTCATTCCCACAGATTCAAACTCACGTGGGGCACAGGAGCCCAGAACTGTACAACAGCTTATGGGCTGTGGGAGCAGCCATAGAGCAATTAAACAGCCACTCACAACCTCCTCCTGCATTTGGAGGCAGAGTGTGCCTTCTTCCCAGTCCCTAATGGATCCATTATGTTTTTTAAAACCCTGTTTACTCTGGCTTACATAGAGGGGCTGTATTTCAGGGCAGAGGTGAGTGAAATCAGATGTTGCAGATATAATCAACAAATTCACCGGATTTTAATATACAGTAAAAATGCACTAATCTGCCCTCTCCACTTTCTCTACATCTCTGCTCTCATGTCTTACTACTCATGTTCTGTCCAAGCTTCCACCTAACTACTCTCTTTTTATCCATTTCCCACTCTTGTGTTCGTGCCTTCTTCCATACTGACGTCTGAATTTCCCGGTGATCCCTGGCGCACCAATCCACCACCCTCTCTTCATTCAAATTGTTCCTTAAAACCCCGTCCTCTAAGCCTATAGATTCTATTTGATATTGGTGCTTATACTTACTCATCACTATAGTATCTGAGCACCTATGGTAACCCACCTAAATCAGAAATTCTGGTACACACCATTAAATAAAAAATAAGTCAGAACAGCAAACCCTAAAACACGTTCTGATAACCTCCCTCTAGTCATCCTGTAACTCTTTGGTCTATATTGTCTCTCCACTAAAACCATAAGTTTCATGGAACTGGAACTGTATCTTCAGTGCTTTGTGCAGCACTGAGAATGGTGTCAGTGCTTAAAAATACTACAAGAAAATAGTAATCTGCCTATGGCATTTAATACCTTTATTAGTGATTGGGAGGAAGAAGTGAACCATTAGTTTGGTGATCACACTTAAGTTGCTCTGCTCAGTCAAAACCCATAGAGGATTGTGAGAAACTGAGTGCATTTGAGTATACTGGGAGATTGGACAACATGATGACAAACTAAATTGAACTTGGGTAAGTGTAAGTTTAGCAAAAACATTTTGAATTTCTTACATATGTTGCTAGCTTCTAAACTTGTACGATCTTTTTGAGGGACCGAGACAGGGTGGTGGTAATAAAAAGTTTTGTAATTATTGTGAATGGCTCATTGAAGGGGCAAATGGAAAAGAAACGTGTATGCTTGGATGCATAAAGTATCCAGGGCACACAAGGATGCTATATCAAAGTATGGTAAAATTGGAAGTATTTTATTCAGGTTTGATTGCCTCAACATAAAGAGTGCATGGAGAGTGAAAACATCTGGAGAAGAGCCACAGAGCAGCATAGCAGGGATTTCTTATAAGAGAGGCTGCAAAAACTAGGATTATGTAGCCTTCAAAGGAGAAGAGGACTTACTTGTAGTATTTAAGATGATGAATGGTACAATAAAGGATCCAGTCCCTTCTTTCCACACAATCCCATAAAATGAGAATAAGTCACTTAGCAAAGTCAATGGCAGGTAAATTTAAAACAAAATGAACTATTTCTTCACACAGCAGGTAGTCAGTCTGTGGAATTCAGAACTACAAGAGGTCATAGAATCAAATACTGCAGGTAGATTTAAAAAGGGGTTAAATAATTTTATGGCCAAAAATAACATTTACTCCTGTACATGCTACATAATGGGTAGTCAAATCTTGTGCTTCAGGATGTAAACTGATCGCCTCAAGAGGTCATGGAAGAATTCCACCCACTTTCACCCCTGCAGAATATTGCACAATTGACCAGGTAATACAATTCCCCCCCTCCCCAAAGCATCCAGTATAGGCTAGAGGTGGAGACACAATACTAGATTTGATGGACCAGTGATTTGATCTGATATTGCACATCCAATGTGTTCCTCATCTAAAGATTCATCAACAGGCAATCAACAATTTAGGGATGCAATTATAAGAATCTTACATTTTAACATAGCACCTTTCATTCCAAATTTACAAATTTGAACTACATGATTGTACACATTGTGGATAAAATCCTTTGGCCCCCTCTGGTGCCATGAAAGGGCCAAAATGCAACAGAAACACCATAGCTCCACTGCATATGTTGGGGGTAGGCAGGGCATGGAAGCTGAGTCTGTGCATGCAGAAGATGTAGAGCTGAGAGGGATCATAGAGTGGTTTGTGAACAGGCCACACAAGTAACAGTGAACAATGAAAGACTATTTCCATAGCAGAGTGCCATGACCCAAACAGTAAATCCAGCATCGTCTTCCTTAATTCCATCACAGTCAATATCCAGAGGATAAACATGCAGCTAGTCAATCATCCATAAGAGAGCTCAGGGCAATCAGGAGCATGAGGTCTTTGAAGAAGACAACCAGCAATAGATTTAATTATAGAGATTCAGCCAGTAGTCAAGACCAAAACTATGAAAGTGAACTACTTGAGCCTCCGGAAACATGAGTTAAGGATGAGAGAACTAAGAGAAGAGAGCGTGAATCAGGGAAATTGAGGATTCTGAAATTTAGTGAAAGAGAACAAGGCAGAGACGAGAACTGGAGCCCAGGCTATGGGAGAATCAGACCATTTCTAGTCTCCTATTTTTAACAACCCAGAGGCAGATCAAGTGCCAACAGAACATATTTTTAGAGCGGGGAACCCCCCGCCCTCCAAAGTTTAATTCACAGCCTAAAACTGAGATTGTGGTGACAAAGTCACTGCTAGGGTGGGAGCACTTTTCTTGTTATATTCATTTTGTGTAAAATACCTAATTTTGGGTGGGTGTTCTCTCCATATATGTCCGTCTTCTGTTATGCAGCAGTTAAGCTAAAAAACACATTTCTGTCAGTCTGCTGGACTTTGTGTGTGTTTAGTTGGCTGTACAGCAAAACTCTATCTTGGAAATTCTAAGGGAAAAACGAGCTCAGAACCGCTGGCAGTGTCTCAAAGAGACAATATTTAAGGCACAACAGAAAACTATCCCAGTGAAGGAAAGACAGAAAGACTAGTAAGAGGCAAATATGGCTTCAACAGGAGCTCTTTAATGACCTGAAGATCAAAAAGGAATCCTACAAAAAGTGAAAATGTGGACAATTTGCTAAGGAGGCGTACAACAGAATAGCACAAACATGTAGGGACAAAATCAGAAAGCCAAACTCACAAAATGAGTTACACCTACCAAGGGACATAAAAGGCAATAAGAGGTTCTAGAAATACATTAGGAGCAAGAGAAGGACAAAGGAAAGTGTAGGTCCTTTACTTAGCAGAGAAGGAGAGCTAATAACGGATGATAGCAAGAAGGCCAAGGTGTTCATTGCCTATTTTGCTCCAGTATAATTGTGACCAGATGCTCAACACAATTAACAACAAGAGGGAAGGAGCACAAGCCAGACCAGGGAAAGAACAGGTTAAAGATTACTTAGATAAGTTAGATGTATTCAGTCAGGAGGGTATGATGAAATTCACAACAGGATACTTAAGAACTAGCTGAAGCAATCTCAAAACCATTAGCGATTATCTTTGAGAACTCACGGAGAACAAGTGAGGTCCCAGGAGACCGGAGAAGGGCAAACATAGTACTTATCTTTAAAAAGAGGAACAAAGACGACACAGGAAATTATAGACCAGTCTGCCTAACTATGATACCCAAGAAAGATACTAGAACGAATAATTAGACAATCAATTTGTAAGTGTCTAGAGAATTAAGTAACATCCAGCATAGATATGTCAAGAAAAAATCATGCCAAACCAACCTAATTTTCTTCTTTGACTGGGTTACTGGCCTAATGGATGGGGGGAAGCTGTAGACATGACATATCTTGATTCTGTAAGACTTTTGCCACAGTCCCACATGACTGTCTCATAAGCAAATTAGGGAAATACAGTGTAGGTTAAATTACTGTAAAGTGGGTGCACAACTGGTGGGAAGACTGTGTTCAAAGAGTCGTTATCAATAGTTTGGCATCAAATTGGGAGGATGTAGGGTCCCACGGGGGTCTGTCCTGGGTCCAGTACTAGTCAATATTTTCCTTAATGCCTTGGATAATGGAGTGGAGAGTATGCTTATAAAATCTGCAGATGACACCAAGATGGGAGGGACTGCAAGCACTTTAGAGGAAAGAATTAGAATTCAAGATGACCTTGAGAAATTGGAGAATTAGTCTGAAATCAACAAGATGAAATTCAAAAAAGATAAGTGCAAAGTACTACACGTAGGAAGAAAAAAACAAATGCACAAATAAAAATGAGGAATAACTTGGCTAGGCGGCAGCTGAGCACAGCAATGCCTAATCTGCTTTAAAAATCTGGACCTAACTTCTTTAGTTGTGAGTAAAAGTAGCAGGCCCATCTCAGGGTGGATCAGCACTTAGCCAATGCATTATATAAGGACCACACACTCGGGCCACACATCTAGTGTAGTTCATGAAGAGATATTCTGTAACACCTGTAAATTCAGGTCTGCCTAAAAGGAAAATTAACAAATTAATTCCTTTCCATGAACTTGAAATTACATAAAGTATCTTGTGTCTTAAGAGCCCTTCTAGTTATAGGCAACATGATAGCTCTCTCGTTTTGTAAAGTTAAATGCATCTATGAATGTCTAACAGAAAAAGAAATCCTCATTAAAAATGCTGTAGAACTTTCAATTACATTTGTTTCCACAGAATATATTTTTGATTGTTGTGATCTACAGTTCAGGTTGAACTATGAGATACACTTTAGTGAAGTGTGTAGGTAGAGCCCTGCAGTGGGACTGGAGTCCTGCAGGTCTCACTGCCTATAACGGTTCCGACTCACTGACGTGGCACCTCCTGCTGGTCATGCTGGGAATTTGACCACCAGAATGCCTTTTACTAGCGGTGATTCACTCACTGTTACTTCCACTTCCTCCACCATCTGGACCCTCATCGCTTCCAGACCGCGGGGTCCTCTTCGGGACACGGCCCTCCAGCTGTGCCCCAGCCCGCTGTCTTCCCCTATTTCGGGGGACAGGCAGTCCTAAGTCCTTCCACTTGCTTCAGTGGCCAACTGCAGTCTCTCGTCTAGCCCCTGGCTTCAGGGGCAAACTGAAGTCTGGATTTAGGCCACTCTCCTCATTGGCACATAGGGGTAAAGGTTCCCAGCCCAGGGAACCTATAGTTGGCAGCCACTTACTGCCCCTCCTTCTATTCCCACTGCCTACATTCCCTGGGCCTCTTCCCCTGTAGCCCTAGCACCTTCCCTGCCCTTGCTTCAGTTGGGGCATGGTCAGCCAAGAGCTCACCTATTGCTCCGCTACCCGGCCCAGCACTGCAGTATCTCCGGTGCTCTTCAGCAGACAGTCCTTCCCCTTTGACCTCCAGGAAGAGACTACCCCTTGCTATGCTGAGCAGCCCTTTATATATGGGCTGCTCCAGCAAGCCTTCTCCTGCTTGGCTCTCCCAATAAACCCTTTCCAGATTGGCTGGGTTCTGCACAGCCTCTCCAAGGCTGCCTTAACCCTTCTCCTGCCTGCGTGGGGCAGTCGCCCCACCACACTGCCATAATAGCAGGAGCGGGATAAAAATTCAACAAACAATGCTGGAGCAGGTGGGAATTGGATTAAAAAAATAGTCCTGCACAGGGCTCTTTGTCTAGGTATCTCATGAGTTAACAGACATCTCTGTATTAGACACTTCATATGCATCAAATATAGCTATGGTATTTGGTGTGTTTGCATTATTTGTCCTGTCTTCAGTCTATCCCCATTTGGGCAGCTGGGGGTGCATATACAACTTTGTATTATTCCCACAATTTACACTAAACCTCTTTGTCTCAATGTTATTACTACATAAGAGTTTCTCTAGAACAGGGGTCAGCAACCTTTCAGAAGTGGGGTGCCGAGTCTTCATTTATTCACTCTAATTTAAGGTTTTGTGTGCCAGTAATACATTTTAATGTTTTTAGAAGGTCTCTTTCTCTAAGTCTATAATATATAACTAAACTACTGTTGAATGTAAAGTAAATAAGGTTTTTAAAATGTTTAAGAAGCTTAATTTAAAATTAAATTAAAATGCAAAGCCCCCCGGACCGGTGGCCAGGACCCGGGCAGTGTGAGTGCCACTGAAAATCAGCTCGCGTGCCGCCTTCGGCACGCGTGCCATAAGTTGCCTACCCCTGCTCTAGAAACTATTAAACAGTACAGAACTAAGAATAAATAAACAGCCAAATTGATTTTTCAAAACCTTCTGACAGGACGGGGATATATTTCCCCCTGCCCAACCCCGAATTTATCCATATTGCTGTAGCCTGAATAAGAAATGGCCTTTATATTTTGCTTTAGCCACACCCTGGTCAAAAACTCTTCTTGGACAAATTCTACAGAACAGCAAATAATAAAACTACATTTTTAGCAATTTTAAGGCAACCTTCTTCGTGGTCCATTACACAGATAATATTTTTAATCTGTTCCTGGATACTGAAAATACAGCACAATATGCTTAATTGGAAACTACTTGCAGGGAACTGAAAAATAATGAAATTCACTTCAACCTAGGATACTTTTTGAATCATAATAATTGAGGATGAAATCTAACCACAGCATAGAAATATTGAAGGCATGGATGTTTTCAATATGAACAGTGGCTCACTGTTGGGTTTTTTTAATAGAAAATCTTGACTGGCAGATTCCTCTGCTAGACAATAGGCCCCAATCCTTTTCTCATTGAGCTCGGTGGGAACCGGATCAGATCCAGAGTGAAATACATCTGTACTTTATCTTAAGTAAATTCTTGTGTCTATTGTGCTATTAGACTGGACTTCAAAGCTGCTTCTCAAGTCCAGTCTAATACCACATTACAAAATATTGACTTTGAGAATTGTATCTACCACGTACTAGTCTGAAGGAAAGATTCTATATAGTGCTCTAGATAAAGGCAATGTTATATTTAGTTACAAAAGCTGATATATTTCAGTGAAACCAGGTGCTACCATAAAATTTCTCATGCCAACTGTTTCATTCATAAAACCTTGCCTGCTCAACAGTATAGTTACTTATATTATGAGAATGTGCAATTCAGTTCCAGAATCAGGAGATTATATTTTGTGGGGGGGGAACGGAGGGGGAAGTTAACACTGATTTTCATCTCTTCCTATATATTAAAAATGATGTGTAAAGCTCTGCTAATCTGGTCTTTGGATAGCACCCAATCTCTTGCCACGTGTTTCTGTTCTGGGTCTTGCCCTACGGGAATTTCTGTCAGCACATGCTCAGGAAACAGTTATACCATTCAAAAAAAAAAACAGACTATCTGAAGTTTGGTGAACCTTGCACTAATCACTGCCAGGTGTCTTTGGCTAGCTCTCTGGAATGCATGGAATCTTTTTCCACCTCTATAATAAATCCTTCATTGTAGCTCACCTTGCTGGGCATCATTGCATTTTATTATCCTTTCCCACAAATGATGAGCAAACAAATTACTGGGTTGTAATATGCTGCACATTTAACATAGACTGAAGCTCTGCTCTGGGATTGCAAGTTAGGGTGACCAGACAGCAAGTGTGAAAAATCGGGACAGGGGGTGGGGGGTAATAGGAGCCTATATAAGAAAAAGACCCCAAAATTGGTACTGTCCCTATAAAATTGGGACATCTGGTCACCCTACAAGTTACTCCAGTGTGTTTCCATTTTCTTGTTGTTGGGACACTGGTTGTATTGAGAGTGAGGAATTGGAAGTCAGAGGCCCTGGTTTGTCATGAACATGCGGTGTGACCTTGCAGGTAATTTAACCTTGATGACATATCTTTAAAATGAGGCTAAAGAATACCAACCATTGTGGGCTCTTGAAAACCCCACTAGGCACCTAAATATCTTTAAAAATCTGGCCCTTAGTTGCTCAGCATAGTGGTCTGGATTGGATAACCTCTCAAGATCCCTTCCAGCCCTGCAATGACATGATTGTATGATTTTTCACATCAGGACAAGCTGTCATGTATTCTCTTTATATGGCTTACTTCTAAACCACTGAATTTGCTAAAAAGCTACAAGAATATCAGGTTTACAGAGACTAAATATTCTGTTCCTCTGACTATCACAGAAAACATTAACTAGTGGTTACAGCACATGACTGGAAGTCAAAAAAACTTGGGTTCTAATCACCGCTCAGTCAAAGGCTTCCTGAATAACTCATTTAACCTCTCTTTTCTCCCTGTAGCCTTATTATTTCTTAATTTGAGACTGTATCACTTACACCACATCTCTGAGGCTGGTATCTTTATTTGTTAGTGCTTACTTTTAGACACTCGGATGGAAGACACTATCAAAGTGACATCATAAATGTCAATCCACCTATTTTAGAAAAATATAATATTAAATAAATGTCCACCTACATCCCGGTACAGTCAGGAAAACGTCAGTGCTCTATCAGCAATCAGATACTATATTTTTCTTAGCCAAATATTGCAGAAGTGAGGCCACTTTAATGCTAATTTTGCTAAAAACAGAATAGGCCTATCTGGATATGATTATAAATGAACTCTGTTCACATTTTCTACAATGAGATAAATGACTTGGGATTCAAATCCAGATGCTTTTAATTAC
Organism: Emys orbicularis; assembly: GCF_028017835.1. Classification (NCBI taxonomy): domain Eukaryota; kingdom Metazoa; phylum Chordata; order Testudines; family Emydidae; genus Emys; species Emys orbicularis. The sequence goes on from NC_088690.1 coordinate 12,288,833, forward strand.
TGTTTTTCTTTGTTACATAAACCTCAGTCCCGCACCTGTACATTGTTCTTTCTTTGGACAGATGTACTGATGCCCCTTTTGCGTGCTCAGATCCATAACACTGAGATAAATTATGATGGGTTCTTGGCTACCTCCACTGAAAATGTTTTCTGCTTTCAGAGATATCTGTTTCTTGTTATTGGGTTTTAGTGCTTTTAAAAGAGAATAAAACACTGACTTGTGTATTCTATTACAAATGAGAAGTAGTCCCAGTGGAATCCACAAACAATGAATGACACATTTTTCTGGTCCCAGGAACTATTATAAAAAAGGTGTTGGTATTTAGTTCCGTCCTCTAAATAGTAGAGGCTTGTTTGTTTCCCACAACTATTCTAATAATGGGCCAAATCTTACTGGCCTTACTCATGTGATCTCACTGCCTTCGACAGGGGTTGGCCCTTCAAATGCAAGGAAGTAATAGCTATTAAAATAAAAATTATCTGCAATAGTTTATTAAAGAATTATCCTTTTCTGTTTTGTTTTTGGAACCAATTTCCTAAATACACGACAATCACACTCCAGAAAACCATTTATTTGTAAAGTGAAATCCTTAAAGCCACTGCATGTGTCCGATCCCACCTCACGTGATACAAGCCTTCTAAGCTCCTTCATTCACAAAACCATCCCTGGTCTCCTCTCACCTCCTTGCCACAGAGCCAGGATAATACAAAAAATTCCACACAGGAGACCCCTATCTAGCCACCCCACTCTCTCTCCTGTAAGGCTTTCCCCCCTACAGACATTAACTTTACTTTCCTGCCATCCACTAACACAATTCTTCCCCACTCCTCAAGCTACCACCACAACCTCAAAGTGGGGGAAAGAAACGGGGACATTTTACAAGGCTCACATCTCAGGAGGGGAGTCTGAGCTGGTGGAGGGTTGACTGGGTGTTTCCACTGCTGGTTTTGAGGGAGGAAACCCTTTAGGCCTCGTTCGTGTTTGCACTATGCCCACTTCACGCCACTCTGGCAATGTAAAGAGGCCTTAAGATGGGAGGATCCTTTACACTGCCAGAGTGGTGTAAAGTGGCCATAGCAATAGATTTTCTCTTGCACATTTTTACCTTAAAAATATCAGGAATATCAAGTCTGGTCTTCCCTGGTTAAATAGCTGTTAGCAAGCACAAATAAATTAGCATTTTAAATGCTCTAGCTAAAAATATCCTCTCTCATTTGTTCAGCTTTAAGACTTTTGTGATGTCATAATCTCATTAATTCTTCAGTCGCCATAGATTTTACATGGCGGATATGACCTAAATTGCTACAGAAGTGTGAACAATTAGTGTCCCAATCCTCCCTAAGGGATACATCATCCTTATTGGTAGAATTGTCATTATTTGTCAGTAGTCCTTGACTTCCTCCAGGAATGTAAATGCTATTTGCTATGTGTAATGCATGTGACCAAGGTCACATAGCCATATGCAAAATGATTGAGTTCAAAGACTTTAATGGGACCTTGCTCCAACTCCATATACTGAAGGGAAATTCAGTTTTGCTGATCCATGAGCAAAAAAATGTAATGGATCCTGAGCAAGAGTGCCTAAACCTCATGACCTTCTGTTAGCAAGGTTTACAATTACATGATAATTGGTGCTGTTAATGTATGCTGAATTATAAGATTATCTACTTTTCTTTTTAAAACCATGTAATAATGCTGTGGAGATTACACTATACTGTGTGGTGTTTATTATCTGTAGGGTGAACAAGATCTTGCAATACTTGGAACAATTTATACCAATGGCTCATAAAGTCTGAATGACTACTACTCTACAATAGTTTAGTGATCTGAAAATAAAAGCATAGAGAACTGTATTTCATAAACCACCCTCTATTTCTTCATAAACAAGACCCTTCTTTATGTATTTGTGCGCATATTCTACAAAAGAGGGGGACATATATATAGCAAAACAGATGCCTTGTTTATATTAGAAAAGTGCACCAGTTTAATTAAATCAATACATATACTGATCTTGTTAAACTGCTATAAACTCCTGATGGAACCCACTCAGACTAGTTTAGTTAAATTAATATACACAAAGGTTAAAGTTGGTAACTTATCACTGCAAGCTAAATTAGTAGTCTAAACCAGTTCAAGTGGGTCCACACTGGGGTGTCCACAAATTTAACTAGATGGATTTTTTAAACTGGTTTAGTTACATTCATGCAAATGTTGTAGTATAGACCAGGCCAGGCATAACATCAATATAGTGAAGCCAAAGGTTAATACTGGGAGCTGTTTTTCTATCTTCAGGGTGCTACAAATCAAAATTTACTGTCTTTGCAACTGCTGAAGTTAAACAGTTTTGACATTACTTATAGCATTTGCCATAAATAATGTTAAAGTAACACTTCACTACCTGAAATTAAAAAACAAACAAAAATAACTTGGATCACACAAGCCCTACTTTCTACATGCCAAAATACTCCTAAATCATACATTTCTACTTTAATTAATATTAGTATAAATTAATGTAAAATTACTAGATCCAGCAAACTGTGCACTTCATACCACAATTTAAAAAAATTCCATACATATCATATAAAGCCAGTGTAAATATATTTGGTAATGATGTCAGATTCTGTTAGAACATTTTCAAGTGAATTAGATAATTTTGTCAAACTATTTAAATGTCTTAGCAAACCATTTGGGAAAACTGAGTGCTACACTTGGTATTGACTTTGGCAAAGGATGGTAGAACATAGTGTTTTGTTTTGTTTTTTTTAAAAGCCTTTAAATCAAATTCTGAATCTTCTGTCAACCTTGAGTAGACTATTTGTACTCTGCCCCGTGTAGCTTTTGGCATCTCACATATTTGATGACTCAATAATTACACTTTTTGATAGTAATCATTCTGGTTCATTCCAAAGACTTAAACTCTGGAATCCAATCTTGTCATTACATTGATTCACAGTATAGTAATTCTTTAAATGTACCTAAACATGGATGCAGAGATAGGTGATGAATGAGGCAAAATGCTATATGTATGTCAAAAGTGTAACGCAGTTCATATAGAGTTTTTAATGTTTATTTCTCTTCATGCAGTGTATGTTTTTATCTGAATAAAGATACAGAACTATTAACTGACAAAGACAGTCCCAATAATTCAGCAGCTCCAAGCATTAGATTATAGAGTGTTTTTGTTGATTAAATTAATGAATACTTTCATTTAGTATGGTCTTGTGTAACGTATGAAATTTTGATTAGTTCAGACTATATTTTCTATCTTAAGTAAATGCTATTAAAATATGGTCTTTATTTCAGTATGTAATGAAAGTGCAAACAATTAAAATATAGCAAATGTATTTTATGGACTAGCTAATACAATGCCTAAAATAACAGTGTACTTTGAATATAGTAAATGCTATTTTAAATGCTGAAACATCCCCAGTCACTATGTAACGAACAAAATGCCTTGTTTTAAAATAAACATTCAAACAACATGTTCCAGTCTTAGTTTTCTGATGGCTGGTTCATAGTTAGAACCCTGTTATTGTCTCAACCTTATATTATGTCATAGGAAATTAACTATAGTGTTTCTGTAACCACTTTGCATTTCTTAAACACATAAGCATTGGGAGATAATAAATCAGCACACTATTCTCACACAAGAACAAATGCTTATTCAGCAAAAACTGAAAAGCATTCCAATGTAAAACTCAAATTGTGACCAAAGCAAATGAATAGTTATCCGCTCCTGGCACTCACTAAGAAATCAAAACTTGTGTAGAAGGTTCCAATTAAAAACTGGATTCAGCATTTATTTTTATTTTTTTACTCAAAGGGAACTGATTTTCTCAGAATGAAGACAGCTCACATGCATCAATAAGAGTGAATCCATGCAGTCCAGAGCGCTCAGCTATAGAATCTGAAATACTGCTACAGTACGCTCTCACGTTAGCCATGTCTTTGGTTTTTATTATTGTTAGGGAGGTGAGCAAGTAAGTTCCAAATGTTAAAATGTCTTGAAAACAAACTCAGAACTCACCTGTGCAACTGGCATGTGAAATGTTTCCTTAGTTTGGTTATATTGTTTTCTGTTGGGATTTTTGGTGCTAATTTCACAAAAGGCCCACTTCCAGAACCACCACCCAGACTCAGTCATTGGCCAGTGTTCTGAGGATTTACATAGGGGTGAGTGGGAGGAAGAGATCCTTCTCCTCTTCTAGGTTGATGTGTTCCCCTCCCACAGGAGGAAAAAAATGGCCCTTGGTTCTGCTTCATTGTGGATTTTCTCTCCCCATTCCTACTGTCAGTTCTCACTTCTACCTGTGGGTACGGCAAACCCTTGTGAAACTGCTCCACAACTGGTAGGGGATCTGTGACCCCCGAATGGAGACCCCTACCTCAGGCCCATGCTGTAGAATCATGCTGGGTCTGCTGCTGGGCAAGGGAGAGGTGAGAATTTGCTTCCCAGTGCATAGTTTAGAACCGGATCCACCCATCTTTTAAAACCAGCATGGAAACTGTTTGTTAAGGTGAAAATAAATGAGTGGCGCAAACATAAAAGTTTGACTCCTGGCTGTGGGGGGGATAGAGAGGATGGTCTTGTGGTTAAAACACAGGACAGGCAGGCAGGAGAGCTGGGCTCTCCCAGTCATCCTATGTGACACTGGGTATGTCTTTGAGGGACAGATGGGGTCTGGTCCTGGGTTGGTGCAAAAGGATGTGGGGGCATGTGTGTGCTCAAGGACCCTTCCCACCATCATGTGCCCCTGCGCTGGGGGCAGCTGTAACGTGGCTGCGGCATACAGGCTCTATGTGAGGTGAGTACTGCCACTCTCTGCCTAAAAGGGAGGATGAAGGTACTTTCCCCATCTGCTGCACTGGCCAGAAGAGTGGGCTGGATGCAGGGGAGGAGGAGTCTAGGTTTACTGCAGTGTGCACTGCCCAAAGGCTCCAGGAGGAATTCCTCCTTGAGAGCCTGCTCCCTGGCCACGCCCCACTACTGTAGGACTGCACCGTAAGGGTACAATTGAATTCGTAATCTCTCTAGGTTTCAGTTTCCTCAGCTACATATTGGGGTTGAGGAGGGATGGTGATGACATTGGAATGGGACAGAAGAAATCTACATTAAATACCGGGCACTGCTAAAGATCTTGGGCAAGCCGGTGTGTCTGAGTTCCCCATCAGTAAAATGAGGAGAGTGCTCTTGTCCATGACGGGGTATTGGAATTAAAATTCATTACTATGTGAGCTGTTCAGATACGACCAATAAGGGCACCAGCTAGGAATCTAGCCAGAGCGGTAGATCCCCTAGTTGTGAGGCTTACAGTAATTCCTTCCTGTTTGTAAAGTGCTTTGAGAGCCTTGGATAGAAGGGGTAAGATACTGTAAGAAAACATTATCTATTAATACAACATATAAGGAACGGCTTCATGTAGATTTCACTGAGTCGGGTCCCACTCTCAGCACTTCAGCACAGCAGTTATGTACCAGAGAGAGACAGCCTGCAATCCTTAAACAAATAGTTCTCACTCAGGCAACCATTGCCTTACGATTCTACAGGCTGCTGAGATAGGGGTGGGTATCCCAGTGAAGTCAAGAGGAGCCCTGTGCACATAGCCACAGCAGTAACATGCCACCAAGGAAGAGTATTTAAAAATAAAATAATTATAAAATCTCAATGCAGTGACACAGTATGAAGAACAATCTAAAATTGTTTTTAAAACAAGGAAATGAAGATGTTCAATCTAGACCCATTCTGAGTATTCATACCATACTCAGTAAACTTCTCAATGCATTGAACAGAGTTTGACATGAACCCAACGACATGGGATTAAGTACATCTTTGTAGTGTGATGGCATGCTTGCTTAAAGTACATACCCTTCCCTCGTACTCTCCAAAGGTAACAGATGATGGTGTGGACTGGCAAGGGTTGATTCCAGTGGATGGTGTCTTGAGGGGATGTCGTGAGTAGGTGGCAGGAGACCTGGTGATGGTCCATTATGGTTAGCACTGGAACCAGTGTACATGCCTGTGAGGCAAACAAATGTAATTTTGCAAACTAAAATGAACATCCTGAAGATGGAAGGTTTGTTTCATATCCTATTAGATTAGATGTCTACCACTGAAAAATAACCTCTTTTTATAAAAAGAATGTTTATCAACTTCTAAAGCACCTCTCAGTATGGAAGTAACCTTTATCTTAATTTGAGAACAACAAAAAGCCCTTGATTAAATTTAATACAGCACTTTCATTATTCTTCTAAATCTGAATCTAATCAGTGGTATTTCCTATGACCACTCATTTTAGACTTTGTGTGTCTAATTTTCCTTTAGCTAGCACCATTGTACATTCAAAGTAACTCCACTGATTCCCATGGTGTAAACCTGATGCGAGATCACTCTGTCCTAAGTCTCATGTCGAGGCTGGCAGGGAAATCACTGATCTACAGTTTGTTTGGGGAAGGGGACAGGGCAGAGGAGATTTTGGTAACTTTGAATGAAGAAATCACCCAGAGATTCCCAGGCAGAGATTACCCTGCATCCTGCCATTATCAGATGCGGAAACAGAGTTTGACTCTCCATGGTAAAGGCCTCAGGGCCTGCCAGTAAATCTGGCAGAGCCTTTGGGATCTGTGTGAGGCAAAGGCCATCTGTGCAGAGACCATGTACACATACTTCAACTCTGGCACCCCAGCAGTGCCCTCCTGGCTCTCTGCCAATGAAGCCAAGCTACTATGGATGTCCTCAGACTGTGGCTTCCCTAGGGTCTCTCATGGGAAGGTGCCTGTGGGAAACTTCAGACTTCTGGGATCTGTTTAACTTTTTCATGTAAGCATAATGGGGCATGAAGTGAGGTCAGCAGTGGGAAGATGCATATTTCCCTGGCCTGCCCTGATTCCAGCCCTTTCCCCATAGACCGTGGACTGTGGAAAGCTGGCTCCACAGGGCTGGGGCTAGTTCTGGTGCTGCAGAGACTAGAGAGGTGCTGTCTAGAGAGGGGGAAATCTGCATGTGGTGGATCCCATCAGGTGGAGTGAGCTGGCCCAAGGCCACTTCCCAGTCCAGGTGCCTGAGCCTTCAACCTCTTGCTCATGTGACAGGTACTCCTCTAGCAAACAGTTCAATTGATGGAAATGGGACTACTCTCCTGGGGGAAAATTGGCAGGACTGGCGAGCAGGTGCTGATTAAAATATGTAATTCCTTGATAACACTACATCACTGCACATAGTGAGAGTCCCAGAACCCAAAGCATTTTCTCTGCTACCCAAAAAATGTCGGCGTTTTAGTATTTCATTTAGAAATCACTTTAATTTGGAAATAAATCAACTAACTTTCTAGTAAAGCAGGAGTAGACACACTGAACCAATTTTAAAATAACACATCTTGAAGTAAATGGAATCTCAATGAATTAAACTAAAAATGGAATGAGGATGGCATTTAGGAGAATCACACCCTCAAAAATGAGGAAATTACACATCAGGGCTGTCAGCCTGAGTTACACGATGAGGCATACCAATAATAAAAATTGTATGACGACTTGCAAGTTGCCACGGAGACAAAGTGATGTTTTCTTTAAAGTTATGATGAGTTTACGTGGCACATTAGGCGGTCCCACATGGTCTACGGAATGTATTGTGGCAATATATAAGGGAACTTGCTACCTCTTTTACAAAGATAGGCCCAGATCCTCTGAACACATACACACGAGTCCTTGACCAAAGTTCATTGAAGTCAATGACAGCCCTTCCCTTGATTTTGGATCAGGCCTATGAGTAGCACCATTGAGCTGAAGGGGACTACATACATGCGTGTTTGTAAGAAGAGGACTCGTTTGCAAAGCCATTTGACTCATATCATGTATGTTGTGTGACAGAGAACTTAGGAATACATGACAGCGTATTTCCACCTGTGGAGAAAATAGCTTTATATCAGTTCTCATTTATTCTTTGCTTAAACAGAATGCATCAGCATCTTTCACAACAGATGACTCTACCTCTGTTTCTATTGCTATATCAGATGTTTACAGGTTCAAGAGTGCACTCTGTTGGTTAAAGGTTTTTTATCAAGTTAGGTCATCAACATACAAATGGATCTGCCTGTATTTAATCACAGACAATTTTATTACAACATATATTTATGAGCTTCTCCTTGCTGGTGCCTAGTTTCACACTATAATAGTATATAGACTTAGTATGACTCTGATCAATTGGTTCATTTTATTGAAGATTGAATGGAAAATTTTTAGCAAATTCATGCCCCAATCCTATAAACACTCTCAAACATGGTAATGGGACAACTCACATGCTTACAGTTCAGCAAGTGTAGGTTTGGAGCCATTGCAGGGTTGGGGCCCTTTGTGATGCTTCTTCTAATGATTTGGAAAGTGATTTGATGAATGAGTTGAAATTTTAAATATGAAGGGAAATAAATAATTTACTGAGTTTGTTTCTGTTTAATTACAGTGACCTTATCCGTATGTACTTTTCTGTTTTAAACTGATATTGGATTACCTCTGGCTGTTTTAACTATAGAGTTATATATATTTCTTCTTTTACATAACATTTTGAGAACCACATTCATGTCTGCATCTCTGGGTTGCTAGAAAGATTAACTTTCTAATATGAATAAACTGGTGTAAATTTCTCTTTTTGAAAGATCAATATAATAATTTTAATATTGTACAAACTTTCTGTTTGTAAAAAACAAAATCTGTTTGAAGTGTTATACAAGACCTTGAATGCTTTAAGAATATCCAGGCCAAAATTAGACTTCAAAGAACTACGTTTTAAAAAAGTAGCAGCAGAGATATTGAGACTTGAAAAGTAGCTATTGCATATACATGATAATTACGTTCATAGCAATTTAACTTTTTTCTTTTGCTGCCATGACTCCATAATACACAAGATTCTGATGCTGTGCCCATTGACTTCAATGGGAGCTTTGCCTTCAAATAGGACAAATCATCTAGTTTAAGGTTATGATTTTTGGCTTAATTGCTCCCGTTGAAGTCAGTGGTAAAGCTCCTATTGACTTGAATGGGAGCAGAGTTAGGTCAATGCTGGCACATCTGAAAATCCCCCCTAATAAATTTATACTGTTATATAAAAGCATATATCTATTATTTCTGACAGCACCCACAAGTGTGCTAAACCCCCCCACAGACACACACAGAAACATGATCCCTACCCTGAAGGGCTGACAAGTTAAAAACAGACATGACGGAATAAGGAGGTAATAACCAGACAGTAGGGAGGACTGGGTCCTTCCCCTCCCTAGTCCTTAGGGTCTCTCCTCCCCACCAAGCACATAGTCCAGTCAATCAGGCTGAGTATGCTGGGAAACAGAGAGCTGAGTGTCATTTGTGTATTGATGGTACCAACATCCAAAGCTCTCCCATTGGTATTACACAGATGTAGAATTGGTAAGCGAGAAGTCAGATCCATATGGAATCTGTGAGCGAGCTCTCTGGGCAGATGAGCAACTGCTCATCATCAACGTCTGTTTGTTTCTCTTAGATTAAAGCGTAGAACCATAAAGCAAGATTCCATCCACCTTTGCCAGGGTCTGCAGATAAGTTAAAAGCCCCCCCGCCCATGAACAACAGTGTTAAAAGCAGACCTAAATGAATCTTGGGCACATGAGCTTTGCCCACTGCTAGGGGGAAATGATCAACTAAGCCAATGAAATCAGCTCTGTCTCAGCATCTAAAACCAGACTGAAAAGGTCTGGAAAGTTCAGATGCTTCCAGATGATGCTAGAACTGATTTGTTGTCACCTTCTCAGCAATCTTATTTCAGTACAGAAGGTTAATGGCAGGAAGGGTCACTGTCCTAGAAGGGGTTCAGATCCCCGCCCCTTACAACATACTGATTTTCACATTGCAAAAGTCTTCCTACCAGTTTACACATTTGTTGGCAGTCTGAAGCTATGACAAATGCTCATTAGACGTAGACTTGGAGCCAGAAGATCACACCTAGATGTTCTTCTTACACAGATTGAACTCAGGTAAATTGGAGGGACAGTGTAGAGCAAAATACAGTACCTGTTCTGTGAATAAACAGACATTCTCTCTCCACAGCTGTGAGACTGGCACCTTTCACTATCAATAATTCACTTAAAAATTAAAAACGAAGTGAATGACAGCTTTATCTGCGCAGCAGCTGGTGAACATGCATATTCTACATTCTTGGATGGAGCTTGGGGTCTATAATGTTTAATGGCTTTCTCATGGGCTGTCTTATTGTCTCAACTATTGACTATAATGTCAGTTGTTTGTTGGGTCTGGCTCAAGGAACGATAACTTGCTTCCTTATTGGCTGGATGCTAATAAAAGACCTGAGCCTAAGAAGTGTGATCTGTCCTCAGATCGCATTTAATTAAATAAATAAAAGCCAGAGGGATTGGAGGATGTGCAGCACCTACCAGGAATGGGGCCAGAGTAATTAAGAACAAATCATAAACTTTGATGTGCCCCCACAGAGAAGCAGAGGGACATAACACACACACACACCCTCACTGCCCTGGGTGGTCTAGTGAACTGAACATGCTCCATGGAGCTGCTCTTCATGCATGTGGGTGAGAAGTATGCAGAGATGGGCAAGAAATGGGCAGAGTTTTGATTCTGTCCCCTCCAACATGCCAGTCAGTATAGCTGGGATGTCCCATATGGGTAACTATTCTCTCATTGGTATGAACCAGTACAGATGATTTCCCACTAGAGCAATGGGGGAGGGACCAGGGAAGGCACTGTCAATCCGAATCACCATTTTACCCCTGGGCTGCTCCCAGGGCAGTGCACCCATGTGTCCATCCTTCTCACTATGCGAAGTCACTATCTAGTCTCCAGTAAAACAAGGATGCAAAGATTAAATGTGTTTAAAGGTTGTAGGGTGTCCCTAGGGCTGGGCATGTTCATTGAACTTGTAGTGCAGTAAACAGAAATATGGCTTGATTTCTTGAACTATGTAGAGCTTGTGCGTAGCAAGAAAGCTGAAATACAGAGAAATAATTGACACTACTGTTCACTTTGCTAGCATACCGTTTTTGCCTATAATTAGGAGTACATTTAGGGCCATGTGGCACACACAATGGAATAGACGAGTTACTAGTAGATTCCATGTTAGGCTGCAACAAGAAATTAGTCATTTCTGTTGAGTCATTGTGAACCAAACTTCTATTTAGTTAAAGTGAATGCATTTTTATTTATGTTATTACTGCAAAGAAAGGCCGCTTAGGCCTGGTCTACACTAACCCCCAAATTCGAACTAAGGTACGCAACTTCAGCTACGTGAATAACGTAGCTGAAGTCGACATACCTTAGTTCGAACTTACCGCGGTTCAGACGCGGTCCACACGCGGCAGGCAGGCTCCCCGTCGACTCCGCGGTACTCCTCTCGCCGAGCTGGAGTACCGCAGTCGACGGCGAGCGCTTCCGGGATCGATTTATCGCGTCCAGACCAGACGCGATAAATCGAACCCGGAAGTTTGATTGCCAGCTGTCGAACTACCGCGGTAGTGTAGACCTGGCCTTAGAAAATACACTAACTTTATTTCCTTCACAGTGTTAGGTCTTATTCTGAAATATCAGCATTGCTCAATGGAATTCATTTTTAACCATCAAGTGCTTTGAACTGCATATTTTCACTTCAGTTTTAAGACACACTGGAAGTTTAGATTTGTTGCAATTTTGATGTCTTGATTGCTTCCTCAGGCAGACCCACCCCTTGGAAGCTCAGCCTGCGCGAGGACCAAAAGAGCAAGCCCGGCATTCTTTGAGGTAGTCATAACATTTTAGGTGTCACACTGGCAGGGAAGAATGCATATGTACAGTATTGCACAGTGTAGCACCAGGTATCTTCTTACAAAGTGGGGTGTGGCCAGAGGGGCCAAAGAGAGTGGAACGCTGGCACCTCTTGTGCTCTGGGGATGCATCTAGTCTGAAAATACAGACTCTGTATTTACATTGCAAAAAATGGTGCAGAGAGCAGCAGCTGCTATTCCATCTCTGGCTATTCCAACTGGGATAGTGCAGCTGAACAGGTTGGAGGTGTGAATTCCATCCTCCAGCCATGGTAGAGTCCTCCATGTGAAGCTGGTTTACTATGCAGGAAGGGAAGAAAGTGAGCTCTTTGGGGTAGGGACTGTCTTCCAATATGCGTGGCTAGCACCCAGTAAACTGATGATAATCAAACTAAAGTTAATATCAATTTCTAGGGATAACAGTTGACCATTTATGGCCCAATCCTGCTCCCTCTGAGATCAATTTTTCTCTTAATGGAAGCAGACTCAGGTCCACATTCTGCAAAATTTCATTGTCTCTCCTAGAAAATCTATATGTATGAAAAACTCTGTGACCATGGCAAATCTCCCAAAAGGCTGCAATTTCGTCTTTTCTCAATGTTTGTAAAATTTTTCTTCCCGTTTTTTTTTTTAAACGGAGAACTGTCTCCTAGCTGCAGAGAGTTGCATGAAAGCCTTATAAATTACTGATGCCTGCTGTCGCGATCCAGTTTGGGACTGTGCATCTCAGGCCTCTTAACACATTAGCCACTTCAGTTTATAAATACATGTCATCAATCAACATTTTAAATGATTTAACCTTTAGCCTTAACATCTGTTCCCAAACCAGTGCTCTGAGCATCTGTGATTAGTGCCGTTTCACGACGTGTGCCAAGTAAGAGCAAAAATCAATAATAAAAATGCAAGCCCAGATAGGACTTGAATGGAGATAGAAGCAGCATTTAAAGCTTCCCCTGCCATAGATGATGCTCAGTCTCTGGCTATAGTGCTCTTCCTCCAACAATCTCTGTGGCATATTTGAGGTTTAAATTAGGCAACAGTGAAGCAATCTAGCAATGGAAATAAAAAGGAACGAGGTCTGAGCAGCTGCGTACTGTGGATTCCTCCTCATGCCACAGAGCATTCTTTCCCCGTAATATCTGCCATTGGCCTAAGCACAAGCCTGCTTTGAAGTTGGACACAGGGGATGGGAACTTTTTAAACATTTCATTTCTGCATTGTTGGCTTTCATCTCTGACATACTTAAAATATGCTGCAGCTTTAACTTGGGGAAAAAAAGTCCACAGTAATTCAAGTAATCCCAGAGGCCCAGGGCTCTGCACATTAATATTGTGGTTTCTTTGAAAAAATACATGAGCATTTTCAAGTGGAATGAAAAGGACATTATATATTTGTCCATGTGGTATACTATATACCATGCCGTAGCCTGATTTGTCCTGAAATATTACTGTTGCTTATTTGAAAGAGTGAACATATCATTACAAACTATAGGCGACTGTGTGAATATCCTTTTACTTTGATTCTGTAATGTTCAGCATTATATTATATATGCTCTAAATGATGATGGATCATTTTTGCCACTGGAATAGTGGGGCAGGTAATATGAGGTAACTTCTGTTTCACTGTAAAATAGTCTCTCCACCTTGATTTATTTCCTCTGTCTCTTTCTCATATGGAATATGTGATGGGGTCTCATATGGAGTAATGTGACCTGGTGGAAGTATAGGAAGAGATTTACTAAAACTAGATTTTAAAAATACCCCAGTGACAGATTAGATATAGTCAGCCAAGAAATCATATTGGGGACGGATTGGCATTATTGAGAAACACGGGATATTCATGAACTAGAGCAGGGGTCGGCAACCTTTCAGAAGTGGTGTGCCGAGTCTTCATTTATTCACTCTAATGTAAGGTTTCGCGTGCCAGTACTACATTTTAATGTTTTTAGAAGGTCTCTTTCTCTAAGTCTATAATATATAACTAAACTATTGTTGTATGTAAAGTAAATAAGGTTTTAAAAATGTTTAAGAAGCTTCATTTAAAATTAAATTAAAATGCAGAGCCCCCTGGACCAGTGGCCAGGACCTGGGCAGTGTGAGTGCCACTGAAAATCAGCTCGCATGCCACCTTCGGCACGCGTGCCATAGGTTGCCTACTCCTGAACTAGAGCAATTTTACTTCTAAGACTGTGACTCAGAGCTGCATAAAGCCAGGTTTCCAAATGAGCTGAGCTTCCATTTAGACACCAAAAAATAGCAAAGTCTGACACTGTGAGGGGAGAGCCAGCAGCAGCCTTCTGGAGGATCAAACACCAGGGTTGACCTGAAATGTCGTGTGTCAGGGAGAAAGGGATGAGGCTTTAACAGCTTGGAGAAATATGAGCATCCTATTCTCTGTTCTTTCTTCTGTAACATCAGAAGGGGTGGGGCCAAGCTGGGCAAGGTTGTGGCGGGAGGGGTGTCTCAGGCTTCAGGCTCAGAAGCGAGGTATGGTCTCCGTACCATTTATCTGTGAGCTCAATTTTCTCCCTGTTTTCTAACACATTTTGTTTTACTGAGGACCTTTGGGATCTTAGACTGGTCCTGGCACTATTCACTGCAATCCATCCTGCGGAGACATAAATGATCCTTCAGTTTCTTCACAGAAGAGTTGAAGCAGTTGGGGAAATCCACACAAGGCTCTCAGCTAATGGCACCGACCAAGAAGCCGATCCTGGAGGTGCTGCTAGCGCCCTCATGAGTTTGAAGAGCCCAGGTGATAAAGTTAAAATGATTCCTCCACATTCCTATAGTTCCTACATCTTCCTGCCACACTGAATGAAGGAATGTAACAATACTCGAGAGCATTCTGTGTGTCATCACAGAATCCCAATAACATCATGAGCATTAAAAGTCACTATCCTTTCCTATTACATCTTATTCTCAAGGAGTTATAATTCAGTTATTTTAATTTACAATAGGGTAAAAGTGGTTATAGAAGGTGTCAACCAGGATACTATCTTTTTTTGAAGACCTGGACTGGTAAAAAGCTGAAGATTTTTGTAGATTCAGATGCTTCTCAGAGTTGCTCTAACAAAGCACACAAGGGACACTAGGACCCCTTGTGATGTCTGAGGAACTCAGCGCCAGGAATTCTTGTATTGTAACCCCAGTTCACCATGGACTCCGTGTCTGTCTGTGAACAAAATCATTTAGGGTTTAACTATATTAGAAAATGTGCACCAATGTAACTAGATCAGTTTAAAATCGATCAATGACACCAGTGCAAACATCTTATATAGATGCACTTAAACTGGTTTAAATTTCACTTGAATCAGTTTAAGTCATGCTTAAAGTGACTTAACTTAATGCTATATTAATCTAAATTGATTTAAATATGTCTGTGTTAAGGGTTTGCACCTACATAACTAGATTGATTTTAACACAGGGCAAGTTTTCTAACATAGACCAAGCCTTAGACGCACAATTTCAGAACTGACCTATTCTACTTTTGAGTGGCTCACTTTTAGAAACCCAACTTGAGAAACCCACGATGCCCCCCACTACATGGACTGCAAATTGGCCTCAGCTCTTATGCCTGGAGTCCATAGCCCCCCATCCCTCTGTGCATGCCTAAAGGACCATGGACAGTCTATCCATAACTGGTATTTATGTGGATAGCTATTTAAGCAAATACAGAATGAAAACAGCAAATTAATGTCTATTACATCCTTTCTCTGGAGATTCTATCCAGACCATACAAGGTGGATGCAAAATGATGTAATACATCTCTTCCATTTCTAATGTGCATCTGTGGTCAAAAAAGATGCTAGGATGTATAAGGAACAGGATGGAGAATAATATGGAAAATATTATAATGCCATTATATAAATCAATGGGCTGGCCTCATCTGGAATGCTCTGTGAAGTACTGGTCACCCCATCTCAAAAAGGACATATAGGGGATTCAGAGCCAGGTGACAAGAGTGATTAGGGGCCTAGAAAAACTCTTGTGAAGAAAGATCAAAAAAATTGGGACTGTTTACCTTAGAAAAGAGGCAAATATAAGGGGGCCTTGTAACAGTATATAAAGTGAATGGTCTAGAGAAGGTAGATGCTTTTGTTCCCACTCTCTTGTAACAGGAAAAAAAGGGGCATTTACTGAAATTGAATGCTGGCAAATTCAAAATTGATAAAAAGAAATTATTTCAGAAAACATGAACACTGGAACTCACTGCCACAGGATGTTGCTGAGGCCAAGAACTTAAGATTCAAAGCGAGACTGGACATTCATATGGACAAGAAGAACATCCAGAGTTATAACATAATAAAGTTAATAAAAAAGTGATATAAAACTTCATGTTTCAAGTTTAAGTCAATCTCTAATTATTAGGGATTATTATTATTTGTATTGAAGCAGGAGTCTCTGGACCAGGCCCCTATTGTGCTAGGTGCTGTACAACACAGAACAAAGAGACTGTCCTGGCCCTGAGGAGCTTACAATCTAAGTAGGATGGGGGAAGATTATCTAACATTTGCCTATTGCAGGGTGTCTTGCACGTTCCTCTGAAGCATCTGGTGATGGTCACTTACGGGGACAGACTACTGGACTAGATGGACCATAGGTCTGATCCAATCTGGAAAATCTTATGCTACTAACTGCCACAGTATTTACTCTGTAGTACTGCAGCATCAAAAGAAGAATGGTATCAGGTCCATTGATAACGTATCATAGCAGTGGTCATCATCACCTTCATACCTAATAGTGACACAAGAATCCAATATGACATGAGTGAAAATCAGAGACCAGGGGCCTACTGTGACCGGCTGGGAAGGGGAATGTAGAAGTGTCTGCTTTCATCATTTAAAAACAAAATCTAATCTGTTTTCATCATTTAAAAACAAAAAACAAAGAACAGTAAGCACTAGATCAAGGTGACGAACTTCCACTTTAGGAGGCTAAACCCAAAATTTAGATTCCCCCAAACCCCTGCTCAGACCAGCCCTGTAGGTACCTAAGTTTCCATTGGTAAAATTTCCCCTGTTTGGCATGCACAAAGCCACACCCTCACCCCTCTGGCAGCTCACCCATGAAGAGGCAGCAGGGATATTTTTGTAATGGAAGCAACTCCTGCACTCCAGATAACACCTATATCTCCACTGCCAAAAAAGGGATATATTTAATGTGGGATATCTGTTTGTGAGCAGAACAGTAAGTTTATCTGTGAATTTCTGTCTTTGTTAGGACTCCTGCTGTGCTTTAACATAGCTTGTGCATTTGTGTGCTGCTGAGACCAACACAAACTTAAAGAGATTGAGCATGATTTTCAAAGATGCTGAAGACCCACAACTTCATATAAAATTAAAGAGAGCAATGGTGCTCAGCATCTCTGAAAAATTTATAATTGGTAACCTGCGATATAATGGTGAAATAATGCACTATACATTTTTAACCTCATTTATAACCTACATTCTGGTTTTTACACTCTTAAACATAATGGGCTGTTTTTCCACAGTGGCCCAAGATCTTTAATAATCCTTATTTAAAATGACACATATAACATCATATTTACTGGAATTATTCTTACCTGCTATTAGGTCATGGTGACCTATAGATCTACCACACTTCCCATCCAAAATGTGTTGTGAAGATGTGTGGAGTTGCTGTATAGCTAAGCATTCACTTAGTACATCTTGTTCAATATCAGTACATGAATGTAGCTGCAAGAGGAGGATAAAACAAAGAGATCTTATTTCAAAGTAAACCAAACTGTAGCTAATTGAATTCATATGTCTGTTTGGTTATAGCCTATGTATAGAAGGAAGGAACAAAATGTCATTCTTAGGAACTTAGTGTAATTGAGGATATACCCGGTACTAAGTATTTCTAATTAGAGGTCATTGGGTTTTCTTAAGCACACAAGTTAAGTGCTAATCTTACACCAACAGCATTTTGGTTCAGAAACAAAGTACCCTATGTTTCTTCAATTTTATGGCATAATTTAACTACATATTTCTAGCTCTCTGTAGTGTTTTGGGTTCTTTGGCAAAAGGTTTGCATTGTTTTTGAAACTGTGACACTTGGAAAGACTTTTGATAGGGAAAGAAAAGTGTTTGTGCTTATCAGATTAAAACTGGCGAAATAAGGCAATGTCGGTAATGTGTAAGAGGTATCACTGATGTGTCAGCTGGTCTCCATGTAAATTAATGCTCTGGCAAAAGTGTCTGTAGCATGCTCTGAAAACCACAACGTCGATCATATTAAAAACAGCAGGAGGGGAGAATTAAGAAAGAAAAGGATTTCTAATTCTCCTTCAAACATGCTTATGTTGCCAAATGTTTGTCATAATATAGTGCTCACATTACACAAATAGCCATCGTATTCTGTGGCCATTAATAGTTATTGTTTTGAAGTTTACAGTTTTGCATACCAATCTCCCCTGGGATTAGTTATTCTAAATGGAAGGTCCAGGCAAACCTATTTAGGGTTCTGTTATCCAGGCATTTGTTTTTTTAAAGATAAATATCTAGCATTTTGGATAACAATCTGCAGCTGAAGCCAATAAAACTTTAACTACTACTAAATTAACCACTAGCATCCTAGATTTTGTTCTCCTAAAAAAAAAATTGAGAAAGATCTAACAAACCTCCTCTAAGGTATGGACTAAATATTCAGGACTCCTCTGATGTAAATCTCTGCTCAGAACATTTTTAAAAAAATCAAAGATTGTGCTTATTGGTTGGATGTGTCAAACGTGTGGGCAGAGCAGCCTGTTAATTTTTCTTTCTTGGCTAAGTCACTTCTACTTAGAATTCAGCAAACATAGATAACAATGGACAGATCTGCCTTTGCTGAGTCATAAACTGCAAATGATGAAGCAAGTAAAAACAGCCATTTGCTCATTCTTCCTGTTTCAGATTGGAGATGGGAAGAGACTGGAGTCAGTTTTAGAAACATTGAACTATACTTTCAGTTGCACATTTCCCCCCTCCAATATGTTTAAGTGAAATATTTATTTTGCTTATTAGTTCTTTATTGATGATACATGCTTTACTTCATTTTCATAGAAGTCTGATCAAAATACATTTTAAATCTGCTGCTATCTTTAGAAGTCTTTTTAATAAAAATTCTGAATGGCTCCAAGATCTGTATAAACATAGATCACAATCCTATATACACCCACGTACATACTTGGAGTCAAAGGGACTGCGCCCAGGCCTAGAGTTAAGGATGTACACAAGCGTTTGCAGGGCGGGGCCTTATGGCCCAATCACCAAGTTCTGACTACTAGGAAATCACATCCTTCGTGGGGAAAATCCAAAGAGGAGATTGGAAACTCCTGGGCTCTTAAACCTTTTCATACTTCAAGTTTGGAGATAAGTCCCATGTGATCTGGCTGCCAGGGTAAATCAGCAGAAATAACTGCATCTCTCTTTAGGGTCCTCACATTGGCGTGAGTCAGTAGAAGAGCTCTGTATCTCTAGTCAGGATCCTAGAACTTGATACGCTGTTACAGGCCACTATAAAAAATGGTGCGCATAAAGCACTCCAAAGTAGCTAGAGGCAAAACCACAGAATTCCAGGAGAAGAGGAAAGACTACACATGAGAGTCATGGGGGGGGGGGGAGCGATAGCTCAGTGGTTTGAGCATTGGCCTGCTAAACCCAGGGTTGAGAGTTCAATCCTTGTGGGGGCCACTTAGGGATCTGGGGCAAAATCAGTACTTGGTCCTGCTAGTGAAGGCAGGGGGCTGGACTTGATGACCTTTCAAGGTCCCTTCCAGTTCCAGGAGATGGGATATCTCCATTATAATTCCACTAGCACACAATCTGTGATGACAACCCCTCCAGCAGTCAGCTTCAGCTACTCCCACGGGAGAGATGGGTATGGAGTAAGAGGGTGTTTCCACATAATAAAGTGCTGACAGGGCTATTTTGCACTGCAAATGCCCAAGAGGGTCATGCGGGAGGATGCCACAGAAAGCCATCTTCCTCCTGGCTCCACTGCCTTCCTTCTCCATCACCTCTTACACCACAACCCTTGGAACTGTAGATCTGAAACCCCATGTAGGGAGCTATTGGTGGTATCATGGGCTGCTGCTGTTACTTCATCTCCTGTCCCTGCTGCCTTTACTTCTTGTTGTTATTGGTCTGTTCCCAGCCTCTCTACAAGAAGAGGGAGACCAGAGCATTTGGGTATCACTTGTCAGGCAAAACCCACGCTGAATTCAGAACTTCACTGGGAGTTCTACCAGATAAGGACACCCTACCACTGTGGCCCATAACCCTGACTCTGGCCTCTCCTAGACATGTACACCTAGGCCATTTCCAAAGCTTTTGCCTCTTCCTCCTCCATGCCATGACCAATTCTGTCCCTTTCTCTGTCCAAACCATGAACATTTATCTAGGCCCTTATCATCTCCTGTCCAGACTACTGCAATCGCTTTCTCTCTGGCCTTCTTGACACCCATCTTGCTCCTCCATGGTCCCTTCAAAATTCTACTGCTAAAATAACCTACATTGTGATATTGTCGCCTCTCTCTTTGAGTCCCTCCACTGGCTCCTGCACTCCGCTCCATTAAGTACAAGCTTCTGGTCCTTGCCTTTGAGGCTCTTCACCACTAGCTGCTCCCTACCTGTATCCACTCTTGTGTCCTGTTGTATTGTCACCTCCTATCCGCTCCATCATCCTTAAACCTCACCTTGCTGTGATGCCTACAAAATTCTGAACAATGACTAGGCAGCTGGTGTGGTGTGACTGCTGCTTATTATGCTAATCACAATTGCCTCATTGTTATCTTATAATCCCCCACATCCCCTCGTCTATTGTATCCACATGCTATCTCCTCTCATATACTTAAACTGTAAACTCTTTGGGGCAGCCACCATCCTTTCATTAACTATAGAACAATGCCTTACTATAACAGGGCCCTGATCTTTGCCTGGAACCTTCAGGTCCTATTCCAACAACAACAAAAATAACAATGAATTCAGGATTGAACCCATAGAAACCCATGGGTTTTTTCATATAATATTTGGCCGGATGGAATACTAGTAAATACATAATGAGCAATGTGGGTTTGAAATGATCTATAAATGTGTTTAAAACACAGGCCCAATGGTCTATAGAGGGTGTTTTTTCTAACCTACTAAAATATCACATTTTTCCTGACATTTATAAATTATTCAGGTGTGGGATTCACCCATATTTTAAATGAGCTGCTAAACTAAGCGACCCATTTGATTTGGGTGTGAATGAGAGCAGAATTTGGAGTCATATGTCAGAAGGATGAACAGGAGGGAATTTGAAAGAAGGGCCTGGTTTAATAGTGCAGAGCAAACCACTCTGCAAGGAGGGGAAAAATAGCATTGATAATCACTGCAACAAGAAAATGGAAGTCTGACTGGCAACAGTGAAAAACCATCAGGAAACTGAACTGAAGTTCAATTTTCACCTAGCAACAGCACAGTGAAATCCTGATTTGAAAAAACATAAATCACAGACCAATTAAAACCAAACATATTGATGAAATTTCAGTAAGTGTTCATTTGAGCATGCCACAGTTTTGATCGATGGCCTTACCTTCTTACGCACCTGTTGTTCTTTGGCAGAATGAGCTTTCACATGTTTGCGCAGGGAACTTGGATCCGTGTAGCGTTTGGAGCACCCGGGAATTTGACAGGCATATGGTTTCTGTAAATGCATGGAAAAGAAAAAGAAAGGGAAGGATTTCAGCTTTTATAGGCACCTACCTTTATAATATGAAGCCCGAGTTCAACAATTAGAATACAAAATAGCTGGAGACTATAATTTATGTGAAAACATATTGTAAAACCCCAAGCTGTTTGCTCAGCTTGCAACCTCTAGTTTTGCAAATACTTCTGTGTATAACAAGTCTGGCTGTGGGCCAGCTGTGGCGCACACAGAACAGCAATGACAGCTCATATTCTGAAGTCAGTCCAAATCCTGAGAGCACTTAACACATCTGTACTCTTACACTTTTGGGGATTGATTACTGGACTGAATTAAATCACAATGAGAAATAAATAGTTGGGTTTTGAGAACATTATAGTATTTCCACTTTTTGCAAGTACAAAAATAGTACCTTTTTGCCTCTTTGGAGAGGTATTTACTTTGTATACAATCCACTCAGTATGTGACACAGTATTGCAAAGATCTTTAAGTATCATTACAAAAAAAAAAGAAAAAAAGTGGTTCCTGATTCTGACTTCCTACTGGTTTTACACAGACAGTGTCACATATGTTGCAAAGCAAAAACTAAGGGCATTAACACTGGAGTGCTTTCACACATTCTTCCTGTTCCTGTTTTAAATAACACAAATGCTTTATTTACACAATTTATACTGATACAAATAACACTAAACACAAACATTACAGCAAATCAACAAATACAGAAAAACGCAGCATTGTTGACCTAGCCAGGGAAAGCCCTTTCCAACTGTGAATAGTATCTGCCAGAGGTTACCTCTCCGCGATGGCACAACATGAAGATCTTCAAGTGGCAAGAACAGTCTAGTTTAGCTGAGCAGTTCCAATGGATTCCTTTCACGTGGTAGAAAGATACTTCTCCTACCTGTAGGAAGAACACTCCTCTCTATCTGGAGGGTATCAAAGCTCCTTCCTATTACAACAGAACAGCTGCAGGGCCCTCATGGTAAGCCCCAGCTAATGCAAGCCTGACCAAATGCCTAATTTGGCTGTGGCACCACCTCTGGGCCCGGACAACAAAAGGCAACCTTTAAACTGTTGGGGAAATCCTAAATGAATGTGTTATTCCCAAGGTACTTGATCACACTCAGGTGGTAACAAATGATCGCTTCATGCCAAGCCTCACAAAGCCTCTAACCAGAGCCTAATTTTGCTGTTTTTTTCCTGTGGCTTTTTGGAGCTTGCTTGCCTGCCCACCCATCATGCCAATGTACTATGCCAGAGGGGCCTCAGTACATGGGCCAGTAAGTTCTTTTAGTGCCCTCCCAGGAGGTTTGGTTTGGCCTCTCACCTTTGTGCTTTGATCACCTTCAAGGGCTGACATCAGAGTCACACATTTGAACCTCTTCTCTTTTCATAGAAAGCATTCCGACATGGTCACTTTCACCTGCAGTGCAAAGTGCACACAAGCCCAATTGCACCACTAAAGCCTTATGTAAAGGCAGCAAGGGAGGAGTGGGATTGGGGCTCCCAGCAGAATGGCAATATAGGGGTGCCATTTGCCCCCTTGGTTTGCACAGAAGGGGTCACGCGCGGAGAAAAGTGATGGAGTCGTGATTCTGTAGTCAGGAGCTGCATTCCCATGCTGTGGTTCTGCTTAGATAAAACCCTACACTTCATTTGGATAAAGCCCAGTAGCTCTGGCTTGGTACAGATAAAATGAATTTCAGCAGCACTGGAAGAGTGATGACACCCCTTCCTAATTGCAGCACAGATAACTTCCCTAATTCTGCTTTCACCATGGGAAATATGAGCTAGTAATTTCAGTTATTTAATCAAACCAACCCAATCTAACAGGTCACTGTAATTATTTACATATTCTCCTTTCTGAGAAGATAAACGATGGATTGACCTACATGCGGAGTTTTAAATCAATACCAAATGCGCTCCATACGAAATAAGCATCCATGTAAATCCTTTTTTCTTTCTAGGTACCTCCAGAGGATAAATAACCCTGTTCCTTATATCAAGAGGAAATTTCCAAAGGAATAATAGGATCATTCACCAACTCAAAGCCTTAAAGGCTATCACAATACCTACTCAGAAACTTACATAGGAAAGTAGATTTATTGAGAGTCTTTAGAATACACAGAGAACAGACATGTGAGGAAGGACTATGGAAACCTTTAACAAATTCCTTAATAGAAGAACCAGCAGAATATTTTTCTAGCCATGGTATCGCTATTAGTGATGGGGAAACTAGGTCAGAAAAATGCCCATCTTTAATAGCCTAAATCTTTTTGCTTAGACATTCACACAGTCCTTTGATATGTAGTCAGTTTTTAAAGGGGTCTCTGGGTCCTGTGGGCTAATATTACATCCAGTCTTTACAGTAAAACCATACATGCATCATTAATTGTTTACACTGACATTCTAAAACAGGCAACACACTAAATAAAAACCACAGGTCTTAAATGAAGCAGGCAAATGAATGTTAGTTTCAGCAGAATATGAATATAGTGAGAATTTCAAAGAACCTGTAGCAGGGAAGTGTGAATAACAGTTCCAGACACTTTGGAAAGTTAGTCAAAAATTATTACTGTACCTTTGTGCTGCTGTACGAGCATTTCAGAGGTTAAAGAAACAGAGAGACAAGGAGAAGAAAAGAGAGCTAAGTTTAGAGATTTTTTGCAATATCACATAGATCAACAGACACAAGAACTCTGGGTTATTTTGTTCAGTGTACTATACAATTGTACAAAAGCTCTACTAAATGATATTCCATTTGCGAGTCAAGCTTATATATATATGTTTTTATATTAACTTCAAGCAGTTAAACTTCAAAAATGTGTATCCCGTACAGTATATTCAGTTTCAAAAGAGACACATTTTAGAACTAATTACAAATTCAAATATTTCAGGTTGACTTTCAAATAAATAAAACATTGTTATTGTAAGTGTGCTTGGGTTTGGAAAATGTGACTGACTCGCTTCTCTTACTTGTTTGTTTTTGCAAGGCATAATGTACATTACGCATTCCTTAATGCTGCACTGTCTGAAATGTGTAGCTGCTTAAAAAGTAAATATCAATTAAACTCAAAAGTTCTGCCCCATAAACACTCGGCCAAATGTTAAACTATATATTCACCTCTTTGAAAAAGACAAAGGAATGACTCTTGTTGTTATTCTTCACAAGCTCTAGGCTGGGGACTTAATTGGCCTATGATGTCTGTTTGCTTCCTTTGCCTTAAAATTGGCGAAATAATCGTATCAGGGTTTAGGGCAGCTTCAGCCCAAATTAAAATTTTTAGAATGGCTACTTAAAAAAAAACCCTGATGAATGGGTAATACATCAGAAACGCAGGGCTGGCTCCAGGTTTTCTGCTGCCCCGAGCGGCGGAGGAAAAAAAAGGCCGATCCACGGCACTTCGGCGGCAGCTCAATCGCGCCACTCCATTCTTCGGCGGCGGTTCGGCGGTGGGTCCTTCACTCCCGCTCTTCCTCTTCGGCGGCACTTTGGGGGCAGCTCAAAGAGGAAGAGAGGGACTGAGGGACCCGCTGCCGAATTCCCGCTGAAGACCCGGACGAGCCGCCCCACTAGCGGACGGAGTGCCGCCCCTTTGTATTGGCTGCCCAAAGCACCTGCTTCCTTAGCTGGTGCCTGGAGCCAGCCCTGCAGAAACCCCAAACATCCTTGACAGAGGCCAGCTAACATGGCCTTTTTATTATGTATCAAGGAGAAAGGCACATCATGTGTCTTCTTCCACAGGTTCACCCACTGCAGATACACTTTGGTAAAACTCCACTTCTGAGAATCACACTGCAGATATTCTGCTCTCCTGGCATATTCTCCAAGGGCCTGATCCAAAGCCTATCACGGAAGTCAATGGGAAGACTCCTACTAACATCAGTAGGGTTTGGAGCAGGCCCCATGTGCTGTGCATGCATTAAGAGCAGAACATTAGAGATGAGGTCTACCATGTCTATGTGCGAGAAGAACTTGGTACTTATAATTCATTTTCAATGCAGTTAATCATTAGCACTATTAACACATCACGCATGGTTGATGTATTCTTGCCTTTTGGGAGGGTGGGGTTTACAAAATTGTGTCCATTAATTTATTTTCTCTTAAGGTGTTTGCCATGGTCCTGTGGTCACTTAGATCAGACTTTGTCAAAATAAGCAAGAAAACTATTGAATTTCTTACAGCAACAATTTTTCAAGCCTTGATTCTGCCCCGTTTATTCACACAGAGGAGTATCTTATTATACATGCTGTTCCTCAAGGTGAGCAACACCTTACTCCAGGAGTATTCCGAGGAATACCAAAGTATGGTATTCCTCGGTTTGAGTAAGGGTAATAGAATTTGGCCCTCAGTGGTTAAATGAGCAAATCCTCCATTATTTAAATCAATACATGCAGCTAAAAATCAAAGCAACTCTTCCTTCACCTCTTATTATTCAGACATTTTCATGAAATGGAAGCTGCCATATGCCAGTTTCAATGCAGATCCTGTACAAAGCCTGTTTAAACTCTCTGTGCAAGCCATAATATGAAATAAGGTAATGCTTACAGTATCCAGGTGTGTGCGCTGGTGCTTTGCCCGATCACTGGAGTTACTGAAAGCTTTCTGGCAGCCAGGGTGCTGACATAGGTAAGGTTTCTCTCCAGTATGACTCCTCAGGTGAATCTTAAGGTTTTCAAGCCTAGAGAATGCCTTGTTGCACCCTTCAAACTGCAATAAAGCCATAAAACATCTCTGTAAAGCATTATTAAATAAACCATGGGCAGCCACAATGAGTACAGTTAAAACCCAAGCTAGACATGTAATAAATCAACCAAAACTCAAACATCTGCTGAAATTTATGGGTGAAACACATCATTTTGTGCTATTAATTTCATCTATCATGAAAGGCACGGTGTGCGGATAGATAATACTATATTATTATAAATATCTCACACATGCAGTGTGCAGTGCTGAACCTTAACATTGTATGGTTCAGATATGGTTTTAGTAAGGAAGTTTAAAGAAAGAACAAGCATTCAGCTTCTGAAGTGTTCACTTAAACAGTGTTTTCAACATTACTCTGGGGGGGATTCTGCGCCACTGCGCAATGCAGAATTTTGTAGACATTAACATTGTGTATGCAGAATTTCCTTTTCTCCACAGAAATGGGCTGCAGTGCTGCTGGCCACCATTAGAGGCCACTGGACTTGGCAGAGCCCAGCTTGCACATAGAAGACACCGCTGGGGGGCGGGAGAGGCAGCTAGAGGGTTCCTGGCAGCTGCAGTTTCCAGCATGCCCTGAGGGAAGGAGAGGGCGGTGCTAGGGTGACCAGATGTCCCAATTTTATAGGAATAGTCCCAATTTTTGGGTCTTTTTCTTATATAGGCTCCTATTACCCCCCACCCTCTTTCCCCGATTTTTCACACGTGCTGTCTGGTCACCCTAGCCGGTGCATAGGAAACTCCATGCAAGCCAGGGACACAGCATCAGGCTATGTCTCCCTCTGGATCCCTGGGCTCTGGGGAGGGGTGGGTGTCTGGTCTGGGGGCGGGGGCCACGTGGCTGGGCTCTGGGAGGGAGGGGGTGTGGGTATCTGGGCCGGGGGGACACTGCGGCTGCACTCTGAGGGGGAGGGGATGCGGTGTATTGGCTGAGTGGGCCCCGAAGGTGGGCTCTCAGGGGGGAGGGGTTCTGGGTGTCTGTCTCCCCCCTCCCCCCCGCTAGGCTCTAGGGGGATAGGGGGTAGAGAAACAGGAACTGAGTTGTCATAGGGGTTTCTTTAACTCTCTACTCCTGGGGGAATTTTTGTGTGCGTCTTGTATTGTTACAGACATACTTGCTGACAGGTATTTTGAAATAAATTACCAAAATAATTGAAAGTGGCATGATTGTGTAGTGTTATTTTGACAAATAAAATTTGCAGAATTTTAAAATATTGTGTGTATAATTTTTAATTTTTTGGCACAGAATTTTTAATTTTTTGGCACGGAATGTCCCCAGGAGTCTAACATGAATTGGCATAAGAAACTTTATGGGGTATAACAATTCCCCATATCTATATAGCCGGTTATCTGAGCAATACTGGCTTTTACTGTTCTGGTTTCATTAAGAAAGCTTAAAGTGGTAGTTTATAGTGCTGTGTAGCATCTATTACAAATCCTATAGGTCAAGAGCCAATACTGATATGGACAAACATTATTAAGAGCTATAGCTAGCAATTGCAGATGTAAAAGTACTACTGTTCATAAGGATATGTCAGTCTTCCAAAAGTATCATAAAAACTCACCAGGTGAGTAGAATTTTGCAAGTGTGTGTGTGAATTAGTATCTGCGTATATACAGATAAACAGATACTGATCCAGATTCTATAGACACATGCATAATAAGAATTATCATTATTACAGTCAGAGTTCTACTAGTATAAAAATGTAAGATCCAAAAGAGAAAAAGAATGTGATTGTACAAATAATATGGGAGAGTTTAACTGATTTTACACAGTACCAAGTGTTTTTTAGTAGTTGCTGGGTGCCTTCAACTCCCATGGACAAAGTTGAGGGTATTTAAGGCCTGATCCAAAGCCGACAGAAGTAAATTGAAAGGGTTGTTAGATCCTTGCAGGAACATACCACCTAACTGCAAGTGACATTACCAAAATATGAGACCTTTTCCTATTTAGCTTTGTTTCTATTATACTACAGGATTCCAAGGTCCATTTCTAAAATTTATGTTATTAACATGAAGTGGTATATTTGTGATCCTACATATAATTTCTTTTCCCTTGCAATATCAACCCCTCTCTGGGACTGAAATACAGATGGTTTGGTGTGAAAGAAATATGGAGTCTAGTTAAGGATTAAACATAAGCATCATAGCCTCTGTTCTGGTACGGTTCCGCTGCACTACAAAACAAAGTGGTTAGAATGGTTTCTTTTATCAGTTTCTAATATGGATGCTAATCTGTAGTTTGAGGTATGCAATGATAGAATTTGTTGGTATCTGATACATATCAGGAAGGGCTGAATTAACCCGGTGGTCTTATCGAATTTCCTAACTGGTCATCAGCTTGTTTCTTGCAACAACAACAACAAAGGATTATTGAATAAAATGTGTTGAATCCAATATGCATCTTTTTGTCACAATGCAAAAAATTACAGTCAGACTCAGATGGCCCTCCCAACACATGTGGTTAGAATTAACCAAATGTACCCCGGTAACTTGTATTTTTTGCAGCATTACCCATTGCTCTCTTAGAAGTATATAATCACACTTTTGAAATACGTTTCTCTGTTTCGCTTTGCTTCAAGACAAGACTGCAGCTGTTTTTTAAAAGCCTGTTACATTTCATATTTCCAGATGTTTTGCGTGGTCCCTGTTTTACACAACAAAAAACAGAAGGGAACTCCCCTCTTTGTAGTAAATAAAACTGGATGCCAAATATCTGATTTGGCATGGCAAATTCTATGGGCCAGAATCTCAGCTGGTGTAAAGTGGTATAAACTCCATAAACTTCAAAAGAGCCATACAGATTTACTCCAGCTGAGGATCTGGTTCATGTTCCTGTATTGTAAGTGATATTTCCAAGAAGTAAAATGAGACTGCCAAGGATACATTAGACCTGCTTGTTGCATTTTGCAAAAATTTAAGCTCATCCAAGATTGTATTAACTGGAGCTGTACATTCTCCTCAAATACTGCATATCGTACATTTATTGTATGCCTTTCCATCTAGTAATTACTGTAACACTAGTAGGATCTTGCTCTTGTGAAGTGCTAATGGAAGTTAAAGATACTTACACCTCACAAGATCAGGCCTTACAAATACATCCTCGCATGTAATTTCAGAAGATCACATGTGCTAATAAGATCAAATTGTCAGAACTTTAAAATTCTGACATAAATAAAGAATTATGCACTGCTCTTCTGTTTACCAGAGCTGGCTGAAAATTCTCTCTCGAATTTTTTTTTTCAAAGAAAATTGAGTTTTCAACAAAAGGCAATTTTTTGCAAAGAGCATCTGCTTTCTGTGGAAAATTTTGACTTTTCAGTTTGAAAAATTGAACACCCCAAAACTGAAAACGTTTGTCCAAAAAATGAAAATGTTGCTGCAGTGCCTCATGGGAGCTGTGGTTCAGGCACCCCATTCCTCTATTCTCTTCTATGAGCCAGGTTTTTACGTCAGACCTCTCCCATGATGCACTGCAGATAGGGAATTCCATGTTACACTGCAGTGGCTCAGCAAGAGGAGTGTCTGTGGTGCATCATGGGAAATATAGTCTGAAAGCCTGACCCGCAAAGGAGAATGAGTGCATGAGGCACCAGAATGAACATTCCTATGAAGCACCAGGGCTGCAGTTCTGAATGGAAATGTTTACAGACCAAATTTTTCAGCCGACATTTTTCAGTTCTTCGCTGAAATTTTTCAATTTTTGATTCTTTTGCCAAAAAGTTATAATTTGCTGTGGGGAAATTTTTTGTCAACCATCTCTACTGTTTTCCTAGGGATAGGTGTTGTGTATTGCACTCTGGTGAGTTCCACTCCCTGCCCAGCTTACTCTCCATTGCAGTTCTACTGCATTGCACATTTTCCATCATCCCTGCATACAGGGCCAGTTCCACGGGGCAAGTGAGCCAGCTTCCAAAGAGCAGCATACTGCTGTGCCATTCTCCCCCCCACCCCCCATTCCCCCGCCTTGCTCTCACTGGGAGGCTGTGAGGTTTGGGGTTTGTTTGTTTTTTGACTCGGCTGCAGGAGTGTGGGTGGGGTGTGGAACACATTTTCCATCTAGCTAGGGCTGCTCCTGCCTGCACTGATAGGAAGTTGCCCCCTCAACCATTTGGGGTCTCAAACAGTTTATTTGAGAAACAAAGTCCCCTTAGCCTTGAAATCAGCTCCATGGAGGAGTTTTGAAAAGTGAGGTATATTTTAAAATGATCATTTACTGAAACTACATTTCTGGTGTGATGCTAGTTTACTAGAGACTTGCATGAAAGACATCAAAGACAGGAGAGAGGGTAAAATCCTCACTCGACTGAAGTCTATGGAAGGGTTGTCATTAACTTCAGGTGGATCAGGATTTCACCTAGAGAGTTTACATTAGTTATCCAAGTGCAACCGACTAAACTCCAGCACATTCTTTGTTTCTCTCACACATACACATGGATTGTGTGGCAGGCTTCCAATGAGTGACTAACTAACAGAAAGGCAAGGCCTGACCCTAATTAAAGTCAATAGCAAAGCTCCCACTGATTTCAGTGGAAGCAGGGATGGGCCGATAATCACTGCTGCTGGGGTGTGAAATAAATCCCAGATTTCCCTTATTCATTGTCAGAATGGGTCTGAAAGTGATTCCCAACTACAAAATGATCACAATTCGTACTAGAAACTATCCAGATATGCAGATGTTCCAGCACCTGCTTGGCTGGGTAATTTAAATACTACTGTGTCACATATGAAATGATGACATAAAATATTGCTTTGAACTGCTGACCCAGCAGCTGCTTTCAGCATCCCCGGGGAGCTGGATCACTTGTGTTCTAGAAAGTACTGTAAATTGGAGGCACAAAAGAAAGAAAACAGTGGCCCAAGCTCAGGGAATTGACTGGCTGAGGGGACTGGTAATGGGATATGGGGCTTTTCACCTCTAGGTCATCCCCTGGAGTCCAGCTCAATGTAGCTGAGATCAGCAGTGACCTGAAGTCATTACAATCTGATGGTGGTCTCAGTCTAGTGCCTAGGAACAAAATTCTACATAAGTGGGCACCACTCAGGGGATCAGTATGAGTTGGTACAGCTGGTGAAAGGATTGGTCTAGCATCATTCTGCTGGCATATTAATTGGAGTAAGTGACAGGGAAGACACCCTTTTTTCTATTACTGTTGGAACTTGGTAAAGCACATTCTTCATTTGTGATGTTTGATTCCACAGTTCTGTACAATAAAGGAAAACACTGGATTTCAGGATCAATGAATGAACTGGACAGGAGGAGCAGACTAACTCTACAGCAGAGAGAAAGCTTCTATTTACACACAAATCTCTTGGTAATCAGCAATGACAGGAAAGCAAACAGAGAAAAAAAGGGCATGACAGTTTAATGAAGCCTGGGTAAAATATTAGGGGGAAAATTCAGGGCTGGCAGAAACCAGTGACTCTATTGAAGCCAAATGGATCTGTGCCTACTGATGCCAGCTCTGAATCTAGCCCTGCATTTTGTTCAAAATCGGCCAAGGGTAATAGTGGCCTCCCGGTTCCTTAAAATGACAGCTCTGGCTACTGACAGAGAAAAGGTCATGCCATCGGACACAGACTGATGACGGCTGATCCTTTAAATACGGTGGACAAAGTGATCTGAATTCCTAGAATGGCTTTTTATTTTGTGGACCATATTTTGTGCTTGGATGCACAGGCAGCTCTTCTTATGACAAATTAACACACACACACACACACACACACACACACACACACACACACAAGCCCAGAGCCAGCAAGGGTTTTTCTGTTCTAGGCAAACTGCAAAGCTTCTGCCTTTCCCAGTCACTCATACATTAAATGGTCTCTTAAGCTTTTGCAACCCTTAATACTGTGCTGCCCTAGGCAGTTGCTTATTGTGTCTATATGGCAGACCTGGCCCTACACACACTCACAGACTTAGATCAGAAGATATATATCAACATTGCCAACTTTCTCCCCACCAGCAATCATGAACACTCCTCAAAACCAGCTGGAAACAAGTGACCTATGACTTCAGAAATTCTATTTGGTCAGGGATCCTCTTGGAACATTTGATGTCGTTTGGAGAGGTGGGAGGAGCCTTGGCAGATTCCATTCAGCCATGGCAAAATAAATAAATAAAAGGATAAAACGCTACAAATACTGCAAAACTTCAGAAAACAACTTTAGAAATAAGCAACCTGAGACTTGCAAATTTTTCGAAGTTACAAGTCAACAAATATGCTGAAATTCATAGAAAAATAAAGCAATCGTGGCAAATCTGGCATTCCCAAAACACCGTCCTTAAAGGCAACATTTTGAAAATGCAGCTCATGTCTACAAACCCTGCACTGCAGTCCCCAGGACTGTACAACTCCATTCTCCACTCAGGCCAGGAGGAAAGTTAAGGCAAATCAACTACAGGTATGTAGTCAAAGCACATAAATTAAAGCATGTTAAGCCCCCGTATGTATGTTACAGTGAACTAAAGCCACTTTATTCTTGAATGAGATAGAGAGCATCAATCAGCGTAGGATCTTGACCTACAATGTAATTTCTAGGGCATTGTTAGTTAGCTCCAATATCTATGGCCAAATGCAAAGTACAAAATATTCTGAATAATGCAAACTAGTTAAGGGTCCCGTTCTGCATGTACTGATGGTGGTGGCAAAACTTCCACTGGCCAATGTCCCAGTCCAGCAAAACCCTTAAGCACCTGCATAACTTGAAACATATGAGAAGTCCCATTGACTTCAGTGGGACTATCCACATACTTGTAGTTACATAGAAACATACTTTGATGAATCCAGGCCCTAGGAGGAGGAGGAGCACACCCTACTCTCAGTGGTCAAAGCTACTGTAGCAGCACAAACACCCAAACAAATATGGATTAATTTCTCTCTTAGTTTGACCAAAAACCTCTATTTTTGGTTCCCACTGACACATACTGATAAGAAACAGTATCATCAGCAGCGAGGCTTCCATTTCACTGCCCCTATCTGTGTCCCATCAGTTTTATCTACCAATACTGCACTTACATTTAGCAAGGATATTTATTTACTTGTACCTTTCCTGCCACCAGGCAACACCTTAGCCCCAATCCCCTGACCATACAGTGTACCCTCTACTGGAGAATACTGGGCACCCTTGCCTCACTCCACATATCTGCCACTCAGAGCAATCAGTCATGCTTGATAGATTCTAAGATCCAACTACAAGGAATTAATGTATAGTTCCCAAAGAACACTGGGATCATATGAACTACTTGATCAACTGAGCAGGCTGCTTATTGTATCTCCCAGACATCTGGTATCAATCTGTCAGTACTTAATCCTACTACTTTATACTTTTTTTTTAATTGAGATCTGATGCCGGGGATAATTGTAACAAATGCTCCATAATCCTTTGTTTCGGTAAAAGCTACCTAAGCCTTTAAACAGGTTTATAAATAAAAATAATAATTATACTTTTGGAACCTACTTTTGGTTTAGATCATTAATGCGTGCTTTAGAAACCAGCATCCTACATAAATACAAACATGAATAGAAAATGATGCCATTGAGGTACAAGGAATAAAATGGTGCAATTAATTGGTTTTTAATGCTATACATGAGTGTGAAGCTTTCCCCAGAAGCAAATAAATTGTACTATTTTTAGGTCATCAGATTTGTTCATCAACTGTCATTTCCCCCTACATAAATATTAAATAGTCTATTTAATGCTACAACTCACACAACAGTGCAATTGCTGGAATGTAATCAATTTAAAATGCGTATTTATGAAAATACCAAATTATGTCATAGTGCCCTAAGCATATCACAATTTTCCTTACAAAAACAATTTAATATAATAACAGTAATTGATTAAAATGTTTTTCTTTGCTTCCATATTACATCTTAAATGCACCTGAAAATGTCACTGTGCAGAATAACAGTGCGTTCCCAATAGGGTTTATATTATCAAATTTGTGCCGTTTCCATAAGCATATTTAATCACAGCCATGTCTAGAATGTCTGTCAGTAGTATAGATCAGAAGAAACAAACTATAAACTAAATAGCTCAGACCATGAGGTGGAGTAATAACTGACATTTTAATCGGAAATGAGTTATGACTGAAAAAGAGAAGCCTTCACAGTTGTAGTGCTAAATAGGTCCAGTGTGCCATTAGAAAAAGCTCATTAATATACACCTCTGCTCTCTGCTGCAAGATCAGTTAAACAAGCTGCCTTTTATTTATAGACCTAAAAGGGAAAGACCAGGTCATATTGGCTGCTGACATCTCAGACAGCCTACGGGTGGAAAACCCAAAACATTTCATTCCAAAGCATTTAATAGTATCAATAGGAAATCTTATGTCTGGTCAAAATATCTAAGGTCCTTCTCAATATCATGAAATGTTCTTTCTTCCCAATTGATTACCAAGTATCAAAACATTATGAATATTTATTGAAATATGTTATGGGGAAAAAAATCCTTTAAGTATGTGTATTCCATCCAGACGGAGGAAAAACATTTGTGCGAGTCTTTAAAAGCATGAAAGTTTTAAATAAACTTGAGCGTAATGTTATATATAAGGCCCCAATCCTGCAAACACTTCTGCATGTGAGTAACTTTATGCATATGAGTTGTCCTATTGAATTCAGTGGGGTTTCTCGTGTGCCTGTTTGCAGATTTAGGGCCAAGTCTGTAACAAAGTATTCCAGATGGTCTCCTTTGAAAACTGTTTTTGCTAACTCTTGATCAGAATAACTTTAAATTCTCTACAGTAACTACAGTGTAAGGACCCAATCCTGAAAATACACAAATGACTTTACTCATGCAAGGAATCTAATTATCAATCTCAACCGAATGACTCGCGTGCATCGTGTCTGCAGAACTGGGCCCTCAACTTCCCCTAAGAAGCCCATTTCAGACAACTAGTTTATGGTTTTAAATTGGCAGAGATTTTTTTTCTTTATAGCAGCACAGTGGTCGGAGATATTTGTTATAAATGGAGGGGCTGCCAATTTTTTTTTTCCTGTGAAGTTTTGAACAATTTACACTTGCAAAATGAACCCTCTACATGATATTTCATTTGTGCCTTGAGAAGCCTTACTTGTTCTCATTTTATTATGTGTAAAAAGTTTGTAAAAACAGCATTGGGGTTCTTGCCAACTGTTATTGTACCATTGTTTGTGCCCACGAGAAGAAAATGTGAAGGGGTTCAGGAGGGGAAGATTGAAATTCCCTTGTAACTAATACTGAGGCAGCCTTAAATTAAAACATAAACTATAAAAATAAAATGGTGGAGAGATGCAATATGATCTTTAATTTTGTCTAGTTTTAGAGTAACTGCAGCCATTCATTTGCTTTGCATATTTTGCTTTGCTTTACATGGTTAGGCAGTTTAGACATTTACATTTAATGTTGGATGGGTCTCATTTTGAAAAAACATAATACACTGTAGGTCCTGGAAACGCGTTTAATGAACATATTTCATTTAGTTAAACAAGGATTTGTTTTCTGCCCCTTTGTACATTTTACAAGCTCCAGCCACGCATTCCTAAAAGCCCCATTGACATTACTGAGAGTTCTGGGTGCAGAAAGAATGTCGAACTAGCCCAACATAGATATTTAAATCATGGAGTTGCTCACAGTATAAGGTCCTGACCCTGCAAACACTTAGGCACATGAGTTACTTTACTAACGTAAGTAGATCCCATTGATTTCAAAGTTCAGCAGCTCATCTACTAAGAACCACACATTGCCCCACAGCTCCATTCTCTGTCCCCACTGATTGCAAAGTCTAATTCAAGGTCACTGTCCTGATCTTCATATCCCTCCATGGGACTAACTCTAACTACCTAGAGGGTTGTGTCTTCTCCTTGGGCAACTCTGACCTCCCTGACAGCTATACTGCATTGGAACTATGACAATGACAATCAAGAGACTGAGACTCTTCAGCACACAAGACAAAACTTCCACAGAAGCCAGACCAAGACTGTGGAACTCACTCCCAAGGTAAGTATGATCACAGACCAAGCCACTTTCAAAAGCAAATGCAAACCTTCCTTCTTCAGCTTACCCTTCACGACACTGCAATGAGAGGTACTTAATCAGTACCCTAGATATGCAGATAGATTCTGCTCTTGCTGAGGTTAATGGGAGAAGGAGCGGGCTGAAAACTCTTCTGGGCTTCATGAAACTTTTGTTCCAACCAATTTATAAAATATCTAAATTTAGGCATTGAAATATATATGCACAACAACAGATCAGAGCATCTGTAGTCCATGTAGACACAAGTCCAGCTGTTGAACAAACTTCTAAATGAGTTTTAAAAGGATAATCAATGTCAAGTTGAAGATGACTCTAGGTCATACACTTTAAAGGACTTTTTTTATCACAGACATACATGCCTTATTAGATAATCATATAATCTTATTATTGTGATTCTTGTCCTTCTTGACATTGTTGTCAATTTATGACCCTCACTTGTGTCATGTTGATTTAGGACGACAAAGTCTTCAGGACAGCCTTACATCTTTACCTGTTTTTGTGCAGCATTATACTGTATTATTATTGTAATGATAATTAACATAAAGAGTAGCATTTTAAAATTTTTATTTACCGAACTTTAAATTTTCCCACCAGGAAAAGGGAAGAGCAAGTTGTTCTGCCAAAGGAACGCACATTGAACTATTTATAGGCTTAATTCCTCCTGTACTAGTAGATCAGACACCAGGAACTGAATGTTTAATTATCCCAGGGTCTTTTTTCATCTTGTTTATCATACATTTTCCAGCAAAATGCAAATTGTCTCAAAAAATACTGAAGCAGCTTCTGATTTTCCTAGCAGCCTGCTGCTATCTCCGAAATCCTTGTAGGGGACTCTTTCTGCCACCTGGGGCTGAAGCTGAAGCTTCAGTGAGGGCCACTGTGGCCTGGGGCCCCAGGCAACGGCCCTGCTTGCTACCCCCTAATGCCAGTCCTGGCTTTTATATGCAGAAAACCAGTTGTTGTGGCACAGGCGGGCCAATCTTTTTTTCTCTAGCAAAAGTACACTGGAAAAGTATTATGGGTTTGTGCAAAGCTTGCAAGCTATCTGCCATTGAAGTACAACACAAAATACAAGGTGTTTTTTTTTTATAATTTGTTTGTTTTTCTGTTCCAATTTTTAAAGACAGATTTGCTCGTTTGGGGGAAGAAAATAGGATTAACAAAATTAATTTAAAAATCCAAACCTGTGTCAACAATTATTAAGTTTAAAAGTACACAAAACATCATTCTTCAGCTCACTTTAGATTTTTTTCTTTAAACAAAAAAGTATAACATAGTTAATACCTGCACTTCCGACGTCTGTTCATCTCTATGAGCAAGTCACTGTTTTAATTAATCTTAAAAGAAAATAAAGTATTTCCATTCAAGTTTGCACTTAACATCCAACTTATTTACATCCCTCTATACTGAAACTTCACTTAAGTTCTGTTAGTTTAGTTGCCTAAACTTTGTTCATCTGGCACAACATTTTAGTCTTATTTTTAAACAAAAACAAACAAAACAAAACAAACCACACCACGCTTTTCATCTTTAAGGGCCCTGATCCTGCAAACAATTATGCACATGAAGTACTTTACTCATATGAGTCGTCTCATTGACTCAAATAATTTACTTACAGGTGTGTTTGCAAGATTGGGCCTAAAAAAATTATTTTCCCAGTATAGTGAATGCTACAGCAGACTGAGAGAAACCTAAATCAAATACTCTGGACATGGTTTACCATCTCAGAATAAAGGCGTTTCAACAGAAGACAATATACAGAAGATAAAATGGTAAAAAAACATAAAACCCAACAACCATGGCTGATTAGCATAGCATAGCATCTTAAAAGGCCAAAATACCACATGTGTGGCATGTTACAAAAGAAGATTAAAATAAAGGAAAAAATATCCAGAGAACCATGAAATCTCAAAACATCTGGAGTTTTATAGTAACAAGCAGGAAATAATCAAAAACATAATTGAAAAAAGTCCATTATTGTACAGCAGAGCTTAATGGAATAGAAGGGAGGAGAGATGAAAGACAAAAATAAGGGGAAAGGAATATAAGAGACAAGAAAAAGGCATTTATATTTTGAAGATACCACCGAAAATTTATTTCAAATTTTAATCTTGTTTCATTAAAAACTACACACCCTGATTCAGTGAGCTATTTATATAACATGTTGAGCACTCCCTTCCAAGATATGATATCCACGGGAGCTTTTGCAATTCAGTAACCCCTTCTACACAGCACAGAACTGGGGCACTTTTAGCTGATAACATTCCAATATGGCTAGGAGAAGAGGATGTAGGAGAAATTGCCTTTCCTAGTTTAAAATGTGAAAGGAGGTTGGGGGGTGGGTGGGAGGAAGAGTGAATGCCTAAACTTGAAGTGTTTGCCAATAACTGACTCTGGTTGTGTGCAGCTTTTAAATAAACACATTTTTAGGTTGAGTAAAATATATTAAATTATTATAGTTTGGCACTGGATCCTCAGCTCAGTTTTTATTTAACTAATTCAAATTTATTTTATAACTAACAGTTTTACAGCAGAGTCCACCACAATGTTCTCCCTCTTTTTTCATAACTTTTTTCCTTTGAATGAACTAATATGGAGAGATCTGCATACAGTCCAGTCTGCCTTTTGAACAGGCCATCATCAACTATTCTATATACAATAAGAGTGTATTAGGAACCAGGGCCGGCGCTTCCACTAGGCGACCCTAGGTGGTCGCCTAGGACGGCAGGATTTGGGGGGCGGGGCGGCATTTTGCCGCCCTCGGTGGAAATTCGGCGGCGGGGGGTCCTTCCGCTCCGGGTCTTCAGCGGAAATTCGGCGGCGGGTCCTTCACTCGCTCCGGGATCTGCTGCCGAAGTGCCCCAAAGACATGGAGCGGAAGGACCCCCGCCGCCGAATGCTCAGAGGAGGAGCGCTGCCGCCTAGGGCAGCAAAAACCCTGGAGCCGCTCCTGTTAGGAACATGCCAACGGTCCATAAGAATTCACATAATGGATCAGACTTGTGGTCTATGTCGTCCA
Organism: Emys orbicularis; assembly: GCF_028017835.1. Taxonomy (NCBI): domain Eukaryota; kingdom Metazoa; phylum Chordata; order Testudines; family Emydidae; genus Emys; species Emys orbicularis. Next base: position 12,328,037 of record NC_088690.1, read on the forward strand.
GCAGGGCCGGCTCTAGGTCTTTTGCTGCCCAAGCAAAAAAAAAAAAAAAAGAATGGCCGGAATGCCGCCCCTAGAATCGTGCCGCCCCAAGTACGTGCTTGCTTTGCTGGTGCCTAGAGTCGGTCCTGTCGTCCAGTCTCCTGTCTCTAACAATGGCTCACACCAGATGCTTCAGAGGAAGGTGCAAAAAACCCTGCACTAGGCAAATGTCTGATAATCTGCAGTCAAAAACTGGCTTAAACCTTGAAGTGTGAAGTTTTAAATTATTTCCAAATCTCTCTTCGTTTTATCATTAACTATTATAACTCTTGCTATCCTGCCCCCAGGTCTGATTTCTGCAAGTAACTCCATATTGATCCTTAGAGATCATATGCAGTACAACAGAGTCCTTCACACATTTCCTCAAGTACAGCAGGAACTGGCTACGTATAACACTGGCAATAGGTTAATATCTTTTCCCCTCAGAAAACCTATGTTCAAATGCTGCTTAGGTCAGAAAAGAAAATGAGCTTGGTGATCTCAATTCAAAACCTTTGTTACATTTGATCACAATCACACGCATTTGATGCAATTAGTAATCTCTGCCCATGGGGGGACTAGTGATAGAACTGCAGGTCAAGATTGTGGTATATGGGCTGAAGTATGGGAGAAAGCTTATACAATGGCTGCTATATCATCTCTGGCCATAGGTGCTGGAACTACGGGGGCTGCTGCCCCCTAGTTTGAAATGGTTTCCATCATATACAAAGTTTACAGTTTGGTTCAATGGCTCTCAGCACCCTCACTATACAAATTACTCCAGCACCCCCGTCTCTGGCTGTTGCCAGTTCTATTAGTCCCTTAATTTGTCATCACTAAATTTCCTGTAGGAAAATATGAAGTTCAGCAGCAAAATAATGCTCTACCTGTCTACAGTGCTCTTTCATGAATCTGCATTTTTACATATGGTACGACACAGTTCAATGGTTCCCTTCAAAACAGAATCTGTTTCACAAAAGTGGATAGATTTACATTCCTGTATTTAAAAGGCACTGTCCCTACCATACACTGTTCTAATTCATTTCCCTCTGCAAATAAGGGGGCTCTGTTCTCAGTCTGTGATTTCTAACATCATAAAATGAGAATAAAGTTCAATGTTTCCTTCAAACAATCTGCAACATGTGTATATCTAAATCAGGGGTGGGCGAACTTTTCGACCCAAGGGACACATCTAGGTATGAAAATTGTATGGCAGGCCATGAATGCTCACAACATTGGGGGTTGGGGTGCAGGAGCGGTGAGGGCTCCGGGCTGGGGGTGCGAGCTCTGGGGTGGGGCTGGGGATCAGAGGTTGGGGGTGCAGGAGGGTGCTCCGGGCTGGGACCAAGGGGTTCGGAGGGCGGGAGGGGGATCAGGGTTGGGGCAGGGGGTTGGGGCACGGGGAGAGGCTCAGGGGTGCAGGCTCCGGGTGGCGCTTACCTCAAGCAGCTCCCAGAAGCAGCAGCATGTCCCCTCTCCAGCTCCTACATGGAGGCGCGGCCAGGCAGCTCTGCGCACTGCAACGGCCACAGGCGCCGTCTCTGCAGCTCCCATTAGCTGTGGTTCCCGGCCAATGGGAAGTGGAGAGGCGGCGCTTGGGGCGGAGGCAGTGTGCGGAGCCTCTGGCTGGCCCATATGTAGGAGCCGGAGGGGGGACATGTCGCTGCTTCTGGGAGCCGCGCGGAGCAGGGCAAGCCCCTGACCCCGCTCCCCAGCGGGAGCTTGAGGGCCAGTTTAAAACGTCTGGAGGGCTGGATGTGGCCCCCGGGCCATAGTTTGCCCACCCCTGATCTAAATGAACCTTCAAATATTGGCTGAATTCCTGTGAGGAACAGCAGGTAGGAATTGCATGGCTAACTCTCAACATGAGACTGGGCCAGTTTCAGTTCTCTACGGTTCCTCCCTACACAGTAATAACCAATTTAGGGGACAGCTACAGCTCCTAAGTCTGTCTGCTTATTCTTACATCAGGGTAGGGGCTAGTTTGAACATCTGCAAATGAAGCTGGGGTTCCTCCCCTTTAGTCAAGGGATCTTGGGGGATCTGCTTAGATGCCCTGACTTCTGCTCTGCCATTTGGCCCCACTGGGTCTTGGACAGCAGAGCTTCTGCAAGAGCCCTACCATGGCTGTCCCTGGAGTCACCCCTAAAGGTGGGACAGCAAGGAATGCAGTATGATTTGCCTCACGCTGTATTAACTTGCTCTGCCTTCCTCATATAGTTTAACCCCATATAGAGAAACCCAGCTGCTTCCCTCCATCATTGTTCCACTCCAGCTTCACCCTCCTGCAGATGTTTTTCTGTGGGGGTCAGGATAAAGTGGGAGAAACACATACCAGAGGAGGACTTCATCCTCCCGTGGGCGGGCGCAGACTCCCTTCCACAGGCAGGAACTTTCCCTCCTTCCACTCTTTGATATCAATTTTAGCCTTGCTATTTTGGATTCTATCATCCTCAGATCCCATAAGCTAAGCCGCATGGGCCATGTTCATTATTTGGACGAGCCAGCTGTAGAATGAACCCAGACAAATTGCAGGAAGTGCTGTTGGTGATTCAGTAGGTTGTACTCTTCTCACTGAGCCAAGACTGGACCAAGACCCTAGCCTAGTGTGAGGGGCACTGTGCTATTGGAAGTGTCATCTTGCAGATTAGACATAAAATTCAGATCCTGCCAACTTCCACTCATCAAAGTCACTCTGGTATTTTTCACAAGAGGCAGGGTACTAAACTCTTTTAAATACATTCTGCCTATCTAAATTCCTTTTCAATTTAAAGTGGAGAAGTTGTCTTCTACAAACTGTGGTATAGAATAGCTGTGTGCAGAACAGCTGTCATGTTCCACTACAGAGGTGGCTGCATTTCAGTGGTGAGCAAGTGATCCCTACATTCTCTATTGCATTGTGGGATCCTTGTGGATGAAAGGCTCTATAGAAATGTTTTTCTTGAATAGCACTTAATGTTTTCCCACAGACTATTGTTTAGAGGGTGTTTAGCAAGTCACTTCACTAATTCGAAATAGATTGCAGCCCACATGGATGGGTAACAATAAAACATACTGATGAATCGTATGGTTTTCAAATGGTATGTATAAAAAATAAGTGCTACACATATTGCCTGAAATGTTATTGTGTGAAACCACAGCACTTAGCTCCCTACCGGCTGTGTCAACAATTCAACATTATAAATAAATACAAATGTGAAAGAACAGGGAGGATTTTGGGAAAAACTAAAAGCTACAATTTTTTACAAATAAAACAATCAGATGTAAATGAATACAAATAAGTGGAAGAAAGTTATTCAGGTGGGAATATTAGACCTGCAAATGAAATAGCCGCAGGAAATTCACATACCATGGTCATAGGTGCTACATAAAAGCCTGAGAGAGAAAGGGATTAGTTAGATGAAAGGATTTTTAAAAGGAAAAGAGGCTACCTTTTGATTTCTTAGAAAAATAGTGTACTATGCTTAGAACATACATCTATGCATTGCACAAGGATAATTCTAGCTTTCTATAGTGAGCCCTATTTTTTTTTTTTTAAGAGCAAGAGAATCTCTCCTGGACTTTGTTTCTCAGGTTCCGATCAGCACCATAAGTCCATGATAACTCCCTATTCTGAACGCATTGCACGCATGACGCAGTTCCAGAGAACACTGCCAGATGCCATTCTTCACATACTTTGGCAACAGCAGCCTCCACACAGGAACAACTGTATGTGCTGAGCTCCAATGTCAAAGGTTTCACGTCGAAGCGCCTCACGCTTTATATACCTCTCTTAAAAAAAAATTAAAAAGAAGCTTTCCAAGATAATATTTGAGGAAAACTGGAAATGGAATTCAACAGAAATAAGTTTTAAATTGAAATGTTGAACTGTAGCCCAGAAATGACAAGAAAATTAAATCTTTTTTTTCCTGAACCCCAATAAAAAATGTCTTAAACATTCACCACAGACCACATTTCTAAAAGAAATGAAATTATGTTATTGTCATGCATGATTATCCAACTTTTAGAAGGGATCTACAAGGTTTTCCTGATACTTATACCTCCATCCCCTAACCTACCAGGAAACCACAATCACTTCTGTACCTTACATGAAGCACTTTGAAATGAAAGTGCTTCAAACTTGAGTACAAGCAGCTTTCAACATGTGCATTTAATCTGCTTAGGTTAAGAAACACCCTGTGGCCACCACACTAAAGAACTGAAAACGTAAATTGAAAAAATTATATCCATATGATTAAGTAAGATTGTTAAAGAGAAACATGTTGTTAAGTACTTCATTCAGAATAAAATGAAATGCAGTAAAATAGAAGCTTTTTGGAATAAATCACTGACGCACATGTTTTCTAGGCAAAATTGCAGCGTTCAGCTCTGAGTGGACATCTGGAGCAAATTAGCCTTATGTTGAGAATAATATAAAATTAAAACATTTAGTTTCAGCTTCTAAAATTAAATATAAAAATCAGAGAGTGATGTGCTGAACAGCTCAGCTTATGACTAGGATAACAACAATTTGAGTGGGTTTTTTTAAGTTGTTTATGCCTACTATTGTACTTGTTGGAGCACTGACATTGCCAGATATTATCTACACAATAGCACCAGGCAGTACATTGTGTCTTGAAATGTGCCGCTCAGTTTTTTGTTAAAGGTGCAGATTGAGGAGGTCCAGGGCCAGTGATGGGCCAAACCAGCTTGGGTCAAATAAGTAGTGACCTGAAAACATAGAACTTTTCCATGGGCTTTTATACATTCTGGGTAACTAAGATCATTATTTTTCACTTTTGCCTGTTGACACTGCACTTTCTGGCTCTGCTGGGATCAGATTCAAAGTGCTGCGGTACCCTGATATAGCTGGTTCTTGGATGATTTCCAGTGGATGAAGCCCCTTATACAAGATACTCAACTCCTCCTGGGAGATGCTGCCAAACATCCTCAATTCCCATTAGGCCTAATCTTGCAAGTTGTTGAGTGCCCTTAATTCTCACTGCACTCAATGAGAGCTGCGGGAGCGCTGCACCTTGTTGGATCTGGTCTACCGATGTCAATGGGAGCTGAGGACATTCTGCACCCAGCAAGACTAAATCTGGGTTCTCATTTAGGCTCTTTGTTTCTCGATGATAATGTTGAGATTCACCCATCACTCGTTGTGGCTGCCTTGTGATTTCCATCCTCTGTGGCATGTGTTCTGCCCCCTCGTCCATGCCCACCAAATCTAGGAGCCTAGATGAAAAGCAAGGGTGTGGGCTGCTCTTTCTTTTAGCTGAGCACAGTTATAGAACTGGCCAGCATCTTTCCTCACAGAAAAGAGAACCAGAGCTCCTTGGAATTTGCCAGGTGCAGCGTATGCACCAGGAAGATTGGCAAGGGATGGCGCCTCACTGTATTGCTCCAGGGTGCTCTAGATTTGCTGCATGCTCTACTCAGAATTTTGCCTATTTGGTACAATGTATCCTTTAATTTGGAAAAGGCAGTTTAGTGCTGCTTGAAAGGGTGGCATGCCCTCACTTTGTTCTGGTCAGATAATGCTTTTTACTTGGACTTGATCTGGGGGAATGTGCTGCTACTGGTTGGCCTGGTAGCATTCTGCAGTGGCTCAGAGAAATTTCTCTCCACCTATGCAGGTCAGTTTAGCACTTACTGAATTCAAGTTATCTTTTTTCTAGCTCACCTCCAAACTCACTGGGCCTGAGTCTCCTTTGCCCTGCACCTTGCGTCATTAATTAAATCTGTGCACAGTGAGTACAAAGTGGGTGTAAAAACACTTCCAGGTTCTGAAGTGTATTACACACACTCTGCACTGATGTAAATGACTGCATAAAGTGCAAGGCAATGGAGAATCAGACCCTGACTCGCTATGGCACCAAACATAACAGAAGAGTCTTCTTTAACCAAACTACACTTTTACTGAAAGCAACTTTGCAGGAGCACTAGAGCAGTGACGAATTGCAAATATTGGCCCTCTCTCAATGTATGTATGCCAGAAACTTAATCTCCAGGTAGCTTGATAAGTGTGACGTTCCCATCGAACCCTCCAAATGATAGATACAACCACATAACACAAACAAATATTGAATCAGTGTTGGATCCACACATCATGAAAACAGGCTCCTTACAATATGGTACATCTCCTTTAAGCTGTCTTTGGGAAAATGCCAAGCTGCCCACCTGCTCCTGCATTTCCTTTAAAGTAACTCAGTCCTTCACCTAAATTGCATGTGCATACACTTGCTCCAGCGCTTTACGGGTATAAACACCTGCTCACACGTTTTATATAGCCTCACACCTATACAGGCAAAAGTTCAGACTTCAGTGAGCCTACTTGAAGTGGCCCCAATGGGTTTTGTGGGTGCAAAAACAACGTGTGTGTGTGTGTGTGTGTGTGTGTGTGTGCAGGAATTAGGCTATTTGAAGTTCACACGCAAGATACAAGCACCAGTCTGGGTATGCACAACTTTGTATTTGCAAATTTACATTAAGCCCTTAAATATTTAAGCCCAGATTTTTAAAGCTGGTTAGGCATTGCTGCCCTCAGCAATGGAATTTAGACTCCCAAGTGCCTAAATCCATTTTGTAAATGAGATTTAGGCTCCTAAATCTGTTAGGCAATGCGACCCAGTGCAGCAACAACTAAATAGCTTTAAAAGTCTGGGCCTTAAACTTTAACATACTTGTGCCTCAGTTCACCCTCTGTAAAATGGGGATATTAATACCTCTCTACCTCTCAGGGCTGTTGTTAGGTTTCAGTCATTAATGGGTGTAGCATAATCTGAGATGTCTGGATAGAAGGTGCTATAGAAAAGCAAAGATCTACTCAGTCATGCTCCTCATACATCAAGATGAGAATAAAATGCATACATTCTTCATTAATCTCTGGTTATGTCACTCTGTGGCCAATCTCCAGATCTCCCTATTAATTTTAAATACATTCTAAAGATTTTTTTTTCACTCCAATTCTCCCAGTAGCTTCATTTCAGATTCTCCCATTAGTTTAAGCTTGCTTTTGCACAAACATTGCACCCAATTCTGCAACCTCTCATCATGCTGAGTGGTACTTATCCACTCCCATTTACTTCAAAGATACTTCTCAGGCAAGTGATACTCAATGTGAGTAAGAGTCACACAATCAGGCCTGTAGGTTGGATTTGTTTGTGTATTGCCTCATTGAACAAAATGCTTTCAAGAAAAGCAAGAAGACAGTTTGTTTTACTTTTTCAGAAATGAATTCAGGGGCTCAGCTTGTTCTGTTTTAATGCTAATTTACATGGCCACAATGAGTTCTTCTAAACAAAAAACAAACCTTCACATTCAGTAAATAATCAGGACATTTCCCATCTGCTATTATCCATCTTTTTCAAAACTTTTATACCCCTTTCTCCCTTAATAGAACCCCTCCCCCAACAACTCTCACCTTCCAGGTACAAATGAATAGACAAATACAGAGAGGTCATTCTGTTCACTCTTCCTATGTGAGAACCCCCCACAGTCACACAAATGTGGAAGCAAGGAAAGGATCATCCTGTGGCCTTCACTATGCGATGTCTTGGCAGATGGTACTTGGGAAGCACTTAGTGCCAATGTCAATGGGCATCTCCATTAACTAAAATGGGCTTTGGATCAGTGCCTTAGAGCTAGCCTGATTTTCAGAGACCCACCACTCCTACTGAAGTCAATGGAGCCGTACCTCTGAAAATCAACTGCTTGACTTCAGTGGGGGTCCGCGTGGATGCAGAAGTCCATCTGGGCTTTGTAAATTCCAGGAGCCAGGCCTTAGATCCCGTAGCAATGGGCCCTATAGAAAACTCTAGGATAGATGGATGGATGGTATGAAAGAGAAGAGGGACTAAAGCAGAGTGGGACAAATGTCTACTGGTACTGAGTACTTTAGTTCCTGGATCTCGGGTCCTGACTTGCTCTGGCCAGCCACAGGAGTTTAATTCTGGAGTACAAGGCATACGAAGAAGACGGAGAGCAGTTGTTTGGAAATGAAGAGGCTGATGAGAGTGAGTAGTCCCAAACCAGGAGGGTTTACTGAGGTTACCTGTAGGTAGGACAGGTTCAGCTCTTAATACAACATTTAAGCTTACTAAAAACAGGGTCAGCTTTATGGTCATGACATCAAATAAAATTCTAGTACTCGGAGGTGGTTGTCTATTTCTTTCAGCTTGTCAAGAGGCAGCTGCATATATTAAAATTAGAGTGTTTATTTACCTCTTTATCTTTTTGACCTTTTAATGGAAAATGTATCCTACAAAGCCTCCGGCATGCTATTCTACCAAATGAAGCCATGCCATCGACATATCAATGGAGAATATAAGGTAGAGGAACTATAGAAAAACAAACCCTCAAATAACTAAATAACGATTTTCAGATTAAAAAGAACTAAAACTAACTAAGCTACTGATTCTCAGATCACAGCTGGCTGATGTGGGATTCTTGTTCCCCATGTGTACTATGTACATAACAGCAGAAGAAGGGTGGATTAGTAATAACCACTATCTTTCTGCCAGCGTTACTTGAAGGAGTTGTGGAATGAAGTAGTGACCAAAAAATACCAAACCCTCACCCCTCAGCAATGCCACCTTTTACCTGTCACCTGTTCTGTTTTGGCTTTTACACTCAAATTTTAAAATCCCTTCCTAGAGTCTGAGTAGGTCCTGAAAGGGCAACTGGAGAAGTACAATGTAAGAAGTAGCAGCACCTATGGATAAATCACTTAATCCCTCTGAGATCTCAGTGCCCCCACCTGTAAGACAGAGATAAGAGTGCTTACAGGTCTGCCCAAGTGCTGTGTGGATTGTTTGTACAGGGATGTGAGAAGGTATGGCACTGCCCCAAAACAGGTTGCTCCTATTAGTTGGTTCCTGTGGTAAAACCTGTAGGAGGCAGCTAAAGGGGAAGAGAGCTCTGTGAGGATTCCCTGACCATTCTGTTGTGTGAAAAGTTTGCTTTCCCTCAGAATGAGCCAGGGGACACACCTTGAAAGCCTAAGGATGCTACGGATCCACAGAAAACCAGGGTCACCTGCCTAACGCTCTTCTCTCCCTAGCAACCCTGCCCCATTCCCTTGCAGCATAGGCTCCAATAGAGTCCTGAGCCTAGGGATTCCCACTGACTACAGCTGCCCTGGGACTGATTTAAGAGGCGTTCTCTCCAGCGGAGCCCCCGCCCTATTATTTTTTCCACCTAATCTCCTAGGGACTGGTGAGGAGACAATGTATATCCCCCTCCCCCACTCAATACCCACCACTGAACACGAGGCCATCTACTCCCTGTCTGTGCAGTCCCCATCCCACAGATTCTAACCCCAGGAACTCTAGGAGTCCAACTCTAGGAGATGCAGCCACGGAAGCAGCTAAGCTTCCTCACCCCTTCCTTCCAGATGATCTGAACTGGAAAAAAACCTATGTTCCCTCTGCCAACCCTTTGTATTCTTCTAGTGCAAGATGCCAGAACATGAAATATTCCTTCATGCTTCAGGTTGGAGGCCAGTGCCTTTTTCATTAGTCCCTAACTATGGAGAAGCTGAAGAGAAACAGGGAGAACGTGCAGCTGGAAAATGTAGGCAAGGAAAATAAAAGGGGCACGAAGGGTGGGCCCCAGTAGTCTTTCCTGTTCTCATGATTTTTTTATGTGCCCATGACCTCACCAACTACATGACATGAGATCATCAGAGCAGCACTGCTCCCTCTGGTTTGAGTGTCTCCAAAACACTCCTGTGCTGGGAGATTCATCTTATTGAAGCCAGCCTTTGGTTTGCCAAAGCAGGGAGAGAGTAAGCTATCTCCTACCCAGATTGAACTTGACATCCCCTATCAGACATGTATGCATTGACATGCCCTCCTGCACCCCCAGAGAAGACATGTGTCTCCTGTAGAGGTTCCCTCCCATGCGCCTTATACTGTTATGCCAATGTCTACAGAGTGCAGAATGCATGAACTGCTGGCTCTAGGGCCGTAATGATAAAATCATAGTGTGTGAATAAACAAGGGCCCTATTCAGTACAATCTCTAGCCATCACTTAGGCATATGTAAGCCTACAAAGGAGATAGTTGGCCTTGGAATATGACCCTGATTCATTTGTCTTGAAATATGTATTAAGTAAAAACACGCCCATTGTGTGGGAACTAGTTTTAGCCAATAAGGAGTGCCCATCGCACTACGAGTAAAGAGAGATGGACACTCAGAATGGCCCTTCCCACCCTCCATGAACCTAGTACCCCAGTCCTACAAAGATAAATACACAGCCCAAATGATCACTACTTTTCTCCAGCATTCCATCACCATTCTTCCTTCTTATTCACCTTCAGGAGCCCTATTGGCTCAGATGAAGGGCAATATGGCAGGGCAGGGGGCGGGAAAGGCAGACGACGAGAGATGGAAAAGACTAGGATTATTTCATTTTAAAAGCAAAACAAATAAGGGGCATGATTAAGGTATATAAAATAATGAATGGTCTAGAAATGGCAGACTGGGAGCATCTGTTTTCCCAGTCTTGTAACCCAAGAACAAGGGGACATTCAATGTATTTGAAAGGTGCCAAATTCAAAACCAGTCAAAGGAAATACTTGGTCACACAACACATAATTAGACGGTGGAACTTACTGCCACAGGAAGTCACCGAGGCCAACAATTTAGCAAGATTCAAAAAGGGATTGGACATTTTTATGGATAACCAGAGTATCCAAAGTTATCAATAATTATAACAATGTTTTTGGAAGAGATAGCAAACTTCATGCTTCAGGGCTTAAACCAATCTCTAACTATTAGAGATCATGATGAAACAATGTAGGAGGGAGATTGTCCCATATCTGCTTGCTCCCAGGTTCTTACACCTTCCTTTGAAGCATCAGGTACTGGCCACTGTCAGAGACAAGAGTCTGGACTAGATGAACTATGGGTTTGATCCAGTCTGGCAATTCCTATATTCTAATATCGGTTTCCTTACCCAGTCCTTGCAGAGGGATGGACTAACATGATCCAAAAGATCTTTCCCACCTCAAACTGCTGTGCTGCTTTAATCTGACCCTCTGTGTTTGGACATGAGTAAGTCTGTGAGTCAATTATGGGAGCTGTGAGTTGGCAGGTAAATGTGAGTATGGGTGGATGAAAAGCTGAACCTGTTTTACTGAGTTTTAATGGAGCATTCCCCGTACGCTCCAAAACAAGCCCATTAGGCTAATCAACAGCAACAACATGGACAAACATGGGATGTGGTCACCAGACTGTGTGGCAAGGATTATGAGACAGACAATCTGGTTTGGAAAAATAAACATTCTGAATTGAAGCTAAACCTTTCTGAAGGCTCAATTCATTCAGACAAGCAACCCTCCCCTCCCCCATGTCTCTTCTGCCACCAACAATTCCCCCTCTACTTTGCTGATAGCTTGCCTGATCTTTGACAGCGAATGCTCTTTTGGGTTTATCATGTGTGAGATGTCACAGATAATGCCAGACTAGAGGAGATGGCACTATGGATTTGGTGGAATCTCCCAGTTAAGGACTTGTTGGTGATAGCTCAGACTTTGGGTTCAGTCATGGCGCAGAAAGAAGCTTTTGAAAGATAGAGAAAAGAATAGCAACCACTGGGCATAGACCAGTGGTTAGCCAGAGAGCCGATTGTACCAGTGTGGGAAGAGGACTATGATCAGAGGATCAGACTAGGGGAGATTAGATAGAGGAGATCAGGAGAGAATGAAGAGGAAGAGAGATGAACTTGGTTAGTCTGGGCGGAGGGAGGAAAAAAGACAAGGTGTGGAGGGGGAGAAGACCTCAAAAGTTTTAGATAAGCATCTGAACAGTGGGGTCGTAACGGAGTTCCCCTAAAGCTTGCCCACTCTCTTTGTACACCATGAGGAAATCATGACATCACAGTACAGTGTGGGAAAAGTGGCAAATGCAGAGGACCCAGTGGGGCAGATAGTGCACACTAAATATGAAGTTCTTTGTACACTGAGGTCTAAGCCTTTAAGGGCTGATGGGGGCTGAAACGATGCATGCAAAGGGTACAAGGTGCCCCCAAAATGCTTTTTAGAAAAATGTATTAGTTTTTACATACAAAGCTACGTCTGGTTAGTAGAAAACACATCCACGTACCTGAGTACCCAGTGTCTGTTAGTACAAAACGTACCCCGGCTTTTCATGATTTCATTAGGTTCTCCATAACATTTGACAGGTTTACCATGACTAATACATGATTTTCCCTTAAAATGTACCATGTCGAAAGCTCAGCTCTTAAACATAAGAGTACAGCCTGCAGGCTCTCTGGGTTAAAGCAAGCCTTGGCAAACAACAGCACCGAGGACAAACTCAACCACAAAGGATTACACTGGCAGATTAAAACAGACATGTTGTGCGCTCACCCCACAAAGCCACAGGCACCAAACTTTGGTGAATAACAGTGCGCGAAATGCTCTTTCATACAGGCAGGACTGAGGAGCAACTCTAACGGTGTTGGGTAAAAATAAAAAAAAATAAAAAAAAAAAAGGTAACATCTTTCTTCTCCCTATTGTCTGGTCGTTTTTGCAAATCAGTTGAGACTCTGCATTGTAACCATATGAACCAGATCATCTGATCAAGCATCATGGGCTGCAGGGTGTTGTCTCTCTGGGGGGAAAAATGAGAACTATCTGTATGTATAACAGTGGTTGGGAGGATGCTCTTACATAGCAGCGTGCATGAGTAATTCTGTCATCTCTGGTTGCTTAGGAGACTCTCATACCCTAGCACACGTTGACCTGGCTTCAGTTATTCATGCCTTCATCACCTCTCCGCGGGACTATAGCAATGATATAGCCAGGCATGAAGCCTTCAGTGCCTAGGAAATGCCAGCTGGCACAAAACACTGCAGTGCGTTTCCTGAGCGACACAGGTTACTCTGAGCACATCGTACCTGTCCTCTGCTCTCTACACTGCCTTCCCAAAGAACTTTAAATCAACTTCAAGTTAAATTATAAATAAATTAATGGAGATATCCTATCTCCTAGAACTGGAAGGGACCTTGAAAGGTCATTGAGTCCAGCCCCCTGCCTTCACTAGCAGGACCAAGTAGTGATTTTGCCCCAGATCCCTAAGTGGCCCCCTCAAGGATTGAACTCACAACCCTGGGTTTAGCAGGCCAATGCTCAAACCACTGAGCTATCTCTCCCCCCTTTGTTCTTGGCCTTTGTCTTCAAGGTGCTCCATGGCCTGGACCCAGAGTATCTACAAGACAGCCTAAATCTCTGGGATGAAGAGCCCGGTTGACAACTATGCTCCCCTGGCACAATGGAACTCTCTGCAGCAAGGGTAAAGCTGGTCTATGTTAATGACAGAATTTTCTTTAGGGCCAGTGCAAGACTGTGGAATGGACTCCCCCCGAAACAGAGGGCCATCACAAACCTCACCATCTTCTGCCTCAAGTGTACGGCATATTTTTCTGACCTTGCCTTCTCTAACTTAAATACATAGCAACAGCCTACCAAAACAAGATCTTTCACTGCACATGCTTCTCTCTGTGGGGAGAGGATGAGAGAACAAACATGTGACAGATGTTAGTCACGTTGCTTAATGCACTACTGGAAGGCACTCAATTGCTACAGTGATGAGCGTGGTATAAGAACCTATATAGAACAGAAAAACATTTTCTGAATGATTAGTACAGGGAATCATTCAGCTCCTGGATTCCATCAAGAAGGTTATGTCAGATGAGCCTCAGAACTGGCCAGACCCAAGGAGCTCACACTTTTTTCTGAATGATGCCATAACGTGTGGCTCCACCCTGAAAAGTAACGATGTAAAAATGGCAGCTTATTGCCCAACAGAACTGCTCCCTGTGTATATTCAGTCGCAGTCACTTGTTGCAGTGACTACAATAAGCTTGTGCTGCTTTTTACTTCTCTTTGATATGTAGCGCGCACGAGCTATGAGAGAGGGGGCTGGATTGTATTCCATTCTGGGCATCATTAAGAGAATGAGGTTTTAGTTTCACAATTTATCAAGAATTAGTTGCAGGGCCGATCACTTACCCCTGAAGAACTCCACTGGAGCCCACAGAGATGTATCAGTGTCAATGCATCACAGTTTGAAGATAATGGGGTTGCACAGGTGAAACTGAACCCCTAGTTTGGCCTGCAGAACCTTCATTACAGGTGACGAGGAAGAAAAACTGGGTTGGCTCTCAGAGCCCCAAATGATTTTTTTGCAGGGCATGCAGCTAGAAAAAACATCCTTTTGCTTATATACCAAGAGCATTCAATGGAGAATCACTGAGAGAGAATAAACACGGAGACTCACAATGTCAGTTTTACACAGTCACTTTTCATAGTGGAACCATAAAAGTTACATGAATTCTCTTTGGTTCAACCAGATGAGTTATCATGCCCCTGGTCAGGGATATCAAAACTGGATATCATGGTCATCAAAACTGCTCTCCGATCCTTTTTGTACATAAATCCAGTTACAAATAGCTTGCCACTGACAGAATGCCACAACATGCTCAAAATCCACACATTCTGTACAGAGTTACAACAGCCCCCGTCCCTCAACATTACTCCCATTACATTTGGTCTTTCCCCCCTTAACTAGTGTGGTTGCTTTTTTAAGTATACCGCCGACACAGCTGTCCCAGATGCAAGCCCATTGGCATTCCATCTGATATCTTAAAATGACAACAAACAACCATTTGAGTGATTTCCATGCCAAACATAACAAGTCAGCTCCAAATATACGCTAATATTTGGGAAGGCGAATTTGGAGGTGGGGAGGAGGAGCTGAAGAGCACAATAGGTCAAAAAGCATTTTTTATGCAGCTGGGGAGTTACGAAAAATTGTTAAGTGCTGAACCCTGTGCATAATGCCGGCCAATTTTTGTGCCCTTACAAAACTAGGGAAATGACCTATGAGCAAAATGGCAATATAATAATAGAGATAATAAACAAGATAATGAAAACATGTAATTCAGCACAATAAAGAAATGTCATTATGACCTGCTTTTTGCTGTTGGCCACCATTCAATAACTGGTAATTTAGCCGTGAAGGAACTTATTTCTATGTATCTGTGATCTGTCAGAAACAGTTCTCAATTGAAACATAAAGTTACTGCTGTTCTTTGATCTACTGTTGTGCATGGGACTTTATATTCTGTTTGTGCACAGAGTACTCCTAACTGGAAAAGTTTGTACTTTTTAGCACACGGACCTGAAAGTCTCTGTGTTATAGAACACTGGATAATTTATAATATTAATCAGCCCCTTTTTATACTTTCATCCTTTAAGTGGACAGCAATCTGCAATGCAGACATTATTTAAATTGTAAGTGATATCTTAAAAAATTGAGGCAATATTAAGTGCTTTCTACTGGGTCACTCAGGTGAGAGAATCGAGTCAACCTGGAAAATCTCGTTAGCTTTTGGCCTAAGGTCTGGAAAATTATTTTTGTAAATATAAAAATTACAGGATGCATTTTTATGTTTTTAAAAGTGTATCTTTCTTGCAGTGTTTTGAAGTATTTCCCCTTCTGTCAGTCACAGGATGTTCTGTTTATGGATGAAATTGAAAATCCCATCTGACACCATACAACATAGTTAATTGGTCTATCAAATCACCTTCCAGGTCTATCTAGAAGCCGATGGTATTTATGCTTTAGAGGCTTAGGAAAGCTCAGATCTTTCTTTCTGGTTCAAGTTTTCAAGGCTATCTTTGCCACCATGAGAGGTAGAAACATAATTTTTTAAAATGAAAATTTAGATTCTGGCGCTCTATTCTGTGACAAAGGATCTGGGATAAGGATTTGGCCCATTACATGCATGCAGCTTGAGTGCCTCTCTAGTTGGCTGATCTCACTTCCTTCTGGCCTAATAATTCCGACATAAATATTCAGTGGATTTATGTGTAAAAGACAGAAAAAGAGATGCACATATTTATGACTGCAGCCCACTATGAAGCAATCATTTTGAATTACCATGTCTGTAGATGAATACAATAACCCATTGTTTTTCATTTACCATTTGTTTTGTTCCATGCAAGAGGAATTAAAGAGATAAAGGAAATACAAAGACTGGTCCCAGATGCAGCTGTAAAGCAAGATTTGTCAATTGGTGTGTTAAAAGTATCAGGCTGGCCACCATTCCTAAAGCTTTGCATTCCAGCTTTTTAATTGTATCGTATTTTCTGCTTTTAATTAAATATTGAACATATGACTTCGTTATTTGGGACGTGATCAAAAAACATATAGCTACTACTCATCGCTACTCTATGGTTGCCAGACTCAGCTGTACGCATTTACTTATTTGAACAACCAGGACATATGGAACAAGAAGGCAAGTTGAATAAGAGCTTGTTTCGATTTTACTTTTAAGCAACGGAGGAATAATAGCAGAACAGGTTTAAAATATGGACCATTTTCAAGTAAGGCAGATTAGCTTTAGAAAAGTATGATTATAAATAAATGCAAGTTAGGGAGATCCAGATTAGTTGTGGTCACTAAATCCAGTCCGTCTCAGTGGGAGTTTTCTCAGAGTAAGGACTGCTGGATTTGCTCCATGAAAGGGACCATAGCACTTTTCAGCTAGCCCCAGTGTCCTGACCAAATTCTGGTTTGTGCAATTAAATTTTGCCTACATACATATACATATTTTTCATTTCTTCCCTGAAACTCAAAAATCTGCCATGCAGTACTAAAATATGCCTGTATTCTAGTGAAGGCCAAATTGATTCCTGATTTAATGTTTGTAAAGCACTTTGGGATCCAGTGAGATAAAAGCTTTTTATTACAAATAATAATAATGTATTAGTTGATTATTATTATATATCACTATTATTATTCTAATTCATATGGATTTCAGAAGATGGCATTTTCATGAGTACAACATGTGTATTTGCAATACTGTCATGAGAAAACAAGCACCTTCATAATGGCTTTGTAAGAAGAGAAGAAAAGGATTCTATAATTTGAACTTTAAATCATAATGTGCATTGTATACTTACATGTATAGTAATCTGGACTACTGCTTTTCTAATGCAGGCAGTGCGATTTACTGCACGTTCTTTCCTAAATTCCATGCAAAATTCATTTCATGCATGACTTGCAAAGCAAAACTTGCATCATATTCCTGGGGTACCCAACATTTGACACACGGAGGGCCACAGTGACAACTTGGTAGGAGATGCACATCATTTGGATGTAAAGGTACATACATTTTCAAATAAATACATTATTTTCTTGTAATTGAATTTTATATGGTAAAGGAATAGAAATTGCATATTGCTGAGCTAAATAAAAACTGCTGCTAAAGTTTATCCACTTCGTTCACACCCTGCAGTTACAGGGAGAGTGCATCCAGATACCACATCACAGGATTTTACTTTGCCCTCGGCCAGGATTATGTATTCCTCTAATACTCACTGACAAAAAACTTCATTGAGCAGCTAAGGTTCCCAGTGGTATCTCGTGCCCTTCCAGACTGCCAAGTTTAGCAAAACTCAAACCTCTGAAAACCAGGAAACAAAGAGTTAAGATATACATCAAATGCAGCCTTAACTCTGCCCCCCTCCCCACCCCCCCAGAGCTGGCAATATCCACCCCCAGGCACTCCAGCTGTATTCATTGCATAGCTGAATTGAACGGTGGAGAAACCTGGCAGAGCTGTGATTGTGATATGAGGCAATCTGTGGGGCCCTGCCCCTGGTGAAGGGAGGGAGAGTCTAAGTCCCTCTGCCTGCCCCTCACCTTGTGTGTGTGATGAAAGGAAACCGGTGCAGGTGTACCCTGAGGGATGAGTTTGTGTCACTGCAACACGGAGCTGTGTAGCATACATCAGTAGCAGTGTTCTGGCGTCTTTTTCTCTTGGGGATTGTCAGCAGTGAGGTGGGGTATGAAAGTGGTGTGTGGGTGTTATGATGGGTAACATTAACCTAACTGACTCATCTTCCCTCTACTTCATCAATGCTAACTGATGAATCCATGCTGGTGCTCTGCCACAGGAATCCCCAAGGTGGAAAAGTAGCAACATGCCCAGCAGTCATCTCATATATCTCTGTAGAGCACGTGTAATTTATTATCTTCCAGAAAACAGTTAGATCCTCTTCCAAACTAGCTGTACAAATTAGCATGGCACACTTCCCAAAAGTAAAATAACCAAACACCATTAATAGAGGTGGCTAGTAGCTATGTGTCTACCCAATTATTCTCAGATTTCTGCCAAAGGTAGGGTTTGAATTTACCGTGTTTAGGTGTAGCTCAGGTTCAATGACCACAGCAGGTCCCTTTGATCCACCAAGCTACAGTGTCGTCAGCAACATTTCAATATTGCCTGCCCAAAGGGGCAGAGGGTACCATGCACTAGCTGAGATAAATGTCAAGTGACTATGATCAGTTTGAGGACAATCAGAGCCACAGTACAGCTCCAGGTGTGCGGGCGGGGGGTGGGGTGGGGGGAGGAAAGAGTGAAAAGAACCGTATGATTTTGTTAAATGCTGATTTTTTCAATGGCTGTATCTTGGGAACCCCTTGCTCAAATGACCCCAAATTTGGACCACTAACACTACCCAGCATATCCATGAGGCAGAGCAAAATTCAAGACAATCTGAATAGGCATGTGAATTTTAGAGCACTTAGGAGTGTTGTCCATGAAACAGAAAGTGCCTCTCAACCTTAACTATAGAAGAACTGATGTTCTGCCTTAATACTTAGTTATTTGTGAAAATTCACATGCAGGATTCAAGTCTGAAAACAACAGACTAACTTGGGTGTAGGGGTTACCTTGTGAGTATGAGCCAAATGTTTGCATTACAGGAGGTAAAGATGTAACCAGATGTTTTCAACAGTGTGTGTTGTTTCAAATGTCTAATAAATCCACCTGCAAGGCCCTAGCAGCAAAACAACTAATTAAATACCAATCTTTCTTTTTGCTATTTCAGATTACAATAGTATGGATGCCAGGTATTATAAAATTTGAAGAACAGCTCAGTGTAAGCTCGAAATCTTGTCTTTTTCCCCCAACAGAAGCTGGTTCAATAAAAGATATTACCTCATCTACCTTGTTTATCTAATATCCTGGGACAAACACAGCTACATACACTGCCAAAAGATATTAAAAAAGCATTCGGAAGCCTTTTCAAAAATGCATTTTTTCACAAATACTATTACTTTTACATTGACTTAGATAGTGAATAAACACTTGCTATATTTCAGAGCCAAACGAAATGCAGAGACATACTGGGAAAGTCAGGTGCTTTCTCACATCTAATAGCAAACACCATTTCTCACAAACTTGGACACATGTTTAAGAGTATATATTAATTAGTGTTATTATTTACTTTATTTTCTTTTACAATGCCTAAAAGTGGCTAGATACTTTATAGAATATAAAAGACAAGGTCCCTGCTCCAAAGACCTTACAATCTAAGTTGTAGGCGCGACATAACAAATGAACGCAACAAACAAAAGGGAGCATTTTCAGCAGAATTTTCACTTTTGGTTTTGAAAAGTGAATTTTTTTTTTTTTACAGGAGAGCAAATATTTTTACTGAAAATTTTTTGGTTTCAGATTTTTTGTCAAGACCCCCCAGACAATTTCAAGCAAAATGAAAATTTTTCCATGAAAATATTCATTTTAACCAAAAAGCCAATTTTAGTTGAAAAAATGTTTTGATGAAAAACAATTAGACCAGCTGTAAAATAAAGCATACCTACAAGAGGGCTGAATATGAGCAACCTTAATTCTGGTATTTCCTGACTTTTGAGTGTTTTACTTTGCACCCGTAATATTATTTTAATGTATTTTCCTGTGGTTTTTATTTTAAAACTGAAAACCAGAAATTCCATCATGGCGATCCATATTGCTTTCCACAGATCATAAGTAGAACTAGAACCTTTAGATCCACGGCACAGAACTCAGGCACTTGAGCTAAAGGAGTAAGCAACTGGAGTAGCAGGGTGTCATCCTCTGTGTACATCAAGCACTAGTGGGAGATGAGATGCACACTTTGCCAGTGGATTGCACAGATATTCGCTCACAGCAGGAAAATGCTGAGACTTGGGAATCTTAGGTTCTATTGTAAGTTCTGCGGGGAGAATACTATGGTGGACACAGAGCCTTTTGCCCTTGTCCCCTGCAGCCTGATACAGCCAAGGACAAAAGCTATCAGCATGTCTTTGTCCCAGTCTGCCCCCATCTTCCCTTGGGTTCATGTCCCAGTCCCTCCCCACTCCAGCTCATCAGCCCAGTCCCCCACCAGCTCCCAGTTCCCCCATTCCTTTGACTCCCTGTCTCAGTCTCCCCCACAACTCTTCATTTCAATCTCCTATTCACCTTTCCAGCCATGCTCTCTTCTCTGGGCTCAGTTCCTGTTTCTAGTGTCACAGTGGCCCTTGGTTGGCGGGAGAAGCAATTGCACAGAAAGTCCTATTCAGCTCTGCATCCCTGGAATGGAGCAGTACAGACATAATCTTCAGATAATTTAGCTGCCAAATTCTAACAGGTCTCTACTGGGCATGTACAAACAGAGTTTCAGATGTTTATATCTGGGCCAGATTAGGGCAAGTTTTCATGAGGAAGGCAAAAGGCACATCCCTGACTCTAGGGTGGCCCCCATACCAAATTCCAAATCCCTGCTCCAAACCATGTTGGCACTAGAGCAGTGGGTGGGCAACCTGTGGCCCATCAGGGTACTCCGCTGGTGGGCCACGAGACAGTGTTTACATTGACCATCCGCAGGCACAGCTGCCCGCAGCTCCCAGTGGCCGCGGTTTGCCGTTCCTGGCCAATGTAAACACTGTCTTGCGGCCTGCCAGCAGATTACCCTGATGGGCCGCAGGTTGCCCACCACTACACTAGAGGTTCTTATCAAAACAGTAATGTGGGCAAACCAATGCATTTCCCTCTAACTTCAGTCTGAGAAACAGCTGAACCATTTTTGCTGAAGGGGGAGGGGGGGGGGGAAGAGCACAACCAGCCTGAGGCAAACGTAGCATGGAAGATTTCAGCCTGAATGGTTAAACTTATGCAAAGTTATAAACAACTGAAAACAGGATTTTATAATGGAAAATGTTGGGCAACCTTACCTATAGATGTCGCTAGCTGCGTTGCCTATGATAAGAGCATAACACTGTTCCAAGATCCCTGAAGAACCTGTGTACAACAGCATGAGCTAAGCACAGCCCAGAAAGGCTTGCCACAGAATTTTCTTTTGTTTACGTACAAACACTAGAGCGAGACTTACTTTACAATGCTTATTTTCGGTCTTAAAAAAGTAAACATGAAGATTTATCTTTGAGAGCATGTAAAATCTCCGATAAAACTGAAACTGTCAAGGGTAATAGGGTTGGTTTGGAAGAAAGACCGCCTTTTAAGCACACCATCTATAATTTCATCAGATTTCACAAACTAAGGAGCAGCCAGCATGGTTTCCAGGACGACATTTACATACCATAGTGACAGCAGAAGTGTTAGAAATGCCTCGATATCAAAGCTAGGTGTGGTGGGAAATGGTGCTAGCACTTCAATAGCTGGTGCCCTTCCCTCTGAGTCAGTACTGAACCAACACTTTACTATGTGTTAGGGGTCCCAGTGATGCTAGAGGTGCTGTCATTAAGATGAGCTACAATACAAAAATCCCAATCGCTTGCACTTAGAAACGGCCAAATTCTAAGCCCAGCCTTAACTCGATCTCCATTTTTTGGTGCACAATACTGTGCCTGCAATTTAGGCCAATGAGATGTCCAAGTCTGAGCTCGCAAATGGGACACGTTAACATCAGTGACTTAAATTTTGCTCCCACCAATAGGGAGAGCAGTAGCTGAAAATCTGGCTCTGGACCTCCTATGGCAACTTTTGCAAGAATAAAGGTGCTAACCTGAATGACCTGGCCTAATTCCATTCAGTCCCAATATACAGTACTGTAGGCTGCTAGTTGAGCAGCTGCTTTGTTCCACTTCTGCAGTGTCTCCCTTTCTGTTGTAAGCAAATAGATTTCTCTATGTATGAAGTTGCTTTGGGGTCATTTGGGATGAAAGTCGCTAAATGTAGGTTATTCACTATGCAGAGCAGCCACTGTTGAAACATGAATTTCTTAACTAGTTTTAATATTTTGACACACTCAAAGGCACTAGTACATGTTTAAAGCAGTTTTGGGGTATAGGAGTATAAAAAAGCAACTGAACCAACTGGATTTCTATCTTATTTTTTACTTCCTATAACCTGAAAACAGACACATCAATAAAACAAATTTAGTTTAAATAAGAGAAGGAATTTGCTCCTAGGCTAAAACCTTGTGTGGCAAATTACAGCCTGCAATAATTTTTTTATGGGCAAGTTATAAACCCCTGAAAAATGAGGCTTAGAACAGAAACACTGGAAAACCCATAACTACAATGACACCAGCAACTGCTGCAAGAGAGCTGTTAGTTCGCTGTATGGTAGAACTTGGCCCCATCTAACAGAAGTGGCGAACTACTTGGTAAAAATAATTCATTTTTGACTATAAATAACCTTTTTTCCAAATCCAAAACATCTCTTGGGATTTTAAAACAAGAATTCCAATTGTCTATTTTTTCAACAAAGAACCCGAATCCATTTTTTAAAATTGTTGTTGGATCCAAAAGCTGAATTGTTTTTTGGTTTCAAGTTTTCAAATTTTGCTTCTCCCCTTTTTTCCACCCTTTCCCCTCATTTTGCCCACTGAAAAAAAGGGAGAACAAGGGAAAAAAAGGGAGAGAGAGTGACAAAAATGAAGAACTGACACCCCCCCTCAAGTTCCATGTTTATATTTTGGGGTTATTTGGGGGGGGATAAGAAAAAAAATGAATTATTTCATTTAAAATTTTTTACAAATGAATTTTCCCCCCACAAAACATACTTTTTTGACCAGCTCTATTTAACACCTTCTGCAGACCCTTACAAAACCAGAGAGGCTTTCCACCAGATTGCCCTTTTCACCTTAGTTTCAGTAGCAATAGATTCATGGGAGTCTCTTTGAGGATGGTTTTACTTTCCTCCCTTCCCCCACCAAAGTAAGCTGTTTTTATTCTTTTTATTACATTGCATACTTAATATAAGCGAAAAACAAACAATGCTAGTGGATTAATACCAAGTGCCAAGATTCGTCTCTCAAACCTGTTTGACAAAGATCTAGTCATCATCGTGAAAAATACCTTCTATTCGAGCTTTCTGCTGTCTCTCTGCCAACAAACACAATGACAGTTGTACACACCAGAATCTTCATGAGTATTCCCCGTTTTCTCATCATCTCAGTACATCATCCTTTATTTAATTACAAGTCTTGGCTCTGCTTTGATTTTCAGTTTATACTAATGATGTTTGATTGGCAGTAACTTAAGTAAAATCACAAACTTATGTTAAATTACCAGATTATTTATGTACTTTTTGCTGTACTGTTCACAATGACTTCAGTGGAACATATGGAACAAATAATGGGATATTTAGAAATCAGGAGTTTATAAGAAACTGGAAACAGCTTGATATAAACCGTTTAAAAACTATATTGTGCTTCATTAAAAAAGATATATATTTACCTAGTCTGTCTGATTTTACAGGAAACAAATGAGAGAGAGGTACTCACAATTGTAATTGGAGTGACAACAGATTTCATGGTAGCTGCAGATTTTTGCTGTCTTAAAGATTGGATTCGCTTTAAGGCTGCACTACCTACTCACATTGCTGTTCCATTTCAAAACACGCCTAACATTAAATAGGGATTGGGGCTATGTTCGTCATGCCAGAATGGTACTTTACACGATTGAGAAACAGCTGATTTTAATTCACCTTGTGCTAAATTGTACCCTTCAGCCACAGCTGCATGGCCCAATCTCTCCCTGAACTTCACAGTGGGCAAGAGGACTGTGCAGCCTTCAGCATGCTTTAGGTTGGGGCTGCCTTGCTTCTCAGATGATGGCACTGATGCAAAAGTGCACAAATTTGGTATCGCCTACGGCTCATCATCAGACTACAAATTAGAATAGAAGCTGACAGTTAAGGTGACACTGATATGTCAAGAAGTTACAGAAAGCACAAAAAGGAATCTCCTTATCTGTATAGCGCCTTTCATCCAAGTGTCTCAGTGTTTTACAAACATCAGTTAATTGAGCTTCTTGATACCACTGAGATAAGAGTAAGCACTATTTCCATTTTACAGATGAATAAAGAGAGGCACAGAGCGGTTAAATGATTTGCCCAAGGCTACATAGCAAGTCAGTGGCAAAGCTGGTACTATAACCTAGGTACCACAATTGGTAATGCCCTTTGCTAACCACTAGACAATAATCTGTCCCCATCTCAATGTTTATTGCAACAAAGATTGACTTCCATCTTTAACGATTTGCAATTAATCTTACCTACATATACTGTACAAGGCTTTCTTTCCATGTATTCATCTGAGGATCCAGGACAGACCCTGTCTCATGAGTAGATGGTAATGTATGTCTCAAACCTTTCCAAAATTAAATATGAGAGAGGTAATATCTTTTATTGGACCAGCATCTGCTGGTGAGAAAGACAAGCCTTCGAGCCACGCAGAACTCTGGTTAAGGCAGACCAGAAGAGGAGCTCTGGGTGGCTCTCTCACCAACAGGAATTGGTCCAATAAAAGATATTACCTCACTCATCTTGTCTCTCTAATATCCTGGGACCGACATGGCTACAAAATTACACTGCATACACAATTAAACAGGACATGTACTTTTGAATTAAAAAAAAAAGAAAAGAGTATGGTTAGGCCACAAGCCCACAGCTGTCTGGACATGCCAGGCTGGCTTTATCCCTGGTTCACTGGAGTTAGATCAGGCATGAATTTGACCCTCCAATTTTAACTCACGCTCCTCTGTCTCTTTGGTGTGAGTGAGGGGATGATTAGAAGACCCTTGGAATTGTCCTGTCTTTTGTCACTTTTGATTACAGCCTAATTACTATGTAAAGTAGTGCTGGGCCAGAGTTGTTTGGAATTTTCAGGAACTTTTGGAATAAAAGGGTGTTTTTATGGTCTAAAGTAAATAATTCTCTGATAAATAATAACAGATAATGCTAAGAAACTCTATACTTCTAATTAACAGTGCTCAAATTCTTCAGGATTGGCCCAGGCTTCACCGTTATTCTGTATTATCAGTCCCGTGTTTCACTTGACTGCTTTCTGCCAGCAGAATGGAGTTTCACGCTGCAGCCAAAACTCCTTAGCAAACTTTGAGAAGGAATAAATAGTAATAAATACTTTTTAAAGCCCCTGTCCCAGAAGGCTGAGCTCAGCAGCAAAGTCTACTTAGTCATCTTATTAAGTGTTAATAACACTTCTGAAGTACTGAATGGTCCTTAGTCTGTAAAAGGCACCGTTTTGGGTACAAGAATCTCTCTGCAAAACTGTTGGAGCATTATGCCCAGAAGGGAGTTATTAGGAGCTGAGTATGGAGCAGCTCTGTGGTTCATCACACCAGGTGGATAGCAATGAAAGGTTGACCTACCTTTCTATAGAAGATTTTTGTTTTGTTCTTGCTGATTTTAACATGAATGTACTTTTAAATCTCCACTCTCTGGATTATAGGCCCGATCCTGCTCCCAGTGAAGAGGACAGGAGTTTAGCCACTGACATTAAGGAGAGCAACAGGAGCCTTGGAGGCAAGTCTTTGTATAGTATTGAGCCCAATTTATAGCCAGTGGTGCATTACAATGAACAGCTTTATATAAAGTATTACTTTAAAAAAATAATGTTTTTGCAAACAAAGTGAAGATCGTAACAATAAATGACAAATTCAAGTAAACTCGAACAGTGGTCAATTTGTTTAAACTTTGGTTTAAATTTGCAAGGTTTATTGAAGAGAAGTTTCTAAACTGATTATAGAATTAGATAGGTTACTTTAAGTCACTTGATTATTTTTTATCTAACCAGAAATGGCCCCAAGAACAGTCAAGTAACAGCAAATCATAATGGTCGAAAGCACATAAATATCCTTTGACATACTTTTTTCAATAATCTTATACATACTTTTTAACAAGCCTCTATAACACAGAGAACATATGAACCCTGGTAGTATACTGTATGGCAAGCTAGTTAAGAATATATTGCATTTATAAACTATGCACAACTTTATGAGTCTCTAGCTATAATTTCATCATAGCACAGTAATTGGAAAGTCTGCATAATTTTGGAAGGATATGTGTTTTAGTTAAAAGAACACTATTATTGCTAATTGGATACCAAGCTTACATTGTAAATCAGACCAAAATATGGGCTCCTAATTACAAACTTTTTTGAAACAAGCACTGTATGTCTTTACATTATTTTTGGCTAACAGGTTACTTAAATAATTGTAGGGTTACAAAGTCCATAAATCTTTTCTTTAGCTGTGACTGATGAAATGTTACAGGATAAGAACCTACGGTCCCAAGGTAAATATCTGGCTTGGCAGCCTCATCCCCTCAAGTGAATCAGGTTAGAGGCTGTGTAAGTGGCTGGCAATGGCACAGCACCACACAGAACAGGTAAGAAGCTGAAGGCTGGTATTAGCATGTGTAGCGTGCTGCAGCTTACCACATTTTAAACAGCCTGGGCTAGCTTTTTGGCACCCGGAGCTGAAATCTTACAGCCATGTTCTTGTGTGGAATGAACTTGTGTATTAGGGTTTTACAACACCACTAACAAGCTTTTATGAAGCTGTTAAGGTTCTGAATCCAGAAGCGTGGTGCAAGACGATTTAAAAAATTATTTCTCAACAATTGTTTAAATAGCTTTTCCTCTCCCCTCCATCCACAGCTGTGGCTGGGGGTAGGGGATAGGGGCAACAGCTCATTGCCAGGTGGGGAATCAAGGTGACAAAACACCAACAGGAGTAGGAGCTCACAAAGTATCCTGGGTCTGATCCTGTGTGGCTCCGAGTGTCTGTTGAGAGGTGCCAAATGTCTAAATTCCCATTGGAGTATTTGGGAGTGGAAGTTGTTCAAGAGATGCTAAGGATCTTGTAGAATCAGGCCCTCTGAAACGAAACCAGTGAGGCTATGCAACCACAAAACAGCCAGGCCCCTGCACCTCAATACTGCAGCACAGGAAATCTGACTCATTCCTCCTGGCAAGGATGTTAATATTTAAAGAAGAGACTCAGCATATTTTTCTTAAAGAAAAGCTTCCAGTCAAAACTATAGGCAGAGGGAAAACCCACATGTGTTAAAAGGCATGAAAAGGAGGAAGAAAGACAGTGCCTCCTACTGCACATAATGCAGCCCAGGGCGCCATATATGCCAAGCACCGCGTCTGTCTTTTATTCTCTCTCCACTGAAAGGAAATTCAAATCTCTTTTAAAAATATGTTGTGAAGACAACAGTGTATTACAAATCTTTGAAAATCCCTTTGATTTTTCTCAATATTTTCTAGCAGCAAGAATGACTGTAGGGCTTTAAAAAAAAAAATACTCAGCAGTGGTGATGCTGTTTAAATGTCAACCTGGAGAGCATCAAGGCACAGGCCATGTGTTCCAGATTTAAAAACTGTATTCACTTTTTGATATACCGTTCAGCAAGTACTCATTGTCAGACAAACTTAATAATCTGTTCAACATGTTTCCTTCCACCTCCTCTTCAGGGTTCAGCTGGCGTAAGTCTGATCAAGCTATCTAGTAATTTTAGTGTCTCAACAGCCAGTTTGAGTAGAGGGAATCTACCCCTCACTCATATATTACATGGATTCTATCCAGTCCAAACAAGTCTCCAAGCTGCTGGACCTCAAAAACTTTGTAAATTCTGAGGGTTTCCTTTATCCAGGATAGTGGCCTGGGGCTGCCTCCTTCCAGGAGCTGAGTCAGTCATTGAGCTTGACCCAGGCAGAGGGTTGTCTCTAGGCAGCAGACTGTGTGTCAGTCAGTCAGTCAGTCAAGGAATAAATTTGAAGGGGCTGCAGCCCACAGTAAGCTTGAAACAGAGCTATCAGCCATGGAGATGAAGAGCGGTGCTGGAGTCCACAGATCAGGGACCAATTTATAAAATAGGCTAACACGAAGGAGGGAAAAAAGAGCCCTGACAAAATGGCTACTTCTGTGTTCATATGCTCCTCAGCCTGCAGTACTTAGAGTGCTGTCTAATGCATTAATTGTTAGCAGGGTTTTGGAGCGGAGCCCGGAGCTGGAGCGTGGAGCAGCTCCGGAGCAGTGGAGCTGCAGGTTTTTGCCTGGAGCTGGAGTGGAGCCGGAGCACAGCTTCAAAGCCCTGATTGTTAGAGCTCATTTAGGGCTGCTCCAAAAGGAACGTGCTTGTGGGGAGACAGCATAAGGAGCCACCACCTCCAGCACACCCAAAATGGGAGGTGGAGCTGCAGAGACGACAGCGATGGGAGCTGTACAAACAAAAAAGATTTCTGTAGTCACTGAGGTATGCTTTGTCAGGGCTCAGCTCCCTGGAGCACCGTGTTATACTGGGGTAACAACTGCCCCTGTCTGGGGCGCACCTCCAGTTGGGTGGCACACTCCCTGCCCTTCCCCAGCATGGCATAGCTGAGTTTTCATATGCAGGACTATGAAAAATACCTTAGGCCCACCTACTAGTATAGCTGCGTTCAGCAGCCGTTTAAAGCGCGGTAGGCACAGAAAGTGGACACATGTGTAGGCTCAATAGGGACTAGGCGGAGACCACCACATTGCTGCTTTCAGCTAGTCAGAGTGCCTTCTCTGGTGTCAGATGTTAGGTTAAACTCAGATGATACACATGGCAATTCATGTAATAAATCCTATGTGGATGGAAGTTGAAACAAAGTGCTTGGCCTCCTGTACAGCTAAAGATAAGCCTCATTTTATGGCCATTCTAATCACTAAAAGGAGGAAGATTCCTTTCCCATCCCTTCAATAGATAAGTCACAACTGCAAACACTAGGCAATAAGGCCTTGGCCACCTGGGAGCAGAATCATGCTAGCTACAACCCAGTTTATACTTGTCTGTTGCTAGCAGTGTCCTAGAACGGCGTCTGTGACAGGTGTGGCCAGGGATTTTGTCCGGAGCACTGCGTTAACCACACTGTGTTAGAGATAGGGCTGTCGATTAATTGCAATTAACTCACGCAACTAACTCAAAAAAATGAATCGTGATTAAAAAAATTAATTGTGAGTAATCGTAGTTTTAATCGCACTGTTAAACAATAGAATACCAATTGCAATTTATTAAATATTTTTGGATGTTTTTCTACGTTTTCAAATATATTTATTTCAATTACAACATAGTATACAAAATAGAGAGTGTGCATTTTATATTATTTTTTATAACAAATATTTGCACTGTAAACATGGCAAACAAAAGAAATAGTATTTTTCAATTCACCTCATACAAGTATTGTAGTTCAATCTCTTTATGCTGAAAGTGAAACTTATAAATGTGGATTTTTGTTACATAACTGCACTCAAAAACAAAACAATGTAAAACTTTAGAGCCTATAGGTCCACTCAGTCCTACTTCTTGTTCAGCCAATCACTAAGACAAACAAGTATGTTTACATTTACGGGAGATGCCTGCTTCTTATTTACAATGTCACCTGAAATTGAGAACAGGCGTTCGCATGGCACTTTTGTAGCCAGCACTGCAAGGTATTTACGTGCCAGATATGCTAAACATTCATATGCCCCTTCATTCTTTGGCCACCATTCCAGAGGACATGCTTCCATGCTGATGATGCTCGTTAAAAAAATGCATTAATTAAATTTGTGACTGAACTGCTTGGGGGAGAATTGTATGTCTCCTACTCTGTTTTACCCGCATTCTGCCATATATTTCATCTTATAGCAGTCTTGGATGATGACCCAGCACATGTTTCTTTTAAGAACACTTTCAGTGCAAATTTGATAAAACGCAAAGAAGGTACCAATGTGAGATTTCTAAAGATAGCTACAGCACTTGACCCAAGGTTTAAGAATCTGAAGTGCCTTCCAAAATCTGAGAGGGATGAGGTGTGGAGCATGCTTTCAGAAGTCTTAAAAGAGCAACACTCTGATGCGGAAACTCCGAACCACCAAAAAAGAAAAATCAGCCTTCTGCTGGTGGCATCTGACTCAGATAATGAAAATGAACATGCGTCGGTCTGCACTGCTTTGGATGGTTATTGAATAGAACCCGTTATCAGCATGGACGCATGTCCTCTGGAATGATAGTTGAAGCATGAAGGGACGTGAATCTTTAGTGCATCCGGCACATAAATATCTTGTGATGCCGGCTACAACAGTGCCATGCAAACTCCTGTTCTCACTTTCAGGTGATATTGTAAACAAGAAGCGGACAGCATTATCGCCTGCAAATGTAAACAAACTTGTTTGTCTGAGTGACTGGCTGAACAAGAAATAGGATTGAGTGGACTCGTAGGCTCTAAAGTTTTGCATTGTTTTATTTTTGAATGCAGTTATTTTTTGTACATAATTCTACATTTGTAAGTTCAACTTTCATGATAAAGAGATTGCACTAGAGTACTTGTATTAGGTATATTGAAAAATACTATTACTTTAGTTGTTTACAGTGCAAATATTTGTAATAAACAAATAAAGTGAGCACTATATACTTTGTATTCTGTGTTGTAATTGAAAATCAATATATTTGAAAATGTAGAAAATATCCAAAAATATTTAAATGAATGGTATTCTATTATTGTTTAACAGTGCGATTAATCACAATTAATTTTTTTAAACATTGGACAGCCCTAGTTAGAGACAATCATTCCGGCCGCCAGGTAGTCTGTGCTCTCATCTACACTGTGAAAACTGCTGGGTGGGGGAGACACGGGGCTCCTGTTAACATTCAGCCCACCAGCATGATTAAAACAATGTTCAGCCTTGCAGTGACGACAGGACCAATCGATGTTCTGAAACTGCTGGAATTTGCAGGGGCCAGACTGCAGGACGATGATTGAATCACAGTGCGCTGTCTCCACTGGCCAGGGAAACCCACCTTGGACTGTCCTAGCTACAGCCATATGTAGTAAAGTTGTGTTTCCAGGGTGGAGAGGGACCTAAAGATGAAAAAGAGTCTATTCACCCATTCCACTGCAGCCTCCTATTCTCTTTTTTATGACAGAGGTGTCATAGCAAACGAGTGACTCTTCCTTTTAGGTTCCTCTTGAGCAACTGAGATACTATGAGATGGCAGTGCCTGCCTCGAAATGGCTTACTGAAGTACTAGACGGGGGCAAAGCTCCTTCCTCCCTCAGGCTGACACACAGTGACTCACAGTGACCAACAGAAGGAGCGACTTCTGAGCAAAGAACAATTCATTCAGCATTGTGAGGCAAAGGCAAACCAGAGGCCTGTGGAAAGGTGGGTAGGAAAAAGGCAATTAATATTAATGAAAATATTTATAAGCAATTTAAAAGGAGAGAGAGAAAGGAAAGGGATAGAATAAAGGAGGACGAATAAGGACATGGAGAATAAATAGGAGAGGAATCATATCCTTCTCCTTTGTATAATCCTGACTCTTGATTATAGCCTATGCCTGAAAGACCTAGTGATATCACTGATCTCTAGAAATAATTCATCTCACTGGAGCCAAATGTGCTCTCCATACCCTCTAGAAATTCTCAGTATAGAACTGGCACATAGAAAGCCGGAGGAAGGAGTATATTGTTCACATTTAATCAGATGCAAGTTTGTAGCTGCCTTACTCCAGTAAGGCATTCAGGGCTCTGTGTGAGATGCTCTCATCTCAGCAGCAGAGGAAAGAACTACTGTACCTGGCAAACAGTCTTTCCATCGAGAGTAGAATTTGGAAAGAAGGATTGTATTTAGCAATGTGCTCAGCCACCCACAAACCGCACATCTGAACTGGAGCTGAAATTCAAGTCATGTTCTTTTAACTGTCACATAACTGCATTCTCTGTTTTTGTTTTCGTCCAGCAATTCTGTTTGCGTTGAACACTTCTCATATGGCATGCAGTAGATCTTTAATTTCAACCAAATCCAGGCCAACTTGTTCACCTAAGTCCATATTTAGTCACCTAAAGAATTGGCCTGGTTTTTAAAGGTGCTGAGGTGATGAGTGCTTGGTACCTCAGGAAAAAAAAATCAAGGAGCCTCTCTTTAGGCACCCAGGTGTTAAAATTTTGACCCTAGTGTCCTGTAGGGTGGGATTTTTATTGCACGGCAGGCACCCCAAATGCACCATTTTTAACTCAAATATGGACAAAGTTTGGGAGAGGGGGCTCTTCTTTCTCTCTTCCCCAATCCCCCTGGCTGTGCATCTTTTATACATGTTTCTTTACAGTATTCCCCAGGTATAGTGGTTCGAGCAATTCCCCAGCCAGCGAGTACAATCACACTCATTCTTTTTGACTGCCTGGGCCAATTCAGCTGTCAAAAGATTTTCTTCAATACTGGATCCGGTGAAATCAATAAGCAACCCCTGTTCACCAAACAGCAGATAAACAACAACAGGCTTCAGAATGATCAGTTCCCTTAAGAACAGGGTCTCTTTGGTGCTTGATTTCCCGGGGGGACTGATAATTAGCAAATAAAGTGGAACAGTCTGTTCAGAGTCTTTTTAAATAAATTATTAGATGCTCATTCACATGGCTGTTTTTGGTGATCTGCAGGTTAGATATTATAGTCCCACCTGCGGACAATCACTTCCACACCAGAGTAAAATAGAATCTTTAGAACAGTTTTATGTTTGTTAGTTGTAGCTTCAGAGGGATAGTAGCCGTGTTAGTCTGTTTCATCAAAACCAACGAGGAGTCTTGTGGCACCTTAAAGACTAACAAATTTATTAGAGCATAAGCTTTCGTGGGCTATTGCCTACTTCTTCAGATGTATGGGGTGAAAATTACAGTAGGTAGGCATAAATATACAGCACGAGAAAAGATGGGAGTTGCCTTACCAAGGGTGTGTGTGTGTGTGTCAATGATTCAATCGGGGTGCATGTAGCTGTTACCTCTAGCTTTTACAGAACGATCTAATATGTTGTGCATTGGATGGATGCACAAGTTTCTCTGATGAAACTCCCAGATATTTTTAATTTGAAAAACCCTCTTTTTCTCAGAGAAACTTCCAGTGCTTATGAAATCAAATTATAGAATAGAAACAGACTTCCTTACTATTCCTACTGAAGGAACCTGAGTGCCTTTTTAAGGTGATGATGACTTAGCAAGAAATACTCCTTTCCATGCAGATTTAATGACTTTGGGTTAAAGTGAAACTGACTAGTATATACAATATATTTCTGTGTTCTTAAAATTTGGAAAATAACTCCTCAGCTCAGGGGAGACAAACAAACCTACAAGCAGCCAACGTACAAAAACGGAGACCAAACATATTCACAGCTTTCTTTACAGCTTTGTTGCTTTGGTGTGAGAGCTACCTAGAAGCTTAGCCATTGACTCATAATGCTTTTTCTTGTTCTAAAATGACAGGCAGTCTTCATTCACGAGCTTCATTCTTTAAATGGTCATCCACTTAAGGAAAATGAGCCTCTGTTGAATACAGTAACTGCTAACCCTATTAATCAAAGCAATAAATATCACCATTCCATTCCTTCCTCTTCTGCTCATGGGTTATTATGCTGCAACATCCTGGCTATAGGCCTATTTAATCTCAGTAACAATAATCAAGACCAGAATGCACAGATCTCAGTAACCTGGCTAGGTTTACCATCCAACTGTACATAGTACAGCAAATTACTTTAGAAAAAGGGGGTCTGCCAACAACTGTCACATTTGATTGGAACTTTTACATTTCTCAGAAATTAATATTATCATCATGTGTTTATGTCCCATTGGGCTTAAAATGGTAACTAATAAATTTATTAGTTTTCAGAATTGTTAAAGGATTCTGGCAAGTGGATAGGCATTTTCTTTTTTTGAATTTGGATCAAGAATGATGACTCTAGAAACCATTAGAGAGAAAAAGGAGGAGGGTGTTTCTCCCATAATGCACCACAACTAGCTAGGTTTTATTCTCCCTCTGAAAAATTAAGAATGGACACTGCCAAAGCCAGGTTACCGTACTGGATAGATCACTGGCCATATTCAGCATGGCAATTGGATAGGCCAAAACTAATGTCTGCCTCCTTTATTTTGACACAATATCCATGCAGGAGGGATAGCTCAGTGGTTCAAGCATTGGCCTGCGTTAAACCCAGGGTTGTGAGTTCAATCCTTGAGGGAGCCGCTTAAGGATCTGGGGCAAAAATCAGTACTTGGTCCTGCTAGTGAAGGCAGGGGGCTGGACTTGATGACCTTTCAGGGTCCCTTCCAGCTCTATGAGATAGGTATATTATAAACATAGATGTCAGCATTATTGTCCACACTAAGGTCCCTATTCAGCTCTCACTTAAGTCAATGACAAAACTCCTATTGATGTCAATTGTGCAAGCTGTACATGGCAGATTTAAATTTCAGACTGTAAACAACAAATATCCTCCTGTCTATGCACATGCCCATATTCACTGGTTTAAGAAGCTGGCATGTGGTGTGAACTCATCCTATTGAATCTGCATGATCGAACACTACCACTCATTTTGCCAGAGCTCTGAAACTGTCACGCAAGTATAACAGTATAATTTCACTGGTGGTAGAACAAAGGATTTACATACATTCCATCAATATACTATTGTCCCAATTTTTATGGTGTGCGCTAAATTCTACCCTCCCAAGCCCATGTGCAACTCATCAATTTAGATGAATGCTCATTAGGAAAGCCAGAAATTGACCCATGTCTCTTGTTAGAACAGTGTTTAGATTTTTACTAGAAATATGTGGGAACAATACCACTGCACTAGCACATAAACACTGCTCTACTATTGCCCCCCAAATCTGCATGTAAAATACTATGTTGTTACCACTGGCAGGTACAGAGCACAGAGGTAACAACTGACTCTTCGTCTGCTGCCATTGCTTCATGTTTGAATGCTTAGGTATGCCTGACATACTTGCCCATACGACATCTTGTGATTTTTGTCTTGAATATTTTCAAAATGGCCACAGCAACCACAAAAAGATGCAAAAACTTATTCTGGGAGATAGTCACTGCTGTTCACATGGCTGTGCACCACGTAAATGCTGACCATAGAATATCAGGGCTGGAAGGGACCTCAGGAGGTCATCTAGTCCAACCCCCTGCTCAAAGCAGGACCAACCCCAACTAAATCATCCCAGCCAGGGCTTTGTCAAGCCTGACGTTAAAAACCTCTAAGGAAGGAGATTCCACCACCTCCCTAAGGAATCCATTCCAGTGCTTCACCACCCTCCTAGTGAAAAAGTTTTTCCTAATATCCAACCTAAACCTCCCGCACTGCAACTTGAGATCATTGTTCCTTGTTCGGTCATCTGCTACCACTGAGAACATTCTAGATCCATCCTCTTTGCAGGGGTGGCTCCAGGCACCAGCGCAGCAAGCGCGTGCCTCAGGCGGCAAGCTGCGGGGGGCGACCTGCCGGTCGCTGTGAGGGCGGCAGTCAGGTGGCCTTTGGCGGCATGCCTGCGGGAGGTCCACCGGTCTTGTGATTTCGGCAGCGGGTACGCCGAAGCCGTGGGACCGGCAGATCCCCCGCAGAAACGCTGCTGAATCCGCGTGACCGCGGGACCCGCCGAAGGCCGCCTGATTGCTGTGCTTGGGGCGGCAAAAAACATAGAGCCGCCCCTGCCTCTTTGGAACCCCCTTTCAGGTAGTTGAAAGCAGCTATCATATCCCCCCTCATTCTTCTCTTCTGCAGACTAACTAATCCCAGCCGCTCCTCATAAGTCATGTGATCCAGCCCCCTAATCATTTTTGTTGCCCTTCCCTGGACTCTTTCCAATTTTTCCACATCCTTCTTGTAGTGTGGGGCCCAAAACTGGACACAGTACTCCAGATGAGGCCTTACCAATGCCGAATAGAGGGGAATGATCACGTCACTTGATCTGCTGGCAATGCTCCTACTTATACAGCCCAAAATGTCGTTTGCCTTCTTGGCAACAAGGGCACACTGTTGACTCATATCCAGCTTCTCATCCACTGTAACCCCTAGGTCCTTTTCTGCAGAACTGCTGCTTAGCCACTCGGTCCCTAGCCTGTAGCAGTGCATGGGATTCTTCCGTCCTAAGTGCAGGACTCTGCACTTGTCCTTGTTGAATCTCATCGGATTTCTTTTGGCCCAATCCTCTAATTCGTCTAGGAGTCTCTGTATCCTATCCCTACCCTCCAGCATATCTACCACTCCTCCCACTTTAGTGTCATCTGCAAACTTGCTGAGGGTGCAGTCAGTGCCATCCTCCAGATCATTAATGAAGACATTGAACAAAACTGGCCCCAGGACCAACCCTCTGGGCACCCTGCTTGATACCGGCTGCTAACTAGACATGGAGCCATTGATCACTACCCATTGAGCCCGATGATCTAGCCAGCTTTCTATCCACCTTAAAGTCCATTCATCCAGTCCATACTTTTTTAATTGATCCTCAGCCCAAGTGAATTTTGCCCTTTGCTTGCCAATGGGTCCTTTTTTCTTCACTTTTCTCCAATATTGGTACTTTAAAAAATGGGCCCAAAGGTTTGAATATGTCTCTGTAAGTACTTTTAAAGTAGTGCTTTGCAAACCCATGCTTTAAACCAATTGGGGGCTGTTGTCAGATTCTGTTTTATGCAGGTACTGCCGATTTGCACCAGTGCGAGACTGGAATCAGGCCCTGTTACAGAATGTGAGCACCAATGTCAAACTTGCAGTCTGTGCTGCATACATCTTGAATTAACCGTGCTGATACCTTAGATGTGTCTGATTTATGGCAACTGAATAATGTGATTCAGTATTTATTATTCTTATCAATAGGTTAACTTTAAAATATTAACACTGTCATTCACTTCAGGCTGTGCAGAAACATTCTCCCATCGGGGTTACTCTACATCAGAAATGTTTGTGTGTTTATCCAGTCATGGCCACTGCAGTCAGAGTTCGATTTTTTTTTTTAAATGGCAATAATGTGTTGTGAAGAATTTTGAACATATTCGAATGACACAGGTTTGAAGTTTACCTACTGAAGCAGACATGGGTTAAGGCCAGAGCTCCAGTGTGTATGGTCCCTTCAAAGCTGTTTGGGAATTGGGAAGCACATGAAGAATCACAAGAAGAAATGTCCAGCTGAAATACAGAGCTCAGAGGCTATGGAGGCCACACACAGCCAAGCAAGGGCTCCTCGGCCCAGTAGTCTGAAGTCAGGCAGGCATGTACTCATAGGGTGAAATGCACCCCAGGGAAAGAGTCTCATACAAGGCTCTATATGCCATTTAATCCCCTCTTGACAGTTGGGCATAGGGCCTTATATGGGCCCTCTGTAGTGGGGTGAATTTCACCCAGGGAGTCTAAACCTTCCTGAATTAGCTATTAAAGAGTACAGTCAACTCCAATGGTGATTGGAGGGTGTTCAGCCACCCCTTTGATCTGGGACACGGTTTCCCTTCTTTCTATTAGCACGTTACAGCTGCATTGCAGCACCTGGGCCCAGGGCTAACAGTTACTTATAAGACAAAACAATTCTCTCAGGCCCCAGGTCAGGAAAGCACTTAAGCATGTGCTTAAGTCTATCCCTATTTTGGAAAGCATTTAAAGACATATTGAACTTTGACCATGTGCTTAAATCCCATTGACTTCAATGCGATTTAAGCATGTGTTTAAGTGGTTTGCTGAATTGGGATCTACGTGCCTACAAGCTATTTATATAAAAAAGTCTCTGGTGAAGAGGAAGTTCATCCTTAAATATTTATTAATGCAGGGCATATGAAGTTTGAAAATAATTTATTTTACACTGGAGGTTTTGGATAACTTACAGACAGTACAAATGTCATGTTGTGAATCTGGAAAGCGATCTTTAATATGATGGCATATATTTTGCAAGTGGTATGTAGAAAGCTATGCACATGGAATATCCCAAAACAGATGCAAGGTTTCCCAAATGCATTACATTCACATGACAGAATATTGCATTTGGTGTCACATCCCATGCAAGCACTAAACAAACCTGTGGGAAAGGAGTTGCTCTATCCTAAGAAATATCTTGCAAGAGCAGAACAGTGGAGAATTATGAGGGGTGGGAAATGAACTGGAGTGTGGAGTAATGCCAGACTCTGTGAAGGTTTTGATGCAAGGAAAGAAGCAACATATTGCAACTTT
The DNA here is from genome assembly GCF_028017835.1 of Emys orbicularis. Taxonomy (NCBI): domain Eukaryota; kingdom Metazoa; phylum Chordata; order Testudines; family Emydidae; genus Emys; species Emys orbicularis. The sequence continues at coordinate 12,366,121 of NC_088690.1, forward strand.
TAATACAGAGTTCCCACCTTGGAGGAAATTCTGCTTCTCAGCTGTTGCCACTGTCTGGGTTGATAACATGCAAGCAGTGTTATTATTCATTATTCACAAAGGTCCTGGATTCAAACCCTCATCTAAAAGCTGGTATTTACAAGAAAAGATAGATCTGATGCAGCAGCCATAAAAGAGTATTGTTAGCCTGAAGTATCCTTAGCATCAATGATCATCTAAATGTGATAGCAGGAGCAAACCCTCTAAGATAAAGCCCATTCCGTAAGTACTCTCAGAACACGAACAACAGAAAGAAATGAGGATGCCCCCCCATTTTGAGAGGTGTTTCTTGCAGCAAACATCTTTTGTACCTCAGAGTGTCGCATTTCTGTGGTAACTGGAAATGACACGGTACATGCCCCTGCAATTGTATGCACATTTGTGGCTGGGTCCTGCACCCACTGACTTCAGTGGGAACAAGATTGGATCCCTGGGGTGAAATCCTTGTTTAGTCAAAGTCAATAGCAAAACTCCCACTGACAGCATAAGGCCAGGCTTTCATTCCTGGTGAATGTGCAGGTTGCCTTCATTACCGGTTCTGGAATTTATTTAAAGATTGTTTATTTAAATGAATCAAAATGGATCCACTCTTCAAAATACTGACTGTACTTATGGCATGAGATTCCGATACTCCATCTATTCCTATATTTGACATCAGCTCCTTTTGTCCAGTGCAGAGAATGGCAGGGGTTGGGGGAGGTTGCCTGTGCCCATGGGTTAAAAGGGATTTAATGAATCACAGAAAATAATAGCTTAGACAGTAAAAGCATTCCCTTGTGGCTCTCCACATAAATTATGTGAACATATCATCAAAACATGATGATTTTTAGTTTAATAAATAAGGCCATATGTCAGTTAAAACAGAAAATCTGCACTGAACTATGATGTGGGTTATATGACACGTTTTAATTGGATGTCACTTTAATGGAAACAACTTTCCATAAAACTCATCCTAAAAGGGACCCTTTTAAATTGTCAAATATTAGTTGCTAAAACAACTTAATGCCGTATGGGTCTTTTGCTCCATATAATCAATTACAGAATGTTGGATTGGCATAATGGGCCACATTCTGCTCTCAGTAGCAGCAATGCAACTGCAGTGAGTTCCACAGGCTTATATCATTGGAACCGAGAATGGAATTTGGCTCACAGGGACAAAATTTCAAAGGAGCTTCAATTTGGCCTCTGCTCTTCTGTTTGAATGGACATTTTTTATTCTAAATTTGTGCGTGTCAAAGAACTCAGATTTGTTCTTGCAAATATCATTCGTACATCTGGAAGTCTAGCAAGTGCAACTCATTTTCTGCTCTCATGTCAAGTTTGCATGCACAAATCCTTTTTTTTTTTAAATTTATTATTATTAACACAGGCAAACTCTTAGCCCTGAAAAAAAGCAGACACAGATCTCCAGGTGAAAGACTAGAGATCACTTTTCTAAATCTGGTACAGTGCACTCTAGCAATGATTTTTAAAGAATTCATTTTAAGATTTACATTACACTATTTAAGTTTGTTTATATCTAAAAGCCTTGAACTGGAATACATTCTCCTCTCAATATACATTTGACTCTAGTTAACATTAATGGACATTATACACGAGACTGGAATTGATGGAATATGTAAAGGATGTAGATCTAGGCCAGGGGTGGGCAAACTTTTTGGCCTGAGGGCCACATTGGGGAATAGAAATTGTATGGCGAGCCATGAATGCTCATGAAATTGGGGTTGGGGTCCAGGAGGGGGTGCAGGCTCTGGGGTGGGGCTGGGGATGAGGAGTTTGGGTGCTCTGGGCTGGGACCGAGGGATTTGGAGGATGGGAGGGGGATCAGGGCTAGGGCAGGGGTGCGGGAAGGGTGCAGGTTCCAGCTGGGGGTGCGGGCTCTGGGGTGGGGCTGGGGATGTGGAGTTTGGGGTGTAGGAGGGTGCTCTGGGCTGGGATTGAGGGGTTTGGAGAGTGGAAGGGGGGGATCAGGACTGGGTCAGGGGTGTGGGGAGAGACTCAGGGCATGCAGGCTCCGAGCGGTGCTTACCTCAAGCAGCTTTCGAAAGCAGTCCCTTCTCTGGCTCCTATGTGGAGGCGCAGCCAGACGGCTCTGCACGCTGCCCCATCCGCAGGCACCACCCCTGCAGCTCCCATTGGAGCGCGTAGGAGCCGGAGTGGGGCCATGCTGCGGCTTCTGGGAGCCGTGTGGTGTGGCCCCCGACCCTGCGCCCCGGCTGGAGCGGGGCCGAGCTGCATGGTGCTGGTCACGGGCCGGCTTAAAACGGCTCCCCCGGGCTGTAGTTTGCCCACCCCTAATCTAGGTGGCAAATTCATTTAATAAATATGGTGTCTGAGGATGAAAATTAAGTAGGCTACAGTTGTTATTCTGGAGGCAAACTGATTATCCTAAAATTTAAAAAATTAATCAGTTTCTTGTTAATGCTGATCAAACAGTGGCCACTTACACTGGGCAGCATTAGAAAGTCGACATTTGCCAACAGCTACCACAACTGTTTTCTATATTTAAGTAAAGGAAAAACTGTCAAACCTCACCTACCACTATGTGGTAACTGTTGGCAAATGCTGACTCTTTAATGACAACCACTGTGATTTCATATCAAAGGAATACCCAGAATAGGAGATCTCGAATGACACTGACCAAGAGTTCCATTTCCAAGTGGTTGCCAATGTAATTACATTAGAGTAACACCATAATTTTTGAATGGTTGAAATGAAGTTGGATGGCACTAGCTAGCTTTTTTTTTGAACTAGCCATACACATGGAATAACGTTGCCGGCCTCAGCATATATTCACAAAAAGCAGCTGATGTATTTAGCATACACCTCTGATTTGCTCTAGCATTACCCATCTGCACGGGCATATATTGCTGCATATACTCTCCCCGATCTTAAATGTTATCCCTATGCCTATAGCACTTTGTCAGTATTTGTGGCAAGAAATGTGCACTACAAACTATCCCTTCATAGTCTAGGGTCTCCTTTGTTTGAAAAATAACAGCTACTGTTTCTAATCCATTTCCTTTTGATAACAAACACCGCACACGTAACTGATAAGGAAGACAATCACCTGATATCAGCCTATCCTCTTATAATAGAAGCGTTAGTACCCTCCCCTCTGAGAATCATCTAACACATTTAAGAATTAGGATTGGACCACCAACAAAGCCCTTAGTGAAAAGGGGCAGAGGCATTGTATTACAAAGCTTTTCCTTACAATGCCTGTTACTAGTTATTGTGGATCATTATGACTTTTATAATGACAGCAGCGTAAATCAGCAGGCTGAGCCTGAACAGAATGTTGTATCCTCCTCTACAAATGCAAACTCTTGTCCAAAGCTGGGATGCAATAATAAAAAACATTAGAAAAGGAATCAAATCTTTCTCAGGTTTATTTTGGTTTGATTTCTACAGAATGCATCCTGCATAATGCAGAAAGAAAAAATGCATAATGCCAAGAAAACCACAAAATCCCCTTAAAAGCTAAATTAGATGTATGTTTAAGTTTGAAATGGCATAAACGACATTTAAAACACGCTTCTGTTCCAATCAGAGCACTAAAACTTGTTTCAAATTATAAGGCTATTAAAATTAAAGAGTTCTATTCCGGCAGACCGAGTACTAATTGAAGTATTTGGTGTTCAAGTGTAAACACTGTTGATCCCTCATACCTTGTCTATAGCTCAAGCTTGCCACAGCAGAGATAGAATGCATAAAGGGCTAGCTGCATACATATGTTACTTCATTTTCAAATGTTAAGAAAGATGGAAGAGACCCTTACTTGAGAAGCGACACTGAGGGGAATGGCAATCAGAAAAGTATCACAACAAGGATGTGACTTTCACATTGGCCAGTAGTTGGGGAATATTATCAGTGTCAAAAACAAAACACTGAGGAAGTTTACTGCTTTAAAGCATTATTTCGCACACGAATGCTTACTAAATTGGAAATTATATGTATATAAAACCAGAGATGGTGTTACATCAGATCTTTGTTTGAGAATTTTTTCGGACCATACTGGAATTGACATGATCCAATCATTTAGTTTGTGATATACAAATAAAAAGAAAAACAAGTTATCATAAAAAAAGATGGAGTTGCAAATAAATAAATAAAAATACTTGACACAAAGTGATAATATCTAAGCTCTTATGCCTCGTGCCTTTGAAATGAGAAGGGAGAGCCATACTAGTGCTTGCTGGGATTAAAAAGTGTAGATAGGCACAAGAGGCATGAAGGACAAATTGTATTACAGAAGCCACTTTTAAGAAAGGAAATCTTATTATTCGTATTGGTCAAAAGTCCTGATATTCACAGGGTGGGTGCTCAGCATTTTCTGAAAATCTAGGCCCCATCTTGAGACACCATAAGGGACACCCAAAAATTGAGACACCTAAAAGCACTAGTTATTTTTCCAAATCGTGGCTTCTGTGGGTACATTTTATATGATACAACTGGCTGCATGTGGATCCTAGATCTGATATTTTGAGTCTGACCAAACCCAGCACTCTACAGGGGAATAAACAAAAAAAAGTTTTGCCTTCCTCCATATAAATTACATTTGCTTTAGATTTTATTTTTAGTCAAAGTGATTGTCACCCATGTATTTAAGTGGGATGGCAGAAGATACAGAATTGTGAGAGGAGCATACAACATTTGCCTACATGTCAGCTTTCCTGTGTGTTATTTTGTCAGTCATCTGCATGTCATGCCGGTATTTCCTACATCAAAAGTCACTCTCATTAGTCAGTTGAAATCTTTAAACAAAAATATATTTATGAATGCAGAATATAAATTCCATGTTCAAAAACTCCAGTAGGCTTAGGTGCTCAATTGTTCCTTTAAGGCACAGACCTTCTTTGGGGCTGGAGCATAGACACACTGCCTCAGGGAAATGTCAGGAGACATTTGCCTGGACGAGAGACAATTCACTCCAGAGGGTCACAGAGGAAAGGCACTTTCTGCCCATCCCTGTTGCCTCTGTGAGGCTAGTGCCAACAGCAGCACTATCCCTGCATAGTCCTGGTGCGCCTTCCGTGGAAAGCCTGCCATTATGTCTCTCCCCCACTGGCACAACCATGGAGTTGCTGGACACAATCTTGAAGCCAGATTTTTAAACGTATTAAGGCACCTGACCAGTGCTTACTTTGTAACAAAAGAAGTGCCGGGGCTCAAGCAATTTTTTTTTTACTTTCATAACTAAGGCAGAAAGCCCAGAGGTGTTGGGGCTATGAACTGCCAAGCCTGGCAGTGCCGAGGGGTCAGCCCTGGCACAAATGAAGCGCTACATCTAACTCCCACTGAAATCTGGCCCCTGGCCTTATTTTATTTACTTTTAGGCCAGACAAGTGAGACCTGCTGAAAGTGTGCCCCTTAGGCTATGTCTACACTGCCCCAAAGTTCGGACTATAGGGGTGTGAATATCAGTGCACACCAAAGTGCTGTACTGTAACTCCCTCGTGTGGATGCTGCAGGCGGAAACTCAAAGTTTCCTAGTTTGCATTAATGGAGTCCTGTTTGAAGAGGACTATGCTAAAGTGAACTAGGAACCCTTTAGTTCGTGTCTGCATGCAGCATCTACATAGGGGAGTTACGGCACAGCACTTTGGTACTCACTACTGCTGGTGCCCCTGTAGTCCAAACCATGGGCAGTGTAGACATAACCTTAGACGAGGGCCCAGTTCTGCAACAGCTCAGCATGTGGATTGCCCATTAATGTTTATGAAAGTTCTGCAGGTTCAGCTCCTGCGGAATCAGAGTCTGTAAGCGAACTTGCAAGTTCAGGAGAAGCTTTAAAAACACACACAAACTTTTGCCAACTGTTGCTACCCAGTTATGGCACGTCTCTCCTACGCAACATACAAGAGAAAACTAATAGTCTCAGAGGCCAATGTGTATAACAGCCGGCAAATGCCAGCTTTCAATAGTGGCCTGGTATGATGCTTGCCAGTGGTGGTGGAAGTGGGGAGTTTGCGTGTGGAACATTATCAAGTATTTCCTTGATCTGCAAAAAGGATTTTAAATATGCTCAGAACAAAATATAATTGCCTAAGGAAATCAGTAAATCTATGCCTCCATCATAACTATGCTGCTCATCTAGCACTAGGCAGCCAATCTTTCACATATAATTCTGTAAACATTTCAAGTATAAGAACCATAGCCGAGGTATCAATAACAGTAACTTATTATGAAGCCTTTACCCGCCTCCCCCTCTGACCCCCCAATAACAACTGTCAGGCAATCCTGGCAATGTCACAAGCATAGCAATGATTCAGTTGGCAGATTTCAGTGGATTATTGTGGCCAATTTGGAAAAACACTCTAATAAGCATTACTTTCCAGAAACCAATATAAATCTGGAAGAGGGGATTATTAAACCCAGAGAAAGTACAACAAAAGACATTAATTGCATTTTTGGAAGGACCTTTTGTATTAAATTATTACCTGCTAGTTTGTAAGGCAAATATATAGATTAAAAACCACTACCGTGACAAAGAATTTATTTATATTGGCTATGTATACTATAGGAAACTTACATTGTGTGTGTGTGTGTGTGTGTGTGTGTGTGTGTGTGTGTGTGTGTGTGTGTGTGTGTGTGTGTGTGTGTGTGTGTGTGTGTGTGTTGTGACAAAGTTCCTCCTCTATCTTGGTGGGTCCTGCGCTTATTGGCGGATTTTCTTGCCTCAGAGATTCACCATGTGGGTTGGGGAACAGCTCAGAGACCTTCCCCTCTGGAAGAACCCACAGTCCAGGTCAATTGGGAGGTCTGGGGGGAACCCGGGCCTGCCCTCTACTCTGGGTTCCAGCCCAGGGCCCTGTGGACTGCAGCTGTCTATAGTGCCTCCTGTAACAGCTGCATGACAGCTACAACTCCCTGGGCTACTTCCCCATGGCCTCCTCCAAACACCTTCCTTATTCTCCCCACAGGACCTTCCTCCTGGTGTCTGATAATGCTTGTGCTCCTCAGTCCTCCAGCAGCACACCCTCTCACTCTCAGCTCCTTGCGCCTCTTGCTCCCAGCTCCTCACACTCCCACCACAAACTGAAGTGAGCTCCTTTTAAAACCCAGGTGCCCTGATTAGCCTGCCTTAATTGATTCTAGCAGGTTCTTCTTAATTGGCTCCAGGTGTCCTAATTAGCCTGCCTGCCTTAACTGGTTCTAGCAGGTTCCTGATTACTCTAGTGCAGCCCCTTCTCTGGTCACTCAGGGAACAGAAAACTACTCATCCAGTGACCAGTATATTTGCCCTCTACCAGACTCCAGTACCCCACTGGTCTGGGTCTGTCACATATCCCTCCCCCCTGCTCAACGCCAAGGGGTTGGGCAGCTTGGGATGCCAGCCAGTGCACACGTGACAAGCCATCGGCGTTGCCATGACGGCTCCCTGCTCTGTGTTGCACACGGAACTGGAAAGGTTGGAGGGATAAGAACCATCTGGTCACCCTTGTGTTCTTCTCCTTGTTCCGCTGCATCCATTGAAGAGGGGCATGGTCGATCACGAGGACAAATCTGCGCCCGAGCAGGTAGTAGCGCAATGTTTCCATGGCCCATTTTACAGCGAGGCATTCTCTCTCCGCCACTGCATATTTTTGTTCCCTTGGAAGGAGTTTCCGACTGAGGTATAGAATTGGGTGTTCCTCCTCCCCGACCATCTGTGATAGAACGGCCCCCAACCCTACTTCCGATGCATCCGTCTGCAGGATAAACTCCTTGGTGAAATCAGGGGCTATCAGTACGGGGTTACTGCAGAGGGCAGTCCGTAGGTCTGTGAATGCTTCCTCTGCTGCGTCAGACCATCTCACCAGATCAGGTCCACGGGCTTTCACTAGGTCTGTCAGGGGGCTTGCCCTTGTGGCAAAGTGGGGGATAAATCGTCGGTAATACCCTACCACACCTAGGAACGCCCAGACTTGTTTCTTGCGACTTGTTCGGGGCCAATTTTGGATGGCCTCTAACTTGTTCACTTGGGGTTTTACCAAACCTTTTCCCATAATGTAGCCAAGATATTTGGCCTCTGTAAACCCTACAGCGCACTTGGCAGGGTTTGCTGTAAGGCCAGCTCGCCTGAAGGTATCGAGGACTGCCTCCACCTTCTCCAGGTGGGTTTCCCAGTCTGGGGTATGAATGACCACATCGTCCAAGTAGGCAGCAGCATAACTGTTATGTGGGCGTAATAGCTTGTCCATGAGGCGCTGGAAGATAGCTGGGGCCCCATGTAGTCCAAAAGGGAGGACAGTATATTGAAAAAGACCCTCTGGTGTAGAGAACGCAGTCTTTTCCTTTGCGTCTTCTGCAAGGGGAATCTGCCAGTACCCCTTTGTCAAGTCTAGGGTAGTCAAGTACCGGGCATTACCCAGACGGTCCACTAGCTCATCTATGCGAGGTATGGGGTACGCGTCGAACTGGGATACTTCGTTTAGTCGCCGGAAGTCGTTGCAAAATCTTGTGGTGCCATCAGGTTTGGGCACCAGCACGATTGGGCTGGACCACTGACTGTGGGATTCTTTGATGATCCCCAACTCCAGCATTTTTTTTACTTCTGCTTTTATTTCCTCCCTTTTTGCCGCTGGCACCTGATAGGGCCTCATTGTTACTCTGGCCCCAGGGTTCGTGACGATGTGGTGATATGTCTCGGTTGTTCGACCCGGTTTTGTCGAGAATACATCTTGGTTCCGGAAGATCATCTCAGACTCCTCATTCTTCTGGTCTGGTGTTAAATCGGGAAACACTCTCACCTGTTTGGAAGGCTTGTTTTCCTGGGTTAGGTCTTTTTGGACCGTTGTGCATGCCTCTTGTGCATGCCAGGGTTTCAGAAGGTTAACGTGATAAATCTGTTCTTGTTTTCTGCGTCCTGGCTGCCGCACTTTGTAGGTTACTTCCCCCACGGGTTCAACCACCTCATAGGGCCCCTGCCATTGGGCCAGAAGCTTGCTTTCTGCCGTGGGTACCAACACCATAACCCGATCCCCTGATTAGAACTGTCGCACTTTTGCCTGGCGATTGTAATGGATTCGCTGGGCCTCCTGTGCCTTCTCCAAATGTTCCCATACAATAGGGGTAACCCGGGCTATCCGGTCTCGCATCTGCATTACATGCTCTATTATATTTCTCCCCTCATTGGGTTCCTCTTCCCAGATCTCTTTGGCGATATCTAGTATGCCACGGGGGTGACACCCGTATAATAACTCGAAGGGGGAAAACCCAGTTGAGGCCTGAGGTACCTCCCGGATAGCAAACATAAGGTAGGGTAGTAGGGTGTCCCAATCCTTCCCGTCCCGACTTACCACCTTCCTTATCATAGCCTTGAGGGTTCGGTTAAACCTTTCTACCAACCCATCAGTCTGCGGATGGTAGACCGAAGTTCTCAGGGTATGTATATGGAGCAGCGTACAGAGGTCCTTCCTTAGCTTCGACATAAATGGGGTTCCTTGGTCGGTTAATATCTCCTTCGGTAGCCCCATTCGGGCAAAGATCCCCACCAGCTCTTTGGCTATAGTTTTAGAGGCCGTGTTCCGCAGGGGGACGGCTTCTGGGTAGCGAGTAGCATAGTCCAAAACAACAAGTATATATTGGTGGCCCCGAGCCGTCTTCTCCAGGGGTCCCACTAGGTCCATGGCTATTCGCTCAAAGGGGACCTCTATGATGGGAAGGGGTACTAAAGGTGCCCTCAAGTGGGGACGGGGACTGTGCAGCTGACACTCCGGGCAGGAGGCACAGTACCTCCGCACTTCTTCATGTACTCCGGGCCAGAAGAACCGTCGTAGGACTCGTGCCAGGGTCTTCTCTACCCCCAAATGCCCCTCAAAAAGATGACTATGAGCAAGACTTAATACAGCGTTCTGGTGTTTTTGAGGTACTAGGATCTGCTGTACCTTCTGCCCTTGTACTGGTGCAACCCGGTATAAGAGATCCTTCTTCATTATGAAGTAGGGTCCTGGTCCCTGGGTTTTCCCTTCCACGGGTACCCCATCTATTTCAGTCACCTCCTTCCTAATGTTGTCATACCTTGGGTCTTCTGCCTGGTCCCGTCCAAAATTTCCTCTCCCGGGGCTAATCTGCCCAAGATCTAGGGGCCCAGTCTCTGTTGCCTCTACTGGTTCAGAAGCATTAGGGTGGGGGTCAGACTCAGGTGCTTCTCCCTCCTGCGTGGCCTCCTTTTCAGCTGCGCGGGTCCGCCTACCTACAAGAGCGACCCTCTGGCTTTGGGTCAGTATTCGGGTTCCCAAGGCCTTAGCTGCCCTTCTTTCCCTTTTTGTCTTTCTACCCTGTCTGGGAGTGGAGAACAAATCTGGGGATATTTCAGAGAAGATTGGGGGTTGACAGTCTGCTGTGGATGCCTCACCAATTTTAGGGTCCCCATCTTTCTCCAATCCCCCTACTGGGAGTAAATTTCCAAACCCTGGGAAGTCCCTCCCTATGAGCACCGGGGTATGGGAGTTTAGGGACTACACCTGCTGCTAACTCAGTAGTGTTCTCTTGGATCTCGATTTTTACTGGGATGGTGGGGTAGTAACTAACTGTCCCATGGACACATGTTATCCCCGTACGTTTAGCCTGTAGCAGCTGACTACGCTTCACGAGCTTCCTGGAGATAAGCGTGATAGCACTCCCCGAATCAACCAGTGCCGTGGTCCCTACCCCATTTAGTTTCACTGGTCTGGTATACATATGTGGGGTTAGTGAGACCCCCACAAGGTGGATTAGGGAGCATGGATCTGCCCAGTTCCCCAGGTTACACTGCATAGGCTCCTCAGCATTGGGACACTGTGCAGCTATGTATCCCCACTCCCCGCAGGCATAACATCTGTATGGAGCCCTAGGCGTTCCCCGGTCTCTTGGTTTGGGCAGTCTAACATCATGATCCTCTTCTCCCTCAGTGCTCCGACTCTTTGTGGCCTCTGATGGGTCTTCAGCCTCTCTCTTTTTCCACCTGGGCCCTCCTGGTGGCCCAGTCACCCGAACTTTAGGGCTTGGTGTTGCTAGTTTAACCCCGGGTGCCTCTTCCTTAACTGGTCGGGTCAGCTCCCTCGCTGTCCTTCGCTTCTCTACCAGGGCGACAACCTCATCATAAGTGGAGGGTTCGTTCTGGCTTACCCAGGCACGAAGGTCTGGTGGTAGTCCCCTCATGTATCGGTCGATGACCAGAACCACTAGTATCTCTTCCGGACTCCGGGACTCTGTTTGCAACCACTTTCGTGCGAGATGGATGAGGTCATACAATTGGGACCGCGGGGTTTTGTCTTCCTGGTACCTCCAACCGTGATACTGCTGGGCCCGCACTGCTGTCATTACCCCAGATCTGGCCAGGATCTCTGCTTTCAGCTGGGGGTAGTCTGCTGCAGCCTCTTCAGGCAGATCATGGTAGGCCTGCTGGGCGTCCCCACACAGGAATGGGGCAAGGATGTCAGACGACTGATCTCGAGGCCAGGCCTCCCGTAGGGCTGTCCTCTCAAAGGCCAGAAGGTATGCCTCTACATCATCCTTCCATGTCATTTTCTGCAGCCAATGGCTGGCCCGTATGAGCCGTTTCCCATCATGGCCGCGATTCAGCTCTGTAAGGGACTCTACCTGGTTTACCAGTGCCCGCAACATAGCTCAGTCTTGAGCAGCCTGGTCAATCAGCGGGCGATTAGTCTCTTGCTGCAGCCGCACTGCCTCCTGTTGGGCGGCTGCCTGGACACGGGTAGCCTCCTGCTGGGCCACCGTAGCTTGTATCAGTGCCCGCACTACGTCATCCATTGTGGTGAAAAAAAATATACCCTCTCCTTTTTTTGTTTTGTTTGTTTTTTGTTGTTGTTGTTCTTTTTATTTTTTTAAATCACCCTCCTTCTTCTGCCGTGCTGTGCACCCCAAGATCCCACTCCTGACACCAGTGTGACAAAGTTCCTCCTCTATCTTGGTGGGTCCTGCGCTTATTGGCGGATTTTCTTGCCTCAGAGATTCACCATGTGGGTTGGGGAACAGCCCAGAGACCTTCCCCTCTGGAAGAACCCACAGTCCAGGTCAATTGGGAGGTTTGGGGGGAACCTGGGCCCGCCCTCTACTCTGGGTTCCAGCCCAGGGCCCTGTGGACTGCAGCTGTCTATAGTGCCTCCCGTAACAGCTGCATGACAGCTACAACTCCCTGGGCTACTTCCCCATGGCCTCCTCCAAACACCTTCCTTATTCTCCCCACAGGACCTTCCTCCTGGTGTCTGATAATGCTTGTGCTCCTCAGTCCTCCAGCAGCACACCCTCTCACTCTCAGCTCCTTGCGTCTCTTGCTCCCAGCTCCTCACACTCCCACCACAAACTGAAGTGAGCTCCTTTTAAAACCCAGGTGCCCTGATTAGCCTGCCTTAATTGATTCTAGCAGCTTCTTCTTAATTGGCTCCAGGTGTCCTAATTAGCACCTGCCTTAACTGGTTCTAGCAGGTTCCTGATTACTCTAGTGCAGCCCCTTCTCTGGTCACTCAGGGAACAGAAAACTACTCATCCAGTGACCAGTATATTTGCCCTCTACCAGACTCCTGTACCCCACTGGTCTGGGTCTGTCACAGTGTGTGTGTGTGTGTGTGTGTGTGTGTATATATATATATATATATATATATATATATATATATATATATATATAATCATCCACACAAACACTATGCCCATTTATGGCATTATATTACCAATACATTTTATTATTTATCTATCTATGTCGGTCTATAGATACAATTATGGTTAGAATAGTTAATATTAAATGTAATTATATTATAACTTAGTCCTGCCATGAGTGCAGCGGACTAGACTAGATGACCTCTCGAGGTCCCTTCCAATCCTACTATTCTATGTATACACATTTACACACAACTTCAGCAAGGCATCCGACTTCAGTAGGACACACATAACGAGCATAATGGGTTGAAAAATGTGTATATCAACACACTAAAGGGTCACACATTTTGTTGCATATGTAGGCTGAGGCTGTAAACCCAGATAGGCCCCTCGCCCCAATACGGCCAGCACACTATGCCCTTCCCTCCCTCTTTCTCCCCTAAGGTTCATAGATAGTCTTACAACAATGTTTCTTAAACTGAATCTACAGGATTGGGAAGATTTTCCAAACTTTGTAAGCAATGGTTTACATACACATTTTTCTTTAATTGAATACATACAAGTTTGAAAATAGATGGGTCTGCTCCAAAACCTGTTGAAATCAATGAGAATGTTTCCCTTGACTTTGGTAGGTTTTGGATCAGGCCCTTTATGCAAAAAATAAATTACCGTCATTAATTATTGTACCATTTGGGATAGTGTGAAAAGAATGATAGAACAACCACAAGACTTTTTTTGGATGTTCAAATGCTGGATGATTGAAGGAAGGACTTACCACTGTTGTTGAGCAGCACTTTCAAGACCAAACAATGGATTCTTATAATAATATAATGTAACTGCTGATATTCGCCCCCTCCTGCCCCCCCCCCCCATTTTCAGGCTATTTGGGGTTTGTATTTTTATGTTATGTCTGCATGCATCATTTATTTATCTTTCTAAAACTTTGATGGGATTTCTGAACTTAAAAAAAAAAAATCTTTCCTCACAAAATGAACTCTGTTCCTCATTGGAACTGGTACTCTAGCAACAAGGCAGAGATGAATAGTGATATCAGTGAAAATCTAAACATACATACATAATATGGCCTCCCATATGACCAAAGCCAGGGGAGAAGTCTTTACGTATTTAACAAAATAAATGTAGAGCCTAGAGTCCTTTGGACTCAAAATTACTACTAAGAAATAAATCCAGAACGACTTAGGAAGCCCAATGCCAAAATAACCACCACCACCTTGGAGACAGCTCTGCAATGCAAACCAAAAAGCCAACCAAGAAGGTAGCAAGATCAGAAATATCCAAGTAAAACACATAGGCAGGACTGCAGCTGGGTCACAAGCCTCCTACACAGCTGCTGTCTCCCTTCTTAGAGAAGGAATAAAAGCCTGCTTCCTGAAACATGAACTTACACTTCTCTTCTGTACTGAATACTTCATGTATGTTGCTTCCAAGTACAAACCCCATCACCACAGTGGTTAAGCACCTTCTGAACACTTAAAAATAGAAACCCTCTTTACTGCACTAGGATCCTACTGTACTTCGTGTTCTACTGTAACACGCTGAAGTCCTCAGCTCCCACAGGATATTGGACATTGCAGAGAAGTAAAAACAGGATTTTCAACCTTTTACTGACTTCCGCAACCAACAAAAATCCATTGGCAAATGGGTGAACCCATCCCATGCAGACTTGCATTGCCTGCCAGTGCTACGACTAGGGTTGCCAGGCGTCCGGTTTTGACTGGAATTTCAATTACTGGCATTTTTCAAGATTTTGAAATTTTGTCCCAACTTGAGATGGGAAAAATTTTCAAAAAACTTTGAAAATTCTCACGGGATGGGAGAAACATTTCCCACCCAGCTCTAATAACCACGCTTTGATTAACTGGGGGTTGGTTAGTCGAAGTTGTGAGCTAAGATCAAGTGTAGTTAGTCTGTGGTTCCAGTTCTCCTACCCTAGAGGTCAAGGGGAGTTTTGCAGGGGGATTTCAATGCAGTCAGGAATTGGCTCTAGGAGTCTGCAGAGAGTTAAAGCTAGATTCTGGATGGAATCCTCCTTGGGGTTCCAACTGCTTTGCTACCCCTCTGCATCCGCTCCTCCATGCCTGAGGACAGAAACCTACCCTTATTTTAGAAAATATATCTCTACATTTATCGAGATAACCACCATGTCACCCCTCAAAAAACAAATCAAAACAAAAAAGCCTGCACCAATTTGAAAGGTAAATGCTGTGTCCGCTTCTATTACATTACAAAACATTTATCAAAATTTATCAGAACCAGACTCAGGCCATGAATAAAGCTATTATACATGCACAAATGTGGGAACAACCTGGAAATCAGGATTAAGGGCTCTCTGTGTTCTTCATCTTTCACAGTTTTAATTAAAATTGGCTGCAATCAGTCCTGGAAATTAGACAGTCCCACTGCAGTTGTTTACTAGTAACTGTACTTAAGCTACATTCGCCAGTATTCTATATTTACTATTTTCTTAAATACTCATCAGTGCCTTTGAATGCATGAAGAGACAGAGTTAAAACAATTACAACATTTTCAGTGTAACATTGCAATCAAAAGCATACACTTTAATATACTAGTTTAATCGTCTGTTATGTCTAAGTTGGCTGTTTTGCACACTGGATTTCTGTACTTTAAGTAATTCCTGGGCACAATACCATAGATTTGGAGTAATACAGTGCCATGATTTTATGAAAAAATATGGTTTTGTTTAAGTTGCATTTAGATGCTTTTACAATTTGTCTCTGGAAAACTGAGCTTGAAAACTCCAAAGTAAATTAGTTTAGTGTGAATTTAAGTAACATTCATCCCAATAATGAAAACATACACAGAAAGAGAAACTTTTGCAACTAAGGAACATTCATAATGAAATGTTAAGACACATAAGACTGGTCACACTAATAAATTAGGATTACCAGGTACTTGCGGATACACAAGCATTCAAAAGTCTAAGAGCCATTTACTGTTTTAGAGCCATGTATGGAAATCTAATTAATATAAATTACACTAATGGGAATTCCAGCTCTGCATAGATAATCGGCAGTATATGGTCTTAGTCTTTAAGGGCTCTCTTTATAATTACTGCAAATATTTTGGTCCCTTTGACTTTATAAACGGAGATATATTTTCGCCTTGATAAAAGGAAAATTTCCCAGGTTACCATAGACTCATATGCTAAAATCTGGATGGGTTTTTTTTTTGGCCCAAACCCTCCAAACTGGCATGTTCTAATTTGTACACATCTGTTAAACGTGAAGTCACAAAGCGTACCACTGAGGGAAAGACATGCAATGAACTGGCTAGAGTTTTATGTGTACCACTGCCTTCCATTGGATGCACTTAGTAAAACTGCTGAGTTTTTCTAAGCATAATATAGAAATAGCCAGGCTTCATTTTGACTCTTGTTCTCCCAAAGCAGAAAAGAGAAGACAACTGTCACAGATTCCCACAAACCCACTCTCAGATGTTTTCTTTACCCTACACCTTTTACTACCAGCAAAAATAGGGCCAAATGCCAGCTGGTGTAAGCTGGCAAAACTCCATTGGCCTGTAGTTCATTAGCATTGAAAACGGGGCAGTTAAAAAACAGTTCAACACATAACATTAGGTTCTTCAGGGTTGTTATAAACAATTAGAATGGAAGTCTGTAGGAGGACTGCTACACCCATTTCTCTCTTAGAACAGCATACGCCATTCAGAAATTCATAGGATGTGTTTCTTTAAGAATAACTTGTATGTATCGTAGCCCACATCCTATGGGAGAGAATGTTCAAAGTGGGCCTCAACCTATAGTTCTGTGTCCAAAAAACTCTGCATTGCACACACAAATCCATCATATAGATACCTAATAAGGTTGCCTGCATCTGTAAAAAAAGGAACTGCTCATTCAAAATTGCTGGTGCAAATATTAAGGTAGTTTTTACAGCTACTAAGGTGAACTAGAATGCTGCAAGTTTCATGAACACCAGAAAGTTCCACAGAATCTCAAACATGCCAAAGTAAAATATAAAGTCAACTACCTTACACTTTTGTTCATTCATTTTCTTGCCTCGTCTCTTCATTAGCACAGATATTGGTGCTTAAGTGAGGAGCTGCTCCTTCCTAACTAGAGATGGGTCAAACCTCCCCCTCTCCCCCCGCTCAAAATCAGACCCAAATGCCCCAGAATTTTGGTAAGATTCAGCTCACTCTGAATCTTTGATTGCCTCAATGTCTGCATTTGAACACCCCTGAATTCTGAGGAAGTTTGGACCAGGCCTTTACAGTGCAGGTCTTTATATCCAGCCCATATTCTCTACATCCTTGACTCCACAGTAAGAGTCAAAACTGTCCATTTGTCACATTGCATTCCTTTCTGTGGCAATGGCTGGTGAGGTCAAAAGCACAGAACAGATGCTGCATTAGCATCCAGCAGAAGGAAAAGCTGGGAAGGAGAAAAATCTTATCCCAATATAAGCTGAATCTGATAATAAAAAAGGAAACACAGAAAGCGGCTGCCCTAGTAAACTGATTTTTCTATCCCATAGTTGCTACTTTTCATACCCTGGGATCCTTGGATGGACAGGATTATATGGCCCCATCCTACACAGTGCTGGGTGCTTCCTGAGTGGTGCTCATCACCAGTCATCTTCAATTCCCATTGACATCAAAGGAATATGAGGATTAAATAAACTAATGATGCCCTGGGAGCACAGATGCTCACAGGTTCTTGACTTTCAAGCTGTATGTCTACACTGCAAAAAAAACAAAAAACAAAACCACACACTGTGGCAGCGAGTCTCAGCTCCTTCTACACACTCTGCCTTATGCTACAGCCTAAAAATAGCAGAGTAGAGGTTCCACTCCGGCTGGAGCTCAGGCTCTGAGACCCACCTCACTTGCCAGATTTCAGAGCCGGAGCGGGAACATCTATGCTGCTATTTTTAGCGCTGTAGTGCGAGCCCCGTGACCTGGCCTCTGAAACTCGCAGCCGTGAATTTTTTTTTTTTTTTGCACTGTAGATCGTTCATGCACATCTTTATCACGTGCCTCATTATTCAGACACTGATTTTCATAGAAAAGTGTAAGTCAGAAATGGAAGATACCTATTAAGTCATGTATCAGGGGGTAGCCGTGTTAGTCTGTATCTACAAAAACAACAAGGAGTCTGGTGGCACCTTAAAGACTAACAGATTTATTTGGGCATAAGCTTTCGTGGGTAAAAACCCACGAAAGCTTATGCCCAAATAAATCTGTTAGTCTTTAAGGTGCCACCAGACTCCTTGTTGTTTCTATTAAGTCATGTAGCCCGGTTAAAGTTCAAGATGGTTCGCTACAATATATTTCTCAATGCTTTGTCCAGTCCAGTTTTAAGTGATTCAAAAGATGGGGCTTCTATTAATTCCCCTAGGAAATTATTCCACACTCTAGAAGACGCAGTTAGGAAATATTTACTGAAGGTCAACTTCAAATTTCTCATTGCTCAGCTTCTTCCTATTACTCTTATTTATACCCCCTGCACGCTCCTAAACAATTCCTCCCCTTCCTTGTTTTCCCCCCTTAGTCCTTGCTGGAGTAAGCTAGACATACTTAATTCATTTAATCATTCCTTAAAAGCCTCTCTCTCCATTCCCTCAACCATTTTTAAATTTCCCGTCCTTTAGATGAATGCCAAAGATACTAACCTGAGAGATGGATATTTGCCATGAAGAAACAGACCTCCTGTAATTCCAAGAAGTTTAAAACATGAGAGCTTGAAGGCTGCTAGTCGATCATTGGATAGGCTTTTTACAATATTAAAAAAAATATTAATCAAAATATGTGTGTTTTAAAAGAGGCAACAGAATTGCTGTTTTTCATAAAAAAAGATCATATTATAATGCAAGTACTAGCAATATAGGAATTCCCATAGCATATCAGCCCAGTGGTCCATTTAGTTCACACCATTCCAGGGATCCATCTACTGAAAGTGGTCAGTACCAGCAGCGTCAGCGAAGATGCAAGAAACCTCTGGTGGATAGTTATGGCATAGCCTACCCTTAGGGAAATTTCTTGACCTATGTTTGGCTCTTGACCTGGACATGAAGGTTTGTAGCCCTGAATGCTGTCAATAGCCATAGACATGTCTAATCTTTACATGAATGAATCCTACCAATCTTTTGCAATCACAGATACAGTTACTTACAGATAGTGCCACAGGGTAAGAAGGTTTTATACGTTTTCTGACATCCTGCTTTATTGGAAAGGCCCCCTCTTGGCTGGTGAGAGAATTGATTGCAGAGAGGCAAGCAGGCATCTTTTCAAACATCAGAAGTGGCACTGTCAAGGATACACAATACTGAGACAGATCTGCTGCCCGTTTCCTGTAAGTGCAAACAACTTCTGTGATGCAGACTCATTGGTAGCGCCTATGAGTGTAGCTATTATGACTTGTGTCATTCAAGAAGGCCCTTGTTTTCTATGGAAAAAGCATGGTTAGCTGTTAGAGCAATCTGGGGATTTGGGTTCTATTAATTATCCTGTCACTGGCTTGCTGTGTGATCTTATGTGAAGTCATTTAACCTCTCCGAGTCACAGCTTTCCCATCTTGTCCAATGGGGATAAAAATCCATGCATCTTCCTCACTTGCAAGGTGCCATTTAAGTGCAAAGTGTTTCATATTCGCATTCAGCTGCACCATTTAGTGAATCACGTCTAGACACTGGTATGCAACTGTGTTCCTTTGGCATTATTTGGACAACCTACACTCTTTCATGCTTCATGAAAAATGTAGTTTTAGTACGTCAGAATAGAGCTCTAACACAAAAATGATGATTACTGTACCAAACATTTGGATAATGCGTACCCATTAGAAACACTAATTAATCAGTCCTTGTAGCGAAGTGAGACTCACCGGCGTGGCGCCTCCTGCTGGTCATCCTGGGAATTAGCTCTTGTCCAGCCTGGAGTGCTCTCTACAGGCTGGTGTCTCACCTGCCTTAGGGCTCCCGTGTCCCTCCTGGACCCCAGTGCCCCTTACCTTGGGGTTCTGCCCCAACAGGACCCCCACTTTCTGGGTCTCCCCTCCCAGGTGAGCCCCCAGCCCTCTCACCCACCTTGTCTCAGTGGCTACTGCCAGTAGTCATCTAGCCCCCGCTCACTGGGGCAAACTGCAGTCCGTAAAAGGCCACTCATCATTGGCCAGGGGGTCGGACCAGCTGCCTCTGCCTAACCCTGGGCTGCAGCCTCTGCAACCCCAGTACCCATTTTGGCCTTTAACCAGGCCTGCAGCCTGGGGATTTGCCAGGCTGGAGCTCCCCAGCTCCTCTGGCCTTTCCCCAGCCCTGCTCTGTACCCTGAGCTCCCAGGCAGCCAGGTCCTTCTCCCTCCAAAATTGGAGAGAAACTGACTCAGCTCCTGGCTCACAGCCCTTTTATAGGACCAGCTGTGGCCTGACTGGGATGTGGCCCCAGCTGTGGCTGCTTCCCCAATCAGCCTAGCCTTTTTTAGGAGCAGGGCAACTGCCCTGCTACAGTCCTCTAAAGTCCCCAATAAGGTATGCAAATACTGTTATCCCCATTCTGCAGAGGAGGAAACTGAGTCAGAAGAGAAGTGAAGTGAAGTGAACTGCTCAAAACCACACAACATGTCAATGTAAGAACCAGAACTGGATCTCAGGGCTTGTCTACACTACAAAATTAGGTCGGATTTATAGAAGCCGGTTTTATAGAAACCGGTTTTATGCAGCCGACTGTGTGTGTCCCCACATAAAATGCTCTAAGTGCATGAAGTCGGCGGACCGCGTCCACAGTACCGAGGCTAGCGTCGACTTCCGGCGCATAGCACTATGGGTGCCTATGGGTACCTATCCCACAGTTCCCGGAGTCTCCGGCGCCCATTGGAATTATGGGTTGAGATCGCAATGCCCGAATGATGCAAAGCAGTGCCGCGGGGGGTTCTGGGTACATTGCGTCACGCACCTCCCCCGCCGTCACAGCAACGGCAGACAATAGATTCGCGCCTTTTTACCTGGGTTACCTGTGCAGACAACATACCACGCCAAGCATGGAGCCCGCTCAGCTCAGCTCACCGTCACCATATGTCTTCCGGGTGCCGGCAAACGTGGGACTGCATTGCTAAACAGCAGCAGCAGATTACTGCCTTTTGGCGGTAGACGGTGCAGCATGAGTAGTAGCCTTCATCGGCGCTCGGGATGCTGGTAGCTGTGGGGCTGGCAGCCGTAGGGCTGCATTGCACCAGCCCCTTGCCTTTTGGCAGTAGATGGTTTATTACGACTGGTAACCGTCCTGTCAGTATTGTCTGCTGAGCATCCAGAAGAGGCCGAGGGCAATCTGGGTGCTCAGCAGATCTGAAAGAAGAGCTTTCCTCAGGTCTGAAAGCAAGTAAATTTAGAGGTTGCCTGAAATGCTCATAGATTATTGTAGCCTGAGCGCCTTTACCGATCCTTCTGGCTACTGTACAGCAGCAACCCCTTGCCTTTAACCGTCCTCGTTGGACAATGATGGTTACCAGTCGTAGTATACTATTTGCTGCCAAGTATTGTCTGCTAAGCACCCAGAAAAGGCCGAGGGCGATCTGGGTGCTGGCAGACATGTGGCTGGCACACGTGGGGCTACATTGCTACACAGCAGCAACCCCTTGCCTTTAACCGTCCTCGTTGGACAATGATGGTTACCAGTCGTAGTATACTATTTGCTGCCAAGTATTGGCTGCCAAGCACCCAGAAAATGCCGAGGGCTATCAGTCATGCTGCACTGTCGTCTTAAGATGTAAAAAATAGATTTGTGTTTTATTCATTTCCTTCCCCCCTCCCTCCGTCAAATCAACGGCCCGCTAAACCCAGGCTTAGGAGTTCAATCTCGGGGGGGGGGGGGCATTCTGTGTGACAGTTGTTTGTATTTCTCCCTGATGCACAGCCACCTTTCTTGATTTTAATTCCCTGTACCTGTACGCCATGTCGTCAGTCGCCCGCCCCCCCCTCCCTCCCTCCCTCCCTCCCTTCTTCCCCTGGTCTTTAGATACTAGTTTCGCGCCTTTTTTCAGACCAGACGCCATAGCTAGCACTGGGATCATGGAGCCCGCTCAGATCACCGCGGCAATTATGAGCACTATGAACACCACGCGCATTGTCCTGGAGTATATGCAGAGCCTGGACATGCCAAAGCAAAACCAGGAGGACCAGCTGAGGAGGAGGAGGCGATTGCAGCGCGGCGACGATAGTGATGAGGAAATTGACATGGACCTCTCACAAGGCACAGGCCCCAGCAATGTGGAAATCATGGTGTTACTGGGGCAGGTTCATGCCATGGAACGCCGATTCTGGGCCCGGGAAACAAGCACAGACTGGTGGGACCGCATCGTGTTGCAGGTCTGGGACGATTCCCAGTGGCTGCGAAACTTTCGCATGCGTAAGGGCACTTTCATGGAACTTTGTGACTTGCTTTCCCCTGCCCTGAAGCGCCAGAATACCAAGATGAGAGCAGCCCTCACAGTTGAGAAGCGAGTGGCAATAGCCCTGTGGAAGCTTGCAACGCCAGACAGCTACCGGTCAGTCGGGAATCAATTTGGAGTGGGCAAATCTACTGTGGGGGCTGCTGTGATCCAAGTTGCCAGGGCAATGAGAGGCCTGGTGATATCAAGGGTAGTGACTCTGGGAAACGTGCAGGACATAGTGGATGGCTTTGCTGCAATGGGATTCCCAAACTGTGGTGGGGCGATAGACGGAACCCATATCCCTATCTTGGCACCGGCGCACCAAGCCACCGAGTACATAAACCGCAAGGGGTACTTTTCAATGCTGCTGCAAGCCCTGGTGGATCACAAGGGACGTTTCACCGACATCAACGTGGGCTGGCCGGGAAGGGTACATGATGCTCGCGTCTTCAGGCACTCTCTTCTGTTTCGAAAGCTGGAGGAAGGGACTTTCTTCCCGGACCAGAAAATAACCATTGGGGATGTTGAAATGCCTATCATGATCCTTGGGGACCCAGCCTACCCCTTAATGCCATGGCTCATGAAGCCATACACAGGCAGCCTGGACAGGAGTCAGGACCTGTTCAACTACAGGCTGAGCAAGTGCCGAATGGTGGTGGAATGTGCATTTGGGCGTTTAAAAGCGCGCTGGCGCAGCTTACTGACTCGCTGTGACCTCAGCGAAAGAATATCCCCATTGTTATTGCTACTTGCTGTGCGCTCCACAATATCTGTGAGAGTAAGGGGGAGACATTTATGGCGGGGTGGGAGGTAGAGGCAAATCGCCTGGCCGCTGATTACGCGCAGCCAGACACCAGGTCGGTTAGAGCAGCACAGCAGGGCGCGGTGCGCATCAGAGAGGCTTTGAAAACTAGTTTTGTGACTGGGCAGGATTTGGTGTGAAACTTCTGTTTGTTTCTCCTTGATGAAATCGCAGCCCCCCCCACGCACCCGGTTAACTCTACTACCCTGTAAACCAAGCACCCCAACCTCCCCTACCCTCCCCTCTTCAAGCACCACTTGCAGAGGCAATAAAGTCATTGTTACTTCACATTCATGCATTCTTTATTAATTGAGCACACAACTAGGGGGATAATTGCAAAGGTAGCCCGGGATGGGTGGGGGAGGAGGGAAGGAAAAGGACACACTGCACTTTAAAACTTTAAAACTTATTGCTGTGGAAATCATCTAGGGTGGAGTGATTGGGTGGCCGGAGGCCCCCCCACCGTGTTCTTGGGCGTCTGGGTGAGGAGGCAATGGGACTTGGGGAGGAGGGCTGGTGGTTACAGAGGGGCTGTAGCGGCGGTCTCTGCTCCTGCTGTTGGTTACAGAGGGGCTGTAGCGGCGGTCTCTGCTCCTGCTGCCTTTCCTGCAGCTCAACCATACGCAGGAGCATATCACTTTGATGCTCCAGCAGCCGGAGCATCGACTCTTGCTTTCTGAGTACAAGCTGACGCCACTTCTCCTCTTCAGCCCGCGTTTCAGCACGCAACCTCTGCTCTTCAGCCCGCGACTTCTCCTCTTCAGCCCGCCACCTCTCCTCTCGCTCATATTGGGCTTTTTTAAAATCAGTCATTGACTGCCTCCACGCATTCTGCTGTGCTCTGTCAGCGTGGGAGGCAGTCTGTAGTTCAGTGAACATTTCGTCACGTGTCCTTCGCTTCCTTCTTCGAATATTCACTAGCCTCTGTGAAGGTGAAACATTTGCAGCTGGTGGAGGAGAAGGGAGAGTTGTTTAAAAAAGATACATTTTTGAGAACAATGGGTACACTCTTTCACGTTAGATTTTGCTGTTCACATCACACAGCACATGTGCTTTCGTTACAAGGTCGCATTTTTCCTCTTATATTGAGGGACTGCCGGTTTGGTGTGAGAGATCACTCACGCAGTGCCAGGCCACAGATTTCAGCTTGCAGGCAGCCATGGTAAGACACAGTCTTTGGGCTTTTTTAACCTTGTTAACAAGTGGGGATGGTTTAAAACAGTACTGCTCTCATTAACCATACCAAGCACCCGTTGGGTTGGCCATTTAAAATGGGTTTGCAATGTAAAAGGAGGGGCTGAGGTTTAAGGTTTAACATGCAGCACAAACCCAACTAACTCCCCTCCCCCACACACCCAATTCTCTGGGTTGGTCACTTCACCCCTCCCCCCCACCGCGTGGTTAACAGCGGGGAATATTTCTGTTCAGCAGAGCAGGAAGGGGCACCTCTGAATGTCCCCTTAATAAAATCGCCCCATTTCAACCAGGTGACCGTGAATGATATCACTCTCCTGAGGATAACAAAGAGCGATAAGGAATGGATGTTGTCTGCATGCCAGCAAACACCGGGACCATACGCTGCCATGCTTTGTTATGCAATGATTCCAGACTACGTGCTACTGGCCTGGCGTGGTAAAGTGTCCTACCATGGCGGACGGGATAAGGCAGCCCTCCCCAGAAACCTTTTGCAAAGGCTTTGGGAGTACATGAAGGAGAGCTTTCTGGAGATGTCCCTGGAGGATTTCCGCTCCATCCCCATACACGTTAACAGACTTTTCCAGTAGCTGTACTGGCCGCGATTGCCAGGGCAAATTAATCATTAATCATTAAACACGCTTGTTTTTAAACCATGTGTAATATTTACAAAGGTACACTCACCAGAGGTCCCCTGTGTGCCCACAGGGTCTTGGGTGAGTTCGGGGGTTACTGGTTCCAGGTCCAGGGTGACAAACATATCCTGGCTGTTGGGGAAACTGGTTTCTCCGCTTCCTTGCTGCTGTGAGCTATCTATGATGTTCTCTCCATCCTCATCTTCCTCGTCCGCCGAACCCGCTTCCCTGTCTCCAGAGAGGGACTGATAGCACACGCTTGGGCTACTGGTGGCTGCACCCCCTAGAATGGCATGCAGCTCCTCGTAGTAGCGGCATGTTTGCGGCTCAGCCCCGGACCTTCCGTTTGCGTCTCTGGCTTTGTGGTAGGCTTGCCTTAGCTCCTTAATTTTCACGCGGCACTGCTGTGCGTCCCTGTTATGGCCTCTGTCCTTCATGGCCTTGGAGATCTTTTCTAATGTTTTGCCATTTCTTTTACTGTTTCGGAGTTCGGCCAGCACTGCTTCATCTCCCCAGATGGCGATCAGATCCCGTACCTCCCGTTCGGTCCAGGCTGGAGCTCTTTTGCGATCCTGGGACTGGGACTGGGACTCCATCACGGTTACCTGTGCTGATGAGCTCTGCATGGTCACCTGTGCTCTCCACGCTGAGCAAACAGGAAATGAAATTCAAACGTTCGCGGGGCTTTTCCTGTCTACCTGGCCAGTGCATCTGAGATGAGAGTGCTGTCCAGAGCGGTCACAATGAAGCACTGTGGGATAGCTCCCGGAGGCCACTAATGTCGAATTCCGTCCTCACTACCCAATTCCGACCCCCATAAGGCCGATTTTATCGCTAATCCCCTCGTCGAGGTGGTGTAAAGAAACCGGTTTAAAGGGCCCTTTAAGTCGAAAGAAAGGGCTTCGTCGTGTAAACGTGTCCAGGCTTAAGTCGACTTAACGCAGCTAAAGTCGACCTAAACTCGTAGTGTAGACCAGGCTCCTGTCTTCCAAGCCATTGGTTAGGACATCAACAATGCTTCCTCCGTCTCTTATACATACAGATACTGTATTTTATACATAGGTATAGATAGGTATTGTATATTTATTGTGTGTGTATTCTTTCTCACACTCACACACACACACACACACACACACACACAGAAATTATATCAATATGGACATAGCAGATTAGTTTTACAAGGTTCCCACCAGTCTGACATTCATCAGCCTTATAATCTAACAGTAACAAACTACCCTTTACAAATACATGTTGAAGCAACACGCTCTTACTCCCAGTCCAGGGGCTGCTGGTTAAATTGATACCCAAGACTGATGTTCTACCGGTCACTGATTGACTAACGTTGCTTTTGACATTCCCAGGGAATGTTTTTGCTTGCCTGACCTCATTGCAGGGGTTAAAGGAAAGTTGTAAGCATTGGTTCTAAAACACTTGGAAGCATCTCCCTGCATCAAAAGTGCTTCATAAAAGGCTCTCAGCCAGGTAATAAAATATTTTTGATGGACTCCTATTTTATCATTACCCATGTAAGAAAAATGTATTGCAAGAATACCAACACAATTCAGGGAAGTAATCATTTGCAGATTTGGTAGGCATTCTCAATTGGCAAAAATGAAAGATTTATTGTTGGGATGATGAAACAAAGAGCAGTTGTGCAAACTTTACTGAGCAGGATTATGAGAACATGCTTTTTCCATTTCCCACTTTTGAATGCTTTGGATGCAGTTTCAAAAGAAAGATCAGGATCAATTATTTAATATTGCAGTTATGCTGTACCTGACTGTGGGATCTCCTCACACATGTTATCTATGCACAACAATAAAAATATGAAAGCCAGAGGGCACACTGCTATAGACAGCAAGTCCAGTCTCAGAAATAAAACTCGCATTGTTCTTTGGTTCAGTGACTAGCACAGAGATGTGAATAGAAAAGGCAGGCAATGACAGATGTCTGTGATGTAAATGTATAGCTATTTAATATGCATCTCAGCAAAAAAAAAAACTGCCCACCATACCCTGAGAGTTACCTTTCTACACAAAAAATACAGGTGTCCTGAAGACATTATACAGAGTCAGATCAGTTGATAGCTACAGTATTGTCTTCAAAAGCCGCCACACAGCCAAACAAAAGCTTGATCCTGCAAACCTCACTTACATGAATAATGCTACAGAAGTGGATGGGGCTCTTTGTGTGAATAAGCGTTTACAGGATCAGGTCCCAAAGCACGCTTAAGAAATAGGTGGAAGAGAAAACAATTAAAGAGAAACTAATTCTTTCTCTTCCCATTTCTGCCAAGGGCTCAGTGTGACTCAGAGCAAGCTGTAGGTGAAGCTCTCTGGGCCATATTCTGATCTCATTTGAACAGGTATAAATTCAGAGTAATTCTGGATTCACACTTGTGTAAACGGGAGCAGAATTTAGCCCAGAATCTGTGCCTGAGTTTATCTACCTGTGAAGTGGTAACAATTATCACCATTGTGAGGATTAATTATTGTTTGTAAAGCACTTTGAGATCCTTAAATGAAAGGAGCTATTGAGGCACAAAGTGTTATTATAGATCTATTATTATTATTATTAGGCCCATTAATGCAATGCATGATAATAATAAAAATACATTGCATTCTTTAGTCCTCACAACACCCCTGTGCCATGAATATTATTAATCCCATTTTACATTGGGGGAATCTCAGGGACAGAAAGGCTAATTCCAAAAATTTCCAGAAGTGTCCACTGAGTTTCAGTGATTCAATTATTGGATGCCTAATCTGAGACATCTAGAACCTGAATTTCATTGGTGCTTAGCATCTAGGTGCACTATTAATCTGCGCCCTTCCCCAAAAAGAGCTATCCAAAATTGATGGATGCTTTTGGTAACTTTGGAATAGGGGTTTTGCCAAAAGACACAGAGGGTCAGATTCTGACACATTTACTCATTCTGAATAGCACCTTGAATTCAAAGTGGTAGTTAGGCGCCTAAATACCTTTGTGAATCCCATCCTTACCTGACAAGTGGCCCCATTGAAATCTACGCAACTACTTGTCCAATAAAGTACTACTCAGTATAAGAGTATTAGAATTGGCCCACCGTGAGCTGTACACAGATACAAAGATCATGCTCTGACAACCATTGGTTTTTATTTCTCATAAGATTGTTAAAAGGCCAGCTATTGCTGGCTTTTCCTGAAATAACAATAATATCTCTTTTTAGAACTGAGATCCAACTATATATATTACTGTATAAAGTTTTTGATGTGCACTAAATTCCTCCTTCTCCCTTGAGACTACACTATAAGGCCTTTGTGCTGACTGCAAATGCAGATTAGCATAATTATTAAATGACATATTTCATAATACACAGCATTAAAATGTACTGGCCTAATAAGAGATGTTAATGAGTATATTGTTGACAAATTTTTTAACAATATTTAATTTTACTGTTTTTTAATTTGACCAAGCCCTCAGTCAGGTGATCCAAGCTATTTTTTGTCCTTTGAGGTTAACTGGTTTTTAAAAAGGCTAAATCGCTGAAATTTCAGAAGAATCTCATGCCATTTTTAATAATCCCCACCGAGCACATGCTTTGAAATCAAGTAAGGCAAAGCACCTAACCTCAGGGATACATTCCCTAATGCTTTATTTAAGAGCTTAGAATTTTAAAGCCTATCAACCTCTGTATTTAAAAATTAATAATATTCAGATGCAAGACTAAACAAGGATGTGAAATTATTTTTGATAATACGAGTACGCTCACATTGCTTCCAGGTTGAAGGTTATTGCACTCTGCTCAACTCACTATGAATAGCCTTCTTAACTGGACCTTCTACAGAAAATCTGCCTTATTGAAATGCTGTTGACACTCAGCTAAATTACACTTCTGGGACTCAACTGTTGGACATATCTTTTAGGTATTTTTATAATATTAAGACTTTCCTATAAAGAACAGAAAACTCACAATTATATTTACTGCTTTGCAATACTTATGACTAGATGAGGAATAAAACTGATTACTTTAGGTTGTATCACTTGATCTTTACCATTGGGCAGATTCATATAGTGAAACTGGCGGGCAATTCAATCCCAGAAGAGATGCACAGAGAGAAACATGGGAAATAGTGAGCTAGGCTAAAATCTTTAAAAGTTATTGCAAACCAGCTGCTTGGAATTGGGAAGGACTTTCAACTTTTGCATCCTCAGATGTGACCATTTGGTCCAATCCATTGATCTGGGTTGCAAAGAAACTGATATTGTGATATTGCAGCTGGAATGAATTGGGAGTTGGAGGCTGGTTCCAGGATATCTTCAAAAGGAGACTCCCCTCAAGAGGTCTGTGGATCTGTGCTAAGAGTGGGCTTCAAATGAATCTGTGTTTGGAATATCACCCAGAGTCTGACCATAGCAGAGCTGCAAATAATTCCTAGCGTCTTACAATGAGAAAGCATCACTGTACCCTGAGTTCTGTGTGACAAGTGGATAATGACAGTGAGATGTTATTTTTGCATGCCAGTTGGGCAAAGGGAGGTAAAGAGAGCCTAGGAGAAATTTTCCAAGGAGGATTGGGAGCACTGCCTGGAATTTTGGCAGCCAGAGATGGCAGGCTGCAGCTAATATATTTTAAGATTTGACTCTGGGCATAGTTTACCCTATATTATCAGAAAATGAGCTTGAATGACTCTGGTCAATGTTGGAGGAGAGTTCTGGAGTGACTAGTTCACTTTTGCATATGACATGGGAGTGACAAATGGCACAGTAACTGGGGAGAACATTAAAATCCCTATTCATTAAAATCCCCATACTGGACCAGGCCATTGGTTACACTTTTTCAGCATCCTGAAGCATTTAGTTTTCTGACTAAGATTTGCTGCTTTGAAGGAAAATGACCTCCCCCTCCTCATATATACCATGCCAACTGTGCAATGTGGTACAGAGAGGTAAAATTCCATCCTTGAACCCATCAGGTGATCAGCTTACCTCCTATACAACTGTACTTCATTACTCCTGTTTTTAGACTGCATAACTACAAACTTTATTAGTGGTCAGGAAGTTATGCAGCCCTTTAAAAACCCAGCCACAATATCTGATTTGACTATGTCTTATAACAGTGAGTTTCACAGATTGAGTACACACTCTATTAGAGTGGTATTTCCTTTTAGTGATTCTAAATGCACTGAATTTATTTTCATAAATGTTTTCTTGTTCTCTCATGAAGAGTCAATAGTAATGCCTACATGCCATGGTGATTGTTTCTGCATAAACATCGCAGCCCGACCGACATATAGATAGCAAATGAATGGAGTGACTTATATTTTAACTATGCCCTCCTAACCCCTGAATAATTTGATCAAGTCAATTGAAATAAAGATCCATGCAAATAGAGTCTTCTTCCTTATGAAAGGAATAATTCTTATGAAAGTCCCATGCTGTACCTCTAACCTTCCTTATTACCCTTCTCTTGATCTCTTCAATCATCTATGTCACTTTCTGAAGGTAGCATGACCAAAGTTGAACACAGTCCCTTAGAAGAGGGTGTTAAACGGTGGCAGTTAGAATCGATTTTTTTAGATTAATGTAGATTTATGCAAATGTAAAGAGAGAGGCACCTATCCAAAACCCTAGGTGTCCTGATACAAATGAGAGGAACACAGATAACAATTGGCAGCCAACCTCATAACAGCCACCAAAACTCAATTTCTTGTAGAGGTCCCATAAATCCCACCCTACGCACATCTAACCCCATTCAAACCGCTCCCTCTGCATCAGCCTGATCAAATAGATGCATGCATGCCCTGAAGGTCAACAAATTATGGCTATTTTGGCCCAAAGAGGGAAGCTGGTTCCAAAGCTGAGGACCTTCATAGAAGTCGAGGGGAATCCAGCACAAGAACCTCTGCTGACTGTACCTATGGCAGTACAGCTCGAGGACAGAGGTGGTCCTTCAAGTAGATAGGTCCCAAGCCTTTTAGGACAAAAATATTGTCTGTACTATCTTCTCTTTCTTTAATGCACCAAAGAATTTCATTTTCTTTTTAATTGCCTCTGATCACAATGATCACCCTCATTGAGCCAACTACACACAATCACTTCTAAACCATTTGCTTCACAGGACCCTGCAAATTCAGAGCTCAACCATGTATAGCATATAAAAAGTTCAGACTTGCTTATGTGCATCAAAGTTAAATTTCATGTGCCATCCTGCTGTCCAATCTTTCAGTGCATTCAAGACTATCTGTAACGTCAGACAATCTGCAGTGGTTTAAATAAACAAATACACTTAGTATCATCACCAAGCCACTGACTTGCTGTCCTCCTCCTCCTCACCACACAAAGCTCTTAACCCTCCAGTTCCTAGACAGCATCAGGAAGTGCTGTATGGGAGATGTGTATGTCAGATTCAATAAAAAAAGGACTTCTGGGAATGTGGTTATACTCTTGGGTAGAGTAAGTGGTTTTTACCATTGACTTTAATGGCAGCAAAGTTAGGCCAACCCTAGCATTTCTGAAAATACTATCACTGGCATCTGTGCATTATTGTTCTGTGCTCCCAAAACACCCTTCATTCAGAGATCTGGAAACACTTTACAAACATAAATGAAATAGTCCTTACAACACTTCTTTAAGATAGGTCAGCATTAGCTTCATTTTACAGATGAAGGAACTGAGTTACAGAAAGGATGTGGACCTGAGTTTCCTTAAACTACACACCATATCAATGCACATATCGTTGTGTAAATCAGGTAATTGCATGCACAAGTAGAGAATTTCCCTGCTGATGAAGGATTGTCAGCCTATAGAGACTACAGTACCCAACACACCTTGCTGCATTTTGATCAAAACAGATTCCTCATTGGCTGCTGTTGGCAACTACTCACTGTCTGCTGAGATCATAGATTTCCCATTGGCGGCTAGCAGTATGAATCTGCTTAGAATGCCCCACTCAGCACAGGTGTAGTAATCAAGTTAAAACCCCTGATTAGTTACCAAATGTATCAGGCCCTTTTGATGCTTAAAGTTTTAAAAGGCCTGTGAAATTCTAAATCACCCATACAAAATACATAGAGAAAGTCTAGTAGTACAGTTACTTATTTATATTGCTGTTCGTACAGAGAACTGCAACATGGGTAGCAATTTTAAAGAGGTAGATGGTTAGCTTATGTGATGTAGTGGCCTGAGCACAAGATCTGGGGCCAGGAACTCTTGAGTTCTAATGCTGCCCCTGATGCATATTCTTTAGGTGCACTTAGGCAAATCATTTAACTTCTTTGTGCCTCAGTTTCCCTATCTGTAATGAGGCCATTATAATACCTACCCCGTGTGAACTGATTAACAAGTTACTATGTTTCGATTAAAAGGGCTAATTATTAACAATATAAATACATTTTTTTTTGGTTCAACAGTTGCAACCAAAGACCCCAGCCAGGCCAGGCCCAAGGGTATGCTCAGGAATTTAAAATTTCACTGGTTTTGGGGGGCATGTTCTGTGCCCCCACTGAGCCACTGGGCCAGAGGAGCTCTCTCTATCTGCTGTGGCCTTGGGAATGGAGGAGTTCTGTGCCCCTGCCAATTATTGGAGGTGGGGGGTCATGCCTGTTTGTCCCCCCCTTGTGCACTGCATACAGTACATACATAAAATAAAAGAGAGTGTCTTCTCCAAAGAGCTTGCAATCAAAGAAGGAACAAGATGTGGACGGGGTTGGACAAGAGAAAGCACGAGTGAAAACAACAGGCTACATAGTTTGCTTCTTTAAGGTAAGTGAACTAGAGATGTTAATGATTGAGAGACAGGCCACCTGTCAAGCCATTATCACTGGTGGTTTACAGGAGCACCATGATTTATGATGCCTAGTTTCTATAAACACAAATAAATTGCATAAGTAGAAATGAGATTTTCTTATTTCTCTTCACTCTTAGTTGCCCAAGTTTGAAAATTGGGTTCCTTGAAAACACACACACACACACACACACACACACAGATGGTAGCCTTGTCTATTTTTTATGAAGTTGTCACACACACACACACACACACACACACAGAGCGATGGTAGCCTTGTCTATTTTTTATGAAGTTGTCACCATACAAGAGGGACTGAAAGAGATGACCCACTAGTGGTTTTATCCAAATCAAACAATCGAGGCCTAACAAGACTAAACGAGCAGCCGTATATTTACATTCTCATACAGGGATTTATGGTTAGTCTACAGTATTTAGGGATCACTATTATTCCATACACCAAAATGCCGGTAGAACTGAAAGACAACAAAAGATGCAGCTATGAGAAATATTTTTTTTAAATGAAAACCATTTAAGCTTGCTAATTTTTGCTGTCTCAGACAATCAAAATTCCAATTGTCTGGGACATCAAATCTAAAAAAGCATGAAATTAATCTTCAAAAGTTGAAGTCTTAAGTACATTGCATCATTATTTTTGTTGGATATATTTTTGATTATAATGCAGATGAACCCCAAATTTAATAAAACTAAAATAACATGAGTTAAGTATGAAACATAACAGGATATTGCAGAGAGATTAGGTAGTTTCCTTTAGACTACTTGCAGAGCCCAAGGAAAAATCAAACACAAGGAACACAATGAAGAGAAGACACAGCTTAATTAGAACATTTAACTGAATAGGAAAGGAGAATACTCAGAGTACAGGTTTTGGCAACAAAATGCAGAAAGCACAAGAAGTACCCAGAATCTCAGTAGTTCCTCTACAGCGGATGTCGTTTTGCCTTTCGACCGTTGGTAGTAGAGAAAGAAGCATGCTAGCTAAATTTAAACCAGCTGTAATGATGAGAGTGTTACAGTTGGACTGGAGGAAGCTTACCTCATGAAAGTATTGTGGAAACTGCTGTTGGAAAGATAATAAAAGGATTAACTGCAGTTTTAGTGGACCATTTACTTTTCAATCAAAACGTCTCATGTATTTCCTGTTCTCAAGTGGCTTGAATTCCAAAATTCCTTTGTCTATTACAGTACATAGTAGCAAAGCCTGTCATAAGAAATTAATAATTTTACATGGAAGAAAACTTTTATTTATATGGATTGAGTGCTATTTGTGCTAACTGCCTCAAACAGTCTCAATACCTATTTAGCCAGCAATCTTACCAGGCAAAAGAAAGAAGAAAATCAGCAGCCTCAAAAAGTAAGTAGAAGTGTGCACAATGGGTAATTGTAAGCAATGAAAGAAAATCCCCACTACAAATACCAAGAGATGCAAAGTTACTGAACAGGGCAATCCACAAAACAAAATCTAAAACCTCAATTGATGCAAAATGAATTGCCTTATTAATTTCCAGGGGTAACTGCACAGTTATTACCCCATCAAAAGATAACCAATAATGTAAAATGGCATAACATCAAAGCACAAAGAAAACACAAAGAAATCTTTTTGAAAAAATGGAATGTAATTCAGCAGGCAAATGATCCCCGTTTGTGGATAATAATTTTAAGGAGACGAGTCTGTGGCTTCAGATATTGCACTGCTAGATCAAGTGTTTTCAACAGCAGGAAGCTAGACTTGCAAAAAAGATGCATTTTTAATGTGCCCCAAAGGTCTGGTTTTACTATAGCACAGGACTCCAGGTCTCAATTATTATTACCTGCTGATAGTCACTATTTTTGTTCTGGCCATGGAAGGAGTTAACTGCTCATGTGACGTTATGCTCTTAAGTCTCTCTGGGGCACACAGAGTATTGGAGTGATTACACTGTCAGCTGTAATGAAACAGCGCTTTATATATTTACATGCCAAGACTACATACATATTTCCAGCATGTCCGATATGCAGGTTTTCATCGGGCCTTTCACAACACTAAATTCTTGAGATGTTGTCAATAGCCAATTATTTAATGCAGACTAACAAAGTGACTGAAAGGAGGAAATTTTTAGTGTTACATGAACTAACTTCTGTGGTATACACAGACTCCTATACAAACACTGACTGGGAATGTAACATTAGAAATCTGCTATACAATAGCTGTCAAATATGCATCTTAGCGAAAATGAAAAAGGGTTTCCATCTCCTGCCTGAGTAAATCTAGCACTCTCTACTATGTCTTTCATCATCATAGAAAAGCTAACCAACTTTCCCCATTTTATCATTTTCCTTAAAAAAGCCTGAAAGAAATGAAGAGGAAAGATTGTTTTCATTTCTTTGTAAGTGATTAAAAAGCCAGTTCCACTGAGAAATCCAGATGGTTTAGCAGTTTCATTACATTTTTATTTATAAGAAAGGGGTTTTCATTGTTCTTTTAACATTTATGGCAATAAAAATAACTGAAAGGAGTTTAAATTCCTCAGTGCTTTTACAAGAGATGTTGGTGCTACCTATGAAACTGAGGCAGAAGGTAATTATTTGTATAAGTACTCTTGATTGATAAATTAGACAGATGCAGTTGTCACTCTTAAAATGTGCCATTTTACCTCAAGCAACTAGATAATGATGCCTCACTATTTCCACTGTTATTCCATATACATGGTTATACGGAATACTTATTGAATAATACTAATATTAAAATAACATTATTAAGATATCTAAGGCAAATGAAAAGTTGTTAAGGTGATATAGCATTATTCTCTGGCAAAGCAAGAAATGTTGCATATTACTTTTCCTCCCCTCCAACCCATCATTAATACTTGACACAAGGCCTTGAGACATTTCTATCACCAAATATATATATATATATATGCTCTTATCATATATACACACACATGCGCCATAATGGACTTCATCCTGGCCTAACCTTCTTACAAGTATTTCTCGCTATAAGATTTTGCTACCAATACAATAATGGGGGGAAATTGTGTCAATTGACTGCCATGACCTGCTGGTGCAATTATTCCTTTGATTTTTTTTTTTAACAGCAGTACACAAAGAAAGCTTTGAAAATCTCATGGCTCAGTTTGGAAGCTCATGTCAAACTTGCTTAGTTTTATCTAGTCTATTCAAGGTCTTATATTATTACTCCTCCCTACATATGGAAAGCTCTATGGAAGTCATTAACTTTTATTTTAATTTGGCCATATTATCGTCATAGGGTGCAGATGAACAGACAGTGCTGTTCTCAAGATCCTCTTTTTGGAATGCTGATGTTGTTTACAATAGCTTGGTCAGAGGAGAACAAAGGGTTTTATTTTTTTTAGAACACTCTATTTTGCAAGTTCAAAAAACAAAACCAACCCCCTAAAACCAACCCCTAACAACCTGAGAAAATCTCAAGCTATTCTGATTTTTTAACCATTTTAAATCCTTAATATGATTCTTTTTCTTTTCCCAACTACCATCTCAAACTTTTGCACTATTAACTCCATGGGTTATTGTTGAGGAGGAGGAATGAAAAGAATTTAATTAGATGAGTTTTACGTTTCTTTATTTAAAATGTCACCCGAGGCTCAGTGACCCTTATTTTACGTTAAATGACTGCTGCTGGCTTTGATCGTCATTTTATTAATGCTTTAATGAATATTAAAAAATAAACCGTTGTATTAAAGTTAAGCTTTCATATAAGGGGACTGAATCTCTTTTCCAAGAGCTACAATATTTATTACTCAAACATTTCCTTTAAAATTAAGTTCCTTCCCCAATTCTCCTTAGAACAAACCAAGCTACAGGAAAGTACAATAATTATATTTGAATAATATTGAAGAGAGAGAGAGCCAGTGAGTGAGCAGAGTAACATGTTTCTGTTCAAATAAACAGATTCCAGACTTACCATACACTTGTTTGGTTTTTCTCCAGAATGAACCCTCATATGAATCAGCAGTTTGTAACGAGCATTGAAAGGCTTATACCGACGGACACAGCCTGCCCAGAAGCAAGTAAAGTCCTCTCCCTTCCTCTGGTCAATGTGTGTTTTTTCTAGGTGTCTGACCAGTTCATCTTGTTGGTCATAAGTGGCATTGCAGTCAATCCACCGACAGACCTGTTTGCCATTGCAGATCTCTTGTTCATCTCCTTCACTGGGCTGAAGGGACTTTGGAGACACGGAGACGTGTAAATGAGGCAATGTCCCTTGAGTCTGGCTTAGCTGCTGGTGTAAATGATAAGGCGGCGGCGGCAGCCCCTGACGATGCCGAAAGAGATCTGTGTTAGAGGAATAATCATCGACCGGTTCTTGTTTTAAGAAACTCACCTTCTGGCTGCTGTGCGAGGCGTCTTGCTGAGGAATACTAGTACCATTCATCATAAGGTTAAGACTTGCATTTTCCTCTATTTGCTGCATTTGTAGCGGATCACAGTCACCTCTGTCACATTCAGTGGAAATAGGTACAAGGCATGCTGAAGGAGAAGGAAGACTGCAAGTGTTCCCAGGCTGAGAGCAAGACTGGTGACGAGAAGATTTCTGAGCACTGTGGTGACTGATCTCCACAGGATGAGAGGAAATGCCAGCCGAATTAGTCCGCAGACCATTCACGCAGGTGACCAGTGATGTCTGCGACGTGCGGATAATAGCTGTAATATCAATTCCTTCAGCTGAAGATGGCATAACAGAGATGCATCTTTTCTTCAGGTTGCTTGATTGTAGCCTGGCTGAATGCTGAGGACTGCCAAAGGACAATGAACCCAGGGAGGAGCTATGTTCATTATTAAACAAGTATGATGAAAGTGAATTTGTAAAGCTATTATTCATTAGGTCTATTTCAGGATGCAGACTACCAGAGGCTCGCAGCTCCATTCCCTCTGTAGTCCTTCTATGTGCAGAAACCTCCGAAAGAACCTTATAATCACCTGGGCACTCTTGCTTAATGTGCTGAGCTGGGTGACTTCCATTCATGCACAAAGTGGAAGAATCGACCGAGTCTTGAAACCTGGGAGACCTGTAATACAGTTTCGTTAAACATCACCAACTGTGGGAGAATTTATGATTTTTGTACAAGATGCTACATTTATTATGCCCTGGAGAATGAAACCATTTATTCTCTACTGCACATTGTCTATGTCTTCCAACAATTAACTTAAAAAATCCTGCAACGTTTCCTCTGTGGCCTTGTAAAGGCAGCATCATTTTACATGGGATTAATTTTACACAGTGGGTTACACATTGTACAAACTCCCGCTCCCGCCCGCTATTACTGGCAACTCAATCACAATCTATAGGGTCAATGTACAGATTGGACAAAACAATAGCCAAAAATGTGAAGTTTAAGGCTTTAGCCATTTTTTTAGTTTTTTGAGCTTTTTGAACACAAGCATTTTCATTAGAGCACACAGGGAAAGTGTTTTGGAGTTCTCCCATAGCTCATAGTGGTGGTGTTAATTTTGTTCACACTCTCTAGAGACATTCACCATTACAAAATTCACAAACTTTCAACTCACAAGGCATTTGTTTGAAGAAAAATTTTGATCAGCTGAAAAAAGGGGAATGTAAAGGAATAACAGGAACTGCTGGCCACTATTACAATGTACAATAATCATCCATTTAAAAAACCCCGCTAGTTAGTTGCCTTAGATCTCAACTTTTCCCTACCAGAGCACCCCTTTTTTATCCAGCTGGGATCTAGCCAGGCCCCCTCTGCCATTTGGTAATGTGGGAAGGATAGGGTAGCTCGGACTCCCTGGCATTTGTTCAAGATCCTACTGAGAGTCACAACCCCCAGGGTAGAAACCCATGCCTTAGGTAACTAAATAGGGTTAGGAACATAAGAATTGCCATATCAGATCAGATCCATGATCCATTTAGTCTTGTTCTAACACTGGGCTATACAAATTGGCTCATGCGGAAGGGTCTAAAAAACTCCATAATTTTGACAGACAATTTTGAAATAAGCTCCCTATAGGAGAAGTTTTTTCCTAATATTTTCTTCCAGGCAATCAGTGGTTGGCTTATGCCCTAAAGCATAAAGTTTTATCTCTCTTATAAATATTTATCATAGCAGATATAATTGTGTCTGTATTATTTCTCACTATTAGCAGCTGTTCCCTAGATATTCCTACAGCTTATGTAGTATATAGGGCTTGTGCTGGCCCTCTTCACATGGATGAATTTCACACTACAGAGGATTGTGGGTAATACTGCAAACACTGAGGCAACTATGGTTATTCAGCAAGTTTTTAAGGAAACCACATTTAAGACAAAATTGGAAAAATTTTAAAGAGCGAGCAATGTGTGTATAATCAGCATGTATAGCCAGATAGCTACTGATGAGTCAAACATTCAAGTACTGTGCACATATGTAATGGAAATATTTATGGGGTAAATCATAGAACCACGGGGTAGATTTCATTTATCTTACAACTTGACTATTTCACCTGTATTCTGATCACTAATCCATCTTTGCTGCGACTATTCTAACATTCCAACTATGGGCAGCTTTCCAACAGCTATGAATTTAAAAAAAAACACCCACAAAAACGTTTTACACCCACAACAAGGAGAGATTTGTCAAAAAGATTACAGTGCACTGAGACTCAGTACTGGCAATATTCAGTCTTCTAGTTGTGACAGGTTTATGATCTAGTATCTTTTGAACCATCAGTATTAGGTATAAGAGCTTCGATCCCGCTGGAGAACTAGAATTCCCTACTTTCCATTGAGATACAGCACTCAGATCTTGAACTGTGACATTACTACTTTAAAAATACTATTTTAAATAATTTTTAGTGGTTTCAATAATCCGTTCATTATCATTTCTCTCTCTCTAGCTTTGTAGCGTTGGTCTCGTGGTAACTACGGCATCTGGTTTTAAAGATGGCAAGGCTTAAAAACACAATCCTAATACACTTTTAAAACCTCTAAACCATTTCTAAACCTATCTGCCTGTAAACTATGTGGCATAAGCAAACTAGATGATGGAGAAGTAGCAATTTTTTTTAAGCCTTCATTTGGAATGGCCAACATAGCTCACGGCTCAGTAGTAATGCTGCCATCTCAGACTCATTATGAGAAATGTTTTATAGTATAACACACCAGTCACGCTTCCTATTATTTAATCCATTCTATATTAGGCCTCATCACAATATTTGAAGGCATATGTTATAGGGTTGCCAACCCTTCTGGATTGGCCGAGAGTCTCCCGGAATTGGCCTCAATCTCATGGTTGCTACTGAACGCAATCTGGGAGATTTTGATAAGCCAAAAGTCTGGTCGGTGGTGCAGCAGGGCTAAGGCAAGCTCCCTACCTGCCCTGGCTCCGCGCGGCTCCCGGAAGTGGCTGGCACGTCTGGCTCCTAGGTGCAAGGGCAGCTAGGGGGTCTCTGTGTGCTGCCCCTGCCCCGAGTGCCAACTCCGCAGCTCCCACTGGTGGGAACCACGGCCAACGGAGCTGCGGGGGCAGTGCCTGCAGGCAGGGGCTGCGTGCGGAGCCGCCTGGCCGCCCCTGAGCCTAGGAGCCGCAGAGACATGCTGCAGCTTCCAGGAGCCGCCTGAGGTAAGCACCGCCCGGCTGCAGCCTGCATCCCGCACCCTAACCTCCAGCCCTGAGCCCCCTCCTGCACTCAAAATTCCTCCCACATCCCACACCCCCTGCCCCAGCCCCAAGCCCCCTCTCACACCCAAACTCCCTCCCAGAGCCCGCACCCCTCACCCCCTCCCGCAGCCCAACCCCCTGCTCCAGCCCTGAGCCCCCCCGCACCCAAATTCTCTCCCAGAGCCCCCACCCCGAACCTCCTCCTGCACCCCAACCCCCTGCCCCAGGCTGAGCCCGGAGCCCCCTCCCACACTCCGAACCCCTCGGCCCCACCCCCTAGCCCAGAGTCCTCACCCCCTCCCATACCCCAACGCCCTGCCCCAGCCCGATGAAAGTGAGTGAGGGTGGGGGAGAGCGAGCGACAGGGGATGGAGAGTGGGGGCAAAGCCTTGGAGAAGGGGCAGGGCAGGGCCTTGGGGGAGGGGGAGGGGGAGGGCAGGGGGCAGGGCAATTAGACAGTTGGCAACCCTAATATATTAACATAATGGTTACAAAACCTCAGACAAAAATTTGAACACACATTTTATCAGGTCTGCCTGGGTGGGGGGGTTGACACACGCAAAAGGGACGGTTTGCCCTGGGCTCCCTGTTTGAGAGGGCCCCCAAACTGAGTGGCACTGCTGTGACCTGATGCACAGGGTCACAGCACCACTCAGGTTTCTCTCGGTGGCCCCTCCATCCATGACGGAGGGGTGGCTGCCAAATTTCAGTGAGCAATGTTGCAACCTGACATATGGGGTTGCAATGCCCAGAGTGGGGAGCAGGGCCCAGCCCAATGGGACAGGAGCTGCCGCTGTGGGGTGAGTACAGGGCAGGCTTGGTACACACACACACACACACACACACACTCCTCTACCTACCTACCTGAGGCCTCCCCTAAGTGGTAATTTTTTTGGAAGGGTGGGGGGGAGGCCTCAGTTTCAGATTTTGTCTTAGGCCCCCCAAAAATCCTTGTGCAGCCCTGCATCTGATATTGTATAAAAGCTAATAAGATGATTATTTTTCAGCCTGAGACCCTGAAGCTACATTATTACATAAGGGCCCTATACTGTAAGAGCTCCAACTGTGGAATTCCAGCTGGTATCTTAGAATCATAGAAATGTAGGACTAGAAATGTAGGACTCAATATGTTATCTAGTCCAGTGCCCTGTACTGAGGCAGGACTAAATGTTATCTAGACCATCCCTGAGGAGGTGTTTGTCTAACCTGTTGTTAAAAACCTCCAGTGATGGAGATTTCACAGCCTCCCTAGGCAATTTATTCCAGTGCTTAACTATCCTTACGGTTAGGAGGTTTTTTCTTATGTCTAACCTAAATCTCTCTTGCTGCAATTTAAGCCCATTGCTTCTTGTGCTGTCTTCAGTGATTAAGAAGAACAATTTATCACCATCTTCTTTATAACAACCTTTTACGTACTTGAACACTATTATGTCCCCCACTCAGTCTTTTTTTCCTCCAGACTAAACAAACCCAATTTTTTCCCAATCTTTTCTCATAGGTCATGTTTTCTAGACTTTTAATCATTTTTGTTGTTCTCCTCTGGACTTTCTCAAATTTGTCCACATCATTCCAAAAGTATGGTGCCCAGAACTGGACACAGTATTCCAGTTAGGCCTTATAAGTGCTGAGTAGAGTGGAAGAATTACTTCTTGTGTCTTGTTTACAACACTCCTGCTAATACAGCCCAGAATGATGTTCACTTTTTTTGAAACAGTATTACATTGTTGACTCCTGTTTAGTTTGTGATCCATTATAACCCCAGATCCTTTTCTGTAGTACTCCTTCCTAGGCTGTCATTTACCATTTTGTATTTGTACAATGGATTATTGCTTCTTAAGTGTAGTGCTTTGCATTTGTCCTTATTGAATTTCATCCTGTTTATTTCAGGCCATTTGTCCAGTTTGTCAAGATCATTTTGAATTCTATTCCTGTCCTCCAAAGCACTTGCAACCCCTCCCCGCTTGGTATCATCCACAAACTTAAGTATACTCTCTATGCCATTAGCCAAATCATTATAAAAGATATTGAATAGAATTGGATCCAGGTCAGAACCCCATGGGACCGCACTGAATATGCCCTTTCCAGCTTCATTTTGAACCACTGATAACTAACCTCTGAGTCTGGTTTCCAAGCAGTTGTACAACCACCTTATAGTAGGTTTGTCTAGGCTATGTTTTCTTAGGTTGCTTAGGAGAAGGTAATGTGAGACAGTATCAATAGCCTTATTAAAAAGTTGAAATATATCACATCTACTGCTTCTCCCCATCCACAAGGCTTGTTACCTTATCAAAGAGGGATGTTAGGTTGGTTTGACAAGATTTGTCCATGACAAATCCATGTTGACTGTCACCTTCTTATCTTGTAGGTACTTACAAATTGATTGTTTGATTATTTGTATCATTATCTTTCCAGGTACAAAAGTTAAGCTGACTGGGTTTTTAATTCCCTGGGCTTTTCTTATTCCTCTTTTTATAGATATGTACTATATTTGCACTTTTTCAGTCCTCTGGGATCTCTCCCTTCCTCCATGAATCCTCAAAGATAATGGCTAATGGCTCGGAGAGCTCTGCAGCCAGTTCCTTAAGTATTCTAGGATGTATTTGATCAGCCTCTATCAACTTGAAGACATCTAACTTGTCTGAATAATTCTTAACTTGTTCTTTCCCTATTGCAGCCTCAGATCCTATCCCATTTATACTGATATTCACTATATTAGTCCTCCATTCTAACCTTTACTGCGAAAACTGAAACAAAACATATATTTAATGCTTTGGCCATTGCTGCATTTTCTGTTACTGTCTTTCTCTCCT
This sequence comes from Emys orbicularis, assembly GCF_028017835.1. Taxonomy (NCBI): domain Eukaryota; kingdom Metazoa; phylum Chordata; order Testudines; family Emydidae; genus Emys; species Emys orbicularis. The sequence continues at coordinate 12,409,008 of NC_088690.1, forward strand.
GTCCTTACTCTTCATTTTGCTTCTAATGTGTTTGTAAAATTTGTCTTGTTACCCTTTATCTCCCTAGTTAGTTCAATCTTGTTTTGTGCCTTGGCCTTCCTAATTTTGTCCCTAAATGCTTGTGGTGTTGTTGTTTTCAAATATTCATCCTTTGTAATTTGACCTCGTTTCCACTTCTTGTATGACTCTTTTTTGAGTTTCAGTTTGTTGAAGATCTGGTTAAGCCAGAGTGGTCTCTTACCATGCTTCCTATCTTTCGTATGCATTGGGATAGTTTCCTTTTGTGACCTTAATAATGGTGATTGGTCCTGCAGCACACAGTCCTGATCCCAAGAGGCACTAAGCTCCCAAACCTTCCAGTGAAATCAATGGGCGTTTCCATCGGCCTTACTCAGAATCAGGACTGTAGTTTCTGTGATGAAGACAATTGTATCACATGGAGTATGGAATGCGTAAAGAGTAAAAAAGAAACAAAAGGAAGCATTGGGGTGAATGATTTCAATCAAGAAAGAATGAATTCACATTTCTCATCCACCCAGCTTTGTGTTACAGAGGCCCTGCTTATGTACATATAAATATTGGCTACTGATGCAGATTTGCATACCAGAATTCTTCATAAGAATTATAGCTTTCCAGATATCTGCACCATGTTATATACATTATGCCCCCGTGAGTCAGTTAACATTGCTGTAGGAAGTTGCATTATTTTCATTTCCCAACTTTTGGGTGTGGACATTTTCAACCTTAAAGTTGCATTACTGTAAATTTTCTGTGTTTACTATAGAATTTTATCATCACCCTTCTAGGGCAAACTCTGGGCCCCTGCCTCCGCAGCCACTGTGGGGCCCTAACTGGAGCAGAATTGGTGCAGTTCTACTGAGCAGGCCTGGGAGGGACAGGATTCCTGGAGACCAGCTTTTTAGGTAGCTCCTTCTGATGTTATTATTTATCATTTGTACTGCGATAGCCTCGAGATGACTCAGTCAGGGATTAGAGCCGCATGGTGCTAGGCATTGTATTAACAGGTAAAAAGACAGTCCTTGCCCCAGAGATCTCACAGTCCGAGGGAGTGGTTCTCAACCTGCAGCCCAATCAGCAGACAGCTGCGGCCCATGTGACATTCTCAGGGCCATACACGTAGTATATATATTGTGTGGATGCGGCCCACATAACACAGAGAGCTGCATATGCGGCCCACAATGGTAAATAGATTGAGAACCACTGGTCCAGGGACTATGATTTGATGCAAACATGGATGTAACAAATAAATGAAGGTGGGAGGATGAAGGGACAGTAAAATGAACACAATATGGTTGTGCCAACATGCAGGGAATAAAGGCAGGGGCAGAGTGGGTGGGTTTGATACAGGGGATATGCAATAGGAATTGGGGGCAATGGTGAATTTTGGAGGTGGAGGACTTCCTATTGACCTCTCCAGCAGAATACATATAGGTTTGGACACATCTTTAAATGTTCACTCTAAGCAACAATGCAATTGCACAGGATGTTACAGCACACTGTACAAGGAAGCAAGGCCTCTGTACAGTATGTTACAGTCCTGTGGGGGCGAGCGAAGTCGTACTTCTAAAGAGACTTCCATACACTGTAATTGGAGCCAGAGAGCAAGGACAGTAGCCACTATGCCAGAAGTGTTTTAGTTTAAAAACAGCCTCAAAGTAAAATAGCACCATAGTAAATAATCTGGAGATTTTGGCTAAACAAATGTACATGCCTTTAATTTCCCTTGCAAGCAAGTCTTTTGTGACTACTGACAGTTTTAAGAAGCTGGAGGATATTGTTCTGCTACACAACTACGGGCCCTTTGCAACACCTGCTCTTTGGCTGCTCCGCTGCCTTCCCTGTTTTTACACAGAAAACCAAGAACACAATGTGGGAAGAGTTTTCCATGCCTGATAATGGATTATCTGACAAATGGCCAACATTAGCTGTACATGGAGGCCAATTGTGGTGAAGAAGGTATTAGGACTTTTACAATATAACACACACATCTCATTTACAAATACTATGTAGTGGAAATTATGTTGCATAACTTAAAAGCTATTAATTGAGCTTGGGATGGAAGAGAAGGGGGTATTATCCATGGATTAATGCAGTCATCACTGGAATACAGTTCCTGAGAGAAAATGACATGGGGTGGGAGGGGAACTGATGGGGATAATGAATTTCAGTGTGCTGAGAAAAACAGCAGAATCCAGTCGTAACTCTGAATTCCTGGCAGGATTTTGAGCTTGTGGTGGGGGTGCCGTTATTTGTTTGTTTGGGTTTTCTTTGTGGTTGCACACACTAGTCATTCAAAGATTAACCCAGAATCCTTGTCAGAATTTGCATTTCCCCTTATTTATGCATTGGACATCAGAGCTGGTCAGAACGACCAATGCAAAGTACAGTCAGTGATGTCCACAGTACGTTTTGTTACATCCATTCCCACCTTCTTTTGTCCAGGCACTGTCCAAGAAAGGGCTCAGTCCTGAAAGGCACGGAGCACCCTCAACTCCCATTGACTTCACTGAAAGCGAGAGCATTCGGCACTATGCAAATTGGGCTCTTATATTGTTAACTCTTCAGGGTAAGGACATTGTCTTCTTGTATTTGTCTGTAAAGAACCACAACTATGGCACTGTGTAAATAATGAATAGTGACAATAATAAATGCTGTCTGTCTTCGTTTTCATACCAAGAAGTAGCTTTGACTCCATATAGTGTGTCTGTTAGGAAAGACAGGTGCATTCACTGTGCAAGGATTAGTTACTGTATGTCTGTCATGCTCACAGAGCCAAGCAGGGCATGAACACTACACTGCAAATCCTTTACAAATCAAAACTGTGGAAACAGGGTGGACATACAAACAGAGAGCAAGATGAATGACAGGCCATATAAACAAATAGCCCATGAAGGAATGGAAAGCAACCACAATGTACCTCAAGATGCTCTCCAAACATTTCCAAACAGTTACTCAGGAAATGGTGAAACCTGCCGATTTTAGAACATGTTGTAAAACAAACACAAGAGAATTACCTCAATCACCTGCTGCTTTATTGTAATAGCAGCCCTCTCATATTCTGTTGCATACAATCCTCTATGTTGTTCTGGGAATCTTCCCTCAGACAGAGATGGAAGCAGTTCATATTTCTGAGTGTGGTACTGTGATCCCCAGTATACAGATATCTATCATTTCCCTATTATGGATTTTACAAAAAGCTTCAAAAAGATCTAAGCAGGGTCCTCTCCTTCTCCTTTTGTTTTCTCCTGCCCTAATTATCTTTGTTTCATAATTATCCTCAACGACAGAAGAAAAACAGCCTGATAATTGCAAGCACCGCACCGAGACATAAAAGGGTTGGGACAGAGCTGAGTTAAATGCAGCAGAAGCATAAAAGTTTTAATACCAGCAGCAGAATGTGTTTGCTATTTGCCATGAAAATGATCTGCTTTTTTTCCTTAAAGTTCTCTCCACTTGCTTGTCACATTGATGTGCCTTTTATTCCTGAAAATGCAGATATCCTTGTCCCATTAGTAAAAGAAAAAAGGAAAACAATGCATAAACGTGTATAATAAAATCAAAAACAGCCAGATTTCCATGACTAAGTTACACAGTCAACATTTCCTCTCGCTGGGTCTATGGAAATTTGGGTTTGATGGTTCCAGGCAGAAAGCACCAATTATTCCAAATATTTAAGATAAAGGCTGCAACTTTATTGAGTTTTTTTATTTCTACATCTCTTCAAAAAGGTCAAGATCATTCCATATCATAAGCTTTGCCAAAAAGCATTGTAATTAAAATAGATGGACAGATTTTAATTCAGAGCAGGCGTCTATTCACAATGGATGTCTGTTTAGGGTATTTGTTTAAAATCTGGTAATGTTAAATTTGTAACAACAACACAAAAAAAGAGTTCTACATTTTCGTATAATTAATTTATAGCAAATGTTTAAGTAGGGATCTGCCATGAACAGAATCTACAAACTGTGCATATATCAAAACCAGAGCCCAGATTTTTACATTATAGCCTTAAAAGCAAATACCAAGGATATGGGAACATTTCGCTCGGTTTGTTAAAGGAAACACTGTAGAAATGAGAGTGGCACACACTTCCTGGAGGTTTAATGGTGGCATGCCAGACTGCCATATGGAAGACTCCAGTTTGGGAGTGATTCTACTATCCTTATTTCCCTGGCTGAAACTTGAAAGCATCATGGGTGGTGCGGAGGGAGAGGAGGTAGTTTTCTTTCTATTTAAGTCACTGGCAAACTATCATTCATTTCAGTGGATGCTGGATCGTACTCACAGAGGAGACATACTTAAACTCCAAAACTGAAGGGTGCCACTGCCTTTAGAGTGATCCCCTAGTGGTAGGATCATGGAGCAGTATGACAGGTTTCAGAGTAGCAGCCGTGTTAGTCTGTATCCGCAAAAATAACAGGAGTACTTGTGGCACCTTAGAGACTAACAAATTTATTAGTAATATAATAAATATAACAAGTACTCCTGTTATTTTTATTGGAGCAGTATGAGTGCATCTGCACAGAAAGGCCATGCCTCAGGCCCAGCAGTAAGGTACCATCAATGACAGCCTCTTATGGGTAATGGAATTAGTTGATTAGAAGGGGAGATTAAATGGTTGCCCAGATGGAATGACAAGATGAGGCAAAAGCCAAAGAGATCATCTGACCCTGGCATTCACATCAGGCCCCTCAACCAGGCCCAGTGAAGGCAGAACCCATGTCCAAATCCTGAAAGGTTGCTACTGGGGAAAAAAGATTATAGCAATGAAGGGCTTCAAAAGGGAAAGGTATATAAAGCAACAAAAACGGGAACAATACCTGGTATCTGAGTGTGTTAAATTCAGGTGACCGACATGTAGCAATCTCTCACGAGATAATGGGTGGTCTCGGGTAAGTGGATTTCCTGTGTGGATGAGCAGACTCTGTCTACAGACAGGTACTGAGCTATTTGTCATCTCCATGTCCATCATGTTCTTCTTCTCGGAGATCAAATTACAGTGGCCGTATCCACCATTCACTGTTAAGTACATTAAAAAAGAGAGAGTGAGAGAGAAAATAACCATAAGCTTCTACCCATGGATGCTGCTATATCAGTTATCATTCTCAGTTATTCACACTTTTGGCTCCTCTCATGAAAGCATTATAATTGCAACAGCAAAGAATGTTAAGGGTTTCACAATGAACCAAGAACTAATTCCAAAGGAATTAGTGTCCAGAACGTATTGCTCTTGTTCCTCTTTTTAAAGATGGGGCTGTTTTTCACTTCATATGTTAGCTTTTAAAAAAATGTGATAGGTTCCTTTTCTTCTACATTTTTTGGGAGGTAGTATTTCCTACATTTTTTGTTTGGTTAGTTTTGTTTTGGGGTTTATTCATTTATTTTGGTGGGATTAGTTGTTGGGTTTTTTTCTATTAGTGAAATTAATGGAGACAATATTAATGCAAGGGTCTTCTGCAGTCTAATTGAAGACTTTATTTTTTGTCTACACAGGAAATTTATACTGGTATAAGATGTGAAAACTAAGGTGTGATTTAAAATTGATAAAGTTACAGCAGCATAATTCCCCATGTAGATACACTTAACATGACCTGAGTGCCTTTTTTTTTATTATTTTGGTTTAGCTTATGTCACTTTTAAGCTAAACCAAAAAAAGCCACTTTAATAACAGAATAAGAGAGTGTCCACATAGTGACTTATATCAGTCTAACTATACTGTTTTAACTGTAGCAGTATAATTATACTGGTAAAACTTTCCTGTACAGACATGCATACCTGGCAAAACTTTCCTGTACTAGCATGCCCTTAGTATGAAGGATCAGGGCATTAGTGAGGAGATTCTAGTTTATTTTCTGATGAAAAATGAGGGAAAAAATAAATATTTTCCATGTGTTTAAGTTTATTCGTATTTTCAAAATAATCTATGATTTTTCTATATTCTTATTCTGCTATGGCTAGATCTGGCACATGTTTAATTTCACTCTTACACCAAAAGATGAGGGAAATGGACCAAAGATACAGCAATCATTCTAAGAAAAAGAATTCTGAATACATTTTCAAATCTATCCATGGACATTAGATGCATAGATCCAAAAAAGATGGATGTGTTTAAAAACAGATGGCAAAATATAGCCTAGGACTTACATCCTGAGCCTGAAAACACCAACACACATGCTTAAATTTAAATATGTGAGTAATTCCATTGACTTTAGTGGGACTACTCATGAGCTAAAAGTTAAGCATGTGGGAAAACATTTGCAGAATAGGAAGGGCCTTAAATTGCTAGCTACAAAAAAAAATCACTATAGATATTTATTATGATATGCTTATTGCACATAGGCCATGCCTTTAAAATACTAGATCATAAGTATGGCCATACTTGGTCAGATCAATGGTCCATCTAGCCCAGTATCTTGTCTTCTGACAGTGGCCGGTGCCAGATACTTCAGAGGGAATGAGCAGAACAGGGCAATTATCGAGTGATCCATCCCCTGTCCTCCAGTCCCAGCTTCTGACCATCTTGGTTAATAGTTGATGGACCTATCTTCCATAAAGGTATCTAATTTGTTTTTGAATCAAGTTATACTTTTGGCCTTCACAACATTCCCTAGCAACAAGTTCCATGGATAGACTATGCATTGTGTGAAAAAGTACCGGTACTTCCTTATGTTTATTTTAAATGTGCTGCCTATTACTTTCTGTGGGTGACTCCTGGTTCTTGTATTATATGATGGTTAAATAACACATCCGTATTCACTTTCTCTACACCATTCATGATTTTATAGATCTCTATCATATTCCCCCATTAGCTGTCTCTTTTCTAAGGCCTGGTCCACACTAACCCCCCACTTCGAACTAAGGTACGCAAATTCAGCTACGTTAATAACGTAGCTGAATTCGAAGTACCTTAGTTCGAACTTACCGCGGGTCCAGACGCGGCAGGCAGGCTCCCCCGTAGATGCCGCGTACTCCTCTCGCCGAGCTAGAGTACCGGCGTCGACGGCGAGCACTTCCGGGATCGATCCCAGAAGATCGATTGCTTACGGACGGACCAGGAAGTAAGTGTAGACCTGCCCTTTGCTGAACAGTCCCAGTCTTTTTCTCTCTCCTCATCTGGAAGCTGTTCTATATCCCTACTCATTTTTATTGCCCTTCTTTATACTTTTCCCAATTGTAATATATCTTTTCTGAGATGGGACAACCAGAACCGCATGCAGTATTCAAGGTGTGGGAGTACCATAATTTATATAGTGGCATTATGATATTTTCTGTTTTATTATCTGTCCCTTTCCTAATGGTTCCTAATATTCTATTAGCTTTTTTGACTGCCACTGCACACTGAGCAGATGTTTTCACAGAACTATCCACAATGACTCCAAGATCTCTTTCTTGAGTGGTAACAGCTAATCATTTTGTATGTAGAGTTGGGATTATGTTTTCCAATGTGCATTACTTTGCATTTATCAACATTGACTTTCATCTGCCATTTTCTTGCCCAGTCACCTAGTTTTGTGAGATCCTTTTGTAACGCTTCGCAGTCAGCTTTGGACTTAGGTATTTTGAATAATTTAGTATCATCTGCAAACTTTGCCACCTCACTGTTTACCCCCTTTTCCAGATTATTTATGAATATGTTGAACAGCACTGGTTCCAAAACCGATCTTTGTGGAGCCCACTATTTTCCTCTGTCCACGGCAAAAACTGACCATTTATTCCTACCCTTTGTTTCCTGTCTTTTAACCAGTTACTGATCCATGAGAGGATCCCTCTTATCCCATGACTGCTTACTTTGCTTAAGAGCCTTTAGTGAGGGACCTTGTCAAAGGCTTTCTGAAAGTCCAAGTACACTATATCCCCTGGATCACCCTTGTCCACATGCTTGTTGATCCCCTCAAAGAATTCTAATAGATTGGGGAGGCATGATTTCCCTTTACAAAAGCCATGTTGACTCTTCCCCAACGTATCGTGTTCATCTATATGTCTGAAAAATCTGTTCTTTTACTATAGTTTCATCCAGTTTGCCTGGTACTGAAGTTAGACTTACTGGTCTGTAATTGCCAGGATCGCCTCTGAAGCCTTTTTAAAAGGTACAAAGACTGATTTAAGTGGTAGGTTAGATACCACAGTTAGTAGTTCTGCAATTTCATATCTGAGTTCTTTCAGAACTCTTGGGTGAATATCATCTGATCCTGGTGAGTTATTACTGTTTAATTTATAAATTTGTTTAAAAACCTCCTCTACGGACACCTCAATCTGGGACAGTTCCTCCAATTTGTCTTCTAAAAAGAATGGCTCATGTGTGGGAATCTCCCACATAGACCACATATATAATCAAGGAGAAAGGAATTAAAATCACACATACAAAAAACAGTTTACAAGAGCATCGGTGGTAACTGACTCTTTTTTTTTTTTTTTTTTTACATTGGAGAGGAGAATTGCATTTATTTACCTACTTCAAAAGCATGTTGTGAGGGTTTTTTTAATGAATGTTTGTAACATGTTTTGAGATCTTCAGATCAAAGGAACTAGAGGCAGGCAAAGTACTTGTACTAGCTCTGACTGCTTTTCACTTACATTTTTCCTCTTGATAAACAAAAATGACAACAAAACCCATCAGATATTCTACTAGTAATAATTTGCTATTGACCAGTTTTCTGATCTGCCATACCAAATCAACAGACCAGGCAGAATCTTTTCATGTTAGTGAAGTGTTTGAATGGAGTGGCAATAAAGAAATGTCGTAAGTGTTGCTTGAAGCTGTCTCAATTGAGCTGCATACTGTGCTATGGATGAAGGTGTAGTATAAACATGCATTTAAGGCAAAATCAATTCAATTGAAAAGAAAAAACAAACAAACCAGACAAAAAACCACCAACAGGAGTTTGCAGTCAAAGGCCTGATCCTGCAGTCCTTATGCAGGAAAAATTAAATGGAGTCTTGCTTGTGCAGAGTAGGACTGGAGATTTGATCTGAAAACGTGTGTGTGTCACAGTAAAATATTTTTAAACGTTTCCTTTTATTAGCCCCATCTATATTTGGAAACTGACCCATTGCAAAGAATGGTTGTCAGCAATAGAGCTTCCCGAACTAGAGTTGAAAACGGTTTGTGTTACTGTAGATGAAACAAAACCATTTTCAGTATCATTACAGAAAGTGTGACTGCGACATGACTCCACCAAGTCTCAGGGTATGTCTACATTGCAATTAGACACCCACAGCTGACCCTTGCCAGCTGATTTGGCCTCATGTGGTTCAGGCTGAGGGGCTATTTAATTTCAGTGTAGCCATTCTGGTTCAGACTGCAGCCTGAGCTCTGGGACCCTCCCATCTTGCAGTTTAGACATATCCTGGGTCACACTGTCTGTAACATGCCAGTTTTCCAATGTAGGGTTTTGACTCATAAGGTGGAACAAATGACTTAGTTCTATATGTGGCAATTCACACTTTAAAATGTCACTGACAATGGTATGGCAAAAGAAATGGTATTCATCATGCACTGACTATAGTGTAATTGAAATAACCACTTTTGAGAGGTTGGCACACAGGTCTGGAACTGTGAAGAAAGTTTAGAGGTGGTTCCAAGCATAATGGCCTGATTTTCATGTCCATTGCAGTTTTGGGGCATGAAAAGTATGTGAACATCAAGTACACATTTTTTCTGAACTTAACATACCACCCTAATTTGGGTTATTGCTGCTAATTGAATATATTTCTTGAAAATGTTAAAACAATCCTTTCTGCCAAAGAAATACTTGCAAAATACCCATTCTGCGAACTAAGATACATCTCTGTATGTGCGTGTGTGTGTATGCATAATCAGGAACAACTCACTGAAATGAGCCAGATTCTCCTCTCATATACATATACTTAAGTGGAATTACCTCTATGCAACCTTTATATACAATTTCTATCATTCTTTCATACTTACATACATTCCAACATTCACATTTACCTTATTAGCCATCTGTTGTGATAGTATCAGGAATATCGTGGTATACAGCATTTTTAAATCTTTTCATGAGGTAAAGGTAATTAACAGTGAATATATGAAGTTCTGCACTTTTCCAAAATGGCTGCCATTTCCCTTTGTTGGATCAAAGCCACAGGCTGTGCTCTGTTAAAATGGCCACCATTTCCCTACAGCTTTTGACTGTGAAGCTCTGCTTAACAAAAATGTCTTTCCTTTTCCATGTTTCCAATGGGACAGAAGCTCTGCTACCCGCCAGGAAGATGGCTGCCCCCTGTGCCATCAGGAGGTACAGAGGGACACTGAGTTGCTGTCAATGGAATTTAAATGGGACCAGGTTCAGAGCTCTAGTGAATATGAGAGAGGGGATAGTCTGGAAAGCCAATGATTATGGAAGGTAGGTAAATCTTAGAGGTAAACTTTGAAAATCCAGATCTTTTCTGGCCTGGAAGACTCTCTGATAACTGGAGAAATAGTGAAAAAGATGGCAACACAAGAGTCAAGAAAATCAAACCTGAGATCTTGAGAGGGGAAGAGGTTTTTAGTCACACTGTTTAAAACTATGTTGTTTGTTTACTCTGTAAATACCTATTTCACTTCAATGACTATCTTACATTTTGGGGGAAATCAGAACTTTGTTAAAGATTCAAACCCTGTCCTTTCAATTAGGGAACGCCAGGCCTGACATTCCTGATATTGCTAAGGGAAGAAACAAGCGAAGGAAAAAATTGGCAGATGATGGGAGAAGAACTTTCTGGCCATGATAAAAAGCAAAAAAAGGACATAAGCCTTTGTACAAAGTATTTGCCATTCAGCTTTAAAACTTCTAAACTATGCTATCACTACATCTACAAAAACAAGTCACTCACTTTCTCTCTCTATTCATGTTACATAAGGCTGACCTGTCAAGTAAGGACTGATTTTCCTTTCACTTACATCAGTGGTGTTACTCCTGTTTACTGAAATCAGAGTTGTCAGCACTAGACATTGCTGAAAATTTTCCATCAAAACAGTTTTTCAACAGAAAATTGGGTTTTTGACTCAACTGTGTGTGTGTGTGTGTGTGTGTGTGTGTGTGTGTGTGTGTGTGAGAGAGAGAGAGAGAGAGAGAGAGAGAGAGAAGTATCTGCTTTCTGAGGACAATTTTGACATTTCATTTAAAAAAAAAATCCAAAAATTGAAAAGTTTTGTTTTTTGGTCTGAAAACCAAAAAGTTTCACCCAAAAACATTAGGCCAAAAGTTTTGATTTGGAAATGCTGCTATGTTACCTCGTGGGAATTGTAGTTTGGGTGTCTCTTGGCCCATTCTGCTCCACTGGCTGGGCTCCCCAGCTGGACTACATCTCTCATGATGCACTGTAGTCACGGAACTCCCATGATGCACCACTGTACCTCAGGAAGAGGGGAGGCCATGGTGCACCATGGGAGATGTAGCCCAGGGACCATGGAAGAGAATGGGAGCATGAGGCATCCAGACTACAACTCTCATGAGGCACCATCAAAACAAGGGCATAATCAGACCCCTAACTGTTGTTAATTTGCATATAGCCCTATGTATTGAGTGTTTAAAAATACTGTAAATTTTTCTTGGGAAGAACTTTCCATGCATCTTTAAAAGCCACACCTCCCAGATATAATGGCCGAGCTGGGAAATATATCCCTCCTATGACATCCTAGCCCTGGTTCCTGACATCCTAGTCATGGGTCATTACTTATTTCACTAGTTGAAAGTAAGATGTTGACTACAGAATACCCATTGAATGTGTTCTTTATATCCTGGATACGATCAATTGTCTTTTTATGTTTTTTCATTTATACCTGACCAGTAATAAAAGCAGCCTCTCTTTCTTTTTCAGACTCTGGATAATACAAGTCTGAAATTCATTAAGGACTTTCTAAACATGCATTTTAACAATTTTATCATATTATCAGAACACAGAAACTTGAAGCTTCCATCCAGAATTCAGCAGTACTAACCTGTAGCAACACATCAGAAAACACTGGTATTGATTTGTTTGAAGAGGGAGATTTCCTAGAATAACATTAACACTATCCCCATGCTGTCAAAAACAATTATCTTTTCCAATAACTGTCAAATCATGAAACTCTTTCCCCCGCATAAAGAAGCTGAGTACTCAAAAGCCAAATCCACAAAATTATGCATGTTAGAATTTCAGCCAACCTGCCGTATGTTTATCTTCACAAAGTACCTTGAAGATTTGTTAACCTGGGCTCCAAACAGACTGTCTAACATAATCTCATATCGGGTCACCTTTGCACAATGGCATCTTTAAAAATGTGCCAACCATATGGCAGCTGACACAACAGCAGACAAGTAATGACATTAAAAGTATCACCTTCTTCCAGCAGCAAATCTAAATTAGAGAGGAATTGCCTCTGAATATGGCTGGCCAGATTCTGAACTCAGTTACACCATCATAGACAGAAGCAACTTCACTGCCTTAAATAGAGTTAGTCTAATTTACATCAGTGTAACTTAGAGTAGAACCTAGCCTTTTGACAACTGACTTTTTTGTACAATCTTAACATCATTGGCTGGTACACAGGAGATTGAAGTATTTTCCATGCCTGAAACTGGAGTTCCTCTTTCATTGGCATTAGGGGGCCTTTAACCTACATAGTGTAACTTACCAATGACAGATGAAAAAAGAGCACATATTCCTTAGCTGTATGAATGGTTTACCCTCATTTCAGCAGAACCATAATAATTCCATAAATCCATATTAAAAATTAATCCAAATTTACAGAAAGTAAACCTAATGAAACTAGAAGGTGCCTTGGTTTCCAGAAGGATCTCATGGAAATGGACTCCATAACAACTTAACTTTTCTCTCTCTCTCTCTCTCTCTTTTTTTTTTTTACCGGGTTTGGTTTTGTATTTTTAGTTTAAATGCTTAAGAAGGAAATATAAACGATTTATCCAGAAGTATAAGAAAACTTCAATCCTTCAAATCCTTCCATATGAATAATCAAATAGGTTCCAATTCTGATTTCTCACCATTTTGTCAGTGGCATTGACTCCATTGGACATATGGCTTCAGTGGAGTTGCTCCGAATTTATACCAGCATAAATCAGATCAAATTCAGACCCACTGGCTTTAAAGGGACTGCTCGTATGAGTAAGGGCAATTTACATATGTAAAAGCTATTCTCATCAATCAGAATGTGCAAGATTGAGTCCTACATTTCTTCTTCTGGGTGAATTTTACTTAGAAATGTTCAGTAATAGAATATCTCCCGCCTCCCAACCAATGTAAACCTGCCTGAATAACCAGAATAATAAGTATTAAAACCAACAAAACTAAATAGCAGTAGCTCTTTTCCCTCCCCAGGGAACACCTCGTTCCTTATTCATTTAGGCTGTGTATATGGAGGTTTCATTCTGGTTGATAAAATTCACCATTAGGCCTTCAGCCAGATGGGAGTGAAGTCTTATTGAAAGGATAATTGCTCAACAACAAACATATGCTGCAGTGCTTTAGAGCTTACCTAATTAAGGCCAATGAACAAATAACTGGAATGACATACAATTTAAATGACTCATATTCAAAACAGAGATAGGTTTGAAATATTTGCCTAACATACTTAGATATCCTCAGAGCATTGTGGGTTTTGTGGTGACTGCTAAACTAGGTCATTTACTTTTTCTTGCTGCTTTAATTACATTTTATTTTTAAATATTTTGCCATCCATCCCTGGGTTTTTGGGATAAAACATCCAGAATCCACCTATGACATCTCTGAAAAATGGAACACTATTACTGGCACCATTACTGGTGCCACATTCTTTTTGTGGAAGACCAAAAGGCTACTGGATTTTTCACTCAAAGGTGAAATTCATCAGTGATAGAACAGACCATGAAAGGCCCCCAGTGCAACAGAATTACTAATGCCAGGGTGCCAACACCCCAAAATTGGGTAACATGGAGAAGGGATGCAAAGGTACTCTATATACCATCTGTTTGGCAGAGCAGAACTCTGCATCAGCTAGGCATAGCCCATCAAAGGCGGTAAATCTAGTATCAGGACGGGGGTCATAATTACAGTGTAGCTGGAGAAGCCAGTGTGACCCCTGTACACCGCCTAATTTTAAAAGTTATTGCAGAAAGGCTGCTGAGCTGCTTTTGCCCTGACTGCGGGTTACATAGTGTACTCCATCGCTCCCACAAAATCCACAGAAAGCTTCTTTACTCTGCCTCTGTTTGTGGCACGATCGGAGGAATGTCACCTAAGGTCATATTTACACTGGGGAAATTTAAAAAAAAAAATATTCAGACCAATTCTGGGACTGATTAAGCTAAAGTAGTGTTAAGACTGGTGGGAACCTCTGTGTAAGCAGGGCTCTGTGGCTCAGAACCATTTCTACCATTATTTTAGGTGAAGTTGCTGAAAAAAACATGTATAATTTAAACGATTGTGGAAACAGGCCTTTGGAGCCTTTTCTAAACTATGGTTCCTGCACTGTGGTAACACCGGTTTGAATTTGGGGCTAATTTCCCCAATTTATCAACCCCCTTCTTTAGTTGTGGACTCCAGAATTGGACACTGTAGTCCAGAAATGGTCACACCAGTGCCAAATACAGAAGTAATATAATCTCCTTACTCCTAACTTGATGTTCCCCTTTTTATGCATCCAAGGATCGCATTAGACATTTTGGCCACAGCGTTGCACTGGGAGCTAATAATCAGCTAATTAACCACCATTCCTCCCCTCCTCCACGAGTCTGTTTCAGAATCACTGCTTCCCAGGATAGAGTCCCTTCATCTTGTAAGCATGGCCTACATTCTTTGTCCCTTGATGGATACAATTACATTTGGCCATATTAAAATGCCTAGTTTGCTTATGCCCAGTTCTGTTCCTCCAATCCATGTGTTATCTGCAAATTTTATCAGTACTGATTTTATGTTTTGTTCCAGGTCATTGATAAAAATGTTAAATAAGCCCAAGAACCCATCTCTGTGGGACCCCACTAGCCCACTTCCTCAGCCCATTTACAATTACATTTTGAGATTTGTCAGTTAGCCAGTTTTTAATCCATTTAATGTGTGCCATGTTAATGTTTTATCGTTCTAGTTTTTTAGTCAAAACATCATGTTATCATGTGGTACCAAATCAAATGAATGACAGAAGTCTACATATAGAACATCAACACTATTACCTTTATCAATTAAACTAGTAATCTTATAAAAATATCTAGTAAGTATGATAAAAATAAAAGATAAAAGATATCAAGTTATTGATTTATTTGTGTGACTGAATACAAGAGGACTGGGGAACTCAAGCAAACTCAAAAAATCAAGGGGAAATACCCATTGAAATAACTCATACGGCATCAGTCTATTAAAATTTGTAAAAGATAAATATATACCATGTATATTTTTTTTGCAAATGTGGACCACAAATTGGCCACATCTATATTTATTATTTCATGTTCAATTTATGTTTTTAAATCAAACTATTTGGTTTGTCCTTCCCCCCCCACCCCCCATTCTGTGGGATTTCTTTTTACAGATTACACACAATATGATGAAAGAGTAAAAAAAAGTGGGACAGCATTACTGCAGCAAAGACAGAGCATTTCATTTTACATTGGTCCAAACTAAAATAGCTTGAAAATATTCCAGTATTTTCTAGAGATCTGCAACTCTTTTATTAGTACTGGCATGACATGGAGTCCAATATATACAAACAACAACAGCATACAAAAGCAGTAATGATACTTAATATTTTTTATCCTCAAAGGGTTTTGCAAACATTAGCTAATTCACAACACCAAAATGACTCTTCATAACACCCATACATATAAGTCAGCAAAGCCCAGATTCAGGAAAGCACTTAAGCAATCACTGAAGTCCATCCCTACTCTGGAATGCGCTTTGACTTCATATGTTTAAGTGCTTTCCTGAATCAGGACCTAGGTGTGTAATATTTTAAATATTGGTAAATTGAGGCTCAGACAAGTTCAGTGGCTGGCCCAAGAACATAGAGTCTGTATCATGGCCAGGATTGAAACTCAGGAATTCCTGGTTCTCAGTCCTGACCTTAGATCCCCAGACTTTATGCTCCCAAACAGAATAGAGCAGGGGTTGGCAAACATTTTGGCCTGAGGGTATGGAAATTGTATGGTGGGCCATGAATGCTCATGAAATTGGGGGTTGGGGTATGGGAGGGGTGCAGGCTCTGGCCGGGGGTGCAGGCTCTGGGGTGGGGCCCGAAATGAGGAGTTCAGGGTGCGGGAGGGGGATCCGGGCTGGGGCAGGGGGTTGGAATGGGGGGGGGGGTTGAGGACTCCAGCTGGGGGTATGGGCTCTGGGGTGGGACGGGGGATGAGGGGTTGGGGGTGCAGGAGGGTGCTCCAGGCTGGGACCAAGGGGTTCGGTGGGTGGGAGGGGGTCAGGGGTGCAGGCTCCAGGCAGTGCTTACCTCAAGCAGCTCCCAGAAGCAGCTGCACATCCCCCCTCCAGCTCCCACGCAGAGGCGCAGCCACGTGGCTCAGTGCGCTGCCCTGTCCACAGGCACCGTCCCTGCAGCTTCCATTGGCCATGGTTCCCGGCCAATGGGAGCTGCAGGGGCGGCGCTTGGGGCAGGGGCAGCATGCGGAGCCCACTGGCTGCCCCTATGCATAGGAGCCGGAGGGGGGACATGCCGCTGCTTTCAGGAGCCGCACGGAGCCACAGCATGCGTGGAGCAGGGCAAGCCCCAGACCCCGCTTCCCAGCGGGAACTCGAGGGCCGGATTAAAATGTCTAAAGGGCTTGATGCGGCCCCTGGGCCGTAGTTTGCCCACCCCTGGAAGAGAGATACAGGACCAAAAATGTGCATCAAACCTAGATGTAGTAATTAGTAGAGAGTCTTTTCCAATCTACACAAAATATAGGTCTGGTCTTCACCTCAGTCATTGGTGAGGCAACCCCAATATCATCACTGGTGAAGCACATTTGGCCTTTTCTGTGATCGTATTTTACTTCTTCACAGTTTGTATTTTAATAACAGGAAAAAATGTTAAAATAAATGTTTTAGGAAAATTAAGCTCTCATAACATGATTTTCATTAAAAAGGAAATCCTAAACCTTGCTAACAGGCACCTGGAGGATAGAAGCTTTGTCCAGTGAAACTTGGTGTAATTCTTTTTTTTAAAACATAAAAAGAGCATGAATTAATAGAAGTCTAATTCTCAAGGTTTTTGATACATGGGCTATAGATATACATTTGTCAATGCTCTGCAGAACAATAGCAAAGAGGGGCTCCTCTCTGGACCCATCAACAAGTATATCTAAGAAGATACTAATATAACCCTATACAGTAGGGACGACAACCCCATGCACTGAGGGCCACATACATAATTTGCCAGGTGCCCGAGTTTTGTACTGAAGGCATGATAGTAAACAAACACTAAACCCTTTTATACACTAGGAGGGATTTGCCAGTATAATTATACTGCCATAGTTATACTGCTAAAACACTCTAGCATAGATGCAGTTACACTGGTATAAAGCACAGTTAAATTGGTATAACTGCACCCACACTAGGGCTTTTACTGGCATAGCTAAAAACTTTTAAGTGTAGACTAGGCCGTACCCACTTGCATAGGTTTACTCCCACACATGGTGCCATTAAAGTGAATGGAATGACATGCTGAAATGTTTGCAGGATCAGGTCCTTAATTCACATATACAATTTTGTACATGTTAAAATAAAAAAATAAATGCACAAAACCATAATACCTGCAACGTCCTGGCTAAATGAACAGCAATTCCTTTTAGTTGGAGGCCACCAGCAATAAAAACCTGCAGTCAATCAGTTTTATCCTCATCTTGCACTTTCTGGGAGAGCGTGGCTGAGAGTGTACTCATTTGAAGTGAGCTCCCCTGTCTCTTAACAACATGTACAAAATCAGGGTTGCCAGGCATCCGGTTTTCGACCGGAACGCCCAGTCGAAAAGGGACCCTGGCGGCTCCAGTCAACATCGCCGATCGGGGCGTTAAAAGCCCAGTCGGCGGCGCAGCGGGGGCCCAAGGCTAAGGCAGGCTCCCTGCCTGCCCTAGCTCCGCATGGCTTCCGGAAGTGGCCTCCAGGTCCCTATTGCCCCTAGACTCATGGGCGGCCAGGGAGGCTCCACGTGCTGCTCCCACTCAGAGGGCTGGCTCCTCAGCTCCCATTGGCCGGGAACCGCGACCAATGGGAGCTGTGGTAAGTGCCGCCGGGACCCCAAACCCCTCACCCCCTCCTGCACCCCAAACCCCTGCCCCAGCCCGGAGTCCCGCCCACACCCAAACTCCTTTCTCGAACCCACACCCCGCCCACACACCAATCCCCTGCCCCAGCCCCCTCCTTCACTCCAAACCCCTCATCCCCAGCCCCACTCCAGAGCCCACACCCCCAGCCAGAGCCTCACCCCCTCTGCACCCCAAACTCCTCCCCCAGCCCAGAGCCCCTCCTGCACCCCAAACCCCTCATCCTCACGCCAGAGCCCACATCCCCAGCCTGCACCCCCTCCTGCACTCCGAACCCCTCAGCCCCAGCCTGGAGCCCCCTCCTACACCCCAAACCCCTCATCCTTCACCCCACCCCAGAGCCCACATCCCCAGCTGGAGCCCGCACCCCCTCCGCACCCCAACCCCTTGCCCCAGCCCGGTGAAAGTGAGTGAGGGTGGGGGGAGAGTGAGCGACGGGGGGGGGGGGGGGTGGAGTGAGTGGGGGCGGGGCCTCGGAGAAGGGGTGGGGCAGGGGTGTTTAGTTTTGTGCGATTAGAAAGTTGGCAACCCTATGTACAATCCTGATGCCAACACAATCTAACAACAACACTATGAAACTCTTTAGCAGAGGGCAGCCATTAATGTGCCTGGAGAATGCCTCTCAAACCAATGTCTTCAATATAGTGGAGAAGGAACACACTGCTAACTTTCTCTCATCCAGCTAGGAATTTGTTATGATCCACACACTGTAGCAATCCACTTACTTTGTGATAAAATGGTGAAGGGCCAGAATTTGATCAGCTGCTGGATACATACAGAGGGAACGCTCCGTGAGGAAGGGTCTGTTAAACTTTTTGCAGTGAACAACAGCTTTATTGAACCAACAAACTTACGAACAATGCTGCATATTCTTGTATGCCAGAAGAGTCTTTATATTGACCAACTAGATGCACAACACATATATATGTCCTGCCTTTATACAGATCCGTTATAAAAGGAGCTATTCACAATTGCAACGAGGACTGCACTGGACTGGCACGCTAGAGGGATTAGCACTCCAAAGGGACTGGAGAAACACCGGAGAAGGTGGTTGTCTGTTTACTTTTGAAAAACACTTTGGCATCATGAGCAAGACATGGAAGCAATGTCCGGGAGCAATGGGAACAGAGGGAAAACAGTGGTGTGTATGGACTGTACCACTACTTGGGAAAAAAACTGTAGCATAGAGATCTCTAACGGAAGAGTAGATTTAAAAGTGATAGGCCTTATATAATCTTCAGGCCCTGAAACACTGGAAAGTGATGGGAAGGGCCCCACAAATGCATTTTTTCTGCCATAGTCATATGAATGTATTTAGTGTGACGTAGTGTTTGTGCCCAGTCAACAAGATGAATGTTGTTTACTTTCATTTCTTTTAATGCAGTAAACATTAGCACTAGTCTAGGCTCCAGGTGGCTTTTTCCTTCCTCACCCCAGCAGCTGGTCCAAGCAAAGAAGTCCATTAGCTAGTCATAAACAAAAGAAAGGAGGAATAGGCTCATTTTGTCTGATCAAGTTAATGTTTTTACTTAAGCTGAAAAGAAATACAAGAGATCCAAGACTAAGAATAGACAAGAAAATGTGCACTGCAAAAAGGAGTTATTGTGGCTTTTAAAGGCAGGAAATACTCTCTTAATTAATTAATCCACAAGATTTGAAATAGCCATAACCTTCCATTTCCAGTCCTGTGGTATAAAATATACCATCTAATTAGCTAATTTTTTGGAGATATTCCATCTCCTAGAACTGGAAGGGACCTTGAAAGGTCATCGAGTCCAGCCCCCTGCCTTCACTAGCAGGACCAAGTACTGATTTTGCCCCAGATCCCCAAGTGGCCCCCTCAAGGATTGAACTCGCAACCCTGGGTTTAGCAGGCCAATGCTCAAACCACTGAGCTATCCCACCATCAACATATGGGACAATTTCTGCATATGGGAGTAACTCCTAGTGACTTCAGTTGATGTCAGAAAAATAATAAAGACTACGCTTTTGCAGTATCCCAAATACAACAGTTCCCTGGATGGAATTAGGTTATTCTATTGCACATTTACTTAGTTATGGTTAGATATTGTCTTTAACAGCCATTGTCACTGTTGGGAACGGAGGCATATTTAGGCCTAACAGATGCCTGCTGTGAATTTTAAGAGTCTGTCCTGATAACTTTAAATAGCAAAAGCATAAGTAGAACTGGGTATGTGACAGAAATTGCAGAGTAATCATATTTAGTGTTGCACATGTGTAAGAAATTACAGCGTAATCATGTTTGTGAGAACAAGAAAAGATAAGGTAACTAAAAAGCCAGAAAAGAGTGGTTTGGACTAACACTAAGCCTGTACTGATGGGGGAGGAGAGTTAACATGGAAATGAGAGACTAATACATATGTATAAAAAAAGATAACAAAAAGTTATAAATAAGTTTGTGTAACAAAGGGAAGTCGAAGCTGTATTGTCTGGTGCTGGAGGTTACTGTGATGAGACCGTCCGGATAAGCTTCCCACTTGTGAGTAACTGATCACTATTCTTTGAGTGTTTTGCCATAATAAGTATTTGTTAGACCCATTTGCTGAGTAAGTGAACCCCAATCTACCTCAATCCAACAGCACCACAGGGGGGAAGATGTAGTGGGGTACCACACCAATGTCAGTGGCTAGAGGCGTTCTGTTTACAAGGGACAGACGCTGGCAGGATGCCTCTTGGGGAATGCTGGTTAGAGGTGTGCAGAGTATGCTTCTCCCAGTGCTGCCCCAAATAGGGAAGGGAGAAGGGGGCAATGGTCACACCCTGCTCCAGCTAGTCATGCCCCCTTTCCCATGTCTTGCACCACCGACTGTGCTATGCTGCCCGTAGATCTTACTTGCAGGAAGGACAAACATCAGTATCCTGGAGGCTGCCTGCAAAAGTGGAGGGAAGGGTCCCTACCTTCTCCCCTTTTCTGGGCACTCATAATCCAGTCCTTATTTTAGTTCCACATACCTATAAATACCCAGCTCAGACACAACAGAGAAATATAGCATTCTACTGGTATTCTATAGAATACTGTCACTTCCACCTTGCTCTGCATGGATTCACAGTTCTCAACCCCAGCTGAAGCCCATCACACCATCTGGGTGCTGGCCCATTACATTTGAAACGCCAGGAACATTCACTGCATTGTATAATAACTGGCAGCCGCTGACAGCCTGTTTGGGTTTCAGCTTTCTGCTCCTACTAATCAGGTCAACGGGCAATCCTGTGCTCCCACTGTCCAAGGGAACCATGACAAATCCAACACTTTGAACTAATTTCATTGTGCATATCAATACATACAAGAAAACAGCACGCACACACATCTCTCTGTCTTCAGTTTGTCTTTATTTATGACTCTGAATTTGAAACGTCGGGGTTTTTACAGCAGACTGTACTCAGACAGGCCCAAGAGATGAGAAGAACTACAGAATGGTTCTCTCAATACAGAAGTTCACACATTTTGTGATGAAGGGCACCTGAATTTTCTCTAGCGTGGATATGCTTTAATAGTAATTTAATGCAACTCCTTTGAGCAGAAAGTATCTTTTCAGACACACACGTTAAGCGTGAGTCTATTTTTTACTGGTTTTTCCTTTAAGTCATTTAATTCACTAATAACCAACATATGTCTCCTATGGCTCACATACAGGCTCCTTGCTTTCCCATTTCTTCCTAAATTCTCCTTACACTCACAGGTCTCTATTCCCATATATTTAACTTAGTCCATTTACTCTCTCTATTCTATGGATCTTCTAGATACTCTGCCAGGTATACATCCCTATGGACATTAAAAACACAAGAGTGTGCACGGACAGAGGCTGGGGATTGCCATATGGTACCTTGCACATGCACTGTGTCAACATATATGTCCACTTAGCCCAAAAAAGAACGTATGCACCATCCTTCTCAACCGGGGGTGATGCTAGGGGAGGCTTGTGGGGGCTATAGCCACCCCAAAATTTGCCTTAGCTCCCCTGTAGCCACCCTTCCCAGTGCAAAGGTCAAAAGTTATGCAGAAGTAAGGATGGCTTCGTATGGTATTGCCACCCTTACTTCTGTGCTGCTACTGGCAGCTGCGCGGCCTTCAGAGCTGGCACCTGGCCAGCAGCCAGGCCTTCAGAGTGGGGCAGCTCACACCCCGCCCAAATACATTCCACACCCCCTATTGTTAAAAAAAAAAATTGTGCCCACAAGATGTATAGTGCATCCCCCCAATTTTCTGTCTAGCCCACCTCAGCCTTCCCTACCCCACACCGGGAAGACACTGGCACCACCTCTGTACTCAACAGTATTTTAAAAATATATATATGCCAAGCATAGCCGGACCGATACTGCTTCCTTCATGATGTTCAGTTACCAGGAAAAGGCTTCAGAAGTATGGAAGTCCAGTGTTGCAAGGCCACCAACAGCCAAGGAAAGTCATTTCTACAAAGACAGCCTCATCTCACAAGCTCATACAGTGTCATGTGGGAGAGGTAAACTTTAAATTGAAGAAGCAGCTGATGTCCAAAAGCATCCAGACTTTTATTATAGGAAAAATAATGTCAAAGGACACACACACCACCATACACACCACACACACATGCACGTGCACTCCAGCTCAGAGCCAACTCTCTGGCCCTCCCAAAGGTGAGAATTCAGCTCCTTTCCTAGGAAACACTTTGTGATTGTTTGTTCTCCACTGAATTCTTCACTCTGAGTTCATCTGCTTATAGGACCTTTTCCCAGCGCACTCTCCCTGGGACAAGCAGCACCTTCCTCCTGTTAGCTATCAAGTATTGTTAACTCTTACTATGTTTTCCCCTGGTTTCCCCTTCTCTTATTCTAGGAGGAGAGAACACAACTTCATCTCAGAGGGGTAGCCGTGTTAGTCTGTATCAGCAAAAACAACGAGGAGTCTTTGTGGCACCTTAAAGACTAACAAATTTATTTGGGCATAAGCTTTTGTGGGCTATAACCCACTTCATCAGATGCATGGAGTGAAAAATACAGTAGGCGGGTATAAATATAAAGCACATGAAAAGATGGGAGTTGCCTTACCAAGTGTGGGGGGGGGGGGGTCAGTGCTAACGAGGCCAATTCAATCAGGGCGGATGTGGCCCATTCCCAACAGTTGACAAGAAGGTGTGAATATCAACAGAGGGGAAATTACTTTTTGTAGTGACCCAGCCACTCCGAGTCTTTATTCAGGTGTAATTTGATAGTGTCAAGTTTGCAAATTAATTCCAGCTCTGCAGTTTCTCATTGAAGTCTATTTTTGAAGGTTTTTTGTTGAAGAATGGCCACTTCATCTCACACTCCCAACGTCACACACATCCCCACTCACACCTGTACACATTTTCCACAATCAGACCCCATCGCTAGCCGCTAACGTGCAGCCATTTCCCCAAGACCTGTGTGATTAATATTTTTCACATAAAAAAAATCATTTCTCTGCAGCGTGGCATGATCTCTGGCAAAAATGGAATTCAAACCCCATATGAGATTCCTCCAACATGGGCTCTAAAGCAAATGCCTATTTCTTCTGCTTTTTCAAAAAGTACATTTGTTATTTTGGTTTCTTGACAACTTTTTGCTGAGGTTTTGGCTTTACTTTATGGTTTGACCATGAGTGTTTCAAGCCAAATAATTCACAGACAAGGTGTTATAACTGAAAGTTCTGGTTGTGAATAATTATACACTAGGAGCGAAGTTCACTCCTCTGCAAAGTGGGTGAATCATACCTACATAGCGAAGAGGCCTTGTGCTAGCTCTCTGCATGGTATATTTCTCCCTAATGTTATGCTACTATTAGAGTATTAGTTTTCTAAACATACAGGTTGAAAAGTCAGGATATGCGTAATCAAAGTTAGGTAACCAACTCTCCCTCTCATGCAAGACACTATCAGATTGCACAGAACCTCAGCTTTCATTTTAAAAAAGTATGTTAGGCTTGTGAACAAAATCTTTCGTATGTGAACTGAATGCAATTGATGCAGTAAAATCTCCTGGCACCTGCAGGTGGCTTCATACAATAACTCAGTGGTGTGAACTTCCCTACCCCTATTAAGCTCATTGGATTGTCTGCTCTAAAGCTCGGTGATAAGACTTCAACATTACCTATTCTGTTGCTGATCATTTTACCAGAAGGACTGGGGAAGGAGTACAAATCATGCTCACGGGGAGGTGGGAATTGGGAGTAGCTCAGAGGAAGGAAAGGTAGAGGGAAGAACAAAGGAGACACAGATGAGAAAGGGGCGCTTTCAAGCAACCGAGAAGAAACATGCACATCCACAAACTCTACTCCTCCCAAAGGCTAAGATCATCTCCACACTCTTCCTATTACTTGACACCTTGCCTGGGTAGCATGAAAAAGTAAACAAACACACACACACAAATTCAATATGTGTAGCCATAATTACAGCTTTTAGAATGTCATAGCACAGTCATGACACCTTCTCCCTCTACCCTCCCAGTCCTGGAAATGCATGAATTGTCTGAAATTATTCTAATGTGCTGATCCAGTTGATCTACTGAAACTGATACTATGTTAATAAAGCCCGCAGTATATTAGCATATGGTCACAGGGTCCAGTTCAGTTGTCAGTCAGGTGTAACTGTCAAAGACAATCGCATAACAACAGTATGAAACTGGTATAAGTAAGATCAGGCCAATAAAGTCTTCTGTAGTTGATTATGTGATGATTCACATTAGAGTCGGAGCCGACACCTCCATTTTAAAGGAAGCTTCAAGTGCACAGTTAGAGATGCTAAAGTTGCAGCTAGCAACTCTGGAAATCTTGGCAACTGACCGAACCAAGTAGTGAACCATAGAGGGAAGGCTCTTGTTTGAACAGACCTGATTTAAGAGCCTAGGGCTGAGAAAGGTTTGCTTGCTATGACTTCAGGCAAATTTCCCATCCCTTTCCTCCTTCCATCTTCGCACTGTGCTAGCCTCGGTAACGATGGGCGATGATGATTTATGTTTGGAATGTGTATTTTTATGTGAATTCGTTGTGGGAGAAAACTGCCAGGTTAAGAGCCCTGGAGACTGAAACCTTCTATTTATCCTCATAGCACATAGAGCATCCATAGAAGAAGTGCACGCTTCCCCATACTTCCCTGTCAAGGTGCCTGAATCGTATACTGTGAGAACCACTTCCAAGGCTGAGAAATGGGAAGGTGGTACATGGAGGCCTAGAATGAGATGGACGGGGCTCAGACATTGAAGCAAATGTCCATAGCATAACAACATCGATAAGACACGCCCATTTGGTTTATAGATTTTAGGACAAGACGGGACTATTCAAATCATCTTGTGTGACCATCTATGTAACACACACAGACCATTGCATTTCACTAAGTAATTCCTGGATCTAGCTCAATAACTTATAGTTGAACTACAGTGCATCTGTTAGCAAGATATCCTGTCTTTACCTGAAAACTCCAAATGATGGAGAATTACCACAGCCCCTGGTAATCTGTTCCACTAATTCTGACTCCCAAGGTGCATCTTTACAGTTTGAACTCTGGTGACTTCAATTTCCAGCCACAGGATCTCATTATTCCCGTTTGACATAGATTAAAAAACCCTTGTGTATCAGATATCTTCTCCCTGTATAGGTAATTATAGATCATGCTCAAGTCACCTCTTCACCTTCTCGTCAATAAATTATATAGATTCAGCTACTTTAGATTTTCATTGTAAGGCATATTTTCCAGACCATGAATCTTTCTTATAGTTCTTCTCTGAACCCTGATTTTTCAACATCCTTGTTAAGGTGTCAACACCAGAACTGGACACAACATTAGTCCCATCAATGCCATACAGAGGTAATATTGCCTCCCTATTTCTGCTTGACAGTCCTACATTTATACATCCAAGTATCCTGTTCATTTGGTTAAATTCTTGATGCTTCTGCTGAGGCTGCCAATTCTAGCCCACTATGCTTGCAGTGTTTTTTGTGACATTAACATGAGCCCAGGAGTGAGGTCACCAATTTATACCACATCGGCAGCCAAATAATGAGCCAGGTTAGGTCCTGCTGTAGATGGGGCTAACTAACTCCCCTGAAGACAACATGCACCACTGAAATCAATGGAGTCACCCAGTGTGTAAACGATAGGTTAGCAAAAACACCCCTTCTTTTAAAGAATGTAACAAATGCACAGGCTCGGTAGCCACTTATTGAAGTGAGAAAAATTCAGCATTTGACTTTTTTAAAACAAACAAACAAAAAAAACAAAGGCCCCAGCAATTCACAGCAAAGATTCACTGAATATGAGATTTCTGTTTTTTTAAATTAAGCCATTTTTTT
Organism: Emys orbicularis; assembly: GCF_028017835.1. Lineage (NCBI taxonomy): Eukaryota > Metazoa > Chordata > Testudines > Emydidae > Emys > Emys orbicularis. Next base: position 12,435,552 of record NC_088690.1, read on the forward strand.
GGTTTGCCTTGTTTTCTTTTAGCGAGAGCACATCTGAACCCTAAGGCTGGCCGTCAATAGAAGGCAGAACATAACTAATTGAAGCCATTTAAAAAATAAACGAGCCTGTAACATTATTGTGTGAAGTTTCAACATCATGCCAAGTTGCAGCCCTTCAGAACCTCAATGACTGCTGAGAGAACGATCAGAATACAGATCACAAAAATACGGATTCGCCATGCAGAAATTCGTGTGCTCCTGAACATGCTGACTGAAATATTAGAGTGAGACGGGGGCGGGGGGGGGGGGGGGAGGCAGCCCTTAGAAGTACCAAAAGAGAAAACTGAGGAAATGAAAAAGAACAGAGGTTCTCTCTGTTGATATATATTTCATCTGAGCTGATGCTGACATTGCCCAGAAGAGAGAAAAGAACAGTGTAGCTCTAAAAATGGCACCCCAGATACTGTGGGAATAAGAGTGTCACATTATTTCTAATGGGAGTTAGTTGCAATCGCTTTCCTGCTGGAATACACACTAGCAGGGAAAGACGAGGCTGGGCATGAACTGCAACCTTGTGAATGAGATACAACCAAGTACAGGCATCTTCTATGCACCAGTAGGGCCAAATTCTGGGCTCAGAGACATGTGCATGACTCCCACTGATGTCAGGCCTAAGTCTGTAAATAATGCAAATGACTTCCCAGGGCTTGAGGCTGCATCTTATTTATTCAGTGAATTTTCTCTTCTGTAACAACAGGGGCTAGAAATGTATCTTGTTTCTGTTTAATGGAATTCCAACTATACACACACACACAGGGCAAATGACTAAAGTTATGCCCCACCTTTTGTTAGCTGCAAATAAAATAAACAAGATACAAAAGAAAAAATCCTGGCTTTGGTGGGAATCTCTCCTGACCTTTCTTCAGGTCCTGTATATTAGATGCAGGTGCACATAGACTTGCTGCTACAGTCTATGGCCAATAGTTTGGAAGTCACCACTTTTATGGTCTATTTTTTCCCTTTAAGGTCCAATGAGTTTCCTAACTTCCCTTGCCACACAGCATGAATACGATTGATTCCACATCACAGGAAATATTTAATGCTGTCTGCTCAATATCCAGGGTACAATATCCCTCCTCATAGGCTCACTAAAGTGAAGGGGGCAAAGGTGCCACCCAGTAGCTTTTATCCCTGAAGACAAGCCAAAATTAGCCCAGACAGACATTCACATGAATTTCATGTTTCTTCATTGGACTTCTCTATCACTCAGTCTTTTGGAGGTGATCTCTTGGATGTCTTCTATCTATAGACTCCCATAGTATCCTTGTGTTCCTTCTTTCCTCTCAATGTTGGAAATGAGCCTCTATCCTGTACATACCGCCAGAACCCCACAGCTCCAAAGTATGGTTGCTTAGCAGCTACTGCTCCTACACCACCACTCGGTGAAACAACAGAGCTCAGAGACCTTCAAAACACAACACCTTTGTTCACGGCAAGTAACCCTCAGCAATTCAAGGACTGATGCAGACAATGCTACTGGGAGGGAGTTAGTAGAAGTCATCCACTTAAATTCTCCTATGAATTGATGGGGTTGGGGGTAATTATTGCCTGTATTTTCATTAATATAAAAAAGTTTTAAAGCATAATTTTTAAAAGGTGCATGATGCTGAGTCTGAAGTTTCCATTCTCTGTAGGACATTCGGTAGCTCTCAGCATGCTTAGTACACCCAGGCACATCCAGTATATGGGGATGACAGTGTGCCGACGGGTTAGCACCGGAATAGAAAAACAAACAACGGAAACCCGCAGCGGAACTACCAGATGCTGGGGTTTGTCAAAGATTTTTTTTATATGAACACACAGACTCTGACTCGGATCATCATCTCCACAATGCACTTGTCTGTGTAACTCTTCTCTTCTATTTTCCTCCCTCCCCTGACGTGCATAAAACGTCCTTATTCGACCTTGATTGGAGCATGCAACTTGCTTCTACTGCCCTTAACGAAAGTGCATAAAATGTCTGTGCAAGAGACGGTAGGCCAGACCACGACAGCCGCTCTGGAGATGTCGCTTGATCACAAAGCTGGCATTTGTGAGCTCTAGGACTGCAGAAGCGCAGAAGGAAAGAGCAGATCTTCAAAATGAAATGATGACAGGTTGGAATTTTAAAAGGACACTGTTTTTCCTCTTTTTTTGATTAAACGTATTGGCTTAAAATGTTTGGGGTGCCCTGACCTGTAGGGGTGCTGTGACTGAATTAATTAGTTAAGATGCAAGTGATCTGTTAGCTACTGTAGACTTCTGTAGCCCCTTCCATCCAAGAATCTCAAAGCATTATTTCAGGGGATGCTAAAACCCCAGTCCCACTGGAGCTCCTCAGCTGCAGAAGCAGGTGGTGAGTCCAGGTTTACCAGTCCTCCCCATTGGAAGTTGCTCAGACGCACTAAGTCCCAGTGACATCCCCCACAACCTAGCACCAGCAGGAGGAGTTTCAGGAGCAGCCGTAAAAGCCCAGCTCCCGGTGTTATTCATCAGTATAATTAGGCCTTCTCACCCCCACCAGCCTCCTGAGGCCACTTCTACCTTGGACTCTGGACATTCCTCACATTCTGCTCAGTGGTTGTTCTGACCTCCTCCCTCTTCTCTCCAGTCACCAGGGTCCCTCTGCTATCAGCCTTGTCTCCCTGCATCTTCCATGCTCCTCTCAACCTCATAAGAACAGCCATACTGGGTCAGACCAAAGGTCCAGCTAGCCCAGTATCCTGTCTTCCAGTGCCAGATGCTTCAGAGGGAGAGAACAGAAAAGGGCAATTTATCTAGTGATCCATCCCCTGTCATCCAGTCAGTCAGAAGTTTAGGGACACACAGAACATAGGGTGTCTACCCTCTTGCCTTTCCATCCTTCTTTCTTCCCACCCTCTTGCACCTTCAACTCCTCTCCTCCCAGCTATCTTGCACACACACACCTATATCCCAGAGAGACCCAGCCTCCAGACTATTTAATGACATTCAGCTATAAATAAAATAACATTTAAAACTAACCCAAACAAGGTGCTTGTAGAAGGTAGTGGACTACACTCTTGGTCTTGTTTTATTACCTTTTCCATTCTTGTCTCGGTAAACTGGCAGGCTCTTGTACCAGCCCAGGACAGGACCAGTACCATCCATGCCTGAGTCTGGTTCAGGTCCTTGCCTCAGGGCACAATTTCTTAGTTAAACACACAAAAACTCAAGAAGTAACACAAACCAAATTGATACCCCTGAGCAAAACAGGCTACAATCCCCAAAGCCATTCCCTTGCCTCTCTCAGCCCTCAGAGGACACATACCTTTCCTTCAACCCCCCACTGCCCCGTGACAAACAGGCAGTATTTAACTCTTTCCAGGCTGTTTCACCTTGTCACAGTCCCTTTATTTGCTCCCCTTTTGTTTTGTCTTTACTTGTCCTGCCATGTCTTTGTTCAGGGCCTGATTTTGCTGTCCTTCCTCATTGCGAGCAGTACCTTACTCTGTAAGTAGCCCAGCTGAAATCTCCAGGACTGTGTGTGGACAGAGCTACTGTTCTACGTGAGGGGGATAGAATCCGGCCTTAGATGGGAACCGCTTCAGGTCCGGGTCCATATTTTTTACATGTCTTTAAGGTACCTTAGCACACTTTGGGGGCTATATACATTAAAAAGCTCAGTTGTGCCTTTGCCACAAGGCCTGAGTAAGAGGCAGTGCATAGCTATGCTGCCACAAGAGCAGATTAGCAACCAGTTGGTGACTCAGAGCTGTAGCATGAGGAGAGGACTAGGAGAAAGAGGGTCACATTTCAGGAAGGACCTAGTTTGGCTCTGGAATGCAAGCTTGGCCCAGGTTTGAGCTGGGTGAAACCTTGTTATACATTGAGTTAAAACCTTGGTCAAATGGGTGTGTGAATGAGTCCCCTATTTAAGACAGATAAAGGGCCACACTTTAAACAAAACCTCAGGCTATGTCTATACTACAAGTGCTTCAGCTGCAGGCATGCTGCTACCGTGCTGCAGTGTATACACTTGCTACAGTGACAGACGGGGGTTTTCTGTCACTGTAGTAAATCCACTGCCTTGTGAGGTGCTAGCTAGGTCGATGGAATAATTCTTCTGACATCTTATGCCAGGTCTACACTACACACTTCGGTATAACTACATTGCCCAGGGGTGTGAAAAATCCACGCCCCTGAGCAACATCGTTACACTTACCTTAACCCCCCCATATAGACAGTGCTATGTCGATGGGAGAGCTTCTCCCGCCAGCATAGCTACCGCCTCTCGTGGAGATGAGGTACCTAAGTCAACAGGAGAGCTCTCTCCCGTCAGCTTAGAGCGTCTTCATCAAAGTGCTACAGCAGCACAGTTGCATCGGTGCATATGCAGTGTTTGTAATGTAGACCTGCCCCTACTGGTGTCTATAGTGGGGCTTTATGTCGGCTTACCTATGTCTGTTAGGGGTGTGACTTTTTCACACCCCTGTGCAACAGAGTGAGAGAGAAAACACATACAAAACTGAAAAAGACTGGTGAGAGAGAGTAGCCATGTTAGTCTGGATCTGTAAAAAGCAACAAAGAGTCCTGTGGCACCTTCTAGACTAACAGATGTATTGGCGCATAAGCTTTCGTGGGTGAATACCCACTTCGTCAGACGCGGAGCAGTTGAAAGCACCATGCCCGACTCTGGAAGAAAGCCAGGAAAAGGTTTTGTGGCAGCGGTGCAGGCTGAAAAGTGTGTGCTTGGGGATGGGAGCAAAAGAAGCGGTTTCCTGATATTTGATTCCTTTTGTGTGTCGAGACATGGGACTTTGTATATTCTTCGTAAATACACAAAACGACACCCAAGAAAATACCAGAGTCCATCAATTTCTACTTCCAACCGGAACAAACCCAGGATCCCAAAATGTGTCTAGCTGCTCAGCTCAACAAGGGGCAGCATTGCTTACCAGGCAAACACAAGCCCCTGAGTATGCCACAGTGGTCTCTACACATGTTCAATAAAGACCTCTTTCCTACAACTTTGCTTGCTTGCTGCATCTTTACTGCTAACGAAACAAGAGTCACAATCTGGTTTCTGGTTCCCTTTTGCTCCAGGGGGAAGTAAGCGGCACCAGCCCTCCCGTAGTGGGCCAGGTCAGTTGAGGGGGCCAATGAGTTGGGGAAGATGCTGTGTGAAGGCCCTGCCCACCTGGCAGAAGAAGGGAGAGCAGCAGTTCAGCAGAGGCTGCTCCCCTCATGACATTGCAACCCACAACACAAGTAGCCCATGTACGGAGTGAGAGGGCTGCACATTCCCCATAGTCAGGGACACAATTTGGCCCTAAAGGTGTAATTTAAAAGCTAGTTCACTTCTCAGACACTATCTTTTCAGTTTAAGAGAAAGAGAATTCTGCATCTGATCAGCAGATGGCCAGCACTGGCAACTGTAATTGGTGATAATCACAGGAGATTTTTATTTCAGTGACAATGCATTTTCTGTAATTATTCCTCTGCTTTTCGACGTTACCTAAATGCAGTCCTCACAGCTACAGAAGAAAAAAAAAATCCATTTCCAATGCCAACTTTCAAGTTGTTTTCACTTTTGTAGATGCAGAATATTGAAAACAGATGTGCAAGCTGAACTTTTTTGCAGCATACTGTAAATGTTTTTAAAATGTGACTCTGGTACTATACATGTCAAACAGTTGAATTCAAGGTAGAGAAAGCTGCCAAAAGGAGAAGACAGATGAAGTTTAAAGTCAGTTTTGACAGATTAACTGCAGACGCTTTGAAGCCATAAATCAGATGGCCAGTCTATAAGAAGTTAATAAATGTTTTTTTCATATTTATTATCTCAAAGCGCTATAGAAAAACAAACCAACAGTATTTTTGCAAAGCAAAGTCATACCTAGTTACGTATAGTACTATAACCAAGTAGCAGTAGAAGTCTGAGCAAGTTTCATGCCCCATTATTTGCTCACACTGACGACAGATAAAAGACAACTAATGTTTGTATTTAAGACATACAATTTCCCAGCTTTAAGAATCATTGGCCATAGTAAACACTTGAGACCAATGCATTTTAAATGTATAAAAACACAGATTTGGGAACTATTCCTATTTATGTCCATTTTTAAAACATCTGTAATAGAATCATAGAAATGTAGGGCTGGAGAGGATCTTGAAAGGTCATCAAGTCCACTCCCTTTGTGGCGGCAAGAGCAAATAAACCAAGTCCATCCCTGACAGGTCCAACCTGTTCTTAAAAATAGATGATGGGGGTTCCACAACCTTTCTTGGAAGCCTATTCCAGGACTTAACTACCTTTCTAGTTAGAAAGATTTTCCTAATATCTAATCTATATCTCCCTTGCTACAAATTAAGCCCATTACTTCTTGCTCTGTCTTCAGTGGACATGAAGAACAATTGATCACCATCCTCTTCATAAAGCCCTTAACATATTTGAAGATTGTTATCGAGTTCCCTTCACTCATAGGGCAGATTTTCTAATGGTTTTATCATTTCTGTTGCTCTCCTCTGGACTCTCTCCAGTTTGTCCATGTCTTTCCAAAAGGGTGGTGCCCAGAATTGAACATAGTTCTCCAGCTAAGGCCTCACTACTGTTGAGAGGGACAATTACCTCCCATATCTTACATATGACACTCCTATTAATACACCCCAGAATGATATGACCCTTTTTAGCAATTGCATCACATTGTTGACTCATATTCAATTTGTGATGCACCAGAGCTTTTTCAGCAGTAGAACCACCTAGCCAGTTATTCCCCATTTTATAGCTGTGCACTTGATTTTTCCTTCCTAAGTGAAGTACTTTGCACTTGACCTTATTGAATTTCATATTTCAGGCCAATTTTCTAATTTGTCAAGGTTGTTTTGAATTCTAATACTGTCCTCCAAAGTGCTTGCAACCCCTTCCAGCTTGCTGTCATCAACAAATTTTATCACCATACTCTCCACTCCATTATCCAAGCCATTAGTGGAAATACTGAACAGAATCAGACCCAGAACTGACTCCAGTTTGATAGTGAACCATTGATAACTACTCCGAGTACATCTTTCAACCAGTTGTGCCTCCACTCTTATAGTAATTTCATCTAGTTTGCTCATGAAAATGTGATGTGAGACTATGTCAAAAGCCTTACTAAAATCAAGATAGATCATATCTACTGCTTCCCCCATCCATGAGGCCAGTAACCCTGACAAAGAAGGAAAGTAGGTGGGTTTGGTATGATTTGTTTTTGACAAATCCATGCTGGCTATTTTTTTATAACTCTATTATCCTCTAGGTCAGTGGTGGGCAACCTGTGGCCTGTCAAGGTAATCCTCTGGCGGGCTGCAAGACAGTTTGTTTACATTGACCATCCGCAGGCACGGCCGCCCGCAGCTCCCAGTGGCCGCAGTTCGCCATTCCCAGCCAATGGGAGCTGTGGGAAGCAGCGGTCAGCACATCCTTGCAGCCCGCGCTGCTTCCCGCAGGTCCCATTGGCCGGAAACAGCGAACCACGGCCACTGGGAGCTGCAGGCGGCCGTGCCTGCGGATGGTCAATGTAAACAAACTGGCTTGCGGCCCGCCAGCGGATTACCTTGATGGGCCACGGGTTGCCCACCACTTCTCTAGGTGCTTACAAACTGATTACTTAATCATTTGTTCGAGTATCTTGCCAGGTATCAAAGTTAGGCTGACTGGGCAATAATTTCCCAGGTCCTCTTTGTTCCTCTTTTTAAAGTTAGACGCCATTTTTGCCCTTCTCCAGTCCTCAATGACCTCACTCAGCCTCCATGAGTTCTCAAGGATAATTGCTTCAGCTAGTTCCTTAAGTATTCTAGGATGAATTTCATGAGACCCTGCCGACTTGAATACATATAACTTATTTAAATATTCTTTAACCTGTTCTTTCCCTATTTTGGCTTGCATTCTTTCCCCCTTGTTGTGAATATTAATTGTGTTGAGTTTCTGGTCACCATTAACTTTTTTAGTGAAGACTGAAGCCAAACCGACATTAAACACCTCTGCCTTCTGATGTCATCAGCTCTCTTTTCCCACTAAGTGGAGGACCTACACTTCCTTTTATCCTTCTCTTGCTCCTAATGTATTTAAAGAACCTCTTCTTATTGCCTTTTATGTCAAGAGCTAGCTGTAACTCATGTTGTGCCTTAGCCTTTCTGATTTTCTCCTACATGCTTGTGCTTTTCTTTTGTTCTCCTCCTTAGCAATTTATCCATGTTTCCACTTTCTGTAGGATTCCTTGTTGATTTTCAGGTCATTAAAGAGCTCCTGATGGAGCCATATTGGCCTTTTACTATTCATCCTATCTTTCCTTCGCACTGGGATAGTTTGCAGTTATGCCTTTAATATTGTCTCCTTGAGAAATTGTCAGCTCTCCTGAACTTCTTATCCCTTAAATTTTTTTCCCAAGGGACCGTACTTACCTGTTCTTAAAATCAGACTTTAACAAACTCAGAGAAGTCTGTTGTCCTGATTCTGCTGCTCTCACTCCTTCCTTTCCTTAGAATCATGAAATCTATCATTTCATGATCACTTTCACCCAAATTGCCTTCCACCTTTAGATTTGCAACCAATTCCTATCTGTTGATCAGAATCAAGTCTAAAATGTCTGTCCCCTTGACTACTTCCTCCACTTTCTGAAACAAAAATTTGTCCCCCATACATTACCAGTACTTACTGGAGATTTTGTGATTTGCCATATTACTTTAGCAACAGATGTCTACGTAGTTATAGGTTCCCCTTACTACCAAATCTGGTGTTTGGACATTTCTATTATTTGTTCTAGAAGTGCCTCATTCACCTCCTCTTCTTGATTTGGTGGTCAGTAGTAGACTCCTACCATGACATCACCCCTATTTTTTCCTTCTTTTATCTTTACCCAGAGACTTTAAACTCGTCTCTCTCTCACCTCCTTCTGGATCTCAGAATAAGTATATATTTTCAAGTATAATGCAATACCTCCTCCCTTTTTCCCCGCTTGTCCTTCCTGAACAAGCTATACCTCTCTATACCAATATTCCATTCATGAGATTTATCCCACCAAGTCTCTGTGATGCCAGTTAAGTCATAATTTAGCTTATGTACTAATACAGTTTTGAGTCTGTCAATGTCCATTTCAAATTGACTTTTCTAATAACTCATGTTCTAGAAGACGAAGGACATATGGAAACACCATATTTTGCTTATACACAGCCATTTCTACCTTTTGTACAATTTGGCCAGCTGTCCTGGACTCATTCCCTTACATGTAAAACGATGCATGTGAAGAAACAACTCAGAAATGTTTTCCAAGATTTGCATTAGGGTTACAACTTTTTATATGAATAGTAAAGTCTTCTTAAAATATGCCTCTAATTTAAAAGCTGTGATGCTCTTACACAGGATGGCCCCCAATCCGCCACTCGTTCCAAACCTTTGTGCCTAGACAGAACCGCACTGAAGTCAAAGGAGCGCCACAGGAAACCACCACCTGCTCACATGTGATTGCCAACGTGGACTTAAGTGCCCAACGTTGCATTCTTTGCTCAGCCAAAACTCCCAGTAAAGTTGAACAAGTCTAGAGATAAATTCCAGCATAAGAGTTATAGGGTGGATATTAGATAGGAGCTTAAATTATGTGTGGAATAAAACAACCTTCATCTCTTGGATTCTTCCACATTACAAATCATATTTCACAATACATTCAAACCTTTTCTGTTTTGGTGTTAATGGATTCCTTATACGTTTTGGCTAAACCTTGCTCTGGAACACTACTAAGTCAGTTTTCAGCCATAAAACTGACTTCAGTGAAGACCAGGTCTAGCGGGGAAGTCATCTTGGGCTTTAGGAGAAGTAACTGAGTCATGGCAGTCTCCTAAATTGTTCAGTCAGTAGGGAGAAGACTGGGATTTGCACATACATCTGTGAATGTGAACGTGCCAATGCAAACATCAGTACTCAGGAATATTATATGGATTTAGGACATGCCAAAGGGATTAGTACCATAAAAAGGAACTAGTACCTTGAGAGAAATATAAATCTGTTCTGGTAAGTTTTATGTTTTTTTAAGGAAAACTCTTGTGACCATTTTTCTCAGACCATCTTTCTGAAATTTGCAGAGAAGTTGCAACTCTTGCATGAAACAAACTCAGGAACAATCATGAAAACTCATTAGGCCTCCTCTTTTGAAGTTGCACAGTTCTGTGATAAGTTAGATAGGTGAGCATTTTCTTCCAGATGTTTTTCAACACAATGGTCCCATTTCTGTTCTCACTTACACTAGTTTTAAAGTTGTGTAACACTATTGACCTAGTGATGTTACTCCTGACTTACACCAGTGCAACTGAGATCCAAATCAAACTCAGTGTCTGTGAGAATACAATCAGAAAGACTCAGCTGGGGTCAGTGGTCTCAGCAGGGACTCAACCAGTGCCCACTGAAATCAACAGGACTCCATTTATTGACTTCAATGGGTTGTGGACCACACCCTGGGAACCTAATATTGTAGTAGGACAAAAAAAATTGAACCAAATTTTTTGTAATAAAAAAACAGATTCTTTTAATTGAATCTGACTATAAGTGAAGGTTTGGTTTAATATGAGAACTGGGTGAATAATGGATTTTTTGTTTCGCTTGCAATTCTGAAAACTACAAAAAAATTGTTTTCACATTGACGTGAAACTAATTTTTTAACTGTAGTCTACATGAAAAGTCTACAGGTAGTCTACGTCAACATGAAAACAAATTTTTTCAAAATTTTCAGCAAATCAAAAGTAATTTTAAAAAGCCCCAAATATTTCAGGTCAAATTAAATGTTTTGTTCAACCCCAAATAAAAATGTTTTGTTCTGAGCATTTTTTAACAATTAAACATCATTAAAAAATAAAATGAAAGAGACATTTCAAAACAGTTATTTTGAATAAAATAATCAAAACAATTCACTTCAGATATGTCAAAATTAAATGTTTTTCAGAAATTTGTTCAGGTTTTCTTTCCATTGAAAAAATTTGGCAAAATCAACATGAATTTGTGAAATATACAAATATTGTATATTTGTTGCCAATCCTGCATTTTTTGCCAGTCAAACAATTTCACCCAACTCTAACTGGTCCAATTTTTTCTGAAATGGATAATTTGATCATTCCTTTCTACATCGACCCACAGGAGCATGGATCTTTGTGTCTAATAGTACGTTAGAAATAATTAATTTAAAAGACTCTTGATTTTGACTTTTAGCTAGAAAAATCTTCTGAGATATTTTGGAAGCTTCCCGCCATGCAATCTTGTCCTCAGTTGTTAACTCAAGCCACCCCCACCTCCCTTTAGGATTTGTTCCAATGCCCATACAGGACTTTCAGTAACATTATTAGTTACGGAGATGCTTCAAGAGAATATACCCAAATATGGCCCCTATTTCATGTCACCCTTTAGATGGGAGACATCCAATGATGCACTGCAAGAGTTGGTTTGAATGACTCCTTTGGAGGCACCCTTCATTCAGAGCCAGCCATGAGGAGATGCTCCATCACAGAGAAAGAGGCACTGTCCTGTTGGAAGTGCTGTCTTTCAGGTCAGATACATAACCAAACTCTGGCCATTTATGGTCATAGCAGATCCCATGGCGCTTTAGTTCTCCCCAAAGTTCCACATAGGCAATTTCTACTTCAATTTAATTCTCTTCATTTGGATCCTGATCCAATACCCATCGGCTGCCGACGCCGTAGCCTCCTACTCCGTAGGATAGTAGCGTTTCAATGATGGATAAAGTCACTGCATTCCCTTTATACATATGTAAAGCTAATTGGTAATTCTGCTAACTACCTTGAGGCCTGTAAAAGTCACTATATAAATCAACTAGGAAAAAAAGAGAGCGAGAATATATACCCCACAAAGACAAGTACAAGTTGTTTTATTTGGAAAAGAGTATTTTCCATAGTTTTAGGGTAATGCAATGTTCTCTTGCACTTCAGAATATTATTATATTTAAGTCTATGCTGGAGTTTTGTACGTGTTCATGCCAATATTTTCTTTCAAATGTTCTTCCCTTTTGAGACAATTTATGTTATTTTATGGAGCACCAAAGTGAAGTGCTACTCAAAAAACTAATATTTACAGAACAGTAGCTTTTGTAAAATAAAGGGAGTGGCAAAAGCAATCCATCCATTACAAAATACTATGCCTTGCTCATAAATTATGCAAAAATACTGGGCTAAAAGTAAGGCAGCAGAGACCTGATTTCATTAGAATAAAAATGAATTGTGTCATAACACCAAAACCTCTAAATGATGTTGGTTTAAGCTATTTTATAGATACAAGTGTCCAGGGCAGAACTAGGAACAAGAAATGCGCCTTGTATAAACAGTGTTGCTTAGTAACCCTGTATTTTTAATAGCCTACCACTCTAAATTCCGCGTTGCCTGTCAGTACGGGATTTCAGCTCAAGACACGTAGGCTAGGTCTACACTACCCGCCTGAATCGGCGGGTAGAAATCGATCTCTTGGGGATCGACTTATCGCGTCTCGTCAGGACGCGACAATCGATCCCCGAATCGACGCGCTTACTCCACCAGCGGAGGTGGGAGTAAGCGCCGTCGACTGGGAGCCGCGGCAGTCGATTTTGCCGCCGTCCTCACAACAGGGTAAGTCGGATCTGATACGTCGAATTCAGCTACACTATTCGCGTAGCTGAATTTGCGTATCTTAAAATCGACCCCCCCCCCTGTAGTGTAGATGTAGCCTAAGGAACTTCAGAGCCAGCTTTCTGAGTTGCACCGTGCTGAATGCAGAGCTGTTTGTCACAGCAATACACTGACATGATCAAGCGGAAGAAAGAGATGGGATGCCAAATATAAACTAGTTTTAATTGTTCATTATTTGCATTACAATAATGCCCACAAGCCCCCATCATAGCCTTGGACCCCCATTGCAGTAGGTGCTGTGTAAACACTGCCTCAAACAGGTTACAATTTAAACATAAAACAAGAGAAACTATGAGGCAAGATGCACTTGTGAAATAAGATTCTTCAAAGCATTACTACCTACTATTGCCTGTTGAGAATACGAAAGGCAGTATTTGTTTTTGCTAGAATTAATGCATTTTGTTGCCTTGAAATACACTTTTTAGTCTTTAAAAAAATAGATTCTACTCCCTTGCTCATATTGAATAGTACCTTCCCATACAAGTAATCTTACTGAAGGGGGGCAGAATCCTGTCTTGAGCATTTTCATTCTGTTTGGGTATCCCACTCTTCTAGGGGGCCTCCGAGCCTGCTAAAAAGCTTTTTCCTCATTCAAACTAACATCAAACAATCATTTTAGGCCAAACGTTTAGGATTTGTGGGAAAACAAAAGGTTTGATCAAACCAAATATGAAACATTTTGGGGCAGGATTTAAAAGTTCCCCTGCCGTGCTAGAAACCCAACACCACATCATCATGCTAGTGCCTGAGAAGCAGGAAGTGAAACTGGTCAGGAATTAGTTGAAACTGACCAGTCTGTTTCACTGTCCAGTCTCTGTGATCTGCAAAAAATGAGTAAACAGCATAAATGATGAAAAATAAATTAGGGGCTTAGACCTTCAATGGGAACTTTGCCCTAGTAAACATTGCAGGATCAGGCCCTAAATGTTAAACTCTTTCAGATTAATCATCTAAATGATTAGTAACCAATAAAGAAAAATATATTTTATAATATATTGGGCTAAATCCTGGATCCTTATGCAACACTCTCTTTGAAGTCTCTGAGCATTTTATGTGAATAAAGACTCAATAAATACTGAGTAAGGACTTCAGGATTTGATTTTTATCTTGACAGTGTGTATTTAAACTGCCATTATTTTCCTTCTAGCACGTCCACCCATCATCGAATTCTGGACATCATCCAGCAACATGACTTCATCTCCCTGTAATCTCTCTCCTCAGCTGGCCAACAAGGCTATGCGCATGCATGAATACACCATTCCTAGTTCTAAAAGGTACTTGTGGCACCTTGGAGATTAACAAATTTATTTGGGCATAAGCTTTTGTGGGCTTAAAAAGGTGCATTTTCCTTGCAAGGATACATTTAGCTGTACCTGTAAATGTCTTTTCTATTAGCTCTTCCACAGTACCCTAAATTAATAGACAAAAATAATGTTCTTCATATAAGCCTAACAAGACGCAAGCCAATTATTGTCACCCTGACCTTTCTTTCTTCTCTGTTATTTCTCTTTCTCCTGTCATTATGTTTATTATTTAATTCTATTACAGTAATACCTGTAGATCAGGTATTACTGTAATAGAACTGAAGATCAGAGCTCCATTGTGCTACAGGATGTATACTCAGCCAGGAGAGATAGTCTATGTCTAAAAGAACTGATACACTTTGATATATAGCAGGGGTCGGCAATGTTCAGCACGCGGCTCGCCAGGGTAAGCACCCTAGCGGGCCAGGCCAGTTTATTTACCTGCTGATGCGGCAGGTTCGGCCGATCGCGGCCCCCACTCGCCGCGGTTTACCGTCCAGGGCCAATGGGGGCGGCGGGAAGCAGCACGGGCCGAAGGATGTGCTGGCCGCAGCTTCCCGCCGCCCCCATTGGCCCGGGACGGCGAACCGCGGCCAGTGGGGGCCGCGATCGGCCGAACCTGCCGCGTCAGCAGGTAAATAAACTGGCCCGGCCCGCTAGGGTGCTTACCCTGGCGAGCCGCGTGCCGAACGTTGCCGACCCCTGATATATAGTTTATATATATCTATATAGTTTATATATAGGCTATAGACTATATGCTTTTCCTGGTTTGGGCTCTATCCGCCTACAAATATGTACAGCACTGAGCATGTTTTTGGACACTTCACTAGTACAAATAATGGACCTGATTCTCCACTTCCTTGCACCAGTTTTGTGGTAGTGGGTGTCCTTGATTTCAACAGAACTACACTGAAATTTGTGTGACCGGGGGGTTCATATTAATAAAATACAAACCAAATCATCTCTTAAATTTAGTGCTCTCTCGACTATTTCTATCTCTGAAATTGTATTACTGAGCTCTCTAAATTGTGCTGGCATGCATTTAGTGAAAGAGATGCTATTGATAATAAAGGCAGCCCTTGCTCATCTGAAAAGTCCTGTTGACTTAAATGGAACTAATCACATGCATCTGGACTACTTCCCGGACAAAGGGCTTTTATTTTGTACAATTATTTTGTATTGGAACAAATGGAAAACAAAGAACTCCCAGATAAACAACAACAACAACAAACAATAATAAGAATAAATAAAATAAGTGCCTCCTGCCACAAACTACAGATTTTCCTTTGGATTGCCACCTTGCCAACTTTTTACTAGCTTGGATGGGGCTGGGGATGTTTATTGTTTTTGTGAATACCAGTTGAAATTCAGCAGAAACCAAGGTTGCTTCTTTTTTAAAATGTCTTCAGTAGATGTTTGAAAAGATACTTTATGTGAGTAAAAGTGACAGGCATTCCCTGAATGTTTTAAAAATATTAAAAAATGAACCCAACTCTTAGCCAAAGCTAACGTAGCCAGAATTTCCATGGAACCCCTCAGTACTCCAGCTTCAGATCTTGTTGAGTCTTACCAGGTGAGCAACACTGGACGTAGTTAGGGTTTGGATGGGAGATTTCCAAGGAAAATCCAGGTGCTCCAGGATGGTATCAGTAGCACTCTGTTACTAGAGGCACTATCTCTTGGAAGAAATGAAAAACCAAGACACTGGCCATACAAGGTGTTTAAAGAGCTCATGCCACTTTCCATAAGAAAAAGTGTTAAATATGGTATCCTGGCAAAACTCCAGGGTAATTACAACCTACCTAAAATATTCCTGCAGTTTCAATTGAATTCAGTCAATTGAGTCTTTTTCACTTCCCATCCTAAGCTGTGGAGTGTTTTTGCCCTGTAAAGCAGCTCCACCCTAGGGGTGGCTGCCCCTCTGAACTAAATGTGTGTGAGAGACCGGGGCTATTTTCACTAGCTAGCATTCAAATAACTGCCACCCAACTGTAGTGTAGGAAGACTGCATCCCAACATAAGAACTTGCACTTGTTTCAATTTGCACAGGATCACAGTAGTTAGAGGTAGAAAAGCCCTCCAGCTATTTTGGTTGGTTAAGTGTTAAGGAATAGGCAAACCAAGAAGCTAGCATAGAGATTTTTCCAAACGGCAGATTCCTTTGCAGTCCAAACCAAACCCAAGCTCACCTAGGTTCAAACAAAGCAGCAACGATTGCAGATGGTCCTACAACTTGTGTGAGAGCATTCCTACCACTGCATACCCAGTGGATCCTCCAGGCCTTTGGCGTAGCAGGCTAACACATAATAAGGGACAAAATGTGTAAGTCCCCCCAGTTTAGCTTGAATAATCTTCCATATATTTTGCTGCTTTTCTGAGAATGATCCCACCTAGCTGAATCTTTAAGGCCCCTCTCACAGACTCAGCAACACCTCACACCACCAATCTCTATCCAAGAAGCCTCTTACCATCATGCATTAGGTCACCGCAATTACAATGGGAACGGAAGCCTGCCGGAGGTTGCTCTGGTCTCTTCCAACAAAGTGGGGTTTTCACTTCAGAGGTGACTGTGTGACTTGCATCCATTTCAGGGTAAAGGACCAGCAGGGTAAAGGACCAGGGAAGGACAGTCTAGTGGTTAAAGCATTTATCTAGGACTTTAGAGACCAGGGCTCAATTCCTGTGTGACCTTGGGCAAGTAATTGTTTCTCACTGTGCGTCTTTTCCCCATCAGTGAAATAGAGATAATGGCACTTTATCTCACAGGGATGTTGTGAGGATAAATGCATAAAAGAGTGTGAGATGCTCAGATAGTACAGTAACAGGGGCTATATAATACCTTATACAGAGAGGCCATTTGCAGAGCTTGGCTGTTTTTTAACCCACTCTCCTTTCAATGCAGTAGATAGTTGCCGGCAGGTCCAGTTCAAGCCCCCACAAAAAGCATCTTAAACCACAGTCACAGAGTGTACTGCAAAGTCCTTGTAGGGGGGAAGCTGGAGAATTCATGCATGCTTCAGAGAAGTGTATATATAGGTATGCATATTAGAACTAAGCCTGAGCCTTGTGAGTTGCAGCCTGCCAGGAAAAATTGTTACAATGAATTTTAAATCTTAGGGGGAGATTTTGAGGAGCACCTAACGGAGCACAAGTGCCACTGAAAGCTAACTCCCTGCAGTACTCTGAGTCTCCCCCCCACACACACACACCTTAACGAATGCCCTGATGCAGAGAGAGGGGCGAGGAAAGAGAGGAAGCACGGATGGAGCTTGGTTTTCAAACTTGGTACTATCAGACACCACTTTTATCAAAACGATCGAGAGAGTAGGACACTGGTGCACATACAGTGGTAACAGCCTCCCCTTAGCATTTTTCAGTGATGGGGGAACTGGGCAGAGTATGAGGGAAGGAACAGGGCCTTAGTCTCTGTCACCTTGAACCTCTATCCCCTCATTCTGCCCCCATCCTCTTGGGCTTTTCCCCCTTGATTCTCTTCAGTCCCCCGTTACCTCCCCCTTCTTCCTGCTGGCAAGGCCCTGGTGCCTGCTTCTGTCTCCGCCTCACCCGGGGTGCACCCTGGCTCTGCACGTGCAGGGTGGAACTGAGAGTGCCATGGGAGAAAGTCTCCTCCTGGCACTGGCCACCAGGAGAAGCCACTACAGGACAAACTCTGTGCAATGCCTGCTGGGAGAGCTGGAGCCGGCATACGCACACAGGGATCCTCACAGCAAACCCCATAGCAGCCACTTACATTTTCAAGACAGACAAGAGTTTCAGGCCCAAGCCAAACACTGTCCTTGAGGAGGCCTGGTTTAGAGGTGTTCAGAGCTGGGGGACTTCTGCGTAGGTGGGAAAGTAGCTCTCTCAGGAGCTCTCTGTTGGGGCTATTGCTAGGGCTCACTGATCAAAAAACCTG
Source organism: Emys orbicularis (assembly GCF_028017835.1). NCBI lineage: Eukaryota > Metazoa > Chordata > Testudines > Emydidae > Emys > Emys orbicularis. Next base: position 12,453,444 of record NC_088690.1, read on the forward strand.
GAGAAGACACTTGGTGTTACAGGAGGAGACCTTACCCTCCTCTCAGCCTAGAGGGCAGCTGTTGAGTCTATGAAGAAGTCGGGGCTCAGATTAACTGCCTCTCCTGTCCTCTCTGTGGGAGAAGAATCATAAGGGAATTACCTGATTTTACAAAAACACAATCTAGGGGGAAGGAGCTAACTATGAAAGTTGGTTTCCTCCCACCTTGACTCCTTCTGGCTGAGTCCAGGAGGAGAGAGGAGAGGGGGGCTTTCCTGATGGCGATACAATTGTTCTGGAAGAAGATGGAGGATGTTTACCTGCGCTTCCCTTGAAGAAATGAGCTTGTTTCAAGTCTACATATTAACGGAAACCTGGCATCAAGGGAAGACTTCCCTTGTGTGGGGAGGGACAATATTAAATAATTGGCAGCCATATTGATCTGTGGGCAGCCATATTGATCTGTGGGCAGCAGCTTTGAGCCTAAGAGGGGGAAAAAAATGAGGCAACGCCACTAGGCATTGCATTCCAAAGCCATAAAGAGATGAAGAAAGTTACTGTCAGTATGTTTGGCTTGGCTGATGTGCACCGTGAAATTAAAAAAAAAAAAAATTCTGGTACAAGCGAATTGTGATTCTCTGAGCTTTACACCCCCCTGACCTCATGGACACCTCAGTTTCCAATCAATAGGCTCTTTAAAATTAGCTGAACCATCATATCCGTCCGATTAATAATAGAATCAATGACATTTATGCACCTCAGGAGAAATGATTGTACTCTTGGAGGGGTTATTCTTGGAAACTATACATCTGTTAAAAATTCTCGGAAGGAAGGAAAGTCTGTCCAACTGCTCTCATGCCTCACGCTTAGAGCAACTGGATGAACTGACAGGGACATTTCTTCTAGCCTTATTAGGATATAGGTCCCCAGTGATAACCTGAGAGCGCCAAATTCTGCTCTCTGTTATGCTCATGAAACCACAATGAAGTCAAATGATATTTAAGGGTGAGCAAAAGGCAGATCCTCAACTAATGTAAATCATCAGCACTCCAATGATTTCAATTTGAATTTGAAATCAGTTGAGTACATTGATTTACACCAGCTGAGTTGCTGGCCCTAAATATTTAAATAAATGGGGGTTGGTCACAGAGCTGTAACTGGGCACAGATTGTGACCTCTTATGTTCTGTTCTTGAGAGGGACAAAGAAGTTCATTCCACTTCTTTGGAGAAAACTCATATAGCTGGCCTAAACCATTCAGATTTGGGATAGCTGGATTCTTCATGTTTTTTTGCCTCTTGGAAAGGATTCCAATAATTCTTCAATTTCCAAATACAGGAGGCTGCAGGAAACTCATTTCCTGATATACCTGGCTTTACAGAAGCAAGGAGAAGCCCACTGAGAGAAGATTCCCATTTGTTTCTTAGCTAAAGGATTACTGAAATCTAGGAAATCTAGGAAAGACAGAGTTTTGCGAAAGGTACAGACCAAGAACTTATCTCAAAATGTTAAATTTAAATTACATAAATGTAACTGCTTAACAGTTGTGAGTTCAAGAACATCTAGTTTCTTCAAATGAACTATACAGAAGTGGGGGCTGATCAGAAGTACCCCACTTACCTACATCCTTAAGCCAGGCTCTCTTGCACTATGGTGCCTGGGCAGTTGAGTGAAACCTGGACAGCGTCTGGAACAGAATATGAATGGAGATGTCTAAATGTAAGCAGCGGAGGTTAGCTGGAGGGGTTTCAGTCCGGTATGATATGATTTTTGCCCACTGAAGCCCTTAAGTGGGAAATTATAAAATAACCTGCCCCTAGGGAAAGATTCTTCCTAGCTTGCTCAGTTAGAGATTGGTTAATGTCCTGATCCATGATGCTTTACATGCCTTCCAGGATCCATTCAACAAAATTCCAGTGTAATATTTACTTGTAATATTTACTGTCACAGCCCAAGTTTATTGGCAAAATTCTGAGCTAGCACCAGACAGGGAAATGGCTCCTGGAGTTCCTTTAATTTTACCTCGAACAAGACGTGGGTTTGGGTCTCTGTGCCCATCCAACACGGAAAGAGACACGGTGGATGAGAGGATATCTTTTAATGGACTGACTTCTGTTCGTGGAAGAGACAGAGACAAGCTTTCGAGCTACACAGAGCTCTTCTTCATGTCTGGGAAAGGTAATTAGAGTGCAACTGCTAAATACAAGCTGGAACGATTGTTAAATGTAGGAGTTAACACATGTTGCAAGGAACCATTCAAAATGAAGTCATAAGACACCTCTACAGTCATAGGAAAAGAAGGGTTAGTGGGTTACAGATTGTTGTAAAGAGACATAAGACCAGCAGTGGTGTTTCTAACTTTTTTGAATCAAGGCTGTGAGTGCACTCACAATAGTGCCTCTATTGTTTCTTTAGCTTCTGCAGATGTGCCCTTGAGGGTCTCCTCTTGCACACCAGCTGAGCGGCTCTGTCAGATAAGGGGACCAAACAGGAGGAGTAAGGAAGACATGTTCCAGGAGGTGCTGCAATCCTCTGATGCTTCCAATTGCGAGCAGAGAGCATGGAGAAAGGCTATCAATGAGAAACTGTGTATGGATAGCCAGGAGAGGAAACAGGGGCAGGAGTGGATGATACAGCTGCTACAGAACCAAACAGACAAGCTAAGGTCCCTGACTGAACTGCAGACAGAACACATCCATGCTTGTCCCCGCTACAGCCCATACAGAACTGCCTTCCATGCCCTCCACACAATCCCTCCTACATTCCTCACATGTTCCTGAGCTGTCTCAGTACCCCAAGCACTCCACCCTGAGGAACATGTATCACAATGGCAGCTGGACAGATGCCCAACAGTGAGAGCCTCATTTGAAAATGTGCTCTTCATTTTCATGTCCCTTGCAGAACATGGGGTGGCTCCAGGCACCAGCGCAGCAAGCGCATGCCTGGGGCGACGTGCCGGCCGCCGTGAGGGCGGCAGTCAGGCAGCCTTCGGTGGCATGCCTGCGGGAGGTCCACCGGTCCCACGGCTTTGGCAGCAATTCGGCGGCGGGTACACCAAAGCGCAGGACTGGCATATCACCCGCAGAAATGCCGACGAATCCACGTGACCAGCAGACCGCCCGCAGGCATGCCGCCGAAGGCCACCTGACTGCCGTGCTTGGGGCGGCAAAACACATACAGCCGCCCCTGGCAGAACATAGTAATGTTTGTATCACTGTTGAATAAAAACATACTTATAGAAAGATAAGGAATTTTTATTTGTCTCCTACAAATGGTGATTGCTACTGAAATTCATACACAGTGGCAATCGGTGCATTTGCATTGTAAATTAATGTACACACATCAATCATTCATACTACGGTCCAAGAAAACAATGCCTGGTTAAATGCATGACAGACATTATTGGGGCTCATTGTCAAAATGCTCCTTCAAAGCCTCCCTGATTCGAATAGCCCCACATTGAGCCTCTCTAACAGCTTAAAATCAGCAGCCAGACGATCCATCTCAATGCTCCATCGCTGCAGAAACTTCTCCCCCTTAGCTTCACTCAATGCTCCACTGCTGAGCCTGTGGAAGCGCCCCTTGCTGAAGTCAAAGTTTCCAATGTAAGGCTTCATGAGCCATGGGACCAAGAGGTAGGCTGGGTCTCCCAGGATCACTATTGGCATCTCCACATCCCCAACTGGAATGTTATGGTCTGGAACAAAAGTTTCTGCTTGCAGCTTTCTGTGTAGCCCAGTGTTCCTGAAGATGTGTGTGTCATGCACCTTCCCTGACCACCTCATATTGTTGAAGCAACCTCAGTGATCCACCAAAGCTTGCAAGACCATAGAAAAGTAGCCCTTTCTGTTGAGGTACTCCATTGCAAGGTGGTCAGGGGCCAAAATGGGGATATGTGTGCCATCTATTGCCCATTGCTGCAAAGCCACCCATTATTTCCTGAACATTGCCCAGAGTCACAGTCCTTAGTAGCAGGAGGTGATTAATAGCCCTGCGTACTTGTCACTACATCCCCCACAAAGGAATTTCCAACTCCAAACTAATTCAAGACTGATTGGTGGCAGTCTGGAGTTATCAGTTTCCACACAGCGATCGCCACTTGCTTCTCCACCTTTAGGCAGCTCTCATTCTGGTGTCCTTGCATTGGCGGAAAGGGGAGAGCTCCACATACAGTTCCAGGAAGGTGGCTTTCCAGGAAGTTCTGAAGCCACTGCTCATCATCCCATACCTGCATAACGATGTGATCCCACCACTCAGTGCTTGTTTCCCGCACCCAGAACCAATGGTCCACCATGTGCATCTACTCTGTGAATGCCAAAAGCAATCCTGAATTGTTTCTTTCCATGGCATACAGCAGGGAAGACCCCATGGATTCATTATCAGATTTGCAGCTCATGAAATGCTGCAGGATCAGCCACGTTGTGCTCATAATGCTCATCACAATACTGGAGAGCAGTGCAGAATCCTTGGTTTGAGACCGAGATGGTGGGCGCACAGTGTACAAGGGGTTTTGAAAAGCGGTGCGAAAGGTAGTTGGGAGCCTATGGAATGATGGGATGGAGAACACTGAATCATGGGATGCTGAGCCCACCCCACGAGGCACTGCGAACCCTTCCCAGAATGCCCAGTGGCAGATTATGGCGAGTTGCACAGTGGCATAGGTACCCATGGTGCACTGCTCTTTCTGTTGATGCACGAGCACCAACTATGGACATGCTCTGCCATCACAAGGAGTGTTGTGTGGACATGCAAAAGCAGTTTAATTACAGCGGTGAAGGATCGTCGACATAACATAAGTTGACTTAACTTTGTCGTGTAGACATGGCCTCTAGAGCTGAAGAAGAGCTCTGTGCTACATGAAAGCTTGGCTCTGTCTCTTCCACGAACAGAAGTTGGTCCATTAAAAGATATTATCTCACCTACCTTGTCTCTCTCATATCCTGGAACCAACATGGCTACAACAGCATTGCAAACACCTGACACTGGGCCTGTCTTACTGACATGGATTTTTCATAAGAAGAAAAGCACATGGAAAAAGATTCTTTTGATATTTGTTTTCAAAGCCCTTGACAAAAAACAGATTTGAAGTTTGGGGGGGGGGAGAAGCTTTTGGTATTCCTAATTCCTCTCCCACTAATTGACTCCAGTTTCTTTTGGAAAAAAAGTTCAGTTTTAGGACCAATTAGTGATTCAGCTCATGATTTCTATCTACTCGCATCATTGTCTCAAATGACCCTTGGCTACTCTCATTCTATGGTTTCAATGAGATTCGTAGCTGTTCTACAGGTACAGACTGAAGCAAAAAGGCATATGCTATCAATCCCCAGAAGTTAAGCCCATTACTCAGAGGTTTTATAGAGGAAAGGAGACGTCTGCTTACCCAAGCCTACAAAGAAACATAAGCTCTTCATGTTCCAAGACATCATTGTCCATTTTCATCAACATACCTTATAAGAACAACCAATGTTTAATGATATACAATCATAGAGGGTGGACCCTGGGGACAGAAGCAATTTTTGTTTACACAGAGAACCTGTCATAGGCATTTGGACATCACTCATAGCTGCTTGAATTGTGTCCAAAGGGAAAAAAACAACAAAAACTTGGTAATTAAAAAACAAATCATGCTCTAGGCTAGGCAAGGAAAACCAAACAACAGAACCCAGGCAGCAGTAGTTTCTGTGTGGCCTAAAATCAGCCCAGCATCTGGGAGAGCCACAATAAGCATCAAATGGAGCTGCCTATAGGAAACAGAAAAGTAAAATCAAGGAAAGCAGCAAGATACTCAATGGGAAGCCCTGTCTAAAAACTCTGCATAGTTATCCAAACAAAGGAATCTAGACAATTTGGGCAGCTCCCAAAATACTAATTAATTCTGGGGGCCAAATTCTTACATCAGGTACACTGGGGCAGGTCCATTCAAGTCACTGGAGCTGCACCAACATACCTGATAGGAGGATTTGGATCCAAATCTATAGCTTAAATGTAACAGCAAATCCACATAATTTACAGCTTTACCATTATCATTAGCAGAAGCAAACATTTATATGATGGTAGCACCCAGAAGCCCTAACTGGGAATGGGGACCATTGTGTTGGGTGTGGTACAAACATGCATAACAGACAACCCCTACTACTATTGAGGGTTCACAATCTAAAAGACACAACAGACCAAAGGGTAGGGGATGGAGACATAACACACAATGAATGAATACGTATTTGTGGGCAGCGACTATCATTTACTGTATTTTTGCACTGTGCCTGGCACAATGGGACCCATATTTGGGCTCTGGATGCTCCCATAATATCATACTAATAGTAATAAGAAGAAAAATAGAAAAGCAGTTAAAGACATTCTTACATCAAAAAAATGGTCCGAAGAGACAGCTCTCTCTGGATCAAGCCAATCAAATTAGTGACTAAGGACAGAAAAATGTCTTTTCCTATTGATAATATAGAAAATACCCATTAAATATCCATTATATAATCTTGATATTTCACTCACCATATTATGAACTTCATTGCAGGAAAGAAAAATGTCTCTAAGTGAAGACGGCACCAACCAAAATACTTCCATGAGTGAAATACAACAGCTCAAGCTCTTGAAGTCAGTATAAAGTTGTTTCAGCAATATTTGCTAATGTGGAGGAAATGTTAGCTTTCTGCACTGTTTTATATGGAATTGTTAGACTGAAACAAACTATAAAGTCAATAAGTAAAATAAAATAATTTATGTTCCTGGTGTATCTATTAGCAATAATACTTACACAATTTTAATGAATTTGCTGGTAAATCAATAGCTCCATTTCTGTTCTGCATTACAAGTATTACTGCATGTCAAATAAATCACTGTAATTAAGTTTGATGAGCAAAGATTTTGATGGTGGTGTACCATAATTATAAACATCAGCAGTATGGCTCTTTCGAATCATGAAAGGAAAAGTGCTTTGATGATGGCAAGTGAAATTCTTTGATTATAATTATTTTTGACATTTCAGGCAATGGAAGTCCTCAAATCTGGCCCTGACCTTTGCTTTTCAAAATGCATCTCTTCATTAGTAAATTGCAATATCTTTAATCATCAAATAATAAAGACACTGAACATCACAAGACATACAGTACAGGTTTGATTTATTTATGTAAATTTCAAGGACTTGGTTACTCAAGCCAGGCTGAAGGTATTCAAGTTCTAAGAAAAGAAACAACCGCATAGTCCTGATGGAAATTTTTGTTGCCTTCAGATGGAAAGAATCAAAGGGTTGAAGAAATAAAATATCAGTTGGAACAGAGACTATATTATTGAGACCATAAACCATGATTTATTTTCAAGTTTCTTCTTGACATAAGTATTGTACATTTAAAACTTAGCTAAAGTTGGATCAGGTGCATGACTCAAAATAAGCTGGAAATCACCATCCACCATTTGAACAATGTTTTACAGATTTTTGCCCCCTGCAATATCAAAAACAACACGACTGCACAAGGAAACCCACACATCCAATTAAATGGCATTGTTGTTGTTCTCGTGAACTGTAAACAATTCAAAGTATGATGGTAAATAAACCTATAGTGCAACATAAGAACAGATGTGCACATTGGCTGCTTGTAATCTGCAGTTTATGTCAGTTCCAAAAAATAAAACAGGCTGTTCTGGGCCAGAGAATTTTATTTTTATCACTTCGAAATATTCAAAAATATTTCTGTGTACACCTAATTATTAAGTCCCTCATTTTTAGGGATGGATGGAAGAGTTAGGGTATAAGGCCAACCCCCAACTCCCCACCAAAAAAACCCAGAACCAACCAGACATCTACAGTGATCCTTTGCTTACAGCTCATAAAGATTGGTTATTTCCCCCCTACTTTTCCCCTCTAATTTTTGGATGCCTCTGACCTTATAGGATGAGTCTCTCAGTCAACGGAGCTATATCCATTTACACCAGCTGGGGAGCTGGTCCTTGGTTGCTAACTGGGATGAGAAGCAGAAGCACTGACATCTCTAAACAATACTTCCAGTCTGACCAAGAGCCCAATATGTCAAGGTGCTGAGTGCTGCCTGCAAGAAGGTACTGGCTGTCCTCCCTTCAATTAGCTTGACTCCCAGCAACTTGTCAGAGTAGCTCCAGAACCAGGAAGCACTAGAAGTCTCATAAGAAGACCTGGGCTCAAGAGATTTCTAGCCCAGAGGCCTGATCCTGAAAAACAAAGGCTAAGGGAGCCGCCGGTGCTCAGCACTTTCCAGGCTTTGGCAGCACATTTACAGACCTCTGTGGGCTCAGAGAAGTTTTGGCTGCACGCTTAAGCTTTGTCCTGTTTTGTCCCTCTATTATGCACATAGTGATGACAAAGAAGCAAAATCAGGGGCTAGCTTTGAAAGAGAAATTAGTGCAGTTAGTGAGGAAGGGGAGCCCAGGGAAATTCTTTTATTCAGCGCAAGCTGGAAACACATTTTGAATCCACTAGGAAGGCCAAATTCTGTCCTGACTTCATTAGGTGGCATGGGTGTAAGTGAGGACAAAGCATGATCCGTAGTGTCTGGCTAAGGACGAGAGATGTAATTGTCCCATTGCAAAACTAGAAGATATTTTCCAGCAGCAGGTCAAACCCAAAAGGAAAAGTCCTACAGGCATTTTCCCCTAGATGAACTTCTCTCAATGACACACAGCTTCACCCAGAAGAAGAGAATGCGCAAAGAACTCACAGTAATCTTACCAACATATCAATAAACATGCCGTGTGTTGGTCTTATATCATGATTTCTTTTTTCTTCAGTATCTTTTTGTACTTTGGCTCCCACACTGACAAGTATCCAGACCATCCACTTGTACCATCATCAACTAAAGTGGTACAGATTTGATCAGAATAACCAGGATGTCCTGCAATATGCATACACATTTCTACATCCAGTAAGCATGTGACATGGTAGGGATGGAGAAGGACAGAGTTTTAGGGAGAAGCTGGGATGGAGGAAAATTGGATTAGGGGAAGTTTACAGGGAGAAGAAATGAATCTTGGGATCAGATTTGAAGGCATAGGTGGCAGGCTGTTTGCACTGGATCAACCAGTACAGTGGGGGTGATGAACAGAAAGGAGTCTGGTACCTAGGCTACCAGAAAACACTGGAAATATATTTTTAAATTCTTCTAAATTAAACTTGGCTTTTCTTTCCAGTCAACACCACCAGCACAAGGAGAGAGAAACTGAAACAAGCTGCCTGCATTGCCAAGCCCAAGACATTCTACAGCCATCACGTCAGCAGGAGAGTGGGCCAAATTCTGAGGTTAGTCTAAGGGAGACCACAGGAAGTCTTTGTTGGTGTAACTTAAATCTTCTCCGGGACCCCTCAATGTGCATGTCACATTCACTTAGACTCCCTCTGGACTTAGACTCCTTCAGACTCGCATCCATTTATAACTGGTAACTTACACTCCCTGCCACTCCATACCAATCACCTATGAATTTGGCCCACAAGTCTAAGTGAGTGTAAGTTGATGTAACACATAAAAGCAATGAGACTTCTCATGCTTAAAGTTAAGCATGTGCTTAAGTGCTTTGCTGAATTGGGGCCAGACTGCTCAGCACCATTGAGAAGAGGTGTGAAGAAAAAAAAAGCAATTAACAGAAAGGAATAAGCAAGTGTAATTTAAAGTAGGTTAGGGGCTACTTTAATTTACACCATCTTATGGCTCCTTCAGGTGCAAATTACAACAACTGACTCCTGGGTGGAGGCAGGTCCAAGAGAGCCGAAGTTAGTGGGAGAGAGTCTCACACCATCTTATACGTCACCTTTGAGTTTGGCCCAGTATCTTCCAAGTAACAGGGAAGTCTTAAAGTTTTCCAGACATGGTTCCCAAGAACATTTTGAACTATATTACCTGACCCAGTGACAGACAGATGGTGCCAGCAGTAAGATACCAGGAGCTGGCAGGTGACCAGCCTCCCCACACTGCCCCACCATTTGGATGCACCAGCCCCAAACTTTTCAGTTCACCTTTATTAATTACTGTAACAATCCATTTAATCACACCATAACTTTCCAACTCTGCTTTAAACACTAAAAGCCAGAGACATTTTAAGTAGAACCCACAATTTAGCCAAATGAGCTAACATTTTCCTTTGAACCCTATAGCATTTCAAAACGTTGGTAAATCTTTACACAGTATAAAAGTGTGGTGTGTTCACTACTTAACAATCCAGTTCTGTGCTGGATCTGTCAGCACGATAGTAAAACATCTAAGTGCATAGTGTGCTTATAATAAATACTTTGCACAAAATTATTCATTCCACATACGAGCAGAGGGGACTTTAATGCCTACTCTGTTTGCGGAATGCTATATAACCTTGCTAGTTGCAGGCAAGTATATGGAAGTCGTTTTGTTCTATTAAATAAAGGAAACAAGGTTCCCATTTTGAAATTAATTCACTGAAAACGATTAAGTAGCGGGCTGTGAATGCTTTGGGAATTTATATAAGCCCCCTCTCCCCAATACTAATGTTCTTTTTTTTCCCCTTGTCCCTTAAACAAATACTTTGTTAACCACATCATTGCCAAGCAGATCTTCTGCATGCATGTGAGTGACCGCCACGTGGTAAAGTTCACCACCTGAATGGGTACCTGACTACCGCACAGTATTTTCCTGCAGGCACCAGTGGAATATGAGCCAGAGTGGTCCCTCCTACTCCCTTTGAGAGAGTGCATGATAAGCTCCCCCAAAACCACACTGGATCAACTGTTGTGGTGGAGGCTGTGGCTCCTCTCTCTCTTCTTCCTACCTTTGGGGACACTAGCACCAACAGCAGCATTAGCCTGGAGCAGCCTTTGTGCTTAATGGGCGCGAGGACTGAGGGCTTGTCTACATGGGGCATTTGCCACAATTTCAGTCATTGGTGGCTGGAGACAAGCAGGGGTCAGGCTACAACCTGACCTATGCTGTTTTACCCCATCTACCCTAGTGGTTTGCACGAATGCAGCTACCCCAGGGGACTGGCCACTGCAGCTGAAATTGGAGCGAATCCCCGTTGTAGACGAGGCCTGAGATAGTGACTAGCCCCTGCACAAGCCAGTGTGCACCTTCAAAGTCTCCTTTCATGCAGCTGCTTAAGATTTGATCCAATCTGGCTCAAGATTGAAAATGGCCCTATTCAGGAAAGCTTTATCACATACTAAATGTTAAGCACACGCTTAAATCCCATTGAAGTCCCAAATTTACATGCTTTCCTGAATCTGGGCCTTAGATCCTAACCACGAAAGATGAAATGGGCACCTTCCTTTTCCAGCCCAGAGACAGCACGTGGTGCAAACCTGATTCTCTGCATCATAACTTGATTTTTGCCAGTCTCTGGTTTCTAAAAGCACAACTGCTGGCTTATAAACTATTATATTGTTTTAAGAAGGCAGCCCTCCTCTTTCGATCCCCAAACCTTCTCCTTATTCCTAATACTGATACAAAGTGGGAGTTGCCATAACAATGTTCATAAATATCCCCCAAGTGACAGGGTAATGCCACAAATGATGGGTTATACATATGACCCACAAGGAGAATCAGGACTTGGGGAGAAGTCTTCTGTTTCAATAAAGCTAATTGTGTACCAAGAGCCACACAGTGAGGGAATAGCCACAAATCGGAGGACATATATATATATAATTATGAAATGTCGCTTTCATGTTTTTAATGCTCCTTCATGGACGTTCATACACTTCTGTATTCTATGCACTTCCAAAGACATATTTATAATTTTTCATAAAACAAGTTGCATCTCATAAAGGGAATGATAAGATCAAAGTCAGTGGTCCTGCACTGCTGATACACACACTAGTACAAGCCCTTTTCCCTCTTGTGACTAGAGCGTCAGGCTTTCCTCCAGATCTAGGAGTTATATGCTAGCTTCAGATACATACAATGGATTAAATTAGGGGTTTTGAATTGTGAAGAAACATGCATTTCTTTGCTCTCTATGATGGGGATACTGTACCAGATCTTCCGCTTCTGTACATTTTCGATTGACATAAATGGAGTGGTGCTGCTTTATACTAGCTAAGGATCCTGCCCAATGCATCGATGTTTATTTTCTGGGCAGTGTGTGTTTTATGATAACCTCAGCTAGTCACCTGCTTTGGCTCTGTGAATGATGCGAAGGGTAAGTGCATGCAGACCGGCTCATAACCTGTGCACCTTGGACCATAATCTCAGCTGGCATAGCTCAGTGCAGCAATGCTGATTTACCCTGGCTGAGGAACCAGCCCCTAGTTTTTAATGGGAATCTTTGAATATGTCTAGAGGCAGTTTTAGTCTTAGTTCACAGTTACATGCTCCGTATGTGGAGGGCATTAGCATAGCTAAGAAATCTCTGCCTTTGTGTGAGATACATTAATTGAATTAAACATGTAGATTGTTGTTTTACATTTAAAGATATTTACTATACTTTTTTTTATAAAAGTATATTTTATTTACTAAAGAAATGTATAGGACAAACTTCAGAGAGGTTTAAACAAACGTGGCCATGAATCAGTGTATACACCTGCACCCATCTTGACTGTTCCCTTACATAGCTCCTGAATAATATATAGGAGCACATCAGTATCTAGAACGATAAAGTTTCTAGTGGAAGATTGAGGCAAGCCACTTGGTCAGGGAACTCCACCGTGAACAGCTTGCCCATGGCCTCAAGAGCATCTCCTTGGAGAAAAGCAACTGTAGCACATCTGCACATTCACATACTAAGATAATATACACTTATGCAGAAAGATACATAGATATATTATGTGGGCACACAGATATAGATAGATAGATAGATAGATTATGTATCTATTGTACATACATGGACACACACGCACACTCCAAAACCAAAAATAAAGCACCCATTAAGGTTGCTAAGCAATAATAATGTACTAATTCATCACATCATTTACAAACCTCAAGCAAATAAAAGCAGGAAATGTATTGTTATGGACTTTGTAAATCTTTCATTGCTCACAAAGTAAATAAATTATTCTTACCAAGTCTAATATCATGCATCATCACAACATAACCTTAGCTCTGGAATATCAGCATTCGTTGTGAGCCAGAGATAAGGTTGTTGTGTTGCAATGACCTGTAACTCAAAAATAATTTGATGATTTTTCTTTAAACTTTGAAGAACCAGCTTCTAATGTAGTAATTTTGAGGCCAAAACAAAATTTCCAAGCCCTGGTTACAGGCATACTAAAATAGAGCTTTATCATGGAACCTGCCTGTAACCTTAATTATGGAGCATCTACCACCTCTGTGTAATACATTTCTGTGCTGGAAAGCACTACAGCATGTCTCTGTCAATGAAGGAGAAAGTTGTCTCACGAAGTTGTTTATTTGCAGGTTTTTTCCAAACACGCAAAGACACATTTCCCATGTGTATTCATAGTCAGATCTGCTGATTTTAATGACAAATACTTATTTTTACAGTTAAAGGAGAGTGCACTGGAATCTATTCCTCCTTGTGTATTATTTATTTCTTAACATAGCAAGTCTGCTAGGTGCCTCACTTTACATGAAGAGACATGATCCCCTGCCCCATGGAGCTTGCATGCTAACGGCAGGCATTGCACACTGAGAGGCTAACAAGAAATTAGGGAGGGAAGTGGAGGAGGAAGGAGGAGGGAAACCTCATTAAGATAACGCAGCTACTTGGGGAGATACAGAATGCAGGAGGGTGAAGTAAAGGAGGATTCTTTTTTGTTTGTTCTTTGAAGAAATAAAATAAATAATTGTCTTAGTTGGTTAATTTGGTCAAAGAACATTAGGTCATACTTACAAGATGGGGGACTTTATCCTGGGAGGCAGTGACTCTTAAAAAAAAATTGGAGGGTTTGTGGTGGATAATCAGCCACACATGAGCTCCAAGTGCAATGCTGTGGCTGAAAGGGTTAATCCAATCCTTGGATGCACAAAAAGGGGAATCTCAAGTAGGAATAAAGAGGTTATTTTACCTTTATGTTTGGCACTAGTACAACCACTGTTGGAATACTGCGTCCAGTTCTGGTGTCCACAGTTGAAGAAGAATGTTGATAAAATGGAGAGGGTTCTGAGACGAGTGACGAGAATGAGTAAAGGATCAGAAAACATGCCTTGCAGTGATAGACTAAAGGAGCTTAACAAAGGGGTGACTTGATCACAGTCTATAAGTATGTACATGGAGAACAATTATTTAATAATGGGCTTTTCAATGTAGCAGAGAAAGGTATAACACGAGCCAATGGCTGAAAGTTGAAGCTAGACAAATTCAGACAGGAAATAAGGCATAAACTTTTAACGGTAAGGGTAATTAACCATTGGAACAATTTACCAAGGATTATGCTGGATTCTCCATCACTGGCAATTGAAATTATTTTGGGGAAATTCCATGGACTGGGCTATACAGGAGGTCAGACTTGATCACAATGGTCCCTTCTGGCCTTGGAATCTATGCTTTTTTCCCTTGGCTTTGTGAGCCTGAAGGAGAGGTTTGGATTTGAGAAATGTAATGGTCATGCAGATGAGCTCAAGGAGTACATTGCCTGTGTAAGAAGAAAGCGTGAAGATGTAGGAGAAGCATGCAAATGGAGTATAAGGTATGGTGGGGCTGTGTGGAGGCAGTGGGGGGACAATGTAATGAGAGATATAGTCAGATGAATAGAGACAGGCAGAGTTATGGACACTCTTGAAGACAAGGGCAAGGAGCTCTTGAACTTAAGTAATAAATATGGGTTAGCCAGGGAGGGATTCAAAGAGGATAGTGGTGTGGTCAAATCTACAGGGAAGGAATACGATCTGACTGCACAATTGCTTACTAAGTTCTTGTCATTTACATCTGGACAAACCCAATGAAGACAATAGTGCTCCATATCTTCCTGACAGCATACACCAGAGACCATTGGCTAGCACACATGTAATTAAGGACATAATCTGGAGACAATGGGATTACAGGTGTGAAACTGAAGCCCTAATTTGGCCTGCATAGCCTTTATTAGGGGCAAGAGAGCACATAAAAGAAATAACCCAGCTTGGTTCTCAGATCCCAGGTTGAGCTTCCAGGGTTGGCAGCTATTTAAAAAAAAAAAAGGCATCTTTTTAGTTGTAGATTCAGTACGTTTGATTTGGAATCGCTGAGAGACAATATACATGGAAACCCACAGTGCCATTTTTACAGAGTCGCTTTTCCAGGAGAAGCTGCCCTTTAAGAGGGAGTGACTAATGGCAGCGAATGTAATCTGTTTTCTATTTGCAGTGCCAGGCTCATTTGGCTTGTGTAAAATGCAACTCTTTGTATGGTAAACAAGCAAATTAAACTGGTGATCCAGAGAATCTTGGAAGCGTTACTTAAATAAAAGAGCCTCTCTTTGCAAATCATGGCTTGAAATGCTTTGGAAGGTGTGTTTCCAGATGTTTTATCATGGGACAGGCTGACAATATCAAGGACGTAATCCTTGCTGAGATTGTCGTTCCCTATTAAATATAAAAGAAAGGAATAATCATCAATTTATAAAGCCAGCTCCCGGCCCCCAGCCAAGACACTCACAATGCAGCACAACATAATAAAAATAAATTAAAATTCTACTATGTCATTAAGAATAACTTTTAAAAAGTCAAACACCTAATACAAATGTGGTGGGAGGAGATCTAATATATAAAGAATGAGGGGGGAAATCATAAGAGGAAAGATAATAAATGTAGGACCAAAAGTGGTCAGAATAAAAAACCTTTAAACAATAGTCTCAGGATGTTTTTGAAAACTGGGGAGAGATGATCTGAGACATGTGTTGGGGATTAGGGGTAAATTCCACCAGAAGTCCCACCACAGCAGATGCACGGATGCCTGACAACCTGGGATATAACAATGGGATCCGGAAAAAGTCTAGGCTAGATCCTCAGCTGGTGTAAATTGGCTTCGGTGGGACTCCAATGATGTGCAGATACCAATCAGGAGTAGGATCAAGGAAGTGATTTCCAATAGAACCTGGATGTAACAGCATGGTCTGCCAAGGGACTTGGGCTAGCCCGTCCTATTTGATTATTGGACCCATCTGGGAAGGGGTCGGGTGACTCCTGTAAAGGGCAGAGAGCGCTCAGATGAGGTGAAGATTCAAGAAGGAGGTGAGCTCCTGTGGCAGGCCCTGAAGCAAATAGGGGAGGAAGGGTGGGAGATGCAAGGGGGAAAGCTTCTGGGCTCCTGCAGCCTGTGTCAGTCAGGGGAATAGCCTTGTTTGTGTTACTTTGACTTTTGTATTTGAGGAATGAAACTGCCCAGAACGAATGGCCTGAATGAAGTTTGGGTGCACTGTTCACCCTTCCTGGGCTGAGGAGACAGGCCAGCAGCCCTACACACAGGCCTTACACTGTTTACAACTTTAAAAACTGACCATGCCAAATTAAATTCCATCTACCGTTCTATCAGCAGCCAGGCTCAGGAATGCAAGTGTCTCCAATACAAATGCAGTTGCTCAAACCAGTTTGAGAACGTGCTGGTGCATTCTGAACCAGCTGGAGAGATCCTACTGGAAGCCCTGCTGAGAGGAAGTGACAGTAATCAAGCCATGTGGTCACAATGGTGTGTGTTGCTAATGCAAGGTCCTTCTCTCAGGACAAATGGAGGTAAAGCTTGCACAAATGGACCATTTCCAGACTACATCCAGCACATAGCTTTCCATAGAAAATGTAACAGTGAAAGTGACATCACAATTCTTAGTGTGGTTCTACTCCAAAGAGGGACTATGTAAAAATGGCCCCTTCTTATACAACAAACCTGCTCCCTGGATGAATTCAGAGTCAGCGCTTAGGTGGGGAGCTCTTTGGAGTACAGACTGCCTTCTTTTATGTCTGGAAAGTTCCTTGCACATTATGGGTGGAAACATTTACTAAATAGTAGGAGTATCTACTAGCTTTACTAACCATAACAACGTTTTGATGCAATTTTCAGTCCTCTCACCTCTGCAGAATTAAAGGAGAACAAGCAGAATTCTACTCCTCCTGCATCATCAACAGAACCCCTGGTTAAATTCCAATCAGCAAGTATCAGTGGAAATGTATGGAAGGCACTGGGGCTGCACAGCTGTCACCAAGGGCATAATTTGGCCTGCAAAACCATCACACCTGGTAATGATGTATGAGATGGAAAGAATTCTGTGTAATGCTCAGAGCTCAGGGTGAATTTGAGGAGCTGGCAATTAAAACACACCTTTCTACCTGTAAACTGAACAAACTGTTATGGAATCAGAGACAATAAATCTAGACCATTTTTATGGAGCTACTTTTCAGACTTTAACCTGATTTATGTCCAAACAGTATACAAATCTCAAGATTAAAATCTTCCCAAAAAGTGAATTAAAGCAAAAGGAATACCCAGAGTTGAGGCACAATTGCTTAGCACACAGGCAAACCCATACAAGCCCTGCAATGACTAGTAACAGATGAATTAAAGACACTAAGTAACAACCTCCACTCGGAACTGTTTTGCTTTTGTTGTTTTAAACCTGATCCTCAGCGTTGCATAGTTTTGTTTTTAATTTGATTATATACACTCTTCTCAGAGAGAAATACAGAGCCCTCCGGTATTCAGTTAGGATGATGAGATTAGAGCAAAACATTATGAAATTCTAGGTAACGCCTTCTACTGAGAATGAAATAAAACCCCAGTGTTTCTCAAGGAACATTTGATTCCACAAATCCACTAGTGCTAATGTTCACCGTTAGGATATTAACTTGCAATGCAAACCTACCAGGCAAAACACAAAATTACAGATGGTAGTAAATAGACTCCTGACCTGTTTGGTACATTACAATGACATCCCCTTAGGAATTAGTTGCAACACTTGAGCTGTTCTGTTTGTTGCCCAAATACTGCATCACACACATACAAGACCAACACCTGGCTAACGAATGAAATATAAAATAGCATGATAGCTCCAACTTAGGGGAGAGGGGAAAGGACAACTCTATCACTAACGGAAGTATTAGGTGTTCTTTCACTCACTAGAGAAATCATCAGCTATTGAAGGGAGGGGGAATTTACACCTTTTTCCATCTTCTGCCTCTTTCCTAACTGAGCACATTGCCAACACCATGTTAACGGTTTTTGAAAATGCCCCTGAAGAACAAAGATTCTCCTTTTGCCAGATCCCAGTATTTACAAGCAAGCCCAAATCTGTGAGAAAATTCAATTGAACGCAGATGGCAGGAAATTCCTCTAAAATGACAGTGGCCAAATTCAAACCACAAGACATGAAAATAACCCAACGTACTAGACATGAAGAACATATCTTATAGATTTTTCCTCATGCAATTCACAGTCTGTGATTGATTACCGGGAAGACAGACTGCAGATTTATGGGACTTCTGTAGAACAAGTATTCCATTTGCAACAATTAAAGCTTATGTGGTTAAAAAATAGGTTAAAGGAATCCATAGATGGTTCTGACATTGGAGGAATGCACTTCTAGGTGGATGGTAAGTTCATGGTTAGTGCGATTTAGCAATGGAGTTGACCATGCATTAATCTGTTTGCTGTTATTAACAAGGCTGCTGTGATAATTATTTTTATGGTATCAGAAAGCCAGATGTGAAAGATACAATCAGTATTCCTGTAATTTTCTCATTTTTACATGGTCACGGTGCCAGTGCTTGAGCAGCTGTGGGAGTCAGGGTATGGTTTGAATTCCTCAATCAGAAAAGGAAGTAACCGCATGGTACATGCAGGTAGAGTTTTGGCATCTCGTGGAGACGCACTCCAAACTGCCACATGGATGTGCCGAAAGGAAGCAGCCCTTCACTCTGAAATGAGTGACTATGTATCACAGCTGGAGTAACTTGGATCCTAATTCACTAAAGTATGAGCAGTTGCCACTTTGCTGCACGTCCAACATAAAGTTCAAGTGACAGGATGCAGTCAGAGAGCCTTGGTATGTCATCAGGCAGATAGGCCAGCAGAGTGCCATAGTAGTAGATCAGATAGCTATCCCAGTGCCCCTCACTCTCCCTTAGAGCTGGGTAAAGAGGAAGCTCTGAATTGCTTTTCAAGTTCTCTCAGTGTGGATACACAGATTCCTGTGGGGGCAAAGGCCAACATGGTTATTTGCTAGTCAGCTTGGAGGTACTTCCCCTTCCCCCCCCATTTATGAAGTTTCTGCTAGTCAATCAAGAATCAGAAATAGTATCACGTGACTTACCATGACTAGCAAGTAGTGGAAGACACAGTTGAACCAATTAATTTGCAAACAAGCTCCACAGACTGAAATGTGATCTCATAAAACGCTTATAGAAGAAATTCAGATGAAGCAGTAACAATCAAAGCCTAGTCATGGACAATTCACCAAGAGAAAAGGGGCTAACCTGTCCAGTTGCAAGATTCACTATGAATGGTTTGTCCAGATGTATGCTGCCTCTCCCTACACAGAGTCTAAAACAGCCTCTTCCAGTATTCTCTATCTGTATTAGGTACTTCACTCTCCCACGCCATAGGCTAGTGCCCTAAACTATGGACCATCCTCCTTCTCCTTTCTCTTGTGTGCCCATACGCTCTGGAAAATAAAATAGGCCAAATGTATCTCTGGTACAACTGATTTTGGCCTAATCTAGATTGGATTCTATGGGGAATGGGGAAGAAAGCTCCTTAAAATGTGCAATCAATAATAGGTTATGATTCTACAAGCAAATTATTCTGTCTCTTTCATATTGTATACACACACACAGAGACACACACAGACCATTTCTCTCTGTTAAAGCAATATAAAAAGATAGAGTAATTCACATTAGCCTTTGTTGTACTGTCTGTCTCCCTCCAGCTATTGTGTGTGTTGTGCACACAGCAATGTGCTAACAGACAGAAATTTGGTAATCACTTTACATGCTGTACTGACCCTCTAGGGCCCCCACATCCCTACCCCACTGCACACCTGTAAATCCCATTGCCGTTCACAAGAGTTACATGTGTGCATCACAGGAGAAACAAACACCCTGATGATTTCAAGATTGCAAAGAGTTTTCGCCAAACAAATACATAAATCTCCTTCAAAATCCGGTATCTTCTCCCACGAGTCACTGGGAAGCAGGTGGCAGCACAGACGGTTCAGATCCTGACTACAGAGAGGCATTAGCAGACTTTCTTTAAGCAAAGAGAGAGATACAATGCAGCTAAGAGGTTATGTAAATGACTGGTATGGTGCTTCAATGAAGACTGCCTAAAGTCAGCTTTAGCAAAGTTAGGCACCAGATTTTTGCATTTTTATGAGTAACAGTAACTCATGTGCTCAGGCTAGGAATACCTCCTTTTATTTATCTCCAGATACTTTTTAATAGAGCTGAGAGAGCTTGTGAAAAAAAATTTGCCTGGCGGGTAAGCTTTCTCCCTCCCTCCTCCCCGCATTTATTCAAGCTCAAAGTTCAGGCAGAACTCCATGAAAGTCAGCGAAGAAACTGACATCCAAAAATATGAGGAAGCAATTAAAATGTGTTTGTAATAGCTAGGATGTAGAAAACAATAGGGGTCCAATTCTGACCTCCCCTTTAGATTTACATAGGTGGTACTCCGTGAGATTCACCGTAGTTTCTCCTCCGGTACACCAGCATGAGATCAGAATCAAGCATTAATTCTAAAAGTTGGGTCTTCAAAAATAGAAAAATAAAGCAGAGAAAGGTGGGTACTTGATCTGAAATGATACTTGTAGGGTTTGCTTGTGTACGACAAAGTCGACGATTCACTTAAGGCAAATCAATTTTGGTCCCTAGAGGTGAATGTTGTAGAGCGTGATATCTAAAAAGCATTGTTCTGTGAGCAAAAACAATGCCATGTGGACCCGAACTCTTTTCTACTTTAAGTCAATGACAAAACTCACACTGACTTCAATGCAACTTGGATGAAGCCCTTTAGAAGATGATATAGAAAGCTGCAGCTTTTACAAGCCAGACGGTGGATGTTATGAAGATATCAGGAATGGAACTTAATATCTGTCTTTTATTCTTGCTAGATAATTCTGGTTCCGACTCGGAGATCACAATTTTATGTACTGCTCTGAGTACTGCATATACTTTAAGGACAGAAGGTCTGACCTCCTGTATATCGCAGACCATTACTTTTCACCCAGTTACCCTTGTCTTGAGTCCAATAAGTTGCATCTGACTAAAGCATTTCTTCCAGACAGGCATCTAGACTTGATTTGAAAACATCAGAAGATGGAGAGTCTACCACTTAACTCGGTAGTTTCTTCCTATGGTTAATCAATCACCCTCACTGTTAAAAATATATGCCTTTGTCTTAAACTTGTATGTCTGACATCAGCTTTATGCTATTGATTCTTATTATGCCTTTCTCTGCTAGATTACAGAGCCTTTAGTGTCCAGAATTCACTCCCTGTGAAGGTAGTTATACACTGTAATCCAAGTCACTTCTCAATCTTCTTTTTGATAAGCTAAACGGACTGGGCTCTTTAAGGCTCTCACTGTCAGGCATTTTCTCCAGTCCTCAAATCATTTTTATGGCACTTTTCTGCACCCTCTCCAATTTTTCAACATCCTTTTAAAAACATGGCCACTAGAATTGAACACAGTATTCCAGTATCTGTGTACTAATGCAGCATGCAGAAGTCAAATCACTCCCCTACTCCTATTCACCACTCCTCTGTTTATGCATCTAAGGATCACATTAACCTTTTTGCCACAGCATCACACTGGGAGCTTATTTTGAGTTGCTTGTCCATTATGCCCCCTAAATCTTTTTCAGAGTGAGTCACTGCTTCTGCAATAGAGTCCCCCATTCTATAGGCCTGCATTTCTTGTTCCTAGATGTATGACCTTGCATTCGGCTGTATTGAAATGCATTTTGCTTGAATGGGCCCAAGCACCCAAGCAATCCAGATCACTCTCTGTCACTGCCCCATCCTCTTCCTGATTTACCACCAACCAATCTTTGCATCACAGTTGCACATTTGATAGCTAGAGACATAAAGGGTAACAAGAAAACATTCTACAAATACATTAGAAGCAAGAGGAAGACCAAGAACAGGGTAGGCCCGTTACTCAATGAGGGCCGGGGGAAATAACAACAGAAAATGTGGAAATGGCAGAGGTGCTTAATGACTTCTTTGTTTCGGTTTTCACCGAGAAGGTTGGTGGTGACTGGATGTCTAACGTAGTGAATGTGAGGTAGGATCAGAAGAGGCAGAAATAGAGAAAGAACAAGTTAAAAATTACTTGGACAAATTAGATGTCTTCAAGTCACCAGGGCCTGATGAAATGCATCCTAAAATACTCAAGGAGCTGACTGAGGAGATATCTGAGCCATTAGCTATTATCTTTGAGAAGTCATGGAAGACAGGAGAGATTCCAGAAGACTGGAAAAGGGCAAATATAGTGTCTATCTATAAAAAGGGAAATAAGGACAACCCCAGGGAATTACAGACCAGTCAGCTTAATTTCTGTACCTGGAAAGATAATGGAGCAAATCATTAAGCAATCAATTTGCAAACATCTAGAAGATAATAAGGTGATATGTAACAGTCAGCATGGATTTGTCAAAAACAAATCGTGTCAAACCAACCTGATAGTATCAAAAGCTTTACTAAAATCAAGATATACCATGTCTGCCACTTCCCCCCTATCCACAAGGCTTGTTACCCTGTCAAAGAAAGCTGTCTCACATGGCCTTCTCATAAACAATGGAGCTACTATAAGGTGGGTGCAAAACTGGTTGGAAAACCATTCAGAGAGAGTAGTTATCAGTGGTTCAGAGTCATGCTGGAAGGGCATAACGAGTGGGGTCCTGCAGAGATCAGTTCTGGGTCTGGTTCTGTTCAATATCTTCATCAATGATTTAGATAATGGCCTACAGAGAGTACACTTATAAAGTTTGTGGATGATACCAAGCTGGGAGGGGTTTCAAGTGCTTTGGAGGATAGGATTAAAATTCAAAATGATCTGGACAAACTGGAGAAATGGTCTGAAGTAAATAGGATGAAATTCAATAAGGACAAATGCAAAGTACACCTCTACCTCGATATAACGCTGTCCTTGGGAGCCAAAAAAATCTTACCACGTTATAGGTGAAACCGTGTTATATCAAACTTGCTTTGATCCACCGGAGTGCGCAGCCCCGCCCCCCCGGAGCACTGCTTTACCGCGTTATATCTGAATTCGTGTTCTATCGGGTCGCGTTATATCGGGGTAGAGGTGTAGTCCACTTAGGAAGGAACAATCAGTTGAACACATACAAAATGGGAAATGACTGCCTAGGAAGGAGTACTGCGGAAAGGGATCTGGGGATCATAGTGGACCACAAGCTAAATATGAGTATTTATTGTTGCAATAATAAATAATATAATATTTATTGTTGCAATATTTACTGCGGCAAACATCATTCTGGGATGTATTAGCAGGAGTGTTGTAAGCAAGACACGAGAAGTAATTCTTCCGCTCTGATTAGGCCTCAACTGGAGTATTGTGTCCAGTTCTTGGTGCCACATTTTAGGCAGGATTGGGACAAATTGGAGAGAGTCCAGAGAAGAGCAACAAAAATGATTAAAGGTCTAGAAAACATGACCTGTGAGGGAAGACTGAAAAAATTGGGTTTGTTTAGTCTGGAAAAGAGAAGACTGAGAGGGGACATGATAACAGTTTTCAAGTATGTAAAAGGTTGTTACAAGGAGGAGGAAGAAAAACTGTTTTTCTTAAACTCTGAGGATAGGACAAGAAGCAGTGGGCTAAAATTGCAGCAAAGGCGGTTTAGGTTGGACATTAGGAAAAACTTCCTAACTGTCAGGGTGGTTAAGCACTAGATTAAATTGCCTAGGGAGGTTGTGGAATCTCCATCATTGGAGATTTTTAAGAGCAGGTTGGACAAACACCTGTCAGGAATGGTCTAGATAATTAGTCCTGCCACGAGTTCAGGGGACTGGACTAGATGATCTCTCGAGGTCCCTTCCTGTCCTATGATTCTATGATCAGCAGTAATTTTATATTTTAAAAATGTTGAATAGCATCAGATCTAGGTACCAATTCTTGCAGAAGCCCACTAGAAACACTCCCATTAACAATTGCACTTTGAGATCTGTCAGTCAGACTTTAAGCCATTCAATGTGTGCTTTATTGATATTGCATAGTGCTAATTTTTAACGAGAATGTCATCTGGTACTAAATCAAACACCTTACAAATGTTGAAGCATATTAATCTACAATTACCTTTAACAAAACTTGTAATTTCAAACAATGAAATCTGGTTTGTTTGACAAGATCAATGTTCCATAAAACCATACTGTCTGGCATTAATTATATTTCCATCCTTTAATTCTTAATTAACTGAATCTCGTATCAGTTTTTCCATTATTTTGCCTGGGACTGATGTCAGGCTAACAGCCTAGAATTACCCAGTCATCCCCGCTTGCCCTTTTTGAATATTGGCACAATATCAGTACTCTTTCACCCTTTTATTGCCATGCTGTGAATAGTAGGTAGAAGTAGTGGGAAAGCAATTTATACCCCCAAACATGCTGTGTTATTTGGTTCTGCAATGGAATCATTCAACAATTGCATGATTTGGCTTACAGATTGCATTACAGTACAGCCTAATGGCCCAAACTGCAATCAGGGCCCTTTATGCTAGGTGCTGTACAGATACCTAAGGAGAGACAGCCCCTGCCCTGAAGAGCTTGCCATCTAACTAAACAAGACAGACAGATGGTGGGAGAGGAAACGGAAGCACAGAGAAGGAAAGTGACTTGCCCAAGGTCACAAAGCAGGTTAGTGGCAGAATCAGAAACAGGACCCAGATCTCCTGATTCCCAGTCTAGTGCTCTCTTCACTGGACCATGCTGCCTCTAATACACTGGTACCTATGATATAGAGAAGTGGAGCTATAACTGTTGAGGGGCTTTTCAGAAACTGATGGTCATTGCCCCTCTTAAACTCAAACGGAAAAATCAAACTTGAGATGTTTTGGGAGGATTGGAGAATCCTTAGGAGTTCCATTTCTCCCTATTCTCCTCCACGGCCCAGCAGAGCGATAACCCATCCTTCCAGCTTCAGCTCCCTCCAGTGACACTCTGTTTTGCTTTTGGGTTGATTGATGGGAGTAGCTCAAGAGCCACGGCAGGCACTCTCTGCCCAGCCCTCCCCTGACCCGAGGTCTGAGCGCGCTGCTTCCACAGCTCACGCTGGCACAGGAGTGAGGGATGAAGCTCATCCCTCCACCCAGACACCCTGAGGCTATGTGTCAATATGATGGACTCCCAAAGAGCCCACTGGGCCAGCCTGAGCCTAATGCAGACTTTGTGATAGTCAGCACAGCCTGTGAGTCACACATCTGCTTACCACAAAGAGCTTTGGCCTCTGAGCATAGGTTGCCACTGCTATGACAGACTGGTGTGGTGTACTTTTGACTCTGCATGACTCCCCCTCTCCTCTCCTCCTCTCTTTGTGTATATGTCTCCCACACTCTTTGTCCCAGTTTTCTCTCAACTTTAACTCTCTCCCCTCTCCCTCACCCCCAGTGACCCTTCGGGGAAATATTCAGAACAGGTTTCTGTGGCTTGGTCACCCAGTCACTCACCTCCCATCACTGAAGCAGTTTGAGGCTCAGACAGCTCCGTCCTCAGAATGGAGACAAGAAGAAAAATTATTCCAGGAAGGCAGAGAAATAATAGAAAAGGAGCTTAGAGAGCTTAGAAAAACTGGCTGAAAACAACTAAATGAGATTCAGCTCGGGAACATGGAAGCGAATAGACCTGGGGAGCAATCATGGGAGACACAGATATTCAATGGGAAGCAGAACACTGGACAGCAGCAATTCTAAGAAAGGGGGGAAGTTATAACTGTGTAACAGGATGAAATTAAAAAAGGGAGAATTTAGGCTGAAAACAAGAAAGCACAGGATGATAATGAAATTTATCTGGCTGCAGAATAGTCTCCCTAAGGGAAGTGGTGGAAACTCCACCGCTTCCATATTAGATTCAACTGGGTCAATCACTAGTAAATCTGCACTAGGGAACAATCCTGCATTGGCATGGAGAGGACTAGAAGGTCTAATAGGTCTTTTCTATCTCTAGATTTGCAAATTAACTCCTCTCTCTGCCTCTGCTGTTATTTATTATCTAGCTCTGTAACATAACCTTATAAAGTATTTGGGGATAAAGCTTGTGGGGAAGATGCTCTGCAAAGTCAGGTGGCATTAATATCTCCTATCACTCGCTTTAGTCAGAGGAAAAAACACTTTTCCTGCACATGCTTTAAAAAAAAAAGATACTGTAAATCACTTTCCAGCCGAAGGCTGAGTCAAGGGTTTGCATTTTCCCTGTTGCAACTCTAACACATACAGCAGGAGCACCAAGCTGCAGTCCCTGCCCATCTTGGGTGATAGTGACGTCAGCCGGAACTGGAAATGAAGAACTCTAAATGTAAAGACAGGTTAGTGAAGTAGGAAGGGCCCAATCCTGATTGGTGCTGGGCACTCTGTTGAAGTCAGTGGAGCTACTCTGGCTTCCTAATCTTGATTGATTTTCAGTTATTCTATTGTAACAACTATTTATTTACAATTTTCACATTCACCCACAGATCCTAAAGAGACAAATCCAGCACCTTCCCACCCAGGGTTGTAGAGGGCCCCTGTGCAGGGGAACCAGAGGAACTCCTCTGTGTGAGGGGTAGAAAGCAGGGCCGCCCAGAGGGGGGGGGGGGGAAGTGGGGCAATTTGCCCCAGGCCCCGGAGGGGCCTCCACAAGAATATAGTATTCTATAATATTGCAACTTTTTTTTATGGAAGGGGCCCCGAAATTGCTTTGCCCCCAGGCCCCCTGAATCCTCTGGGCAGCCCTGGTAGAAAGGTGTCTGGATGGTGGGGGTGGACCATGTGCAGAAATGCAGAGGATGTGGGAGGGAGAGGGGCAAGGCTAAGTCGAGAAATCTGCCACTGCCCAGATCCTGCCCCTACTCCATCCTCCATGTGGAGCTGCATCAGGGCCATGAGTAGAGTACTTCAGCCATTAGGGTTGAACAGAAGTCAGTTAATGGTTCTACAGTTACTCCACTGCCTGGGGGTTGGGGAAGGAACCCCCCCCCACACGCCCCCCCCCCCCCCAAACACACACACTTCTCATCTCTTTGTGCATCTCCCCAGCCCTGGTGCAGTTCTGCAAGCCAGATCTGGATTACATACGAATTTTAGACCCTGGAGCAATCATATGCCCCCAGTTACATGAGTGGAAAGGTAAAGTTATTGACTTAAGCGGATTTTCCCTGGCTTTACACTTGTGCAACCAGGAGCAGAATACAGCCTTTAAATTGCTGTCTACACATATACTTTAAAAGAAAAGCTTTTCAGTCCACCCTTAAATACAGACATTCACTTGCTTCACTTACAATTGCAGAGCAATGACCAGATCAATTACTATTTCTCCTTGCTTCAATCCCACAGAGTAACAATTGCCAGGAGTTTTTGGTTATTTTTACTACAATAAGCAGTAAGGGTCAAATCCTCTGCTCGAGTAAATCTGTGTAGCTGGAGATCTGGCCCAGGTATTTTTCCAATATACATGGCTCTTAAGTGCCTGCAGACTTGAATGTTGAGCTGCTACTGCATTGTTAATAATACTTTGCATTGATGTAGCACCTTTTGTATATAGTTCTCAAAGCAACTTGCAAAACATTGAATAAAATTTAATATTAAACCATAAATCAAAATGACATTTTAAAAGTACCCCCCCCCCACAAGACACTTATGGTTAGGGTGACCAGATGTCCTGATAAAATTGGGACTGTCCCACTATTTAACCCTTTGTCCCGTGTCCCAATCAGTGTACGATTGGGACGCCATTTGTCCCGATATTCAGGTAAGGAGGTGAGCGGGAGGGAGGCGCCAACTCTGTGGGTGCTCCAGGGTTGGAGCACCCACGGGGAAAAATTTCAGCCAAGCTCCCTCCTCCTCACCTCCTTCTCCCCCCCACCCCCCAGCACGCCGCGTCCCTGCTCCTTTCCCCCTCCAGCGCTTCCCACCGCCCAACAGCTGTTTGGCGGCACTTAGCACTTTCCAGGAGGGAGTGGGGAGGAGCGGGGACGCAGCATGTTCAGGGGAGGAGGTAGAGAAGAGGCAGGGCAGGGGCGGGGACTTGGGGGAAGGGGTGGAATGGGGGTGGAGTGAGGGCGGATGCTTGGGCGGGAAGAGGCAGAGGGTGGGCGAGCACCCACCCGGCAGAGGGGAAGTCGGCGCCATAGGGGTGAGTGGCAGGCGAGGGGGGGTGTGAAGAGGCGAGTGGCGGGTGGGGAGGGTGAAGAGACAAGCGAGTGAGCGGCGGGTGGGTGGGAGGGGGGGTGAGGAGGCGAGCGGTGGGTGGGGGACTGAGGAGGGACGCAGCAAGCCAGCAGGGGGCTGGGGGATGAGGAAGGGCGTGGGGGGGGGCGAGTGGGGAGGGGGCGGGACCTGAGGCAGAGTGGGAGCGGAGCAGGGGTGGACTGTGGACGGGGCTGACGCCACCCCAATGTGTCCCGATATTTTTATGTTGTGATCTGGTCACCCTACTTATGGTACTAGCTAAACAATTTAAAAGATAGTACAATCTATAAAAGATAATGGAAGGTTTTAAAAGCCAAATGATATGGCCTCAGCATAACTTGGTGTTATTAGATATTGCTATCCTCATTACTACAGATGGGGAAAACTGAGGCCCAGAGAGGTTAAGTGTCTTTCTCACGGTCACCCAAAAGTTCAGATTGTAAATCTCCTAGTTAACCACCTAACGTACTATCTACACTTGGGTCACAACACTGAGCCCAGGTTGTTTTTTTTCCAAAGGTGCTTGTTCACCCAAGTTAAAGTGTTCAGCCAGAGAGCACTGTACAACAGCTTTCAATATACCACATCCGGAGTCTTTGTGCTTAATGAATAGAAGTCAAAAGATCTGGATGTTATTTCTGGCTCTTCCACTTGCTCACTGGGTGGCCTTGCGCAAGTCACTTAGCTTCTCTGTGGCTTAGTTTCCCCGCCTACTTCACAGGGTGAAGCTAAATTCAGGAATTCTTAATAAGCGCTTTGAGAGCTTCGGATGGAAGATGCTGTAAATGTGAAGAATGTTGTTATTATTTATTTTTGAGTGGGGAAATGTACTGAGTGCTATGCAGATGCAGAAAGAAGAAAGGTTTGAATTAAATTATAGTACCAACAAATCCAACGACAGCTACAGAGTCTGCACAATCCCTTGAGTAATCTCCTTAAGGAAACATACTTACAGTAAGTGGTGTCTAATATTCTTATGAATCATACCTTCTTTTTTATTCTTGGTAAAAAAAAATACATCTTTTGTGTGCTAGACTCCTAATCAAAATAAACTTACTCAATTCTGACTGGACATTCACAACACAAACACATTCCATTACTATTGCTTGACATGGCACTTTCTCCTCTGGCATCTTGCTAAAAACCTTGTAGGGGCAATTATTTCACCATCAGCTAGGAAGATAAAGTTGTGAGTTCTGCTTAGAATCCTCCCTAGTCAGTTCTTCATTTTGTCTGTAATGTTTCTCTCTTATCTTCACAGCACACACAGGAAGTTAATAAAAACATACAGTACTCTTGCTGGAAGGCTGCAATGTAGCACTACTTTATTTCTTAGAATTTTGAACACCACCACAAGAATCCCAATGCTTATGGATCAATGTCCTAATAGACACAGCACAAGATGGGCTATTTGTTGGTGTCTGTATAGACCACCAAATTACACTAGAGAACAGGATGACCAGCTCCATACGCACCTGTCTGTAATGTGTAGAGGAAAAACTATATTATCAGTGTAGACTTCAGTTTGAGTGATATACGCTGGGGCACTCATGCTGCCAGGACTAAAACATCCTCGGAATTTCTAAAAATTATAGATGACAATTTCCTAACTCAAAAAGTGTTGCATCTAACATGCTGGAAATATCTATTAGACCACATCCTGCCTGGTAAAGAGGCATTGATCACAGAACAAAAAGTCAGTGATTGTTTAGGTGCAATGATCATGACTTGATTACATCTGTTATATGCAAACAGAATGACATCAGAACTAGAAATGTTTTAAAAGGGCAAATTTCACAAAGCTGAAAACAGCTATGAGCCCAGACAATTAGGAGGAAGAATTTAAACAGAAAAATGATCATGATAATACAGGAACTGTTTAAGAACATTTTACTAGATGCCCCAAAAGCAACAATCAAGACAGAAGGCTACACTGGTAAAAAACAAAACAAACAAACAAATAAAAAAACAGCCTCCTTAAAGGGGAACTGAAAGCAGCAATAAAAATATATATAACAAGAGAAAAAAGATTAAGTTTATAGCAATGAATATGAAGTAGAATCTAGAAACTGAAGAAAATTGATAAAGGAAGCAAAAAGACAAGGAGAAATCTATGGCCAACAGAATTAAGGTCAATTCGAAGGAGTTTTTTAAGTATTGGGAGCAAAAAGAACCCTAACAATAGTATTAGTCTATTACTAGATGGAAATAGTGGAGTTGTTGATAATAATCAAGAAAAGGCAGAAATATTCAGTAAATATTTCTGTACTACATTGGGAAAATGCCAGATGATGAATTCAAATCACATAATGATGATGAAATACTTTCCATTCCAACAGTAACTAAGGAGAATGTTAAACAGCAGCTATTAAAGTTAGACATTTTTAAAATCAGCAGGTCCAGATAACATATATCCAAGAGTTTTAAAAGAGCTGGCTGAGGAGTTTTCTGGTCCATTAATGTTGTTTTTAAATAAATCTTGGAATACTGGGGGAATTCCAAAGGACTGGAAGAAAGCTAATGCTAGTCTAATATTTTCATGGGTTAAATGGAATGACTTTGGTTATTACAGGCCTGTCAGCCTTACATCGATTCTGGGCAAAATAATAATGGCTGATGCAGGACTCAATTAATAAAGAATAAAAGAGGGTAATATTATTAATATCAATTAGCATGGGTTTGTGGAAAATAGATCTTACTGAACTAACTTGATATCATTTTTGATCAGATTATAATTTTAATTAATGAAGGTTAAAGTTTTGATGTAAAACACTTGGATTTGCTAAGACATTTGACTTGTTACCACATGACATTTTGACTAAGGAATTAGAAGGATACAAAATCAATATGGCACTTGGCACACATTAAATTGATTAACTGGCTAACTGATAGGTCTCAAAAGTAAAAAATAAAATTGTAGAACAGGTAATTACCATTAGGCAGGTATGTTTCTAGCAGAAATCAGTTCTTGGCCCTATACTTGTTAATATTTTTTTATTAATGGCCTAGAAGAAAACATAAAATCATAACTGATAAAGTTTTCAGATCACACAAAGATTGGTAAAGTAAACTGGTAAATGATGATGAGGGAGGTAGTCACACAGAATGATGTGGATTGATTGATATGCTAAGCACAAGCAATATGTATTTTAATACTGCAAGGTCATGCATATTGGGACAGATTCCTACAGAATCCTAGAAAGCACTGACTGAAAAAGATGTAGGGGGTCAAAGACAAACAACTCAGCCTGGCCTAGTGGATATGGGGAAGCAGTAGATGTGATATAGCTTGATTTTAGTAAGGCTTTTGACACAGTCCCACGTGACATTCTCATAAGAAAACTAGGGAAATGTGGTCCAGAAGAAATTATTATAAGGTGGGTGCACAACTGGTTGAAAGACTAAACTCAAAGAGTACGTATCAATGGCTTGCTGTCAAACTGGGAGGGTGCATCTACTCGGGTCCCACAGGGGCAGTCCTGGCTCTGGTCCTATTCTCTATTTCATTAATGAGTTGGAAAATGGAGTGGAAAGTAGGTTTATAAAATTTGCAGATGACATCAAGCCAAGAGGGGTTGCAAGAATTTTGGAGGACTGGATTAGAATTCAAAATGACCTTGACAAATTGGAGAATTGGTGTGAAATAAACAAGCTGAAATTCAATAAAGATAAGTGCAAAGTACTTCAGTTAGGAAGGAAAGATTGAATTCAGAACAACGAAGTGGGGAATAATTCTGGTGTAAATGTTTGGGCTCAGGCTGGAGCAATTCAACAGCCTGTTAGCCCAAGCCCCATAAGCCTGAGTCAGCTGGCACAGGCCAGCCATGGGTTTTTAATTGCTCTGTAGACATACTCTAAAGATTCCCTACTGCACTTTTATGTAGTGCAGTTTGAAACAGAAAAGAATTTGGGAAGTACATGAAAAAAATCTTGTTACCGTGTCAAAGAGAAAGCTCCCGAAAACCCTGGGTTTTGGACATCTACACATATCTTTAAAATAAACCCTGAAAAATGAAATCAATAAACTCCCCAAAACAGAAGCCCTATATATAAATCAACAGAAGAATGGCTGATTTCCTCTTATTTCCCCTGCAACCAGAGGCTATATAGCCTGTAAGAACCAGCCCTAGCCTCTACATCAGTATAAATAAATGGGACCTCTTTTGCAATGTATTGTACAGCATCTGAGCCACCTGGACAGTGCTGCGCACACCAGTTCCCAGTGTTAGCAGAGACAGAGCTGACACAACCAGCGTTGGAAGGTCTAATTCGGATCTCATGTACGCTGGTCTGAATCTGAAGTAATACCACCGAGATCAATTGAGTTACACTGGTGTAAAACCAGTCGAAGTGAGAGGAGAACAAAGCCCCAATTACCACTAAGCAGACCTAGGGGACGTAAATATAATGGTGACAACAAGTTTCTGACTCACACTCTAATGCTGAATAAAATATTTGGCCATTTCCTCTGTTCCTGGGGAGCCTTCTGGGATTATTAGCCAGCAGCAGGATAGCTCACTGGATGGAACAGGTACATCAGGACCCCCCAACCTTTTTAGCTTGAGGGCTAAACATACGTGTCTGTACATCACCTACCACGGTGGCATCCTGGTCCATGACTAGAGCTCCAAGATGCTACCGTCACACAAATAAATAATATTTCATAAAAGCCAAGGGGCCACAATCGCTGCTTTATTTCCCTAGGCTCAAGTAAAGCGAAGCAAGCACCTGTCCTGCTCTCCCTGGGGCTCCCGCAACCCTGCAAGGAATCAGGCAATGGGGCAGCCAGCCCTACACTCTCCTCCATCTGCTGCAGCCGGTGGAGGGAGCTGTGAAACATACATGCAGCAAGCAAGGAACAGCAGCTGTTCAGTCAGCGCATGGAGGCTCACCCCAGAGCTACTCCTGGGGCTGCAGGCAAAGCAGTGGGAGGTAGTTGCCCACGTCCTCTCCAAAGGAATGGGGCTAATTCAAACACTTCCATTCAAAAATCATAGGGAGCAGCTCAGGAAACACATTTTCACTTCATAATAAAATACACATTTTCTTCTCAACACAGTTACCTCATGGGCCACAATTTAGAGCCGGACGGTCCATAAGTGGCCCCCAGTGACATGCAGGATACCCCTGATCTACACACTGTCAGTCAAATAGTGACCTAACGTCTCTTTTGTAACTAGATATTATTCATCCCAAGTCCTGAATTTGGGCACTTCTTCCATGCAGACTTTTTACAGAGCTGACTGACCCTAGTGATGGCTGCAAGGCATTTTTGACCTAAACATCACCTTTGGGAGAGATTTAACCCGAAACAATCCAGACTCACCCAACATTGCTACCAGAGGAATCTAGTCTGGGCCAATACATAGGTGGGGCTGCCATTTTCCACGTCTTTCCTGCCCTGAAGATCTTTCCATAGTTTCCATCCAGTTATGAAACACTTGTAGAAGCCACAGAAACAAAAGATTGTTTGACTGCAACTGTCCCAAGGCATGAAGCACCAATTGCTAAGTCTTCCTCTTGGTTATATATGAAGCCACGAGCAGTATCATTCTCTGAGTCTAAAGAATGAGCTTGCGTTTAAGTGATCATGGCTATTCCTCTATATCTAGCAGGCATTCTGCCTGATGTGGCATCTCAGAGTCTCAAAAGAAGAATGAAATTTTTTTTTCTAATCTCTCCGTGGTGCCCTTCCCTTTCAGTTACTGCTCGAAAGCTGGAATCCCTTCGTAGCATTCCCAAGGCCATTCTCTTTAGAAGTAAACAGCAAAGAAGTCATTTCAGTTTCTGTAAACATGTTTTTCTTCACGAGCTAGGCTGCTTGGTGTGCATTACACTCCATGCTGGCATGCTCAGGGATGACTTACAGCAAAGCTTTCCACTAATACCGTAATCTTGCTGCCTACAGGGGACGTTGGGTTACAGAAGGGATTCAAAAAGGCTGCAGGATGAAATTCTGGGATTTTTTGAGATTTCAGATAAGGAAAATAATTTTCTTTTCTAATCACAGTGACCATCTTAAAAAAGGGCTCATTTTGACTCTGAACAAGCGGATGATTTCCACCCCCGGCCCCCTTCATTTTCCTCCAAAGGAGAAAAAGAAAAAAAAAACACAATTTAATGTGGGTGAAAATCAGTAGGGTTTTTTTTTATTAACTTGAACAGGGAGCACTGTTTCATAGTACATTTAGATGGCCAAATTCTGCTCTCACTCCACTGATTTGCATTGCCAGTCAATAGGACTTGTACTCCTAAATCTCTTAGGGAGAGATTTCCCAAGCACGTGTTAGGAAACTTATCTTTGAAAAAACCTCTGGCAGGTTTTATCATTTCCTGCTCTCCCTGACCGAGCCTCTTCATCTTTACTTCTTTGCTTTGACTCCTATGCTCTCTGTATATTTTTGCTTTATAATATATATATATATATATATATATATATATATATATATATATATATATATATATATATATATATATATAAATGGAGTGATTGCAAAAGATTCTGGATTAACTCTACTCTGCCCCTTTGGAGGTAGATCAAGACCCATGACTTAATTCAGCACAATAAAACATAACTCTAGCACTCACCTAGAGTGAAGATCACAAGTGAGGTGCACTGGCATTTGCAGAAACGTACAACGTAGTTGCCTTTCTGCTTCTTTGGCTCCAACCAGTCCTTTGCCTTTAAGTCCCTTGTATTTGCGTGTGTAAGAATACAGGTCACAATTTTCAAACATGGGTGCCTGAAATCAGACATCTAAATTCACATTTAGGAGCCTACAAAAGTAAATTCATTTTCCAAGATGCTGAGCCCTTTGAAAAAATCAGGCCGTTTATTTTGGTGCCTAACTAGGGATTTAGGAGCCTAACTTTAGGCACCCATCTTTGAAAATGTTGGCCCTAATTTCTTTTCATATTACTATAGGTTAAATCATACAGTCCTGCAAAAAAGAAGAGCAGGTTACATGAGCCACATGTCTAAACGAACCTCCTGTACATCAGCTACAGCTAACAGCAGCCTTTGGAGAAATGAAGACCAGCGCTGAATGAGTTTCATGAGTGAAAAATCCCTCTAGTGGCATTAAGATGCAATAGTCAAATAAAAGCCACTAATTAAAAGCAAGAGTGAACTTGCTCATGCTGTATCTTTACTGAGGATAAAGAACAGTAGCCTCCCCAGGAAAACATAGTCTTTGGCATCTTAATCATAAAACATTTACTCAGCCCTTATGCAACAAAACTATAGCATCCATCTCATTGTCACAGCATCAATTCTTGCCTTTCCTTCTTGTTTCTTAGACGTCACACTGATCAGTGACTGAGGTCCTCTAGGACATTTGATCAGCGAGGAAAGGCAGTCGTGTTTCTGTTTTTTTAAATTATTGTGCGAATTGTCACTGCTCCGCGGTGCTGGATTCAGAACCCTGGAGACTAGTAACTAACTAACTTGTCTGAAGACAGTTCATCCACAGAGCAAATACAGCAGAAATAGCAGTAACGCAAGCTTCCCTACTAGCCCTGACCTAGAGATATAGGCTCTTTTCCTACTCCCACTGACTCCAACGTGAGCAAGAACAAATCCTTAGTTTCTTATTGTACCGGCATCTTATAATCAGATTCAAGAGCTTTATGACCCAAAGCACTTCATATTGTCCTGAGATGTCAGATGCATTGCAACACAGCTCAGCTCACAGTCTCATCTTCCCAAGAGCGATCTTATCTAGTATCTTTGCTCTTTAGTCTTACATGAAGTTAAATCCATCCGTACTACAAAGTCTCCTCTGCAGGCATCTCAGTTTCCTTCAGAGTACATTCTTTGGGCCATTTCAGTGCCTCTGGCTTGAATGTACTGTGCCATACACCATAACTGCTTCATAAATTATAAACCGCTACAAGGGATCCAAATATTCTCTCCTTTCCTTGAATCTCACTTTCCGCAAGCAGGGGAAGAATGAGCAAAGAGGGAAAATCCTCCAGCTAGGCTCATTTCCATACTGCCCTAAAATGTCTCCCAGAATTCTGCATGGCACCGCAGACAAAAACAAGCTCGAAAATGAAGGGGAAGCCACCCTTGTTTAGAGTGTAATCAGAACGCACTTTTATTTTATTTCAATGGATTGTGACATGAAAATAAATAAATACAATGCATTTCAGACTCGCTGCTCCTCTGAGTAGACAGGTCTCCCAGGGTTTGGATCACTCAGCGATGCTCTTTGGCTTCAGCCTCCCTTCCCGGTTCTCGGGCTCAGCTTGCATCTGTATGCTCCAAAAGTACATTGCTCTTTCTCCCCCCACTACAGGCCCATGCAACCCACCTCTCACCCTCACTCGATCCTTCTCTGCTTTCAGATTTCATAGCTTCCAAAGCCTCATCCCTCGTCACCATCTTCTCTCGGGGCCCCATCCAACTCCTTCACAGGAACTAACTATTCTCCACGGGACCTATTCTCCTGCCACAGGATACAAGTAACTTGCATCAAAGCCACTGGGAGTTACTCACATCCTGCTGCAGAGGAATTAGAGGCCTAGCATTTTATTCTTCCAGAAGGGAAGGAAGGTGAACGGAATATTCCACAACCACCATCATTCCTGAGCCAGCTGGGAGCACACACAGAGCAGACTGGCTCTTCCTCTACCAGAAAGGAAGCATGGGGCCTCCCTGGAATACTTATCCAACCATTGTGGGGTGCAGGAATCCTGAAGCAGCTCCCATCTACGACACGGCAAAGCTTTTGCTACAGCTTTTGTTTCCTATTCCAAACATGCCCCATGTTTTTAAGACACCTAGATGCCAATGATAACACTTAGCTTTTATATCATGCTTTTTATCCATAGATCTCAAAATATTTTTACAACGGAAGGGAAATGTTATCATCCCCATTTTACAGATGGGGACAAATCGAAGTGACACTTTTTCCCCCAAAGTCAATGACAGAGCCAAGAAGACAACCCAGCTCTCCCAACTCCAAGGCTGGTGCCTGTGCAACTGGAATACACCAACTCCTGGCATCTCCTGTGTACCTAGTAAACCAACAGGCCCTTTACCCTGAGCCAGGGAGACATCCACGGTCTCACTGCTATGGCACCTCTATCTGCAGGGGGATGCAGCTGTCCATGGTGCACAAGCTACTGGAGTATGTTATGAGGACTGAGTTGGAGTCCCAGATGGATTACAATTCTGTTTGTTTGTTTTCAAGTTAACCACAATATAAGAAACAAAGCCCTGGTCTACACTACAGAGTCAGGTCAACACAAGGCAGCTTGTTTCAACCTAACTCTGTAAGCTTCTACACTAAAATTTTGCTCCTGCCTACGTAACTCGCCCACTACATCAACTTAAACACCACCTCTGTGAGCAGTGTAGAGTCAATGGCGATGTAGTTAGGTTGTCGCAGTGTCGGTGTAGACACCATTTACATCAACTGTTGCTGGTTTTCAGACGCCATCCCACAATGCCCCCCACTGACGGTTCAATCAGTGCAAGCACTCCTGGTAAGGATGCATACAACGCTGACACATGGAGGAAAAAGTAGACACGCACAAGCAATGTAATTACTGCGGTGGTTGTATGCCAATGTAAGTTAGGTCGACTTAATTTTGTAGTGTAGACATGTCCTAAGAGCTTTGGAGCAGAAAATAAACTTCTCAGAAGAAACTTGAGTGCTGATCACTGTGGTGCTGATTACTGTCCATTGAAATGGATGGGCAGCTACCCATTTACTTCAACGGGCCTTATCGGAGGATCCTACCTTTGACCACTCACCTCTTCTCAATTCGTGCACTAAGAAGGTCTATCACATCTGATGAAAAGACCGCCAGCAGTAAGGAGCAGCCAAAGTGGGAATTGCTGGTGGAACATTTCCTGTCCATACCAGTAAATCCTCTATGGGGAGAGTATTTTCTATCACAAAGAGCCTGTGGACCGTGGAGAGCAGCAGGGTTGTATGTAGAGCTTGGGAAGTCAGAACTCTATCCTTAAAATTAATTATAAAATGGTCTGTTGTGACTTCTGTGTCTTAATAGCAGGGGTGCCAGAGAATTCCTTTAATGGGAAGTCAGCGGCTGATAGCTGCTCCTTGATCATTTGATTTTCTTCTCTAACTAAACTGGATGCTGCCTGAGTTCCAACAAAGATAAAAACTAGACCAACATTTTCAGATTTGAATGCCTAAAGTTTGGCACCTAAATCCATATTTAGGCTCCTAAATATGATGCCTGATTTTCTATGGAGCTTAGAATCCATGGCTTCCATTGACTTCAACACATGCTCAACACCTTTGAAAAAATCCAGGCTCTTTTTCAAATTCTTCAGCATGGATTTAGGTGCCTAATTTAATCTGAATTTCTTTCTGTTTGACATTTGTGTTATGAATTACTGACCACGGATGTAATGATTTTCATATCTGAATAACGTAATATTTCCCCCTCTTCTTCCATAGTCTCCACCTTAGATGGTTTCATGCAGGGATCATAGATGATGCAATAAGGATGCATGCAATAAACATGTAAGAGTCTCCTTAGCTAAGCATGATCTTTGCATGTTACTTGCATTAAGCCTTGAACAGTTCCTCCTTGTAACATCCATGCATGATCTTTGCACATGCTCAGACAGTGCAGACACTATCTTGCCTGTCCTGACAGCTGTCACTGGCCCCCTTGGCACAGGTTTGTTGAGTCCCTAAAGTCAGCCCTGTTGATAGATAAAGGTAGTCCACTCAGATTATATGCATCCATACCACCGGTTCAGTAGAGGGTCACTAGAGAAAACTGAACAGAGGCGGAAATAACAGAGCTCCTATCACATAAATTTATGGCTTGCCCTCACTTAGAACACTGTATTAATTCTGGGCACCCATATAAAAAAAAAGATAGGGGGTCAGAGACAGGTGACAAGAATTATTAGAGGCCTGGAAAACACCTCATATGAAGAGAGGTTGAAAAGACTGAGATTGTTTACCTTAGAGAGGACAAATAAGGGAGACCTGGTCAAAGCCTATAAACTACAGAATGGTCTAGAGATGGTAGAATGGGAACTTCTACTCACCCTGACTCATAAAAAGAACAAAGGGACGTTCAATGAAACTGAGATGTAGCAAACTCAACGCTGATAAAACAAATTACTTTTTTCACATGACATACAAAAAGCCTGTGGAACTCACTGACGAGATATCATTGAGGCCAAGAGCTTAGCAAGATTTATAAAAGACTATCCAGAAGTATAGCAGCACATATTAAAAAACAAATTAGAGTGTTGAGAGGGATATAAAACCTCAAGAGTCCGGGAACAAACCAACCTCTAACTACTAGTGGTTAGAAGGAAACTATCCCATTACTGACTACTGCAGGGTTTCTTCCTCTGAAGCATTTGATAACATAATATTGGAGACAGGATACTGGACATGATGGACCATTGGTCTGATCCAGTCTGGGAGAATTCCAATGTTACTATTATTGTAAGTTATCATTCATATAACAATGAGCCTCTGCTTTCCATTTCTTTCATTTTTATTACATTTTCTATGTGTTAATTTGTGTTAAATTTTATGATAAGAGCATATTCAAAGTTAACCAACAGTGAAGAGCACTGGGTTTGTAAAGACTAGGGAGCATGCAATGCATATACAAGATCCCCCCAGGAGCTAGTGCAGGTCCTGTACTCATACTTATAGGCATCAGCTAATGGTTACTTTAAGGCAAAGCAATAAAATAGTCTAAATATCGGAAGAGTCCATTAGGGAGTGATTTTTCAGAGTAACAAGGAAGGCAATAATTTTCCATATCATACCTTCAAACTTTCAGACACACCACTGAAGTCCAGCATAGCTTGGCTGTAAATCAACTGCACATTATAAGACTATTTAACATTTTCAACCCATTCAAAAGTGCTTTCCGACCACTTGGCACAAATTGAATCAAGATGTATTTACAGCTGTATGAAATACCTGAAAAAAATTTCAATAATCTATTTTTACTTTCTAGATCGATCCCTATTTGTGTATCTAATTTGAGGGGTGTTCGAGCTTTTTTCCTTTGTTTTGTGGTCAATTTCACAGAAGAAAATTGAAATCACGAAGGAAAACACTGTCACTGATGCCCCAAGCAGACATCCTCAGTTATGAATGGAAGCTTATTGTTCAATTAAAATAAAACTCCAAAAAGATCTTTAAAATAACTTATAAGGCTTTTAAGGAAGGTCATACTGAAGAGTTTGCTATTTGTTTACTGAGAGAATCCCGTTTAGATTTAAGATAAACGTGATAGAGAAACCAGATGTTAGGACAAATATCTGGACCAAACAGAACAAAACCAATGCTATTTATTGCTTATGTTTTTAATGATTCCCCCCTTTCCCTTCAAACCTTGGCTTCTCCTTAAGAAACTAGAAATCCTTTCAAAATTATCTCATTCTATCATAAAGGTCATGTTTTAAGTTTATGTTTGCTAAAGAACCTGGAAAAAATGAATTGTGCCCCAGACTGAAGACATGCTCTACTTCCTAGCCTATCTTCAAACACTGTGCAACCCAGCCTGTAAATTTCTGCAGTGGCGTGTGTAGACTTTGGGCCATGCCACGAAACTAGCTTAGTTACCAGCCACAACATGGGCCACCATTGCCCAAGTCCCAAATCATTCTATGGTTTGCTTCTATGGTAGAGAGGATTTGCTTTGGATCAGAGACGTACTTGAGCCATCAAGTTTGGATCCAAATCTGGCTCCAGACCTGAACTCCCCCAAAGTCCAGGAGGTTTGGATATAGCGTTTTGGTTCAGGCTCATCTTTGTTTTGGATGTAACAAGAAATCAAAACTTGTAACAACGTCATGGAGTCCTTTGCACAGCACATTACAAAGATTTACATTGTAGAAGAGAAAATGTGGCAGACTTGGCTTTAGTTACCATACATATGGCACCTCTTTTATACACTCTCTTTATGCCACAATAAAAAAAATAGGCCTAAAAAATGTATTTGATCTATCGAGATATATTGTTAGATAAACGTCATATATAGATTTTAGGCCTTTTTTATTATGGAATAAAATGAGTACAGAAAGGAACTGCCACATGTCTAAATAAAGCTTGCTCAGTAGCTCATGATCTTCTCTAGAATTCACACTTTTAACTACCTCCATATCTATAAGAGAGAAAGAAAGATAACAGAAAGTCGGAGAGAGATTTCCAAGTTAAAAAAAAGTTAAAATATATTTAAGGTTCCAAATATTATACAACATTGTTAGAATGGTAAACACACAGCCAAACTATTAGAATGGAGGGGGGGGGGGAAAGCATTATTAAAACACTGCAGTTGTAACAAACCAAATATTGCAAAGGCAGGAAATTGTCTTCTTTAATATTACTACAGAGATTTATAGAGAGGGAGCAGGCATGGCTGGAGCTATTATGACCGAGTAACAGCCCCTGCATGATCCAGAATTAGGGATGTGCCAAGGTGTCTTAGTCACTTTCCTTCCCTCCTCCATGCAGATGCTTTTCTTTTAAATGACCCTGTGTTATTACATAAAAATCAAACTTTGGAAATTGTTTCCAATGTCCTGGCTGATCTAATGCCTCTTTGCAGAGTAGTATTCAAGGGTAACATTTTTAAAAGTCTATGAGTAACATTTTCAAAAGCACCTAAGTGACTCAGGAGTTTAAGTTCCATTTTCAAAAGTGACAGGCACTTAGGAGCTTACATTTAATTGAAAGTCAGTGGAAAGGCCCATTCAATAAGAGTTAGACTCCTAAATCACTTTTGAAAATGGGGCTTATCCGCTTTTGAAAATGTTAACCCCATGCTCCATTCCATTGATTTGTTTCAGACAATGTCCATAATTAGAACAAGGTTTATTGGGGTTGAGGTTACTTTCAACATGTAAAAGAGATAATGGCTTTTTGCCTAGCACCATTCAGCCAGGGATCTCAATACACTAGTTGCTAAATTAATTCTCATAACACTCCAGACAGTATTATTACTAGGCCTGGTCAAAAATTTCTCATCAAAACTGTTTTTCAAAAGAAAACCAGGTTTTCAACTAAATTAAATTTTTCATAAGAAGTGTCTGCTTTCCACAGAAACTTTCAATTTTTTATCAAAAACACAAACACCTGAGAAATGAAGTTTTCAATGGAAAACCTAAATATTTTGCTTCGACTGTTTTGCCACAGTGTCTCATGGGAGTTGTAGTTCAGTTGCCTCATGTCCTCATTTTCCTTTAGGGCCAGACTCCCCAGCAGGACTTCATCTCCCATGATTCACCATGGACATAAGCTTTCTATGGTGCACCCCCTTCTCTCACCAAGAGGGAAGACTGTGGTGCATCATGGGAGGTGTAGTCTGACCAAGGAACCAGGCCTATAGGAGAGAAAGGGAACATGAGATACCAAACCACAACTTACAGGAGGCATCATGGCAGCATTTCCAAACTGAAATATTGTGGGGGTTGATTTTTCTGCAGAAAAATTTTTCAGGGTTGCTCTAATTATTTCATCTATATTAGAGATGGAGTGGTTAAATTACTTACTTTCAATCAGTGGTAGAGATGGACATAGAAATTGAGGCCACTGTGAGACCGCTGGCAGTCTTTATTGAGATACATATGGCCCTTGATTCTTTGTGTGATGTTCAGAAAGTCACTTAACTTCTCCATACCTCAGTTTCCCCTTCTGCAATATGGACATAATAATTCAACTACAGTTAGCAAGGACATTTGCAATCCTGTTTTGATAACAAAGGGTTATTTGAGGCACCAGTGCCCTGGCTCCCAGTTGCCTACTCTAATCCAACCCATCATTGCTTTGCAATGGGACCCAGTCCTATTCATGTTGAAGACGATGGCACAGGTCCCAGTGGACTCATGCTTAGTCTATGTGGCCAAATTCTCTCTTGATACAAGTCCATTGACTTCAACCCCCATTTCCTTTAACAGCAGAGAAATTGGCCCTGGTATATAAACTTAGCAAGGGTGTGCTTTTCCTTTGGCTCTCTCAGTCTCTCAACTCCAGAATTTCCGCATTTCCATGGCAACTCTCTGTGCTCTATTGCCAGCTGGCGTTATAAGTAAAATGTGTTGCATCTGTCTCATAGGATGCCTTCCATTTGTTCCCAGTTTCCCCCAGATACACTGAACCAAATCCTAGCCCCATCAAAGTCAATGGC
Source organism: Emys orbicularis (assembly GCF_028017835.1). Classification (NCBI taxonomy): domain Eukaryota; kingdom Metazoa; phylum Chordata; order Testudines; family Emydidae; genus Emys; species Emys orbicularis. Next base: position 12,496,829 of record NC_088690.1, read on the forward strand.
AAGTCTTGTCATTGAAGTCAATGGGAGCAGGACTTGGACCAATATGACTGGAATAACCGCCCTTTTCCTGATGATCATTTCTGACATCTCATGAATCAAGGATGGATCTGCATAGATACTGGGAGCTGCTATCGCTTGCCACCAAATATGACAGAGTACAGTTAATATCATAGGTGCTGGAACTAGGGGTGCTGCCACACCCCCTGGCTTGAAGTGGTTTCCATTATATAAAGGGTTTAGAGTTTGGTTCAATGGCTCTCAGCACCCCCACTGTACAAATTGTTCCAACACTCCTGGTTAACATAGTCTCCTCATTGTCTTTTCATTCCTTTATGGGGCGGGGGGTGGTAGGAGATAAGTATTTGCAAAATAAAAGAGATCCCTTTATTGTGTGCCATATGTCTGAGTTACTGTATGACTAGAGAGCTATGCAGCATTTCATGTCCTCCACTTCTTTCTCATGTGCTCCCTGAAATTACGTAGTGTCTGCTCTTATGCCTCAGAGACATTATATTTCATTTTTTTACATAGCTGTTGAGGCTGCGTACACTCTAAGATAACAGTTTTAAGCAATATGTTGTTATATTTAATCAAGCTTAACCTACTCTGGCTGCTTTTGTCTGTTCTGTATGGGAACAACATCATCTTATTACCCTTTTTTTTTAATCTCATGGCCGTATATTAATATAACTTTTTTTTATTCTGATTTTGAAATTATTTCATTTTCCCTTTAAATGAATATGACTGAACCCACTAGTTTTTAACAGTTCTAGATACTGTGTTTGTTATTTGGTGCTAATGTTTCTTTGATTGTTTTCTAACAGCAGGGATTAAAGGATAAACAAAACTAGATCTGCAACAAGGGTCCTTGATAGCAAAAGAGCTAACGCTTAACAGAAATGTAATGAAATGTAATAGTACAAAGTGCAAGGTCGTGGCATTTAGGGACTAACAACAGGAATTTTTGCTATAAGCTGGGGACTTATCAGTTGGAAGTGCAGAGAAGGAGAAAGACCTGGGTGTAGTGGTTGATCACAGGATGACTACGAGCTACCAATGTGATGTGGTCGTGAAAAAGGCTAATGCAGTCCTAGGATGAATCAGGCGAGATATTTCCAGTAGACACAGGGAAGTATTAGTATTATACAAGGCACTGGTGAGACTTCATCTGGAAAACTGTGTGCAGTTCTGGTCTCCCATGTTTAAAAAAGATTAATTCAAACTGGAACAGGTGCAGAGAAGGGCTACTAGGATGATCTGAAGAATGGAAAAACCTACCTTATGAAAAGAGACTCAGAGAGCTTGGCTTGTTTACCCTAACCAAGAGAAGGCTGAGGGGAGATAGGATTGCTCTCTCTAAGTACACCAGAGGGATAAATACCAGGGAGGGAGAGGAGTTATTTAAATTAAGTGTCAATGTGGACACAAGAACAAATGGATATAAACTGGCCATCAACAAGTTTAGGCTCGAAATTAGGCGAAGATTTCTAACCAACAGAGGAGTG